>NC_071499.1:35000000-37500000 GCF_028408465.1 Anastrepha ludens | reverse complement strand
GCTTCTTCGGCATATACTGGCTCAAAGTTGATCGTCCTATTAAAACAGTTTCTGTAGAATACAAATATCAACGTATCTTAAAAATTACCTTTGAATCTTATCATTCATTCGTCTACCGCAAGGTACTCGCCATGATTGAAGCACAGTTTGAAGCGTTCTTGCAGCATATCCAAATATGGTTGAACTTTGTAGAGTTTGTTGAATGATGGTTATCCTCTTTTTGGGATTACAGTAGAGTAGTTCAAATGCAAATTGCTTAAAATCCAGTCAAATCTTTTCACGGGCATTATTTTGGATATATAGCTGTCGTTCAGTTCTGGGCGACATGACCAGTAATCACGATAACTGGCCTGATGCTTTATTCCCATCAAAAAGTCGATTCCAATAAATGCATATATTTCTGACACAAACCCTTGTTATATTTGTTTTTAGAAAATATAAGCTTAAATTTGCCTCTATAAGTGGTAAAAGAGTTATACCAATGCGCATAAAATGCAGGAAAAATATTTAAATAAGTGGTATAAATTTTATACCAGCTCCCCGGAAAGAGTTAACATATGAGCTGAAAAGACCCGAGCCTAGTACACAGACGGCACTACATTTATTGCACTCACCGCTTTTTCAGTTACTACTAACCATAGAAAGGCAGCTGTTAAAGTTTCATGATAGTTGTGATAGTTTCATGATAGTTTCATTAGTTCGTTTTTATTTTACGCTGCTTCTTCACGGGAAAAAATACCGCTCAAGCGAAGCAATGACGTGAGAAGTGTTATGGAAACCTCGCTCCATCATAAACAACTACATACCGATGGTTTGCTGACTTCAAACTGGTACTGGTCGTAGAGACGCCGATGATGCACAACGCTCGTCCAAATAAGGCGGTGACACCAGAAAACCTCAAAAAAGTCCTAAAATCGTTTTGAATGATCGAAAAGTGAAGTTGCGTTTGTTAGCTGACATCGCAAAGATATCAAAAGAAAGTGTGGGCTTTATATTGCATGAACATTTGACTATGAGAAAGCTCTATTCTGAAAGTGGGTGCCTCGTTTGCTAACTGTTGACCAGAAACAGCAACGTGTTGATAATTCTGAGCAGTGGCGAAACTATGTGAATTGAACTTTGAGTTATACTGTACTCACCAGAGTGATTACTGCCTGTTTGCAAATCTAAAAAAACTGGTCATCGTTACGAAATTTCGCTCAAATGAAGAGGTTAACGCTAAAACTGAGGCATATTTTGAGGCAAAAGACAAATCGTTCAATCGGTCAAAAGAGGTATTGAAATGTTAGGGCTACGCTTGAGTTGTTGCCGATGAAAAATACGTTGATGAATAAATCTAATTTTTAACAGAAAAAAAAGAGTTTTCTTTGTTAGGTCCGTCCGGGACTTCCGGGAATCTTAGAATTCGCATGAATTTTTGATAATTTTGTTTTTGTCGGTATAAATAATGCACGACTTTTCATGAGCTTTCCCTTCATACGGAAAAACTACGAAAAATAATTTAATTTACTAAAATCAACGAAAATTTTGAGTGAGTTCAGACTTGCACTTTATTATATTAAAACTTAAGGGACTATAAAATTGCTTACTCAATTTTTTTTTAAATTTTGAATATATTCTCAAATCTTAAATGAAAATCTATCCTTTTTAACACCGTCCGATTAGTTTGCTGGTTTTATTTTCTAAGGTAATTGAAAAAATATTGTTGCCAGTATTGAATGAACTTACCATCAAACCGGAACAGCAGTTTGGGTTCAAAAAGAAACTTGGAGCAACTGAGCGGTGCCACCGAGTTGGGAATGTCATCGTAGATACGCTAGAAAATAGAAAAATTTCTTCATGTACCGAAAGAGTTTGATAGAGTTTGGCTCGCTGGTATTTTATGCAAATTAAAGAAAGGGCTTCCGACTCCATATTTTCTAGTAATTAAATCGTACTTATGGTTAGCATTGAGTAGAAAAGGAGCTCGCGCTAAGATAATCAGTCTAATTAGAGCCCTTTACGAGAACTCCGAACAGGCAGTGCTTCACAACGTCAGCAGCAGCGACTCATTCATCACCAACGCAGGCGTAAGGCAAGGACGCCCCATTTCCTTACCATCGTCCTAGACGATGTTATGAGTCAATTGACCTTGCACAAAAGAGTCATCGTATCGAGTTTTACCAGACATCTTGAGGACCTGGACTTCGTCGATGACATCTGCCTCCTCTCTCACAAACTCACTGACATGCAAGCGAAGGCGGACAGACTAGACCCGCTGGCACGCACTGTCAGACTGGAGGTCAACATCACCAAGACAAAGGCTATAAGTGCCAACCACAATAGAGCAATGGTTCACTTGTGTCCGGTGGAATATGTCAAACGCTTCTGCTGCCTCAGCTGCATTATCACGCCAGACGGCGGAGCAGATGAAGACGTGAGCTGCGGGTTAAACAAAGCAAGGGTGGGGTTCAGGCGAATGCATACTTTATGGGCGAGTCCACAAATCTCCAGGCGTACTAAACGGCGAATATTCAGCTACTGCGTGAAGTCAGTATTACTGTACGGCAGCGAAACATGGCTGGTCCCCAACACCATCATACAGAGGCTACGATCTTTCGTCAACAAATGTTTCCGCATCATCTGTAGAAATTCTGCCCGAACATAATCCACGACGTGCAGTGGAGATCAACGAATGAGGAGCACATTCTATGACAAGTCAAATGCAGAAAGTGACGATGGATAGGTCACACAATGAGAAAACTACCAGATAGATAGACCACGAGAATGACACTGGATTAGAACCCACAAGGAAGTAGAGGTTGCGGTCGCTCAAAGAATACTAGGAGAAGACCGATGTTGTACGAGCTGGCAGATGCCGACATTACATGGATCGGTGCAAAAATAACAGCCCAGAACCATTTACGATGGAAGAGTCTTGACGAGGACCTATGCTCCCGAGCGAAGTGAACAGGGATATAAAAAACTAAAAAAAAAACTTAAGTGATAGACACCAAAGCACGAAATGTCGAATCATTCTCAATAAAAACTATTACTAATGGAGTTTCACAAGGAAGTGTTTGGGTCCGGTGCTTTGTACTATATTTCTAGCAGACATTCCGATATCATAAAGGTTGTCAAAAAAGTCTTGCGGTATTTTTATTGAATTTTCAATTGTTCATAAAATTGGTTATAATAATGCGATTTAAGTCAAATATGCGCCGTTTTGTTCGATGACAAGTTCCCAACGAGGTGCCAACTTCATAATGCCCCTCTTATAGAAGCTCGCTTCCCTATTCTCAAAAAACTCGGAGAGCCAATTTTCACAGGACTCTCTTGTGGACAACTTCCGACTACCAAGCTCGTTCACCTTGGACAGAAATAGGTGGTAATCACTTGGTGCGAGATCCGGACTATACGGTGGATGCAAAAGAACCTCCCATCCGAGCTCCCGGAGCTTCTGGCGCGCCACCAAAGATGTGTGTGGCCTGGCGTTGTCCTGATGGAAGACAATTCGGCCTCTGTTGATCAAAGATGGCCCCTTCTGCATGAGTGCTGCATTCAAGCGGTCCAGTTGTTGGCAGTACAGGTCCGAATCGAGCGTTTGGCCATAGGGGAGCAGCTCATAGTGGATGATTCCCTGCCAATCCCACCAAACACACAGAAGAACCTTCCTGGCCGTCAATCCAGGCTTGGCCACCGTCTGGGCAGCTTCACCGCTTTTCGACCACGACCGTTTGCACTTCACGTTGTCGTAAGTGACCCACTTTTCATCGCCAGTCACCATCCGCTTCAAAAACGGGTCGATTTTGTTGCGATTCAGAACTATTCGCATGCATCCATACGGGCAAAAATGTTTTTTTGCGTCAAGTCGTGTGGCACCCATACATGGAGCTTCTTTTCGAGTCCAAGCTTCTTTTTATAACGGTTTGATGACTCATGCCCATCTCTTGGCCGATGCTAGGGCTGCTACTATGCCGGTCTTTTTCGATCAATTCAGCGATTTTATCGCAATTTTCGACGACAGGCCTTCCGGACCGTGGCGCATCTTCGATCACCTCTGCACCAGAACGAAAACGTTGAAACCATCGTTGTGCGGTGGAAATGGAAACTGTATCGGGTCCATAAACTGGCACAAATTTTATTGGCAGCATGAGATGCATTTTTGCATTTATCGTAGTAGTACTGTAAAACATGCCGTTTTTTCTCTTTATTTTGCTCCATGTTTGCGCCGCTATAACTCACGAACGGCTAAAAGCAAACAACAATTAATCAAACACGTGTTAGCACGTGAAAAGAGCTTTCCAAAAAGCTCTAGCGTGAACCGACGCGATGAATACAACTAGAACTACGCGCTTGCAAAGACAAGCTTGCGGAAATACCGCAAGACTTTTTTCACAACCTATGCTGATAGCACGGCTATTATGGAACCAGAAATTTCCTAGAAGAAACCTCTAAACAGCTACTTACAATCAGTGCTTGACTTTACCCGAACGTAACTATTGCAATGGAAAATTCGAGTCGATTCGCAGTTATCAGTTCAAGCTACTTTTGCACATGGAGAGAGTGAGACTGGCCAAAAGTTTCACTCAAAGGTTCCGAAATACTCCAAAGCAATACTATTATATATCTTCGAGTTCACTTTGATCCAACACTAAGCTGGAAAATCTACATTAAAAAATAGCACAAGCAACATAAAGTTAAAACCAAAAAAAAATGTGTTGGCGTTTGAGTCGAAATTCCCAAGCCTGTTTTGAAAATAAAGTGCGTCTATAGAAAACTGTACTAAAGCCTGTCTGGACTTATGCAATTCAACTTTAGGGTACAGCAAATCAATCGGCAAGTCCAGTGTAGAAATTTTATGGAGATCTCAATCACAAATGCTTCGCTCTATTCTATGCCCGACTTGGTTCATTATTAATGCCGAAATTCATAAATATCTGAGAGTAACTTTTAAAAAAGATGAAACATGAAAATTAAGTGATAGACATATCCATAGACTACATTACTTCGCTGATAACTGAGTGTCAAATTTGCTAAATATTTTAACTAATAGATGACTGAAAAGATAAAAGAGAAACAAAATTTCTCATGTATGCATGCACGCACTATTACTAAGCCATAATCTCACGCTTTGGCCTTTTTTTATTCAGTTATTGGAAAACACCAACAACTATTTTCAGTTTTCCACAGGAAAACAATTCAAAACCTTTCAAGCGAAAAACGAAAAATATTCTTCTATTTTATTATCCTCTTAAAATCTATTGGCAAAGAGAAAATTTTTTCAAGCATTTTTCTGTTTATTACCTTGTAAATTGACACAAAGAGACCAACACTTACACTAACCTATGACAAAATTTATTGATGTAAAGCAAATTTAGGAAAATTCCAAAAGTCAAAGTTCACTGACTTTTTATAAGCCCGATTGACAAATCGTAAATAAAAAGGCGATGCTATGCAGAAATGACAAAAATTCAATGTGCTTTTGTGTATGCAGCTATGTTTGTGCCCTATATATTTACATACATACACATTCAATATTTATGTATATCTCAACGTGACTATGTAGCACAGCAGAGATATTTTAGTTTGACTATCTAATTTATTCCAAAGCCAATTAATTCATAGTGTTCATGAAAAAATTGATTTCATTGAAAATTATTTAAATTTCATTGAAAATGATTTTGAGTTTTAAAAAGAAATTGATTCAATTTTCAAGGCATCTAAAAAAAAAATTATGCATTATTCAAAGTAAAGCGTGATTTATTTATTTATACTAAGTGAAGCATCATTTTGTGCAACAACTTGTTTCTACAGTGAAGGACTTAAGTCTACATACTGCAGCATATTTTCTTATTTCTCAGAAGCTATACAATAAATAAAAGAACTGCAGATGTATTTTTTTTTTGTTTGTTTTTTGAAGTCAAATTTATGCATAAACTAGCTGTACCTGGCGCGCGTTGCCAACAACTAAAATAAATTCAAGAAAAATAACTTTAAAGAAAAATCGGTACACAAATATTCAATTCATTCTAAACCATATAATTGATTTTGCTTATTTCGAAAAAAGTGTGCCATTACAAAGTTTAGTTTCAATTCGATGTTTATTGAGGTGCTGTGGGATACACAATATTTCTTGTTTTTCCATCTGGTGCGTAGACGAATAAATCAGAAGGTTTTCCGACACGTGAGCAAGCCACATAGAACTGTCCATGTGAGAAGCATGGATTCTTCAAATTTAGTCCACACACTTGTGACGATTGTCCTTGTGCTTTGTTCATAGTCATTGTGAAAGCGAGTCGCACCGGGAACTGTAAACCTTTGAATTCGAATGGCTTATCTGTCGGGATCACTGGGATAAGTGGCAACAGTACGTCTTCACCTTTGAATTTTCCAGTCAATGTTGTTGCCTCGATAACATTGTTCATCATTTTCTTGACTGAGAGTCTGGGTTCGTTGCATAGTCGTGGTGGATTTATGTTTCGAAGAAGAATGATAGGTGCGCCAATTTTCAATGTAAGTACGTGCGGCGACATGCCTGGAAAATCAAGAGAATTCAAGAATTCAGTTGGATAGTTGACAACCTCGTCTTGATTCACCACAGTATCGATGGACTTATATGTTGTCGTTTCACTGGGTATTCCATGCTGAAAGGTGAAGTTGGCTGCTAATATAGCACGCGTACTGAGCCACTGAGGATTTTTGTAGTTTTGTGCAATGTTTGGGAAAACTTTTTGCACCAATTCGTCGATGCTTTCTGTGATCTTACAGAAGTTTGCTGGCCTGGTGATACATTGTGCAGATTCATTAATTTCCATTCGCCCAATTCCAATATCCAATAATTGTTTTGCAAAATTTCCAGCCGATGCATCCCGTTGTAGTTATACAGTTGCATGTTAGTTTTCAAAGTCAATTTCTGTAAATGACGCCATAGAACTGATGATTTAAGACATGCATTAAGTTCATCAGCGGGTGTTGAACGTGGTATAATGGGCAGTGTTTGTCGAAAATCACCAGCCAATAAAATGAGTGTGCCACCGAAGATCCGTCTGTTTCCTCTCAAATCTCGCAGTGTACGACCAAGCGCTTGCAATGCTTTCTTGTGAGACATTGTAAGTTCGTCTCATATGATAATTTGACACGTTTGGAGTCTTATTCCAGAGCTTTTGCTGATGTTGCATGTTGGTGCCTCAGTGTTTTGGAAATTCAACCGCAATTTCAATGCTGAGTGCGCTGTTCGACCACTATCCGAAAGAGTTGCCGCAATTCCAGATGATGTAATATAATAGCCAGTGCAATATTATTTTCTGATCGTATGGTTGCCAAAATTAGTGCAAGAAGAAATGTGTTACCTGTACCCCCGGGCGCATCTATGAAAAACAGTCCACCGCTTTGTTCTGTGATTGCACGCATAATTCTGTCAAACGCAATGCGTTGTTCTGGAATCAATTGCAGAAGATTTGTTGTAACGAATGTCCCCAGTTCGGCAGAATCATGGTCTGTTTCTCGTTGCAAATCACGATCGAAAAGTTTGTTTGCAGGTCGGTTTGAAGCAGGCATTCCCAGTTGCACCAGTGCTTTGAACATGTCATATTCGTTCCCTCTGTGTAAAAACACGTGGTCATACTAATTTTTATAACAATCGGTTGAACGGGGCAGAAGTTGCTACTCTGCGGCGCCACATGGAGGCGAGTGGTAACAATGAGCATATCCTATAAACCTTCTCCGTAGAAAAATACGTACGTATACCAAGTTTTATAGTAATCGGTCCAGTAGTTTTTAAGTTCATCGATGACATACAGACAAACATTCATCTTTAATATATATATAATATAGATTTATAAAAATTAAAATATTTCACTTTCTTTGTAATAAAAACAAAACAGCAAAAACACGGTATGAGGCAAAAAAATCTACAAACATACATCCCTCTGATATGTTTAACTCAAGCAAAGCAAGCATTGGAAAAATAGCTGTAAAGTACCGTTATTCGAGAATTCCTGTTGATAAATCGTCGTTGCTCTTGTGTTGTTTATTTCGTAGTTTTTTACTGTTCTTGTCAAGTGGATAAAATAATCAGCTCGGGAGAAGAAATATCTGCTGATTTGAGAAAATTGGTGGTTAAGCACAGAAAAGAAAAGAAATTTACGGTTAAACTACAAAAATAGTAAATTTAAGTCAAATAACGATACAACGATTGTTAAAAACTACGAAGAGACTAATTCATATAAAAATAGAAAACAAACCGGCCACCCGAAGAAGCTGTGTAGAAAAGCTGTAAGCCCCATTTTAAGAGAAGTCGACAAAAATCCGAAAATTAGTGCTCCAAAATTGGTCTAATGTATCGTCAAATCATGCGGAAAAGGAGTTCATTCAAGAACTTTGAAAATGTGTCTTAATATTAGCAGATATTTGAGCAGAACACTACTCAAAAAGCCTCTGAATTCAGAAAAAACCGTCACATTCGGCTTAAGTTTGCACGGGCTCATATTGACAAGGGCTCATTGACAGGTTTCAGGTTTCAAGTTTTATTTACGGACGAATCGAATTTCAATATATTTGGAAGTAATGGCCGGGCCAAAATATGGAGGAGAAGAAATGTGTATATGGAAATGGAAAATTTGATACCGACTATCAAGCACGGCGGAGGTAGCGTTATGCGTTGGGAAGCTATAGCTGCATGTGCCATTGCAAATATGACCTTTATTCAAGGTACTCTGGATCGATATAAATTTAGAAACATATTGGAAGATCATGTGAAGTAGTCAAGGGAGTGCTATGGTTCTCAAACAAAACAATGGCCCTAAGCATACTGTATTAAGTGCCAAGAATGGATCTTATACATACTTCGCACCCTGGCAACCCAATACACCGCCGCAGAGTCCGGAGAAAGAGTTAATGGATGCATGACATGAAATAACGCAGGAAAATCTTACCCAACTATTTATGTGAAGATTATTAGGCCCTTTAATGAAATTAATAGAATTTTTATTAATCTCGATTTCGTTCTTCCCAGATCTCGTTTTTGATCTAAGCTGGAATCAAATTAATTTTAATTTTTTCTTTAGCCAATTTGTACATCTAGTCTGTAAGGTTTCGTGACCATAGACTTAATAAATGAAATGTAGTGAAATAGGTTAGGTTAGGTTAGCCTGGTTGGTATTAAGCTACGCATAGACCTTTTGATTCCTAGCGATACCAGATGGAGACCGACCTCTATGAATTCTGAAAGTAGACATCATCCCTCCTCTTCAATTGTAGTACGAAACCTTCTCTCTCAATTAAAGTACGGAGTCGTGGAGTAAGTGCAACCTGAGCTCCCCTTTCCTATTGAGCTGTGCCCGAAGGTTCTACAGGTGAATACTTCAGCAGCCACTAACCTACTCCTGTTGTAGTGAAATAAAATCAAGTAAAATAAATGGTTCGAAAGCAAGCTCAAGTGCAGCAGTTCTTAAAAGATTATTTTTTAAAGAACACACAGGCATTTTTATTGATAAAGTTCCGATTTATTATAGAATTCAAAAAGTGAACAGTTGCCCTCGTGTTTTTGCAAATAAGTTGAAAAAAGAAATCATAGAAGCTACATTGTAATATCCAATATCCAACAAATATCCAAACAAATAAAATATTGCCATCAACATTGCAGCAGTCAAGCAAAAACCAGAGTTCAATGCGGGTTGAATTAAAGAGGAAATAAAACAATAACAGAAAGTCGAGCTGTAGTAGAGCACGTAACTGTGTCACAGAAATACACATACATACAAGCATAGGTTCATTGGGGCATACATGTGTACAGTTATCATATGAAGATATGCAAGTGAAAGCGTGTATTTTTTTCCAAGTCAAAATAACTTAAGCCATAAGCATAGCAGAAGCAAAAACAGAGCAAAAACAAAACACAAAAACTGAAAATACCAACTAAGAGACTCCAACAGAAAAAGCAGCCAAAAAATCAGCATTGGTGGCAGCCGCGTAATGCGAACAAGAAAACCAGAAAGTTAGTGCCGAAGTGATGGAAAATAATCAAAATAAAGAATATAAAACAGCAGGAATGTCGAAAAGTGACCTACTACAAAAAAAAAAAAAAAATTAAAATAAAAGAAAATAAACTAACAAAATATTTGTGGAAATGTGAAAGTAAAAGGAATAAAGGGAAGCAGAAAGCAGCGCAACAAAATGAAAATAAATAAAGTCATGTAAACTAGTTACTGTCGAAAAAGAGCGCAAGACGTTGGTATGCAAATCTACTTAACCCACTTCTTGGCATACCGAAGAGTGCTTCACGGCTGCAGCAAACTGGGTAGACCGATGAATGCAATACATAGACAGCCACATACATAATCACACACATATATAGCCACAAATGCATAATTTTCATATAGGAAGAACCACTGATATTCGACTAGTGAATTGCTAATGGATTTAAAACCACGACTAGTTCGCCTGCTTCCTTCTTTTCATATGCATTCTGTGGTAAAGGATTTTCCAATAACAGGAGTTATTTTGAATACCCCACTATTTCGGTGGATGTCACTTTTGAAGCTGTCGTCTTTTGTCATTTGACAAGTAGAAACAACGCCATTAATAATCGTTTTATCACCACAGTTAATTTTTCCCCCCAATTCACGGCTGGTGTGGCAACCGTTCTCCTTCAAAAGTAATTTGAGACAATCTTCATCGAATTCAGGAAGTCTTTCGAATCGTCTATGACACCTTCGCCATATATGTCGTAAATGTCCCGAGCAGCTGCGGCAGCTTTTTGACCTCGATGAAGAGCGAAATATAGCAATAATATAAAATAGAGAAAAATCTTGATTTTTGGCTACCGGATATTCCATTTCTAGGCCTCAAAACTAGTAAAACAAAAGCATAAGTGACTTTTTTCAGCGTAAGGGCGCCAAAAACTAAAAACGCCGTTATAAATATATAAGTGCCCCAGACTTTTAAAGGCTGATTTGTTAAACCCATTCGAAAATGCCATTTTTGTAGTTGCGTAGCGAAGTGGTTCTGAATAGGAGAAGTCGGACTAGTGCTGATCAATAATTCTTATTATCACTACTTCAAATCTTCTCTGCATTGTTTTATATATTTGCTGGTGCATCAATGTGCTGCGCTTTTGCCCACATGTTGGTATGTAATCTAGTCAAGTGTTTGCCACAACAGTAACGCGCTGCGGAAGTGGTAAAATTAGTTTATCCAACTGAGACCGAAGGGGGTATAGAGCGTAGCTTTGTATGGTAAAATTGAAATATTTTCATTTAAGCTTATGCATTTAAATTTTTTTACCAAACTATTGGCAGAACTTCGTGTACCTTATAAGATTTGTGTTTGCCATCTCTGCTTTAGGCAAATTCCATTCATTACCTCACAAGTGTAACGGGAAGCAATGGGAGGGTGTAGTGGTGAGGGAGTGAAAAAGAAAGTAGTGGAAACCTAACAAATGCTTTTTCACCTCCTCAGCTGGGGAAAAGCAAAAAATATATACTTCCATGTGTTTTTAATAGGCCAACAGAGCGTATGAGTAATGTGGCTAATTATGAGTTCGTACAGCTCGAAATTTGTAAGCCAAATATTGCTAAACAAACGATAAATAAAGTTTGACAATTGAGTAAATAAAAAAAAATTAGCAGTAATCAGAATAAAAAAAAACAAAATTAAAATTAAAATTAGTTTAAAAAATGTTATATCTCCCGCCGATAGTTTTATTATCGCCTTCTTAAATTGTTGTAACACCGCCCAACAGCATTATTGGTCTCAACTACGAGTAATTGTTGAATTAGCGTTAATGTATTTTCATTTCAATTTATTTCTTTAATTATTTCTTAAAAGTATTTACTTAAAAGTAATTCTTACGAGAGCCTACATGAATAGCGGGAAGCAATTCTAGAATGAAAGGCTTTGTCAAAAAAAAAAATCTAGGCGCAGTACTTTGTTGATACTACTTAGCTCAGTAAGAGCCCTCATAATAGGGCCAGAATTAAAGTAGTTTGCTTTGACTCCTTTGACTTTAAGTGAATTGTAAAATCGTAACGTTTTGTGAGTAACATTGGAACTAATCCGTCAAAGGCTTGTACTTATATGGGTTCCACAACACTCCGGTGTTCAAGGAAACGAAATTGCCGACCGTGGATCAGCGGTTCCCCCACAAGGGCCAGAGCGAATAATCGGAATCAGTTCCGCAGGAATCATGAATTAGATCAGCGATTATGTAGGCAGTCCACATAAAGAGCGATGGTCCGGTCTAGAACGCTGCAGAACTGCAAAGTGTATTGTGACAAATCCGCACAGAAAACTGTCAAACTTTCTACTAAAACTTTAAAGGAAAGACGTTCGGCTGATGCTAGGTATTATTGCAGGACATAACCCATGGGGTCAGCACATGACCACCCTTGGAATCACTGAGGACCCAGTGAGCCTGTCATGCTTGGAGGAGGCGGATATCGGTGAGCACTTTCTCTGTGAGTGTCCTGCTTTTACTAGAGCTAGACTACGAGTTTAGGGTTCCGATGTCGTGAGAATGAGAAATATTCGTTCTCTAAAGCTGGAGGATGTTTACAGAGTTACCAAAGAATCTGGACAATTTTCACAGGACTAACTATCTCTATCTCTGTCTCTATTATTTCCTATCATTTTCTCTGATACTTTTCTCCTTCCCTCCTTGACTATCTACCCCCTTTCCAGAGCTTTAAATGCAATTGGCTTTTTAGCCTGAGTGTTTTAGGAGCCATCAAACCTCCTAGTGCTCCTTGACTCGACCTTTTCAAATTTCATTTCAATCCGTCGAAGAACTTTAGGACAATCAACTGAATCACAAATAACATTAAAAACAAAAATATCTAAGACTGAAATATACGTCTACTAGCATTTCCCAGTGGGCTTCGCACCACCATACATAAAATGTTTTTTTATATCACAAGAAATTTTTCATATTAAGTTTTCTTTATAGAACTCGTAAAATGTTTAAACAGTTGAATTAGTTGATTTTTTTCATTCAACATACTTTCTAAAGATGTCACATTAGCCTTTTCTGTACTTTTTTAAAATTTGATTGTGGTGGTCACCTTCATATATACAGGTAAGGTGAAAGAGCCGATAAAAACTTGTAATTAAACTTTGATTCTTTAATTTCCATTTCAATTTTTTACACTAAATAAACTATGCTAAAATAAATAAAGTTAAAAATGTTTTTCCAGTTCCTCCTGGAGCATTCAATTTTTTATTATTGTATATTTGCGTCCAAAATGACTTGCAATTCGATAAAAAATTGATGGGAAAGTTGATTGCATCGCAAAATAAAATTGTTTTCTTGAGGGTGAATCATCAATCGATACGAATAAAAATTCATCGCACTGACGGTTTTCGTTGATTTTTGACCTGCGATGCAAAAATTAATTAGCGTATGAAAATTATTTAAAAATCATATTTGAACAAAAATAAAATGTGTATGTACCAGTTGTTGGATTTATCATTGGTATGTTGATATGATAGCCATCGTCCCCTCTCAGCTCATCACAAAATGGGGTATTGCAATGCATCATAACAGCGATGGAGTTCTGAAATACGTTGTAATTGCTCATTTCTACGATACAAAACAATATTTCGTGGCTGAAACTGTAACAACAATAGCTACTTCATCAATCGCTGGTACATTGAATCGTCTGGCGTGCTCCCAATTGGTGTTTTATCGGCTTTTATTATGATTTTGTGGCCATCGGTGGGCATCAGATCGAGTGCCACTTTGAACAATTTCACCAATTCATTGTGTTAATGGAACATTGTTTGCAATTCATTCACGATTGATCTTCTCGTATTCGTCGAAATTGCACAGCGCTGATCTAATTCACGATTCTCATCACCAATAAAATATATTTGCAAAAATTGATGGTCACCATCTGGGAATTGTAGCAAAGACCCAGCTCTATGGTATATTTGACCTTGAATCTGTAAAGTTCGAGAAATATATGTAGATAACGGATCTGAATTTTTAAAAACATTTTAACTGGTTGCAGTACATAAGAATGCAATCTCTTAACCTGAAGGCGAGTTCCCAATTGGTCTATATCTGGAGTCCTTAGTTACCCAGCGAAAAGAAAAGTCCTCTTTTCATTAGCATTTATCAACAACTTACAATGGATACTCATGTGGTTCAAACACATCCTAGAGTTATCCAGGTCCACGTTTTGGTCTATATCTCGAGACCCTAGTTACGGAGGGGCATTAAAAATACTCTATACTATAGCAATCATCAACAGCTCCCATTTGCTACCCATATTGTACGAACACATCCTTAAGTTATCGGGGTCCACATTTTGGCCGATATCTCGAGACCCTAGTCACGGAGCGGCATCAAAAATACTCTATACTATAAAATCATCAGCAGCTTCCATTTGCTACCCATATTGTACAAACACATCCTAGGGTTATCCAGGTCCACGTTTTGGTCTATATCTCGAGACCCTAGTTACGGAGGGACATTAAAAATACTCTAACTATAGCAATCATCAACAGCTCCCAATTGCCCTGGTACCCGATTCTTAAAATTTCAAAACACAAACCATCTACTGAATAGTCCAAACAAAGCCTAAAAATTTGGTTTGGATAGGTGAGCCCGTTCTTGAGTTATAAGATTACCAAGGAAATGTAACTTCTTTTTATATATATATAGATTAGCAAGGAATCTTAGATTTATTAGCACGCACCGAGAACATTAGGGTGGTAGTGGATCAGAGAAAATAGGAGGTTTCATAGCGAATCGAATAAAATGTTTTTGTACCTTTTCAATTCTATTTGAATGAGAAGATGCGTATTCGAGCTAAAACGAACTAGGGAGTTATGCAAAATTTTTCTAATATAGAAGTTCTTTAAATTCCCTTGCATTGCGCCTCAAAAACGCTAAATTAGCATAAGCCTTCGAAATTATCCAACGAACATTATTTACAAATGTCGCACCAGAGTCAAAAGACATGCCCACATCAAATAACTGCTTAACCTTAGAAGGAACAATAGAATATTAGAGGAGAATAACATAAGAGGAAAGAATAACATTCAGAGGTTTTGAAAAAGTGACATGAAAACAATCCTTCTTCTATATTTAAAGTGCCCTCCGCACTGGCACCTGAATTATGCCCTAAACTATGCTTTTTCTCATTTGAAAACGAACAAAAAATGTGGCTGGCGGATTAATTGGATGTGGTAGGAAATCTTCGCACTTGACGCGCATGATGAATTACAGTAAAGTTGAATTTTCAAATTTTCAACCCAATATTTTCGATAAATACCAAGTTACCAACCCCGTTCGCAGCCATACATCCCAAACCATCACAGAGCGCCTTCCATGCTTCACAGCGCCAGATCCAATTCCGCGTTACCTTTTCTCCAAATTTGTACACGGCCATCAGATCCACAGATACTGAACTTACACTCATCAGAAAATATGACTTGGTTCCAAAGCGTTTGGTAATATTTTTCATGATCTTTTGCGAATGAAATCCGTTTACTCCGATTGACACTACTCGCGAAGGGCTTTATCCTAATATTGCGCACATTATAACCAGCACTATGCGAAATACGGTGAATAGTTTGGGTGCCAAATTGTTTTCCAGTCTCATTTTCAACTTCAGATTTCAATTTGGGGCTTTTATTTTGGGGTTTGTCCTGATTTTCCGTACGACTAAGCTTTTTTCTCTGGGACTTCAGAGCGGCGGACGCCCACAACGCTCTTTATTAGTGGTGCTTCCCGCACTTATATATTTATTCACAATCTTTTCAACTGTAGCAAAACTCCTATCTATCAAACGTCCGATTTCTCGCAATGATTTATGTTCATTGTGATATTTTATAATCAGTTTTTTTAAATCATCAGAAAGCTGTTTTCCTCTTGGAGTCATAACTAAAAATGTCGCAAAAATTAATACAAAACGTAATTCCCTAAATTTTTATATTTTTTATTATTTATTATTTCCCTTTAATAGCTTTAACTTTTTTAATCAATACGTAAAAATCATCAATCATCAAAGACACAGAAAAGCGTGGATACGGTAGTTTACAGCTAAATTGAGGCGCATATGAAAGATTATCCCAGTATGTAATTACCATATGTGAAATATTTTGATTACATATTAAGGAAGGCGTTAACGTCAAACAATTCCACAAATCAGGCTCCTGTATACTTAGTTACGTTAGTAACTGCATATTTTGATTTTGCCCGTTAGATAAACAAAAACTTTTCGTTTTGTTTATTACGCTTTCACTTGGAGAAGGGCATAGGGGAGGGGAGCGAATAGACGCCCGACGAGTAGCCTGACAGTTTTTACACAAGTACTTGTTGTTAGAGCTAAGCAAAAACTCTAGAGCGGATTGCAAGATCCCAACCCAATCCAAATGAAAAATTCGCCGCATTTAGCACATTGAACTTTGGCATTAATTTTGTTGCGATCAACTCTCTGCCCACAAACACACGGTATTGTACAGCAAATATGCAATGCATGCCTTTAATTTTGATAAAAACCCACGTCCCAAACGAAGATATTCATCGCAACTTCAACATCGATACAGTAGCAGAAATCATCCATAAACGCAGCACAAATCATATTGTCCCGTTTAATGAACCATACAAATACTGAAATGCGACAACTCCCATCAGCAGAAAGGGCAAACTCCAGGCGGCTCAAACGACCAACCCCAACCCAGCTGATAACTAGAATAATTTAAAGCTATGTATGTACATACACTTGTAAACTCACACAAAAACTTAACCAAAATGTAATATTGATTATGATTAATGTTATGAAGTCCCAGCTGTAGAAAGAATTACTTAGTGCCATACGACAGGTGTAATTAATAAAGGAGGAAAAAAAATAAAAATTTTTTTTATAAAGGAGTCACTGTTTCTATAACATTTGTTTATTATTTAAATTACGTATTTTTTAACAAAATATATTACACAATATAAAACTAAAAAGCACGGAGCTCGTTGAAAACACGTCAACACTGAATTACATATTTGCAATACAAGTCTTTCAATAACTTAGCTCATTCACTTTCATATCGTGTCCTTGTATCACTTTTATCGACGGCTGTTAAAATTACATACATTAAAGTAATTAATTTTACCAAGTAATTGAAGTACTTTTAGCGAAACCAAAGCATTTGCTTCTATGACAAATAAGTTGCTTAAACATTAAAATAAAAGCTCCTTGATATCCCTACTTAAGAAACTTTTCCAGTAAATAATTTTATAACAAGGAAATATTACGCACTCATATACATACATACATACACATAAACCGACTTCTACACTCTTTAACAATTTTAAGGTTTTAACGTACAAACGTATATTTGTATATATAACTGTATGTCTATAGCATTATTATGTATGTACATAACTACGTACATCGAAAAGACTTAAACCTCCGCTGTATCGCAACGCAAAGTTCGTTGCCGGCAACGAAAACATTTTCCAAGTTAACTTAATTAACTGTGTATTAGTTTTGTTACGATTCTATATCAGTATTTGTGTATGAATGTAGGAAAATGTTTAACGCTGCTTATTTGCTTTGTATGAAATGTAGCATTTGAAGATATTAAGTAAGTGACTTAAAATCCCGTCTAAGTTGGCACTCGTACAGATCAAGAGCGCCTGCTGTATACTACAAGCATACGAACATAGCTACACATTTTCGTATAATTACTTTTGTATATGCGTTTGTGTGTCTATAAACATTTATACTGATCCCGCTATAAAATAATGTCCCGCAGCGAAATGCCAGATAACTCGACTCAGCCGCCTCAAGCATTAGTTACATTTGGCAGACAAAGGCAGGAAATGAAGGCAGATTTCCATTTCAGTATGAAGCCATTAAATAATCCATAATAAGTTGAAAGAGGAAAATGCTACAATTCACTTTAAAACCTTGCTGGTAGCAGTTGTAGTGTAAATGTTTTTCGCTTTGCGATCAAATAAAGAGAAAATGTTGTAGTCTGCAAATACAGAATATTCGAGCACTGACTTAGTTTCTGTTTACAATAATCCTGTTCGCAAACGCCAATGGTTAGATAAAGATGAAACACCAGAATCGACCCCTAGAGATGGCCTTCACCCCAAGAATACTCTCTTGTCTCTTTGCTGGAATATGGCCGGTATTGTTTATTATGAACTTCTGGAACCAAACCTGACGATAACTGCTGGTTATTATTCCCATCAGCTATGAAACCTGAATGAGGCACTTAACAAAAACCGACCGTTTTGTTTCACCACGACAACGCAAGACCTCATACCGCAAGGCCAACATTAGCCAAGCTGAACGAGTTCGGATGGGAGCTAGTGCCGCATCCACCATACTCTCCGGATATTGCACCTTCTGATTATCACCTTTTCCGTGGGCTTCCATCCCATATGAGTAACATGAACTACTCCTCAAAGAAGCAATAAAAAGGGATATCGAAGCGTATTTTGGCTCCAAGTACAATCACTTTTTTGAACAGGGAATTAAAAATTTGCCTAAACGTTGGGAAGACATTGTAAATAATGAAGGAAAATATATTATTGATTAACAAATACATTAAGTATCTTTTTTATTCATTTTAAAACCACCTTTAAAAAACGCACGAGCTTATGGACTGACCGATATTTATGGCTTTGAGAGCGAATAAAACATAAACGCTTTTAAAGCATTTAATTAATTAAAAGCTTCTTAACATTTTTCTATTTAAAAATATTTATTTTAAACTAATATTTCGTGGCTCCTCCCCTTGAGGTATACTGGCTACACACTGTGTTACCTTCGTCCTAAGATTTTCGTCATTATACCACACATCTTTGATGTTTTCCTTAAGTGTTGTATGTGGTATTATTCCGCTGGTATACTGCCGATTTGAGGTATGCAGAACCATTGTCGATGGGGTTAAGGTCCGGTGAATTGCCAGGACATGGCAAATCCTTTATTTCCATTGAATTCAGACAATTCATGCTCATCCTGGATGTGTGACATGGAGCTCCATCTTGCATAAATGTATATTCGTCCCTCGGGCCCTTCAAGGTTTCTAAATATGGCAGCAAAACGTTTTCCATTACGTCTATGTAATAGACAGAACGCATTCTTCTCTCACCCTCTGAGGTTATACAGCCCCAAACCATAACATTGGGGGGATGTTTGATCCTTGGAAGCACACAATCTTCAGAATATCGTTCTCCGGCTCTTCTACGAACAAAATTTGCTGTTTTTATGACCGCTTCCAAACGGCATTCATTGCTGAAGATGATCTGCAAGAAGAAAAACAAAACAACAAAAAGTGTGAATATTTACATCTTCTTACTGCTATTTGACAAAGGAAAAAAATGTTTTTTTTTAAACTTACTTTTCTCCAATATTCCCCGCCGAAGTCTCTGTGAAGTTGTGCCCATAGTTTCCACCGATTTCGCATAAAGGGTGTCAGTTTTGGACTTTTTGCTAGTCGTCTGCAAAAAAGTCCATTTTCGTATAGGCGTCGTCGTAACGTTCTTTCCGAAATATTTACTCCAGATTCCTGAACCTCTCTTAAAATCATCCGACTTGAAGCATTTCTATTCCAGAGAACTGCTTGAATGATTTTGCGATCCTACCTGGTTGAGGTGATGCGTTCGATGAGTTCTCTGCGACGATTTTTGCGATTGTTTGAAGTTACCGCTAAAACGTTGTGGTTATTTTTCCACTTTTTGGCAACATTTACCACAGACGCCTTGGATATTCCAACGGTTTTTGCTGTGTCTGCATAGCTCAGGTTCTTGGCTTTCAAAAAAAAACTGCAATTTGTTGCTTTTGTCCCGATGTCAAATCCGACCCATTTTCTAAAAAAAAACTGTATAAATTAAAAAAAAAGGATAATCCACGTGACAAATTCTAAAGATATGTATATTTTGTACCCAGTGTTGCTCTATTTTAGACATATGAATATTCACTATTCAATTCTTTCAGTTTTCAGACAATCTCAAATAGTTTTTTTTTGCTCTTCTCACGAGATCGAGTTAATTCGCACTGGCGCTTACACACTTACCTTTTCACTTATAAATAAGAAAACTGATCCTTTTCTAATTGTAGCAGGCCAATTGACCGGAAATTCTTAAAAACATTTAAGATCAGGTTAAAATTTCCTTAAACCCTTTTTTATTTGGAAAAGCCCAAATTAGACTGAAAGTTTTAGCTGATATTTGAAGTTTTCAGAAAAAATGCCATCGGTCATAATTCAATGGCCAGGTACTGTATTGCATAATATATAGAATAATAATGCAAAACCGAAAAATTTGTAGAATATATTTTTTTATTATAACCCTGAAAATTTTTGATATATATGTATATATTATGTGTGGGGTGTTTTTTTAAGAGCTTGGGAACTTAAAATAATAACACAAAGCAGAAAAAATGGTTGAAATAAATCTTTTTTATTATAATCTGGAAATCTTTGATATATATGTAATATATATGGGGTGTTTTTTTAAGAGTGTGGGAACTTATAATAATAATACATACTTATAGTAATCCGAAACATTTTCGGAAACATTTTTTTTATTATAATCCGGAATTTTGGTATATATACATGGGGTGTTTTTTTAAGAGCTTTAGAACTTAAAATGATAAATGATTAACAGAAAAATTACTGGAATTTTTTTTTTATTAATATATAATCTGGAAGTTTTTGATATATATATAAAATATATGGGGTGTTTTTTTAAGAGTGTGGGAATGTTTAATAATAATATATACTTACTATAATCCGAAACATTTTTGCAAACATTTTTTTTATTGTTATCCGGAATTTTTTGATATGTATATATTATACATAGGGTGTTTTTAAGAGCTGGAGAACTTAAAATGATAAATGATTAACAGAAAAATTCCTGGAATTTTGTTTTTTATTATAATCTGGAAATTTTTATAATATATATATAATATATATGGGGTGCTTTTAAAGAGTTTGGTAACTTAAAATGATATCACAAAATAGAAAATTGTTGAGAAAAGTTTTTATTCAAATTTATCGGCCGCCATAGTAAATAGGAGTCGGTGCGTGACTACCATTCCAAAGTGTGCAGGATCGAATCTCCGTGCATGAAATAATATAAAAAGTGTTTTCTAATAGCGGTCGCCCTCGACAGGCATTAGCAAGATTCGGTGTGCATTTCTGCCATGATAAAGCTCTTCACAAAAAATCATCCGCCGTGGGAAGTCTGCGTACATCTGTATATATATAAATTATAAATTCCACGTAGTTTTGTAGTTATACTTAAATGAACAATAAAAATAAAAAAAATTAGTAAATTCTTCTTCCTTTTATCTTTTTTCAGATTTCTAATTCCATGAAGTGTTATCAACTTACGGAAATAAAATATCAAATTTTTAGTAGCGACAATAAAAAAATAAATGGCACAGCAAACAAGTTTCTTCTACTAAATTAAACAACATAGATAGTGGGCAGCATTCGGAAAAAGGTGAGCGAATATACAAATCTACACATACATACGCAATTTTCTTTATACACTTAATTAAGTGTGTAATAAATTTAATTTCTGTATACTTTTTGTTGGTCTTTTATACATTTTGCCGTAAAAATTATACTTGATTATAAGCTGAAAAAGTAAGTGGGCCCTCAGGCTATGCCCAGCAGCTTAACAACTTTATTTTTAGTTTCTTTTTATTTCTTTCATAGCCAACTTTCTTAGCTCGTTAGCTCAAACCCTTTCATGTTGATGGGGTTTTTTTAGCATAATTTACATTTTAGGGCGCTGCTTATTGTTGCCCTTTTACTGGCCAAACAGCTTGCCGAAAAGCGCAAGGCGTTCTCATATAACCACCTGTGAATACAAACACACTCATTTAAATAGTAAATATAATACAAACCCACATACATAAATAGCGAACATTTACATGCAGGAAAGTTCATTAGTACCAAAGTGATTCACTAGTAGCGCATTTGAAACCCTGACTAGTTCAGGTTTCTTCTTATTTGCATGAAGTAATTAGTGAATTTTATACTTTACTGTTCTAGAAAGTGTCAACAGTCCCTAGTCCTTTTGCAATAGTTCGGTATAATACTGTATGACTTTCTAAGCTTTGTTGATGGTAATTATAAACCGCACCGAATTTGCGCATTGCACTTTTTTCTATTGAATTCTTCGCCTATGAAAGGTTGTGCCAAGAATTTTACATTTATGATTTGGCTTATACATTTTTTCTCTGAAGTCGCGTGCCATTGCGAAACTATGACTGGTTAATAATATATTTTGCATTTTTATATTATATAATGGGTATTTTTTTAAGAACTTAAAATGTTAAACAGAAAAATTTTTGGAATGTATTTTTTTTTATTTTTATTATAATCTGCTAGATAGTTTCATGGTATTTACTTATTGAAAATATGTAATATCCGGTATATGTTCACCGCGGTTATGAGTAACACGGTCCATTAGATCAGCCCGATTTTTTACTACATTTACCGATAAATCTGGGTGAATGGCATGAATGATGGTTTGAATTTGCGGTAAATCCATTGTTAAGGTCGCTTTATAGCAAGTTGCGCTGTCTTGTTGGAACGAAATATGGTCTGATTGATTTTTAAGCAGGTTTGAGCATTTTGCACTACCACTAAATTTCACTATCATTAATTTTTTAGTGAAAACTTCTTTCGTCCAAGTAGGCCCACTCTCTGGGCAACCATCACTACCGAACCTATGCTAACTTAAAATAGGGGTTGCTAAAATAAAGGTTTCATTCTCCCTAAATCTTCAGTTTTCCAGTATTTTAAATATCCGCTTAATGCATTAGTTATTTAGTGCACTATGTCCAACCCTGTTAAGGAAGCAAAAATTCCGGCTCGATAGCCCTCACCATTTCCCGTAACGGCAGCTCCTACTTCATTACAAAAGAAATAAATAGCGCTGACGTCGTCAGTGCTCTATGAATTTCGCGAGCAGATTTAGTTTTTTTTCAAAGTAAATTTCCTCAATTTAGACTGTAAAAAATTTTAAACTAAACGGCGCTTCTATTACATTTTTGTTTTTTATTTAATTTTTAAGTAATATCTCTATAGAAATGATTTTACTTATCTAAATATTTTTAGATAGTTGCAATCCTGTTCTAAAATTTATTTAAATAAAACCATTTTCAAATAGTTTTCTCTTAAGACCAATGGGAGAGTATAACAACTTTCAAAAATAGTCCAAATATTTAGTTTTATGGCAACTCTGTTTAAAAATATGTTTAAATGAAATAATTCTAATATACCTTCCATTTGTTACGTTTACAATAATATTTTGATTCAGTAACACTTTTAAATTAAAATAAGTTTTTTCAGTCAAATGGCAACTCTTAAAAGTAAAATTAAAATCAGAATCAAAATTAAAATTAAAATAAAAATTAAAATCAAAACTATAATTTAATTAAAATTAAAATTAGCATTAAAATTAAAATTAAAATCAAAATCAAAATTAAAATTAAAATCAAAATTCAAATTCAAATTCAAATTCAAATTCAAATTCAAATTCAAATTCAAATTCAAATTCAAATTCAAATTCAAATTCAAATTCCAATTCCAATTCAAATTCAAATTCAAATTCAAATTCAAATTCAAATTCAAATTCAAATTCAAATTCAAATTCAAATTCAAATTCAAATTCAAATTAAAATTAAAATTAAAATTAAAATTAAAATTAAAATTAAAATTAAAATTAAAATTAAAATTAAAATTAAAATTAAAATTAAAATTAAAATTAAAATTAAAATTAAAATTAAAATTAAAATTAAAATTAAAATTAAAATTAAAATTAAAATTAAAATTAAAATTAAAATTAAAATTAAAATTAAAATTAAAATTAAAATTAAAATTAAAATTAAAATTAAAATTAAAATTAAAATTAAAATTAAAATTAAAATTAAAATTAAAATTAAAATTAAAATTAAAATTAAAATTAAAATTAAAATTAAAATTAAAATTAAAATTAAAATTAAAATTAAAATTAAAATTAAAATTAAAATTAAAATTAAAATTAAAATTAAAATTAAAATTAAAATTAAAATTAAAATTAAAACTAAAATTAAAATTAAAGTTAAAATTAAAATTAAAACTAAAATTATTTATAGCGAAAAGAGTATTTATTTTCAATATTTGTTTTGAATCGAATTTCCAATAATAAGAAAAAGTGCCAGCAAACGACGGCTGACCAGCCAAAGAGGCTCGCATAAATATATGAGTCCAGAAGGTAAATGGCTTAAGTGAAAAGAACCACATACTGTAAGAAATAGCAGAGGAGTTGAAGTAACTAGAATTCAATGTATTCGTCTCCTCGATTCTTGAGGTGTTCACTAACTTCATAGAAATAAATACTTTTTTTTTTCACTATATTTTTTTGGGTTCCAGTGTTATTGTACAATTTTCAATTTTCTGGTAATTATTCCACATTTGTTAATTTTGTTTTGGTTTACCCTCACATTCGGTCATCGGCATCCCCTTGACGGTTGTTAAAGGGGAATTGCAAAACATATTTCTCTGGAAAGCAAAAATCAGGTGTGCCATTTTGAAAATCCTACGGCCCCAATACAATGCACACAGGGCACAGATAGTCTTGGGAACTCCAAGCCATTCAGTTTCTAAACTCGTACCTGTGCTTATCGCCACTGCATGATCGAACTCACACCGAAAAGCTGGGTTCTCAGTTAATATCCGGGTTTGGCAGTCAAACGGTTAAGGCCACTGAGTTCTTCTTTCTTCGACAACGTAGGGCAGTGCTCCAACTTGAATCCCATTAACTTTCTTCGTTACATCAACAACTATTGTTAGCTGTAGATATTTGAAATTTCAAGGTGTCAGAATGATAACAAAACAGCGCTTTAGTGCTACTTAGGGAGTGCCAATCTGGTACTTCAACCATCTCACCTCCCTACCTACCTTTTTGACTTGGCAGCTAATTGCAATGAATTTACGATAAAAATGAGCAAAGACAATGACTTGTTCGTAATTCACAAGACAATTAGGATTGAATTACGAATAAGAGAGAGAATTACAATTGGGAGATCGAATTGTGCAACGTGGAACAAAGCCCTACGAGCCAATCTGAGCTTTCTTCGACTCCTGTTGAGTATTATTTTTTGCTTGTTAATAAAAGGTTGTGCCCATCAAAGTCCACGGAAGTGTTTTGTGATGTGGCTATGAGGTGCTTCAGTTTTCACCAATTGATTTCCGCTGAGATGGCTGGGTATTTAAAAATCTTTCTAATGGACCTCTCTTACATGTGCACATTTTCTTTCTGCATCCTATTAGTCTCAGTGAGCAAAGGGATATTCATCGACTTGTATGTCTAGTTTCAGCTTGATCAGTTTCATTCATATAGGTATACGAGTAGTGCGGTGACCTTACCTACAGGTATTTCTCTGCTTTACCACTTTTGACTTCGAAGGCAGATATCGGCAAAAGCAAAGCAGTTCGTAACTGGCAAAATTGTAGGTACTATTTCAAGCACAAGAAATGTGTGCCACTAGTTTAAATTTTCTCTCAAGGGTACTCATTCTTGTTGTAGTTGCGATAGGCGTTACTCCTTGCAGTTTGCTACTGATGGGCTACCATGCACATAAATTAACTTGAACTGCTTTTCACATTAACTTAACGACCCATGCATCTTCCACGGGCTACTCGGTACTCTACTGTAATGATGCTGGCTACCAAAAATGTACGGCCACAGAGTTTACTATGAAATTACAAAAATCAGGAGTCTACAACAGTGCGTTAGATAACCACAAGTGTAAGTGTGGTGGTGTGTGTGTGAATAATGAAGAATAGCCAACCAAAAGAGCGGTCCAAGTAAAGCTTTTAATGCTGGTTTTCCCTTTGATTCATAAGGAAGTAGAAAAAAAAAATGAATTTTTGTGGGACTATTATGATGTTCACGCTTCTATGTACATATTCGTCTGGATGTGTATGTGTGTATGTATGTATATTTTGTGTTGTAAATTTTCAAACGCAAATTTTGTTTTTCACTAGTCCTGTCGAAGCAGCAGTTCAAGGCTAATGATGCATGTAAAGATGTGAGATTCTTAGGTAATTTTAAAGCGAGAGCTTTCGTTCATATTTTTTAAACCGAGAAAATTCAAAGAAAAAATCGTGGCTATCAAAACATTGTTGTCAAACGGGTTGGGTATGTAATGCTGTATGATACAATATTCTGTTTACAAAATGCTGTATACGAAATTCTGTATTTCAAAATTCTGTAAAAAATGTTCTGTATTGCCGAAATGCTGTATTGACGAAATTCTGTATTGACGAAATTTTGTACTGACAAAATTCTGTATTGACGAAATGCTGTAAGTAAATGATAAGAAATTCAACAAATTTTATAAAAAAAAGTGCTCACTTTTTTTCTTCAGTTTCGATAGAATCCACCGTATTTTTGCGTAGAACTCCTTTTTTCGTTGACTTTTGTCAACACAAAATTTTTTCAATACAGAATTTTGTTAAACAGAATTTCGTCAGTACAGAATTTCGCCAGTACAGAATTTCGTCAATACACAATTTTGTCAATACACAATTTTTTTAAGACAGTACAGAATTTTGTTTTTACAGAATTTTCTAAATACAGAATTCTGTAAATACAGAATTTTGTCACTGCAGAATTTTGTTACGTTAATTTACAGTATTTCGTACGAAAAGAATTTTGATATACAACATTTTGTAGGGATCCCTTGTCAAACATAACATTTCTAATCGGGCATTATTAGGAAAAATAATATGTAAAAACAGCTTTCGCTTTGTTTGGAACATTTTTTAAGCTAGTTTTTAAAAAACAACTGGCTTTTCTGCTCTGAAATAGGTATTTTCTTACTAAAATCCAAATTGTTGAAAGCGGCATTGAAATGGCAAGTTTTAAGACCCGACCATAATTATTTCTATACCGACGAAGGCTTCTTCGGAACATACAAAAAAAACTTCAAGCTCATTAGGTAAATACTACTGAGAGTGACGGAAAAACAAGTGGGAGTGGCAAGGGGAAAGGAATATGAAATGAAATATTTGATTTCCACATTAAAAAACGTTGTGTACACTATTCTGATAATACAATACTTCTAAATACTTTTTGTCAAAAGTGCTCAACACTGTCTTGTAGGGCATTTGTATTCGAACTTGAAATATTCTTCGTATTTCTCTTCGCTTTAAAATTCGTATCCGTATTCGTATTTGTATTCGTATTTTTGGTTGCATTGGTATTTATGTATACACATATATTTCTATTTGTATTAGAATTTCGTGTTCCCTTTTGTATTCGTGTATTCGTATTCGTGTTCGTGGTAAAGTTCGTATTAGGATTTTTATGCGTACTTGTATTCGTGTTGATATGTGAATTTTTATTAGTATCCGTATTTGTGTCCGAGTTGGTATTCGTATTCGTATTCGTATTCGTATTCGTATTCGTATTCGTATTCGTATTCGTATTGGTATTCGTATTCGTATTCGTATTCGTATTCGTATTCGTATTCGTATTCGTATTCGTATTCGTATTCGTATTCGTATTCGTATTCGTATTCGTATTCGTATTCGTATTCGTATTCGTATTCGTATTCGTATTCGTATTCGTATTCGTATTCGTATTCGTATTCGCATTCGCATTCGTATTTGCATTCGTATTTGTATTTGTACTCGAACTTATGGCAATCACTCATTTCGTAAATTCGTTTGGACCGGTTTTTTCTTTCTGGCTTAATTTCTTGACTCTTTACCCTTCACAAGTTAAATTAACCTCTACGAATACTGGAGATGTTTCCCATTCACAAAATCTATCATATTGAACATAACCCGCTGTTTTCAGAAAAACTTTCTAGTGTTTCCGAACAGGAATTAGTACTTGCTGAAATGTTCGGTTAGCACATTTCGCTATCGAATGTTGTATATATTGGATCAGGGAATAAGTTCGTAGCGTTTTTATCGAATCAATAGGTTAATTAATTATATATTCGCCGTTGCTACTTACAACCTCTTTCCACTTCTCTATAAATTTGTTGGTGCCGTTTCACCAAAAATCGCCTGGTCTGGTGTTAAAGAAGTTGTTGAGCCAGTTTTTAAACACCTTTTTGATATCGAAGCCAGCGCTCTTCATATGGTTGGACAGAGAGCGGTAAAGAAATTAATTGGTCAGTACAAGGTCCGGAGAATGCGGCGGATGCTGAACGACCTCCCTTTCGAGCTCCTCTTGGAGTGCGGATTTAACGACTTGTGCAACATGGGGCCTGGCGTTGTTAAGAAGGAGTATAACCGCGTGATGCTCGATGGCGGGCGAGATGCAGAGAAGCAATTTGAAGGCGACGTTCTTTATTTTTTTCGTTGAGCTCGAGAGGCACCCAGGCTCCCAATTTTTCGGTAAATGCCATTGAATGAAGGTGATTGAGAATCATTTTATTATCGGACTTTATTTTTTCCTCTAATTCACGACTGGTTTGGCGACTGTTCTCCTTCAAAAGTGATTTGAGACGTTCTGCATAGAATTCAGAAAGCCTTCTGTTGCGGGACGAGTCATCGACGTTAAAGTAGCCTTTTTTGAACCACAATCACGTCCTGTATGTAGAGCTCCGACACCTTCTCCACACACGTCGCAAACGTTCCGGCCTTTCGGCATCTTTTTGTCCTCGGTGAAAAGCAAAAAAGGGCAGTGTCGAATATGTAAATTTTTGCCTCCTACATATTTCATTTTTAAGCCCAAAACTAAAAAAGAATCAACTTAGTTTTGTACAGCAGAAAGAGTTCTATCGAATGAGTACTTACCCTTTGCCAAACAGCAAACAAATCGTAGTAAAGTAAAAGAAAAAAGCGCTATGAACTTATTCGCCAACCCAATACAAATGTTCAGATCGAACTCTTGAGGAACTTTCTTCAAATAATAGTATAAATAACTCTAAGGCTAATTTAAATTCAACTAAAACTAGTAGAGCAGAGTAAAGCTATTTGCAACCAAAGACACATCCGTACATTTATATTACAATGAGCCACTTAACCCGTCTTGAGTAGTCAGTCTACTCCAAGAAAGGATATACTGAAAAATTATATAACCGAAAAACTTCACAAAAGTCGGCCTCAGATTACAATTCGAAGTATTTAAATTTGTGTAATTTTATGAGCGCTCCTTTTTCTTTAGCTCAAACGGCATTGTTGCACTCGCGAAAAGGAATTCTACCAATAAACTCGAAAAATAGCATAAACTACCGGCTTATACATATTTTGAATGGCAAAGCAACTTGAGTTTAACTAATATAATTATTTATAATTTACCCCAGATGTGAGAAATTAATTTTTAGCCGCAATTAATTACTTGCAATTTTCTACAATTTCGCATTCCTTTCAAACTACCATAAGCTTTATTTTCTTGCTATTTTAGAACTAAATTTCTTGCAAAAAAAATTGTGTCTTAAACGGAATTTATGAAAGGAATTTCATTTTAAAATTATTACTTTTTTTAATAAATTCTTCTTGTTTGCTTCTTAAAGCTTTTGTGGACAAGGATTTGAAAATATATATTTTTGTGGTTTTATATAAGTAAATGGTATTTTGGCTCTAAACTTGGTTGCAATACGCAAGTGCTCTTTAGCACAATGCATTCCATACTGGACTTTATTTTTCTGGTTACTTATGTTCGCCTTACGGTCAGTGAGGCAGACCGTAGTGTGGCTGCTTGTAGGTACTCAAATTCTGCTTGAGAAGGATTTATACAAATTTCAAATATCGCAAGTCTGTTCACTTAAGTGCATGAATGCATATCTGTATGTATAAAAGAAAGTATAATTTTAAAAATATGAGAAAGTGGTTGCTTATATTCACCGAAATATAAATTTGAGCTTATGAAATTTTAGTCCTTCCATTTTAGTTGTTCTTGAATTTAAATTTTGTTTACTATTTAATTAGAAAAACTAAGTTGCCAAAATCCTTGAATATAGAATATCGTGGATTTTTTATTTAATTACTAAAAAAATTCGCTGCAATTTTAAAAGTCTGGTGAAAATGAAAGCCAAGTGATCCTGAGAAATGAGAAGATCTGTAATATTGGCGCCGAATAAGATGCACATGCAAGACTTGGTACACAAAAGCATGGCTTCGCATAGAAGCTGGCAGTAGATTATAATACAATATAATATTATTAACGGCGGCCCCTGTAGCCGAATGATTGACTATTGTTCGGAAGTACACAGGCTTGAGGCCACGGAACGAGAATAACTGAAGTGTTTAAGAAGTACAAAATAAGTCAGAAAATGCTGCCTTGAGGAACGCCTCCGTTAATTTTCTTTACGTTTGACCGCGTCTACCCATGCTTTATTCGATAGATCTAAGTATTAACTGCGTCGAAAGTATTGTTTTTATTATGGAAATTAGTCCCACCTGCCAAACTTTGTCGCACGTCTGTACGATTTCAAGGAAAATTAATTTTTTTTTCAGAGCTTCTTCTATTGTATGGACTAGTTGTTGTTGTTGTAGCATCAATACTAAACTCTGTTAGTGCAATGCAAATAACCGGTTGACTTCATCTAGCTAATCTTACGGTAGGCCCAAGAAGCTTCCTGTTTCAACGGGTTCGGTCCGGAGAGAGAGGGGTGTTAGATGAGTTGGTATGATGGAGCTTGTGAAAAGGTGGTAAGTGTCTTGCGGGGTGACTTCACATGCTGCACATATGTTTGGTATGTCGGGGTCAATTCTACATAGGTATGTGTTTAACTTGCTACAATACAATATTCAGAACGTAGTTGTAGCAAGCTTCTGCGGGTCTCTTGGGGTAGATGGAGCTCTTTATCTGCTGTGGATGGTGGTTGGACTCCGATTACGGTCTTAGGGAGTCGGGAGCTTAAATAGGAGCTAAGAAACTCCCGATGAATGTCCTTTATTGTCTGCCTAAACACTATCCGGCCCAGTAGAAGTTTTCGATTCGTTTAGTCCTGGATCTCGTCGGCGTACTTGGAGAGGTGCCTGCTGATGTGCCTGGGAGGCGGCTTTCGTTTAAGCAGGTATCTATATGGGTGAAACCTGCATTATCACAATGACAGAAACTGCTTGCTGCGCAGTCTATTGTGCTCCTTCGCAGGGAGCAACTGAGCTTCGCCGTGTAGGTGTTGAAGTGGGGACATCAGCAGACATCCCATCGCAGTCCGAATGGCAAGTTTGAAGCTTCATCCACTGCAAATCACTAGTTCAGACGACCAGACAGGCGCAGCGTAGTTTAGAACCGGTCGGCCAATTGCCTTAAAAGTTGATAGCAACATTTTTTTGTCTTTGCCTCAAATACTACCGGCTGGTAATTTGAGGACCTTGTTGCGATTTTGGACTTTAGTGACAATTGTGGATGTGTGCACAGAGAAGGAGAGTAAACTATCGAAGGTTACTCCCAAAATTTTGCCTCGGTTTACAGTCGGAATTGGTGTGTCGTCAGCTGTGACCCTGAGCTGCAGTTCGACCTCCTTCTTTTGGGTGGTATAGAGGGCCACCGTGGACTTAGCGGGAGAAAGTTTTAGATTTCTCGTAGTGAAAAAGCGAGAAAGTTTGGTGAGATAATCGTTCACTTTGGCGCACAGATCATCAACGTCATTGTCCGACGGCATTATCGTACAAACTTCAGCGTAAGAGACCAGGGAGATTCCCTCTGGTGGCTGCAGGAGCTTCGATATACGAGTATAAAAGTTGAGAAGCAGGGCTAAAAGGACACAACCCTGCGGAACATCATCACGCGACAGATTACTGGCGTGACTCAGATAGTTAGTGGACCACCTCTTTAGCCTGGCGGGAGTGTCGACTGTGTAAATTCATCTAGTAGCGTGGAATGGCTGCTCTATGCACTTGCTCTATCGTGGACTGATTTTCTCTAAACCTAAATTAATGGGAAGAGAATGGATTCTTTTAGTGCGATAATTTCTTTTAAGCTGGTGGCAAGTAGCCTTTTAAAACCATTTTGTCAACAATGAAAGTAACGAGATTGGATGTTAGGAGGCTGCATCATTTGCTTTTTTTCCTGGTTTGCGAATCATTATAATTTCCGAAAATTTCCATTGCAATGGTATTTATTTAAGGGAATGCTTGCATTCATGATTATTGATAATTTACCCAATGCGGTAGCCCTTATCAGGTCAAAACCGCGGCTTTCTTCGTGTTCAGCTTAGAAATTTCAGGAATTATTTCCACGAGCGTAAATGGTTCAATTAGGCAGAATTCTTGAACAACAGGAGGAGTGATAAGAGTATCAATTATTTCATGGAGTTGAAATTTCCTTTCAAGTTTCTTCTAATGGCGATCGCTTCTCGGCAGACAATGGCGAACCTCCAAGTGTATTTCTGCCATGAAAGAGATGCTCTTAAAAAATCAATTGTTGCTTGGAGGCGGCGTAAAACCGAGGCTCCCTTCGTTTGTCGAAAACAGCAAGACGCATACCACAAATTAAAGTAGGAGCTCGGCTAAATAATCAAAAAAGGGGGTAAGTGCCAATAAAATAAAATTACAGATAAGTCAACTGATATGGGGGCGTTGAATGTGGGCGGCCATCACTGGCATACATTTTGAAATATTCAAGAGAGTCGCTACTAGTCCGGGAACTAGTTTTACTTTTTAATTTATTTTACAAGTTTGCCTTTTTAGCTGATGTATTCTCCCCCTCTAGGGCGCAGCTGACTATTTTTTTTTATTCCACCAAATTTCAACAATACACAAACAAAATTTCAGCCGGTATTAAATAAGTTGTTAAACATTTTATTTCGACACGTTTCGCAGCATTCCACGCACGTATCCACCGCTACTGAACCAGCTGACGGTTGGTTTCGTCATCCATTGGATGGCGTCTGACTTCAGTATTAAAATCAGTCGGCATGAAATGATGACGTCAAAATTACCCCTGGCTCCCGGACTATTAAACATATCTCTGGTAAATTGATAAAAGACCGCTTGAAATTTTCAAATATTATAGTATTAATAAATGAAAATGGAAAAATAATCGTCAGCTGATTGTCCGTTGGGGGAAAAGACGTCAGTCGAAGCATTGAAAATTCCGCGCGCCGCCAAGATGTATGAACGCAATGATACATTCTTGCTCCGGCTGACGGTCTTTCCACCGCTATAATCGCAGCTGACCATCATTATTATATTTTCATATGTATCCAAAATTATGTAAAAAAATTTCAATCGGCATAAAGTAGTTTTACTTTTCAATTTTTTTTACAAGTTCACCTGTTCAGCTGACGTGCTTTCCCCCTCTACCGCCAGCTGACGTTCACTTTCGTTATTCATGAAAGCTAAGTCACAAGTATTGTCAAAAATTTAACGGTATAAGAACGCAGTCCAAAATCGACCCCTGGCCCCGGACTATACGTGGACTTGCAAGCAGAAACAGAATTCGACGACACAGAATTCAATACAAATAATATAAATCTGAACGAGACTGATTTAATAAAACACAAACGGTTAATTATTGTTAAATTTTTATTTTATCTCCTTCAAAGTAATCACCATTAGAGGCGATACACATTTGCCAACGTTTTTTCCAATCATCATAGCATTTCTGGAAGGCCGATTTCGGTATGGATTTCAGTTCCTTCTTCGAATTCTCTTTTATGACTTCAATTGACTCAAAATGTTTTCCACGGAGCGGCAACTTGAGCTTGGGAAACAGGAAAAAGTCACATGGAGCCATATCAGGCGAATACGGTGCTTGCGGAACGATATTAACATTATTTTTGTTCAAATAATCGCGAACAAGACGTGATGTGTGAGCTGGTGCATTATCGTGGTGAAGAACCATGACTTGTTGTCCCACAATTCCTTCCTTTTAAGACGAATGTTCTCGCGCAAACGCTTTAAAACTTCTAAATAATATTCAGCGTTAACCGATTATGCGATTTGTGCGATTTTCAAGCACAATTTCCTTTACTTTTCCGAAGTTTTCGTCGTTTACTGATGTTGCTGGACGACGTTCATGAGGCAAGTTTTCAACCGATGTACGACCCTCTTTGAATGATTTGTACCACTGGAAAACACGTGCACGCGATAGAGCAGAGCCCCCATAGGTTGTCTGCAACATTTTTAAGGCGTCTGAAGCCAAAATTTTGTTGAAATAACAAAATTTCAAACAAATTCTTTGTTCAACTTGAATTTCCATCGTTAAATTCGAAGAACACACTCGAGCTTGACTTGTTTGCAGTAGCACAAAAAACAAACTATGTGACATATCACGCTGAAATTTGCCATGTAAGCTTATAACAGTCTTACCATCCAACAAAAAATTGATTTTTGCCATATGTCATCCGCGGACCGTTTTATTGATAAAGTCTCGTTCATATTTGAGCAGAAGGTATAATGAATTTTTGCTTTTATGTTGAAAACTAATATAAATTGACATATATTATTATTATTTTTATTTTTATTATTTATATCCGAAATATTTCAGTTGATAACAAAAAGTCTCACTTAATACCTCAGTTACTAACATAGCCTGCAGAAGCGTAGGAAGAGCCTTAGAGGACTCTTCTGTTATTTCTTACCTTACTACTTACTAACTGATAGGCTACAAATGTAAATTACAGTGTTATCTTACACCTAAATCTACATAGTTATTTTTGCAAATAATGTTGTATTACATATCTTCACAGCTCAGGTAAAAGCTCATGCGTGAAAATGCGCTTGTAAGAGCCCGATGATGCGATGAATGATAATGAAATTTTATAAGTGAGATTGAAATATCATAAAAAGTTAAATTAGGGTCATAAAAATAGTAAGTAGTGATAAAAATATGTGGGCAAGAAATATAATACTTACATACGAACATATAATAATTGCGCCTACAAAAACAAAGGTGTCTTATTTCCTCATACCCTTTCTGCATGGAGACTAAAAGCTAAATTTTCCTTAGAAATCCTCTTATGCCACGAACATAAGCCAAATAATAGTGAGCCCATCCTCTGTAGAGTTTTTAAAATTTTGAAATTCACTCATTAGTAAAAACAATACCTTTTAAATATTTCAACTAACTACGCCGCATGAATAGTTCATGCCTAAGTTTGTGTAACTGACCAAGCAAACGACGCCCTTAGGGCTGGTAAATCTGACCTTTTCACAGTGAGTTAAGCCCCTTTTTTGATGTCGTACTTTCCTTAAATTTATCATTAGCTCTGGTGGTGAAAATCTGCATTAGTTATGTAGTATATGTACACATATACACACGAGTACTTACACAAACAAAGTAAATAAAAGGTGTTGCCCTTTTGATGTACAAAAGCACATAGTCTACATATGAATGATGGATGTTATGAATAGTAAACTAAACACACACACACACACTAACGCATACGGCTTGTACATGTATGCAAATAACCCGCAGGTGATGCTCTTGGCCCGCAGCGGGACTTGTGTAACCTTTTCGCTTCGGGTCACAATTTGGCTACTGCGATACTTAGTTACACATTTATTAATACGCTTGTTTATGCAGAGTTTCATACACAAAATTTACATAACCTGAGACACAAGTCGTGTGCACATACATAGATATGTATGTATGTGGCATAGATAACAGCTCACGATAGAAATGGCGCAAATAAACCGAAACAAAATCCAACAAATAAGTAGCAGAATCAGAATGCACTGAAGCGAATAAGCAATCAACTGAGATTCCTCGAAGAGGTAAAAGGATGCAAAGGAAATAAACAAAATCACATGAATGCACGCAGGTATTTGAAAGGTAACTTTGCGTATTCATTTCCTACGAAATGTATAACTAAAACTTTTCAATGCTAAATGTCGAGATTGCAGGCTAGTTAATATTCATTAGTTAGCTGGGATGCGCAGATTTGTTGGTACCCCTTTTGGTGAAAATTTACCTACACGGGAGTACACCTAAAAGATTATGACTGAAATTATTGTATATAAAGTCATATATGTACAGAAGTAGTTGTTTATGTCTCCCTATTTGTACACGACGAATCCTAAATAATATTATCGCATTTGATATGGGTCAAGCTAAGTTGAGCGGGCTTTAGCTGTTAAGCTGCACACAAATCTGTTAGCAAGTGGCAACCTGTGTCTGAGGATTTTCGCCTCGTTTGTCATAAAAGAATCATAAGAACAGGGAAATAAATTTGTGGTATTTAAATTAGAGCTTAGCGTTAAATTCGAGTAAATGATATTTACTAATGTGTAAGTTCGTTTTGGCTTTGATGGCCAGTGCCACTTGAGTTTGTGCGTGACTATCATCAGCAGGCGTGAATCTCACTGAGAACTTTATTATTAACCTGCAATAAGCAGTGAAAAACTTTGAAGTTCAGAGTAAAGAAAAAGTGGAAGAATATTGATTAGTTTATATCGCTCACTTTACAACAAAAAATTTGAAAAAAAACCTTCGGACCATACTAATATAAAATAAAATATATTGCAACCTGTAGTAGAATTCACTAACATATTCACCTTATTACATTTCTTTGGCAACAATTTTAACGGTCTTAGTATTCGAGAATCCATTTTATAACAAAAAATGATAAGGCAAAATCAGCTGGTTTGAGTAACAAGTCGCTTACGGCTAAGTAGATGTCAACAATTTTGGTGTGGTTAAATCAAATAATAAAATAGGAATTAGTGGCTTTAAGGGGACAGATACCTGTAAACGGCCATATTTTCCCGATTTTCATTGAAATTATTTAAAATGAAGAAGTCAAAAAATTGTTTCAAAATTGGCATACAGTTTATTTATACATTAAAATAATATAAACTTTTTTTTTTATTTTAATCATTTAAAATGGCGGATGTACACGCAATTCTTTCATTAAGGTCGCAGCGGGGCTCCCAATCGGCGGGCATTGTAGCATCGGCGTCAGTGATCTGAATACAAAAAACCAAAAATTGTTTTTTATTATTAATGTCATAATTTCTATATGAATTAAACAAAAATGGAAAAAATCGCGGAATAAAATGCTTCAACAAAAAAAAAATGAGTTTTGGGAATTTTCCTACTATTTTTGCTTCCAAAAAATTATTCACGAAAAATTGTAAATTCACATAGAAAGTAGTACCATAAAATGTGTGCAAAGTTTCAGGGAGATCGATTAATAATTTTTCGAGTTATCGTCTACGCCAATTCGAAAAATATATAGTTCTGAGAAAAACGCGTCTAAAGTTTGAATACAACGTAACTATACCTCTCCCAGCGCTCGAACGCAAAGAATAGAGTCGTCACGGTTGACGATCTATAATACAATAAATACTTAAATTTAAGCTCTACAAATTTTTTGATATATTCTTAAAGGATTATATTAACATTTTGAGAGAAAAAAAAATTTTTTATCGAAATTGTAATTAAAATGGTGAAATTACTTTACCAAAAGTTTATTAATAATTTGACTTACGATTTATCGCGTGGAGAGGAGGTAGTCAACTCTCAGACTGTGAATTGACGATTGCTCCGCGATGTGGCCAATCCTTTCATTTCACTGCAGAAGTGGTCCAAAAGCTATTTAAACCTGGTTAGGTTAGGTTAGGTTGAAGCGGTTGTCCTGTGGGACACACACAGGCTCATAGCCCATTGTGATGCCGCGTGCCGAACTTTCCCTATTTCTCCTAAAGCCAGTGTGTACATTTCCAAAATTTTAGAATACCTCCTATTTCTGCGGAACTGAGATCTTCCAATTCGTAAAAAAATTGTCTGCCTAGAATAGCAAATCTCCGTCTGGATAGCGCAGGACAATGGCACAGAAGGTGTAAGATTGTCTCTTCCTCTTCCTCATCAAGACAACTTCTACAGAAGTCATGTGTTTGCATACCCATCCTTTGGGCGTACCTACCTATGAGACAATGTCCCGTTATGACTGAAATCAGTGTGAGCCTCGAATTCAGCTTCCAAGTCCTAGATATTTCGGCTTTTCTGTTACTCTAAGTGGTTTCCCTCCTAGGAATATGTGTTAAAGAGCAGGTGTTTTATGTTCAAACCTGACTGATAACCGAATTTCTCAGCGTGAGAGTCAACTTAAAGGTTGCAGAATAATAGCAATTTCGACTGAAAAGCAGGTAAATATTTTAATCTTCGATCGTACTAAATTCGAAATACTGTTTTAACGTTACTGGGTTCTCGCTGTATTGTGATTTTTTACAACTGAATATAATGAACGACTCATGGGTGCGCAACGGGAATTATCTATGAGCCAGTGATCCGCTAGCCGTAATATACATTGAGTTAAAGTTGAGTTTTCGTATGCCCTACATAAGTGGAGCGGCAAGCCGCAAAGGGACTTTTTTGTTGAGTTACTCTTGGCTTTGGCCCGATTTCTTTTATAAACTGTCGATGTCATCTTAAAGCAATAAAAAAGTATAAAGTAAACATTATTTTCAAACAAATAGTTATTTCGTTTTACTTATCTTGCGTGAATATACTTGAATAATTCATTCAGAGTTGAGTTTAACGGCATTGGCAGTATTCATTTATTAGTCGTTTTTCGTACTCGTCTCCGCGTTATTCGCTCATTTTGATACTTTATTTGAAAGAGATGCCACTCGCTATCGGTTTGAATGCATAGAAGAAGACAACTGTTTAGTCTTAGGTAAAGTAAGTTTGTGACTAGCAGAATCGTTGGTGCAAACGAAAAATACTGTAGCCAAAAATAACAATTGTCGAATCGCTTAAAGTTGGTGAATTGTCCTTCTGCTTTCTACTTACAGGCGATAAAAATAGCAACCAGAATTCACACAAACTTTTTGTTTGCATATTTTTTTTATTGCGAAGAAAATTTCACAAACAAGTTAATTTTCCAAAAAAATCTGATTCATTTCTTTGGTCATAAAATCGAAAATTGTTAAAAATGGTTTTGACTTAATTAAAATGACATACATTTTCAATACTTGAATGAGCGAAAAATAATATAAATTATAAAAAAAATATATCCTTCAATTTAAAATATCTTTTCTCTTAAATCCAAGCAATGAAGCACGTTTTACGAGTTACTATCAAAATAAACCTTCAAGTTTAATTTAAATAAATTTGTCTAATTTTCTTAAATTTATTTGGTATCTTATCACTTTGAGCGAAAACTTTTGCCAATTTTGCCTTGCACGTACCGATTTCCCTATGCATGCGACATTCTTCGTTCGTCCAAAGTTTTGCGAGCAACCTTAGCCAATTTGTCGGCAACTCATTCTTTGCGCATTTAATTGGCGTAAAAGTTGAGTAAAACTTCTGTGCAGTAATTAAGAAAAGGTGTTAAAATATGACTCGAGGTCACAAATTTCGTATGCAGCCTGCATCACTAATGCTGTCACTTACATACATTTGCACATATCTTCTAACTATTTTGTATGCAGAGAAACGAAAAACAAACTGTGTGGGTATGTAAGTAACTGGTTTTTAGACTAATGCCATATACGCGTGCAAATATATATAATATGTGCATATGTATGTCTGAAACTCCTGAATCGTGCTTGAGTTTTCTAGAGGTCTGACTTTTTTATTTCATAATTTATGTACTACGGATAACACTACAATTAGTCTCTTAGTTCAAATAGGTTCCAAAATAAATTGTTTTTTATTTAAAGAAGTGCAAGCCATTATCAGATACTCTGATTTTGACGAAAAAAATTAAAAAAAAAATAAACTGTTTATATCCGAAAGTCAGACCATAGTGTCTTAGTCACAGTTAAATTTCATTATTTCCTCAAGCCGAAGTTTGAAAATCCATTGCAGTCAGACTTCAGATACATCATCACCATAAAGTGCTTTACGTAGTGCGGAAGCCAAAACAGATGATCTTATCAGATTTTTCTTCGAAAGCAATTACAGCCTTAAGTCTAGAGCTCGAAAATTTAGAGCATTTAAAGGAATTTTTTTATAATAAAAAATGAAAAACGATATTAAAATTCTTTGGCTTCTTGTTTAACTTCTTTTTCTTACAAAAAAAAAAAATAAAATTTTATTTTAATAATTTAAAAAATGGCGCTAAAGTTGACCCACCCGAAAAATTGGACCTGAACCTTGCCCATTTTGGCTCTTCTATTTATCTGAAACACAAAAGCCAAAACGGGTATTAATCAGTATGACTGTAGCTATGTCCCGTACTAGAATAAAAAATAAAATTGACAAAATGGCGAGGTTTTGAATTTGACACTCTAAAAATCATTTTTTTTTGTTTTTCTTTAATCAAAAAAATACGAAATAATACAACTAATAATAGAATGATTCTTGTACGGGCGATAGCCCTTAACTCTTTCCGGGGCGCTGGTATAAAATTTATACCACTTATTTAAATATTTTTCCTGCATTTTATGCGCATTGGTATAATTCTTTGACCACTTACACAGGCAAATTTAAGCTTATATTTTCTAAAAAAAAATATAACAAGTGTTTGAAAGAGATAAATATATATGTTTTTTACGCGCAAAATGACTAGAATATTGAAGTATTAAAGTGTTTCTCAGAATTTATCATATTTTGGAAATAAAAGCACGTGCAGCATCGGTTTCCTACAATTTTAATAAAATAAAGTGTTTATGAATTAACTACTCAGCCAGTGGAATAAAAATAGTCAAAAGACTTAGTGGGGAAAGTGTTTAAAGTTCCTGGTATAAAACGTATACCACCGCGCGGTATATACGTATGCAAATGACAATGGCTAAAAAACAGGGTGATATATGCAAAATATTGGAAGCTTTCGATGATGAGATTGATTTAGCAGAGATTCCTTCGGACACCGATTCAATTGTGGATGAAGTTGAAGTATTCGATGAAGAAAACTTGCAAGAACTCTTTGATGCCATCGTTGAAGATGACAATGAAGATGTGGGAATTGTTGAGAGCAAAGAACTACGGTTTAGCAGAGAGAAGTTTATGATAGCGATGATGAAGTTCCTCTAGCTGATTTAACCGTGAACTGCTTGAGCCACCCAAGTGGAGTAAGCAAAATTCTATGGAACCGTTTGTAGTATTTGCTGGCGAGATGCAGGGGCCTACTGATGTTATCGAAAGCATGTCATCACACGACAATTTTTCAATTCTCAGTTCAATTGTAACTCCAGCTGGGGTTGAGCATATAGTATTCCAAACTAATTTGTATGCCCAGCAATCTGGTAAATCATACATTCCAACAAGTGTGTCAGAAATATATGCATTTATTGGAATCAACTTTTTGATGGGAATAAAGCATCCGGCCAGTTATCGAGATTACTGGTCATCTCGTCCAGAACTGAACGATACCTATATATGCAAAATAATTCCCGTGAAAAGATTTGACTGGGTTTTAAGCAATTTGCATTTGAACGACTCTTCTGTAATGCCAAAAAGAGGATCACCATCATTCAACAAACTCTACAAAGTTCAACCATATTTCGATATGCTGCAAGAACGCTTCAAACTGTGCTTCAATCCTGGCGAGTACCTTGCGGTAGACGAGTCAATGATAAGATTCAAAGGTAATTTTTAAGATACGCTGATATTTGTATTCTACAGAAACTGTTTTAATAGGACGATCAACTTTGATCCAGTATATGCCGAAGAAGTCAATAAAAAGAGGGTTCAAAACTTGGATGTTGTGTGACAGCACCGGTTATGTCCATCGGTTCGAGATATATACGGGTAAAAAAGGAGATCTAGTCGAAAAAAAACTTGGAGAACGGGTCGTTCTCGGCTTAACTACTGATTTTGGGGGGAAACACCATAAAGTGTTTTTCGATCATTTTTTCACTTCGTTCAACTTGATTCTTGAACTGAAAAAGCAGTTGATAAATGGATGCGGAACAGTGCGAACCAATCGAAAATTTCTTCCTACCGATATTAGACCTGGTAAGCAGTTAAAACGGGGCGACTATGATTGGCAAATTAGTGATTCTGGTATACTCTTTATGAAGTGGATTGACAAAAGAGAGGTTACAGCTTTATCTAACTTTTATGATCCGAGTAAATTTATAAAGGTACAACAACGCCAAAGCGATGGTTCTGTCAAAGAAATCGAAAAGCCTGAAATAATGCACGACTATAATATACACATGAATAACGTTGACAAGTTAGATCAGCTAAGGAAGTACTACGAACTGAATAGAAAAAGACGCAAGTGGTGGCACCGAATATTTTTTCACTTTCTTAATATTGCAGTCGTGAATTCTTTTATTATTTCTAAAAGTATAGGGTACCATTTACCACTTAAGGACTTCAAACTTGATTTGATTTGAGGCAGTTCAGCCTCACCACCTACTCTTGAAACCAAAAATAAAAAGCAAGCTAGAGTTCGCATAAAGAAAAACAAACCGTATGGAGATCCTAGCCTACGATCCTCGTCATCTCACCAACCAGTCAGAACAACCTTACGTAGATGTGCGTACTGCAGCACGACAAGCCACCAAAGAAGGACTCAGTGGATGTGCTCAAGTTGTAATGTGCCACTTTGCCTCAGCAAAACAAAAACTTGTTTCAATGAGTTTCATAAATAATCCTCGCACTCTATGCGCGATGGTATAATAATCGTACCACATCCTTGTACAAAATCCTGCAAGGATAAAATTTTTTTTTTACATTTTCTTCATTAAATGTCTCGAATAAATGAAATTAAAAAATCTTTGTGTTTAATTTTTAGCGATTTTTTTCAGTGCCCCGGAAAGAGTTAATGCTGTGAAGAAGAAATCTATATTTCAGACGATGCGGTTGAATAGTTTTTTTTTTTGTTGACAACACCAGGTAGAAAAAAGTTCTTTTGAGACAATTGAGTTTTGAGAGTGGCCGAGTAACGCAACTTACTCTACCTATTAAAATGGCTGAAGAATTGGATATACTGGGAATATCCTTTCAAAAATTTGACAGTATATTCTTGGAATCTTTACAAAATATAAAAAAAAATCAATATTTTGAAAATTTTAGACCACCAGGGGTCCCTTAACATGACATTTTTGCACGCATTTAAGTTTTATCGCTTCAAATATTGCTTTTTAAAATTTTGTTAGCCAATTACCGAAAGTTTATCAAAAAAGGCACCACCTTAGACTGGATCTTCTCATTTAATCTATAAAAAATAGGAAAGGCTATGGTTGATATGTTTCATATATATTTATTTATGTCACGTGGTCTGGTGTCAAAGAAGTTGTTGAGGACCTGTTGAGGACTTCTTTGTTATCGAAGGCAACGCTATTCATATGTTTTTACAGGTAGCGGAAAAATCAGTAATCGGTCGATATATGGCCCATAGAATACGGCGGATACTGAATAACCTCGCATTCGAGCTCTTGGAGTGCACCTTTGAAGACGCGCCCATTGTGCAAAATGGGCCCCTCGTTTTCATGAAGGTTTATGGTTTGACCATGTCGATCTAGTATTTTCGGTCGAATAGCTTAATTCACGTGGCGTAGCTAGGCAATGTAGAGCTTCTTGTTGACAGTGGCATTCTTTTCGATCATTTTTCAGTGCACCATGCCCTCCCAGTCCCACCAAACACATATCATGACCTTCCTTGGACGAAGATTCGTCTTGATTCTCGGCTTTGGCATATCTCCTGAGCCACTCATTTCTTTGTTTGCTTCATATTGACGTATAGATACCATTTTTTATCTAAGATTCGGTACAAGAGGCGTTGCTTATGACCGAGTGTCGCTCGATGTCGGGCGAGATGATGAGAAGTAATTTGAAGGCGACTTTCTTTGAATGATCGCTTTATGATTCCAGTTAATTTTTTCCGCCATTTCAATACTGGTTTGCCTACCTTGCTCCTTAAAAAGTGACGTCAAAGTCGACATTTTCGAACTATCGAAACCAAGTCCATGCTGTAGACTCACCTATGACACCTTCTTCATAGACTGTGCGAACATCTCGGGCTGCTTCGGCAGCTTTTTGACGTCGATGAAAAACAAAACAGAACAGGGGTGGAAAATGTACATTTTTGCTTCCTGGGTATTCAAAACTAATAAAAAATTGAATAACTCAAAAATACAACCAACATAGTTTTGTACAGCAGAAATAGTTCTGTCGAATGAATACTTCCTCTTTGTCAAGCAGCAAACAAATCGTTGTAAAACAAAAGAAAATATAAAAACTCTATGAACTCATTCCCGAAACCAATATATTATATTTTATTTTTTTGTATTGTTAGGTTTCGTCGCTGTGCGTACAGATAACACAGGCCTACAAAATTAAAGGTACAGATACCTTTAAACGGCCATATTTTCCCTGATTTTCATTGAAATTATTTAAAACGAAGAAGTCAATATATTTTTTTAAAAATTGGCATACAATTTACATTTATACACCAAAATAATATAAACAACTTATTTTTGTTTTAATCGTTTAAAATGGCGGATGTACACTCAATTCTTCCAGAAAGGTCGCAGCGGGGCTTCTCAATTGGCGGGCGTTGTAGCATCGGCGTCTGTCATAATTTCTTGTTTTCAAATTAAACCTTGGATCTACACTAGACAAAAAAATACTGTAAAAAAGGTTGCGTAATTGCAATCGAATTGCTAAGCTCATGAAAAGTACGACTAGGGAGTATTGGGGTCGCTGTTTGGAAACCAGAAGTTAATTTTTGAAGCCTTAAAAATTTAGAGCTTAGCGTACAAAAATTAAGCAGCTCAAAAAAAATTTGTATAGCTGTATAATCTTTATTACTAAACTATTTTTAGTAGATATTTTGTGCTTCAGTATATATTTTATATTATTATTGCAATAAAAAAAAACCTTCGAACAATACCTCTGTTTAATTATTATTTTAATATCCCATACTCTTAAAAAACACCCGATATTTATATTTTAATTAACTAATTGCATTTTAAAAATTTGGTCCAAAGCAAAAAAAAGGACTTATGCTCATTAAAAAAGCTCTCATTAGTTCACACAGCTTTAAGCCCTTTTAAGCTTAAAATTATTCCAACAGATTTAGTGCGTCAATATTTGCGCGCAGTACAACGAAAAAAAAAAAAAAAGAATTAATTCGACCGCCTCTTATGCAACCGTTATGCCATGCTTTCGCCCATTAAACCGCCGCATTCATAATTCATGTAGCATCAATAATAAAGCCATTAGGGTATTACGGTTTTTTGTACTTCTGTTGTTGCTGCTGCCTTTGCTACAAACAACTGCCCTTAGCCAGCCAGTCAGCCAGCTACTCATTATGCTGTCATACTTAACCACAACAACTCCGTATATGTATACGTGTAATCAACGCATTTAAGCTGCAGCAGTAAAAATCAAAAATACCAAACGACAAAAATTGGCAGCAGAGATTGTTGAGAAACAAAGTGCCAACATGGTGACCTGCTTACAAGTGACTGCAGCAATTTGTTGTCACAGGTCAGAAGGCTATTGATATATTGCATTGCAAACTAGTTAGCTGTTTGGCTGCTGTTTGCGCCAGCCGTTGCCCGTTGCATGCTGGTGAGAGAAGGATGCAGTAGCTGCTTGGAGAGTTGCTTTTGTTGCCTGACTGCTTGACTGCTTGGTTGACTGCGTTCAGCTTAATTTTATATGTCGAACATGCACTTACTGCGCTACGCCTTTGTTGTTGCCCCAGTGCGTTCAAATTTGTTCTGCTCTGCGTTTTGCATTGCTGTCGCTTCTGCTTTCTTTTATTACTTTCTATTATTAGCGTGACGACGTGACAATGTTGCCACTTGGAAATCAATTATTTCCGCTTCATAGTTTTTATTGCTATGGTCCATAGAAATGGTAGAGATATTACAGAAATGCAACCCCTGCCATAAAGATAGTCCTTTTCAATTCATAACCAAATTTATATCTATATACATAGAAGTTCATATAAAAGTATTTTTTAAGCCTTTGTGAACATAGAACACAATGCAGCAAACTACTCTACATAGTAACTGCCTACCATTCCTTACTGCTTATTTATATGTACATAATAATTTATATTTTTTCTCCGCGGTAGTCCTTAATATACGACTTATTAACCCAAATGCCAGCAGTCTCATAATAAATTGCTCAATTAAGTACTTGCCGTTTTTTTTTACCCCCTTCAATGTGCCATAAATAATACCAAGTATAATAAAATATTAGTAATTATTATCCCTTCGTAAGGCTTGTGGCGGCCTAAATTAAGGTAAGAGTAGGCAAGGCGCAAAGTCCATACTTAACTAATAAGTATAAATTAGTAAGTGAACATGAAAAAAAGAAAACTTAATTGACATCACTAATGAACACCTGCTCACTTGCACACTCTTCGAAACACGTGGGCTTACACGGCGTATGAGTAACACATATCTTATAATTATGTACTGCAACAGGCACGTAACTGGGATCTTTTTTCAGACGGTGGGAGGATTTGTATAAAACCTCCTCAATTTTCTAAACAAAAGCGCAATAATAAAATAAAAAATAAAATTTATTTAATGAAGTCAAATTAAGCCCAAATCAAAATTGCTGAAATGTCCTTTGGAATGTAGTCAATTATTTTATTTAAATAAAATCTCTAATAAATAACTTACAGAGGAAGTAAACGAAGAACTGCTTACCATGGATAGGGAAAGCGATGAAGGAGTCAAGGTTGAAGTTAAGAAGGGTTGCCCACCAGGCGGTGTACTCTCTCCCCTGCTTTGGTGCTTCGTGGTGGACTCTCTTCTTAATGATCTGCAGGAAATTGGACACATCCAAGCCTACGCAGACGATGTGTGCGTATTAATCTGAGGACGATCACTTTAAGTTATATGCAATAAAATGCAGGTAGCTTTAAATAAGATTGTTGGTGCGAATTGCATGGTCTTTCGGAGAATCCTACAAAAAGTACCTTAGTGCTTTTCACTAGGAAACGCAATATGGAAGGCCTGTTACTACCCACATTGAAATGAGTAACACTGCAACTGTCTCCTGAGGTTAAATACTTAGGAGTAATCCTAGATAGTAAACTTACCTGGAAGAAGCACGTCGAGCAGAAGGTCTCTTGAGCACTAAAAGTCTTCTGGCAGTGTAAGAGAACCTTTGGCAAGACATGGGGTCTAAGACCGGCGATAGTATACTGGCTGTACATCACCCTGATTAAACCCACTATTACATACGCCTCTGTAGTATAGTGGAAGGCTACAATGGCTAATTCCAGAGTAAAACCCCTAAACAGGCTACAGAGAAGTGTGTGCTTGGGTATCACAGGTGCCATGAGTACGACATCTGGTGAGGCCTTTAATGCCATTCTGCACTAACAACCTCTCGATCTTCCAATTCGAAAGGAAGCAATGAAGGCGGCGTACAGGCTTAAGTTAAACGGAGTCTGAGGAAATGAAGTAAGCACTGGCCACTGTCAGATATACCACCAGTTGTCAGAGCGGTGCACACTGTTCTCGATGACCTGTGGATAATCGGATGTCTGTCGTTAGTTTCGGTAGGAAGTATGATGTTTTGATCCCAGATAGAGATCAACGGCTAAGTCCAGAGAACCTATTAACGGGATATCAGCACACTTTCTACACCTACGGATCCAAAACCAGTGATGGAAGCGGATCTGGATGGTACTTAAACGAAGACACTAAGCATAGAAATGCCACAGGAGAAATGGTCACGGTACTCCTTACGGAAATCTATGCCATCTTGAATGTGGCGTACTGGCTAATTGAGAAAAAGTGGCGGGGCAACAGTATTGGAATTTGTAGTGACAGTCAAGGTGCACTGAAAGCCCTTGCTAACCCACGCTGCTCCTCGAAGTTAGTCGGTGAATGTAATACAAAATTGAAAAGTGTTGCAAAACACAACAAAGTTAGTCTTATTTGGGTGCCTGGACATTGTGGTATTACAGGGAACGTGTTAGCTGATAAATTGGCAAATGAAGGCTCTGCAAGTATGCCAATAGGCCCTGAACCTTTTCTAGGTGTTAATTCCGCATCGATACAACTATGGATTGACGACTGCATGAGGTTTACCCACAGAGGTCGTTGGTCTGAGTTGAACTCGTGCAGAGTAGCCAAGTGCTTTGTGAAAGAACCAAACAGGAAAAAAGCGACCTTTCTCCTAAAACTCAGGAGGAAGAACCTGAGAGTGCTGGTGGGTGTAATCACAGGGCACAACGTCTGTGGTCAGCATATGGCTACCATGGGGGTCGCGTACAGCCCGATGTGCCTATCCTGTCTTGAAGATGACGACACTGCAGAGCATTTTCTCTGTAGCTGTCCTGCATTTTCCAGAATCAGACTTAGGATATTGGCTTGCGATACACTGAGTATAGACAAAGTTCATACTCTTCCGGATCTCTTAAAATTCATCAATGAATCCAAGAGATTTGTGGAAGAGTGACCTCAACTACAATAATTTATCCGTTTTTACCATTTACCTTTTATTTTTCCTATCTCTATTATTTCTACTGATTTCTGACGGTGAGGTTAACTATTACCTCACACAGTTTTTGTCTGGGCATGGGTCCTTTCGCAAGTATTTGTGGCGAATGGGAAAAGTGAGTCTACCAAACTGCATATATAGATATACTGAGCTTGATCACCTTCTTTAAATGCGAGAGGTGGAACGTAGAGAGAACAGGTCCGCAACGAGCTATTGGTGTATTTACACCTAAAGAAATTATCGACGAAATGATGATAGACGAAGAAAAATGGAATGCCGTCGCAAATTTTGTGGAGGATATTATCCGAAAAAAGAAGCGTGAAATGGAAAGTTATGCTGAAGAGCATTGAATATAGGTTTCTCAAAACGGGCGACTCTGGACGTAGGGTGAGTAAGTAAGTGTCCTTCTTAAAACGCCGTCTTGTCCCTCCACCTCGAACCAATGCGGAAGCAGTCCCAGGGTGGAGGGAAAGTCCAACAGAAGAGCAGGGATATTTTTAGTGGAGCACCACACACGTAGTAGCGACGGTTACTTTATGGGGCGAAGGCATTTTGTAACCCAACCTCACCGCCAAAAAAAAAGAAAAGAAAAATGGCCTCCCAGTCCCGCCAAGCACATTTCAAGATCTTCTTTGGACGAAGATTCCGCTTGACTTTTGGCTTTAGCGTATCTTCTGGAGCCACCCGCTCCTTTTTTTGCTTTATATTGACGCATAGATACCATTTCTCATCTCCCGTGACGGTTCGGTACACAAAGCACTGCTTATGGCCGCATGTTGCTCGATGGCGGGGGCGATGATTAGAAGTAATTTGAAGGCGACTTTCTTTGAATGAAGGTGATTGAGAATCGTCTTGTGATCGCTGTTCATTTTTTCCGCCGATTCACGACTGGTTTGTCGACCGTTCTCCTTCAAAGTGATTTGAGATGTTCTTCATCAAATTCAGAAGGCCTTCAACACCGGCACGTATCATTGACTTCAAAATAGCCTTTTTGAACTTTGTAAACCACTTCCGTGCTGCTAACTCTCCTTGGACATCTCTTCATTTACGTCGCAAATGTCCCGGAAAGCTACCGAATTTTTCACTTCTATAAAAAGCAAAAAAATAGCAGGTGTCGGAAATGTTGATTTTTGCCTCCTGGGTATTCTATTTCTAGGCCTAAAAACTAATAAAATATTGAATAGCTCAAAAATACAAATAACATAATTAGTTTTAGAAAGCAAAAAGAGTTCTCCCGAATGAATACTTACCCTTTGCCAAACAGCAAACAAATCCTTGTAAAATAAGAGCAAATATAAAAACGCTATGAACTTATTCCCAAATCAAATATCTTATTAATTTTTTTGGTTTGATTTTCATATTATCCCGCAAGAGTTTACCCCACAGCGAACTTATATAAAAACAACAGTTTGTTTGCACAAACATGCTTTTGGTTTCCACAATTTTAATAAATGGGAATATTTGATATATTTGGCTAAGGTAGGGTGATGGTAAAGGTTCCATTTTCCACATGTGCCTTGATATTTTCCTAATATGAAATCTACAGCTTTGTGCCACCTTCAAGAAACTTTTGCTATTAATTATACAATTTACGTCCGAAATAAATCCTCCCAAAGAAAAAAGCTTCAAAATACAAAAAATTATCTACAAATCGCAGCGTTTTGTGCGTAGTTATTAGCTTACATATTTCGGAGCATTACTTTACAAGACGTAGATATAAAGGAATAGCTACTTTAGAGCTAAAAAGTTATTTATATGCATTTATCCTAGACATACACACTTCTTTTCCACGCCAGAATATGCCTCCAACCACTGATTTGTAGGCAACTTGTTTAAATTGTTCTTCGGCGCAGATAGGAGTGGCGTATCCGGAATCTATCCCCTTGGTCGCGTAAATTACGTTCCGAAGCAACACGCCCAGTTCTCTGTATAATTAACGGTACTAGTAATATAATTGAGTACACTTCAACTTTGTATGCGCCACCTAGCAGAATGTCCGAAACGCAAATTCCTAACCCTCTAGGCTCTCTACTATTTCATTTTGAAACTTTTATCAGACTGTTTTTTTTTATTAACCTCCTGCCATTTGCTTACGGAACAAGTCAAAAGGGAGTCGGTATAAAAATAGTACAATAATTTGAAAAAATAAAACAAAGTAATAAAAGTTATTTTAAAGAAGTTATATAACTTTAAAAGAGGCAGCTAGCAAAGTAAAATTCGTACCCCTAGGCAGCAAAGCCAACAGTGAGTGAATGAATTTGTTGGTTGTGGCAAAGCTGGATCAAACGAATGCCAAGGGAAAAGTTAGTAGAAACCGTTGGAAGATATCAAAATAACCAAAGGAATATCCAAAGCATACATGCATGTATTAGGATAAGGTAGCAAGCGCTGAAGCAATGGCCAATTAAAGTTGTATAAGAAGGTGGAGGCACAAAGCGTGCCATTGTAGGGACGCGTATACATGACAGCAATACGAGTAAGCTGAATAGTGTTGTAAGGCGCTTTTTTATGCAACACAACTTGACAAGTTGTCGTATTAATTCAACATTGTGTGGCAAATGTCAATGCTGGCAGGCTGGGTGGCTGGATGGTCGGGTGGCTGGGTGGCTGGGTGGCTCGGTGGCTGGAAGGCCGGGTGGCTGGGTGCCTGGGTGGCTGGATGGCTGTAAAGCTGGCAGACCGGAACACTGACAATGGAACTCGGGCTGCTTTTGGCTGTTTATTTGTCTAGCTGACTGTTCTTATAAAACTTAGGTCTACATGCAGACTACATTCATTCTCATACTCTCATACTTGTTTATGTTTGCATAGGGGTTTTCATTAAGAGTACTCAAATTTCGAGGCTTTATGAAAAAGAAAAAGGGAAGTAATATTTATTTATTTTATTTTATTTTATTTTATTTTAATTTTTGTTAATTTTTATTTTTCTTTTTATTTTTTTTTATTTTTTTTTTTATTTTTTTTTTTTTTAATTTTATTTTATTTTATTTTATTTTATTTTATTTTATTTTATTTTATTTTATTTTATTTTATTTTATTTTATTTTATTTTATTTTATTTTATTTTATTTTATTTTATTTTATTTTATTTTATTTTATTTTATTTTATTTTATTTTATTTTATTTTATTTTATTTTATTTTATTTTATTTTATTTATTTTATTTTATTTCAAGTTTTAATTTTAGTCAAAAAACACAAACGTTCTTAGTGGCTATTGACTTAGTGCTAATACATACCGTGTGTATAAGCCAGTGTATAAACCGCTTATTAATAAAATAACACAACAAGCTAAACTGAAACAAACTTGATAAAACTATTATATTAGAGAATTAAATGCTGCGACAAAGAAGAGAATTGATTAACTGAAATTGATTGACCGCATTCGGAGATTGTTTAACTTTACTGAGCAGACCGAGGACAAAATACATTTACAACTACTGGACCGGACAGTATACAGACAAACACTGAACGATATTCACCGGGAAGCCTTTACCACCTTCTTAAACTCCCTATCCCCAAATGCCGACAACGAAGTCCAATCACCACCTATTGCAGTCGAAGAGCTTCAGCTGCCTCGTGACTGTCGCGTAACTTTGGACCAAATGGGTTCTGGCTTTTGTAGCAGGCTAAATTCCTACCTATCCAGAATCGGTCGGGACATATGTCCAGCATGTGAAGACACATCGCACTTTACTAACAATCTCTTCACATGCCCTATTATGCCTACTCATCTAACAACCGTCTCCCTCTGGGTTTACAGTTAGATGAATTAGAGGGAGACGATCGGTGACATCGCACAGACAGGGTTTAGTAACCTGCTGCAACAATAACAAGAACTGATTTCTAGTTATTGTAAAATTAAACGACATGGAATTCGAGATCTCATTTAATAAGAGCATTCGCTAAGTTCTTGTCGGAATAAGAAATGAATCAGTGTCACCTTGAATATCACCTAAAATAAACACAAAAGAAGACGATACTATCGGCCTTCTGCACTCAAGCTCTTTAAGTCAATTAATAACAAGCGCGAGCTGTAAGAGAGATCTGGACAGAAAATTGTATAGATCTGGGATATATTTAAAAAAACATCTTTTGTAGCCATACTACTCTTGTGATAGCTAATTGGTGATAAGGTCTCCAAATAAACGAAGCATTATCCTATGGCTAAACAGTAATTTTACCGTGCAAGGGTCTGAGGAGTTTGCGCTAGGACGTCTAACAAAGCATAAGATCGAAATCCATTATTTTTGAGTAAAATTCAAAACTTCATTGAAAATGTTTCGGATTGTCCGATTTGGGTCAAATATTCACCGTTTTCTTGTTGCCATTTTTAAGATAGCTTCGTTAAGGCTCTCTCATAGAAGTCTCGGTCCATATTGGCGAAAGTTTTATCAACCGATTCAAATTCTCTTGATACCAATTTCTTAACACTCAGAAATTTTTCCAATGAGAGAAAAAATGGTAATCACTTGATGCCAGACCCGGACTTAATGGTGTATGCATTAAAACTTCCGTACCAATATCCCCGAGTTTCTCACCACAGTCGTGTGTGGCCTTGCGTTATCCTGATGGAATACAATACCTTCTCAACACATTATCGCCAACCGCTAGCCACAAACGGTCCAGTTGTTGAGACTAGGGGTCTGAATTTAGTGTTTGGCCATACGGAATCAACTCATAATAAATGATTCCTATCAAGTATCACCAAACACAAGGCAGAACCTTCCTGGTTACCCTTCTTAGCCATGGTTTGGCCACCGTTTGAACTTTTTCATCAAGCTTTGACCACCATCGTTTTCACACAATATAGTCGTATGTAACTGCTTTCGCATTCCCAATCACCATCCGTTTAAGAAACGACTCGATTTCGCTCCGTCTGGCCAAAGCTTCGCACATGCAAATTCGACCCATCCTGTGTCTGGCGTTAATAGATGCGACACACATCGAGCTTCTTTTTCAATCCAGCTTTGCGCAAATGATTGAAAGCTCTTTTGTTATTGCTACGACTATCAACATGCCAGTCAACTTCAATTATTTCTGTGATTTGATCGATATTTTCGACATTACCGACATTTTCTGTAACACTAAAAATGCCTGAACAGAATCGACGAAACCGAGATTGCAGTTGTAGTATCGACACCATAAACAACGCTCACAATTTCATCAGCGGCAAATGCCGCCGCAACCGTAATCTTGCCCTGATTTTCATAAAAATTTTTTGTGCAATTAGTTTCATTTATTGAGTTGTACAGCAAAATAAGACAAAAATAGGCAAATAAAGAAAAAATGATTACTCCCGCCGAACTTTAGCAAAATGTCCATTACTACAACTGTCACGATTTGAGCGCACCTATTGGAACCCCCTTTTGTATGGGTACGTACGCGCTTCACTGCCACTGCTTTCATGTCTGTTGCTCCAATATAAATACTTTGCAATAACAAATAGCCGGAGGTGGCTGGCAAAGTTAACTTTGGATCAAATGCTAGTTGAGCGGAAGCAAAAAAGGGTGCTGGGTTGCGACTATAGGGGCGAATTATGGCAATTTTTCCTCCCCTGTTCCTACTGTTCCACAAGACTTCCGGTTAAAACTGCAAAAGCATAAATATTGACCCCAAAGGACGTTTGCATAACAAAAAGCAATAATAATAAGTGGCAGGGAAGTGGAAGCAGCAACAAAATGAAAGGTGGTAAAGGTAGGAATACTCGACTGTAAGAGCCTTAAAAAAGTTATGCATTCTTGCGTTGATGATGATTGGCGCACTTGCAGATAAGTAAGTGTTAGTGTAGCAACTAGAGAAGACAAGAAAGAAAACAAGAACAAAAACTTTGCTACAAAACGACAAACAAAGGTGCGTGGCAAAGGGCTTTATGCGCCATAACTAGAAATCTTGACCCTCTACTACTTTACATTTTTCTTACGCTTTCTTTCTATTATTTATTCACCGACTCATATTTTTCCAAGTTTCTTATTCAATTGCTGCGAAGGGTCACTTCTCTGACAACGTGATGGCAATGACAGTGAAAATAGCTAAGCAGTCCTGTCACACACACACATACATACTCTCGCAAATCACATTGCAGCACCAGCAGAGAAGAAGCGCAAAGTTGACAGCTGCAGCTGTTGCAACGTGATAATGCAACATCTCCACTCATTCACGTTGAATTTCAATGCAAGTAAAGGCATGAAAAAATATGAAGTGAAGAAGCTATGCATAGAAGTGAGCCAATGCGAATCACTGGCAATACCAGCTTGTGGCCAGCTCTCAAGTCAAGCAACATCATAGTAATATTTCATCAGCATACCAGCAGTGGCGTCCTAATACTTTAAATCTAATACTAAGAAAAAATGATGAATTTATGTATACAGACCCAGCCGTCGATGCATGCACAGTGCACAGGCAGCTTATTAGAAACGGAAATTCGAAATTGTTGCTACTCGCTAAAACATTTTTGGTGATTTTGTAGTAAAAAGAAGCCATTTGGCGAGGAATAGGAAACATTTTTCTGTTCTTTGCATCACTTCGGACAGTTTGAATTTTCAGCGCCTCCGCAAAACGATGCCAACTTTTAGAGAACCACTTCCTACGGACTATGACCATGACATTGAATAATCTTCCGAGTAGCACTAAAATGATTTGGTAAAAATGTGTGATGGTTTACGTATCAGGAAGGAAAACTTTTTTTTTCGGGCATTACTATAGTGATGATTGGTTTGATAAGTGCTGTGTATATCCATAGGACCACAGTAGGTTTCGGAACCCAGGTTTTGTCAAAGACCCTGTGGCATTGCTGAAATCCATAATGTGCGATTCACCTTCAGTAAAACGTGTGCCATGTTTTACCACTAGTAGTGCGCTTCCTCCGAAACCCTGGGTGTCAGCTCCGGTCATAAAGGGGTGTGGGGCTTCTCCTAAGTTATTCTTGAGAGTTTGATAGTGGGATTTTATGAACTTTTTGAGTTATATTCAATTACGTATAGCGGACCAGCGAAAAATCAGTGCACACTACTACTCGTACTCTAGTGAAATGCAAACTATTAGTTCTTTTGCAAATCGAGCGAAGCTTCGCTTAGTTCATTAGTAAGCAGATGCAGCTTATCCCGATTTTTTTCTATTTGTTTATATGTAGTGTAAATAAAAAGCTCTATAAAAAAGAAATACAAAGTTGAAACGAAAAAACTACATTTGCTCAATTTATTTTTGTTCATCCCCAATTAGTTGTCCGTTTACTGTATTATAGTAGGGAATTGAATCAACACTTGCAAAAATTGGTACTGACAGCGCGTTGTTCCGTTGAAGTACAGTAGCAGTGGGAAACTGCAAAAGAAAAGCAAGTAGATGAAAAGAAGAAGCAGGCAGAAGCACACAGTTGGCGAAAGGCTGAAGCTGCTTATGAAAACTATTGCAAGCAAAGCAAAATCGGCATGCAAAAAATCTGAATTTGTAAAGAAAATTAGCATTTTTTCATTGGCTGCTCAAGTGGAAAAAGTTCAAACGACGTTAAGCTGTTATTGTTGTTATTTCATTTTATTCTTTTGCAATGCAATGCAAATATGCAAAATGAGCGACTGAGTGATCAATATTGCCTGCGGCTTTGGAGTTGCGCTTAAGAGGGTGAAAGTAAATTGAGCAAAAATAAAAATCCTTCGAATCGACAAAAGCAGACAAGATACTCTAAGTATCCCTTTGAAATGTTTTTTAGAAATTATGAATACTCATAATTCCTCTGCAATTTCATCTTCCCTTTCATATTTATTGTAGGTTTTTTTTTTTAATTTTTTGTGTTCGTTTTTTATAACAAGTTATATAGTACACGGCGTGCGCTGCTGCGTTCAATGCAGTATTGAATACCTCCAATTTCTTTTTCGTTCAGAATTTGCCTTCTTCCAATAAAAAAGACAGGCAAAACATGCAGTTTTGTGTTTTAAAAGCGGTCGCATTTTACACTGGGCAAAAAAGGTGTGTAGGCCAAACAACGTTTTAAGTTAAAAACAAAAAAATAAAACAATCTCATTACTTTCTTAAGTTCTTTTATAATACACCTTAAGAAGAAGTGAAGATACAGGGTCCGGAAGAGACCGCTGTTGGGACAACTTGGCTAAAGGGCAATCCGGAGTATTGTTTGCAAGCGCGCGTAAGCATTTTGCCGAGAGTAAACACGAAAAAAGAAAATCAGTAATGGATTTCAATCGTCATTGTGTGATTGCAATATATTTGGATGGAAAATCACAACCAACGATCGTTCGTGAGCTCGAGCACCTTAAAGTAAATAAAGTTTTCATTTATCGTTAGCAATGATACTGATAGCATCGCGCAACGTCATGGAGGAGGTCATCAAAAGACTGCAACGTCACGTGAAATAGTTCTAAAAGTGAAGAAGTGACGAAATGCCAATCAAATGCCGAACGAACTGAAAATACCTGACCATAGCATCCGCCGCATACTGAAAAATAATCTCAAAGTCAAGCCTTACAAGATCCAAAAGGCGCATGATCTCACACCCTCACACCAAAGCAGCAGCAAGTCAGACTTGAGAGAGTGAAAGAGTTGCTTCGCTTGGCCGAAAGCGGTCAATTTCCGAACAGTGTATTTTCAGTCATTGTTTTCAATTCGTAAACTCCCAAAACAATAGGGGTTATTTGACCGACCATTCATACGAGAATTTGAGTAATCGATTGGCCTCCAGGAGGAAGCAACCGCCACAGGTAATGGTGTGGGCCGCTTTGACTGGAGATGGGCGCTGTTCAATCATTTTCATTGAACCAGGTGTCAAGGTAAAAGCGAAATATTATCGGGAAAGAATTTTGGAGGTTACTTTGAAGCCATTGGCAGACAAATATTTCCATGGACGTTTCAGTAGGACTCGACGGCACTGCCTCACAAAGCTCGAGTGAACCAAGAATGACTAAAAAACAACGTTCAGCATTTCATAACGTCCAGACAATGGCTCTGAAACTCATCAGACGCGTCCGATGTTTTATTCTCTTTAGACCATTTTGGAGAGCCAAGTCGGAACTAAAAGATTCACCAGTCTTGAGATGCTGAAAAAATCCATTGACCGCGAGTGAGCTAAAATACCTGTAAGCCTCATTCGATCAGTTTGCATCGTTTCTGGACCATCTTAAGGCGGTAGTCAAGGCAAAAGGTGGTCAGATCGAGCAAAAGTGAATTGACTCTTCATTTTATATTCTTTTCTTACATTTTTTTGCTTTGAATTGAATAATTTAATTTTTAATTGGTTACACTTCGAGTGCCGGTATATTACTTTAAAACCAGCATTCCATTCAAATTATTGGTTGCTTGGTTGAAGTGCTTATTCACAAATAATCCAATTAGTGCTTGCGCTCCACTTTGTTGCCACAACCTCGTTACTAACGAGTTTTCCGACTATTTCTTCACGACTATATCCAGTGTCCGCGATCGAGAAGCCCTATAAGTTTGTTTCGGTCTATGCCAGCCAGCTCTTTGAGGGTTTCAAAAAACTATTTGCCAAGGATTAGCATCTTTGCCCTCTATAGGGCAGAGCATTCACAGAAGAAGTGGAAGATAGTTTAATTTTTCTCCGGCTGGTTACAACTATGGCAATGCCTATTGTAAGGGATATTCATTTTGGCAGCCTGCTCTCCTATGGAACAGCAGCCAGTTATCACTGCCGTGAGTCTACAGGGATTCCTTCGTTTTATATTTGTCAATGTTGACATCTGTTTGTGGCTGTAGGTGGGCCATAATGTTCTGCCGACTTTACACGTTGTCTGAAGGTATTCGATTAGAAGGTATTTTGTGGACATTGCACTGCTAATAGCACCCAGTGGTGTGAGTACAGGTTCTGCAAGAATATTATTCATAACAGATTCCCTTCTTGCCAAATCGTCCGCTGCCGCGATTCCTTCAATGGTCCGTTGGCCCGAGACCCAGAGTAAAGTAAGTTTAACACTCAAGGTGATATGGCTATTACTTCTTTGGTCTACCAGTTTCGAGGTTGTTGTAACTGTTTCCAGTGACTGAATTGCAGCTTGACTATCCAAAAAATAGCGATATTGCACTTAAAAGAGAAATCTGCGATTAGTAGCCTATAAGCTTCCTCTGCTGCCAGTACTTCTGCCGGGAAGGCACTGCAAGTGTTGGGAAGACGCACAGATTTTTCAATTCCAGGTGTGTGAGAATACATGCCTACTCCAACACCACAATCAATTTTTGAACCATCTGCGATGACTGCAGTAGCGAATTTGTTTATTAAAAGTCCCTTACACCATCCCTCTCGAGATGGAAAGAGAGTGACAAAGTTTCTACTGAATATCACCATTGGAACGATGTATTCAGTCCTTCCTGAAGTCAGCTGAGTTTGTCGCTACAATAGACTGGCATGACCCGAAGTTTTGTTCCTCCCAACAACCCGCTTTATTTAACCTAAATGCACTCATGTTTGCCATCTTCTTGATATGTAATATAGATCTATCGGAAAAACATGTGTCAGTGCATTAGGAGCATCCTGAGGATCACGATTGTGAGTTGTTAAAAAATTTAAAAAATAAGTAACACATATTTTTAAGAGACTATCATCATCATCATCATAAACATTATGGTACTGTGCAGACCATTGTTTCCCCAACGTAAATCGCAATTCTTAATTCGTTGTTTGGGTTGAAATGTTTTTATGGTGTCAGTTATCCGAGGCTTTTGTTGTGGATTTGTGACAATGAGTTCATTAGTTCCCTTTAATTTCACTGGTGTTTTCCACTTTGTAAGGTACCCAGCCTTCGGTCGGGGTTAACAGTTTCAACACAAAAAGTTTCAAGTTGGATAATCGACAGAAAGAGGTGATGTTCATACTACCAAGTATTCAAGTTCTATATTACTACCCTTTTAAGTGACTATATTTCTTTTAATATTCTCCATTTTTATCGAATATATTTGAATGATTTCGAAACTGAAAGTATGAATCTCCAGCGAACGCTGGCATCGAAATATTTAGAAAAACCTTATTTATGGTTCAATCTGGCTCATATTGAAAACACTAAGTAAGTTGCAGAACATGAAAAGATACTCTACCATCCAAGATATTCTGAAAGCTTTTATATATGCTTCATCTTGGTTGAAATTCTGCATGGTTAAGCATATTAAGCGGCCGCCGTAGACGAATGGGTTGGTGCGTGATTATCATTCGGAATTCACAGAGAGGTCGTTGGTTCGAATCTCGGTGAAGGCAAAATTAATAAAAACATTTTTCTAATAGCGGTCGCCCCTCGGCAGGCAATGGCAAACCTCCGAGTGTATTTCTGTCATGAAAAAGCTCCTCATAAAAATATCTGCCGTTCGGAGTCGGCTTGAAACTGTAGGTCCCTCCATTTGTGGAACAACATCAAAACGCACACCACAAATAGGAGGAGGAGCTCGGCCAAACACCTAACAGAAGTGTACGCGCCAATTATTTATTTATTTATTAAGCATATTACTGAGCGATATTTTAGGATGAAAGAGCTATGAAGCACTGGCGCAACTGACAGTCTACAGCGGATGGTTGCTATATAAAATTTGATTATTTTTGTAGTAAGAAAGCTCAGACGCTACCTTGTGCATTACACATTATTCGAGATGAGATTTCCTGATTCCCAAAAAACAAAAAAAAAAAAAACAAAAAACTCCGAGAATATCTGCTGTGATAACTCGAAACCTCACAAGGCTATGGTATCGCTATGAACGAATTTCTGGCCAAGTACGCAGCTAATATCACTGAATAGCCAACGTAATCTCCTGGCATGGCTCTGGCCGCTCGTTTCTTCTTTCCATAACTCAACTTACATTCTGCAAAAAAAGGTCCGGGAATTGTTCAATAAAACGCATAATAATTTCCTTCATCATCAAAATTTATTTTTTCGGTTTCAAAATAAGCTCCATTCGAAGCAACACACATATGCCAATGATTAGCCCAGTCATCAAACGCGTTTGAGGAGATCTTCTTCAGCTCCTTGAACGCATTCTCCTTAACAGCCTCTATCGACTCAAAGCGGCGTCAGCGGAATGGGAATTTAAGTTTTGGGAAAGAGTCGCAGGGGGCTAAATACGGTTGTTCGATGATATTTGTAGAGTTTTTGGTTAAAAAAATGTTCACAGTATGAAACTTGTGAGACAGTGCGTTATTTTGGTGGAAGATCTATGAGTTTTCTTTCCACAAATTGGGCCGTTTTCTGCGCATATTCTCTCTCAAACGTCGCATGACTTCCAAGTAATATTCTTTATTTACCGTAGGACCATTTGGAATGAATTCCGAGTGAACAACTCCATGACAATCAAAGAAAACGAGTAGCATGCCTTTCACTTTTGACCAACTTCGACGTGGTTTTTCGGGTTTCGGCTCATGTCGATAGCGCCATTCAGCCGCCTGTTGACTGTTGACTGGTTTGCATCTCAAACTCGCGTACCCAAGTCTCATCACATGTTATGATTCGCTGGATAAATGTTGGGTCCGAATTCACTTGCTCAAGCATGTCTTCAGTCACCTTCTTCCGATGAATTTTTTGAAAGAAATTCAGCTCTCTTGAAACGAGTCGAGCAGCCACTCGTCTCATGCACAATTGATGGTGTAAAGTGTTGCGATTTGATTCGTGAGACACGCTAAGGTCACGAACTGCCTTCTTCAAACTTAAATGATGGTTTTCTAGTACCATTTCCTGGACTTTGTCGACGTTTGAGTTTTTCATGCGTTGAAGACGTTGATGAGCGACCAGATCGGGGCAAATCTTTCACGACTTCTCGGATCTCTGCAAAAGCCCTATACCACTTATAGACCCGTGTTCTGATAAGGTGTACACGCCATAAGCTTTTTGCAACATTTTCAATGACTCGGCACACGAAATACCGACCGATATATCGATTTATCCATAGTGAACATCGCAGAGCAAACCTACGGTTGACTGATATAATTAGATGCCAAAAACTTGCTAATTGACAAGTCACGCTCAAACTCTGCGATACTATACATAGAGAATAGTTGTATCAACATTCCAGCAAAAAAAAATTCAGGCATTTGTGTGACGCGCGCTTTTTAAATGAACAATTCGCCATATTTTTTAAGACAGAATGTACCAGCTCGATGGGCACCCACCTCAGATGTTAGAAGTCATGAGGAAAAAGTCGCGATGAGAACTGAAAGCGATTACAAAAAATGTCTTCAAAAAATATTTTGGTGAGTGGCATGAGCGTACATATAATTGTTGGGGGCGCTACTTTGAAGGCGATGCAAGAAATATGAATGAATGCTAAATATTTTTTTGCATTACTGACAAACTCTCAGTACATAGTTTTATGGCGGAATATATATTTCACCCTAAGTAGCCTTAGGCACGCCATCTTAAAGCACGCCCGAATCGCTTAAGCGTTTTAGCAACCCTTTATCGTGCATGTTTTCAATTATCTTCTTAAACGCTGAGTAACCTGTTGAGGCAGTAGATGTTTGCGTGTGCGCTTGCGTGTGTTTTCCAATACGAAATAATAAAAAATATAATAAAATTACACGCATGAACAATTTATGGCGATTATAGTGATATTTGTGGGAGTTAAAGGGTGTTTGCTGCGCATGTGTGTATGTGTATGTATATGTGGTATGTACACTCCTGCCACATCACTGTATGACTGCATAATTTTATGATATTCAAAGTCGTTTACGCATTTGTAAAATGGCATCAAAATCAATTTAAATATACTAAATAATACCATAAAATTGTATGATTATTACTGCTTTAGCAGCAGCATAACAAGCCATTTGTAGTTCACAGCATGCAGTCTGTGTGTGTGTGTGTGCGTGTGGCACGACTTTTGAGTTGGAGCCGTTTCACTCGAAAGCAACTATACATAAATCAGCAATAATATGATCCGGTTTACTTATTTCTTCGCTGCTTGGCGTCTCATAAATGTAGTCATGCAAACACTTGTCCACACTAATACATTTAAATACATGCATACATACTTACACATGCCAAACCGCGTATCCCAGTGCCTGAATTAGCTATCGAACTGCAGTGCCGTTAGTCATGGCGCAATGCAGCTGAATGTGTTGAGTGCGTATATGTGTGTGTATATACATATACATACGTAATATTATGTGGCTCTGTGATTTGCTCGCATAAATGTGTGCTGTAGGCCAATAAATGTGGTTTCGCCAAACACTTGTTATTGTAATCTTTTCTATTTGTTTGCATGTATGTTTGTGCCTTAGCAACGCGCCTCGTAAATAAAATGAAATTCTAATGAATTCATAAATAAATAAGTAATAGAGCTTTGCGGCAAAAGCGTGATTTATTTTGATGTTATTGTAAATGAGGTTAATCTTTAAGTTAAGTCAAATTCCTTGAGTGCACACATACACATACATGCGTACGCGATATAAGTTACTGAACGGACACACCTACAGAGGAGAGGCGCAAAAGGGTGCCCAAATCCGCCTGAACAAGAAAAAAGCTCCAATAGAAGAACGACAAAACGTAACTTGCACATTCAACTGCATAGATATATTTGCAGCCACTAGACTCGCAAGCAGCCCTCAACAGTCGCTTATAAGCTTCTTATGCTTCTGCGCTCGTGCGCTTACTTGTGCTTCCCTGTAGAGAAAGCAGAGAAAAACTGAATCACTTAGCAAGCACTTTTAGTTATGAAACTAATAACAAGTCATACTAGTTCGAGTGTGACTAAAATTGGACCAAATGCAAAATAGTCAATTAGAGGTGTATATAAGTTAACACGTCATCCCAGTCAGTAAATTGTTGAGACAACGCCGTTCCCTTAATACCTGCAACCGGCCGCGTAGGCTTTGCTGAGCCATGTGAACCATTACCGCAGCATATTCATAAGACGATATTTAGTATCTCAGCCAAATGAACAGTATTGTAATGTAATGCAACACGAAGTAGGTGGCGATAATACTTGCAAAAATAATTAATAGGAAAGCTTTAAGCGGCATAATCAAATATCTTCTATAACATAGTGCACCTGCAACAATGTAACGACGACAGCAGCGATGGCAGCAGGTGGCTACTCCGCAGCGACTACATACGACGGCGACAGTTAGGGTAGTTTTTAAGTTTAAACCGAACAGAAGAATCTTGTAAGTGCTCATTCTGGAAATGAAATAAAGAATCGCTCTTGTTTACTTATATAACTCCCTTTAACCCTGGTTGGAGCGTAGGGCCAGTGCAAAAGTATTGAAATCATGTCGATTGCAAGCAAGTTGTTTTCAAGGAATCCGGATTTTATTTGAGTTTGATAAGTCTGTATCCCTCACGCGTCGTCAGGAGGTTTTTGGCCTTCCTCGGTTCGTAATACCTTAGAGACTTCACCCTAGAGCAGCCCTGCATACTTCGCCGGCATCTTCGCGCAAAGTATGGCCAATCCAGCAAAATCAACTGCGTTTATGATGAGCGTGAGTGGCAGTTCATTGGGCGAGTTAAGCAACTCCTGATGTGAAGTTACACGAGGCTACTGTAAAAAGGCCATTTGTAAAATTTTGCGCAAAAGGCGTTGAGGAATGTTTGCAGTCTTCGAATAAGCACGGATGTAAATGACCAGGATTAGCAGCCATATGGTAACACCGTTTTCACGTTGGAATTAAAAAGTCGTTGTTTAGTTTTGACTGATATGGAATTTGAAGCCCATATGTTGTACAACTGGGCAAACTCTGCTCGAGCATTATTGATACGGTGTGAGATGTCCTTAATTTTTCTACCTGCTGCTGTTAGTTTACTCTCGAGGTAGCAAAATTCCGTGTTAAGACTGATCTCTTTTCCATACCGCTTACTGCGGAACCTCGTTATGCCTATAATTTGAAATGAATTCCGTCTTGCTAACGACAGCACTGTGCTGATCCGAATTTTTTTCCTATCTGGCTCTTTGACGGAGAGAAGTGCTATCTCATCTACGAACGCTTACTCTTCTCAGTATTTATAGAAGTTTCAAGGCAAGCCACGTTTGCTTGTTAGCGTTTTATTAAACACATCGAAGAGGACTATAAGAAATAGCAATGGCGGCATGAGGCATCCTTATTTTATACCTGATTTTGGATGCATTTCATCCGAGAGTTATTTGTTGTGTAAAACCTTACATTCACTGTCGGACTGAAGGTCTACATTGACAAGACCAAGGCTATGAGAATTAACCACAATAACGCAAGGCCATCAAAAAGAGGCTACAATTCTTCATCAACAAATGCCTCCGCATCATTTGCAGAATATTCTGGCCCAACATCATCAGTAACGATCACTGTGATACCACGAGGTACCAATCCTTAAGCAAATCAAACGCAAAGAGTGGCGATGTATAGGTCACACATTGAGAAAACCACCAGTTAGCAACATGAGACTAGACTGGAACCCGCAACAGAGCAGAGGTCGCGGTCAACCAAGAAACACTTGTAGAAGGTAGATGCTGTGCGAACTAGCAGATGCCGAAGTTTCATGTGTCGGTATGAAAACAAATACACAGAACCGTGTACGATGAAAAAGTCTTGTCGAGGCCTTATGCTACCGAGAGGAACGAAGAAAGAAAAAAAAGTTTTACATTTCAAATCTTCATAATGCTGATGACTCTCCCGGTATGTCTCTAGAACGCAATGAAATCCAAATAGGATTTTCAGCGATGCTGTTAAATATTGCGCTGAAATCGATAAAACAGGCATGAATATCGGAGACTGACATTCATTGGTATGTTCTAATATTGCGAGAAGAGGGACGGTATGACTGGAGCATGACTTGTTATGGCAATACCCGGCTTGCTGTTTACTTAGTTATCGTTCAAGTTGCGTCTATATTCTATTAAGCAGGACTTTGGGCAATATTTTGGACGGGATGACAACAAGTGGGATGCCTCTATAATTTTTTCAAAAGGAGTGATCGCCTTTTTTGCAACTTTTACAAAGATGCCGGTCATCGATTCGACAGGAAATTTATGGAAGAGCCAAATCGCATCAACGAGAGGGACAAAATATTGTGCTGAGAGGGCTGGGTCAGCTTAGACAATTTCAAAATTGATCATATTACCGCCTGAAGCTTTTCCGGACTTGAGTTGTTTAATGGCACATTCTATTCCTTTTACAGTTGGGGAACGGGATGATATCGATGAACAGCTATTGGGCAATGCAGGTTGTGTAGTTGACGAGGTACAGCTCGTTGCTAGAATTCAGGTTTGAGAGCAGTTTCTGTTTGGTGAGAAGCTCTTCGGAAGGACTATAATATCACTAAACTGGGGAGGGGGCATGTGAAACTTGCCCCAGTGCTGCCCTGAATGTCGTTTGCACAAGTCGATGGGAAGACTTTTTCGTTATTTCCAACGCTGCTCAAAGTGCAATTAGGTTAAAGGAGGTTGGCCTATGAAGGCAATCTCTCAAGGGACATGGTAGAATTTTCGGGCAGTTAACACCGTATTTCTCGGAACTTCGAACAGATCTCTCTATCCGCAAACTAGAATTTAAGGGTCGTGCTAGGGTAATCTTTACAAATAGGCAGGATTGGATAGAGGGGAAAATCTGCACCAAAGCTTGCACCTCAGACTTCACTGACGGTTCCAAGATGGCATTAAAAGTCAGGAGTCGCAGGGGTTTTTTCTGAATCAGCCAATTTATCCATCTGCTTTAAACTGCCGAACACTGCTAGTGTGTTGCAAGCAAAAAACTTTGCGATTCTGCAGACATACAAAATGCTAAGGGAATGCGGGAGATAGGGAGATATTAATACTATCTCCAATACTCAAGTCGCGATCAAAGCTCTGACGATGCCATGGTGCAGAACGAAATTAGTAAACTCCTGTAAGGAGGAGATCAAATCTCTTGAGTGTGCAGGTAACATTTCTCTGATCTGGGTTCCAGGACACCGAAATGTAAAGGCAAATGAAATTGCTGATACGCTTGCCAAGATGGGGACTGAATTGGTCTCAGAGAACTCCTACCCTGTCATCTGCATCCCCTTGACAGTTGTTAAAAGGGACAGCACAAATTTATTTATTTATTTAATATATGGAAAATAACAATAAATTATTATTTTACAATAAAAAAAGGAGCACTAGCTGCCAGGGCTTACGGCTCAACAGCACAAATTATTTCTCAGGAAAGCGCAGGAAAGATGTAGCTCCATTTCTTCATGTGCTATTTCGAGAACCCTTTGGCCCCGGTACAATATACGAACGACTCAGGAAGTCTTCTGAACTCCTCGCCATTCAATTTCCACACTCGTAGCTGTGTTTACCGATCACTGGGCGATCGGCACACACGCGGAAAAGCTAGGATTACCATTTAACCCGCATTGCAGAAGTTGTGGGGATCTTTGAGAGAAGGAGACTGTTGAGCACTTTCTCTGTAAATGTCGGTGTTTGGCAGCTAGACTACTAAGGTTACTCAGTGCTCCTCTTTTCGACAGCCTGGGCCAGTGCGCCAACCTAAATCTAATCAATTTGCTCCATTACATCAACAGCTCCGGCTGGCTGTAGTTGTCTGCCTGTTGGAGGTCGCATATTGGTTTCAAAAGGGCGCTGCAGTGCTACTTAAGGAGTGCCAGACTGCTCTTAAACCATTTTACGTACCTACCTACCCTTAGCTAGAATGGTTTCATATTTTCAGGTCATAATTTGTGTTATTTTGCCAGACTGCTCTTTAACCATTTTAAACGGCTCAAAATCAGCCGAATTTGCCCAGAAAACAGCTCGACCGCCAATATATGTTTTTCCTTTAGTTTTTGCTTAACTTTTGCCCAAACGTTGTGCATTGGTTTGGCATCAGACAGTTGTAAAGGTCAATTTTTACATATCAATCCCATTTCGCTGTTTCCACTCCACATCGGGATTCGCTGCATAGGATTGTTGTTTTCTTGCAAAATCCAAGGGTGTCTAGTTATTCCAAACATTTTCGCACCTGACCGTAATGACGAGAATCTCTGTTCATCAAAACTGCATTTAAATAGGCGGTAAACGCAAATAAATTGCTAAGTCCGCTTTGAAAAGAGCAGCCCCAAGCGTGAACTTTAATTGAATACTGAACAGTCCGTTGAAGTTGGATATTATTAGCAGCAGACTAGGACCGATGTATGCAACTATTGGCTGAAGGGCAAGACTCTTCCGCAAATATTACGTTTGGCCAATTCCGTTCTAAATCTTGGGCAAAGTTCTTGCTTGCTTCTGATTGGTAGTGAGGTAACTACGAACTAGTAGCTTTGTCTGTAGTGTTGGTATGTACGTACACCCTGGCGTATGCGCAACATTCGAATTTATTATTGCAGTCACGTTTTAGTCTATTGGCTCTATAACCAAACCAATAACTAAACAACAAAAACTTATTTTGTATATACCGGCATACATGCATACATATGTAAGTGATGCCAATTGCATGCTCATAATATTTAACAATATATGCAGGCATTAATATTACAACAGCAACGGCAACAAAAACCCATAATCAACAAATATCAGTCATAAGCGGAGTACTAGAAAAAAAGTGGCCAAATAATATTAGACAAAAACAAAGCAAATAAAATTCACCACAAATTACTAATGTTTTTATTGTTGTGAAATATTGAGGTTTTCATGCCAAAAAGCAGGCCAAAAAAGAAAAACAAATTACTGAGAAAGGTTTTTGTTTCATTGCCCGCTCGTTGGTATGCCAGAGCATGTCCAGATTTTGTAATGGTATATTCCACAGCTATTTGAGTGAGTGTTGGTACGTGAGGGCATGCCGGTTGGATGTATTGTAATAATTTTGAAATAAATCTAATGATCAATTATTGTGTGATGACAGACCATAAACCCTTTTTTGGCGGTGAACACCTGCATGGCTGAATGAAATTCTAAACGAGTTTTTGATTTGATTTATTATTTGCGTTTTTTTGGGAACTATTTTTTGTTTAATATTTTGTGTCATTTCAATTAACAGTTAGTTAAGGTTTTGCGGTTTGATGGATATGTAATTTCTTTGCAGTGATCAGCAGGAAGGCCTCTTACTACTTACATGCGCTGCTTGGAAAGGTTGGAAAGAGTTTTTCATCTGCTTGTTGTTATTTAATTTTCAGTAAGCAGGCTTTGGTTTCTCTGATATGCGTTGTGAGGTTGGGTCCACTGATTGAATAGATGTTAAAATGTCAGCTTCTTAGGCGCTATGAAAATCAGTGTAATTAGTTGAAGTTGCTTCGCTCCTAGCGTGAATATCTGGAATGCTTGACTCACCTGAGTGGTTTAATAAAATTCGTTTCCTTATCTTAATAGCAACACTTATTTTCAAAATGGTAAAAGGTTATTCAATTTTAACCAAATATTGAGCTGTTGGGCTATTACTTGGCGATAGTACTTCTGTATCTGTAAATTTATTCTATGGTGTGGGCGCTTCATTCCTTCCCTATCTTTTGCAATCGATTTTTCTCACTGTTAGCCTCACAGTCTGTGGTGGACCATTGCTTCTTCAACAGTCCTCCTCCAATTCAGCCTCTCTCTTGCCTTTTCCTCCAATTACAAAAATTCATCGCTTTTAAGTCCGCTTCTTTGTCATCAAGCCATCTCTTACTATAAATACCGTAATAAACCGGTTGTTGGTCATTTATAAACCTGACGTCACGCGCACATATGATTGGTGAGAACCTTCTTATCTCGTGGATATCCCACAAACACGTCTTCAAATGACTTGGGAGCAAGTTTACTTTTTGTAGCTACTTTATCTAGTACCATCACCTTAGATCCAAATAGTCAAAAGTTTCATTATCTTCTCATTTCATTTTCGGAAATTTTTTTTTTTTTTTCAAAAAATGCACAATTTGGCAAACATAGCAAATAAATACTTTCGAAATATTCGAAAGCATTGAAATACATGCTTGCCCATATTCGACGGACCCATCTGGCAACCCCGCATCTTTTGACAGAGACGTCAGATCGGTTATGACATACCGCATTGGATGCGTCAGTCCAAGCAAATTTTTACCATGGAACAGTACACGCCACGCGAGCGCTTCCAAATTGTTGAAGCTTACATTCCACAAAAGAAGTCAAAAGAAGAAGAAGAAGAACAACAAAATCATCTTGTCCGATGAGAGTCATTTCTTATAGAATGGTACGGTAAACAAGCAAAATTACCGTATTTACGACCTCTTTACGACGAAAGAGTCAAGAGTCGCATCACAGTCGATTTTTTGAAGAAATTGTTTCCTCGTCGTTTGATGTCGAAAAATGGCGACTTTGACTGGCAACCGCATTTGCCCGATTTAACGCCACCTGACTTGTTCTTGCAGGGATATTTAAAATAAAAGGTTTTTATTAATAAGCCAAAGACCATAGAAGAGCTCAGGAACAACATCCGTGAGGAAATAGCCGCTATTCCAGCCGAAATGTTAGCTAAAACTATGGAAAAAGCTGCAAAACGGGCACAATACGCCGTACAGGCTCAAGGCGGCCATTTGAGAGATATCATATTCAAAAAGTGATGTCAACAAATCTACTTGAACCGATTAAAATGATTATTATCGTCAACATCAAAAAAATTGTGTTTTTCTTTGATTTAAAAAAAAACTCATGGGCCCGTCGAATATTGGCAACCCGGTATTTCCGAACGTTGTTGAAGTGTATGTTTGCTAATTCCATTTCAGAAGAAACACAGATTTACAATCAGGATATTTAGCGAATAGGAATTTTAACAGTATTAGTTGTTTTAAAAACAAAATCAAACAGAAGCTAATAGAATTTTCGACTGACTTTAATTTGCAACCGTCCTTCAGATATTTTTAGAATTTTCACTAAATATTTATCAACAAATTTTCACTTTGTTTTTTCTCACATTAAATATTCAAACGTGCTGCATTTTTCACCAACGCATGCAAATCCCTAGAATTTGTATTTAACACAATTCTCTTTTTTGCAAGAGTGTTGATGGCAGTCAATGCAAATTTAATTCAATGGAATAAATAATTCATGTTTGAATGTAGTAACTAACAAATAACTATCAATGCGTCAGCTACTGTGTTATTCTCACTAGATTTGCGTTAGTTAAAAATTGAATGAACCAATTGAATTGAAAGCTGTGAGCAAATTTCAAATTTCCGGCAAAATGCTATGACGGAAATAAAAATCGGCCAAATAAGTGAGCTCTGGTGCTGCAGCAGCGACACGGAAGTAGCTTAACAAACGTCAGCACGCACACACACACACCCACAGGCACACACACACACGCACCCAAAGTGACGCACACATGCAGGCATAAACAAATTGATAGTTGCAGTTTCAATTTCACTGACTCGTGTGGCATGTTATTTCGTTTCGTGTCACGGCCTGTTGAGTTTTGTTAAAAATCAATTTTTCATGTTAATAAAATTGCAAACAGCACAGCAGCAAAATGCTGAGAACTCGTAGAAGCAGAGCGCACGGGCGTATGAGTAACGCAAATGTGCAGACTGTTGACTGTGCGCTTGTTGTTGCTTGTATGCAAAACATGAGGAGCATGCAAGAGGGAAGTGATATTTCCTGTTGGAAAAAGTGCAATCAAAATTAAATGTCAAAACTAAAGTAGATTTACTTTTTGTGTGCATACATACATTCACACATACATAAACACCTATGCATATCCATGTATGTGTAAACAGTTATTATAATTATTTATGTTTTTCTACTAACACAAAGTGTCTGCTTATTATAGCTATGTGTTATCAGTATCTGCGTGAATGCCAATTTTTTGAAATATTTATTGTATGTTAATTCAACTCAAATTTGACAGCATCCGGCATATCCTGTGCGAAGCTTTGAATGGAATTGAAAATTATATTTTTTGCTTCCAATTTTATTTGAGATTTATTTATTTATTTTTTTATATTTTTTTGTTTTTCCTTGTTATCTCCTCTCGGGAGCATAGGGCTTCGACAACACTCAGTCTGGCGTTGGTTTCGTTAATCTGTTTAGATTTATGACAGAGTAGGTGATAGTCTGCCGCTGCCAGCCCTAAGTAGTGGGAATGCCCACCTGTCGTTGTTTAGGAACAACGCCTTCTTACTGCTTAGAGATGGTTGAGGACTTCGCTAAATTTTGTGTGTCTGCGCTATTACCGCGATCGCCCGCTTCCTCTTTCTGGCGCCACTGATGCAATGTGTAACTGTGTGCTTTTCCTTTTTGTTCTTTTTTTTTATTCTTGTAACAGCCACAATGCAAATAATGCGCAGATAATTGAGGAAATAGATAGAAAGGATAATTTTTTGGGTTGAGAAATAAAATTGGAGAATTTTTGTTTTTTTTGTGTTTTTTTTTTGTGTTAGAAACAGGGAAAGTAGGTACATTTGGAGAAGTGCGAGGACCGTGCTCTACATGCGATTCCAACACACAACTTCTGGGCTGGTAGGATAGTGCTCTTGCGCTAGACTACCGAGGCTGTATTTATTTATTTATGTACCTTTATTTATTCACATACAACAAAACAACTTTTGACTACATTTCTGCATGGATATAAGTAAGGCCACAATGTAAAGGGTAGTTAAATTTCAAGGACCGATGTTGAATGTGAAAGACAGCTAAACGTCAACGACACCGTTGGACTTCCTTTGGGACCATTTGAAAGAAAAGATGTACGTCGATAAGCCACCAACAATTCAAGAGCTAAGAGAGGAAATAATTCGGCACATTAACGGCATAGAACCTCAATTATGGCTCAGCGTCATCGATTATTTGGACCATCGGATAGAAGTGTGCCGCCGAGGCCGCGGCGGCTATTTGGCCAACATTTTGTCCCGTGCGTAATTGAGCCGTACCAGTATTATCATAATAAAGAGAAATTACAATAATTTCCTAAAAAAAATTGTATTTTACTCAAAAGCAACAGCGGCCCTTAAAACTTAACCACCATTTATTTCAATTCTAAGTATTTGACTACTTTCTGAGACGAGTACAGTTGAAATATGAAAAGGAAAGAAGTTAAATATTCACAAAGGAAGAGTTGAGCTACTGGCAAAAGAACACAAGAGGGATAAAATAGTACTTAGCAGTTGCTATATTTTTGCCCGCGGTGTGCTTTTAGTATTTTTCAACTTTAGTTGTTGACTGCTCCAAACAACATATCTTCGAAATTAACGACTCATAATGCTGAGCTGCTGCCTCAACAGTTCAGCACTAAGCTGGACAATATTGAGGATAAGATTCGCGAAAGAGGTGGCCCTTTTTCATTGCTGATGACTTCAATGCCAAAGCAGTCGAGTGGCATGCTCCTACAATGAACACGCGGGGAAGGCGCACCTTTCACATGTTCGCCAGACTGGGCCTGGTGAAGACAAGCACAAGCAACGCCATCCCTTTCAGAAGAACGGGATGTGAATATACTACGCCGCATATCACTTTGGTGTTCTGAGAGTTTAGCTGGGGCAATTAAAGAGTGGGAAGTCCTAGAACACTATACTCTCAATGACAGAGTACTTCATTCATATTTGCCACTTATATACTCTGCAATTTCTTGTTCCTCTTGATTGGCGCATAAACCACTTACGCGATTGTGGCCGAGTTTAACGGAATGCGCCAGTCGTTTCTTTCTCATGCTAACTGGTGCGATCAACTGCAGTATACGAAAAGATAAGCAGTGGGACGTAAAGGATAAAATAAAGATTTCCATCATTCAAAGTCCTTTTTCTTTTTTATTTAGTAAAAAAGTTACACGAAAATAAAATTGGCTGATTATTGATTTAAGCCACATTACATTTCTTCAATGATCCAGCTTAAAACAACTCACGATGGATGCAACGAACTAGTCACTAGTCAACTAATTACTAGTATAACCTCATCATTAGCACGAACAAACACCTTCTTTTCCCCTGTAATTACTCCATCATAACAACGAGTGTTCATTTTTTACCGTTAGTCTGCAGTATACTTCGAAACCTTTTGCAGATTACCAAAACGACTTATAATAAACAACAGTTGACCGCAAATACAATTTCCAATACAAAAAAAAATATAATAATTTAAATTCGTAGTATTTCACATCCTCTGGTGCAAACTGGTTGAAGCAATGTGTGCGGCATATGATGGTTTTGAGGTGGAGAAGCAAATAACTTCCATATATAGGTATTTGTAAAAGGTATAAAAAATATAACTACGCATTCATTGAAAAAGCCGAGAGCTATCGCTATTTCATAAACAAATATATTCCATATTTTTATGGCCTATCTGCGGTGGCATGCCATTTTACTATCTATTTATCCAGTTGAAACCATTTTTTCATATTTCCGCCGTCAAAATACCAAAACTGGCGTGAAAACTATTGAAAAGTTATTATGTGATTTAAAAGTGACGTTGAAATGAAAATGAAATGAAAAACGTTTGCTACTACTCAATTTTTACTATGTGAAAATCTGCAGCTAGTACATAAAAGCACAATTCAGCGAAATGAAAGAAATATTAAAATGTTACGTATACGTACGGGTGGTTCAATTATTACAGTACCTGGCCACTGAATTATGACCGATGAAAAAAATTACATATTTATGGCTTTCAGAGCGAATAAAAAGCAAACGCTTTTAAAGCATTTAATTAATTAAAAGCTTCTTGACATTTTTGTATTAAAAATATTTATTTTAAACTAATATTTGGTAGCTCCTCCCCTAGCTGTTAAGAAGGCCACAATTCGTTGAGACATACTGGCTACACACTGTGTTACCTTCGTCCTAAGATTTTGGTCATTATACCACACATCTTCGATGTTTTCCTTAAGCTGTTGTATGTGGTATTATTCCGCTGGTATACTGCCGATTTGGGGTATGTCCAACAATTTTCGATGGGGTTAAGGTCCGGTGAATTGCCAGGCCATGGCAAAACCATTATTTCTATTGAATTCATACAATTCATGCTCATCCTGGATGTGTGACATGGAGCTCCATCTTGCATAAAGGTGTATTCGCAAGCAAAACGTTTTCCGTACAGGACAGAGCGCATTGTTCCCTCAACCAAATGTAGCGGACCTGGTCCCTCTGAGTTTATGCAGCCCCAAACCATAACACTGGGGGGGTGTTTGACCCTTGGAAGCACACAATCTTCAGAATATCGTTCTCCGGCTCTTCTACGAATAAAATTTGCTGTTTTTGTGACCACTTCCAATCGGCATTCATCGCTGAAGATGATCTGTAAGAAGAAAAACCAAACCATAAAAAGTGTGAATATTCACATCTTCTTACTGCTATTTGCCAAAGGAAAAAATGTTTTTTTTGAACTTACTTTTTTCCAATATTCCGCGTCGAAGTCTCTATGAAGTTTTGCCCAAAGTGTCAGCCGATTTCGCATACAGGGTGTAAGTTTTGGCTTTTTTGCTGGTCGTCTGCAAAAAAGTCCATTTTCGTATAAGCGTCGTCATAACGTTCTTTCCGAAATATTTACTCCAGATTCCTGAACCTCTCTTAGAATCATCCGACTTGAAGCATTTCTATTCCAGAGAACTGCTTGGACGATTTTGTGTTCCTGCCTAGTTGAGGTGATGCGTTCCAGGCGACAATTTTTGTGATTTTTTGCTTTTGCCCCGATGTCAAATCCGACTTTCGCCCCATTTTCTAAAAAAACTGGTTAAATTGAAAAATAAGGATAATCCACGTGACAAATTCAAAAGATATGTATATTTTGTACTTACTGTTGTTCTATTTTAGATATATGAATATTCACTATTTAATTCTTTCACTTTTCGGACGATCTTATTTAGTTTTTTTATGCTCTTCATACAAGATCGAATTATTTCGCATTGGCACTTGCGCACTTAACTTTTCACTTATAAGCAAAAAAATTGATGCTTTTCTAATCGTCGCAGGCCAATTGACCGGAAATTCTGAAAAACATCTAAGAACAGGTTAAAAACACCTTAATACCCCTTTTTATTGGGAAAAACCCAAATTAGATTGCAAATTTTACCTGTTATTTGAAGTTTTCAGAAAAATGCCATCGATCATAGTTCAAGGGCCAGGTACTGTATATATGTAGGTATACCTATAATATAATATTTTTGCCAGTATCGGTGGCGTCGCAGAAATGTGTACATTTTTTTCCTTATTTATATTTTGTATACAAATATTGTGGCACACAATGTGATACCCTCTGAGTTATTTATTCAGTAAGAGCGTGAGAGGTTCGATAATTGCTAGTCCAGCTGAAATTATGTACCTGAAGCAATGAGTAAAAGACAGATTTTTAAATTACGCGAGTATTTAATTTTCAGCAAATCACTTTTAAAGCGTGCCAAGCATCAATTTGTCATTTGGCGCTGTCGATTTTTTTCCACTTGTAAAAATAAAGTTTTAGAATTTCCAAAAAGCCGGCTGAAGTATCCGGTATAGGTTGTTAAATTCACGGAAAAATTGGTTAAAATACATAAAAATATGCGCAGCAAAAATTTAATAAAACTTTGCTCATACAAATTATTTGAAAAAATAGTAAAACCAATGAATAAACTGTTATTCATTGAAATAATCCTTTAAACTTCTACATTGTACTTAAATTAAATTAAATTCTCTCAATGCCTGCAGTTTCGAATTCTCCGAAGTACTCATTTGCAATTCACTAAATATCTAAACAGGAAACCATTTCAGAATTGTGTCAAATAAACACCAACGATTTTGTCTAAAAATAAAATCTTAAGCTTAGCCAAATGTATTATTAGGTAGCCGATTGCTAGTAAAGTACTCAATTACAGTGCAGAAGACCCTCAATTACAGATATTTCCGGCATGTTTAGCGCTTTACTTAGAGTGTTTCAACACGCAAACTGGCTCGTGGCACGCAAGCAAAGCAAACACGATTTATTTGTATTTTATAAATACGCTTAAAAATGTACTAATAAAAAAAGTTGTAATGAGCGAAAATGTGGAAGTGAAGATAGTTTCAATTTGCCTGCAATAAAGCGTACCGCAATTCGCGATACTAAGCACAGCTACAGCTCTATACTCAAGCAATGCCCTGAGCTGTGTGATTCGGCGTTCATTTTGTTCATTTGGTGCTCATTTTGAAAAGATTTTAATTCCATTTTTATTGAACAGTTCATTACGGCATTATATTATTATAGAAAACCGCTGTCGGAAAAGATGAAAATTTTATTCTGAAAAAAAAAGTGGACTTAAAAGTCAGTTGCCACCATGATATTGATATGCTTATTTTATCACCGAGACAACTCGAGTTGATGGTCCGCCATTGCCAATAATGAAATATATTTTCAATTTTTTTCCACAACACGCATTTTCTGCAATCATGAATAGATGTTTGAATAATCGCTACCGTTTTTGAGCGGTGCCCCCTGTGGTGTAAAGTAAGTCAAATGTGTTATAAATTTAGCAGGTTGGCATATGCACATTTGAACCGGATTGTCATTGACTTAACCTCCAATCCTTTAGCAAGCGAGTGATTTACAGATTCTAAAGAATTAAAACACAAGCCCTACAATCTACCGTCGCCATCTCAAGGTACTTAACAAAGAACCTGCATGACTCGCCAGAACTTCATGCAGCAGCGTCAAAACTATTCCTTTTGGGGCGCATGTAAGAGAAGAAGTGATATTCTATCATCAAACTTCCAGTAGTTTCTTGTGGCCTTGGGGCTCTGTAGTCATGTTCGTTAAATTTGCCTTAGGGTTTAAAAGAAAACCTGAAGCAATCAGCTCAGCTGCAAATTGGTGGGCCACCAGTCACCTGTTGTCAGTACACTACCCGCCTGGTAAACACAAAAGTTGCCCACTTAAATAAAACTCTTTTTATACATTTTGATTGTGATTGCAGACCGTTATATGAATTTTAAGAGTTCAGCCAATCCCAATAGTTATTGGTACAGCCAATTACTTCTCCATGCGGCCAATGTGGCCCTATTTGTCTGCTTCCTGTAGCAAGCATCTCATCAACCCAACTGAAATCATTTTGTAGTTATTCACAAAAGGTGTAATTAGGAACTGACCTTAACGCAGGCCTTAATTAGAAGTTTATTTGTATACTGCTACAATAACTGATACCAAAAATCTGGTACCTATTCTTTGCACCCTTATTTTTCTATTTATGTGTTAAAAATGTGTTTATTTACTTATGACTTTTCCATTATATTTACTTCGGTCTACTCGTATTCAAATCTGTCAGATTTTTTTTATTGCGAAATATTTGTGGTTATCAGTTTTGTGGCTCATTCTATTTATATATAACAGGTAGTGCAAAATTAATCAATTATGGAAAGATCTATAATATTTGCAAATATCGTCCTACGGCAATCATATTTGACACTTGTGAGCTAGACAGCTGCAGCATACAAACAGACAAGCAATGGAGCACGTAAGGGTCAAAATAAAGATTTCCGTAATTTAAAATAATTTTTGTTTTAGTAAAAAGTTGAATGGTTAATTTTGCGCCACCCTTATATATATAATTGTCGCGTACACCGTTTTTGGGTGTTTGACCGAGCTCCTCGTCTTATTTGTGGTGTGCGCCTTGATGTTGTTCCACAAATGGAGGGACCTACAGTTTCAAGCCAACTCCGAACGGCAGATATTTTTATGAGGAGCTTTTTCATGGCAGAAATACACTCGGAGGTTTGCCATTGCCTGCCGAGGGGCGACCGCTATTAGAAAAATGTTTTTCTTAATTTTGGTGTTTCACCGAGATTCGAACCAACGTTCTCTCTGAGTTCCGAATGGTAGTCACTAACCAACCCATTCGACTACGGCGGTCACCTCATTCAATTTAGTACACCGTAGATATTATAAGTAAGTTGGAAGTAGCTGAGTTCAAAAAATAAGCTTACAATTTTTATAAACTTTATTCTTCCCTTCCTCTTGGTTGGTGCGATACCCACTCAAGCGATTTTGGCCGAGTTGAACCCTTTACCGCATATGAACTCTTATGGGATATTACAGTACTGATACAATTTTATTTCATAATTAAGTATTTTAAAATGATTCATACTAGTTTAATGCATAAAATATATATTTAGCAATAACCTCACTTTTGTCCAAGTGATCGAGAAAGCAGAACTCAAGTGCTAGCGATTCGTTTTCCAAAAACTACAATAGAGTAAAGCGTAAGTACGTTTTGGTAAAAATAAATGTTTTCATAGAATAAATATTCTCGATATACTACTTTCTCGGCAGATAATAATTTTTCCACTTTCAACTATTTTCTATACAACTACAACTAGTTTTTATATAGGGTTTTTCAATAAGGGCGGGTAGATGTTGAAATGGAATCAAATGGCGTTTGCTGTGTGGCAATTAGCGCCATCCTGCTGGAACCACATGTCGTCTAGGTCAATATGGTTCAATATGGGTCATAAAAAATTTAAAGGGCCACCACGTGTACCGAAAAATGGGCGCAATGCGCGCAACGTTTGCGTTAATAAACACTCATTTTGATAATAAAGTTTTATCATTTCAACGTGCTGTTCAATCGTGTAACTTACCATGATGATTTGGCATAAACAACTGAATAATAAACAAAAGATTTGACAGATGTCACCAAAACAAAATGGCTGCCACAGGGCGTCAAAATCGACCCGCGCCGATTGAAAAACCCGTTATATGGTTCGGCAAAAAAAAAATGATAACCCCTTTTAATTATATTGCTTTCAATTGATAATTCAATTAAGCTATTTCCACCGTAAACAATTTATTTTCTATTAATTCATGCAGTAAAGGGTTCACGGAGCGCGCCTGAGACAGTCGGACGCAATAAGTGAAGCCAAATCCTTCCCTATCTGATTTTTACAACACAGATCAGGTCTTTCTCCAATCACCAGCAGGTACCTCATCAAATACTTTGAGAGCCGTATAGTTTGCTTCCATTCGGACGACATGACCCAACAAAGCCGCTGGATTTTTATCCGCGGTACTATGTCCATGTCGTCTTAAAGCTCATACAGCTCAACGTTCCATCGCCTGCCATATTCGCCATCTAAAAATCTTCTGCTTCTACGCCATGCATTTGGACGAGCATGATGAGAGCCTTATAAGAGTGTCAGTTCTGTTCGTCGAAAGAGGACTTTACTACTTAGTCCAAACTAGCACTTGTTGGATTCTTCGTTGGATTTCAAGGCTGAAATTATTATCGGTGTTCCTAAATAAACTATGTGTATTACAACCTCAAATCATAACTGTGAATAGTGTTGTGGTTTGTTTTTTTTTACAAAGAGGAAGCAATTAAAGCCTAACCCCGTCAATGTAGGACTTTAACTCAAACTAAAACTTTCTGTCGTCAAATTACCGATCTCCGATACTACTGTTAAATATTTGGTCGAGAGGCGGTTGGAGCACTAGACTCTACGTCAGTTTCTGTTCTGATACTATACGTCGAAAGTACTATCTTCTTATAACCACCCGCTCTTTAAATCATTTGATGAGGTGAGAGAGTCATCCCTACCGTATTAATATTTCCACACCCGTTATATCCATATTCTATACCATAGAGCTGTACGTGTCTATATCGGGTATCATCAGTTTGCCTGCATTTTCATGTTTGATGGCTTACACACTTTCTTGGTGTCCGCGTCTTCACCTTGCCTGCTCGCTGTATCAGAGTTGTGCATTATTTCGGCAGCCACGTGCAGTACGTCACTGCTCTTCAGCTTAAGATGCACTACATTCTCGGGCGTGATGCTACAGCCGAGGTTATATTCTAGGGTTCCCTATGTCTTTTGAAAAGAGGGCATAAGAAAAATACATGTCTCATATCTTCGTCGATTCCTGGCTTGCACTGCTCGCAGTAAGAAGTCTCTTCATGCACCAAGCGATGAAGGTAGGCTTTAAAGCATCCATGACCACTAAGGATTTGGATAAAGTAGTACTCGACCTTCCCGTGCCGAGGGTGCCAATATGCTGGTGTACCGGTTGACAGTTTGGTGACGAAATACATCCTGCGGCTTGTCTTCGTTCACCACTTGACTCATTCGCTTTGCTTTTTTGTACAGTTTGTGAGGGGCAGAACTAACAGCGCGGTTGCTAAGGCCGATGATGGTCGTTTATTTATTTATGCAATACAATTTTTTAAAGAGTTTGGTACATGAAATTACTCTGCTTTTGTTTAAATATTAACCATAATTTCAATTTTAAAAATTTTAATTTACATAAAAAAGAACTGGTTATAGGATTTTCAGTGACTCTCACTATCTACTCTCTTCCCAACATCCGTTGCTTGCGTACGAAACCAGAATGAATTCAGTAAGGCATTTACCAAGTTTTCGTTTCGAAATTACATTTTGGTGCATAGGAGGCAATCATAACTGTCAACGCAGCAACAAAAGTAAGCAATTAAAATGTCAGCCATAGCATGAATACGAAATTCAAGGGAGCATAATTTGTTTTCTCCACGTGTATGTATCCATGTGAATTTAACATCTACGGCTATAGGCAAATGGGGAACGACATATTTGGAGAATTTCTTTTACTTGCGAAAATACAGCCGTATATATGCGTATACACACTTGTGAGATTATTAAGCACATGTTAAACACGCACGCGCCAAATTATCGCATGAAATTATTGCCAAGTTGCATGTTAGGGACCAACCGTAAAACCAGACAGACATACAAATGACATTGCGCTTGGTGCGTTGAATTAAGCCGTTGTGACTTGACTTTCAACTTTAATTCACAAATGATTTGTTCTTGTACGTGCAAGGAAGGACACGCGTGTGTGTGCGTGTGACATATTTTAAGGAAAAGGTACGAGAAGTTGTGCAAAAGCCCCATTAACATACACGAAAACGAAAGGATGTTCTATTTGCCCGGGCATACTCTAATAATTTAAGGTTCCCTCTTTATTTATTCATAAATTTTATTTAAATGAAGTAATTTCGCCTCGCATAATCTGTTTGTAAATTGCGAAGAAATTATGTCATATATCGTAAATTAAGAACAAAATCCGGAACGAAAAATAACCGAAAAATGTATTCCCCCTACAGTAGCTGGTAGGCGACATTTTCAAGTATGGCCCGTAAATTTTAACACATTTGTACATTCTTAACAGCTCGCACATATTTTTTAATTTCCACAACACCAGCAAATCTTTGGAATTAAAAATAAGTCACTGGGTAATTCTACTTTGGCGCGTTAAGCCTCATGAAGAGGTCGTTTAAGAGCTCGCAATGAAAGTTATGCTGTTTTACTATTTCCCTTTTTGTGAGGAGCCATTTTCATGAGCCTAATTTCGCCGTAACCGAATGGGTTGGTGCGTGACTACCATTCGGAATTCACAGAGAGAACGTAGGTTCGAATCTCGCTGAAACACCAAAATTAAGAAAAACATTTTTCTAATAGCGGTCGCCCCTCGGCAGGCAATGGCAAACCTCCGAGTGTATTTCTGCCATGAAAAATCTCCTCATAAACAAAAAAATATCTGCCGTTCAGAGTCGGCTTGAAACTGTAGGTCGCCCCATTTGTGGAACAACATCAAGACGCATAGCACAAACAGGAGAAGGAGCTCGGCCAAATACCCAGAAAGGGTGTACGCGCCAATTATAGTTACATATATGGTATATCAGGTCAGTCCATAAGTTCGTGCGTTTTTTAAATGTGGTTTTAAAATTAATAAAAAAGATGTATAAAGTATTTGTTAATCAATAATATATTTTCCTTCATTATTTACATTGTCTTCCCAACGTTTAGGCAAATTTTTATTTCCCTGCTCAAAAAATTGTTTCTCCTTGAAGCCAAAATACGCTTCGATATCCCTTTTTATAGCTTCTTTTGAGGAGTAGTTCTTGCTACTCATATGGGACTGATATACATATATTGCCTCCCTGAGCATCAACACTTTCATCTCAATGAGATTCCAATTTACAAACTCCATCCCTGCATTAAGAATCTGGAAGAGCTGTAAAATATGCCTCCACGGCTGTTATGATGATTTTTATTATTTATTGAAAAACGCTTTTCACGCATGAATTTTTTTCGGTGCCAAGTCTGGTGAATACAGTGAATGCTCCAACAACTCGAAGTTTACTTCATGGGTTCTAGCCATTGTCGAAATACTCTTATGCACAATGCATTGTCCTGATGTAAAATATTTTTTTTCTTTTGCAAACTGAGTATTTTTTCACAAATTTTTTCTTCATTTGGTCTAAAAAGGTTACACTAATATTTAGAATTTATTGTTTTACCACTTCGCAAGTAATCCACAAACAAAATTCTAGAGGTTAACACCTTTCTTGACACGAACGCGTTTCGGAGCCAAAGAATCAGGTTCACACCACACCTTAGGCTCTTTATGTTTTGATTTAGGGTTACGGTGATAGACCCAACTCTCATTCATAGTGATGAATCGATGCACAAAATCCACTTTATCGCTTCGAAAATGCTCTAAATGTTGCTGGGAAAGTCGCATTCTAATGAATATTTGTTCCATTGTTAGCGAATGTGGCACCCTTTATGCACACAGCTTTCTGAAACCCAATACTTCAATCAAAATCTTGCTTGCACTGCTCAATGAAACGCTTGGGGCTGCTACTAAATCTCTTACAGTCACTCTACGATTTGCCAATATGATATTTAGTATTCCTGTATTTTTTCTGGGATTTCTGCTATTGTTGCGGTTTGTGGATGTCCTTGACGTGAATCACGTCCAAGGGTTCTACGACCACGTTTGAAGCCCATCTTTCTACTGCACTAATTGATGGCGAAAAGTCGTTATACTCTTTAAAAATTCCTTCATAAATGCCTTTGCTTTTTAACTGTCCAAAATAAAAATTCCAACACTGCACGGTTTTTGATATTTTCCATTGTAGAAAAAACTGCGACACGTCCATAATAAATGACTTGTAAAGCGATAACAAATTAACTTATTGGACAATCTAGTGGTGCTAGTTCGGATTATTAACCCCCGTGAAGAGCTCGTTTATGAGCTCGGAATGAAAGCATTTCCCATGTCTTTTTTTGCGAGGGGCCATTTTTATGTGCCGAAATGGTCGAGTGACCAGTTCTCTACTTGAGCGCATACGGTTTAATGTCCCACAAGGAAGTCCTCGCAGGGCTTACCTTTTTTATGGGGAAAACATTAAGACCAAATTTGTCAGTAATGCACCCATTGCTTGCGAACTTAGGGACTATAATTCATTATCCAATTGCAGCCTGCTTGATTTTACTTTATCTAAATCTAATTTAGTAAAAATTTTAAATTTAGTTGCTCAATAATGTATTTCTATTGATTCTTATATTTTAGCTGGCAAATTGGCTAGTTTCTCTTTACGCTTTTGTCTAGTCTGTAGGGTAATTTGTACCGTAAAAAAAAATATAAAAAATATTAAAAGTTTCATAGATTACATGAATTCAAATCCGAATCATATTCAAAATTTTTTGGGCTTGTGCCTTTCATTTGGATATTCGCAGGCAATGCCTTTCATCATAATTTCATGCTCAAGCCCGAAAAAAATTTTTTGCATATTCAAAAAATTCATGATTGAGGTAGTTGCAAAAAATGTCGTACGGCTTGTAACTCGCAACATTCATATATGATTCATATACATACAGAATGTGTAGAGTATTTGAGAACAACTTGAAAGTACTAATTAAATAAAAAACTAATTAAATTTTATTTTGAACAAAATTTATTGAAAATTTAAGATGTTTTTACTCATAGTTAACTTAATATATTGTGTGAGCAAATTGGGGCCTAACCCCAAAAATAATACACTGGCTATATACAGCAGTGATAAGGCCTGTCCAGACATACGGTGTCTTAGATTGGTGGCCAACACTTGAGGAAAGAACAACAGTAAAACGCCTAGAAAGTATTCAAAGGGGTGATAGTCTCTTCAAGGGCACTAAACCGACTGCGGGGCACTAAAAACTACGCCCACGGCAGCGATGAATATCATGCTGCCCCATTTACCGATTGAGGACTACAGCAAACAGCTGGCTGCGAAATCGGCACTTAGGTTAAGAGAATCTTCTAACCTAGCCACTAACAGAATATTAGACGAATACCCCGTTTTACATCAAACGACAGACGTTTGTAACTCAGTAGAGCTGCATGTAAATACATCCTTTACCACAACTTTCCCAACGAGAGAAATTTACGACAATGGGGTAATGGACAACAGTAGTTGAATTAGTATCTGTACTGATGGTTCCAAGCCAAATGATCAAGTAGGCGGAGGCCTTCATTCTGAAGGAATGAATGCCAACATCTCATTCCGGTTAGCAGATCACTGCAGTGTATTTCAAGCTGAACTTCTGGCTATCAGGGAAGGGGAAGCCCTAAATAAAAGTGTACTCACCAGAAGAGATATAAACATATATTCAGATAGCCAATCAGCCGTGAAAACTTCAAAATCGCCTAATATTAACTCGAAGACAGTACAAGAATGTATCGACGTTTTGAAAGAACTATCACAGTACTTTGTAATAAATCTGCTCTGGGTGCCGGATCATAGATACATAGAAGGCAACTGCAAAGCAGATGAACTAACGAGACTGGGTACCACATTACCGATCCAACCAGACAAAGTGAATATACCTATACCTTAAGCAACTTTTGAGATGCTTATAGACAAACACACTATTAGAGCTGCCAACAGGCTATGGTCTCAGTCCCTGACCTGTGCAACAAGTAGAATGACGTGGCCAGAATAGAACATGGGTCTCACAAACCGACTGTTGAAACTGAACAGGAAGAGCCTGAGAAATCTTCTTGGGGTCCTAACAGGCAATGTCTCATTGACAGACATGCCAGTAGACTGGGAGCGCTATTGCAGAAGCTGTAACGACATTGAAGAAGAATAGACCATAGAACACTTTCTATGCGAATGCATGGCTCTGGATAGACGAAGGTTCAAGATTTTAGGAAAAAGTTCCCTGAATAACTTGGCAGAAATAGCCAATATAAAAATAACAAGCCTTGTTGGATATATTAAAGCCACAGGTTGGTTCAATGAGGACAATGTTGAGTGAGGATAGGGGACAGCCCTGGTGGTATCACAATGGGCCTACAGCAGGTCTAGGTGTGTCAAACGACAACCACTATACCTACATACCTAACTTGTTACATATCTATAAAATGATTCAATAAAATTTCCATTAGCTGCAATAACCTCCTCCATCCTTTTTATTTTAATTGACCATAACGGTTGGTAATTCCAGCCGTCAGATAAGAGATAGTGTTATGAGGATGCTTATTGGTTCCACGTTCAACTATTTAGTGTATATATATATATATATATATATGTATATGTATATGTATATATATAATATATACACATATATCATTGGCGCTTAAATCCTTTTTGGGTGTTTGGCTCAGTTTGTGGAGTGCGTCTTGATGTTGTTCCACAAATGGAGACACCTAGAGTTTTAAGACGACGCCGAATTGCAGATATGTTTATGAGGAGCTTTTTCCATGTTCAACTAGGTCCCATATTAATAGCTAAGCAGCTATGCAAAAATTCGAATCACCATCACTTCAGTGTTGAAGTTTTATCTTTGTCAGTGGAAGTAGACTTGTATTTTAAATTCCCCACTGCCATTAGAAAAAAAGGCTTCACGTGAGTTACTGCGTTGACAATGATGCTGATAATTATGATGTTGCTAATTAATTAGCTTTTAGTCGACACGAACATGCGGACGATGCTGCTAAAGTATGCACGCAACGACGACACGATGAGCTGTCAATTGCGCGAAGGTGTAAATTTTAACTATTTACAAACATAGAAATTATCCACAGTCAATGTTGTTACTCAACGTCGTACTATTTGTTGCTTATGCGTGCATACTCACACATACTTCCATATACATAGAGACTAATATATACGCGAGCTAATAACACGGATTATCGCTGGCAACAGCCAAATGGCGGCAATTTCATCAACACCTAACATTAGCTAATGTCATCATCATCAACATCATCCGCAGCACCAGCGTTAGGCCACTTAAGTAGCTGTGCTACCAACTTCTACCCATACCAAATTTGCAGTGGTTTGTGTGAGCTGACATCAGTCTTGTTCACTTACTGCCACTCTGGTAGCTATTGTTGACGTTGGCGTTTGGCGTTGACGTGATGGATAGCCAAAGTAATTGCTTAATTTATGTTGCTAAAGCGTGACAGGGCCACTTAGGCTAGCCGCAATATCCACCACAGACAAACATCAAAATTGCGCAGTCACTCTGCGCCTGTAATAACTATTTAAACGGAAGAGCAAAAATAGCAGTAAGTGCGACTAAAACAACTATGAACTGAATTACCACCCAACCGACAGACTAACTTCCTGCCTGTCTGTTTGGCTGTCTGAGGTGGCGTTAAGTGTGGAATTACGACACTTCACGCTACTTGGTTGCCAATTTTTTCTTCTATTTATAATTATTTTATATTCGCAAGTGTGCTTTCAAGTAAGTTTATTTGCGCTATTTATTGATATTCGTGTTGTTGCTCTCGGCTGGCCAGCAAGCATGCAATCATGTTGGCAATTTAATTGACTAAGTCTTAATCTCATATGAGTAGCTTTGTGAATATGAGGTATTATTGGTTGTTCACTCATTTATATTGAAATCTAAGATGTGACTAAATAATTGTTGGATCAGAGCTTTCTGGCGAAGGTGTCTTTGGGAAAACGTGGAGTCTTTCTGCTAGCAAGGTCCTATGGATCTACACCGCTGTGATATGACCTACAGGTATTATCACCTATAGTATGCATCAGTGGTTTGAATGAGAAGACTCTCTCTCATGGGAGTCAGGAGGACCTTATGGAGACTACAAGGCACTGTGGCCATCTGTTGCTTTGGAGCTTTTCCGCCTACTTCAGGCCCAGCATTAGATGCTCTGATTGGTTTACCACCACTTGATGCCTTCATCCAAGGAGAGGCCTTGAAGGCCATATGCAGGCTGAAACACAATGGGAACTGGCACGGTCCCTGTCCGGCATTGGACAACAGAGAAGGCATGGACGTCGATCCAACGATTCTCTCCATGCCACTTGACTACATGTCATCAAAAGTCGTACTTGAAAAGAGATACAGTGTAGTGCTGCCAGAGGCTCAGTTGCGGTCAAGCTCAGAAAATGAGCCCGGTAAACACTGTTTTCGCATTTTTTACGGATGGCTCCAGGACCGAGCATGGCTCCGGCTCTGGGGTCTACGTGGAATCCAGCGGGAGAAAACTGCACTTTGCCTTTGGAATACATGCATCTGAGTTTCAAGCGGAGGTGTATGCAGTTCAAGAAGCGATGAACTTTGTTGTAGAAAACCGATGGAGAGACAGATCTACATGTGCCTGCAGCGACAGCCAAGCTGCGCTCATGACCTTAGACAGCCCCCCAACCACTTTAAGACTATTGGAGTCCTGTAAATCCAAGCTGAACTATGCCTTGCTAACATTGGTCCCGGGACTCGTGGGTATTGCGGGTAACGAGACCTGCGACTCCTTAGCTGCACTTGCTGGTTGTTCCGACAAAAAAAAATGTTAGAACACAATACGGGAGTTTATTTTTGATTCTTTTATTTTTATTTTATAATTTTTTTTTTATTTTAATAAATTTTTTTTTTAATTTAAGTTTTTATTTAAACAAAAAGAAACGGTGAAGAAATGCTGGCTTTTATACGTCTTAGAATATGGGAATCTTTTAGAAGTTTATAGGATTTGGAAATATTGGAATCAGAAGGACTAATTAGTAGTGGATCACGACAATAATATTCAGATATATGTTCGTGTTACGGTTTTTTCCAAATACGAAAAGCTAATAATGAGAATCCATAAAAAATTAAAACACGAAATTTGCAGAGAATCCATTTACATAAAAATGCAGACCAACTGTTGTCTGCAGTTAGGTGTTTGAGGAACACAGGCTGCAAATGTTAGGCTTGTAAAAATTAGATATGTATACCTTTTGGGCACGTTTCTTATGCTATTTTTTGTTATGCTACTTACATTATGTTGTGTTATCTTGTGTCATGTTATATTTTATACATATTATGTATATCATGTTATGTACGTTATGTTTTCTTATGTTACATTATTTTTTGTACGCTTGATATTCTAGATTATATTATGTTATGTTATGTTATGTTATGTTATGTTATGTTACGTTATGTTATGTTATGTTATGTTATGTTATGTTATGTTATGTTATGTTATGTTATGTTATGTTATGTTATGTTATGTTATGTTATGTTATGTTATGTTATGTTATGTTATGTTATGTTATGTTATGTTATGTTATGTTATGTTATGTTATGTTATGTTATGTTATGTTATGTTATGTTATGTTATGTTATGTTATGTTATGTTATGTTATGTTATGTTATGTTATGTTATGTTATGTTATGTTATGTTATGTTATGTTATGTTATGTTATGTTATGTTATGTTATGTTATGTTGTGTTATGTTGTGTTATGTTATGTTATGTTGTTATGTTATGTTATGTTATGTTATGTTATGTTATGTTATGTTATGTTATATTATGTTATGTTATGTTATGTTATGTTATGTGTGTCATATTATCCATGTTTCATTATGATATATTATGTTGTGTTATGGTATGCTATGTGCTATATGCTATTGTACGTTATGTTATGCTCTGCTGTGTTTTGTTATGTCATATTATTAAGGTTTTTATGTAATGGTATGTTCTGTTGTGGTATGCCATGGTATGTTAAATATTCAACATGTTTTCGTATTTTTTTGTGTTATGCTTGTGTTATACTTTATGTTACATATTTCATATTACGTGACATTGAATAACATCAGATGAAATCATTATAATTTTCTTGACTACACCGACAAAAACATTTGCTTACATTTGACAGATATTCCTACCCAAGGTTATAAGCGTCTGACAAAACACCCTTCTTCATTATCATACAATTTTTGCTATTTCATACCCTAATTTGCTTTCATACTGCCAATCTATACAAAATCAAGTCACTTAAGTCAGTACAAAGAAAAAAATGCTAAATAAACCAATTTCTGTTCGCAATGGCCAATCAAATAAGGTCATTCTTCAGTGGCACAGCAGGTTCTGGATTGTCTGCATTATGGATCAAAACAATTTTATGTCTGCAGTGTTGGCAAAAATAATAGAAGTGACTTACAAATGCTTTGCCTTATTCGATTGAGGGTACTTTTAAGTTAATCTGGATTTACAAAACATTTAGTTAAATGTTAGTTAAGCCTAAACGAGCATAATAAATACATAAGATGCAATACAACTTTGAACTCAGCGCAAACAAAAAAATAAAAATAAAATAAATGTAAGTGAAGCGAAAAAAAAAAATTAGACAGGCTCTAAGAAGAAAAGTACACCTGAAATAGTATATGCTTTGCAACTATCTAAGAAGTGAACCAAAATAGCTAAAGAATTAAAGATTTGCAAATCCACATTCTAGTCAGCAGAGATAAAGTTCAATAAGTAAAACTAAACTTAAGTCAGCCCAATGTCTTAATTTTTCCAACAATATTCAAATATAAGTATGAATGCGTCAGAAGTTATGAGTTTATGGACAAAACTGTTATGCACCATTTATTACGTTAACCATACAATAAATTCTTGTGAGCCTGCTGGTGACAAGTAAAAGCCTAATTTCTATACCGCAAGGACACACGTGGATATTTCGAACTATAACTGAATGCCAAATAATGCCACACATACATAATAGGTACACACATACATACTTATACACAGATAATAAAGGAAAAGAATATATGTGTGTATAAGCAGAAGAATATTTGTCTGTAAAAATATAAGTGAGAGGCGGGCATTTGTAAAAACTCTTCATATATGAACTTGACGACACCGGTGTTCTTGTGTCCAATACATAAATGCTCACAGACCTTTAACCTTTTAGGGTACACAAATCGAAATGATGGCCAATTACGCATAGATATGCATTGTCTTACCTTTTTAAGAAATTAGAGCTTTTTAAGTTTAAACAAAAAAAATAAATCTCATATTTTCGGTTATATATATTTCCGGTTAACAAAGCGCTGAGCTGGACACTGTCGAAATATTTTTAAGTGGAGTTTTTCATAAAACTTAACTCCTGTCATTGTTTGTTTTGTCGATATCAAGGCGGCGTTTGATAGGGTGCTGAGGAGGCCGTTAATTTGTAAACTTTGACAGAGGGAAATATCCAGGAAAATAACAAACCTGATAGAAAATATCTACGAGCACACTAGACCAGTGGTTTGGACGGGACAGGAAGTATGCGACTATTTTGAAACCTGCACTGGTGTGAAACAAGAATGCCTGTTGTTGCCATTATTCTGCACTTTATGCCTAAATGATTTATACGAATATTTTGAAAGTGGATTATAGGTTGAAGGCATGAACATACGTCTTCTTCTTTATGCCGATCATGTTGTTCTCCTGGCAGATAACCCGAAGGTCATGCAATCCATGATTAATAACCTGGATAAATTTTGGTTTCCGAGTCGTACCCGTACACCCAGGACTCATCACCAGTGATGATGGTGTTGATGAAGTCAGGATCACTGTTTATGGAGTCCAGCATGTCCTGTGAGACTTCAACACGAAGTTCCTTTTGCTCCGCCGTCAGCAGCTTCGGCACAAATTTAGCCCGCACTCTCTTCATGGCCAAATCTTCGGTCACAATGGAGTGAGACGAAAAAGTGCTGTGCTGATATCTACCTGCTCTGCAATTTCTCGGATAGTCACGCGACGGTCCCGCATCACCACAGCGTTCACTTTGGCAATGACATGATCATTTCGGCATGTTGATGGCCGATCAGAGCGTGGCTCGCTCTCCGCCAATGTCCGATCGTTTTTAAACCGATTGAACCACCCCTTAATCTGAGTGATTCCCAAAGTATCGTCACCGAAAGCCGTCCAAATATTTCGAATGGTTTTCACCTGCCTATCGCCCAGCTTCTGGCAAAATTTGATGCAGTAACGCTGCTCCAATCGTTCCATTATTTTGCTTGTATTCAAAAACCGACGAGAGCCCTAAATACCATGTTACGTTCATACTGCTTGACAGCAACTGACGCTAGCGACAGTCCGAAAAAATTCACACATGCGCAGGAAGGTTAGAGGTCTGCTTATGCAAGCGCGCGTAATTCAAATTTGTCAGGTGTTAGAAATAAAACACAAAGCCGGATACTTTTCTAACAGACCTCGTACTGCGCTGAGTGGAATATGGAAGTAAGCCCAAATAAATAAGAGATGATGGTCTTTAGAAGAGGTGCAAAACTGGTGTTATCAAAGTGATGAAACTAAAGTAATGGCAAAATATAAATATCTTAGTGTCATTCTGATACCAAAAATAGCGTTCAGCAAGCACTAGAAGTCTGAAATACTTCAGCAAAAGCTAGTATTAATTGCACATGGAGCAATTGTTTAGCGAAGTCACTCATCTTATTAAAATCAAAATGAAAAGCAAGGGCAAGATAAAAAGCACAACAAAGCGCGACGCGTATTTGCAAACAGTTGACTACTCAAAAAGGGAATCATATACGAGTAGTAAAGAAGATAGGCGGCTAGCTAAAATCACGTCAATTCTGACAGCCAGGTGTGGTTTACTTAAGCAAAATGCAACTACGTATGGAAGTGCTCAGAAAATTTACACTCGGTGCAATTGAAACGAAAAAGAAGACATGCAGCACTTCTTAGGAAAATGTTCGGTAGTAGGCAAAGGAAAAGCAGCTAGTCTAAATGAAGCTGAAATAATATATTAGATATACTCAATGGCCACAATTGGAAAATACTAATTTGTTTTATATAATCAACCATACGCTAAAAGGAATTTTTTATTACAGAGTGTAATTACTAATTAATTTTTGAGCTGTGACAGACAACATTGTTATTGCCACAAATTTGTTATTTACTTCTTTATGAATTTGTATATTTAAATGAATTATTGTATGTTTAAATCACTGAAATGAAAAATGATGAATTAATGAGAGATGAAATATTTAAAAATAAATAGAGAAATTACTACCTACTACTATCACTATTGTAGTTATTGAAAAAATTATTAAAATTACAAAAATATCATAAATTCTATTGCAAAATTTTTTTTCAGTAGTTCATAGTAGTTGATAGTCTTACAGAAATAGTACCAATTTTTCTGCTCTTTTTCCCAACTTCACATTTACACGTTCAGACTACACAGTCCCCGACCTTAAGTTCAAGAAGCCTTTACGGTACGTTATCTACGGAGAGCCGAATGGAACAAAGGGAAGGTGATTGGAAGATATATATATATATAATTGGCGCGTACACTTCTGTTAGGTGTTTGACCGAGCTCCTCCTCCTATTTGTGGTGTGCGTCTTGATGTTGTTCCACAAATGGAGGGACCTACAGTTTCAAACCGACTCCGAACGGCGGAAGATACGACATAGAAATATACACTGACGGTTCTAAGATGAACTGTGGTGTGGGAGCTGGCTTCCATTCGGAGCCACTCAACCTATCTCAGTCAATTAGACTTCCTGACTATGCCAGCGTGTTTCAGGTAGAACTTCTAGCGTTCAGAGAAGCATGCAAATCACTAAAATTCTACAAGGAAGTTAGTGCATGAGTAGCCATCTTTTCAGACAGTCAAGCAGCTATCAAGGCCTTAGACTACAACTCCATTTCCTCCAAACTAGTCTTACAGTGTGGAGAGGAACTAGAATTACTTAGTCGTTGGCTTGAAATTTCTCTGATATGGGTTTCCGGTCATAGCAACATACGGGTAATGAGATAGCGGATGAGCTAGCAAGAAAAGATTCGACACTAGACATAGCAGAGGCAGTGGCAGTCTCCACCTCACTCAACATATAAAAGCACCCATTGCTTCACACTATCATGCTTTAGCCGAAAGAAGATGAAAGCAACTAACTGCATGTATTACAACAAAAAACACATGGCCGTCATACAAAATCCAAAGGACGAATCACCTATTACGATGCTCTCGGCCAAACATCTCAAGCATGACTGCAACCCTCACAGGTCATTGGAAAGTAGGGGATCATACAGCCAGACTCAACCTCCCCTTGAATCCTATCTGCAGAAGCTGTCAACCTACTTATGTGAATATCCATGGCTAGCTAGGGCACGACTCCACTCCTTCGGTAAGCCTTTCTTGCAGCAAATTAATGAGATCTCAGACATGGAGATAAAAAATTTGGTGCTATACTTGGACCTCACTAGATGGAGCTGACTTAGAACAAAAAAAAAAAACAAAAAGATACATCATCACACGAGAACAGTGGAGTAAAACAGGGCTGGCCGTTAATTAGGATTATTGCAATGGAAATACTCAACCACTTCAATAACAACAACAACCACATCACGTTTACACAGTAAATACCAGTGCAAAGTAGTCCAAGTTGTGCACCATTTAAATAATAGGCTTTCATAATTTTAATATATGTTGATAATAATTAAATCTTACTCGTGTCTGATGTATTGAATTCTTTATGTTGGCAAAAATCAAAAACAAAAAATATTTAACCATATATGTACTTACAACACTGTGAAACGAAAATTAATATCGAAATCTGTGAAATGAAAATTAATATGCAAAAATGTTAATTTTTTATGTCATCAATGTGGAAATGTTTTTACAGATATTGTGGAGAAGCTTTGTGTATGACAAAGCAAAATTTTTATTTTCAAAGAAAAAACCGATTTTAATAACCGCCAGCACAAAAGGGAAACAAAGTCTAGTATGTAACTGCACATACATTTATACGAGTATATACATTAATACATACATACATCAGAGTAACTGTGTGTGTATATTTGTGTATTCGTAATTAATTGGCTATTTACTGCTCTTCCCCACATTCATTCAAAATGGATGCGTTAAAAAAAAATATCCCTCATACAAAAATCACAATGATATGTAGTCATAGTAGGCCTCAACACTCTTCATACAAAAACAACGCCTAGAGATTTCACGTTTGAATTATAAAAATAATTATATTTTACGATTATTGAGATTTACGTGAGCTACGCAGATTTTGCAGTATTCTCGTAAATTTAGTTTTTATAAATAAAACTATATTAGTTTTTAAAGGCATTTTTTTACAAAAGTCAATGCAATAATGTAAATACGAAAACACACTGAACGTGAGTGGGATATTTTTCTCTAGAAGTGGCAGGGATGAGTTTTTCCAATGATACCCCAAACTTTTTCTTGTGACTCGAATTTTACTTTAGCCACCTGCTCTGATTTGGATGGAAGCTTTCTTTTTTTAATATATTATAAAGGGTGGTTAAGTTTCACAGGCCGGTGTTGATTTTCAATAAAGTCCACCTTTTTCGGAAATTATTATCATTTCTCTTTATTATGATAATATTGATACGGCTCAATAACGCATGGAACAAAATATCGGCTAAATGACCGCCGCGGTCTCGGCGACACACCTCCATCCGATGGTCTAAATTTTCGATGACGCTGAGGCATAATTGAGGATCTATGCCATTAATGTGCCGAATTATCTCATCCTTTAGCTTTTGAACTGTTGTTGCTTATTGACGTACAACTTTTCTTTCAAATAACCCCAAAGAAAGAAGTCTAACGGTGTCAAATCACATGACCTTGGCAGCCAATTGACATCGCCACGACGTGAGATTATTCGGCCATCAAATTTTTTGCGCAAAAGAGCCATTGTTTCGTTAGCTGTGTGACAAGTGGCGCCGTCCTGTTGAAACCACATATCGTCCACATCCATATCTTCCAATTTGGGTCATAGAAAGTTCGTTCTCATCTCACGATAGCGAAACCTATTCACAGTAACTGCCTGCCCGGCCTCATTTTCGAAAAAATACGGCCCAATGATGCCGCCGGCCCATAAACCGCACCAAACAGTCACTCTTTGTGGGTGCATTGGTTTTTCGGCAATGACTCTTGGATTATCATTCGCCCAAATGCGGCAATTCTGCTTATTGACGAATCCACAGAGGTGAAAATGTGCCTCATCACTGATGATGATTTTCTTCGAAAATTGGTCATTCACTGTTCCATATTCCACATTTCCTGCCACCATTCTGATCATTGACGACGCTTGAAATGGTCAAGTGGCTTTAGTTCTTGGGTCAATTGCACCTTGTAAGCGTGTAAATGCAAGTCTTTATGCATAATGTTCATCAACGACGAGCGTGAGAGGTGCACTTGTTAGGCTCGACGACTAGTAGAGGTGGACGGCTTTCAACCACACTATCGCGAACAGGAGCAATATTTTCTGCAGTACGAGCTGTACGAGCATGCGCTGGTGTTCTCGCATCTCCTGCAGCCCCGGTTTGCTCAAACTTTGCACAAGTTTTCCGATTGTACGCACATTTGGACGATTAAATTCACCGATAAAATCAAGACGTGCGCGATATGCATTTTGATTTCAACGCCTGTTTTCATAATAAGCCTGAATAACTTTAACGCGTTGGTCGATTATGTATCTTTCCATGGTTCAAATTGAATTAGTCTGAAATTGAAAAAAAATAAAATAAAATGCAGAAAAAAGCTTGACGTTTACGTGCAGCTCACATCCAACATCAGCCTTTGAAATTTAACCACCCTTTATTTTGGAGCACTCTGACATACACCTGGCTCTGTCTTGACGTAAAATTCTTGAAGGATTTTTCTCGACTAGTATTGTCGGCTTTAAATCAACCCACAGTATGACCCAACAGGATATGTAAATCATTAGATATAAAGACCAAATAGTTATACAGTTTAGAGATACAGAAGACCAGAAGAAGAAATCATGGCAGATGTGCCGGTATTCATTCGCTGACCCATCTGATGTTCTTCTTTTTCTTTTTAATTGGCGCTATAACCGCTTACGCGATTTTGGCCGAGTTTAACAAAGCGCGCCAGTTGTTTAGTTCTCGTGTTAACCGGCGCCAAATGGACACACCAAGTGAAGCCAAGTCCTTCTCCACCTGATCTTTTCAACGCAGAGGAGGCCTTCCTCTTCCTCTACTACCACCAGCAGTTACCGAATCGAACACTTTCAGAGCCGGAGCGTTTGTCCCATTCGGACGACAAGACCCAGCCAACGTAGTCACTGGATCTTTCTTCGCTGCGCTATGTCTATGTCGTCTACTGTTCATTAATCCAGCGAATGAGTTCATCGCTATTACGAGTATAGAGGTTTTCTTTCTAGTTTATTTTTTTTTTTTTTTGCTTATCGGTCCAGTAGTTGACGTTTATGTTAGCGCTCAAGTTTTTATTATATTTCACATGCTTAATGGGGATATTTAGTTCTCTCGCTTTTCTTCTTCCTCTTTATATATATTTTTTATATAGATGAGTACATTGCAACAGCTTTCCTTGTGGTTCACATTTAAAGCTGCCGAACTAGCATCATAAGCACCTGCTGCCTCTGTCATTTTCTTAAAGCTGACTATCATTTATTTATTACTACTATATTTTTCGGCTACCTATCAGTCGCTATTGCTGTGTGCTGGTGATGTTGTTTGTGTGCGTGCATGTAATAAAATCTGCTATCATTTAATGTTGTCATAAAAATCACATAAATTATCTTGTCGTCGCGCTTATTTCCTTTCTAAGTATTGTATTTTCATATAATATACATACATTCATGTATATACGAGGGTGGAGGGAAATATTTTTTGGTTGACACAGAAAAATATTTTTTGGGAGTTTTTCATTCTCATTTTTGTTGTTGCTGTTATTGCAGCACAAAGCATTTTTCACATAAATTTTCATTGTTGTTTTGTTAGCAGAAAAAACGTTCCCTGTACAAATACGGGGAATGATGCTGGAGTGATAGTCCTTGGCCGGCCATAAATCCGGCTCCTTCGGGTAACATGGAATCGACTGTCGTGGGAATGCCACTTTTTTTTATTTTTAATTTAGTTATTTAATTTCTTAATTTAGGTAGGTAGGTAGGTAAAATGGCAAGAGTACCACAGGCCCTCTTCAAGTAACACTTACGTGCCGTTTTTATACCATAATGTGAACCACTAAAAATTTTGGGCAGAGAAAACCTTCTACTGCCATTCAGTGCTGTTGATGTAGGGGAGGAGAAAAAGGGGATCTAGGCTGGAGAATTCCTTCAAGTCATCCCCAAAGGGCACGCTAAGGAATCTCAAGCGCCTAGCCACCAGAGCCGGACTTTTGCAGAGAAAGTGCTCAACAGTCTCTTTCTCTGCAGGATCCCCACAACTTCTGCAATAGGGGTTGTACGGAATTCCAAGCTTATCCGCATGAGTACCGATCACCCAGTGACCAGTGAACAACGCAATGAGCTTGGAAGTTGAATGGCGGGGGACTCCCGTCACCTTAAGTGTTCTTTTTCTGTCGTATTGGGGCCATAGTGTTTTCGAAATAGCATTTATCTGGTTAATTTAATATGGTTAATTTTTATTGAATTTTTTTTATTTATTTCACAAGGTGGAAATCATTTATTTAGATTAGGAAACAAATAATATTCGCTTGGGTCTACAACTGGTGAATAGGTTGGATGGGGGGGATCAATGCAAAGCGAAGTTCGTTGATCTTAACCATCGCGGCGATCGACTTATAGCAAGTGATTCCAAGTCAATTAATCCAACTGTTTTGGACATGGTCACAAATTTTTCTCAAAGTTCATTTATTTCTGTATAATGAGTATAATAATAAGTAAATTGAAGAATACAATTTTTTTTTTATAACCTTGAGATTTATTCAATGATAAGTAATTTGATATGCGGCTATTTTTAATACTTTTATAACTCGCATATTTCCTAATGCTTTCGGAAAAATTTTTTTTCATTTTAAGTTAAAATTTTAATTACTAGGTACGCAACCAAGTTCCCGCTGTTTGTCAATAGATGCCACCAGCAGTGTGTGCTAGTCAATTCTAACATAACCTAAACGTCTTAAAGCAAGCTTAGAAATATGGCAAACAAACTGCTTCGACACATTAATGATTTTGTTTTGGTATCATATACCTTTGGAAATGTCTGATTTGGAGCCGAATAATCATCATTTGCAGGAAATGTTGATTTTCCTCTTTCATTCGAAAAAAAACCGCGGCTGAAGCGTATCGAGAGCAACAAAAAGTTTATGGAGATGATGCTTTAAGTGAAACAACGTGGCGAGATTAGTTCCGTCGCTTCAAAGACGGTGATTTTACTGTTGACGACCCTCCGCATGAAGGAAGGCCAAAAACCTTCGAATACGCTGAATTGGAGGCATTGCTCAATGAGGATCCGAGTCAAATGCAAGAAGAGCTTGCTTCAGTATTAAAAGTTACCCGCCAATCCATTTCCAAGCGATTGCATGCTCTGGGAATGATTCAGAAACAGTAGGCTTAGGTTCCTTATGAGTTAAAACCAAGGGATGTTGAACGTCGTTTTTTCGCCTGTGAACAACTGCTTCAAAAAAGGAAGGGTTTTCTTCATCGCATCGTAACGGGTGATGAAAAATGGATCCATTACAGCAATCCAAAGAAAAGAAAGTCATGGGGACTGCCCAGTCATGCTTCTACGTCATCACCTCGGCCAAATATTCACGCTGCGAAGGTTAAACTATGTATTTGGTGGGATCAAGTTGGTGTTATTTATTCTGAACTGTTAAAACCAAGCGAAGCCATCACTGGGGATCGGTGTCGACTTCAATTGATGCGATTGGGCCGAGCACTGCCCGAGAAGCGGCAAAGTACGCGGAGAGGCATGAGAAAGTGATTCTACAGCATAACAATGCTCGGCCTCTCGTTGCCAAATCCATTAAAACCTACCTGGAAACACAGAAATGGGAAGTCCTACCCAATCCGCCATATTCTCCAGATATTGCGCCGTCCGATTGTCTCCTGTTCCGATCAATGGTACATTGTCTAGCTCACCAGCAGTTCCATTCATTCCATGAAGACATCAAAAAATGGCTTGATCCGTTGATAGTCTCAAAAGATGAATAGTTTTACCGCGACGGTATACGAGATCTACCAGAATGATGGAAAAAAGTAGTAGCCAGCGATGGGCAATACTTTCAATGATTGACTTGTAACCATTTTTTTTCAGAATAAAGTTGTATTTTCATCAAAAAATATAGCGAGAACTTAGTTGCGTACCTAATAAAATAAAAAAGAATTCGAAAAAAGGGTCGAAAGGATTTTTTTTGTCAATAGTTTTAATTTATAATTAGCTGAAATTAAACTCAGTAGTCCTTGAAAGTCTCATAGGATGATACCACTATCTTTTCAAGTTAGATTTTAATACGTACAGCAGACGACTGAAACCATTTTGGGTGTTTGAGCGATCTCCTGCTCCTATTTGTGGAGTGCATCTTGATGTTCTTCGACAAATAGAGGGACCGACTCTGATCAACAAATGATTCTTTATCAGGATCTTTTTTATGGCAAAAATACTCTCAGTGTCTTGCCATTGCGTACTGAGGGCCGATCGGTATTCGAAGAAAACTTTTTCTATTATTTTGGTGTTTCATGTGCAGAGATTCGACCATACGCCCTTTATAATAATAGTCTTAGTCTTAGTTTAGTCACGCACCAACACATTGGGCTACGACGGCCGCCATAGTTTCAGCTATTAACGAAAAGAGTAGGAAAAAAATCTGAGTGGGGGTATTTTTCAGAAATAACAATAAATATCTGACAAAAAAATTTTAACCATTCAGTTAAATGTTGCAAAAAAAATTAAATTTTACAAACAAAAATTTAAAAAAATAAAATTCAGTAAAAATGTTAAAAAAAAACCTAAAATATTTGAATTAAAAAATGTATAATACAATTTTCAAAATTAAATAAATTTCAAATTTTTTAAATTTTCTTCAATTTACAGCTCTAATAAACCAATGTGTGCAAAACTTGGGCCACTTGTTTCACGATTGTTCATAGGTTGTTAGATTATGGCGTTTTCGTCTGAATATTATCGCAGAAGATACATTTTCCCAGGTCACAAAATCTTATATGCTGAGAGATGAAATTATGTTTTCCCATTTCGAGGTTGGCTTATGGCTTGTATCCATTATATCCGGGTACCCAATAGATATGCAACCGGCTGTCTGCGGCTAATCTCACTATAGCTTCCCTGCATTTTAGAAAATTTTTAGATGAAATTTCATGTGAGTTTATTGCTTTTATCGCCGTTTGGCTGTCAACTTATATATTTATTTTGGCGTTTCGTGATGTCTTTGCGAATGCTATTTCCGCAGCCTTACCTATAGCAAAGACTTCTGCTTGAAAGATACTAGGAAGGTTAAATGGCTGTCTGATGCCATTTGAGTTTCGTTCTTCTTTTCCATCTCTCTTCTTTTATTGATGTTCGGAATTTCTTCACCCAATTAAATATCGGAGTCATATAGTCCGTCTGGGCCCTGAAACTCGTCGACAATTATAGATTGGCGCACAAATGCCTTTAGAAAACTCCTTTGGTGTTGAAGCGGGTTACTTTTTGATTTGCAATCGTGTCAACCAATGCCATTGAAAGCATTTTATAGCCAAACATTCTTCAAATTTTTTCTATTTCATGCCAGCAACTGAGGCCTCTCCTTAAATAACTCATAAAATGTACGAGTGTATCTAACAGAGCAATCAACTTGAAAGTTGGTGGACAGGCTCGTCATGGATAGTTCCATAGAATAAACACCAGGATTAAGTCAAACCTGCTAGCACGACTTATGCATCAGACCAGACATTTTTCATACCACCCTCGTATAATCGTACGTTAAAATGTGTGTATCCGTAGAAATATCTGTATGCTTGCATTATCTCAAATTTAGTGACTGTCAAGTTTCTTCTGTTCCCTGTCAGCATTTGTATATTCGTAAGTTTATTCTTACACTTTTTTAGCTGATTTTTTTCTACTATTTTCTTCGCTTTTTTATCTTTTCTCATTTCTGTCACATTGTTCCGTTTTCGGTATGAATTTTTATCTCTTTCTTAGTGTCACAAATGAATTTCTAGTACTTCGGATTATGTGATACCAGTATTATCGCTGAGTGATAGTTAAGTTCTCACCATCATTTTGGTTGGTGTTGGTGTAATACATGACGTAATTTTAGTATGAGCTTTAATTTTTTCGGCGGCAACATTCTTGGTAGTAAAATCTTGTAATATCATCATTTACTTCAACCGAAGCAACATAAAAAATTCAACGAACATAACTGCACTTACATGGATAAGAAAAGATAAAAGTAAATTGCGAATTTACCATAACTTTCGAAAATACTAATATCAAGTCATAATTTATTGAAGAAGGACAATTTATTTGAGTTTGTTCGCTTTACTCAATTGAATTATGCCTTTAATTTATCTTCAGCGCATATCTGGTTTGTTTAGTTAGTCCTGTTTGGTTGATATCCTCTGCCTTCTCTTCTGATCTATGTTATTTTGGCTCCCTACCGCTAATCAGTGGTTTCGTCTTTATGTTATGTGCATCAACTAGGAATATCAAGTGTTGGCGAGTTCTTGTCAACAGAATTTTTCTAATGCCAAAAATGTGTTCCTTTTACTTTGCCACTATTGGTAGGTTCACAGTCGAATACTTTTTGGGCTAAAGTGATTGAGTAAAATTGTGTAACATGAGTTAGCTGGCTAGAATTAGTGGATCTTTTTTATTTGCACTTTGCGACTTAGCGCTCAAACAGCTCGTTGTAACTATATCTCGGCGAAACTGTTTTTGAAGTCGCCATAAAGCGCATTCTAAGAACTCACAGAAGCGATATTTCGTAGCGTTTATTTCTCTTCCAGCAGCAAATGAGCGAAATTTGGAAGAGCCGAAGTCTCTCTACCACCAAAAACTACACATCGAGAATCACAACTAGACATCAACCGCGAAACCAAGTTCAGGGATATTCTATTTATGGATCAGTTTTTGTAAATAGCCACCTTCTGCAAGAAGAACACACGTTCGAAGCACCAGCTTTTGGCCGACAAACTGTGCAGACACCAGTGAATTCTTAAATCGAATATATTGGATGGGTTTTGGTCCAACCAAACTGAGATAGTTTTAGTTAGTTCAACGAGTTTGAAAATTTAATCACACGTATGAGCTTTTAAGTTCGATTTTTTTCGTTATTGTTTCTTTTTTTTTTTTTTTTTTTGTCTTTATTGTGCTTTTTGATAGCTGTTTATCATCCTTCAACAATGGTCTTTTAAAAACCGGTATTGCGCTGGCGACACCGGACTCACAGGTGTCTAAAATGAAAAAGGCAAAATGTTTCTTGTTCTGTGTGAATGTCGTTATCGTGTGAACTACATTCTTAAAAAAAGTTTACAAAATGACGGACTTTCAAAGTTAAAAAACTCTTTTTTGACTCTTTTTTTGTTTAAAGGTCCGAAAAAAATACTAAAAATTGTTTTTCCAAATGATCGTATTACACACCACCACGTAGGACACGTAACGACACCAATTCTAGTTCACTTAAATATTTATTTCATCAAAATCGGTTCCCGGAATCCGTGTCGGCAGCCACGTACCCTTTTTTGTAGGACCATTTTGTTGAAAGCTGATAACTTTTTGAACAAATCTCGTACGACCAAAAAAAATTTTTTGTTTTTTAGAAAAGAATCAAGAAAGAAAATACTGCAAATAAAAATATGAAATCAGTTTTCGTTTCCGTTTTACATGCTTTAAAAAAACATCAAAAAACCCCATTTCAAATACGGCGAGGACTTCAAGAAAATCTGCACATTAATGTCCAGCTTGTGAAGGGAAGGATGAAACGGCGGACCAATTCCTCTGCATCTGCCCCGCCTTCGCTCGAATCAGGTTTGAGGTCTTTGGCACTGATGTGTTAAGAAGGGGCCACCTTGGATCCTTGATCTACTCAGATTTCTTCGGAGATCGGGTAGATTTAAAGAAAATTAAAAGGGAATCAAATGTATGTAATATATTACAATGGACCTAATTGTGTCTGAGTGCTGCACTTGCTAGTTCTCCCTACAAAAAAAAAAAAAACACAAAACAAAATAAAAATACTTCTGGCTTAAGGGAGATGACGTAACAATGACAAGTTATTGAATTCCCATTCAAGGTATTTGAATTTGAAAAAGAAATACTAACATTAAAGAGGCTTCACTAATTCGATTTTAAGCTTTAGACTACTTTGCTACTAATATATTTTTCTTTCTCTTTTCAGGTAACTACTGTTCACAAAAATGTTTCACGCAGCATCTAAATGAAATTTACCTATAATCAATGTAAGTATTTTGTAAATGCTTTAAAACATCGCAAAGTCCTATTAAATGACTAAAATTTGAGTATTTCAAATGGTTTTGCTTATTTTGCAAATCATTTGTGGGCAATTTTTCAATCGAAATAAATGCTAATTAGTGGAAAATTCATTAAAATTTTACTACAAATTTCGAAGACTAAAAATTAATTTAATACCCGCCCAGTCTAGACCGCTCCCCCTGGCGCAAACCACAAAAGCACAACTCACTTGTATTTTGCAAAACTTAACCAAAAAATTAATTAATTTGAAAACAACAACATTTGAGTGAGAAGAGCCAAGGCTCATTCTCATTATTGTTACTCACCACACGCTCTGTTAGTCTGAGTGAGCGAACAAAATAAATTTAAACGCTTTACGACTAGCAAACAAACAAACACACACGGCGGTACTTAGCGAAAATTGCACACTTGAGTATATGTATGTGTTATTGTTGTTTTTGTGCGCGCTATTTCAATAGCAAACATTAATGTCACAAAACTTTGGTCGTAAGAAAACTATTTCAATCACTTTTGACACCAAACTGGATAATCATATTAACGCAAGCAAGCGGCAAGCAGGCAACGGGATACTGAGGATGTAAATGTAAACGGGTTTTTCGGTGAGGGTGGCACGAAATGGAACAAAAAAAACTATCTGTAAGGCATTAAAGAAGTCATTTTTTATTTCAAAAGCCCACGTCTGCTAGTAGATATGTCCAACAGCAGATACCATAACCCTCGCTTACATTGAAACTTTATCTTTTACATGTGTTGCTTAGACCCGTTACCTACGATTTGCAATTGGCCGTCAGTGGCTATATAATGAACAATAGGTTTGGCAGATGTTGCCAAAGCAATATGACTGTCACAGAGGGTATGCATCCACTTTTCTAAGTTGGAGAATCCTTCACATACGCAGATAAGTAAGTACTCACATTAGATCGGGTCTGTTCCTAACTTCGAGAGGACTCCTATATATTGGGTTGGCAACTAAGTAATTGCTGATGTTTTTAGAAAATCAAAGACAATTTTTCCATGGAACTAAGTGATTTTATTCTATAATGTCTTGCCCATCAATGACCTTTTCCATCCTTCAGACAGCATCATAATCCGACGTTCATAAAAATTCTGGTTTTTATTAGCAAACAACTACATCAGGAACGATTTGACATCATCATGATTTTTGAAATTTTTACCATTCAAGGTTTTTCGTAAAGATCGAAACAAAAAGTAATCAGATGGTGCAAGGTCAGGACTATATGGTGGACTATATGGTGGCAAAACATCCCAACCAAGCTCCAATAATTTTTGCCGAGTGATCAAAGATGTGTGTGGCCTTACATTGTCATGATGGAGTACAATACTTTTTCGACTTTTCAATTTAGGTCACTTTTCTTCAACTGCATTGCTTAATTTCATTAGTTGTTCAATGTGGACATCAGAATTGATCGTTCGGTTGCGTGGTAAGAGTTCAAATTAGACAATTCCTTTATAATCCCACCTTCCTTTGATGACTATCAGCTTTTGATGTTGTTTGATTTGGTTCCCCTGGCCTTCTCCAGGATCTTTTCCGCTTGATATTGTTCTAAGCAACCCATTTTTCATCGTCAGTTGTCAGTGGTTTTAAAAATGGGTAATTTTCATTACGTTTCTTTAGCAAATCGCAGCTGTTGATGCGTTTCTTTCAGTTCGTGAGAAACCCATGTATCGAGTTTTTGAACAGAGCCAAGTTGTTTTAAGTGATTTTCAATGCAAGTATCACCTGAAGCCTCTCTGCAATCTCACGTGTTGTACTGTGTCAATGCGAATCGATTATTGCTTTGATTAGGGCGTCATCAACTTGAACTGGACGACCAAGCATTTTTCATCTATGAGTGAAAAATCACAAGCACTAAATTTGGCAAACTATGATAATTTGACACTGCCGTTCTTTTAAGGCTTCGTCACCGTAAACAGCACATAACTTTTTATGAGCTTGCGATGATGTTTTCCCTTTACGGAAATAAAAAAGCAAAATATGACGAAAATGTTTCTTTTGATTTTCCACCAAAGCCAAACGAAAACTAAGCAGCCAATCAGAAAACTTTTTTACGGATTGACAGCTGAATTGCCAACTATCAAATAACAAAATATGTTTTACATTTGTATAAATAAAAAATTGTCAACTACTTTTTTGCAGTTGTTTCTACATGAAATCGCTCGTGTAAGTAATGGTGATCATTTTGAACCCAGAATTATTAAAATCGGTTCATTTTTGACTAAGTTATGGGCATTTTAAAAAAAATGTGCCGAAAAATTTTGAGCCGAAAAACAAAATTACCGATAACTCTTGAAAAAAATTTTTTTGGGCGAACAAAAAAATACGTGTCTCTAGAGTGCAATATATTTGAGTTACATCGAAATCGAAGAATATGACCCGAATAGCCCGGTTGAATTGAAATGGAAAGCTTCATTGGACATTTCGCCGAGCTCCTACACAACTGTTGTTCCACAAATGGTGGGCACCTACAGTTTTAAGCCCACTCGTAACGTCAAATGGTTTCCTATGAGGAGTTTCTTTATAATAGAAATGCACCCGGAGGATTGTCATTGTCATAATAAAAAGCTTCGTTTTATGGAAACTAAAACAGAATTTCGTAGTGCGAAGTTGAGAAAATTTATTTTACTGCCCAAAGGCGGCTCTTTGGGTTGCTTAAATACTCTCGAAACAAACTTACTTCACGTACCAACCTAATGTACGTATCTACAGAAACAATTCGCCTCCCTGCATATCCACCCACTTGCACACATATATATTTTAACCCCACATTTATACCCAATTGAAAATAGGATAAAATTGGCTGTGAAGTAAGCATTTTAACGTAGGCGTCCAAAATAGAAGCAAATGAACCAAAAGTACGCAATGTGTTTTGTTATTTAACCACGAAAAGTTTTCGAATTTTGGCATGTGTTAAACAAAATAGTTGAAATGCTCTTTTAACAGCAGTTTTTTCGGGCAAAATATTTTCTGTGTGTGCGCTGGGGACGCGCTATTGTTGTTGGTGATTTTACACTGTAGCATAAATGGCAAACAATGGAAGCTATTATCGGTTGTGGGTTAAAGCCTTTCCACTTGAATGGACTCCGGAAAAGTGTATTGCCTTTCTGCTGAGCTCAGTTGAATTAAATTGAATATTTTTGGTATGGAAATCATGCGGCAAATATGAATGGTGCTACTTGAGTACATATCTACGAGTGTATTGATTAATATTCAGACGCATTTAACTCTTTCATGACACACATCAATTGATATTGGTTTTGTAGCTTTGTCCGATTTCATTTGTAAGTGTCATCTTCTGCTTTTGAGCCCTGTGGATTCATAGAGCGGCAAAGCTACGGGCAACCTTAGGCCGAGTAGGGCATGTGGCCTGTCCAGTCTCTATATATATAGAGCAAAATGGAAATACAGGGCTGACAGTTAAATGAGTAGTTCATGGCGCAAACCTGTCAGAATTATGTAACTTGTGACGTTTATTGTAGTATATAGTAGCTGCCATGCGGCAAGAAGGAGAAGATTTTTATAACTGGTATCCAAGCTAATGCCACTCGCTAATGCAATCGCAACTAAAATAAACTTAGTAATATTAACTTAGTTTCACCCGTACCTGCCTTTAAAATTTTTAACGAATTTAAAACTGCAAACTACTCCTGCCTTCATAAAATTTTATAATTTTTTATTAGCTTAATTGCGCGAAAATTCCTCACTTAAAGCAATTAGTCTTTGATATTGCAACACTTAGCCATTTGCTCAAAAGTCTTCATTCACCATTTCCGATTATCGCGAAATAATAATTGGTTGCAAAGAATAATCATTCTTCTTACACATACACAGTCACTCACATACACAGGCAATACGGTAAAATTTCTGTCCCTTATCCACACTTAAGTGCTTATTTTTTACGAGCAACATAAAAATGTGAAATGGTGTCAGATGTGCCATATAACGGTAGTCAAACTCATAACTCGAAGAATGTTGCTGTGAAAATTGTAAATGGAAAATGTTATCAGTAGGAAGGAGACGCTACATATCAATTTATTTACGCGAATATATGAGTTTATGCAAATGAATGAATAGAGTGAGCAAGCAGATAATGAAAATAGAAGAAGAAGAGCAGAAGATGTTTTGCATACAAAGAAGGAAGGAGCCGAAAAGCGGGATCATTAGAGACAATTGAAGTTGCATATGAGTGACTATGAGCTTGCGAGCTTGCGGAAACCAATATTTATGTGGGTGCATTTCTCCAACTGTTCATATATAAAAACTGTAAATATATGTAACAAAAGTAAAGCAAGATAAAAAGTTAGCCGGTTGCCACAGACTTCGATGCGTAACAAATTTGCTTTTTAATTCTCTCCAAATCTACACAATGGCAAACCTCGATTGTAATGGGTTTTCCAATAACAGCTGTTACAGATGAATGGATTGCGCTATCGAGCGATAACAAACGATTTTTTATGGCCAGAATTGGATGGTATTGAGGTGGACGACGTTTATTTTCAACAAGACGGCGCTACGTGCCACACAAGCAACGAAACCATTGATCTTTGACGGGAAAAGTTTCGGGACGGTGTTATATCTCGAAGAGGTGATCACAATTGGCCACCGAGATTTAACACCTGTGATTTAACACCTTGAGACTTTTTTCTTTGTGGCCACGTAAAAGCAAAGGTCTAGGCCAACAGCCCAGGGTCGATTCAAGACTCAAAGACGGAATTCGTGAGGCTATCGAGGGCATAGAGCAGCCACTTTGCAATTCGGTTATGGAAAATTTCATGAGTAGGATATTGTCCTGTAAGCGTGGTCGTGGTGGTCATTTGACTGATGTTATTTTCCGCTATTAATGGCTTACCTTCCTCTATATAATGAAATAAACTTCCGATCATTTGTATTAAAAAATAGCATGAATATCAAAATAAGAAGACATTTTCGAAAAAGTCTGGCAGTAGCTTCACAAGCACCTTTTTCTCAAACGAATTTTAAACATTTTTGAATCAAAAATCAGATGGAAACCCCATCTGAAAATAATTTTTGATTGAAATATTTTTAGTCACGCTTTGTGCGAGACTCTCATTCGAGTACTTCATTCCCTTTAAAAACATACTTCACTCTGAGAATTGCACTGGTAATTAAAAAGGGTGATTAATTTAAAAGCATCGGATTTTAAATAAAATAAAAAATAAAAAAAATATTGGCAAACCTTTACTATTTTTTTGTAGAACCATTCCTGACATTTATTTTTAAAATATAATCACTTTTAAATATTGGTCGCAACTGCGCCTTCATTCAGCCATCCCTAAAGACCAATTTTGAATGACTCGCTGGTTGACTTCGGTCGGTACTTCCTGAATAATTTTAGAAAAATTGGCTTCCAGTGCTTCAATAGAAGCTGATTTATCCACAAAACATTAAGATTTACGTTGCGAGGTGTGTTCAAAAAGTATAGCGAATTTTTTTTTTTTCGAAAATTATTTATTTATTCATTAATATTTATTTTATTCCCTTCCAAGTAATCCCCATCAGGTATTATGCACTTGTGCCAACGTTTTCGCTGATCTTCGAAGCACTTCAAAAAATGATTTTTTTGATCTTGTTCAGCTCCTTCTTCGATGCCGTCTTTATCTCGTCAACCGTAGCGTAGCGTCGGCCTCTTCAGCTTCGGGAACAAAAAAAAGTCACAGGGGGCCAGATCTGGGGAATACGATGGCTTTAGTATCATACGAGTATTGTTTTTGGCCAAAAAGTCGCGCCCAAGCAACGATGTGTGCGCAGGGGCAGGGGCGTTATGGTGACGCAAGAGCTACTTTTTGTTTTTCCACAAATGCGGGCGTTTCTGGTGGATTGCTTCACGCAAATTGCGCATAACTTGCAGATAGTGTTCCTTATTGACCGTTTTACCCTGTGGGAAGAACTGATGATGCACAACGCCGATGCAATCGAAGAAAACGGTAAGCAAAACTTTTACATTCGAGCGCTTTTTTCGGTCTTGGTTCGTGCGGCAGCTTCCATTGAGATGACTGAGCTTTGGTTTCCACGTCACAACCATAAACCCACGATTCGTCACCAGTTATGACCCTGGAGGCTATCTGGAACAAATCTAGGTCATCGCGGTCAGAGTCCAACATCTCATTAGAAATTGAGCAGTTTTGGTACGAATTTTGCGGCGACCCGTCCCATGCCCAAATCATTGAAAAAAATCGAATGGCACGAGCCAATCGATATGTCTAGGCCCTCAGCAACTTCTCTAGCGGTGATTCAACGATTGGCCCATACCATTTTCTTCACTTCATCAATTTTTTCGTCTGTTGTTAAAGTTCTTGGGCGTCCGGCACGCTTTTCGTCGTTCACATCTTCTCGGCTTTCTGGGAAAAATTTGCACCACCTATAAACGTGGCTTTGCTCCAAAGTAGCTTCTCCGTATGACACAGTCAACATTCGGACTGCATCCGCGCACTTAATTTCATTATTCACACAAAATTTGATACAGGTTCTTTGATTGATCTTTCTGAATATTTGAAAATCGAAGACGAGCCGAAACACGTGCAAACAAAGCAGCTGTCCCAATTAACTGAACATTCAAAATGACCGAACTCGTCGGCATGAGCGAGAGACATGAGTACCAACATATCGCCACAAAAAAATCGAGATTCGAATATACGTAGCCTGCGAAAATTCAAAATTTGCGCATATTTTTTGAACACCCCTCGTACACCCACAAATAGAACTCTAAAGCTCACCACTGATATTACCACATGAGCTTGGTGGCCAATTCACGGGTCCGAGACAAGAGATAAATTGCTCACCGAAACGATGACGCAGCTCTATGACAAGTAGTGCTGTCTTGTTGGAACCAAATGTGGAACCGTGTGTAGGGCACGAACTTCAATTTCCATAATCCACAAGTCATTTATCATACCACGATAGCGTTCGCCATTCACTGTTACATTGTTGCCAGTATCGCTTTGAAGAATTATGAGCCAATGATTCCTCCAGCCTATAGGCCGCACTAAACGCCTGTCTTCAATGAATGGGATCTAGTGGCTGTTCTTGAATGGTTTCGGGTTGCTCTTTAGCCCGAAGATGACAATTTTATTGACTGCTTATTTGCCCTATTGAAAAAAAGTATTGATCATCCGTTGTTGGAGCGCAGAAACTTTCAAAATTTTTTTAATACGTAGATATTTGAATAATGGACTTGTGTATATAACCAGATTTGGCTGCTCGCGGTTAAAAAAATGTGCAGGAATAACCAATTTGGTTTGCAGTTGCAAAAATATGCGCTTTGAGTTTCAAAACCACTGGCTGATATTAAGATCCGACACATCCTTACATTCTTATTGCTATGAATATGCACATATACATGCTCATTTATCTATGTACTTCCACATACACATCCCCTTATACCACATAGCTTTCGCACGTCTATCGTAATATAATAGAATTCACAACCATCGACATGCAACATAAACAAAATATTTTATAATACATTTCCATCAACATCATTTACTTTATAATGAATTTATGTTTTTGCCTTAAATCTGACATGAACTAAGTTTTTCATGGCTTTTAGTCGTTAAATTGTACGCAAGGCTTGTGCTCTAACAAATTTTCAGTGGTCATATTTTACTGCGTTCACGCTTTTAACCGCACACACACACATGCGCACGTGCATAGATACTCACTCAAACCTGTCATCATTCATTATGGTATAATTTGTGCTTATGCCTTTAAATATTAGCAGTGGAATATTTTGTGGCGTAAACTTCGCAACGATGGCAACCGCCGTAGCGTATACGTAACCTCAATTGCATTTCATATACCAAATGTGCAAAAAACGCTAATGGGCTTGTGTGAGTAACCGTTTTAATGAAATTAGAATAGTTAAAGATTTCACCAGTTTCTACAATGCGTGCATAAAGTTTAAAATGCGGAGCTTTTGGAATTATCTATCATGAAATTGTAATTTAATATTTTTTTTTTTAGCCTGCCGCTAGCGTGTTTACGAGAAATATACACAAATGTACGCTTAGGTACCTAGGTATCTGACCTATTCACCGAATTAATATAAAAATTTGAAAAAGTTTCGTAATGGAGTACTTCAGAAACATAAATCCCTCCTTGATTACTCCGAGAACCCACACACTTACACTAAGCATTTTTTGATTTTTCTAATATTTTTCAAACATATTTGCAAAAAAATTGTTTCGTTGATGTCGTTAGTCAGGTAGACAAAATTATAACTGGCAAAACTTAATTTTTCTGAAGATTGATATTCAAAGTAGCGATTCAGTGCGGAAAAGTACCTAATGAAACTCTGGCATACGGGGATTTATGAGAAAGCCTAAGCAGTATATTGAATGGTGTACTTCTTTTTGTTTCAGTATTATGTAAATCCCTTAAATGAGAAATAAAGGGTGGTTAAGTTTTAACGGCCGGTGTTGATTTTGAATAAAATATAATTTTTTTAGGAAATTATTGTCATTTCTCTTATGATAGTGCTGGTATGGCTCAATTACGCATACAACAAAATATCGGCCAAATGGCCGTCGAGGCCTCGGCGACACACCTCCATCTGATGGTCCAAATTTTCGATGACGCTGAGGCATAATTGAGGTTCTATGCCGTTAATGTGCCGAATTATCTCATCCTTTAGCTTTTGAATTGTTGCTGGCTTATCGACGTACACCTTTTCTTTCAAATAATCCCGAAGAAAGAAGTCCAACGGTATCAAATCACTTGATCTTGGCGGCCAATTGACATCGCCGCGACCTGAGATTATTCGGCCATCAAATTTTTCGCGCAAAAGAGCCTTTGTTTCGTTAGCTGTGTGACAAGTGGCACCGTCCTGTTGAAACCACATATCGTTCACACCCATATCTTCCAATTCGGGATATAAAAAGTTCGTTATCATCTCACGTTAGCGAACACTATTCACAGTAACTGCCGGACCGGCCCATAAACCGGACCAAACAGTCACTCTTTGTGGGTGCATTGGTTTTTCGGCAATCACTCTTGGATTATCATTCGCCCAAATGCGGCAATTCTGCTTATTGACGAATCCACTGAGGTGAAAATGTGCCTCATCGCTGAAGATGATTTTCTTCACGAAGTGCGCGATATGCATTTTGAACGCCCGTTTTCATAATAAGCCTGAATAACTTCAACGCGTTGTTTGATTGTATATTTTTCCATGGTTCAAATTGAGTTAGTTTGAAATTGAAAAAATTCAAATGAAATGCAGAAAGAACTTGACGTTTAGGTGTTTAGGTGTTCACATTCAATATCGGCCCTTGAACTTTAACCACCCTTTATTAGTGTGAATCACTTTTCACAATGAAAGCGATGAAGTGAGCTAACACCACTTCAAATAATATAGTTATTCAGCAATCAGTCAAGCGAACCCGTTTGGATATAACTAGGGAAGGTTTCGGTAGAGGTAAAAGGATGTCATTAAAAACAATGCAATTGCTGAGTCTACAGCTCTTGCTTACCCAAAGGTGATATCACCAAGGTCAACAAATTTGAAAATAAGTTCAGCATTGAACTGAACGACAGCGTCAACTGAAGTTCACTTGCATTGGAAAGGAAACCCCAGGAGTGTGCTTTTCATTGGTACACAGATGACTCGAAGACACCAGAAGACATAGGCGCTGAAATATATTGCCTCAGAATCAAGCGTTCTATGCCGAAGAGTAGTTTTCCAAGCATTTTATAAGCAGAATGTGCCATTCTGAGCGACAGTGAAGGCTCTGTCATTCGTGAGATTAAATCCTCACGGGTCGCTGAGTGTTGGCAGAAACCGAATCTGTTAGGAACGCACAATCGCATCCGAATAAGTTGGGCCTCAGGACGCAGAGGTATAACTGGAAACGAAGTAGCGGACGCAAAAGCATGAGAGACTCATCACCAATATGTCTTGAGTGAAGAGCTAGGGCTAAGGGAGGTTAGCTGATATCAAACTATAGGGCTACGCTAGGCGAAGTACTTACTGGAAAGGTACAACCAAAATATATTTAGGAAACTCATAACTCTCCCAAGGATAAAGTGAGAATGTTCACGGCCATTCTCACATCCCACTGCAGACTGCGCAGTCATTTTTACATGATCGGGATATGATCCATTGATGCTTTTCGTTTCGGCGATCAATCCGTAGAGATTCCAATGCACCTTCTCCCTAAGTACAGCACTGTAGTTTTGAGAATGTTGAGACACCTCGGCCAAATGCAACCAGAACACACACTCTTAATGGCATAGTGGCACACACTCTCAATCCAACCCAGCTTTATTTTGAGTTTAATAAGGGAACGGGTGTGGATGAGGTAAACGGATTATTAGGGGGCACAAAAGTCCATGAAGTCGAAATGCAAGCCTCTAGTCAATCTTTTAATATGTCTATGGGAACCAGGTTTTTGGTCTCGGGCAGTAATTTTTTGCATGGCGACAAACATTGAAATTTGCAGTTTAACTAAGTTTCGGTCATTTTTCAGAAGCACATTTCTATGGTAAGAGGATAGTTTTGGCATAAGTATGTGGGATATTTGTAGCCGTGGTTGTATAAGCTATATTTTCCTAGAACTTATTTCATTTTAATAAAAATGTCATTAAAAAGTCACACAAAGTAGCAGAAAATGAACAAATAAGTTACTTGTAAAATAATAAGAGCAAAAAAATAAACCCTACTGTGTTCAGCTGCAGTCTTGTATTGCGTCGCTTGTGGCTGTCTTGCGTCTATGAGGAGCTCTCATTGTTCGCTGTAATTTAATTTCCATAGCATTCCGTATTTGAAAGCGTAAAGTACTGCTATTAACTTCTTCTCTCTCGCCAGATGTTGCGTTAAAAATTTTGCTTGGTTCTTGTTCTTTATTTGGCACATTGAAGTATTGTCATATACTCCGCCATTGCTAAAAACGTAAATTTCAGACTCAGCAACAGAATCGAGTATTTCCAGTAGTTTAATTCTCTATTCTTTTATTTACTGTGTCCATTCATGAGCCGTGGAGGCTCTGCGTTTGAAATTGAAATTTCAAAAGGCCGAGCCAAGAAGCACCAGGAGATTTGATGGCTCCTAAAACACTCAGACTAAATAGCCCATTGTATTAAAAGCCCTGGAAAGTCAACGGGTACATAGTCAAGGAGGGAAGGAGAAAAGTATCAGAGAAAGAAATAGGGAAGAATAGAGACATAGACAAAGGTAGTTAGTCCTATGAGAGTTTTCCAGATTATTTGGCAAATCTGTAAATATCCTCTAGTTTTAGAGAACGAATATTACTCATTCTCACGACATCGGATCCCAAAACTCGTAGCCGGGTTCTAGCAAAGGCAGGACACTCACAGAGAAAGTGCTCAGTACTATCCGCCTCTTCCAAGCACGACAGGTACACAGGGTCCTCAATGATTCCAACGGTGGTCATATGCTGACCCCATGGGTTGTGTCCTGTAATAATACCGACCATCAACCGAACGTCTTTCCTTCTAAGTTTTAGGAAAAATTTCACGGTTTACTGTTCGGGCTTGTCACAAAACACTTTGCAGTTCCGCATCGTTCTAGACCGGACCATCACTCTTTATGTAGATTTCCTACATAAGCGCTGATACAATTCAAGATTACTGCGAAACTGATTCCGATTATTGGCTCTGGCCCTTGTGGGGGAACCGTTGATCCACGGTTGGCCAATTCATCGGCAATTTCGTTTCCCTGAACACCGGAGTGTCCTGGAACCCACCTAAGTATAAACCTGTTTTGTCTTGCGACAGAATTAAGCTTCTTCTTACATTCTTGAACAATCTTTGAGGTTTGCTTCGCGTTCTCCAGGGCCTTCAATGCAGCCTGACTGTCACTGAAGGCTCCAATCTGTTTCCCGATCCATCTCGTCTCGATTATCCATTCGGCTACTTTCAGGATGGCAAAAACTTCCGTTTGCAAAACAGTTGCCATTTCTCCCATAGCATAGTGATACTTATTACTATCGTTTAAGCACTATCGAGCTTCAAACCCTACTTAATTCTTGAACCCATCGTTAAAGAAAATATCCGTCAAACCTTCCTGCATGCATTCTGGATTGCTTCGTTGCTCACGCAATGGAAATCTGACATCAAAATTCCTTTCAAATGAAACTGTGGGTATCAGGTCGTCTTTAGGTGCCAGAAACAGTGGATACTGCTCAGATAGCAACATAAAGATTTCTCGGTTTTCCGAAGTTCCGTCTTCGTACCAGAAACCATATTTATGAAGTCTGCACATTGCTTTTATTGCTTCCAGTTGTATCTTAAGATCCAAGGGGAGCAAATCAAGCATAGCATTTAGGGCATCACCAGAGGTTGTACTCATGGCACCCGTGATGCATAAACATACACTTCTTTGCAGCATGTATACCATGCTCCGTCGCCACCAGACCACCTAAGCGTAAATGATGATTGGTATGATAAGTGCTGTGTGCATCCATAGGACAACAGCAGGTTTCAGACCCCAGGTTTTACCAAAAGCTCTACGGCATTGCTGAAAAAGCCTCAATGCGCGATTCACCTTCAGTGCAACGTGTATCTCCCAACTCAACTTCTTATCCAAGATTACTCCTAGATATTTAACTTCATCGGAAATACCAAATGTCACACCTAGCTCTGCGTTTACTATAGTAATTGTAAGACTCCATTTTCATGTTTAAAACAAAATCCCGACGCATCCTACGTCTTCATGCAACTTTTAAAGCTTATACTGATTTATCCAGGAAGATGTTAGTGTAAAAAAACTAGCGTTTTCATTTTAAACAACAAAAAATAAAAATAATAAAAAAATGTCGAAAAAGCGAAAAATTGATTTAAAAAAAGTTTACATCTTCTGATTAGTAAATATGAGTATAAATTAGGACTAATCATACATAAGTATATATATTTTTTTTTTTGTTTTTTTTTTGTTTTTATTATATAAATTTACCCTCAGGTGCATTTGCTTACTTTACTGCATTGTGTATTCCGTTTGTATTGAATTAAGAAGGCTCCTGATTCGCCTCATCCCACATTTCAATTAATTTACGAAATTCTGTAAGTGACTCATATAAATGCTCCTGCTCGTCCTTTACACTTTTGTTATAAATTAACAAAGAGGCGAGTAGTAAATATAAACTTCTTTGTGCACAAGTTAAGTGCCATAAATTCCTTAGTGGCATTCAAGCAAAATGGGGCGAGCAAATTTCAATTTACAATAAAAAATTTTAAATGACAGAACATTTGTCTTCATATGTCATGTAAGTGTCAGTTTGCTTTTATTGCAATAGTCACAATCTTCGCTCAGCAAAGAAAGGTCGTTACTTATTTAAGGGCCACATACCAATACACAGTGCACAAATACATATATACGATTTATGGGTTTATTTGCTCAAATACGTACACAGATATATGATTGAGTATGCGGTGTTGTTGTTGTTGTTTTGCGGTGTGCAAGTGGGTATTTACTTATTAACGACAATTATCAAAAAGTAAAATATCTAATAAGAGCAAATATCTTTGAGTAGGGAGTTGGTGCAGAAAATCTCATAAAAATATTTTAGAAACTTCCAAAAAATATTGGAAGGTAATGTGAAAAGTAAAAACTAGCGGTGGTGTATGGGATTCTTAAATGTTACGAACATTTTCTGATATTTACTGAAATTATGCCGCTGTTGTAGGTTCATAAATACCTAGTTTAGCTAGTATCGACTAAAGCTAAATAAAAATAAAATTTTTCAAAATAAGATGCTAAAGTAAATGAAGTACTCAAAATGGTGGCGACCAAAATTTACCAACAGGGCTGATTTATTCGTTAGAATTGTCCAGATAAGAGTAAAAATCAAATCATCTTTCCCTAAGCCTCTGCTTGGGCAGAGGGATTTCTCATTAAGTGAAAGACGTGGAATAGTAAACCCAAAGTTTGTTAAGCTCTATAAGACTATTCTCCCTCGAAGTTAATATGGATATATTAAATTTAGCTTGGTAGAGTTGCCATGGAGAAATTTCAAGAAAATTTTTGTTTATTTTGGACCAACCAAAGGAGTAGTGAATTGTCTATAAATAATAAGGTTTACATCAGTGCGCATTCATACGAAGTGGTAGAACTAGACCAACAACAATGTTCTGTACGTTTGATTGCCAAAGCAAAATATAGGAAACTAGAAAAGAAAGAAACTAGACAACAAATAAAGAATTCGCCTTTTTTCATTCTGAGTTGACAGCCACATGGACACGGCGAAAGAAAAAAAAACAGCTAAGCTGATGTACCACCACCACTTTTAATAGATTCGCCTTGGTTTACGTTCAAGAACAAAGTGGATATTCACTGCGAAAATCCTGCGAGTCGGCACTGCAAAACCTTGTTGCTAGGGTAGAGCTGGCCATTGACAGGAGGGACTACGCTATGGGTATCTTTTTAGACATAGAGGGGGCTTTGATAATGCCACTTTTGACAGTATGTGTAGCTCTGCTAGTAGGCACGGCGTAGACCGGGTGCTAGTGAATTGGATTCGTTCGATGCTGGCCCAAAGAATCTCGGTACGAATAGAGAAAGATCTGCTGTTTTCATCCGGAGTTCATAGAGGTTGCCCCCAAGGTGGTGTGCTGTCTCCATTGCCCTGGAGATATGCGGACGATGTTGCCTGTTTGGTAACAGGCCCTTCGTTTAAGGGGGTAGTATGGTATTTTTTCTTTTTCATTTTTTTTTTTTTTTTTTTTTAAATTATTCTATAACATCTTAAGATTATTGTGTGAAAGTTTGAAGTGCATTAGAGTAAAATTGACAAAGACACAAAGGATTAAGTATCTACCTCTCCAACCGGATTTCACGCTGCCGAAAATCTTTAAACGCGTTTTTCTCACACTTGCCTTTTTTACGGTCGGTGTCCACTGTAGATTCATATCTACTGCACCGATTCTTTTCAAATTTGGTTTTTATGTTTCTTTACTTTATTCACGAGGTAATGACGTCGAGTTTTTTTTTTTTTTAATTTTGTCATATTTTAAAACAACAAAGTTTTCAAGTTTTTTTTATGAAAAATCGGTGGTTTGATTTCAAAGCGCTTTAAAAAATTAAAAAAAAAAAAAAAAAAAAAAAAATCGACGTTGTTACCTGCGAAACTTTATTAGCTGATGAAATCAATTTGGTTTTTTGGTTTTAGTTGATCCAGTAATGAGTTCTGAGGGACACCGCAATAAAACTTTTTTATGAGACGTCCGCGAAGATTCGCTGCCACCAACTCATTTCTTCATAAAAATCGATGAAAATTTCACACAATATTCTTTAAATATGACTTTATAATGAAGTAATTTTAAAATTTTGAATAAATCAACTGTGTCGACAAAAAAAATTTCGAAAAATATGCTTGTTTTACACCGAATTAACCATACTACCCCCTTAAGAACATCTGCAGAAAAGTGCCGAAAACTCTGGATCTGATGGACATTTAGTGCTGGCGAATGGGCTATCGGCAAACCCTACCAAGACTGGTATTGTCCTCTTCACCAGAAGGAGGAAGCTTGATGGACTCGTTCTGCATAAGCTAAAAGGAGCTACTATCCAGCTATCCAAGGAAATTTAATATCTTGGAGTAATCCTCGATAGTAAACTTCTTTGGAAGTCACACGTTGAAACAATGACATCCAAAGCACTGACAGCTTTGTGGCAGTGCAAAGGTGTCTTTGGGGAAACGTGGGGTCTTTCTCCTAGCAAGGTCATATGGATCTACACCGCTATGATAAGACCTATTATTACCTATGCAGCAGTGGTCTGAATGAGTAGACTCTCTTTCGTGGGAGTTAGGAGGACCTTATCGAGACTATAACGCGCTGTGACCATCTGTTGCACTGGAGCTTTTCCGACTACTTCAAGCCCGGCATTAGATGCTCTGAATGGTTTACCACCACTTGATGCTTTCATCCAATGAGAGGCCTTGAATGTGATCTGCAGGCTGAAACACATTGGGAACTGGTACGGCCCCTGTCCGGTATTGGAACACAGAGAAGGAATGGAAGTCGATGCAACGATTCTCTCCATACCCCTTGATTCCATGCCATCAAGAGTCGTACTTAAAAAGAGATACAGTGTAGTGCTGCCAGAGGCTCAGTTGTGGTCAAACTCAGAAAATGAGCCCGGCAAATACTGTCTTCGCATTTTCACGGATGGCTTCAACACCGAGCATGGCTCCGGCTCGGGCAGAATGTTAACCCTGGGTAAACCGTTGTTCGAGACTCTGGAACTGCTGTCGGGCTTGGACGTCAACAACCTAATAAGGTTCCTAAACGGCAGAGACTGGATATAGTCTTGCTGTAAATAACTGGTAAACAAGTTGGGAACGAGGATGTGTCAACAAAATGGTGCGGAAGCGCTGGTTGAATTCTGGAAGAATCACCACTTAAACCTACCAACCACCCATGACCGACTGCACTTTCCAACGTTCTTGTCCCAATGCATGCATTGGAAAGAGGTGTGTTCAGCGCCATCTACGGCTGCGTCACCTATTTTAAACAGGTATTTCTGGAAATTAAATGCCCTGAAAGCATTTGGGTTGTATGAAAATTGACATCACCGAAGTTCCTGCTGTACCATGTCGTGACGTCTTTTATTAGTCTGACCATCCGTCTGCCGCGTGTTTCTTTTCTCCATCGGTTTTGCCATAGCCTTATCGTTTTGTCCTTTATTTCGCGCGCTGCAAGTTTGCTTGGTCTTTCATCCATCCTTTCGTTATATTTCCTCTCAACAGTTAGTAAACCTAAAGGTATTGAACCGCTTATAACTTGAACAGCTGGCCCTAATAATGTGCGGTAGGCGGACACAACATTCAGAGCTGCCACCGCTCATGGTACCGTCGCTAGGAGCTAAAATTGGTGATTTGCATGTAGCGTATTTGCCCACAGTTCAGCTTTGTGTAAGAGAACGGGGAGCGTAGTAGCCATCATTATTACCCGCTTCCTTTTAATTGGTTTCCCTATGCTTGCCAACAGTCTACTGAGTGGAGCTGTCATCTTGGTGGGCTTCCCGGTTGAGTGTTTTATTTTGGACCCCGAAAGTTTGTCTTGTGTCCACTTTTATGAGCGTATTTGAGCAAGTTTTCATGCTAATTTCTAACGGGATGTGCTCCTTGGTTAGAGATATTAGCTCCGTTTTCTCTATTGTTATTCTGAGGTCACGTGAATCCAGCCCCGTTTGTGTCCGTACCATGACTTGGTTAAGTTTTCTACGAGCTTCCTTAAAGTTTCATGCTGTGATGACTGCGGCGATATCGTCTGCGTATCTGATTAGAAAGGTATTATCGGGCATTTCTCTATTTAACATCTCATCATAACTTATGTTCCATAAGTCCGAGAAAGACCGAGAAGTGATCCTTGTGCCGCTCTGGATGTGACGTCTATACAGCGAGAACGCTCTGTGGTTTGTTAGATAAGCTTCCGCCAAGATGTCATCCCTCGTTACGCGTTGTGGGTATGCCGGAATATATTTACATAGATTGTCATAGAAAAAATTTTTTGAAAATAGTATCTAATAGCGGTCGCCTCTTGACAGGCTCTACATAAAAACCATCTGCTGTTTGGAGAAGACATACAACTTAAACACCTTCTATGATGCAAGTCACAAATAAGACGAGGATTGGATAGAACCACAATCATTATAAAGGGTGGTTAAGTTTCACGGGCTGGGATTGATTTTGAATAAAATACATTTTTTTTAAAAATTATTGTAATTTCTCATTATTTAATAATACTGGTATGGCTCAATTACGCATAGAACAAAATATTGGCCAAATGACCGGCGCGGCCTCGGCGACACACCTCCATTCGATGGTCCAAATTTTCGATGACGGTGAGACGTAGTTGAGGTTGTATGCCGTTAATGTAACGAATTATCTCATCCTTTAGCTCTTAAATTGTTGCCGGCTTATCGACGTACACCTTTTCTTTCAAATAACTACAAAGAGAGAAGCCCCACGGTGTCAAATCACATGATCTTGGCGGCCAATTGACATGGCCGCGACGTGAGATTATTCGGCCATCACAGTTTTCGCGCAAAAGAGCCATTGTTTCGTTAACTATGTGACAAGTGGCACCGTCCTTTTGAAACCACATATCGTCCACATCCACATCTTCCAATTTGGGCCATAAAAAGTTCGTTATCATCTCACGATAGCGAACATTATTCACAGTAACTGCCTGACCGGCCTCATTTTGGAAAAAATACGGCCCAATGATGCCGCCGGCCCATAAACCGCACCGAACAATCACTCTTTGTGGGTGCATTGGTTTTTTGGCAATCACTCTTGGATTATCATTCGCCCAAATGCGGCAATTCTGCTTATTGACGAACCCACTGAAGATGAAGTGCGCGTTATGCATTTTGATTTGAACACCCGTTTTCATAATAAGCCTGAGTAACTCTAACACGTTTCTCGATTGTGTATCTTTCCATGATTCAAATTGAGTTAGTCTGAAACTGATAAATGTTAAATGAAATGTAGAAAAGAACTTAACGTTTAGGTGTAGTTCACATTCAAAATCGGCCTTTGAAATTTAACCACCCTTTATATAGGCTATCAAAGTTTACCTTTAGTGGGCCGTTGCTCCCTGTAGCAACCAAGCAACTTTTTATTCCGCCTCTTCCTTTTTTCCCCCTTCTTTTTCTGCTTCTTTTTTTTCTTCTCTTTCTTTCTTCTTTATTCTAATTAATGACACTATTTTAATCAAGTGACTCACAATATCTCCCAACGTGTTTTAAAAAATTTCCAACCAAGCCGTCAAAGTATCACAACAATCTCTTTATCCGTTATTCCGGCATTCATTCATTAAATAAAATATCAATTTATTTCACATTGCTTTTAACGTGAGAAGATTGAAACAAATTTGGATTTTCGATAATTGCCAACAGATAACCCCAAAAAGCACTCACCACATTTACATACGCGTCTATGTACATAAATTTTGTACTGAAAGCAATCGAATGAGAAAATTTGCATTGACAATAAATGTGCCAATATACCAGGCACGAAACATACATTAACATTGGCTTTAATTTCATCAATTTGCCAATTCACAATATCATTTATAATCTGGGAAAATGAAATTTATATCCCTCGCATACACACGCACACACACATATGCCCATCAATGTGCGTCAAAGTCGTTTCATTTCATTTGCACATTCAACGAGTTGTTTGTATTTGTGCTTCACTTTCACTTTCATTTTCATTTCCATTTTAGCTCTCATTTCAAAACTCAATCCCAATGGATCACATTAAGGCAGAGTAAGCAAGTCATGATTTACCAAAGCGGGCTGGGGCCGCTGGCATGCGTAAGAGGCTGTGTGTGTGTGTGAAGGTACTTTTGTTTGTTTGTTTATGGGTTTGTTTGCGTTGCTATCAAAGGACGAGGGATGTGGACTGGTGTTTGTTGGTTAGTACAAGTACTTAAAGTGAGAAATGAGCAGCGAGGCCAGCAACCTGTTTCTGGCTAAAAGATAGCTTGTTGAGTGTTTCCTGCACAGCAGCACTCACTGCAAATCACTCGTTACGTCACATGCGGTTGTGTGTGTGTGTGTGTAAATGTAAAATAGATGTGCATCCATGGAGACAGCCTACTAAATATAGTCGGTTAGTATGGCAGCCAGGCAAACCAGAGTAACGAAAACCAGTAAATCGGCAAAAACCAGTCCAGCGAAATTCTATGGAGCCAATCTGAGTTGTGCCAAAACAACACTTAAGTCCCTGCATGCCTACATACACACACACACATAGATGCGTATGCGATGTTGGACAAATAAGCCCCGCTAGAAAATGAAGTAGTTTAAGATTGTGTGCTGAAAGCATTCCTCGTAGGTGGTTAGGCACCTAAGCTGGCGAAATATCGGCTAAGCTATGCAAATGCAGCGGTAAGTAACTGGTAAAGTACAGCAAAAAAAATCTTTCAAAACTTCCGTTACAATACTTCTCTACATCCATATAAGTTTCCTCTCAGTATATGAGACTGAAAAAAGTAGAAAATTTAATAGAAAAACATACAAGTGCTATTCAAAGTTTAGTAGATGACCAGCTATTTTATGCAAAATACCATCATTATCTGAAAGAGTTTAACTGTTTGGAGAAATTTTTATACAGAAATTATATTCTTCATTTTGAACTAAATGTAATATAAAGGGATCCGTAGCCCTTCTGGGATTTCATCAGATCAAAAAAAGTATATGCCACAATTCCATCATCAGTCTTCCTTGACGGAAAATCTACGTTTTCTACCCATGAGCAGCTAACTTATTTGCTAATTTTTATAACTCGAACTCTGTGTCCGATGGTGCCTTTATCTCACAATAAATTCTCATTTTATCACTACACACCATTCGGTTTCGAATCAGATTCCCTCTCAACTGAGGATGTAATTACTGGTATTTCAAAACTCAAAAACTTCTTTCAAGCTGACTTTTGAAGATCTTCCGGCTATTTTATTTAAAAGTTGCTCTGCCCTGATGGCTCCGTTAACAATAATTTTCCATAATTTATGCCGCAATAAGAGGGATAGATATGTACTTATAGCCCATCCGGATTGCCAATCACCTCTATGAGGCCGCCGGAGCCGAACGAGTTGGTACGTGAATACCAGATCAGAAAGAACGGAGGTTCGAATCTCGATGAAATTGCATACCTCCGAGTGTATATCCGCCATGAAAAGGCTCCTCATGAAAAAAATAATAAAAAATATCTGCCATTCGAAGTCGGCTTAAAACTGTAGATCACGCCACGTCACGCCACAAGTAAGAAGAGGAGCTCGGCCAAACACCCAAAAAGGGTGTAAGCGCCATTTATAATATGTACCTATAGACCCAGCCTGCCATCCCAGAGGTTGTGGGTTCGAATCCCATGTAAGTCCCACGGTCTTCGCACTTTTCCAAACTTACCAACTTTCCTAGTTTCTAAAACAAACAAAAAAAACAAAAATTTCATTGCTCACCCAGAAAAGCTTTATCCTATCCAATCCTTACTCCCGCGCAAAATGTCAGCGCATTACCTGCATTTTAGCTGCTAAAACAAGCAAAAAAAACAAAGAAAAACCAACAGTTACACATTACATCAGTGGCACCAGCAAGAGGAAGCGGGCAATCGCAAGCTCCTCAACCATCTGTGTGATCCTTCTGACAGAAAAATGTGAAACACAGATGGCGCTCAAAGCAGTAAGAAGGCGTTGTTCCTAAGCAACGACAGCTGGGCATTCCCACTACTTACTACTGATAGCGGCACGCTAACCACCTATCATGCCAGAAAGCAAAATAGATTAACGAAACTAAATCAAGACAGAGTCTTGTCGAGGCTTTATGATCTCGAGTGGAGTGAACAAGGAGAAAAAAACTTATAAACCTTTCTCAAGCAGCTTATAGACCTGCATCAAATATAAATATTTCTCAGATCATCATCATCATCGTTTAGCTCTACAGCTTCTGATGAGCTATGGCCTGCTAAACAGTACACATATATATATGCTGCTCTATCCGTTGCCGCTTTCTTCCAGTTCTTTAGATTATGCTGTTCCAAGTCTTCTTACACTTCATCTATCCACCTCTATCTTGGTCTTTCTCTTGCCTTATTTACTTATGCATTCGCCTCCAGATTTTTTCTTTGAGCTCTTCAAATGTCCATTCCCTTAAAGTGACCTAGCTATCGTACTCGTTGCGCTTTAATGTTACGTACTACATTTTCGCCATTAATAAGTTCGTCCAGTTCATCCTTACATTGCATGCATCAGTCATCTTGTGCGATTCTGACTGCGCCAAATATTTCTCTAAGAACTTTCCTTTCAAATGTTTGCAGATTTTTGAAGTGAAACTTCTTAGGCGTCGATGGACGAGCGAAAATGGAGAGTCAAGCTTCAAGGTCATGCAACGTTTTATGAATTTTCGTTCCGCGAGAGAGAAAAAAAATATAACGTAGAGGAAAAGGAGAGAAAGAGCTATACCTTATATAGGTATATCTTAGATACACTTTAGGCTACTTTTCCTAAGTTTTTCCTTGCGGTTGCTTATTTCTAGTGCGAAATAACATTGCCTATCAGTGCGAAATAACACTGCCTACGTTTTGGCGCAAACTTGCAAATATATTTTTGGTGCCTACTTTTTGGCGTTATATTTCCTTAATGCCTACTGTTTGGGACGCTTTTTGCTCCCAGTTTTTTGGCGTTTTTTTTGTGCCTACTTTTTGACGCTTATTTCTGTTTTCTGGCTAGTTCTTGTGCGTACTATAAAGTGCTATACATTCCGGCGTCGGATTTATTGGTATTGCCTTGCGGTAATTTGTGCAGTTGCTGCGGTCCCGGAATCGCTGCGTTTGTGCGGGTGATAAACGCTCGGAGAAGTGCGCGTTGTTGCCACGGTTTGTGTCCAGCGTTTACCTATATCGGTCGACCCTTCTCCTTTTTTTGTAAATTTTGTCTATTTGTATTCTCTGCAAATGTTGTCTCATTCTGTCTCGGGCCTCTCCCTCTTTCTTTGTCGGCCTTGAAAGTTTCACTTCTGTTTTTTTTTTTTTTTTTTTTTTTTGTTTTTCACTCAACGTCCATGTTTCAGACACATAGCACAGCACCGGTCGAACACCGGTTGCGGTTTGCGGGGTCTGTTAAGGAGTTTTGATTTGAAAAGTCTTGTATGTGAGCCATATGCTAATTCACTGCTTGAATTCATTCCGCATTGAGTATAGTAAGACTCATCGAATTATCTCTCGTCGGATTGCAGCCTGGGAACGTCCTTACTAACTCAAATTTGCATTTTCCAATGTCAACCACTTTTGGTGGCTGTTGGTTTTCCAGTCTAGAGAGCGGCATGTATTGCTTTTTTCCGTTGATTTTCTTTAGTCCAATTTCAGAAAAGGTTGATACTACTGAACTTTTAGTTTTGCTGACTACCGCAATATGATCGCTGGACGCATCAAATTGAGCTGTTCTATTCAATGTATGCCCAGTTCTTTTAGCATCGCTTACCTAATCGATTGCACAGCACAGCGCTAAGCTAAAAATTGTTGATGAAATTGCGTCGCTCTGTCTTACGTAATTCTGTATGGAACTATGTATGTATATGAAAGGCTTCAGATTTATTATCCTATATCATGATTTGCGATTCAGTGCTTCGTAAAGTCATCATTATTAGCTTGGTTATTTTTCTCTGGGATTTTACGTTTTTTTAAGATTGTTGAAGAAATGACCACCTAATTCGGTTCATGGTGTCAAATGCTTGATTGAAGTCAGTGAAAAGCACATGAAGATCTGTGTTGTGTTCATAGCATTTTTTCTTTGACTGCTTAAACAAGTATATTTGGTCAGAATTTGATCGAACTGGGCAGAATCCACATTGTTATTCCGGCAAAACAATTTCAGCATATTTAATAAGTCTATTGCTCATAATACAAGCTAGGATTTTGTACTCTGTGTTGAAAAGCGAGATACCGCGTAAATTCTATAGTTGTCTTTTCCACCTTTCTTATTTTTTTCCGTGTTCACTACTCTCGGGAGCATAGGGCCTCGACAAGACTCAGTCTTGCGTTGGTTCCGTTAATCTGTTTTTTTTTTTGGTTTTTTTTTATTTCTGACAGGGTAGGTGATTAGCCTGCCGCTTCCAGTCCTAAGTAGTGTGAATGCCCACCTGTCGCTGCTTAGGAACTTCGCCTTCTTACTGCTTTCAGCGCCATCTGTGTTTCACATTTTTCTGTCAGAAGGATCACACAGATGGTTGAGGACTGCGCTAAATTTCGTGTGTCTGCGCTATTACCGCGGTTGCCCTCTTCCTCTTGATAGCGACACTGATGCAATGCCACTGAGTTTGCTTGTTTTAGCACCCACAATGCAAAAAATGCAAGAACCGTGCTTTATTTGGGATTCGAACCCACAACCTCTAGGATGGCAGGTTAGTGCACTTACGCTAGACTACCGCACGGTATTGACAGGTATTATTAGTGCTATATTCCAATTCTTGGGCATCATTTCTTGTAACTATATTAGCGATGTTAAGTGCTGTATTCTTTCGATAAATATGCCGCTTGCGTTTTCTGAAAGTGCAGCTGTGATATTGTCCTCAACTGGCGATTTGTGATTTTTTCATGTACTTTATCGTTTATTTCTCAGGTAAGAGTTATATTAGCCCGAATCAACATGGACTTTTAACGGGTCGTTCTACACCTACAAATCTGGCTGTCTTTAGTGAGTATCTCAGTGTATCTCAGCATTCTCTTCTGGACCAGAAGTTGATTGCATTTATACTGACTTTTAAACAGTCTTCGACAAAATCTCTTGACAAGCTCGCTTGATTGGGGTTTCCCTCTACGTTTCTACAAGGGCTTAAATCCTATTTGAATCGAAGGCGCTGCGTTGTCACACTTGACAATGTTCAATCTGAATCTTTTTTCGAAACTTCTGCTGTAATTTCTGCTACGGGGTAGTATTCTGTGTCCATTACTGTTTATTCTTGCTCTATAAATCTCAGTTGGTTCTTGCTTTTCATTCGCCAACTTGCGCCTTACACGCGCCGAGGATAAGAAGATTTATTTAGTCGTTGAGAATGCCGCAGATATGATGAAACTCCAGTTCAATCTACGCCGAAACTAAATGAATTATAGTCTTGATGCTACGGATCATAATTAAAAGTTGCTCAGCATTTTAAAAGCAAGTAAAATGAATTCTAAAATTTTAAATTAAGATTTTTTAGTTTTACAGTTAATTTATCTTCCTACGAATTTGCAACCAGTTACACAGTAAGTTGAAAAATGTTCGATCAGAAAGCACATGGCATCAAAAATGTTCTTTAATATTGTAATAATGTAATTTATTCTTACATGGTTTTTCTGTAATCTGCCGCTTATATTAAATATACAGATGTAATTCGTTGCTTGTCCCTGTCTCTTGTTGTTTTTTCTATGCATTCGTAACAACATTTTTCCAGTCAGTCTCTGTAGCAGGCGGCAGTCCCTCGGCGGCCGATATTCAAATCCTTTATTTGTCCTAACAAATGATTTTCGAATGTGTCGCCGCATACGACTGTTTTGTGACTGAATAACATACATTTGAATGTTTGTGTGTGTGTGTGTGAATAAACGTTTACACACTTGTAAATGAAACTATGCCAAACTCCCTTTGCGCACGCAAATGACATCATGTTTGCACAGTTACGGGTTTGGGAATGGATACGTCTATATTTGACATTTTTTCGAAAACTCATTTAAATATTTATTTACGCAGAATTTAAATATTTATTTACGCAGATAAATATTTAACATTGCCCTTCGGTCGTAGACATTTTGCTGAGACGTAAAATAAATAAAATATTGAAATAACGCCTTAAAGTGATTGAAGCTGATTTGGCATTTTTAAATGAATGCATTTAAGTCAACGAAGATCAACTTAGTTCAATCAAACACTGAAAAAATGGGCTGTTAAAGTGATATATTACACTTCCCGATAGTAAATGTTATTCAGAAAAAAAATTGTATGCTGTAGTGATGCATATTTAGTTCCTTATTTTTTCGTCAATTTAGTTATAAAGGACGGTTAAGTTTTAGGGGCCGGTGCTGATTTTTAATTAATATAAATATAATTTTTTTTAGAAAAGTATTATCATTTCTCTTTTTTATGATAATACTAGTATGGCTCAATTACGTGTGGGATAAAATATTCGGCAAATGGCCGCCGCGGCTTTGACGGCACACCTCCAAAGATCACCAAATGCAAATAGTCCCTTAACTAATGGGTGGTTAAGTTTCAAGGGCCGGTATTGATTTTTAATAAAATACACGAGTTTTTAGGAAATTATTATCATTTCTCTTTAGTATGGTAATATTGGTATAACTCAATTATGCATAGAACAAAATATCGACCAAATGGCCGTCGCGGTCTCGCCGGCACACCTTCATCCGGTGGTCGAAATTTTCGATGACGCTGAGGCATAATTGAGGTTATATGCCGTTAATGGGGCGAATTATCTCATCCTTTAGCTCTTGAATTGTTGCTGGCCTATCGACGTACACCTTTTCTTTCAAATAACGCCAAAGAAAGAAGTCCAACGGTGTCGTTGACGTTTAGGTGTGGTTCACAGTCAACATCGGCCCTTGAAACTTAGCGACCCTTTATATGGCAGTTTTTATATGAGCGTTGAGGTGCAAAGTTTTGCTATTATAAGTTCAAATTTCTGCGTTATGAATGCAGTTATTTAGCAGGTCCATGACAATATCTACATGCATCGATTTTTGATTTCAACAGTAAGTTCCAAATCAGTTCAAATCTTTCAAAAAGTGATTTACAAATAATTATATTGCCCCAAAAAATTATATTGAATAAAAAAGAGAGTATTTTTTGCGATGCTAATTTAAAGGTGCCCAGTCACGCAACCTGCAAAAAAGGACTTTGTTAAAAAAAATCTATGCAGCCGGGTACAGCAAAAGTACATTTTAAAAAGTCTAACTACATGAATTGTCACAGTGACAAAAAAAAATCCTAAAATACGCTGAGTTTGTCCACCACCACAAAGGTCTAATCGTTTAGCTGAACTGAGAAATGTTAACGAAACGAATTTTCTTCAGTTTCCTTTGCATGGATTCAATTTAGTAGTAACATAAGGCTTTCAATCACTTCTATATAGCTTCCCTCGTCTTTACATGAATATATCCTCTTTGCTCCCTTTCTTTTTTCCCTCCCTTTCAAGTTTATTACATAGAAACTTACGGCTAATCCAACTGATTACGATTCAGGCCACTCTTGCAATTTTCTCACCTGCTCGGCATTTCTCTGCAGTGCTTGTTGTTGTATTCACAGCACAATACCAAAGGATTACCGTTGACTAATGATGTAATTTCAATTTACATCACTTGCTTCACACGAGCTTCTCAACTTCTATATTTCCTGTTTTATTCTTCGTCACTTTCAATTCCACTTCAATTTCTCACTTGATCTCCTAATGGTCTTTGTTTTCTCATTAATTTCACTCAAATTTTTTTTCTGATTCCTTTATTCCTTTGCTTTATGGTCTTAAGTTGCGATTGCCTTTAGTTTTTCAATTCCGTTGAGATTATTATTTTTGCTTTTTCTTGACTTTTACATGATTTGCCTAACTCTTAAAGCCCTTCTTTGTATGTAACAGATTTTATGATTTTCGTATGAAACTTTTTATTTTGTCATGCGGTCTGCACAGCCGGAATTGGCACACATTTAAGCGGCCTAAGCATTTGGAGTTATTTCCAGCTAATACGAGCAAACAATTTCTGATTTTTTTCCACACTCACATTTCTGGTGCTTCGCTGCCGCTTTTGCTTCAATTGTTTGCGCTGTTTCACTTCGCATGCCACCTTTGCTCTTACCACCTTTTTTGACACTGCCCCGTTGTCCATTCCCCTCGCTTTTTCTGCCTCACTCCACTCACGCTACATACGAACGCGTTCAATTTTCGAATTCAAATTAGTTGTCATGCAATGAATTTCTAATGATTCTCCAATTTGTTTTTCACATTCACTTGGCTTTCGTTTTTCTTGCCCCTATTCGCGTTGCTGCGCCATTCACTGCTGGCTGTTGCTTCTTCTGGCGAATTCTGCTCTCATTTACTTTTTTACTTTTCTAATTTCATTTTTGCATCTGAAATTTTCTCTTCCATATCGTTGCTGTCACTTGGCATGCCATAAACGTGATCTCCAATCAATGCGTACATGACCGGTTGATAGTCCCTTTGACGAGCCAGTACACACACACAAATGTACAGGCTAATATGGATTTGCGTGTGGGTGTGTGTGTGTGTGTGTGTACATGTTATTATGCAATTTGATTGGCATTTTGGTGATTTTTATTTCATGAACGTTGAGCTTCAAAATTAAATTTTCTTATTTCAACATAATGTCACGAAATTGAAAATTTTATATGGAATTTGCCGTGACGTATACTTAACTTCATTCAATTTGCAGCGCAAGAATGTACAAGTAGAGAATGACAATGCTAAAATGTGAAACCTTATTCCTTATCGATAGCTAAAGTGAAGATGGTTCAATAAATATAAGAAATTTCTTCCTTTATATTGTACAATACAAACTTCATAACTACAAACAACCTTTTGTCGAATGAGCTGGTGTCCCTCCACGTACAACCAAAGTGGTAGATGTTTGTTGTATAAGCAACCCTATTTTTTAGGAAATCTTACTAAAAAGACAATGATTTTATAAACTGCATCATTTCAGTATCACAGAGGTTTGTATCGTAGGAGTGAAGTTGTTTTTCATCGCTTCTAGCGCTTTTTTTTACTTATAGCATTGGCAGAGGCCGGCGTTAGTCCGGATTGTAGGGGCGGTTAACTGATTAAAATTATAGTGTGAGTAGTAGCGAGCGGTGGTTACGCGGTTCAAAGTTGATTTGTTTATTGGATAGTTTTTCAGTACAAGCTGACAAATTCAGGTATTAGCTGCCTTGATACTAAAAATTACGAACTGAGAAGCTCTTAAGAAAGCAACGGGCAGACATATTCCGAATTACGTCAACTATAACCGGTCACTGAACTTAGGGAGACCATACCATGAAGAATCTAAGGAAAAAGTTGTTCACTATCTGTGTAAATGTCTAAGTCTGGGTGCTCTGCGACATAAAATGCTGAAGGAGTTCCTGATGGTCAACTTGAAGGAAATCGCACAAAAGAAAATAAATCACAAAGGCAGATTCATAGTCAAATCAAGATGGTTCCACCCATAAAGAGCAGTGGTTCTACAAGTAATGTATCAAAATGGCATGCTTTGTGCTAACTGGGTCTGCGCTGTGTTACTGAGGGTACACCTGAATTCTTGTATTAACTTCAAAGGTAGCGACGCAAACTCAAAAAATGTTTTTTGATTTGAAATTGAAATAAGGAAAAAAGAATTAGTATCTGTTATCAGAACTTTTACTTTTTTGTTAATATACTATATATATTTATGTATATAATATGTATATATGTAACTGATCTAAAATCTTAAAGGTTTTTGCCTGAAGATAGACTCCTTTCATGGCTGAATAAATTTTTGGTACGCCTATACGCAACCTATCTGATGGCCTTGCTGTCGGGATTCTAACTTACCATTATCATAAAATTTTGAGTTAAATAATAAGTGAGAACTATTCTGTATAAATAAGTAACAAAGTAAAGGGTTTAAATTATATTTTCTTATAAATGTCTAGAACTCAGTATTGAATGAGTCTTAGACGATATATTTTTTATGTTATATTTGAAATTTGTCAACAGGACAGATGTACAATTTTACACAATAGAACAACGCCTTACAATTATTGAAATTTATTAAGAACATTTTCGATCCCTATTCGTTGTGCTATATCTATGTCGTCGTAAAGCTCATACAGCTCATCGTTCCGTCGCCTGCGATATTTGCCGTTGACAACGTACAAATGTCCAAATATCTTACGCAGAATTTTTCTCCCAAACACTCCAAGCGTCGCTTCATCGGATGTTGTCATCGTCCAAGCTTCTGCGCCATAGGTTAGGACTGGCATGATGAGAGTCTTGTAGAGTGTTAGTTTTGTTCGTCGAGAGAGGACTTTACTACTCAATTACCTACTTAGTCCAAAGTAGCACTTGTTAGTAAGAGAAATTCTACGTTGGAATTCAGCGAGTAAAGATCCAGCGGCTTTGTTGGCTGGGTCATGTCGGTCGAATGGATACAAACGCACCGGCTCTGAAAGTATTCGATGCGGTACCAGCTGGTGGTAGTAAAGGAAGAAAAAGGCCTGCTGTGCGTTGGACAGATCAGATGGAGAAGGACTTGGCTTCACTTGATGTGTCCAATTGGCGAGTAGCAGACTTTCACTTTTAATCGACCAACCACGTCAAAGTTTTTTGGGCTTCAGCTCATGTGGATAGCGTTTTCAGCAGTTTGTTGACTGGTCTGCATGTCAAACTCATATACCCACGTCTCATTGATGGTGTAAAATGTTGCGAATTGTTTCGTGAGATATGCTAAGGTCACGAGCTACCTCCCTCTAACTTAAATGATGGTTTCCCAGCACCATTTCCTTGACTTTGTCGACGTTTGACGTTTTCATCCGTTGAAGGCGTTGATGGGCGACCAGAGCGGGGCAAATCTTCCACGTTTTCTCGGATCTCTGAAAAAGCTTTATACCACTTATAGATAAGTGTTCTGATAAGGCGCACTGGCCATAAGCTTTTTGCAACATTTTCAATGATTCGGCACACGAAATCCCGTTCAAACACAAAATTTAAGAAAAATTTTTTGTTCCATATTTTTATTCATAGTGAAAATCGCAGAGTACACCTGATATGATTAAATGCCAAAAACAAGCTAATTGACAGGTCACGCTCAAACTCTGCGACACTATAGACACTACAGCAAAAAATGCATTTGTGTAACGCGCGCTTTTTAAAAAAACAATTCCCGATACTTTTTTGACAGATTGCTTAAATCTCAAATTTGTTGTTTTTTCTTTATTTTTTTTTTTTATTAAAAGGAAATGAAATGCAATAGTCCACCTTGTTTAACCCCAGAAGTTGTTTCAAATTGTACATAGATATTATTTCCCGGCCAAATAATTGAGATATGCACATTTTTGATATATCATATTTTCTACATAGAGTTAACAAATTTTGTGGAAATTCTTATTGCGTGTAATTTGTAAATTAGCAGCTGCTTAGGCACTTTGTTCAAGGTGGCTTTAAGTCATACATACACTTTTTTCTCACATTAAATTTAAGTAACCGATTGACGCCAGATTGTAAATATTATCAACGGACGAACCATTCTTTCTAAATCTTGCTTGGAATTCTTTTACAATTTCATTTTCTTCTACCCAGTCAACCAGCCTTGGATTTAAAACACCCATTAAGACTTTAGCAACACAATTCATAAAGGAGATTCCTCGATAGTTCCTTACTTACTCATTGTACTGGCTCCTTAAAACAACCGCTTTTGTTCACATACATACATACATACATACATATATTTGGGTCAAAATATTCAATGTAATGGAAATGGTGATGTCAGCCTGTTTGGCTTAGAACACAAATGTCATGCGAAGGCATAAAATATTCCGGCCATTATTCTCGCTATACCAATATAATACAGTAATAATAATAATTGGTAAGGCATACAAATTGAAAAATATACATAAGTAGATCTGCAGACAAACATAAGTAATCACAAATTTACATACAAAAATGGCTACTTGTAACATTTTTGTCCACTACCAACGAGATTGCTGTTGAATAACCGTAAAAGCGGCTTATTAAAACATAAATCAGCGCATTTTATTGTTTGCCACCGACAGACACACACACACACACACACACATGCACATTCATAAATAACATATTTGCCATTTTAGAAAATTATTATTATTAAAAATGAAATTCCTACATACCAATCTGGAGCGGCTTATAGTGGCCAAAACCATTTGCGTCACCAATGCGCTCTAAAGTCATAAATAATTGAGCTCTCAATGGCCTGTCCGAAATGTAATAAGAGTATTATAAAATAGAATAGCGGGGACAAAGCCTAAAGCAAATTATTGTTGCCAAATTTTCAAGGACATTAACATATTACATTTTGCGAACGAACTCGGTACCAAAAACAGTAGCAGCAGCAGCTCCATGGCCTACATTGAACAGGACACACACACAAACGTACGCCATGAGGGCGCATGAGCTCATAAGTTCTTGTGGAATTGCGACAAGAAAGTATTGAACTAGAGGGTCGCAAGAACATTCGAAATCACCTGCGTCAGACTCTGCAAGCAAATGAATCAGCTCGAAGCTGGCACAGCGCCCAATATTTATGTGATATTAGGAAATGTTTTTGTTGGCCTCTTTGGTATAGAGATGTGTAGTCGTTTTTTTGTATTCTACAGCTTTAAAGGTGTGTAGATGTAGTCAAGAATATTTATGTGTAACTGTTTTTAACTTTGTGAATACCTTTCACACCGCTGGTGTTATATAATATAATGATAGTCTCGTCATGTGCTTTAATTGCTGTGCCAGTAGACTTTTGGGATATTCCTGTTTTTATGCGAATACTTAGAATTATTGAATTAATTCCAAGAAATAATTCCGGCTTATGAAATTTTAACTAAAGAAGCCCAGACTCTTTCGATACCACCTTCCTTGATGAGAACAAAAATATTGTTCTTAGTGCGCCTTAGGCTTATATAACATTTTTAATATGTATCAAATCGCTGGTGGAACTTTGCACACTCTTTTTGTAATGAATGCTGGCGTCGGATTCGCTTACGAAAGGAAACACATTCGTTCGTTATGCGTTCACATAAAGCTATAGTTAGTCATTATAATTACTACTGAACCAAAGGTAGAGCGGCCATGCAAGGTTGGAAATTTAGATTATTTTTGAGCGATTTTTACCTATATCTCCTGTGACACCCAAGCTGCCCACTTCTTTCTCTAGTCTCGATCTAAGGTACGTCGTTCTCAACAACTTCAACTTTGTCACGTCACAAAATGGAAAATTTGAAGCAAATCTCTTGGTATACATTAGGGCGGGCCGATTTAAAAATCGCTCATTGCTCTGTGAAAATCATATTCTAGGGATCCAAATAAGAAACTTTGCCGAAGGAACCACACCTCTAAAACGAATTCTGAAGTCCCCCAATTTGGGTCGAACGAAAAATCCCACTTTGACCCATTTAGAGTGCTCCAATCGAGTCTAAATGTATGACCGACCCCCACTAACTTTGGACGGCCGATCCACCCATGCCAGTGGCACACCCCCTGAAACTCCCCTGAGGGGTTCCCCATACAATCATTTCAAAATATCACCATTTTTGGCCTTTACATAAGAAAAGAAACTAAAATGTTCGACCCAAATTGGGGGACAGCAGAATTCGTTTTAGAGGTATGGTTCCTTCGGCAAAGTTTCTTATTTTGATCCCTAGAATATGATTTTCACAGAGCAATGTGCGATTTTTTTTCCTCCCAACAAATCGACCCGGCCTAGTATACATCCATACAACATCCACCAGATGCAGGTGTAATAGCCACAAGACAATTTGAATCATCAGACGTTTGTTAATTGTGATCTGTACAAGTTGGAATGATATCCGTTTTCTGTCACAAAATTCTATTCCATGTAAATGACTTCCTTGTTCTTTCCATGGAAAAAATTTCGCAACATAGCTTGGAAAAATAAGGTATTAGAAATCAATGTAATTTCTAATCAACTTCAAATTTACACCTCCTTCGAAATTCAGTTAGCAAACAAAAAAGGTTGCACGTGATGATCAACTTCGAGCTCCTGGCTTGAAACTGAAAATTCAGATTTGAAAAAGGTGCGCCAAGAAGCATCAAGATATCTGGCAACTCCTAAAGCACACAGGTTAAACAGCCCATTGCATTAAAAGCTCTGCAAAACAAAAGGGTAGATAGTCGAGGAGAATAGAGAGAAGTAACAGAGAGAAAGATATAGGATAGTATAGAAACAGAGACAGGGATAGCTAGTCCTATGAGAATTTTCAAGATTCTATTGCAAATCTGAAAATATCCTCCAGTTTGATAGAATGAATATTACCCATTTTCATGGCATCGGAACTCAAAATTCGGAGCCTTGTTTAGCACAGGCAGGACACTCACAGAGAAAGTGTTCAGTGCTATCCTCCTCCTCTACGCAAGACAGGCAAATTGGGTACCCAATGTTTCTAATGGTGGTTTTGGGTTGTGTCCTACAATAATACCGACCATCAACCGAACGTTTTTGCTACCAAGTTTTAGAAGAAAGTTCAACAGTTTTCTATTCGAGGTTATCACAAAACACTTTGCCGTTCTGCAGCGTTCAAGACTGGACCGCTCAATATATAAATTGCATACATAATCGTAGATTCAATTCATGATTCCTGTAGAACTGATTCCCTTCGATATAACCACTAATCCGCGGTTGGCCAATTCATCGGCTCCTGGGTTATACTCGTAACCAAATGAACGGTGCTAGTCTCTAGTCTACAGGCTACTCAATCTTGTAACATTCTACGATGTCTCTCAATAACAAACAAAAGATTGTGGTCGGCGAAGCCTTTCAACATTAGCCCGTCCCTATTGGAAAACTTTTTAAAATTACAATCAACGCAAAATATGAGCTGCAATAATTATCTGTTTAAAAAAAATCATAATTTTAGACTATAATCTAATTGAAATAGTGATGAAAAAATTAGTTTTCTATACTACAGTAATACAAGTTTTAACTCGAAAATATTATATCATTAAACTCTATCCAGTGCAGCCTGGCGCCCATCATAAAATTTCCATTTCTTTAAAAAAATCTCACAATTTCTAAAATTATTCAATAACTCCCTGCCACGCTGTCACATGATTACCGCCATTATAGGGCCAACAATTTTTAATAAGGTTGGCAACGCACACACGGGCCTGTCGCTTGTTTGCGGGATATCTTACAAGCACTTAGCATTTACATATATGTTTGTATGTGCGCATGATTATTACTACGAGTATATGTATATCGTGTGTATCCTAGATGTTTTTTGAAGTAGTGAAAAGATGAAAAGAAAATGTAATCATTTCAACGCAGCCACCAGCATTTATTTGGCATCTTTACATATTCGCATAAGCGTCTGATAAAGAAGAAGTTGCTTCCAATACTTCAGAACTAGAAGCAGCAAAGCGACCGCAAACGATGCAAAGGAAAAATAAAACAACAAATATCGTATACGCTTTTTTCACAATCATCATTTATGCTGCGTTGTCCGCAATGCCAGTGGTATATAATTTACGAGCGCATAGAAATTGGTAACAAAGTGGAGTGGAAGCTGTGTTTACGCTTTTCTGTTTTTCTCGCTTGCGATCTTCGTTCGCTGATTCGAATGGTCTGGCTTGTCTTTTATTGCAAAACATAACTCATGAGAAAATGATGGTTAACCACATATTTTCAAATTGACATAAATAAATGAGCAACAACAAAAACGAATATTGCAGAAAAGCAACGTCACTAACGAGGAAGTTTAACTAGGAAAAATAACTGAAGATGTAGGGACGATTACATCATTTAAAAGTATGCCAACACTACAGTGCTGTTAAAAAATATTAATTTTTTTCTAAAGGGTTACAAAATTTAAATTAGAGAAGAAATCCGAAAGGTCAAGAGTAACCCGGCAAGCTCAGAAAGGAGAATAAAAAAACTTTTGGGATGGCAAAAAAATTCAAGTTTTTTAAATTATTTCAGAATTATTTACGTACCATTTTTTTCTGGAAAGAAGTTGGAAACACTCTTAGTGCAAAAGCGTCCACACCAAATTTTATCAAGCAGTAATTTTTAACTGTCAGAGCTTGGATTAAGTATAATAGATGGTGACGATTTTCATCAATTGTCGAATCCTTTAATTAAGAACGGAGTAGAAATCGGGTCGTTGAACTAACATTAAAAAAAAATGGGCATACAAGCAAACATAATTTTTGTGAAGTGAAACTTCTTAGGTGCCGATGGACGAGGGAGAATGGATAGTAAAATTTCAAGGCCATGCAACGTTTTGGGCATTTGCGTTTCGCGAGAGAGAAAAAAGATATAACGTAGGGGAAAAGGAGTGAGAGAGTTATACCTTATATATATCTTAGAAACACTTTAGGCCATTTTTCTGGAGTTTTCCTTGTGGTTGCTAATTTCTAGTGCGAAATAACACTGCCTACTTTTTGACGCTTGTTTGTTGGTGCAAACTTGTAGGAAATATATTTTTGGTGCCTACTTTTAGGCGTTATATTTTTTTGGTACCTACTGTTTGGGGCGTTTTTTCGTCCCAATTTTTTGGGCGTTTTTGTTTTGGTGCCTACTTTTAGTGCTTGTGCGTACTATAAAGTGCTATCCATTCCGGCGTCGGATTTATTGGTATTGTCTTGCGGTAGTTGGTGCCGTTGCTGTGGTCCTGGAATCGCTGCGTTTCTGTGGGTGATAAACGCTTGGAGTAGTGCGCGTTGTTGCCATGGTTTGTGTCCGGCGTTTACCTACACCGGTCGCCCCTTCTCCGTTTCTTGTAAATTTTGCCTATTTGTATTCTCTGCAAATGTTGTGAATTTATTTAGATATATATTCTTTCTCTCTCTCTCTCATTCTCTCTCGGGTATCTCCCTCTTTGTCTGCCTTGAAAGTTTCACTTCTGTTATGTGTACTACGCTACAGGCACTTTTTTTCTTTTTTAAATAATCTTTAAAATCCTAATTTTGAAACGTTCTCTGACCTAAACCCAGGGTATCTGATATCTCATTTACCTTTTGCGCTGTATTTAAATGACTGGCATTCAGATTTGGGTGGTGGTTTGAAAGGTGACAATCTATCAGGCAGCTTCTCTATGTATATATAGTCACTTTGGCGCATGAAATAAATAAATTTAAAAAATTTAAATATATAAACTAGAGACTTACTGTGAAAAAAGGAATATGGAGGTTAACCTAGCCAAATCGGCAATAATGCTTTTTCGTCGTGGGCATAAACTATCAAGAAAAGAAAAACGGCAATATAGACAGACACTTACTACTCTACCTGCAGGTGATTCTTACACCCAAAATGGTTTGCCAGAAATATCTAGAAGAAAGGAATAGCGCCACAATGTCAAGTTTTAACTCCACATTGAACAACTTTTTTGAAAAGAAGGAAATAAAATTAGGTTGGAATGGAAAATTTTTCAAACAGTATGTCGAGCTGTCCAAAGTTATGCTGCGCAGATTTTGGGATACTGTAAAATTTTAAGCTCCCAAGCTGTTCATCTACTTATGCTATTTACTTCGAAACAGGTATCGAACAGGTATTTTTATATGAAATCTTCACGCTCCCACGCCTCCTAACAAAAATATGTTTGAAAATAAATGTTTTCTGGGCTAAGTTTTTAAATCAAAGCGGAGTCGCTTACAATTTCAAATAGAAGGAAACAGTGTTAGAAAAAGCAAAATATATCTAAACTTTATTAACACAAGAAAACAAGCGAAACGGAGCACTAAACAGTACGGGCAGATATAAAGAAGATGACATAAAGAAAGATGACATAGAAACATTTACATTCTGTCAACAAAGTACGGGGAATTGTTGAATAAAGCGCAAAATAATTGTTTGACCATCAAAATTTATTTTGTCACTTTCAAAATAGGCTCCATTCGAAGCAACACACATATGCCAACGATTAGTCTAGTCATCAAAGCACCTATTAAATGCGTTTGAGGAGATCTTCTTCAGCTCCTTCAGCGAATTATCCTTAAGGTAGTAGTCTGGTTAAATACTCATTTTTCATAAATATTTTTTATGAATTTTTTTTTAAGAATATAAAATGCGATCGATTTGATTTTATAGTATGTTATTATTGATATCAAACAGTATACAAAAACAATTTTTTTTTACATATTTTTTGTAGTTGGGTGGCACCAAAGTGAGCGTCTTAAAAAAAAAGATGGCTTGTCTAGAGGATTTTGGACTGATTATTATTCTGTAAGCTTGTCATTCTAGCAGGTGCTAAAATAGGAAACGTTTTTTCAAAAATAACAAAATGGCAGACTTTTGAAAAAATTAGGTCCCGATAGGTTTGCCAGAGAATGGTCGACAAAACCGGCTTCAATTGTGCCCATCCCAGCCACCGGTGCCGTTGTTAAAGGGAAACTGCACAATTTCCTACTCAAAAAATAAAAAAACGGCAAGACTGAAGGAATTCTATCTAATCGTGTGCTACTTCAGAAACATTGTGGTCTCAGTACGACAGAAGCAGGTCGCTTCTAGGTTTTTGGAATCCCAGCCTTTCAATTTTCAAGTTCATAGCGGTGGTCACTGGTCACTGGGTGATCGGAACTCATACAGAAGCTGAGGTGATGCTGCAGAGAGAGGGACTGTTGAGTACTTTCTTTGCAAATGTCCGACTCTGGCGGCTTGATGCTTGAGGCTCTTTAGTGTACCTTTCGGGGACAGCCTTGGGTAGTTCTCCAGCCCAGATCGGTTATCTACCGAGGGGTTTTTAAAACGCTAAACTATCATAAGCCTTCGGTAATATAGATATAAAATATTTACCAAAAAAGCTTCTGAAAAACAAACTTTGATGATTAATTTTTTGTTACAATATTTACATATATTTCGTTTACTGTAGGTATATTACCTTTGAGAATTCAATTGGTTAAAACCTTTATATCCAAAAATATTGTAATAATGTAAAATTTTATTTTATCCCTCCTACAAAAACTGTTTCTATATATTTTGTTCACTTATTTGATACACCTCCATTGATTACTTAATTAGCTGTTTAACAAATTAGTTAAATACAAATTTTGTGTAAAAAATTAGGTGGCAACCTTATGCAAATATTTTCAGCAATACTTTTTTTTGTAACTTATTTTCCTATATTAAATTTTTTTTAAATAAATTAAACAGAAATTTGATTATGAAAATAAAGTGGCAGATATATGCCGAAATATTTTCGATATGAAGCCATTTCCCCATATTGTAATAATTCCTTAACTTAAAAAAATACTTCAAAAGGTGGTAACCCTATACATATAATGAAGGGATGATAACAGTTGGAAAAGCGTAGATAGTTTGCTTTAAATAATGTGGATTAGAATAATCAAATGCTAATTAGAATAGCAGTGGTAACAGCCAAATATTAACTAACATTAACTAACAGATTATTTAATGAAAATAAAAAAAATTTAAAAATTGTTATTCAATTAAATATTCTAAGTACTCAAATTATTATTACTCAATCCTACATTCAGAACCTCAATAAAAAGCCACAAATTAATTTTTGTTTAATCCATACTCAGTACATCGCACGCCAACGGCCCATCGCACTCGAACAGCTATAGGGAAAATGCTCTGTGGTTTCCTTACTCTCCCGTGGTAGGCATATGCTGAACACAGGCGTTGTGCCCAATACTCTCAGCGTCTGACAACTAAGTTTTAGGAAAAAGGTCGCTAATTTTGTTCTTTCACAAATCAGTTGGCTACTTTACAGGATCACAACCCAGACCAACTTCTTCTATGGGTAAACCTCATGAAATCGTCAGCCCGTAGTTCAATCGATGCAGAATTGACACCTTGAAAGGTTTCAGGGCATATCGGTATGCTTGCAAGTGTATGTATCATATATGCAAAAGTTTCACGCCACGTTATATTTGATTTTAATTAATTTTGGAAAACAATGTTGAAACACGCAAACGGTACACTGCCTATGTAGCACAAACACACTCCTATAGTTTTAAAAATACCACAAAAACCAATTGTGAATTTAGTTTTGACCATAATTTTGGAGAGCATACATACAAATAATTTAAAGTTTAATTGTTGTTGCTTTTTTGCGATTTCTGTTTTTGAATTGTTTCTATCAACTGTGGCATTTAACATGACAAAATATTCGGCAACAACGTAGGAATTTGTTTTAGTTATATATAAATAAAATACCTTGCAAGAAATCTATCGCAACTGAGCTCGAGAATATCTAATTAATATAAATAGAACAATAACCAGGTTTGGCTTCTTTCTCTTTTAATATAAGATCCTTTTCTTCTTAGCATCACAGTCCTTGGTGATCCGTTGCTTCATTCACAATCTTTCGCCACCCGTCTCTATCTAAAGCTACTTCTTTCCACCGCCGTACCCTCAGCTTTGCAAGGTCATCTTCAACGACTTCGAGTCATCTCTTTCTGGAGCATTCTCTTCTTCGGCCTCCGATAGGGCGCAATTCAACTTTCTTTCGAGTTGCTCTCTCTTTGAGCACTCTTAACACGTATCCAAGCCATCTTATCCTCTGATGTTTTATAAATCTTATCAAACAGTTTCGTGTTTTGCTAAAAGTTCCAGCTGATGATTATATCCCATTCGATAAGTACCGCCCTGCAGTCTTATTGGTCCGTACATTTTTTTTCGAAGTCCATTAACTGACTAATGTTAGTAGTTTTTAGCGTTCCTAGTTCGCACCCATAGGTAAGCACAAGGCGAATAAAGGCTTTGTAAATCTTTAACTTTCACGAGATAATAATTTTGACTTAAGCAGTTTGAAGTTAGAGTAAATCATACAGACCAATTAGTCTCAGCTCATTTTTCCTCAAAACAATGGAAAAGATAGTTGATCAGTTATTAGGGAATACAATCTAGCTAAATTCCCACTGCATCGACTTCAATTTGCCTATCAACAGGGAAAATCCACTGAGACTGCAATACACAGCCTGGTAACAGTTATTGAAAAGGCTATTGAGTCCAAACAGATAGCTCTATGTGCATTTATTGACATATCAGGAGCTTTTGATAACACCTCCTACGAGGCAATCTATAATGCCCTATATCTAAAGAAGGTACCTGAACCCATCACTAGATGGATAATATTCATGCTGAAATCTAGGACGATCAGCACCGAACTAGGAGGAACAATCAAATCTATTAAAGCCACAAGAGGTTGCCCTCAAGGTGGCGTACTCTCTCCTCTTCTGTGGACTCTAGTCATAGATGAACTTCTCCACAAACTGAATAACCTAGGATTTCACACATTTCGGATCGCATGCAGCAAGCCCTTACACTAATAAACAAATGGTGCACGGAAAAAGGGCTCTCCATCAACCCATCCAAAACAACACTTGTACCGTTTACTAGGAGAAGGAACATAAATCTCAAATGTCCGACCCTTAATAGAACAACACTTGAACTCTCGACAGAAGCGAACTATCTTGGCATTAGTCTTGACAAAACGCTTACGTCGAACTCCCATATTGAGAGAGTTACTTCAAAAGCCACAAGGGCATTCTTTGCCTGTACAAGGCTTTTTGGTAAGACATGGGGACTAAGCCCTAGAATGACCTTCTGGACATTCACCACAGTTGTAAAACCCATAGTCACTTATGCATCCTTAGCATGGTGGCCCAAGGTCAAGCAAAGAAAGGCGGCAAACGAATTAAGCAAACTGCATCGCCTGGTATGTGTTGGTATTACAGGGGCTATGAAAACGTGTCCCACGGATGCATTGGGTCTGCTCCTGAACATACCACCGCTTCCAATTCTAATTGAAAGGGAAGCTCGCTCGAGTGCCTTAAGACTAAAAGGTATATCTGAACTTAAAAGTGGGGATATGAAAGGACATTTAAAGATCTTAGAAGACTTCCTACATAGTCCCATTCTTCATAGGGATGATATACTATCACCCAAACCAATACTCTTCAGGAACTTCCAAGTTATAATCAATGAACGAACAGACTGGAGAACTAACTCTATCACTTTCAAACCTGGCTCCCAGCTATGGTTTACTGATGGCTCCAAATTGGAAAATGGTAGAACAGGGGCAGGAATCAATGGGCCCAAATTCAAAAAATCGATTCCGATGGGATCCTACCCAACTATATTCCAGGCAGAAATACATGCCATTGAAATATGTGTGAGAGAATGCCTTAGAAGGAAAATTAGAGGTACTCACATCTACATACTTTCAGATAGCCAAGTGGCTTTAAAAGCCCTTCTATCAACAACCATCACCTCTAAATTGGTAAACGATTGCCTAAACCTCCTAAACACGTTAGGAAACCTCAACACAGTAACACTATGTTGGATTCCGGGACATGAAGGACATGAGGGAAATGAAATGGCTGACGACCTTGCAAAACAAGGAGCAAATATGCAACTTACTGGTCCTGAGCCTTTCTGTGGACTGACAAAAAGCCACATTAATGAATTCCTTAGGAAATGGGAAGAAAGGAAATTTGCTGCACACTGGCTAACCTGTGCCGGTCAGCGTCAAGCCAAACTATTCCTAAGTCCCAACAAAGGAATATCTGACAAATTTCTCTCACTAAACAGAGCAGATCTGCGTCTTTTAACCGGATACCTTACAGGTCACTGCAGCCTGAGGTACCATCTAAACAATATTGGTCTATCCGAGACCAATGTCTGCCGCTTTTGCGAAATGGACATAGAAAGCTCAGAACATGTGCTTTGTGAACGTCCTGCGTTGGGCAGACAAAGACTTCACCACCTTGGTGGTATCGTAGTATCTCCATGCAATCTTTGGAACAACAAACCCAAAACTGTGCTAAAATTTCTAAAAAGCCTAAAACTCTAGGGTTACAAAATAGACCTTTCACAATAGATCAGCTCTGGTCGCAGTGCGTAATGGCCTTCTAATAATAATAATAATAGAGTAACAAGACTTAGTTGCTGCTGAAACTTCGTCACTAATTACCAATGACAAATCCTTATTGGCTGATATTTTTATACCCAAATAGGTCAAATCTTGCACATTCTCGGATGCATAGTCTCTGATCAGCAGGTCATAATGTCTTAAACCGGAGCTTGACCGGACCATAAACTTCAGTTTTTCTGTATTAATTCTTAGCCCAGTAGTTCGTACTATTTTTTCTAGATTGTAATTCACTCCTGCTTTTCGTCAATTATCTGCATATGCACAAAGTTGGAAGGGATGCAACAAGCCTAGTCTCATTCCCATTCCCATTTGGACTTAGCTCGGTAATTGCTGCGTGCAGGACCGGGTTAAATATCAATGTTGCAAAAGCGTCTCCCTGTTTAGCTTCCGATATAATGGGAAATGATTCAGTACACTCTCCTGGCACAATGACCTTCGCCGTGGTATTTGTAAGCGGCATAATAGAAAGCTCAATAAGCTTTAGCAGGCTGCCTATAGACTGCAGCAAAAATTTAATATGCCTCCTGTCTATGCTGTCAAATGCTTGTTTAAAGTCCGCAAATAAGCAATAGACGTCAATGTCATATTCGTATAGCTGCTCGAATGTTTGTGTCGCTATGAATCCTTAACCTATTGTAGACCAGTCTGCTCTTAAACCTGCTTGGTAATCGTTCAGAATTTTTTAATTTTATATAATTAAGTGGTGAATTTTCCACAGCAATATCGCAAGAAGTGCGAATTGTCACAAGCGGCAACCCATTTTTTTACATCTTGTAACTGCATCGTAAAATCTAGTGCACTTTGCACCCTTTTGGACAGTGCGGATAGTTCAATGATAAAATTACTCCTGTCGAAACAAGCCTGTAAACAAGCAATCCCTGCTGTAGCTTGAGTAGAGCATTGATATATTATCGGGTTCAAACTCTGGGTATACAATATTTTTTATATATTTTTATTTTTATTTTATGTAAACTAAATAAATTCTTAAATGGATGTATCCGAATTGGCAAATTTAACCATTTTCCTACCCACACTCGTATGTGTACGAGTATATGCACAGCATTAATTTATTAATTATTCGCACTTCACTAAGTGGTAAGTTGTGGTCGCACCGCACTTTGCACTGCCACTCATAAATTGATTTTGGTTTAAAACTCAAATGTATTTTAAATGAAAATTCAATTGGAAAGACAAGTGGCATATATTTTGGAAGAATTGCAAGGAAGTGTATACATATATATATATATATTACAAATTAATCAAAAAATATGTGAACAGGTAAGTATAATTTAGCAAAATTGATTGCTCAAAATGAAATAAAAAATAATAAAAAATTAAATGTGAAAAACGGCGGCCGCCGTAGCCGAATGGATTGGTGCGTGACTACCGTTCGGAACTCAGAGAGAACGTAGTTTTTTTAATAGCCTTCACCCCTCGGCAAGCAATGGCAAACCTCCGAGTGTATTTCAGGCATGAAAAAGCTCTTCATAAGAAATATCTTACGTTCGGAGTCCCCTTGAACCTCTAGGTCTCTCCATTTGTGGAACAACATCAAGACGCACGCCACAAATAGGAGGAGGAGCTCGGTCAAACACCCAAAAAGGGTGTACGCGCCAATTATATATATATATAAATATATATAACTATGCGAAGGTTGTTTAAGACCGCCTAGTTAAAAAAGGCCAAACATGCTTTTAATTGGGCCTGAGCCTTTCTATGAACTTATAAACAGCCACATTAATGAATTTCTCAGGAAGTGGGAGGAGAATAAATTCGTTGAACACAGGTGAAATGCAAGCGGTCAGTGACAAGAAAGTGTCCTAACGCCGGACAGAGGAATCACTGATAAGCTACTTTCACTCAACTGAGTAGACTTAAGCCTATTAACAGGTTATTTGCTGGCTACTGTAGCATGAAAGACCACCTAAATGAAATTGGCCTGTCTGAGACCATCAACTGCAGATTCTGCGAAATGGGCATTGAAAACTCAGAACATAATCTTTGTAAATGTCCTGCACTAGGCAGAAAACGGCTACAGCACTTTACTGGTATTGCGTGTATTCATATAAATATGAATTGCGGAACAAAAATCTACAGAATACGCTAAGAGCTTTAAAATATACGGTACTTCAGTGGGTTTGGCACAATAGATTTATTTTCAAAGCTGTTTTGCGAAATAAAGGGATTTCCAATAAGAGATGTTATTGGAGGTATTTTGCCGTAAAAGATCAATGGTTTCGTTGCTTGTGTGACACGTAGCGCCGTCTTGTTGAAGATAAACGTTGTCCAGATCATTATCATTCAATTCCGGCCATAAAAAATCGTTATTCATCTCTCGATAGCGCAATCCATTCACCGTAACTGTTGCTCTAGCTTCATTTTCGAAAAAGTAAGCTCCAATGACTCCGCCGGACCATAAACCGCACCAAACAGTCACACGTTGAGGATAGAGAGGCTTTTCAACAATAACTCTTGCATTTTCTGAGCCCCAGATCCGACAATTTTGCTTGTTGACGAAGCCACCGAAGTGGAAATAGGCCTTTTCACCCAAGATGATTTTTCGATGGAATTTCGGATCATTTTTATGTATTTCAACGACCCAATCAGCAAAGACACGACGTTGTTGATGATCGGCTGGCTTGTGTTAACTGGGCTTTATAAGCCTTAAGACCCAAATCTTTATACAAAATTGGGTGGAATCACGTTTTTGGAATGCCTAATTCCAAAGAACGCCGCGGAATGGACAAACCTGGGTTTTCTTCAACACTTTCGGCTACAACAGAATATTTTCCGCTTTACTTGAGCGTAGTGCACTGGTTTTATTCTTCACATCACTAACTTGTTCCAACAGCTCGAATTTTTTCACCAATTTCTGTATTGTGGTCAGACACGGTGCTTCACGATGACCGAAAAATGTGCGAGTTTTACGAACAGTCTCTGCCAAAGTTTCACCTTTTTTATAGTGAATTTTAATAATTTCAATGCGTTGTTTAAGCGCCTACCGTTCAATTTTTATTAATGGCTTAGTTTCTGCTTGTCAAATATCAAAAAATGCCAGCTTTAAAGGGGGCATCTACCGAAATAGCGGTGTATTCAAAATAACACCTGTTATTGGAAAACCGTTTACATTGCTATGTTGGTAGTGGGAACTGAACACGCTACCAATCGCATGATGGTAACTTGCCAACCCACTTACCTATGCCTGCCGCTATCAATTAGCATCTATGAAAATTTACGCTCAATAACAACAACAACAACCACGCAACCTCTGCATAAATCAGCAAACATTTTTGATTTACGATTTGTACTTGAATGCTTCATCGAATCACCATCGTACGCGCTTTTTGCTTCACTTTCCTTTCATTATTAAAATTACTGTCAAATCATAAAACACTCAGAATGCCTTAACACAGTCTAGACACTCTATCACAATAAATTACAATGAAATATGACTAATTCGTTGTCAGTCAGCAGGTTTGGAATGCACATAAAACAAAGTCCCAAGTGACAGCAGCCCAAATCTTCGGAGGATACTGCGCTCATACCGCTCGGCGAAGTCACCTTTGTCCGTAGTAAATCAAAAATAAATACACAAATACATGTACGGGTGGGTATGTATGGGTGTGTGTGTAGGTGTGTAGATATATTTTCAACTTATTTGTGTCTAGTTAAAACTAGGGGTTCGCCAAACAACTTGACAGCTTGCAACAAAGTGGCCAATCACCTATGTACGTAGCTGACAGATGCTTTACGCTTAAATTGCTAAGCATTTAATTGAACACAATTATGTACACATCATTTGCAATCGCTTTACACTCAACTGAACACTTCACAAAGTTGCTTAGTATCACACAGATACACACACAGATACTTGGATACCCGCATGACAGGGGAGAAAACTTTGTCAGCATGAACGGGAATACAAACTCATGTGTGTGGTTTTTTATATTCTATGCATGTATGTATGTGTGTATGTATGTGTGTATGTATGTATGTATGCATGTATGTATGTATGTATGTATGTATGTATGTATGCGTGTATGTATGTAACACTTTATTTTGTATTTATTACACTTGCTTCATATTCAGGCTTTCAGGCACTTTTAACGTTTAGAGCCCTTAAAAATTATATCAGCACATATTTTGTTGCTACTAAAAATATTACACTAATAATGAATAAATATATATATGTATGTATTTGAGTATGAATACACTCTTGAATGTGCATAAATTTCAAAGCTCATAGTTCAATACCCTCTTCAACCTCTTCAACTGTGAACAGTCAATTTGCTTATGCAAATCACTAATGGAGAGGTGGTGTTGGCGGGCGGGTTGTAAAGTATCTTGTAAACATATAAAATAGTAATAAAAAATGAAGAGTAGCAACTCATGGCGCGCGCTTGCACAATATTGCAAAATAAAGGAACTTAGTTTTAAGATGCGACAACCAGCTTAAAAAATTATTTTTAATGAGCTATTTAGTGTAAAATTTTGAAAAATAAAATTTCTGACTTTTTGTTGAATTTGCATAAAGTTTGAAATTTAAATTTATTTATTTATTTAATAATATAGAAAAGCAGTATTTCTTCATCACCATCATGCATTGCGCTACAGGGTCCGGCACTCCGACAGATACCAGTAAAATTTCGAAAAAAGTAAAATATTTTTTTTTTATTATTTTTTTTTTCACAAAATGTTATTTTTTTCATAAAAGAATAGAATATGTCAAAAAATGTTTAGAAACTAAATTTAAGTATTTTTTTTCTCAAAACTATATTTTTCAAATTGGCGTACACGACAACTCGAAAAGTTATTGACCGATCTCCCAGAAATTTTGCACAAGTTTTTTTTTTATGATATTACTTTTTATGTGAAATTTCCAAGCTTTCGAAAATTTTTCGAAAAAATAATTCTTTCGAAGCAAAAATAGAGGAAAATTCGCCCCAAAATTCACTTTTTTTTTTTGAAGCATTTTATTCCGCGAACTTTTTTCCATGTATTGTTAATTCATATAAAAATTATGACATTACTAATAGTAAACAAAAAAAATTTTGCTTTTTTGTATTCAATTCACTGGCGCGATGCTACAATGCCCGCCAATTGAGAAGCCCCGCTGCGACCTTGCTGGAAGAATTGAGTATAAATCCACCATTTCAAATGATAAAAACAAACAAAAAATTATATTACATATTATATTACCAATTTTGGAAAATAATATATTGACTTCTTCATTTTAAATAATTTTAATGAAAATCAGGGAAAATATGCCGGTTTACAGGTTTCAGTCCCCTTAGAAAGGCCATAAATTTAGTAATTAAGTAAAAAATTTGTGAAAATAATACCAAATTAAGCATCAATTTACTTTTACTCGATATGACCACCTTTTGCCTTGACTATGGTCTTGAGACGATCCAGAAACGAATCGCAAGCTGCCCGAATGTGACTTGCAGGTATTTTCGTCCACACGAGGACAATGACTTTTTTGAGCGTATTGAGACTGGTGAATCTTTTAGTTCGGAACTTGCTCTCCAAAATGAGCCAAAGAGAATAATCCATCGGATTCGCTCTTGGTGAATTTGACAGTGTGGACGTTAAGAAGTTAGTAACTTGGTTTTTTAGCCATTCTTGGTTCACTCGAGCTTTATGAGATGCTGCCGAGTCCTGCTGAAACGCCCATGGTCTGCCACTGAAATGTTTGTCTGCCCATGGTTTCAAAGTAACCTCCAGAATACTGGAGGATCAGGATTATGCAACTCTGTAAGGAAAAACCATCGAGAGATGAATACAGAAAAATATTTGCGTTTGAACGCGATAAATTGTTGAATTTAGGTTGGAATTTACTTTTTACAGGCGGCTCTAAAACTTCTTTCTCAACTTCTTTTGCTGTAACAAAAGAAAATGGCGAATTAAGGGGGGCCTCTTATCAGTGGCTTCAAAAAGAGGTGTTTTTTCTCAATTTTTTTTCGACGCGAAAAAAGCAACACACAGGAATAATCTTTTGCATTTATTTGAAGGCATGATTGAAGAGTAATAAACAATTTTTTAAAATAAATAAAAAAACAAAATGGCAGACATATGAGGGATCTCGCACAGTTTCTCGCTGCGCGCTATTAAAACGGCGTGTAAGATTGCGGTCGTAGTTTTCACCTGAATATGTTATATGTACGGTGCCGATGTCGCTGCTAAAAACATAGCAAATATTCCATCCTTTTTTCATCGTCATCTAACTAAACAAATATAATTCCTGAGATATCTATACGGCGTAATTCCACTCTCCTTGATGACTGGAAATTCTACACCCACCACTATGCTTCTGTTAATCAGAAAAGGATACAACCCACCTTTCCACCTATTTTGCCTTTAAAAAAGTTGAAACCTTTTATTCGTTTACGGCTTGGTCACACCACAGCTTTTGGATGTTCATCCCCTCTTGATCTACTGCAAGAGCCCTCGTCAAATAATAAAAAAAATCAAATGATTTGCTAAGACAGGTGTAACTAGATACGCTTAAGTTTACCTCATAGGTATATACTAATTTGTAATCTTACTTTTATCCAAAATTTAATAATATTGTAACTTTCGTAAATTCGTATTTCATGAATATTCAGATAGCTGATGGCCTTCGTTGCTAGTGCTGCAGTTTTAAAACTTGTATGATAACTTGTTATTATATCTATAAATTAGGCAAAAAAAAAATAATAATAATAAAAAAAATGTATTGTAATATTTACTCGTAGTGAGCAGGAATAATTGTAATTTAACTTAATTTTTTTTTTTTGTTAAATATACTTTTATAGTAAGTAGTCAGTGGGAATGATTATCTATTGATTTCAGAATAAATAAATAATACACCATCCCCCCGCGTCTTGTGAAATACGCCTTATATCAAAACTACCCAGTATGACGGACATTAGCATACTAAACAGCCCCCGCTTCTCTGCATGACTTCTACCCTTCCACCCCACAAGTTCCAAATAGCACTCAAATTCTGCGTAGAAAATATACTCACAATTTATTTGCCAAAATTTATGGCTTACTGTTTAAGTGCATAAAAAAAAATCTCTGTGTGTAGCTTCTTTCCACTTCCGATTCTTCTGCCTGTTATGTAAAACTATTTTTGCATATCTTGTGGTGTTTTTTAACACATTTACAACTTGACAATAAAATACATATTTTATCTTCTAGTTATTTACATATCACATACTTCAATATTTATGCTCCTCTACGCGTAACGAGTTGACACTCGTTTGATATTTATCGTTTTTAAAATGCGCGTTTACTATCGTAAAATATGGCAGCAAACTATGGCTGCTATGTAAATAAAACTAAACGCACTCACACCTCTACACACACAGACACACACACACACTCAAATCACGAGCATAAAACTAACTGTGAATACGTGCGCTAAAAATGCTTTGTACCAAGTCTCTTGCCAATATGAGCGCATAACTTGTCATATTTCATTTTTTTTTTCCTTTAAAAGTTTTCATGATGTTGTTACACACTACTTTGCATACTTATCAGAAACCGCAATACGAGTACGAGTATGTTGTAAAACTGTTAGAGAGTAGATTCTGATAGATAAATGGGGATGTGTTTTTTTTTGTACACGGATTGTTTACATATTTAGGAAGCTGTGAGTATTTAGGTTTTTATAACTCAGTTTTTTTATATGCCTTTGAAACATTTTTATTTTGAAGTTTGGTGATTTTGAGCAAATTGGAAATTTTTTCAAAATATTCGCGAAAGAAAATCGGTTAATTGAATTTTTTAACTAATAAATTCAAATTCAAAGAGCGCCCCTACATAATTCTGACTCTTTCAAATCGCTGAAATGGTTTTGGTAATAGATTTTTAGTAGTTTAGACAAGGTTTCAAATTGTCACTTACAGATATGTACTAAGGCTTAATAACAGGTCCTTAGTTTTTTGTTAATTCTTTTTAGTTGAAATCAGATTGTCAGAAACATCATCAAAGGTTCCGCTACACCAATGATAGGTGGCGCATGCTCCCACTAACTCTTTAACATTCTTCCCCCTCGGATGATTCACCTTGGAACCGCGTTAGCATTTGAGGGAAGGGGAAGAGGAAACTCTCATGAGTTCTGCTCTACCGGCATAGCAATAGTATGTACGACTTGTAGCCTCACAGCTCCACCTACGCACTAAACACCACCCCACAATCTATCACTCTCCCCGCGGAACTGTCCGAAAAGGAACTTCCTCACAGGGCTAGCTAGCTCATAGGCTGCTAGTTATTTCATCTACGAACGTCCGCGCATCTTAGATCATAGTGGATATATTTTGCATGCGCGCAGATTCGCTTCCAGTTATCATCTGACTTTAGCATAAAATCGATAATATTTTCTCCGTATAATACATAGGTACACATACAGGGTTTGATTGAAAAGTAATAAGCCTTCCCGCGCGGAGCGTCTGCATTATCGTGATGCAAAAACCAAGAGTTGTTGGCCCATAATTCTGTCTCTAGACGAATTGCTTCACGTAAACGACGCACAACGCTCAAATAATATTCCTTATTAACAGTTTGGCCATTTGGAAGGAATTTCTAGTGCACCACACCACGCAAATCGAAAAAACTGTCATCATGACCTTTATTTTTGAACGACTTTGACGTGCTCTTTTCGGTCTGGCCTCGCCTTTAGCATGATATTCGCTTGATTGGTCAGTTGTTTCAGGGTCGTAAGCATAAATTCAAGTCTCATCTCCCGTAATTATGCATTTGAGCTTGTCCTGATAGTCTGAAAGCATTGTTTCACACACATCAACGCGACGACTTTTTTCCAAAAAATTGAGAGTTTTCGGTACCAAACGAGATTTGACTTTTCGTAGTCCCAAATGGTCTTTCAAAATGGTTTTCACAGATCCTTCTGATATTTCGATCATATCAACGAGGTCTTTAACAGTCAACCGACGATTTTTGAGCACTAACTCCTTCACTTTATTGACGTGTTGGTCATGTGTTAACGTCGATGGTCGTCCGGAGCGCTCCAAGTCATCAACACGTTCTCGACCCTCTTTGAAGTCTTTGTACCACTTATAAACATTTTTCTGCGACATGGTCGAATCACCAGATGCCTTCTGCAACATGCTACACGTTTCCGCAGCCGAAATTTCATTCCGCAAACAAAATTTGATGGCACTTCTCTGCTCAATCAAATCAGACATTGTAAAAATCGAAAAATACGCTGTTGGTCGTTTGGTAAACACAAGCGTAAATATATTACTGATAATGATATTCACATGAAAGTTGGCCCAGATGTTATTAACAGTGCTGCCAACTCATGAAAAAAATAACTAGAGCGAAATTTTAATTCCGCGAAGTTTGACAAATAAATTCACCTTACTTTTTGCCCACAGTAGTAGTTGTTGCTTAGTACATTCCATAGTTCAATCTTAGTTCTTGTACGGTAGCCAAATTTCGTTGACGGTTGAATTGGGTTTGTTATACGAGGCTGATTTTTGTGCCCTTTGGTATTAACGGATACAAATCATAGCTCCAGGAAAACAGGCATACCTACCTCCTTTGGCCATGAAAGAAAGGAAGAAAACTCTGGTTTCCGTTCATTAATGCGAGAAATGAAGGACTGATGCGTTTTGAACTAGTTGGAAATTCCTTGGGCGATTACAATGTCAACGGAGAAAAATGAGAAAAAAATTCGAGGTTATTTAATAAACTGAAAAACAGAACTTACTTATATAAATACATAATTGGCTCATTGTTTGATGTTTGGCTCAGCCCCAACTCCTTTTTGGTGAGGTTCGTCTTAGTGATGTCCAACAAATGGAGCGACATACAGTTTTAAGAACACTTTAAGCGGCAGATATTTTTATGAGGGGCTTTTTCATGACAGAAATACACTCGAAGGTTTGCCTGTCGAGGGGCGACCGCTATAAGAAAAAGCTTTTTTCTATCATTTGGTGTTTTATGCACGGAGATTCGAACCTGTGCACTTCCGAATGATAGTCACGCGCCGCCACCTAAATTTAATTAGAATTAGAAAATGAGCATTCAAATTCTTACTGAAATACCAACGGAGAGCTGGCTATTTGACCCATTGGACTATTCAGAAGTCAGAATAATAAATTTTACATAACCTGCCGAGATGAGAAAGATCCAGAATCCACTTAAAATTTTCTGGCGGAATGCCTCAATGTGCCTATAATTGCCCAATAATTCAGAATAATCAGATTTGTGAATGGAAGAAATCCTATATTCCTACAAATTCTATTCGATCCTAATTCAACTCTTATGTTTCTTATTCCCTTATACTACACTTTTTTATACTTGTCCCTTTTACGTGAAACATTTCCGCTCTAATCAATTGCCACATTTAATTTTAGTTGCTACAACAAATCGCAATCACTAGCTGTGGGCTGGCAATATAGTATGTAGATGCTCAAGCAGCTACACAATCAGCCACTATTTTATACTCATTTGCTGTCAATTTAAAATGCCAAGAATGCTTATTGTTACAAATTGCAATTAAGGATTGGCCCCCCACTGCTCTTTCCTGCTTCCTGATTCAGCATCGCTGCTCACTGTAGTACAATAGTTATTCTGATGCCAAGCCCACCCCCTCCAGGATGTGTATGCTAGACACTTTGCTGTCTTTGATCTTTCTTCTTTGCCGTGCTGCTACTGCTGATGCTGCTGCCACTTCGTTGTTACATTGTTTGCTCGCTGCTGCATATGATCGCATAGCAAATCGCTTTTCGTAAACAAACAACACGAAATGGAAAATAGGAAAACAATTTTACTATGTAAATGTTTGGTAGAGCTTTTGCGCTCTTGGTTGATTGTGCGCTGCTGGCGTACTGCGGAGAGGACAAAGGTGCACCGAGTCAGTTCACTTCTGTATTTAAAGTTTATCTTAGTAGGATTCTGGTGCTTTAAACATTTTTTTATCTCTTTAAAAACTGCCGGAATTGATTTTATATCTTGGTAATTTAACAGCCGATTATAACTTCTCGGTTTGTGAATTTAGTAAAAGAGTTTAACAGAAACTTTTATAGAATTTTAAAATACTTGAGTATAATTAAGCAAAAAGGATTCAGAATTTATTGGCGTATTTTGTTTTTTTTTTTTAAATAGGTTTCAAGTTTTATTTTAGGTTGCACTGATAATATACACAGAAACCAAGTCTGGTAGCGTAAAAAGGGCTCAAAGGATACCCTTTAAAAATGAAAATTCGAAGTGTGTATGAGGCATTTCTGATTTGAAGCAAACTTTACTGATTAATGAACAAGTGAAATTCGTCGTAGCTGAATGGGTTGGCCCGCGACTACAATTCGGAGAACGTATGTTCGAATCTCCGTGAAACATAAAAATGAAAAGGTTTTTTCGCCCCTCGGCAGGCAATGGCAAACCTCCGATTGTATTTCTGCCATGAGAAAACTCTCCATAAAAAATATCTGGCGTTCGGGGTCGGCTTAAAACTATACATAGGTCCCGCCAGCTGTGAAACTGTATCAAGACGCATGCCACAAATGGGAGAAGAAGCTCGAATGGACACCCAGCTGTACGGCTCATTTGAGTGCCACTGTGTTTAGTCTCCTTGTCTGAACTAATTTATTGTCTTTCCACTTTGATGTTCTTCTACAAATTTTTTCTTATGGCAAAGTATTTTTCTGCCAATTCAAGGTTGGGCACCTGGCAATTGTCTTTTTAATAAAAAAAACAAAAAAAATTGTTTCTCATACAGTCAAAAATTTGTTGAAAGTATATGCAAAACTATGGAGGTTGCAGATTTATGGAACCACAGAAATATGAAACCGCCTAAGTTGTGCCGACATCGTGCCCAGTGCTGACGCATAAGCTGGACATACATGAATGGGTAAACATACTTTAACAGAGGAGGAAATAAAACTCAACCAAATTATTTACCTTTTTATTCATTTTTATTTTTATTTACTTTTTAAATTTTATTCATGTATTTTAAGCATAAACAGAGTAACGTTTTGATATTAAAACATTTTGCATAAGGATACTAGCGAACAAATTTTATCGAAAACATAAGATGTGGGAAAGCTTATATATATATATATAATATAATGCGTAATCGAAAAAGTCTTTTCGTATTTTGCCAATAGATGTCGTTGGAGTCATCTGTCTCCAGTGCTACCAATCACATTGTGTCATATCATATGGTGTTATAAAGGTGACATTTTAAGCTTCATTTAACAAAAAAAAATTTAATTCGGAGAAATCGAAAAAAAGTTATAGCTGTTCAAAAATGAGTGAAAATAATGAAGAAATTCGCTATATTTTGAAATTTTTGTATAAAAAAGGGAACAATGCCATGAAAGCCACCAATGAAATCAGTTCGTGTAGCACAACAATGGTTCGTTCGCTGGAAATTTCGATGTGAAAGATGCACCTCGCTCCGGTCGACCTATTGTTGAAAAAGTCGATGAAATTATGGAAAAGATTGACCAGGACCGTCACATAAGCTGCCATGGCATCGCCAAGGCACTAAACATTCATCATCAAACGGTTTTGAACCATTTAAAAAAGGCTGGTTACAAAAAGAAGCTCGATGTTTGGGTACCACAAGAATTGTCTGTGAAAAATTTAATGGACCGAATTAACATCTGCGATTCTTTGCTGAAACGAAATGAAATCGAACCATTTCTAAAGCGAATGGTAACAGGAGATGAAAAGTGGATCAAATACGACAATAATGTGCGAAAAAGATGATGGTGCAAGGGTGGCGAAGCTCAACAAATGGTCGCAAAGCCAGGATTGACGCCTCGAAAGGTTATGCTGTGTGTTTGGTGGGATTGGAAAGGAATCATTCACTATGAGCTGCTCCAGCCTGCTCACACGACTGATTCTACACTTTACTGTCAACAACTGATGAGATTGAAGCAAGCAAACGAAAAAAAACGGCCAGAACTGAACAGCAGAAAGGGCGTCGCCTTTCATCACTAGGAAAACACTAGGCCGCACACATCTTTGATGACTCGGCAAAAACTGGGAGAGCTTGGCTGGGAAGTTTTGATGCATCCACCATATAGCCTTGACCTTGCACCATCGGACTACCATTTGTTTCGGTCGAGGCAGAACTCCCTTAATGGAGTAAAGTTGGCTTCAAGAGAAGCCTGTGAAAATTACTTGTCGCAGTTTTTCGCAGAGAAACCACAGAAGTTTTACCCTGATGGAATAATGTCTCTAGAAGAAAAATGGCAAAAAAAGGTGGTCGACCAAAATGGTACATATTTGGTTTAATAAAGTTCATTATAAATATAAAAAAAATGAGTTGAAAGTTGATTAGAAATACGAAAAGACTTTTTCGACTACCCAATATACAATATATAATTGGCCCGTACACCCCTCTTTCGGTTTTTGGCCGAGCTCCTCCTCCTATTTGTGGCGTGCGTTTTGATGTTGTTCCACAAATGGACGGACCTACAGTTTCAAGCCGGCTCCGAACGGTCTGCCATTGCCGTCCGAGGGGCGAGGAGATTCGAACCAAGGTTCTCTCTGTGAATGTAATATGAAAGGTTTGTGAATATCTAATGTTTCCCATTCTCACTTCAAAGTTAAAATACAAGTTGGAATATTTCAGATGCAATGGGAAACAGATTAACAGATAGGTGCATACATTTTTTTCTAACAGATGCTTGGACCAAATTTCATTTTCAATTGACGAGTAGGATTTTTATTCATTATTTTCCTACAAGTGTCAACAGAATTATGCGCCATCCGGTCGACTGATGGTTTTCATGAGAAATATCAATATCTGCCTGCTTCATGGCAGAAATATCAACGTCATCCCCTGCGGGAAGTTAACTGGTGATATAGAGTAAATGTTTAATAAATGCTTGATGTTTATCCCCCACGAGAGCGTTTATTGAAGAGAGGAGCTATAATCCATTTCCCCTTATGCCACGTATAAGCGCATGTTCACAGCCTAACACCCGCACACTATTCAGGCATTATTATGCAGACTATTTATTTGTCAAAATTCAAGTTGTCTTCAGCTACACTTTTGTTCTTTATGATGTCATGTTCGACGAAATCCATATGCAAATATTTATGTTCATCAGCTTCCGTCCAAAGCGCTTTAGTGCAGTGCAAGGAAGAGTAGCTCAATTCTTGGTGTAGAATACACAAAAAGGTTGAGACACTTTGGAAGCAATGCGTTACATGTTTAAATTACTAAAAAGCACTCACATCCTTGACGGATAAAACTATTACATCTTTCCACAGACACCCACACGCAAGCCTAGAAATTTAGCTGAAAATCAAAAATCATTTTCCAATTTTCTCTATCAACAAAACGGGGGAATTGTGTAGTTTTTAGTCAGTGTGTAGATAGTAAGATTGTGTATATATATTTATGTACGTAGGATATATGTATAGGTATACAGTTATATACAGTTAGTTACCCTACAAGACAGCTGACAATCATATTAGCACTCATATTATCATCATCGCTATCATCATCCAACTACACATTTTTGTTCTAGCCATGGGAAAGTTCTGATAGATTCCCCTTGTCGGTGTGATATTCTATCTCTCTTTTACCAATAGAAATTTCTTATAACTGAAAAATATATCTGCTATGCTCTAAACTACTCATTTTCGTCATCAAAAAGTAATCAGCACAAACTCCTCAATAACTCATCATTAAAAAGTAATCAGGCTGATGAGTTTCGTTGAATTGTTTTATTTAGAAATTATAAAATTTATATTTGTCATTGAGATTCGAACTCACGAATTTTCAATATTTTTTTGTTTACATTAAAAAACTTGTTCACACCAATTCGGTGTTTCATCCACTGAGATTCGAGCTCTCGAATTTTCAAGCCTTAGCCAAGCACGTAGTCGCTCGGCTATAACAACTATACAACAAACACAGCTAAATTTCACACTAGAACCTTTTTCAGAGCACCACATTATTTCTTTAAAATTAATCAACACTGATGACAAAAGCTCCTCATTTTCGTTAAAAAGTAACTAGACTGCGGAGTTTACTGAAAATGTTTTATTTAGAAATTATAAAATTTATATTATTGTATTTTCATTGAGATTCGAACTCACGAATTCTCAATATTTTTTTGTTTTCATTAAAAAAAAATGTTTCACGCCAATTCAGTGTTTCGTCCACAGAGATTCGAACTCACAAATTCTCAAGTCTTAGCCAAACATCTACTCGCTCGGCTGTAACAAGTATGAAACAAAGACAGCTAAATCTCACACTAGAACTGTTTTCAGAGCAGCCACATTATTTCGTTAAAAGTAACCAACACTGATACCTTGGCGTTTAAAGTACAGTAGATATATTTTTCACTTATATAAAATTGCTATTGGTAAAAGAGAGATAGAAGTCACACCGAACAGGGGAAAAGAATGTCAAATGAAATATCTGATTTCCCCATTAAAAAATGTTGCATATGCTATTCTTATAATGAGCATGTATTAGAGACTAATAAAATACTTGTAAATGTGTTGGAATTTTTGTCAAAAGTGCTCAGCACTGTCTTGTAGGGTAGTTGGTTATAGTTATACACCCATATATACATGAGGAATAGTAAGCACATAATTTTATTAGGGAATTGCTTCAAATGTTAATTAATGAAACATATGGTGAGCAGGGAAATCTAAATACACATTTACATACATGCATAACTACTCTTTTTCATAAAACCATATCTCTACATACTTACACATACACTTTTTCATCACTTTCACCAGCTGCTGCCAACAGCGCGTGTAACGCAAAGAATATCTTTTATACAAGGTGAAGTCCAAAATAAACAAGACTGAGCTAAAATAGAAACGACAGGCGCTTTGTTCTGATAACTTCGAGTTTATTTATTCAAAACAATCCTCCTCGAAATGGCTTCGATACACTGTTTTGCTCGATCTAAAAGCTTTTCCAAAGAGTGTTTCAGATTATTGACCGGAATATCCCGCAGTATGGCCTCTACGGACGCAAAACGTCCCTTTCACAGCCACCCGACTAGAAATTGTGGTAAGGCGATGACTAGGCGCAAATAAGGCAGACCGCATTCTAAATTTGCGCCTCATAAGGCAGCCAAACTAGGCCCCAGTCCCGAAAGGTATCGCCACACATCTGCCTCATTAGGCGCAGGTTCGAAAAACCAAACTTCGGTAATACTCCGGATGCCCTTCTACAAATCAGTTACGAATTCCAATTTACGCCTAAGTGAGACACTGCCACAGATTTTCGTGACCACAACCAAATTTGGTATTGTTCTGGCATGCCAATCTTTGCCTTGCCTAACGTGGGCTTGGTAAGGTAATAGTGAGGCGTGCCTGAGTAAGGCCTGCCTAATTCGGTCCTAACTGATTCTTCGGCATGCCTAACTGTAATTCTAGTCGGGCAAATGTAATTTTCCGAATAGATATGAAGAAGTCACAAGGAGTCATAGCAGGCGAATACGGTGAGTGATTGATCGTTAAAAAGCGATTTCTAGTTAAAAAATCAGTCAAAAGAGTGGATCGATGAGATGGTGAACTATCAATACAATAAGCGCCAGCTTCCTCCTTCGCAGTATTCAGGCCGATGGTAATAGATGAATGCGATGCAACAAACGCCTCAAAACGCCAAGATAGAAAATCGAATTGACGGTTTGGCCCATTGGCATGAACTCATTCCGGACGACTCCCTTGGAATCGTAAAAATAAATGAGCATCGACTTGATTTTTGACTTCTTCAAATGCGACTTTTTGGGAGGTGGTTCGTCTGGAGCCTTCCATTCCGCACTTTGACGCTTAGTTTCAGGTTCACCTTGGAAACACCGCATTTCATCACCAGTTACAATGTTGTAAAGGAAGTTCTCGTCTTTTCTCGCCTCTTTAATGAAGTCTCTCGAATGTTGAATTCTGAGCAAGTTTTGGTCCTCAGTCAACTTGTGCGGAATGAAACGTGCACATACCTTTCGTAAGCCCAAATATTCTGTTAAAATGCGATAAATTGATGTTTTGGAGATATTCAGCTCGAATTCCATGAATTTCAACGTTGATTTCGACTCACTTTTGATAAATTTACGAATGGTTTTTTTGATGGAGCTCTCGCTGATTACTGATTTGGGCGGCCCGTAAGTTCATTGTCATTTATGTGCTCACAACCATCTCTGAAACGTGTAAACCACTCATGAACTCTGGCAGGAGATAGACCATCATTGGCATTCACTTTTTTCACAAATTCAAATATTTTGGTAAACATTTTACTGATTTTAAAACAAAATTTGATATTAGCTCTTTGTTCGAAACTCATTTTTGTGCCGATGACACAAACATACTAACACTTTAGACGCAATAACTTCGTTTTCACTGAACTGAATGTCACCAAGTTTTCACTGGGAGTCAGCTGTGGATGTACCTTCCAACGCACTAACTCATTGAGAAGATGGCGCCATCAAAAACAGTTTTATGACGCCAGTCGTATTTATTTTGGACTTCGCCTTGTATTCACATTTTATTCCCATTATGCATAAGTGTGTGCTTGTGTGTGTGCGGGTGTGTGTTTTGCGAACACTCATGCAATGCTTTCCTTGCATACATACATACCTATCTAACTAAGTAATTCAATTAAATATTGAAAGCAAAATTGGGAAGAAGATTCGAAAAATCATTGGAGATCTAAATATTATGTATTATTAAATTCCCCGGATATGTTATGTCTTAATTAGGAAATAATGCAGAGTTTAATAAACACATTCGAAATTTGGTTTCCGTTGTTAAATATGCATTTAAATTAATGGCTAAAATCACAGATACGCCTGCACTGCAGTTCAATTCAATAATATTTAAATCTGATAGAAATATGTACTACACCCATAATCAAAAGTATTTACACAACGCTGAAATTGTCACACTATTTATTAGAAGCCTTTGCCTGTCTGTTTCTAAACAACTTTATAAAAAATATTGTTATTGAAATGTTTAGAGTATGCAAAGATTTACTTCACTCAAACATTTTGTGGGTAGCCAATCCTTTTGGCATGTTGTGAAATCCTGGTTGTGTAATACTGCCCATGCTGCCGACTTGTTTTAGAGTACCGTCAATGGACTTGAGCTCTCCATATCTGTAGAAGGACACGCACCGCCAAAACATAACTGAATTGCCACCGAATCTCTTAAGAGGCTGAGGGGAGCAGTGTCTATACAGATTTGGTGTCAAATATATGAATTTTCTCTTAAATTAACACTGAAACTAAAATGAGAACTAATTACGTCAGAACTCAATTGGCTTTTTAACACACTTTTATTAGCTCAGGTTGTATGTATGTATGTATGTATGTATGTAACGGAATCTTTGAGCTTAATTTTCAATGGCTTCTAAAAATCTGATCGACTTGGAATTCCGCACACCTATCAAGGACCGATGACAATGCAATAATTTGATAAAAGTTTTCCATTATCCTGATTAGGATTGCCAGGATTAATATTTTCTTTTTTTACCTGTGGGCAAAAAGTAAGGGGAATTTGGTTGTAAAATGAAAAATCATTATTTATTCTTGTAAATCAATTTCATCCCCTTCAAAATAATCCCCTCACGATGAAATACATTTATGCCAACGATTTTTCCAATCCCCGAAACGTGCCAAATAGTCCATTTCCGGTATAGCCATCAGCACCTTCTTCGATTCAGCTTTTATCTCCTCAATCGACTCGAAACGCGTTCCCCGGAGTGGTCTCTTGAGTTTCGGGAATAGCCACAAGTCACACGGAGCCAAATCAGACGAATACGGTGGTTGCGGAACGATATGCGTGGAATTTTTGGCGAAATGGTCACGAAGAACGAGTGTAGTGTGAGACGGTGCATTATCCTGATGCAAGATCAATAATTGTTGGCCCAAATAATATTCCTTATTAACAGTTTGGCCAGGTGGAAGGAATTCATAGTGTACCACACCATGACCTTTATTTTTGAACGACTTTGACGTGCTCTTTTCGGTCTGGCCTCGCCTTTAGCACGATATTCGCTTGATTGGTCAGTTGTTTCAGTGTCGTAAGTATAAATTCAAGTCTCATCTCCCGTAATTATGCATTTGAGCTTGTCCTGATAGTCTGAAAGCATTGTTTCATACACATCAACGCGACGACTTTTTTCCAAGAAATTGAGAGTTTTCGGTACCAAACGAAATTAGACTTTTCGTAGGTCCAAATGGTCTTTCAAAATGTTTTTCACAGATCCTTCTGATATTCCGATCATATCAGTAAGGTCTTTAACAGTCAACCGACGATTTTTGAGCACTAACTCCTTCACTTTATTGACGTGTTGGTCATCTGTTGACGTCGATGGTCGTCCGGAGCGCTCCAAGTCATCAACATCACTGATGCATTTTGCTTCACTTCCATAACCTTCTGTACATAGGTAGTTGCCAATAGAATGATTGTAATATTTACTATATCAAGCATCCCACGCTTTTAACTCTAATTTGAATTACTCTATTTGTATCTTAATTTTTGTTATAATTCTGTTCTGAGGTAGTTGACTATGACTGATCGTTCAATTTGCTATTACTTCATTATGGGTCTCTTTGTCATTAAAATTTATTTTGTATTTTTTAGTTCGAATGGCAATAAAAGCGTGTTTTTTAGTTTTTTTAAACTATATTTTATTATTTATGTACTCTTTAGCAAAGGCGAGATGCTTAGATTTGTTCGCTGGACTGCGCTGTACTGTTGCTTCACTCACTGCTTTTCCAATCAATCCTAAGAAGCATACTGCGAGATCAACAAGCTTGACGAGGGATTCTCCTTGCTCTAGGCCCTACTAGGGGCATTCCCTACTATTACATTTTTCGTTTTTTCTGGCCTAGGTTTTAGCAAACATTCTTTAGTTTCGTAAGGAAGTCGAATAAACTTTTTAATCCCTTAACTTAAAGAAAAGTCTAACAACTCCACTTGATTTCTCTATTAAAACACGTACACAATAACATGCGAAGTAAATTCTATCACAATATTGTTATTGTTTTTGTGTAACAGTAGGTTTTCATATAATGTCAGATTGATGGAAAATCAAAATAAATAATTGTCAGCAGACACTCTGTGTAAACAACAACACAAGCCGTCCACCTATACATACACAAGTACGTATACGCGTAGCTTCGTCGTACACAAAACAATTTGCCCACTCCTTGACGGGTCACAGAGTGCAATGACATTTGTGCCATCGAAGCAACGCAGACCGCCAAGGCAATAACCACAAATAGTAGGAACAACAACAGTAGCAATAACAGATTTAGCAGCAAAAACATGTCGCATGAAATTATTCTCACTGCGCTTGTGATTGGTTTCATCGCATTTTCTGATAAGCGCAAAATGTATACCCAACGTCCCGGCTGCCGCACACTGTGTACTTGCCACTAGTGCGACTAGTAGTTGTGCACAACCAACCAAAATTAAGAGGTGCTGAAGTGCTGATGCGCCATTCGCAAACATACAAATACAAACACACGCACACACACACAAATAATCATCATTCTATTTTCTTCACGCGCTTCTATCAATTCCAATGTACTTCACGGCTGCTGCAGCCAAACAAATAACTGATGCAGCGACCACAAATATTTTTTTATCAGCACCACGTTTTATGCTTGCTCTTCTTCTTCTCGCTCTGCTGTTGGTGTGAGTGCGAGTGTGCATGCGGCTTCTTATGTTTTTCTGGCCCTACATTGCATCACACCGCTTCGATTCTTTTATCGCTCTTATTTTTGCCTACTTCTTCTACTTATTTGTAGTCTGAAAATATTTGCTCTTCCGATGAACTGCCTGACTTCAGCAACGCTCCTTCCGAGCAGCCACAACCACAGCAGAGATTGCTTGAGCAGTCAGCTCCGTGGCAGGACCTTTGCTAACTTTGAAGGCCTCCTTTTCTTCGACGGCCTGCCCTTGTGGCAAACCATCTGTCTCTCTGTTTGTCTGCACGTCTGGCTGCACTTCTGCTTGTCTATGTGCTCGGCTATCGCAACTGAACGCAAGCAAACAGTGCACAAAAAATTTATTTTTGCTAGCAGCAACTGTTATTGCTCTGCAGTTGGAGCTTCTCTTGCAGTTGAGTTGCTGCAAGTTGTGCCTGTGTGTTTGTGGTGTTCGTCTGTGGTGTGAACAAATTTTTTAGTGTTGACGGTATGTGAAGCAATAGATAGTGTTTTTCTAAGTGCTTTTGTGCGAGTGTTTGGTTATGGCACGGAAAATTGTGTAAACAGGAAAATTGCATTTTTCGCCACTATCAGTCACTGTTCGCTTTCTCTCTTGGTTTGTCTAATCTAATTGAACTGATGCCCTTTTATTGAATTGACTTTTTTTCTTACTTTCTTATTGATGATTGCAATTATTATCGTAATAGATGGCAATATTTTTCATGTATATTTAATACTTGTTGGCTAGTTAGCTGAAATTCGTAGGAAAGGGCCAAAAAAATTATAAAATTTTGAGTTTGTTACTAAGTTTGTTCGCTGGCGGAAACGTCTCTCGAGTTATGAATTTATACGATACCGGGTCGCACGTATAGTATATCCATGAAGTCATGGGGTATGATAGATTTAAAACAATAAAGATGGATTTCTATGTATCAGTAGATGACTAAGTTGCTGGACTCAGGATCCTGTTACAAAAATTTAAACGGGCGAATAGAGTAAAACAAAATAGACGCAGTTTTTTTTTCAATTTTAAAAAGCAGAAAATCAGAAGTAGAACACGTTCTACAAAAGAATAACAGGTGGAGTAGAGGTGATGTGATACGGGCTGCAAAATACAGAAGTCATATGACAAAATGCAGTACTAGACCAGATTATTATTTCAGTAAACAATTATAGAACATTTGAAACTACAGATAGCAGGCAGGAGACGGAAGACAAACTTTTGAGGAAAGCAGATAAAGTAAAATAAAAAAGAGCAAAGAAAAGATAGGCAAAGGTATATAAGATGAGAGCCGTAGAGAACAAGATAATAATTTCAATGGTAGCCTATGTATCAGGAGACAAAAGATAGAAAATATGACACCGAAGATTGTTGACAGAAAATGGGTGGACAATTACAGAAGAAATAATAAAAAGTAGAGCGAAGAGAATAGGAAAAACAGTAAAGAAAAGACATAGAAAGAAAGATATGAAACAAGAGAAGGAAGAAGAAGGAGGTCACAGGAAATTCAAAATTGTTAATAGAAAACCGGTGTACAATTAAAAAAGAAAATAGATAAAATAGGGTATGAAATGGAATAGACAAGGGACTAACAAAAGTACAATATATATAAGATTACTGTCTAAAACAGGGTTCGGTACTCGAAGTGTAACCTACTTCAGACCGCTCGCGTAGCTGGTGCACCCGAATAAGCTGTCTGTTAGCTAGCTACGTGACAGTCCAGAGTATTGTTTACGAGAGTACGAACGCATTTTGCCAAGAGTAAACGCGAAGAAAGAAAATCAGCAATGAATTTCAATCGTCCTTGTGTGATTGCAGTATATTTGGCTGGAAAATCACAACCAGCGATTGTTCGTGAGCCCGACCACCTTAAAGTAAATTAAGTTTTTGTTTATCGTACCATTACTCGTTACAATGATACTGGTAGCATCGCGAAATGTCATGGAGGTGGTCATCAAAAGACTGCGACGTCACCTGAAATGGTTCAAAAAATGAAGAAGCGACTGGAGCGAAATTCCTGACAAAGTGTCAATCAAATGGTAAAAAAACTGCAAATATCTGACCGTAGCATCCGTCGCATACTGCAAAATTATCTCAAAGTCAAGGCTTAGAAGATCCAAAAGGCGCATGATCTCACACCCTCACACCAAAGCAGTAACAAGTCAGACTTCAGAGAGCGAAGGAGTTGCTTCGCTTAGCCGAAAGCTGTCAATTTCCGAACATTGTGTTTTCTGACGAGGAAATTTTTCAAATTGAGCAATTCGTGAACTTCCAAAACGATAGGGTTTATTGGACCAACCATTCGTACGAGAATTTGAGTCTTCGATTGGCCACCAGCAGCCACCCGCCATAGATAATGGTTTGGGATGTTGTAACCGCAAATGAGTTCTCTCCAATCATTTTCATCGAGCCTGGCGTCAAGGTAAAAGGGAAATATTATCGGGAGAGTATTCTGGAGGTTGCTTTAAAACCGTGGGCAGAATAACAGTTCGGTGGCAGACCGTGGACGTTTCAACAGGCACGTTGTGCTCCAGTGAACCAAGAATGGCTAAAAATCAACGCTCCGAATTTGTAAACGTCCACACTCTCAAATTCACCAAGCGCGAATTCGATGGATTATTCTTTTCGGGCCATTTTGGAGAGCAAAACTCGAACTAAAAGATTCACCAGTCTCGAGGTGTTGAAAAAAGTCTTTGTCCGCGAGTGGACCAAAATACCTGCAAGTCACATTGGGGCAGCTTGCGATTCATTTCTGGACCGTCTCAAAGCCAAAGTCAAGTCAAGGCGATAGCTAGTCATATAGATGAAAAGAAAATTTATTCTTAATTTTGTATTATTTTCACACATTTTTTACTTTGAATTGAATAAAAATAATTTCCATACTAAATTTATGGCCTTTTAATTGGTTACACTTCGAGTGCCGGTCCTTGTAGAAACAAGAAATGATATGAGATGGAAAATAGGAGGTCGTTTAGATTAAATAGAGAGTTGCCTGAGAAAAATGAGAATAAAAAAATGAGAACCATGAAGGGGCAAGTGAGCAGATGTAAAATACGAAACACGGCGGTGAACATACAAAGAATAGGAAATATTTAACAATAAAATTATATGAGACAGAAAACGAGCAGATGATTATTGAGAGAAAACAGAAGCCAAACTAAATAGGAATTTAAAATAAAATGAGAAAGAGAATAGATATGCAAGCAGAGAGCAGAGCATAGAAGACAGAATAGACCAGGAGGTTGCTGAAAGGAAACCAGATTGTGGTAGAAAGGAGATCAGACAAAAATAGAATTGAAGAGAAAGAGGAAGAAGAAGTAATAGAAATAATAACAGAGCAAAGGGGCAGATGAAACTATAACAGAAATATTATAGAAAGAATAACATAGAAAAGAGCAGATGTGAATATAAAAGAAAGAATAACAAAAACAAGGGGGCAAATAGAAATACAATGTAATAGAAATAAAAACAGAGAGGCGAGCCGGAAGACATGGGGCGAAGAATGGTTAAAAAATATCGTTGGAAATAAGAAACAAGAGATATGAAAGAGAGTGAGGGAGCTAATTGATAGGAGATATTAAGTCAGAAAGAGAAGAAAGTATGAAACATTGCAGCGAACAGAGATGGAAGAAATAACTCAGATACAAAATGTGCCGTACATTAATTCATATCAACAGCAAAGTAATTCTAAGTGATCCAAATAATTTGTATATGGTAATAAATTTTTCGGAAAATTTTAGTGTAGCAAGAAGTAAACTGAAAAATATTTCGAAAAAAGTTCATAAAGATTTATTCAACGTTGAAAATTTTGGTATGGAATTTTTAAAGTCAAATACCATTTGGAACTTTTTAAGTCAAAAACACATTTTCAATGTGGTTGTGGTCTGGGGACTGGGAAGACCAGTCCCATACTGTGACGCCATTTGCTTGTTTTTTTATTTCTCAATGTGTTTTTCTAAGAGCAGTGGTTTTGATGATGCGGGACGGTAGGATATGTTCGCCTCCTTCAGTCAACGTTTGATCGAGTTGATACTCCCATCTATTCCCTTTTTAGCAAGAACTGATCGTGCTTGGCGATGTCGCAAAGAAGGGTCCCGTTGGACGATCACTTTGTCCTGATTTTTTGTCGTCACTCGCTTCAAGCCGGGCTCGGAAAAGTCAACAACAATTTTGTGCATCTTATACCGCTAATTCCACATCACAACAAACTTTTTTGATTTTTTTGATTACTTTTGCAACCGCCTCCAAACGTTTCGCGTACTTCTCAGTCATTTTTGGTGTTTTTCGTTTACGGGAAAGTTTCAAACGATACTAATCTGAGTTAGCACTGGCGTCGTAGCCCTTGACTAGGTCTATTACACAGTAAGAAACAGAACGAAATGTATCTTGAAGTTCCAAGAAAAAAACCGGTTCTTTTCTTCTGACACAGACTGTAAACTTCCAACTAAACTGCACATTGAAGTGTTTTAGACAATTCAGTTTTATAATACAAGTTTATTCCTCAAAAGTGCTATTATCGCATTCAAAGTAATCCCTCAATCAACTGCAAAGCTCCTTTCTGGAACTCTATTTTCGGTATAGCCATTAGAACCGTATTCGATTTTTTCATTACTTCCTTTTGGCTATTTCGGCCGATAAACGCATTCCCTGTAGTAGCGTTTTAACTCGACCTAACAGAAAAATATCGCATTCCATATCAGAAGAATTCGATGGCTATTGGAATGTATTCGTTTCGTTCTTGGTGGAAAATTCACGGATAATGATGGACCTGTGCGATGGTTTATTATAATGTTGCAAAATTCACAAGTGGTTTTCCAAAAAATTCTTTCTTTTTTGGAGAATTGTTTCACGACATCATCTCATGACGGCCAAACAATAACCATTATGGTTGAAGTCCATAAAAATCGTGAGCATTGCTTTCTCTTTTTCCCGGAAACGTAATGGTGTTTTCGTCTCGGCTCATTCAGAGCTCTCCGCTTACTCGGCTGATGTCTGCGTCTCGTATCCATAAACCCATATCTTGTCTCTAATAATGACGCATTTGGTGAATACTGGGTCGGCTCCACCCTTGGAAATTATGTCTTTGGGATTCATCTATCAACGCAGTCCCTTTTTTCTATGAATTTCAGTTCTTTTGTGACCAACTTTGAAGAAACACGGCGCGTACCCAATCATTATCTACAATGTCTTGAACGGATCCATGTCTGGAATGGCAATGTCCATGTCCTCTGTCAGCTCTTTGATGGTTATTTTGTGCATATCGACCAACTTTTTTTCACTTTATTGATGTTTTCATCAGTTTGGGATATCAATGGTCTGCCACTATGTTCGTCATACCCGAAGAGAATCATTACTGAAATAGTTTCCCAATAATACTAACGTTTTCGCACCATTGACTCCACTTTAACGCAAAATTTAATACAAACTCGTTGTTGGAAATTCAAATTCATTTTTGACACTGTAAAAAAAAAAAAAGATATAAATTCACTGGAAAGTGCGTAACTTTAACAAATGTCAAGCAATGGCGACAAAATTTTGGTAGTAATGTTAATGATTAATATGGCAACCTAATAAAAAACAAGTTTCGCTTGTTTTTGTTGAACTCAAATAAGTTAACTTAGAGCGTTAAGTGCCGGTTGTTCCAGGAACTTTTTGGTCAAGGTGGAATTTACGCGCAGTCCACTTACAATCAGTACCTGTTCTAGTTTTAGGTAAATTTAAAAACACCCCAGTGGGTCAAGCGGGATGCATTGCCCTCATCTATTGAATCCATCCTACTCTTGAACTGGACCTTGGAACTACTTTAAGCGAGACGCAAATTTTAAAGCGCTAATCACATTTCTTCTTCGTCAAATTTAAGCGCCGTTGGAATACAAGTAAATCCATATACATACCTAAGCACACATCTCATAAAAGCCCATAAATTCTCAGTTCATACTCGTATAATGATTATCCCCGCCATAAGCGCAAAAATCTTATTTGCGCAAGAATTTCAAATGCAAAATGTGATTATAGTTAACAACATAAAATTTGCTGTCGCTGCTGCTACTCAGCAACATTACAGCACACGCGGCGAGGACGTCATCGCCAAATGCGAAATTTGCTGTCAATACGCCATTGAACATGCCGTCGTGCATGGCTTTTCGATATGGCTCCATGGCTCTGTTGTTTTCATGCTCGCTGCTGATGCTGCTGCTTTATTGTTCTAATACTGCAGCGTCTGCCTCGCTGCTTCGCTGGTTGTTGTTTGTGCTTTTGTTGCTTTTAGCTTTATTCCCTTACTATGTTGTCTCTTATCATCAACATGTCTTGCTGTTGTTTAATACAACCATATAACATACATATTTTTGTTCTCTATCCTCTTCGCTTGCCATTGTTGTTCATGGTCGTCTGCCTTCCTAACTGAAAGAATAATGTGGCATTTTCTTTTCTCTCGGGATTCTCTAGCAAGTAAACACAAAAATTTACTCTTAAATAAATAAATAAAAATACACTCTTTAAATAAATAAATTTTTACTGCGAAGCATAGTTTTAGTAGCATAAGAGGTAAGAACGGCAATGGTAATTAAAGACATTTATTTATTTACTAAAAAGTTGCCGCGAAAGAAATTGATAAAAGAGAAGATTGTTTCCTTCACATTTTTAACAGACTCCCTCAGAAACTTTGGGTACGTAAACAGCCGGGTCGGTTTGTGGGGAGGCAAAAAAATCGCCCATTGCTCTGTGAAAATCATATTCTAGGGTTCAAAATAAGAAACTTTGCCGAAGGAACCTTACCTCTAAAACGAATTCTGATGCCCCCCAATTTGGGTCCAACTTTTTAGTTTCTTTTCTCATGTAAAGGCCAAAAATTTGAACAAATTTTGAAATAATTGTATGGGGAACCCCCCAGGAGAGTTCCAGGAGGTGTGCCACTGGTATGGGTGGATCGGCCGTCCAAAGTTAGTGGGGGTCGGTCATACATTTGGACTCGATTGGAGCACTCTAAATGGGTCAAAGTGGGATTTTGCGTTCGACCCAAATTGGGAGACATCAGAATTCGTTTTAGAGGTATGGTTCCTTCGGCAAAGTTTCTTATTTTGATCCCTAGAATACGATTTTTATAAAGCAATGAGCGATTTTTAAATCGACCCGCCCTAGTACACATCCACCTGATCTTGATCAAATTCCATCACAAGAAGATTGAGGGGGTGGAGCGTTTGGAGACAGGCTTCTATCGTTCGCGGATGGCTCGAAGTTACAACAGATGACAGGGTTTTTACGAGGAACTGAAATTCAGGCTACCGCACCACTACAGTGTGTTCTAAGCGGAAAACGTCGCAATCAAAAATAACCGGGCACTGACTTTTGAGAGTCCATGCCAGGAAGATGGGGTGGCCGTGCAATGACAGATAGCAATTATGAAAAATGTAAGAAAACAGTATTTCATCTGTGTAAGATGAAAGACATAGAATGCTGGGGGAATTCTCGATGGTTAACTTAAAAGAAATTGCAGAAAAGAAAGTAGACATCGTAGGCAGATCCATAGTCAAATAAAGATTTCTCGAATAATAAAGAGCAGTGGTTCTACAAGTGGTGTATCAAAATGGCATCTTTTGTGCGAATTGGCTGTGTCACACAGATCTCCACCACCACCACTTGCATCTATAATAACTATCACGGAAATAAATATCTACACCGATAGCTAAGCGGCAATTAGGGTCCTGGGCTTGATGTAGGCGTGCCCGAAACTGGCAGGTTAATACCTGGCTTCTGTTTCGATCGCATTCAAATTTCTTCAAAAAAATCATCAGGATAGCTGGTCACAAAACATTGCAGGGAACTTGACAGTGAATCTGTGAGGTACTTTTTCCGTGAAATGACAGGATTGGTACTCCCTTGACTACGGGTGGTCTGCTGCTGGAAACGTAGGCTTCATGGTAACTCAATGAGCGTTAGGCAAGTGCAACAAACAAAATGTCTTAACATGGATAAACAGTTAAACTGCTTCTGCGGGATCCCAATGGATCACCAAGGGTCTAAGAGAGTTGATTTAAAGACCGACTGCCATTTTCACCTAACTACTAAAGTGAAATAACTTGAATGCTCGCAAGATTCTTCAAGCCACTTGTGGGATGGGGACGCTGGTATACATGCCATTATTATTAGAAGGCCATTACACAGTGCGACCAGAGTTGATCTATTGTGAAGGGCCTATTTTTGTAACCCTAAAGTTTTAGGCTTTTTAAAAATTTTAGCACAATTTTAGGTTTGTTGTCCCAAAGATTGCATGGAGATACTACGATATCACCAAGGTGATGAAGTCTCTGTCTGCCCAACGCAGGACACTCACAAAGCACATATTCTGAGCTTTCTATGTCCATTTCGCAAAAGCGGTAGACATTGGTCTCTCAATAATATTTAAGTGATACCTCAGGCTGCAGTGACCTGCAAGATATCCAGTTAAAAGAGAGTAGCTTGTCAGATATTCCTTTGTTGGGACTTGGGAATAGTGTGGCTTGACGCTGGCCGGCACAGGTTAGCCAGTGTGCAGCAAATTTCCTTTCTTTCCATTTGCTAAGAAATTCATTAATGTGGCTTTTTGTGAGTCCACAGAAAGGCTTAGGACCAGTAAGCATGTATTTCTACCTGGAATATTGTTGGGTAGAGTCCCATTGGAATCGATTTTTTGAATTTAGACCAATTGATTCCTGCCGCTGTTCTATCATTTTCCAATTTGGACCCATCAGTAAACCATAGCCAGGTTTGATAGTGATGGTATTAGTTCTCCAGTCTGTGCGTTCATTAATTATAACTTGGAAGTTGGGTGATAGTATATCATCCCTATGAAGAATGGGAATATGTTGGAAGTCTTCAAAGATCTTTAAATGTCCTTTCATATCCCCACTGTTAAGTTCAGATATACCTTTTAATCTTAAGGCACTCGAGCGAGCTTAACTTTCAATCAATATTGGCACTATAGGCACGATGGGCACTGGCTACTAGCAGGGTGCGAAGTTTGTATGTGGCTCGTATGTGTTGGAGGATGTTTGCCCATATTGGTGCTGCGTATTATCTTTAAACTTCGCCAAAGTAGGAAACCACATACAACTTTGTCTTTCATTGGTGCCAATAAAGTTTCTTCGATTTTTTCGCATTAACACTAGCATTTCTTCTCTCATGAGCCCCTTGAGTCCGCTCCACAATTGGAACTACAATGCATTTTTAGTCACCACACCGCGGCTTTCATCTTAGTGATTATTTAATATTTGGGGAAATGCCTTTTCAAGGCTTTGAAAGGATCAGTCTCCTTAACTATTTTGCGTATTTTTGTTGTTGTTGCTCATTTTATGATCGCTCGATTTGCCAATAGGTATAGCTCCACGTTCACTTAAGCAGACAACAGCAAAGCCCTGCATAAGGTCTCAGTTGCTCACTGCTCACTCATGATTAAACTGTTCAGGAGTACCTATCGTCGTTGACTCTCTTTATAATAATGTATCTTTAATAAAGCCCTGAATGAATCAGCTGAAACCATAAATCCTTTCCTTATTACTGCGTACTGATTTCTCACGCTGACGAGAAGCTATTCTGCTAGGGCCCACCACCGCCAATGCCCACTTCCTCACAGCATTTTCATAATAGAATGAATCACAGAGCAAACCTAACAAAAAGTATTAAATTTTTAATAGGTTCCTGCAAATGTTGTTCTAGCTTTTTAAATTGAGGAGGTAAAAACCTCCTAACCACTTCGTACTAAGGAAACTTCGAAAAATATTTTTGCATAAAATTTAAATGCCTAGAGGCTTAACGTTGAAATAAAAACGCACAGCCAAGTACTCTACATATGAAAAAAACTAAATACTTAAATAATTAAACCACAGACCATTCAAGTTGTTTGCGTTGTCTGACCTTCGGCTTTTCAATTAAATGAAATACACACGCACACACACATACAAGCTGAAATAACAATATCAAAGTAAATTGCTCGCGGATACATTGTAATTAGTAAGCATATTCACTATTTGCTACAAAATATACCAAATCAAACTTTGTTGGAGTGCATAACTTTGAATGTAACTAGTAGTAGGAAGAGCAGGCCAGTGAGTAAGATGAAGAATGAGACACTTTTATACATACATACATACACAAGTAACGTAATAGTTAAAGTACTGGGAAGTCGGGAGGCTGTTGGCAAGCAGTATTGAGGCAGGACAACAACAGAAACAAACTAAGGACAAAAACCTATAAAAGCGGTCACATTCAGGGTCGCCTCCATGGCGTATGAGTAACATTTAATTTATTCCTCGTATTACAATATACTTCAATCCAATTAAGTTTTGCCAGGCGACAGAAAATGTGTGCCAAAAACAAAAAGAAAAAACAAAAATACAACTAAAATAAGAAAACAGTAACAATTTCTGTATAGTCACTCGAGCAGCCAAAAAGTGACAGCCTGACACATGTAAATCTCATTGTATGCATATGTGTTTAGTATTGGCGTGTGTATGTATGTATGTATGTATGTATGTATGTATGTGTATACCACCAACTGTGTGTATCAACGTTAATACTGCACGAAATGGCACGCATTGAGACCTTCAATTACTTAAAGCAACAATAAAAATATATACAAGTAAATTTGTAGGCTCATATTGGCGACATTCTAACACAGTCATCCAGTCACTCATTTATAAGATGCTGTGTGTGTATATGTTGTACCCAACAATAGGAACATGGCAATAGAAAAAACTGGCAATATATTGAGCTACAACAAGAACACACAATCATTGCGTCTAAGCTGTAGAGAAAAGCCTTGAAGGCGTTGAAACGTGTGAGCCAAAAATTCAATTTAATTCGCTATGCGACAACATGTAATGCTCTAAAGCAAATACTAGGGTGGGATGAATAGTAATCGGATTAGGCAAACCAAAAAACAAAAACAACAAAAAAATTACTAGCACTTAAATCTGACTCTTTTTGGTAACATTTTAGTAAATCACTTTATTACGATTGAATTTGCGAGATTTTGAGATATATGTAGCAATTTATTTATTTTGAAAATGTTTTAGAAGCGCGCAATTGGTTCACAAAAAAATTTATATTTCAATATATAAATTAATATAGTTTTATATAATAAAGTCCAGATTAGGGCTTGAAAGAAAAAAACGTAATTATGAGCTCACCACAGCATCTACAGTAGTCGAATATGTTGATGCGTGGCTACCAAACGGAAGTGAAAGGTTAAGATTTCGAGACAGGAAAACCCAAATGACAGAAAAAGTTTTTTTAATAACAGCTGCCCCTACGCTGGACACAAAAAACAACCGAGTTCATTTCAGCCATGAAAAAGCTCCTCATAAAAAACCGATTGCCGCTCGGAGGCAAAATTCCCTCCCCATTTGGGGAAAAACATCAAGACGCACACCAGAAAAGTGAAGAGGAGCTTAGTGAATCCACAAATTAAGGATTTAAGAGACATATATACAAGTATGTATATGTGTGTTCTGGGCATATACATATAATGGGTATTCCTTTAGATAATATGACATACTACAGGAAGAACAGCCTATTTCGGAAATTTAAACTATAAAGAAACCCAACTCCAAGTTTTCAATTCGGTATTCCTTCCAAGCAAATATAGACACAATTTCATCGTACGAATTAAAACGGATATATAAATACAAATATTTGAATGATCTCAGAAAATCCAACAAAGCAGACGATAAGCAAAAATATTTGCAGGCAAAGCAATTGTTTAGAAACACATGCGAGAAAGCGAAGAAGGATTATTATGAAGAACTGGAAAAGAGAATCAATAAAACCACAAATTCAAAAGAATGGTGGAGCCTTGCCAAAGAAATAAGAGGATAATCATTTAAAGTTGGTGTAGATATTACGACATCGAAGTTTAAAAACTATTTTCAAGACTTACCAAATCTGCCCCAGTTGACAAAAGATATTCATTATGCACCTGCTTTGCATACAGATACGGTCCTTGATAAATATGTAAAAATAATTGAAATCCAACAAATAATTAAAAATGCTAAAACAATCAATGCCCCTGGAGAAGACAGAATACTGTATGAGCTGCTAAAGGCCGCCTCAACAGAATTTATCATGGAGCTAACGAAAGTATACAACATCATCTTCGAGACCGGAAGAATCGACGAAGCATTATTTAAAATAATAGGTTTCCCAATCTTTAAAAAAGGAAATGCAAATGTAGCAAGCAACTATCGGGGGATATCCTTTATGAACTGTATCGCAATAGTTTTTATGGGATTGATTAATGAAAGACTTACAAACTGGATAGAAAACATTAACATGCCCACTGAATTTAAAGCCGGCTTTAGAAAAAAACTACTCAACGGTGGATAACATATACAATCTTGCATCTATAGTACATTTAAAGTTTAACGAAAACACAAAAGTTGAATCATATTTTGTGGAATTCAAAACGGCTTTCGGCGGATGGGACTATCCAACAAAATAACAAATCTAATTGAAAATGTATAGTCGAATACGAGAACAGCAGCTTGCACAGGAAGAGAAGTATTAGATTACTTTGAAACCGGTACAGGGATGAAACAAGGCTGTCCGTTATCACCTTTGCTCCTCACATTATACCTAAATGATCTACATGACTGTTTGAAAAGTGCTCTACTGATTGAGACAATACATGTACGCCTTCTTCTCTTGGCTGATAATCCTAATTTCATGCAATCTTTGATTAAAAGACTCGAAATGTAGTGGAATTGTAGTGGAACACAGACAAAATGGCGTTTGCTAAATATGTGTGGTTCATTCTCAACACAAATTAAAAAATTTGGGGTTCATTCTCAACACAACATTTACCTGTACTAACGACATAAATAGGGTTGTGGGGAGCATTTATGCTACATTGCGTAAGCTGAGAGTCCCTGCAACATTCACGCCAGAGAAAACGAGGCGCAAATTTGTTCTCCAGCTAATTATGCCTCTCATTACCTACTCAGAGGTGGTATACAGCAAACTTGACTCCACATCTTGCCATAAACTTAATGTGACATTTAATAACGTCACGCGGTATGTATATGGGATTGGCAGATATGATCATATCTCTGCATGGCGATCAAGGTTACTGGGATGTTGCCTTAATAGTTATTTGTCTGCTAGAAATTGCATATTTTTATGCAAACTTACATTATTCAAGTCTCCGCGGAAAATCAACACTTCCCACAAATTACGATTATTCGGCAAAAAATCAGACATTTTCACAAACCCAAAAGTATATGATAGCAAAACAAAATCACTAATGAGTCGAAACAGTTTGTTTACCATGTTTCTAAGCTTGGTTTATGTCGTTTAGGTTATGTTAGATTCGACTAGCACACACTGCTGGCGTAATCTATTGACAAACAGTGGGAACTTAGTTGCGCATCTAACAATTTTCTCTGCCTAAGTTAAAGTACCAGTCATGACTTTTCAAGGAATTTTTTGTACTTGCAAAACGATGGTCGTGCTATTACTTTCCTTGAGTTATAAACACTTATTTATTTTGAGTTAAATGTTGAGACTGTTGAGAAATAAATTGAATTTTTTCCTGTTATTTTCCGCTTTAGCGACTAACTCGTTTACTTTCAACCTACCCTGGTAAGCGTGTAGAAAAAATTCAAGAACAACGAAAATATTACACTCACGAAGACGATGCCGCTGACAGTGACGACAGCAGCAATGACAAACGATTTATCTCGATTTACATACAAAATGAAATTTTTGCATATTCTGCGACAACTCAGCCATATTTAATGGAGTTTTTGATTTGCCATAAGCAGAGCGGATGAGACTCACCAGATATTTTACTTTAAAATAAATTATAGGAATGACGAATAAATCATATTTCATGTGCTTTACATATTAAGCGTATACATACGAGTACGTATTTAGAATATTTATGCTTGTGAGCAATACCAACGTGCGAACAACATTTTTTGTTTGATCAGTGTGAGAATTTTGTTGGATTCGCAGAAGGAAGTGTAAATATTAAAATCCTCATTAATATGTATTGTATTTGTGTGTGTATATATACACATATATATTTACAAATATATATTATGAAGATTAGCTTCCAAAAATTACAAGGCGGAGTACGGGAGTACCTCATAATCCACCAAGTGTCAAGTACTGCAAATATGCTTCAAAGTAAATTGCCTTCTTCTTCTCACTTCATTTCGCTCACATCCTCTCTGACACACACACATCTACGTATTTAAGTTACTAGCTCATTTGCGCGCTGACCTCAGAGTTGTGGCCATCTGACTCTGAACAGCAAGCATTAATACTCGTATAAGTGAAATGAGCAGGAAAATCGAAAAATACCACAATTCCAAGCGAGCGTATGAGAAGTAAGAAATTTTCAAATGTTGCAAATTTGCTGCTGATTTAGTAAATTTGCAGTAGTTACTAAACTTATTCTACATACTGCCACCAACAGCTTTCAATCCGACTTAATTTATTAAAAGTACAAAAACAACAAAATATTGTAGGCATTTTGTCGATATCACAATTTGGAGCTTCTTATTATCTATTCGCGTATTTTTTGCCTCCTTTGTGCCAGTTTCACATTGTGCATCCACGTCTTCATATTTTAAGATCGAATGGTATTTAGTAATCGCAATAGATGGCAGTCGCATATGATGTGCAGGGCTATACGAATAATTTTCTTGTTTTTAGTACTAATAATTCCTTGATATGTCCGACCTTGAAACCTCGGGATATAACACCAATTGATAGAAAAAATTGTTTCCAAAAGCAATCGCGTATGGACAGACAACAAAGGCAAACGTCTCAGTGCATTTCTACCTTGAAAAAAGCTTGCCATAATAAACCAACTGACGTTTGGGGATGGCATAAAACCGAAGGTCTCTCTATGTGTGGGAAAACATTAAAAAGCACACCACGAATAGGTGATAGAGCACCCAAAGAGGTGTAAAGGCCAATCATATATATATGGATACGTGCATATATACATAAGTAAGAATTTTTTTCCTTGTTCACTTCTCTCGGCAGCATAGGGTCTCGACAAGACTCTTCCATCGTACACGGTTTTGTGCTGTTGTTTTTCCACCATCCCATGAGATATCGGGATCTGCTAGTTCGCGCAGCACCCACCCTTTCCAAGTGTTTTTTGGTCGAACGCGACCTCTGCTCCCTTGGGGGTTCTAGTCCAGTACCATCCTCGTGATGCTATCTGGTAGTTTTCTCAGTGTGTGATCTATCCATCGCCCACTTTCTGCGTTTGATTTGCACAAGGATGGGTTCCTCGTTCGTTAATCTCCACAGTGCATCTTTACTGATGGTGTTTCCATATATAGGGTGGTTAAATTTCAACGGCCGATGTTGATTTCAAACCACACCTAAACGTGAACTACACTGTTGGACTTCTTTCTTTGTGGTTTTTTGAAAGAAAAGGTGTACGTCGATAAGCCAGCAGAAATTCAAGAGCTAAAGGATAAGTTCATTCGGCACATTAACGGCATAGAACCTCAATTATGTCTCAGGGTAATCAAATATTTGGGCCATCGGAAGGAGGTGTGCCGCCGAGGCCGCGGCGGACATTTGGCCAATATTTTGTTTCATACATAATTGAGCCATACCAGTTTTATCACAGTAAAGAGAAATGGCAATAATTTCCTACACAAATTGTATTTCATTCAAAATGAACATCGGGCTTTTAAACTTAACCACCCTTTACCAAAAACGTACCTTTGAAGGGGTTTTATACAGTTAGGAGGCCGAAAAAAGCGAATTTTCCAGAATTTTTTCTGAAAAAATTTTTAATTTTATTGATTTAGCTGATCTTCGGGATCTCCTCTCAAAACAGACGTTTTGCGGTGACCATGAACTGGATTCTCTGAAATTAAAGAACTCAACGGGTTTCGTAAAAAAATAATGTTAAATCAAGTAATTAGTCGAAAGAATACACAAAATAAATTTTTTGGACAAAACGGCGGTTTCTCAAAAAAAAAAACTCGATTTTTGACCAAAATTTCGGCCTTAAGTTGTTTATATAACAAACAAAATATTTATCAGTGAGAAAAATCTTCGATTAATTACTGAAAAGTATATTGCAACCTCGTGTTAAAATTTGAGACTAATCGAATTGGCCGTTTTCGAGTAATGTCACCGATTTAGAAAACAACATTTTGGGAAAAAACGCGTATAAAGTTAGAAAAGCACTTTACATAGGATACAAATTTTATTTTACCTTACATGGAGTTGTCTATTCCAGGACCATATGAAAATAAAACACCCTCCGCCGCTTCGGCAGCTTCTAATAACTCGAATTGATGTTATCTGCGGGCCATTCTTCCATCTCGGGTGCTCTCACGCGCTCTGAGATCGGAAATGTTCACGCACTGCTCATCGGCCTTGTACTTTCAAGCACTCTGAAACGCCTTTCCTAATTTTCGTGTAACTTCGAAAATATTCACCGAATCAATATTAAATTTGCTCTGTCTATTCCTAAATATACACATGGCCCACAAAGTCTGCGTTCACCCTACAATAACTTTTTAGTGAATGAAACACACAACTGATTTTATAATTTTTATAAATTTGTATATACTTATATGTTTATTATATGTTTAAGTTTCAAAAACAAAAATTAATTTCAAGATTCCTCACATAAGTTTCTAGATAACGGTGAATAATGGCGTTCAGTCTTAAAGTCTAATACGAAAACATGATATGCTATATGCCTAAATTAAATCTAATATTAAGTTGGATATCCACGTTGCTTCAGGACTTCACCCAGCCTATTTGGCATTGAACTAGTTTGATTTCCTCTGCTGTTATCTTCCTCCAATCTGCCTGCATGACACTCCGCAAAACCTCTTTACTAGTAATCACTTGCTGACGAATTCTTTTTTCCAATAGATCCCACAGATGCTCGATGAGTTTAAGATCTGGGGACTGCGACGGAGTTTTAAGCTGTTTTGGGGCGTTGTACAAGAGCCAAAGCTTAACGATCTCGTCTGTGTGCTTCGAGTCGTTATCTTGTTGAAACCAAAATGTTCTTGATAAGCCGAGATTTTCTGCACTTTGCTTTAAATTCCGTTTTAGTATGTTCAGGTGTGATGCAGCCCCAAACCATAACCCCGCCACATCCGTGCTTAACCGTGCCAACAAGATTTTGCTTTTCAAGAGCAGTTCCAGGTGTTCGCCGAACAATTTGACGGCCTACTTTTCGAATATACAAAATTTACTTTCGTCTGAAAACATTACTTTTTTTCAGAACTCGGGAGGCTTATTTATGTACTCATTAGCAAACTGGATGCGTTTACGTCTGTTCACAAGAGAAATGAAAGGCTTTCTTCGGGCGACTCTACCATGGTATCCAGCATGTCGTAGAACTTTTCTGGCAGTTTCAGCGCAAATCCTTTTTTTAAATGTTTGATTTATGTTTTCAACTAATTTTGAGGATGTAATCCGGGGGTTAACCTTTGCCAAGTTGATTATACATCGGGTCGATTTTTTTTTTGGACGCCCTGACCTGGGCTTAGATGTAAAAATTCTAGTTTGCCGAAAATTTGTTACAACTCGCTGAATAGAGGAATACATTCACCCAATAGATCTTCCAATATTTCGGAAACTTTTTCCGTCTTTCCCCACTTTTATAATTATTTTTCTCTCGGAGACCCTTATTTCTTTCCCCTTTAAAATGTTCAACTAAGATTTGTTAACATTCAGTCGAAGTAATGCGCAATCAAAAATTAATATAAATAAGGAAAAATATCTTAAAATTAACAGTATCATTAAAATAAACAGGCTGAACGCAGACTTTTTGGTGCCACATTTACATGCTGCTAAAATTATTTTCCCGTTATCTGAAAAATGAAGTGGGGAATCTTTTTTTGCCCTTGAAAGCTGGAAATGGAGTCAATAAACAAATTGTAAAGATTTCAATTTATTCATGATATGCTATATTGTTTCTAATAAATTCACCTATTCGGGTGAACGCAGACTTTGTGGGGCATGTGTATGTACATGAAGAAAAAAAAATCGATTTTTTTAAAACTCTAACTGTATGTAACCCCATAAGATTGTGCATCCTCTAATTTTAAATTTAAGGAAACATTCGTCGCACTCTTTAGTGACGAAAGTGAAACCACTTTTTTTTCATTTAAATATTAAAAACAAAAGATATTCACTAAAGATATTCACTAAATTTACAAGCATCACATTTCCCATCAAATCGTTCAGGACAAGGTCAGCAACGAATTTCGCTTAAGCGTACGTGGCCTCTTATTGCTCTTACACTCAAAAAAACAAAAAAAAAACGAACAAACAATAGGAACAGAAATAACCTAAATTAGCAAGAAAATAAACGAAGAAGTTCGAAGTGGCTACGGTGTGGTGCCACATGCAAATTACCGACAAGAAACAACTGGTTTTCACGCTGCTGTGCATTTCTGGGTCGAACCCAACCGGCGTTGACAGCTGCGCGGCCAACAACAATTTTGTGTCACCCACCCACTACAACACATCCGCCAGCACATCCTCGTATTGCGCATGCAAATATTCTTCGCTGCAGTTTTTCCGCACTGCTTTCGTACGTTTGTTTGTATGTATTAATTATCTCGAATGCGCACTAAGCTTTTTCGCTTGCTTTCTTATTGCTTTCTTATTACTCGGCCTTTGTTCTCCAACATTCACTTATTTCACTTTTATTTGATTTTATTTTCCCACTTTACTTATTTTATTTTTCTACATTCATTTGGACGCAAATTAGTTTTACACCTTAATCGGCATTTATTTCGCTCTATTTCTTATCAGTAGTCACAGCAGCGACAGCAGCAACGGCAGCACAGGTGTCAGACAGCCAACCAACCGACCGAACGACTTGCTGCCGGCTAGTCTGCTACCCAATAAAAATCCATAGCCAAAAGCAAATAGCACAGGCAATAACGTCAGTTAAGTAAAGATGGCGTACGTGCTTGGCGGAATGTTGTTTTGGCTTAGTAGCAGCAGCGACAGCGGCAGCAGTAACATCAACTAAATAATAAAGCCAAGCCAAGGCAAAAGCAAGCAAACAGCAAACTGCAACTCAACTAAGTGCATTACGTTGTACGAAGCGAGGGCGCAATAGGAGGTAGAGGAAGAAGTGGAGGTGCGGAGGATTGAGGAGGAGCAGGCGTGTATGTGTGTGTGGTGTGCGTAGTTAGGCGAGTTGGCCTCGTATCATTACCCGACTGTGTACATACGCCATTGTTACAAGAGACGCGTCGTGTTCCACGTGAACCAATTGCTGCAATTAATGCTGTTGTTGTTGTTGCTGTTGTTGTTGTTGTTTTCATGGCTTGGTTAGTTCGCTGGTTTACTACTCAACGCTTACTGCACACCTCGAAAACCAACCAACGCACAATCTTTGTTGTTGTTTTTGCTTTGGTTTGCGGCTAACTGCCAGCAATTTCATTCTTGCAACTCGTTTAGCAGCAGACGCTGATTTTTGCAGGTACATAAAGCGTGTGCTATTGCCCTAGTTGAGTTATTAGCGTTAAAACTAATTATTAGCAAATGCACTCTTCAACCTGTTCGCGTGCACACAAACAAATTAACTCGCCTTCGCTTGTCCTGCACTACGAAGCTTTGTAAAGTTGTTGTGTAAAATTTTCTTTCAAAGTTATGTTGGAATTTTTGAGCTTAAGCAGTGCTGCGTCTGATGCGGAAACTCATTTGCAGCCAAATTTTTGTTGGCGTGTTGGCTTAGTTGCAGTTGCACACATATTTCAATGAAGAGAAGTTGCTTGGAATTGAGTAGCCAAGGTAGAGTTTGTGTTGGAGGTAGTGTGAGGAGTTAAATGAGTGGAAAAGTGGTGTAACAGCTGATACAATTAAACGTACTTAAAAGTTATGACCATTTTTTGTTTGAAGTTTTTAGTGATCCATATTTGAGGAATTTTAAATTCCATCAGGCCTCACTGTACGCAGATTTACTGGTGATAATACACTTCGAACAAAATTTTCTACAGTTTTGTGCTTGGGGCAATCAGTTGTGTTTTTATGCTTTCGAAAATGGAGGTAAATTTGGCTATTCTTCAACACAATTAAGATAAAAGTGAAATGCCAGTGAACGTGGTCCCAAAACTAAAAAAAAAAAATCATTTTGAGATACTTATGCACCAAATAGCGTATCGAATGCAAGGCACAGCTCTGGTAGAAGAATCATCTAAGTTTTCGAGGAAACCCCGAAGTCGCACAATATTTCATCTTTTCTTTTCATTTTCAATTTTTGTTAAAATCAGTGGGATTGGGATGGAAACACCCTGATCTGTTTTATTGTAATTTTTGCATAACTCTAACACTTTTACATGGTTTTTGTTAGACAATGAGTTAATAAGCTATGGTTTTATAAAAATAATGAGCATACCTTTTGTCGCGAGCTGCGTAATTTATATTTAATTAACTACAAAAATTTAAATTTATTTAATTAAAAGGTGATTAAGTTTCAAGGGCCGGTGTTGATTTTTAATAAAATAGAATTTTTTTGGAAACTATTGTAACTTTTCTTCATTATGATAATATTGGTATAGCCCAATTACGTATGGAACAAAATACGCCATCCCATGGTCCAAATTTTCGATGACGCTGAGGCATAATTGAGGTTCTATGCCGTTAATGTGCCGAAATACCTCATCCTTTAGCTCTTGAATTGTTGCTGGCTTATCGATGTACACCTTTTCTTTCAAATAACCCCAAAGAAAGAAGTCCAACGATGTCATTGACGTTTAGGTGTGGTTCACAATCAACATCGGCCCTTGAAATTTAACCACCTTTTATTTATTTTACTGGTGTTTTTCTTAAAAATTATGTTATACCATTTAAGCTAACAGGAAATTCTCAATCAGATTAATAATTCTATCTGAATCCTATCCTATTCAGAATCCTATATAATTTCCTCTCTGTCGACTAAATATTCGAAATTAGTAGAGACGTGTTATTTGTACAAACAAAAAATAATTTTATTTATTAACAAATTTTATCGAACCCTAACCAAGAGAGATATTCATCTAGCAGAGCGATTTGGAATCTTTTCTAGTTCGCTATTAGAGGAAGTAGATGGGATAGTTGACTTCTAGCAGAATGATACTGGCGATAACGACCCAAAAAGTATTATTTGCTAATAACAATATCATGTGAGGAGGCTAAGATGTCTGAAACTCAGCCCTGGGGAGCAGGATAATTGAGAAGTAGTACTGAGGTGATGTTAACTCATCCTCCAGATAACTGCTTTGAAAGGGCTCGAAGTAGTACCAAGTCTACCCTTAGAAGTTTCCTCGAGCTCCTATGATATATCCATGGCCGGCGGAATTTTAGACCTTCAACTTTTGCGCTCTATCCCAGCGCTTGCTGAGTTTGTGCAAAACGCACCTTTCCAGGAACAGACCACACGTTTTTAAGGGAACCGCAATACTGTCATTTCGTGGAGAAATCGTCCCGAGGCTCTTCTGTCCAATAAGCTCTTTCTGTCACCAGTTTTTCGCTAAGTACCTGGAGCAAACAACCCCAATGAGCCTAATGTGGAAGAACTCCGAAGCAGTCGAAAGAGAAGTAAGGCATTTTATGACAATTTTCGAGCACACCAACAAAGAGCCCAGGACCTTAATTGCCGCTTGGCGGTTGGAGTAAATATTTATTTCTACTGCTTCTAGGATTGCAACAACTTTCACTTGGAAAACGCTATGGTCCGGTAGACTGAATTTCGGCTTAATGAGCAGCTAATCGCTGAACAACACCATCTCTTCCTTCCAAGCCATTCGTAGACAACGAATGCTACAATTTGCCCACTGCTTTTAAGTCTTGCTTGTAGGTCGAGTGAGATTAAAATCTTGTGGCTTCTATTGGACCTAAGGCTTCTATATATACATATAATTGGCGCGTACACTCTTTTTGGGGGTTTGGCCGAGCTCCTCTTCCTATTTGTGGTGTGCGTCTTGATGTTGTTCCACAAATGGAGGGACCTACAGTTTCAAGCCGAGTCCGAAAGGCAGATATTTTTAATTATGAGAAGCTTTTTCATGGCAGAAATATACATTGTTTGCCGAGGGGCGACCGCTATTAGAAAAATGTTTTTTTTTTACTTTTGTTGTTTCACCGAGATTCGAACCGACCATTAGGCTAAGGCTTCTACCAGTTAACAAAAACGACTCAATTCATTGTTTTCGCAACTGTGGCACATTTGGTGGTCACGAAATCTCATTTTGACATTTAGCACTTGAACCATAGTTTAGGAATTTGAACTCTAAATTCTAGTGTTTTTGATCTTCTAATTTTTTTGATTATTAATACTAATTGATTTGATATTCTTTTTCTTTACAGGTAATCCATTAAATATACATCTCATACATTCGTTTGTGAATAGATCAATGGAATTTGGACTAAAGATGCAAGTAAAATTTAATGTTTTTAGTTCAGAAATTCACATATTTATGGGTAATTAGTGGGAGTCCACCTTTACGCTTTAGTAGCCCACACGAAATTGCTCACACAGTCAAATCGGGCGAGCTATAAGACCAGACGGAACTGCCGTTTTTGCGAAGGATTTGCTTAGAAAACATATTCTAATCGGCGCTACTTTTTTAGAAAACTTTCTATAAATAAAAAGGTTTGATGGGGCCATCTTTTGAAAAATTTGTGAATTGGGTAGTCTAGTCCAGCATTACCATAATGTGAAATAAGGATGTCATTTGATTGCAAATACTTTTAGTTATGCCGTCATTGCTGCTAAAAAATTTTGTGAAATAAGTATCAAACGAAGAACAGCAATTAAAATTGTTAAAAAAATAAATGAAATGCTTCAAAAATTATGTGGTGGTGATTATTTATCCCGTAAGCAAATTTACTAATGACATGAGCCGTTGCAGTGTGGTGGAGACATGCTTGAAACAGAAGAAAGAGTTGGTAATCTAGATAGTGGATTATTCCCAGAAAACGTCTGTCATTTACAGAGTATGCGATTTCGTAAAAAAATATTATAATTTTATATGAAATTTTCTATAAACCGAACATCGATTTTTTAAGGGAAAGCCGAGCTATGGCCAATTTCAACCCCAGCCAAACTTAAACTGAAACCTAACCGAACATTTTAAAAGGTTCAAGTAATAGAAAAGCAAATTTTTTTTTAATTTTACTTTTATTTATAAAAAAGCAAAATAGGTACATAAGTCCCAGTCACGGTAAGGTTTAGGTCACAAAAATAATAAAAAGTAAAATTATTTATAATATCTATTTAATAGTCGTAAAGGGTGTTTTTTTTTTAGAGGTTAGGTTTTCAAGTTGGCACTACTTTTTTCGTAGATGGTCTTTTTGACAGCTGTCACTTGATTTATGCTCAGTTTGGTTTGCCATTTCATAATGAATAGACTTATACCTGAACAACGTTTGCAAATCGTGCAAATTTATTACGAAAATAATGGTTCGGTTCGCGCGACGCATCGCGCGCTGCGTCCAATATTCGGTCGACATAATCGTCCATCAGAGTCACTAATTCGATTAACCATGGATCGGTTTCGCACCACGTTTGCTCTAGTGGATAATACGCATCCTCAGAGACGTCGTACAGTGCGCACCGAAGACGCTATTGCTGCTCTGGAGCAGAGTATCGAAGAAGACCCCAATGAGTCCATCCGCCATCGCGCGCAGCAATTGGAGATGTGCCCATCCACTTTAAGGAAGATTTTGCGGAAGGATCTTGGTGTGCGGGCTTACAAAATCCAACTCGTGCAAGAATTGAAGCCGAACGACCATCAAGCGCGTCGTACGTTCGGTGAATGGGCCCAAAACGAGATGGCCACCGATCCCGATTTTCACAAGAAAATTTTGTTCAGCGATGAAGCTCACTTTTGGTTGAATGGGTATGTCTTCTTCTTCTTCTTCTTGATTGGCGCGATAACCGCTTACGCGATTTTGGCCGAGCTTAACAAAGCGCGCCAGTCGTTTCTTTCTCGTGCTAACCGGCGCCAGTTGGACACACCAAGTGAAGCCAAGTCCTTCTCCACCTGATCTTTCCAACGCAGAGGAGGCCTTCCTCTTCCTCTGCTACCACCAGCTGGTACCGCATCGAATACTTTCAAAGCCGGAGCGTTTGTATCCATTCGGACGACATGACCCAGCCAACGAAGCCGCTGGATCTTTATTCGCTGCGCTATGTCTATGTCGCCGTAAAGCTCATACAGCTCATCGTTCCATCGCCTGCGATATTCGCCGTTGCCAACGCGCAAAGGTCCAAAAATCTTACGCAGAATCTTTCTCTCGAACACTCCAAGCGTCGCTTCATCGGATGTTGTCATCGTCCACGCTTCTGCGCCATACGTTAGGACGGGCATGATGAGAGTCTTGTAGAGTGTTAGTTTTGTTCGTCGAGAGAGGACTTTACTGCTCAGTTGCCTACTTAGTCCAAAGTAGCACTTGTTGGCAAGAGAGATTCTACGTTGGATTTCAAGGCTGACATTGTTATCGGTGTTAATGCTGGTTCCTAAATAAACGAAGTCTTTTACAACCTTGAAATTATAACTGTCTACAGTGACGTGAGTGCCGATACGCGAGTGCGCCGACTGTTTGTTTGAAGACAGGAGGTACTTCGTTTTGTCCTCGTTCACCACCATACCCATTCGCTTTGCCTCTTTATCCAGTTTGGAGAAGGCAGAACTAACAGCGCGGTTGTTAAGGCCGATGATATCAATATCATCGGCATACGCCAACAATTGTACGCTCTTATAAAATATTGTGCCTGAGCGATTAAGTTCTGCGGCTCGTACGATGCTCTCCAACATCAGGTTAAAGAAGTCACACGACAGCGAGTCACCCTGTCTGAAACCTCGTTTGGTATCAAACGGCTCGGGAGGTCCTTCCCAATTCTGACGGCGCTGCTGGTGTTGAGCAACGTCATCTTACATAGCCGTATTAGTTTTGCGGGGATACCAAATTCAGACATAGCGGCATACAGGTAACTCCTTTCCGTACTGTCGAATGCAGCTTTGAAGTCGACGAAAAGATGGTGTGTGTCGATTCTCCTTTCATGGGTCTTTTCCAAGATTTGGCGTATTGTGAATATTTGGTCGATGTTAGACTTTCCAGGTCTGAAGCCACACTGATAAGGTCCAATCAGTTGGTTGACGGTGGGCTTCAGCCTTTCACACAATACGCTCGCTAGAACCTTATAGGCGATATTTAGAAGACTAATCCCGCGATAATTGGCACAAATTGCAGGATCGCCCTTCTTATGGATTGGGCAGAGCACACTTAAATTCCAATCGGCAGGCATGCTTTCATCCGACCATATTTTGCATAGGAGCTGATGCATGCACCTTACCGGCTCCTCGCCGCCATGTTTGAATAGCTCAGCCGGCAGTCCGTCGGCGCCCGCGGCTTTGTTGTTCTTTAGCCGTGATATTGCTATGCTCACCTCGTCATGGTCGGGTAACGGAACGATAATTCCGTCGTCAACGATTGGGGTATCGGGATCTTCACTTTCTCTATGAGATGCGCAGCTGTCACTGTTTAACAGGTTCGAGAAGTGTTCCCTCCATAATTTAAGATTGCTCTGTACGTCAGTCACCAGATCACCGTCTTTGTTCTTACAGGAAAACGCCCCGGTCATAAAACCTTCTGTAAGCCGCCGAACTTTCTGGTAGAATTTTCGGGCGTTGTTCCTATTGGCCAGCATCTCAAGCTCCTCGCACTCACGTATTTCGGCCTCACGTTTCTTCTGTCGGATAATACGTCTCTCTTCCTTTTTCAGCTCTCTGTAGCGATCCCACATGGCTCGCGTTGCGCCCGATCGCAGCGTGGCTCTATAGGCGGCATCTTTTCTTTCGGCGGCAGCATGACATTCCTCGTCGTACCAATTGTTTTTTCGGGCTCGCCGGAATCCGATTTCTTCTTCGGCGGCGGTACGTAGGGAACGAGAAATGTTGCTCCATTGCTCGCGCATGCCGGTGTGTTGGGCAGTGCTCTCCGAGAGCAGGAGTGAGAGTCGAGTGGCGAACCTTCTGGCTGTCTGTTGTGATTGCAGCTTTTCGATGTCGAACATTCTTTGCGTAGGTAGATGTACGTTTTTTGCTGCACAGAGGCGTGTGCGCAATTTGGCTGCAACAAGGTAATGATCCGAGTCGATGTTGGCTCCTCGGATCGTACGTACATCTAATACACTAGAAGCGTGTCTTCCATCTATCACATGGGTATGTCAATAAGCAAAATTGTCGCATTTGGAGTGAACATAATCCACAAGCCATTGCTGAGACGCCGTTACATCCTCAAAAAGTCACTGTTTGGTGTGCTCTATGGGCAGAGGGAATCATTGGTCCATATTTCTTTAAAAATGAAGCCGGCCATAATGTTACAGTCAATGGAGAGCGCTATAGAGCCATGATTAATGACTTTTTCGTGCCTGAATTGGACGATGTTGATGTGGACGACCTTTGGTTCCAACAAGACGGCGCTACATGCCATACAGCCAACGCAACAATCGATTTATTGAAGGAAACTTTTGGTGAGCGCATTATCTCGCGCCGTGGACCTGTGGCGTGGCCTCCAAGATCATGCGATATAACACCGCTGGACTATTTCTTGTGGGGTTATGTGAAGTCGCTTGTCTACGCAGATAAGCCCGAGACGATTGACGTCTTGGAAGAGAATATTCGGCGCGTTATTGCTGACATACGGCCCCAATTGCTGCAAAAAGTGGTCGAAAATTGGGCCTCTCGGCTGGCGGTCACTTGCCCGAAATCATTTTTAAAACATAATGGCAAACCCTTATCTTTATAATAAAGCTAAATTCTTGGCCATAACATTAAATTATATACGTTTTATTTCATCTTGAAAACCTAACCTCTAAAAAAACACCCTTAGTTAGTTGAATACTTTTATATTGGAATGTTAAAAAATCAGATTATCTGCATTTCCACTGTTTTAGCAGCATCATCTAGTCATAGTTAAAACATTCAAGTTCAGACTGTTAACCGCCTTTCAAGAAACTTGAAGGAATCCGTTGATTGGCTGACATCACCTGGGTCAGCGATAGTGATATGTTTACGAAGAAACTGAGATTGTGTTAGTGTTATACGAAAAAATCAACCAATGGCACTTCGTTGCCATCTGAACAACGACTGATTGGACGAGCGTGTGAAAACATGTAAAATGATCGTGCAGAATTCGGCTGCCGAATCTCGCAAACGAAGTGGTAGCCAAAGTTCCCCTCGGAATTTTTTTTCACCATATGCAGAAGGTGAAGTACCAAAAATGTTTTCTATGGCGCCATCTTTTTAATGAGTTAGTGCGTTGGAAGTTAAATCCCGAGCTGACTCCCAGTGAAAGCTTGGTGACATGCGATTCAGTGGAGGTGAAGCTATTGCGTCTAAAGTGTTAGTATGTTTGGGTCATCGGTAAAAAATGAGTTTCGAACAAAGTGCTAATATCAAATTTTGTTCTACAATCGCTAAAACGCCGAAACATTTGAATTGATGAAAAAAGTTTATGGCAATGATTGCCTATCTCGCGCTAGAGTTCATGAGTGGCTTACACGTTTCATAGATGGTTGTGAGGACATAAATGACAAAGAACATACGGGCCCAAAATCAGTAATTACCAAAACGTCCATCGAAATTGGTTGTCAATTTATCAAAAGTGAACCGAAATCATCACTGAAATTCATGGAATCGGAGTTTAATAGCTCCAAAACATCGATTTATCGCGCTTTGACTGATCATTTGGCTTACGAAAGGTCTGTGCACGTTTCATTCCGCAAAGACCTCATTTCGAAAGACCTCATTAAAGCGGCTAGGGAAGACGAGAACTTCCTTTACAACATTCTAACTGGTGACAAAACATGTTGTTTCCAATATGAACCTGAAACTAAGCGTCGAAGTGCAGAGTGGAAGGTCCCAGTTGAGCCATCACCCAAAAAATCGCGTTTGAAGAAGTTAAAAATCAAGTCGATGTTCTTTTAATTTAAGATTCCAAGGGAAGTGTCCACAAGGAGTTCGTGCCCATGGGCCAAACCGTCAATACAATTTTCCATCTTGTCGTTTGTTGCATCGCAATCGTCGAATTCGTCCTGAATACCGCAAAGCAGGAAGCAGGCGCTTATTGCATGACAATGAACCATCTATCGATCCACTCTTGTGACTGATGTTTTGTCTAGAAATCGCATTTTAACCATTAATCACTCACCGTATTTGCCTGATATGCATTGCATTCAGTCATGAAAGGAAAACGTTTTGCGTCCGCAGGGGCCATTCAAAGGTTTGCACCGACATCCTGAAGGACATTCCGGTCAATGACTTGTTGACTGGACGTTGTTTCTTTTTTGCTGAAAAGCGGGGGACTTGAAAATTTGTATAAGAATTTGCTTATTTGTTATATCCTCTTTTATAACTTAAAAAATTAACTTGTATTATATTTTATTATTTATTTACATGAAATATAATTATTAATAATTATTTTACCAACTTATACTTATACTTATACTTATACTTATACTTATACTTATACTTATACTTATACTTATACTTATACTTATACTTATACTTATACTTATACTTATACTTATACTTATACTTATACTTATACTTATACTTATACTTATACTTATACTTATACTTATACTTATACTTATACTTATACTTATACTTATACTTATACTTATACTTATACTTATACTTATACTTATACTTATACTTATACTTATACTTATACTTATACTTATACTTATACTTATACTTATACTTATACTTATACTTATACTTATACTTATACTTATACTTATACTTATACTTATACTTATACTTATACTTATACTTATACTTATACTTATACTTATACTTATACTTATACTTATACTTATACTTATACTTATACTTATACTTATACTTATACTTATACTTATACTTATACTTATACTTATACTTATACTTATACTTATACTTATACTTATACTTATACTTATACTTATACTTATACTTATACTTATACTTATACTTATACTTATACTTATACTTATACTTATACTTATACTTATACTTATACTTATACTTATACTTATACTTATACTTATACTTATACTTATACTTATACTTATACTTATACTTATACTTATACTTATACTTATACTTATACTTATACTTATACTTATACTTATACTTATACTTATACTTATACTTATACTTATACTTATACTTATACTTATACTTATACTTATACTTATACAGTAGGTTCTGTTTTTATGCGGTAGATACGTTCCGCAAGAAACAGCATAAAAAAGCTACTAGTTCTATAGTAAAACTATAGTCTATAGTAAAACTATAGATACGTTTCAAATGCTAAAACCGCACAAATCTGAAATAATGTAATAAAATCGCATAAAAGAGGGCACTAGTCCCATATTATAACTATAGATACGTTCCATAGAGCGCATGAATCTGAAATAATTAAATAAAATCGCATAAACAAAATATTGTATTTTTGAAAATTATATCTTTATTTAAGAAACGTCAGAATCGAAAAATAAATTTAAGTCAGAAATAGAATCAGACAATACCCACATGTTGCGCGTTCGTTTAGGATTTGGCGTAAAATCACTTTCGTCACTTTAGGAGATGTACACGTCTGATCTAGATAGTTATGCAGGCGGTCCCATACTTGTAGGGTTAGCATTTCTGATGTAATCTGTGATGAGTTTTTGCTTAGCTGGTTTAGAATCTTCTTTATATGTACAATTCCCGATAGGTCGACATGCATTTTGTAATTAAAAAAAAAACCGCACTATTTCAAAACCGCATAAAAAAAAGCCGCATAAAAACAGAACCTACTGTACAATATAAGCATAGAATCTAACAGCGTAGCTATAGCTGTAGCAAATATTTTTTTTATTTATCAAAAAGTAACCTAGGTACAGGCTCCGAAGTTTCCTTTATTTACAGTTCACTCGAATTTAATAATTATATTTCATGTAATTAAATAAATAATAAAATACAATACAAGTGAATTTTTTAAGTTATAAAAGAAGAAATAACAAATAAGCAAAGTCTTATACACATTTTCAAGTCTCCCGCCTTTCAGCAAAAAAAACACCGTAGAAAAATATGTCACTTTCAAAGCTTTAACGACAAAGATAAATGAACGAAAGCGAAAGTATCCAAGTAAAAGTCACGATAAATAAGAAAAAGTGCATTTGCACCTACATATGTCTGTCTGCAAAAACATTTTGAGGGCACCAAATTTTTTCTTTTTATTGTATTTTCTGAAAAACCCAAAAACTATAAACGCTGAGCAAAAAGTTAAATTCCAACAAACTTTCGCACAGTCTACATTTAAGTTTTAGCTGGTTTATTTGCCAACATTTTTCCATCACCTACATTTAGTCCCACTTTTCTTATGTCGCTTTTTTTTCTATATACATAAACAATACTTACACGCTGCGTACAATAAAAACCTTTTTTTTTTAGTTTCCTGGTTTTTGTTCCTAATCCGAAATTCAACGCAGTCAGCTGCACTTTAATGGCTGCTGTCACAAGTCGATTTGCGCCGCAAAGCATACAACTGCAGGAATCTGAAAAAAGTGTGAAAAAAACTAGTATAAAAAGCTATAAGAAATGCAGTGGTAGCATTAAAATTCCAAAACAAAAAAAAAAAAAAAAAAAACTAGAATCTAAAAATCCAGTAAGCATTTTACACAGCTACGCCCGTTACTTTGCCACTCCGCCACGCCCAATAGTGTGTGCTGCACTAGCAGTTAAGTTACGTTTTCGCTTTTCTGCATTTTTGTTGTTTGCACATTCTTTGTTCCTGGCTTAAAAGCGTACGTAACTGCGAATTGCGCTGGTCAGAGCTTCACCCACATCTGCAGGGAGCCCACCTCTGCGGCGCTGTTGCGTGTAGGGCGCGCTAATGTCGTTCATTGTTGCTGCTGTGCGCTGATAGCTTACGAATTGGGCTAGCACACTACACATCTGCGTTGATAGTGGTTCGGAAGGCTATTGTATTTGTATTTAGATACAGTAGCAAGCAAAATATTTGCAACTTTATGTAGGAAGAAGCTTTAGATACCGAAAAATTCTAGAGCAGTGTAATAAAATATGCAAATTGTCGCAAAGCTAACAAAGCAAATTAAATTTTACTTAGGCCATGCCTTTACCTCTTCATAAAGAGGTATAGTGGTGTACACTCAGCGTAAAGTGGGCCCTCTATGATACAATTTATTTATTCCACACAATGTGGAAAAACCACTTCGTCTTTTGGATAAGCAAAAAAAAAAAAACAAATACTACGCCAATTCCAAGTCTGCTAGACATCCAAAACAGTTAGAGTGTAGCCAACGATATCGCGTTTTGCCTAGAACGGAACAGTAGCAGAGAGAGCGTACAACGCTCTCCACCTCCTCCTCGTTGCTATAACTGAGACAGAAGTCATTTGAGGGAAACCTCCTACGTTTTCCATGTGTTTCCATTAGGCAGTGCCAGGTGATAATATCAATCACTGTTATGTAGTCACTGTAAAACTCAAAATTGGTCCAGATCGATGAGGGAAGAGTTGTTTCTAGGCCAAATCTGTGCAGTTATCTCCCATGTGGGTTACGTGGTCCATCTACTAGTATTGATGTAAAGGATAAAGAGACGTCCATATATTGGGCAGAACTGTCTGATTTAAGAAAGATTGCATCTAACTTATGTAATCTTATAAAGCGAAGGACAGTGATTTAAGGTACTAATGATCACAAACTTAAGAAATGGTCAAATATTTGATTATTTAAAAATCTATACCATAAGATAGAGGAGAGGAAAAATAATGAAGAGGAAAAAATAATTATTCCTTTTTAAAAACTCTAACTGTTTGACCCTTTCAGGATGTTTGGTTGAGCTCCTCCTCCTATTAGTGACGTGCGCTTTGATGTTTTTCCACAATTGGAGGGGCCTACAGTTTCAAGCCGACTACGAAAGGCAAATATTTTTTATGGGGAGCTTTTTCATGGCAAAAATACACTCAGGGGTTTGCCATTGCCTGCTGAGGGGCGATCGCTATTCGGAAAAACTTTTTCTTCATTTTAGTTTTTTCCCCGAGATTCGAACCTACGTTTTCTACGAATTCCGAATGATAGTTACACGCCAACCCATTCGGCTACGGCGACCGCCACACTTGAATGCTTAGCACTAATCTCTAGCCTATGAATGGATGAATCGGATACAATGAGACATTCACTCAAAAGTAGAAGAATATTCTATGCATGCTGGTTGCCATTATTTTCGTATTATAAAAATATAACTATAGTACAATATGTAGATAGCACTGACATCGAAATATTTTTAAAATCTTTCAAGGCTCACATTCAGAATATAAGTTAGATGTATGAAAGGAATACTTGAAAATAAAATTTCGCCGATGGATGTCTCGTTGGGTAATATATTTCAAAAAATTATATTTTCTTGTGAGTTTTAGGTAAAATTTTTACTTTAGAATATGCATATGTTACATATATTGAAATACATAGCTTCTCCTTGATTGGCGGGATAACCACTTAAGCAATTTTGACCGAGTTTCACAAAGCGCTCCAGTAGCCAGGAAGCGAACGCATCATAATTTGGTTACGTTGCATGATTTCAAAATCCTATCCAATATCCTAAAAAGTTTAATATGCCATAATTCCCTGCTTTACTCCAAACTAAGGCTAGACTATTACCATGGAAGTTTTCTACTGTCACTAACACTTCCTCGTCTGTACAACTTCTGCAGTATTCATGCGAAAATTTTCCTAGCCTAGAAGAGCGCCTACTTAATAGCCAATGACTGATGACACAAGCCACAATCTTCTCTTGGGAGGTTAAGCAATCTGATCTTTTCTTATCTAAATATTTGCGGCCAAATTAGCTTGGTTGTAAAAAACGTATTTACTTCTCTCCATAGCCTGTTGGCCTACTGGAGAATATTATTTTTTACCCTTGATTTGCAAGTTGCCATAGGAATTCCAATATTGCCTCTGTTTTCAAGCAGAGAAAGATTAGTACCCTTTCTGGCTAACTCATCGGCCTTGAAATTTCCTTCAATATATTTCCATGTCTTGACATCTATATACGCCTGACCTTGAAGATGGTGCTAATATCATTTAGAGCTGACACGCTGACATCCTCCTTTGATTGGATGGCCGCCTGGCTATCCGAGAAGATATTTATCGAAGTCTTTGTTCTGCCTGGTAGACGCTACAGTAATCAAGAAGTCGGACAGATAATTCTAATCCTAATTCTTTGTAATAAACTCCATAGCCTACTTTATTTGCTAGCCTATATCCATCCGCTAAGAAATTAATTTCCTCTCTACTCCATCGCCTTTGAATTTGAGACCTCTTAGTGATCAAAAATATTCTTTATTTTATCCAACCTATAAATGGATTACTTCAGTTTGTTTAGACAATAACTAAGGATCTCACATTGCACCAGCTGAGGGCATCGCAACTAATTGAAACTCTCCAGTACAGTAAAATACGCATAAATAGTCGCAAATAGTCATAAATACTTTTGCACCCGACTGCCATTTATTTTTTTTGCTTCTTGCAGTATATCGCTGTTGCGTGCAGCACAATCCCTTCACACATTTTTCATATGTCATACATGAAATGGCTGCAAGCGAGAGTTTGGTTGGTTTTATATCGTTTAGCAGTGGGTGCGTCCCATCAGCGCAGCAGCAGCAACTCATAAATCACTATACACATTTCAATTCGTCATTGTCTCATTTTTGCGCGCTCTCGAATCGCTTTCGCCTTCCGCGTTTTTTCTCCTTTTTTTCTATTTCGAATGGAGCCAGAACTGCTGCTCTACTGCTATTGTTACCATGCGTTAGTGCAAGCAGGTTGTCCTGAAAACTCTACCTGCGATTTTTGCCTTTGCTGGATTATGTTTTTGTACGAACCATTAGAAATGCAACAAAAGATGGTCGGTTGAGCTTTCTTTAGCGGATTTTTGCAATTGCTGAGGCAACTCTAAAGTATTTTTACGTGGAATAGTTGTGCGAATGTGTGTAGCTTTGTTGGCATTTTAATGTGCCAACTGCGCTCAAATGGAGATTAAGTTTTAGGTATTCGGTATATAGTTAAGTGTTTCTAGTATTTCGAGATTCTTTAAGACGAGTGTTTACATTTGACATAATTTCTTCCAAAATTTGCTATGCAAACATAAATTTTAGAGAAGGAAAAACGTCATCCAATATCCCCCTTGCTTTTTTTCAATTCAAATTTATCAATTTTTTACATAAACGTATTAAATATTTGTAAATACTTTTAGTAGTTGATCAACAATATATTAAAGATGAGCAATATTTCCCATATTCCCGCTGTGTAAACTTTCTAAAGTGTCGATTTTTTTGCTATGAATTTTTCAATACATTTGCATTCAATTATACAAAGTATAATCCTTAATCTATCTTAGCAATTTAAGCCCGAGGCTTATCTTTGCAAATTTAACTTATTTATGATTTATTCATAAAAATTCTGTCTTTGCGGTAGTAACCATGCCACCAATAAAAGCTTCTAAGAATGTCGCAATTTCAGGATTGTAAGTGCACTACGCTCTGGATTTTTGAAGAAGTACTAATCACGTCGTCGTAGCAGCAGTGAGCAGCTGCGGGACTACCCTTTAGTAGATTATGGAAACAAGTTTTTTCTCATCGTGCTCACCAAGCGATGCGAGCGATAGAAATATCAGAATATAAAGGGTGAATAAATTTCAAAGGCCGATGTTGAATGTGATCCACACCTAAACGTCAAGTTTCTTTTACATTTCATGTGACATTTTTCAATTTCCAACTAATCCAATTTGAACAATGGAAAGATACACAATCGAGCAACACGTTAAAGTTATTCAGGTTTATTATAAAAACGGGCCTTCAAATCAAAATGCGTATCGCGCACTTCATCTTCAGTGATGAGGCACATTTTCACCTCATTTGATTCGTCAATAAGCAGAATTGCCGCATTTGGGCGAATGATAATCCAAGAGTGATTGCCGAAAAACCAATGCACCCACAAAGAGCGACTGTTTGGTGCGGTTTATGGGCCGGCGTCATCATTGGGCCGTATTTTTTCGAAAATGAGATCGGTCAGGCAGTTACTGTGAATAGTGTTCGCTATCGTGAGATGATAACGAACTTTTTATGGCCCAAATTGGAAGATATGGATGTGGACGGTATGTGGTTTCAACAGGAACGTGCCATTTGTCACACAGCTAACGAAACAATGGCTCTTTTGCGCGAAAAATTTGATGGCCGAATAATCTCACGTCGCGGCGATGTCAATTGGCCGCCAAGATCATGTGATTTCACACCGTTTGACTCCTTTTTTGGGGTTTCTTGAAAGAAAAGGTGTACGTCGATAAGCCAGCAACAATTCAAGAGCTAAAGGATGAGATAATTCGGCACATTAACGGCATAGAACCTCAATTATGATTCAGCATCATCGAAAATTTGGACCATCGGATGGAGGTGTGCCGCCGAGGCCGCGGCGGCCATTTGCCGATATTTTGTTCTGTAATTGAGCAACACTAGTATTACCATGATTAAGAGAAATTACAATAATTTTCTAAAGAAATTGTATTTTGTTCAAAATCAACACCGGCCGTTGAAACTTAACAACCCTTTACAAAGGATTACGTGAAAAACAGTCACAAAATTTAGAAGCTTTTACTTAGCGCTGAAGTAAGCAAATACCCAATTAGGTTGGTCAACGACCATACCATGTTGAAGGCATCGGTTCTCATCCGAAGCAAATATCCAAAAACGGATACATTTCTTCAGCGTTCGCAGTTGTGAAAACAGCAAACGTGCATTTTTGAAAAAGTTTAAGTATTCCATCCCTTTGTTTGTTGTATCCGTCCATTTTTTCTATAAAAGCACACAAGACAATTAACTCCTTTATTTATTCAAAATTCAAAGGTTTGATGAAAAAATTTCAAGAAAGTGTTTCTCTCGGGGATATAAAAAGAAATCGCTGACCAGACTGGCGTTTGTTTTTAAAGTAAAGTGTATATGAATAAGCCAACAATGATTCCAGGACTGTGGCACTACATGATTATTGATTGGCTGTTTGTGCACTGCAACCTGAAGAGATCTATTGTGCAGCCATGTAGCCTACTCAGACAGCTTTAGCATGTTTATAAACAGTTTTAATATTTATTAACATCCTAAAACTGCTGTAGGCTAAAATTCTACCAGGAGAATCTATAGCCCCATTTACCAGGAAGTTTAGTCTGCGTTGTGCCCCTGCTGGGCAATCGCATAGAACGTGTTCTGCTGTCTCTTGTGTCTCTTTGCAGAGTCTACAGAAATCATTTTCTATCGCACTTATCTTCTGCATGTAACAATCAAGTTTACAGTGTCCTGTTAGTAGTTTAATGTAAAGTTTCTGTTTAGGTTAAGAATTGCTTTTGCCTTTATTCGTTCTGAATCCACGAGTCTTTCCTATTGCCGCATGCGCGATTGGGCTCTCCGGTAATCGATTAGGTCTCGTTGTTCCTACTCACGTAGAAAGGCACTTTGAAGCTTTTATTTACCCCGCAGAAGGGTTCAGGACCTATGAAGCGAGTGTTTCCCGCTTTTTCGCTAAAGTGTTCGGAGTTTCATTACTGCACTACATTCGGCTCGAGATTGTTGAACTCTTATAGCATTGAGCGATAGTCTCGTGTCTTATAGCATTGAGCGATAGTCTCGTGTGAGTGAGACCTTGAAAACTTTAGTAATCGTGCGACAGCCTGTAAATATGCTTATAGTAGACATTTAAATTATATAATTTTTGCTCATAATTGTTATGAGCCGTATTTGAATAAAATTGGTGAAACCTTTCTTAAAATCTTTAAAACTTTTATATGTTTTGCCTGAAGCCAACATATAGGTGCATTTTTTGAAAAAGTGGCAGCAAATCAGTGCCATTTGGAGAACCAAAGACCAAAAACAAAAACATATAATTAAAAAAAAATATATAGCAAACCCCATTTTCTGAATACGTCAAACATAGTTTTCGACGCGTTTAATATTTAGTATGATATTTTCACAGTGCTAAAAATCGGAAATGAGAAATGAAGAAAAGTTAAACCACAAGACGTACGAGGGTGGCTAGCGTTACTTTTTAAATAAAATGCAGCGAAAATATGTGTATGAAACTAAACTAAGTTACTTTAAATTTATCAAAATGAAGGTTTGTATAAACTGATGGGATTTGATAAATTTCGGGTTTCCGAAAAATTTAAATTTTATTTGATAATCATTTAAAAATTTACTAAAAAAATTACTTAAGGGGCTACATGGGTTTCGTCGGGTAAAAAAAGGACTATTTTCAATATTTTTTCTTTCTATTTAAAAAATTATTTATTTAATTCAAACTTTTTTCTGTCTTATAGATACATATTTAATGCATAGTTTCTGAAATTTTCAAAAAAAAAACATTAAAACTCCTCCATTGTGACGTCATTTCCGGTGACCCCTCAAAAAAAGGTGCGTCCGCGTTGTCAGCATCACTCCTGACAGGATCATCGAAAATGGAGAAACAAAAATAAATGTTTGAGTTAAGACCATAAACTCGTGCTTAAACGAAGGAAAGAAAAAAAAGTAAAAATTGGAATTTTGGCAGACATTTTTCCAAAAAAATGAAAATTTCGGTGAAATTTGCTTCACATTTTGTTTTTTTTTTTAAATAGTTGTAATTGGAAAAAAAATTCTTCGTTCAAGCACGAGCAAATTGTATATCGAACACCTGTGTAAAATTTCATCAAGATCGGTTGAGTAGTTTTCGAGAACATTTGACAACCGACTTTGAAAACACAGTTCCGAGAAAAACGCGTTTAAAGTTTTGAGTAACAATAAAAGTGGCTTGGAGCGCACACCTTCCAAAAGCTGTATCTGCGAAACTATTATTAATATCGACTTGAAAATTTAGGAAAATATTCTTGAGATGTTGTAGAAATTAATAAGCTTAAAAAAATTCGATTTCTTAAACCCATGTAACCCCTTAATTTAATAAAATAAAATGCAAAGAACGAATAAAGGTTTAATACTTTCAAACTTAAAAACCATTTTTTTTTTGCCACAACATATTTAGCATAAAAGTTAGAAATACCTAGAAAATCGGAGAATATTTCCGAACCAAAAATGTTGCTTGAAAAAGCGCATTTATACAATCAATTTCGCTTATGCAGTTATTTCATCAGGGCCAAATCGTTTCAACTGTTGCAGCCATTTTCAGAGCATCGAGAGTTGATTACACGCTCAATCAAGCTACGGCAAAGTGTAAATGCAATTTTTGCGCTTAATTATGACTCAAGTGCATACTTGAAAATATTTACGAAAGCGATTAAAGCGATATTTTTTTTTAAATATATTTTATGATGAAATACACAAACACAATTGAAAAGGCTGCACGTCCTACGTGAGTGCATTTGCATAACAATTTAACCTTTTAAGAGCCATTGAAAGCGTTGCTGTGCTTCACGCACTTTGTAGGCAGTTGAACGCAAATGCAGACAAGCGCACGCACGCACGCACACACGCATACGTAAATGAAACGTATGCTTTTATTCACTGTCAACTAACTAATGCCTGCGCTCATTCATAGTCACAGCGCTTTCATTCATTCAGTCATTCATTCTCGCCTGCGCTTGCATACGTACGTACATACATATGTAAATATGGGTCTGCATATAAGCCGGTTACTCATACGCCTAGTTGGGCACGTAATGGTGTTTTAAATGCGAAAGCGCTCGTATTTGCATGGAAAGGCACACACGCATACACACACACATATGCATCAGTGCTTCTGTATGTGTGGACAGATTTAAATTAAAAGCATAATTTTGTTACACCTACACACACTCGTGCACATTTGCTTATGAATGTGTGCGTGAAATTTTAAATTATACTTCCGCTGCCACATACACACCCACCCACTCACACTCACCGTAGAAATATTATATTAAACATTTTCTCCAACGAGCTGGCGATGTTAATTTTCTGTGTTGTCACTGTTTTAATATCCACAACAGCCACTTAATCAGCGCGTTATGACAGCGCCGTACTGGCAATATTGCATACACACTTACACGGGCGTACCATACAGTTACATACGCGCTCCCATGCACATATGTTGCGTGTAAATGTTATTGCGCTTGTTGTTTTTGCTCTTTTACTCGAGCGCGATCGCAGTGTGTGTGCTTTGGTTATTATTGTTTTTGCAACGAAATTAATTATTTTGCCTTTATATTGGGAAGAGGTGGAAAGGTTGAGTGCTTAACCCATTTGAGTGCAAACAAAATATTCCAGTGAAAATATCAAATCTCTGTTATTAACTGGTAAAAATTAATTTTATTAAAAGGCAAGTACAGTACAATAGTCCGGACCTGGCACCAAGTGACTATCATCTCTTCCGGTCCATGAAAAACGCCCTTGGTGATACCAAGTTGGCCTCAGAAGAGGCTTGCGAAAACTGGTTGTCTGAGTTTTTTGCAAGTACGGAAAGGGGGGTTTTATAAAGGGGGGATAATGAAGTTACCCTCTAAATGGCAACAAGTTTGCGAATAAAACGGGGCATGTTTGACTTGAATCGGATAATTCTAAGCACGTTAAATAAAGCGTCAAATTTCGATCAGAAATACGACATTACTTTTTCCCCAAACCAATATTTAAATCTGCTCATACCCTTGGAATCGAAGTATTCACCCCGTAGTTGGTCCTCGAGAAGCCAATTTTAAAGGTTTCGTACTGTCGGAGCCCCATATTGGGAATATTGAATTGAATTTTACTTAAAAGGGAAGGACAATCAATAGATCCGGAAATGATACGAACAATAAATGAGCTCGATAGATTAGATCATCAAGGGATTTAAGTCCATCAGTAAACATCGAGAGCGAAGTTCAGAAAAGTTTAAAGATCGAAGCCCAAAACGAAGAAAAACTTTCTGAACTATCTCAATTCGATTAGACAGACCTATTTGGTACGGTCTACAAATAACAGCGGCATACTCTAGCCTTGATCTTACAAAACCGCAATACAACGTTTTGAGAGTGTGTGGGTTGGTAAATGCAGAACAATTTCGGTGTGCGAATGCTAATTAGTATCTCATATGATCGTCTTATGACTGTTGAGGTTTTTATAGCAAAACGCGACGAGAAATTTTTTTAGTAAATTTTATCCCTCCATTTCATACCTAAATGGGCTTTTGACTTTTTTTGACTTTTCTCGAAAAAGTTATAATGAAAATTTATTAAAAAAGACAGTCAAAGGGTTAAGTTGTTTCGCAGAAATTTTCACAAATTATTTTTCTTATGCACAAGAAAGCTTTGTCCAAGCTTATGCTTGACCATTTGGTATGGACTCGTACACATACAACAATGAGTAGTGGTACAAAAATTAATTCAAAATGGCGTCACTCGGCATTTATGTCTGACATTTATACACTTCTAGGAGTTGGGTTCGTTTACCTTTTGCCGAAATTCTTATCTGCCTCGCAATTTCTTTTAAATTTGCTTTCGTTGCATATTTCGTAGCTCATTTCTGTTTATATTGGCCCAGCGTTTGAAAAGCCACGCATAACTTAATCCATTTCAATAGCGTAACACCAGTCGCTTATTGGGTGTAAGCGCACGCCTCTAAACTGTGAATACACTCAGAATTATGCCGCATTGCTGACACGAATACCAAACGGCAAAGCTAGCGTAAAGCCCGCAATCTGCAAGGGTATTGTTATTTGCATGCCTATTTAAATATACGCGCTTTGAAGTGTTTGAAATATTTTGTATGCCCCAATTTGATTTCCATTAACTCTTTGTGCTTCTCCTTTTACCTCCTCATTGCAGCATTGGCAGTCGTTTATGCCAATTTGTGCGCCTTTTTCGCTTCACTTTCAAGTTAATTTTTGACTTTTTCCTTCGCCTGCCTTCATTGCAATGCAAAATTCTTTATTTGCCAACCCTTTTCAAATTCCACTCAATCTTTTTGAATACACTTTCATCTGATTTTGTAGTTGTTGTTTTTTTTTCTTTGTTTTTTTGTTGATGCTGCAAGAAGAATATAAAAAATTAAATTAAATAGAAATTAGGGTACTTGTGCATGAAATTTTTTTAGGGATATGTAAAAGGGAAACGCATAAATTTATTAAAGGCCAAAATTGGAGAGTATTTTTTTGATTGGAGAAAAATTTTAGTAATAAAAAATGTAAAAAGTAAACAATTAAGAAAGCTTAGGCAGATACAAAAGTATTTTAGGCATTTAAGACTTTTGATTTCGATTAGTAGGGTCAAAAGGATAATAAGGTTAACGGATACTTAAAGGTAAACTAAATAAATACAAGGTGGCTGCAGCAATATTTTTAAAAATCAATCAATAAAAAGGTAAAGCATGAATTTAATGAAAAAAGTATGCTTTTTTTGTTATAAATTGCAGTCCTAGAAAAATATTGGAGGTTGAATTAGTTTTAAAGGTTTATTGTGAAAAAACGGTACAAAATATTTTATTCGAAGTATTGGCCATCGCTAGCTACAACTTTCGCCCATCTTTCGGGCAATTTCCGGATGCCGTTTCTCCAAAATTCTGGCCGCTGCTTGGCTATCCATGACTCAACCCATATTTTGGTAGCCTCGTACGAGGAGAACCGCTGGTCCGCCAAATCGAGACTCATATGCCGGAACAAATGATAATCGGAGGGAGCTATGTCTGGACTATACGGCGGGTGGGGTAACACTTCCCAGCCAAGCGTTCCAAGGTATTTTTTGACAGGTTGAGCAACATGCGGCCGAGAGTTGTCATGTTGCAAAATAACCTTGTCGTGCCTTTTTACCGTTTCCGGCCGTTTTTCTTTCAATGCCCGGCTTAAACGCATCAATTGCAGTCGGTAACGATCCCCCGTAATTGTTTCGCCCGGTTGGAGCAGCTCAAAATATACGACGCCGACCTGATCCCACCAAATGCAGAGCATGATTTTCTTGCCGTGAATATTCTGCTTGGCCGTCGACGTTGATGCGTGGCCGGGCAAACCCCATGATTTTTTGCGTTTTGGGTTATCGTAGTGGATCCATTTTTCGTCGCCAGTCACCACCCGATGCAAAAAACCCTTCCGATTTTGTCGCTCGATCAGCAATTCGCACCCAAAAAGTCGCCGTTCGACGTCGCGCAGCTTCAACTCGTACGGGACCCAATGTCCTTGCTTTTGGATCATTCCCATCGCTTTTAGACGCTTGCAAACGGTTGATTTATCAACGCCCAATGATTGAGCAAGCTCTTCTTGGGTTTGGCACGAGTCCTCGTTTACCAATTCCCCCAATTCCGCGTCCTCGAACTTTTTGGGCTGGCCAAGACGCTCCTTGTCTTCGGTGTGAAAATCACCACTTTTGAATCGTCGAAACCAGTACTCACATGTTTAAATCGACGGAGTATGGTCTGGGTAGGCCTCCTGCAGCAATTCACGGGCTTGGGCTGTATTTTTTTTCAAATTGAAGCATAAAAGCAAAGCTTCCCGCAAATTGCGTTTCGACGGCACGAAAGTTGACATACTCGGAGCACGAAAACACTGCGTTGTTTATACTTCAGCGAAATGACAGATACTGATAAACAAAGCCTAGGGATGAGGCTTTGTCATGAATATATATTCAGTATTGCCAACGCGATAAAGTGATAAATAGCGCCATCTGTGTGTCACCTTTAAAACTAATTCAACCTCCATAATTTTTTTTTTTTGAAATTTAGCATCAATAAATCATGTTTCGGCTTAACTTTTGCAAAATTAAAAAAAAAAAAAAATTAACAATTGTAAACGTTATCGCTGTTTGTGTGGAGCAAGTGGAAGTCCTGTGCAGTGATCATCAAAAGTCCTTGGGGATTCATCTGAAATCAAACGGACAAGAGAAATTAGTTTTGGTAATAGATAATCTCTTGCCAGATTGAAGTTTTTTTGTCTGTCGAAATCACCAATATGGCGGCTTCAGAAATTATTTTTCAAAATTTCGAGAAGAAACCCGACAATTATTTGCTTAAAAAAATTGAAATTTTTGAAAAAAAATCCTTCATCAGGCACGAGTTTTTCATGTGTTTCAAAAGCAGTAAAAATTGTACTGAAATCTACCAAGCAGCTTTAACCCTTTCAATACTAACGGGACACATACGTCCCAGTGAGTGTTTTCGTTTTACTAAATGCCCAATATTTCTTTGTATCGCTGTGTATTTTCTTCCCATCAATTTTTTACGAGATACCTATACCATCAATTATACTCCGTATGACCAGTTATACTTTGTATTTTTCTCTACACATGTTTTGCAGTCGTAGTTAAATCGTAGCACGTGCTAGGTCAGTAAGTGGAAAAACGGCAATTATAGATCTACTGAGTGTGATTTTTTTGTGAAATTGGTGGAAACATGGAGAGGTAATATCGTGCGTATAAAAATAAACATTTGTGAAATTGATAGTGTTAAAACTGTATATGATATAGATCATAATCTAAATTTGGGACCTATGTGTCCCAGCAGAGCTTGCCATTGGGATGGATGTGTCCCAACAGTATTATATTAAACAATTACAATTTTCAACTTTTTTCAACCAGCGACACAACCCGGGATAGAACGCGTTTACGAATAAATGATGAAGACGTAATACGAAGCTTATTAGAAGAGAGTGATTCTGAGAGCTGCAGTGACTTCGACGATGAGTGTTATTGACCCAAATTATTCGGATGAAAGTTCGAACGAAAGTGAGTCGGATTTAGATTATGATCTCACTTTGCCAGTGCAACGTGTTGAGGAGATGCAAGAGCCAGTCCCAGAACACTTAGTATGGGACAACAATAATTCCAATTTGATAGAAGTTCAAGAGAACTCGATATCTTTTTCAAGATTTTCCCAAGAAGCTTGTTTATAGAAATTGCCGACTGCACATAAAAGCGAATCGGAATACTTAACAATAAAATAAACAATACAGGGTGGCGCACGAATCGTGCTACAAAAACAAAACGTAATAACTTTTTTTCTGTGTGAGTAATCGGCTTTTTTTTTTTTTATTTTACAGATTAGTATTTAGATTTACAAAAAATGGAGGCTTGGGATACCGAAAAGAGGATTTGGATAGTGCAGCGGTACCATGCTTTGCAGTCCATCATTTCCGTCCAAAGGGAATTTAGGCGGGAGTTTGGCGGCACTCCCCCGAGCAGATGGACCATTATGAGGCTGGTCAGTGGCGGATTTACACTAAGTGCCAACGGTGCCTGCGCACAGGGCGGCAGATTCTAGAAGGGCGGCAAAACTAGGAGAAGAATATTGAAAAAAAAAAAAAAATTAATATATATTCGAGGAGCGGCGGATATTACGCTCCACCTTAGGGAAAACGCTTATGGAGAAAATAAGAAGCTGATCTCGGATTAGTTTCTAACAGTTAGTGAAAGTTTAGACATTCATCTATGCGAGAAATAATTGTAAGAATAGAAAAGTTTATTTCTGAACGTTAATTAATCGTGCACACAGAAATAATCGTTATCTATTGTTATATAGTACGTGGCCCACAATAGCCGCCAGGCATAGGAGCGATTTTATTCATTGACTTCTCTAGGGCATACAAATTGATTTTATTCGCAATAACAAAAATATTTCGAAGTTGGAGAGAGTCCGGTTAGCGCAAATGTGGCGCAAGATGTAACTGAGAATGCTATAACGAGACAAAAAGCTAGAGTACTGAGGATTCAATTAGAGAGACTTGAGATAACATTCATGCACATTCTTTGGCATTTTTTACTATCACGACTCCACGCGGTTAGTAAAAGATTACAGAAAGTTGAAATCAACATTACTAATGTAGTTAATGACTATCGTGGACTAATAAAAGTAGTAGCAGATACAAGAATGCAATTTGAAGTTTATGAAAAAGAAGCGTTGGACATGTCAGAGAGTCAAGAATATCAGACGACTGTTTCGAGAAAAAGAAGAAGAAAGTTACAAGCTGACGAATCAAGAGATGGGGAAGTTCAATTGACAGGAAGCGATAATTTTCGAGTAAATACCTTCAATATCATACTAGACAACGTTGATTCAGAATTGAGAAAGACAAGCCAAGCAGGGCAAAGAGGGCAAAAAGTAAGGTGAATTTATTTTTCAAACTTCGCGGGATTAAAATTTCGCTATAGCTATTTTTTTCATAAGTTGGCAGCACTGTTAGTAACATCTGGGCCAACTTTCATGCGAATGTCATTATCAGTAATATATTTACGCTTGTGTTTACCAAACGACCAAGAGTGCATTTTTCGATTTTTACAATGTCTGATTTGATTGAGCAGAGAAGTGCCATCAAATTTTGTTTGCGGAATGAAATTTCGGCTGCGGAAACGTTTAGCATGTTGCAGAAGGCTTTTGGTGATTCGACCATGTCGCAGAAAAATGTTTATAAGTGGTACAAAGACTTCAAAGAGGGTCGAGACTTGGAGCGCTCCGGACGACCATCGATTTATGCTTTCGACCCTGAAACAACCGACCAATCAAGCGAATATCGTGCTAAAGCCGAGGCCAGACCGAAAAGATCATGTCAAAGTCGTTCAAAAATAAAGGTCATGATGACGGTTTTTTTCGATTTTCGTGGTGTGGTGCACTATGAATTCCTTCCATCTGGCCAAACTGTTAATAAGGAATATTATTTGAGCGTTATGCGTCGTTTATGTGAAGCAATTCGTCTAAAAAGACCAGAATTATGGGCCAACAACTCTTGGTTTTTGCATCACGATAATGCACCGTCTCACACTGCACTCGTTCTTCGTGACCATTTCGCCAAAAATTCCACGCATATCGTTCCGCAACCACCGTATTTGCCTGATTTGGCTCCGTGTGATTTCTGGCTATTCCCAAAACTCAAGAGACCACTCCGGGGAATGTATTTCGAGTCGATTGAGGAGATAAAAGCTGAATCGAAGAAGGTGCTGATGGCTATACCGGAAATGTACTATTTGGCATGTTTCGGGGATTGGAAAAATCCTTGGCATAAGTGCATTTCATCGAGAGGGGATTATAAATAAAGATTTTTCATTTTACAACCAAATTCACCTTACTTTTTGCCCACATGTGTATGAAAGGTTATACGAGAAATTTTCAATGATTACTAATTTTGGAGGTTTGAATTTCAAAGAGCTTCGTGAAAGATCCGAATATTTGAGAAAAGCTTATACTTCAGACCTTGAGATTTCATTCACTGACGAAATGATTCATTTTCACGCGTACTGTTCTGAACGAAAAATAGAACGTAACTAGCCATCTGATCTTCTGATTCTTCTGCGGACGAACGAGCTATATACTGAGTTTCCAAATGTGGAGATAGCATATCGAATATTTAACACATTAGCGTCAACAAACTGCAGTGCAGAATGTTCATTTTCATGTCTGAATAGAGTAAAAAATCATTTGCGTTCAACAAGTCTGAAAACCGTCTGAATAGTCTGGCTCTACTGTGCATTGAGTCTGATTTACTTGAACGCTTGAATTGTGACAATTTAATACATCAGTTTGCAGTACGAAAAGTCAGACGTATTCGCATTTAAGGTGATGTGTCAAATCTTGATCTCATAAAAGCAATCATTCCTTTTTTTTGCTCATCTAATAAAGATTGATAATATGTTTAAGCAAGTACGCTGTTCTATAGTTTCAATTGGATTCTATTTTTTAAGATGCACTACTATATTTTATGCGTTTTATTACATTTTCTTGGCACTTAATTTATAATTAAACAATAAAAATTTTGCTCAACAATAAAGGTTGAAATATATCAAATATTATTCTATAGTCTGTTAATTGATGGATAAAACTACCCAAAATTTGTTTTGTTACACCTGTTTATTGTGTAACGACGATTTTCGGTACTACAATACAAATATGCACACACAAATTTAAAAAATTAGGGTGGCATTCTTCATGGTGCACAGGGCGGCATTTTGTGTAAATCCGGCACTGAGGCTGGTGAACATGTTTGCTGAATCTGGAAGCATAGCACGCAGACCGTACCATCGAGATCCCCATGTTCGGGTCGAAGCCACAATCGCGGCTGTAGCATCGTCAATTCAGGCAAATCCAAGAGTTTCGACTCGTAACTTGTCGGTGCAAATTGGAGTTTTGCCAAAAAATTATTGAAATGGCCGAAGAAGACAACAACTTCATAAATTGCTTGTTTATGTCTGATGAGGCCCATTTTGATCTAAACGGCAATGTAAACAAGCAAAATTGCCGTATATGGAGTCAATCAAATCTGCAAATACTCCATGAGATGGAACTGCACCCAGAACGAGTCACAGTGTGGTGCGCAGTTTCATCAAGGTGCATTGTCGGGCCATACTTCTTCGAAGAAAACGGTGTAACAGCGACTGTAAATGGGGACCGTTATTTAAACATGTTGAATGAGTTTTTTTATCCAGAACTGCGGCGAAGACATATCCCTTTTAACAGCATTTGGTTCCAGCAAGATGGAGCAACTGCACATATAGCCAGACCGGTTATGGAGGAGCTCCAACGAAAATTTAGAAATAAATTGATATCCAGAAATTCCACTTTCCGCTGGCCCCCAAGGTCACCTGACCTCACTGCACCAGATTTTTTTTTATGGGGTTATCTCAAACAAGAGGTGTATAAAGCAAAACCAAGTAATTTGACTGAATTGAAGCAGTCCATCACAACAATAATTGAGGCGATCCCGACTTCAACCCTTCAGTGCGCAATGAACAATTTTCTCATCAGGTGTCGCATATGAGTGAATGAGCATGGAGGTCATTTGCGTTCTATTATTTTCAAAACTAATTAGTTACATAAAATAAAATTGAATTATCTATACAATAAAAAAACAAAAAGTTAAATACATTGATTAGAAAAAAAGTTATTACGTTTTGTTTTTGTAGCACGATTCGTGCGCCACCCTGTAGTAACCGAAATGCTTCTACATCTAAGAAGGGAAAAGCCTTAGTACAATCAACTGATCAATACGAAATAATGACCGTTGTCGATGTATACTCATGTCATATAACAATTGGATGGCATATGGATTGGTCACAAAATCAATCTTAGGGCAACATGGCTATGAAGAACTGCATCAGCCGAGATCGGTTTTTCCTTCTGGCATCAAAACTTTATGTCACTGGTCCAATAAAGCCATCAGATGCTACTAAAACTTATTATATTGATGGAATGGTGTCTTGCCGAAAATATACTTTTAAAAAATCTCGCACTGACTGCGTTTATCAATCGATTGACGAAGCTATGGCAAAATTCAAAGGAAGGTCTACTTTGAAACAATACAACCCAATGAAGCCTATCAAAAGAGGAATTAAAATTTGGGAAAGATGTGATTCCATAACTGGGTACAGCTATGATATTGATATTTATTCTGTGAAGGAACAGGTTCAAGCAGAGGGTACTCTTGGAGAACGAGTTGTAAAAAAATTGTGTGCAACAATCCAATTACAATAATTTGCTGTGATCGGTTTTTTACTACCATACATTTAGCACAATCTTTGGAGTTTGGTTTAGTAGGCACCATTATGAAGAATAGGAAGCTATTACCAAGTACTGATGGACCAAAAATGGAAAGGGGTGCTTACGTCTTCAAATTTAACAATAAAGGGTGTTTGGTCTGTAAATGGCAAGACACCAAAGAAGTTTTACTGATTAGCAATTGCCATACTGATAAGATGACAACCGTACAAAGAACCAATAGACAAGGAGAGAAATTAGATGTTCAATGCCCAGAAGCTATTGCATTTTATAATAAATATATGGGCGGAGTAGACCTTTCAGATCAATTTTCATCTCTCTACGATCCAAATAGAAAATCTGGGAAATGGTGGAAAAGAGTTTTTCAAAAGCTTCTTATGGTTTGCGTTTCTAATTCTTGGAACAGTTTTGAAGAAACTCGGCATACAAAGGTTCCATTGATTTCCTTTCTCGTAGAATTATCAGAAAAGATCGCGCAAAAGTTAAACGTCATAGTACAAGCGGCCGGCCCTCTCACCGATCAAAACTTTTATTTTAGTTTGAGAGCATCTCCCAATAGAGGAGACAACTCGACGTCGTTGCAGAAGTTGCGCCGATAAGAAAAAAGAACAACGTACAAAAACTATATGTTCTTCTTGCAATATTCCTTTATGCAAGGCCTGTTTTGCCAAATATCATACAAACTAATTTCATATACATAAACTTTAATTCAAAATACTGTAACAGGAACTAAATGAGTTCAATAAATAAAAATAAAGAAGGATATCACCGAGTCGTTAATTTAATAGTTTACGTTAAAGGTACTATTGGGACACGTGTGTCTCACTGTTCATTACGGGTGGGACAATGTCTTCCCAGGACATTTTCTCAATTCCTAGTAATCATTTCTTTATTTATACAAGAGGACATACTATTTAGATCACTAGCAATAACTTTTCATGGTTAAATATTTTTTCCCCTCAAAAAATAATCCGTATTGAAAGGGTTCAGTTACAGTGATCACCAGTTCAAGAAACATAGTTTTGAGAAAAACGCAATTAAAGTTTTGCTATCGATTTATACGAATTATTTAATTACTCACAGCGAGTCATCTATTCCCGGGCCATAAAATAGTTCTCCAGCCATCATAGCTGCTTCCAAAATATCGATTTGCTGTTGCCTACGTAGCATTCTATGTAGTACCCTTTTCATACTAACATAGTGAGTGATAGGTTGATATGGTGATTTGATTCATGGCTATTTTTTTCAAAAAAATAAAATTTTTTTTTATAAATCCTTTCATTATGTTTTCTTTAGTTCTACAAAATTGCAAGCTTTTATTTCTCTTATAAAATTAACAATAGAATAGTTGAAATGATCGCCCTCGGCTCCCTCTGTCTCATTGGCTTGCGATAACTGACTGCCCAAAAAGAATATTGTGCTCAGTTGTTGCTGCCGCTGGTTGCTGTCTTCTTCTGGGTAGCCATCGGTGTTTGCTTACAAATGTATATTTTATTCAAGAGCAGAATACGCATACATTCAACTTCTTCTCTTTCTATTCAGAAGTTTTGAAAAATCTGTAGATGTGTCATTTTATTGCTTTTTTTAGTTATAGTATCCAGTAAAGTCGAAGCATAAAGTGGCGCGATTCTTCTGCTTATTGATTTTTCATGATTTCTTGCCTTGACCTTGGGATCAATTCTCGTTCTTTTTCACAAAAAAGCATTTTCGTTTAACGGCTTAAATATTAAGTCGGAAACACTAGGATATCAAGCATTCGAATTGATATTGACATATAAATCCTAGTTTAAAACTTTGTGCAAGTTAAAAAAACGCCTCAAATTTGCATTAATTTCTACAATTTTCTAAGCAAAATTTTTAAAAAAACTTCTCGGGTATATAGAGTTTTGTAACCACGCAAATATACCCGCACTTGCGCGCTTGCCACGGACCTCCTCCATTTTGTCACATAAAAATTTTTAGGGAAAAGAAAATTTTCGTATGAAATATGAAATACGAACGCGAGTCGAAAGTGTAATGAAAAATGGGAAATAACTTTTCATTTCACGTTTACTTAGAACGAGAATTCAACCCCCTGTCGGGTATTTGCGCCAGGTAACGAATGCGCGATAATTTTTTGTAAGGAAAAAGTTGAACGGGATTTTTAGCTGCCCCTCTTTGCGCCTTTTTAATTCAATTTTAATAAGCTTTAAAACTGCATAGTAATAATTAATAATTGGCACTTGCATCTTCTGTTTAGTGTTTGCCTGAGCTCTTCCTCTTATTTGTGATTTGCGTTTTTATGTTTCTCTGCAAATGGTATTTCGGCCTCAAATGGCAGGGGTGTTTTTTTTTTGATGAACTTTTATTATCTGGCGAGTGGCGATGGATATTAAAAAAAACCTTTTTAAACATTTCATTTTTCCTGCCAGGGATTTATTGCTACCACGGGTATTAATTTCAACTACGGCGGCCGCATATAAAACTGCAAACAAAAATAAGTCTGACTTGGAATTGATTTCGATTGAAAGGCGTGGAATTAGGATGTAATACTTAGGAAATTTTTCTAATATTTTATAGTAAAAATTAGATTTATATGCGTTTTTAAGGCAATAGGTTACACTTTTGAAAAAACAAAAAAAAATAACGAACGTTGAAAATAAACAAAAAAAAAATTATTAAAACTGGTCAAAATATCGCTTGGTCGCGAGCTGTAGCACACGATTCATATTAATGTTAAGCTGTGCTTATTGATCATGCACTGGAAACTAGAGTGGTTGCTTAACTTCCTTTTCACTCACTTCCAAATACTTTGATATTATGCTCGTATGGGCACCTGGTTACGGGGGAACTAACATGAACTTGAGGTTCCTCAAAGCGCTCTAAATGGACCTCATCGTCGGTGGATTTAGTCCAGCGCGCTGTGAGCCTTTCAACAAACTCCTATTAATATTAAATAATTTATAAAATAGGATTAAATTTACTAAAATTCATTATCTTACCTTTCCGCATCACGAATTTTTTGCTCGAAATCAAGTTAATTCAGCTTCAAAACAAATGTGACTTGGAAGTTGAATATCACACTTACAAAAGTTTCGTGGGTGCAGTGTAAAGGGAACACTTTTATCACGACACAAGCCATGCTACGCAGGGGAATTGAGAGAAGGTTTTCCCTGCAGGTCTCTGAGAGCTGCTCCTTGAAAAATAGTCAACGTAAGAAATCAGCGAGCACAGGACATAAATAGTAAATAGTACTTTCGCAGGATGATTCCGGTCATCCGTGTGGCTTACACTAAAGGTAGAAAATGGGCAAAAAGTAAGGTGAATTTGAGTTGGCAGCACTGTTAGTAACATCTGGGCCAACTTTCATGTGAATGTCATTATCAGTAATATATTTACGCTTGTGTTTACCCAACGACCAAGAGTGCATTTTTACATTTTTACGATGTCTGATTTTATTGAGCAGAGAAGTTTTTTTTTTTTTTTTTTTATAACTTACTTTATTTGCAATCTATCTACTATAAGACATTCAGCAAATTAGATCTTATAAGATAATGGCAGCGGTAGTTTTGCTTTTGTGCAAATCTACATAGAAATTACAACAGCTTTTTAACTTGTACAGTTCGTTCTTAAATTATTAAAAAGACTTCAAAGAGGGTCACGAACGTCTTGATGACTTGGAGCGCTCCGGACGACCATCGACGTCAACAGATGACCAACACGTCAATAAAGTGAAGGAGTTAGTGTTCAAAACTCGTCGGTTGACTGATAAAGACCATACAGATATGATCGGAGTATCAGAAGGACCTGTGAAAACCATTTTGAAAGACCATTTGGGCCTACGAGAAGTGAAATCTCGTTTGGTACCGAAAACTCTCAATTTCTTGGAAAAAAGTCGTCGCGTTGATGTGTGTGAAACAATGCTTTCAGACTATCAGGACAAGCTCAAATGCATCATTACGGGAGATGAGACTTGGATTTATGCTTACGACCCTAAAATAACCGACCAATCAAGCGAATATCGTGCTAAAGGCGAGGCCGGACTGAAAAGAGCACGTCAAAGTCGTTCAAAAATAAAGGTCATGATGACAGTTTTTTTCGATTTTCGTGGTGTGGTGCACTATGAATTCCTTCCACCTAGCCAAACTGTTAATAAGGAATATTATTTGAGCGTTATGCGTCGTTTACGTGAAGCAATTTGTCTAAAAAGACCAGAATTATGGGCCAACAACTCTTGGTTTTTGAATCACGATAATGCACCGTCTCACACTGCACTCGTTCTTCGTGACCATTTTGCCAAAAATTCCACGCATATCGTTCCGCAACCACCGTATTCGTCTGATTTGGCTCCGTGTGACTTCTGGCTATTCCCAAAACTCAAGAGACCACTCCGGGGAACGCGTTTCGAGTCGATTGAGGAGATAAAAGCTGAATCGAAGAAGGTGCTGATGGCTATACCTGAAATGGACTATTTGGCATGTTTCGGGGATTGGAAAAATCGTTGGCATAAATGTATTTCATCGAGAGGGGATTATTTTGAAGGGATGAAATTGATTTACAAGAATAAAGAAAGATTTTCATTTTACAACCAAATTCACCTTACTTTTTGCCCACAGTAGTATATCGAAAACATGTTGTTTGATCTATGTGAAGCACTATGTCATAGTGAGAGACAGCTCCCCAGGATTTCATAGGTAATCGGCAGCTCTTCCGCTTGATTGTTGCTCGGCAAGATGGAAATGGAGCAGGTGTGGATTTTTAGTGAAATTAAATAGTAAAAAATCTAACACCTTTCGGATTGGAATGCTTTATGACACCGAACAACAACCAAAATGTGTGAAATAAATTTTATAAACCAACCATCAAAATCAAAAATCAATGAAAATAATATTTTAGTTGTCCAATATTATTATATTAAGTAATAATAGAATTAAATCTAAATTATCTGCAGTAAAAAATATTTGGTTAAGTGTTTCTATTAATATGACTTAAACTGTCTACATGTGAAAATTTAGCAGTGTAAAGCTAACGCAATGTTGGCAAAAAATGTGTAGAGAAAACAAACAGAAAAAAAAATTAAAACACAAGCACCAAAACAGTTCAGCAAAAAAACCTGCTGCAGCATGAAGAAACATTTTTCCGATATAATTTGTGCATAAAACCCACTTTTTTTTTATTCTATTTTTTTCTTTTCTTTTTGTGAGCAAAGCAAAGTCTTCCATCGAAGGTGAAGTACCATTGTGTCATACCGAAAATCAATGCACACGCAGTGTAGATGGGCATGTTTTTGCAAGCAAAAGTATAACGTCAATGCCAATAGCAAAAAAACTGGCAGCGTTTCCTTTATACAATTGCATAGAATACAGAAAAGCTTTGCCTTTGGCTCATAGAATGCCCGTTCGTTTGGGTGTGAGTTATTTCTGGCTCCGAAATGGATGCTGCACTAGCGCGACATTGTTAAGCAAACGAGCAGAGCGGCAATAACGTCAAAGAATACAAAGGCAGTGGGTAAACAGAAGTGGCTATAAATAAATGGGTGGGCACATGAAATAATAAAAGAGAAAGCAGGATTGTTTTAAACTTTGGCGATGAACAAAAATCAAGAAGAAAAAAAAAGCTACAACACAGATTAAGTGAAGTTGCCGTTGAATTGCTAGTAAATATTATATATGAACAAGAATTTATAAGTTTGTGTATGGTATAAAAGTATATATCTATACTATAAAGGTGAATGTCTGTACGTTGTCCGCGCATCACTACGAAACGACAACACCAAATGACGTAAAAATTTGTATACATTCATATTTTTACCCAATGAAGGTTATAGGCATGTTTTTATGCTGGAACTCCCTTCCCACAGCCCCCAAGCCGCGCCACCACTCTCATTCGTCACTAATAATCGAATATTTGCTTAAATTTAATCCAAGAAATCTTAGTTTTTCCTATTTCCCACTATTTATAGCACACTTTAGACTTTATAATCCGCATAAGCTGTGCAGCAACTATGACCCAAATGCAAAGTTCAAAAACGGTTTGAGATAGAAAATTAATAAAACTAATTTTGATTGATATTTTTCTGATTGGTTGTTTTGATTCAACGAGGCATAGCAACGGATGCCGGGCATTTTAATAACAGGTGGCGCTAAAGTAATCCTCCTATCAGAAAATGCTATACATTTTGCGATTGGCCCCTAATGTCAGTTCTGTTTTGACATTTGTGTTGTAAACACACGCGAAATACACGTTAATAAACAATGTTACGCTACACTGCTCCAGAACGCGGAATAATGCTGACTAAAACGAACTTTTTTTCTGTCCTATGAACCAAATATACTTTTTCGGAAAGGGGAGAAAAAATAAAAATACACGTGTATCGGCGATTTTCTTGTACATGTCAGAATTTTTTTTTTATGTATAAAATATAGACCTCGTAGTCCGCCTGTGTGAAAAACTTTGGATCAATTTTTAACCCTTTTTCCGTGATCCGATCGCCCTGAATTTCTGCAGGCAGACTCCTGGAAATGTTTTTATTATGTAAAATTAAAAAAAAAAAATTTATCAATTCTTAGATTTTCTTGAATTTTTTTTCCTAAAAAAAAAATTTCTAAATTTTCGGCATAACTTGAAGGGACTCCAAATTTTTAAACAACTTATTAACCTTTAATTTATTGTTTCATACAACACACTCTGTGCCGTTTGTGTGTTTGTTCCAGTTCCGGAAGTTCCGATCATCTGACAGTTGCGCTACTAGGAGACGTATACTTTGACAATTGTTTTAAGTTCTGTTGCGCGAAAACGTCTTTCTGTATATTTCATCTTACGAAAAATGCAGTGCCCGACTCAAAATAACTTTTGTTACGTTTGTGGCTTATTCGCACCAAGTAAAAATTTTAAAAATATTACGAAAACCGTGGTTAATTCGTTTCAGAAAATATTCAAGACTGCTTATGTTCCTTACTTGTGGTATGCTCCGAAGGTTTTTGATAACTTTATTTTTTTAATGATGTGTATAATTTAAGGGGTTTTCAGTGGTCCGCGGATAAAAAAATATTTGCAAGTTATGAATTTTCATCAACATTGAATGCTATCGAACAACGTGCATGGAAAGACTCAATTGCCACAAACGAGCTGACAATTATAAAAATATTGTTGCAGAAATGATTTCGGCATATGGCGAAATGGGCATATTAATGTCGCTAAAGATCCATTTCCTTCACAATCATTTAGATTGTTTCCCTGGTCATTTAGGAGCTTGTAGCGATGAACATGGCGAAAGGTTCCATCAGGACATTGCGGCTATTGAAAAGCGCTTTAAAGGACAAGACATTACGCATATGCTTGGCGAAAACTGTTGGTCTATTTGTCGCGATACCGACCCAAATGCTTACAAACGCAAAAATAAAAGACCTAAGTTTCTTTAAAAGCATTAAAATTTTTAATGTAACAATTTTTAATTTTAATATAATAAAATTAATAAAAAAATTCGGGGTTTTATATCTCCATTGTAATGCGGAGTAAAATATAATACCTTTCTTTTGATACCCACATCGGCATTTCTCATGCAATTTTTTTTTTAATTTCGAACAGGTGGCAACCCTGTGAAACATTGTCAGTGGCAACACCTAGGTGAAAAGTCTAGAAATGTGATACACTATCTGTGTGCCAATTTCATTCAAATCCGTTAAGCTAATCCTGAGATCGTGTGGCTATACAGATATGCATACAAGAATTGCTCGTTTAAAGTTATAAAATACAAAAAACCAAAAAAATTGTGACGTGTACATGAAAATCGCCGATACAGTGTATTTTTATTTTTTATTCCCTTTCCGAAAAAGTGTATTTGGTTCATAGGACAGAATGTGTGTAACGCGGTGTTATAAGTCTAAAACATAATTATTGCTTTTACAGACCACTTAGATCTACTACTATACTACTATATTACCATAACCCTCTAGTGCCCAAATTTTATTTTTGAATGGAAAAAATTGCTTTGGGTGGGGATTATGGTAAAATTATAGGTTCTTTATCAAGAAAGTGAAATTTTGTTCCATGATCCGATTATATAGGGATAAAACCTTACCCCGCCTGCAGGCGGCTTTGGGAAAGAACGCCAAAAAAAATCTAAATGAAAAACTTGCAAATTCACTGTATTACGTACTTTTATTGAACAAAACAGAAAGTTTTTAACAGAAATCAATACAAAACAAACAGTCAGTCTTATTTCAAATAGTTTTAGAAAAATGTCTACAAAAGAAAGGCATGCTTTTGGGCATAAATAGGCAGTTGGTGCAAATTATTTATGGTGAAAATTGTGAAAGCAGTCCTTTTGCTGGGAAAAACAAAGATTCAGATTCCATTTTCGGCACACGATTTGAGTTTCGGAGGTGCAGCCAGGATATTCGCACCTATTTTTACCGGTGCGTGATAAAAACTTTGCAAAATGTCCAACTCCGTCGTAGCGAACGTCGTCAGGAGGTAAGTAAGCTTTTCTTCCAGTAAATTCAACTTGAGGAGTTTGTCATGGACGACCTGGAGCTCTTGGTATTGAAGAATATTGTTGTTTGCGTAGTAGGTATGCGATCTCTGCCCGGAAGTTCGGCAGTTGGTACTGCCTAGCATGCGTGTCAATCTTGTTAATTCTTCTGAACAAAACATAAGCGTTTATCATGGCCATATCAAGCAGGTGATTAAAAAGTCGGTTTGTGTACTTATTGCTCTTTACCGGAATCTTATATCGCCCAATTAGTCCATCCATGAGGTCGACGCCCCCCATATATGACTATTATATTCACGGACTACATTGGGGCAATCGACATCAACAAATTTTTTTCCTGAGCGGACGAACCGCGACACCTTATTTATAACATTTGTTTCATTCTGGAAGGGCTTTTCGCCTGCGTAACTCGATGCGAGTCACACTATTTTATTGTCCTTCCAAACTGATAAAGAAATGTCAACTCCTAAAGCAGATCCACAAAATTCAGTTGAATATCCACGGGGTTGTTTCCTGAGAGCAAGATCTGTCGGAAATTTGCAATCCGGAATTCGATTTGAACGAATAGTTCCCAGCGAATGTATTCCGCGTGATTTTAGATAAACCAGAAGTGGCAAAGACGTGTAATAGTTGTCGAAATATGTTGTATGGTTTTTAAAATCTAGAATATTACGGGACAATCGGACCACCACATTCGCTGATGCCCCAAGATCTGGTGTATCAGTCAGAACAGCATTGTCTCCTGCGCCGCAATATATTTCGAAGTTATAACAAAATCCGAAGGAGTCACACAAAACGAAGAGTTTTATACCCCATTTATGTGGTTTATCTGGCAGATATTGTCGAAGGAAAGTCCTCATCTTCGGTGCGCACATTTGTTCATCGTCACATAAACGTTGAGTCATCGGAATGGACTGAAACCTGTTATTGAAATGATCAACGAGACATAAATTGACAACATGTACATAAATTGACACACACTTCTGATTCCAGCATAGAATCTGACAAATTTACCGCCCTGTTAATCACCTCGTCAATTCCAGTGTCAATAGGTAATTCTGCATCGTCCACATTTTCGTATAAAAGATCTTCCAAATCTTCTTCCACGTCTGTATCATCGTCGATTTCTAGTAAATCCGAAAATGTTGCAATATCTTCATCATTGAGGGATGATAATTTAGACTTTTGTCGTTGATCCATTTCTAAAAAACCAAAACTTGAAGCTTAGCCCCCCCTCTAAAAATATCAAAATTTCAAACTTACCGCATAATGTTATTTATTCCGAGTTATCCCAGGACCGCCTCTAGACGGGCTGTCTTCAAAGGTTTATAAAATACAGGAAACACTTTTTTTTTGTTATATTATTATTTTTAATTTTCGTATTTTGAACACAACCAGCAACACTATGATAATTTTTATTATAAGCTAAATACACTTCTAATATTTTTATTTAATTTTTAAAATACACCACTTTTGCAGAATAATTAATTTGACCGCTTTTCACTATTTTCCGACTTCAAATGACTATGACGGCTGATTAAAAAACAAGACGCTGCTGCAAATGCACCAGCAATAATTTTGGGACTTTCCGGAATTAGAAAGAGTTTAAAAAGTAACGAAATGGTATTTTAAAAGGGAATAAGCGTGAAATAAACTTAGGCCGTCTAGAGGCGGTCTTGGGTACTAGAGGGATAATTATTAAATAAATTAGAAAAAAGAGTTGAGAAATTTATAAAATTCATTCTTTGAAACCGAAAAATCAAGCGGAATAGAACTCGAGATCTCATTGAATTCTCTTCAAGCGCGGACAATAGGAGCATTACGCGCATAATTCGTGTTAGGAAATTTAAGATGAAATTGATAAGTATTGCGTAACGATCTAGTAGGAATATGAAAGTAAATGCAACGTAATAGGGATGAACAGTCCACTTTCCAATTAATTATACTGCAAACAAAAGACAGTGTGAGTATAGACCTTCTAGTGTCTAGAGACTTTAAGTTAATTAAAATCAAACGGGAATGATTGGAAGGGATAAGATTTGAGAATTTTAACGATCTGAGAGCATATTGAAGAAACACCGTTCACTGTACACGTTCAATTCTCTCAATAGCAAATTGGTGGCAAGGACTCCAGATAAAAGTTGCATATTCTAATCTAGAGCGAACAAAGGAGGTGAAAAGTAATTTGTGAGTGTATGGGTCCGAGAACATCGAGCTATTACGCCGTATAAAACCTAAGACTGAGTAAGAAGTGGACACAGTAAAGTAAATGTGACTGTTGATAGAAAAATGTGAGTCAACAAAGATCACCCCTAAGTCTTTGTATTCATGAACAAATTGAAGTAAAGTATTATCAATGCTATAAGATGGCTGGAAAACCTTTTTAGTTTAAGGGGACCCGGTGGTCTAGAAATTTCAAAAAATCGATTTTTTGTTAACCATAACTGCACTCTTTCTGATTAAGAATCTTCTTGAATTTTGTGTTTCAAATGAGTAGAATTCTCGAAATCATCTACGCCGTGCGGGCTCGATTTTTCGAGAGGGTCATCTTCAGCGGCATTTATGTAATAATAAATATTGTTTCAAAAGTAAAAAAAAAAATTTTTTGTATGCTCAATAAACGTACATATGTACTAATAAGTCCCAAAAAGTTGAAACACCGTTTTTTTTAATTTTTAATGGCAAAAAAAAAATCGTGAAAATAGGTGAAATTTTCGTGCTCTAGACCACCGGGCGAAGGTGACATTAAAACATTTCTTAATACATATTTAGAGAGATGCCAGACTTACTGCACCAGCGAAGTACACCCTATACCTTCTTTTTCAGAAATTACCTTCTTTCGATTGCATTTGGGTACATATTTAATTATGTCCGTATGTATATTTCTTTGTGCTTCAATCACTTAGTTGCATTGGTTTTGACTGATCCACTTGTAGGTATTTGTGGCGCACAAAATTGACCAATTCACTGTCAGTGCCACAAAAGCTTTTGAAAAGCTTATTTCGAAATTTGTTTATTTTATGTGGGTAGCTGAATGTGCAAAAATAGCCACTTTGCTTGAAATGAGATGCGCAACAAAATTAGTGTAATGCATTTCCAGTGCAATGAAGAAGGAATCTTTCGTGTAAAATTTTGAAATAAATCAGAAAATCCACAATTGTGGATAATTTTTGAAAAAAAAAAACAAATAATAATAATAACAGGATATAAAGGTAATTGAAATAGCAGTTGATTTGTAGAAAAAATACAATTAAAATAAAAATACTAAAAAAATTTCCAAAGGCCTACAAATTATGGAAAGTGTCGCTTACATAAAGTAACCAGTTCAGTGACAAGTGAGGTTTGAAGATAGGATGAGATTTTTTGTATATAAATTTTGTACAAACTATCGCGAAATCCATAAATTAGTAAATAATAAGTAAATAAATAATAAATAAATAAATAATAAAACGAAATAAATAAAAAATAGGAGGAAATCAGTTTCAGCGATAGCGCGGAGTTCTGTAATTTAGTCAACATATCTGAGCAAATTCGAAATGTTGAATACAAACTCTGAATCTGGGCACAGCACTTCTAGACTCGCTTTAAGTCAAAGCTTCACAATCGCTATAGCCAACTTGTAGAACTCAGCTTATTTCATTAGCTTGAAGCACTCAGTCTGTCTCACAGTGAACTTGGAAAACAATTTTTTCGATTTTTTTTACGTAAAAATCTCTCTGTAAATATCCCCACATCGGCGTATAATCATCTTGCACTTAAGATGAAGATGTGATAATTTTATCCTTTTGGGATTTTTCCTGTTGTGATTCACCCAAAAAGGATTGAAAGTCAACCAGCACTTTCGTCAGGCTCTTCTTCTTGTTGTCGTGTTGCAGCCTCTCAAGACTGCAATCGCTGGTCGCCGAATACGAAAATACTTCTCGATTTATTTACGTGAAGGAAGTCAAATGAAGAAACATGGGTTAAACCTAGTTACTGGCTTAACGTTAAAATTTGCTACATAGAATCTACCTGGACCTTCTCTTTGAGTATTAGTGTGTTATTCCTGTACTTAAGGCAATTTAGGCATGAAGCCATATCTCCGCACACCAAATTACATGACCTTCACTAAAAGAGAAATGAAACAATGAAGGAGTTGTGAACTAGCAATTATTTTTTTCTACCCAAATCAACATTTGTGCCAGTTGCATTCATCCTTTGGGCCACTTAACAACCTGAGCTGTTAAGCTACATACATATTTAGGTAAAAATGGTCCGAGGACAGCTTAAAAGCTGCTTTTTATTGTCTTAAGCTCACATTTTCTTACAAGTCGCTGCTTGTATGCCTGTGGGTATACTCCCATTTTCAGTACATTTTGGTGAAAATCCAGCTTAATCACCTCATTATTTGCCCAACAATAAACAAAGGGGCGATTGTGAATCGATTACCTGCAGATTTACAAATTGGTTAAGAGGGAAATGTATGTTAATCCTGGATGAAGTAAAATGGGCAATGGAAGAACTGAAAAACAACGACAAAAATAGCCAAAGCGAGTAGCAAAGAGGAAAAAAGCTAACATTCAAATAAAGAAACCATTTTAAGCGAATAAGCTTGCAGATGTACATATAATCATACATATAACCAACTTCATTATACAAAAACAAAATATATACACTGTGAGTATATACGTTTCAGCGATCAGTCTTTTGCGTTGGAGCGGTAAACATTGAGAAAGATTTCGGAAACCAATTGATTAAAGCTATTTATTTCATTTTTATTTTTTCAAGATTTTCATGAAAATGCACTTCTTATTTACAACGAAGTGCTAGCATCGGAGACTTCCAGCTGGCATGTAGATTGGGACATTTTCAGCCCAAGCATGCCAAGGTATTTGGGAAAACAGTTTGACATAGAGCTATTAATAAAATAAATTATTTTCGTTTTAGTATCACAACTCGGACACATTTTTAGTATATAGAATTTCACCATAAGAAAGCACCGAAAAGGAATAAAATAAATTTTGAATAGCGAATCGCTTTTTTTATTTTAAATTCTGAAACTCTTTTTTACTATTTCCACATAAGGATGACCAATTTAGAGGTATCGGATTTGAAAACAATGAAAGTTCCCATTTATTAGGCAATCTTTATTATTTTTTTGTAAAACAATTCATCGCCTCATTTTTTCAAGATAATCACTTAGGTTAGGTTATGAGGCTGCCCTAGCTTAGAGCACACTTGGACAAATATTCAAGAAATTCGTCCGTTGTGATGCCATACAGGGGAGAGGAGAAATGAGAAGCGAAGGAAGAAGGAGCCTTGGGATAAGAGACGATAATGACCACGCTTTTTCGACGACGCTGACGGTGGCTCATTTACGTTCATAATTAGTCGCAACAAGCTACTGATGAATTTCACCAGAATTGTGATATTAAGACCCGCTATATCTGCAGGCGTAGCGAAAAAATGAGAGCCCAGATGTCTAAATTTCTGCCAGACGAGAGCAGAGTAGCTGAGAAGAAGGTGTTGAAATTATTCCACCTCGTCTACAAGACAACTTCTGCTGAACGGACTTGAGGTAATCCTAGTCTCATCGCATCAACACCTAACGGACAATGTCCGGTAAGGGTGTGGGTATCCAAACTAGAGAGCTGGGGCTTTGTTAGCCTTAGGAGTTCCCTTGAGTTGAGTTGACTCGAGACCCATCTTTCCAGGAGCAGACCACTGGTTCTTAAGGGAACTCCAATCCTCTCATTTCACCGTCTCCAAAATTCCCTGTCTAGCCAGCTCATCAGCCCAGCAGTTTCCCTCTATGCCGCTGTGACCGGGAACCCAAATGAGCCTGGTGTCGAAGTATTCGGATGCAGTCGAGAGAGAAGCCAGACATTCCCCGACCAATCTTGAACGCATAAACAGTGAGCCCAAGACCCTAATTGCCGCTTGGCTATCGGTGTAAATATTTACTTACCTAAAAGATAATCACTTCCAAATGATGGTCTCAAACGCTCCGTAATTCGGCCATCCGCAAACATCAATTTTGAATGATTCGCTGAAGGTCTTCGGTCGGCATCTCGAGGCATAGTAATGTTGGATTCCATTGCCTCAATCGAAGCTGTGCCAAAAGCATTAAGATTTTACATACCCCACAAATGAAAATCCAAAGGTGTGATATCACCACATAATCTTGGTGGCCAACCCACTGGTCCGAGTCAGGAGAAAAATTTCTCACCGAAATGCCGACGCAGTAAATACATTGTTTCATGGGCTGTATGGCAAGTAGCGTCGTCTTGTGGGAACCAAATCTTGTGGAGATCACGGGGTTGAAGTCACCAATCCGACATGAAATCGTTTATCATGGCGCGATAGCATTCGCCTTGATTCACTGTTCACTGTTGCATTGGGGCCAGTCTCATTTTTGCATAAATGTGGGTCGATGATTCCTCCAGCCCATAGGCTATATAGCCGCGTCACACAATTGTTTTCAATGGATGTAATGCCTGTTTTTGTGTGGCCTCAGACTACTCTTCAGCCCAAATACGGCCAGACCTTTTGCTACGGCAAAGTCGCCATTTTTGAATCACCACCACTTTAAAAACCATTTCCGTGCTGTGGGCTTGCCTATCACACTTTCTGCATACATATATGCATTCGGCATCTTTTTGGCCTCGATAAAAAGCAAAGAAGAGTAGGTATCGAAAATTTTTATTGTTGCCTCCTGAGTATTCCATTTTTAAGCCTATCTGGTCTATTTTTAAGGTATTCTGGTCTAGAAATTTGAAAAAATCGATTTTTGTTTTTTTGCAAATTTTCAAAGTTTATATCTTCAAACATATGCCCTTGAACGGATTTTTCAAAATTCGAATTATTTACGGAGATACAACGGATTTTGTGACGAAGAGTCTAAGCCGGCCGAGTGGAGTGAATCGCACAATGAACGGCAGATGTTATTGGACGACTTGAGGACTTTCCACAAAATGCTATATACCTATATATATATATATATATATATATTTTATACTTCTACATATAATATATACCTCGAAATATATCACCGATTAATCCAGAGTGAGTATCTGTACTATGATCTAAGTTATTCTATTGGGATAGTTGCTCAAACTTCAAACGCGATTTTCTCCCTATTACTTTTTTTGAGATGGTCGTCATGATATCTCAAGTTCTACTTGACCGATCGCTTTGAAGTTTGATAAGAAATTTTTTTTAATGCATCTATCTATTGCGCCTGCCTCGAATTTTGAAAAATTTAAGTTTGAAGTATTTTTAAAAAATTTGAAAAGGTAAGAAAGAGGGGCAAAAAAAATTTTTTTTTAAGTTGAAAATTTTTTGAATTTTTTTTCTTGATTTGGCGTAATCCGATAGTGACATCCTAACTAATGAAGAATTTTTTTAGTTTGTTTGTTTTAGGTCACTACAAGGGTCGCAATCATGTCAACCATGGAGCATCGTTTTTTATGTAGCCCCCACTCAGCTGGCCTGTAATTCCACGATTTTTTTATTTTTTTTATTATTTTTTTTTATTAATTTTTTTTATACTTTTCCAATATTAAAACTAAACATAAAAAAGGTGGAGACTAAAAATGTCTTTCATTTTTTATCTTAGTTTTAAAAATACCTAAAATTAAGGCGTCTAGACCAGAATACCCCCTTAAATAACTCAAAAATAAAATTAACATAGTTTCGTGGAGCAGAACGAGTTCTATCGCATGAATACTTAGCCTTTGCCAAACAGCAAACAAATCGTTCTTAAATAAAGGAATATATAAAAACGGTATGAACTTATTCCTCAACTCAATAGACAAACTAGAACAAATACGAAAAAAGTGCATATAGGCACTTGCCTGATTCCCATACATCAACATGGCCGCCATAGCCCGACCACATTAAAAAACCATTTGCTTTCGAAGTATAAAAACAGTTAGTTACGCAAAATACTTGCTCCAATAATACCCTCAATCGGAAATTGTTTAAAAAAAATAGTTTACAATACTTCAAAGCACAATCCAATTATATTCATTTTAAATTACTGTTTAAGATTTTTTCTATGCACTTTGTTCTAAAAGGCTATTTCCAAATAACTTCCCCAAAAATCTATGCTCACTACAGCTGCTCACTTACTGAGCTGAACATCCAACAATCATACTCGTAAATATGAATGTATTTGTGCGCGTAAACCGCAGTCACAATGTTAAAATAATTCCGGGAAATATAATAAATTATTCGCTGAAATATTTACGCGTTATTTTACTTTGAAACCAGCAAATAATATGGCAAAGCATGAACAGAAAATAATGTGATAAAAAAGTGTGGTTGTTAAGTAAATAGGCGCACATGCAAAAAATTGAAATAATTCGCAAAATCAATGAGCGATATTTCAGACGACGCAGCTACCCACCACTTGTCCGCCGATTGTGAAAGGCTCATTGCTGAAGAGTGATTAAATTAAAATCCGCACATATACGCGCAAATGATGCAGCAATGCGGCAGGCGGAAATACTTTACAAATGCAATAAATATTCACGCACAAACAAAAAATGAGGAAATTACATGGAAAAGAAGAGTAACAAAAAAAATATGTAAAAAAGCGTTGGCCGCAAATTTTGAAAGTCCTCGACGCTTTTGTGGGCTTGACTGCATACCGAACTAACAGCATTACTGCCACAGTTGATTGGTTGCTTACCATTAATATTTTTTGTTGTGTTTATTTTCTCTTATTTGGTTAGGCTAGAAAGAAAAAAAATATTGATGGTGTAAAAAACATAATTGACCGTGTTGGAAGAAAATATTTTTTGGCCATGCAAATTTTTATTTTACCAGGCGGCAGTCATCAGCTGCGCTTTTTTGAAATATTGCATTTTAATTAAGGTGTTAGGCAGTGGCTGGCTTTGGGTGTGTATGTTGTACTTAGATATTTCCTCTTTTTTTTTTGATAATGTGATAGATTGTGTACAGACTTACGGCAACAAAATTTTAATTTTAAATTGTGCCAGGGGGCGATGATTTAATAACAAGTTTAAAAAAAAAATTTCATTGTACAAAAGGTAGAAAATGGAAAAGGCAAAACTTTAAAATGTTCTCCACTAGATGCTTTTAACGGAGCTATCTTACGATTTACAACTACAAACATTGAAACTAATCAATTTATAAGGTGGCTTAAAAAGGTTAATTATTATTTAATTGAATTTATGGTCACGGCGGCGCTGGAAATGATACGCAGCATGCCAACCTAATGGCGGAAAACCTGGCAGCGAAATCCGCGAGGAGGCTAATGGCTGCGGGGTATTCACCTGTAGAACCTTCAGATACAGCTCAATAAGAAAATGGAGCTCAGGTTGCACAAACTACACGACTCCGTACTTTAATTGGGAGAGAAGGTTTCGCACTGCAATTGAAGAGGAGGGATGGCACAAAGGCATGAAGCCTGGCCATAGGACTTTTCATATCTATACAGACGGCTCTAAAACTTCAGATGGAGTGGGAGCGGGCATTTAGTGCTCAAAACTAGGGATAAGGCAGCCTATCCAGCTGCCAGGTCACAGCAGTATTTTTCAAGCGGAAGTTTTTGCTGTGGGGAAATCCGCAGGTCTACACTAGAACAAGAAAGAACTCAACAATTAATATATACGTGGGCAGGCAAGCAGCAATAAAAGCAATAAGCTTATATTAAGTCCAAAAATGTTGAATGAAGTAGGGAGGCCATAGAAAGGCTAGTCGCAAACAGTAGGCTGCATATCTACTGGGTACCTGGTCAGAAAGGCATTGTGGGGAACGAAATAGTAGATGAGATAGCAAAAAGTGCAAAGACAGTTGAACAAGAGAACGACATACCAAAACCGCTAAATTCAATATACAATGAAATTGACGACTACAAGAAAAAACTAGTGGAAGCTAGTTGGACTAATCTGACCACATGCAAAACAGCAAAAGTCATGTGCAGAGCTAACAACAAAAAACTGACTCAATTCGTGCTTACGCTCTCGCGAAAAGACTAAGGAACTATCATAGGTATGCTGAGAGGTCTTAATCTATTGGCTGCACATGCGTACAAGATAAGGATTGTTAACACGGACAAATGCAGGAAATGTAAAGAGGATGTTGAGGAAACTTAAGAACGCCTTCAGTGCGTTTGTCCGGCATTATTAAAAACGCGTTTAAAATGCCTGGGAGCTCCACAGTTTGAGGGACTGGAGGACCAAAAGGTCTAGGGACCAAAAGGTCTATGCGTGGCTTATTGCCAACCAGGCTAACCTAACCTAACCTATGGTCACTTAGCGTTGGACTATAAATTAATACAACTTAATTTTTCATTTTAACTTTACTTTAGGGATTACATGAGTTTCGTGGGGTAAAAAAGGCCTATTTTCAATATTTGTTTTTCTATGTAAAAAATTATTTATTTAATCAAACTTTTTTCTGTTTTATAGATATAGCACATATTTAAAGAATCATTTCTGAAACTTTCTAAAAAAAAAATTAAAACTCCTCCATTGTGACGTCATTTCCGGTGACCCCTCGAAAAAGAGGTGCGTCCGCGTTGTCAGCATTACTCCTGACAGGATCATCGAAAATGAAAAAAACAAAAATAGGTGTTTTAGTTAAGACCATAACCTCGTGCTTGAATGAAAGAAAGAAAAAAAAGTGGAAATTGGAATTTTGGCAGACATTTTTCCAAAAAAATTAAAATTTCGGTCAAATTTGCTTGATATTTAGTTTTTTTTTTTTAAATAGTTGTAATTGAACAAAAAAAATCCCTCATCCAAGCACGAGTAAATTCTATCTCGAACACCTGTGTAAAATTTCATCAAGATCGGTTGAGTAGTTTTCGAGAACATTTGACAACCGACTTTGAAAACACGGTTCCGAGAAAAACGCGCTTAAAGTTTTCAGTAACAATAAAAGTGGCTTGGAGCACCTTCCAAAGGGTGTATCTCCGAAACCATTATTCGAGTCAACTTGAAAATCTAGTATAATAATATTTTTAGATATTGTAGAAGTTAATAGTAATAATAGCAAAAAAAAATCGATTTTTTGAACCCATGAAACCCATGTACCCCCTTAAGTTATCTTTTGCTTGAAAATCTCATTCCTCTGTACTTAAAATGTTAAGAAAAATGTAGCTAGCTGCAAGAGAACATTTATAAAAATGTGTTTCCAAGCCAAACATTTTAATGTTCTGAGGATTTCTCTAAAACCAAAAAACCAAAAAAACTTAAATAAAAAAGATCCCAACACATTTATCGGTTTTTTCGTAAGAGAACTTATGCAAAATGGCTTATATATATATATATATATGTATATATAATTGGCACATACACCCTTTTTGGGTGTTTGCCTAGCTCCTCCTCCTATTTGTGGTATGCGTCTTGATGTTGTTCCACAAATGGAGGGACCTACAACTTCAAGCCGACTCCGAACGGCAGATATTTTTATGAGGAGCTTTTTCATGGCAAAAATACACTCGGAGGTTTGCCATTAACTGCCGAGGGGCGACCGATATTACACAAATTTTTCTTTTTTAGGCTTTCACCGAGATTCGTACCCGCGTTCTCTCTAAATTCCGAATGGTAGTCACGCGTCAATCCATTCGGCTACGGCGGCCGAAGTTAATTTTGATAGTTAATTTAATATTAGTTAATTTTTAATGATATAATTTTTTATAAAGCAGAAAAATTCAGCAAATTTTCATCACAGCTTCCAACTTTTTAGTAAAACTTTGAAGAAAACTCCTGAGTATGCTTTTTTATAGTTTTACCATGTACAGGCTTAAAATATATTGCGGTTATGGACGCAAAAATAATTTCGCTAACTTCGAAGGTCGGAGAAATTACTTTTCTACTTATGACTCAATCTTAAAAAAAAAAAATGGTTTGGTGCAATGCCTAGACAAGTGCTGTGATTGATTATAGCTAAAGAATTATATATTATAAAAAAATCCGTATATCTTTCTCCAGATGCTACTTTTTAGTAGGTACAATTCAGCTTTTGAGCAAGTCAGTACAACTGCGTGAGTTATATTAATGGCTCAAATGAAGCATTATTGAGAAAAATGCGTTTAGAGTTCATATACAATACATACATATACAGTGCGCTCGGGAAAACGTCAACTAATTAAAACCACGAGTGTTGACGTTTAACAAATTGTTGACGTTTATGTTTTTTTATTTATAATTTTATAAAGCGACAAACCTGAGGGTTTATTTCATAAAGCAGATCAACTGCGAGCTCCATTTGTTGTTGCAGTTCCGAGTTTATTTTTTCTTTCAATATGCTTAACGGAATATCTTCCTCCGGATCTGTCTCATTTTCCGTGAAACGCAAAACATTTTGCCATTGTATCTTTGCTAACTTTATTCCATGCGGCTTCTAAAAGCATAACACAATCCCTTAATGTAACAGCTTTCATAGAATCTACTAGATCTGATTTTTTTGCTGTTACCATGGCTAGAAGACTGTTTCTATAATACAGCTTCGTTATTTTAATTGCTTTTTGATCCATTGGTTGGATAAGTGGGGTTACATTCGGAGGAAAGAACATTGCAACTATGTTTCCATCTTCTATTTTAAGCTCTAATTCACTTGGATGAGATGGAGCATTGTCTATCAGAAGGAGCGCTTTAACTGGCAAGTCCTTTTTTAAAAGAAAATCTGTTACCTAAAATCAGTAAATCTTAGCTACTAAAAGCGATATTTTTTCTGTAGCAGAACAAATATTAACCTGTGGCACAAAGGATTTGTGAAACCAATCGTAGAAAATAGCTGATGTCATCCATGAGGATTTGGAACTCTTGTACTCAGTTGGGCAGTTAAAGTTTTTGAAAATGGTTGGATTTTTTGCCTTCCCAATCACCAACAATTTAAGCTTATGATTTCCGGAAGCATTAGCACAACATAAAAAAGTAACGCGTTGTTTTTCTGTCTTTACGCCCGGAGCAGTTTTTTCGGCACTTAATACGTAAGACTTTTCTGCCAAAATTTTCCAAAATAAGCCAGACTCATCAGCATTGTACAATTGATCATGGCAAATGGTTCGATCAGCAAAGGCTGTGAAGATAGCTTTTCTCCAGTTATTTTAAGCAGGCAAACTCCATATCTTTTTTTAAAACCTTGCAACCATCCATCACTTGCGTTAAAAGAACATTGCTTTTCTTTTATTTTTAGATGAATCTCTTTAGCCTTTTGCTTGAGCGCTAATGCATTAACCGGAAAATGCTTTTCTCTTTGCTTTACAAACCATTGATACAGGCGCTTTTCCATTTTCGAATTCTGAACTAACATTACCCGAATTCTGAACTAATTTCATGAAATAAATGTGTGTGTGAAATCAAAACTGTGTATTTTAACTGTTGCTTAATTCAAAATTTTTATTTATTTAAAGTTGACGTTTTAGAGCTATGTGGTTTGGTTGACGTTTTAGAGTAGACAATGTAAAAAATTAAGGGTTGACGTTTTGGGATGTTGACGTAAACTAGTGTTGACGTTTTCCCGAGTGCACTGTATACATATATAATTGCATACAATTGACGCCCACAGCTTTTCTAGGGTGCTTGATCGAGCATATCCTTCTATTTGTAGTGTGCAGGGTCTTACAGTTTTAAGTAGACTCCAAGGGGCGAATTGTTTTTCATGAGAATCTTTTTCATGGCCGAAATTCACTCGGAAGTTTGCCATTCATGTACGAAGATTCGAACCTGCGCACATCCGAATAATATTATAGTTACGCACCTACCCATTAGTATGCGGCGGCCGCTTTACCCTTACTCATGATTAAATACGAGTACCAGACATTCAGTCTCATCTACAGGTACAGAGAACCAATTGCATTTAGGCTCAATTAAGCAATAATTTTTCGGAATATTTAAAAAAAATTTTGAAGCAATAAATACGTATGAAATTAATGTCTATATAACAACCTTTTGCGCCCTCTTAAATTAGTCATTCATTTACTTGATTTCCAATAAAATAAAATTCTGCCTAATACTTTTTGTGATAAGTTTTCCACGTAAATACCAAGCAATTAAGTATTATGAAAACAAAAAGAAAACAATTTTCATGTCAACCAAAAGAGTAACTCTTCAAAGATTTGATAAATGATAAACAGCTTAGGAAAGTAAGTGAAAGAAAAGTCGTAATTAGAAGCTGGCTAATTCCACTTAATGCGGGTGTCATTTTGGTGAAAATGTCCCCAGGTTTAGGGGTCATTGACTCTTTGCTTCTAATCTCATGGTCGACCACACAAGAGTGAGTTGATTGTGTTTTTGCTTTTCACACCGAGTGCTCAGGAATAGAAATGGATGTTAGTTTATGGCTGCATTTCTCGCCTTTCTTGTTGTATCTATTTGCTGTTGACATGGTTTTGTGGATACGTATTCGCATAAGCCTAGTGATAATACCAGATATTAAATTACAATAATTATTCTTACGGCATAATTATAGCGCATGCCACAAAAAGCGTAGAGGCTATGGAAAAACTAAGATTTATGTGCCACTTGCTAGTCACTCAGGCTAATATAAGCGATTACTCATATGGCTATGAGTATGTATGTGCACATAGGGTGCGTGCCAAGATGAAAAAGAATTTTTTAAATTAAAGGCTTTCAATTTTTTTGTTTGCACTAATAAACTGCACGAAAAGCATATCGAATAAATGTTTTAGATCGGTAATTGAAATATTTGCCAAGATTTCGCTAGAACCTTTGACGTAGAGGCGGCCAAATTTTTAATCAGCCATCGTATTTTTCCGCGATTGCTGCTGGTCGATAATTAAAATGTGATGCGCTCGAAAAAACTCTTTACGAAGTGGGAGAAAGAAAGGTTGATAAAAATGATCAAGCAGCTACAACATTAATTTTGAAAATTGGACTTTGAGCAAAGTAGGTCCATCTCGATTTAAGGAATGTCTAATTGCTTTAAGATGTTCTTACTAGTAAAAATAATTATTTTTTAAAAGTTCCATTTATTTCATATCGCACCTTGTACTCGTATACTATTTTCACATATTTTGCGTTACTTAACTACTCACATTTCTCTAATCAATTTTATTGTGTCTACATACATGGTGAACGATATGAAGTGTTACCAGCTTCACACTGCTTGTATCTGTAAAACAGCTCATGACATTAACGTCAAAATTGTTCTAATGACAGTTCAGTATATTGTTTATAACCCATCGAAAGCATTTGCGTCTCAGTTTTGTTGAATTTTTTTTTTCTGTAATGGAATTCAAACGTAACAGTGTGATTGCGTTATATTTGGCTGGAAAGTCACAACCAGCCATTGTTCGTGAGCTCAGTCACCTCAAAGTGAATAAAATGTTTGTGTATCGCACTATAAAACGTTACAATGATACTGGTAGCCTTGGAGGTGAACCAAAAAAATCGCAACAACGCCAGAAATGGTTCGGAAAGTGAAGAAGCGACTTGAACGAAATCCACGTCGAAGTGGAACAAAAATGGCCAAAGAACTGAAAATATCGCAAGACAGCGCTCGACGCATATTGAAAAATGAGCTCAAGGTCAAGGCTTACAAGTTCCAAAAAGCACATGATCCGGAATTTGAGCCTACGTATGGCCATTCGAAGCAATTTCCCATCGCAAGTGACCGCTGATGGACGCTCTCCAATCGTTTTTATCGAGCCTGGTGTCAAAGTGAATGCGACTTATTATTATGGGGAAAATGTTTTAGAAGCTGCTTTAGAGCCGTGGACACGCAAACATTTCAGTCGTAGGCCATGGACGTTCCAACAGGACTCGGGACTCCATCTCATAAAGCTCGTGTGAACCAAGAATGGTTAAAAAATCATGTTCCACACTTCATTTCGTCCCCACCATGGCTTTCGAATTCGCCAGACGAAAATCCGATGGACTATTCCATCTGGTCCATTTTGGAGAGCAAGGAGAGGACTAAAATATATGCCAGTATGGATGCGCTGAAAAAAAGCGATTATACGAGAATGGCCCAAAATACCTCAAGATCACATTCGTGCAGCATGCAACTCATTTTTTGACCGTTTGAAGGCTATAGTCAAGGCAAGAGGTGGTCATGTCGAGCTAAAGTGAATATATTTATGTTAAAATTGTAATCATTTTTGAAAAATTTTGTCTTTGAAATCAATAAAAACTAATTTCACACAAAAAAGTTATGGTGTTTTGAATAGGTAACACTTCACCCTGAAATTTTTTTAAAAATCAGTAAGCAATTTTTTTTAAATATACTATTTAACCCTTAATAGCGCCAGAAAAAATTTTGTGCGAAAAAGTGGTATCTTATTTGTATAGATGGAATGAGTGGATCATTACTATATTTGTTCTTTTTTAGTTATTTACAAACTTCATTTTAAATAATTTTTAACTGATAGAGGCTTCGAAATTCGAAGGCTCATATCTCGAAATTGAAAGCGAAGTTCGAAAATTCGAGAAATTACTTTCTTGACTTGGTTTGATTCAATGCCCAGAAAAAAATTGATTTGCCGTGTGGTGTAATGTACTATTTTTCCATTTTTTCTTTCATCTCAACTAAAAAAACAACGAAATAATATCGTATCAAATAAAAATTCCATAAGGATCATGTGGGTTCCGGGTCATGCCGGAATACAAGGCAACGAGTCCGCTAATACTAGAGCCAAAGAAACTACCCAAGAACCCCTTCAGTTCAGTGCACATTTTACTACCAAATATGTTCGGAAAATTATACTAAAATCTCTTCAGGATGCGTATAATAGCCAATGGATTAATTATCATCAACACCACTACAAAGAGTAAAACCCTACTGGCCTCAAGCCCATATATCCTACACACATGACTTCCAAGAACCTCAAGATATATACTATACACGCCTTCGAATCGGTCACACTATAGCCACCCATGTTCACATTCTAGACGGCACAGTCAAACCAGACTGCCCTTTTTGCAACTCAGACGAATACACGACTACACATCTCCTCGATACCTGCCCAGGATTGGAATGCACTAGAATTTAAATTCATCCTAACCTTGAACTTAATTTGTAAATTTATTAAACTAACTATATTAAAACATTAACTCGTTGCCAAAACTATATATAAAATTATACCCCGATCAAATTCACACTACCCATCACACTACACATCTTCTAATATTTCCTCAACTACTCTCCTCCATCCTCTTGTATAGTTACTTACCAATATTATTACTCTAGTTAAGATTCCATAAGACGAAGGCCCTGGCAGCCAATGCCTATTTCGTAAGTGGAATAGTTGTTAATAACTGTTACTCTTTTAAATAAATAAAAAAGAAACAAATATTTCTCTACTCTCTATTCAAAATGTTATTGCGAATTTAAAGTTAAATTTTTAATTCATTCCGTCATGAAAATTACAAATTCGAAAAAAAACGCATTCAAAGTCCTCGGTACGATATCCAGAAGAAGTAGTTTTTGAGGTACTAAAGCATTTCTTACACTCCACTAAAATCGCGTTAGTGACTATCGCACCAACCAAGAAGACGAGTGTATTTTTTAAGCAAACAAGATTTTTTTTCTTTTCAAGTTTAGATGACAAATGCCGCTTAAATACGGCATACGGACGAGGCTCTCTCCATTTGTGAGATAACCTCAAGGTGCAAACCACATAACTTGTGAACTACTTAAATGCTCGCATTATTTTCTGGAATCGTATTTAACATATTTTTAATCGTAAATATAGAAAAACGTGTGTGTATGTGTGTGCATATTTATCTTAAGATATGTTAAAATTCCTCCGCCACCCTTGGATTCCAATTCACCTGAAAATAGGTACACTCATTTATTTCACCAGCCTGGCCACAAAAATCGTGTTCAAGTGGCTGGCGCGCCCATTCGTTTCGAGCATTTGTTGCCGCCGCTACTTTTAACCTTACGATTTGAGTGTACTTAAACGTAAGAAAGAGGAAAACAAAAAGAACAAACAAGCAAAAGGAAAAAAAAAGGAAAAATCGTATTTATTTTTGCAGCCTCTTGCCAGTTTATTGCCCTTAGCTGCATTTATTTCTGTGCCGCATTTTACTATTTTACTCCGACTCTTTCTTTGCCTTCGGGCGTTGTCTATGATAAAATATTTGTTAACATATGTATACTTATATCTTAAATATATATGTATATATGTAGAGGTGTCTATGTAAGTAAGCGTTTGTATATGTATTAATTTGCTCCTGACAAATTTCACTTCCGGCAATATTTTCCTTCACACAGCATCACATAACAACAATAAATCTGTCAAAACTTAACTAACTAAGTAAACTAGGCGGTGGTGATAAGTTCAACCGTCCGACAACTGGACCAATCAAAACACCAACTTAGCCACAAGATTCGTACAACTAAGTTGACTCCTTGCATCACTTCATTTCGTGTTGCTCTTGGCTTTTGCTCAGCCGCTTGTCATGTTACTTATCTCTCTCAACCACCCACTCATTCGCACACTCGTGCACACTCTGGCATTCACAGCTTCAACGCAATTTCGGTGTTGACAAATGTACTTGACAATTATTTGTTTATGCGGAATACGAAATAATCTCACACTTCCTGCCACTGAATATTAAATACTGCTGTCATTTAGTACAACAACTTCTACACCAGTCGTACTCTCACGCTCTCTCCCTCTCCCTCTCCATTTACTATGCATAGCACTCTTAAGCAGCGGCACTCAGTTCCATGTGTACAAGGTGGTCCGAATGCAAGTGTTTTTGGAAGATTGATTTAAATAAAGGGACCTCGGTTTTTTATTTTAAAATACGTAATATAAATTTAAGAGAAAGAGAAATATTCCAATTTGCCATACAAAATTCGTTAGGCTGAATTTGCAACAACATTTCTTTTCAACTCGATAACTTGTTGATGGTTTATGGCTTAGTTTCATGAATGGCTTTCATTTTATTCACTGTATGATTCTAGTTTGTTTCTGGATCAGTATCGATCTATGAGATTCAAGAATTTTGGACATTGATGTAAATTTTTCTGAAGATTTGAGTTTAATAAGATGTGGACACAGAAAATTACTATTGAAAGTTTTGGGAAAGGTTGGTTGCTTAGAGTGGCGATTCTTCCAGAATCCAACTAGCGTTTCCGCACCATTTCGTTGCCACATCCTCGTTACCAACTTGTTTACCAGTTATTTACAGCAAGACTATATCCAGTCTATGCAGTTTATAAACCTTATTAGGTTGTTGCTGCTGTCTAAGCAAGACAGTTGCTCGAGACTCTCGAACAGCGGTTTGCCCAGGGTTAACATTCTGTCCTTAGGGCGCGGCATTCACAGAGGAAATGGAAAATTGTTTTCTTTTTCTCCGGTTGTTTAAAACTATGACATTATGTGTTCTGAGGGATGCCGATTTTGGCGGATTGTTCTCCGATATAGATAGAGAAGCTAGTTATGACTGCCGTTAGTCTACAGGCGTCCCGTCGATTCATGTTTATTAATGTCGATGGTTGCTTGAGGTTGTAGGTGAGCCATAACGTCCAGTTAATTTCACACTTCGTCTGGTCTATCCATCTACAATCTGCGATTCGAAGGAATTTTAGGGAAATTGCTTTCTTGACTGCACCTAATGGTGTGAATTCCGGCACTGCAAGAACGCTATTCATGGCAGATCCTCCTCTTGCCAGTTCATCGGCTTTTTCGTTACCTTCTATGTTCCGGTGTCCCGGGACCCAAATTAAGGCTACTTTATGGTTTTCACTCAAGGTGGTGAGGCTATTCCTACTTGGCTCCACCACTTTAGAGGTTGTTATAGCCGCGTTCAGTGCCTGGATTGCAGCTTGGCTTTCCGAAAAAATAGCGAAATTGCCCTTAAAAGAGAAATCCGTGATTAGTAGCCTACAAGCTTCCCCAATTGCCAGTACTTCCGCCTAGAAGACACTGCTGGTATTAGGAATATATATCAGCTCCAACACCACAATCCATTTTACTGTCATCAGTATAGACTGTGGTATCGAAGTTGTTTAGAGAGAATCCCTTATTCCATTCTTCCTTAGATGGAAAGAGTGTGCAAAATTCCTATTAAAAGTTACCATCGGGTCGATGTAATCAGTCCTCGTCGTGATTAACTGAGCTTGTCGCAATAACAGACTAGCGTGACCATAAGTTTTTTCTTTCCAACGACCGCTTCATTTAACCAAAATGCACCCGTGGTTGCCTTCTTTATATGTAGGTCTATTGGAATAAATTGCGTGAGTGCATTGAGAACCTCTCTAGGACATGATCTGATTGAACCGACCGTTATTGCACAGGCTGATCTTTGTATTCTGCCGAGTAGTTTGGAATTGTACTCTCTCCCTAGAGCTTTCCACCAAACTACCAAACCATACGATAAAATGAGTCGTATAACCGCCTTATACAGCCATAATGTATGCTTAGGTTGAAGGTCCCATCTTCTTCCAAGCATACGTTTGCAGGCATATAAAGCAATTTCTGCTTTCCTTACCCGTTCTTCGAGGTTTAACTTGCAGCTAAGTTTGGGGTCCAGAATTACCCCTAAGTTCTTTGTACTGGGTGATAGTGAAAGAGTTTGTCCGTCTATATTTGGTAGGGTAAAAGTTGGTACCTTGTATCTGGTGGTAAAAAGCATGAGTTCTGTTTTACGCGGGTTTAAACTTAGACCACATCCTGTGGCCCAAGAGTTAAGCTCGCCTAACGCCCTTTGGATGATCCCACTGATCGTATTGGGACACAGTCCTGACACCATTAGCACCACATCATCAGCGAACGCCACCACTTTTACCCCACCTCTATTAAGTTTTATTAAGATTTTGCTAATCACACTTGGCCAAAGAAGTGGAGATAATGCTCCCCTGTGTAGAGACCCCCATGGACCGTGGTTATGTTGATATTACCCATACCCTTTGGATGGCATCTGTACTAACATGGTCAAAGGCGCCTTCTATATCCAAGAATGCCGCCATGGTATATTGTTTGCTCTCTAGGGAGCTCTCTATTGTGCGCTGTCTCCGTAGATTTGCCTTTAAGGTATGCGTGTTGTGCAGTTGATATACCAGAGCCCTCTAAAGAGTTTCTGAGGTGTATGTTTAAGAAAGAGGTTTTAAATAAATATATTATATTTAATACATTTTTTTTAATCGTTTAGTTAGGAAAACTCTTTTATAAAAAAGTGTTTTTTTTTTTTTTTTTTTTTTTTTTTAAATTTTGCAAACATGTATCCTAAACATTAAAAAAATTCTAAAGCTTAAATCGAACTAAAATTTAAAATGAACCGAATTATAAAGTCTACAATTTTTTTTATTTTTTGGATAAATCATTAAAATAAAAAAAAATTGAGGAAAATGTGCCGATAAGAGGCCGTCCACAGAAATTCCTTGCGAAATTTTCAAAAATAAAAAAAATATATGATTAAGAATAAGGTAGCTGTTGATGCTTTAAAAAAGATTAAGAGCCTTAGATGACCAATAATCACAATGTTTCTTACTTACACTTCCATTTAAATGAAAATGGGCTCCATCCCTCCAAAAGATAGAATCAAATCTTCAATTGGAGCACGTCGAATATTGTGACCTGAACAAAATCTTTTATTTATTTATTATGATTAGGTACAATAATACAATTATTATACTTAATAACTAACAGGAGTGCTAGCAGCCAAGGCCTTCGACTCTCTTTTAAAATTGCGTTTTTGTTAATCCTGTAAAATGTACATATACATGTATTATGTTCAATATCTAAGTACAAAGTTTAAAATTATTTAGATTTTATGTAGTATATTACAAGCTTTAAGATAGTTTATAAATTTAGACATGTTTTCAAGGTTTATAGTAGTTAGAAGTGTGCTGGGTGAAATAGTTCCGAAAAATTTTAGTCGAAAGACATTTAGTTGACTGCAGTCGTTTAAAATATGCTCCGTGGACAGTGTGCTGTTGCAAAAGGGGCACGCTGTACGTTGTGAATTTTGTAATAAGTGTTCATGTGTGAGGTGAGTATGGCCAATACGAAGGCGAATGAATGTTTGTGTTTGATGTCGAGTAGATGTGCTTGGGAAAATAGCTTTTTCTCCATGTTTATTAATCAATGTGTACTTATTATTATAATTAAGCCATTTGGTTTGTTTATCAAGGGCTAATGTTCTGTAAATTGCGTTTAAAATGTCATTGTTGCTTGTTGTGTGAAACGTGAAGCAAGGTGTTAAATGTGTATCGTCTGCAGCGCGGTCTGCGAGTTCGTTTCCTTCTACACCTTTGTGCCCTGGTACCCACATGATTCGGATTTTATTGCTGTTTTTAATACATGTCGTTCTGATTTCGGATACGATATTGTTAGCGTTGCCTATGTTGCGTATTGCATTGATTGCGGATTTGCTATCGGAACAAATTACAAATTTCCCCTTATTTTTTTTTTGCGTAATCGGTAGCTAATTTTAAGGCTAAAGCTTCGGCTGTAAATATTGAGCAATGTTGGTCAATGATTCCTCGGGTAATTAGCGTGCCACTACTTCTCAAAACTGCAAACGAAGTGCTATAATCGGTTTTCGAACCGTCAGTGTATAAAAAATTCCACCCTTTCTTCCGGTATGGTTCAATTATATTAAGGAAGGATTGTTTAAAGGTGGCACTGGTAGTACTTTCTTTAGGAAATTTCTCTAATTCCAAAATAAATGATGATTGGTTTAAGTTCCAGTGTGGTTCGTTTTCCGGTTTGATCAGTTGAGGTTGAAGGATGATTTTTAATGTTTTAGCAAAGCGTACACATCGCCGAATCGTTGACTCGACCTTGTAATTTTTTTTGCTTTTAATTGTTGACAAAACATCCTTGTAGAGGAGCTCATTGTGGGCGTTATAAAGTTTGGGGATAAGCTTGTATGTAGATTTAGTTACTAGCTCCAAAATACTTGGTAGTCCTGCTTCAGCAAGGATGGCAAATGTGGGCGAAGTTGGGAAGGCATGGATGCTTCGTCTCACTGTGGTGTGGTAAGGTTTGTAAATAAGTTTCAAATTACTGACAGCACACCATCCGTATACGGGCAGAGCGTATTCGATTTTTGACAGTATTAATACTTTCGTAACGTTAATTAGGGTGCTAACATGAATTAAACTATGTTTTGAGGAAAGAAATTTTACAATATTTAGTCTGGCTGCTAGGCTATTTCTTAAATTTATACATTGTTGTTTAAAACTAAAATTTTTTTCGAAAATTATTCCTAAAATTTTAATATGATTAACAAATTCAATATTTATGCTGTCAAGGTACAAATTAAATTTCTTACAGTTAATTTTTCTACAAATGTGAAGCATTTTACATTTATTAATTGATAAATTAGCTCCGGACGAATTGCCCCATGTTTTTATGTCACTTAAAATATTTGTGAATAGTGATTTTATTATATCCATGTCAGTTATGTTTGTGAACAGTATAGCATCGTCAGCATAAATTGAATGTTCTATTTTTTTGTACTTGGATATTATTTTGCTCAGTTGTTCAAAAGCAATTATAAACAGAATCACCGATAATGGCGATCCCTGGGGCATACCGTTGTGAAGAGGGAAGGTATTTGAATACTGAGAGTTAATTGTAACCCGAAACTTGCGGCAGGTCAAAAAAGCTTTAACTACATTAAAGACTTTTGGACCAGTGCCCCAAGCTTCGAGCTGTTGAAGGACCACATGCACACCGATACGGTCGAAAGCTCTTTCGAAATCCGTTGCCAATATGGTAACGTGATTTCTGCATGAAAGTGCATTGGAGACGTAATGTTGCAGGTGCAGCAGCACGTCGGTTGTACTCTGTTTACCTCTGAAAGCAGTTTGGTTGGGGCTAATTAAGTTGTTTCTGGTAACAAACCACATTATCCTTTTGGCAATAATTTTTTCGAATGTTTTGGCAACGCACGATAAAAGTGAAATAGGTCTGTATCCGGAAATTTCCGATGTAGGTTTATTTGGCTTGGGGATTGGAACAACCACTGCCGTTCTCCAGTCTTGAGGGTAAATGCCTCTATCAAAAATGCTATTAAATAAATGAATCATTCGGCTTTTAGCTGTCGGAGGAAGGTTTGCTATCATAGGGTAGTTGATGCGGTCGAAACCTGGGGTTTGCCCCTTTGATCTTTTTAGTGCTTGCTCTAATTCTATAGAAGTTATATTAGTTTCTATTTTCTTTGCAAGATTTGAGATGCTGGATGGTCTGTAGTTGTTGTGTAGTGTTGCGTTTTTCTGCCTAATAAACTCTGCATGGAAGTTTTTGTCTTCGGAACAAAGAGACCAATTTGTACCGAAAAAATTTGCAATTTCTGAAGCGCTTGTTATGATTTTTGAACCGGTGTTTACTAGTTTAATAGAAGTATTAGTTCTGTTACCTGTCAGAATTTTTATGTCATTCCAGATCTTTTTAATAGGGGAATTTGGGTTAATTTTTGAGGTAAGGTTTTCTAGGCTCAAGTTTTTGGCGTCTTTGACCGCCTTTTTAAAGTTGTATTTGGCTTTTTTGTATAAGATGAGGTTTTCCTCGCTTCTAGATCTTCTATAGTTTTTCCAAAGGGTTTGTTTCTCTTGTCTGAGCTTCTCAATGTTTGAGTTCCACCAGGGTATAACTGATTTTGCACGGAAGGGTTTAGATTGTGGAATTGACATATTTCCTGCAGAACGAATTATTTTGTTTAATTTAGCCGCTTCTTTATTTATGTTGTGTGAGTGATTAGTTTGAGAGGAAAAATGAGAGCAAAGATTTTGGTATAAAGGCCAGTTTGCCATGTCGGTTTTAAATTTAAGTTTAGGTCTAATTAGTTCATAGACGAGCGTGGATTGCATGCTAGTGACAATAGGGAAATGGTCACTACCGTGAAGGCTGTCCAGAATTTGCCAAGTGCACTTTGGGGCTAGTATAGGAGAGCATATGGTGAGGTCTACATGGGTAAACGACTGATGTGTGGAGAAGTGGGTGGCTGATCCGTCATTCAAGACTACCAGGTCTTCGCAAATAATAACGTCTTCGATTAGGGTACCTCTTTCATTAGATTTCTTTGAACCCCATAAAGGGCTCCAAGCATTAAAATCGCCAGTGAGTATTATTGGGGGTGTGGCGTTGCGGGTAATTGTGGCTAATTCGTTGGTGGAAAAATTTTGGTGTGGTGGAATATAAGTATTTATAATTGTGAAACTAAAATCAATTGCTATTTCAATTCCTATCGATACGATCGATGAAGTAACATGTGTTTTTTTATGAGGTATATGATTTCTTATCAATATAGCAATTCCCTGTTTAGAGGAATTTATTGTAGGTAGATTTGCAAAGTATCCGGTGTACCCTTTTGGGAGTACTGTGTTGTTTTGAGTATGGGGAAAATGTGTTTCTTGAAGACATATAATGTCTGGGTTTAAATTGTTTATCAACAATTGGAGACCGAGAAAGTTATTCCAGTAGCCTTTAATGTTCCACTGAAGTATACTAAACATAAAAGAAAAATAGCTTAAAAAGAAAAACAAAAAAAAAAAATGGTTTTGTGTGTGTTATTGATATTGTTGCTATATGAGAGTTAAGAGAGTATTTGCTTGGTTTATTGTTTTTTTTTTTTTTGTTTGTTTTTAACTGTTGGTTGTACTACTTGTTATGCTTAGAGATTTATTTCGTTAATCATCTTCTGATGACATTGTAGTGTCATCAGCGAGAGGTAGGAAGCTGTATTTGGTTTTAACCATTGGGAGATTTGTGTTATTTGTTTGTAGGTGATCGGAAGAGAAGTTTGAAGTTGAGCTAAAATCTGTGGTAGTAAAATTTGGGGAATGAATAAGAGAAGAGTGAGAGTCTGTGTTAGCAAAATTGATAATGGATGTTTCTGGGGTTTGAGCGAAATTCGAAAGTGAAGAGATATTTATTGGGAGATCTTCTGTTGAATGAGTGAATGCTGGGGCTATGAATGGAGTGGTTATGTTATTTAGAGTTAAATCGGATGCGGGAAGAGTTTTTTCTGCATTATTGTACAATTGATGTTGAGTTAATTGTGGATGTGGATTGGAAGGTGTTATTTCTGGAATATTTGGCTGACAGTTTTCCATAGAAAGAACTGTTGAAAAGGAAAGCGCGTTTTCGGGGAGGGAGGGAGTAGAGGTCTGGTATATTTTAATAGCTTCCCTCATGGTACATTTATTGGTTGTTTTAATTTTTTGTATGTCTTTTGCCTGAATAAATTTAGGACACTTGTTCGACGAAGATGGGTGATCTGCTAAGCAGTTAGCGCAAAGAATGCGAGTGCAGTTATCCGGCTGGTGGGGTGGAAAATTACAATTAACACATGCTGGCGAGCGTTTGCAAAATTTTGCTGTGTGCCCAAGCAGCTGGCAGTTTTTGCATCGCATTGGGTTGGGGATATATTGCCTTATGCGGACGTTTCTCCAAGCAATGTCAATCTTGTCAGGAAGGTGAAATAGGTCGAATGTTAATAAAACGACCCCGGATGGAACTAGTTTATCATTGGTAATCTTCTTTTGAAACTTATAGGCCGCCACTACACCTTGTGCGCTAAGCTCACTTACGATTTCACTTTCATTGACATTATTGAGAAAAGGCGCGAACACGGTGCCCTTATTAAAGTTGAGATTTTCATGGTATTTTGCTTTAATGTTGCATATACCAGGAAGCTCTTTTAAGCCAAGGAATCTTTCTGCCACGCTCTTGTTATTGACTAATAACAGGATGTTGCCGTCACGTAGTTCAGAAATGGATTGAATTTCTCTGCTTACTGCACGTATGGATTTGTCAACTGCAAAGCACGAATAGTGACTCAATGGCTTATTTTTGTCAGTTGCCTCGAGGATTACGAACTTGGGGTTAGGTTTTTTAACACTAGGAAGGCCAGGGAAAAGGTCTTGCAAGTTAGTCGTTAGAGACTTATTCTTTTTGTCTTTGGATTTTTTATTCTTTTTGATGGTGGTGCTATCGGCTAGTAACGCAAACCGATTTGTACCTAAATTGGGAGGCCCAGGGGCCATGGCGAATGTTTTAGGTGTAGCACTGTATACTTTTGGATTTTGCCACTCCGAATCAAAACACGAACTTAGTTTTATTTTAAGTGAAAAAATAGACTAGGTAAACACGTGTCAATTTGTGATTGCGAAAAGCACTAAAGAACACCAGAGAAAAAAAAAAAAAACACCTCTGTTCAGCGCGAGTGGTAGTCGATGACTGAACAAAATCTATGATGAGCAGTTACACACAAATCATTGGCCTTCAAATACGCTTTGATTTCGGACGTAAGTTGTGCACTCGTCTACTCCGACATCATGTCTAAATACGTGGCACGAATAACGGTGCTATCGCGTTGAAGCATCAAATCTTAAACATGAACTTCCACCGAACACCCTGTACGTACCAATTAGCTATTGCGCAACATCATTTGCAAGGCTAATAAATATAAATTACAAAGCGTCAGTCAAAATTCTTACTTAAGAAGAAAGTTGTTAGTCTCTTAGTAATATGAATATGATAAAAAAAGAAACCTCTCTTTGGACTACCCTGTACAATGGATTATGGTGTGCGTGTAAATTGTGTTTTGTTCCCACAAATATTGCTTTGTTTGTTGGTATGCATCTTTTCGAGTATTTTTGTGGTTATGTCACTGAATTTCTTTGCGAGAAGTTTTTGCTCAATTAAGTTACTGCTTGCTGTCACTTGGAGTTGTTTTGTTAGTGTTGCACTTGTATTATTAGTAATTGGTGTATATTAGAAATGTAATTTAGGATCCCGAAATTTCGGGAAATTATTGTGTACTTTCGTTCAACAAGATTTTATTTGAAATATTTCTTTCTCTTTATATTATAAAAATAATACTAAAATATACCGTGGCTCGATTAATTAATCCCGAGATTTTTGGTACTTGTACAACTGCCGGGATTACGAGTTGCTGGTGATAGCATATCTAATCCAAAATTGTATGTTGCAGCGGAAAGGTTGCGGCACACTGTCTTGTAACATTCATTTAATTTTCTCTTTTTCTTCGTAAAGCATTTGTGTTAAAAAAAATTTGTGTTTGAGCTCGTGTAGGAAATGGATCAATTAAGTGAACTAGGACAATTAGTTAGAATAGAACACGTCTTGCAAATCGATTTACACAAACGTCAGCACAGAAGAAAGTGATTCTGCAATAATATATATTTTATAAATTTTTTTAGCTTTGCCTTTAGATCAGCTAAAATTGCTTTGATAGGGATTGCCGTTTTGTTTCGATCCCAACATTTTTTTCGTGTTTCGACATATGAAATGTAAGTAAGTTTTGAAATGAAACTTCTCAGGCGTCGTTGGACGATCGAGAATGGAGAGTAAAACTTCACGGCCATGCAACTTTTTGGGCTTTTTCGTTCCGCGAGAGAGATAAAAGATATAACGTAGAGGAAAAGGAGGGAGAGAGCTTCACCTTATATATATATCTTAGATACATTTTGGGCTATTTTTCCTGAGTTTTTCCTTGGGGTTGGTAATTTATAGTGCGAAATAGTACTGCCTACTTTTTTGGCGCTTGTTTGTTGGTGCAAACTTGTAGGATATATATTTTTGGTGCTTATTTTTTGGCGTTATATTTCCTTGGTGCCTATTGTTTGGGGCGTTTTTTGGTTCCAATTTTTTTGGTGTTTTTGTTTTGGTGCCTACCTTTTGGCGATTATGTCCGTTTCCTGGCTAGTGCTATCCATTCCGGCGTCAGATTTATTAGTATTGCCTTGCGGTAATTTGCGCCATTGCTGCGGTCCTGGAATCTCTGCGGTTGTGCGGGTGATAAACGCTCGAAGTATTGCGCGTTTTTGCCACGGTTTGTGTCCGGCGTTTACCTACACCAGTCGACCCTTCTCCGTTTTTTGTAAATTTCGTCTATTTGTATTCTCTGCAAATGTTGTGAATTTATTCAGATATATATTCTTTCTCTCTCTCTCTATCTCATTTCGGGTCTCTCCCTCTTTCTTTGTTTGCCTTAAAAGTTTCACTTCTGTTATGTGCACTACCCTACACGCACTTTTTTTTAATTACTTACTTATACAGTCTTTACTGGGTTATGCAGAAAAGATGATATGCACATTAAAGAGGTTTTCAGGGTCCTTTTGAAAAATAGCTGAAATTCTGGATTTTTAAATAAGCCACAAATTTTAGCATATTTGTAAAGGGAAATTCAAAGAGGAGATATGCGAACATTTCATAGCAAATTTATGGTGAAATGAATTTTTTATTTCAAATTCAATGGTCGCGTTGGCGGCACCGGTAAATACTAGAAACAATAAAATAAAAATTAGTTGTTGAATTTTTTGCCCACAGATCAAAATTTGGGGTAACATCGAGAAACAGTTTTATTTTTTGGTTGGGCTTTCTTAATGAAGTTGTGTACATATGTTTGCTTTGGTCATCCATGAGAAGACAAAGTAACCAAATTTGGTATCAAATATATTTAGGGAAATAAAAAAAAAGTTGCTAGACTATTAATTTTTCGTTTCAAATAGAAGAAATAAAATTTTATTAAATAAAAAAATATCTAATAATCGAAAATTGAATAAGTTTTGGCAATTCAGAGGTAATGAAAATATTACTCTATACGAGATTAGGGGAAAGTCGACCTTCGATAGACACACTGGGTTGTGAGTCACTCCATAAAATTTTGCATGGGTTGTGGTTTGTCTATATCTAACATCTGAAACTATACTCTAAACTGTATTTTTACAAAGCCGATTTTACTCTTCGAATTCATACAGTAAATGGGCTACGCGTAAGCTACGCAAAGACCAGAGCAATCGAGTTTAATTTTGCCACAGTGAGTTGTGTGAGTCCAGCTCTTACAATAAATAACGCACCACTCAAAATCGCTGAAAGCTTTAAATGCGACAAGAAAATTCTACAAAAATTCAAAAGTAAAATCTACTTATACAAAATCGTGATCAGGCCAGCAATGACATACGCACCCGAATGCTAGGCTGCCCCACGTAACCTCAAGCTCAAACTGCACCCAGCAGAAATGCGGATGCTGAGATGGTTTAGCGGCTTTACACTGCTCGACAAGATTCAAAACACTTTTACGCTTGGTAGCAATAAAGTTTCTCCAATCAGCACTAAGCTCCAGGAAAACCGCCTACGCTGGTACGGTCATGTTAATGAGAAGACCAGATGATTAGGCATTGAGGCAAGTGTTGCAGATGGAAGTAGCGAAAAGAAGGCTAGACAGAGCACCAAGAACCTGGAAAAACACCATAGAAAACGACACGCGTTGCAGAAACGTCATCAAAGAGACGTCTCAGAATCGCGTGACCTGGAGGCTTTGTACAAGAAGAGTGGAACTGAAATAGATTAAGTCTAGATAGGTCGCTTTGGCGTTGTTGTACCTTTACAAGTTTACTCGGATCATGAAAGTTAGATAAAGCTGTAATTTCTCTTTTGTCAATTCACTTCATAAAGAATATACCAGAATCACTAATTTGCCAATCATAGTCGCCCCGTTTTAACTGCTACCAGGTCTAATATCGGTAGAAAGAAATTTTCGATTGGTTCGCACTGTTCCGCAGCCATTTATCAACTGCCTTTTCAGTTCAGGAATCAAATTGAACGAAGCGAAAAAATGATCGAAAAACACTTTATGGTGTTTCCCCCTAAAATCCATAGTTAAGCCGAGAACGACCCGTTCTCCAAGTTTTTTTTCGACTAGATCTTCTTTTTTACCCGTATATATCTCGAACCGATAGACATAACTGGTGCGGTCACACAACATCCAAGTTTTGAACCCTTTTTTTATTGGCCTCTTCGGCATATACTGGCTCAAAGTTGATCGTCTTATTAAAACAGTTTCTGTAGAATACAAATATCAACGTATCTTAAAAATTACCTTTGAATCTTATCATTCATTCGCCTACCGCAAGGTACTCGCCAGGATTGAAGCACAGTTTGAAGCGTTCTTGCAGCATATCCAAATATGGTTGAACTTTGTAGAGTTTGTTGAATGATGGTTATCCTCTTTTTGGGATTATAGAAGAGTCGTTCAATTGCGAATTGTTGATTCCAAGAAATGCATATATTTCTGACACACTTGTTGGAATGTATGACTTACCAGATTGCTGGGCATACAAATTAGTTTGGAATACTATATGCTCAACCACAGTTGGAGTTACAATTGAACTGAAAATTTAAAAATTGCTTTCGATATCATCAGTAGGCCCCAGCATCTCGCCAGCAAATACTACTAACGCTTCCATAGAATTTTGCTTACTCCACTTGGGTGGCCCAAGCAGTTCACGGTTTCTTCTTAAATCAGCTAGAGGAACTTCATCATCGCTATCGTAAACTTCTCTCTGCTAAACCGTAGTTCTTTGCTCTCAACAATTCCCACAAGATGACAATGAGCATCTTCAACGATGGCATCAAAGAGTTCCTGCAAGCTTTCTTCATCGAATACTTCAACTTCATCAACCATTGAATCGGAATCTGAAGGAATCTTTGCTAAATCAATTTCATCATCGAAAGCTTCCAACAGTTGGCATATATCACCCTGCTTAAGTTTTTTAGCTTTTGTCATTTACATACGTATATACCGCGCGGTGGTATACTTTTTGTACCAGGAACTTTAAACACTTTCCACACTAAGTCTTTTGATTATTTGTGTTCCACTGGCTGAGTAATTAATTCATAAATACTTTATTTTATTAAAATTGTAGGACACCGATGCTGCACGTGCATTTATTTACAAAATGTGATAATGTTCTATTCATTTTGCGCCTAAAAGCGCACATATTCATCTCTTTCAAACACTTTTTTTATTTTTTTTTTATAAAATATAAGATTAAATATGCCTGTATAAGTGGTAAAAGAATTATACCAATGCGCATAAAATGAAGGAAAAATATTTAAATAAGTGGTAAAATTTGTATACCACAGCGCCCCGGAAAGAGTAATATGGAAAAAAGCAACTTCAAATTAATTTTAAAGGGAACTACTATTTTTATATTCACAGGTATGGTAGTTCATCATTATTCTGGGCCATCATGTCGTACAAACGAATTAATAATAAATTACTTAAAAATAATGGTCATAAGCGTCTAGGATAACTTTCCTTTGTCCCCTGCTATATAATCACCTTGGAGGTCACGTATGGAAGACATTAAACCAGGAAATGGTCTTTGGTACTGGTTCTTGGTACTAATTAATACAATAATAATAAAATTTGGCATAGTATCGGGGCTATTAGGCCTTTTGAGACAAAATTCTTGATTACTTTTCAAACTAATCCAGGCACTTTTGAGTGTTTCGAAGGCTGTTTGGCTTAACAGCTACAGCTTAGTTCTCAATTTCTCATCCAATCTTTACATAGCCTCCTTTTCCTTTAAAAAACCTTAAAAACCAAAAATCCACTCACCCTACATCGCATGACTTTAGTAGCAAGTTCACATAATTTTTAAAGCAGTATGCTTTATAGGTGGTGGCAATACTCCACGAGTACATCTGCCCATTAGCAATGCCAGCTAGAGCTCTTAAATTAAAGCTTTCTTTTAAATGCTTAAATATTACAGCAAGATTATAACACGTTTTTTAAATTATTTTTTTAATAATCCTTTTCTCAGATGCATTTCAACGAAAGAATGCTTTCGACATGTCCTCCATTATTTATTTTCAATTTCAGTTCTTCTCTGTGCGTCATTCACTCGCATCTGCACATAAGTTTTACTGATAAAATGCAATCGATTTATTATGTCATTTCAATTAAAAACCAACTAAATGCCACTCAATAGCACATCGCCGTACACACACAATAATTCCTGCAAAAATAACAAGCAATAACTCAAGCAATTGCTCCAATGGTTCGTGTCTGAGGTGTAGATGTAGAAAATTGTTTAAGACTTGCACGTACGCGCGCATTGTTTTGCCATTGCGGTGTTAGTGCGAAATATCTAGAAATGGAATTGTTTTGAGAATATGTGTGTGTTTTTAACGATAGTTGGTATTTGTCTTGTAGTATCTGACAAGCAGCAGCATTAGACAATGGACATGAAGTATTTCAGTGACATGTGCAGGTGAATATCTAAAATACAATGGGTGGGTGTGATCTATGAACCTTACATAAACTAAAATAATTAAAATATCTTTGATAAAAAATTCTTCAATATAAAGAAAAACCGTTGAACTCCACCAAACAAGCAAAACAGAAAATAAAAATTAAACTTCCAAAAAGAATTACTAAAAATTATTAATAAAAAGAAATATATATACATATTCGTGCTTCAAAAACTACAAAAAAAAAGATTTATAATTTCACCAAAAATATTCAAAAATTATGAATATAAAACTGTAAATAAAACATTTTTCTGTTTCAAACACGCAAAACCAAAAAAATTAAGCTTCCGAAAAAAAATTATTTTGTAAATTACCGATAAAAAAATGTATATAAAACATCTTCGTGCTTTAAAACACACAAATAAATATATATTTTGTTCTTTATTCTTATTAAAAAAATCCACAGTTGAAAATTTGTGAATAAAAAACTAAAATAAAACATTTTGAGAAATATCACAAAAAACAAAAAAAAAAAAAAATGTGAACATAGAATTTGTTAAAAATAAAAAAGCGATTCAAAAATTAAATGGAGCTTCCAAAAACGAAACAATTAAAAAAATATGAATAAAATAATATTTATATAAAACTCTTTCGTGCTTCAAAATAAAAAAAAAATATTTTTTGAATTAAAAAATAAAAATAGAAAAATTATTAATAAAAATACATTAAAAATTTTCTTGCTTCAAAAATTTTAGCTAAAAACCCTTTTATTTCAAAACTTATTAATGCAAGACTGTACAATAAATAAAACATTTTCGTGTTCCAAGCAAACAATAACGAAAAAAATTCCAAACAAAAATATTATACATATAATATAAATATAAAATTTTCGTTCTTCCAAAAAAAAAAACAAAAAAAAAATTTTAACTAAAACAAAATAGCTTAAAAATTTTGAATAACAAACTGTAAAAAATCATTATAGTATATTTCTTAAAAAAAAAACAAAATCCCAAATTATAAATACAATTGGTATTAACGAAAAAATGTATTGAAGACACGACACGCACGTAGTACACATAACCAGAACTTTCAAGGCAGACAAAGAAAAAGGGAGAGATCCGGCAGTGTTATTTCTCACTAAAATTTAGCAACCACAAGGAAAAACTCAGGAAAAGTAACTTTAGGCCCCATATGAGGCATAGCTCCCTCTCTCTCTCCCTCTAACCGTTGCATGAAATTCTACTCTCCATTCTCGATCGTCCATCAACGCCTAAAAAGTTTCTCTTCAAAAATAATTCACAAATTATTGATAAAAAACATATATAAATACTTTCGTACTAGAATAACACATAAAAAAAAATACATAAAACAAATATAATATATAAATATAATATACACCCAAGACGTTTTTCTCAAAACACAAAATAAAAAAATGATTCAAAAATTGTCAATAAAATCAAAAAATTGTAATCAAATTAAAATATATTATTTAAAAATTATATCTACATATATAATATAAATCGTACCCACTTATATATTTAGATATATATACATATATATAATATATATATATTGTATATATATATACATTTCATTGTTAAAATAATAAATATATGAAAATTAGAGCAGTTTCGATCACTTTTCTTCCACTTTTTTTTTTCTGAACATGGCATAAATTGAAGATTATTATTACCTCTGTCGACAAACCAATTAATCATCATAATCACTCAAAAGCGTGACTTAAGGTAATAGTATTTATCTGAAAATTCAAAAAACAAAATTTAAAAAAATTTGCCGAAAAATATTTTTCTTCACATTTTTGTTTTTTTGTTACATAAGCGTACGTTGATGATGTGGTGCTAATGACGTCAGGACTGTGTCCTAATATGATCGGTGGGATCATCCAAAGGGTGCTAGGCGAGCTTAACTTATGGGTCACAGGCTGTGACAAGAGTTCACAGGCTGTGACCTGCAATGAATAACTCGCTTGCCTAATCGGTATTCCCACCTTTGAAATTGAAATTTCAAACGTTGAGCTAAGAAGCACCGAGAGATTTAGGGTAGATAGTCAAGGAGGAAAGTATAGAAGTCCCAAAAGAAAAAATAGGACAGAATAAAGAATGATGAAAGGTGAAAATTTTTCAGATTCTTTGATAAATCTGAAAATACATGTCCTCCAGCTTGAGAGAGCGAAGTTTACTTGTTCTCATGATATCGGAACTAAAATTTGTAACCTTTCCCTAGAAAATGCGGAACACTCACAGAGAAAATGCTAAGGGCCATCTGCCTTCTCTGAGCACGACAAGCACATTGGGTTCTCAAGGATTCCAATGGTGGTCATATGCTGACCCTACGGGTTGTGTTCTGTAATAATACCGACAATTAACCGAAAGTCTTTTCTTCCAAGTTTTAGAATAAAGTCCGACAGCTTTTTGTTCGGGCTTGTCACAAAATACTTTGCAGTTCTGCAGCGTTCTAGACCGGACCATCGCTCTTTATGTAGATTGCCTACATAATCGCTGATCCATTTCTTGATTCCTGCAGAACTAATTCCGATTATTGGCTCTGGCCTCTGTGGGGTAACCGCTGATCACCTCTGTGAAGTGCCCTTTTCACTCAGAATTGAGTAAGGTTGGTAGGTAAAATGTTTGTGGTACCACTCTGGTATTCTCTAAGTACCAAAAAAGTGCCGTTTTTATACCATTATGGGACCTTCAAGGGCAGATATCTACAGCCAACCAAAGCTGTTGACGTAATGAAGGTGGTCAATGGAATTTGGGTTGGAGCAGTGACCCAGACTGTCTAGCAGCCAAATCCGGACATTTACAGAGAAATTGTCCAACAGCCTTCTTTTCTGAAACATCCCAACAGCTTCCGCAATGGGTATTGAACGGTTACCTCAGTTTTTCTTCGTGACTATCAATCGTCCAATAACCAGTAAGCACAGCTACAAACTTGAAAAGTGAATGGTGTGGAGTTTCCAGGGCTTCCTGTGTCTCGCGTCTATTCCACTGGTGCCATAGGATTTTCGAAAAGCACATGAAGAAGAATTGTAGCACCATCTCTTCTGCACTTTTTTGAGATATAAAATGTGTGATTACCCTTTAACAATAGTCAGGCGGATGCCCATGAATGGATGGGAGAACTCTGAGTCCAATTCAGTCGACCTCTTCCCGGCGCACTCATCAGCAATCCTTCTATTCGCCTATATCTTGGAAGCCAGATCTGAGAACTGTTACCGGCACATTCAAGAGATTTGATCTTTCTCTGATCTGAAAGTCCCAAAAAATTTTAATATCTTCCTCGCTCCCGTATTTCTTACGCATTCTGCTTGCTAGAAGGATCACAAAGACTTCTGCCTGAAAAACACTAGCAGTGGTCGGCACTTTTAAGGAAATACATAACTTACCTGATTTGGAAAAAAGCTCTGCTACGGCTACGAAATCTCTCTTGGAGTCGTCAGTGAAGACAGAGGTAACAGCCTCGGTACAGATTTCCTCGTCATACTAATCCTGCTTTCTTGAGAAGCTTGCCCTTGTATGGCCTTTAAACACCAGTTTGCTGATAGAGAGATCTATCCGATGTTCAGAGAATTACGGAGATAACTGCCTAAAGACTCTGCCATGCCCCTTGATATATTGGCTTTAGGAGGCAACCTCCTTGACCTAATTGCACTTTGAAGAGCGATGAAAATAACATAAAAGTCGGTGCGAAGTAATCGCAAAATGACATTTAGGACAGCACTGGTACAAATTCTATTGCTCCGGTGATGCCAGTACAAGCAGCCATTTGCATCTACCACAGTTTAGTGATATTAAAGCTCTTTCCAAGAGCTTCCCACCAAATAAGTGGCAGAACCACTATGTTGTAATCTAGAAAACAACCTGTGGCTTAAGTCCCCCGAACTTAGATTTGCAGGAGTGGAAAGCTATGCTGACCTTCTTCACTTGATTTGGTGCATGACTACCATTCGAAATTCAGAGGCAATGCAGGTTCGGTCGCCCCTCGGCAGGCAAACCTCCGCATGTATTTCTGCCATGAAAAAGCTCCGCATAAAAAAATATCTGCCATTCGAAGTCGGCTTGAAACTGTAGGTCCCTCCATTTGTGGAGCAACATCAAGACGCACACCACAAATAGGAGGACGAGCTCGGCCAAATACCCAAAAAGGGTGTATGCACCAAATATATACATATATATATATATATATATATATATATCACTCCTATATTTTTAACTTCCTCTGAAACGGATTAACAGAATCGAGTTACAACGAGTGATTTTTATTTGCTCTCAAAACAGTCAAAAAAAAAATTAGTTTTAATGAAGATCAAGTCAAAAGCGCTCACCCTACCTTTTGTATTTATGTCGATCACCATTGGCATGAACTCAGCTTGTCGCGAGGCATCTCGCTTGCCAGCAGCTGCATACCTGTGCCTCGCACTTTAGCCATAACTAATAGTTATTACGCTCCGATAGTACACGCGCACCTTGTGTCCAATAATATGCAAGAACCATTTGTTAAACGAAAAAATTTCATTTTACTTTGCATCACATGTGCTTACCTGCGTACAACAAAAAAAATTTAACATTTTCACATTTTCTCATGTTACATTGCAGAGCCAGCAGTTGGAGGGGCACAACACTTAGGCACGCGGAAAGGAGTTGCAAGAAAAAAGCGGAATACAAAAAAAATAAATGCCAACAAATGAAACCTGAGGTGCGCTGAAGTGTAACAAATACAACGGACTTGCATCGAACGCTGGCAGCAGCTGCGTGAAAATATGCTTGCGTCACACAGATGTTGCAACATCGTCACCTGAGCGAATAAACGGGAAGCGGGCAAAAAAACAAAGCAAAGTAAAATAAAATTATAACCAGTGTACAGCACAGCGAGCGAATGTATGAATGATTGACTGAATGGAGGAAAAATTGCCAATTCAGTTGCTCAATAGCAATCACAAACAATCGAAGTGAAACGTGTGCTGCAGCATGTGGTATGCTGCCGAAGAACAGGTAAAAATAACAGCTGAAACGCATTTGCAACAGAGTGGCAAGGCGAGTGACAGTAACGAAAACAAATGAAATAATAAAATTTCCGCTCCAACAAAGAAACAAAACAGAACATAGAAGAGGAATTATACAAAAAAAAAACAAAAAGGAACAGAGAAAAGAATTAAAATGCGCATTCAGCAACATTCCACCTGGCAGCAACAACAAAGAGCAATAATAAAAAAGTGTGGGCTATCGTAAAAGCTGGCAATAAAACAGCTAAAAGGGTGTAGAGTGCCAGCGGCCAGCGGCAGTGTAGAAGCAACCACGCGTTGGCAGTGATGTTGGTGGCGTTGCAAGTGGGGAAGCAGGAGCAGTGGCACTACTACTACTACTACCACTACTACAACTACTACTACCACTACCATTGCCATAGCGACGGCTCACATGTAGCGCTGAAGCTACTGAAAACAAATTTCATCAATTTTCGTCAACGCAAACACAGCACCACGGAAGGACACCAACGAATAGGTCACTGCTGCCTTTGCAATACGCACGTTTATGGCATCGAACACTTACAAACAAAACAACAAGTAGGCAAACAACAACTGAACGGTATACAACAATCCACTCAACGGCGACGCAAACGACGACAGCTTGAACGGCCCAGTACAGTTGGCAGCAGTCGAGGTTGGCGCAGCATTGCTGATACGCATTGCAAGCGACAGCAACAAGAGAAAAAATACTGCATTGACGCACCGCATGTTGCCACATTAGTTTGCTGATATCGCCAGCAAAAGCTGCTGTACTATTTCCGGTCGGAAGGCAGGCATACGCTAAAATTACTCATACGCACCGTTGTACAATACGGCGCAAGAGCAGGAGCGCTTTTGGTTGTGACACTTCGGCTTCTCCTCTCCCATCTTCAACAACACACTTCACTCCATCAGCAGCCTGTCGTGCCTGTAACGCATTTAAATCGTCGGCGGCCGGTCACTCTTAAGGCAGCAGCTGTGTTTTTGCGACACCCACTCGGCCCCTCCACCACCACCACCACCACCACCCCCCAATATGTCTAGTTGAATAACGAGTGGGGGTATGCATCTATAGTGCTGATATATATATATGAGTGTGCAACGAGCGCAAAAGGAACACGAAATACGACAAAAAGTAATAACAAAAATAACAACAGCAACAGCGTTGAGCGATAGCCGTTCGAGTGTAGCGAAAAAGGCAATGCCAGCAAATATGAGCAGAAATTGTGTGGCAATTTGCTTGTCAGGTGAGTGAGTGCGAATGGCATTGTTCATTGTATTTTCATATGTATGTGTGTGTGTGTGTGAGCGCGAAAGTGCTGTATGTTGGCGCATGCTGCATGCATATTTTTGTGTGGCGCATGTTGCAACATTGCACTTTACACTGATTTATGTATGACATGCAACAAAGGCTTCTTTACGCAGGCACAACTATTGATAGGGTAAAAGGCGCATTGATTTCGTATCGGTATTGAAACAGTGATTTATGAAAGTAAATGGCGTGAGCGAAAAAATTTTAAATCCGAAAAACTGCAAACCTTTTTTTGTTTTTCTTTTTGAAGGCAATATTTAAAGTGCGGTCAGAAGTAGATGGAGTATAAATTTTTACTTTAACATGTGCACATTCATTACGTTAGTTTCAGATAATTCTTTTCAACTGCTTGAAATCATCGGCGAAACGATACTTTTATAGTCTGCCTCAATTAGAAGTTAGGTGGCTGCTTTCAACTTAGCAGCTTAGCACTAACAAGCTTGACGAGCTTTATTAGTACCTTTTTATATAATTTAATATTTCATATGGATTTCACCTACTCTTTTTACCAAGTAAGCGGAATTTACGGACCGACCGAACCTTCTCTCATAGCCCCATTTACCGAAGCTAAGTATTCCACCAAGTGTTGGTTTGATCGAAAAGTTTCGATTTCTTCTGAGTCTGCTCGACCTTCAGTCATGGTAGGTAGGTAGGATGGCAAGAGTACCCCAGGTACACTTCGAGTAGCACTTACGAGCCGTTTTGATAACATAATGTGAACCACTACCTGTGAAATGATTTGAGAAAGAAAGGTAAGGAAGAAAACCCGTCTAGAGCCATCCAGTGCTGTTGATGTAGTGGAGGAGAGAAAAAGGATCTAGGCTGGAGGATTTCTTCAAGTCAATCCCAAAGGGCACGCTAAGGAATCTCAAGCGCCTAGCCGCCAGAGCCGGACATTTGCAGAGAAAGTATTCAACAGTCTCTTTCTCTGCAGGATCCCCACAGCTTTTGCAATAGTGGTTGTACGAAATTCCAAGCTTCTCCGCATGAGTACCGATCACCCAGTGACCAGTGAACACCGCAAAGAGTTTGGAAATTGAATGGCGGGCGATTCCCATTACCTTAAGCGTTCTGTTTCTATCGTATTGAGGCCATAGTGTTTTCGAAATAGCACACGATGAGACAGACCTCCATCTGTCTTGCGCTTTTTTTAGAAAGAAATTGTGTAGTTTCCCTTTAACAACGGTCAAGGGGACACCGATGTCTGAGAAGAGGACACCTGAAACCGGTTCTGTTGACCCCTTCCTGGCAAGCTCATCGGCAATTTCATTTCCCTCTATATTCCTGTGTCTCGGAAGCAAGATAAGGGAAATGTTTCTTCAGTCATAAGTAAAATAATCTTTCAAGCAGATTATTGCTTATTACAATAATTTTTTGGAAAATATTACGCTTAACCCTTTCAATACGGAGTTTTTTTAGGGGAAAAAATATTTAACCATGAAAAGTTATTACTAGTGATGTAAATAGTATATCCTCTTCTATAAATAAAGAAATTAATTCTAGGAATTGAGAAAATGTCCTGGGAAAACATTGTCCCACCCGTAATGAACACTCAGTAGATCTATAATTGTCGTTTTTCCACTTACTGACCTAGCACGTGCTACGATTTAACGACGACTGCAAAACATGTGTAGAGAAAAATACAAAGTATAACGGGTAATACGGAGCATAATTGATGGTATATCTCGTAAAAAACTGATGGGAAGAAAATGCACAGCGATGCAAAGAAATATTTGGCATTTAGTAAAACGAAAACACTCATTGGGACGTATGTGTCCCGTTAGTATTGAAAGGGTTAAGTGACACGGGCATTGAAATATTCCATTTAGGGCTCAGCTCGGCTCATACTCAAAAAATAATATCAACAATATTTTTTAATTGGAAGATATACTCTTTGAAACAAATTTATCTGCTAGGTGGCGCTCGGATCAAGAGATTTTGAAATATCGTAACTGTAGTCCATTTTGGTGTGGCCAACTAGCGCCGGTTAGCACGAAAAAGTAACTACTGGCGGGTATTGCTAAATTCGTCCGAAAGCGCTTAAGCGATTGTCGTGCCAATCAAGAAGAAGAAGTCCATTTTAGTTGAGATTCTGAGTTCACTTAGTTGGGATAAAAACAAAAATTCAGTAGAAAGTAATGCATTTGTGGAAAAAAGGAGTTTAGAACAAATTTTTTAATAGCAGTCGTCACTTAGAAGACGCATTAGAAATAATTGTAGTGGATATGGAAAATTTACTGTAACCAAGGATCACACATGAAAAATAGTTACTCAATGACAATACAAACAAATTTAATTTTTTTTTTGCACCCCTTAATCTATGCCTGTGCGATTATCATCATCGTCATCTAGCCATTTGCGCCCACTGTTCAACATATCCCGCTTTCATTGATATTCAATTTTCTCTATTTTGTGCTGGTTTTATGCAAATTGTCGTTATTTTTTTGATGTCAGCGCTTCATCTTGTTGGCGGTCTTTCAATTTTCCTCTAGTTTTCTCTGCTTCTTTTTTTTGTAGTATCCATTCTAGGATTCTCTATGCCCGTCTGTTATCCGTAAAGCGCGCTATGTGGCCAGCCCACCTCCATTTTGATTTGGTAACACTTTCGGTTACATCGCCAACTTTTATTTTCTGTCTCAGAGCTGCATTCAGAGTCGTCTGTTTACGCTCAGTATCGAATTTCGCACTCCAATTTCTGAACGGTAGTCTTGTAGAAGAATTCTGCTGAAAGATGTATGGGCTGTCACCGCATACACTAAAAATTCAGGGTTTCACTACTGTATCTAGAATCTCGATACATGCGGCAGATTCACTCGATATCCTTGAGTAAAGAAGAGTGGCGGCATGGCATGTCTTTTGTTACTCACAACACCTAAACCATAATAGTGGCAGGAAGCTGGTGCATGACAACAGGAATCTGTGTAGGACTGGAACATAGCCAACTGTCATTTCTGTAGTCTAGTGTCATTGGTCTATTAGCCTTGCTCAACATTTTTTTTCTCAGAAAATATCATAAAATCTGAGGCACCCTGAAGCGCCTTTAATTTTGTTTAGAAGTCGATATAAACTATCTTCTACGCCTTACGTATTATATTATTTATACTTCTTGGACAACTCAACGAATAAGACCATCAGAAATATCTGGCGCCCTCGCAGGTGCCCTTATTGATTTTGAACGATCTTCATCAATGATCGCTTGCACTTGTTGAATAAAGTGTGCAAAGCGGATGGAATCAGAACTTTCCTCGGGTGTTTTCGTTTTGAAAATGATTCTTCATCACCGTTTGATGCTTCCAATTCACCTTTCGTGGGACACCTTTTTCGAAACCTTCGCTTGGGCACCTGGGTCTGGCCTTTTTTCGTCCTGTTCGATGATCCCTTTTAAAAAGTTATTTCCACCATTCGATAGAAAATTTCATTTTAGGAATCTACTTGGAGGCTCAATAGAAATATGCTATAATAGAAATATGTTAAATTCATGTCCCAAGTTAAAATAGTCTGGCCAGAGCCGGCTGTCAAACGGAGAGTTAAGAAAATTTGAAATTTCCGAATCCGTTTCATTTGCACATATAGCGTCGATTATTGAATGTGCCTGAATTTCTTACCACGTTTTACCTGAAAAAGAAAACACAAACAAAAAAAAATGGCTTTGGGAAGTTAAAGCCACATATTTGCATACCGTCGACTACCGTAAGCACCCTGTTTCAATAAGTTTAGTTTTTCGTAAGTTTTGTTCCTGACTCTGAAGATGAAATCTGATATTGAAAAGTTTTCGAAGTTTAGGTAGGTAGGTTAAGTGGCTGTCGGTTGACATACCACCGGGGATGTCCTCTATCCTCCCTCTACATTGCCGTCATTGAACCAACCTGTGGCTTTAATTTATCTAAAAAGGCTTGTTATTTTTATATTGAATACTTCTGCCAAGTTATTCAGGGGACTTTTTCCTAAAATATTGAACCTTGTTCTATCCAGAGCCATGCACCCGCATAGGAAGTGTTCTATAGTCTCTTCTTCTTCAATATCGTTGCAATAGTCATTATAGGGTGCTTCAAGTTGTTGTTGTTGTTGTTGTAGCAGCATAAACATTCTCCAAACTTACATACGGGGAATACTGCTAGAGTGATAGTCCTTGGCCGGGTATAAATCCGGGTCGTTTCGGTAACGTAGAACCCGCCAATCAGACATAGACCTGTTAGGACATTCGAGGTTTATCTAAACTTTAGTTTCCAAATAAAAAGAGTTCACTAAATTGCCTTTACCTTCAAAACTAATTAGCTGATTTTCAAATTTTTTTTATAAATTTAGAGATAACTAAATTTCCTATCAATTTTTTGCAATACTTTTCAATCTAATTGCAGTCTAGGGGCGATTTGTAAATTTACTGAGAGTTTTGCCTGTTTTTAATAGTTTTTCTAAAGGTCTGAATTCTCTATTTTTTATTGTATGAAAAATTAACTTTTTTGTGTGTTAATATAAATAGCATAAATACGTGGAAGTATGGATTTGATATAGTAATTCTGCATACTCAGTTTTTCGCGTCCTCATCAGTTTAATTTGTTTGACGAACCTTAAAGTTTCAAAGCGGATACCCAAATGGATACCTCCACTATTTCGTCTAGTGTATTTTACAGGAAAAAAGTTTAATTAGTTTTTGGTTTACGTTTTTATAAAAGAGCAGAAGAAAGAGATTGAGGTATATTTTAGTACATTTTTCATACTTCTTTCTTTTTTTCGAAATAGAGTCACTATGAAAGTATCAGGGTTATTTAACGATAAGTTTTTCAAAGGAAAATACATTTCTCCAGGTGAAAAGTAAACTAAAATTTTTTTTAAAAGTTGTTTAGCGATTTATTTAAATATAGCTGCCTCGGTAGTCTAGCGTAAATGGATTAGCCTGCCATCCCACGCAAAGCACGCCCCTCGCACTTTTCCAATTTTACCTACTTTCTTTGTTTCTAAAAAGAAAAACAAAAACAGTTCCTTCACTTCAATTCCTCCACCCCAAAAACTTATCTTTTCCATCCTTACTCCCGCTAATAGTCTGCGCCTTATTTGAATTTTGGCTGCTAAGACAAGCAAAACTCAAATAAAAACACACAGTTATACATTGCATCAGTGGCGCCAGTAAGAGGAAGCGGGCAGCAGCGGTAATAGCGCAGACACACGAAATTTTGCGAAGTCCTCAACCACCTGTGCGATCCTTCTGCCAGAAAAATGTGAGACACAGATGGTCCTCCAAGCAGTAAGAAGGCGTTGTTCCTAAGCAACAACAGGTGGGCATTCCCACTACTTAGGACCGGTAGCGGCTGGCTAATCACCTGCTCTGTCCGAAATCAAAACAGATTAAGGCAAGACTGAGTCTTGTCGCGGCCCTATGCTCACGGGAGGAGTGAACAAGGAAAAAAAATGGAGTCTATGAACAACAAATTCTTATAGACTATTAACAAAAATTAAATCTGATTATGTACGAGATTTCATTATTAACGAATATTCATAGTAAAAAAATTTAAAACCATTTTTTGAAAATTGTATCCCTTGAAACTTTAAGCCCTTTTAAAGCATAAATTTTAAGAAAATGAAAAAAATAGTATGCAGTGTTTCCAGATACAAAGTCCATAGTATAGTTTGTTGCATATGAAATTGTTCCTTTATAATTTGTACTATCAGACTTCGTAGTTTAATAATATACATAAAACTTTTATAACTCAAAAAATTCACTTAATTTGGTTTTATATTTACACTAATTTATATAATTTTATTTGTGCTTTTCGTTCTCAAACAGTTTCCCTCGCGCTCAACATTCTACTAATGTTGTTGCCACATGCCGCTGGCGATGATTGGTCGGCGAGTTGTGCCTCCAACTGTACCTGTAAATGGACCAATGGTAAGAAATCGGCCATCTGCAGTTCGCTGCAACTCACCACCATACCCACAACGCTAAGCACCGAGCTGCAAGTGCTCGTACTGAACAACAACCACATACCATATCTCAATCGAGAGGAGTTCACCAATTTAGGTCTACTCAACCTGCAACGCATCTACCTAAAGAATTCTGAGGTGCAATATGTACATAAGGAGACATTTCGTAATTTGAAAATATTAGTCGAAATCGATTTGTCAGATAACAAAATCGAAATGATCGACAAAGACACATTTATGGGCAACGATCGCTTGCGCATACTCTACTTGAATGGCAATCCGCTGAAGAAGTTGGTCGCCTATCAATTTCCCATACTGCCACATCTGCGCACACTCGATCTGCATAACTGCCTGATTTCATATGTGGATCCGATGGCCCTGGCGAATCTGAATCTACTCGAATTTCTCTACTTAAAGAATAATCTGCTTGAAAGCCTCAGCGAATATGTCTTCCAGCACATGACGAATCTCAAGACGTTGGTATTGGACGAGAATCCATGGCAGTGTAATTGCAAGCTGCGCAAGTTCCGCACCTGGTATGTGAAGAGCAAATTGAACAGCATCAGTTTGCTGTGTAAGGGTCCGCCGTCACAGAAGGAGAAGCAGTGGGAGCATGTTGATGAGGAACAGTTCGGCTGCACGCCCAAAGTGGAGCTCTTCAATAACGAAGATGTACAGAATATCGACATAGGGAGCAATACGACCTTCAGCTGTCTGGTGTACGGTGATCCATTGCCCGAGGTGACGTGGGAACTGAATGGCAAAATACTGGATAATGACAATGTCATTTTCGACGCAGAGTCGATCACCTCAGATAAGCTGTGGAGCAATCTGACTGTCTTCAATATGACCAGCTTAGATGCGGGCACCTACGCCTGCATCGGTTCAAATATTGTTGGCGTGGCTTCGCAGAACATCAGCATATATCTAACGGAAATTGTGCAGCATGTCTTGGTGAAAACACCGGAGACCTTTTGGTATTTCGGCTTGATCATGGGCACCTTCGGCACAATCTTCCTGCTCATACTTATCTCATTTGTGGTGTGTTTGTGCAAACGCACGACACGGCAACGGCGCCATCCGAAAAAATCTGGCGTGAAACCGAGCGTCAGCTTCAATGATCAAGAGAAGAAACTGCTGGATTTAAGCATCACAACGACAACAGCCGACCGTGGCGACAGTTGTGGCATGGATAACAATACCACAACGACAATGAGCAAAACGGAATCGGTAATTGGCTTCGAGCCGATTGAGATACATGCAACGGATAACATTCGCGGCGCCGCAGCAAACCACAACCATCACCAGCTAACACACCAACAACAGTTGCAGCAGCATCACGCGCATATGGCGGGTGCAGGTAGCGTTGGGAGTGGTGGCGGTGGCGGCGGCGTGGCAAACTCTATGATGCAACCAAGTCGCCAGCAATTGATGGCCGTGGCAGACGGTTCGTGCAGCGTTGTTGGCATACCTACATCAATGGCATCGGTCGTGGGCGCGGTGGGTACGAAAGCGCATCCCAATGCCATACCGGAGGAGTTTCCGCTAAATGTTGGTGTCTTCCCGCCGCCGCCTGAGTTCTGCTCCAACATTGTGCCAAATCCCGCTTACGGCAACATATTCATAAGCGTCTCCGTGACGCAGGACATGTTGGACGGTGCGGACATCAGCATGTATCCCGACTTGTTGAATATACCAAAGCGTCAAATGAGCGCAGATGGCAGCAGCATACAAGCGGGCGTGAGCGTGACCAGCGGTAGTGGTGCCGGCAATACCACTACCACAAACACACTACTGCCCACGGGCACCACGACCGCAGTGAATGTCTCATCGTTTGCGACGTTGCCGCGGAATCATCAACGACGCGGCATACTCAAAAAAGACTCATCGCTGCAGCATCAATACTCACTGCAACAACAACAGCAAACGAATTTGTATCCACACGATGAAATCGTTTCGTATCACAATCTCGATACCACCTACAGTCAGGGCTATCAGGAACATCAGCAGCAGCAGCAACAACAGCAGCAGCAGCAGGCGCTTGAACAGCGACAGACTTATGGCGCTAATATCGTTGGCTTGCCGCCACCACCGCCACCTCCTGCGGCAGCCACACTATCGCAGTGCCATCATAATCAAACAGCTGTGGCGGCCGCCATCAATGCCAAAGCTTGCGCCGCCTGCATTGGCACCCTCTCGCCACCACCGTCTTCTTGCAGCACGCCGCCGACAACGATGGATGCAACGCCGCTGAGACCGCTTAATAAAGGAGGTGCTGGCTCATCAGCGTCTAGCAATTCAGGGCTAAAGTATGACAACATGGGGCGACGCATCACCGCTAGCGGCAACTCGACGCTCTCGCTACCCGATGAGGCAGATGAGGAATGTGTGGAAGATGAGACGCATTTCATTGAAGAGGCGCGCAAAATGAAGCAGGGACAAAAGCAGCAAAAAGACTGTCAGCAGCAGCAGCAACAACAGCTGAAGGTTGCGGCGGCAGTGAATGCGTCGGGCGTATCGACGAATGCGAGCGGAAATTCGATGGTAGCAGATGCAGGCGGGGGCACGGAATATGTGTCGCTGTAGTATTACGGAACGCAAGTGTAAATAGGGGCAATGTGTGTAGTATAGTTGTAAGAGTACATGAGCGGTGGGGGCAATGGCATAGTTGGCAAGTATATACAAGTAGTTATAATATAGTGAATATATGCAATATTAATAGGGAAAATGTATACATACATAAATATAGTGTAAAAAATTAAAATTACTTATAGCGCCATATGCTGAAAATATGTATTTGCTTTTTAGATCCTATTGCCCAAAAGTAGGCCATCCATCAACCGGATTTATTACATAGTTGTCGCACTTCGAGAGCAGCTAAACGCATGAAGCCTACTTTTAGGTGCGTCCTTGAAGTATTTTTTTTTTTTTATGAATTTAAAAAATCCAAAAGTTGAGCTGTAATATAAGAAAAAAATAAAACAAAATCATGCAACATATTTCTTCCGCCATTTTAATCAAGGATTTAAGTGTGCGGGATAAAAGTATACTTAACTTAGGGACAGAAAAGGATACAGTGACAAGAAAAGGGGGGGTCAAGTTTCAAGGGCCGGTGTTGATTTTGAATAAAATAAAATTTTTTTAGGAAATTATTATGATTTCTCTTTACTGTGGTATAATTGGTATAGTTCAATTACGTATGGAACAAAATATGGGCCAAATGGCCGTTGCGGCCTCGGCGGCACACCGCAATCCATCGTCAAAATTTTCAATAACACTGAGGCATAATTAAGGTTCTATGCCATTAATGAGCCGAATTATCTCATCCCTTAGCTCTTCAATTGTTGCTGGCCTATCGACGTACACCTTTTCTTTCAAATAACGCCAAAGAAAGAAGTCCAACGGTGTCGTTAACGTTTAGGTGTGGTTCACATTCAACATCGGCCCACGAAATTTAACCACCCTTTAGAATACCTGCCTTCGCGACTTTTAATTCACTTTTACTAAATGTATACATATATATCTTCGGCTACGTTCGACCTAATTTTAAAAACTCTGCTAAATTTGAGATTTATTAGTTTGCAGAAAAATAAATCCCCAATTTTTGCGCAAATGATTTAAAACTGTTTTATGGTCGATCTTTAGCTCCTGGTTCCTGCTGTGACTACTAACGTGCCGCTCAACTTCGATACTTCACTTCATTATTTACGAGATATCGATCACTACAGCCATCTACCGAGAAAATAAAAGATTTATATTTCCCCATATTAATATATACGATTTCCAAAGCAATCGCGCAGGTTCCATAATTCTCTTCTGAGTGAGTGCTAATGCATCTTTTCAAAAATTTCAACAAAAATATATTTCACTAAATCAACTGACTTATGTCTATATTTGAAGTTATCTCACAACTGCCTATGTTCCTGTTTTCTGTCTAACAGAACTCTTTGCGTTAGAGAATATCCTACAAGCTTAAAGTGTTTGGGCAAAGTTTTTGAAGAGAAACTTCGTAGGCGTCGATGGATGAGCGAGAATCGAGAGTAAAATTTCAAGGCCATGCAACTTTTTGGGCATTTTCGTTCCGTGAGAGAGAAAAACGATATAACATAGAGGAAAAGGCGAGAGAGAGCTATGCCTTATATATATCTTAGATACACTATAGTCTTTTCTTCCTGAATTTTTCCTTGTGGTTGCTAATTTTTAGTGGGAAATAACACTGCCTACTTTTTGGCGCTTGTTTGTTGGTGCAAACTTGTAGGATATATATTTTTGGTGCCTACTTTTTGGCGTTATATTTCCTTGGTGCCTACTGTTCGGGGCGTTTTTTGGTTCCAATTTTTTTGGTGTTTTTGTTTTGGTGCCTACTTTTTGGCGCCTACTTTTTGGCGCTTATTTCCGTTTCCTGGCTAGTGCTTGTGCGTACTATAAAGTGCTATCCATTCCATGCAGTTGCCATTTCTTCTATTACAGAAAATGTGTGAACTCAAAAATATATTCAAATAAAAATAATGAAAAAATAATTCATTCAAACAAAATTTCAAGAAATATTCGCCTTTTGTTCTTATGATTACAGTACTGGCTGCGCCTCAAAGCATTTTGTGAAAAGAATGCACATTTCTAATACTTAAGGGTGATCAATTTAGAGATCTCGGATGTTAAATTAAAATAGAACAACGACAGCTTCAACTTATTGAGCAATCTTTAATACTTTTGTGTAAAACCATACATGTCATTTATTTTTTAAAGATAAACTCTTTAAAATGTTGGCTGCAACTGCTCCGTAATTGGCCCATCCGTATGAATAACTAGAGTATTTCGGTCAGTATCTCGTGAATAATTTTAGGCTGAATGTTGGCTTCCAATGCCTCAATCGAAGCTGGTGTATCCAAGAAATAATTTAGACTTAACATACCTCCACAAACGAAAGTTCAAAGGTGTGATATCACACGATCTTGGGGGACAATCCACTGGTCCGAGGCGAGAGATAACCGACATGATGGCACAGTAAATCCATTGTTCCACGTGCTTGCCACACAGCACCACTTTGTTGGAATCAAATGTAGTGGAGATCGCGGGCGTAAATTTTCTGTATCAAGAAGTCTTTTATCATGTCGCCAAAGCATTTTTGGTTTTGAAGAAATATAGGCGAAAGATTCCTGCAGCCCGTAGGCTGCACCAAACAATTGTTGTCAATGAACGTGGTGGCTATTCTTGAAAGGCTTCGGACTGCTCTTAAGCCAAAATATGAGAAATATTTCTTATTCACGTAGCCATTAAGCCAAAAATGGGCCTCATCGCTGAACGGCTATGCACGCCATAAGTTGGTCTGAGCGCGCGATGAACACTTTTTACCGATTGCCGATTTTCGTAATATAATTTTCCGATTTGAAAGGTTCTTGGTGCGTAATTCTATCCTTGATAAAATGTCAATGAATACTGAAAAAAATTATGTAGCTACGCTTTGACAATAGTAACACGCGACCCTTCAAAAATACCCTGTTGGGAAAAGTACCTCCAATCTGATCATCTTTTACTTTGACCTCAGCATATTTATAGTTCGAGTAGCTTCGTATTTAATTGCTTCTTACCCGAACTTTTTTCCTTAAGAGCTTAGGAAATTCAGCGAGGTAGCCTGTTTCTGTTTTAAGGTACTACTATCGTTAGGGGACCAAACAATTTTTAAGATTTTTTTTGATAGAATAGTAAAACCCTCACCGGTTGGAAAAAAGAAAATAAAAACTAAAAAATGCGGAAAGCTCAAAAAGCGAAAGTTTCATAATTTTCAATTTTTTTTTTTTTTATAAATTTTTTTTTAGTATATTTCGTTCAATTTACATGGTTTGACACCTTGTGAGCCCAGCCACATTTTTTTTAATTGGGTCAAGCCGATTCGGCGATTAGGTGACCGCCATTTCTAGCGAATTCGTATTTTTTTTTTTCGTATACACTTTTCTATTTTCTATTGAATATCTCCTCAATATGTCACACCATTTGAAATGCACCTTCTTTTTAGGGATGTGGACGACAGATGTCTCCGTGAGTACACCAGGGGTACATCCGCTGATTGTAAATCAAGGCATATCAGATGGCGGAAGCCTTGAGTAGAAATTTTAGGATCTTCAAAAAAAGTTAACGAATTGGAAAAAGCAATATTCGGTAGGGGAAGCTCCGATCATTTTGTATCTGAGAATGGAGGTAATAAATGAAACAGTAGATATGTAGAACAGATCACCTACGGGTAGATGAACGCAGGAGTAAGTACCCATCCTTACGACGTGTTTAGAAAGCACGGGGTATTTGGAAAATACCTCCACAGATTTGGCCATGACAGTTAACGAAACTGACCAATTTGTATGGCGAGAGAACAAGATGTTGATCGCGTCTTATTCGAATGCCCAAGCTATGCTCCCGAAACCTTTAAAATCTTAAAAGGAGAAAATATTATTGGTTTTTTTGTTAAAATCAGCTGATCTAAGATATATGCGAAGTTTCATAGACGTCAACAATAACTAGCAGCCTCTTAGCTAACCTGCGCCGTGAGTGCTTTGGCAGTTCCACGGGGAGAGTAGTAGATTATGAAGAGGTGTTTAGTACGTAGGTGTAACAAGTCCTACTTACTACTATGCTAGTATAAAAAGTCATTAGTTCAAATATGCTTCTTAAAGTTTTACGTCCGCTATACTGAATCCACAATTAATGAAATTTACTAGCGCAATTTCAGATTTGAGTTCAACGAGCTTATAAACTGCAGCTGTTGAGTTATCAGAGAAATTAACCAGTTCAAAAAAATTTGTATCATATCACACATCGGTAAGAGGCATTTTGAGAGGCCTCATCTGAGAATTAAAAAGTTGAAAAATGCAACAAGAAAATTGCATGCGTACCTCATCATCGTCAGCCGGTCATATTTTATTTACGAAATGGAAGTATTAATCCGATCATGAAGTATAAAATTCTACGAATAAAGAAGTGGAGGCTTGAAACAGCTTATGGATATTAAATTTGTTTCGCTTTAACTTAACCCATTCCCATTGCTTCGTTTAGTACCATAGAATTTTTAGCAGCTCTTTCTGAGCGTAATCCTTAAAATTAGAGCTTACTGAAAATCGTATTGCGAAACTCTGCATTTATTTACCATCTAACGGTATTTACAAAACGCCAATCTATAACCATTTGCTGCAAATTCAAATACTAATTTAGTTTAGCTTTTAGCTGCAATAAATCCTTTTCGGTATTTATGCCATATCTATTGTGAAAAATAAAATGGAAAAACCAAATAAAAAGTAGGTCACAAAGAAAAAAATACAATATTTATTTAGTGAAAAAGTACACATCATAAAAAAGTTTTTTGAATAAACGAGTACATTACCATATTTACGTTGACATTAATAGTACGATTAAGCAAAAAGCCCAAAAAGGAAAAATAATAAAAATTAAAAAAAAAAAAAATTACTATGTAAATCAGCTTAACTTTAATTAAGAATTAAATTTTATCGGTCGTATATGTTTACATACATAAGTAACTAATTAACATTGTACGTAATAGTGTAAATACTACCAGTAGGCATAGCGGTAAAAAATAAAGTAGATTAGAGATTTTTTAAAATTTTAAAGCTAAATGCATTGAATACGCGTACACAATTAAGCTGTCATGGATTAAAAACCTAACCAGGAACAAGAGAAAAAAATTCAATTGAAAAGTATGCAGGCGAACGAAATGAATTTAAATGTAAATTAAAAAAAAAAAAAACAAAAATAAAAAATCAAACGAAAATAGGTAAATGCAAAATATCAAAAACAAAATTTTAACATACACTAAAAAAACATATTTCATGACATAAAAATTATCAGAAAAATCACTCGCATGCAACTTTTTGCATTTCAAAATTTATTTCAATTAAATTTTAAATTTTAGTATCATAGCAAAGAGTACTCTGAAAATTAAAAATACTCAAAAAAAAAAAAAAACCAAAAACGCGCATGACATTTACAATCCTTTTCTGTTAAATATTTATTAATACCATAGCAAAGTTCTTTCCGAAAACGAGCACCAACATAATTCATCTTATACAAGTAGCAACTACACAGTAACTGAAGCCAAAATATTTTATAAACAGCCAAACATATGAAACTCCGAATACACACACATACACACGCGCAATGTACATACAAACAAACATGTGAAAAAAAAAATACATGCGACGACATACTTACATTCATACATCCAAACTTACAAACCGAAGAAGGCGCAAACGTTGAATTCATGCATAGATTCGCTAGCAATTATAAGAACTATTATTAAAATTTAGTCATTAATTGAAATTATATTGTAGAAGGTAAGAGTAAAGCAACCACAAAAAGAAAACACATCTAAAAGCATAAAACTAAAAAACATTAGCAAATTTAAAAAAAAAATCAAAAAAATTATCTAAAATCACTAGACTTTAAATGAGATGAGAAAATTCTTAGTTTTCGGCTAACAAAATTCAGCCCAAAGTGACCAAAAATGGTAAATAACTGCTAACAAAATATAAATAATAATAAAATAAAAAAAATTAAAATGTAAAAGAAATGTCTGAGTTTCATTTGATTTGGAAGTGGTTGCAGGAGCGACATTTTCGAAAATGAGCGTAAGTATAAATGAAAATCATTTTTAAAAAGCTGAACAAAATTTGGAAAAGAAATCGATTTTTGCCACAGCTCAAAGTGCGGACGATTCCCAAAAAGCTGGCCAAAAGTCGAAAAAAAAGTTTCTAGATAGAGTTTTTTTGTCTTTGGGTTGGCTACAGTAATGCCTTGAGTAGTGAAAACCGTTCATAGCAACGTCCTGTACTTAGGGTATCCTCTGTATTTTCAGTCCCAACGTGGCCTTCGTTTGAGCATCGTATTACTGTCGATGAATAGTGAAAGTTGTACACATTTGAAAGATTTTGTAATGGAGTAAATTGAACAAAACCAAATGGAATCATCTTGGGAAGGTTAGTAAAATACGAGAAATCTTTAGTACATATCAATACCTCGACACAACATTTTTAACTGCAGCAATACGTAAATACATTTTTTGCAATTTTTTTTATAAAATTTGAGTTTTCAAACTGTATAGTAATACAACGCCGTCATATGCTGCTTTGAAACCTATTAAAGGTTACTCAAAAAAGTAATGGTTACTGAATAAAACAAGATTCAGCTGCTACCACTTGTTACCTTGCGACCCCGAAAACATATAAATTTACATGCATCTTGATTATGTTCTAGAATATACGCTATTTCACGTGAGGGGGTGGCCAATAGGGGTGGAAAGGGGGTGGATTTTCAAAATTTTAAGATCAAATTCGTAATCAGCGACCCCGACAACCCCCGAGTAAAAAATTTTGAATCAATTACTTAATTTTTTGAGTTTTGGCCAGCTTTTCGGGAATCGGCCGCACTGTGCAGCTACTAAAAAGACTGCGAAAAATATGGCAAACAAATGGAGACGCTTGTAAAGAATGATCAATTCAGAGGTATCGGGTTTGAAACAGAAATAAAAAAACCAAAATTCAAATAGTTTTATTACTTTTGTACAAAATCATTAATAACATTTTTTTTTAAATACTCTATTCCATATGTTGGTCACAACGGCGCGGTAATTCGGCCATCTCTAAACATCAATTTTGAATGACTCACATGCCTCTACAAATAATAGTTTTTTTTTCTTTTTTTTTTTGTCGGGACAACTAGCAATTGCAGCACTCAGACACAAATTAAGTCCATTGTACTACACTTGGATTCCCTTTTAATTTTCTTTAAATCTACCCGATCTCCGAAGAAATCTGAGTAGATCTTGTGGAGCCAAGGAGCCAAGATGGTCGCTTCTTAACACATCAGTGCCAAAGACCTCAAACCTGATTCGAGCGAAGGGCGGGACAGACACACAGGAAGTGGTCCGCCGTCTCATCCTCCTCTTCACAAGCTGGGCAGAGTACACTGTCTGAGATGCCCAACCTTTCCATGTGCTTTGCCCACAGAAAATGTCCCGTCATCAGTCCAACCAGCCGTCTGCACTGACCTCTGATTAATAACAGGAGGGTTTGCGACAGTCAATCGGACATGACAGGTAACATCAGTTTAGTCCACCTGCAGCCTCTCTGCCCGGTCATGCTTCTCCGTCGTCGCCTCGGGCGAATATTCACGCTGCGAAGGTTATGTTATGTATTTGGTGGGACGAAGTTGGTGTTATTTATTATGAACTGTTAAAACCAAGCGAAACAATCGGATCGGTATGGACTTCAGTTGATTCGATTGAGCCGAGCACTGCGCGAGAAGCGGCAAAATACGCGGAGAGGCATGAGAAAGTGATTCTAAAGCATAACAACGCTCAGCCTCACGTTGCCAAACCCGTTAAAACCTTCCTGGAAACACTGAAGTGGGAAATCTTACCCCACCTGCCATATTTTCCAGATATTGCGCCGTCCGATTAACACCTGTTCCAATCGATGGAGCATGGACTAGCTGACCAGCAATTCCATTCATATGGAGGCATCAAAAAATGACTTGATCCGTGGATAGCCTCAAAAGGTATTCACCAGTTTTACCGCGACGGTATACGAGATCTACCAGAAAGACGGGAAAAAGTAGTAGCCAGTGATGGGCAACAATATATTTGAAGTATTTGAAGAAGCTTTGGCATCAGTCAACATAGGAATATAGGACACCATAATATTGGCTGACATAATTAATGATCTGCAGCGGAAAAAGTCTGGAATGTGGTCTGAGTATTAAGCCCAAAAAACCTAATTCATAGTTGTTTCAAAAAACTCTCAACAAATCGCCTATTCAAATATCTATGCATAGGACAATCCAATACAAAAAATATCGCGACTTAAGTTGCTAAGATGTCGGCTTAGCGAAACATGGAAGCAGCTAGTGAAGCTTCCTTCAATTACGGGAAAGTTTTTTTCGCTAGAAACTTGAACATTAAATTACGTCTTCGATACCTCAAATATTACGTTTCGTCTATTTTGTTGCACGGTGTGGAGGCATGGCCACTAAAGGTTACGAGTATGAATAAATTAGAGGCATTTGAGATGTGGTGCTATCGGCGGATGACGAAAATATCGTGGACAGGCAAAGTTAGTAACAAGGAAGTCTTAACAAAACTTAGAAAGGACAGAGAGCTTTTGCTAACGTCAAAACGCCACAAAGCTGTATATTTTGGTCATATGATGCGTGGTCCTAAATATGAGTTATTGCAACTGATCGAACAGAGTAAAATCGAAGGCAAAGAAGTAATTGGAAGGAAGCAAATATTTGGCTACGTAGCATGAACGAGTGAACAGGATTAAAGACTTTTAGGCAGTTGGTTGATGCAGTAAGAAGCAGAAGCAATTACCATAACATTGTATCTAATACTTTATAGTTTGGTTAAATGTAAAAAAGAAGATAATTATTTCATATTTGTATTAAATTTAATCAACAATTTCTTACTGTGATCGCTTACATTTTGCATTAAAAATTTGCTTTGTAGCTAATTACTGGTTTCCAATTAGAAAGCGTTCTCTAATAATAATGGAAAAACCACACAACTGAAAAGGCAAAATAAGTCGAAAAAAATATATAAGGAATACAAAAACTTGCCGTGACTTTGCACGATACGCCAAACTGGTGTCCTTAAATGTCTACAAAGTATACCAGTCGCAATTACGCTCACGTTTTTCTGCACTTTTGAGTGGGAGTAGATATGCCTTGGCACCTGCATACGATTTACTATGTACTGAAGACGCCGTACGTGCTTGTATTTAGAGCTGTCAGAATTCAATATGCAAGCCACATATCTGTGCTGAAGACAAGAATATGTCAGTGGAATATTTTTCACATCAATTTAACCTGATTTTTCGCCTCAGCCCGCCGCATTTCATATGCAATTTGACACGTACTTGACACTCTGACGAGCGGGTATATACGAGTATGTCTGGCTGGGTGCGCGAGGCTATGGTTTCATTTTCGTTTAGCTGCAGGTACAGTAGCTGTCCAATGAATTAGGAATGATAAGAAAATATTTGGAACTCTAACTCTGGCAAGCAACAAAAATTTAAGTGTTAGGTGTAAGTCTAGAAAAAGGGTATTATTTTCTTGTATTTCCGATAAAAACTTTATACAACTTGGATGAAGGGAAGAGAAGGGAAAACATTTGTTAAAAAATGTTAAAATCACTATTTATTTTTGCTGTTTCTGCTTCATCATCCATTGCTTTTAAGGTAGTAGTCTGCTGAAACACTCATTTTTTATAGATATTTTTTAGGAATTTTTGTTTTTTAAGAAAATTATTATTGACAACAAAGAGTACACAAAATTTTAATTATTTAAATTAATTTAAATTTAAATTTTATTTTTTTGACATATTTTTCTGTAGTAGTGTGGCACCAAAGTAAGCGTCTCAAAAAAATGATAGGTGGCTTCTCAACAGGATTTTGGCTCTTCAGGGCATCTGAATCGAAAAAGTTAAACTGATTATAGTCCGGGAGCCAGGGGTCGATTTTGGACTGCGTTTTTATACCATAAAATTCTTGACTATACTTGTGACTTAGCTTTCACGAAAAATGAAAGTGGACGTCAGCTGGCGCACCCGCGGTGGGTGTGATTGTGGGAGGGTACGAAACGTGTCGAAAAAAAAAATTCTACCAAATCATTTTATACCGGCTGAAATTTTCTTTGTGTATTGTTGACATTTAGTAGAATAAAAAAAAATAGTCAGCTGGGCTATAGAGGGGGGAAAAAAGGCAGCTGAACAGGTGAACTTGTAAAAAAAATTGAAAAGTAAAACTACTTTATGCCGATTGAAATTTTTTTACATAATTTTGGACATATATGAAAATATAATGATGATGATCAGCTGCGTTTAGAGCGGCGGAAAGACCGTCGGCCGAAGCAAGAATGTATCATTGCGCTCAGCTGACGTATTTTCCCCCCTCTACGGCGCAGCTGACAATTTTTTTTTACTTTACTAAATGTAAACAATACTCAAAGAAAATTTCAGATGATATTAAATGAGTTGTTAAAATTTTTTTTTCGACACGTTTCGCAGCATCCCACGCACGTACCCACCGCTACTGGACCAGCTGACGGTTGGTTTCGTTATCCATTGGAAGGCGTCTGCTTTCAGTATTAAAATCAGTCGGCATGAAGTGATAAGGTCAAAATGAGCCCTGGCTCCCGGACTATTAATATTCTGTAGGCTTGTCATTCTAGCAGGTGTGAAAACATACCTTTTTTCAAAAGTCCGCCATTTTGTTATTTTTGAAAAAAAAATTTTCCCATTGTCACACCCAGAGACCTTATATCACCCTTCGTCGAAATATTTTTCTCAATTCTCGAAGTATTTTGCTCACTCGACTTATAAAGCAACTTTCAGTTCAGAGAATGAAATTTTATTTTTTAAGGGAAAATATAAATTTTTATTCTTTAAAGTTTCAAAGGACTGAATTTTTGAAAAAAAAAAATTTTTAAATATACATATGGACTGTACGATATTAACGTCGATATCGAACTAAAGAGGATATATTCGGCTATTAAAAATTAAATTTGTCTACTTTTCAACTTCGTTTGTCATAGAGTGAGTATAAGTATTTAAAATTATTTCTTGAAAATGTACTCCTTCGAAACTCTAAACTCCTTAAAAATTACATTGTGGGAAAGTGGGAAGAGGGGTATGCAGCATTACTATATAGGCTTCATAGTCGTGCATATGAATTTGTTTCGAAAAACAAAGAAATTTGAACTTATTCAATAAGCCGCCTCCACAAGCGGAAAACGTGAAATATTTGGGTATACACCCGGACCAAACGCAAATATCTCGACCTAAAACTCACTTCCCTACAATGGCTTATGGGAAGAAGCTCAGTGCTGGTTCTAGAAAATAAACTTCTTACAAAACCGGAATTTAACACATTTGGACTTAGGCAACATATCCATCATAGGGACGCTCCAGGCAGAGGCACTTCGAATAGTCATCAGAGACTCGATTTACTCTAGCAACGTGAAACTCAGTGACCATTACAGCAGCCATTTGTCGAGCTACCCCAACGCGTTTTCCAGGGCCATAATTCAGCCAAACTCCTATGTATTCCGCCTCAAACAGACTGCATATCTTTAAACCATATACAACTTTTTAAAAGATTAAAAAATGATATATAATAGAAAAAAATAAAAAAAACTTAAAAAAAAATTTGGTTTGTCAGGCACATAGTTTAGCCAAACACCTATATACCGTACCTCGAATAAGGTACACCTCTTTAAACCATATAAAAAAATTAAAAACAAAAAAAATATTAAAAAAAAATTAAAAAGATAAAAACAGTAAAAAACCAAATTATATAAAAATATTAAAAAAATTTTTTTTTTAATTAACTAAAATCAGCCTCAAAATGCCACGGTTCTCACTTCTTGTTCTGCAAGTTATTTACAAGCATGTGAAGGGACAATTCTTTAGGTGAACTTGGACTACACCTATTTCGCGCTCTTCAAGATCGCCCCATTAGACGAAGTTACATAAAGGGGTTAATCTTAAAATTTAAAACAGATTTCAATAAACAATATTAAAAACAAACCCGAAAAAAATTAACATTTTTGTCGCAGGCTGTAGTTAAACACAACCCCATTCGGCTAAGCTGGCTCTACAAATGTCGCACCTTCCAGTGGCGGGATGCAACAACTCTTCAGGCGTTTCACCAAAAATTTTACGTGAAGATGCAGGTCTTTTTTACTTATGCGTATGAAAAATGGCACAAAATTAATCAGTCTATCGGAGTGGATGGAACGATGAGCTGTATGAGCTTTACGTCGACATAGACATAGTAGAACGAATAAAGTTCCAGCAGCTGCGTTGGATAGGTCAAAAGTATTTGATGCGGTACCAGCTGGTGATAGCAGAGGAAGAGAAAGGCCTCTTCTGCATTGGAAAGATCAAGTGGAGAAGGACTTGGCTTCATTTAGAGTTTCCAATTAGCACCGGTTAGCACGAGAAAGACACGACTGGGTTAGACTCGACCTTAATCGCTTAAGCAGTTATCGCGCCAATCAAGACAAAAAAGATCCGAGATTTATAATTTAAGTACGTCAATGATATTTGACACTTGTGCACTAATCAGCTGGAATATACAAACACACAAATAGCGGAGCGCGTAAGGGTCAAACTAAAGATTTCCATCATTAAACATATTTTTTATTCAGTAAAAAAGTTATTCCAAAACAAAATTATGTAGATGACCATAAAATGCGATACTGATCCATTCGAAAGACAGTTGGTTCTACAGTTGGTTTAAGAGAACTGGTTTGATTCGTTGCCCTTAACAACATTACCTTAATAGTTATAATAAAGGTGTTATGCTGATACAGCAACAACAACCAAACTGTCGCTTCTTGTGCAATTTCTTTTAGGCCCAGTTTTTAAGAACCAATAAACTGCAATGGAACTCACGCTGCGTTAAAAAGCCTATAGCAAATTGTTCCGCATTGACTTTGGCATTTAATTCATATACAATTTCATACACCCGTCCCGCCTGTAGGGCAATGCTGTCGCAGCAGATGCCTTTTTATAAACGCATTTCATAATAAGAAAGAAAATTTCCATATTCTTTATTTTCGGTTAAGATCCGAGAAAAATATTTTTTTTTTTTGGATTTATGTATTGTATGAAAAAAAGTTATTCTTACAGAATGCTAACAAAATAAAAATTACAAAGCTTTTGTCTGAGGACACCCCTAGTGAAAATTGAAAATTTATGGAATATAATTTTCTAGAATATTTGAACCCTCGAGCGACCTTCAAAATGGAGCCAACATGACTCTTTTGTGACAGACTTGATGGTTTTAAGGGGGAACGCCACTGTGAAAATACAAAAAAATCGATTTTTTTTTAATTGCATAAATCGTTAGTATGTATAACCACTCAAGAAAATTTGGTAAAAATTTTAAAGCGAAATTCGCTTTATTTCCGATTCTATGTGCACTTAAGTGAGCGCCCGTCGGTGCGTCATCGTAGCGCTTACGATGGGATGCTTTATTTCAAACGCGTTTTTCTCGAAACGTTTTTTTTTTTTGATACGTTAGCAACGATTTCTCGAAGACAAATGAACCGATTTTAATTTTCTTTTTTTTTCAAAATGTTTGTTATTGCATTGGCTATCGTTGTACGTAGCCGATTTTCAAAATTTTGAAAGTAACTATTCTTTTGCGCCTGTTGAAAATCAGACATCGAAATCCACTCATCGAAATCCAAATCACCACCATTTTGACAAAAAAAAAGAAAAAAGAAAACAAAAAAAAAGGCTGCGTACAACGATAGTTACTCTTGTATAAATTAGTAAAACTTTTAGGCTTTTGATTTCAGATGATTATTTATTGCTGTATCGCTGCCACCAGATGACGCCATTTTTTTTAACTCGTTACGTTTATTTAGATAAATTTGTCAATTTTCAATAGTTTTCTTTAAAAATTTACATCAACATGGTTTAATATAATATATATATAATAAATTGCCTTCTGCTTACAAAAAAAAATTCCCAAAAATGACCCTTCACAGTGGCGCCCTCCCTTAAATGTTCCATAAAATGAGTCCACGTAAAATTTTACTATATATATCCATTTTAACTGCATATTTCTCTCCGATATGTGTTTCATCCTTTTTTTTTATTTATTCTAAAAACAAAACAGGATTATTATTTAAAACTTAAAATGGCCATGGCAAGGAAATTTGAACAAAATTTAAAACAAAACGATTTGGTAATTTTTCTCGTTTCTTTCACTTTCTGCTTGAATTTTCTGAATTAAAAATTTAAATTTTTTTTTGTGTGTGGGTGGCAAAAATTACATTCGAAAAAGAAAAGTTGAAGAGGCAGCTGCATAAATTTTGTCATTGAACTTTCGTCCAGTCTTTGAAAATAGAAAGGGTTTAAAATTTTGAAGAGGAGTTATTATATGGGTCAGGTCTTTCATTCAAATTTGGCTCATTCCACCCCTAGCCACTGGCCCTTACATTTTTTGTACAGTTGTGGTTCTATCAGTCTTAAATCTGCTATTAGCGACGTACTATAATATAAAATTGTACACAAATATAAAATTGTTCAGATCAAGGGTTTTATCTAAATGCAGAAAATCAAGATGTATAAAACTTTGATACGTCCGGTTCTCACTTATGGTGCTGAAATCTGGACACTGAAAGCTAATATAATAAACCAGCTATAGCGATTTGAAATATCCATAATCAGAAAAATCTACTGTCCTATTGAAAACCTTATTCGTGGTGAAAATTATTACGTTTTATTAAAGCGCAGCGGATGAAATTGATTGGCCACATCAGAAGAATGCCCAACGAAAGAATCCAAGAAAAGGTGTTTACTTTGCGTCCAATTGAAGGAAGAGAGAAAGGCCGACCAAGAAAGAGATGGCTTGATGACGTAGAAACAGACTTAAAAGCGATGAACGTTCGTAATTGGCAAAATGAGGCAAGAGAGAGACTGAATTGGAGAAGGATTGTTGATGAAGCTGAATTGTTGACGAAGCTATGGTCCAACACAGACTGTGAAGCTAAGAGAGAGACAGAGAAAGAGGTTCTATCAGCGTTGGCACAAAACACATAATAACTACGAGGTTCTTTTTTTCTTTACATTCAAATTCACTTTCCCTAAAAAGGCAAGCCAATCACAAATTTCTTGACAGTGCACAATCTTATCTTGCTTCACGAGGCGAGCCTAGCTGAGTATCTCCGTTGTAAACAACTCGGGCGTCTCAGCTTCTGTGCTGACCTCCAAAGTTCACCTCATACTGACCGATTTTGTAAGCAGCTTTTAGCGTTCTTATCTCATTGTACGCTGACTGTAGCTTTGTAGGTATACATTTTTTTTTATGTATGCAACTCACAAAATAGGCTAATGCTTTTGTTAATTTTTTGACATGGTTGTAGTTGAGGTGCTAACATCTTTCTCTTATCTGCTGCTTATCGCTCTGCTTCAACTTAAATGCGTACAAAATATTATACATTCTTGCTGCTAATGGGTGACATCAGGTGAAAAGTCACAGCGTTGACATGTGACACGTTGGCAAAGTACGCGCCTTGGTTGTTGTCTTTTTTTCGTCCTTAGTTAGTTAGATGGGTCTTCCTCGGCATATTTTTTTGTGCTGCTTACATTTTTAAAATATGTCGCCTTAAAGCGCTGATAAACTTATTTGTACTTTTGCTTGTAATTTTCAATAAATTTGTGCAAAACAAAAAACATTAAAATTCACGAAACAATTTGTTTACCCAATGTTACGTATACGCACCGGCTGTGCATGAATACGCAAGTCTACATTCGAGTATCTTTGAATTATACGACGCATATGCGTTAACATAGCTATGCTACGACGTTTGCTTGCCGCACCTGCATAAGTGTTTATGTGTGTGTGTGTGTGTGTGTGTGTGTGTACTACAGGCTTGTGACGAGCTAAAACTTTTTTGATTACCAGCATAAATATTGCAGCCCAGCCAACTGCGGCTGCCAGCAACAGTGACGCCAAGATTGGGGTAAAACAGAAGATAAAAAATAAATAAATAAAAAGTAACCAACAAGCGATTTTAATGCGTTTTTCCTAACTTAGAACGTACGCATACACCGCTAAGTACATACCGCTAACAAAAAAAATTTTCCAAATTTTCGACACTCACACCACCATTACAGTACCTCATCCAATTTCTCCTATGGTATCTCCTATCATATACACATATGTGTGTATGTATGTAGATATGTGCCACCGCAAATGCCTAGCACATCGCACTCACTGCAGCTGGCATCACATGTCTTTGATTAATTATTACCCAGCTACTTACTCACTCAGCCGCCAGCAGTCGTACCCTCGTGCCCTCGACCCCTCGCATATATGTATTTGATGTTTGCTGCCCCTTCCACCCATTTTCTTAGCTTGTCATTTTACAAGCTTTTCATTCTCATCACAGCTTCAGCCATGTTGCTTGCCCCGGAGCACTTGTGGTTTCAAAATTGGTGACAGCCAGAAAAAAAACCAAAAAAAAGTCGAAGTGTAAAAAATATTAAGTCTTCGTGACCAAGACATTTTGGTTGATATCTGCGCATTTTATACACCTGATTTTGTTAGTCGCCAGATTTTGTTGTGGCAGTTGCTTTCGATTCTCATTTTGTGCGCTGCTATTTTCTTCATTGAATTTTCTAAATTAAAAATCAGAATTTTCCATTTTGTCAATGAATAAATCCATTGGCGGCTGGTGCTTTTCGGCAGCATCATATGTGTGTGGGTGGCGAAAATGACATTCGAAAAATGAAAGTTGACTAGGCAGCTGCATAAATTTTGGCATTTCGCTTTCGTTAGAAAATTTAGAAAATGGAAAAACGATAATAAAAATTGAGATGACGTGACAGTTTTTTTTTTCAATTTCGTAGATTAAGGCCTCGTCGTCGCATTAAAGTTTGTCTGCTCTTTAAACATATTTACGTTTTCTGAACGAACTGCTATGTATGGGTCGTCGAAATATTTAACTAGCAGTAAATCGAAGATTTAACACTTTTCGCTTGGACAGTGCCTTCTGTTTGGTTTTCATACATAAAACTGCTGACTGATGGCTTTAGATTATTTTCATTGATTAGATTTGATTTGTTGGGGGGCTGGACAAGTCCAAGCGCTCAGTCAGTAGACCATTGTACTACAACCGGATAGATATCAGTAGAAGTAATAGAGATAGGAAAGATAAAAGGGTGGATGGTAAAAGCGGATAAATTAGTTGAGGTCACTCTTCCACAAATCTCTTGGATTCATTGATGAGTTGTAAGAGATCCGGAAGAGGAGGAGTATGAACTTTGTCCACACTCAGTGTACCGCAACCCAATATCGTAAATCCCATTGTGGAAAATGCAGGACAGCTACAGAGAAAATGCTCTGCAGTATCGTCTTCTTCAAGACAGGATAGGCATATCGGATTGTCCACGACCCCCATGGTAGCCATATGCTGACCACAGACGTTCTGCCCTGTGACTACACCCACCAGTACTCTCAGGTCATTCCTGCTGAGTTTTAGGAGAAAGGTCGCTGTTTTCCTGTTTGGTTCTTTCACAAAACACTTGGCTACTCTGCACGAGTTCAACTCAGACCGACGACCTCTGTGGGTAGACCTCATGAAGTACTCAATCCATAGTTGAATCGATGCGGAATTGACACCTAGAAAGAGTTCAGGGCCTAGTGGCAAACTTGCAGAGCCTTTATTTGCCAATCTTTCAACTAACTCGTTCCCTGTAATACCACAATATCCAGGCACCCAAATAAGACTAACTTTATTGTGTTTTGCAGCACTGTTCAGTTTTGTCTTACATTCACCGACTAACTACGAAAAGCAGTGGGGGTTAGCAAGGGCTTTCAGTGCAGCTTGACTGTCACTCAAATTCCAATACTGTTGCCCCGCCATTTTTTCTCAATTAGCCTTCAAGATGGCATAGACTTCCGTAAGGAATACCGTGACCATCTGTCCTCTGGCATAGGAGTACTCGTCTTCGTTAAAGTACCATCCAGATCCGCTTCTCTCACTGGTTTTGGATCCGTAGGTGTAGAAAGTGTGCTGATATCCCATTAATAGGTTATCTGGGCTTAACCATTGATCTTTATCTGGGATCAAAACGACATGCTTCCTACCGAAGCTAACGACAGGCACCCGATTGTCCACCGGCATTGAGAACAGTGTGCACCGCTCCGACAACTCGTGGTATATCTGAAGGTGGCCAGTGCTTACTTCATTTCCCGAGACTCCGTTTTTAACTTGAGCCTTTACGCCGCTCTCACTGCTTCCTTTCGAATTTGATGATCTAGAGGTTACTAGCTCAGAATGGCATTAGTGGCATCACCAGATGTCGTACTCATTGCACCTGCGATACCCAGGCACATACTTCTCGGTAGTCTGTTTAGGGGTTTTACTCTAGAATTAACCTCAACCGGTAGCTTGCTTCCTCCAGGGCCCTGATTTTCAGTCCTGGTCGTCTTGGTTATGAATGAGTTTTGGGCCTTCACATCCGAATCCCAAGCCGCTGGAGAACCAGCGGGAGGATTGCCACAAGTGGGTACTCCGTGCTGAGTAGTCCTGGTTTGAACTCATTTCCGTTTGGTGGCCCTATTAATACTCTTCGAGGGAGTCACTGTTCAAGAGGAACCCGTTATCGACAGTTCAGGTCTAGATCCGTAGTGTTCTGTTTTAACTCAGTAATCACTCTATTTGTCAACCGACAGCAAGGGATCTTACTGAATTAAGTAGCAGGGCTACCTCGCGCAGGATGTGATTCTTCATCACGCACTAAAGTTCTTGGTTTAGTAGAGGCTATGGGGTTGGAGTAACCCTCTGTATAGCGCATATCTACGCCCTGTGCCGTCCTCATAGTAGTCATAGTCAGTCCTAAGAAAGACCCATACAGTGAGAACAAACACTTAACCCCATTTTCATTGATGGTCTGCTTTAATAAGTTGAAATGGAAAATAGTTGCACTCTTTATATGCATGCGCTTCGAGAAATGTGTCAAGAAATCTCGAAGCATTATACTCTACCAGCAAGGTGATGTTAACTGTTTTCTTTGATTGTACAGCTAAGTGATTTTAAGACTTTTTCGTAGTCGAGTGAAGTATTTGAAGAACTCCCAAACCAAAAAATTCATTAAGAGGTTTCGGTTGACAAAATAGCTTTTCTTACACATTCTGAGAAGAATTGAAATTTTTTTGTTTTAACTTAGACCAGCTTCGGCAGGCAATGGCAAACCTTTACTTCTGCCATTTGGTGGCGCCTTAAAATTGTAGGCCCCTCTAATGTGTGGAAAAACTTCAAAAAACACACTTAGAATTGAAGGAGGACCTCGGGCAAACCCAGAACAATGGAACTAAGCACCAAATATTATTCTTATTAATATTGTTCTTATTGTTGTTATTGTCTTTTCTTCGTGGTCCGCATTTATCTACTTTTAATTTTTTTATAAAAACATTTAAAAAAGATCATATAACTCAAGGTATACCATCTTGTAAGAAACTGTAAATGATTCAAAAAATTCCATTAGCATTTGGAGGACATCTTGCAATCCAACGGAGAATTTCTGTTACCAACAAGTGCTACTTTTGGGCTAATTGAGTAGGAAAGTGCTCTTCCGATGAACAGAACTTATATAGTGGACTGTACTCTGCCCAGCTTGAGAAGAGGAGAATGAGACGACGGACCACTTCCTGTGCGTCTGCCCCGCCTTCGCTCGAATCAGGTTTGAGATCTTTGGCGCTGATATGATAAGAAGCAACCTCCTTTGCTCCTTGGCACCACACGATCTACTAAGTTTTCTTCGAAGATCGGGTAGATTCAAAGAAAATTAAAAGGGAATCCAAGTGTAGTACAATGTACTTAATTAATGTCTGAGTGCTGCACGAATAAAGATCCAGCTGGCTTCGTTGGCTGGGTCATGTCGTCCGAATGAATACAAGGGCTCCGACTCACAAAGCAGGAAAGGGAAGGCTTCCTCTGCGCAGGGGCAGGTTTCCTTTAAATCATCAGAAGAGGGACTTGGCATAACTTGGTACGTTCAATTGAAGTCGGTTATCACAAGAAAGAAATAACAGGCGCGCGTTGGTAAGTTCGGCCAAAATCGCTTAAGCGGTTATCGTGCCAATCAAGAAGAAAAAGTAGTTTTGTTGTCAATTAAAGTTCAAAGTGGCACAAAATAGACGAGGATCTTCGATTATCTTTTTTTGTTAACGGTGCTTCGTATTTTTTATTTCCTTACGTGGAAGGAATATAAGATTTTTTTAGGTGGAGAAAATGAGCACTAAAAAAATTTGAAAAATCAATGCAATTTTTAAGCTACTTCTCATTTTGCCAAATCTCCTTGGGGTGCTCGAAAAGTAAGTGCACAAAATTTTTCTAAGGAAACTGGTTAATAAATTTAAATTTTTTTTTCAAAAGTTTACCAATTTTGTTTTAAATTTTGTTGTATAATCCTTTGCTGTGTTTATATCATAACTCAATAAAAATGTTCCTTTCATTAAATTAGTATTTTGGTGCTTTGTTACATCCAAAACTAAGCAACACTGCAGTTGCGGGAGAGACAGATTTGACTGTTTGAAGGAGAAGACGATGAACAAATTTCGAAAAAAAATTTAAATAAAGCAAAGAAATGCCACACGCAAATAACACACGAAAAATTACCAACTTAAACAATAATCGCAAACGCCGACAGTGGGACCAGACGATAAGAAAAAGGAAAGCTAAATAAAACTTAGCGAATTATTGGTCCTATGTTAAAAATATGTATATAAGCATCAAATTTTAATTAAAAGAGGATAGAAAAATGTCAAGAAGATAGAGGCCCCTATTATGAGTTGGATTTAATCTTCGATATTCGGTGGTTGTCGAAGATCGAAAGTCGAATGGGAACTTAGTAGTATTATGAGCCGTGTAACCCTGTCGAAATTTTCGTTGTATACCGAATTCAGAGTCGAATGCAATTTTGATTTCGATTGTGTAGCGTATTATGTGAAAATGTGTTAAAATGTAAGTCGTTTGCGATTATTTATTGTTTTATAGGAACCAAATAATAAACATATACTAGAAAGGCTGGAAGGGAACCCAAAATTCGCAAAAGGGATTTACATCAGAGTTCAAGCAAAAAAATGGGAGGAGTTTACAACGGATCTGAATTGCTTGGGACCACCAGTTAGAACGGCAGCAAATGGATTAACCCATTTTCGGCAGCTGGTCGATTTTTCGACCACCAACTTCGGACTCCAATATCTCAGAAACTAAAAGTAAACTTATTGATCAGTTTTCACAAGTTTTAAATTTGGAATTTAGTTAATTTCTAAAGCATAATTTTTTAAGAAAAAAAGGTTCAGGGCAGATTTTTGTAAAAGAATGAAATTATTACTATTTTTACGTGTTTTTTGTGCAGATGAAAAAATAATGAAAAACAAAAAAATAAATAATTGTTACTAATTCATTGTGAAGAGAAAAGATGAAATTAAGAGAATCAAAAAAGATATTGCAATAATTTTTACTGTTTCATGGACGTAAACTTTTGTGGTCGAGAAATCGACCGCTGGCCAGGAACTGTCATGTAGGATAGAACAAAATCTAGCAATATTTTTTTCTTATTGAAAGTAATGGAAGTGAGTATCTTTGTGGTATAGGAAAGGTACTACCCCTGCAGGGAAAATCACTACTAGTTAACCAAAATTCTAGTTCAGCACTAGTACCTTACCTCCAAAATTAAGCAGTTTTTCCATCTCGCTGACAACACGAATTTAAACGCAGCAGACCATTTTGCGAAGGTTCGTCCTATTACTGACGCTCTCTACAAAAAGTTTATGCAGTTTGGAGTCTTTAGCCATAATCTCTCTATAGACGAACAGATGATTCCATACTTTGGACGCCACTCCTGCAAAATGTTTATCAAGGGAAAGCCAATCCGGTTTGGGTTTAAAACATGGTGCTTATGCTCTGAAAGTGGGTACCTATTTTTTAGTTCATTGTACGGGGGAGCAGCAACCCCTCACGATAAAACTATTGGTCTAGGCGCACAAACAGTCTTAGACCTGCTTGCCAACGTATCTGACCCTGAGTGCCACATCATTTTCTTTGATAATTTTTTCTCTTCATACCATCTAATGTGCCTTCTGAACGAACGTCGATTTTTTGCAACTGGTACTATACGCGAATATAGAATGGGCGATTCTCCTTTGAGAAATTTAAAAAAAGAAATACGAGGAACATTTGACCAACTACTTGATCATCAGCAAGAAATATTGACTGTTCGGTGGAATGATAATGCTGTAGTCAATGTTATAACTAATAACTCCACAGTCAATCCAATTATTAGCACTAAAATATATTGTCGGAAGAAAATACAAACTATCACTATCTCGCAGCCAAAAGTTATTCAAGAGTATAATGGGTGGTGTGGATCTCCATGATAATGCGGTGGCAGATTATAGAATATGTATGAGAGGAAAAAAATGGTGGTGGCCAATATGGACAAATGCTCTTGGCAACGCAATGGTCAATGCATGGAAACTTCATTGTATGATGGCAAAAATTGAAAAGATAAAACCACTGCCACAAGTTGATTTTAGTTCCAAAGTCACAACAGAATTATTGAATTACGACAAGGACGAGGACGAGTATGAAAACGAACATGGAGATGAAGGTCCATCGAACCTTCCTCGGATCAATGAAAGGGTACACGCCGTCATGAGAAGTATTGCAAACAAATTTCGGCGGTCTAAATTTTGCAAGAAACATACTATTTTTACCTGCAAAAAATGAAATATTCATACATACTAAATGTTTTGATGATTATCATAAAAATTTGTAAGCTGACTTTTCTATCAATAAAACAACAAGAAAATATTTTGACTTGAAATAAAATGAAATAAATTGACTTCGTGAGCTAAATTTTTTTCATAAATGTTGTATTTTTTTTTTAATATATTTGACGGTTTTTGGCCAGCGGTCGATTTTTCGACCAGTCCATATCTAAAACACCGATAGTCAGAATTTTTTTTTTTAATTTTTCTTGATTATGGTCCTATAAGCACTGACTAAAAAGGAAATGGAAAAATTATGTCGAATTCTTTTAGCGGCCGAAGATGGGTTAAGGCTAATAATGGGTTTTTTGTGATGTGTGTAGAAATACATTTTTATTTTTCCCCTGGCAGGTATAGGCTGACATGAAATCAAAAGCGAAGAAAAAATGTCGCAAAACAAAGGTGAACTCCGAGCAACAGGTGGGGCCCTAACAAACTTCAGGGATTTTCAAATACCAAAGAAAGTATAATCGGTTTACTGCAACTTGATGCCTGCATTAATCCGCCTGGGGTGGAATTTGGCCAGGATACAACTACCAGTGACCGGTTCACAGTTTTGTCCCCGTCAAATCCCAGCCAACAACTTCTGGTCCAAAATTCTGGGGAAAGTGAAGTGGAATTAAATTAAAAGGTTCACGAGGAACCAGCAGGAAAAACGAGGACAAATGAAAAATCTCAAAAAGCAGAGAGATTGAGGTTCCTGGAGTTGCAGACTGATGGCCAAACGCGATTCTTTGAAGAAATGATTTCTACCTTGCACGAAATAAAGCAATGTGCTGCAGAAACAGCGGAATAAACGAAAAAAAGTTACGAATTAAAAACAAAACGTAACCGATAAACTCTTGCAACTGAAAGAAGAGAAATTGCGCGTATATAAAGAAGAAGTTCTGCAAAAACTCATTTTCACAAAAAATACTTTTTTTAACTTTTAAAAATGTTGTTAACAAAGAATTTGAATACAATCGCTTTTCTTTTATTTTGATTTACTTTATCGGCTGAGAAAACATTATCTATTGTAAATGCGTCGAGCGATCGATCGTCGAGCCTAAGGGTGCGACCAGAGTGAGCGCTGAAAGCCGAGCCGAGATTGTCAGTGCGATAAAGATTGTCAGTGCGATAAAACTGATTACATACAAGTCAATACAAATAAGCTTGTGTATAACACAGTGAACGCCGACAAGAGCAGAGAGCAAAGCCGATGAGTGCGAGAAAACAGTTTCAAAGCGTTTTGTGCGCTTTTTTGCATTGTTGATGTTTACTTTTTAGAGTGCAGTTGTGTTTTTTAATGGTTTAAAAATAAAAAAAGGGATATCGATCAAATAATATCTGAAATTTTTCCCGGCCAGAATGTAATCAAATGTTTCAATTTTCATTCGGGTATATTGTTGAAATTTAGCTGGATATTTTCTTAAATCATTATATAAATGATGAAATTCACCAAATTCATTCCTTTTTAGTGTAATTGGATGTTTTCCAAACTCTTTTGTGTTAATAATTGCATTAATCACACTAGGAGAAGCAAAATGCTCTTCATCAGATGAATCCATTACCGTGTACAGCAATTTTATAAACACAAATGAACAACAAAACTAAATGACATAAGAGCAAAACACATGGAATAAACAGAATTTCAGCGCTGATTCTCGCATTCACTGTGTTATATACAAATTTTCTTCTCGCATGAAAATAAGCGTCAATAAGCTCGGCTCGGCTCCGCTCGGCAACAGCGCTCACTCTGCTCGCACCCTAATTCACAATAGTCCTATTCTTCAGCGAATGGGCACCATAATACCAAATTAAAATTTGTTCGAACAGCACTTTCGACTACAGTCGAAGATCGAATGCTGCTCATAATAAGGGTCAGAATTAAAATCCTGAGGCAAGAGAACCAAACAAGCTAAATCAAGTTACGTCTAATTTGGCCTCACTGTTCACCAATATCTCCAGGGTGACGTCACGTAAATCAGCTGATGTTGTCAAATTCGCGGTACCACAATAGGTGCCACTTGATTATTCTCCCCATCGTGTGTATATACACACAGAACGTCTTATGTTTGATATGTAATTTTTCTTCTTACAAAATTTGATCAATTACTTAAATAAAGTAATTTTAACTGGTATTCTTTACCAAACCTAAGACAAACTTTCAAATTAAAATCATAAAAATTAAATCAGCCGTATTTATAGTTCAATACAACGAAAATGATTTTGAAGCTTTTTGCGCCCCACAATTTCAACAATTGCATTTTCTATCGAGTGCGCGCCATGGCGTATAAGTAATATTTTTATTTTATTAGCACAAGCAAAATGATGATTGATTTTTCTCAGAAATTGGCACTTACAGCGAACAATTTCACTTTGTGGTCAAAGTTACAAGTGGCAAAATGTTTAAGTGCACACACAGTAGTTAGTTAAAGTGGCCAGTTACACATATGAGTGTATTCAATATTCCACAAAGCCGCCGCTCGTGAAAGTCAAAAGCGCAACAAAAAAAAACGAACAAAATATCTATGTCAAAACGTAAAAATTTAAGCAATAAATTGAAGCAGGAAAGTAGCGAATCATGCACAAAAGTGCTTTTCAACATTCGCTTCACAGTTAGCTATTCATTATGATTGCTCTTATTTGCTGCCATCAGCGCCACTGCTAGCAAATTGGCGGGGACTTAGGGCATTTCTATTGAATGCGAAGCGTTCAACTGGCAGCATGCAATTGTATTGCTGCTGATTGCCGCCAGCTGACTACAACGCTTTAGTAACAAATCAATTTTCCACACTGTTTCACATACACAAACAATCGTCACTGGAGGAAACTAACGTTTATGTGTATGCGTGCATGTACATATGTATGCGTGTGTGCGACTATTGTATTTATTTATATAAATTACAATGCATAAACGTCTATATATACTCGTGCATATGTATCTTCATATGTTTACGCGTGAGAAACTGTGCTGAAAGCCCAAAGGATGGAGCTCATTAAATATGGTTTTGGATTTGGTACAATGGCCGATTTGTCGCATTGACTGTTCATTTACAAAGCGTCTAAAGGAGAAGATGTGTCGAAATTATGAGAGCGTTAGTATTGTGTATGTCACGCAATGAAAAGAGAAACTACCCACCTAACATTCTATGTGGCTTATGGACTGGTATTTGATGGAAAGTGTCACACTAGTGCGAGGGCGCCTTGAATTGTACCAGTTGAAAATATAGCTAGAAAAAAATTAGCGGTGTACTCTAATATTGTATATATTCTGCTGTTACAACCATAAATGTTTCAAACATTATACCTTAATAGGTGCATACAACCTTTATTGTGTGTTTGACCGAACTCTTCCTATTATTTGGGGGTTACATCTTGATATTTTCTCACAAATGGAGGGCTCGAAATACTCAGGCCGTCTCCAAGTGACAGATAGATTTCTTATGACAAAAAGACACTCGGCGGCTTACCATTGCTTGTCGAGGAGTGACTGCTTTAGAAAAACCACGTTTTATATTATTTGGCGTCTCATTCCCGGAGCTTTGTAGCCGGACACTACTTAGCAGTTATCACCCAACTACCCGTATACCTACAGTGACTGCCAAAATGAAAATTAAATAAATATAAAAGTCGATGGAATCAATAACATGTCTCTTTTTGCCTATAACGAATTTGTTCCTGATTCCCTAATTTAGTCCGAGGACGATTCGGATGCTACTTAGATCATTAACTGGTATAATAAATATTCACAGGTTGTCTATTGAAATTTTATACAGCAGAAAGCGACAGAAGCAATAAATATGGTTTCTGGCAAGCAGACGGATCTTCGGGACAAAGGGAAATCTTTACGATGCTATCTGCGCAGTATCTTTTGTTTTTGGCACCTAAAAAAATTCTTATGCCTATTGGTTCATATGAAAGCAATTTGATGTCAAATTTCCATTGTGTGAGCAATAGAGTAACCCAGAGTGCATTTAAAGAATTTTGACTGATATTTTCTTTACCCTAGCGTTCAAGAACGAAATATTTTCTGGGGCCGTATGGAACTTAAACGATAGTAATAAGTATCATTACGCTATGGGAGCAAAGGAAACTGTTTTCCAAACTGTCATTCTGAGAGTAGCAGAATGAATAATTGAGAGCAGATGTAGCGAGATACAGATGTTGGAGTATGTAGTGACAGTCAGACTACACTAAAGGCTCTAGAGAACGCTTAGCAAATCTCATGGATTGTTTAAGGATGTAAGCAGAAGCTTACTTCTGTTGCAAAACAGAACAGGCTTGTACTTATATGGGTTCGAGGACACCACGGTTTTCAAAGAAATGATATTGCCGATGAATTGGTCAACGCCACAGAGACCAGAGACAACAATCAGGATCAGTTCTACATTAATCATGAATTAGATCAGGGATTATTTAACCAATTTACATGAAGAGCGATTTTCCAGTGTAGCACGCTGCGGAACTGCAAAGTGTTTTGCGACAAACTCGAACAGATAACTGTACAACTTTCTTCTAAAACTTGGTAGCAAAAACGTTCGGTAGATGGTGGATACTATTGGATCATTGAGAACCCTGCCTGTTTTGCTACGATAGGGGGAAGCTACACATTTTTGCTTCCCATGTTATGAAAATGAGCAATATTCCTTCTCTCAAGCTGGAGGATATTTTCAGATTTGCCAAAGAGTTTAAAAAAAAATCAAAGGATTCCCTATTATATTCTTTCTCTTACTTCATGATACTTGTCTCATTTCCTCCTTGACTATCTATCCTTTTACTTTTCAGCTTTTTAGCCTGAGTATTTTCAGAGTTACCAATCTGTCGGTGCTTCTTGGCTTGACCTTTCAAATTTCAAATGGCTTACAAAAAAAAATGTTCCCGGTGCTAGCCTCTAAATTTGGTACATGGCCGAAAAAATGGGAAACCTAGTTTTTGCTTTTTTTTGCCAAACATTTTGTTACATAAATTGATCTAGATCTCTTCACAAGTGCCCAAAACACGAGATAAATATTTATGTTTCTTTAATTTTTAAAAATTGTTTTTGAATTTTGCGACGTGTTCGGGTGTCTAATAAAAAATATTTAAATATTTGTTTAACAAAAATTTTTTTCAAACAAAGCATTTTCCTTTTTAAATAAAACCTGAAGGAAGACATTATTTTCCCCATCGGAAGTGTCGGAGGATTTTCAAAGTGTGAGCGGTACGGGTTAACAAATAGTTTTTGGTCGTAGAACCAATTTAGGCAATTGAATCAAGAAAAGAAGAAGAAGAAAATCAAGAAAAAAAATTTGTTTTTGACGAACCTACTATTGAGCTGTGAACGACCTCTTTGACTAGTTTCTGTTAATTTGCCTTTACAATCATTCGTAATCATTTGACTATTGGCTTCGTTTCATCCGCTGGAAGAAAACAGCCTTGAAATATAAAATTGTCTACCGCAAAAATAAATTAAAAAATGATATAAAATAAATTACTTACTTTTTTCAATTTTTAACTTTGCACCTCATCATCAAATGCTAATTCTTAAGGGGACAGATACCTGGAAATGGCCATATTTTCCCTGATTTTCATTAAAATTATTTAAATTGGAAAAGTCAATATATTTTCTTCAAAATTGGCATACAGTTTATTAACACATTAAACTAATATACATTTTTTTTTTATTTTAATCAATTAAAATGGCGGATGTACAATCAATTATTCGAGGAAGGTCGCAGCGGGGCTTCTCAATCGGCGCGCGTTGTAGCATCGACGCCAGTGACCTGAATACAAAAAACGAAACATTCTTTTTGTTTACTAATGTCATAATTTCTATATGAATTAAACAAAAATGAAAACAAAAAATTCCCGGAATAAAATTCTTCAGAAAAAAAGCATGAATTTTGGGGCGAATTTTCCTCCTATTTTTGCTTCGAAAAAATTATGTTTTTAAAAATTTTCGAATAATAAATTCATATAGAAAGTAATATTATAAAAGGTTTGTGCTAAATTTCAGAAGATTGGTCAATAACTTTTCGAGTTATCGTGTACGCCAATTCGAAAAATTTAGTTTTGAGAAAAAAGCGCCTAAAGTCGGCAACCTAACCCAGCGCTCGAACGCAACGAATAGAGTCGTTACGTTTGAGACGATGTATAATATAAGAAATACTGAAATTTACGTTCTAAAAATTTACATATTCTTAAAGGAATATATTAACATTTTATGAAAAAAACAATTTTTTCGAAATTTTACAGGTATCTGTCCCCTTAAGCAGCTGATTTTTATTTTGCTAACTATCGAACAAATAGTCAAACTTACTACGATGCGTTGTTAATGCACCTTGGTACGTCCGCAACACCGATATCGAACACGACCTTGGCATCAAATCAATTGCCAATTCGATCAACATAATCGCTAAGCCTCATAAGGAAAGACTACGCCACCATGTAAATAGCGAAGCCTCTGCCCTACTTGATCTCGGTAAGTGGAAAGAAAGGCTGAAACGAAAAAAAACCGCACCAACTCACGCATTAGCCCACTTCTCTGCAAGCCTTGGGCAGAGCATTATTAAATTTAGTTGTATTGCGGAAAATTAAATCCAAATGGTACCACAGCGATTCGTTACTTGGCGTTAAGGTGATTTCGTTGGACTTAGAAAAACAAAATCCACATTAAACTGCTAAATAATGAAACAACTAGCTCGATATGAGTCCGCTTTTGAGCTTTAAATTTTATAATGCTTAACTCATTTTTTGGTTTCATTAAAGAAAAGTTAATTAAAAAATGTTGAGAGGATTGACTATTAATGTAGTTATAAATAAAAAAAGATTTACTTATTTTCAATTCCTAATCAATGAAGTAAGCGCTCCCTCTTCGGTCCACACCCAAGGTTTTATCGCCACTCTCGACGATGGATCAACCAGACCGCAGTCCTTCGAACCACCGCTTTGACTTTTTATTCTGCTACATTGGATGCATAACAACATACATCTTTTTGGTAGCTCAGACTTTTTGTTTTCGACTCAGTGAATAGGATCTCAGAAAGGTATTGAAATTTGTATTGGGTTGGGGAATAAGTTTGCGTCCTTTCTTGGCCAAACTTACGAATTATTTATACTAGTAAATAATACATGAAAGTATGTGAAGTACTTCCTTCCTTCATCTTTTAGGCAGCATACGCATTCCTGCGACGAAAAATTTATTCATTCACTGAGCCAGTTTGTTCTCGTAAGAACTGAACAGTTCTCCAATAAGGGCTGACTGCGTTCATCGGAATGGAGCATCTCACCCGTCACCATATGTCTTCCAATTTCCTTCTCCTTTAATTGATGTGGCACTAGTTACCTGCTTTTTGGACTATTCCCATCGCGCGCAAACGTTTACCGACGGTTGATCTGTCAACATCCAACTCCTTAGACGTATCATCAAGGGTTAAACATGCGTCTTCATCCAATAATTGTTGTACATAGTTGAGTATCTTTGAATTTTTTTAGGACATTTTTGACGTCATATAAAAAAGGATCTTAACACTTCACACGAACATCAACTACTGCCACGAGGCATATACACCTTCAACTAATTTTTTAGCTGTTATCTTTTTAAACAGTTGGTTTAAACAGCTGACGCACGTTTCGTGTTTTGTTTCACTGTCAAGGACCTCCAAACAGAATTGTCGCTTTTGGAGTGAAGATCAGCCAGAAGAATTGCAAGAGCTACCAATGTATCCAGAAAAGGTCACAGTTTGGTGCGGTTTATGGGCTGGAGGTATCATTGGACCGCACTTCTTCAAAGATGGTGCGAATCGTAACGTAACTGTGAATGGTGAGCGCTACCGTGAAATGATATCCAACTTTTTTTTGTCCAAAATGCAAGAGCTTGACTTGCACGACATGTGGTTTCAGCAAGACGGTGCCACATGCCACACAGCACGCGTAACAATGGACTTGTTGAGAGGCGAGTTCTGTGAACATTTTATTTCACGTTCGGGACCTGTCAATTGGCCACCCAGATCGTGCGATATAACGCCTTTAGATTATTTTTTGTGGGGCTATGTTAAAGCTCATGTCTATTCAGACAAGCCTGCTTCAATTAACGCATTGGAAGACAACATTAAAGCATTTATATGTGAGATACCGGCCGAAACATTGGACAGAAATGGAAATGCCAAAATTGGACTAAGCGGATGGACAATTTGAAGCGCAATCGCGGTCAACATTTGCATGAAATAATCTTCAAACATTAAATTATATGGGCTGTACTATCGATTTAAATAAAAATTGCATGTATTTTTCTGAATTTTATGTATGTTTTTTGAAAAATTTTCCTATAGCTCTTAAAAAATCACCCTTTAATAAAGCAAACACAACAATAGTATCAGCAGCGAACCCCTTTGACGAGGGCAGAAACTTATTCTCACACCCAATAAATATCACTACTAGATCTTTTTCAAACCACTCAAAATTCTTCAATACTTTTAGCGATCAGTTCCCAGAAATAGGTACTTACAATAGCGACAATTTTGTGCATCCAGAAAGACGATGTATGACAGCTGTCTCATAACCGGGGAAAAAGTTCGCCAATCTCATTATGGAGTGCGGAGCGGAACTTACTAAGAATGAAAAAAATGTGTAATTTGTTTTTTTTTTTAGTAAATTCAAAAAATTTAAGCATCTTTCGGGCAGTATTGGCTCATGAAAACAAGGAAATGGTTAACTAGTAAATTGCTTGGAAATGAGTTCAAAGCTTTTCTGGAATTCAAAAAGTGCTGGTATACAAATGGTTACAAATTTAAAATTCTAAATAATAGCCATCACTAGCGACACATTTTTCCTATCTCTCAGGCAATTTGTGGATGCCGCGTCAAAAAAATTGGCCGTCTTTGGCCGCAAACCAATCATCGAGCCATTTTTTGGCTTCATCGTGAAAATGGAAGCGCCACTCGGAAAGTGCGTGGCCCATCGATGCAAACAAATGATAATCGAAAGGCACCAAGTCTGGTGAGTAAGCCGCATGCACCATCGGCTCCCTATCGTACATCTCAACCAATTCACGGGTCGCTCTTATTCGATGTGGCGGTGCATTGTCACATTGTCAGTTCATGCGGCACCCATCTTCCGACCTTTAAAATCATGCCCATGTCTTTCAAACGTTTGGGTCACTTCCAACTGCTCTGCCATCATTTTTTGCGTTTGACTGTCCTCAAACTTTTTCGATGGCAGGCCACGGTCCTCCTTCTCCACGCTAAAATCACCACTTCGGAATATTTCGAACCACCTGAAGCACTTAGAGCATGTCAACCATAAGCTTCTATAAGCATTTGATGAACTTGAGAAGCGTTTTTCTTCAATGGGTAACAGAAAATCAACGATGTTCACAAATCGTAGTTTGAAGGCACAAAATTCGACATTTTTAAGAGCGGCAAAAATGCATTGATGTATGAAGCGTAACAAACAATGAACTGAATATTGTTTACAGGTGACAGACGAAAAAAAGAAGACATTTGGGAAGGTTTAAAAATACTCCTAGCGATATCTATGGACTAATAGCAGAAAGTCTCATTTCATAGGTATATACCTGGTAAATATGACTGGGCAGTAAAAAACTTCTTAGCGATACTAATGAAATTTATGTGCTCTTAATAAAATATAGAACTAAATATAACTGCATTCATTTTTCTTACAATAATACATCAAACATAGGTTAGGTTAGGTTAGATTGTAATGATTGCCCAGAAAGTGGGCCTACTTGGACGAAAGAAGTTTGGTTCATACTTTGTGATACCGTTGTAATGGGGAAAGAAAGAGGCAAAGGAAAACTAAAGGAGAGGGGAGGGGGGGTTGAGTATTTGTGGACTATGAATGGTCACTAATTTGCGGCTGTGTTAGCTGCTTTATGCTGCTGATGAAGCTCATCAGATTTTTGTTATCAAGACCTGCTATATCAGCAAGCGCAGTAAAGAAGTAAGAGTCAAAATGCTAAAATCTTAGTCTCTCTAGAGCGGAACAGCTAAGGAGCAGGTGCTGAGATGATTTCACTTCATCCTCCATACAGCTGACGCAAAAAGAACTCGAAGTAATTCAGAGTCTCACGGCATGTATGCCGCGCGGTTAGTGCAATGTGAGGATGCCCACAAAATTTGAGAGCTGAGGAGCTTTTGTCATCTTCAGAATATCTCTCGAACGCCTCTGATCCAAACGTGTCCAGAAGGATTTCGCGACCTTACACTTTCGTGTACTTGCCCAGCGCTCGCTGAGTTGACGCAAAGCCCATCCTTCCAGGAGTAGAGCGCAGGTTGTCAAGGGATCCCGGTTCTCTCCTTTTGCGGCCACATTACCTCACAGGTCCCTCGTCTGGCCAGCTCATCGGCCACATAAAACAGAGCTGAACACATTTATCTAAAAAAAAACGTAAATACGATTGAACTTAAAAAAAGTTTGCCAGTATAGTTTATGCCTTCCCCTTGAAACAGGTAAATTAAGTGTTTTTTCCCATTGGCTATTGCAATAAGCACTTGGATGAAATTTTATGGCCAGTAGAAACTAATGTGCGTTCGTTTCGCTTTTTTGCAAAGCATAAACAATAGGAGACATTGTCTGTGATATCTCTGATTGTCCAGATCTACTGGAACAGATACAATTCAATATTCTTGATAGGGTTTTGCATTTGCACTTTCCGTGCAAGTTAAAATTTTGTACTTAAATTATTTAAATTATGTACCAACAACCGGGTGTCTAAATGATATTAGTAGAATTTTGTATAGTCTCCATCTTGATCTCCCTTTTCCTAGATCTCCATTTTTATCTGGGCTGGCATCAAATTACTCTTAAGTCTTACCTTTAAATATTACAAATATTTAAGAATTTTGTACTCTAGTCTGTAAGATTTTATAACTGTAAGTACTCTAATATAAAACAAATTGAATTTTCATTGAAAGTTTATAACAAAACTGAGACTTTTTATACAAAAAGTAGCAAAAAATTAAATAAATAAAATGCAAAAAAATAAAAATTCGACATTATTATTGTTGCCAACTCGACCTATGCTTGATTTATTTTGCTGCCAGGCATTTGTACGTCGGCCAATTTACTGTATTTCAATTATTGTAGTGTGCGAACTACAATTTTGGCTGTTGATTACTTTCACTAATGCATTTACGCATTCAAGCGCACACAGTCGAGATACAAACATCTACGTTCATATACATATATACAGGCGAAATCTCGCACTTCCACTCCCTTTCATCCTATGCATAAGCACACAAGCTTTGAAGTGATCAAAGTAAATAAGTGAAGTTGTTGGAATGAAGAAGAAAAAATTCTTAGCGTATCTTCTGGCAAAAAAAGTGTTTACAAATCAGTAGCAATAATAAAAGGAGCAATCCCACATTCACTTGAAGGCGAGCATTGAAAAGGATACAAATTGGCAGTCATCATATTTTTGTTACTTGAGTTTTCTATATGAATGTTCACATAACCTCATACGTTCATATGTATGTACTTAAGTTTTTACTTGCATGCCATTCCATAAATCCCTATTATGTATGTGTATGTGTGTGGGCACTCGTACACTGTTGTGCGCAACTTAATCAACTTTTTGCTATTGCAGAGGCAGGTAAGTAACTGAGACTGTATTTAGATTTGAGCTGAAAAAAGGCACGCTAGGAATCAATGTGCATATTGTAGTGCCACTCTTCACCCATATTTGGCGTACCTCGAGTTTTCCAGAAACTTCTATCAATTTGTCCATTTGGTAACCCTTGAAGATGCATACAGAATTTAAAACTTACGAAATCTTCCTTGATATGAAAGAAACAAAAAATGGTGATGTGTAAAACTATCGCCAACTTAAAGTATATCCGGTCGGAAAAACTGTATACGCTTCTTTACCGATAACTCAAGGCTTGACGACAAAGCCGGCTTTACCGTCTACTCTAAGAAACCAAAAGTAAGCATTTTGGATCATCTTTCTAATAACTGTAGCGTATTTCAGGCAGAAATTCTAGTCATTAATGAGGTAGCTGTCTGGTTAAGCAAGAAAGTGACTACCTTTAAAGAAGTCTATATTTACTCCGATAGGCAAGCGCGATTTAGTATCTTGGTGGGGTAGTTACTAGTTCCATCATTTCTAGCAAATTTCCACATCCATTTGGTATGTGTGTCAGCATAATGAAATACCAGGGAGTTTTAAGGCAGCAAAATATCCGAAAGAGTTGAACTATTCGCCTTCATTCCTCTATGTATGAAGATTGTAGGAAGACTCCTCTCCAGCTAAAAACGAGAAGGGTAAAGATTCTTACCAAAAAGAATTTGGTAATAATTGTTCAAAAAAAAAACAAAATCGTCTCTATGTTAGTTGCTTTGATCACAGGCCACCTGTGTCACTCAACGCTTGTCTCCAGTTGGTATCTGTAGTATCATCTGGAGACTCGGAAACTAAACAGCATTCAATTGGTCTCCATACAAGGAGAAAATCTATTTGTGAAAGTCAGGCAACACAAGTCAGTAACGAATACGGTCAGTTTACTTCACTCGAGTAAAAATGCATGTTGTTATCGTCCTACATATATATACTTTTCAGACAGTAGCTGCTGATTTATATATTGATAACATAACCTCATGATTGTGCCTCTCCTCTGTAAGGTTTTCCAACCACAGATTCAAATAAATAAATGAGTAGTGCACGAAAGTTTTTTGAAAATAGAAAATAGAACCAAAGCCGTGTGTTTTTATCCCACAATCAAGTAAACCACAAGTACAGGGTCCAGCACTCGAACTGTAACCAACTTCAGATCGCTCGGACTCTGCGACTTCATTTACCTTAGCACAGATGTTTAATATTCAAATTTTATAAAATAGAAATGTTTTCTTTAACTCAACTAAAGTTTTGCACCTTACTGTAGTCAGATATATGTGTGCTAAGCTACATGTTGGTCCACTCAATTCATATGCTCACCATTTCCCCCACCCTTATTTATTTGCACAACAATCCCAGCCACTCCATTTTCACGTTCAACTTTCAACAAATTGGGGAAAAATGAAAATTGCTTATTTCCTCTCGAATGTGCAGTTAAGTGAAGCGTTAAAAATGGAATTTCATTTTCATTCCCAGTTTTACTGCACTTTAAAGTTTTCCCATTCACACATATACAGACGTAAATGGATATACGGACATAAACGCTTACATTAACAAGTCAGCAAAATTTATTTAAGAACTTTTTCGGTTGAAGAACTTTAATTCCTATAAGAGCAGAGAGAGCGTTTAATGCAAAATTATTACATTTTAGAAACTTTCACATCAAATTATGAAATTTCCAAATAACTAAAAGCATAAGGAGTATCTCAGTAAATGAAATTTGTAGAAAATTATGTTTTTAAAATCGAAATTTTCATTTCATATCACTTTCATTTGAAAACCAAATTTGTAGAGTAAAATTTAAAATTAACTTTTACAGCTACTTTATTTGTAAAGAAATATAATGCAAAACGTGAGGTAAGTATATAGGAAATTAGATTAAGTATATTTTTGACCATGTAAAATTTGCTTTTTGAATCGGCCATAAAATAAAACTAATCAATATTTTTTCAAACTTTTTTTTTATTTTGAAGATTGAACATTGTCATTTATGAAAGAAAAATAATATCGTTCAAATGACTGCCACGACTGGCTTTACAGTAGGCCATTCGATCAACCCAATTTTTAAGCACATTTTCGATTGTTTGGGCTCCAATTTCATGAATGGCAACTTCGATTTCGTGTTTTAAAGCGTCAATCGTCTCTGGATGGTTCGCCTAGCATTTGTCCTTAACGGCTCCCCACAAAAAATAGTCCAACGGGCTGAAATCACAGCTCCGAGGCGGCCGAGTATAACTTTGGCAGTGACAAGTTGCGCCAAATGTCGTCCATGTCATCCTCTTCAATTTTTGCAAACAACTCGTTGAGCATGTCACGGTAACACTCGCCATTTACTGTGAACGCGGCTCCTCGCTCATTTTCGAAAAAAAATGGACCGATGATGCCGCCAGACCAAAAACCGCACCAAACAGTGACTCGTTGTGGATGCATTTGCTTCTCAACAGTAAAGTGTGGATTTTCTGAGCCCCAAATTCGACAATTTTGCTTATTGACTTAGCCACCGATGTGAAAATCAGAAAAGAAGAAGAAGACTCACCACTTTGGAAATAGGTTTTCAATATTTCCCAATTTTGTGCAAGCGTATAGCGTCCCATTTCGTAAATGTCAAACCTTTAAGTAAATTATGAACACATTTGAGATGTGATTTGTGTTACCATTCTCAAAAAAATAGGTGGCTCAAAAAGCAAACGCTATATGGCTGTAGTTATAAACCTAAGCTTGTTTATGAATATAGAGTTCATAACACAAACTACACAACATGTTTTAATATGACATCATAACATGACATAACATGGCTTAACAAAGCATAACAAAGCATAGCAAAACATTACATAACATGACTTAACGTAACAAAATAAAGCATAGCAAAACATACCATAGCATAACATGGCATAGCAAAACATTACCTAACATGACTTAAGATAGCAAACATGGCATAACATAACATAACATAACATAGCATATCAAAAAAATAGCATAACATGACTTAAGATTGCATAACAAAGCATACCAAACATTACATAGCATAGCATAACATGGCATAGCATGACTTAAGATAGCATAACAAAGCATAGCAAAACATTACATAACATAACATAACATAACATAACATAACATAACATAACATAACATAACATAACATAACATAATATAACATAGCATATCAAAAAAATAGCATAACATGACTTAAGATTGCATAACAAAGCATAGCAAAACATTACATAACATGACTTAACATAGCAAAACATAGCATAGCATAACATGGCATAGCATGACTTAAGATAGCATAACAAGGCATAGCAAAACATTACATAACATGACTTAACACATGGCATAACATAACATGGCATAACATGACTTAAGATGGCATAACATAGCATAGCAAAAAAATAACATAACATGACTTAAAATAGCATAACAAAGCATACCAAACATTACATAGCATGACTTAACATAACAAAACATAGCAAAACATGACATAACATGACCTTTTTTTATCAGGGAGGCTAAAATCAAAATGTCTGAAACAACATCAAAGATGCCGTCGGACCAGTGATATGTGGGTCGTGCCCCCACTAGTTATAATAATCCTCCTTATCGGTTGAGTTCCACCCTGGGACGGTGGAAACATTTCATCAAGGTGGTTCCGCGTTTATGACTATTAACACAACAGGTACCGGCGTACAGGTTCCTCTCGCATGGGCGTGTGGAGGTTCTACGCTACCGATAGTGTCCATTGCTTCCACTTCATAAGTACTTCTGCAGCAAATGGGACATCGGAAAATATGTCGTAAATATTACCGACTTGTCGTGATCTGATACCGTCATGAGCAATAGGCGCACGCGATCGTGATTTGTCGTGAGTTCCTAAGCAGTCCACCTACAGTCGAAAGCTGCTGTTGGTTTCTTCTTCGCTGCACGTTGCATTGCCACTCTGTGCGTTAGATATAGCATTATCTTTGTCGGACATAACATAACATAAGAAAATAGCAAAAATAGCAAAAAAAGCAAAAAAATAACACAACAGGACATAATGGAGCATAACAAAACAGAGCAAAAAAAAATCGTATCTTAAGTTAGAGGAATTAATCGACAGATTGAAATGAAACTTCACATACGCTCATATGAAGAGTATATCAACATAAAAAAAAAATTAGGCTAGCAGCAACGCCATTTCTTACCAAACCGCAAAACTTATTGAACACTCTAGTGTCTATTAAACTTTGCTTGCGCTAGTTTCATAGTGTTAAGAAGACTTTCCCCATAGAACTAAATTTGTATTAAAATATAATTTCTTTGTTTAAAGTCCTTTATTTACTTATCAATCAAATCAGTTTAAGCAGTGCAGCTCCTTTGTAAGCAAAGCAGAAATGCTAATGATACCCCAAGAAAGGGAGAGCAGTTAGGACTGTCAGCTGTTGCGCAAGTTGCCATATTGTTACAAATTGGACACATACATACGTAAAATGTATTTATTTACAAGCGTATTATCTTATTTACATGTGCATTATAGATTTTAGGCAAATAATGCTGTAGTTATTTTTCAGAATTTCGTTTACTTAGGATGGCTAAGCTCCGCGGAGAACAATCTCACCACTGACACGAGTACAAATATTATGTAAAATTACTTACGCACACGAGCCAAATGTGGCACGAAGCTTCATTTCATTCATAAACACACATACAGTCACTCACACCTTATTTGATACATTTACGATTTTTTTGTAAAGTGTTCTTGATTTCACAATATTTCGCAAAAATGGAAAAATAGAGTTATTTTGTTTTATTTTATATCTCAACATAAAATACAAAAAAGTGTCGACGAGCATCCTAACAGGTGATTCGTCCTTTGGATTATGTATGACGGCCATGTGTTTTTTGTTGTAATGCATGTAGTTAGTTGCTTCCATCTTCTTTCGGCTAAAACATGATAGTGTGAAGCAATGGATGCTTTTATATGATGAGTGGGGTGGAGACTTCCACCGTCTCTGCTATTTCTAGTGTCGATACTTTTCTTGCTAGCTCATCCGCTATCTCATTACCCCGTATGTTCCTGTGACCGGAAACCCATATCAGAGTGATTTCAAGCCAATGACTAAGCATTTCCAGCTCGTATCTACACTGTAAGACAAGTTTGGATAAAATGGAGTTGGAGTCTAAGGCCTTGATAGCTACTTGACTGTCTGAAAAGATAGCAACTCTTGTACCAGCTTCCTTGTTGAGTTTTAGTAATTTGCATGCTTCTCTGATCGCTAAAAGTTCTGCCTGGAACACGCTGGCATAGTCAAGAAGACGAATTGTCTGGGGCAGGTTGAGTGGCTCCGAATGGAAGCCAGCTCCCACACCACAGTTCATCTTAGAACCGTATCGATATCGTATCTTCCAATCACCTTCCCTTTGCTCCATTCGGCTCTCGGTGGAAAACGGACCGTAAAGTCTTTCTTGAAATCCACAGGTCGGGGACAGTGCAGTCTGATTTGTTTTTGAGCAGCGAGGGTCCCTGTAGGAGGATCTTACTGTGACCATACGATCTTGTGACCGTACGATCTCGCGCTGCAGGTATCTATTGTTTTAATGTGTAAATCTAATGGTAGCAGATGAGTTAGTACATTGAGCGCTTCAGTAGTACTGGTGCTAAGCGCTCCTGTAGTTACGATACACGCTGTTATTTGTATCTTGTCCAGCTTAGTTTTGATGTATTTCTTCTCTGTTGCAGGCCACCAGACTAGTGCCTCATATGTTAGTATTGGCCTTGCAATGGCTGTGTAGGACTAATTGGTTAGTTTTGGTTAGAGACCCCATTTTTTACCGAACATTCTCTTACACGTGTAAAGTGCTATATTCGCTTTCTTTACCCTGTACTATACGTTGAAGTTCCGGCTGAGTTTGGGATCTAGGATAACACCTAGGTATTTTGACTGTTGGGTTACCGAGAGACTAACGCCGTTTAGTTTTGGGAGATTAAAGTTTGGTACCTTGGTTTTCTTGGTGAATATCATCAGTTCAGTTTTTCTCGGGTTTTCACTTAAACCACAATCTATGGCCCAATTGCTGAGTAATACCACAGCTCCTTCCATAATCTCACTGATTGTGGTTAGAAACATTCCAGAAACCATGAGCACTGTGTCGTCCGCGTACGCCACTACTTTAGTTCCCCTTCGGTTGAATTTGGTAAGAATATTATTGACAATTTATACCCACAGCAAAGGGGATAAGACCCCTCCCTGAGGGGTTTCCCCGTTGACAGAGCGGTTTTCCGTGCTGCTGCCTACTTCACCGATTATTCTGCTTTTAAGCATGTTCTCTATTCATTCGTTGAGACCTACGAGATCTTGAGATCTTGTGCTAACATTGTTAAACGCTCCCTCTATGTCGAGAATAGCGACTAGTAAATATTGTTTGTATTCTATGCTCCTCTCAATTATACTTACAACCTCATGAAGGGGTAGGCGTGTTGGGACGGTGAACTTGTTGTGCTTGCAATCTTCTCTCTGAGATATACATCCAACAATCGCTTGAGAGTTTTGAGAATAAAGGAGAATAAACTGTGTCATAACTGTATCTACCAGCGTTGGGGATAAAAATCGCCTTAATCCTCCTCCAGCTTTTTGGAATATGCCCTAGCATAAAGCTTTTTTTGAAACAGACCTCCAGCCAAGAAATCGGCGTTTCTCGAGTGTTCCACAGCATGGCTAGGAACATCCCATCTGAGCCGGCTGCTTTCTATGGTTCAAAGTTTTTATCGCCCATAGAATTCTATCTTGAGATATGAAGTGGTTGATTGTATTAGATGTATCTTTCTTTAGAAAGGAAGGGCAGGAGTGTTCTTTGTCGTCCCTTAATTACCATACGACTGTGTTCCACTGTTAATGAACTTAAATGTAAAATTTCTGATATTTTGCTATGCGACATTCCTCTTTTGAGTTCTACAAAACCTCCAACTCACGCTTTTCTATTGAAATACGCGGTCTCATGGTTAAAAAAACTAGTGTACATAAAATTTAATTTTGCTTTAAGTCAAACTCACTCAACAAACTCTCTACTAAACACACAATTTCGTTTGTCGAAACTGCATCATTTAAGCAACAACGTGAATTATCCGTATGCATACTTTTTTTATTTTTTGCATTACATTGAAATGAGTGGAAACTTTTTTGTGTTTAATATTGAAATATGAAATAAACCAAAATAAATAAAATGTCCGTATACTCTGCTTTTCCATTTTCGCAAAATATTATGAAATATAAAACACTTTACAAAAAGAATGTATCTGTATCCCATATGCTGGGAGTGACTGTATATGCGTAGGATTAGTAGTAAATGTCAATGAAAGGAATACGCTGGGAAAAAATTTCGTCGCGCAACGAAATACATTGAAAGTTCTGACGGGTGGGATAAAGCAAAGAAAATCCACAAAAATGCTTAGCAGCAGCTTTGAAATTAAGCTGGCGTAAAGATTGTCAATGCACAGTATGTGCGTATGTATATAAATATTCTTTATACTAACGATATATCATATTTTTACTGAGGCAACACGTGCGTGCCCGTATTTGTGTGCGAGTATGTCGCCGCCACAAATGAGGGCGTATCACCCTTACCTGCATACTCCTTGCAATCTTCCATGTAATCTACATTCTTCACGCATTTATCATAGGCAGCAGAAAGTAAAGAAAATGGTTATATTTGAGCAGCCAAAAAGGAGTGCCAAAAGCGGTATGTGTATGTACGCTTTTTCTCACTAATGTTTTAAAAGTCATCATCATCAATTCATAGAGTTCCAAGTTGAAGCATAGGGCCGCAACGAGTTTCTTACATTCGGGCCTGTGTTGCATCAGTCACCTCATTTCATTCCAGCTAAGGCGCTTGGCACGGGTTTCTGATTCCAGCAATTGCCTCCAGGTGTTATATCGGCTCCTTTTCTACGCAATACATGGCCAATGCAGCCCCATTTTCTCTTTCGGACTTCTAGTTGCACTGACTGCTGCTATATTCTGGTCCCTAAGTCTGCCTTTGAGAACGTATTTGGCGAAAACACTTTACGAATTTTTTGTAGGCATCTGTTTATAAATACTTGCTTCGCCCCGTGGTATGTATGATGTGCGCCAAACCGCTTGCAGAGAGCCGAGCGAAGCCATTGCCTTCTTTATTCAGCTTTTGATATTCTCGCTTGAACCGCCAGTCGCCAATATAAAGCGGCCTTAGCAGCAGAAATATTGTACTTCTTCCGTTCAATATCTCCAATTTAGTATGTTTGACTTTTTTGTGTGTTTCTGAGCATGACCGGTGGTCTAAAGTTTTCAAAAAATCAATTTTTTTAATATTTTGAAATTATGGGCTTTTAAAAGTATACGGTCAAATTTTTGGAAGGACGAACATAGTATTTTCGATTCTACGGCCATTTTATCAGGTAGAGTCAGATTCGTCACGCGGCGGCATCAATGGAAAATATTCACTCTCAAAGCTTTAAACTCATTTATCTCGCGACGACTTTTTTCGGCCTAGTGTTGTCAAAAGAAAAAACTCTGTTCAACTGAATCGTCTGAAATTTTAATATGGCTATCGCTCGTACTATAATTATATTATTATTTCAATTATTTCGTATTTTTTTATTTAAAAAAGCTGGAAAAAACCGACGTTTAGAGTGTGAAATTCAAAACCGCGCCATTTTGTAAAATTTTTTTTTTTTTTTATTGTAGTATGGGACTTAGCTACAGTTCTACTGATTAATATTTTTTTTTAATTTTTGTATTTCAGATAAATAGAAGAACCAAAATGAACAACACCGTTCAGGTCAAATTTATTAATTTCATTTCAAAATTATTAAAATTAAAAAAAAAAAATTTTTTTCTTGTCATTTTTGTATGTAAAATATATTAAGTTAAATAAAAAGCTTAAAAAATTTAAATATCGTTCTTCAATTTTGTTTTTGTTGTAAGAAAAAAATTCTTGAAAATACCCTAAATTTTCGAGCTCTAGACCACCGGGACCTTTTAAGTTGTTGGGATATTGAATGTCAGACCGGCTTTCTAAGCTGATACTTTCACTACTACCATGTCAAGGCAGTTGTGGGAGAGTAAATTTCATCAGCTGGTTAATACTAAAACCTGCTATGTCCACAGGTGTAGCGAAAAAGTTAGAGCTAAGGGGAAGATGGTGAGTAATTTTCACATCATCCTTGAGTCAACTGCCGCAAAAATGAATGGAAGTAATTTCAAGTGTCGCAGCATGCATTTCACAGAATAGGAGAGCTTCACGAAATCCGCCTTCCAGAAGCAGGCCGCAGTTAGTTAAAAGGATCCAAATCTTTCTATTTCGCAAGAAAATTATTTACCGTATCTTTTATCTATCTAGCTTGCCTATCCAGTAATTTCTTGTGATATCCCTGTGAGCCTAATTTCAAAGCATTTGGGTGTGGTCGAATGGAGAGTCGACCACTTGCTGACAATTTTCAAGTACACCAGCTTTGAGCCCAATGCCATAATTGTCGCTTTGCAGCCGTAGTAAATATTTACCTCCTTTACAACAGTCACACAAGTGAGCAGGCAACCAGCTGCTTCTTTGATTGAGGTTAACTCCATTTTGAATGCATTAAAAAGTCGATTTTTTGAACGATCTAAACCGGTTTCCCCCCTTAATTCCCAATGCAGAGAGGTACCACCTCACTCTGTCACCATCTTTCATTCGCTAAGCATTTTGTAGATACATTTAATAAGTCCGGTTTCGATCTTCAGTTTATCCCAGTATATCCTTGAAGGCAGTACATTATTAGAAGCTCAGTCAATGTCAAATAAAGCATGGACAGAACTATTTCTGAAATGTCCTCTTTTTACTGAATTGCCATTACAAAATTGTATTTACTTTAAAAGTTATGGAAAGGACGCATCAACGAGAATATGGAACATGAACTCAACCTTCTACAAGCCAACACATTTACTGTGAAGTTCAAAAATCATCTATTTCGCTATTTACATACCCACCTATAAACAAGTACTTCGTCATCATTACAACGACCTCCACCGATTTTCTTTTGATTCGCCTGCTTACTCAGCGTAAACTACCCCAGGCAGCCATATTTCGGCTTTCTTTTCATCTACTGGTAAGCTGATAAATACACACATACAAATTTACATTGTTAAAGGATAACTCATGCGTTCTCCTACAGCTATCTGCGGTCGCAGTAGTGCTGCTACGCCACAAAGCGGGTCTCACAACAAAAATGTTATCTTAAAAAAATATGTAAATAAATTGTCTGCGAAAAACGGCGCTATCGCTCGTCCTGCTGCCATGTTTCCTTTGTCACTCAAGCGTGCTCAGCTGCCAACTTGTGGGTGCATAAATGGGTATTCAACAGGATATTAAAGCACATAACTCATACATGCTTCTACTTGTATCTTTCCACTTACCCACGCACACACACACACACACACACATAAAATACGTAAAAATGTTCGCGCACGTTCAGTTCACAAATTGATAGGCGCGCAAAACAACGCGTTTGCAAGGGGCTACTCACAGCTACAGCCAGCCACCGCTGCAGCTGCTTTACAACCTTTTACGTGTAATTTCATATTTTTCTCACATAGCTCAACGACTGCAAAAATGAAACAACCAGCAGTAAGACGACAACAAACATATACCGGGTGGTTGAATTGCAGTCGTACTTTTGAATCGAATGTTGTTTTGGCATTGAAGGCTAAGAAATCTTAACTTTTACTACTTCTTCTTCTTCGCTTATTTAGGAAAATTGCTCTTTCCAACAATATATTTGTATAACTTTCACTGTAGCTCAGTGGATTTGGATGTGCAACATCCGTGCCATCTCTTCGATGCCGCTCAGGTGGTCCGGTGTGGATTATTCAGCCATTCATCGCCATATTTGCTATGCGGTCGCTAGATACTCTACGAACATGATTTCTCCAACATTTAGTCCGTCATCTGTAATTGCAGAAAGAAATAATTTCTTAATATAATTGAATAGCCTTGAAAATATTACTATTACTCTTACACATGAAACAACAAGTGATAAAAATAGTTTTTCTTATAGCGTTCACCCCTTGGCAGACAAATCTCCGTGTGTATTTCTATCACGAAAAAGCTCCTCATAAAAAACTACCTGCCATTTAGAGTCGGCTTACAATTAGACACAGTCAGCCACAAATAGGAGGAGGATATCGGTTAAACATCCAGTCAATATATCAAATGTTTGCTTTAAGATATTTAAGACTTTAGTGAAAGAACCTGTACCAACTTTTTGGTGCACAAAAGGCTCAAGCATCATAAAAATTTGATAAATTACCTTTTTAGGGAATTGCAGTCAACTAAAGAAAAACGCTTCTATGATTTTTTTGCCTTCGACTAGAATAAGATTCGTAATTTAATCGGCCTTTGTATAAAGAATACAATCACTCATTTGAGTGTAACACAAAAAGTAATCCGACGAATTTCCTAGTATATACTCGTAAAAGATCAAGTGACCCAAAGTACAATGCAAAAAAGTTGCTCCAGGGTCAACATCATTTCTCCTTGAAATGCTGATAGATGTGTAAAAGGTAAAGAAAATTCTTATAGAATAAAGTTGTAGCTATAGTCTGTAGAGCTGGATTTTTGAGTTTCGAAAAATATACGGCATTTAAAAAAAGTTTGCTTTTTACGTCATAAGTGCCACACTTGAATTATGTTTATAAAATTTTTTAATAAAAATATCAAAAATCTGGCTCGGCAGAATATAGGGAAACACTTTTAAATATTAAAAAAACCACATCAAAAATATTGAAAACTATATGAGTTATCTTGCAAACCGCGCCGGAAAAAGTACTTTCGAGAAAAACGAGTGGTAACGGCCAGCTGCCTCAAAGTAAGGACACAGACCTGCGCGCATCAAACTTTCTTTGGGCAGTTACATTTTCTACCATAACTTTGTATCTATGGGTAATTTTTACAAACGACTTCCACAAAAATAGCCTAAACTAAAGGGTGATTTTTTAAGAGCTATAAGAAAGGTTTTCAAAAAAACACAAGTAAAATTCAGAAAAATTCATGAAATTTATTTTTAAATCGATAGTACAGTTCATATAATTTAATGTTTGAAGATTATTTCATGCAAGGGTTGACCGCGACTGCGCTTCAAATGGTCCATCCGCTTAGTCCAATTTTGGCATTTCTATTTCTTTCCAATGCTTCGGCCGGTATCTCACATATAAATGCTTTAATGTTGTCTTCCAATGCGTTAATTGAAACAGGCTTGTCTGAATAGACATGAGCTTTAAGATAGCCACACAAAAAATAATCTAAAGGCGTTATATCGCACGATCTGGGTGGCCAATTGACTGGTCCCGAACGTGAAATAAAATGTTCACCGTGGCATGTGGCACCGTCTTGCTGAAACCACGGGTCATGCAAGTCAAGCTCTTGCATTTTGGGCAAAAAAAAGTTGGATATCATTTCACGGTAGCGCTCACCATTCACAGTTACGTTACGATTCGCAGCATCTTTGAAGAAGTACGGTCCAATGATACCTCCAGCCCATGAACCGCACCAAACTGTGACCTTTTCTGGATACATTGGTAGCTCTTGCAATTCTTCTGGCTGATCTTCACTCCAAAATCGACAGTTCTGCTTATTTACGTACCCATTGATCCAAAAATGAGCTTCGTCGCTGAACACAATTTTCCAATGAAAAAGTGGATATTCGGCCAACTTTCCAAGAGCCCATTCACCAAAAATTTTGCGTTGCGGTAGGTCGTTCAATTCTTCCACCAGCTGTATTTTGAAAGGTTTCACACCTAAATCCTTTCGCAAAATTTTCCACGTTCCAAACTGTTGAGTAACATAGGCCCAATTGCTGCGAACGGCGACGAATCGATAATTGATGGTCATCATTCACACTGGCCGATACAGCTGCGATATTTTCTTCAGTTCGCACTCTACGTACGCGTGTTGGTGGTTTGATGTCCAATAATGTAAATTTGGTTCTAAATTTAGTCACAATAGCTCGAATAGCCGCTTCAGTGGGTCGATTAAACTGACCGTAAAATGGAAGAAGCGCGCGATAAACTTTCTTAACAGAACACGCATTTGTATAATAAAATTCAATTATTTGCAAGCGTTGTTCGTTTCTAAGACGATTCATGGTTAAATTATAAACCAAACTGAATATGTTTGACAGTGAAACAAAACACAAAACGCGCGTCAGCTGTTTAAACCAACTCTTTAAAAAGATAATAGCTAAAAAATCACCCATAAAGAATAATAATCTGTAGAACAAAAATCGATTGTTTTGAAAATTCGGGACATATGTAACCCCTTAATTCGTTGTGATATCGGTTTATAGGTCTGTATCTCGTCAGCTATACTGAAGTATTCGATAAAGTTTTGTGCTTCTAAAGCATTTCTTTAGCGACATCAATGTGTTGCCGTTTTTGCAAAATTTCAACGGTCTTTGGTTAAACAGAGATTTAACTCGACTTACTTCCGATTGCTCTGCTTTGTTTCGATCCAAACGAGCCACCAATATTTACGGTACGCCTGCCTTAAACTTCCTTTTCTACTCATAAATTTGTGTTCATCTTCTGTAGTTAAGATTTTAATAATTTCGGAAGCATGGTGTGGGCATTGCAACAGGACGTGATCAAGATCTCACTTTCCGCGCAGATTCGACAGTGTGAAAAGCTGTCGTGGTCACATCTATGGAGCTATTTTCGAAATACCCCGTGTCGTGAAATGAACTGAGTTAGGTAGTAGTTTGAATCGCCATGTTTGCTTTCAAGCTTAGTTTTAACATAGGTGTTTAGTAGTGAGTTCGTGTGCCCTTAGCTGATCTGTTCCATCGGTTCTGTCCAATTGAATTGAACAATTGACCGGTGCCTTTCTTCTAATTGAAAGGAATTTTGCATTACTCCACCGCCTTATTCGGATAGTCTTATATGCAATATTTCCATTTTATTACCTCATGGGTTTACTGGCTAGTCCTGCAATGACGCCATCCGAATTTGTGTGGAAGGCGGCGTACAAGAGGGCCAGCTCGACTGCTTGATTGCTTGGAAAGACTTACTTTTCAAGGGGTTAATGCACTGCAGAAGAAAAGATATTAGTTAAAATGCTAATTTTATTTGCATTTCGTTTTTGCTAGTGCATTTTGGAAATGCTATGGAAAATGCCATTTGAGCTTAAAAGCCATCGCTGCCGTGTTTGCGTAGGGTGAATTCAAGATGTGAACATGAATGGCCTCTGGTTTTTAAAAGATGGTGAATTATGCCGCAATTTTTAAATGGTGCAGAAATTTAAAGTATATACCATCTACCCTATTGCTGATAAAGTCTGGAAACCCTCAAACAAGTGGTGACGAAAATTTAGTCCACAAGATGTGCTGCTGCGAAACAAATTGCGACAGCCAAAGTCTTTAACTATAACTTTTTCACTTTTTGTTTCTTTAATTCTTCAAAAAGTACTTATTCTTTCAACACCCTATATAAATATAAGTACTTATATCCAAAAAAAATACTTGAGAATCAGCGCTAAAACGGGTAATAAGACACATTTTGTTTGTACGCCACTGTGCGTTGGCATCATTGAGCTCAGACACCACGCATCGGGTGCCAGGCGTGCCAGCTCACGAACCATGGGATTGTCATTTACGTTTGGTGGCCATTCACAAGACCCTGCAATGCGCGCCGCCAAGAGCCCGCCGATACAATAAAAACAGAAGAGTTCAAACTAAAGAACGAAAAAATGCAAACCATATATGTTGAGTCGTCAAAAGAAACATTTGTACGTGTCTTTTTTCTCTCTTTTTCCTTGTGTTGTGGCGCTTGAATGCTTAAGTTCGGCGAGCCCACCAATACATGTATGCTTATGCCCAGAACGCACAGCAGTCGTGCGGAAATAAAGGCACTCCTCCCTATAAGGGTTACCAAAGTTGGTGAATATTTTATCGCATGATATATTACCACAAAAACTATGAATGGGTACTCGGTATGTGACGTGCACGCACGTAGTACATATTTGTCAGCGAATTTGTTTATTTATAGTACACTTTTAGTTCTGTTCGATAGGGAAAGAGTTAAAAGAAAAATAATAAAAAGGGCTACGCTTGAGCAACAACGTTTCGCTTTCCAACATTGTTGATTACTGAATAGTTAGAGGCGATGCGAAAACGCTAAGTTCAGTGGCTTTAGTTATTTGTATGGTTTTGAAAATTACTCAGGTTTTGAAAAAACTCGAATATTAAATATTCAATTAATCAGTTATTCATTAGAAATATTTTAAACTAGAACATTTTTTTATTTTTTATTAACGCATCTCAAAGTATAAACAGAATAACGTTTAGAAATCGCAACTAGTACAACTAAATAAAGATACTAACGAGCAATTTTTATTGAACAAATATATTAAAAAAAGGGAAAACTAAGATGCCTTAATATTCATAAATTCATTATGAATGTATAAGTATATAAAGTACAGCTGCTACTGGGTACCCATCTGGTCTAAAACTGTTTAACGCTTGAGCCGCCGACGATGAGAATTTGGCTGAAGCAAAGCCAATGCCTCAGCGTTGACATGTGTACTTAAACGTTGTCTGTGAGCCATGACATACTTTTTCGCCACGTCAGTGACGAGTAGCATACCAAGATCACGATGCAGGTCGAGATTTCTCACATAGTATGGAGCATTGGCGATGTTGCGCAACACTTTGTTTTGAAATCGTTGGCTAATAGTCATGCAAGTTTCGCTTGAGCATCCCCATAGCTGAATGCCATACGTCCAGGCCGGTTTAAGAATTTGGTTATGTAGCAGCAGTTTGTTGTTAGTTGATAGAATAAAGAGTCTGCAAATAAGATAAAAAAGGTTTTTTGCTTCTAATTCCAGCTCTTCACGCTTTATCTTGACATGCACCTTCCAACGCAGTTTAGCATCAAGAGTTAAACCAGGATACCTATTTTGTCTCATTGACGTACGGTATATTTACGCTGTTTCATTCGAGTCAGTAACAGTCGTTAAAAAAGTTTCAACAGCATTGGTAGCAGAGAAATAGGTCGATATGAAGACACATCATTTGGCGATTTTCCGGCTTTTAGAATCATAATTACTTCTGCTGTCTTGCAGTACATAGGAACATATTTTAACAAAAAAACGCAAACTAATCAACAACTGAGACAGACAAGTCACACAATCATTGGCAATCTCTGAAGAATTTCTGCAGTTATGAAGTCGAAACCAGGCATTTTTTTGGTTTTAATTTTGAAAATTTCGCTCATTACTTCTTCGTTACTAACTGGCTCAATGCTCACATCGCTTTCTATCCAATTTGACGAGATGTCGATATCTTCAGATCTATCATTGGCATAGAAGGTTTTACGAAGATTTTCTGCAAATAAAATTGCTTTTTTTCATTGGATTTTGCCCATTGGGTGTCGTTTATTTTGATGGGTGCTATGTGTTTTATCGGTCGATTAAATTACTTTGCTGCCTTCCATAAGGAGTAGTCTGCGGATTTATCAGATCTTCAGAAATCGATTGAAATTATCATTTTTGAATGTCTGAATTTGAACGTGTAGTTGTTTCGTTGTTTGCTTGAGTTTCAATTTGTCCTCAGGATATCTGGTTTGCTGCCAACGACGTCTAAGTTTTCGTTTTTTATTTATCAGCAACTTGATATATGATGGGTATTTTTTCTTATTTGATGTGACATCTTGCTGAGGCGTACTGTTCCATGCTGCGTTTTGAATTATTTGCGTGAACTGAAGCACGGCATCATCAAGATCATCAATGGTCACGATACGGTCGGTGTCTACCACTAAGGTTGTAATTGCAGTTGGAAGTACTGCCAGTCGGTGAAGTTATTAAATAGACAAGGAGACGTTTTATTTAGTACCGCATTTCCTGATATTTCTAAAAGGATTGGTGAGTGGTCAGAGTTCAGATCGAAACCTTCGGAAATAGAAAGATGGTTTACGGTTAAATGTATTAATTTCTTTAAACTTTTTCAGCTTTACTATGCTTCAAAATATTGTTAGCTTAAACGTACTTTTTACTTTTTTTTAATTTGATTGACTTTTTTGTTCTAATAATTCTTTTTATTTTTCATCTAACTAATCATTTATTCATTAGAAATATTTCTAATTAGATCCGATCCAATTTATTAATTTAAACTTATCCAGGATTACTGATTTACTGCTTAAAAACCTGCTAATTTAATTTCATAAAATGTTTGAAAACCCTTTTTAAATTTTCTTTGTATTGTTCTATTTGAGCGGAAATAATTTTTTCTTTAATTTTATTAGATGTTTTGAAATTAAAAAGAAAAAAATTAAAAACCATAATTTTAAAGATTTAATGAAATTAAAAAAAATTGGACAAATTGAAAAAAAAATTAAAAAAACAATAATTTCTAGTAATAAAAATCTCAAAAGAATTAAAAAAAATTCGGTGAAGTTAAAAGAGTTTAAAAAACAAAATTCAGTCAAATTGGAAAAAAATTATGGCCAACATAATTTTTTTCTTAATTTTATTGGAGGTTTTGAAATTAAAAAAATTAAAAACCATAATTCTTAGAAAATTAATAAAAAAAAAAAATTGGTCAAATTGGAAAAAAAGTTAAAAAAACAAAACTTTTTTTTTTCAATTGAACTGATTTTTTTTTTTCATTTCATTAAATTTTTAAAAATTATGGGTTTTCATATATTTTTAACTTCAAAATTTCAAAGCCTCGAATAAAATTAAGAAAAAAAGTTAGTATTCCCATAATTAAGAGAAAAGCTATTATTTCCATTTTTTTCTTTTGTTTTTCAATATGACTGAAGGTTTTTTTAATAAGTTTTTTTTAATATCATTAAATTTTTAAAAATATTTTGCAGATTTATTTTAATGGAAATAAAATTTTTTCGAAACTTTTTGCTTTAATTTTATTAAAAACCAAAACTTTTAATTTTGAATTTGACTCAATTCTTTTTTTAATAAAATTTTTTTTTGTTTGTTTTTAATTTTGTTTTTATTTGGTTTAAGGAAGTAGGTATTCTGGTCTAGACGCGTTAATTTTATTGTAGGTATATTTAAAACTAAGATAAACAAATGAAATACATTTTTACTATCCATTTTTTTATGGTTTTTATTTATTTATTTATTTATTTATTTATTTACAGACGTGAAATAATAATACAATTATTCTTACACGTAAAAAAAGAGCACTGGCTGCCAGGACCCTCGGCTCGCTGATGTAAAAGTAACAGAAAGTTAGCTTAAAGGTCTTACATGTAAAAGAAGACTAGGAAACTTAATTAATTAAGACTATGGTAAAAATATAGTAACTATGTGAGAGGAGCAACATCCAATAAATTTTTTCAATCTTAATTTAACTAGAAATTCTGACATTTTTGATATATTTTCTGAGGAAGTAGTTCTTAACAGTGTAGAAGGTCTTTGGTTTCGGAAGATACTTTTCCTGATTTGTTCCAAATGTAGGCAGTCGTCGAGTAGGTGGCAGGCCGTTAAAGATGATGAGTGACAGTGTTGGCAGCATGGGGGGCTGGAACCATTGAAAACATATGAATGTGTGGCAATTCTGTGCCCTAGACGAAGGCGGACAAATGATTTGATATCGTTGCAACGGCAATTTAATGAGTAGTTTGGTTTTATCCTGTTTGGGTTATTTACGAAATAGTGATGGGAAGAGGATCCCCAATTAACCATTTGTGCATTATAGGGCCTCTGATGTATAAATTTGTATACCACTTTGTTCGAAATATAGTCCAAAGTTATTAGTGGTTCCTTCCCAGCGAGTTTAGCCCGTTCGTCCGCTAGGTTGTTCCCTCTTATGCCTGCATAACCTGGAACCAAATGAGTTTTAGGCGGTCGCTATTATTTAATAATTTGCTCCGGATACAGGAGATGATGTGCGCCTTATTTCTTGTGTTTGTTATCGAGTAAATGACTGATTTGCTATCCGTGCAAATTACTGCTTTCGGTAAAGAGTTTTCAGTGAAGGTGATACTTTGAAGGATCGCTGCAGCTTCGGTTGTATGAAGGGAGGCATAGCTAGGGAGGATGCCGGCCGTGATTGTTTCTGTTTTGAGTTGACAGCTGCAAATGAGGCATTAGTATCAGTTTTTTAATTTCCAGCAATGTCACTAAGCCCAGATCGCATGATTTACTTTTATGAATTTTCAATTTGATGTTAAGTGAAAAAGGCTCAATGGCTGCTAATTGCGCAACATTTGTTCACCAAATAAAATAAAAAAATCTTAAAATATTTGCTCACGAATTACAGTGATTTCTCTTTCTTTCTCTTCTCCTTGTTAATAATAGACCCCGCTTTTTATTTGCCTCTTAGAAATATAGAAATTTTTTAATGTTCTGTTTTATTGTTGTAATTGTTTGAAAAGTATTGTTATTATTATTTGTTTCTGATGTCATTATGCTCCTCCTTACGGCAGCTGGTAAATTTAGATTTTAACTTAATGGTATTTATTTAACTTTTTTTATGTTTGCTTAATATTTTTGCCTGTTAACTTAGAAATTCGAATGTTATGGCATTATTGTTGTAAAGTTGTTAGCATTACTCTTCCTCGCTTTATTTCATTAAGGAAATGATGATGATGTATGCAGAAGTGCTGCGGAAATCGAGACATTTAATTTTCCTAATGGGCGTATGTCTTCGGCAGTGAATTTGGCTGCATTTATGTACGCATCTGTGTTTACTAATGAGCCATTACTCATACGACGTGTGCGACCTGCTAATGTTAATCGGATGTTAGGGCATATGTACATATGTAGAGTATGTATATTACTTACTTGACAAGAAATTCCATAGTACGGAGCTCTTCCAAAAATATTACTTAGATTGAGGCAAAGCTATGAAAAATTGTGAGTTATAAATTAAGCCGAGATGTAACTGCAACTCGTCTAGAAAAAAACATTAGAAAATGGATATTTATAAATCAATTATTTAAGACACCTTTCTGGTCTAGAATTTCAAAAAAATCGATTTTTTTTTAATTTCTGCTTTCAAAAATATACTTGCAAATATTTATATTGTAATTCGTTGTAGTTTAGGCGTTACAGTCCTTTAAAGCGAAACCGGTTTGGAGTACGACGCCCAAGTATAAGCGCGTCAACCGTGTTTTTTTCGAAACTATTTTTTTCGAGTTGGTGTTGGTAATTTCTCAAAAAGTACTAAATCAATTGATTTGACTGTGAAATAGACTTGTGGCTCTCGCGGGTAGCAGAATTATAATTTTATAATCAATTTTTCTATTGTATTTTTTTTAAGAGCGAGAACGTAAAAAAATTACTTTTTCTGGTTTTTTTAATAAACAGAGAAAATATCTAGAAAAAATTTTTTTTTTGTAAATCTGCTACCCAGCATAGCGACATATCTCCTGATGAATATTCGACTGATTTTTTTTTCAGACGTACCTGAGAAGCCCAATCAGTTACGCCAGTTACATCAGGGAAGCAATTTTTTTTTATTATTGTCATTGAAAAAAATATGTTTTTTTTTGTACGACGGCTTTGGCTAGACTGGTGCGAGAGAGTGTAGCTCTACATACAATTTTCTAAGAAATTAGTTCACGCGTAAATTTGGTTTTATTTTTATTCCATTTCTTATTCCCAAACTTGAGAGATGTTCCAATTTATTGATGTCAAAGAATTTGTTGAGTCAGTTCTTAAGGTTTGACAGGGAGCGGAAAAGATGGTAATCGGTCCGTGAAAAGTCCGAAGAATACGGCGGATGCTGAAAGACCTCCCATTCAAGTGAGGCTTTGACGACTTGTGCAACATACGGCCTGGCGTTGTCGTGAAGGAGTATAGTTTTACCATGCCGATCAGGTATTTTCAATCAAATATCCTCATTCATGCGTCGTAGCTGAGCAATGTGGAGCTCCTTGTTCACCGCAGCATTATTTTCGAGCATTTCCTACTCCACCATGGCCTCTCCATCTACAAGCCGCGATTCGGTATTTTAGAGAAATTGTACTCTTGACTACACCTAATGGTGTGAATACCGATTCTGCAAGAGGCAGATCGCTTTCTTGCTAGTTCATCTGCTTTTTTGCTACCTTCAATATTCCGATGTCCCGGGACCGGTAAATATTGGTTACAAAAGTTATAAAAATAGTGGAATAATTGCATCAAACAAAAAAGGTTTAAGGAACCTTCAATAAAAAAAATTTTAAGTACCATTGCTACATAATTTTTAATACAAAAATATATAAAGAAATTAATTAAAACTTCAGGAAATATATTTACAGTTATTTACGTAGTTTTAAAATGGTTTACTCTATACGGGGCATTTGAGCAGCCTGTGTATAGAGTGGTTGCTGGAGTACGCCTCACTAAGTTACCACTGCATTTAATCTCATCAGCATTTCGCAATGCACAAATCGCAGCCGCTACAAAAATGATAGAAACAAGATTGCGCCCATCAGAGAGTGCATGACGCTGCATTAGCTGAGTTGTGCAGTGTTGCCAACCATTTGCTCTTCGCAAAAAATTGTTGTGCTTTTTTATATACAATACACGAAAATTTTTAAGTTTGGTGTTTATTTCCTTTTCTGAGAAGATTTTATTGTTAATAAAAATTTGTTGGTTCTTATAAAATTTGATATTTTGAAAGTGTAAATTTAATCTTTTGCTCCTTTTAAGGTTATGCAAGATTATTAAATGCCCCTCTCTCAACTCTTTTTAACATTGAAAACCTTAATGCATTTAAAACCATAGGAGGAGTACTCTTTTCCTCCAATCCTCAATCATTAGTGGGACTTAGGGCATCAAGAGGTATATTCATAGTAAAAATAAGCAACAAAATACTAGAAAATACTAAGGAAACCATAACGATATTTTTACAAAAAGAGTACCTTATCTGTTACATAACCTGAAATATAGCAAACAAGTCATTCATATAGCAAAAAACTCATAAATTAAATTGTAAATATCCATAACACATTTATATTAAAAAAACAAAATAAAAACACAAATTTTAAAGACAATTTGTCACTCATACAAAGTTCTTTAAGTAATTTAATAAAAATTTGGTATTTCATTTTCTTTAAGTGGCCATTTTGGTGCGTTTTTATATCCAAAGCCAGGCAACAGTACAGTAGCGAGAGAGATTTGACTACTCAAAGGAGAAGATTGCAGGAAGAAACTAATTTTTAAAATATGTATATTTTACAAAATTATAAACATAACATTTTAATTAGAACAATCTAGAAAAATGTCATGAAGAAAGAACCGAAACTTCGATCAAGTTACGAAAATGGTAATCTGACCATACTCGAGCTAAAATCACGTAACTCTTTGTCAAATTTGCTGAGCGCAAAGTAACAGTACCACGATAGGCACCATATCATTATTCTTTCCATCATGCAGCCGCTAGTATATGCACACCCGCTCATAACTACGTACTTAACATGACCATCTACACACATCCATACATGCATGGACACACAATATTCTCACTCGGTCGCAGCGACTACACTAGGCTGCTGCGCTCTTGCTCTCGAAATATGATAATAGACCGCTACACTCAGCAACGCTCTTCGCAGATCACCTGATCACCGTGGCTACCTTTTTGAAAAGAACTCAGCAGCATTACATAGCTGCAGTGCTGCCAGAATCTTCCAAGCTAAAATTGCTAGATTTTTGAAGAAAAATTGCTAAAAGTTGCTAAAAATTTTCTGAAAATTGCTAGAAAAATTGCTAAGCCATTAAAATCTTAATTTTCAACAAATGTACATATTTATTTAATGAAACGTAGAAATTATTACTGAAAACACTTAAAAATAAAAAAAAAAACCAAACAATTTACATTTAAAATTCATTACTTAATCAATTTATAAACTAAATCAGTCTTAAACTAAAGGATACTTAAAATATTGTCTAGCTCGTCAGCTTCACATACATCAGAATATTTTTCACTGCTTGTTATTTGACTCAAATATTCATTTGGCAGGACATAATTATGGCAACATTTGCCATGTCTTTCTAGTCCATATCTGTAATAATATTCGAAGTTAAATATGTTCCATTTGTATTTTGGTGAAAATTATTCAAAATTAAGTCTTACCTTATATACATTATTGCATTTAATGTTTTAAGGCTCATGGCGTTGCGTAATTTGCTCTTAACGATGTTCATTTGTGAGAATATCCGCTCAACTTCTGCATTCGACCACGGCAGAGAAAGAATTTTTAAGGCGAATTCCGCTAAGTCGCTAAACGGATTATTATTTCCAGCGTCTTTGTACTTAATAACTTCCGTCCAAAATTTGCTGGTGTCCTCTACAAACTCCCATTTTATAAAATTAGTTTTTTCAATTTGCAATTGAATATTTTCAATGTTTTTACATTCAAAATATTCTAATACTTTGAAAATTTCTTTACTTTTTGAAACTTTTAGCATGTTTTGTACAGAAAATAAATTTACCAGTTGCATTATTTCTATATTATCTGGCAACCTAGAAATTGTAAAAAAATTATTGTAAGATATGAACTTAAACCAAAATTCCCATATTACCTTTCACGTAGTTGGATTATTAATTCTTTAACAAATTCCATGCAAATTTTTCTAATTTCCAGCTCCTGTAATAGAAATTGAGCCTCTTTAATTTTTTGCTCAAAAGCATAGCCCAAATACATATTAGGCACTGCTGCATTTTCCAAATCATCTTCTAAAATGTTAATTTCATGATCTGGTGGTATTATTTTAGATTTAAGCGAATTTATGGCCACAATTACATCGGAAAGTAATTGGGTTGGGTTTCCATTCCGTGCTTGGAAGTTTTTATTAAGACTTTGCATCTCTTTTAGAATTGGCTTTAAAAACACCAAATACAGATAATTTGTATCGTCTTTATACAATCCGTTTAGAATGTGAGCTTTGTGACACTTTTCAGTAGTAGCTGCTAACTCGAAATGCAGCTTCAGCTCCGTCCACTGATCCACGATACGAGAAACCGCACTCTCTATCGACAACCATCTTGTGTCACATACTCTCGGTATTTTTAAGGGATTCTATTGTATTAAATAAAAAAAAGCGATTAGTTTAAAATAGGAAAATCAAAGAAAACAGACATTTAACAATTACACACACAAAACAACAAAGTTTTACTGTATCTATCCATTTTTAATACATTAGTTATAGACAATCACAATTCGGATTATTTTTGGTTAATACATATATTTGTATGTGTACCTTGTTATCATTTATGCATTGATATACCTTTTTATAATTTAATTGGCGACTACAACTTTTCGAAAACCAGGAGTAAGTCTCATGCACAAGAAATTCCAGGTTGTCCGGTAAAACTTTTGTGCACGACTTTGTAACAGCTAGTTGAACTGAATGACATACACATTTTAAAAGTTTCAGAGAGGGAACTGATTTCCTCAACTCCGTGTATACACTCTTTTTGGAGCCAGTCATTACATTAGCGTTGTCAGTGCCTATGCCAATTAAATTGGATATTTTTAAATTATTTGATAAAAGCAAGCTTTTTACAGCATCTGCTATGGAAATGGCGTCTCCAGCATCGATTTGCTCGAGTCCTAGAAACGTTGATACTACATCCCATTTACTCTTACTGAAGTAACAAATAGCAACTCCTTGAGATTTAACAATATTTACAATTACATATTAATTAACATAAATACATGTATATACAAGCTAATATTTACTTAGACAAAAAGCTTACCAAGAATTTTTTCGACGCTGATGTCAGTAGACTCGTCCAATAGAAGACTAAAGCCTGAGTCTCCGATGTCGCTTCTTAAATCGCTAATAAAATGCATTGCCAGTACATTTTTAATGATGTAGGTGCACTTCGTTCTGCCTAGTTTTATATTTGCAGCAGCTTTGCAAGCTGAAAACTGCTCAACACACAACTTCGACAAATGATCACCTGTCGCAATCGCTGAGTGTTTGGCAATATGCAGACATAGTGCTGCTTCCTGCTCCTGCGTTTTGGTCGACTTTGGAACGAAATGCAACTTATTTTTCTGGGTACATGCGCCCATCACAGCTACATGTTTTTTTGAGGCGAATGTCAAAAAGCTTTGCGCCTATTGAGGATTTGCAGTAGGCACAATATGCTCGCGTTGGATCAGTGCAATCCTTGCGAATCCATTGCTTAAACTCCTCGTCTTGAAGCCAGGCATCACGAAAATTTTGCTTGTAGACTTTTGGCATTTTGATCGCTTTGCTATCACCAAACAAATTCAAAGAGTTACCTACACAATAAAGTTGTTCATATAAACGAACCACTGAAATAAATACATGTTCCGATATCTTTGCGAACCGCTTTCATCGTAATTTGTGCAATCGATGACAAAAAGGTATAAGAAATGAAAAAACTCTGAAGAAAAATATAAAATTTGCGTTTTTTATAACAAAATTGCTAAAATTGCTAAGAAAAAATAAAAAGTTGCAAATTTTTTTACAAGTTGCCAGATCTAGCAACTAAATTGCTAAACTGGCAGCACTGCATAGCTGTGCGGCATACGGCGTCGCTCTCCTGATAACATTCGCTTTCCTTGTCACTCCTACATCGCATGACAGCGGGACCTGAGCTGCTATTTGTGATAGGCGAACTTTATGTTTTCTAAACTGTAATATTTGGTTTGTTGCTGTAATATATGTGCTTAAGGGGGCAGATACCTGTAAAATTTCGAAAAAAAAAATTTTTTTTTTCATAAAATGTTAATATAATCCTTTAAAAATATGTCAAAAAATTTTTGTAACGTAAATTGAAGTATTTTTTTTTAATAGATCGTCAACCGTGACGACTCTATTCTTTGCGTTCGAGCGCTGGGAGAGGTATAGTTACGTTGCTGTTGGCATACACGATAACTCGAAAAGTTATTGACCGATCTCCCTGAAATTTTGCACACATCTTTCTTATGATATTACTTTTTATGTGTTTCAAGTTTACGAAAATTTTTGAAAAAACTAAATTTTTCGAAGCAAAAATAGTAGGAAAATTCGCCCCAAAATTCATTTTTCCTTCTTAACATTTTTCCGCGAATGTTTTTTCCCTTTTTGTTTAATTCATATAGGAATTATGGCATTAATAAAAAAAAAATGTTGGATTTTTTGTATTCAGGTCACTGCCGCCGACGCTACAACGCCCGCGGATTGAGAGGTCCCGCTGCGACTTTCCTGGAAGAATTAAGTGTACATCCGCCATTTTAAATGATTAAAATAAAAAAAAAATATATTATTTTAATGTATAAATAAGCTGTATGCCAATTATGAAGAAAATATATTCACGTCTTCATTTTAAATAATTTTAATGAAAATCAGGGAAAATATGACCGTTTACAGGTATTTGTCCCCTTAAAAAAGGTTGTGCAATAGTTCCAAGTGAAATTCAAATTTGAGTCAAATTATTTTTTGTCAACAGTTAATCTCATAGGCAAACAACAGTCTTTCATTAACGATGGCTATCATTTCGAATTATTCAAAATGCCTTTTTAACATTTCAAAAGTAACTTACGCACTGCTAAATAATTTGTATGGATTTAAAAAAAACGGGTATTCTTCGTCGATTTGAAGAACATCGTTTCTCTTTTTCCACTTTTTCATGCTCCAATCTCGTTAAAGTCTATCATTATAAAAAGTTAAGTATTATAGTTTGCTACATTTTTCATAAAAAAATAATGTGAAACAGAACGGACTTCACCAATACGACGAATATTGCCTTTAAGTTGTGGAAAATTGCGTTGTCTTTTACGAAACAAACGAACTGCTTAGATTTTCAATAGACGATATTTTCAAGGTCGTGGCTTGTACAACCCGTCATTGGCTATATGGTAGGCTTTCCTTGAGATAACCAGTTTTTTCTCATGATTATTGTAGAAGTTGCTGAAATGAGGAAGAGGGCACTTCCTTTACAATTGTCCCACCTTAGCTAAATTCATACCAGTGTTTCTAGGTTTCAAATTTTTCAGTTCTCTTACGGAACTGCACGGCGTAGGGATTGGACCAATCATGATGGTTCCACGACGAAAAGTAAATGAGATTCCCGTGTCGCAATGTGGTATCTCAACGGACCTATAAGGACTAAGTGAGTTGGCCGTATAAGCTAACTACTATCATAACCTAACCTAAACTAAGGGTTAAGAAATTAATGCTTCCTTTCTTAAATTTTAACTCTCCTTCTAAATCCTTGATAAACACGTTTTAACGTTTAGCTTTTCTATTTTTCCTGCTTCCGATTCTCATTAATGTGAAAGACCAAAATTCAAAGGGATTTGCTTTGAACTTTTCCACCGAAATTCAATATCCCAATTTGCGACAAAATAGCTAGCAAACCGTGATATGAAAAAATAACAAAATTTTTCTGGAAAGTACGAAATGTTACTTCGCTAAAAAACTGCATACAACATTTTTTATGCTCAATACTTTTCCATAGTCAGGAATAACTGAAACGCAGAAAAACTTTCGCGTTTGCTACTTTACATTTTCTCACTTTCCATTCGCAAATTGAGGCGATGTCAGTAGCAGAGGCTACCTTTGCGATTCTGTAGATGGCCAATAGTTCAAGTGGAACCGGACGCAAGAGAAACGTCAGTGAAAAGGAAAACTGAAAAATGAGAAATGCATTATTGAAAGATGGCGTTGAGGGCTGCCTCCCCCCTTTTAGCATGGGCGAGTTTCGTTTTTTCTAATTTCTTCCTGTTCGCTATTCTCAACTTTTCATCATTCTTCGCCACTGCTTTGCTTGACATGAACCAAATTTCCGGTGACAAAATGCAATTGTTATTTTAATGAGGAAAATGTGGATGGCAAACGCAGGGAGTGGAATAGGCGAGGAGGTACATTGGAAAAGTGAATTATGAGTACCCATGAAGGAGTCGCTGTATACATCGGTTGTTGGCAGTGAGGTGTTAAATTCATTTTTTTTTATATATTTTTTTCCTCTGCTTTGCATTTTGCTGGAAACCTCGCTTTAAGCCAGTTAATTACAAATGTGTAAGATTCATGAAATTAAGAAATTACGCAAATCAACTTAAATAGCTTGCAAGTTTCCTCCAACACATTGTCACTGCATCATTACGCTGCATGCAAAAGCTTGCATTGCTTGCGGTCAAGGATAAGCGCGTTTGGCAAGGAAGTTATTAGTATTTTTTTATAATTTTTTTCTTTTCTTAAAATGCGCCTTTTTAATGTTGAATATTGAAATTATTTTTTTGCAGGCGTGAAAGTGTAAAAGTGCGTCGGCAAATTGTTGAAGGGAACCTTGAAAAAGTTGTAACACCTCTTAGCAATGTCCTTGCCGGAGTATCCTTCATCACACAGATTGGCCACAATAACGCCGCCATTAAAGCTTTGGTGGCGTTTGCAGCACGCTGCCGTTAATTGCAGTGCAATCAAATTTAATTAACAAAATTAAGCATCCTAGAAATGCTCCTGCTACGTACAGCTGCCTCTGTTGCAGGGGCTGCAGTTGCTGTGGCTGCTGCAGTGGCTGTAGTGGCTGTAGTTGTGGCGATAGAAGCGGTGGCAACAAAGCTGCTTGATGACTTGAAGAGCTACTTGACTGGATATATAATTTTTTTACTACTTAATTGTTTTACGCAGCATAAAAATGTTGTTGCTTATTTCACTCAAAGGCAGTTTTGTTCATTGCCTCTCTTCTATGTGTGTGGCATACTTGGTGTGCTATTATGTTTTACCATGTCGTTGTAGTGCTTGCTGTTGAGCCTTTGGTTTGATAGACCCTTCGGCAGCAGTTGGCTTTGCACTGTAATAGAATTACAGTGTGTAAGTTTCGATTGAAATCAGCAGCTATAGACAGAACAGAATTGATGAGAAATGAAATTTCTTAAACAATTTCAGAAATCTTCTAAATACGGGTCAGATATCAACTGGCCTCTTTTTAAGTCAAATATTAGTAAACTGTATTATAAAGGGTGGTTAAATTTCAAGGGCCGCTGTTGAATGTAAGCCAGACCTAAACCTCAAGCTTTTTTCAGCATTTCATTTAACATTTTCCAATTTCAGACTAATTCAATTTGAACCATGCAAAGATACACAATCAAGCAACGCGTTAAAGTTATTTAGGCTCATTATGAAAACGGGCGTTCAAATCAAAATGCATATCGCGCACTTCGTGATTCAGTGATGAGGCACATTTTCACCTCAGTGGATTCGTCAATAAGCAGAATGGCTGCATTTGGGGGAATGATAATCCGAGAGCAATTGCCGAAAAACCAACGCACCCACAAAGAGTGACTGTTTGGCATCATTGGGCCGTATTTTTTCCAAAATGAGGCCGGTCAGGCAGTTACTGTGAATAGTGTTCGCTATCGTGAGATTTTAATGAACTTTTTATGGCCCGTATTGGAAGATATGGATGTGGACGATATGTGGTTTCAACAGGACGGTGCCACTTGTCACACAGCAAACGAAACAATGGCTCTTTTGCGCGAAAAATTTGATGGCCGAATAATCTCAGGCCGCGGCGATGTCAATTGGCCGCCAAGATCATGTGATTTGACACCGTTGGACTTCTTTCTTTGGAGTTATTTAAAAGAAAACGTGTACATGGATAAGCCAGCAACAATTCGAGAGCTAAGGGATGAGATAATTCGGCACATTATCGTCATAGATCTTAAGATACAACAGGAAGCAATAAAAGCAATGTGTAGACTCCATAAATATGGGTTCTGGCACGAAGATGGAACTTCGGGACACAGAGAAATCTTTAAGTTGCTGTCGGAGCAGTATCCACTGTTTTTGGCACCTAAAGATGACCTGATACCCACAGTTTCATTCGGAAGGAAATTTGATGTCAGATTTCCATTGCGTGAGCAATGGAGCAATCCAGGAGGCATGCAGGGAGGTTTGACGGATATTTTCTTTACCGATGGGTCCAAGACTGAAATAGGGTCTGGAGCCGGATGGTACTTAAACGATAGTAATAAGTATCACTACGCTATGGGGGGAATGGCAACTGTCTTCCAAACAGAAGTTTTTGCCATCCTAAAAGTAGCCGAATGGATAATCGAGAGGAGATGGAGCGGGAAACAGATTGGAGTCTTCAGTGACAGTCAGGCTGCATTGAAGGCCCTGAAGAACGCGAAGCAAACCTCAAAGATTGTTCAAGAATGTAAGAAGAAGCTTAATTCTGTCGCAAGACAGAACAGGCTTGTACTTATATGGGTTCCAGGACACTCCGGTGTTCAAGGAAACGAAATTGCCGACGAATTGGCCAACCGTGGATCAGCGGTGCCTCCACAGGGGCCAGAGCCAATAATCGGAATCAGTCCCGCAGGAATCAAGAACTGGATCAACGATTATGTAGGCAATCTACATAAAGAGCGATGGTCCGGTCTAGAACGCTGCAGAACTGCAAAGTGTTTTGTGACGAGTCCGAACAGAAAACTGTCAAACTTTCTACTAAAACTTAGAAGGAAAGACATTCGGTTGATGGTCGGCATCACTACAGGACACAACCCATGGGGTCAGCATATGACCACCATTGGAATCATCGAGGACCCGATATGCCTGTCGTGCTTGGAGGAGGCGGATAGCACTGAGCACTTTCTCTGTGAGTGTCCTGCCTTTGCTAGAGCGCGACTACGAGTATTGGGTTCCGATGTCATGAGAATGAGTATTATTCGTTCTCTAAAACTGGAGGATATTTACAAATTTGTCAAAGAATCTGGAAAATTCTCACAGGACTAACTATCTCTATCTCTGTCTCTATTCTTTCCTATCTCTTTCTATGACACTTTTCTCCCTCCCTCCTTGACTATCTACCCCCTTTCCAGAGCTTTAAATACAAGGGGCTTTTTTTTAGCCTGAGTGTTTTAGGAGCCACCAAATCTCCTGGTGCTCCTTGGCTCGACCTTTTCAAATTCAATTCAATTCAAAAAATCGTCATAGAAGCTCAATTATGCCTCAGCGTCATCAAATATTTGGACCATCGGATGGACCATCGCGGCGGTCATTGGCCAATATTTCATTTTATACTTAATTGAGCCATGCCATTATTATCATAATAAACAGAAATAGGAATAATTTCCTAAAAAAAATTTTATTTTATTCAAAATCAACACCGGCCCTTAAAACTAAACCACCCTATATAAGAAAATTACCAGGATAGACGTTGGTGCCACAGTTTTAGCCTCAAATGGAAATACACCAGAGCCAGACGAACCGGGCAAGCCTCTGTGGACGCAGAGTATACAAGAGTAAGAAAGTGGCAGCAAAAGGCCGCTATTGCAAATAGCAAGAAAGAAAACTGGGAACAACTCCGGGTAGATCTAAATAGCGACCCCTGGGGACTTGGGTACAAGATTTTGGTGAAGAAATGTGGGAGCCAGAATATCTACACCGGAACTAAGCTCGAGGGCTATGGACTGCATCGTAAAAGAACGCTTTCCAAGTCACGTTTAGGGAAGATCAAAATAAACATAGCAGAAGAGTCTCCCATATTCACTAGTGAGCAACTCCAGTTAGTTGCGCGCAAGCTCAAAAACAACAATGCAGCAGACACTGATGGAGTACCCGCTCAAGTCCAATGCAAACTGGCTCAAATACGCTAACCACACAAAGGTGCTAAAATACACAAAGGTGCTAAAATACCTAAAGACTATACTCAAGACTAACCTTCTGGGCCCTAATAAAACGCACAGCAGAGGAAACCGCTAAGATGGCATCACTATTCAATAGACTGATGGCAAACATAGAGGGCCCAATCCAAAGGAAATGGGAAATAATGATGCCTACCTCGCTCTCCGATCTCTTACACAGAGCTGAACTGTGGACAAATGCGCTACAGGCAAATCACCAATGTTAGCTCTTAGCAACGATACAATGAGTGGCAGCTCTGAGAGTTATGTCCGCCTACCACACAGCATTAGGGCCATCTGTTCAAGCTATAAGTGGTAGACTTACTAGATTTTGGGCGGAAAAAGTTGTGGGCTTTAACGAAAGAGAGAATGAAAGCAAGAGTTCGCAAACCTGCAGCGCTTTAAATCATCCCTTATGAAGCGTTGGCTATGGCAAGACCGCTGGATTAACGAAGCACGCAGTAGGCGTTGTCACATCGTACAGCAGGAACTTCGGGAAGTATACAACTAAAATGCCTCCGGGACACGGGTATTTGCAGAAATACCTGTTCAAAATAAGAAAAAGCGAACATCGCACATCCACATACGGTGACGCAGCCGAAAATGATGCTGAACACACCTCGGTCCAATGCATGCGTTGCTAACAAGCATCTCGAACGCTGGAGAATGCAGTCGGCCGTGTACCTACTGAAAATGTAATCGAAAAGATGTTAAGTAGCGAGAATAAAAAAGCGGTACCTGGACACAGGCACGCAAGCATAGACCTTTGTAATGAGAAAGATGGAATGCCCCTCTGAAGTAATGCGAAAGCGGTTCCAGGATGGGCGACGGTTCCAAACAGGGAGGAGTTTTTGTCTCCTTTGCTGCGACGACAGCTTTGATGATGAAAATATGTATATATAGGGTGGTTAATTTTTAAGGGCCGGTATTGATTTTGAATAAAATACAATTTCTTTAGAAAATTATTATCATTTCTCTTTATTATGATTATTACTGGTATGGCTCAATTACGCATAGAACAAAATATCGGGCAAACAGCCGCCGCGGCCTCGGCGGCACACCTCCATCCGATGGTCCAAATTTTCGATGACGCTGAGACATAATTGAGGTTCCATGCCATTAATGTGCCGAATTATCTCATTCTTTAGCTCTTGAATTGTTGCTGGCTTATTGACGTACACCTTTTCTTTCAAATAATAATGAAATTTTTCGCGTAAAGGAGCCATTTTTTCGTTAGCTGTGTGACAAGTGGCACTGTCCGGTTGAAACCATATATCGTCCACATCCATATCTTCCAATTTGGGCCATAAAAAGTTCGTTATCATCTCATTTGGAAAAAATACGGCCCACTGATGCCGCCGGCCCATAAACCGCACCAAAGAGTCACTCTTTGTGGGTGCATTGGCTTTTCGGTAATCACTCTTGGATTATCATTTGCCCAAATGCGGCAATTCTGCTCATTGACGAATCCACTGAGGTGAAAATGTGCCTCATCACTGAAGATGATTTTCTTCGAAAATCGGTTATTCACTGTTGCCATTTCCTGCCACCATTCTGACCATTGACGATGCTTGAAATGGTCAAGAGGCTTTAGTTCTTGGGTCAATTGCACCTTGTAAGCGTGTAAATGCAAGTCTTTATGCATAATGTTCATCAACGACGATCGTGAGAGGTGCAACTGTTGGGCACGACGACAAGTTGAGATGGACGGCTCTTCAATCACATTATCGCGAACAGCAGCAATCTTTTTACATCTCCTACAGACTCGGCTTAATCAAACTTTTGCACAATTTTTCCGATTGTACGCAGCTTTGGGCAATTAAATTGACCGAAGAAAACACGAAGTGCCCGATATGCATTTTGATTTCAACGCCCGTTTTCATAATAAGCCTGACAAACTTTACGGTTTGCTCGATTATGTATCTTTCCATCGTTCAATATTAGTTTGTCTGAGATTGAAAAATGTCAAATGAAATGCAGAAAGAAACTTGACATTTAGGTGTGGTTCACATTCAACATCGGTCCTTGAAATTTAACCACTTTAACCCTTTAGATACAGGCGAAATCTCACTTTCATCGTATGCATAAGTACACGAACTTGGAAGTGATCAAAGTAAATAAGTGAAGTTGTTGGAATGAAGAAGACTAAATTGTTGGCTTATCTTCTGGCAAAAAAAATTGTTTACAAATCAGTAGCAATAATAAAAAGAGCAATCCCACATTCACTTGAAGGCCAGCATTGAAAAGGATACAAATTGACAGTCATCATATTTTTGTTACTTCAGTTTTCTATATGAATGTTCATATATCCTCATACGTACATATGTATGTACTTAAGTTTTTACATGCTCGCAATTCGCACGATATCGATATTCACACTGAACAAGAACGTTTTTGTCTTTTCGTTTTCAGACACCTGTGAGTCCCGGAATCCGTGTTGCCAGCGACATACCTTTTTTTGGAAAACCATTTTTTGGTGACTGACAACTCTTTGAACGAACATTGTTAGGCAAAAAAAATATTTTTCAACAATGGATCGTAAAATTAAATACTGGAAACAAAAATAAAAAATCTTTTTCGCATTCTCATGCTCCATTTTACTCATTTTCATTTTTTCCTTGGTTCAGAGTTATGTGTTTTTAAACCTTTGCAAAAAAAAAGTTAAAATATTAAACTGGTGAATAGTAAAGGCTGATCAGTATGTGGTGTCATTATTATAATTTCGACGGCTGTAGCATCTTTTTATTTTTCCTCTCTGATTGATGATTAAGTTGGCGTGCTGCACTGTCTCTCCGCTTCGTTCACCTGCGTATAGATTTCCTCTGGCCCAGCTGTTTGAAAATCAAGTTGAAGGTAACAAGAGCGGCCACAGAGATATTACACGCAGCTTCAACTTATATTCCATCATTTTGCCTTCGCACATAACTTTTCAACATTCTTTCATCTTCTGCTCGTAGTATAACTAGCAAACGGACAAACCAACCAACGTCATTGTATGTGGCATGCAACGAAAGTGGCAATTAACTAAATTAACGCAATTCAAACGTACGTAATGCGGCGGCAAGTGGCAGTGGCAAGATTGCGGCACAAGGACACTTAAGTGCAAAAATATGCACTTGACGGCCTTTGTTGCACGAGAATTTCTTCGTTGGAACATCAGGAATTGCTTAATTGTGACCGCATTGCACAGAGCAATTTGATGTAATTCTTGTGACTCTGCAACAAAATGTTATAAATTTTTGGTTAGCCACATAATTTGCGTGAGCACACAGGCTGCCTGGTGAATGCTGAAATTGTCTAGCAGGTGCTTATGATTGTGCGGGTGTATGCGAGAATGTAATTAATGCATGTGTGTGTGTGTGTGACCATTTTGGACCATTTCTCAAGCATTTCAGACTCATTTATCACTTGAGCAATGCAGCAGGCGAACGATTATTTGAACAAAAAAAAACTTAAATAAAAGCATGAAAGCACCCACACGGCTGCAACTGTGCATATGTATGCATGTATGTGTGCACTGTATATGCACATTATTATTGGTGTGCACCTACAAACACTACGTGTGGTAGGCACACGATAAGCGACAAGCTAAAGAATATCCTAATGGCATTTGCATATTGCAACACCACCAGGCACCAGGCGCATCGCAACTCGATCCACGGAAGCAAGCAGAAAAACAACAACAAATTACTTTGCCGCAAATTTAGCTGCAACCGCATAATTAATGAAAATTTGCCTGACTGCGCGCATCCGTTTTCGTGTTGCCGCTTACATGGTAACAAAAACAAATCCACCAACAGCAGCTTTGACAAACACTTATTTGTCCTGCCATTTGCCATGGCGCGTAAACTTAATACTTCACTAATGCTTTACCAATCGCTAGCGGCGGCTATGGCCACACATGACTGTGCCATTTTCAACGGTATCCTCTGCCAGCCCACTTATGTCTGCCGTATGCATTCAGCACAACATTCGCGTGGCACTAAAGATAATAGCCGTCTTGTGCGGAAAGTCACACCACCTGCACATACACACACAAATGCACATATCTATACACATCAGAGGATGCAGTATCACAGTAACGGAGGATGCCGTATTAGTCCTCGCGGATATGCTGCCAGTTAAGCTGACTGCTTTCGAATTCGCTGAAAAAAACGACGAGCGAATTCAGTACAGCTGACCAACCGAAAGACTGAACGGGAGCGAAGCAGCCATACGCGGCAGGTGGAATGGAAGAAACCTATGAACGCACGATGAACGCATCGATTGATTCCGAATATCTTCAAATGGATAAACTGTTACACTTCTACCTGACCCAAGTACTTAGTAGACATGGATGATTATTGCATACGGGGGCGGTTCAATCAGTAACCGTGTTTGATCATAGAGGGCGTTTCTGAGTGAAGTTGGTACTATGTAGCATCGTGAGCGACCATCTATCAAACAACGGCAAAACAAATTTCAGACTGATTATTGGGTTAGTTTGGATTTGGCAGCTATTCCAGTAAGACGTATTTCGAAATTTTCGCTAAGATGGAAAAAGCGCAGTGTCCTTCCATAATTCGCTTTTTGTTTTTGGATAGAGAAAAATGCGAGCACATAAAAGCAAAGTTGAATGTTGTCTATGGGAGCGCTTCGCCATCTATGACCACAGTTACATAGATAATGGTTCAACGAACTTCAAAGTGGGCGAACATCTGTTTTTGATGAGGGGCGACCAGGACGCCCAGCAGACGTGATTACCCAGGAAATCATTCAAAAAGTGCACGGCATGATTCTCGTTCAGCGACGAACGAAAGTGCGCGAAGTAACAGAGACCATTTTCAATTTCAACAGAGATCTTAGGTGTGTCGACCGGAATGGCAATTAATGTTTTACACGATAAGTTGGCGATGAAAAAATGGGTGCCGCGATTGCTCACAAGCAACCTCAATTGTATGCGGCTGTTAACTTCGAACGGGTGTTTGAAGCAATTTAAGCGAGACCCGATGGAATTTTTGCATCAAGTCATCACCGTTGATGAAACCTGAATTCATCATTACACACCAGACACTAAACAACAATCAAAACAGTGGATTCTCCTGTGAATCTGCTCCGAGGAAGGCGAAGACAGTCTCATCGGCCGGAAAGGTAATGGCGATGATTTTTTGGAATGCGAACGGTGTCATAGTCATGGATTTTTTAGAAAAAGAGAGAACGATCACTGAATACTAAAGTGAGTTATTGGACCACTTTCACAAAAAATTAAAGGAGACACGGCCGTATCTGGTGAAAAAGAAGGTACTGTTTCACCACGATAATGCACCAGCACATTTACCCAGAGTTGTCGCGCCAAACGGCATGAGATGCGTTATGAACTGCTGCTGCAGCCTCCGTATTCACCAGATCTGGGTCCCTGCGACTTTTTTTTGAAGAAATTGCTTGCGGGAAAAAAATCAAAAAATTAAACGAGGAAGTCATCGCCAAGACAGAGGCGTATTTTGGAGAGTTCCAAAAAACCCATTTTTTGTAGGAGTTAAAAAAATGGCCGGAGCGTTGGTAGAAGTGCATCTTTTTAAAACTATGTTGAAAAATATATTCTTTTTTTAATGGGTGTAACATGGGTACTCATTGAACCCCCCTCGTATATTTAAACACGAGGACTATCCGTACTGCTCTTAGTAGAAGATGTTAGCCATATTTTCTTTGTCTGCCCTCGGTTGGAGTTACGAAAGGAAGAATTGAGTATTAGGGTTGCGAAACCAATAACGGGTAATGTATCCACTAGGTTAGCGTACAATCCTTCACTCAGGATAACATAATAACATTTGTCCTCTGCCTGTAACATGGCAAAAATAGTAAATACCAAACAGCATCCCGCTGAACAGCAACCCAGTTCTTCATGAAGAGCCAATAGGACGCACCCCTTCCAGTAAGTAATACTTAACGGTTGTACCGCGAGAGGGAAACGGAGCTGGTGTGGGTTCTTAGTGGATAAGTGGAAAGACAAGTCTCATACTTTTCGGGCTTCAATACTTTTTGCCACCTCCATAAAAAAAATAAAAACACCAGGTTAGGATGTATATTAAACAATACTTACATCAATAAGTTAATTAATTAGTTAGTTAATTAATCCGCCAAAAATTGCCTGAGCCAGTTTTTAAGAACCTCTTTGTTATCGAAGGTAACGCCTTCATATGGTTGGACAGGGGGCGGCAAAGATGGTAATCGGTCGGAGAATGCGGCGGATGTTGAAAGACCTCCCATCCGAGCTCTTTGACAACCTGTGAAATATGTGGCCTGGCGTTGTCGTGAAGGAGTATGTTTTGGCCATGTCAGTCAGGTCTTTTCAGTCAAACGACCTCATCGACGCGGTATAGCTGGGCATTGTAGAGCTTCTTGTTGGTCATATCATTCTTTGGGAGCATTTTCTGGTACACCATGGCCTCCCAGTCCCACCAAACACATATCATGACCTTTGCTGGATGAAGATCCGGCTTTACTCTCGGCCTTGGCGTATCTCTTGTAGCCACCCACTCCTTTCTTTTCTTCATATTGATGTATAGGCACCACTTCTCATCTTCCGTGACGATTCAGTGCAAAAAGCGCTGTTTGTGCCGCGTGCGAGATGCTGAAAAATAATTTTAAGCCGACTTTCTTTGTTTGTTTCGTTGAGTTAGTGAGGCACCCAGGGACCTAATTTTTCGGTAAATCTTATTGAATGGAGTTGATTCAGAATCGTTTATGATCACAATTAATTTTTTTCGCCACTTGATGACCGTTCTTCTTCAAAATTTATTTTAGGCGTTCTCGTTCGAATTCAGAGGGCCTGCCGATGCGGAACGTGTCATCGACCTCAAAGTCGCCATTTTTTAACTTTGCAAACCATTTCCGTACCGGCCGCCGTAGTCGAGTAGTTAGTGCATGACTACCATTCGGAATTCAGAGAGAACGTAGGTTCGAATCTCGGTGAAAGACCAAAAATGCAGAAAAAGTTTTTTCTAATAGCGGCCGTCCTCAGAAGGCAATGGCAAACGAGTGTATTTCTGCTATGAAAAAGCTCCTCATAAAAAAAAAAAATATCTGCCGCTCGGAGTCGGCTTGACACTGCAGGTCTTTCCATTTGTTGACCAACATCAAGACGCACGCCACAAATAAGAGAAGGAGCTCGACCAAACACCCAAAAAAGGAGTACGCGCCAATTATAAAGGGTTTTCCAATAACAGGTGTTATTTTGAATAGGATAGGGGAGATGATAAGTGCTTTTTTTATGTTCGGAATTGGATGGTATTGAGTTGGACAACGTTTATTTTCAACAAGGCGGCGCTGCGCGCCACACAAGCAACGAAACCATTTATTTTTTAAGGGAAAAGTTTCTGGACCGTGTTATCTCTCGAAAAGGTGATCACAATTAGCCACCGAGATCTTGTGATTTAACACCTTGTGACTTTGAGTTCTTTGGGGCCACGTGAAAGAGAAGATCAACGCCAATCAAGCCACTATGCAATTTGGTTATGGAAAATTTCATGAAAAGGATATTTTCCTGTAAGCGTGGTCATGGTGGTCATTTGCCTGATGATATTTTCCACTATCAACGGCATACCTTGCTCTTTATAATGAAATAAACATCCGATCATTTATTAAAAAAAATAGCATTTTTCTTTGAATATCAAAATAACACCTCTTATTCGAAAACCCTTTACATACATATATATAGTAAGGGAGAATGGGGAGTTGTGAGACGGGTTTTGTTTTTGGACCCGTATTACTCAAAATCTTAATATTCTGCATATGTCAACGATGGAATCTTTAGTCAATGAATACTGGAAGCTATTGGTATGGCCTATTTAACAAAGCTACAATTTTCCTTAAAATTAAAATTGTATTTAATAATATAAAATTTAATACAAAATACAAAAATGTGGGGAGTTGTGAGACACCATGGTTTAAATCAATAAAAATGACTTATTTTAGTTGTTAGTTCTTTATTAAGATGAAAATTAAAAAGAAAAGACAATTGTAATAAAAAAGTGTACAAAAAATGCAATGCCATCAATCTGATGATTCGCAGTGAGAACATGTATAATAACCAGTTCGTAAATTGGCACACTTTAGGTGCACAGCTCGATCGCATACATTGCAATGAATGGAGTTTTTTCTGCTTAACTTTAAAAGCGGAAAAACAATAAAAACTCAAATTTAACCAAAAATTTCATGATATATGTACAAACAATGCATGAATATTGCGAGGTACTTATGAAAGATGCGTTAAAACGTCGAAAAAAACGGTGTCTCACAACTCCCCAAATCGTTTTTTTTATAAATGGCCGCGTAGTCATAAACACATCAAACGTTCATGCCCAAGTGAATGTGTAAATTCAAAGCTAATAGGACAATTAATAACTTGTATATATTAGCATTTGCAATTTGCTTCAACAACTGATCGAATGTATCGGAAAACAAATGATGAAAAAAACTTACCGAGAAATTCCAAAACACAGTTACTGGAGAGACGCGTCCAATGCGTGTAAATATGACCAATGCTAGCTGAAAAGTGAGATCGCATCGAGAACACTTGTTGACACTTAAAATCGAATGTAAACAAATGAATAATGCCGAACGGTAACAATGTCTCACAACTCCCTATGTCTCACAACTCCCTATGTCTCACAACTCCCCATTCTCCCCTATGTATTAACCATTTCCGTGCTGTAGACTCGTCCGTGAGACCTTCTCCTCACACGTTGCAAATGTCACAGATTACTTCGGCAGCGTTTTGACCTCGGCATTTTCTAAGCCGCAATCCTTTTCTGAGCCCCAAAGTCAATTAAATAACTCAAAAATACAAATAACATAGTTTCGTGGAGCAGAAAAAGTTCTATCGAGTGAATACTGAGCCTTTGCCCAACAGCAAACAATTCATTGCAAAATAAAAGAAAATATAAAAACGCTATGAACTTATTCCCCAACCAAATAACAATAATTATTATCGATAGCACAGAAAACACAAGGTTGTGCGGAAAAAAGTAGCTTCATATTTTTATATTGGGAGTTGAGCTCGAAAAAGTAGACAATTCTGTTTCATGTAAACCTTATATTACGGCACATAGTTCAAATATGACAAATATGAGTACATTTTTTTTTGTATGTGGATTTATTTGCATACCAGCAGACGTGTAAGCGCAATAACTTCAGGTGTCAGACTCATTTAATTTTACATTTTGCCTTAAAAAACTTTTTCAAATAAATTTTCGCAGGCACAAGGCTACTAACCGCTACCGTAATTTCTTTTGACCACCTACCAACCTTAAACTTAGCCAGAAGTTTCAATATTTCCACTGCTAAATGGTGCGCTCTCACAAAGCCATTACTCAACTTAAGCGCTAAGCTCATGCAAGCAGATTGCATTGAAAGCGATTTCAAAATGCACTTAAGTAAATTTTCATGCTCATGAGATGCGATCAAAGCCTGTGAATCTGTTACGAATACACGTCTAGCCGTCACACAAAAACACCCACATACACACCCATATAAGCACATTAACATACATAAAGGAGCACTCTACATACACACACACACAAATGCAGATGTGTATATCAAAAAGCAAATGGCACATAAATTGTTGTTATTGTTGTTGTTGTTGTTGCACTTGTTGACGTTGTTGTTGTAGCCGAACATTGGTGGCGTGTCAAAGTGCTCGCCATAAATCAACGCCACCCCAAGCAAGCAATGTGAACTTCACTTAAGCTGGAACATTAAAAGCAGATTTCCTGCTTAGCTAACCGACTACCGACCGCATAGTTTAAGCGACAAAGCAAACACAAACACACGTACACACGTACAAATGCTGTTGAGTATGCGATAGGTATATATATGAACGTATGCAAGTGTGGCTGTCAAGTAAATGTGCATAATCGTCAGGGCAGCAACAAAAGGAATTTCCTTTCGAGATACCACAAAAACACAAAAGTTCAACGCCAACTTGCTGACCACAAGCCAAAAGTCTTAGTATAGTGCATGGCGCCCAAACACCGACTGTCATACATGTTTGTATGTATGTATGTATATTAGGTATATATGTATGTATGCTTGCGTGAGTATGTATGCATTTGCATGAACAAACTGTATGCATGTACCCAAGGATGTATGTGTGTGTGTGTGTTTGTAGGCAAGCTGAGAGAGGCGTCACGCAGCGGCAGGCAAATAAATAATTCCAGCACTTAAATCAACGAGGCCAAACTTCGTTGCCAACAGTGGCACAAATTTGGCTGTTCCGGTCTCCACACACATACGAGTACTTGTTTTCCATTTTTTTCCTCCCTTTGGCTCTCTCTTCCTCTCTTTCTCTCTCTCTCTTTATTTCATTTGGCTAAGCTGATTGACTGCCTAGTGCATGGCAGCGGGTCAAACAACATCAGCGCGTAGGCGACCTCATTGATTGTGACAGTGGTGATGGCGGTGCCGTTGTCGTTTGTCGCTGTCGTTGTTGTTGCTTGCTGCCGTTGCCAAGCTCTGAAAATCAAGAAAAATTGTGTGCACCTATAAAAACTTTTAAAAGCTGAGCATCGCAACCATTCACCCGAGTCACCTTCAACTATTTATTTGCACTTTGTCCCATCGCTATTGGCAAGCCGAAATGCATTCACAAAATAGCACTTGCATGTGTGTGAGTGAGTGTCCTAGTATGTGCATGTCCGTTCTCTTTGTTTATTTTTGGCCATGAATGCGAGTTGAGCGCGTGGTACTCATTCGTCTTGTGCTGTCATTTGTTGTTGGCTTTGAGCCTATTTATTCACATGGCCATTCATTCATTCGTGCATTCATTCATTTATAGAATGGCTTAAGATGGATTATTTTATATTCTTTTTTCTTTTTGTTGATGGAACGAGAATCAACGAAACCTACACAGCAGTTAACTAGGTTTAAATTTTCAGTCACCTTGAGAGATATCCGATTGTAAGAAACTCTTGCATTTTTTGAAAATTAATTTTCTTAAATATATTTAAAAGATAAAAATGGAAAGGTAAGAATTTAGGTTGACATGGAAATTCAAATCAGGGTCAGCAACGCAAAGTAAAGCATGATTTCGTATGCAGAAGTCTACACAAGTGGCTGGAGCATTCGGTTGTCATTCATTTGGACGTGATCAGAGTTCAATGAAAAAAATAAAAACAAGCTTGAGGCGAGTTAAATTGAGGGAGCAAAGGCTAATGTTTATAATTTTGTAAAATATACATTTTTTAATAATTAGTTAAATAGTTCACTCAGTTTTATTTAGCTTTACTTTTTTTAACATCTGGTGGCATTGCCCGCGATTGCAGGTGTTGCTGGTGTTCTTCTGCTTTCGGCAGTCAAATCTCTCTCTCGGTACTGCAGTGTTGCCTAGCTTTGGACATAAAAACGCACTAAAATGCCCATTTAAAAAAAATAAAATTCCAAATTTTTATTAAATCACTTAAAGAACTTTGTATGCGTGACAAATTGTTTTTAGAATGTGCGTCTTTTTTTAATAAATGTGTTGTGCTTATATACAATTTAATTTATGAGTTTTTTGTTAAAAGGAACTGTTTTGTTAAATGAACGACTTATTTGCTATACAGTGAGCCAAAAAAGTTTAAGTACACCTGAAATTTTAGAAAATTATCAATAAAAACTCCATCATACAATCTAAAAATAAAATTTATTCTTCGAAATGGATATATTTAAAGGTTAAAGAACACAAAATAAGCCTTCTCATGGGTTACGAACTTAAAACATAGAAATAGCTATACAAAAATGAAAAAAAGTCCTGAGCGCACGTCAAATAAGTTTTCGTACACTTAACCGAAAATATTAAAAACATTTGAAAATTCTTATAGGTTACGTGTTATTAGTATTTCGTTGGCCCTCCCCCGGCATCGATACCTGCTTGTAAGCGCCGCCGCATGCTCTTCACTAAGTTTCCGGTATCATTTCGGGTTATTTTCATCCACTCAGTCGATAAAGCCTTCTTTAGGGATTCCTTCGAAGTAATTGTGTCTTTACGTATTCGTTTTTCGAGCAGATCCCAGATGTGCTCGATAAGATTTAGATCCGGGGACTGCGGTGGTGTATGTAGTTGCTTGCAGTTATATAGAAGCCACTCTCTGATCAAATATGACGTGTGTTTCGGGTCATTGTCTTGTTGAAACAAGAACCCATTTTTTCAAACCCCAATTGTGTCGCACTCGTCTCAAGATTTTCTCTCAGGATTTTTAGGTAGAGGTGCTTATCCATTACATTGTCAACAAACACAAGCTTTCCAACACCAACTTCTGCCATACAGCCCCAAACCATGATGTTACCGCCACCGTGTTTCACTGTGGGTACCAAATTTTTCACTTTCATCTGTTTATTTGGTTTTCTCCAAACTTTTACGGCTCCATCTGGACCAAACAAATTATATTTAGACTCATCACTAAAAATTACGTTGCTCCAAAATGATTCGGGCTTGTTCAAATAGTCTTTAGCGAAGGTAATCCTCTTTTTTTTATTTACTTTAGATATAAAAGGCCTTTTACGCGGTGTTCGACCATTGTACCCAGCCTTATGGAGTACATTTCGAACAGTTTGTGGGTGGACGCTTATTCCAACGCTTTGCTGCACCTCTTCCTGTATTTCCACAGCAGATTTTCTGGGATTAGACCTTATTGAATCTAAGATTCGGTTCTCGTCTCTTTGTGAGAGTTTTTTTGGCCGGCCGGATCGCGACTTTGGCCGAATATTTCCAGAGTTTATATTAGAATTAATTACTCCTTGCACGCTGGAATGTGATTTACCGATAATTTTGCCGATTCCACGCAAAGATTTTTTTTCTAAATATAATTTTATAGTCACTTTACGCAAATCGACTGATATTTCACACCCGCGACCCATCATATACGAAAACTGTCACCATAAACACAAAACTATTAATAGTTATACATACCATTTGCATCAAAATACTATCAACTATGATCATTTGAGCGATAATAAGAAATAACGGAGAAAACCCGTAAGTTTTGGAAAAAGAAACAACGATAAAATAACAACGTACGTAAACTTTTTTGGCTGTTTTAGCTCTCTCTCTCTCTCTCTCCTTTACGACAATTATTCTTCAACTCACAACAGTGAGAGAGGTGAAAGGAGTGAAACTAAGTTAACAATATTCTCTTTTTACACTACATGCCAAAAGTTTATGTTTATATTTAAAAATAAAAATTATTTTAGTAAATTTTTGAACAAAACTTAAGTGTACTTAAACTTTTTTGACTCACTGTATGTGAAGTTATTTAACAAGATAAGGTGCTCTTTTTGCAAAAATGTCTGTATGGTTTCTTTAGTATTTTTTGGTATTTTGTGGCTTATTTTTACAATGAATACAAATCTTGATGTCCTACGCCCCGCTAAGGTTTGAGGACCGGAAGAAACGATTACACCTCTATGGTTTGATTTCGCATTCGGTAAATTCAAACGCCTTTTAAAACATGTAAAAAGGTGTTCAATCTTAAGCAGAGTTGAGAGAGGGACATTTAATATTCTTGCATAACCTTAAAAGGAGCAAAAAATTAAATTCACATTTTCAAAATATCAAATTTTATAAGAACCAACTAATTTTCATTAGGACTAAAATATTCTCAGAGTGACCTTTTTGAACCTTCTTTTGTATAATAATACAGTTTTTTTAACTTAAAGTTTCGGTAGCTTTAAATTAAAAAAAAAAAAAAAACAAATACGAAACTTCAAAATTTTCGCATTTACGGTATAAAAAAGCACTAAATTTATTGCGAAAGGCAATTGGTTCGCAATACTGCACAACTCGGAAAAGCGTGACTTTCTACCATTCTTGGAAAAAAGTGCTTCCAAACACAAACTTCAAATTTTGATATTTCGACAACAGCTCATTTCAATGTTTAAAATTATTCGTTGACATGTCCGGTTGTGTTAATGGAGAAGGAAAGTGAGAGAAGCAAACAGAGTCTCAGAATTGAGTGAAAAATATTGAAAGATGCAAGTAACCCTCTCAATATGGACGAACCAATGTAAGTGCTTGTCTTTTTGTTAAAGAAAAATTTAACTTAAATACTGTTAGCTTAAGTAAGGTTAAATAAAACTGCTTTTACCTACGTATTGAGTTTTATTAAAGACACTGCAAGCTCTGCGACGTCGTCGTCCAAAACTCCAGTTCTCCGACTATCCTCTGTTTACTGATTTCTTGCTTAGGGAGGCTATCAGCACTGATTTGGCAAAGATTTCGGCGGGCCAATGGGCCAGTTGACATTTAGCTGTGTACCAAAAGACGTATTGGCGTCACTACAAACACGATTGTGTTCTCAGTGGGTAAATCTGAAATGAAAAACGGCAAAGCAAGAGATCCTGGCATCATATTGTATGTGGATGGGGCGCACATACAAATAATTTCCCCCACTAAATAAAAATGCCTCTACTACAACCGGAAGGGCTATTACAGTATCAATGCCATGATTGATTTCTCCTTTATTAACTCCAACAAAGCGGCAATTTGCTGCCGTGTTGTTACAACTTTACACCAGTGGAAGTCACATAAAAGTGCATACGTTTACTTCAACAATTTCTTTTTATTTATAGTTTAGTTAATATAAGACTTACATTTTACAGCTTTTTAATTTGTTTCCTTTTAAATCCTCTTTTTATTTCTCGTTCTAATTTTTGTCCGTTAGTTTAACGTTGGCGTAGAAAAATTTTACAAAACTGTAAGATTTGACGTTGCGAGTGCATTCGGTGAATGTTACTCTACGCATTTCGAGTTATATGATTACAATTTCTTACTTTCTACGGAAAACAGTCTATGATGAATTGCATGATAAGGCTGAATATAACCTTCATGCAATTTTTTTGCGTTATTATGCGGAAGAGACCCTGGCAAGAAAATATGTGGGTGTGTACGATTAATTTCTTGTGGTTAGTTATTTCCATTGCTTTCGTCTACTTTTATTCGTCACAAACAAGTAATTCCCCTTCCTTTTGTTTGTTTATTCTCTCTTACGAGACGGCGAATTCGGAAAGCGCAATCTTGTACTTCATCTCTCTTGACCAAGGATGATAGATTTACCAGGTTGAGCTCTTTAACTATGGTGAAAAAGAAAATTGTGAGGAGAACTTCGTCTGCCACGTCACTTAGGATTCTGCACGATCATTTCACACACACTCACACACTCGTCCAATCAGTCGTTGTTTAGACAGCAACGAAGTGTCATTGGTTGATTTTTTCATACCATATACCAACAACATAATATCAGTTTTTTTTTTTGTATACGCACCACAAATGACTTTCGCCTCTCAGTTGATCCTGCACCAAATACTTCGAAGGCGTGCCACTAAAATGAGAGCTTCGTGCCGGTTATACAGTCTTGTCATAATCACTGCCTACTTTACAACCAAAAAGAGCATTGAAAGACTTAAGCCATAGTTTTTGCCAATTTTGGCAAGATTTGAGAGAAAGCGAGAAAGAAAATTGTATGCCTTATCCCAAGGCTATAACAAGCTTTTATTTCCAAGTTCGAAGCTTTGCTAAACATTTTTCTATCAATCTGATCTTTCAAGAGCATCGAACAAGGCATTCAACCCCGTGAATATACACAACCGAGGCACAAGCGCACTGAATTAAATTAGTAAAAAATTAAAAAAAAATATCCCTAAAATAATAGTCAATTTGTTTATTAAAATGTCCTCCTAGTAATAACAGTAAATATGCTGTGTGCAAAAATTTCGAACTTTCACAGCAAGTCAATTAAGTTAAAAATGAATTGAAATACAACCCAGTGTTGCAGAAATATGAAAATTTATTTTTAATGCATTTTAATTTGGCAGACAATTTTTTAATTTATAAATTTTTGTTTTTGGAAAGCAAACTATAGGCGCCCGCAGTTTGGCTGTTTTTCTCTTTTAATTTATGTAAATAGAAAATATGCGTTTGTGTTAGTATGAGTGTGCGACTAAGTCAACAACAGTGACAATAAAATCAACACAGCTGTGAGAAAGGCAAACAACCGACTGCGAAGTGGGCAATTCCAATTTTTTTTTTAAGTTTTTGTCGTTGTTTTTTGAGTAGTCATTGTTATTATTGTTGCTGTTAGTGCCGAAAAAAACGAGTGTCACGTAATTGCAATTTGCTTAATTCACAACGCACTTGATGCATTTGGGGCGCGCACAATGACTGCAAAAACAAGAATAAAAACTAAAATTAAAACAACAAATTCAACACCAACTACAAAATACTTAAGCCCCTGTAGGGAGAACTGAACTGTGTAGTGTAGCAGATGTCCGCCTAAGAACTTAAATTTGTGGGAAGAATAGTGGTAAAACAATGGAAACAAAAAAAAAAATTATCACAAAAACAAACATTTAAAGAAAAATATTTAATTTAAAAAGACTTTTTTAAAAAAATATTTCATTGAAAAAAAAATAATAAAAAAAAAAATTTCATTGAAAAAAAATATTTAAAAAAATATTTTATTCAAAAACCAAAAATGTAAAAAAAATACAATATTAAAAAGAAAAAAATTAAAAAAAATTTATTAAAAAGAAAATTTTTTTTTAATATTGTTTTTAATTAAAAAAAAAAACATTTCAAACGATTTACTCAAGAGTAATTAATTAGGTTCAATTATTTTGACTAACTTCATCCATATCCCGTAAATGGGCATACATACTTACTTACCTCCAAAGGGCCTGTTGTAGTGGTATTGTGCAAGCCCAGTTAATACGGCATAACTTTTCTAAAAGCAAAATCTGTATTTCTGAAGTCCCACTATTAAACCAAAATTGTTGGTGTAAATAAAATGTGTGTGCTCTTAGTATAGCAGGGCAGTTGCAAAAACGTTCCCTACATCGAGCTTTCCTTGCAGATTTCTTCGCCGTCACGGTTTCTGCTACAAAACTTTTAGCGTTCAATAAATCTTAATTAATAACAAGACCGAGGCTTGTTTGTTGCAATTTCGTTAATAGTATAAGGTTTCAGATTAGTAGGTTATCTGCCTCCCTTGCGATTCTGGTGCCGAGGTTTCGGCTAAAGTCCCCAGACTTGCTGTCAAATTGTTTGGCTTGTTTCAACAGTATTGCCCCTATCACACGTGGGAAAGATGTCGATCGACAAAGCCTTTTCAGTTTTAAACAGGGGTACCATGTGAAGGTGAGGCTGACAGTATGGAAGGAAGCTAGGCTGTGTATTTGCGTCACCAACCCCATTTAACTGCATTAAATATTATTTTGCGGGCAAAACAAAAGTTAGTGCTTGTGTGGGAAGCAACGGCGAAAGTAGGTCTGAAGATGAATATCGGTAAAACCAAAGTAATGCGCCTCAGTTTCACCTGCACACAAACATTTGAAGAAGCTTGAAGAAGTTATCTTGGAAGGGTAATAACCTCAAAGGAAGATATTATGAATCGCATAAAAAAGGCTAAGCAGGCTTTCGGTGCTGCAATATAAACATTTTCAATTCAAACATTAACTCAATTACACTGTACGGCTAGGAAACTCGGAACTTTCCAGTTATGGACATGCCACGCCCACAAATCCTTGTAAATGGTTGCCTGCGGCCAATGATTTGCATAATCTGGCCAAACACCATACCAAACAGCAGCCCGTGGAGTAGCACCAACCAAACTCCAATACAAGCGGAAGTTCTAAAAAGGAAATAAGGCTGACTTGGATATATTCGTAGAAGAGAATCAAGTGACATCACATGCACTGCAACTGATTGGAATCCACAAGGAAATCGATGAAAAGGTAGACCCTCACTGACTTGGAAAAGGAGTTTAGAAATGGAGATAAAGAAACCCAACAAAAGCTGGAACGAACTGAAGAAGATTGATTCTGATAGAGGCGAATGGAGCAAGCTCGTTGTGGCGCTTTGTTTCCTCGCGAAACCATAGGAAGTTATACAAAGTAAATATGACAAGGAGCGGTCACTTTAGCCGAATGGGTTTGTGCAGGGCTACCATTCGGGATTCAGAGAGATCGTAGGTTCGAACCTCGGTGATACACCAAAATGAAGAAAACGTTTTCTCTAATAGCGGCCGCCCCTCGGCAGGCAATGGCAAACCTCCGAGAGTATTTCTGCTATGAAAAAGCTCCTCTTAAAAAATATTTGCCGTTCGGAGTCAAATTGAAACTGTAGGTCCTTCCATTTGTGGAACAACATCAAGACGCACACCACAAATAGGAGAAGGAGCTCGGCTAAACACCCAAAGTATACATAAAAATATGACAAGACCGGTTCCTTGTCTTAAAACGGGCTTGTAAATATACACCAGATCGATTTTGCTATTCTGAATGGAACAACTTTTTTAGACCACTGTAGCAGTGGAAAAAAGCAAACACATTTTGAAGTTATTTTTCAGCAGGACAACGAATTTTTGAGTTATACCTTTTTATATAACTAAACAGGCATACCAATTTTTAAAATAATTTCCGAATATAGTATTTGTATAGAAACAAATATCTAAAAAGGACCTAATGAAGTGCCATAGATTCAAAATTTTATCCAGCAATATTTTTTTAGTAGCATACTCATTAACAGCAAAAAATCGGTATCTTGTAGAGGGTTGACGTCCGTACAAGCAAAAAATATCATTTTTTAAACTAATCTTCTCCCTGAAATGTACTTACTTTTGGACATCTCGTCATATAACCAAGTTAATCCAAAATTATCTACATAATAATGTCTACGTAAGGACCTCTTTTGCGGTAACCTTGTATACCATAACTATAATTTGACAGCGGAGAATGGCAAACTGTCTTCACGTTTCTGTTGAGTAAGGTTTGGAAAGTCTCCATGAATCGCTTCTAGAATTTTACTATGAAATTACAATAAAAAACGATACCTGTTCGCGAAGTTCAGAGAGCACTGGCTTCATCATCGGTCTTTATTTCTTAAATAGTCAAAAATTGGACTAACCGAATGCACCGTGTAGCTCGTAGGCTCAATGGACATGTGGCAGATATTATTTCAAAAATAAATCCCAGGAAATTATCTATCAAATTATAACAAAAAATATTTCATTCCAACAATATTTCTGTTTTTTTTTTATAATCATTTTTAGTTCCGTTTTAGGTTCTCGTGCTTATTTGGTGCATTGGGGGTAGTAGTGTTGATATTTTTTTATTGGGGGAATGTTGAAGTTGCTGGTGAAGAGCAAATCAGATTGGGCAGAGAATATACTGATATTGTAGCTGCTGTGTTTGTATTGCTATTGTGTTGGTTATTGATGCCATTATGAGCGGGAGAGTATAGAGAGTGTAGAGAGCGAGCAAAGTGGCAGGGGATGTAACTCTTGATGTTTTGGATATGTGCAGGGGAGGCGGATTTGATGGTGATGCGTACTGAGCACTCCAGGGGAGAGAGCTGCTGTTGTTTGTACGAATATCTCTTCAAGTGTTAGAAAGCAAGATTTAGTTCTGATTTTCTTTTTACACTTGGATTGACTTGGTTAGCAGTCAGATTGATTATACGCATCAATTGCTAATAGCTTTCTGAAGGACGTCCGATCGCTTTCGCTTATTTTGACGACATCAGGCCCTTAAAAAACACTCGATACTTATTTTTCCATTTCTCATAAATGTTTGCAGTTCCTACTTTACTTTTGTTTTGAAATATGAAATCTACATATAAAATCTTTTTATGATATCACACTTTTCAATAATTTTTGGGGGAAAAAATTCAGTATTCGAATATTCAGAATTCAAAAAAGTTCAATAATTTCGGTGAAAAATATGTACTAAATTATTGTAAAATTTATTCCTTTATTAAATCCAGTTTGAACGACGACGAAGCAACTAGCGGACCATGCCCATTTTTTGAGTAGGAAACTTAACTGCCGAGCTAAACTTTCCAAATAGCTTGCTCGTAATCTATGCTGTAAATCCCGACACTTGGCTCAATAGTGCATTAATTCAGAGCTATCAAAATAGTTCCCATCTGTCACATTTACCACTAGTTGCAAAGTGTATAAAAAGGGATGTGTCGGAGCAAAATGCGCACTTTCCACGCCGTGTTCCAGATTCACCAAAACTAAACCAGATCGCTACTAAATCCCTGCAGGGCAACTGCAACACATAAGACCACACACACACACACACATGCATGAATACACTTAAGCAAATAGAGATGCATAAAAAATGAGTAGGCAAATATGAAATGGCAAACTACAAATGGCAGCAGCGCACGACAAAGCGGCACAAAATAGGCGGCAGTCTGTAGTCGGCAAATATTATACAGCAGAGTGCGGTGTGTGTGTGTGTGTGTATTTATAACTACATGAGAGAATAAGCGCACGTAAAGTGTGTAGTGCACAAAAGAGCGCAGGAATGGCAAAATATATAAAAAATTATACACATAACCAAAAACAAAAAAAAAAAAAAAAAAAAAATGAATTGCAGAAGAGTAGGAAAAAATTGTGCTGAAAAGTTTATTTGAAAATTTTATGACGCTCTGTAGCAGAGCAACAGCAAAATGGGCGCTTTCGCGCTTATAAATACTCACTCACACACACACACACATGTCTCCTTTAGAGCTATCATATCCGTCGCAATTGTTTCATATTTCACATCCTTCCATACTTCCTGCTGGCTGTGGGCTAAGTAGTACATCCTGAGCGTTGAAAGCCAAATTAAAAATGTGCTTTACAGCTACAGGACAACTCCAGAAAAAATGCCAGAAAATAAAAGAGTGATCTGAATGAAATATGCGAACGTGCAACAGCAACCATAAAAACAACAATAACAATGCCAACAAGGAGCATAACGATGCCCACAAAAGGCAGCAGCGAGTTAAACAAAGTTTTCACGTCATCAAATCAGCAGAAATGTAACTTAAGAAACATTTATAACAAGCCCGTGCACGTGTGCTCGCTCACCAACACAAGCCAAATGACATGGCAATGCTTTTTGGTGCACTGAAACGAGAAAGCCAAATAAAATATTCTTCTACACATACAAACACACAACGCTTGCTAGTGGATAGTCGCCGCAGATCATTGCCCGCTGGCTGTGAAGCATATTAATGCACGTGCGTGTGTGCACGTGAATGGATAAGTGTGTGTGTGCGAAGTGATGTGCTTAAATCTGTAGGCTGCAGGCGAGCGGCAGTAATGACTTTTTAGTTTTTCTAAGAGACACAAAGCAATGCAAATGGGAATGTGTGTGTATAAGTGCATAGAGTGCAGTTTTCTAGACAAATGCAACTAACTGAGGAATCATACAACTAAAAACTGAAAGCTGTGTGAAAACGAGAACTATCATGCATTATTTAGCACTGTTTCGCTTCCGGATATAGGTAAATATGTAGAAAAATACACTTTTTAAACTTTTCCAAGTTTTACTTTCACTTTTTATTATAAGTCGTATTTAAAGGTATTTTGGATATGACCTCTTTTCAAGATTCATATTTTCTATAATCAGCTTAGTCTGCTTTGCACGTGAGCCGTAAGCTCATGGAAGACTCAACCCACGACTTATGTAAAAGTGTAATGCAATAGTTTCTACACTCAAGATTTTGAGAAACTTTGATGAGTCTATTCTGGAATAAGTTCTCCGGAATTCACGAAATTCATGTGATATAATTTTGTAATAAAGAATGCAATGAAAGAGGCAAGGTTAATCTAATTACTTTATATTAGACGACCGAGTGAGTCTGAAGTCTCAGAAGGGCCAATGAATTCGCACAAGACCACATCTTAACAGATTTGCCTGACTGCTCTAAGTTCTTTCAAAACCAAAATTTTTTATCTGACTATAGAGATAGAGATAGAGATGGAGATAGAGATAGAGATAGAAATAGAGATAGAAATAGAAATAGAGATAGAGATAGAGATGGAGATAGAGATAGAGATAGAGATAGAGATAGAGATAGAGATAGAGATAGAGATAGAGATAGAGATAAAGATAGAGATAGAGATAGAGATAGAGATAGAGATAGAGATAGAGATAGAGATAGAGATAGAGATAGAGATAGAGATAGAGATAGAGATAGAGATAGAGATAGAGATAGAAATAGAGATACAGATACAGATACAGATACAGATACAGATAGAGATAGAGATAGAGATAGAGATAGAGATAGAGATAGAGATAGAGATAGAGATAGAGATAGAGATAGAGATAGAGATAGAGATAGAGATAGAGATAGAGATAGAGATAGAGATATTTGTATTAAAGTGTCTAAAAAAGTAGAAAGAGACCGCCACCAACCAACGGTGGCATCACTGAGGGCAGAACTCCGAAAGTGCAAATCAGCTTTCTATGCGCCGGTGAAAGCTAGTAAACGGGAATGTTTTAAAAAACCTAGGAACGGCGCAGAAGGGGACCCCTGGGGAGAAGCATACCAGATTGCTAAGAAGACGGGTAAAGCTCCAAGAGCACCACAACCAGTATGCCCGACGCTAAAGGAAACGGTCGCTACCACACTTTTTCCTGCTTTGGAAGCATTCATACATATATGATATCGCGGACGATCATCAACTCACTCCACAAGTGAGCGCAGAAGAGGTTCGAGCCTCAGTAGGTCACATCAAGGCCAATAAAACCCCGCGACTGGATGGAGTATCCAACATTGTCCTGAAACGGCTGTCAAAGCGAGACCAAGCGTGTTCGCCACCTTATTTCAAAATTGCCTCCTGGAAGGCGTATTCCCCGACGATTGGAAAAAGCTGCGGTTAGCTTGCGCAATAGTAACACTAGATATAAAAAATGCGTTAAAATCTGCGAACTGGAGCTAGATAATGGCCGCGCTCGCAGCATATAAAATTCCGGCGTACTTTCAGCTGTTCTACGATACGGAGGATGGTGTTAGACAACATAAAGTGACCGGCGGTGTGTCGCAAGGCTCGGTACTAGGTCTAACGCTATGGGACGCAATGTAAGACGGCGTGCTTAACATGGCAGTCATATCGAGGAAACTGTATTCAGATCTCTCGGCCAAAGAGCTGCAGAGCTTGTATAATCTGGTGCACGAGAAGAAGAGAAGAAGAGAGGCAGTGAATTATCAGAGAATGGCAGCAACGCTAGGACTTTTCTAAAAATGGTCGCGAGCATTAAGTGGTATAGCAGCGCGTATAATGAAAATGCTGCGAGTTGAAGAATGAGTCCGAATGGTGAATCCACGATATGAACAGCTTGAACTCCAGACTGATGTAAATGCTTACTTGTCGCAGTGTTCCGGGAGGAGTAACCTTTCGGACAAGAGCGGGTTTAAGTTCTAGTTCGAGTTAAAGTCGCACACTGACAGCCACAGGTTGTCTGGTTTTTTGATGCTTTCCTCCAATTAAAACAAAGACAGAAACAGAAACAGGAACAGGAACAGGAAAAGGAATAGGAACAGAAACAGGAACAGGAACAGGAACAGGAACAGGAACAGGAACAGGAACAGGAACAGGAACAGGAACAGGAACAGGAACAGGAACAGGAACAGGAACAGGAACAGGAACAGGAACAGGAACAGGAACAGGAACAGGAACAGGAACAGGAACAGGAACAGGAACAGGAACAGGAACAGGAACAGGAACAGGAACAGGAACAGGAACAGGAACAGAAACAGAAACAGAAACAGAAACAGAAACAGAAACAGAAACAGAAACAGAAACAGAAACAGAAACAGAAACAGAAACAGAAACAGAAACGGAAACAGAAACAGAAACAGAAACAGAAACAGAAACAGAAGCAGAAGCAGAAACGGAAACGGAAACGGAAACAGGAACAGAAACAGAAACAGAAACAGAAACAGAAACAGAAACAGAAACAGAAACAGAAACAGAAACAGAAACAGAAACAGAAACAGAAACAGAAACAGAAACAGAAACAAAAACAGAAACAGAAACAGAAAAAAAAACAAAAACATATCATTTGGATGATCTTTGGTTTTAGCAGAAAGGCGCGCCGTACCACACAGCCCATTCTACATACAATCGATCTTTTCCACGACAAGTTCGGTAATCGTATTATGAGGCGTCTCAGCAATGTCAATTAGGCAACGCAGGGCTGCAATTTGACGACGATGGACTTTTTCTTGCAGGGTGCCGATTTTCTGCGATTTGGACTCTTAAGGTGAATATCAAGAGGGTAGGTAGGTAAATAAAATAGTTGAAGTGCCGGCCTGGCACTCCTCAAGTAACACTAAAATGCCATTTTGATACTATTATGAGACCTCCAGCAGGCAGATATCTACAGCCAGCCACAGCTGTTGATATAATGGAGGAGATTGATTGGATTTAGGTTGACGCACTGCTCCAGGAGGTCGAAGAAAGGACGTCCCAGTGAAATAGCAAGCAAGTTATTCAGGAAATAAAGTCAGAAACCGTCACTAAACCGTCATCAAGATCTTGTTAAACTGGGTTAACAAGATGCACTACTGCGAAGGTAGCCGAGGCCGCCACAAGAATGAAATCGTATGCCATAACTTATAGGAATGTTTGCTATTTCGAATAAACTATTAGTGTACTGAAATTTTTTTTTATTTTATTTACATTGTAAGTAGTTAATAAATTATAAACTAACGAACAATTTGGATTTAATTTTGTGCAATACAACTAAATTTAATGATACTCTGCCCAAAGCTTGCAGAGAAGTGGGCTACTGCGTGAGTTGGTGCGGTTTTTTTCATTTCAGCCTTTCTTTCCATTTACCGGGATCAATTAGGGCAGAGGCCTCGCTATTTACATGGTGGCGTAGTCTTTCCATATGAGACTTAGCGTTTATGCTGATCAAAGTGACAACTGATTCAATGCCAAGGTCGTGTTCGATATCGGTGTTGCGGACGTACCAAGGTGCATTAACAACGCATCGTAGTACCTTATTTTGGAATCTTTGCAGAGATGTTATATTGGTTGAGCTTGAGCAGCCCCATAGCTGGATCTCATAGGTCCAAATTGGTTTAAGCACCTGCTTATATAAAAGAATTTTATTGTATAGGGATAAGGCTGATTGGTTGCCCATAAGCCAGTAAATATTTCTAAATCTGATGTTGATCTAACTCTTCTTTTTTGTTTTTAACTTGAGCATTCCATCTAAGCTTGGTATCTGGTGTTATACCTAAGTATTTGGCGTTGTTGTGGTACGGGACTTGCCCGCCATCTATGTATAGTGGCAGATATTGGATTTTCTTCTGTGTGAATTTTAAATCAACGGATTTTGTTTCATTTAGTTTTATTCGCCATTCAATGGTCCACCCTAGGATTTGATTTAAATAAATTTGAAGGTTTTTGATTGAGTCAATATGGGTTTCTCCTAATGACAAGATGGCTGTGTCGTCAGCAAAAGTTGCTGTGGAGCAATTTGTGTCATTAAGCAAATCACATGCAAAAAGAATATAAAGAATGGGCCCCAGCACGCTGCCATGTGGGACGCCAGATTTAATTTCCTTAAGTTCGGAATATGTGTGTTCGTACTTTATTCGCAAGAAACGATCCGATAGGTACGATTTTAGAATATTAAAATATTGTGTTAATGGAAGCGCATTTATTTTGTTGAGAAGCCCACCGTGGCAAACTTTGTCAAACGTTTTCGACACGTCCAGAAAGACAGCAGAGCACACCATTTTTTCTTCAAAGGCGTTTTCAATGATGGAAGTAATTCTGTGCATTTGATTAATGGTTTGTGCGAAAACCATATGGATGTAATGGTATTATATTTGTTTGCTTAATAATTACAGTTAGTAACAGAAGTAAGTATACACCGGATACGTTTTCAATTTTCCCACAATCGATTCCTTCAAAAAACCTAAGTTATAACAAAATTGTATTTTACTTACATAAATGAAATACAAAAATCATATTTAATCCAAATAATGACAAAATTTTAAAAAGGAAAAAATTATAGCTTTTTATATTAAACTTTATAAAAATTCATGTCTCACACGTAAGTATTTTTTTTTTTTTTTTTTTTTTTTGTCGGGACAACTAGCAAGTGCAGCACTCAGACATTAAATGAGTCCATTGTACTACACTTGGATTCCCTTTTAATTTTCTTTAAATCTACCCGATCTCCGAAGAAATCTGAGTAGATCTTGTGGTGCCAAGGAGCCAAGATGGTCACTTCTTAACACATCAGTGCCAAAGACCTTAAACCTAATTCGAGCGAAGGCGGGGCAGACACACAGGAAGTGGTCCGCCGTCTCATCCTCCTCTTCAAAAGCTGGGCAGAGTACACTGTCTGAGATGCCCAACCTTTCCATGTGCTTTGCCCACAGAAAGTAGCCCATCATCAATTCAACCAGTCGTCTGCACTCCCTTCTGCCAGGTAACATCAGTTTAGTCCATCTGCTGCCTCTGCAGCCAAGCTCGCTTGTGGGTAGTAGTTACCCATTTGCTAACCGTGGCCGTGATGGCCGCAGAGGGGAGTGGCAAAGCGGGCTCTGGGCCAAAGAAGTTGGCTTCAGAGCCCATCTTAGCTAAGGAGTCAGAGGTCTCGTTACCCGCGATACCCACGTGTCCCGGGACCCATGTTAGCATCAGGCTATTATGTCTACCGACATAGTTCAGCCTGGATTTACAGGACTTCACTACCCCTGATGTGGTTTGAGGGCTGTCTAAGGCCATAAGCGCTGCTTGGCTGTCGCTGCAGACACATATAGATCTGCCTCTCCATCGTTTTTCCACAACAAAGTTCATCGCTTCTTGAACTGCATACACCTCCGCTTGAAACACAGATGCATGCATTCCAAGAGCAAAGTGCAGTTTTGTCCTGCTGGATTCCACGTAGACCCCAGAGCCGGAGCCATGCTCGGTCTTGGAGCCATCCGTAAAAATGCGAAAACAGTGTTTGCCGGGCTCATTTTCTGAGTCTCCCCACAGCTGAGCCTCTACACTGTATCTCTTTTCAAGTACGACTCTTGATGGCATTGAGTCAAGGGGCATGGAGAGAATCGTTGGATCGATCTCCATGCCTTCTCTGTGTTCCAATGACGGACAAGGGCCGTACCAGTTCCCACTGTGTTTCAGTCTGCAGATGGCCTTCAGGGCCTCTCCTCGGATGAAAGCATCAAGTGGTGGTAAACCAATCAGAGCATCTAGTGCCGGGCCGTAAGTATACAGTTCATCATTTTATTAATTTGTGAAATCAAAAACATAATTAAAATCAAATCCTGGTATTTGGTAGGATAGTAGATTTTAAGTCGTGATGGCATTGATTTCCCAAAGTTTTCAGAAACAGCTGATGGTATTTCATTCCTTTGAAGGACGTTTTTCAGTTGTTCCTTATTTTTAATCGGATGTTTACAAATTTGCTGCTTTAAATATCCCTATAATTGTTGTGGGTTGGTATCCGGGGACTGTGACGGTGTTTTCAGCTGTTTTCGCACATTGCATAACAGCCACTCTCGTACAATGTTGGATGTATGCTTGGGGTCATTATCCTGCTGGAAGATAAACGTTCTTCCAAGGCCCAATTTCGTAGCGCTTTCTTTTAAAATATTTTTCAAAATATTTAAATAACCATATCGGTCCATAATATTTCCAATAAATACCAAGTTTCCAACCCTGTTCGCCGCCATACATCCCCAAACCATCACAAAGCCCCCTCCATGCTTCTCAGTGCCGGTCATATTGTTTGGATCCAATTACACGTTAACTTTTTCACGGCCATCAAATCCACAGATACTGAACTTACACTTATCAGAAAATATGTCTTGGTTCCAAAACGTTTGGTAATATTTTTCATGAAATTTTACGAATAAAATCCGTTTACTCCGATTGACACTACTCACGAAGGGCTTTCTCCTAACATTGCGCCCATGATAACCAGCACTAGGCAAAACCCGGCGAATAGTTTGGGTGCCAAATTGTTTTCCAGTCTCATTTTCAACTTCAGATTTCAATTTGGGGCTTTTATTTTGGGGTTTGTCCTGATTTTCCGTACAACTAAGCTTTTTTCTCTGGGACTTCAGAGCGGCGGATGCCCACAACGCTCTTTATTAGTGGTGCTTTCCGCACTTTTATATTTATTCACAATCTTTTCAACTGTAGCAAAACTCCCATCTATCAAACGTCCGATTTTGCGCAATGATTTATGTTCATTGTGATATTTTATAATCAGTCTTTTTAAATCATCAGAAAGCTCTTTTCCTTTTGGTGTCATTACTAAAAATGTCGCAAAAATTAATACAAAACGTATTTCCCGAAATTTTTATACTCACTTTAACTATTTCCTTTTAATAGCTTTAACTTTTTTAATCAATACGTAAAAATAAATGTTATGCTAACTGAACAATCGTTTGCTGTATACTAACTTTTGTGACATAAATTTCGCTGGCATCAAAGACAAAGAAAAGCGTGGATAACGGTACCTAAAATGTACAGCTAAATTAAGACGCATATGAAAGCTTATCCCAGTACATAATTACTATGTGTGAAATATTTTGATTACATATTAAGGAAAGCGTTAGCGTCAAACAATTCATAAATCAGGCTCCTGTATACTTATTTGTGTTACTAACTGTACGTTGATATATCGCCTATAAGGTTCAACTTCTTGGAAGTTTTTATATTCCTACTCAAGCGATGTTCACAATTGCCTTTATTTTCTTTAGCTACACTACATATTTCTTATTTTAACAACACTTTTACAATTTAATGCGTAAAACCCTTATTTCGTCAATATTTTCCCATGAAGGCGAGTGCTGCTTAATCAAAGTATCTACTGGCAACAGTTTAATTAAAAATAATAACTTCTCGCTGGAAACTATTTTACGTGCTGTGGCAGGCAGCAAACAAAGTGAAGTGAAATAAAATGAACACTCAATTCCACATACACTCACACGTACACATATTTCAAGGATTAAATATAAATGCCACCTACGCAGTAAACATAATTGGCACCCACACATTTTCAGCAAGGGCATGCAGTTGAGCAGACTAGTTGTTACCCTTCTAAGGAAAATGTATTTTAAAATACTCAGCGTCAACAGCAAACAGTGTTGCTAATTTACGTAATTTTCTTATCCTTGCTTATCCTTTTTAATGATTAAATAAGTTCAAATTACTTTTATGCTAGGAAAAAATAAACAAATTACAGCTTGTGCTGCATCGAGTAATGTAAGTAGCAGTTAACAACAAAAGCAACAATAACAACAACAAAGAAACAACCTACCAAACTAGTAGAGTAATACAAGTACACTGAAATGGGAACAACAAAAATAAAAAAAAAAAACAGAATAAAAATTAAAAGGAATAAAACCAAAGATAAATGGTTTAATTTCTAAAATACTCCAGAGTGCGAATTACTTGGCGCTATTGTTGTTATTATATTTGTTGCTTTATGTTCATCCTTTTAATTCTTTATAGCCACAATCGCAATGGCCACACTAAAACAGACAGTTCAAGTAACAATAACAACAACAAATAACACAAACATTTCACAGCAATAGCATTCGCTCAGCACAATAATACATAGAAAATAGTAGCAGAAGCAGAATAACAAACTCCGCAAGGATACGAACAACACCGGTGACAACAAAATGTTGTGGAACCCATCGGCAAGGCAAGTGTCAGTGCATAAAACGGAAAAGGTGCTAAGATGGCTAAGTTTATACTCTGCCATACCAACGGTGCTGTTGAATTGACCAACAAGTTGTGAGTTGAAGCTAAAGCTGGGGCGCATTTTTCTGGTGGTTAGTCAAACGGACAAATAAGTGATGTGAAAAAAGATGGTAGCGGAGTGGAGAACGGGGTGAAGCACTTGGTGCTGGTCACATACTTATGCACATACCCACATTGAGAGTTATAGACGAATATACGTTGATCTACGAGGGTTGGCTTTTATATTTTTCGGCCTTGCAATGCTACGTGTGAAGAGCTGTAATTCGGTATCTTTGTCGATATTTTTGGTATTCTTTTGGCATAAACTTCCATATAACGTTCTCACTTAGGAGCTTTGTTTTTTTTTTAGTTTCAGTGAGTTGGGAAATTTATCTGTTATTGACAAACGAAAATTTTCATGTGCTGATTTATTACGATTTTCGAAGTGGATTAATGAGACAGTAGTTTAAGGGTTTATTATTTTAGTTTATTTGGTCATCAACAAGATTTGTACTTGTTGGATACCGCAAAATTTGACAATTGTCTAAAAAGAACTCGTGTCGAGATGCCTCAAAGCACGTCTATGATATCGTCATAGGGGACGAATTTTGGATTTACGCGTATGGCTCAAAAACAAAACCGCAATCGATAGTATAGGTGTTCCAAGGTGATCTTAACTCGAACCTCGAACCAGCATTCATTAAATAAAAATAATTTAACTAGCTCCAACTTATTGGATTACTGATAACTGAAAAGTGTGCATTTAAAGATTTCCTAATTTTGTCATGGGAGGGGCAGGAGGGGAGGGGGGCGTGGTACAACATTGTACCATCAGTCCTCTATCGACAAGTAGTAAAACTAAGTATAGAATTAAATAGCTATACAAAAATAGTATTCTTATTCAAAAAGATTCAAAGTGGTATATTACATTGCGGACAAATTAGTTTTGTTCTGGTTTGCTTTTTTTCTAGCGCACATTTGGAGCAACGTCTGCGAGTTTGAATTGGCACCAGCAAATGCAAAGATACGTTTCCCAGCTGTCTCTGACGTTTAGATAAACGACCTGATGATTGGGATCTGCGAACGGCTGCAGTTTTCTTACCTTCTGATATTACTGACTCAGTTAATGTTATTAGAAATTCGATGGAAGGTAGTTTTTCTCTTCTAAGGTCGCAGTAAATTATCCAGGAATTTACTGCGGAAAACATTAGTAGACGGTAGACTACCATTTTGTAGACTTCCTATCGTATTCGTAAATTCCTGCCATTTAGTGGGCAGATTCAGGGCATGATACTGATATTTTTTTTCATCTTTCTATCTTGTCACTTAATGCAAGGAAGGCCAGATGTGCTGACCCTGAATGAAGACTCGCTTCTTTTTAATTTCTCATCTAGTACTGGTAGATTTTTTTTGTTTCGCATGCATGTTCCTAAAGCTGGGAACTCTAGAGTCTCAAGTAGATTCACAGAAGTAAAAAATCTATCGAAACATACCGTCACTTCAAGTCCTCTAATTGTACTTACTAAGCCTTTAACCACACGTTCTCCCAAAATACCATCGCACTGATTGTGTTCCCTTCCATTATATATAAAGCGTTTTTCAGTAAGAGCGCTTCAACTTTTTTTTTGAATAAAACACAAACGGTTTGACTTTTCCAACTAATTTTTTTTTTATTATCGAGTTTGAACATATACATTTAAGTATGAAATTCGATTTCTTTTGCATGACCACCGCGTGCACGTTTTACGAAGTCCAATCGTTGAACCCAATTTTCGACCACTCTTTTGCATACATCGGCCGAAATTCCAGCAATTTCGCGTTCAATATTGGCTCTGAGCTCACAAATCGTCGCCGACTTGTTACTGTAGACCAATGACTTCACATAACCCCAAAGAAAATAGTCTAGAGGCGTCAAATCACACGAGCGCGGCGGCCATTCGACCGGTCCATTTCTGGAAATAATGCGCTCATCGAACTTACTCTTCAACAAATCAATTGTAGCGTGGGCTGCGTTGCTTGTGGCCCCGTCCTGTTGAAACCACATGTTGCCTAAGTCCATACCATTCAATTGCGGCCAAAAATAATCGTTTATCATGTCGCGGTATCGATTTCCATTCACAGTAACGTGGCGATCGTTCTCGTCAACGAAAAAATATGGGCCAATTACGCCGCCGGCATGTAAACCGCACCAAACAGTGATTTTTTCAGGATGCAACGGTGCCTCATGAATCACGTGTGGATTGCTTTCTGCCCAGTAACGCATATTTTGCTTGTTGACAAAGCCATTGAGCCAAAAGTGAGCTTCATCACTGAAGATGATTTTTTGGAAAAAATCTGGATCATTTTCGAGTTGATCTTCAGCCCAATTTACGAATCGACGTCGCTTCAAATGGTCAAACGGCTTCAGTTCTTGTGTCAGCTTGATCTTGTACGGATGTAGGCCAAGATCTTTTCGCAAAATTCGCCACAATGACGACACAGAAAGGCCGAATTGTTGAGAACGTCGTGTGAGCGACACATTTGCGTCTTCTTGAACTGAAGCCCTGGGGGCAGCAATATTTTCAACACTTCGTGCACTTCTTGCTCTCACTGGCACCGGAACATTATGTAGCGAAAACGTAGATACAAATTTTTTCACTAGAAGGTCGGTTGTCGAACGTGATGGCTTGTTAAATGGACCGTAAAATGGCCGTAATGCTCTTAAAGTAGCAGCAACAGAACGATTATTTTCATAAAAAATTTGCACGATTTGCAATCGTTGTTCAAGTGTGTAGCGTTCCATGATGAAATGTATACTAATGAAGTTTACAAATGACAAGCGAAGAATAAAAAATAATGCGTCATTCGCCCTCCCTTTCGGAAAAAAGTTGAAGCGCATCTATTGAAAAACGCCTTATTAAAATCATATGTATACCCGATCTCAGAGTCGCATCGCAGCCACATTTTTATACCACGTTTTACTGGCTTGAGTGGGATATATTGTTTTAAACACGAATTTCCTTTAAATTTCGTTACTGATTCATTAATACTCTGCTTAGAACTATCCTGTCGGTATTTCTAAAATTTATTTTTAAGACATTCAACAACATCATCTATATAGTATGTTTTGCTACAGTCGATTGACTTTCGAGGAGGTACGAAATATAATTTTGATGATAAAAATTTATAGCGGTCACGAGATGTAGCAGATTTAATAGAATAATTACTCATGGGCGGATGGTTTGACCAGTGCCGGAACTTTGTTATAAGACATAACAAACATACAGCCTAGGAGAATTTGTATTTCTCCAACATCATGTTTAAAATATTATTCCGTTTTTTTGCTGTTCGAAATTCATCAATGCGCTCATTTGTGCATTGTACGATATACATGCATAGGCTACGAGGAAACAGCTTATGAAAAATTTCGATTGCCGAAGAAGTACGGGGGATTCCTGTATTTATATTACACTCACGATAATCACTTACAAATTGCTTAGGAACAAAATTTCCTTCAGGAGAAGACCATAACCGTCCTTGTTGTTGATGGGGTTCTTCTAATTCATAGATCAAAACGGTGCTTTCAACTTCTGACAATTCACTTTTCGACGATGAAAATGAACTAGATTCCTCGTTCTGCAAACCCGATTCCGGCTCATAATTGTCATCACTTCCGCTGGAAAAGTAACATTAGCAATAACAATAGCACCAAAGCTGAATCATCCTTCACCAACACAATGCGAACTCTCAGGTATTAGCTCTCGCAAGAGAGTTTTTGAGCATTCAAATGATCGAATTAATCGCCTTATAGTCTGAATTGGCACCTAGTGATATCTTTTTGTTCCGGAACATCAAAAATAAAATGCGAGGCTGGACTGTTTCAATGCCTGAAGAGTTGAGTTAAGGGCTAGAGTTGAAGGCTTTAAAGTTTCCTTTAGTTAGACTTTCTCTCTTATTATTTTTCATTGCAAAGTTATATATCTCTGGAAGTTCTTAAAAGATTTTCGTGAAACTTTGGCACATCATTTACGTCGTGCTATGCTTTAGAAGAAAGTAGAAAACCCAAAATCGATATTATTAGGTGCGCAACTAAGTTCTCACTGTTTTTTTGATGAAAATACAACTTTATTCTGAAAAAATGGTTACAAGGGAATCATTGAAAGTATTGCCCATCGCTGGCTACTACTTTTTCCCATCTTTCTGGTAGATCTCGTATACCGTCGTGGTTAAACTCTTCATCTTTTGAGGCTATCCACGGATCAAGAAATTTTTTTATGTCTTCATAGAATGAATGGAACTGCTGGTCAGCTAGACCATGTGCCATCGATTGGGTAAGGTGATAATCAGACGGCGCAATATCTGGAGAATATGGCGGGTGGGGTAGGATTTACCATTTCAGTGTTTCCAGGTAGGTTTTAAAGGTTTTGGCAACGTGAAGCCGAGCGTTGTCATGCTGTAGAATCACTTTTTCATGCCTCTCCGCGTGTGCTCCGCTCAATCGCATCAATTGAAGTCGACACCGATGCCCAGTGATGGTTTTGCTTGGTTTTAAGAGTTCATAATAAATAACTCCAACTTCGTCCCACCAAATACATAGCATAACCTTTGCAGCGTGAATAATGCGGCCGAGGCGACGACGTAGAAGCATGACCGGGCAGTCCCCATGTCTTTGTTTTCTTTGGATTGTTGTAATAAATCCATTTTTCATCACCCGTCTCGATGCGATGAAGAAAACCTTTCCCTTTTTGCCGCTGGAGCAGTTGTTTCCAAGCACGTTTCCAAACTTACCTACTTTCCTAGTTACTAAAAAAAAATAATTCATTCCTCAATGCCAAAAACCTTATCCTTCCAATCCGCATTGTGGCTGCTAAACCAAGCAAAATCAGTGGCATTGCATCAGTGGCGCCAGAGGAAGCGGGCGACCGCGGTAATAGCGCAGACCCACGACATTTGGCGAAGCCCTCAACCATCTGTGAGATCCTTCTGCCAGAAAAATTTGACACACAGATGGCGCTTCAAGCTGTAAAAAGGCGTTGTTCCTAAGCAACGACAGATTAACGAAACCAATGCAAGGCTGAGTCTTGTCGTGGCCCTATGCTCCCGAATGGAGTGGACAAGGAAAAAAAACAACAACAAAAATAAAAGAAACTTATCTAAGCTAACCAAACATGGTATATAGAACTTTCAAACGCCTTATGGTAAATGTAGTTCACAAACATATTTGGTAAAAAAAAATGATGTGGGTAACCACAAAATAAACATTCTAAAAATGTAGAAAGTAATAAATTATAAAAATTTCAAAAAAATTGTGGTCACACAAAGGCAATACCAGAAAAGAATTTCTCTGCATTACAACCAAATTACGAATATGATTTAATTTCGGTCACATTTACTTACCCAACTTTAGTGCAATGGGTTGTGGTGCGTGCGGCATAACGATGCAGATACGAATTTACGTTTTAATTATGTTAAAGAGCATAACGTAAGTTGTACAGCAACTATATAGCAGAAAAAAGAAAGAAATTTTAACCGAATTAAAAGCAAAATAAACAACGTAAAACGAAGTGCGAAGCAACAAATGTTCAGCTGAGCAAAAGCAAAAACATGAATGTAACAAATCTCCAAACTAGCCAATGCCTGAGTCCAGAGAGATAACAACAGTGTCGCGCAACCGACGGTCAACGACCAACCACTTTGTATATAATAAATACTTAGTTATTTATGTAAATGTGTTTTCTGTTATACTCGTATACACGCACACCCTGCCAGTTGCGAGGGTAAATTTAAAGCAGATCCTAGACAACAGCAAATGGAAAGGAAGGGTAGAAAAAAGGTAGACAAATCAGTAGAGAGTGTGAAAATAAATTAGCAGGGTTGAGTGAGGTTAAGTATCAGCTTCTCTCTAGACGAGGCTTAAATACCAAAAAGGGATAGTGTTGGAAGGCGGTCGCAGTACGGCATGAAGATATGCAAAATAAAACCATACAGATGACAAATTTGATGATGAGCGCTTATAAGACTATCTTTTGAAGAGGAGGTGTACGTATATGCTAGGGTGCTGAATTGTGCAGTACCTTTCCAACAAATTAAGAGTATTAAGAGAGTATTAGACTAGATTTGTGGGGGGTTGGACAAGTCGAAGCGCACAGTCTGAAAGACAATTGTACTGCACCCGAATAGATAACTCTAGAAATAATAGGAGACACGATAAAAACAACTTTGATGAGAAGAAGACAATGTTGACTTGAGGCCACTATTCTGCGAATCTTTTGGATTCATTAATGAATCTTAAGTAATTCGAAAGAGGAAGAGAATGAAGCTTATCCATACTCAGTACATCGCAAATGGCTTAAGTATGATTCTAGAAAACGCCCGACAGCTAGAGAGAAAACGCTATGCATAGTCTCAATTGTCTCAAGACTGAACTTATTGGCGTATGATTCTCATAGTAGCCATATGCGGACCATAGGCGTTTTGATTTGTGACAATACCTACCAGCACTATCAGGTCCTTCTCATTAAGTTTTAGCAGAAAGGTCGATTTTCTGTTCGGTTCTTCCACAAAGCACTTGGCTACTCTGCCGGAATCCAACCCAGACCCATCATCTATCGGTAAACCTCATTTGAACTAGCTAATCCATAGTTGAATCAATGCAGAATTGACACCTAGAAATGCTTCAGGGCCTAGTCGTCTGCTGGCGGACGACGTTGCCTGTCTGATAACGGGCCCTTCGCTTATGAACATCTGTAGAAAATTGAAGAAAACTCTGTATATGATTGACAATTGGTGCCGTGCGAATAGGCTATCGGCGAACCCCACCAAAACTGGTATTACCCTCTTTACCAGAAGGAGGAAGCTTGATGGATTCGTTCTGCCTAAGCTAAAAGGAGTCACAATCCATCTTTCGAAAGAAACTAAATACCTTGGTGTAATCCTCGATAGTAAGTTCCTCTGGAAATTACACATTAAAACAAAGGCATCCAAAGCACTGACAGCCTTCTGGCAGTGCAAAGTGTCTTTGACAAAACGTGGAGTCTTTCTCCTAGCAATATCCTTGGATCTACACGGCTATGATAAGACCTATTATCACCTACGCATCAGTGGTCTGGATGAGTAGACTATCCCTAGTGGGAGTCAGGAGGACCTTATCGAGACTACAACCCACTGTGGCCATCTGTTGCACCGGATCTTTTCCGACTACTTCAGGCCCAGCATTAGATGCTCTGATTGGTTTGCCACCACTTGATGCTTCCATCCAAGGAGAGGCCTTGAAGGTCATCTGCAGGCTGAAACACAATGAGAGCTGGTACAGCCCCTGTGCGGCATTGGAAAACAGAGAAGACATGGATTTTGGTCCAACAATTCTTTCCATGCCCCTTTACTCCATGTTATCAAGAGTCGTACTTGAAAAGAGATACAGTGTAGTGCTGCCAGAGGCTCAGTTGTGCTCAAACTCTGAAAATGAGCCCGACAAATGCTGTTTTCGCATTTTCACGGATTGCTCCAGGACCGAGCATGTATCCAGCTCTGGGGTCGAAGTGGAATCCAGCGGGACAAAACTGCAATTTGCTCTTCGAATGCATGCATCTGTATTGGGGAAAACCGATGTAGAGGCAGATCTAAATGTGTCTGCAGCGACACCCAAGCTGCGGTCACGGCCTTAGACAGCCCCCAACCACATCGGGGGTAGTCGAGTCCTGTAAGTCCAGGTTACACTATGTCGGCAGATATGGGTCCCGGGACACGTGGGTATCGTGGGCAACGGGACCTCTGACTCCTTAGCTAAGATGGTCTCTGAGGCCAACTTCAGAGCCCGTTTTGCCAATTCCCTTCTGCAGCCATCAAAGCCACGGTTAGCAAATGGGTAACTACCACCCACAAACGAGCTTGGCAGGCTGAGAGAGGCTGCAGAAGGACTAAACTCATGTTACCTGTAATGTCCAATCGACTGTCGCAAACCCTCCTTTCATTCAGCAGAGGGGAGTGCAGACGGCTGGTTGGACTGATGACGGACCACTTTCTGTGGGCAAAGCACATGGAAAGGTTGGGCATCTTAGACAGTGTACTCTGCCCAGCTTTTGAAGAGGACGATCAGACGGCGGACCACTTCGTGTGCGTCTGCCCCGCCTTCGCTCGAATTAGGTTTGAGGTCTTTGTTACTGATGAGTTAAGAAGCGACCATCTTGGCTCCTTGGCACCACAAGATCTACTCAGATTTCTTCGGAGATCGGGTAGATTTAAAGAAAATTACAAGGGAATCCAAGTGTAGTACAATGGGCTTAATTCGTGTCTAAGTGCTGCACTTGCCTTTTGTCCCGACAAAAAGTAGTTTTTGAAAACTTGGAAACGTTTCTCTGGCATTAAGCGATTCATGATCACTTTTCGAATTTTAATATTGAGAAATCTCAACACAGTTTGCATTGCTCAGTTGTCAGCCAATAGTTATCGATATCGATAATTCTCATGCAGCTAAAAAAACGTCCGATATTTGCAAGTTCCTTTTCCATTAGCTGCAAAACTTGAAATTGAATACTTGTGACAAAAAAGGGATTTATTCGAATTAATATTTATTTAGTTTTAAAATTTGAATTATAGAATTAATTTCTACATTATTTGGGTATATAACGCGGCTATCGATAAATTATTCTGACAATTTACACAACCGATTAGGTGGTGCAACTGATTTTATTATGAAAATAAATGTCTATTAGTGAAAACTTTGCTTCGATTTTACGGCAGACGTCGCGTTAATTGAAGATCGGCTTTCCATTGCTCGTTGGTGTAATTTAAAACTTCTGGTTCGATAAGCAATCAGCCAAAAACAGGTACTTCAAATAAATACCAGATCAACTCTAAATATCGTCAATGTCTGTGAAGTAAGTACGACTGTATGCAAGAGATCCAAAGGCAGTCAATTCCTTAGCCTTTTATACACATGAACGACCCTAGTTTTGCATAGCAACTTGGGCATGAAACCATATAGACTCCAATTACCTGAGTAGCTCAAAATTGATGCGCGTAGAAAACATAACGTTACATTATTCGGTGAATAAGTTCGGGAGTGCCTAGAAAATTACCTCAACTTTGGACGAAAAATCAGTCTTGGCTATGGCGCGCATTTTTGAATGAGTGCCATTCTATGTAAGCAAGCAAAATTGCCATGTACGAGGCGACTCCAACCCACCGAAACCTGAAAAGGTTCAAAATTGCCATGCGGTCACAGAATATTATTGTTTAGTGTGGTTTTTTGGGCAAAATTCAAAGATATAGACATGGAAAATATGTAACTTCAGTAGAAAGGAACTAGCGCTTGCCAACAGAGAAAGGTGTGATGGGCATTTTGCGTGGGAGATTTGAGGTTATGGTTAACTGTATCGCTCACGGAGGTGACTGCATTAAGATATTTCTTGCGAAGCTTTTTGAGATGAAGTCAAGTCTTTAACTTCTTTTTCTGCTTTTAAAAACCAACTGCGTTTCAGTGATGGCACTTAACAGTTGTTTCTCTATTTATGCACAAAATAGCAAATTCAATATTTGTAGGCACTAGAAAATTCATATGAATTTTTGATTGTTATTTTGTTATTGAAATTTGCAACTTAGGTTTGTTTTTAAGAGTTGAGATGGAAAACAAAAAAGCTATCAACCTTCGCATTCTATTTGAAAAAAAAAGAAAAATCGCTTCCATCTTTATTCAACTTTCACGCTACTGTTCATTCCACAATTATCTTTTACTCTCCGTTGCACTTTGAATTCTTGCACAATTCAATTTTCAACATTTTCACGCAAATACAATTATTTTGCTTTGCTGCTTGCTTTCATGTTCACCAAACTATGAATGACTATGGAAGTGCTGCTATTCTTCTTCTGCCTCTTCTCTTCTCTCCAATGCAACGCTCGCTTTTTACTCAACTGTGAGTGCACTTAAAGTTACGTATACGCAATGGCGCACTATCGCTCACATTGGACCAAACAATAAGGAGAATAGAGGAAAATAGAAAAAGAGTAAGCAAAAAACAACAACAAAAAAACGACTTATTAATGCAAGTTTTAAAATGTTGATATTGCTGCTCTTGCGAAGTTCTGCGTTCTTCTGTTGTTGCTGGGTCTTGACAGTAGCTGTAGCTGAAGCTTGTAACTCACTTGTTGGCAGCTTAAAATGGCATAAATCACGCGAAAGTGTCATAAAAATGTTTGTTGCAGTCAAGTGTGACAGCGAAATGTGAGTTAGTGAGAAAAAAAGAGATGTTTTCCGAAAGTTTTGATGTTACAGCAGAAGTGCAGAATGTAGTGGGGTTTACCTGTCGTCGCTTTACGGTGCCGATAATGAGCTAAACTTTCATGGTGGGTTGCTCGGATGAGCGGAATTCAGTTAACTTCTGTTTCGCTGCTGCTGTTTAACATCTAGTTTTTGAATCACATCACTACAAAGTAGAAAGTTTTAGTATTTGCAAATATTTTACAAAAGTTACGCATAAAGATGAGTTGATCATTATTCTGAATGAGAGTGGAAGAAATAACAATTTGCAGCGGAGGTCTAATCGACTTTTGACAATGGAAAATGGATAAATTTGCAGTAAGTTTGTTTAGAAGAAATTTTTCTAAAAGAACAAAATCATGTTTTTCGCTTCTGCTTCGCTCGATTACAAAAAAAATAAAAAACATTAAATTACACTGTGTGACAAAAAAAAAAAAATTAAATATACTTTTATGGAGACTTAGCACAACTTGTAGGTATAGTAAAACTAAGAAAAATGGTATAGGAGAAATTTCCAATACACCCCTAAAATCTCATTTTATGGCCATAAAACCGTTTTTCAGTATGTTGATGTGAAGAATAACTCCTAACTTCGCCAATTTCCATCCGATTTCGAATTTGCTTTCTTAGTTCGAAAGAACGAAAACAAGCCTTTTTGACAGTGTGTTGACAATTTTTCTGAAATGACCACTGACGAGACTGTAGACGGAAGTATTTGGAATTTTTTTTATTTTTTCTCTATTTTTTCAACTTTGACATAATTTTTACGATATTATCCGATATTGAGGAATTTTTTTAGTACACTACTGTTATAGTAAATTTAATTTTGCGTCGAATGAGCTATATTTGACTGTAATTGAATTAAAATGTGTGGGTTTTAAGATTTTTTCTTTTTTTTTACTACGAGATTTGGTATGCGTTTCGAAGCATGAAAATGATAACAAGTGTCATTATAAACACATAATATTTATTGGAGTATTGTGCAGTGCAGCACTGTACGGTATGGTACGGTGCGGTACGGTGCAGTACACAGCGGAACTGGTTCCAAACTTAAAAATGCAGTGGAAACGGCCCTTTGGAGTTTAGTATGGTACGGTACAATTGTCATTCTCTTCATCAGTTTTGAATACTTCTCTGTATGAAATTCGATCATCATCATTCATCTGAAGTCGTCATCAACTAAATTCTATTGTTTAAATCGAGAAGCGAGAAGTAAGTCACGAGAAAGATCCTGAAAATCTGAATTTGATACAATGTGTCGTTCTGAAGACTTAGAACCAGACGGAAAGTATGCTTCATCATCAGGTTTATCAGTTTGATCATCATCAGCAATGAGTTGAACTTCCTTCAGTTCCTGCAGTTGAGTCAATCATATCGTCCAAGACTACGGGGTTCTTAACAGTTGCAACATCAGCATACTTTATGTGCTGTCGAGCTTTATAATGATGACCGTTTACGTCCGTTTTATAAAGATAACAATCAACTGGTTTATGATAAGACTGATGATGCCACATCATCGGAGAATATAGAGAAATTCGACTTTTCTGGCAACGTTTTGATTTATATCTCTTGAATTTCAATGAAACAAGCAATAAAACTTTGACGTTTTATTAAGGTTAAATTATAATAACAAACTTCTTTTGTTAATCAATGTACAATGTGAACTTAGGTACACTTGGGAGCTTTTTCATATTTCTATTGAAAAAAAAAATGTGCTATAATATGTCAGATATTTTCGTAAGTTCTAACCATTTCTGTTGTATGCAGTACAGTGTACTCTTATGTATACATATACACTCCAATAAATATTACGTATCTATAATAACGCATCAAAACACGTCCTTATTCCCATTTAGCGTAAGTTATACCTACATACCAAATTAGTAAAAAAAAAAAATTAAATCTTAAAACTCACACAACTCTATTAATTTTAATTCAATTACAGTCAAATATAGCTCATTTGACGCAAACTTAAATTTACTATAACAGTAGTGTACTAAAAAAAATCCTCAATATCGGCTAATATCGTAAAAATTATGTCAAAGTTGAAAAAACAGAGAAAAAATAAAAAAATTCCAAACTACAGTCTCGTCAGTTGTCATTTCAGAAAAATTGTCAACACGCTGTCAAAAAGGCTTGTTTTTGTTCTTTCGAACTAAAAAAGCAAATTCGAAATCGGATGGAAATTGGCGAAGTTAGGAGTTATTCTTCACATAAACCTACTGAAAAACGGTTTTATGGCCATAAAATGAGATTTTGGGGGTGTATTGGAAATTTCTCCTATACCATTTTTCTTAGTTTTACTATACCTACAAGTTGTGCTAGGTCTCCATAAAAGTATAATTTCACTGTCGCACAGTGTTATTTATTGAAATATTATCAATATTTTGATAACAAATTTCTGTATGTAAAAATAGAAATAATAATCCACTTTTTACGGTTTTTGCAGCTAAGAAGGTCAGAAAATCATAACTGATGCAAGAGGCATCCTACTTTTTCCTTTGTGAGCCCGAAAAAATGGACGATTGTCATAATTTTTTTTAAGTATGTTTTAGAACTTTTATTCAAATGAGGCATATAACATACTGAAGGGTAACTCTCTAAGAATACATTTTGGTGTTTTTATTTAAAAAAAAGTTATTATTTATTGTTGATATCGCCCCTCCCCCGAAACGCCTTTTTTCAGAAGGGGCTTACGGTGATCACGGTAACGCATGAGCAGCTCAACTCAAATCAAAAGAATTAAATGATTATTGTAGAAAAATTTTTTTTACTGAATCTGAACGGTTTATTTACCCGAAAAAGATTTTTCTCGATATCAAACCCACTTTGCACCAAAAACACGATTTTTGAGGGGTTGAAAAATTAAAAAAAAATGTATTCCAGCGAACTATGCAAATACAGGGTGGCGCACGAATCGTGCTACAAAAACAAAACGTAATAACTTTTTTTCTAATCAATGTATTTAACTTTTTGTTTTTTTATTGTATAGATAATTCAATTTTATTTTATGTAACTAATTAGTTTTGAAAATAATAAAACGCAAATGACCTCCATGCTCATTCACGCATATGCGACACCTGATGAGAAAATTGTTCATTGCGCACTGAAGGGTTGAAGTCGGGATCGCCTCAATTATTGTTGTGATGGACTGCTTCAATTCAGTCAAATTACTTGGCTTTGTTTTACACACCTCTTGTTTGAGATAACCCCATAAAAAAAATCTGGTGCAGTGAGGTCAGGTGACCTTGGGGGCCAGCGGAAAGTGGAATTTCTGGATATCAATTTATTTCTAAATTTTCGTTGGAGCTCCTCCATAACCGGTCTGGCTATATGTGCAGTTGCTCCATCTTGCTGGAACCAAATGCTGTTAAAAGGGATACGTCTTCGCCGCAGTTCTGGATAAAAAAACTCCTTCAACATGTTTAAATAACGGTCCCCATTTACAGTCGCTGTTACACCGTTTTCTTCGAAGAAGTATGGCCCGACAATGCCCCTTGATGAAACTGCGCACCACACTGTGACTCGTTCTGGGTGCAGTTCCATCTCATGGAGTATTTGCGGATTTGATTGACTCCATATACGGCATTTTTGCTTGTTTACATTGCCGTTTAGATCAAAATGGGCCTCATCAGACATAAACAAGCAATTTATGAAGTTGTTGTCTTCTTCGGCCATTTCAATAATTTTTTGGCAAAATTCCAGGCGAATAGGCAAATCCAGAGGGTTTAATTTGCTTGTAATTTGAACTTTGTACGGAAACAAGTTTAAGTCATCATGAACTATCCGCTGCAATGACCGTCTGCTAACTCCAATTTGCGCCGACAAGTTACGAGTCGAAACTCTTGGATTTGCCTGAATTGGCGATGCTACAGCCGCGATTGTGGCTTCGACCCGAACATGGGGATCTCGATGGTACGGTCTGCGTGCGATGCTTCCAGATTCAGCAAACATGTTCACCAGCCTCATAATGGTCCATCTGCTCGGGGGAGTGCCGCCAAACTCCCGCCTAAATTCCCTTTGGACGGAAATGGTGGACTGCAAAGCATGGTACCGCTGCACTATCCAAATCCTCTTTTCGGTATCCCAAGCCTCCATTGTTTGTAAATCTAAATACTAATCTGCAAAATAAAAAAAAAAAAAAGCCGATTACTCACACAGAAAAAAAGTTATTACGTTTTGTTTTTGTAGCACGATTCGTGCGCCACCCTGTATTTATAAAAAGTGAACCGTTCAAATTCTCGAGGTTGTAACTTCGAGTAATTAAAAAAAAGTTGATGCAAATCGGTCATAAAGTTGTTGATAAATAATGATCACTGCGACGGTAATTTAAAAAAAACACGACTTCGAGGTATTTGCGTCTAAAGTTTTGCGAGCACTTCATTTATGGATAAGGTCGCGCGCTTCCACGGTCTGTAACTTTCGTTCTAGTGCTCCGATCTTTATGATTTTTTGAATTTATATTTTTAAGATGATGTAATTTTAGAATGTGCCATAAAAAAATTTTCGATTTTTTAGTTCAACACAAGGAATATAAGCCCTTAAGCTAAACAAAAATAAGTCCAAATTATCAAGCGGCACTCAGAAAACTTGGCCATGGGACCTGATTAAATTTTTAAAGGTTTGCTCACTTGCGACATTAGAGGTGTGACACTCGCTTACAAGAAATTGCACTTGAGCAGGGTGAAGAAAAGTGAAAAAATTTAAAGTTGGTGATTTTTTTTATATAAATGGAAATAAACTGCGAACGGTTTAAAAAATATATTTGTATTACAAATAAACAAATCTATATGTGACTATCTAATTCTTGCATAGAAGGAGCGGATTTAACATAAATTTAGTCGGATAAAAGCAAGCTTTGAACTTTGAGTATACTTCCTTTTTTGACCGGCTGGTAGTATGAGATTTATATCGAACTGGATCCGAACTCACCGAGCAAAGACTTGCTCATAGGCACGTCTTTTTGAATACGAAGTATTTTATCGACATACAAATTTAACTTTTCATCCACTTTAGCGCAAAATGTTTAAAGTTAGCAACCGTGGCTAAGGGAGCCGATTTGTAGAAAGGGATCGGAAAAGCTTCTTAAAAGCAAAACACTCATTATTGAATCATAGTTTTGGTAGATTTACGCAATGCTTTTTTAGGAAGTGTGTGCCTCTCACATTTTCTGAAAGGAATAAGTAAGAGAAATATAAAAAAAGCTTACTCTTTTGACTATTAAAAAGGCAATTACTTGCATTTTCTTTTTGATACCTATAAGAGTAAAATCTTCTTTTAGAGATATTGTCCCCACAATGGGGAATAATAAAGTCATATAATGGATATGGGAATAAGTCTCCGCCCTCGTAAAAGAGGTGTTTCTGCTGATACTATTTTTGTGTTCGCTCTAATAATACACTGGTGATTTGAAGGTGTATACCTGTATGTGAGGCATCGATCGCAGTAGTTGGCATTCATTTGAAGTGTAAAGAACTTCTTTTATCTGACGTCAAAAATGTCTACGTCAACACTGAAAAAACAGCATTTGTAGGAAGTCACGCTAATTATAATTATTAGAGTAAAGTCGGGTATTGTGGGCACCATTTTACTTTGATATTAATTCCTGCCAAAATAATCGTAATGGGAAAGTGATCTTAGTTTCTTACTAACAGATATTGAATTATCTTTACATTTCACTGCAAAATATACCCTAATAGAATCGTTTTCGCCTGATAATATAGAAAAACTGAAACCATCTTAAAAGTTGATGAAAAGAAAAATGGTGGGTAATGTGGCCCAGGGTATTTGGGTAAGGTGGGCCACTAGCTAAAATCGTCAAAAACAATTGTAAGAGTTTAAAAAAGCCAATGAATTTATTTATATATTGTATTTTTTTTAATTTTAATTAATGAACTTCTTAGTTGACTATATGAAAAAAAATGATTAGACCTAAATAAATATAAATCCACATTCTGTATAGCAGATGGTGGAAATTTGAGTTATCATACTATTGCATAAGTAAGTCTTATAACATTTTTACATTTTCTTTTGTGAAACCCATTGATATATTGTATTAAAAGACGATCCCGTTGGAGAGCGAAAACTAAACTCATTTTTTGTGCCTGTACAGGAATCCATGCAGCCAACCTTTCCCTGCAAATTGCTTAAAGACCGAAAATTGTTTGGCACTTTATTTCTTTTCACCAATTGAAACGCCAAGGAACGAAAATCGTGTCCTGTGAGGCCGCAAAGTCTTGAATCCATTTCTCATGTATATTTTACAAGATCTTTTTCTGTGGCGCTGATCTGGACAACGTTTATTTTCAACAAGACGGCACTATGTGCCACATAAGCAACGACACCATTGATCTTTTACGGGAAAAGTGTCCGGACCGTGTTATCTCTCGAAGAGGTGATCACAATTGGCCACCGAGATCTTGTGATTTAAAGCAATCCAGTACAAGAAGTCAACAAAGTATGTTATTAGCGACTGCTTATTGCTCTCTCGAGTTTTTATACAAGGTGGCGCAAAATTAATAACTCTATTGGAAATTTTAAAATGTAGCATATGACGTCATATGTCAGGTATACATCAGTTTCACACTTGTGAACTAGACAGCTGCAGTATACAAACATACAAGCAATGGAGGTTGTAAAGGTCAAGTAAAGATTTTTTATTCAGTAAAAAAATTATTCAAAACTCAATTAATTTGATGATTAATTTTGCGCCACCTTGAACAATACCTGTTACCCAGCTACATGCGACTCAAAAGAGGGTTGGAAATCAAACTCATATAACATAAAGTTAGATTAGAGCCTATATAGACTTGTTGAGTGCAACATCGGCTACGGCGGCCGCCTGATTAGTTACTTCACCTACTTATGAAAGACCACCACGAATTTGGCCTTGTAAATTCCATTGATGAAAAAATAACAGAAGATGTGCTCCAGTGTTGTTCATATATATGTACCTGTATACATTTTAACACTCTTTCATGACTAATAGATATTGAACCCAAATTTCGCAATTAGCGGACGGAAAACAGTGACAAAAACTTCGTCATCTCAAACGCAATCAATGCATGACTTTATGCAAAGCATCCGTCACTAATAAATATGCAGAGATATTGTGAAATATATTTTCCAATTGTGCTGCTTAAAATAATACCTTTAAGAAGCAGCTTCTCGTAACTGGCCTGCAACATCTGTTACAAAAGCATTTGTTGTGCAAGCAAGACATTTTGCAGCTTTAGCATGCCTTTCGCAGCTTCTTCCTTTCACTGTTCCTTCTCTCTACCGGTGAGCTTAATTAGTGTTTGTGTTCGCCTTGATTTGCTTGTGTCGGTTTGTGTCGCGTTGATTGTATTAAGCGGCATTTATTATTTCATATACAACTTAACCGCTTGCAGCACAGCAACACCAACTTCAACCTAATGCAAATACAATGGCAACAAAAAGGCAGAGCGCGACAAACCAACTAACAAATGTTTTAATAAAACTAATTTACAATTCCGCACTGTTGTTTCTCGCAAGCCTTCTTTCCTCTACCTCTGCTTGCTCTGCGTGCCTCGCTTGTACCCGCACATTTACTTTGGTATTATTTTTTCTACGCTTTCTCTAGATTTCATGTGGCTGCGATTTTCTCTACTTCTGCAGCAGCGTATGCTGTCAGTCGTTAATGTCATTGTAAGTTGTTAGCCAGTTGCCTGGGAAATTTCATTAAAATATAATTAGCCAACATATTTATTGTTCGGTGTTGCGTGCGGCGGCTAAGGAAAAAGGGCAGTGAAAAGCTGCAAGAGCACAGCATATGAAGGCGAATGAAAATGTAGAGAAATGTTTATTAAAGTGTTGCGTGTTGCAGTATTGTTACGTTGCAGAGCGAAGCGAGAAATAATGAGGTACGCGCTAATATGCGCTTAATGAAATACTAAACAGAAAATGTTTGCTACAATAAGATCAAAAAGACTTGTAGCTTTCAAAAAGTAATCTATGTAGAAATATCCTAAATATAATAATACTGGATTCAGCACTAAGTTTCAACCCTTTAATGGCTACACAAACTCTAGAGAAGATTAGACAAAATGCTAAATAAAGGGTGATCAGGTTGGAGGTACTTTTTCGAATAGGGGGTTTCGTGAGATCACGCGGAACTACTGTCAAAGTTAGGTTAGGTTAGGTTAGGCTAGTTTAGTCAGGTTGCTTGTTTAACACAAGACACGCGGTGGCCCTAAGGCCCACTGTGATGCCTGCATTTGTTTTCTCTCTAAGTTGTTTAAGTCACTTGGATCTTCTTAAGAAGGTAACTCTTTCCTACAGTAAGGCATTTTGAATATTTCCCAGGTCTTCGAAGAAATAATCGCAAAGATATTTGGTGCGGCTTGTTTGAAGTGCGGAACATTCACAGAGAAGGTGTGGTACAGACTCAATTTTTTCTTCATATCCACAGCTCCTGCACAAGTCATAGTGAGGTACACCCATTCTACTGGCTGCCAACAGTGCAGTGACCCGTTGTAACATCCAACCAGACATTTTTCCCTCTTAAGTTTCACTTTTTGGGCCAGCGCGCTTTGAAGACCCTGCAGTTGGTAGTCTGAGACTGCGTTATATTGGTTTCCGCGATTACGCTCAGGTCAATCGTAGTGCATAATTCGTTTAGTAGAGAACTACTCGCTGAAGGTCCACCTCAGAGTCTATTCTTGCACACTCATCCGCTCTTTCATTTCCCTCCACTCCAGAGTGGCCGGGAATTCAACAAGGTGTGGCGTTATGTTGCTGGATGAGCGAGAGTGACTACTACCTACTACTGTCAAACACAATATTTTTTAGTATTGACTGACATTTCATTATGGAAAGACTTACGCTTCAACAACGTTTACAAATCGGACAATTGTTTTACGAAACAGTGTTCATTGCGCACTCAGGCCAATTTATGGTACACATAACTTAGTTTGTCTGAAGAGTAGTCCTAGGCCTTTCAAGAATAGTCACAATATTCATTGAAAAAACCATTCGGTGCTGGCTATGGGCTGGAGGATTCATCGGCCTACATTTCTTCAAAGGTGAGAACGTCAAGGCGACATGATAAAAGCCTTCTTGATACTGAAAATTGAAGCCCGCCATCTCCACAACATTTGGTTTCAACAAGACGACGCTACTTCCCATACAGCCCGTGAAACAATGGATTTACTGCATAGTCATTTCGGTGAGCAATTTATTTTCTGAGACTATAAAAGTCACAGCTCTCGAATTTGGTGGGTGTTTTTATCCGGCATTGTTCGTTAGATATCCGTAGGACTGCTTGAAGTCTTTTCTGCAGTAGCTGTCTGGAGGATAAAGTGGAATCATCTCTCCTCTGCTGCGCTGCTGTCGTCAAGCTGAGATTCAGGCATCTCGGCTCTCACTTTTTTGCTACGCTTGCAGATATAGCTGCCGCCGTAGCCGAATGGGTTGTTGCGTGATTACCATTCGGAATTCACAGAGAGATCTTTGGTTCGAATCTCGGTGAAAGCAAAATTAATAAAAACATTTTTCTAATAGCGGTCGCCCCACGGCAGGCAATGGCAAGCCGCCGAGTGTATTTCTGCCATGAAAAAGCTCCTCATAAAAATATCTGCCGTTCGGATTCGGCTTGAAACTGTAGGTCCCTCCATTTGTGGAACAACATCAAGACGCACACCACAAATAGGAGGAGAAGCTCGGCCACACACCTAACAGAAGTGTACTCGCCAATTATTTATTTTTATTTTTTTGCAGATATAGCAGCTGTGAACATTACATACCTAGTGAATATCATTATCAGCTTCAAACTATTAACGGCGTGTAGTGAATCACCGGTTGGTCATCATTTTCCTAATCAAAGCCTTTTTTCTTTTTCCCACTCTCTTGGGTTCTTTTTCTTTGCGACGAAATTGCGACTTTGCCCAAATAGGCCCTCGCTTGTACAAAATACAAAATTCAAATCATTCAATTCAACATCACAGTACAAAATTCGAAATCACCTTCTGTTGCTATTGTCTTGCCTTTTATATCCTAGTGCAAACTAAAGGAGGGAACGTGGTGTGAACTGTTAAAACAATTAGGTAACAAAAATTAGAGCGACGAGAGTAGAACACTAGTGAATATAACGCAGAAATTATGTCGACGATGACATCGCCGTTGGCGTTGGCAGTGGCAGCGATTGCGGTGTGCGTCTGCGGCGGATTCAGCAAAGCTGTGCTGGAGATCATAAACATGTCGAGAGACTGCATTCTAATGTAAGTGCACATAGTGAAAACGAAAAATTTACGTGATATTTTTTGCAAAGGGGGCATGAAGACAGGGCATAACTCATCTTTTTCAGTTCCTGAAAATTTGATTAATAATTTAAAATTTTAGTTTTTATAATAAAATTTAAAAAAAACATCAAACTTCAACAGAGCATATATTTGTTCTCTATATAAAGTATTTTCTTTGGGAAAAGATAAAGCGAAGTTGGTGAAGAAAATCGATGCAAAAATGAGAAAAATGTGAATGCTCAAATGAAAATACCCAAATCGCAAAATGTCAAACTTATGCGCATATAAAGGCAGGGGCCCCCAGGTTTTGTCAAAACGCCGAAGTAACGCCATACTCACGTATGGTACCAATAAACCTTTGAGCAGAATAAAATGAAATTTCACGAATTTTTTACACAGTACTAACTGATTGTATATCTATAAAACTATTCAATAAAATCTCCATTAGCTGCGATAACCTCATCGATCCGGCTCCGAAAAAACGATTGCATGCTCGAATCAAATTATCCTTATTAATATCGACCATAACTATATTATTTGCAGTCTTCGGAGAAGTAATTTTGTTATGTGAATGATTATTGGTTTCCCACTCAACTGCGCTTCATACGTTGTAATCCAGAGGATTAAGGTATGGGGCGTTAGACGACACCGACAATTTGGGTGTTATGTGGGGGTGGAAATTTTCATCCATCCAATCTTGTTTCGCCATAGCTTTGCGAGCATTTCTTTCGTCAGAAAAAGATCGTAACACCTCAGGCGTGTCAGGGTATTTTTAAATTTTATTTTTATTTTGTTTACAAGGCATTTTGATCGGATAACTCCATCTAGACTATCTTTTTCGCATAGCGTAGAACAAATCGACGGATAAGACGCTCAAAACCTTAAAACTTCCTCGCAAGGACTGTCATTGATTTTGGAGGGTCCTTCTCAATGATCGCTAGCACTTATCAGACAAAGAGTTTGCATTGGTTGCTTTCGTAGACATAGAAGGCGCCTTCAACAATATAAATGCAAACGCTATAGTAGATTCATTGGAAGATTTTGGAGTTGAACCACATGTCGTAGCCCTGATAGAAGATATACTCATCAAAAGAAAGGTAACGGCTAAATTAGGAAGCACTACTCTAAGCAGACAGGTCTGCAGAGGCACACCGCAAGGTGGAGTCCTCTCCCCTCTTCTTTGGATTTTGGCAGTAAACTCCCTGTTACTGACCCTGGAAAGAGGGGGTTGCCACGTCACAGCTTACGCAGATGACGTAGCAATCGCCGTTAAAGGCAAATATCCTAATACCCTTATGGATATTCTGCGCTCTAACATGGCCACGCTTAGAAGCTGGACTGAGAGCAGGGGACTCGATATAAACCCCTCAAAAACTCAAATAATTCTCTTTACAAAGAAAGATAGGCTCCCTATAACCTCCCCGCTAATTTTTAAGGGTGTGGAGATTCCTTTGAAACAGGATGTCAAGTACCTAGGACTCATATTAGACAGGAAACTCACGTGGAAATCTAATATTGAGGAAAGAGTAAAGAAGGCCAACGTTGCATTATACACTTGCAAAAAAGCGGTCGGTATCAAATGGGGACTAACACCCCGTATTACGCACTGGCTCTATACTTCGGTAGTTAGGCCAATCTTAATGTACGGAATACTTGTATGGTGGCCATCTGCTCAAAAGGCGACTTACGCTAAAATCATGAGTAAGGTCCAAAGAACAGCTTTTTTATGCATCTCTGGCGCTCTAAGGACTACTCCAAACAAAGCGCTGGAAATGCTAATCAACTTACCTGCCCTAAATCTGGTAGGAAAACACGTGGCCGCCGCCTCGGCGCTCAGACTAAAAAGTATGGCGCTATGGAAAGACCGGTGCTTTGGCCACGCTTCCATTTTGCACTCTCTGAATAGTCATAAACAAGAAATAGACTCTCTATCCCTAGACTCACCTTCGAAAGGCTCTTCAAGACGAGTATACCGTCAAGAAGGGAGTGGCATACAACAAGGCCATGGAGAAGGGGAGAATTAAACTTTTATACAGATGGCTCCAAGCTAGACGATAAGGTTGGCTACGGAGTTTTCTCGAAGGAATTAGGACTGGGACTATCCGTTCGACTACCAGACTACTGCAGCGTCTATCAGGCAGAGGTACTAGCTATAAAAGAAGTGGCTACATACCTAAATACGCACGCCGTAACAAAAACGACTATAAATATATTCTCGGATAGCCAGGCGGCCATCAAATCAATGAATGCGGCTTTACTAAGATCGAAGGTTGCACAGGAATGCCGGGCAGCTCTAAATGATATTAGTGACGTATTCCAGGTCAACCTTATTTGGGTTCCGGGACATAGAGATATTGAGGGAAACTGTAAAGCAGATGAGCTAGCCAGAAAGGGTACCGCTCTCCAACTGCTGAGTGATAAAGGTGCCATTGGAATACCCATGGCCACGAGTAAACTAATAATAAAAAACCACTTTATCCAAGAGGCCAATAGGTCATAGAGAAATGAAGATACGTGTCTAACAGCTAGGATACTATGGCCGCAAATAAACAAGAAAAGAACAAAGGAGCTGCTTAGTCTCTCAAGAGACAATATCTCGAAGGCCGTGGCTTGTTTAACCGGTCATTGGCTATTTGGCAGGCATTCCTCGAGACTAGGAGTTTTCTCCCATGAATATTGCAGAAGCTGCAGAGATGAGGAGGAGGAAGAAACAGTTGAGCACTTCCTTTGCAATTGTCCAGCCCTAGCTGAAATCAGAGCAGGTTGTCTAGGTAAATACTTTTTTAATTCTCTTACAGAACTGTCTGGCGTGGGGTTGGCATCAATACTACGCTTCATAAGAGCCACGAAATGGTTCCACGAAGGAAGATAAATGAGGTTCCCGTGTAGCACAGTGGTATCACAACGGACCTGTAAGGTCTAAGTGAGTTGGTCGTGCAGGCCGACTACCACCATAACCTAACCTAACCTATTGAATGAATTCTGCAGATTGGATAGTGTCAGAACGTTCCGATTCGCCGTCTGATGCTTTCTATTGACGGTGAACCTTATGAGCAATTAACGGACGCACTTACAAAAAGAAGAAGTCTTTAAATCGGTGTGACTTGCATTTAGGTATTTTTTTTTTGTCTTATATTTGACACTTGGGAACTGGACAGCTGCAATATACAATACTAACAGACAAGCAATGGAGCACGTAGACGTAACACAAAATCTTCATCACTCAAAATAATTTTTTAGTAAAATATATATATGTAGTATCCTCTAACTCTTAATTGGTGCTTAAGGCGTCAAATCCGTGTGTAGTTGTCTATCCCTCATAGGAGGAGCCCCAAGTGGTGGATCGGGGAAGACTCGGCATCATGCGGGGTAGGTGGTAACAAATCAGATATACAGCTGCTTGCAGTTGCGGATAGTTTAAATATCGGAAAAATAATGTAAGAAGGATAGCAACCTACTTATCTAAAACACAATTTGCTGAGGAATCGTCAAGCACTCAGCCTCGGATAATAAAAACAATTCAAGCGTTGATGACATTTGGCTACCGTACATGAACTGAGTTCGAACTATGAAATGTTTAGTAAAAAAATTATTGAAAACCAAAATTAAAATAAATAAATAAATAAATAATTGGCGCATACACTTCTGTTAGGTGTTTGGCCGAGCTCCTCCTCCTATTTGTGGTGTGCGTTTTGATGTTGTTCCACAAATGGAGGGACCTACAGTTTCAAGCCGACTCCGAACGGCAAATATTTTTATGAGGAGCTTTTTCATGGCAGAAATACACTCGGAGGTTTGCCATTGCCTGCCGAGGGGCGACCGCTATTAGAAAAATGGTTTTATAAGTTTTGCTTTCACCGAGATTCGAACCAACGACCTCTCTGTGAATTCCGAATGGTATCACGCACCAACCCATTCGGCTACGGCGGCTCGCCCCAACCAAAACCAAAATTAGATTATTGTATTTTCTCCACACAACGTTGTTGGGCATTTTTGTCATAGATATAGGTGTGGGGTTATAGTACCAAAAAAACAAAAGCATAATGAATTGCTGCCACAGATCTGATTCACCTTTAATTACTTCATATTATTCCATGGACTCGCATGACTGGCAATCTAGTCTAACTTCTCCAAAACATAGAAAAGGAGACAAGCGTAATCACAACAATTTCAAAGGCATCTACCTTTTAAGCTCGTCTTTTAAAGTATTCACTAGTTTACTCGTCGAGAGAATTAATCCGATGTCAGATGATATTCTGAGCGAATAGATGAAATACTGATTAATACAAACTGCCTTTGACACTTCGTCGGCTAGAAGTGCCGAAAAAACTCGTGTCTTTGGTATTAATGATCCTGGCAGGAACAGCATCCAAGGTGGTGACACAAGGAAAAACTTCAAACTCAGTCGATGTTATCACATGTGTCAATCAAGAAGACCCACTCTCTACCATCCTATTTAACTCAGTTTTAAATTTTGTAATCAGTGATACAAAACTAATGGAGCTACCATTTCCACGAAAAGCGTCTAGAAAATGAAGAGAAATCATCGATCATTTGCTGAGTGTGCGCTGGAGCTGATAACTAAAGCAAAGCTAGTCGGCCATGAAGTTAATGTCGATAAGACAAAACACCGCGGTAGGTCTGTAAGCGTCACACGCTATGGCAACTCGGAGGTCGGCCCATATATTTTTCACAAAGTGGAGAGTTTTAAATACCTGAGTGTAAACCCTAGCTAAAGAGCTAATGTGTTTTGAAAGAAGAGTGCTCCGAAAGGTCTATGGTCCTATTAGACTGGCAGATGGCATTTATCTCATTAAGCACAATGTCGAACTGGAAGGCACAATTAAGAAAGAAACTATAATAAGATGTATTAAGTCCCAACGACTTAGATGGCTGGGATATGTGGCTAGAATGCCAAGACAGCGATCAAAGAAAAAGGGGATGCCCGAGGAAAAGGTGGCTAGAAGATATGAAAGCTAATCTTAGAAAAATGCGCGTGCAATGTTGGAGGGAAGTGGCTGTAAATCATGATCGATGGCAAAAAGCTGTGAAGGAAGCAATGGTTCACCAAGGACTGTGGCGCTAAGAAGAAGAAGAATAAACCCTAGCAGCGCTGCAGACCCCTAATCGGTGTGAAGGATAGTATACAAGCTGCTATTAAAAAAAGTTATTGTGCTCACCTGAAACTTCTCAAAAATAAATTAGTAACGCGATCCTGTAAGCTAAAAATCTAAAGAAGATGGACAGTCGAGTCGTTTGGTACGCAATCGTGAAGGAGGCACTGACCCACCCCGAGCTGCAAGTGCTAATGATAATGATGATGCTGATTCTTTGGACTCCTTTCCCTATTCCAATAGCTGCAGCAGTAAGCGCCAGCGGGCCCATATCTATATATATAAAAGAAAGTCATGTTAGTTACACTGTATTTATAACTCGGGAACGGCTGAACTGATTTGGCTGAAAATTGGTGGAGAGGTAGCTTAGAACCAGGAGACGGACATAGGAACACGTTTCCGTGAAGTCACTATAAAATGTGGTATAACAAAAACGCATCTGATATGGAATAACAAGACGCAAATGACAACTTAACGTAATTTTGTCTATGGTTAAGTAGAACATTTGATAATAAAAATATAATCTAATGTATAATTTGTATTCCCTTTGAATCATCATTATCAATGCCGCGACTAAGACGATCGAATATTTCCCGACAAAGCCGTAATGCAAGAAGGATATGAAACATTGCGAATGAAGCGACTGAAGCAGCACAAGGAATTGCTCGGGAAGAGCGCCGCGTTAGTATGGCTCGACTTCGTGCTTCTCAATCACTAGAGCAAAGCGAGGCAGCCCGTGAAACGGCTCGGTTGTCAATGCGAAATCGTCGAGCGAATAACAGAGATCAACAAGTAGATCATTCTCGACGCACAAGAAGAGAATTATGAAGTGCTGGTTTGAATCGAGCAGCGTTTTGATATGATTGCAACACTGATTACTGCTTGCATCCTAGCGCTTGCATTGGGCCAATGAACGTTGTTTGCGAGGCGCATTGAAGTTTTCCGGAGAAACGTCCGGATTGTGCTGCCTAAGTGGTAAAGTGAAATTGCCATCATTGACTTTTTTGGAGGCGCAAAGATTTTACTGTGTGGCGACTTCCGCCAAACACAGCCAGTAATTCCAAGATCAACGGCTGCTGACGAAATAAACGCTTGCCTCAAATCATCAAATCTATAGCGCTATGTAAAGAAACTTAAGCTGACAATAAACATGAGAGTTGCATTACTTAATAATACATCTACTGAAGATTTCTCTGAGCAATTACTGACTATCGGTAATGGTCGAGTATCTGTCGGCGAATCGAGCGGATTGATTTCATTTGCTCAGAATTTCTGTAACTTTGTCTCATCGAAAGACGAACTTATCACTTAAAGTATTCCCAAACATCATTAATAACTACAAAAATAATGAATGGTTGAGTGAGCGAACATTTCTAGCGGCTAAGAATAAAGATGTAGATGACCTAAACTACATAATTCAAAATGATATCATTGGAACAATGCGTTCATTCAAATCCATTGACTGTGTAACAAATGAAGATGAAGCCACCAACTATCCAATTAAATTTTTAAAGTCCGTGAATGTGCCTGGCTTACCACCGCACAATTTACGCCTAAAAGTTGACTCCGTAGTAATCATGCTTCGAAACATAAGCCCACCAAAACTTTGTAATAGAACGCGTTTGGTGGTAAATAAATTGATGAACAATGTGATTTACGCGACGATACTCGAAAGAAAATTCGAAGGTGAAGAAGTTCTCATTCCGAGGATCCCGATGCTCCCAACCCATCATCCGTTTGAGTTTAAAAGACTTCAGTTTCCGATCCGTCTTGCATTCGCCATGAACAAATCACAAGGCCAATGCTTGAAAGTTTGTGGTCTGAATCTAGAAAATCAATGTTTCTCACATGGTCAATTATATGTGGCATGTTCACGGATCGGAAAACCATCTGAGTCGTTTGTTCTTGCACCTGATAATAAAACAAAAATTGTCGTGTATCACAAGGTGCTTAACTGAAGAGTGCAATCTATTAATGCTTCATGGAAATACTTCATTAATAAAAAAATTAATTTAATAAAATCAAAAATCTGTTTTTTTATTGCCTCTAGGGCGGAACAAAGTTCGCCGGGTCAGCTAGTTATTTTGATAAAAGTTAGTTTTTCTTAGTTGTTGTAAACAGAAAAATTGTTAAAAAAACATTTTAGCTTTTGGTTGTTAAATGTAAAAAAAAAATTATAATTTGTTGTTTAAACTGATCCACCAAACTCTATGGCACTATGAGGATTCAGGTCCAAAAAAAATCGTTAGTCACTTTAAGCGCACCACACCAATACCAGCAGCTTAAGTATTTGTGTTTTCCGTTGAAAAACATTTCAACTAATTAAATACGGAAAAAAAAATGACTGTGCACATGTTTTTCGAACAACACACTTCCTCCCGTCCGTTGCATTAATATGATTGCACAAAGAATAATCAATAATTTTGCGAGTCAACGCGCAACATACTTAACTATGTACACCGACAACAAAAACAACAGCGGCAACGAATATAAAGAAAAAGAAAGTAGACAATACCAAACAAGTCCAGTGAGCTCGATTGTTTGCATTTTTCGTACGTTTCAGAAATTAAGTGGCACAAGTGTTTTTGGCATGCCACACAATGATTGCAACGCACCTGCGCTACGCTGCAGCAACATTTACTCGCATGTTGCATGAAAACAAACGGACATGTGACGCATAACAGGCCGAGCAATTTCATGTGGCCGGCTAGTTACACACACACACACACATATATATACTCATACATTCGTATGTGTGTAGGCTCATGTGCATTTCAGTCGGACTCAATTGTGTTGTTGTCGACAATTCCCGGTATTAATTATGTGGACATGCCAAGTGCGTCATTATCGACGTAGTTCTTGCAACATTGCTGGCATCCTTGTCTTTGCTACAGTGGTAGCTTCGTAGCGGTAGTGGTAGTAGTACAAGTACTTGTTGTTGTTATTGTAACTACGTTTGTTTGTTCTTGTTGCCGTCGTTCACATTATTGTCGTCATTCTTGTACATTTTGTTGCTATTGTTGCTGTGGTTTTTCACGACACTGCTGAAAGTCTAACGCTTGCCGCCGTGTCGTGGATGCCTGCGCTTGCTGCTGTTGCTGCCTTCTCAGTGGCCATTGCAATTTTAATAAATGCTGAAGTGGTTGCCGCTTTGCTATAGCTTTTGCGGCTGTGTTCCACTTCATTTTCACTTGTTCGTTTTTCTTTTTTGATAATGACACACACCTTGATTTTCTTTGTTGTTTTACCTTTACAGTTGTTGTTGTTGTCATGTTAACGCTCAAGTTCGTGCGAATTGAACTGACATTTTTGTTACTCTCACCACTGTTGACTTACTCACGAACGAGTTGGTTTGTCAGTGGCGTTGCGGCACTCGAGTGGTCCTCAGTTGTTGGTCAATTTGCTTGGCTGTTTGTGCGTCCAATTTGCCTACCTGAATTCGTTGTTCGGGAAAATTTTTACAAGCTTTGTTTTTTCTTCCATTACACCTCTTTTCTCGTTTCTTTCTCTACCTCTCTGTTTACTACTTTTATATGTTTTTTTTATAATGAAAACAGAATCCGCAAGCGACTTGTCATGCTATAAAATTGCCAATGAAAATATTGGCCATCTCCTCTCCCATCCATTAATTTTGGTTAACTTGTGAGTATGCATATGTGGGTATGTACATATGTCGGTATGCAATTAACTTTCTGTAGCCAGTGAGGATAAATGTGGAAAAGCGTAAAATGGAAGGGTTCTGAAAGAAAATGTTTAAACTAATTTATTGGCATTGCTTGTTAAGGAGAAGTTGGGAATGAATTGTGGCATTTTTACATGTTATACGAAATACTCATAGCCACACTTATACTCATACTCGTACCCATACTCATAGTCATACTCATAATCATACTCGTGCTCATACTCTTACTCATTCAAATACTCAAATTCGTATTTATATTAGTATTCATTTAATATTCATACTCGTACTCATTTTCGAATTTGCTTACTGATACTCATACTCATACTCATACTCATACTCATACTCATACTCATACTCATACTCATACCATACTCATACTCATACTCATACTCATACTCATACTCATACTCATACTCATACTCATACTCATACTCATACTCATACTCATACTCATACCATACTCATACTCATACTCATACTCATACTCATACTCATACTCATACTCATACTCATACTCATACTCATACTCATACTGATACTCATACTCATACTCATACTCATACTCATACCATACTCATACTCATACTCATACTCATACTCATACTCATACCATACTCATACTCATACTCATACTCATACTCATACTCATACTCATACTCATACTCATACTCATACTCATACTCATACTCATACTCATTCTTATACTCAAATTCATATTCATTTAATATTCACACTCATAATCATTTTCGAATTTAAATGTAAATTCTTGTACTCGAATTCGTACTCATTCAATATTCATACTCAAATTCATTCTCGAATTTAAGAGCATAACCATTCCCATGTTCATATTCATAGTCATACTCATAGTAGTACTACTTTAAGTATACATTTTTTTAGTACAAATTTAATACCCATCTGACATCTCAATACAAAAGAATTTAATCATTATTTATGTAGGTCTATGTGTTGCCTTGTGTGCATGCAAGCATCTTCTAATATTTAACTGTTGCCGACGTTTCAAAACCACTTAACTCACTTTCATTTAGCATCTTCAGAATCTCGGCGTACATCACATACACTCGATTCGTTGACATTGGCATTGTTGCCTTCTCTTCATTCTTCCAATCTACTCTCCCTTCACTTAGCCTTCAACAACTGTCATATGGAGTAAGCATCAGAGATATCCTCTATATTGTCCACTGATAAGCAAAGCGGAAAGCCTATAATGACAGCTGAAATTTCACCTTTGGGGCTATTTCTATAGTCAAATTTTAATAGGACAAGAACGATGATGGAGAAACCCCCAAAGGAGCTACCAAACGAGATAACAAAATGTCAAAATCACTCACCAATTATTATTTAAGATACTTTTGCTGGTGAGGGAGTGTCTGAATACACTTGGATATGTACATACATATACATATGTCTATAGTACATTGGTATGTACGTATGTTTTAAGAGTGAAAAGACTGAATAATGCAGGAATTATTTTAAGAATTATGATTTCAACAGAGCGCAGCAAAGTAAGGAAGAAAATGGGGGACGTGCGTTAACAATAATTTCTGTCATCAAAATAGACAGGTGGGCTGAATTTTTTACCTGTGGGTAAATGTCTTTTACCATTTAAAAAGTGCTTTAAGAAAAGAATACAAAAATGAAATTGTGTCATATTAACTTACTGTGATTTTTTACGATAGATTCAACTTTCATTTGAATTCGATACGAGTATTACATGCGGCGCTTCGGGCACCATACCACAATAAGTCAAATATACTTCTTTTATTCAGAAGTAATATAATTGAATTTAAATTGCGAGTATTTTGCAAAACACTTCATTGTGATATGTTTTCTATTAAACTCCAACAAATATTATCAATATAAGCAGAAAACTAATATTGTTCTTCAGAAATGCTGGCCTTGAGGAGAATTCGCAACACTCGTTTAGAAAGAAGAAAGGACTGAAATCTCAACAGTCTGGTTGGGCGTTCGCGTCGACCTGACGTTTTTAATATAGTAGGTATATAAGTATAAGAAAAAACTGCTGTTACAACGGAACAGGCGGGTACTATTTTATGATGAAAAGAAGAGGAATATTTAAAATATTTTGTGGATTTTTATCCCACCATTTAAAAATAGACTAAAAAAATTTAGAAATTTTTACTAATATTCTTATTCATATCTGTCATATCTCTACACTGGTTTAACCCTAGACGGGCATTCTTTAGGCTTATGGGATTTTTTTTGTCTTAAAAACTTTTATATAACTCAATTCTACATGACAAAACAAGCCTTTTTAAATGAAAAGTTTCTTGCTGAAGACGATGACTTAATAGATTCGGATGAAGATGATTATGCCATTGGCGAGCTTGAAACCGACTTGGGAGAGCTATGGGACGAAGAAAATTCTTCTGAAGAGGTTCCTGCAGACGAAGATGACATCCCGTTGAATGTGTTGCTTGAAACGTCTGATATAATTACCTTCTCAAAGATGCAAAAAGCTACGTTTCATAGATATGGACAAAATATTGTACATCAAGTACGTTGTCCTACTCGCCTGTGCAAAAGTATTGTGGATCCACTACAAGTTTTCAGACTTTTTATAACAAACGCCATAATTGAAGAAATTGTTGAGTGGGACAACGTCTAAATCAGCTCACGATCGTGTATTAATTCCACTGAAGCGGCGCAAAGAAAAGAAACTAACAATTAAGAAATTGAAGTTAAGCTTTAACAGCTTCCATGAAGGATAACCACCTCTCAATTGCAAAGTTATTTGATCAGTCCTATTCTGGATTAGAAAAACTATCCACAATGGCACGCAACCGATTCAAATTTCTAATGTCTTGCTTGCGGTCTGATGATAAGGCAGTACGCGTAGGTCTGCTAGCAGACAAATTTGCTCCGATAAGAAAGGTATGGGATATTTGTATTCAAAAATTTCGGGAGAATTACGCACCAGGGCCCTATATGACCATTGACGAGCAGTAAGTTCCATTCCGAGGTAGATGTGGTTTTAAAATGTACATACCGAACAAGCCTGCAAAATATGGGCTCAAAATAGTAATGATGTGTGACAGTGTGGAAAAAATACATGGTAGACACTAAGCCATATTTAGGAAAGGGATCAAGCGATTCTAATTTACTTCTTGCAGAAAACTTTGCTAAAGAGCTAACAAAAAGCATCTACGGCACAAATCGAAATGTAACCATGGATAATTGCCTCACTTCAGTCTCCTTGGCTAAATCTCTTTTAAAAGAACCATATAAATTAACATTGGGTGGAACATTGCGATCGAACAAAAGAGCGATGCATCCAGAGATGAAAGTCAGCAAAGGTCGAAAATATTGCTAAAGAGCTAACAAAAAGCATCTACGGCACAAATCGAAATGTAACCATGGATAATTGCCTCACTTCAGTCTCCTTGGCTAAATCTCTTTTAAAAGAACCATATAAATTAACATTGGGTGGAACATTGCGATCGAACAAAAGAGCGATGCATCCAGAGATGAAAGTCAGCAAAGGTCGAAAATATTGCCCTTCAATGTTCGCCTATGACAACGAACTGACGCTCTTGTCATATAACCCAAAAGCGAATAAAATAATTTACTTGTTGTCCTCATGCAATGAAAATGGAGCTGTGAATAGCATGACAAAGAAGCCACATATGATCGAGTTCTACAATTCAACAAAAGGTGGTGTAGACACCTTCGACCAAATGTGCAGGGTAATGAGCTGCGCTCGAAAAACCAACCGCTGGCCAATGGCAGTATTTTTTGGTATACTCAATATGGCTTATATAAATAGTTATGTTATATACACCAATCATATGTTCCAATTTGGACAGAAACCACTTAGTCGCAGAAAATTTATGACAGGTTTACACTCTGCTCTCGTTCAAAAATACTTATATAAAAGACTTAATGAGGTAACTTTAAAAACGGCAGTTCGACAAAATATACAAAGCGGACTAGTTCAACATGAGAATGCTGAAAACAGTGGAGAGGTATCAGCAAGCAAAAAAAGAAAGATTTGCGCGATTTGTTCATCATCCAAACGTCCAACGACCAAATCTTCATGCGCCAAATGTCAAAAATGCTTGTGTAGGGAGCATAAAATTGATCTCCGTGCTAAAATTAGAGACTTATAAAACAGTGTTTTGTTTTTAGTTTCAAGCATAAAATGTACCTTTTTAAAGTATTAATGAATTTAATTTGAGTAATATTACTTTTTTGTTGAAGTTCGTCAGAGGCTATGAGCAAAAAAAAAAAAATTTTATTGCAAATTAATATTTCTAATTTTAAGTTTTATATTGTATTATATTAAAATAAATAAACAAGCATTAGATTTATTAAAAAAAGATATGCAGAGTGAAATACTGCACTTATATTTTATTCATTTTTTGGTGTAGGTGCAATCAGAAGAAAGCTTAAAAAGAGTTGTCGTCTATTCGACGAAGAATGCCTTTAGTGTATCTAAAGCGTTTTTCAGTAAGAGCGCTTCAACTTTTGTTTTAATAAAACACAAACGGTTTGACTTTTTTAACTAATTTTTTTTTATTATCGAGTTTGAACATATACATTTAGGTACGAAATTCGATTTCTTTTGCATGACCACCGCGTGCACGTTTTACGAAGTCCAATCGTTGAACCCAATTTTCGACCACTCTTTTGAATAAATCGGCCGAAATTCCAGCAATTTCACGTTCAATATTGGCTCTGAGCTCACAAATCGTCGCCGGCTTGTTACTGTAGACCAATGACTTCACATAACCCCAAAGAAAATAGTCTAGAGGCGTCAAATCACACGAGCGCGGCGGCCATTCCACCAGTCCATTTCTGGAAATAATGCGCTCATCGAACTTACTCTTCAACAAATCAATTGTAGCGTGTGCTGTGTGGCTTGTGGCCCCGTCCTGTTGAAACCACATGTCGTCTAAGTCCATACCATTCAATTGCGGCCAAAAATAATCGTTTATCATGTCGCGGTATCGATTTCCATTCACAGTAACGTGGCGATCGTTCTCGTCAACGAAAAAATATGGGCCAATTACGCCGCCGGCATGTAAACCGCACCAAACAGTGATTTTTTCAGGTTGCAATGGTGCCTCATGAATCACGTGTGGATTGCTTTCCGCCCAGTAACGCATATTTTGCTTGTTGAGCCAAAAGTGAGCTTCATCACTGAAGATGATTTTTTGGAAAATTTATAAATTTTTATAAAAAATTTGCACGATTATTTTCATAAAAAATTTGCACGATTTGCAATCGTTGCTTAAGTGTGTAGCGTTCCATGATGAAATGTATACTAATAAAGTTTACAAATGACAAGCGAAAAATAAAAAATATTGCGTCGTTCGCCCTCCCTATCAGAACAAAGTTGAAGCGCACCTATTGAAAAACGCCTTACTAAAAATATGAATGTTCTTCTAGGGTAAAATACCTGTAGCACTAAGCTTTATTGAAAAGCTTTGGCAATACATTGTTTCTTATTTAATTTCAATAAAATTTTCATGAATAAATAGTCCATTTTTGTCCAACATTGAAACTTTATAAAAACTAAAAAAAAATTCAACAAAATTTTCTTCTTAATTGGAATTATTAGAAAATGTTCAGATATCCAGTCTTATAGCGCATTGAATTTTGGTATAGTAAAGTCCTAGTTTTAAGTAACTAAAAAATTGTATTCATTTTTGACAAAATTTTTGCTGGCTGGTATTTTCTAGATATAAAGAATGATCCAAATTTTTGTATTTTTCTAAGAAGGCACCCGACACTGTTAGCAAAGAAAATGTGAAAAATCAAAGCGATTTAACATTTACGCTCAGCTGAAAACTCACACCAGACCCGATGTGAGAAGGAAATATTGTCACTTCAAGAAACTTGAATTGCTGTTACTCTGCTCAAATAATATGTCACTCAATCACCATTGATTTAAATCATTTGCAATATATTTTTTAGCATTATTTGTATGTCACTAGCTACTCAGTATTCAGTAAAGAATTCAAATCTCAATTTTTAAAAAGTTTGAGCAATGGCTTTCTTTCAACTACGAAATAGGCTGGGAATTTATTCCTTCAGAGTGTGCAGATTCTGCAGAGTAGCAAACGAAACTGAGAAGCATAGTCCTGCCATAGAATAAATAGAGTCCTGCACTGATGTATAAACGCAAATAAGGGATGACACGATAAGTTCCAAGAATAAAAGGGTTCTTATTCAAGTGCCTCTCGGTAGTAGGATTAAAAGACATTATCTAAGTTCTTAACCAGTACGCCATTGAGTTTAAGACCACAATGCTCGATCTCCAACAAAAGTGAAAATAATGTTGTTAATGTTAATGGTTGTAAAGGGTTAAGGAGTAGCCCTTTAGCACTGCGACCATATTGATCTATTGTGTACCCTATGCTGTCTATTGACTGTTAGGTATGCTTATGAATTGTACCAGCTCCTTCTGAGGGAGTGATTGAAGGTCTTCATCTATAAGCATGAACTTGTTTAAAAACTGTTTCCTTCTATGCGTCAACCCTGGACATTCGATGTGGAGATGTTCTATAGACTCCTCCTCTTCGCAGCAAAATCTGCTGGTGTTAGTTATGCCTAATTTATGTAAGTGTTTGTTGCAGGTGAAGTGACCCGTGAGGGCGCCTGTGAGAGTGCGAATGCTCTTTTTGTTTAACGTGAGGGCCATGTTGGCTCTTTTAGCGTTGAAACTTAGGAACTTTTTGGAGTGTCTAAGACCCTCTACATTGTTCCAATGCTGATTTAATAGAGTTTTGGCCCAGTATTTTACTTTTTGTTTTAGGTTGTTTTTGTTGAATCCGAACATAGGACTAGGTCCGATGAAGTTTTCATCTGCCCCTTTTTTTGGCTTGAACGTCTGCCTTTTCGTTGCCGTCGTATCCCTCATGTCCTGGTACCTAAATTAATGAGACATTGTTTTTGGATGCCAGGTTATTGAGTGCCTTGTGGCATTCTAAGAGGGTTTTTGAGTTGTATGTATAGCTATCTAAAGCTTTTAGGACTGATTGGCTGTCCGAGAGTATTTTAATCCTTACTCTCTTGTGGTTTCTGCGTTGCACGATGTTTGCTGATTCCATTATTGCGTATAGTTCCACTTGGAAGATAGTGGTGTCCCTGGTGAGAGTGTATGATTTGTGGATTCTGGGCCCCACTACTCCTGCTCCTACACCATAAGGTGTTTTTGATCCATCAGTGTACCATTTTTGTGAATCATCATTCATCCATTTCGGGTTTGTTTTCCACTCTATCCTCTCAGGAAAGGTAACTGAGTATCCTTTTGTGAAACAGAGGGTTGGGTCAATGTGGTCTGAAACTTAAGCCATGCTTATGGTGTTTTTGATTTTATTTAGGATATTTAGGTGACCGGTGAGGTTGCCCAATTTGAAATTTACTTTCATGTGTAGCATGAGTGCTTGCGTAGCTGCTTCCTCTTGGATTGCTATATGAAGTGGTGGGAGATTAAGGAGTGCTTCCATGCCAGCTGTTGGGGTAGTTCTCATAGCCCCTGTGATGCATAGGCAAGCAAGCCTTTGTACTTTTCCCAGTTTGGTTATCGCTGTTTGTTGGATAGATTTGCTCCACCATACTAGTGCCCCATACAGTATGATTGGTCTAACCATTTGGGTGTATATCCAGAGGGCCATACTAGGGCTGAGGCCCCAGGATCTCCCTAGTAATTGTTTGGTTGTCCACAAAGATTTCGTGGCTTTTTTTGTTATATTATTTATATGTGATTCCCAAGTGAGTTTTTTATCTAAGGTTAAACCTAGATATTTGACCTCTTCCTTTAGTTCTATCACTGTTTCATTTAGTTTCAATGCAGGAAACTCTAACTTTCTTTTTCTTGTGAAGGGGATTATTGTGGTTTTGTTAGGGTTGATCGACAGCGCCTCCTTTTTACACCATTCCCATGTTGCGCTCAAGGCGTTTTGCATTAAGTCCGTTAGTGTCCTTTCATGGTTGCCTTTTATTATAACAGATATGTCATCTGCATAACCAATGGTTATGAATCCCTTGTTGTTTAGGTGCTGCACCAAGTCATCAACTAGTAGGGACCATAGCAGTGGAGAAAGGACTCCTCCTTGCGGACATCCCTTTACTGTTGTGACATTAAGTTCAGCTTGGCCTAACGAGGCTTTAATAGTCCTCTGATTAAGCATTTGGCTTATCCAGTGAGTTAATATTGGGTTTGCACCTCTTTTTTCGAGTGCTGTTTCCATGGATTTGTAATTTGCGTTGTCGAAGGCTCCCTCTATGTCCATAAAGGAACATAGGGCTATTTCTTTTTGATTTAGGGCCTTTTCTATATTGACAACGAGTGCGTGCAGTGCTGTGACTGTGGATTTCCCTTTTTGGTAAGCAAATTGCAGCTTATGAAGGGGTTTTTTGAAGATTACTTCTTCTCTTAGATGGTATTCGAGTAGTTTTTCCATTGTCTTTAGCATGAACGACGATAGACTGATTGGTGTGAAGTGAAGTGAAAATAAGAAAGAGTTCAAAAATATTTGCTTCCTTAATTTATGTTACTAAAACTTTTAGATTTCCGTGTAATGCATCCAAGAGAGTCCAGTCGCTGGTCTGGCCTATATGAATCCTACAAAAGAAAAGCATACATTTTTCTCCAAAAGTTTCTATCGATATTCGTAACCTCAAACATTCTACTCCATAAACGTTGCTGTTCTAATGGAAAGTTCTCTGACTTTAGTTCATCGTTTGGAATTAGGATTTGTGTAACAAATACAATAAATTCATGTGTAATGACGGCAGCCTTGAAATGAAACGGATAATCTATCTTGCCAACAAATGCTACTTTGGACTAAGAAGGCAATTGGGAAGTAAAGTTCTCTCTCGTCGAAAGATAATCACATATTTTAAGTATGTTATCATAGAAGCGTGGACGATAAGAACACCTCATGCGGCAGCCCTTTTGGTGCTCGAGAGAAAAAATTTTCGAAGTATTTATGGAGCTTTGTGCGTTGGTGACGGCGAGTAACGAAGGCGAAGGAACAATGAGCTGTACGTAGGCATGAACATAAGAAATAGAAGAAGTAAATGAAATAGAAATATAATTAAGATACTGCGGCTCATATCGTACGAATGGACACAAATGTACTGACCAGGAAAGTATTCGAAACGATACGCGAGGGTAGCAGCAGAGGAAGAAGAGCCTTTCCCCATTTCGTTGAAAAGATCGGGTGGAGAAAGACTTAACTTCTCTTAGCATTTCAATTGACGTGGGTTTGAATGTGAAAGAAATAACTGCCGTGATTGGTTGAATTTGGCTAAAATCGCTTAAACGGTATCGGTAAGCGGTAAAAAGAAGAATATATGAAATATGTCAAAGGAGTGAAGAAGGAAAAGTAGCTGCAACTAAATTCTCAACGAACTACAATACATAAATATACCAAAAAACCATAAGACGCCACAAACATATCAGAATATAAGAATATGAAAACATCAGAAAATAGTTGGCATTTCCCAACACATTCAGAGGAGGCAAGATTATGCTCAAAGCAGATATTGACACGAATTCTCATAAATATTACTAAGAAAAGTGATTTACATATTTCTCACATACATATGCACCCATTTGTTTGATCAAGTCAGTCTATGCTTCTTTATATTTACAAATATTTGCTGTATCGTACCACTGAAGGTTATCAAATGCCTCTGCTGTTTGCTTTTATTTTATTTGATAAAATTGTGTATGCCTTTTAAGCATTTTCTTCTTTTCATGATTTAATAAATAAGATGTAAAAAATTAAGTCCCAAAGGATAGCTTAAATGGCAAAAGATATGATGTGAGCGCATGAAAAGCAAAGCGCCTAGAAATGAGGGGCGCACAAACGCACGCTTTCTTATCTCAAATATGCGTTTGAGTAAAACTGTATATGGCGGCAAAGAATTGGAGGATTGCATAATATAGTTAGGCATTTTTGTAAATATATACACTTGTGTGTGTGTGTGAGCAAGTCACTTTATGGTTTAACAATGTTGGCAATATTTTTCCTTGAAAATTTTTTTTAGTTTTATATAAAAATATCCATATGTTCATTCTGTCAACAAAGTACCGAAAATTGTTCATTAAAACGCAAAATAATTATTTAATCATCAAAATTTGTTTAGTTGCCTTTAAAATAGCCGCCATTCGAAGCAATACGCATATGCCAACAATTAGTCCAGTCATCAAAGCACCTTTTAAACGCGTTTGAAGAGATCTTCTTCAGCTCCTTCAGCGAATTCTCCTTAATGGGCTCTATCGACTCAAAGCGGCGTCCACGGAGTGGCAATTGAAGTTCTGGGAAAAGGAAAAAGTCACAGGAGGCTAAATACGGTGAAGACGGTGGTTGTTCGATGATATTTGTCAAGTATTTGGTCAAAAAATTGTTCACAACATGAGCCTTGTGAGACGGTACGTTATCATGGTGCAAGACCCATGAGTTTTCTTTCCACAAATTGAGCCGTTTCCTACGCACATTCTGTTTAAAATATCGCAAAACTTCTAAATAATATTCTTTATTTACAGTAGAACCATTTGGAATGAATTCCGAGAGAGCTACGTCATGATAATGAAAGAAATCGAGTAGCAGACTTTCACTTTTGACCGACTTTGACGTGGTTTTTTTGGGTTTGGGCTCATATGGATACCGCCATTTAGCCGGCTGGTAGCCTGTAGACTGGTTTACATGTCAAGCTCATATACCTATGTCTCATCATCCGACATTGGGTCCAAATTCACTTGCTCAAGCATGTCTTCAGCCACCTCCTTCCGATGAATTTTCGTAAAGAAACTCAATTCTCTTGGAACGAGTCGAGCAGATACGCGTCTCATGCCCAATTAATGTGGTAAAATGTTGTGAATTGATTCGTGAGACACGCTAAGGTCACGAGCTATCTTCCTCATTTTTCAGCACCAAATCCTTGACTTTGTCGACGTTTGACGTTTTCATCCGTCTAAGACGTTGATGGGCGACCAGATCGGGGCAAATCTTCAACGACTTCTCTGCCCTCTGCAAAAGCCTTTTTTTTTTTGATAAATCACACTCGCCATAAGCTTTCCGCACCATTTCCAACAGAAATCCTGTTCAAAACACAAAAACCGCAGACCACACCTGCGGTTGACTGATATAGTCGAATGCGAAAACCAAACTTGTCGCTCAAACTCCGCGACACTATACACAGAGGACAGTTATACAACATTCCAGCAAAAAAAACTAGACATTTGTGTAATGCGTGCCTTTTAAATAAACAATTCCTGATATTTTTTTACCAGAATGTAAATCGTGTAACAACAACTTTAAATAAAGCAATACTCCAAACACGGCGGTAGTTAGAACCGATCTGAGAGTATCATATTTGTCATGATGTTACTGATGAGGCTAAGGCATTTCCACGCCACTACTACGGTAGTGTTACCCGCATATGCTATTAGTTTGGGGGTTTTCCCATCAAATTACCCCGTTGACCATATAGCTATAGGACCGGTGATAGTACACCACCTTAACGGGTACCCCTACCGCAGTGGTAAGGAAAATAGTTGACACACTCTTCCCAACACACTGTGTTGAGAGGGAAGAACTCGAGTATGAAACAACGGAACCTGTCCCATTCACAGAAGAAGAACCAAAAGATGCTGCAAAAGCAATGAAATGCAATAAAGCGTCTGGATCTGATGGCATAGTTTCGGAAATATTGAAAGTATTGGCAATCGAACGCCCTGTTTTGCTGCTAGACATGTACAACGCATCCCTAAAAGAAGGAATTTTTCCATAAATATGGAAAAAACAAAAACTAGTACTAATCAGTAAGGGAAATTGAGACCCAACATTAGCCTCCGCTTATAGGCCGCTATGTATGCTGAATAGCGCAGGAAAACTCTTAGAGAAAATGATAAATCGTAGGCTTAGCGAAGCCGTAGAGAACAGTGGCGGCCTGTCTGACAGGCAGCATAGTTTTAGAAGTGGCAGATCTACCTCTAAAAACATAGCTAATCCTTCTAAACAACAAACATATCCCATTAGAAGTAGATATTCAAGTACTCGATGCAACTTTATCCACAAAAAGAGTGGCCAAATATCTAGGAGTGCAATTAGACACAAGACTAACTTACTGGGCGCACACAAACCATGCTGTCACAAGAGCTCACAAAGTAAGCGGCATGTTAAGTAAGCTCATGGCAAACGTTGGAGGCCCAAAGCAGAACAAGCGAAAACTTTTAATGGACACTACGAACTCGATTCTCTTATGCAGATGCGAATATGGGCAGATTCGCTAAGGGTGCAATACCGGCGAAAATCTGTGCAACGCACCTGCTTTCTTAGAGTGGCTTCGTCATACAGAACAGTATCTTAAGCAGCGGTGTTAGTTATCAGCGGAACCATCCCTATAGATATTCTAGCGCAAGAGCGAATGGAACGGTACAGTAGATGGACAGCGAGACTAATATCCGATCTAAAAAAGTGTGTAGAAAGAAAGCACGGTGAGGTTAACTATTACCTCACACAATTTTTGTCCAGACATGGGTCCTTTCGCAAGTATTTGTGGCGAATGGGAAAAGTGAGCCTACCAAACTGCATATAAGTTAACACCTGCAGCCCAAGAGCAGCTGTAACATTTGCAGTAAGCAAATTTATCTTTAAGCTGGCAATCAATGTTACAAATTCACTAGCGGCCTGCCAACATTAGCTGATTACGGCGAATCTGTAAAACGGCACCAACATGCAGCTGCACGATGGTTTCGTATTAGAGTTTGGCAAACGTGCCAGCTCCCACGAATCTTGGGAATGAACTTATTCGAATGTTGCACATCTGCTAATTCCACAAACATCATGACTAGCCAGTCAGTGACTGCGACGGTGGCGGCTGTAGGTTAGACTTTAGCATCAAGTAGTTTATAAGTTTAGTTTAGTAATTGAACTCACCGAAAAAGCCAATGCTTGCGGTAATAAATTCTAATTCAAAAATCTACTCAAGGTATCTAACTTATATGGAGATACTGAGTATGATGATGCGGAGCACACCTTCTTTAAATGCGAAAGGTGGAACGTAGGGAGAACAGCTCTGCAACGAGCTATTGGTGTATTTACGCCAGAAGAAGTGATCGAGAAAATGATGATAAGGAAGAAAAATGGAAATCCGTCGCAAACTTCGTGGATAATATTATCCGAAAAAAGAAGCGCAAAATGGAAAGTTATGTTGAAGAGCATTGAGCATAGGTTTCTCAAAACAAGCGACCCTGCAGGGTGAATAAGTAAGTGTCCTTCTTAGGACGCCATCTTGGCCCTCTACCTCGAAGCAATGCGGAAGCAGTCCCGGGGTGGAGGGAAAAACACAAGAGAAGAGAAGGGATATTTTTAGTGGAATCACCACACACGTAGTAGCGACGGTTACTATATTGTGCGAAGGCATTTTTAACCCAACCTCACAGCCGAAAAAAAAAACTGACTAACCTGGCTTCGTTCCATTCCGGTCTTATTCTTCTGCAGCCTTATATATTTCCGATCCACATGTGAATAGCTGATTCCATACCTAGCGGCTCTGAGCTACTTATCATAGCCTTCTTGGATAGGTTGTTGAATGCCCCTGCGATATTTAGAAATGTTCGTTGCATTCAAAGGCTCTCCCTATTTTAAGTATTTGCGTATGTAGCGCAATCTCTACAGACTTGCCAGTAGTATAAGGCTGTTGAGCCTTGGACGGGCTGCCTGGATATTATGCTAAAAAAAGTTCACCCATTCCAAAGCTTCACACGTTCAAAGAAACAATTAAAGTTTTTAAAAAATATTCTACTATTTTATATTTCACTAGACTCTGCACACCACTCCCCAGTATTTTTGTTAATTTAACAATATTTTCAAAGTGCCGCCGTATCTGGTCCTACAATTTTACTGTCGAACCAAAGATTTGCTCTTAGCGCAGCAAATATTCAACTTAAATTAAAAAACGCACAGTTACACGTACTTATATATGTGTATGTATGTATGTATGCATGTATGGAGGTACGCATGTTAAGCATGAAGCCTATGTAAATAATACAAAATTCTTAGCACCTCATTAAAAAATGTATTAAATTATAAGAGCGTCTAAAATTTCAACGTAAAATCATCTTATAAAATATTAAGGCGACAATTGCCTGTGGAATATAGCTGAAAAATATTAAAAGTAAAATTACGAGCCTCATGAAGATAATCGTTCGAAGCGTTTAACTTACCAATATATGCACGCTCACACACATACAAATACAAACAAGTAAATTGATATGAAAATCATACTAAACCGCTTTAATTCCACAATTAAAATATTTATGTAATATAACTTCCGTGCACAAACACATCTCTACATGGCTATGTAGGTCCGTAGAGACTAGACTGCACACACGCACACACACACACATGTGCATAATATTTCTGTCGGTCGCTTATTATGCGCATCGTTAAGAACATAATTGGGTGCTTAGACTTTTTTATTGTGCACTTTGGCAAATGTCGAACAAATTAACAAAATTCCATAAATTCCAGCGCATCATAGCAGACTGAAAAATGCGGAAGCAACAGAAAATCGTTTAATAGGGCAGGAGCTTCAAAAAAAAATTAAATTAAATTTGAAAGCAACAAATTTTATTGATGTTTTTTTTATACCAGCAATCACCATAGATACCCGTGTTTGTATGTGATGTACCCGAGTTCTGGGTTCGATTACTTCTAGAAAATTGTAACAGCGAATATGTTTGTGTACCCCTGATTACAAGGCAAACGATGTAAATGAGACACGGAATATGGCGCTGTAACGAGCTATAAATTGCTGGATGCGCCTTTTTATGTGATCACTCGAGGGGTCTCAGTTGTGTAAGTGCAAAAAAGCGGGTATCAGCTACTAAACACGCCCTAAGCCACAAACAAGTCGTGAAATGGTTTATAGAATGATTTCGCTTCATATTTGCATTGTTTTTGTTATTTATACTCATTGTCCTCATAATATTTATTATTATTGAATAAATTATAAATAATAGTATCACTTTACGCTACGCGCCGTTCAAAACGGAAATATCAAGTCGCGTGCCATATCACCAATTGGAAGTGTTGCTCAGCCTAGAAATATGCCGAAAATGTATATAGGAGGTTTCAGTCGCGTCAGCTATAAATCAGCTGTGAACAAAATTTTTATGTATTCACGTGAGCGAAGTTTCAAGCCAATCAGAGCAAAATTGAGGGAGTTACATCAACTTTACCGTATAGATTTGACAGTTTTGTTGTTTTGCAACCGATTTTCATGGTTCTTGCATATTAAGAAAGGCTTACGCTTCCACAATTACGTGCCGAAATTTCAGGCCAGTCAAGGCAAAGCTGGCCGAGTTATAAAAATTCTACTGAAAGGATATACTTATGTGCAAGCCTTTTGGATGACTTCTACGGACGCAAAATATTTTGCTTTTATGGATAAATGCGATTTCCCGAATAGGTTGAAGTCACAAGGAGCCACATCAGGCAAACACAGTGAGTGATTCATGGTGGGATAAGGTACACTAGACAGGGCTACTGGGGCGGCAGCCCTTGGTCGGGAAAAACCCGCGTCATTCCGGTAACTTAGAACCGGCTGCCATGGGAATGTGATGTTGTCTGCGTTGGTCCTTCTGTGCGTTCCGCAAAATTGGTTGTGGCCTGATGTTGACTGGGGGCGGTTGCGGGTGTAGAGCTCTGCAGCAGGGGGCAACGTAGTCGCATGTCCACTCACGGGTGGCCGGAGCACCTCCGAAAATGGCACCAGCCACTGCAAGAATTGCATTGGACAGTTGTCAAGTTCCGAGGAATTACGGTCTGACACACGGAGCAGACTGTGCGGGGGACCAAGAGTTGCTGGTTTGTCCCCGCACTGGGGTAGGAGCAGGAGGGTTGTGGGTCAGAGAGGTAATTGTGTTGCTCGTGGGGCTCCTTACCTCCAGACCTGCCAAAATACTGCCATTAGGACCGCGACAGGATGTCTCCTGATGTAAAGGAGCATAACAAAATGCTCGGCAAGCAGTTTCTCCTAGGGTGCCACCATAGGCTTCACCCATGCAGACACCTGCTTGAGCCTGAGCCACCTCCCAAGCACATCAGGCGACACTTCCTCAACTACGTGGACGAGATCCAGGACAAAACAGACAGACCACTCGAGGATCAGACAGTGTACAGACAGGCCATAAACGACACTCATCGGGAGACCCTTACCACCTTCTTAAGCTCCTTACCCTCGAATGCCGTTATCGGAGTCCAACCACACCGTATTGCAGACGATGAGCTCCAGCTTCCCCGAGAGTCCCGCGTAACCTTGGCACAATTACGTTCTGGATACTGTAGCAGGTTAAAATCCTACTTATCCAGAATCGACCCCGACATACTAAACACATGTCCGGCATGTGAAGGCACCCCGCACGACACTAACCACCTTTTCACATGCCCCATCAAACCCACTCATCTAACACTTCTCTCCCTCTGGACCCAACCCGTCAGCTAGTTTCCTGGTCCTACCGTTAGATGAGCTAGCCGAAGACGACCGGTGATTCCGCTACACTGACAGGGCGAAGATATTGCTACAACAACAACAACAGTGATTCATGGTTAAAAATGCGATTTATAGACAAAAAGTCAGTCATAAGAGTGGATAGATGAGTTGGTGCATTATCATGTAATAAGCGATAGCTTCCTTCTTCGCAGTATGCAGGGCGAAATCGGCAAATGAGATAGAAAATTGTATTGACGGTTTGGTTCGATGCCACGAATTCCTTGTGGCAATTCCCGTGGAATAGTAAAAACAAATGGGAGTCGACTTGATTTATGACTTCTCCAAACGCGATTTTTTGGATGGTGACTCGTATGGGGATACTCATTCATACTTTGACGCTTAGTTTGAGGTTCATGTTGGAAACACCACATTTCATCACCCGTTGCAAAGTTGTAGAGGAAGTTCTCGTCTTTTACCGCCTCTTTAATGAGGTCTTTCAGATGTTGAATTCTGAGCAATTTTTGGTCCTCAGTCAACTTGTGCGGAATGAAACGTGCACAGACCTTGCGTGAGCTCAAATGATCAGTTAGAATGCGATAAATCGATGTTTTTAAGATATTCAACTCCGAGTCCATGAATTTCAACGCTGATTTTGATTCATTTTTGATGAATTTACGAACAATTTCGATGGAATTTTGGATGATTTCTGATTTTGGGTGATTGTTCATTGTCATTTATGTCCCATAGGCATCTCTGAAACGTGTAAGCCACTCATAAACTTAGGCACAAAATAGACAATCATCGCCATAATATTTTTTCATCAATTCAAATAAAGCGTTTTTCAGTAAGAGCGCTTCAACTTTTTTTTTGAATAAAATACAAACGGTTTGACTTTTTTAACTAATTTTTTTTTATTATCGAGTTTGAAGATATACATTTAGGTACGAAATTCGATTTCTTTTGCATGACCACCGCGTGCACGTTTTACGAAGTCCAATCGTTGAACCCAATTTTCGACCACTCTTTTGCATAAATCGGCCGAAATTCCAGCAATTTCGCATTCAATATTGGCTCTGAGCTCACAAATCGTCGCCGGCTTGTTACTGTAGACCAATGACTTCACATAACCCCAAAGAAAATAGTCTAGAGGCGTCAAATCACACGAGCGCGGCGGCCATTCGACCGGTCCATTTCTGGAAATAATGCGCTCATCGAACTTACTCTTCAACAAATCAATTGTAGCGTGTGCTGTGTGGCTTGTGGCCCCGTCCTGTTGAAACCACATGTCGTCTAAGTCCATACCATTCAATTGCGGCCAAAAATAATCGTTTATCATGTCGCGGTATCGATTTCCATTCACAGTAACGTGGCGATCGTTCTCGTCAACGAAAAAATATGGGCCAATTACGCCGCCGGCATGTAAACCGCACCAAACAGTGATTTTTTCGGGATGCAACGGTGCCTCATGAATCACGTGTGGATTGCTTTCTGCCCAGTAACGCATATTTTGCTTGTTGAGCCAGAAGTGAGCTTCATCACTGAAGATGATTTTTTGGAAAATTTATAAATTTTTATAAAAAATTTGCACGATTATTTTCATAAAAAATTTGCACGATTTGCAATCGTTGCTCAAGTGTGTAGCGTTCCATGATGAAATGTATACTAATGAAGTTTACAAATGGCAAGCGAAAAATAAAAAATATTGCGTCGTTCGCCCTCACTATCGGAAAAAAGTTGAAGCGCACCTATTGAAAAACGCCTTATTTCGGTAAACGTTTTACTGATTTAGAACAAAATTTGATATTAGCTCTTTGTTCGAAACTCATTTTTGTACCGATGACACAAACACACCCTCACTTTAGACGCAATAACTTCGCTTCCACTGAACTGAATGTCAACAAGCTTTCACTGGAAGTCAGCCCGGGATGTAACTTGCAACGCACTAACTCATTAAAAATATGACGCCATCAGAAACATTTTTATAACGCTAGTCTTTTTTAATTTGGACTTCCCCTTGTATATATTATATATAATTGGCGCGTACACCCTTTCGGGGTGTTTGGCTGAGCTCGTCCTCCTATTTGTGGCGGTTGCCTTGATGTTGTCCCACAAAGGGAGAGACCTGCAGTTTCAAGTCGACTCCAGTCGAACGGCAGATATTTTTATGAGGGGCTTTTTCATGGCAGAAATACACTCAGAGGTCTGCTATTGCCTACCGAGGTGCGACCGCTATTTAGAACTTTTTCTTTTTCATTTTGGTTTTTCACCGAGATTCGAGACTACGTTTTCTCTAAATTCCGAATGGTAGTCATGCACCAACCTAAATTCAGATCGGCGTCAAGTCTGATAGTCGAGATTTGGATTAAAGGCTGTCAAATTTTTTTTTAGCAAAGTAACAGCCATATGGGCATTGGCTGGTTGCTCCACCATTATTTATGGCAGTCTGATAATCCGTTTTTTTCTTAAATATTGATACATATAACATTTACTTAAGAGTGCATAAAGAGTAGTCCTCCACAGTTTTACAATTTAATTTTTTTTTAAATATAGCTCCTTTTTTTTAAGAAATTTGTAAAAACTCCACAAAATGTAAATGAAAAACTCCTCTAAAAATCGAGGAATTGTACTGAAGATCTTGCATTTTGTTTTTATGCATTTTGAACAAAGTTTAAAGTATTTATTTATACGGTATTTGTTGTAGGGTGAGGTATATTTTTATAAAAAAATAGTGCAAATTAATGGGGCATAAGAAAAGTGGTCAAAACTGATAAAAATGGTTTGGTACCATATGTTTTTCCCAAGCTTCATCGTCAAAATCATTACTCATGTCACCTCTCAGCAATGCTGACAAGTGATTCTGGGACGCCTCTTACCAGTTTTCCACATTTGCCTTGAAAAGAACCCTCCATGGTATCGACTCTATTTCCCTGCTAACTAATTATAGGACAGAATTTTTAGTTTGCATACCTGCATGCCAGCAAAGCTAGCTCAGCTCTTATTTACCTGGCTGGAATGTTCACACCACATGAAATGCTCTCTCTATGTCGTCATTCCCTGCTTTAGCTTCGCAATTCCATATTAACTTTTCAAAACTTCAGGAATTTAAACATCTGAATACAAAGATAAATTAATTAATTTTGAATGGCGTAAATAATATTATATATAAATAGCAGGCACACACACACACATAGAAACTAGATTTCCCCCCAAATGCTGGTAAAGATATTATTTCCAAGAGTGTAATCGAGCCAAGTGAATGCGATTACATGCATTTCACGCCCCCCACTCCTCTTCGGATACAAATTGTACAACACCTAAACAGTTGGCAAGTGGCGAATTTAATTAACGCAAATGCACTCATACACTTACCTGCGCATTCACGCTTCAACACACATACGCACACACACATACGCGCACACACATACAAATTTAATGATGAATCAACACGAATTAGTGGGATGCTGAACATTTTATCCAAGCTGCTCACGGTTGAGTGAAATTTTGTTAACTTTGGTATCTACTTTTTGATGACATGGAATTGTTTGCCTGCGTGTGTGCGCGCATGTGTGTGTGTATGTAAGCAGGTTTTCATATTCGTACTTATGTAATGGAATAAGTGGTTAAGTTGAAACGGAATTAAACTAGCAAACCATTTGCCAACAAGTGAAAATCGTTTATGTACTTTCGACAGATTAAGTAAACAACAAAAGTTTTTTCGAAGCAAAAAACACAACAGTGCCACAAATTAAACCATATGCAAATTTTCGAATAAAAAGAATGAAAGTATGCGCGGGAGAAAATGTGAAACGTGAAAGGGATATGACGAACACGCGCGCTAATGTGCTTTTAAGTATGCATTTATGCATTCATTCAAGTACATAAGTGTACACTCTCACATGCACTCACACACTCACATACACGCATACATACATATTTATATGCACATCGAACAGGGCGGGCCATATAGCGTTTGCTTTTTGAACCACCTATTTTGCTGAGAATGGTAACACAAATGATATGTCAAATGTGTTCATAATTTACTTAAAGGTTTGACATTTACGAAATGCGACGCTATACGCTTGAACAAAATTGGGAAATATTGAAAACCTATTTCCAAAGTGGTGAGTCTTCTTCTTCTTTTCTGATGAAGCTCATTTTCACATCGGTGGCTACGTCAATAAGCAAAATTGTCGGATTTGGGGCTCAGAAAACCCGCACGCACTCGAAGAAAAGCCAATGCATTCACAACGAGTCACTGTTTGGTGCGGTTTTTGGTCTGGCGGCATCAGCCGCGGTTACAGTAAATGGCGAGCGTTACCGTGACATGGTCAACGAGTTTTTGTTTCCAAAAATTGAAGAGGATGACATGGACGACATTTGGTTTCAACAGGACGGTGCAACTTGTCACTCTGCCAAAGTTACACTCGAACTTTTGGCTACCGTTTTTGAATTCCGATACCAATTGGCCGCCTCGGAGCTGTGATTTAAGCCCGTTGGACTATTTTTTGTGGGGAGCCGTTAGGGACAAATGCTATGCGAACCATCCAGAGACGATTGATGCTTTAAAACACGAAACCGAAGTTGCCATTCATGAAATCGAAAATGTGCTTAAAAATTGAGTTGATCGAATGGCCTACTGTAAAGCCAGTCGTGGCAGTCATTTGAACGATATTATTTTTCTTTCATAAATGACAATGTTCAATCTTCAAAATAAAAAAAAAGTTTGAAAAAATATTAATCAGTTTTTTTTTTATAGCCGATTCAAAAAGCAAATTTTGCGTGGCCCACCCTATACTTTCGTAAAGTCATTCCTTTGTGCTAACCAATTAACGAACACATATTTAAATCCGCGTTATGCGTAGAGAGTTTGTGCGTGCATGTGCGAACCAGCTTGTGGCGCTCAAGGAGTTTAATTAATTTAATCCAAATAACATGCAGGCTGACACCGAATTCCTTCCGTATTTTGGCGCACAGCAAATTCCGACTGATAAAGAGAAAAAATATATATATCTTGCAGAGAGGTGTGCGTGGCAATAACACGTCTTCGGTGCCAAAGGCTTTACCTTACCCTGACATACTGCACAGGTTCTTTTTTTTTCATACATCTCAAAATAAGGTGACCTGAAAGATTGTGATAATTGGCCGCCGTAGCCGAATGCGTTGGTGCGTGACTACCATTCGGAATTCAGACAGAACGTAGGTTCGAATCTCGGCGAAAGACCAAAAGGAAGAAACAGTTTTTTCTAATAGCGGTCGCTCCTCGGCAGGCAATGGCAAATTTCCGAGTGTATTTCAGCCACGAAAAAACTCCTCGTAAAAAAAACAATATCTGCCGTTCGGAGTCCGCTTGAAACTGTAGGTCGCTCCATTTGTGGAACAATATCAAGAGGCACACCACAAATACGAGGAGGAGCTCGGCCAAAGACCCAAAAAGGGTGTTCGGGCCAATTATAACGGGTTTTCCAATAACTGGTGTTATTTTGAATAGCCCCCTATTTCGGCAGATGTCGCTTTTGAAGCTGTAATTTCTTGACATTTGGCAAGTAGAAACTACGCCATTAATAAACAAAGGAACGATAGACGCTTAAACAGCGCAATGAAAGTATTAAAATTCACTTTAAAAGTGGTGAAAATTTGGCAGAGACGATTCGTAAAACTCGACCACTTTTGGGTCATTGTGAAGCACCTTGTCGGACCGCAATACAGAAATTGGAGAAAAAATTTGAGCTGTTGGGTCAAGTTAGTAATGCGAAGAATAAAACCCGTGCACGTCGCTCAAGAACAGCCGAAAATATTTCTGTTGTAGCTGAAACTGCTGAAGACATCCCACATTTGTCCATTCCTCGTAGTTCTTTGGAATTAGGCATTCCACAAACGTCACCTATTTTGCATAAAAGTTTGGGTCTTAAGGCTTATTGAGTCCAGTTAATACAAGAACTCAAGCCGGCCGATCATCAACAACGTCCTGTCTTTGCTGATTGGGTTGTTGAAATGCATGAAAATGATCAGAAATTCCATCCCATTTCCACCTCGGTGGCTCCGTCAAAAAGCAGAATTGTCGGATCTGGAGCTCAGAAAACCCAAGAGTGATTGCTAAAAAGCCTCTTTATCCTGAACGTGTGACTGTTTGGTGCGCCTTATGGTCCGGCGGAGCCATTGGAATTTATTTTTTCGAAAATGAAGCTGGAGCAAGATGCGCTATCGAGAGATGATTAACGATTTTGTATGGCCCGAATTGGATGGTATTGATCTGGACAACGTTCATTTTCAACAAGACGGCGCTACGTGCCACATAAGTAACGAAACCATTGATCTTTTACGGGGAAAAACCACCAATAACGCCTCTTATTGGAAAACCCATATATTTGCATGCTGCCCGCGGTATCTAAGTTTGGGACAAATTTCATTCTGCATTGGCCTTTATTCCACAGTCTACTAGGCCCAGGAGCGTTTTCGAGCAGACGTTCTCAAATCATCCTTAAGTCCTCTTCACGATTTTGCTGACATCGTATGGCTCCTGGCACATCGCCTAACCGAAATTAAGGAAAGGGGACTTCTTCTTCTTAATTGGCGCTATAACCGCTTTCGCGATTTTGGCCGAGTTTAACAAAGCGCGCCACCTCCGAGCGTATTTCTACCACCAAAAGGCTGCTTATAGAAAACCATCTGTACATAACTCCAACTGCAGCTTACTACATCTCTAAACGCAGAACGCAAAACGCAAATAAGCAGAGAGGCTCTCAGAAAATGTGTCCCAGTACTACTTTTATAGGATCGAAACACTGCGTAGCCCTGTTGGCCATCTTCCAGACAATCTAGACTCAGGGTAAACTAAGTATTTTGAGGGACACAAAATATTCTTTAGATCCAGGTGTCGGACATTGTGCACACATATACAAAATTATTAACTATTTAAAGGCTCCTCCGATGCCGATCTCAGACACTCCAAGCCTTTTGACTGTTCATTCAGTGAAACGGGTAACCAATTGCTCAGCAGGACCGATAAATGCTTGCTTATTGATTACTTAAGCAGTCACAGTAGGTACATATACCGTGTGTTCATATACATCGGGAAGGTCTGACTCCAGATTTACCAATTTTTCGAATTTGCCTTAAGGGGATATTCCATATAGAAATTTGAAAAAATCGATTTTTTTTGCATAATTTCAAAGTTTATACCTTCAAAAATTTGTCTATTAACGGATTTTTCAAAATTAGAATTATTTTCGGAGACACAGCGGATTTTGTAACGGGGTGTCTAAGCCGGCCGAGTGGAGCAAATCGCACAATGAACAGCAGATGTTACCGGACGACTTGAAGACTCGTTCTTTCCAGAAAATCTTTTGTATCCCACACAACCTTTATTTATTCTATACATATATATACATAAATATACTTTTTCCTTCTTTAATATATACCTGGAAATATATCGGCGATTAATCCAGAGTGAGTAGTAAATATTTCGATCTAAGTTATTCTATTGGAATTGTTGCTCAAACTTCAAACGCGATTTTCTCAAAACTACTTTTTCTGAGATGGTCGTCATGATATCTCAAGTTCTACTTGACCGATCGCTTTGAAGTTTGATAAAGATTGTTAACTATACATCTATTGTTTACTATATTATATATCTACAATATTTCATCAAATTTAAGTTTGAAGTATTTTTAAAAAATTTGGAAAGGTAAAAAAAGAGGGTAAATATTTTTTTTTTCAAGTTGACGCCATTTTGTGAAGTTTTTTTCTTTGATTTGGCGTAATCCCATAGCGACATCCTAACTAATGCAGAATTTGTTTAATTTGTTTGTTTTAGATCACTACAAGGGTTGGAGCCCCCACTCCGCCGGCCTGTAATTCAACGAAATTTTTTATTTTTTTTTATATTGTAATATTTTTTTAATACTTTTCCAGTATTAATAAAAACCATAAAAGAATGGATACTAAAAATGTTTTTCATTTTTTTATGTTAGTTTTAAAAATACCTAAAATTAAGGCGTCTAGACCAGAATATCCCCTTAACGATTATTGGGTTTCTGAGTTTATTTGTTACAAATGTCCGGTATCAGAAAAACAGGGACTGATCGTTAGGACTTCTTTGGCCCAGTACTTTTTAGCATAAAAAAGGACTGTATTTTTAAAATTCTAAATTGCTCACATCATAGAGTCGCTTCTTTCTATTTGCCTAAAATTCTACCATTTGCATCCGTAATATATTATCGACATGCCTGCCACTGCAGGAAATTATGTAATCCTGAATAAGGATTTACACCAATTCACAATAATTCTGCCAACAATTTCATCTAGTGTATATGGAATTGATTTAAAAAAGAAGCAAATAATAATAATAAAAATTCATTTACACATTCTGACTATAAAGTGCATAGCTGAGGCGTTAACTTACTAACGGTACCAACATACAAAATGTGCATCTCAATTAGAATTAAATCTCATATACACTCACGACCACAGACAATAGGCAACACTGACATATAATTCAGAAAACGTTAAACACAAAAACAAAAAAAATCACCAGGGAGAAGTCAAAATAAGCATAGGTAGGTGTCCTTGGAGGGTTGTATTCACACGTTGTGGCAAAAAAAAAACACACCCGTGCATAAACTTAAACACATAAATTTAGCTTTTCATGTGTGCATGTGGGTGAAAAAGTTGCAAATGCATTAGTTTATTCAAGCACCACGCAGTGGGTGGTTGTTTCTTGGTGTCACTCTTACACACGTAAATTTTCTCTAATGTGCTCACTTTACTTTAGATTCCATTGAAATATCTTCATACATATCTAGTGCTTTAAATGTTACTTTCCCACGAAACAAAAACTATTGGAATCGAAGAAATTCGATAGCGCAAATTCTTTTCATAATTTTCCTGAGCTTAAAATTCAGGTTTTTATGCTGCGGAAGTTACTATTTTCTAGAAACAAAAGTCACAGGCTCTCATGTAGAACTTAAAGAAATACAGTTTGTCCTGTTCACTTTTCTTAAGAGAGACTTGAGTGTAAAATAAACCAAAACAATCGCGACATAATAATAGATTTTTCTCATCCTGAGCGTTAATCAAATCCCTCATCCATTCTGTAAGTCGAAAATGTTCTCCATATAATAACTATCATCGGTACTTCATGAGAAGATGAGACTCTTGAGATTTTTACGACCATCTACTTTCTTCGTTGTGAGGTATACCCTCCAGGCAATTGCAAAGATTGAAGTAAAAAAGATCAACCTGATATATGGAAAAAGGCAAATTAAGACATAAATCGCGACTGAGTCAGGATGGTTAGCTTTCAGTGGATGGGTTGATACTCAGCAGTACTACACAAGTCTTACCTCTGCATTTCGTGGGCATTCACAGCGCAGCAATTGTAGTAAGAAATGTCACTGAATCATGAAAATCGGATAGAGTGGTCCCATCTCCAAAGCAAAATACGGCATCTATAGTTATATTCCTAAATATATAATAATTCATGCTTATAGGAGAGAATCCGTAGCCAAAGCTGGAGCTCGTTGGAAAAAGTACAGTTGAAAAATATTTTGATGATTTGATGGTTCGTTGGCGAAAGTGTAGTGTTTAATACAAAACTTGTCTTGAAGCCGACGCAATAAATATGAAAGAAAATTTAAAATACCTGAAGCAAAAAGTTCTGACTATTTTTCGTAGATGTTTTTAGTGAGCCATGTCTCACTATTTACGCCTCGAGTCATATACGTAAATCCTATGTGGCGACTCGAACATGGAGTTTTCGGTTCGGAAAGAGTTCTTGAAAGGGTTTAAATGCGTATCTCGGTGTCGTGATGTGATTGTTGCAAATGCGACGCGCTCTGATAAGCCAATCGTTGCAGATGTCGCTTCCCTGTCAAAACATCGAAATCGTTAAGTCAAGCTCAATGGTCGAAGTGCCACACGAGTTGACGAAAAAGAACCTTTTGTACCAAATCGTTGTCTGTAATTCTTTGCTGAAACTTAAAGGAGTCGACGCATTTTTGAAATGAATGGTAACTAGTGATAAAAAATGGGTCACAAACTATAACGGCAGTTGAAAAGTTTCATGGCCAATTCATGGTTAGTCGGTCTAAGCAACTCTTAAACTCTTTTTTAAAGCAAAGCATGTTTTAACGCGTGTTTGCTCTTTTGGCAGGGAATTATTCACCATGAACTATTTCCTTCAGGTCAAACACGCAATCTAGGTCAAAATAGCCAATAAAAACATCAAACTTTAAGTGCCACACTCCCCAAAAAGCACTAAAGCACCGTTTTGATACCATTAGGAGACTTCCAACAGGCAGATATCTACAGCCAGCCCGAGCTGTTGATATAAAGGAGAATATTGATGGGATTTAGGTTGGCACACTGCAACAGGCTGTCGAAAAAAGCGGCTCTCAGAGACCTTAGTCATCTAGCTGCCAAACCCGGACATTTACAGGGAAAGTGCTCTACAGTCCCTTTCTCTGAAAGATCCCCACAGGTTCTGCAATAGGGGTTAAATAATAACTTTAGCTTTTCTACGTGTGTGCCAATCGTCCAGTGACCGGTAAACACAGCTACGAGTTTGGAAATTGAATCGCGAGAAGTCCAAAGGACTTTCTGATTCCTTCGTATATCGTAATGGGGCCAAAGGATTTTCGAAATAGCTCACAAAGAAATGGACCTCCATCTTTTCTGGGCTTTCCTGAGAAATAAATTGTGCATTTTCCCTTTAATAACTGTCAGGGGGATGCCGATGACCGAGTAGGAGGTCCCTGAGGCTATTTCAGTTCCCTTCCTGGCAAGCTCATCAGCACTTATATTTTCCTATATATTTCGATGTCCCAGAACTAAGATCAGAGAAATGTTATCTGCACACCAAAGATATTTGAACTCCTCCTTACAGGAGTTGACTAATTTGGATTTGTACCATGGTGTCGTTGCAGGTTGACTACCGGAAAAATGTTAATATCTCCCTTTATCCCACGTTCTCTAAGCATTCGGAATACCTATATGATCGCAAAGACTTCTGCCTGGAAAACAGGAGCAGTATTTGGAAGAGTTTAGGAAGCAGATAAGTTGGCTGACTTAAAGAAAAGTCGAGCAATGAACTCGCAATTCCGTCTTGGAACGTCAGTGAAGACCGAGGTACCAGCATCGGTATAGATCTTTCCAGTTTTCTGATCCTGCATACTTGTAAAAATTGCCTTGACCCGACTCTCAAAGTCCAGTTTGCGCATAGAAGAATATGTCCGAAGTTGAGAGAAATACGGTGTTAACTTCCTAAAAATGCTACCATATTCCTTGAGAGATTACCTTCAGAGCCCTACCTACTTTATATTTTCTGGTAAATAGTGTCAACTCACAAAACTTTAACAAGCTACATACAGAATTTATCTTAACAATAAAGGTCTTTAGTATTTCAGGCACTGAGACATCCAACTACCTGGGCATGGGACTTGGTTGCAGGCGTATGTCCTAGGCCCAGATACGGCACGCGGCTACTATAGCAGAGTAGATCACGGAAATGCTTTGTAGACTAATGGCAAATATCGGTGAACCAACACAGAGTTAGAGAAGGATGAACATGGCGACGCAATACTCTTGTACGCCAGCGAATTATAGAGAAATATGTAGATAGGAGAGAGCAAAACCCAGAGATAACAAAACCAAACGCAAAGCGTTGGAGACTAAAGAACGAACAGCGGCACTCAGAGTTGATTCAGTCTACCGCACTGTCTCAGTTGCATCAGATTTTGTGATTAGTGGAGAGATGCAGGTCAGGGAACGAGTGAATGTGTGAAGTTTCAGGAAAAACACACCACCCCTAGCGCCGCGGAACGGAGATGCCAAAACCTGCAGAGGTGGCAGATGGACGGCGAAGCTCATTTTTACAATAGGTAAATGGGCTCAAAAGAAATTTGGGAAAGTGGGCCATTTCACGACTCTGATACTGCTTGAGTAAGGTAAGTGACCCCAAGTGCAAACACTTTTCTTTTTTCTTGTTGTAGCCAAAAGGTGTAAATCCAAATGTCTGAAACATCATCAAAGGTGCCGTCACACCAATGGTATGTGGGTCATGCTCCCACTAACACTATAACATTCCTCCTCCTCGGCTGATTGGAGAAGGTGGAGCCGCGTTTATGTCTATTGGCACAACAGTTTCCTGCGTCCAGGTTCTACTCCTGTGGGTGTATGGAGATTTTACGCCATCGATAGTATTCACTCCTCCCACTGTCTTCGAAAGCGGTTGTGGCGAGAATAAAACATCGGAGAATAAAACATCCGATACTCACAAACTGTTGTCTTGTCTTCAGCTTGGTACTGTTGTGAGTGTTCGGCTCTAGCGTGTGTGTCTGTCGTCAGTTTGTCTAAAACAGTTTACATCTACTGTCAACCTGCTACCAAAGGTACCAAAAACTTTGTAATAAACGAATAGGCCTTATATTTATAAGTTTTTTTTTTTTTTTTTTGTTTGTGCATACACTGAGCTTACTTTAGTTGCGACAGATGGCTCGTGGAAAGAATGCTCTGAACATCGCGTCGACCAATATGATCGGCAAGATTGGTGAATGCGAGGATAACTAAATTAAGATTAGCAGATATTTTGAAGGATTACGGAGAAAACAGATAGACCTCGACGCAGTACAACAAAGTAAAGCCTTAGAGACAGAAACATAAGAAGACGAGCCTATACCATTAAGCTGGCTACAAGCATGGTGAACCCAATCGTGGAGAATAGAAGCGGTCCATTTCATGGACGTCTTTCTGAGTACTCCCGAAGTAATGCAGAAAGTATTCCCCCCAGAAGAGGAGGAGGGATTGTTTTAGTGTTCCTGAGCATACCACCGCTTCCACTCTTGATTGAAAGGGAAGCTCGCTCGACTGTCTTAAGATTAAAAGGTATTTCTGAACTTAAAAGTGGGAATATCAAAGGACATTTAAAGATCTTAGATGACTTCCTACATAGTCCCATTCTTCACTACTGTCACCCAAACCAATAGTCTTCAGGAACTTCCAAGTTATAATTAATGAACGAACAGACTAAAGAACTAATTCTATCACTTTCAAACCTGGCTCCCAGCTATAGTTTACTGATGGGTCCAAATTGGAAAATGGTAGAACAGGGGCAGGAATCAATGGGCCTAAATTCAAAAAATCGATTCCAATGTGATTCTACCCAACAATATTCCAGCCAGAAATACATGCCATTGAAATATGTGTGAGAGAATGCCTTAGCAGGAAAATGAGAGGTACTCACATCTACATACTTTCAGATAGCCAAGCGGCTCTAAAAGCGCTTCTATCAACAACTATCACCTCTAAATTGGTAAATGATTGCCTAAACCTTCCCAGCACGTTAGGGAACCACAACATAGTAACACTATGCTGGATTCCGGGACATGAAGGACATGAGGGAAATGAAATGGCTGATGACCTTGCAAAACAAGGAGCAAATATGCAACTTACTGGTCCTGAGCCTGGTTCTGTGGACTCACAAAAGGCCACATTAATGAATTCCTTAGGAAATGGGAAGAAAAAAAATTTGCTGCACACTGGCTACACTGTGACACTCAGCGTCAAGCCAAACTATTCCTAAGTCCCAACAAAGGAATATCGGACAAGCTTCTCTCACTAAGAATGCGTAGATATGCGTATTTTAACATGATATCTTACAGGTCACTGCAGCCTGAGGTATCATCTGGTGGTGGCCACACCACTCGACGCAGTACACGACTACCAAAAAAAAACTAAAAATATCTCAAAACTTTCTACTTCACCTACAAATCATCTACGGGAATGCGACTTACAGGTTTTCCTAACTGGGTTATGTGGGGTGTCGCTCAACGTTTTTTTTTAGTCTATCTTAGAAATCACACATTTACATATGTAGGTATATGAGCATGCGTTAGCACACAGTAGTTTATCCGCATATGTATGTGTGTATGTGCATTTGTGCCTAATATGCGAAAATGTGAAATTATGCTCGAAAATGCAAATGAGCTGCCGCATTTAGCTAAGTTAACTTCTGCATTGCTGCATATTTTTCTCTCTGCGACTGCTGCTGTTGCCTTCCGACTTCTTCAGCACAATTTTTCGCTACACATTTGCAGACTCCTACCCTCTTTGCGTTAGCATTTCCACTTGGCTAAGCAGCGCGTAAATGAGCAGCGCACTGGGGAGCCGCATTTTTTCTTACATTTTTGCTATACAGTTAGTTGTGTTCATTGCGCGCGCTTAGCGGACGCTTTGTCGGTTGTTGCTTTAGTGAAAAGTATTCTAATTAAAATAATCTCGTGCACACACACATACATACATATGTACTTACATTTATTTAGTTATGTATACATATGCAATAATACACACAACCGCACATCCGCTCTTTTTTTGTATAGTTGCCCATGTGTGTGTGTGTGTAAGTAGTGAGGATCTTCCATTTAGATATGTGTGTGTATGTGTGTTCATTTGTGAAGTGCAAGCTTTACTCTATCCTTGGCCTTTTTTGTTGTTCATTCAACCTCGTCTAAAGATGCGGCCTTTGTGGAACTAACTATAAGGGAGGGGGTAAGTGCAGGGCTTGCCCTACGTCCTTGCCGTTTTTTCTTCACACTCAAATTTTTTCTACGCAGCATTTTATTTATTTTACTTTTTTTTATTTTGAGTGAGTAATTTTTAATGGCGCGTTCTGCAATTATGTGCACAAAAATAAAAATTATTTTTCAGCAAATTAGCAAAACTTTTCAAATACTTAAAGGAAGCAAATGAAAATTAAATATTCTCACTAGAGATTGGGGTTGTTGCAGGCGTTGCTAAGAATATTGGTGTGTAAGGGTTTTTTTTTGTCCTTTTTTTTAAAGACAACGTTTTGCTTTTGCTATGACTTTGAGCAATGAAGCCATTTCCTCCATTTTATAAAGAATATGACAATTAATAAACTCAAAGGAAATGTTGAGGAGGCCTCGTTGTTGTCAGTCAATGACCGACAGCGAGTTTTTATAAAGTATTGACATACAAATTTACTGCTCCATACGTGGATTGGTACTTAAGTTCTGAGAAAGGCAAATAGAAATACAGATTTTTGAATGAAAATGTCTTTATTGATTTTTATAATTTTATCAGAGTGCTGTTAATAAAAATTAGCACACCATTTCATGTGTTTTTGAACTTATTTTCGAAATCCTTTTCCTGGTTGGTTGATTGGTTTTAGTGGTGATACATCCAGAATCCAACTAGCGCTTACGCACCATTTTGTTGCCACACCCTCGCTACAAAATTGTGCAAGAAGCACTGTTATTCACATCACAACAATATCCAGTCTGTGTGGTTTAAGAACTGTATCAGGTTGTTGACGTCTAAGCTAGATAGTTGTTTGAGACTCTCGAGCAGCGGTTTGCCCTGGATCGACATTCTCTCTTTCCATAAGGCAGGGCATTCACAGAGGAAATGGAAAATCGTTTGCGTTTTCTCAGGTTGTTTACAACTGTGGCAGTAAGTGTTGAGAGGCATGCCCATTTTGGCTGCTTGTTCTTCTACAGACCAAAAGCCAGTTTTGACTGCCATTAGTCTCCAGGCATCCTCTCGTTTCATGTTTCACAATATTGACGATTGTGTGAGGTTGTAGGTGGGCCATAACTTTCTTCTAATTTTGCATTTCGTCTGGTCTCTCTATCCACAATCTGCCATTCGAAGGTATTTTAGGGAAATTGTACTCTTGACTGCACTTAAGGGTGTGAATACCGATTCTGCAAGAGCATTATTCATGGCAGATCCCCCTCTTCCCAGTTCATCTGCCTTTTCGTTACCTTCAATATTTCGATCTCCCGGCACCCAGATTAAGGTAGCTTTATGGTTTATGTATACACAAGGTGGTTAGGCTATTCCTACTTTGTTGCACCCCCATAGAGTTTGTAGTAGCTGAATCCAGTGCCTGGATTGCAGCTTGGCTATCCGAAAGAATAGCGATATTGCCCTTAAAAGAGAAATCCGTGATTAGTAGCCTACAAGCTTCCTCAATTGCCAGTACTCCCGCCTGGAAGACACTGCTGGTATTAGGGAGACACACAGATTTTTGAATTTGAAGTCTATGAGAATATATATCAACAATCCATTTTACTGCCATCTGTATAGACTGTGGTATCGAAGTTGTTTAGAGTGAATCCCTTATTCCATTCTTCCTTAGCTGGAAAGAGAATGGCAAAATTCGTATTGAAAGTTACTATCGGGACGATGTAGCCAGTCCTGATCGAGATTAACTGAGCTTGTCGCAATAATAGACTAGCGTGAACATAAGTTTTTTTCTTTCCAGTGGCACGCTTCATTTAATCTAAATGCACTCATGGTTGCCGTCTTCTTAATATGTACAATAGGTCTATTGGAATAACGTGTGTCAGTGCATTAAGAGCCTCTCTAGGACATGATCTGATTGCACCGACCGTTATTGCACAGGCTGATCTTTGTATTCTGCCAAGTAGTTTGGTATTGTACTCTTCCCCTAGAGCCTTCCACCAAACTACCGAACCATACAATAAAATAGGTCGTATAACCGCCTTATGCAACCATAATGTATGCCTAGGTTGAAGACCTTCTTCTTCTTCTAGGTTGAAGACCTTCTTCTTCTAAGCGATTTCTGCTTTCCTTACCGGTTCTTCGACGTTTAACTTACCCCGAAGTACTCTGCACTGGGTGAAAGTGAAAGAGTTTGTCCGTTGATATTTGGTACGGTAAAAGTTGGTACCTTGTATCTGGTGGTAAAAAGCTTAAGTTATGTTCTACGCGGGTTTAAACTTAGGCCACATCATGTGACCCAAGAGTTGAGGTCGCCTAACGCCCCTGGGATGATCCAACTGATCGTATTGGGACACAGTCCTGACACCATTAGCACCACATCATCAGCGTACGCCACGCCACCACTTTTACCCCACCTCTATTAAGTTTTATTAAGCCTATGCTGATCGCACATAGCCAATGAAGTGGAGATAATACTCTCTCCTGTCGAGTGCCCCCTGGACCTTCTTGGTTATGTTGATATTGTTCATATTAGCTTTGATGATCCTGGTTTTTAGCATAGAGATTACCCAATTACTAATGCAACTGCCCACCTCTAGGTCTATCAACGCCTGTTGGATGGCATCTGTACTAACATTGTTAAAGGCACCTTCTTCATGATATAATGTTTGCTCTCTATAGAGCCCTCTATTGTGTTCCCTTTAAGGTGTTGTGCAGTTGATATACCAGAGCCCTCCAAAGAGCTTCTGAGGTGTATATCCAAAAGTCTTTTAAAAGTTTTTAACACGAAAGACGAAAGACTTATTGGCCTGAAGTCCTTCACTGATTCATGTCCCCTCCTACCTACTTCTACTTCCTAAATATGTTATAAGACACAAAAGATTTTGACGTGATAACGTCTTATAATTCGATTTAACAGGCTGCACGCACGAAAAAATGTGTCGTTACCTTGCTCATTAGTGTTACCTTGCTCTTTAGTGTTACCTTGCTCATATGTAGTTACTTTGCTCTTTAGTGTTACCTTGCTCTTTAGTGTTACCTTGCTCATTAGTGTTACCTTGCTCATATGTAGTTACCTTGCTCATTGCATTGAATGAACTGCAAATTCTTTCACCATTCGAAAGCTACATCCTCCACGAGTAACATGGATTATATTTTATTTTGGAAATAGGGCTCGAGATATAGGTCAAAACGTGGACCCGGGTAACCTTCAGATGTGTATGTACAATATGGCTATCAAATGGAAGCTGTTGGAGAATGCTTTAGTACAGAGTATTTTTCATGCCGCTCCGTGACTGGGGTCTCGAGATATAGGTCAAAACATGGACCCGGGTAACCTTTGGCTGTGTATGTACAATATGAATATCAAATGAAAGCTGTTGATAAGTGCTTTAATACGGGGTAATTTTCATACCTATTGATGACTAGGGTCTGGAAATATATGCCAAAACGTGGACCCGCCGTGTCTTTGCACCGAATTAAACCAAACTTACACACATTGTTAAGGAGGTATTGGAGATGGTTTCCGTATAGTTTGGATACCTATTGGTAGACAGGGTCTCGAGATATAGGTCAAAACGTGGACCCGGGTAACCTTCGGATGTGTATGTACAATATGGGTATCAAATGAAAGCTGTTGGTGAATGCTTTAGTACAGAGTATTTTTCATGCCGCTCCGTGACTGGGGTCTCGAGATATAGGTCAAAACGTGGACTCGGGTAACCTTTGGTTGTGTATGTACAATATGGGTATCAAATGAAAGCTGTTGATAATGTTATGTTATGTTATATTATGTTATGTTATGTTATGTTATGTTATGTTATGTTATGTTATGTTATGTTATGTTATGTTATGTTATGTTATGTTATGTTATGTTATGTTATGTTATGTTATGTTATGTTATGTTATGTTATGTTATGTTATGTTATGTTATGTTATGTTATGTTATGTTATGTTATCTTATGTTATGTTATGTTATGTTATGTTATGTTATGTTATGTTATCTTATGTTATGTTATGTTATGTTATGTTATGTTATGTTATGTTATGTTATCTTATGTTATGTTATGTTATCTTATGTTATGTTATGTTATGTTATGTTATGTTATGTTATGTTATGTTATGTTATGTTATGTTATGTTATGTTATGTTATGTTATGTTATGTTATGTTATGTTATGTTATGTTATGTTATGTTATGTTATGTTATGTTATGTTATGTTATGTTATGTTATGTTATGTTATGTTATGTTAGGTTATGTTATGTTATGTTATGTTATGTTATGTTATGTTATGTTATGTTATGTTATGTTATGTTATGTTTTGTTATGTTATGTTATGTTATGTTATGTTATGTTATGTTATGTTATGTTATGTTATGTTATGTTATGTTATGTTATGTTATGTTATGTTATGTTATGTTATGCTATGTTATGTTATGTTAAAGTATATTATGTTATGTTAATGTTAACTCATTCTCTATATCCATACAAAATATCTATCAAACAAATAAAATTAAAATTTTCTTTTGAAAAATGCAACCATTCAATCAGTATTTTCTTATGACGTTATCACGTTAAACTATCGTCAGTAAACCGGCTTTACAAACAACGTCTTTTTTATAGCTCGACGGTCGGCCATTGCGTAAACTACATATATTAAATTGTTATTATTATATAGGGCGACTTTCACTATTACCCAGTATATGAAGCCGTTGGGATTGAAGGAAACAAGGCGTACTACGTTTTTTAGCATTAGAATAAAAAAATCGTCGAAAATAAGGCGCTTTTTCGAAAACACGTTCGGTCCCGAATATCTCGGATTTGGGCTTACAACTTTTTTTTAATAAAGCTGATGGTCTGCATAGTAGTCTGAGTTTAACAGGAAAACAAAATTTAAAATTAATTATTATTAGGAATTATTTAGACTGTTTCTATTCATCCAAGGAAGGTGATCTTAAGATTTACTTAAAATATAAATACCGATTTTTGTATCTAAAGTCATTTCAAGTACTTGTCGTACTGTAAAAATGTAGTCTTCGATTGGTTTTTTCAGGCCTAAACTCTGATTAGTATACCAAATCATTTGGTTGAGGATGGGCTTCTCACCCATTGCTACCGAGCAGATTTTGTAAAGCTAATGGAAGGTTGAAGTTCCTTACAGAACAGATAGAGCATACCAAAAGTTTAATCAAAGTGCAAATTGTCATCTGATTACCTTTCCCTCAGTAGTTTCGGTATGCCCTTTTCAATTCGTTACTAGTAGTTTTGAACAGCTCAGCCTATAACTATCTGCTTCGCAGGCTTTGTTGTGTATAAGTCACATTAATGTTGCCTCCCTCGGTCTGGGTGGGTCGTTACTATGTAAGCTTTGCTTTCTCTTCACACTTCCATTTTCTATCACTCTTCGAGTTGTTAATTGTGACAGCGCTGCGTTTAATTGATGTAAGCAAATGTGATGCCCTGTGCATGCCAACTCAGGTTAAATCCGGTATATCACACCGGCCAGTCATTAAACAACGCCGTTCTACAGCGAATGCGTTGAAAATAAGTAGATGCGTAAGAAAATCAGGCAGCGAATGAACTCATTTAGCAGTAAATTGGCCCATGGACAATTGTTACATTGCCATGACTCCGCAGCTCTACTTTGTAATTAAAAGTTGTGTAATTGCATTTGCCGATTTAATGGAAAAATATGAAAAACTTGAAAGGTGGGTGAACAAATTTAAATTACCTGTGCATTAAAAAAAGAAAACTTTAAACAAACTGAGCTGCATACTAAAATGAAAAGAAACTGTGATATGGTATTTGGTACAGAGGTTAAAAAGGTGGAATTGAAAAATAATTAGGCGAATGGATCTATTTTTACTTTTCATAAAACTATCTGAGGTGGAAACTGTAAATTTACGTTTAAAAAATTCAAATTATCATATCCATGCCTGGACAATAAAACATTATAAAACAATGCTTAATATTTCTGGCTCTCTCAAACCATAGCTGCATTTAGTTGGGCGGCACAACCATGGAATTGTATTCACCCCTCAATAAGCTTGCTGATAATGTTCCCAAAACTTGGTTAGGAAATCTGTTTTCGGCCATTGTACCCGAATGGATTGGTGCGTGACTACAATTCGGAATTCAAATGGAACGTAGATTTGAATCTCGGTAAAGGTCAAAAATGAAAAAAAGTTTTTTTCTAATAGCAGTCGCTCCTCGGCAGGTAATGGCAAACCTCTGAGTGTATTTCTCCCATGAAAAACCTCCTCATAAAAAATATCTGCCGTTCGCAGTAGCTTTGAAATTGTAGGTCCCTTCGTTTGGCGATCAGCATCAAGACACTTGCCACAAGTAGGAGGAGGAGCTCGGTCAAACCCCAAAAAGGGGGTATATTGGATATATTTGACTCACTAACACTTCACAAACCTAGGACCAAACAATCATTGGATTTATTTTATGCTGATTTGGATTGGGTGCGCCGTAGAAATATAAAAATAATCATTCTTTCTTCTTCAGTTCATACCTGGACTATATGAATTTCTAAGTTAACAATTAAGTTGAAATATCTCACCATCTACGAAATAAAATCGGTTGGCGACAGAGCAGTTTACTTTGATTACCATTAAAAACAGTATTTATTTTAAATTTTCCAATAAGCAAGAAGGAGCAACTGACGATAATCGCTATCTAGGTAGACAACGCCATTACGCCATCTAACATTTATGTAAGACCTTTGCATTCTGTTACCCCTCATCTATCTCGCCTCTGTCATATTTCGTTAATCTGGTCTTCGTCTGATCTGTGCCTTCTGTCACCGGTCATCTTTTTGATATGTGCCATACTTTTTTTCGAATTTCAAATGTTTATTAACAAACAATGGTTACATAATTAATGAAGCGCTGCTCGGAAAGTTCGTGGCCCATCGATCCAAACAAATAATAATCGGAAGGCGCCAAGTCTGGGGAGTAAGCCGCATGCACCAGCGGTTCCCAATCGTACGTCTCCACCAGTTCACGGGTCACTCTTGTTCGATGTGGCGGTGGATTGTCAGTTCATGCGGCACCTATCTTCCGTTCTTTAAAATCATGCCCATGTCTTTCCAATGTTTGGAAATGGTTTTTTGTGTCACTCCTAACTGCTCTGCCATCATTTTTCGCATTTGACCATCATCTTCATCCAACAATGCTTGCAATTCGGCGTCCTCAAACGTTTTTGGTGACCGGAATTTTTCAAACTACCTGAATTCACAGAGAGGTCGTTGATTCGAATCTCGGTGAAAGCAAAATTAATAAAAACATTTTTTTAATAGCGGTCGCCCCTCGGCAGGCAATGGCAAACCTTCGAGTGTATTTCTGCCATGAAAAAGCTCCTCATAAAAATATCTGCCGTTCGGAGTCGGCTTGAAACTGTAGGTCCCTCCATTTGTGGAACAACATCAAGACGCACACCACAAATAGGAGGAGGAGCTCGGCCAAACACCTAACAGAAGTGTACGCGACAATTATTTATTTATTTAATTAGTACCAAAGAAAAATAACTAAGTTCAAGTCTGTGCTCGTACTATCAAAATGCGTTGTAAAAGTTTGGTCCTTTTGCTGCCCTTAAAATCCCTCGATCTCCAGATTAAAACAAATTAAGCAAAAATTTGAAGCTTAAAAAAATTACCATCTCTTATGCGTAGAGTTTTGCTGAGTTGGCAGCGTCTATGCTTGCGTACTTGTAACAGTTTTCAGAGTTGAATAGGTTGGCACACTCACACACCCATTGATTCACTAACACACCCTGGCGTATACGTAACAAATTTATGCAAAAGCTTCTAATAATAGCTTCGCTCATCTATGTTCGGTGTGACCGGAAAATAAACATATAATAAGCGTCACACACCCACATGCACGTACTCCATTCAACTGCACATCAGCCACCTCAAGTGCCTATATTATCAAAGTGTTATGATAAACACATGGCATTTGTGCTGGCCCATGAACTATGCAGATGTGTATGCGGGTATGTGTGCGATTATGTTTTGGTTGCATTCAATGTTTAGCTGTTGGTTTCTGGCATTTGCTGCTCCAGCTATTCACCCACAAATATTCACATATGTGCACAAATACACACACACATATACGTACGCTCTAAGGAGCATCGCTCTAAACTGTAACGTCTATTATATTTTAGTGGTTGTTTGTTGCAAAATTCTGCTAATGAATCCTAAAGGATGGATGGCTGTCGACTGCATAGGATATGCATGGCAAGTGCATGCTGGACTGAATATGCATATGAATTTATGAACGTGGGTGTGTGTGCGTCGGATGCATGCGCTTGTGCTCACATTAGAGCAAAGCAGCAGCTTAGGAATTAAACAATTTAGTCTGATGAATGGCAGTGCGAGTTAAGAGGAGGCTACTTGGTGCTCATTGCCACAAAGGATGTTATGTTTATGAAGTATATTTGGTGTAATTTATATTTATTTAAGTAGTTATTAGGAAAAACTACGCTCTTATAACTAAATATTTCAGAATTCTAACAAACTGGTATCAAAACCAATATTCAAACACATTCACTTACTCATTTATTAAGCTAATGGGTTAAATGGGTTAAAATATGCGAAATATCACAAATGTATTTATGGCAAAGCTCAGATGCTTGAAAATAATATAACTGTATTAAAATAAATAAATTTGAAGAAAAATTCTCTTATTTAGATGGAAGTATATAAAATTTGGGACTATTTATGAAATGCAACATATTGGAAGTTGCCGTGTGTGAAATTTCAAATGAATTGAATGAAAATGTAACATACTACTGTGGGCAAAAAGTAAGGTGAATTTGGTTGTAAAATGAAAAATCTTTGTTTATTCTTGTAAACCAATTGCATCCCCTTCAAAATAATCCCCTCTCGATGAAATACATTTATGCCAACGATTTTTCCAATCCCCGAAAAATGCCAAATGGTCCATTTCCGGTATAGCCATCAGCACCTTCTTCGATTCAACTTTTATCTCCTCAATCGACTCGAAACGCGTTCCCCGGAGTGGTCTCTTGAGTTTTGGGAAAGAGCCAGAAGTCACACGGAGCCAAATCAGGCGAATACGGTAGTTGCGGAACGATATGCGTGGAATTTTTGGCGAAATGGTCACGAAGAACGAGTGCAGTGTGAGACGATGCATTATCGTGATGCAAAAACCAAGAGTTGTTGGCCCATAATTCTGGTCTTTTTAGACAAATTGCTTCACGTAAACGACGCATAACGCTCAAATAATATTCCCTATTAACTGTTTGGCCAGGTGGAAGAAATTCATAGTGCACCACACCACGAAAATCGAAAAAAACTGTCATCATGACCTTTATTTTTGAACGACTTTGACGTGCTCTTTTCGGTCTGGCCTCGCCTTTAGCACGATATTCGCTTGATTGGTCGGTTGTTTCAGGGTCGTGAGCATAAATCCAAGTCTCATCTCCCGTAATGATGCATTTGAGCTTGTCCTGATTGTCTGAAAGCATTGTTTCACACACATCAACGCGACGACTTTTTTCCAAGAAATTGAGAGTTTTCGGTACCAAACGAGATTTGACTTTTCGTAGGCCCAAATGGTCTTTCAAAATGGTTTTCACAGATCCTTCTGATATTCCGATCATATCAGTAAGGTCTTTAACAGTCAACCGACGATTTTTGAGCACTAACTTCTTCACTTTATTGACGTGTTGGTCATCTGTTGACGTCGATGGTCGTCCGGAGCGCTCCAAGTCATCAACACGTTCGTGACCCTCTTTGAAGTCTTTGTACCACTTATAAACATTTTTCTGAGACATGGTCGAATCACCAAATGCCTTCTGCATGCTAAACTTTTCCGCAGCCGAAATTTCATTCCGCAAACAAAATTTGATGGCACTTCTCTGCTCAATCAAATCAGACATTGTAAAAATCGAAAAATACGCTCTTGGTCGTTTGGTAAACACAAGCGTAAATATATTACTGACAATGACATTCACATAAAAGTTGGCCCAGATGTTATTAACAGTGCTGCCAACTCATGAAAAAAATAACTAGAGCGAAATTTTAATCCCGCGAAATTTGACAAATAAATTCACCTTACTTTTTGCCCACAGTAGTAGATGATTCATAATTTCTCTGGTTTTAGTTTCTAAGCCAAATTCTGGATTTAGAAAAAAAATTTAACTATCCTACGGATCCGTACACCTACGGAACGGAACAGTAGGCGCAGTTAACATTAGAGTGGCTAAACATTTTTTAGACTTTAGGGTGTAGCCTAAACATGCCGGCCCCCTTGCGATAAGCAATAAGTTTGCTAGGACGGAGGTGACAGCCAACGTTCGGTTTGTTGATTGTGAGACACCTGAGACCGCCGGTGACGTTTGAAAGATTGCTGTAACAATATAGATATTACGTACGTGGATCTATTTATTGCTCACAAGTAAGAGTAAAATTTATTATACTAGAATTTGTGATACGTTATGTACAAATTATATTATGGCCGTGTTGCCTGGCGAGGCCTAGTCGCCAGTGTATTGTCGCCCGTCTTTTTATTTTGGCGCATTAACGTTGCCTGGTTTCCGATCTACGCGCATGGCGCCGTTCATGCTGCAGCTGGGGTCGAAGAGGCCTCGTACCCAATCCCCTATCTTCAGTGAGGCGGAAAGACCTTGCTTATTCTCTGCTTGTCTAGGCAGAAATGCCTAGTTTCCGCTCTAGACTCAGTCCTTTGTTTTGTTTTTTACAAAAAAAAGATTTTTAATTTAATTTGTCTGTTTTTTTTTTAACCGAAAATGTGTAGTGGTACACGGTTTTATAGTTGCTTAGTTAGCTTTTGATATCTTGAATTTGTGGAATGTATTAGTAGTGGTGCATTGGTTGGTCAGTGCTGATCACAGCGAAGAAAACAAACAAAATCAATATGTTTCATGTTAATTAAATATGTACTACTCATTTTAGTTTTGTTTTTTTTTTTTTTGCAAAAATCCAAGACCTTAAAAAGTAAATTTTACTATGTGGCAATATTTGTGGACGCTGCTAAAGCGTTTGACAGAATAAAAACAATTCTACTTTTTGACTACTAAATCATCATAAAAAGCTACCTAACCGACCGAAGTTTCTGTATTAAAAATGAAAATCTTCTTCTTTATTGGAAACATCAATTGAAGCCAAGTACTTCTCCATCTGATCTTTTCAACGCTGAGAAGGCATTCCCCTTCCTTTGCTATCATCAGCTGGTACTGCATCGAGTATCTACTTTCAGAGCGCTCCGGCTTTGTTTCCATTCGGACGACACGACCCAGCCAAAGTAGCCGCTGGATCTCTATAAATATGACAATCGTTGTTCAGATATTCATAATATAACCGCTGGAGTTCCGTAAGGAAACATTCTAGGGTCACTTCTATATACTTTGTTCCCCGCAGGTATACCACCTCCTGACGAAAGCAATTCATGAACTGCTACATTCACAGACAGTAAAGACAAAAGCTTAACACTGCAGCGATACGCAAACGCATTTAAGGAATGATTTGATAACTGCTGCCCAAAAATGAACGGAGACACAACCATACAGGTCAAATTTACTGCCAAACTTCTTCTACTGGACTTCAAATTAAAATAAACGGCAAAGAACTTGCAATAGAAAGTGACAGCTGTTTGTGTGTAGACGTGATTTTTCCTGTGCTTCTCGTTTCTAAGTTTTTTCACTCTACAATGGGCATTTAATTAACCAATTTATATAATTTATTGTACTCTAGATAGTGACTCTTTTATTTGATAATTTTCCAAAGACTTTCTACTAACTTTTATCTATAAAATATCTTGTGTGTGCAGATCAAAGGTTGATCGCAACCAAGCTAAAGTGTGGTGCGGCAAATGTAACGACTTTTTTTTATTTGGATTGTGTTGAAAGGTTTTTTGAAAAATTTGTGCGACCGCTCGCCGAAAGTCTATCCGCTCTCCTACTGCTTCCGTTAGTGGAGAAATTTCTAAAAATATAACATCAACTAACTCGCCAACTACCCCTCAAATCAATGAAAATTCCAATATTCCGCCAGTACAACAAATGCCTTAGGTGCCTCTTACTGAGCGGCTAAGTGATAAAGAAATTGAAAGGATTCAAGGAAATATTGAGGCTAATCCTAAGGACCTTTGGAGATTTGTTAAATGTAAAAAATCGGGCTCTGGAATTCCTTCTGCAGTTAATTTTATTGGCAAATCTGCTCCTACTCCTGCGCACGTAGCCAATTTGTTTGCCCATTTTTTCAAACCTAATTTCTCTAGAGAAGATGCATACTTGTTTTCTTCTTGTCATATTAATCTACTTCCATCTTTGAATGTTGGCTATTTAAACCTTGTTTCTCTGGACATTGAGAATGGGGTTTTGGGTTAAGAGACCTCTTCGCAGGCTGGTAAGAATGGGTTGTTCGTAATTTTTCTCAAAAACTGTCCTTATTCCTCTCAAGCTAATTTTTAGCAACTCTCCATCTTCTTTAGTTTATACCAATGATTGGAAAATCACAACTATAACCCCTATTTTCAAAGGTGTTATTTTGATACTTTTCCCGTAAAAGATCAATGGTTTCGTTGCTTGTGTGGCACGTAGCGCCGTCTTGTTGAAAATAAACCTTGTCCAGACCAACACCATTCAATTCCGGCCATTACAAATCGTTAATCATTTCCCAATAGCGTAATACATTCACCGTAACTGTTGCTCCAACTTCATTTTCGAAAAAGTAAGGTCCAATGACTCCGCCGGACCAGAAACCGCACCAAACAGTCACTCGTTGAGGATAAAGAGGATTTTCAATAATAACTCTTGGTTTTTGGAGCCCCAGATCCGACAATTTTGCTTGTTGACGAAGCCACCGAGGTGAAAATGGGTCTCATCACTCAAGAAAATGTTTCCCTGGAATTCCGGATCATTTTCATGCATTTCAACGACCCAATCAGCAAAGATACGACTTTGTTGATGACCGGCCGGCTTGAGTTTTTGTATTAACTGGACTCAATAAGCCTTAAGACCCAAACTTTTATGCAAAATAGGTGACGTGGAGGAGTGGACAAATCTGGGATGTCTTCAGCAGTTTCAGCTACAACAGAAATATTTTCGGCTGTTCTTGAGCGACGTGCACGGGTTTTATTCTTCACATCACTAACTTGTCCCAACAGCTCGAATTTTTCACCAACTTCTGCATTGCCTTCCGACAAGGTGCTTCACGATGACCCAAAAATGTTCGAATTTTACGAACCGTCTCTGACAAATTTTCACCACTTTTATAGTGAATTTGAATACTTTCATTGCGCTGTTTAAGCGTCTATCGTTCCTTTTTTATTAATGGCGTAGTTTCTACTTGCCAAATGTTAAGAAATTACAGCTTCAAAAGAGGCATCTACCGAAATAGGGGGCTATTCAAAATAACACCAGTTATTGGAAAATCCTTTACTTGTCGCTGAAACTGAGACCCATCGCCAGTTTTGAGGCAGAAGAGGAAACGTTTTACAAAAAAGGTATTGAAATGTTAGAGCTGAGCTGGAATGATTGTGTTGTTTCTGAGGGAAATTACGTTGATGAATAAAGCTAATTTTGATTGAAATGTTTTCTTTAAATGCTACAGCTGCCACTTCCAAAACTGAGAGAAGGTTGATCTTCATTTAGGGCTGTACTGCACATACATATGTACATACGTACGTGCTTCAGTAAATATAATACATAACTGAGGCCGAACATAAAGGGTGGCTAAATTTTAAGGGCCGATGTTAAATGTTAACGACACCTAAAGGTCAAACTTTTTCTGCATTTCATTTGACATTTTTTAATCTCCGACTAACTCAATTTGAACCATGGAAAGACACACAATCGAACAACGCGTTAAAGTTATTCAGGCTTATTATGAAAACGGGCGTTCAAATCAAAATGCATATCGCGCACTTCGTGAAGAAAATCATCTTCAGTGATGAGGCACATTTTCACCTCAGTGAATTCGTCAATAAGCAAAATTGCCGCATTTGGGCAAATGATAGTTAATCCAAGAGTGATTGGCGAAAAACCAATGCACCCGCAAAGAGTGACTGTTAGGTGCGGTTTATGGACCGGCGGCGTCATTGGGCCGTATTTTTTCCAAAATGAGGCCGGTCAGGCAGTTACTGTGAATAGTGTTCGCTATCGTGAGATGATAACGAACTTTTTATGGCCCGAATTGGAAGATATGGATGTGGACGATAAGTAGTTTCAACAGGACGGTGCCACTTGTCACACAGCTAACGAAACAATGGATCTTTTGCGCGAACAATTTGATGGCCGAATAATCTCACGTCGCGGCGATGTCAATTGGCTGCCAAGATCATGTGATTTGACACCGTTAGACTTCTTTGTTTGGAGTTATTTGAAAGAAAATGTGTACGTCGATAAGCCAGTAACAATTCAAGAGCGAAAGGACGAGATAATTCGGCACATTAACGGCATAGAACTTCAATTATGCCTCAGCGTCTTCGAAAATTTGGACCATCGGAAGGGGGTGTGCAGCCGAGACTGCGGCGGCGATTTGGCCAATAATTTGTTCTATACATAATTAAGCCATACCAATATTATCATAATAAAGAGAACTGACAATAATTTCTTAAAAAAATTATATTGTATTCAAAGTCAATACCGGCCCTTGAAACTTAACCACCCTTTAAATCAGCAGTTTCAAAAATACATATATGAGAATCCTTACTTTCACAGTGCACCATGCATTTTTGCTAATAATTTGGTGAAAATATCGTACAGCATCCGATGAAAAGTGAACATTGAAAATTTGATTTAGAAGGCATACCCTGAAATCAGAAATCTTACAATTAAGTTGCTGGAACAGGTAGATAAAATTAATACTTTCTTAATAATTTCAAACTGAAATGCGGAAGCACAATCTTTGCGTGCCGTACCGAAAACTTTTCACAAAACTACATATTTTAAGTTGACCGAACTAATAACTGGAACAAAACTTGACCACTTGAAAATATTTTTATAAATAATAAATTTTCGGTACATTTTTCTTCGTATTCAAAATATTTTATACTGCGGTCACAGCATTTGATTTAACTAGAATACGTTTATATAGACCAGAGAATACCGAGTCCGAATTTTATTTTCAATATTTTGAGATACAAAAAAAATTTTCTTAGACAATAAATTTCTTGCCAAATATAGAATAGGACTCCTCTAAGGTAGAACCGCGGCTAATATTGAACAAACTCATAAATATGTATCTTAGACTCGCCTCCCCTTCATTACTAGATCAACTTCCAACTACTAACAAAATTAGGTATTCAGCATCCGTTAGCGCTTCCGTTACTACCGCCAACGTCAACTTCATCCTGCTGCTGCATTTTGCAATTTCCGTGTGCGGAAAACTGCAAAGCCTTTCAAGCACCTGCATGCCCATGCAGGTATAAATGGATACACATATGTATGTATGTATCTTCATATAATATATGTCTATAAACATAAGCGAAACTGTAACTCGAAACTGCCGAAATATGTATTGAACCACGATTGGGCTAGGCTCGGTATTGAATTCCCACATTTTTACGATTAAGCTCACGATTTTGTTTTGATTGCAGCAAAGTCAATATGCTCCCATAGCATTTAGATTATTGCTGAGTGCAACAGATTATTTTCCAATGCCACAACATAAACGAATTAAAGTAAAAATGGGCACAGGGTGCTTGAAATACAAGGAATTTTTATTTTTAACCCTTTTGCGAATAATATTTTTGATATGACGATCCGGTGGGGTATAATGAAGATAATCACTTTCCATTGCAGCAAAATGATTGAAATTAATAGTTGAATTAACTCTTGGACATTATATATACATTTTGGACATTATATATCCTATTGACAACAGAGGGGGCCGTACCGTCTTTGCGGTTGCGGGTGTTGCAGCTTTGTCATATTTGGTGCAATAATAAAACGGGGAATGCCGAAAGGGTTAACTAAGTTAAGACGAACGAAACTCACATTCACTTGCGATGGTCTAAAATAAACGAATCTCATATTATCTTTAAGTTTTCTGACTTTATGAGTAGCAATAAGCATTCTGCATGAAAAAAAGGTTCGAGTTTATTTTGATATAAATAAAAATTATGAAGCTGAATTATACATAATTTTTCAAGTTCACCTTTTATAAGTTGTAGAGCATTTTTTGTCAATTAATTCAATTTCGGGATACCAAAATAGCAAATTTTTTCTGAATTTTTTTCTGTGTGGTTCTTCTTCTTAACTGGCGCGATAGCCGCTTACGCAATTTTAGCCGAGTTTAACAAAAGTGCGCCAGTCGTTTCTTTCTCGTACTAACCGACGCCAATTGGACACACCAAGTGCAGCCAAGTCCTTCTCCACCTGATCTTTCCAACGCAGAGGAGGTCTTCCTCTTCCTCTGCTACCACCAGCTGGTACCGCATCGAATACTTTCAAAGCCGGAGCATTTGTATCCATTCGAACGACATGAGCCAGGCAACGTAGCCGCTGGATCTTTATTCGCTGCGCCATGTCTATGTCGTCGTAAAGCTCATACAGCTCATCGTTCCATCGTCTGCGATATTCGCCATTGCCAACGTGCAAAGGTCCAAAAATCTTACGCAGAATCTTTCTCTCGAACACTACAAGCGTCGCTTCATCGGATGTTGTCATCGTCCAAGCTTCTGCGCCATACGTTAGGACGGGCATGATGAGAGTCTTGTAGAGTGTTAGTTTTGTTCGTCGAGAGAGGACTTTACTGCTCAATTGCCTAGTTAGTGCAAAGTAGCACTTGTTGGAGAAATCCACGCAAGTGGGGAAAGTTACTGACCGCCATTCACTTGGCAGTGGCCAGGACGATTCTTCTGCATATGGCACAAGCAGCTCACAACGTCCGGGATTAGCCCACGTATCCTCTGGGTAGCTTCCGAACACCCGTTCTGGAGTGAGCGAACGTGAAAAGGTGAAGCATTCTAGGATAGCTGGTTGTGCGCTGGGTTCGGGGCCCGCCACTTAAACATCCCCCCCAATGAAAAGATTTTTTGAGGGGTTAAATAGTAGAAAAGTTCGACAACATGAATTGTAAGGAACGAAATGATTAGAGTGGAGGTGAAGAAAGATACTAGGTTAAAAAAATAGTTAATCAATGGCCAAAAGAGAGCGCGCTATAAGGAGCATGAAATCAGGAAAATCAAGCGAAGTGAACATCTCACCCGATATCCGAATCTTCACATTCTCTGTGACATGCGCAGCTGTCACTGTTTAACAGATTCGAGAAGTGTTCCCTTCATAATTTAAGATTGATCTGGATGTCAGTCACTAGTGCGCCGTCTTTGTTCTTACAGGAAAACGCCCCGGTCTTAAAACCTTTTAAGCAGCCGAACTCTCTGGTAGATTTTTCGGGCGTTGTTCCTGTAGGCCAGCATCTGAAGCTCTTCGCACTCACGTACTTTGGCCTCTCGTTTCTTCTTTCGGATAATATGTCTCTCTTCCTTTTTTAGCTCTCTGTAGCTATCCCACATGGCTCGCGTTGCGCCCGATCGCAGCGTGGCTCTAGAGGCGGCATCCTTTTTTCTCAGCAGCAGCATGACATTCTTCGTCGTACCAACTGTTTTTTCGGGCTCGCCGGTATCCGATTTCTTCTTCGGCGGCGGTACGTAGAGAACGAGAAATGTAGCTCCATTGCTCGTGCATGCATATGACATTAGTTGCTTGAATTTGTTCTGTTTTATAGTTCGTGGATTCTTAGTGCCTGATTAATTTCCTTATAAGTATAGCAGAACCTCCGTGAGCAGATCCGTCAGGATGCATTTTGTGATAGAAACAGTAAAAGGGAGTATTGAAGAAACTCTTTTTGGTGAACTGGATTTCCGACACTAAGAGGAAGTCTATGTCGTATTTTTGCACGAAAGTTTTTAACTCATTTGATAGTTGGGACTACCCATTTGCGTTGCGCAAAGCAAGATATGAGGTCATCGAGCATGGTGTTTTGGGGCAAGACTTAATAAGAGGTTTGTCGTTGATTAATCTACGTTTCAAAAAATGCCAGTATTCAAGGCACCCAGTACTTGCTTAGTAAATAAGCTGCATAATGGCTTGCCCTGGCTGTGGGAATGTGCATGTAATCGCAACCAACATCCAAAGGGCTGGATATATATACTATACGTACATATTTTCACGCGTGCAGCTTCAAAATGTACTACTTACATTCTCCTATTCACACCTTCATTCACTCTCTCCTGCTTATTGAACCCATCTAATGTATACAGAGATATTGTATATTAGCTTTTTAGCTATTTTCACACTTGCTTTCAATTTACTTCCGCACTATGCGGCATGCCAATGGCTTAGCCATTGCCCCTCTCTCTCTCTCTCCCGCTCTACTATTACGCCTAACTATTTTTCCATCCACTGTCTTTACTTTCAAAATATTTGCCGAAAACTATCACGTAACATAATAAACCATCGATTATAGAGTCCCTTTTTGGAGGTGTAATAAAAAGTGTACGTGTATTTTTACCAACTCACGCCTATGCAATGATAGGCAGCCAACTAGAAAAGGGAGCAATGCATAACGCGCAACATACAAATATATACGTGTGTGTGTACATATATGTATATATGTGCATATGTGAAGCATTTATTTCGTACCCACAACATGCAGTAATTGAATCGAATTTCAAGTCGTGAGATCAGTTTGTTAGTTAGTAAGTAGAGGGAGGTGTGTGTGCGTGTTTGTGTGTGAGCCCCTAAAGCGAAAACTGAGATTACCTACTTAGCTAGAAAGCACAAAAGCACCGAAAGTAATAACCATTTAATAGGTAATGCCAAAGATGGCTACCGAAAAAAATGGAAAATTGCTAACCTCTGACGGGTACTTGTGGGATTAAAGTTGTTTGGAAAATGAAATTGAGGTTGAAAGATAAATAAAAATAACATATGTGAAAAAAATGATTTATGTTGCACGTTGAATTTCAATGAGTATCTCGGTAGAAACTGTTCACGTCAAACGATTGCGGCGTTTTTAAGTGCGTTTGCTACAATGAACAAAAAAACAAAAATAAACAATAACAATAATAATAAAATAAATACAATATAAAAATTAATATGTATGCAGATTTTTGGGAGATCGCCAACGGAAGCCATGTGAAAAGTGACCACAAGAAGTTTAACACTAAAGACGAAAAGGCGTTGGCACTTACAATATTGAATGTTAAATCGTCACAGGTTTGTCATATTAAACATACAGAGACTTCAAAAGAAGCATGGGATAAATTGAAAAGTGTACACCAGCCGCGTGGTCCGGCAAGAAAAGTTACTCTATATAAATCCCTAATCAACTTGAGTATGTCTGAGAGTGACACAGTGGAACACCACATAAGGAAATTTTGTGAAATTGTTGATCAACTCTCTGAAATTGGCGTAACAATAAACGATGATTTGCTTGTTCTAATTCTTCTAACAAGTTTACCCAAGTCATTCGAGAGTTTCATTATAGCTGTCGAGATTCGCGATTCGTTGCCTACCCTCGAAATTTTAAAGGCAAAGCTGCTGGAAGAAGGGGCACGGAGAAAGCAGCACAAAACAGATCAAAATGGAGGCGATGGTCAAAAAGCGTTTGTAGTGCAGTCAGATCAAAAATATGTGAAGAACAATAGTGGGAAGCAAAATTTTAAAAAGCCCCACAACAAATCTGGTCTTTGATGTCATAACTGTGGTCAAACGGGACATTTCGCAGCACATTGTCGATTACCGAAAAAACAAAACCAACAACAAAGATCATTTTCGGCTCGAACTCATAAATTTGAATTGAACAATCATAGTTGGTGCGTTGACAGTGGTGCGACCTCACACATGTGTGGAGAACGAAATATGTTCGAGAAGTTCGTAGAAGCGACAGAGCGTGTGCAACTTGCTGATGGCAACCACATGGATTCTTCTGGAAAAGCAGAAGTTTGCGTTACAACTCCAACATGTATGATCCGTCTTAAGAACGTACTGTTTGTGCCAAATCGCAAATGTAATTTTATATCGGTAAATAAAGCTGTAAGCGAAGGTATGACGGTTAGGTTCAACAGTGTACATATGTGCGAAAATAGAAGACCAAAACAGGAGGACAATTTTAATTGCACAGAAAATTGAAAATTTATTCGTTTTTAAAGAAAATTTAAAGCAATTGTGTTTTGCTGCATCAGTGGACAAGGCCAGCATCGAAGATTTGGTCACCTCAATTACGACGATCTGCACGAATTAGTCAATAAGAACTGGGTGCAAAATATAATATTGATATCACCAATGTGCCAAGAAACGTAAGATGCGAAGTGTGCGTAAAGAGCAAAATGTACGTCAAGCCATTTCCAAAATTGGCTCAATATCGGTCTCAAAATATACTAGAACTCATCCACACTGATGTATGTGGACCTTTCGCAAGAATATCTATTTATGTAGTAAATATTTCTATGTTAAAGCACGCCTAAAAATCAAGTAAATTTGATGTCACAGTGAATATTAGTAAACACACAATTTTTTTTATTACAGTCAAAATGTCAAACTACGTTCCAACAAAACAGCATTTGCAGGGAGGTTTGCTTTTGTTCTTCAATTTAAAGAAAAGTGCAACAGAAGCACATCGTTTACTCTCAGAAGCTTATCCTGAATATGCTCCCGAGGCTAGAGTATGTCAGCAGTTGTTTGCACGATTTAAAAGTGGTGATTTTGACACAGAAGGCAAAGAGCGATCAAGTCCATCAAAAAAGTTTGAAGATGAAGAATTGGAGGCATTACTCGATTAAGATCTATGTCAAACTCAAGAAGAACTTGGAAAAGCATTGGAAGTCACTCAATAAGCCATTTCTAAACGTTTAAAAACAGCCGGATACATTCACAAACAAGAAAATTGGGTGTCATACGAATTGAAGCCGAGAGACGTTGAGAAACAATTTTGCATGACTGAAATGCTGCTTAATCGTCACAAAAAGGAATCATTTTTGCATCGTATTGTCACTGGCGATGAAAAGTGGATTCATTACGATAACCCAAAGCGTAAAAGATGATATGTGAAACCACCCGACTAGAATTACAGTGAGGCATGCCGAAAAATCAGTTAGGCCCGAATTAGGCAGACCTTACTCAGGCACGACTCACTATTACCTTACCAGGCCCACCTTAGGCAAGGCAAAGATTGGCATACCAGAACAACACCAAATTTGGTTGTGGTCACGAAAATATGTGGCAGTGTCTCACTTAGGCATAAATTGGAATCCCTAACTGATTTGTAGAAGGGCATCCGGAGTTTTACCGAAGTTCGGTTTTTCGAACCTGCACCTAATGAGGCAGATGCGTGGCGATATCTTTCGGGACTTGGGTTTAGTTTGGCTGCCTTATGAGGGGCAAATTTGGAATACGGTCTGCCTTATTTGCGCCTAATCACCTCCTTACCAAAATTTCTAGTCGGGCAGGCAAACCAGACAAATCGACACCAAAGCCAAATATTCAAGGTTTAAGGGTATTGCTCTGTATTGGTGGGATCAGAAGGGTGTGCTGTAGTACGAGCTGTTAAATCGGGCCAGACGATCACGGGAGAGGTATACAGGCAACAATTGATACGTTTGTAGCAAGCAATAGCCGAAAAACTGCCAGAATGGGTGACCAGACACGAGAAATTGATTTTCCATCAAGACAATGCTCGGCCACATGTTGCAGTACCGGTCAAAAATTTTTTGGAAAATGCCGGATGGGAAATTCTACCTCACCCGCCTTATAGCCCAGACATAGCTCCTTGTGATTACCACTTGTTTCGGTCGATGCAGAATCACCTTTCTGGAATACGGTTCACCAATGTTGAAGGTAAGTATTAAAAAATGTCTTGATGACTTTCTCGGCGCAAAAGATGAGAAGTTTCTTTGGGATGGATTCCATAAATTGACTGAAAGATGGGAAAAAGTCGCCGCTTCCGATGGGCAATATTTTGAGTAAAATATTTTTTCACTTTTATCCTTAAATAAATCGTTTTTTTAACAAAAAAATACGAAATTAATTAGTTGTACACCCACTTATACAGGGTGGGCCATATAGCGTTAGCTTTTTGAACCACCTAGTTTTTGAGAATGGTAACACAAATGACATATCAAATGTGTTCGTAATTTACTTAAAGGTTTGACATTTACGAAATGGGACGATATACGCTTGAACAAAATTGGGAAATATTGAAAACCTATTTCCAAAGTGGTGAGTCTTCTTCTTCTTCCGCGGTTACAGTAAATGGCGAGCGTTACCGTGCAATGCTCAACGAGTTTTTGCTTCCAAAAATTGAAGAGGATAACATGGACGATATTTGAATTCAACAGGACGGTGCAACTTGTCACACTGCCAAAGTTACACTCGAACTTTTGGCTACCGTTTTTGAAAACCATCAGCCGAAATTCCGATATCAATTGGCCGCCTCGGAGGTGTGATTTAAGCCCGTTGGACTATTTTTTGTGGGGAGCCGTTAAGGACAAATGCTAGGCGAACCATCCAGAGACGATTGATGCTTTAAAACACGAAATCGAAGTTGCCATTCATGAAATTGGAGCCCAAACAATCGAAAATGTGCTTAAAAATTGGGTTGATCGAATGGCCTACTGTAAAGCCAGTCGTGGCAGCCACTAGAACAATATTATTATTTTCATTCATAAATGACAATGTTGATTAGTTTTTTTTTATAGCCGATTCAAAAAGCAAATTTAACATGGCCCACCCTATAGAACAAGGCTAAGCAAAAGAAGCAGAAGATAAGCTCGACAGCTCCAAATTCGAAATATTATACTACATGACCCGCCCTAGTGATCATGGACCGTCGCAAGTGTTCACATTTTCTGCTACATGCAGACAAATCAATGTACTTTTTAATTGCTTATCCATTAATTGATACGTGATGCTAGTGTACTTTGTAACAGACTAATGAGTGCCTTTTAAATGGTCAAATAGATTTCACCAACGCTAGCAAAAACGATGGCGTACATGAACTCTTAGTCAGCCATCTACCCATTAGATCCACATCAAAATTTCATTGCAAATTGCTCCAACAGCAAAAGGTACATGCCTTTTAAAGAAATCCGCTTACGATCTTAACAAGGCAACGAATGGAGTAAATCTATTAAAAGTCACAAAAACAAAAAAAGAAAAACCATTAAAAAATGTAAAAATTCAACGATTTTTCCAAAAATGCTCAGCATAAAGCCAACTAAATGGAATAAATTGAAAAACTTCATACTTGTATGTTTCCACATGTGCAGACGTGCCTGCACACATACCTATACATACATACACACATACCTATACATATACACATGCAGTTTTTCTATGGAAAAGTGATTACGTATACGACGCGTTGGCAGCAGCATTTGGAAAATGAGATTTCAACGAAGCAACCGCAAAGCCACATAAGCTGTAGTGCACACGAAGAGCCGCCAACGCTGCGTCGGCGCTATCAACGAATTGCTACAAGTAAGTTAGACAGAAATATGAAGAAAGGAAAAATAAAAAAAAAATAATAAAAAATTCTATCAGCCTCGGTAAGCAGCTGCAAAAATTGCAGTATTTATAAGGAAAGCAAGCAGTTACAGCAATAGCAGGAGCAGCCGGCGGTGCAGCAAAAAAGCAAAGTTGCAATAAATTTCAACGATTACAAGTATCGGTTGCCAACCACTCACTCAGCCAAATAGACAGCTAGTCAGGCAGGCGGGTAAGCGAGCTGGCAGGCAGTTGCTCGGCCATTTGGTGGGTTGATGTGCCCAAAGAGCTAACAAAATACTACACAAAACACTTTTAGTGCTTTGATATGCGAATATGTGGTAATCATATGCGAGTGTGTATGTATGTGCGCGTTTGTGTTAGCTTGGCGTTTATATTGCTGTCGCATTGCGGTTGTAATTTCAGATTTCCAATTGCATATTGCTCAGTGCATTTCTTCTACTTCTTTTGCTTATTTTTTTTTTGCTCCTCTTAGTTTTCCTTCGATCGCTTGCGCTATTTCGTTGCTATTGGTGTTGTGTATAACTGCATATAACAAAAGTACACATGCCACAAAGTACAAGTGCAGTACACATGCAAAATACGCTCATACACATGCTCGTGTGGGTATGTGGGCTTGCTTGTTTGTAGGTACTGATGCTGTTATGGCGCATATAAACTAATAATTTTAAGCATTTCTCTGTCTAGCATCCAACTTGGCATGTGTTGGTGGTAGAGAAATCGCAATTGGAAATTGCTGCTGCGAACATTATTATTGCGACCGGTGGCAGCACTTAGTGTGCTATGCACAGTGGGACGATGGAGGAAATTTTACATGAAAAAATGTACACAAAAGCTCCAGCTTCAATTAAGATTAAACAATTGACGAACCACACGCACTAATGTGCATAAAAGTAATACTAAAGATTATGTCGTTGCATCTAAGAAGGACATTGAAGACCTCACATGAATTAAGCAGCCTAGAAGTCTCTCAATTCTGCCTAAATTCTAACCTTTTTGCTGCTGGTAATGGGTCTTTTTTCTCCCATATCTCACGCTCTACAACAGAGATAGCTTCATGGTCCTCTCCTCAATCTCTACAGCTTTCATTCTGAAGGACACGATGTACGAGGTGTATTCAAAAAGTATTGCGAATTTCGAATTTTCGCAGGTTACGTATAATCGAGTTTCTATTTTTTTGTGGCGATATGTTGGTACTCATGTCTCTCACTCATGCCGACGAGTTCGACCATTTCGAACGTTCAGTTAATTGCTGACAGCTGCTTTGCTTGCACGTTTTTCGGCTCGTCTTCGATTTTTACCTATTAAAAAAGATGAATCAAAGAACCTGTATCAAATTATGTGTGAAAAACGAAATTAAGTGCGCGGATGCATTCCGAATGTTGACTGTGTCATATGGAGTAGCTACTTTGAATCAAAGCAACGTTTATCGGTGGTACAAAATGTTCTCAGAGGCCGGGAAGATGTGAACGACGAAAAGCGTGCCGGACGCCCGAGCACTTCAACAACAGTCGAACAAATTGATAAAGTGAAGCAATTTGGTATTGGTCAATCGTCGAAAATCCGTTGGAGAAGTTGCTGAGGACCTAGATATATCGATTAGTTTGTGCCATTCGATTTTTCTATTCAATGATTTGGGCATGAAATGGGTCGCCGCAAAATTCGCACCAAAACTTCTCAATTTCGACCAAAAGCAGCATTGCATGAACAATTCTAATGAGATGTTGGATTTTTTTTACGATTTTAAACAATTTTATTAAACAACTAAATAGTAGAAATTTGATTTTGCCGTTGAATTTAAAATCATAAAAGGCGATATTGAGTATTCGTCTCTTCAAGAAGTCTTTACGTAATAAATATCCACTCCATTTGAATAGATTCAGAACGAACTACGTCTACAATGCCACTATTGCTTGCTTTCTTCACGAGCTCGTTGAGCTCTCGAAGTCTATAGAACTTGATTTTGCATTACCTAAACTAAGCTTTTCTGCTCAATTAAACTATAATTTAAATTAACTCTTCGGTAAGGATATTTTTTTAGTAATTAGTCACCCAGAACAGACGTTGGGAATAAATAAATATTTTTGTAACAAACGTCATCATTTGCACCCACAGTGCAGTTAGATCTAGCGTTCATAGATTTATTCAAAATATTTTACTCGCCAACTTCCTACCAAATTTGGTAACAGCTGAGCCAAATCGCATGAAAGCTTGTAAGTACATAACTCTGCAGTAAGTATCTATGTACGTACATATGTACGCATGTATCCGGGCATGTTTGTATGCACATTTATGGGATCGAACTCGCAATGCTTGCGCCTGCGAACACACACACATACATACACACGTTTACATTGCAGGCATTTGTTGCTTTTATGCTCGTGTTTGCCCATCCGACATGATGAACTATTGTGTAGAACAACAATAACAAAAACAGCCGTCGGAAAAAGGAAATGTACGCCTTGAACTAATCAGTGCAGCACCACTGTTGCCGCCTCCTTCGGCCGTTCAATGCTTGCCTTTCGCAGCATCACATTTCACATGCATTTTGTATACAAGCAAGCAAGCAAGCAAATCGAGGAGCACTTTTCAAGCTATTCAAGCAAACACTTGAGCAAAACAAGTTCTGCGGCATTTGTTGAATGGCATGTGGCAGACGACCAAAAGCGTTGGCCAAACTTACGATTACGTAGACTTGCAAAGGGGTATACGGGGTATGTGTGTGTGTGTGTAAGTATAGGCCTTAGAGGACAACTGGCGGGCTGGTCGGCTGCAAATTTGGCTGGTTGATACTAGTCAGCTGCTGCCAAGCGAGCAACAACAAGCCATGTTTACTTGATACGTGTGTCCAAACATGTTTGTCATGCAATACCATAACTTATACACTTCCGGCAGCATCAAACTGCCTATCGCTCTGCAGTGCCCACCGCAATTGCTCATTGCGCAACTGAGGTTATTATACGCCACACACAAACGTACACACATACACTAACTGGCGTATAATCTAAATTGCATATTGCATTGTTTGTGGCAGATTCTGCCCTTCTGCCACTGATTATTGGTGCTGCCACTAACGATAGATTTCGTTCACTGCACTTATTGCTGGCGCTTTATAGCTGTTAATTTTTCTCATTTGCTTGAATTTTGTGTGTGCCACTTTATTACGCCTTTTACAAGTAGACTGCAGGTCGCTTCGATCGCTCATGGTTTTATTACGTTCCACAAGCATGAAAATCACTCTACGCTATCTTAAATTAGTGGGCTGTTCTGTGAAGACTGAAATGTAGATGGGTGCCAACGAGATTTTCAAAAGGGATTTAAAGTGGGGCAAATATCCTAACACCCTTAGGGATATTCTGCGCTCTAACATGGTCACACTTAGAAGCTGGACTGAGAGCAGGGGACTCGGTATAAACCCCGGAAAAACTGGAATAATCCTCTTTCTAAAGAAACATAGGCTTCCTATAATCTCACCGCTAATTTTTAAGGGGGCGCAGATTCCTTTGAAAGAGAATCTCAAGCACCCAGGACTCATATTAGACAGGAAATTCACGTGAAAATCTAATATAGAGGAAAGAGTAAAGAAGGCCAACGTTGCATTATTTACATGCAAAAAAGCGATCGGTATTAAATGGGGACACCTCGTGTTACACATTGGCTCTATACTTTTGTAGTTAAGCCAATTTTAATATTGAGTTCCGGAAAAAGTAATGTCGTATTTTGTCAATTGAGCGCGACATTTAAACATATCTTGCGTTGCACTTATTGAATCGGGTCACACTAAACGGCGATTTGAAGACGACAATCTGTACTACAAGTGTCTCTTTGACAGTGTTGTGATGGTACGTTTTGGTCTTAAGTTATAGCGTCAAAGATGAAGTCCACCAAGCAATAAATTCGTCATATTTTACTACCTTAGAGGTAAAAATGCAACAAAGGCGGCGGCGAAAATTTGTGAAGCTTATGGGCCTGGTACTGTAACGATTCACACAGCACAGCGTTGGTTCGATCGATTGCGTTCTGGTGTAGTAGATGTCGAAGATGCACCCCGTACTGGTAGGCCAATCGTCGTAGATACTGATAAAATCGTTGAAATTATCCAAAGAGACCGGCATGTGAGTATTCGCTCGATTAGTCAGGAACTAGGTGTAGACCACACAACCGTTTGGAACCATTTGCAGAAGATTAGATTCCAAAAAAAGCTGGATGTTTGGGTGCCACACGAGTTGACGCAAAAAAATCTCTTGAACTGAATCAACGCTTGGACCCAAATGGAACGAACTTGACCGATTTTTGAAGCGGATGGTGACGGGCGATGAAAAGTGGATCACGTACGACAACACCAAGCGAAAAAGATAGTGGTCGAGAAGCGGCGAGCCGGCCAAAACCATCGCCAAGCCCGGACTGTTCGCCAGGAAAGTTTTGCTGTATTTGGTCGGATTGGAAGGCAATTATCCACTATGAGCTGCTCAACTATGGCCAGACCCTTAATTCGGTCCTTTACTGTGAACAACTTGATCGTTTGAAGCAGGCGATTGACCAGAAGCGGCCAGAATTGGTCAATAGGAATGGTGTTGTGTTCCACCAGGACAACGCTCGTCCTCGCACATTTTTGATGAGCCGCCAGAAGCTACGGGAGCCCGGATGTGATGTCCTATCGCACCCACCATATAGTCCGGACCTGGCACCAAGTCACTATCATCTCTTCCGGTCCATGCAAAACGCCCTTGGTGATACCAAGTTTGCCTCAGAAGAGGCTTGCGAAAACTGGTTGTCTGAGTTTTTTGCAAATAAGGGATCAAATTTCTATCACAAATACGACATTTCTTTTTCCCCAACCCAATGTAAATACTTTTATTGTGGCCATCTGCTCTAAACGCGAGTTACGCTAAAATCATGAGTCAGGTCCAAAGAACAGCTTTTTTATGCATCTCTGGTGCTTTAAGAACTACTCCAAACAAAGCGCTAGAAGTGCTAATCAATTTACCTGCCCTAAATCTGGTAGGGAAACACATGGCCGCCGCCTCGGCACTCAGACTCAAAAAACTGGTGCTATGGAAAGACCGGTGGTTTGGCCACGCTTCTATTTTGCACTCTCTGAATAGTCACAAACAAGAAATAGACTATTCTATCCCTAGACTCACCTTTGAAAAGCTCTTCAAGTCAAGTACATCGTCAACAAGGGAGTGACAGACACCAAGGCCATGGAGAGGGGGGAATTAAATTTTATACAGATGGTTCCAAGCTAGACGAAAAGGTTGGCTATGGAGTTTTCGCGAAGGAATCAAGACTGGAACTATTCGTTCGACTACCAGACTACTGCAGCGTCAATCAGGCAGCGGTTCTAGCTATAAAAGAAGTGGCTACATATCTAAATACGCACGCCGTAACAAAAAATTCTATAAATATCTTCTCGGACAGCCAAGCGGCCATCAAATCAATTAATGCGGCTATACCAAGATCAAAGGTTGCACAAGAATGCCGGGCGGCCCTAAATATTCGTGACGTATTCAAAGTATGCCTTATTTGGGTTCCGGGGCATAGAGATATTGACGGAAACTGCAAAGCTGATGAGCTAGCCAAAAAAGGTACTGCTCTTCAACTGCTCAGTGATAAAAGTACCATTGGAATACCTTCGGCCACAAGTAAACTAATAATAAAAAACGGCGTTATCCAAGAGGCCAATAGGTCATGGGAAGATGAAGATACATGCGTAACAGCCAGGCTTCTATAGCCACAATTAAACAAGAAAAGGACGAAGGAACTACTTAGCTGCTTAAGAGATAATATCTCGAAGCTCGTGGCTCTTTTAACCGGTCAGTGGTTATTTTGCAGGCATTCCTCGAGACTAGAAGTTTCCTCCCATGAATATTGGAGAAGTTGCAGAAATGAGGAAAAGGAAGAAACAGTTGAGCACAATTGTCCAGCTCTAGCTAAAATCAGAGCGGGTTGTCTAGGTAAACACTTTTTTAATTCTCTTACTAGAGCTATCTGGTTGGGATCAATTCTACGCTTCATAAGAGCCACAAAATGGTTCCACGAAGGAAAGTGGGGTTCCCGTGAGCTCAGCGGTATCACAACGGACCTTTAAAGTCTAAGTGAGTTGGTCGTGCAGACCGACTGCCACCATAACCTAACATAAAGTGTGGAATTGAAATGCTAGGTCGTAGCGATTGTCACTATGGGATGCACTCAGGCTCATGACCAACGCTAATGCTGCATCGGATACTTGCCTCGATATCACTCAACACCAATATGAAACTGTCAAAAACTTTTGAAGTCCCTGGGCTCCACAATGCTAAAGCCGTCCAGCTCTTTGGATAATTGTCTAACCTGAAAGCGGAATATTCATCTGGATAGAGAAAGACAAGCTTTCGAACTTTGGAATAGGATGGGTTAAAAAGTGTGGTTTTGAACAGAGGCAAATTATTAAAAAAAATTGAAGGTGCGCTGGTATTTGACCCTTTACTGCATGCATGAATGAAACCTTGGAAAATCAATTGTTTCACAGTAAAAATAACTTTAATTTAATTACCAGTAAGACTATTAGAAGGAAAATAATGGATAAGTTACATATTTTGGTTCCTTTTCTTTTTGCGGAAACAAAACCAGTTGTAAAGTACCGAAGCCAGTGGAAAAAATTATTGTTTGTCATTCAAGATTAGTGTGAAAATATTTCCATTTCGACAAAAAGTACTTACGTTTTGCTTTGTTATTGTTTCTTGAAAATGAATCACTCACTTTCATTCTATTTTTTCAGCCACTTGCACAAAAGTGAGTTTATTCGAAATGCCATTAAATGACAGACAATTTTTTTTGCGTTTTATTATTGCTAAATATTTATTTGATGGACGCAAATAATTGCAATTATTTATAACACTTAAATTAGAAATAAGATTGAATCAAAACTACAATACCCTACAGGGTCCGGCCCCCGAAGTGTAATCAACTTCAGATCAGATTGCGCAGTGATGCACGGGCATCAGCTGTCTGTTAGTTATCTAAATGACAGTCCAGGGTATTGTTTACAGGTGAGCGGAGGCATTTTGCAGAGAATACGCGGGAAAAAAGAAAATCAGTACTGGATTTCAAACGTAATACTGTGATTGCATTATATTTGGTTGGAAAATCCAGCGATTGTTCATGAGCTCGAGCATCATAAAGTAAATAAAGCTTGTGTTTATCGCACTATTACTCGTTACAATGATACTGGTAGCATCCCGAAACGTCGTGAAGGTGGTCATCAAAAGACTGCAACCTCACACCAAATGGTTCAAAAAGTGAAGAAGCGACTTGAGTGAAATCCCCGGCGAAGTGCCAATCAAATGGCGGAAGAACTGAAAATATATGACCTTAGCATCCGCCGCTTACTGAAAAATGATCACAAAGTAAAGCCTTGCAAGATTCAAAAGGCGCATGATCTCACATCAAAGCAGCAAGAAGTCAGACTTGAGAGAGCGAACGAATTGCTTTGCTTGGACGAAAGCGTCAATTTCCGAACATTGAGTTGAATAAAAGTAGTTTTCCAAAGTAAATGTATGGCCTTTTTAATTGTTTACACTTCGAGTGCCAGACCCTGTATATGGGCTCATATGCGGAAAAGGGACAAGCAGGTCGTTCGGCAGGTACCCCATTCTGAGTGCAAACTGAGTGGCTTTGAAAATTGATTAAAGCAAGTGCAGAAGTGTATTGAGTTCCTAGGAAAATATTTAAAAAAACAATAAAGCCGTTTCCACTATTATTTTACTATATTTTCATTATTTGGCGTAATATGTAAAAAGCAACCCTAGTAGTGGAAAATACACAGAGTACTCAAATGGAAGACCCACTTACATATGGAAATTGTTGATTTGCCATCACCGTCGACAAAATTTATATTTCCATCTATTTACACTGCAAATAGTTAAGTTCAGTGCTATGGAATTGTTACTGTAACGTTAACTGTATTTGACGCCAAAGATAAGATGTGCCAAAAGAGAGGAAATTAAATAAACATTCATTCTCAGAATGGCGAAACTATTAAAATGCAAATGCAATAGAAATAAATAAATATTCATAGCTACTCTCAGCAGCCACACGAATGCTGCTTAGATTGAAGGCTACTCACACGTACATAATATTACGAGGTCATACGTATGCATAATGGAAATAAATATCAGCAACAGTATATTTAGGTGCATATGAATATTCAAGCAGTAGCGAACAGGAATAACTGTTCACAAACGCGTTATTTTCAACACTTGGAACAGACAAAACTAGCAGCTCATGGCCTTCTTGCAGAAATACACACATTTACACACATGTACCTATGTGCCTATGTATTTTATCATAATCATGCGCTTGTATGTATGCGTGTGTGTATGTATGAATAGATTTTATGCAGTACCAAAGCACTTTCGCTACTTAACGGTGAAATGTAGTGAATATTTTAATCCGCCTTTATTCACTACATTCCGAATGAGCCATACGAATATCATGCGAACGCACACACACACACACGCACACCCAAAGTCACATCTCAACCACTCCACTGCACTTCAAGCACACCACTTTGCCGCTCAGCTTAGCGCGCTGAGTTGTCTTCATTTTCGCGCTATTTTATTTTGGAAGTACACTGACAGACAAACAGACAGACAGACAGACAGCCAGACTGACAGACCAGCAAGTGATGCCTCCAGTACTCCATTCCATCTCTCTCTCACTCTCTCAACTCTCGCAAGTGCCACTTCATTTTGATGTTGTTATTTGGTGCACTTTGTTTTTATTATTGTTGTCTTTATTGTTATTTCATGTAGTTTATCTTTCAACTTGGCTAAGTTGTGGTGTCGAAGTGATTTCCTGCATTCGACTGAGGCCAGCAGAGACGTTTAGGGCGGCTGGCTAATCGTATACTCGTGTATATACTCGTAAGTAACCAGTAGCTCCATGCATTTTGATTCCCTTATGAATATACATGTGTACATATGTATGTATAGATATAAAATAGAGAGTATCCTACTTATACATAAGTACGAGTGTATTGTGTAACTTACGCTCAATGCTCGATAATTCGGTGTTACTTTATCAAAGGCGTTTTGCATGTAGCCAAAGTTTTGTAGGCGGGCAACTCCAGCTGCAAGCCATGAATGGTGGAGTCACAGTGGGTGATGTATAATGTTGTGCTAATGATGTCTCAACGATTATCCTCTACTAACAACATATGCTACATGCACACATATACAAAAGCAACAACAAAATATAAGCAGTTTAGCAACACTCACTGCTGGCTACTAGTTGTGAAAACCGTAGCTGGCCACAGTAGCCGATTGCTGCCTGTGTATAATGAAATTGCACTTAAATTACATTCTATTCAAAATCGAATTGTATAAACTATCGATTGAAAGGTTGTGCTTGTATATTTATGCAATACAGCCACTTACACACGTATGCATATATACAGCGAGGCAGCATTTATTGGCAGTAGGGTGGCCAACAAAACGTTAAAGTACTGAATATTTGTAACGACAATCCACAGAGTTCATTTTTTACTGAAAAATTTAATAAACTTTGTTTTAAGTCTGCTACTATAAAAAAGTGAAATTAAATGATATGATAAAATAGGACAACCATACAATTTTTTAAGGAGCCTGAGCTCAGCGAAATACTCTGCACCGATGAAGGAGGTAAATTAGAACTTTCAGGTTGCAGTGCTAAATTCTCTCATTATAATATTAATATATGGTATAAATACAATAATATGCATGTACATATATTTATTTAGAAAAAATAATGGCAAATAAATATATTTTGATTAGTGTTTGACCGAGCTCCTGTTCCCATTTATTTTTCCACAATTGGAGAGACCACAGTTTTATGTCGCCTCCAGAGAACAGATGGCAGAAATTCACTCTGAGAATGAGTATTGCCTGTCAAGAAGTGGTCACAATCATAAAAAAAGCTTTTTCTACCGAATAGCAGTAATGCACCAACCCATTCAGCTATGGTTGCCTACTTATTTGAGTAAAAGTAAAGTAAAAGCTTAAAAGAATAAACAAGAGCGTAGGTTCAATGTCATCCGTTCGTATAAATGCTTATTTATAAAGAGTTCCAAAACATTTTAAATTAAATTTTTAAATAATTATATTTAATTTAATTTAATATATGGAAAATAACAATAAATTATTATTTTACAATAAAAAAAAAAAAAAAACAAAGGAGCACTAGCTGCCAGGGCTTACGGCTCAAATATGAAAATATCACTTGTAGTTTACTTGCACACAAATTAACTTACATTTTTACATTCCGCTCCCATCCTCGTAATCCGTAGCATCAGTTGGCTGTATTTTTCGCGATTTTCGTGATGTCACCTCGTCTTCCTCCGAGCTGTACGCGCTCAATTCATCCGACATATCATTGTTAGCATCTAAATCGTTGTAGTTGTGGTTGCTTTTATGAGTATTTGTACTCGTATTGCTTTTCGTCGTTTTACACATTTTTTTAATTTAATTTTAATTCAATTTCCTATATTTGAAAAATTTAATAAAACGAGAATGAATAATTATATTATATTCTAAAAGTATAGAAGAAAATGAAAAATTAGTACCAAACTCTGTAAAAAAAAGAAACGCGCAGCCAGAAAGAGGAATTTGGAGAACTTATGCGAAGATTTTATCTCCAACAACACGCAGTAATTTACTAACAGAACAACAGAAAGTTTTTGAAAGATACATCGAACACTTTAAGAATAAGGAGTAAAATGCAGAAGGAGTAAGCAAATAAGACACAATCATAACAGATAGAATCAATATTAAGGAAAATCACAGAAAGAACTACCGCAACATTAGATGAAATTCTAGGCGCAATAAACTATGGTAAAGGGTGGTTAAATTTTAGGGCCGATGTTAAATGTAAACCACACCTAAACATCGAGCTTTTTCTGCATTTCATTTGACATTTTTCAATCCCAGACTAACTCAATTTAAACCATGGAAAGACACACAATCGAACAACGCGTTAAAGTTTTCAGGCTTATTATAAAAACCGGCGTTCAAATCAAAATGCATATCGAGCACTTCGTGATTTTTTGGTCAACTTAATCGTCCAAATGTGCGTACAATCGGAAAAATTGTGCAAAAGTTTGAGCAACCCGGGTCTGTAGGAGATCTGAAAATACCAGTGCATGCTCGTACAGCTTGTACTGCAGAAAATATTGCTGCTGTTCGCAATAGTGTGGTTGAAGAGCCGTCCACCTCAACTCGTCGTCGTACCCAACAATTGCACCTCTCACGCTCTTCATTGATGAGTATTATGCATAAAGACTTGCATTTCCACGCTTACAAGGTGCACATGACTCAAGAACTAAAGCCTCTTGACCATTTCAAGCGTCGTCTATGGTCAGAATGGTGATAGGAAATGGAAACAGTGAATGACCAATTTTCGAAGAAACTCATCTTAAGTGATGAGGAACATTTTCACATCAGTGGATTCGTCAATAAGCAGGGATTGCCGCATTTGGGCAAATGATAATTCAAGAGTGATTGCCGAAAAACCAATACACCCACAAAGAGTGACTGTTTGGTGCGGTTTATGGGCCGGCGGCATCATTGGCCCGTATTTTTTCCAAAATGAGGCCGGTCAGGCAGTTACTGTGAATAGTGTTCGCTATTGTGAGATGATAACGAACTTTTTATGGCCCAAATTGGAAGATATGGATGTGGACGATATGTAGTTTCAACAGGACGGTGCCACTTGTCACACAGCTGTCGAAACAATGGCTCTTTTGCGCAAAAAATTTCATGGGTGAATAATCTCACGTCGCAGTGATGACAATTCGCCGCCAAGATCATGTGGTTTGACACCGTTGGACTTCTTTATTTGGGGTTATTTGAAAGAAAAGGTGTACGTGGAGAATTCAAGAGCTAAAGGATGAGATAATTCGGCACATTAACGGCATAGAACCTCAATTATGCCTCAGCGTCGTCGAATATTTTGTGGGGTGACTCACGCCCAGGTTGTCTTCCGACTGTTAATTAAAGGGTAAAGCACGGGTTGATAACCTAACAACCTGTGTGAAAGTGAAATATAGTAAAGAAAAATCATGCACCTTCTATAAATATCTACATCTATCTGTCTATAAATATTTTCGCCTTTGAGGACAAAAATATTTCCTCCAGTGATTTGAATATGTGAAATAAGTGAACAAATCCGTAGTAAACAGGCAAACAAGGACAGAGAAATAAGAATATACATAAGAACTCACCAAGTTCTTCCGAGTAGATATCCCACAGATACATATAGATCGTTTCAGTTCATTGGTTAAATTAATAACCGATGCCCGATTAAGCAAATGCCCCTGGCAAACCTCTCTTCGAGAGTCTCGAACAACTGTCTGGCTTAGACGTCAACAACTTAATAAAATTCTTAAACCGCACATATCGGATACAGTCATTAAAGTCATGTTGAAATAAGCATTAAACAAGTTGGTAGCGAGTTGATTAAGGGTTCTCCGGCAATTATCATTAAATTTGCTTATTCTTTCAACCCACTACAAAAATTTAAATTAACTTGTCTTACTTTCCAATACATTCAATGTAACTAATAGGACTATGAATAAGTTCGTTACGGTTTTACAACAGATGGCGTAACTTGATTATTATTCCATCGATCCACATTTCCAAACATTCATTGGAGAGCTACTGTCGTAAGGCACAAACGTCAGTATAAGTTTTTTATTTGAAGCGTAAACAACAATATTTTTACCACACTTGAAAATGTCGAATTTCGTGCCAAATAATGTGTTTTTGCGGGGAATTCTTCTTCATTATTTTAATATGAAGAAAAAAGCAGCCGAAAGTCATCGTATCTTGGTGGAAGTTTGTGGTGAGCATGCTCTATCTGAGCGAACGTGCCAGAAGTGGTTTGCACGCTTTAAAAGTGGTGATTTTGGCTTGGAAGACGAAGAACGCGAGGGTGCGCCGCCAAAGTTCATGGATACCGAATTGGAGGAATTGCTCGATCAAGATCCGGCTCAAACGCAAGAAGAGGTTGCAAAAACTTTGGGAGTTGATCAATCAACCATTTCCAAACGTTTAAAAGCCATGGGAATGATCCGAAAGGTAGGCCATTGGGTGCCGTATGAATTGAAGCCAAGAGACGTTGAACGCCGTTTTATGGCATGCGAACAACTGCTTCAACGGCACAAAAGAAAGGGTTTTTTGCATCGAATTGTGACTGGCGATGAAAAGTGGGTCCATTACGACAATCCAAAACGTCGGGCAACGTATGGATACCCTGGCCATGCTTCAACATCGACGTCGGCGCAGAATATTCATGGCCTGAAGGTTATGCTGTGTATCTGGTGGGACCAGCTGGGTGTTGTGTATTATGAGCTACTGAAACCGAATGAAATGATTACGGGGGATGTCTACCGACGACAATTGATGCGTTTGAGCCGAGCACTGCGAGAAAAACGGCCGCAATACGCCGATAGACACGACAAAGTTATTTTGCAACATGACAATGCTCGGCCACATGTTGCACAAGTGGTCAAAACATACTTAGAAACGCTCAAATGGGATGTCCTACCCCACCCGCCGTATAGTCCAGACCTTGCGCCATCCGATTACTATCTCTTCCGATCGATGCAACATGGCCTGGCCGACCAGCACTTCCGTAATTACGATGAAGTCAAAAAATGGATCGATTCGTGGATTGCGGCAAAACCGACCGAATTTTTCACAAAGGGAATCCGTGAATTGCCAGAAAGATGGGAAAAAGTAGTAGTAAGCGATGGACAATATTTTGAATATTAAATTTGTAACCATTTTACGTCAATAAAGTTTCAAATTTCGGAAAAAAACCGCACGAACTTATTCATAGTCCTATTAATAAAATAGTTTTACACACTAAATTGTTTGTCAGACGGACTAGTACTCACTCTGCAGAGGCAAGCAACAAAGCTTTAGTAAATCGCTTATTCTACTCTCAACCGGATTTCAACTGAAGCTAATGAAAATCGTCTGCAACAAAATTGCATTATTAATGTCTGGCCACCACCCACGGTGCCAGCTCCTATGCCGCACCATATTACAGTAAAAAACTAGACTGGCCAAACATATTGGCTGCAGTTGCCCTACGAGTTCAATGGACGGTGCAACTTCCAACGGAAATTCACGCACTGCGCTGCTATAGCTCTGCATGCTGTCTGGCACCGAAATCTTATTACTACGTTATTGAGCACCAATGTGATTTCAACCTCACATGAAGTAAGAATATATATCGGAACATATGTATGTGTGTGTGTGCGTGGATTCGTGTATTTCAAAACCACATTCTCGCATACAAACTACTGACGGTGATTCCTGGAAGCGCTTGTGATGCTAACATCAACACCACCACCTATTGGCGTTGGCCACAAGTGACATCATAAAGGCCAACTACTTCTGCGAGTGTATTAGTATATTCGTCCAATGTTGTAACAGTTGAATAACGTGTTCGATAAGTGGTCATTTACGTGTGAGTTTCACGTGCAGTTGAATGTTGCTGAACATTTGATTTTGTTTCTGCATTAACCATCATGCAGTTCATATGCAAACAGGTACGCCCCGCAACAAAACGATAGCACACCAATATTTTAACCAGGGTTGGCATTTTTTGGTTTTTGCTTTTGAACGTCTACTATTTCTTTTCATTAAAGTATGGATTTGGAACAGTGACGAACTAATCACCGTCAGGGCCAAGCAAGGATGTCCCCAAGGGGGTGTTCTTTCTACGCTGCTGTGGTGCTTGCTCTTAGACGTAGACTCTCTGCTAGCGGATATGCAGGGACTCAATTTTCCTGTCCTAGCATATGCGGACGATGTCTGTGCGCTAACATCGGATAAATCCCTAAGGAGGCTTTGCACGAAAGTGCAGAGGATTCTGGACAAAATCGATAACTGGTACATGAAACAAGGTCTTTTCGTTGATCTGAACAAAACAGCCATAGTCTTGTTTAGGAGAAAACGGAAATTGGATGGACTCAGTCTTCCAACACTGAAAGGTGCACTTGGTCTTTCCGATGAAGTTAAATATCTAGGAGTAATCTTGGATAAGAAGCTGACTTGGGAGATACATGCTTCACTGAAGGTGAATCGCGCATTGAGAATTTTTCAGCATTCCGGGAGGTTTGACAAATATTTTCTTTACCTATGGGTCCAAGAATGAAATAGGGTGTGCAGCCGGATGGTACTTAAACGATAGTAATCAGTTTCGCTATGCTATGGGGAAATGGCAGCTGTTTTCCATTCGGAAGTGTTTGCCATTCTGAAAGTGCCATGGATTATCGAGAGGAGATGGAGCGGGAAACAGATTGGAGTTTTCAGGGAAAGTCAGGCTGCACTGAAGGCCCTCATCAACCTCAAAGGTTGTCCAAGAATGTAAGAAGAAGCTTAATTCTGTCGCAAGACAAAACAGGCTTGTACTTATATGGGTTCCACGACACTCCGGTGTTTAAGGGAACGAAATTGCCGATGAACTGGCCAACTGTGGATCAGCAGTTCCCCCACAAGAGCTAGAGCCAATAATCTAAATCAGTTCAGCATGAATCATGAATTGGATCAGCGATTATGTAGGCTATTTACATAAAGAGCGATGATTCGGTCTAGAACGTTGTTTTGTGACAAGTCCGAACAGAAAACTGTCAAACTTTCTACTAAAACTTGGAAGGAAAGACGTTCGGTTGATGGTCGGTATCATTACAGTACACAACCCACAGGATCAGCATATGACCACCATTGGAATCGTTGGGGACCCAGTGTGCCTATCGTGCTTGGAGGAGGTGGATAGCACTGAGCATTTTCTCTATGAGTGTCCTGCCTTTGCTAGAGCAAGGCTACGAGTTTTGGGTTCCGATGTCGTGAGAATGAGTAATATCCGTTCTCTAAAACTGTAGGATATTTACAGATTTGCCGAGGAATCTGGAAAATTCTCACAGGACTAACTATCACTATCTCTGCCTCTATTATTTCCTATCTTTTTCTCAGATACTTTTCTCCTTCCCTCCTTGACTATCTACCGTCTTTCAAGAGCTTTAAATACAATGGACTTTTTAGCCTGAGGGTTTTAGGAGCCACCAAATCTCCTTTTTGTGGAAGACCATTTGTTGAAGGCTGAACACTTTTTGAGAGAACCTCGTATGGCCAAAAAAAATTTATAGTTTTTAAGATCTGAAAACAAAACACCCAAAACAAAAATAAAAAATTTTCTTTGGTTTCGGTTTTACATGCTTTTAAAGAAACCCCCAAGAAACACCATTTCAAATGAGGCGAGGACCTTAAACTTTACATAAAAATTAGCGAAATTCCACAAACGTGGAATACCAATTCCACTTTCACTTGAATTGCTAGAAATTTTTTTGCTAAACAGTTTCGTGTCTTATTATATTTCTAGTAGTAGTTTGTATGTAATTGCGAAAAAATCCCGTTGAGTTTTTATAATTTTTTTCCTTGACGGTCATGCTCATTTTCTCCATATAACAAATGAAAGACCGTCAGCATAAAAACGTATAACAGATCAACGGGATTTTATAGCAACTTCAAATCTATACTTTAATGTATTTAAATTTAATAAGCTATGGACTTGTATACTAAACATTTTTCTAGAAATTCGAATTCAAAGTGGTGTAATTGTGATGAAGGGATTGAGAATTTTTCTAATTTTAATTAAGGTATGAAACTTGGATTTATATTCGCTTTGCTAGGCAATGAGCTATGCTTTTATAAAAAAAAATAATGAACATTCGTCAACCCTGCCCAAAATGTTGATTTGCTATCATTTGACGCGAACTGTAGCTGCGCGTAGGAGTTGCATTCAAAGAGCCATAGTAATTAGATTTGCCCGCATCAAGTAATTTTGCGGTAGCAACAGTCGTTGGCAATCGATTGGTCGATTAGTGAGATGATGATGGAGCTGGACAGTTGAGTGAAGGTGTAAAAGTTAAAATTTTGAAATTACCGAATGTGTCAACTCTCTGCATGTACTTTTGATTTTTATCTTTTTTTAGCAAACAACAGTTTATTATCACTTAACATTTTGAGAAGATTTATTTAAACCAAATCAACCGCAAACCAAATTTCAGCAGTCGATAAAACCAAACGCACTAAGAAACATATGCAAGGAATTGCCAAAATATTAAGAATTTCTACATTTCTGTAAACCATAAGAAATTTTCCACTTTCTCGATTAAAATGAAGTAAGTGAATTAAGAGTTTAATTTATTTTTGATTGAATTATTTAGCATTAATCTGTTTTTCATATACACAGCAATACTGCATTTTTTGGTTATTAAGTAAATAAATTGGTTGAAAAATAAAAGGACTCTAGGGTTCAGGGCGAGTAAAAGTGCTGAGAAAAATAAATCAAGAAATGGTGCCCATTTACACACGGAAACATTTGAATGGGACATGTTTATGCTGAGTTCTTATTTTTGGGTTTGACAGCGAAGGGGAATATATGTATAAAAGGCTAACCGGTGTTATCTATCGCTATCGAGTGATGATTATCGATTTTTTATGGCCGGAATTGGATGCTATTGATCTGGAAAACGTTTATTTTGATCAAGATGGCGCTACGTGCCACACAAGCTACGAAAGTATTGATCTTTTACGGGAAAAGTTTCCGGACCGTGTTATCTCTCGAAGAGGTGATCACAATTGGCCACCGAGATCTGGTGATTTAACACCTTGTGACTTTTTTCTTTGGGGCAACGTGAAAGAGAAGGTCTACGCCAACAGCCCAGGGTCGATTCAAGACCTCAAAGATGGAGTTCGTGAGGCTATTGACGACACAGGGCAGCCACTTTGCAATTCGGTTAAGGAAAATTTTATGAAAAGGATATTGTCCTGTAAGCGCGTGGTCGTGGTGGTCATTTGTCTGATGTTATTTTTCACTATTAATGCCATATCTTCTCCTTCATAATGCAATAAACATCCGATCATTTATTTAAAAAAATAGCTTTCTTTTTATCAAAATAACATTATTTAATTATTTAATTACCCTTTATTTAAAAACCCTTTGTAACAAAGGTAGAGGAAAGGAGAGTAGAGGTAGAGCGAAGAGCGACAGTGCTCTGTTAAAGCGGAACGGGTGAAAGGCGTCGGTATATTTTTAAAGGCGGCGCAATACCAATCATAATTATAATAAATATTTGAACTTACTTTGAAAGATGAAGTACATTTTACAGTTACTCATTTAATCTCTGTAGAACAGCTTAGCTTCATGAAAGTTAGATCAACTGTTTCAAAACTTGCAATGTTTTGGGGTATTGTGTACCAGCTTTTCAAATGCGAGTTTCAGTATACACTGCATACACATTTTTGCAATTTTCAAAGCATTTGATAAAGTTAATCACACAAATTAAGATTCCATTTTGGGGCATACAGAATTGCACTCCACTCTTTTAAAATTGATTAAACACTATATATTCTCTCGAAAGTATGTTACTAATGTTGATGGTGCTTCTTCCATACCTTCCATCGGAAACTGTGGTTTTTACTTTACTTTACTTTTTATAATTTTTGTTAGGAAATTTTCTAGTGGTTCAGCCAAATTTTCATTTGTATGCTGATTATTTAAAGATATGTAATAAACATCGAGCGGCTCCGATGGCTGGGTCATGTCGACCGAATGGACACAAACGCTCCGGCTCTGAAAGTATTCAAAGCTGTACCAGCTGGTGGTAGCAGAGGAAGAGAAAAGCCACCTCTGAGTGCGAAGGATCAGGTGAAGAAGTACTTGGCTTCACTTTATGTGTCCAACTGGCGCCGGTTAGCACGAGACCGAAACGACTGGCGCGCTTTGTTAAACTCGACCAAAATCGCTTATGCGGTTTTCGCGCCAATGAAAGGGAGAAGACAGATATGTGCCTAATAGAAGATATGTTGAAACGCTTGGTGACTCCGCAGCGCTATTTATAAAAATTATTGGTAAATTAATAAGTAAGCAGTTATGTTATACTTTTTGGGTCTGTGTATGGAATTTCGGTCGACAGCACTGTAATAAATGCGTCAGCGATATCAGAATATTTCTAGTAACTGAAATTAGTACTGTAGATGAATGCGCTCACCAGCGTCACCAAATTTCAAGTGCGCAACGTGATCTCGGCCGCCGTAGCCGAATGGGTTGGTGCGTGATTACTATTCGGAATTCACAGAGAGGTCGTTGGTTCGAATCTCGGTGAAGGCAAAATTAATAAAAAAAAAAAAAAAAACAAAAAAAAAAAAAAAAAAAAAAAAACATTTTTCTAATAGCGGTCGCCCCTCGGCAGGCAATGGCAAACCTCCGAGTGTATTTCTGCCATGAAAAAGCTCCTCATAAAAATATCTGCCGTTAGGAGTCGGCTTGAAACTGTAGGTCCCTCCATTTGTGGAACAACATCAAGACGCACACCACAAATAGGAGGAGGAGATCGGCCAAACACCTAACAGAAGTGTACGCGCCAATTATTTATTTTTTTTTTAACGTGATCTCATGCGAGCAAGACGTATCTGCTGAGCGTCACAAGCTCCACAAGGCTTGCTGCATTGTAAAAAGGTATTTGGTATGATTGGTCGACACTTGAGTTGTGCCTTAACTGAAATGATGACTGCAGAATAAGACCAACTAAAATTATTTGACAATAACAAAAAGCCAAATTAATTGGATTAAAATGAACTTTGTCGTTATTTTCAACGAAAAAATGTTTATATTTCTACTAAAACCGAGTAGAGTTTATGTTTTTTATTAATCATAATTGCAGTCTTGTGCAGACCACTGATTCTACTACTACAGCTCTCTACTTTGATAAATCCTCTACTATGTATTTGCTGTTTGGGACTCCCAATTTTCGCAGGTTGTGACCTCATTAGTTCAGCATTTAATGGGCCTTCCACGTTGTCTGTATTCAATCAGTAGTCTATGGAACGCTATATAGGCAGCTTTGTTGTTGCATCCCTACCCTTTTAATTCTTTGACCTTTAGTTAAACGTATCATACTTTCATGATGTATAAATTCATCGATCTCATCATTATATCCGACTCGATATGTTGTGTCATCCAGTCGCAAAGAACCATATACGTCCGGAATGCCTTTCTTTCAAATCTTAGTATTTGGGCGGTATGTGCTGCCTTATGGGGAGGTTCTAATCCAATGACCGGAAAATGTGCGTAATTTCATGATTTTTTTTGAGAGTACATATGTATTTTTTTTTTAATTTTGTGTGGCATTTATTTCTCTATATTTAAAAAGTTAACAAAAATGTTTCGAGTAAAAATAATAAAAAATGGCAGCTTCAGCCCTTACTGACGACGTTCGTGCGCGGGGGTGGACAGTGTGCGCGAAACACTTTACAGCCCTGCCAAGTGATCTGAAACAAAAAACCAAATCAAGTCTTAAAGTAGATGAAATTTATGGGGCCTTGTGAATTTCCGATTTTTAAAAACTCTTCTTAAAAAAATGGGGGCCCTCTGAAAAACAACACCATTTTTGCCTCATTTGATTTGTTTTAACGTTACAAAAAAAAACTACATGAACAAAAAGCGCGCAAAAAAAGCTGTTTCGAGAAAAACGCTTTTAAAGTTTGACCGAGCGCGCGCTTCTACCTGTTTCTCGGCCGACGCGCTCTCTCGTCTATCCGCTGTAACTCGTAAAATCAATTAGATAGGGAAATATCCTTTTGCCTACACATTTTTAAGACCTTAAGGATGAAAATAAGTTTTTTTGGTCGATTTTCACTAGAACCTCCCCTTAAGTATCCATACCTCGCTGCTGTATATTAGTATGGGCCTCACTAGGGCTTTATACATTTTGCTCTTATGAACTCTTGATAGTAGTCGAGACTTAAATGGCTTCAACTGAACAAACAAAGTTTTACTTGTCGCTTTCACTTACTCATTATTCCTGCAGATATGTCAGTATTAGTACTCATAATTGGCGCCCACACCATTTTTGGGTGCTTGGGCGAACTGCTCCTGATATTTGTGGTGAGCACCTTGATGTGTTTCTACAAATGGAGAGATCCACAGTTGTATACCGCCTCCGAATGGCAGATGCTTTTGATGAGGAGCTTCTTCATGGCAGAAATACCCTTAGAGGTTTCTCATAGCCTGCCGGGAGGCGACTGCTATTAGAAAAAACTTTTCCGAGCCTACGCACTTCGGAATATTAGTCACACATCTATCCTTTCGGTAGGGCGACCGACGGTGACGAATATGCGTATCATCTATTCTTTCATTTGCAAATTGCATATATTTCGTTTTTTCTATGTTAATGCTCAAACTCACTTATAAAGCTGAATTTTTTAAACGTTTATATATTTTCTTCGGTGGCCTCGCGTAAGCACACAACCCTGTCACCCCAGAGGTTAAGGGTTCGATCTCCATGTGAGGCACCATCCACGCACTTTTCCAATATTTCCTACTTTTCCTTGTTTAAGAAAATATACCAATCCCAGCAACATCTTCCAACTCACTCGTCAAATCCAAAAGAAAATATTCCTATCCAATCTCACTCTCGCACAATAGGCAGCAAGTGGCTGCTTTGTGGATGCTATGAGTAAAATGTGCAATGCACCAGCGGCGCCAGCAAGAGGAAGCGGGCAGTATCGGTAAATAGCGCTGAATAATTAAACTTTAGCAAAGTCCTCAACCATCTGTGCGATCCTTCTGACAGATAACGAACATAGATGACGCTATAGTCCTCGGAAGACGTTGTTTCTAAGCACTGACAAGTGGGCAGCTCCACTACTTAGGACTGTTAGCGGCAGGCTAATCACCTACCTTGGCAGTATTCTACCCGATTAATATAACCAATACAAGACTCAGAACCGTTTACGATGGAAGAGTCTTGTTGAGGCCCTATGCTCTAGAACGGAGTGATAGAGGATATAAAAAAACGAATATTCATTCAGTGAAATCACGATAATGGTGTTGGCATATGCTCACTCTTGTTCGTTCGTAATCTCTTTATTTATAACTAGAATACCCCCTTAACAATGTGCGTAAGTTTGGTTTAACTCGGTGCAAAGACACGGCGGGTCCACGTTTTGGCATATATTTCCTAGACCCTAGTCATCAATAGGTATGAAAATTACCCCGTATTAAAGCACTTAGCTTTCATTTGATATCCATGTTGTACATACACATTCTAGGGTTCACGTTTTGGTCTCTATCTCGATACCCTAGTCACGGAGCGGATGGAAATACTCTGAACTAAAGCATTCACCAACAGCTTCCATTTGATACCCATATTGTACATACACAACCAAAGGTTACCCGGGTCCACGTTTTGACCTATATCTCGAGACCCCAGTCACGGAGCGGCATGAAAAATACTTTTTACTAAAGCATTCACTAACAGCTTCCATTTGATACCCATATTGTATATACACATCCGAAGGTTACCCGGGTCCACGTTTTGACCTATATCTCGAGCCCTATTTCCAAAATAAAATTTAATCCATGTTACTCGTGGATGATGTAGCTTTCGAATGGTGAAAGAATTTTTAAAATCGGTCCAGTAGTTTTTGAGCCTATTCATTACAACCAAACAAACAAACAAAGTTTTCCTCTTTATAATATTAGTATAGATGACCCTCCCATACGAGTTCGATAGATTCATCCGTATAAATTTGCTTTTTGAATCGGCTATAAAAAAACTAATCAATATTTTTTAAAACTTTTTTTTTTTATTTTGAAGATTGAACATTGTCATTTATGAATGAAAAATAATATCGTTCAAATGACTGCCACGACTGGCTTTACAGTAAGTCATTCGATCAATCCAATTTTTGAGCACATTTTCGATTGTTTGGGCTCCAATATCATGAATGGAAACTTCGATTTCGTGTTTTAAAGCATCAAACGTCTCTGGATGGCTCGCATAGCATTTGTCCTTAACGGCTCCGCACAAAAAAATAGTCCATCGGGCTTAAATCACAGCTCCGAGGCGGCCAATTGATATCGGAATTCAAAAACGGTAGCCAAAAGTTCGAGTGTAACTTTGGCAGTGAGACAAGTTGCATTGTCCTGTTGAAACCAAATATCGTCCATGTCATCCTCTTCAATTTTTGGAAACAAAAACTCGTTGAGCATGTCACGGTAACGCTCGTCAGTCTGTAACCGCGGAAGAAGAAGAAGACTCACCACTTTGGAAATAGGTTTTCAATATTTCCCAATTTGGTTCAAGCGTATAACGTCCCATTTCGTAAATTTGAAACCTTTAGGTAAATTATGAACACATTTGGCATGTCATTTGTGTTACCATTCTCAAAAAATAGGTGGTTCAAAAAGCAAACGCTATATGGCCCACCCTGTATAAGTCAGGTATTTTTATTTGGTTTGGTTATTTATAATTTATTAAAAACTATTTTTTGAATACAATATCAATCAAGTGGCCACCTTCATTAACAATCACAAACAGCGATCTTTTTTCTGCATTTGTCATCACCTTTTTAAGAATTTCGGGTTTTATAGCGTCAATTTTGGCGCAAACGTTTACCTTAAGCTGGTCAATAGTCTGCGGCTTGTTGGCGTAAATCTTACTTTTCAGATAACCCCACAAAAAGATGCCCGGGGGGGTTAAGTCAGGTGATCTGGGGGACCAGTCGATCTCGCCTCTTTTTCACACTAGACGTCTGGGAATTTTTCGGTGCAGAAATTCAATTGGTGCATTCGTTCTTGTTGAAACCAGTAACGCATTTGCAGGCAGACATAATGAGCCAACATCCATCTATATCGGTTTCCATCGACCGTTTCGTTTTCACGGTAAAAATATGGCCCAATGATGGTTTTGGCGGAAAGGCCGGCGCAAATAGTTACTTTTCAGTCATGCAATCGCGTTTCATAGATCTCGTGTGAATTCTCAGTTCCCCAAATGTGGCAATTTTGTTTATTCACGCTGCCAGAGAGGTTAAAATGTGCCTCGTGAGTCATTAAAATTTGCTTCCAAAAATTAGGTTTAGTGTCGACCATTCGAGCGACTGTTTGGCCGTATTCCAAGCGACGTGAATGGTCTGGCGGCAATATTCTTTGTGTAATTTGCACTCTATATGGGAACGAATTTAAATCAACCTTCAAAATGTGCCGCATTGTGGTTTCACTGGCGCCAAAATGCTAAGCGCGACGACGATACGACCCTGTGGGTTCTTGGGCAACGCTCTCCCTCACTACCTCAACAAGTTCATTGTAACGTCGTGGTCGGATGAACGGCATGTTGACGATCTCCTACTGGCCCGTCCGACGCCAAAACACGAATAGTATTTTCAGACGGTGCCTGTTTGCCGCAATACTTTTTGCGATATGCGCGTTGAGTTAGAACAATAGAACGACTATTTTCGATGTATAGCGTCACTATTTCAGCGCGTTGTTTCGGTGTAAAGTGATCCATAGTTGAAATTGTACTGAATTGACGTATCGAAAACATGTATGTCGAAGTCGATCCGTTGGTAAATGACAAAGTTATTCAGGATTTATATACCGGCATAAAATATGGTGCACCCATGTTTAAATTTAGTTCATTGTATTTGTGTTTCTTAAGGATTTACATTAGCGTGAAGCATTGAACCGTAAGCCAGGATGTTATTTTGGGATTTCTGAACCCCACCTGACTCTCGACGCTATTTTTTTCAGCAGGCTTACGAAAGGTTTAAATACTGCAATATCGAGCTTTTCGTCAGTTTATTGCATGCATCGAAAACGGCTATGAAAATGAAATCATATAGACCAGCCCTAAATTAACTACAGCAAGATTACAAAATCCCTAATGGTGCACTCAGCGAATACGCCTCCAAGAAGACCAACAAGGTTACGTATACGCAGTGTGGCACACAATAAAGCAAAGAACAGCCAAATGCAGAAGTGGACAGATTTAAACATTCTGCTTGTGTTTATCTGCGCATGCATCTGTGTTATGGCTATTAGAAAAGCACGAAAGCAAGGGGCAAATGAAATTAATAGCGAATACATCTTGGCGCTAAGACAAATGGAAGCACAACTCTAGCACAGATACGCAAATGCACAATTGCGTGGTGTAGACGGTGGACGGTGATGTCACTGTCAAGTGTAATATAACGCATTAAAGGCACTATCAAGACCATGCATGTTGGCATGCATTTACACACCTCCAACACACGCATACACACATATATTTGCAGCTAAGAGCGGAGATCTGGCAAACGATTCCAAATGTACGAAATGCACTTTGGATTGATGCTGCAATGCACATTATAACTACATGTGAGTATCTGAATATGCGAGGGTGTGTGTGTTTCCACTCGCGTAGGAGTAGCACTGTCTCGACCGCAAACCGTGTAGGCCTAAGTGTGCCATTATGGCAACGCACATCCCATTATTTGCCTCATGCTGGCAGACCTATAAAGTAGACACTTACATACATAGGTACACATGCGCTAGCTATCCAATTTTCACCGTCTCACATGGTAGGGGCGGCTTTCGAGCTGCGATTGTCGTTGGTCTATATCAAAAGAATAAACTTGCTTGCCATGGTGTTGTCTTGCGGTTTTGGCCAACTCGCCGTGCATCGTATGAGCATTTGCTGGTAAACAAACTAGTGGCGCATACAAGCAACAGCAATCATACAAGCAGATGCAAGTAAGTACCTGAGCGATGCAAGCAGGGGTATAGAGTTCGAATTACTTACACCTACAAATGCATCTTCATGTAAGCAATGCAGCGCCTGCTGTCTGCCAGCTGTCTTTTTTGCTACTCAAATCATTTGAATACTGGTGCCGTTAAGTCGCCGTAGGCGTTTGTAGTGAATGTTCAAATGCGCACCGATTGCCAGCGCTCTGTTAGTACTTCGAATATCAACTGTCAGTCGATGTCTGTTTAATTTGGCGCTAACGCAAAAGAGCTGCCAGCACATTTGTATGTAGCAGGGTTCTATTTATATGTTTTTCGCAGCAGCTGTGCAATACTGAAGAAGTACAAGTAGGTTTTATATGTAAATGATTTTTTCATAGAACTTTGCTTTCATAGAACTTTGGCAAATACTATTTAATATATGGCTTTTGCAGATGGTCGTAGAAAAGTAAATGAAAAATTCAAGTGAAGTAGATGAAAAAGTGAAGCAGATGATGATGATCAGAGTTCAGTGAACACTTTGCTTACAATTTCATCAGAAAGAGAAATAAATTAAATTAACATTTTCTTTTCCTTCTTACACTAAACGAAGTTAATCTGCTTACCGTTCGTAGAAATTCCAATTCAAACGACTTCCTAAAAAATGCCCATAACAAAGAGATGGGGGAAAAATAAAACTTTGCTCAAATTATGTCCAATTTCGTTTCTCTAATTGATTTATTTTTCAAACCCATCAAAATGTTCATGAGTTCTGCTTTACCGGCATTGCAGTATGCAAGACTTGTGATCTCATAGCCACACCTACAGGGCCGACAGACGTCTACATACACCCCTCCCTTTCGTTGTTTACAAAGTACAAACACTTTGCTTAAAAACAAATCCTTTCTTTATCATAAAACAGATCATAGAAATTTTACCTGCACATCCAAGAGTTTTGATTTTCGCCTTACAGGACTTGACCAGTTTGGATCTGCATCTTTAAAGCCCTGATCGGGGCTTGGCTATCGCAAAATATTTTAGTATCTCGCTCGCTCCCACGTTTCCTAAGCATTCTTCATGCCTGCGGCATTGCAAAGACTTCTATCCGGAAACCACTAGCAGAATTTTGAAGGAAACAAAGAAATTGGCTGACTTAAAGAAAACCCGTGCTCGACTCGCGATGCCGTCTTGGAGCGTTAGTGAAGACAGAGATACCAGCATCAGTATCCAATCAGCATCAGTATCCATCAGTTCCAATTCTGCTTACTTGGAAAGATTGCCCTGAAACGACCTTCTCACACCAGTTTTTGGATACAGAAATCTATACGAAGTTGAAAGAAGTACGGTGTAACTGCCCAAAACTGCTACCATGTCCCTTGAGTCATTACCTCCAGAGGCCAACCTCTTTTAACCTGATTGCACTTTGAGTGGCGATGGAAATAACGTGAAAGTCGATAGGAAGTGAATGGGCAGGGTTCTGCATGCTCCGGTGATGCCACTGCAGGCAGTCCTTTTCAACCTCCCCAGATTAGTAATATTTAAGTAGGATCGTTAATTGGAAAATTTTATTGCAATTAACCTCAAATTTGTTGTCGATTAGGGTGCGGAATAGAAATAAATAGAAAAACCTCATAGTAATTGTATTGCTACCTCAGCCCAACGGTCACTTGCAGAAATTAGTCTACTTCCAATAAGTTTTACAAGAAGAAAAAAATTTATGAAGTCTTAAACTGAATGTCTGCCGCATGCCACAAATATGAAAAGGAGTTCGGCCAAACACCAAAAAGGATGTGGGCACCAATTATATATATAATATAATATATACTCGCATTTAAGCCACTGCCGTAAAAAATTAAAAACTTTTTAGACATTCTTTCAACTGCTACCCAAACCCATAAAAGCTAATAAAATTGGCACACAAAAAAGGAATTTAGCAACCCATAAAAATGTTCGCCAGCTCATATTTGTGTGCACTCACACACACAAACACTTACATAAATCTGCTTTAATCAATGCAAATGCCTTGAAAGTTTTAATTACTGAGAATTATTGTTTGCACGGTGCAACTTCTGCTTGTTTGCACATACACACACATACAAACGTTCGAGCGCAACTCGGGGCATACCACTGAAGGAAGAATCAATCACCAGCGATAACGACAACCTTCCTCGACTGCTTTTTCCTTCTCAGCCGCCATTCAATAAACTTTTTCTATTAGCGATGAATATTGAAAAGTTCATATTGTGAATATTTGTTTAAATTGATTTTGCAAAATGCTGATTAAACAAACACAAACGCTTGCACAAATCCCTTATAGCCAAACAGCAAACCAAACTAATCGGAAAAATTATACTTTGTAATCTTCAGCGAAGGCAATGGTCAATTCAAGCAATGAATTTTAACCATACACGGCTTTAAATAACCCAGTAAACAGTTAGAATAAAGTTTCGTAAGATAAAATTATCCATTGATTTTGTTGAGAATTCCTCCTGTTTGCAAAACATATCCTCAAGAACTTTGGTGCATGAGATGTAGTGGAGTACATATATTGCTCACACTCTATTTAGGTGTTTGGCCGTGCTCCATCTCCTATTTGTGGCGTGCGTTTCGATGTTGTTTCACAAATGAAGGACCTACACTTTTAAGTCGACTCCGAATGGCAGATATTTTTATGAGGAGCTTTTTCATGGCAGAAATATTTTTTTTGTTTTTATTGTCTGGGAAAACTAGCAAGTACAGCACTCAGACAACATTAATTCCATTGTACCGCAATCGGGCACCCATTTTAATTTTTTTTTTAATTTACTCGACTTCCGCAGAAATCTGTGTATCAGTGGTAACAAGGAGCCGGGGTGATCGCTTCTTAACACATCAGTGCCGAAACCCTCAAGCCTCATTTGAGTAAAAGACGGACAGACGCACAAAAAGTGGTCCGCCGTCTCATCCTCCTCTCCAAATACTGGACGGAGTGCACTGTCTAAGATGTTCACCTTTTCCATGTGCTTCACCCATAGAAAGTGCGCCGTCAGTAGACCAACCACCTGCGTACAGTCCCCTTTGCTTAGTGACAGAAGTAACTGTGACAGTCGGTCGGACATGACAGGTAACATCAGTTTTGTCTATCTGCAGCCTCTCTCAGCCTGCCAAACTTGCTTGTGGGTTAGGGTAACCCGTTTGCTAACCATAGCTTTGATGGCTGCAGAAGGGAGTGACAGAACGGGCTGCGGGTCAAGCAAGTTGGCCTCAGAGCCCATCTTAGCTAAAGAGTCAGAGATCTCGTTTCCCGCGAAGCCCACGTGTCCCGAGACACATATTAGCATCAGGCTATTATGTCTGCCGACATAGTTCAGTCTGGCAAAAATATACTCGGAGGTTTGGCATCGCCGCTATTTGAAACAACTTTTTCTAGCATTTTGGTCTCTCGTACACGGAAACCTATGCACTTCCGAATGGTAGTCACGCATCAATCCATTCAGCTACGACGGCTGTCGTGTACAAAACATTTTTTGATAATACAAAACTAAAATATTGGTGAAATTAATTTTTTTTTTTTGGAATCTGGTAGATAATTTCATCGCATTTATTTTTTGTATATAATATCCGGCATATGTCTGCCGCGGTCCGTTCGGTCAATCCAATTTTTGATTATTTTTTCCAATACATCTGGCCGCATAGGTTCAATGTTGGCTTGGATGTTGGAATACATCGATTGTAAAATGCGCTGTTGCGCCATACTCTTGGAACCAAATGTTGTCGAGGCTTAGCTGATTAATTTTTGGAAAAAAAAATCAGTGAACATGGCTCGATAGCGCTCGGCATTCATCGTAACGGCAAGGAAGGATCCTCATTTCGAAAGAAATAAACACCGATGGTGCGGCTCTATGAACTTCGCAAGCACATTTTTCTTTCTTTTTTTTCAAAGTATATTTCCACAATTTGAACCCTTTGAATGATTCATGATGACTGGCCAAACATTACTAAACAGAAATATCAATTCTGAGCTACCAAACCATCAGCTACCGATATCGATAGATCTCATGCAGCTAAAAAACATCTGATATATGAGACGTTTATGGTGAAAAGGAGGCGAAACACCTCTGATACAATCTAAGGGATTCATGCAGCTTTGCTCTGTTTAATTCTTTATACCACAACTAGCGTACCCTCATCCGCCTCGCTAGGCGATAAATTCAATGATTTGCTGAAAGAGAATAAAAAAAAAAAAACAAATTCTTTGATACAATTTCATTCGAACTTTATTGTAACACTTTTTGGTAGACAACGTTTTTGGTTTTTCCATCTTTCGCGTAAATGAAAAAATTGGGTATTCTAAATTATTACCGCACATTTGTAGAGACTGTCCTTGCGCCTTATTAATTGACATAGCGAAGGCAAGGCGAATAGGGAACTGCAAACGTTTGAAATCGAATGGTAAATCCATCGGAATCAATGGAATTCTGGGTATCAAAACGTCTTCTCCTTTGTACTTTCCTTTCAAAATTGTTGCTTCGATAACGTTACCCATTAGCTTCTTCACAGCGAGTCTGGTACCGTTGCAAAGTCGTGGCACATTACTGTTGCGCAGTATAATAATCGGTGCTCCAATTTTTTATCGTAAATTATGAGGTGGTAGGCCTGGCAAATCGAGTGAGTTTAAGAATTCAGTTGGATAATTTACGACATCATCTTGATCAGTAATAGTGTCCATTGACTTATATGCAACTATGCCACCAGGTATTTGATTGAAAATAGCTGCATTTATATCATTGACGTCCTTATTTTTCCCAGCTAAAATTGCTCTTTCGCTGAGCCAATCATGGTTTTTGTAATGTTGAACTATGTTTGGAAATACACTCTACATCAATACCTCTTTAGACTGTGCAAAAGTGCAGAAATTGTTAGGCAATGTAATTATTCCTGTTGGATCGACAGACATTTGGCCATTTCCGATTTTCAGTAATTGGTGTGAAAATTCAGCTGCTGACGGATCGTTCTGTAGTTGAACACGTACTTTTGTTGCAAGTGTAAGCCTGTTTACATGACTCCATAAATACGATGATTTTAAACTTGCATTGATTTCATCTGCAGCCGTAGATTTTGGGATCACAGGTAATGTTTGCCTGAAATCTATAGCCAATAAAATCATGGTACCTCCAAAGACTGTTTGGCTTCCTAGTAGATCTTTCAAAGTTCTATCAAGTACTTCCAATGATTTCTTGTGTGCCATAGTACACTCGTCCCATACGATGAGCTTACATACTTTAAGAACTTTTGCCATTCCAGATGTTTTCGAAATATTACATGTCGGTGTTTCATTTACCTGCATATTCAAAGGCAACTTTAATGCAGAATGTCTGTGCGACCGCCTTCCAGTAATGTAGCCGCAATTCCGGAAAAATCGAGTGCCAATACAACGTTATTATCTGATCGAATTGTTGCTAGTATCAATGAAATCAAAAAGGTCTTTCCTGTTCCCCCAGGAGCATCCAAGAAAAGCAATCCACCAGTTCCATGGCTGACATTCTCATAAACATGTTGCTGTTGGTCATTCAATTTCGTTAAATTTGATGTTACAAATGTGTTTAGTTCATTACAATCACAATGGTATTCACGCTCCAGTTCTCGATTGAGAACTTCGGTTTGTGTTTTTGGTTAGTGATGAACAATTTCCGTCTTTGACTCGTTGTTCGTTGAATTTTCGTCTGAAACAACAAACACATTGTCCTCATCGATCTGAATTCCCATGTCTTCAAACACGCTCATATCGTTGGAGTTATCTGAATTTTGTGTATTCATGTGTTCATCCTCTTCGGTATATAAATCCACAACTTTATTTAAATCTGCCATTCCGAAAATGTAATGTTATTTTTTTCAATTCGTATCAAACCGGGAACAATGTATTCTATTATAATCTTATCGATGTGAATACCCAAAGAAAACTGTCGACACACAAGGCCTATGGATTTACCAGGTCTGCTTGAAACTTCAAAAACAAATTTTTTCTACCACCTCACATGTGGTAACATTACGGTATTCGTAAACAAATTTTATATACTGAAATTTTATAATAATTTATTGTGGATCAAAAGATCTTTGTGTCCAGTGAAATTTCACAGAATTACAGCAATCGGTATTGGGAAAGAGCGTATGGCACCTCCCATACAATCTCGGAAACCTCGAAATCGTTTTACAATTTTTATGGATCGCTTAGAAGGTTTGAAAAAAAAATTACATATTTTATAAGAATTACTTACGGTGAGATTTGTTATTGGACGAATCTGAAATTGAAATGGTCGGCCACGAGCGCTAGAGGTTCATTTCATTGTTTATTATTTTATTATGGCTGGCTGAATTTTTTTGTATGTGAACTCAATTTCTGGTCAATCTTGTTTTATATGCATAGCAGAATTATTATTTAAAAGCCGATTTTAGAAGAAAACAAAAAAAAGGGAATTTTCTGTATATTTGTCCTAGTGACGTTGAGAAAAAGTTTATATTATTGGACATTATTTTAAGATTATTATTACTCCTTACATTTGGAATATTCCAATTCAAATGAGTCAAATTTAGCTTTGGTAAGTAGCTTTCATATGTACATTAAGCTGACCATTTAAAAATCCAAAAAAAATAAATAAATAAATACAGTTGTGTTCAAAAATATAGTAGTGCAGCACCTCACAATATTCATATTAATTTTTCTATTTGTTAAACATTACAAATTAAACTGGTTTTCATATATTTCTAAGAATAGTATACAAAGAAGACAATAGTGAAAAGATACCGTTAGTTTTCCATATTTTACGTAATTTTTTGATGACTTTTGCGAAATGCACCGAAAAGTGGCTGTTCATAATTATAGTAGTGGTTACATTAAAGGAACAACAAAACTGAATAACTTCATTCAAAAATGATTCTTTGAGTTCTTCATACTCAATACAGTCTAGTATTTAGTTGTATAGCCTTTATTTATAGCTGACAACGCTTCAAGAAGATTTGAGACTATTCTTCCTGAACCACTCAGCTGAAGCTCAGCTTTGTTTGAAGCATTTGCAGTTACCACAACCCGTTTAACATCTCCCCACAAGTTTTCGATCGGATTAAGATCTGGGGACTGAGGTGGCCATAGCATAATATCGATCTTTTCGGAAGCAAACCAATCTTTCGCAAGCTTGCTTGTATGTTTCGGATCGTTGTCCTGTTGAAATGTCCATTTTATAGGCATTTCCCAACTCGCATATGGTAGTATTGTATTTTGTAATATGTCAACATAAGCATGTCCATCCATACTGCCATTTATCATATGGATAGGGCCAACGCCACTGCAAGTCCATATACTTAGGTCATCATGCTTAACTGATTTCTTTGTGTACCTAGGATTATATCCGATGTTTGGTGGACGTCGTACATACTGCCTAAAGCCTGTTCCACCAAATAAAACGATTTTGCTTTCATCTGTCCACAATACATTTCGCCACTTTTCTCCGGGCCAGACCGGATGAGCATTTGCAAATCTGAGTCGCCCTCCCACATGCTTCCTAGTCAAAAGGGGTACTTTTCTGGGACTTCTGGCATTTAGATTTTGCTCAATTAAACGAAGACGGACTGTAACGTCACTGACCGAGAGATTCAATTCATTTTTGATAACTTTAGATGAATCTGACGGCCTTATTTTGCAATCCGTCTATCTTCGACAACGGTTGTTTGGCATTTTCTACCCCGATTTTCTGGCTTTTTTATAGGGATCGCATTAAATATCATTGGAGGTGTGCAGCCAACCATATTTACAATTTCCTTATATGTTTTGCCTTTTGCTCTTAGGCTAACTATCAAATCTCTTTTCTAAGCCGTGCAATTCTTCCCCTGCCCACTAGAATAAAACCGTTTGGAACTTAGAAAATTAATATCCTGTAATAAATTCCCTTTGTAAGCTCAGCATTTCAAAAGATTCAAGAAAATTTTGTTGCTAATTCTAAGCGATTTCGACAAATTTTGTTTGATGGGACAAAATAAAAGATTGATAGATTGAAATAGAAAAGGAGACAAATACTCTCAAACACAAACACATACATCCCTACCCTTCATTTAGCTCATTTATGTGCTCACAGCATCGGGAATTAACAGTTTCGCATACAATCAACTCGGCAACTTTTCTGCTGGTCGGTATTTGCTCGAAGGATTAACATAAAGGAAATGCATATACTTATATGTATGTACATGGGGATGTAGGTATGTTGGCATACGTAGATAAAGAGATAAAAGCAAACGTTTAGCTAATGAATTGTGCACAAAAACGAAGTAATGAAGCGGCAAAGACGAGGACAAATAAGCAGAGCAAACAAATAAGCATAAAAGTGGCTGTCGGGAAGCAACAAAAGTGGCAAGACGGAACGAAAGAGTAGGAAGTAGCTGTGTGAATAGTCCCATTTGCATGTGTGTGTATGTGTGTGTGTTTGTGTGGTTCAAAGCAATGCGCCTCTGCACAAAGTTATGCTGCCCCTAACTTTTGAATTGAAAAAATTTTCAAAGCATTCGCCTGCAGTCAAAGCAGAGGTTGGATGCACAAGTTTATTTGCTTCAAAGGTTAATCAGGGGTGCACATACGCACAAACAGTTGCATTGTACAGATTTTCATGGTTTTTTCTTAAATAAACTCGGTTTTTAATTTTTCTTATTTTTTTTTTGTATTCATCTTTTGTCGAGTGCCAACTCATTAGAATATTAACAAAGTTTAAATGCAATTGAGTCGCGTAAACTTAAAATTAAACTTTTTTATTAACATTTTTTTTTTCGTTACCGGTTCTGGTTACTGGATTCAAGTCCTTTATGCAGTGCATAGCCGTACTCAAATGAGCAAATTACTCGCAGTTAAGTATAGGCCTAATGATAATAAATTTCTTTCCTTTTTTCTTTTGTTTTTGCTTTTTGGCCTTCACAGTTTGCTTGCCTTTGATTACGCCGCTGCGTTGCATATTAACGCTTTTAACTTTTGCACTTGTGCGCTTTTGCAAGTACTTTAATTCAAGCATGTTATCTTCCTCAGTCATTGCACTCAATTACTCAATATCCTTTCGGCTCATGTGCACGTATGTTCGGGCATCCTCATTGCGGCTCATTAATTGGCTAGCTGCCTTGTGTTGCTGGCAATAAATTGCAATCAGAGGTGGGTTGCTTCAAAGTAATGCCGTATCGAGTATGGGTAAATATATCTGAGCACAGGTACGGCGAGCAAGTATGCACGTGCATACAGAAAAGTTTTATATAATATAAGCATTTGCTATTGGAAATCTAAACTACTTCGCTATACCTGAGTTCACAGGCAGTGGTCGATTTTACACTAAGTATTATTTATATTTTTCATGCCATTATCTGGAGTGGTATGACGTTTTCTTTTTTCACGAAAAGGAAGCATCAAAACCCTGTACCTCGTAAGTGCGGAACTTTAACCCAAACTAAAACTCCTACTGTCTAAGTACCGATCCCCTCCCGGTACTTCCGTTAAGTATCATCGGAAGGCGGTGTGTCCACCCCCTATCACCATACTTGCCTTATGTCGACTCCAAGGGTCTAGTATCGCCCGTTGAGTTGTCGCTGATCTCGGCGACGAATGCTTCATTCACGTCTGCATGCTGCGTTTCGTTAATTGTTAAGGAAACCTTATAAAATGTTTACTTAGAAGACACCATAGCACCGTCTAAGTTTTCTGGTCTCTTATCGGGTCTTTTTATTTATGAGTATAGTATACTTGGTCTTGCCATAAATTCTGTGACAAATTTTACAATGCGTACGGCGAACAAAAATTCGCAGAAAAAGTTTCCTTATTCTTGCTTTCGTTCGTATGAATTGTCTACTCATAAAGTATACTCAGTTTCGGAGCAAATTTCGCACGACAGATGCGAGCAGCTTCTTTGGTGACACGGGGTCAACGGTCATGAAAATATTCTTTCCAGGAAATTTATTGAGATAATTTTCAATGTTGAAGGTTTTAATAATCAAAACGACAAAATCTATGCTAAAGCTTCTAAATAAACCAAAAGTGCTGTTCATGGTTCAGGGTGGCCACTATCCAGCCACCGCAATGGTTTGGTGGGGATTGTCTTGTAAAGGCGTTACATCTCTTCATTTATGCGAAAAAGGCGTTAAGACCGGGGCAAAAGTATGCCAGGAGAGTGTCTTAGAAGGCGTGGTGAAGCAGAACTCCCTTCAATGGAGAGCGTTGGGTCTTTCAGCAAGATTCCGTTCGAGCCCATAAGGCAAAAATCACTCAGCAGTGGCTAAAAAACCATAGTTCTATGCTCGCAGCCACAGAAGATTGGCCGTCTGAAAATCCAGATCTGAATCAGATTTGTATCCATTGGACTACAGTTTATGGTCAAAATTGGAGAACATGGCCCGACGAAAATCTCACAGAAATTTGGAGAGTCTCAAACAATCTTTGATTCGAGCAGCGACGTCAATATCCGTGAAAACCGGATGTGCTGCTATAGCTGGATCGACCAATCGTCAAGAGGCTTGTGTAAAAGCAAATAGTGACCATTTGGAATGAAAATGAAACTTTATTTTATTATTTATTTGATTAATTGATTAAATAAAACTAGCTTCATTAAAAAAGGAATCATATCTATAACGAAATTAACTTGTAACAGAACTTACGGCAGAACTATATTATGTATACCTTATGTATATTTGGCGCTTATCTCTACGGTACACTAGACAGGGCTAGTTTACTGGGCAGGCAGCGCTTGGTAGGGAAAAACCCGAGTCGTTCCGGTAACGTAGAACCGGCTGCAATGGGAGTGACTTATCTCTCTTATTGGCTCCTTCTCCCATATGCGATGTGCTTCTCGGTGCTGTTCCTCCAGCGAAGAGACCTACAGTTTGAAGCCGTCTCCTAACGGCACATGGTGTTTTTACTAACACTATAAGAAACAAATTTTTCTATCATTTCATGCCTCACGTGCATAGATTCACACCTGGGCGCTTCCGAAAAGTAATCAGGCACCAACCCATTCGGCATTAGAAACTCTGAGTGCTTACAGGCCGTGCAGCATTTGAACTTCCTCTACCTCGTCTTCCTTTCTGGGAAGCCGTGTCGTAGATTCGCCTTGCTGGAGTCTATTCGTTCATACAGGTGACATGGTCAAGCCATCGTAGCAGATGTATTTTTGCACGTTGATCCATGTACATGTCCTTCATCAACGCGGAAGTGACCATACATCTTACGCAGAATTTTTCTCCCGAAGGCTCGCAGAACTTTATCATCTACGGTTGGCATCGTCCACGCACCTGCGCCATATAGCATAATGGGAATGATGAGCATTTCGTAGAGTATCAATTTGGTCCTTCGAGAAGGAACTCTACTTCTCAATTGCTTACTGAGCCCATTGTAACATCTGTTGGCAAAAGTTATTCTCCGTAATTTTTGTTGTTGATGCTGGTCCCAAAATAGACAAAGTCCTTCACAACTTGGAATTTTCTGTTGTTAACACTGACATATTATCCAAAACGCAAAAACTCCTTGCGGGTGCAAACTGGTACTTTGTTTTGCTCTCACTGACCGCAAGACCCACATTTCTCGCCTCTTTCTTAAAACTGGGGTATAAAAAAAAATAATTGGTGCGTACACTTCTGTTAGGTATTTAGCCGAGATCCACCTCCTATAAGGACCTACAGTTTTAAGCCGACTCCAACCGACCAATTGTTTTTATGAGGAACTTTTCCATGGTAGAAATACACTGGAGTATACCGAGCATACAGCGCGGTTGGTTTCGCCAATAATTTCGATTCCATCAGCATATGCTAGTGGCATGGTACTCTTATGAAAGGTAGTAACAGTGCGGCTTAGCTTCGCAGCGCGAAAGATTTTTTCCAGCAAGAGGTAGAAAAAATCACAAGATAGGGATACGCTTTGTCTGCACGGTATCGAACATCTCGGAAAATCTACTTCCATTTCTGAAAGAGGTCGAGAGAGCGCTTAACCTTCTCTTAAACAGCTGTATAAGTTTTGCTTGGACACGAAACCCAGACATAGAGGCATACGGGTTATTTCTACCTGTGTCACCAAAGACGGCTTTAAAAACGACAATAGTGCGTGTCGAGTTAATTTTCGTGGGTTTTCTTCAAGATTTCCCGTATTGTGAACATATAGTTTATGGTGGGCTTACCATTTACGAAGCTGCACTGAGAAAGCCCAATTAGTTTTTTTGCCGATGGGATCCATTCTCTCGCACAATACGCTCGGCGGGCCCATGTATATGATGTTAAGCAAGCTTACCCAGCAGTGATTTGCGCCGATTTCCTGATGATACTTGTTATGTGTTGGACGAAACACAATCAGCTTCTGTGTGTGTCAGCTCTTTATCTCCAGCTTTGAATAGCGCGGCGGAGATTCCGTCGGCTCAAGCGGTTTTGTTGTTCATGAGTCGCTTAATGGATATTCGCACTTCATCCAGGTTGGGTGGTAGCACGACGATTCCGTTATCAGCGACTTGGGAATCGATAACTATGTACTTACTCATCCACGCTGCTACATCTACCTTGACGCAACTGGAAGAAAAGATTCTCCCATAACCTTAGCGTGCTTTGGTCATCCGTCACCAGCTCGTTGCTATTGCCTTTGCAGGACACTTTGGTCGAATTTTCGGGTTATGCTCCTGTTGATTCGCATCTCAAGCTCTTCGAGCTCACGCCTTTTCATATCCCGTTTTTATACTTGAAGGAAATCTCTCTTTCCTCCACAACTCGCGATATCGCTCCATGATGGCGCGCATTGCGGACGACCACAGAGTGGCTTTCTACGCTGCGTATTTTACTGCAGTGGCAGTTCGTTGCTATCGTCTTTACAGGAACTGGTCCTGGCTTTAAAATCTTCTGTTTGGTGCTCCACACTTTGCTCAAATTTTCGGGTTATGCTCCTGTTGATTAGCATCTCAAGCTCTTCGAGCTCACGCCTTTTCATATCCCGTTTTTACACTTGAAGGAAATCTCTCTTTCCTCCACAACTCGCGATATCGCTCCATGATGGCGCGCATTGCGGACGACCACAGTGTGGCTTTCTACGCTGCGTATTTTACTGCAGTGGCATGTGCGACACTCGGCGTCATACCAGGTATTGCATTGCTGTTGATGTAAGCCCCCCACTGTTTCAACTGCGGCACACATGCATAATCGCCTATTGTTCACTGCTCATTTACTGATGCAGCTGGAGTGAAGAGTGAGAGCTGCGAAGTTCCTGACTATCTCTTAAGACTGCAGCTTTCCGAAGTCGAGCTTTCGCTGTGTGTGCTGACATTCATAATAAGTTGATTCTTTGTGAAGATGCAAATAAAATATTCGGTGGATTTAGTCACTTAGTGGATTTGAATCCTCCGTTGGTCACCTTTTTTTTAAATCTTCGGTTGGGCACCCGGATTTGGTCTACTTTTCGTCCTGTTCGAAGATCCTTTTTAGAAAGTTATATACAATACATAAATCGATAGAAAATCTAATTTTAGGAAGGCACCTGAAAACGCAAGTCGTTAGTTATAATAGAAATACAGTTTGTCAAAAAAATCTTTGCATGTGAAAATAAAAAAAGAAAAGATCGAAAGATGCATTGGATTTTAATTGAAATAATACCTTTTTTATTTTTTCTTTTTAACAAAGTTTTACAAAACCATGTTATCCAATATATTAAATAAAACAAACTTCTAAGGCGATAATAATATGCTAATATATACTAAAACATAAAAACAGTTAAATTTCTTTACTGTCAAAAAAGTGTTTGCACAATTGGTTGAAAATCAAGATTGGTTGAATTTTTGGTCTCTTGGGGTTAATATTTTGTATGCCCTCCTTGGGCATCTATTACCGCTTGAAGACGACTTCGCATTGATTTAATTAGTTTCGTAATATCATACTCCAATGATATTTTTCCCCACTCTTCTCTTTAAATGAATTCACAACTTTTCGATTGGGTTAATGTCGGGACTTTGGGCGGGAGTATCAATAACTTTAGTGCAGTTAGAGAGTAACCAGGACCTGCATAATAAGATTTATGTTTGGGAACAGTATTTGTATTTAAATTTGTTCGAATTTTCCGGGTCAACAAAGCCGAATATTCTAATACTGGAAGTCAATTCGTTTTTTACAATATCAAGATATACTTCCTTGGTCATTTTTTCTTCCAAAATTTTGATTTCACCCACTCCCATTGTTGATATACAACCCCAAACCATTATTGACAGTTTTCCAAACTTTACGGTAGGGATAATATTTTTGTTTTGTAGAGCTGTGAGAGGCTTCCGCCAAACTCTCTGGGGTCCATCATGGTGGTAGAGCATCATTTTCATCTCATCTGAGAAATAACGTCATCCCAGTCCTCTGTGGGAAGTGGTATGTGCTCGGTGGCGAATCGCAATCTTTTATCAACGTTTTGTGCTGATAACAGGGTTTTTTCCTGGCCACTCTTGAAGAATATTTGTGTTTTTGCAACACTTTTCGAACAGTTTCATGAGAAGCTCTTAACCCGTAGTCTTTTTCCACTTGAAGAGCTAATTCTCTTGTACTGCTTTGCGGGCTATTATAAATACTTTTAATAATTTTACGTTCAATTCGCTGCGTCACTTTTTTTGGCCTGCCTGTAGATCTTGTCAACTCGAGTCTTCCTTCATTTTCAGCACGGTTTATTATATAATATAATATTATATACAGTTCTAATTTTGAGGCAGAACATATCGGCGATTTCTCTGGCTGATTTGTCCTTGTAGTGATTAGACTAATTGAATAATAGTTTTTGAAACTCGTTTTCCTTACATTTTTTTTATTCAAATCTGAGATCACTTGTAGCACTGAAGACAATCACTTTATAACTAAATAATTTCTTACCCCTTTCACATTCCATGCCATTTGCAAAAAAACCCAAATGAATGAAATTCGCGGAAAATAACTGCATTTTTTGTTGTTTTCATCAGTTATATAAAGATTTTTTTGACACTTTTTAAATAGAGTAAACATCTTTTTTTGTTGTTGTTTTTGTAATGTGTGTGTTTATTTAATAACTGTTGGCGCCTAATAGTCGTAGACAAGGACAGTAAAGAAATTCTGTATACATTTTTTGTTTGCTTTTTTATTTGTTGTAGGAATTTTCGATCAAAGCTAAAATTAAAAATTTTTCTTCACTATGCAAAGAAAACTTAAATTTACGTCTAAAATCAAAAAACCAGTCTGGCCAAACCCTGATGCCTAACGGAAGGTTTAAGCCCTTTTTAAAGCATAGAAATACCTGGTCAAAGTTCTTCGATGTCTGAATAGGATTTCCCTATAAATAGAGATCCAGTGGCTCCGCTGGATTGGTCATGCCATACAAAAGCTGCATACTCCATACGCTTAAATATTTTCGATAGGTTCAGTGCCGGCTGACGGTAAATAGACGATATAGGCAGATTCATATTCTAATCAAGAGGTTTCAACTATTAAAAATCAGAACTTTTATTGTGCTAATTGGGTCTGGGCTATCTTACTCAGACAACAGCTTCACCACCACCTCCACCGGCTAAAAGTAGCAGAGGAAGAGGAATATCGCTACTGCGTTAAACACCCAAGCAAAGACGAAATTAGCCTTATTTGGTGTGCCTAATTGCCTCCAGCTAGTACGAGAGAGAAACAACTGAGTAGCTCTGTTGAGCTCTTCAGTATAGCTTAGACGCTCTAATAAATAAACAGCAAAATGTATGCCATAAAATTTTCTTTTAAATTAGTTACGTACTCTTTTTTTTTAATCACGCTTAATTGCTCTTCTTTTTTCGCACTCTCGCTCGACGCGCACAGAACTGATAGGAAATCATTTACCGGTTGAGTGGCTGATTTTAAATCGGCCAATCAAGCGCCACTGCAACATCAACAGTCAGCAAGCACAGGGAACAATGCAAGAGCATTCATTAAAATGTGCACACATACATACACACACAAACACATACACGCGCGCACATAGCTGAACAAACAATAGGCAGCGCAGTATACATCTACACTCATATAGGAACATCTGCACTTGAATTCAAATATTGTTAATGAAAAAGTACGGAGCCAGCAAGCAAGAGTTGTCTGGCTGGTAAAAACAGCCTCGCACCGTTTTTCTCTCTGCCCATATCGTTGTTATTACAACTTTTTTGCACCACCAGCTGACGCTTGGCGGCAGCTGTTAAAGTGTTTGCTTTATGCCGGTAATTAACCCGCTCACTTCTACTTTGCCACATACCCGTTGGCGCGTACATACATTAACATTACATACACATATGTGCTGTGTGTATGTATGTGCTCATGCACGAGCCTGAATATCATAACGGAGTACGCGCATCCGCTTACTGCGCCTCAATGTATGCTTGTTTACTCACGTACCCGCAATTATACGCTCAATGGGATCTTTGCTTTTATCATTTACGCTGTTAATGTATATTTTTGTATATGTATATGTATATGCATATTTCTTGCTTTATTCAACCTTTGTTCGGCTTAAGATTTTGTTATTATACATTTTTCCTGTTTATTTTTTTTGCTTTCGATTTTGTTGGCGCATATTTTGCTCCTCTTATTCAAAGGAGGGTGAATGGCAGTACGGGCATTTAATTGAGCGGATGTGGGAGTGAATTGCCTCAACTCACCGTGCATGTATGTATTTGCGCTCATTCCCGACTTCATTTATTTATTTATTTTTCAGTTTTATTGCTCTTGAATTTCTTATTTCATTTTTAAAGTGCAAATATTTGCGTAACCCTCCCCCTGTTTTGCCATAAAGAATCTTGCGCTTTCCTTCTTTTCATATCTGGAGACTCATGCATTGAAATTTGTTCACCTTTTTTACGATTGATTTTACGATTTGATTTCTTGAATGGCTTTAAATTGTGCGTATTTTTAATTTGCCCTAATTAGCGTTTACATATAATTAAAAAAAAAGTTTAAAGCGGTAATTTGAAATTCTTATTTTTGTCTGTGATTGTTTTTATGTTGAGTGCTCAGAGCTAATGAACAAAAGTTGTAGTTGTGCTAAGTTGTGGTTTTGAGACGTAAATAGTGAACTTTTAAAGAAAATTAAGTTGTTTTATGCATCAATATTTTTGTTGGCGTTTTTAGCTATTGGAAATAATTTCCGTTACATTATATGTTCGAGCTTTAATTATTTAAAAAAAAATAAATAAAATAATGAACTTTTGATATGAACATCCAATTCATTCCAACCAGCTGCCCAAGGGATCACATGTTTTTGAAATATCGTTGCCTGTGTAAAATATTCACATAAGCGCCATTTCGTACATTTTGATATTTATAAATTTACAGTTGTATCTTTAAATAAACATCTTTCGATTTATATTTTCCATTTTCTTGGTATATTTTTTAGCTCCCAAGACATTCGATAGTTTTAATTTAACAAATTTCTATTATAGCTAACGACTTGAGCTTCCAGGAAGCTTCCTAAATTCCATATTTCTAATAGCTAACGACTTGAGCTTCCAGGAAACTTCCCAAATTTAATTTTATATCGATTTATGCTTATTTCTTTTTCCTTATTCACTCATCTCGGAAGCATAGGGCCTCAACAAGACTCCGAACTGCGTTGGTTTCATTAATCTGTTTTGATTTCTGACAGGGTAGGTGATTAGCCTGCCGCTACCTGTCCTAAATAGTGAGAATGCCCACCTGTCTTTGCTTAGGAACAACGCCTTCTTACTGCTTGGAGCGTCATCTGTGTCTCACATTTTTCTGGCAGAAGGATCGCACAGATGGTTGAGGACTTCGCTAAATTTGGTGCGTGTGCGCTATTACCGCGATTGCCCGCTTCCTCTTGCTGGCGCCACTGATGCAATGTGTAACTGTGTGTTTTTCTTTATTTTTTGCTTGATTTAGCAGCCGCAATGCAAATAATACGTAGACTGCGGGAGTAAGGATGGAAAGGATACGGTTTTAGGGTAGAGGAATGGAATTGGAGGATGTTTTTTTTTGTTTTAGAAACAGAAATTTGGGAAAGCACGAGGACCGTGCTTTACATGGGATTCGAGCACACACCCTCTGGGGTGGCATACTAGTGCACTTACGCTAGACTACCGATGCCGCTTATACTTTATATGCTATTTATGCTTATAACCTTTTTAAAAGGATCGTCGAACAGGATGGAATAAAGAATTTAAAAAATTACGCTTTTAATTGGGTACCTCGGGTCTGGCTGGACCCCTGGCAGAACATAAATGTATAAAAATATGATGTACTTTGACTTTCTGCCTGCTCCTTTCTACTTCTTCATGGTAAATCTATGTATATTTAGACTATCTTGGATTGATCTGACTATCACTAAGGTTAATGCATTTATTGGTATTCTTTTAGTCATAGGCGTAACACACAATAATAACCAGAAAAAAGAAGTTTCATGGCGTTAGCAGCGTCCGTTCGTAATATATGGATTCTCTTTAATGAAAACCTCAAGTGTAATTATGACCCGCACGAAAATATTACTATTGACAAACAACCATTTCCATATCGAGGCCGAACTAAATTCACACAATGAATTCCATTAAAAACGGCGAAATACGGCACACAAATCTAGTAAGCCTGTGACTCCCAATCAAAATATCCATTGCAAGGAAAACTACTTATATATTGTGGCCGATCAGATGGTGAAGAGCATGAATTGGATCAAGGGGAAAATGTGATGAATTGCACCATCTATATGCGTGGCTATACAAAGTAGCCGATAACTTTTTCGTCACATCGAATGGAGCTAAGTGCCTTGCAGTTATAGAACTTGCATTAATTGGCACCCTACGACCCAACAAACGCTGCATTACACCAGAAATGAACAGAACAATTCTCACCCTATTCATCCATTCATCATTGTTCGGTTTCCATGGAAACCTTGTTACAATCGCAAGCTATGCACCAAAAAAGAATACAGTGGTAAATTTACTTTGCACAATTCATTAAATCAAAAGTTGTGAAGGTGCAGCAGAAAATCCATTTGTCATTATTTATTATAATATAATACCCACCAAGTTGGTGGCGAATGCATGGATCAAATGGTCACACATTTCAAGGAGCTTATGCATAAGAACGTTATACGTTATTCATAGCATCCATTGCCCCCACTGTCTTCATAAGTGATTCTGCAGCAAGTGTAACTTCGGAAAAAAATTCGTACGTAGGTATTACCGACATGTCGTGGTCTGATACCGTCGTGAGCATTAGGCTCAGGCGTTTGTGATTTGTCGTCACTTCGTAGGCAGTTCACCTCCATTCGAAAGCTGCTGTTGATTTATTTGCTGCATGTTGCATTGGCCTCTATGCATTGTTGCCAAAATTTCTAACTGCATTCCACCAAGTATTTAATGCGATCTTCTTAGTTATTAGATTATCCGGACACAGCTGTCCACCCAAAAGTGATGCAAGCGTTAGGCACTGCTCTCTGAGATAACCTCAGTTGAAGAATACGTATTCCGCACTTTCTATTGCGTTGTTGAAGTTTGAGCAGATCGAGGTATTCTCCAGATTAAACCGATAAGTTACTTCAAAACACAGCCGTGACCTTTCAGTATTTGTGTGAGATAGTAGTCAACGTCTCTGTGTTTGCTGGTCACCCATCGGCTCGTATTTGAGATAAGCCTATAAGTTCAGTGCCCGTTAGTTGACGAATCGCATCTAATTTGATATTCTTCTATTGAATGCAGCTTTTTCTTTTAATGGCGACTTAGCTACTCACCTGTGATCTCTCTTCTCATCTTCTCCTCTCTTGAGACCGTTCTGCGTCTACATGCCATCCTTATTGAACTTCGGCGAAGCACCTTTGCTGCGTATTATAGGCTGGACATTTTGCCTCCAGCCCATATATATAAATATATATAATTGGCACGTACACCCTTTTTGGGTGTTTGTCCGAGCTCCTTCACTTATTTGTGGTATGCGTCTTGATGTTGTTCCACAAATGAAGGGACCTACAGTTTCAAGCCGACTCCGAACGGCAGATATTTTTAAGAGGAGAATTTCTTCTCACCCCATATAGGGGCAGCATAAAAGTCTTTGTCTTCTACAGTATTGCAGTTTGCCAATATTAGGCAGCTCCATTGATGGCATCAGCTCTTCCGCTTACCGTAGATAACTGCTGATTGTAGCTAGTTCGCCTATCCATCATCAAGCCAACATACTTATTCGACTCCTTAGAGAGTATTTCATCAGTGGCGATACGTAGTTTTATTTCCTCCTTTTTTCTCCACGCCTTGATAAGTACTGTTTTTGGGTTGTCATTTCCAATTCGGCCTGTGCCAACCGTAGTCTCAACCTGTTTGGTGCGTCATTGCTTTTTGCTTCCCACTGGTCTATGTACCTATCCGTAACTAAATACAAGCGCAATATCACCCCCATAGTCTAAGATAGTAGCACCGTCTGGTAGGCTTAGTTTGAGAACCTCATCGTGCATGGCATTCCAAAGTATTGGACCAAGGTCAAATCCTTCAGGAACCCCGCCAGTGATTTGGTACGTTTTTGGTCGCTGCCTGTATCGTATTGCAAAATTCTATTTGTAAAGTAACTACGAGTTATGCGCAGTAGATAAACCGGAGTACTTAGTTCTCTGAGAGACAATAGAATATTGCTCCTCTTCGCGAAATTGAATGCATTTTGATGTCATATGTAAGTGCCCACCACTGATTGCTTCGTGCGCAAGGTCTGTCACAGTCCTGATTGTATATACCGTTCACATTGCCCTTCAAAAGCCTTACTGATTGCCCGATATACCAGTTGAGTATTCGACATAGACTAGTAGCCGGTCGTATATGATAAGTTTGAGTGCTTTCCTCACCGTATCGAGCATGCCAAGCAGTCTGTATGCTGATGGCTCATCGGGTTGCTTTCTTAGTTTGAGAAGCAGCACAAGTCGTTGAATATTCCTTCTCTAAGGCAAGTTTCGTACAGATTAGCAAAAAGGTGTGGTTTCGCCTATACGCTGTCTTAAAGGCAGCATTAGGTATACCATCTGGGTCTGGGGTCTTGCTGTCTTTCATACGGCTCAGTGTATCAAGCACCTCATCTGTTGTTAACGGCGGTATACTCGGCTCTAAATCGTATGTGTCTGCTAAATACGAGTGCTAATGGTGCGGTAGTGCTTGGTCGGGTATAACTCTAAGTCTTTTCGATTGTATGGACCTGACTGTCTAAAAAATGTGATCCCGTTCTACTTACCAGGCACATTAATATATGAACGAACAAATTTTCGTCTGCGGGTGGCGCATAAATAGTCTTCGCGTGAGTTGAACACGCAAAGATTCCAAATTATTTCAAAAAAGTAATTTCATTAACGAAAATCCGCTAAAAATATAACATTCTACGAAGCTCACTATTTTCACGTCCTCCAATTATGCACAAGTCTCACCGCAACTTATGTGGTTAAAAAACATCAAACTCATAGATGCTTTCACCGCTGGAGTGACGCTTTTTCCATCTTGCCTGCTTTGTTTGTAATGAATGGCAGTTGCAAAAAAAATTAAGAAAGAGAAACATAAAATTACGCGTCATAGCGAAAAAAATTGCAAGCTTTCTTGCTGTCATTTTCTTTCTCATTTACTTGTAACGAGAACTTGGCTTTTGTTGTTGATAACTTTTTTGTCTTTTCTCTTTCTTCGGGTCTTTTACCACGAGTTGGCAGTCGGAAGCTTTGGGTGCGGGCGTTTATCATTTAATGGCCAAAAACATGTCACACACAAAAAATCACAATACACACACATACCAATGAACATTGATATATTTATTAGCTGCAAACATATATACACACATTTATAAGTATTATATTTATGAAGACAGGCCTTGCATATATCACGCGCTAACCTCTGAGATGCCTTAACTTAAAATAAAATACGTACAGAAAATGTTCTGTTATTGAGCAGATGGATAAACTAAATTTATATATAAATATATTTTGAATGTGGTACTTTATATTTCGACCTGAAGACTTTTTACTCTGCTGACCCTCACACACCGCTCTATCATCATAGTAACGGTTCTGTTCAGGAGAATTCAAGAAAAGGGTCAGCTCGGGTGTCCTAAGTATCTTCGCTTCCACGAACTTTGGCCGCCCTTTCGGGACGCAGTAAAAACCCCGACTGGGATGCCTGCCACAGGGCTTCAAACTAGGTTCAAACCCGATTGAAAAATAAACTAAAGGGATAGTGGGAACCTAAAGGTGACAAATATTTATAAAGTGGGTGCTTCAATGACAAAACATAGAGATAATTAATTATTTATTTATTATTATTATTATAAACATAGGGTTAGTAACCGGTTGATCATTCCGACGATTTAAAACAATATCACGGGACCCCAAGTTTTCTCCAACTACTCGTACAACGATGGCAACTTCATCAATAGTTGGTGCATTAAAACGTCTTGCATGTTGGCCAACAGGTGTTTTATCAGCTCTGATTAAATTTTTGTGATTTTCAGATGTCATTAGATCCAGTGCAAGTTTAAACAACATAATCAATTGATTGTGCTCATGAAATAAAGTTTGTAATTGTTCTACAATGGACCTCTTTAGTGAATTGTTATGTGAATTTCTTGTGGTGAATTGCCCATGAAATAAATTTGCTCTATGATATATTTGGCCTGGTATCTGTAAATTAAAAAAAATGATTTGACCAAATATAAAGAATATTTGTTCCTAAAAAGTATATCTGGCTTCTAATTTAAAACACCAAATAATAATTGATATGCTTAGGTATGTTAAGATGTAATAATTAGTTGTAACTAATATCCATCATCAAATAATTATATTGTGTTTCAAAATAATAAAAGTGTTTCTAGTACTGAATCACTAAATAATATTATGACTAAATAATATATTTTTTTGGGGATTAGGGAACTGAAGGTTAATGATACATCTTTACTTAGTTAATAGGAAATTTTGTTCACTAAAATAATAATCATTAACGGCTATAATACATACCTTAAAAGTTGGCATGAAATTTTCCCGAACTACGTTTGTTGCCCCAAATGACGTCATTTGAAAGCAGTTGTTATATTGTTGGATATTTGATAAAAAGTTTATGGAATCTGCTTCCATTCCTGAAACCAATGAGTACAATAGCTCTGGTGGTGTATCCAATTGTATCAATTTCACTTTCCCATTTGCGCAACACAATCCATTAGCTTCATTTTTGTATTTCAATGCCTTACAATGAGAGCAAACCAAGTTCATAGGTCCAATAGTAAACCATTGGTAGTTACTGTAGTCAACTGACAAATTGTAATTGAAAGCAGCTCGATTCAAACTTGCGCGATTATTAGTTGAATATCTCGCTCTCGCTTCTCGCATTCGAGATATATGAATTCTTTCACGTTCATTTCGGTCGTCACGTTCTTGTGCAGTATGATTAGATCGGTAATTAGTTTGGTTTGTAGCATTTCGGGTTCTTCTCCCTAAATTACTTCATCTTATAGGAGGCATATCGTATATACTTACCTAAATTATGTCACATGCAATAATTATTATTCACAGGTAAGGGTGGGCCAAAGACCGTTTGCTTTTTGAACCACCTATATTTTTGAGAATGGTTCAAGCAGCTCACAACGTCCGGGATTAGCCCACGTATCCTCTGGGTAGCTTCCGAACACCCGTTCGGGAGTGAGCTAACGTGAGAAGGCGAATCATTCCAGGATAGCTGGTTGTGCGCTGGGTTTGGGCCCCGCCACTTAAAAATCCCCCCCCCCCCCCCCCAATGAAAAGAACTGCAAAGCCTCGGATGAGAACTGCCTTTACTGATGCCGACCCCTGCAAATGAAATAAGGAATATGATTTGAGGGCATGCACCTGGAATGTTCGGTCCCTCCCTTAATGGGGAAGGTGCCTCTGCCCGGCTGGTTGATGTCCTCGTGAGAGTAAAGGCTGACATCACTGCCATCCAAGAGATGCGATGGACGGGGCAAGGTAAGAAAACCACAGGGCCTTGCTACGTCTACTACAGCTGCCATGTAAAGGAACGCAAATTCGGTGTCGGATTTGTTGTGGGAGAGAGACTTCGTCGCCAAGTACTGTCGTTCACTCCGGTGGACGAGCGTCTCGCAATAATCCGCATCAAAGCGCGATTTTTTAACATCTCGCTAATTTGCGCCCACGCCCCGATGGAAGAGAAGGACGATGCGACCAAAGATTCCTTCTATGAGCGCTTGGAACGTTCCTATGAGCGCTGCCCCCGCCACGACATAAAAATCGTGCTTGGCGACTTCAACGCCAGGGTGGGCAAGGCGGGAATTTTTGGTCCCACAGTCGAAAAATTCAGCCTGCACAACGAAACATCCGGTAACGGACAGAGGCTGATCGACTTCGCCGGGGCCCGAAACATGGTAGTCTGCGGCACCCGATTCTAGCATAAGAAGATTCACCAAGCCACCTGGCTGTCTCCTGATCGAAAAACACGAAACCAGATCGATCATGTTGTGATAGATGGAAGACACGCTTCTAGTGTATTAGATGTACGTACGATCCGAGGACCCAACATCGACTCAGAGCAACATTACCTTGTTGCAGCCAAACTGCGCACCCGCCTCTGTGCAGCATAAAACGTACATCTACCTACGCAAAGAATGTTCGACATCGAAAAGCTGCAATCACAACAGACAGCCAGAAGATTCGCCACTCGACTCTCAATCCTGCTCTCGGAGAGCACTGCCCAACAAACCCCCATGCGCGAGCAATGGAGCAACATTTCTCGTTCACTACGTACCGCCGCCGAAGAAGAAATCGGATTCCGGCGAGCCCGAAAAAACAATTGGTACGACGAGGAATGTCATGCTGCCGCAGAAAGAAAGGATGCCGCCTATAGGGCCACGCTGCGATCGGGCGCAACGCGAGCCATGTGGGATCGCTACAGAGAGCTGAAAAAGGAAGAGAGACGTATTATCCGACAGAAGAAACGAGAGGCCGAAATACATGAGTGCGAGGAGCTTGAGATGCATTTGTGCTACCATTCTCAAAAATATCTTCTTCTTCTTCTTAATTGGCGCGATAACCGCTTACGCGATTTTGGCCGAGCTTAACAAAGCGCGCCAGTCGTTTCTTTCTCGTGCTAACCGGCGCCAATTGGACACACCAAGTGAAGCCAAGTCCTTCTCCACCTGATCTTTCCAACGCAGTGGAGGCCTTCCTCTTCCTCTGCTACCACCAGCTGGTACCGCGTCGAATACTTTTAAAGCTAGAGCGTTTGCCTGGGACGACATGTCCCAGTCAACGAAGCCGCTGGATCTTTATTCGCTGCGCTATGTCTATGTCGTCGTAAAGCTCATACAGCTCATCGTTCCATCGTCTGCGATATTCGCCGTTGCCAACGTGCAAAGGTCCAAAAATCTTACGCAGAATCTTTCTCTCGAACACTCCAAGCGTCGCTTCATCGGATGTTGTCATCGTCCAAGCTTCTGCGCCATACGTTAGGACGGGCATGATGAGAGTCTTGTAGAGTGTTAGTTTTGTTCGTCGAGAGGGGACTTTACTGCTCAGTTGCCTACTTAGTCCAAAGTAGCACTTGTTGGCAAGAGAGATTCTACGTTGGATTTCAAGTCTGACATTGTTATCGGTGTTAATGCTGCTTCCTAAATAAACGAAGTCTTTTACAACCTTGAAATTATAACTGTCTACAGTGACGTGGGTGCCGATACGCGAGTGCGCCGACTGTTTATTTGAAGAGAGGAGGTACCTCGTTTTGTCCTCGTCCACCACCAAACCCATTCGCTTTGCCTCTTTATCCAGTTTGGGGAAGGCAGAACTAACAGCGCGGTTGTTAAGACCGATGATGTGAATGTCATCGGAATACGCCAACAATTGTACGCTCTTATAAAATATTGTGCCTGAGCGATTAAGTTCTGCGGCTCGTACAATGCGCTCCAACATCAGGTTACAGAAGTCACACGACAGCGAGCCACCCTGTCTGAAACCTCCTTTGGTATCAAACGGCTCGGAGAGGTCCTTCCCAATTTTGACGGCGCTGCTGGTGTTGAGTAACGTCATCTTACATAGCCGTATTAGTTTTGCGGGGATACCAAATTCAGACATAGCGGCATACAGGTAACTCCTTTTCGTACTGTCGAATGCAGCTTTGAAGTCGACGAAAAGATGGTGTGTGTCGATTCTCCTTTCGTGGGTCTTTTCCAAGATTTGGCGTATTGAGAATATTTGGTCGATGGTGGACTTCCCAGGTCTGAAGCCACACTGATAAGGTCCAATCAGTTGGTTGACGGTGGGCTTCAGCCTTTCACACAATACGCTCGCTAGAACCTTATAGGCGATATTTAGAAGACTAATCCCACGGTAATTGGCACAAATTGCAGGATCGCCCTTCTTATGGATTGGGCAGACCACACTTAAATTCCAATCGGCAGGCATGCTTTCATCCGACCATATTTTGCATAGGAGCTGATGCATGCACCTTACCAGCTCCTCGCCGCCATGTTTGAATAGCTTAGCCGGCAGTCCATGTCGAATGTGTTCATAATTTACTTAAAGGTTTGACATTTACGAAATGGGACGCTATACACTTGATCAAAATTGGGAAATATTGAAAACCTATTTCCAAAGTGGTGAGTCTTCTTCTTATTTTCTGATTTTCACATCGTTGGCTACGTCAATAAGCAAAATTGTCGGATTTGGGGCTCAGAAAATCCACACGTTACTGTAGAGAAGCAAATGCATCCACAGCGAGTCACTGTTTGGTGCGGTTTTTGGTCTGGCGGCATCATCGGTCCATTTTTTTTCGAAAATGAGCGAGGAGCCGCGGTTGCAGTAAATGGCGAGCGTTACCGTGACATGCTCAACGAGTTGTTTCCAAAAATTTAAGAGGATAACATGGACGACATTTGGTTTCAACAGGACGGTGCAACTTGTCACACTGCCAAAGTTACACTGGAACTTTTGGCTACCGTTTTTGAAAACCGAATAATCAGCCGAAATTCCGATATGAATGGGCCGCCTCGGATTTGTGATTTAAGCCCGTTGGACTATTTTTTGTGGGGAGCTGTTAAGGACAAATGCTATGCGAACCATTCAGAGACGATTGATGCTTTAAAACACGAAATCGAAGTTGCCATTCATGAAATTGGAGCCCAAACAATCGAAAATGTGCTTAAAAATTGGGTTGATCGAATGGTCTACTGTAAAGCCAGTCGTGGCACTCATTTGAACGATGTTATTTTTTATTCATAAATGACAATGTTCAATCTTCAAAAAGTTAAGGTAAGTTAAAAAGTTTGAAAAAATATGGATTAGTTTTTTTTATAGTCGATTCAAAAAGCAAATTTTACATGACCCAACCTATATTTATTTTATTGTATTAACCTTATTCAGTCCAAAAATAAACCTTTGCATTGTGACCTAACGCGAACAAGATTTTGAGTTGCGATACTTTAGAGATTAGCATGTGAATATGAAAACAAAACATCACATTTTTCTAGGCACACGAGCCACAAAAAGATGAATGACGCGCAGAACGGAAGTAAGCGCCTAGAAGCATGCTCTCTTTTTCTCACGCCTGTCAGCACTTTGAGGCTTTGTTTATAAGCGGCTGTTGGCATACACGTGCGCATTGTACTGTAGTGCAGGCCTTGCGTCAACAGCTATATACATATACACATTAAATATATACATATTTGAAACTACTTTGTTTCCGCATATTAATGTGCCTAGCTTATCGTGTATTCTTAATTTTTTTTTTGTTTCTCAAGAAGGTTTTCCCAATGAAAAATCATAAGTTATAAATCTGAAAATCAATTCGCTTTGCACAAAGTATGTTTATATGTATAACTAGATATGTCAAAATTGATAACGGTAATTCGTACAACTAGTGAAAGGAAGAAAATAAAAGGAAAGTTGTACTTATTTAATTTAAAAATATTTCAGATGAGCATCAAAAATTTTAGATTACCCAAAATTTCATAGAAATTTCCATAAACGAATTTCGCTTAGCAACCAATGTCTATCACTCAGTTCACTAATCTCACTTCATCTCTCCCTACATGACTTAATTCGCCACACTACTTTCAATATTGCCCAACTCAATGATATTCAATGCTTCAAAAAACAACAAATATGAAAAAGGTCCGCATTTCACTTCATTATTCGCATTTCTAGGAAATTTTTCTGATCATTTGATTACATGGTTTTACACATGCCTAATATTCAATCAGTTAGAAAATTCTCGAACGGATTGGCTAGGGCAGCAAAAAAAATAGTGATGCTATTTTTATTATAATTTAACAAGAAATCCTAAGCACACACAAAGAAGTGTGGATAAACAGAGTATGCCCTCAAGCTCATTTGCACGCAACAATGCAACCGATTAGACCTTCGAATTAAGCCTTACCGCTTGTGTGCTTCTGCCGCTTAGGCAACCAAAAAACCTACATACAGTCTCTGTCCAATGAATTATGAACGATAACAACTAATTATAAGAATACGAAGTCAGCACGAAAGTTGTAATTGACAAATTAGATTCCCAGCAGAAATAAATACTGCATTCTTTTGCACCCGATCTGCAAAAATAAAAAAACTAAATCGGTTATATTCTTCATTTACTAAGAGTTGCTTCATTTTGTTTTGTTTTATTTCTGTATCTGTAAACATAGCTGCAAAAAATCTAAAGTCCACTTTGAACAAAAGAAATAACAAAGAAATTGAAAATTATTTGAAGAGCCTGACTAACAATCAAAATGCTAACTAAAACACTAAACTTAATATCCAAAAAAATTAAACACCCAAATAAAACATCAACCACCATTAAATGAAGATGGCAACTCACGGGTCGTTACAAAAGAGGAAAAGGCGAAAGCTTTGGCAATTTCTTCCAAAAAGTTATGTCAAATGACGAAGAACAGAAGATCTACAACCAGAATAACTTACATTATGACTTTCAAAATTCAAAAGAACGAGCACACACGAAATCATAACTTGCATCAAAAAAAAAAAAAAACAATCATATAAAAGCAACCAAATACGAAACGATAACAGGAAAAGCATGAGCCGAGGTACCAACAAGGGCAAATACATTTTTGCAAAACATTTTTAAAGCAATGTTTCGCTTACAATATTTCCCGAGTCTCTGGAAAGTTGCAGAGATTATTGGATTGCCAAAACCGGGTAAGTATCCTACTACCGTATCATCATATAGACCAATAAGCTTCCTACCGACAATATCAAAAATTCCTGGAACATTACTGCAATGATCGAATCAGCCAAATTCTGAACAAAAAACGTATAATATCGGATCATCACTTTGGTTTAAGAAAAAACGATCCCCTAACCGACATATTTATAGAGTAAAAACCAATCAGACTTTGAAAACAATCTTTGCTATATATTACTTTCGAGGCTTAGAAATAAAGTACCCGTGAGGCAAAAAACAACATTTCCAACATCTGCTCTTCTTTGCTTTTCATAGAGGCCAAAAAGATGCCGAAGCAGCCCGGGAAATTTACGACGTAAATAGAGAAGGAGTCATATGTGAGTCCACAGCACGGAAATGGCTTGCAAAGTTCAAAAATGGCGACTTTGAGGTCGGTCACACATCCCGCAGCTCAAGGCCTTCTGAATTCGAGGAAAGACGTTTCAAATAACTTTTTAAGGAGAACGTTCGCCAAGCCAGTTATGAAATGGCGGAAAAAAATGAATTCTGATCATAAAACGATTTCCAATCACCTTCATTCAAAGGGATTTGCCAAAATATTGGAAGTCTGGGTGCCTCACGAACTCAACGAAAGAAACAAAGAAAGTCGCCTTGAAATTTCTTCTCGCATCTCGAACAACAGCTGGCCATAAACAGTTCTTTTTGTATAAAATCGTCGTATGGGATCAGAAATAGTGTCTATACTTGAACATAAATAAGAAGCAAAGAAATGAGTGGGGGTCTCCAAGAGATACGCCAAAATCTAGAGTCAAGCGGATCTTCCTCCAAAGCAGAACGTAATATGTGTTTGGTGGGATTGGGTGGGCATGGTGCACAGGCAGATGCTCGAAATGATTGCTCCGGTCAACAAGGATCTCCACGTTGCCAGGCTACACGGCATTAATGAGGCTATTCGACTGAAACGACCTAATCGGCATGGTCAAACCATACTTCTTCACGACAACGTCAGGCCTCATGTTACGCTAATCGTCACAGTCGCACTCCACGAGCTCGAATCGGAGGTCCTTTAGCATTCGCCGTATTCTCCGGACCTTGCACCGACTGATTACCATCCTTTCGATTCCCTGTCAAACCATATGAAGGGAGTTACCTTCGATAGCGAAGAGGTTTTTAAAAACTGGCTCAACAACTTCTTTGATATCAAACCAGGCGATTTTTTGCGGAACGGTAACAACAAATTAGTGGAGAGGTGGGAAGAGTTTGTTAAGAGCAACGGCGAATACATAACTGATAAACTTCACATCAATTTTTTTTCTGGAACAGGCTTTGCACTCCAAAGACAAAACGTACATATATCGGAAAATTACCTTGGACTGGAGGAAACTACGAGTATTTAAACTAAAAATTAACTAAGAGGAATACAAAAAAATAGCAAATTTATAAAAATTAGTTTATGAATTATTACAATAGTTAGTTGCATTTTATGGTTTTTGAAGAAGTATGAATTAAATTTTTATGTAAAGTTAATTAGAATAAAAAAATAATTAATTTTATACAAAAAAACTAATTATTTTTAATAAATTTATAAAAAAAATATTTCTTTTCTTCGACGCTAACAGAATGTGCGTACAAATATTTAGTTTAGTTTTGTCAAAAGTGAATTTTTATTACTTTTAATTCCACTTCTATAAGAAGTGGTTTTCTTTTATAGCAATAATGGACACGTGGTCTAGAAGCTGGTCTTTAAGAAGATGTCGAACCGATGTGGAAAGTTTTTTATCTGATTTGGATGATGAAATAATAGATTCCGATGACGATAATAGTGAAGTAAACTTGTCAATAAAACGTCAGTATTTTTCATAATAACGAACATGCACTAGAAAGCTTGTTTATGAACTTCAAAATTCATATAACGCATGTTTTACGCTACTCGCCTTTTGAATTGGACTCTTTACTGATGAGCGGCTCATCAAAATATTTTGTGAAGTGCAGTCGCTTTGTTTTTCAGTCGCGTGTATTATTAATGGTATTTTTTAGGAAGTGATTATTTTTAGAGTGTGAAAGTTCATATACAAGTAAACTATTCCACATTTTTAATGCGGTAAGAAACTCTTTTTAAATTATTTAAAGAAAAGTTTGCAATACTTTTTTGTAGTAAGTGGTGCAGTGGCTAATGTCCCTTAGTATTTTCCTAATTCTCGTTAATTTTCCTGCTTTGTATTTCCCAATTATACATATTTATACATGCCGAAAATGGTGAAATTAGGAAATGGGACCTCGGTTTGATGAAAAAAGCCATTGAAGCTGTTAGGAATGAGGAGATGGGCACACTTTTTGCATCAAAGACTTTTGATGTGCCGCGTTTTACATTGCCAAGAATGGCAAGGAGTAATGCATCCCCTAGCCTGCTTTTAAAAACCCTACTTGGACGTAAGCCAATACTGGACGAAGCCACAGAAAAAGATCTTGTAAAATATACATTAGAAATGGATTCAAGACTTTGCGGCGTCACCGGACACGATATTCGTTCCCTGGCGTTTCAATTGACGGAATTGCCAAAGTGCCAAACCAATTTTCGGTCCTTAAGCAATTTGCAGGGAAGGGTTGGCTACATGGATTCCTGCGCAGGCAAAAAAAATGAGCTTAGTTTTCGCTCACCACCGGCAACGTCTTTTAATAGAGCAATGGGTTTCACAAAAGAAAATGTAAAGATGTTTTTCGATTTACTTGACCAAGAGTATGAGAAACACACATTTCCACCATCTGATATACAGAATGTGGCTTTATATACCTAAGTTTAATAATTTTTTTTTTTTTCAAATAGTCAACCAAGAAGGTCATTAATTAAAATATAAAAAAATATAATATATGAATAAATTCATTGACTTATTATTAACTCTTACAATTGCTTTTGGTGATTTTATCTAGTGGCCCACTTTACCCGGATACCCTGGACCACATTACCCAACATTTTTCTTTTCATCAACTTTTAAGGTGGTTTCAGTTTTTCTATATTATCAGGCGAAAACGATTCTATTAGGGTATATTTTGCAGTAAAATGTAAAGATAATTGAATATCTGTTAGAAAGAAACCAAGGTCGCTTTCCCATTACGATTATTTTGGCAGAAATTAATATCAAAGTAAAATGGTGCCCACAATACCCGACGTTACTGAATTTGTTCTTTTTTTTAATTAATTGAAGGTTCTTTTTTTATCATTCGATGTTTCATGAACGGAGATTCAAAACTACGTACTCCGAATGGTAGTCACGCACCAACCATTTCCGCTACGGCGGCCGCCATAAAACAAAATGTATTAACTGAAAAAAACTGTTTATTTATTATGCAAAAGTTTGTTATTAAAAAACAGCATAGAAATATTAAAGTTCCTTAAAGTTCTTAATTCCATAGCTCCCTTAATCGTGGTTTTTAAGACTTTTTCTTATCTAAAAAATCAACTAATTTGCAGACAGATTGGACATTTTATCACTGGTACCATTCTAGTCAATGACGGGCCAGTAAGATTTCTTCTATTAAATACCAGTGTCTAAACTGGAATGATACCAGTTTGGCTTTCCCTACAGGGCACATATGGGCATCGATATATATCTGATGTTTGTTTATCCATTAAACAAGCATTGCGTAGCTTTAAAATTGTATTGGCTGAAGGCCATTGTTGCTATAGCTTAGATTTCCTAGATATGGCTTATAATTTTAAATTCTAAGTTACTATGTAATGAATAGATAAATAAATAAAATTGTACATATAAACCATAGCAATATAAGCTATCAGCGTGCTTTTGGGTAAAATGTAAAACTTGTCTACAACGTTGCTCCAACGACTTGCTTCATAATTCATTTCTACGCTCAAAATATTTCTACATATGTTTAAATACTTGCATGGAAATGTGTTATATTGAAAAATGAAATTTTATATTTTTTTTTTATTGCCTATTATGGGCCATAGATTTGTATACAGTTGATGTTCAGCACAGAAAATGAAATACTTGAATATTTTTACCGCCCTTTGGCTTTTAGCTGTAATCGAACGTTTTGTATGTATTTTTACGTTGTTATAACAGTAGAGGTTACCTTGAGACTTTCTTTTTGTACTTTTTTAAGGACTTAAAGAGATAACAATATGCTTAGGTAGGTAGGTAAGTTCGGTGACTGTCGGAACATTTTTTACACTATGAGTTCCCTTTTAACCCATTCTGTAGCTTTTATAAACGTGCAAAGCTTCGATAGTTTTCGGTGCGCTATATCCGGTACATCTGTTAAAAATCCACCACCAAAAGTGCGAAATCAGCTTTCACGCGGGCAAAGCTTTCACACTCTGAATGCCACTAAATAGCTGATTCTTTCCACTTCTTCCGTGTTAAGACAGCTTCTAAAAAAAATCGTAATATGGAAGTCCCAACCTTCTGGCGTGGTTACCACTTAAACAGTGGCAAGTTATTACATCTTTCAAGTCTTTTGTAACTTCTCTATTAAATCTGAACAAGCTTTTCGAACGACCGCTGTCCCATTTCGGCCTTGTCTGTTAGCTTAGTTCGCAAGTAGTCAGGTTTTTGTGAAATTGTATTTACCCCGTTGATGGCTTCTCTATCTATTAGTAATTTTCGAGCGGTTATGAGCATAGGTATCGTCGTTTTATCCAATTGGATATTGGTTCAGAAATCGGATAAGAGTTGTACCTATTCGAGCAAGTTAATATGCTTTGCAGTTCTCTGCTATATTCCTTTGGCATGGCACCCAGCTAAGGCTTACTTTGTAATATTAAGATATGGCATTTACAAGTTTAAAATATTCTAAGACTGCTTTTGACGAGTGTGTTATAGATTCTAGCGCTTTTATAGCTGCTTAACTGTCTGAGTAAATGAAGACTTCAACACTTGTTGTGGTTGCAGCCTAGTAAATCCTGTTAGTTCGATGTCGTCTTCCTCTAACTCATCAAACGTAGACCCAGAAAATGTGCTGTTTCGACAGTTTGGGTCCATTGGGAGAGGAGTGTTATGTGAGTAGGTTTAATGGGGCATGTGAAAAGGTGGTCAGTGTCGTGTAGTGTGCCTTTACAAGCTGGACATATATTGAGTATATCGGGGTCGATTCTGAAGCCCTTGACTTCACTACTTCATGTTTTTATCGCTTTAAATCGCTTTTTTATAGCCGTGACTTGAAATACTCTGCAATGATCAGGTAGGCGAATTATTGGTTAATACCAAGTTTAACAGAGTAACTCCCTCCGCCTACTTTGTTACCAAATTTTGAGCCATTTGTATAGATGGTTATATAATTTTCGCTAGCAATAATGAACTTCGTTATCCCATTCAAAGGAAACTCCGTGATGAGGGACTTATTTAATGACTTTGATTTTACAGAAATCCGTTGTGATAGGAATACAGGAGAATTTCTCTAAAATGACCGAATGCCCCCTACTGTTCATTCTGAGTAGATCGATTTCTCTTAATCGGAGAGCCATTGTAGCTGTTGGAACTACTCTGTTAGTAATAGGTTGAGCTTGATATTTAGTGCCTCTGTAGGTGTAGTGCTAAGTGCCCCGCAGATGCAAAGGTTGGCCATCCTTTGTACAGGTTCCATAGTCTTTTTGATAGATTTATTAACTGAAGGCGTCCACCATACTAATATATCGCTGTGAAAGAGCAAAGTTTTCTTTCCTATCAATGCGTCTCAAATCCAGACTTGGTAAACCAATCTGCAGAGGGATTTTCAAAATCCAATTTTCGTTTGGCTCTCGTAATAACCGGCGATATTTGGAAACACCCAGTAAATCCAAGTCCTTCCCAACCAGATCTTTCCTTTACCTCTAGTACCACCAACTTTGACCGCATCGAATACTTTCAGAACCGGAGTGTTCATATTTATTCAGACGACAAGACCCAGCTAACGTAGCAGCTCATTTTTCCATCACCTGCGATACTCGCCATCACCAACGCGCAATCTTTCTTTCTAAACCTCCAAGAAACGTCTCATTGGATATTGCCATTGTCCAAGCTTCTGCGCTATACGATAGGACGGGCATGATGAGGGCCCTATAAAGTGTTAGTTTTGGTCGCCGAGAGAGGTATTTACTACTTAATTGTCTACTTAGTCCAAAGTAGCACTGGTTAGCGAGAGAGATTCTACGTTGGATTTCAAGGCTGACATTGTTATGTTTAGCTCCTAGATAAACGAAGTATTTTACAACCTCGAAATCATAGCTGTCAACAGTCACGTAAGTCAACTGATACGCTAGTGTGTCGACTGTTTGTTTGATGACAGGAGGTACTTCGTTTTGTCCTCGTTCACCACCAGACTCATTCGCTTTGCCTCTTTCTCCAGTTTGGAGAAGGCAGAACTAACAGCACGGTTGTTAAGGCTGATAATGTCTATATCATCGGCATACCAACAATTATTCATTTTTATAAAAATTTGTGCCTTAGCGATTAAATTCTGCGGCTCGCCTGATCCTCTCCAACATCAAGTTAAGGAAGTCACACGGCAGCGAGTCACCCTGTCTGGGTATTTTACCCATAATTTCACTTTTGTACGATTTTTGCACACAAAAAATTATTCGCGGAATAAAACTATTTATATTTTCTTTGATATATTGCGCATTCAACAAGTGATTTTAATAGCGGATAGAAGCACCTGTTGTTGAAAAACAAAATGGAATCTTCGGACGCGTATAAAAGGCATACTTTGTATTTTTTTATAAAAGTGGTAAAAATGCAACAAATGCTGCTGCAGAAATAAACACTGTTCACAAAGAGGATACCGTGAGTATAAGGACTGCGCAAAAGTGGTTTTCCAAATTCCGAAGTGGTAACTACGACGTGGAGGATGCCCCGCGCGCTGGTCGTCCTGAAGTCTTTAACTCCGACGCCTAGCTCGAACTCGTGGAAGCTGAGCCAAATTTCACAGTCGATATGATAGCTCAGAGGTTAAATTCATCGCATGGAACAGTTCACAATTCACAGACACCTCGTTCAGTGGGAAAAGGTTTCAAAGCTGGGAAAATGGGTTCCGCATATACTTTCCGTTGCCAACCTTCAGCAGAGAGTGAATGTGTGTTCTCAGCTGCTGCAACGGCTTGAAAGTGGAAGTTTTTTGAACCGTAACGTTACTGGTGATAAAAAACGGGTCCTTTACAATAATCCTCTTCGCAAACGCCAATGGTTAGATAAAGATGAAACACCAGAACCGACCCCTAGAGATGGCCTTCACCACAAGAAGATTCTCCTGTCTATTTGGTGGAATATGGCCGGTATTGTTTATTCTGGAACCAAACCAGACGATAACTGCTGATTATTATTCCCATCAGCTATTAAACCTGAATGAGGCACTTAACAAAAATTGACCGCCTTTAGTGAAGAGACGCAAAGTTTTGTTTCACCACGACAACGCAAGACCTCATACCGCAAGGCAAACATTAGGCAAGCGGAACGAGCTCGGATGGGAACTAATGCCGTATCCACCATACTCTCCGGATATTGCACCTTGTGATTATCACCTTTTCCGTGAACTTCAATCCCATAGGTGTAACAAGAACAACTCCTCAAAAGAAGCTATAAAAAGGGATATCGAAGCGCATTTTGGCTCCAAGGACAAACAATTTTTTGAGCAGGGAATTAAAAATTTTCCTAAACGTTGGGAAGACTTTGTGAAAAATGAAGGAAAATATAGTATTGATTAATAAATACTTTAAACATCCTTTTTACTAATTTTAAAACCACCTTTAAAAACGCACGAATTTGTGGACTGACCTGATATAACAGCAAACTTTTTATCTCTATGCCTGAGAGTTTATTAATTTGCGCAAAAACTGCTTATCAAAAGAGCGAAGTCTTGCTCTAGCTAGATCTGAGCATTTGCATAAACAGTTGAAAAGACTCCCTCCGCCTGACAGCTGCTGATGGGATGGAAAGGAAGGTTAAGTCAGGTTCCATGATCCCCTACCTTCCAGTGACCTGTAAGGGTTGCGGTAGTACGTGAAATGTGAAATAATACATGTAATTCGTCCTCTGAGTGTTGTGTGATGTTCATGTTTTTCCTGTTGTAGTGCTTGGAGGTAATTGCTTCCACCTTATTTCGGCTAAATCATAGTAGTGTGAAACTATGCTATCAACTGCCAACTGTTATGTCTAGTGCCGAACCTTTTCTTGCTAGCTCATCTGTTATCTCAGTACCCTCTATATTCCTTTGACCGGGAACACATATCAGAGTAGTTTGAAGCCAATGACCCAGCAATTATTGTTCGTCTCTACACTGTAAAAAACTTTTGTGTGAAATTGAATTGCCATCTGAGGCACTAGTAGTTTAATTGCTAGCATCATGGAAATGCTTCGATTTTATTTATTTTTTAATACAAAAACTTCAAAAGCTGCCACGATAGACGCTCACACACTAATATTGAAAAAAGAGAGAGAAGTAGAAAAAATCCTAAAGCGCACATTTAACTCGATTTTTTTTCAATAAACGTTAGAGTTAGTAGCTCATGAAAGTATATCATAAGCGATAAAAATTAGTTATGTAAATTTCGAAAATAATTTACCATTCGAACTTTTTCTTTTTCACCTAAATTCACACTAGACTACTAATTGCAGTTTATCTGCGCGCATTAGTGAGTAATATTAAATTACGCACGTGAGGATAAACTAATGTGCAGATTTAAATATTTATTCAAAAGTACTTATGCATGAAACTTTGCGTTGACTCAATGTCAGCTAAGTTAATTTCATGCAAATAAATTATTTTCAAATGCGTTTGACCCATTTTTATTTACGTTACCAACAATTATTTTATACATGCGCTAGGAAAATGAAAATTTATCTACATTAACTGTATAAAATAAATAAAAATTGTTCATGTAATAATAATTAAGCACTTTAAGGGGACAGATGCCTGTAAAATTTCGAAAAAAAAAAATTTTTTTTCATAAAATATTAATATAATCCTTTAAAAACACGTCAAAACATTTGTAGAACGTAAATTTAAGTATTTCTTGTATTATGGATCGGCAACCGTGACGACTCTATTCTTTGCGTTCGAGCGGTGGGAGAGGAATTTTCATGTATTCAAACTTTAGACGCGTTTTTCTCAAAACTATTTTTTCCGAATTGGCGTACACGATAACTCGAAGAGTTATTGACCAATCTCCCTGAAATTTGCACACATCTTTTTTATGATATTACTCGCTATGTGAATTTACGATTCGAAAATTTGTCAAAAAAATAATTTTTTTCGAAGCAAAAATTGTCGGAAAATTCCGCCCAAAATTCATTTTTTTGTGAAGCATTTTATACCGCGAATTTTTTCCCCCATTTTTTTAATTCATATAGATATTAAGACATTAAGTGGGAACGCTACTGTAAAAATTCAAAAAAATCGTTTTTTTCTGTTTTAAATTGTTTAGTTATACTAACTACTACTCAAGAAAATATGGTAAAAATTTTAAAGCGAAATTCACTTTAGGGGGGATTCCCATTTCAAACGCCAAAAAATACGGTTTTTTTACGAATTTTTATTGGAAAAACTATCAGTTGAATCTTTTGGAAAATTTACAGCCATATTTATTATGCATTATATAAAATCAACTTCAAATTTTGGCCGATTTTCTGGAAAATTGTGGCTTTGACAACGCTCGAGGTGAAATTTCTATGAAAATTCCTGGTTGCTGGCCGCCACGATAACTCAGCTCCAGGTTGTCTGAAAGGAAAAATTCAAATGGCATTTTATTCCTTATGAATATAATTTCAGTATAAGCTATTGAAAAAAAAAAATTTCGAAAATTAAATAATATAACTGCGATGGTTGAAAGACAAAGTCTGTTTTCTCGCACATTTTTTCCTCGGATTTGTATTTATAAAAAAAAAGTCATGCATGTATCTTATTTTCTGTAGTTTATGATAGAGACAGATATTATTTCGAGATTCGTGTCAAATTTGACAGCAATCGACCGAATAGTTCTCGAGATATCATGGCGGCCATATAGAAAAATGCTGTTTTGAGAAAAACGCATTCAAATATTTATGTGAAAAAAGGTATATATTTAAGACTCACAGCATTTTCGTGTTAATCAGCTATTTCAGGACCATGTAGTTCTCCCTCTTGCTCTTCAAAAAATTGACTTTGTACCATTTGCTGACCCCGACGTAAAATTCGAGCTTCTTTCGTTGCATTTCTCAGTATTATGGAACGCACCGAGTTCATTGATCATGCATAACTTCGTCAATTTAACGAATTTTGTCATGAAATTTTGCACAGAGTTCTTTGAAAGTATAATAAATAAGAATCGGTCCAAAAAAGAAATCAATTTTTTTAAGCCGGGGAATGGGGGTCCCCGATTCCTGATTCTATGTGCCCTTAACCCATTAACGCCCAGGTACAGAACCCGTGGACCGATTGTCATGATTTTTCATACACCAGTTACTTTTGACCTTTAGATGCAAAAAATGATTTTACAAAATTTTTTTTCATGTCACGCCCATTTCCCAGCCTGTACTGTTTAAAGTACAGCCGGCGTTAGTATATACATTTTTTCATTTCAAAAACTAAAAATGGGATTTGCCAAACAAACGGTTTTATTTTTATTAAAACATAAATTTACAGAATGTGCTTATACTTACGAGTCCATATCTGTTTATTAACATTGAAAATCTCATAAATAAAGGAAAAAAGAAATAGTTTTAGATATTATGTGTGGTATTGAGCGAAACAATCTCTTTTTATGCAAAGGATTTTTCTGCACATGGCGCATGACCAAATTGTGCGTTGATGGCATACGACGCAACGCAATTGCGAGTCATTTTTTTTGTGGAATATGGCCATAGGTGTTTCTTTCAACAGATGAAGAAGGTGCACGCCTTTTCCTAGAGACCCGTGATTTGCCTTCTATCAAATATTTCCGAACAATTGCACGCCTGAATTGCAGTTGTGTATTAAATTTATCGTTTTTGTTATTGAGTGATACATAAAACTTCCAAGCATTTGTCATGGTCAAATCAAGGAGATAAGTGAAAATTACCCACCACCATTTCTTTCCCTTCAGTGCTATACGATAGGCATTTACATTTTGGTCTATATTATCGACGCCACCCATATGTTTATTGTAAGTGGCATAAAAATTTGGTTGTGGAACGTTGATCTTGCTTTGACTCTCGCGAGACCAGCGCTTAACATAATTCACAGGTGTTATTGTATCAAAGTTGGTGAGCATCGAGCGAACGCTATTGTCTACCCACTTAACTGCGAGGATATCGTTGGAAGTATCGTAACGATAATCGTAAGTTCCACGGGAACGCTTTTTGAAAGTCTTGTTGACATCAAGCTTGCAATTTGAAATTCTGTTTTCGCGAACGGTACCAGTTGCTTTGAACTTCGTGTTTGCTAGCTGTCTCATCAGGGAATGGGTGGTAAACTAGTTGTCGAAAAAAATTGCATATCTCTCGGGATTGGGAATCCTGTCCACAAAGTTCAATACAACGCTTGCGCCTAGCGGAATATTTCGACTTCGGACGTATTTTTTCCACAATAAACATCCAAATCATAACAATACCCGGAAGAGCTAGCTAGCATCCATGCATTGTAACCAAAACGTATGGGTTTACCTCTTATAAATTGTTTTGCTGAGTGCTTGGCGAAGTACTTTATCATTGATTCATCAATTGATAAATTCGAGTGAAAATAACCGAATTGCTGAAAACGTGCAATCAACATAGTCATTAGTGGTCTAACCTTAAACATTTTGTCTGTAGAATTATATATTTCTTTGTTGTCTGCAAGATGCAGATTTTTTTTTATTTCGAGAAAGCGATTTCTTGACATGGCTTCTGAAACAATATTCTCATCTCCTCTACGTCAATTGTAAAGTTTCGATTGTTTTTATCGGAGCGTGCATATAACATGGTTTGGTCACACATGTATTGAACTATTTCGTCCGTTAAAAACTCTTTAAAAATCATATTTGGTGTGTACTCATCAAAACTTTCCTTTGTTGTCTCAAATGTTTCAACATAAGCACTGAGCCATTTACAATTTCGGGTATCTGTAAAAGGAAAGTAAAAAACAAGAGATTATGTATAATTTGTATGACGAGTAAAAAGCAATTGCCAACTTATTACCTATAGATAGGTATTTATCTGAAATTGAGTTCTGTCGCGATGCTGCCGCAGAAGTTGATGGTCCATCTAGTGTTGAGTCTATCACTGCAGCTGATGCAGAGGCCGTCGATTTATTGCAATCAATCATATCCTCAACAATGTCTAGTTCAATATGTCCGGGCACATCTGTCGGCATCATATTGTCTTCTAAATTATCTTCATCAAACTCTTCCGTGTCAGTTAGTTGGTCGAGCTCCGGAGGAATGATGACCAAATCCGGAAAGATTTCATCATTACCTTCATCATCATCACACAAAAGAGCATTAACTGCTTCCTGAAGACCTCGGAAGCTATTTATGCCACGGAAAGTCATTTCTAAATTCGGTGGAGAAAAAACAAAAAATGTATACCATATACGCCGGCTGTACTTTTTAAAGTACACCAAACTTTGCAGGGTAGAAAAATAAATAAAACTTAATTTACCGCAAAAATCTTGTTTGTAGTATTCTTTCTAATGCTTTTCTATACACGTTTTTAATAATATAAATAAATATATTTAAATAGTCACAGTTTACTTTTTTCTCACTTCACAGACACACACCTCTTAAAAGTTCAAAACTTTTTGTAACTGAGTGACTTTGACACATCACAAATGACACAATGTCAGTCCAATAACGGTAAAAAAATTAACGGCTTAGATTGGACTATCAACTAACCGCAGGATTGCCAACTTAATCGAAATCGATTAAAGTGTGTCCTAAAAAAATCTCGGAAAAAATCCCAATTTGCTGGACTTTATAAAGTACAGCGGGCGGGAATGGGTTAAGTGAGCGCCCGTCGCCTCGGCCCCGTAGCGCTTACGATACGACGTTTTTTGATACGGTGGCAACGATTTCTCGAAGACGAATGAACCAATTTTAATTTTCTTTTTTTCAAAATTTTTGTTATCGCATTAGCTATCGTTATACGTAGCCGGTTTTCAAAATTTTGAAAATAACTAATTTTTTGGGCCTGTTGAAAATCAAAAAAATGGTGAAAAACACACATCGAAATTCAAATAACCACCAACCTACGTACAACGATAGCCACTATTGTGTAGATTGACAAATTTTTTGTTTTTTTGATATTCATTGCTGTCTCGCTGCCACCAGATGACGTCATCTTTTTAACCCGTTACGTTTATTTACATAAATTTGTCAATTTCCAATATTTTTAACACAATCGTATATCAACATAGCTTAATACATATATAATAAATTATTTTTTGTCCAATCCTCGATTAATCATTCCAACTTCCAAAAAAAAATTCCCAAAAATCGACTATTTTTTGACCTCCTACAGTGGCGTTCCCCCTTAATAAACAAAAAAATTTAGTTTTTTGTATTCAGGTCACTGACGCCAATGCTACAATGCTCGCCGATTGAGAAGCCCCGCTGCGACCTTCCTGGAAGAATTGACTGACATCCGCCATTTTAAATGATTAAAATAATAAAAAAAAACTTTATTTATTTTAGTGCATAAATAAACTGTATGCCAATTTTGGAAAAAATATATAGACTTCATTTTAAATAATTTTAATGAAAATCGAGGAAAATATGGCCGTTTACAGGTACCTGTCCCTTTAATGACGCGTCACAAGCGAAAGCCCTATGGTTTATTGCCGCCTCCGAAAGGCAAATTGTTTTACAGCGAAGCTTGTAGGTAACAGAAATTCACACAAGGAATTTTGTCCTCCCGAGGGATGACTTAAATTGATCATTTATATTCACAATTGGAAGATATGGATGTGTACGATATGTGGTTTCAACAGAACGGTGCCACTTGACACACAGCTAACGAAACAATGGCTCCTTTGCGCGAAATATTTGATGGCGAATAATCTCACGATGCGGCGATGTCAATTGGCCGCCAAGATCGTGCGATTTGACACCGTTGGACTGCTTTCTTTGGGTTATTTGAATGAAAAGGTGTACGACGATAAGTGAGCAACAATTCAAGAGCTAAAGGATGAGATAATTCGGCACATTAACGGCATAGAACCTCAATTATGCCTCAGCGCCATCGAAAATTTGGACCATCGGATGGAGGTGTGCTGCCGACGCCATGGCGGCTATTTTACCGATATTTTATTCTATGCGTAAGTGAGCCATACCAGTGTTATCATAATAAAGAGAAAAGGCAATAATTTCTTAAAAAACTTGTATTTTATTCAAAATCAACACGGGCCTTTGAAACTTAACCATCCTTTAGATAAGGAAGTATTTGCATTTGGTGGCCTTTGAAGGTGTGCCGCCGAGGTCACGGCGGCTATTTTGCCGATATTTTGTTCTGTGTGTTATTGAGCCATACCAATATTATCATAATAAAGAGAAATGACAATAATTTCTTAAATAACTTCTATTTTGTCCAAAATCAGCAACGGCCCTAGAAACTCAACCACCCTTTATATAATATATATACACTTCACAGTGTTTTAACCACATTTTGTTCACACTGTACTAAATAATTGTCCATCACATCTTAACACGCCAACTGCACGCGCAAAGATAAGAAATGAAAGTCATTTGAAAATTTAAATTAATTGAGAAAGGGCAAGAGCCAACTCACAAATACCCGCACGCACTCACAGACAAATTCCCAATGCTCACACTTATGTTCACAAACAGCATACATACTCAAACACACTTACACGCTCATAATTCGAGAAGACTATGAACTCCAAAAGCTCTCACCAAAACCGACAAATACTCGAACGAGCATCCGCTGCTGACGACCAACACGTCCTGACAATTAGGCAATTCCAAGCAAACAAAATGAAATGCCAACTCAGCATCAAATCACTTTGGAGGGACTGCGAGCTTGCAACGATAAATGCCGTCACCTTCAAATGTCTGCTTGGCCATCATTCGTTTACGGCTACTATGTAAGAATTAGTTGGTTGCCCATTTTGACGGTGCGAAAAGAGAAGATTACAATAAAATTTTATATTGGCTACGCTAAGCGCAGCATCCAAATTTATGAGAAGCTTAGGGCACGTTACTCTACGCCGAGTTAAAGTGGCAAAGAATGTTAGGGTGAAGTGTTTTTTTTTTCTTTTTCAACTAATTTTGCGCAATTAACAGCAGGCATTTTAGCATTTTGTGTACATTTGCATATTTGCACGCAGCTTCGAAAATGTGTTTGTCCAGCATTCTGCCTGCTAATATACGCTTTTTTATTAATTTTTCCTGCTACATAATCACATATTTACACGTGCGTTATGGTACATACTTTTTTGCTGTGCACTGTGACTTTAATGAGTTTTGAAATTAAAAGTGAATAATTGCGTTGCGCATACGCCGTGTCGGCTGCTTATTTATTATGCCTTCGTATGCATTTGTGCGCCCGTATGTTTGCTAATTAAACCAGATATTTGTTCGTTTTTTTCTTTCTGCTTTTTCACTTTGCAAAGCTAAGCAAATAATTTGAAAAATCGTCGCTTGCTGTTTGTGGGTGTGCGTATGTGTGCGTGGCGTACCCTCGTGTTGACTTCGTCGCTCTTTCACTGCTTTTTGCATTGGCCAGATGTACGGTTATGCGCCATTTTGCCACTATTTGCTTACTTAATGCGCGTTTAATCGGATTTGTGCGCATAATTATTGCCGTTTTTACTTACTTCATTTTCTGCACACTACTTCAAAGTGCTGAGTGTTTTTTGAACTTTTTTTATTTTAAATTTTTTTTTTCATTTATTTAATTTCCCTCTGGATTTGCTGCAGTTTTCTCATTTTATGCATAACTTACATTTTTTATTCACTTAACTTTACGTACGCAATTTTACGCAAAAACCATTATTAATTTCTTAAATACCATTTTTCGCACCTCATCACTTTTTGGAGCAACAACGACCCTTAAGCTGGGAATTTATTTACTTAACACATTTTAATTGAGAAATTCAAATTTCAATTAGCAATTAGGTTATCTTCAATACGAGATTTGCATTTGATATTCTGGCAAATCCTTTGAAAAATTAGGGTCAAGAATACACAAGAAAAGAAAATGAAGTTAACCACAATTTGAAATGACTTTTTATTAAAATTGTTGAAAAAGCAAAAAGCCAGAAAGTCACTTCAACCTTCAAACGATACACCATTCAAATTATTTTGCATGTATAGGACTACAGGTAAGTCTTAATCTAAAACTTAGTGCATAAACTTTAATGTTAAACCTAAGACTTCACTTTATCAAAACAAAAAAAAATATGCGTAAAAATATTTAATTCCGCTTTCAGTTGAAGCAGTATAGAGGAGCTCAATTCCCCGATTTCACATCTTAGCTTCAGATTCCATTCAGTTTTGTATGCAACATCGCCCTACAATAGTGGCCAACTCTCAGTACTTAGCCCACAATACGAAACCAACAGCTAAAACCAAAATAAATATACTCTTAGCACTTTGATTTTTGTTATAACGAGGCACTGTGTTACAGGCAGCCACGCTCAGAGGCTACGCGTGCAGACACGTGCCTTCTGCAGAAGCTGCTTACACGAAGAAGAGAAAGAGGCGATCTCGCGGCTTCTGCACCACTGCACTATTCTATCCGGGCAAAGAATCGCCACATTAGTTAGACATATTTTTAATGAGTTGGAAGGCCTCAGTACTGTTGAGATCAGGGAGCTTCTAAAATTCTTGAAAAGTTCATATAGTTGCAGGAGCCGACACTCGAAGTGTAACCGATTAAAAAGCCCATAAATTTATTTGGGAAAATTACTTTTATTCAATTCCAAGTAAAAAATACGTGAAAATAATAGACAATTAAGAATCAGTTTACTTTTGACTTCACTTGACTTCAAACACCCGGATTTTTTGTAACTTTGAAATTACCAAAATCAGGGGACCAAGAACTTGGCGTGTTTGGTTGGATCAAATAAAATGCAGTTGGAAACCAGAAAGGCAAATATATGCGCTTGAATCATTGGCCCTACTTATAGAAAAAGATTTGTAAACAGGGGAAATGCATTCCAGATATCACTTAGGTTAGGTCAGGTTTAGCAGCCGCATCGCACATAGACACAGCGATGCCACTTAGACCACGAAATGGGTCCGTTGTGCACCGCAGGGTCTGAGCTATGTTTTCCCTCCCAGCATGAACCATCCTCAGCTTTGGACAAAGCGTAAAAAGTTGTTGATACCTAAAGTGTATAGATTATCTATATTCAGTAAGAAGTAGGATCTTAAAAAACGGTTCCTACTTCTGGTTACAGCCGGGCATGTGCTAAAAAGGTGTTGAATTGTTTCCAACTCATCCTCATTCCTGCAGCTATGGCAGAAATCATTCTTGTAAACGCCTAATCTCCTTGCATGATTTCTTATGAGAAAATGCCCTGTGAGGGCTTCTACTAAAGTCTTAATTTGAAGTCTGCTCAATTTTATAATATCCGCCGTAGCCGAATGGGTTGGTGCGTGACTACCATTGGGAATTCACAGAGAGAACTTAGGTTCAAATCGCGGTGAAACACCAAAATGAAGAAAAGCATTTTTCCAATAGCGGTTGACCCTCGGCAGATAATGGCAAACCTCCGAGTGTATTTCTGCCATGAAAAAGTTCCTCATAAAAATATCAATCGTTCGGAGTCGGCTTGAAACTGTAGGCCCCTCCATTTGTGGAACAACATCAAGATGCAAGCCACAAATAGGAGGAGGAGCTCGGCCAAACACCCTCAAAGGGTGTACGCGCCAGTTATATATATACATATATATATCACAGGTATTACCATTAATCCATCTTTGATTTGCAGAACGGATTAGTGCGTCCTTCATGAGAAGCTTACAAGTTGCGAAAGGTATCGCCATAAAATTACTTACGTCTGACATACAGGTACCATCTCTTGCAAGTTGGTCTGCCGTACAGTTCCCTGGTATATCTCTGTGGCTAGGAACCCAGCATAAGAGGATACGATATTATTTCGACATCTCATTGGCGATTGGCGACAATATAAGACACTCCTTTATGTTATTTAGAATGCAGCTTGGCTATCTGATAGAATGCAGCTATCTGTTGATGATATTCTGTTTATCTCTAACCATTTTTAGGCTTCATGAATAGCGTTTATTTCTGCTTGAAAAGCGCTACAGTGATCCGATAGTATAAGGGATTCACTGATAAAAAAGTTCTTCGCAAAATAACCCTGATCCTACACCGGTGTCCATTTTAGATCCATCCGTGTAAATCTTATCGGGTGTGTTGGGTGATAGATCTTCTTCAAGTCAGAGGATGGGAGGGTGATAATCAATTAAGCGTCCGTATTTCTGTTTTTACCGTTGCTTCGTTGAACAACACTTAAGTTTTTGATTTTTCTACAAAGTCACCTCTTCAACAGCATTGCACTTTCTTTCATGAGCTTAGGCAAACACCACTTTCAGGTCTTTCAGGCCGCTCATTCATCACTCAATCAAATTAGCTGCAAATTTATATGACAATTGCATAACACACCTACTGGACAGGCATTAATTATGAACAGCAACGATAAAAGCAAAAGTTGTTTCGGCAATAAACTGATACTTTAAACTACGAGTTTACGGCACTCAAGAACTGTGTGCGCTCACAGCATTGCAACCTGTGCAGTTGGCAGCTGAATTAATGCTTGTAACTGATCTGCACATATCCGAGTGTGAATGCGTGTTAGCATGTGTGTATGTGCGCTCCCTGGCAATGGTTTCGTTATGGTTCAATTGCTTTAATTTCCGCCCAACAAACGCTTACAACTCATCGTGTGGACAACTAATTGTCTAGCGGGTGGTCTGTTGGCGATAATTCATATTGCTTGTTACTGCAATGCACATTTGGGCTAAGCATAAACTTAAATGCCCGAGTCGGTGTATGCAGAAATGCGTTTGTAGTAGACAAGCGGATAGAACAAGATGATATCCGCTCTAGCAATTGCCAGCCGATGCTGTACACCTACTTACATACGAACATGAATGAATGTGGTTGTGTGTTTGATTATTTGTTGGCATTACAACGTTAATTGTCGGTACGATTGTAACTGTAATACTACCAACAACAAGTTACAACAATCCCTTCATCAACAGCTAACAATTTGCAATGCCCCAACACAAAGCCGCACTGCCTGCAACAATATTATAGTACAGTACAAAGACAACAAAAACACGAACAATTCAAAAAACAAAAACACAAGCAATGCCAGATTCTATGCTGCATACGCTCATGTATACCTATACACTAAGGTACATTTAATCAAATCATAATTTGCACACATTCATAAATTCATCAATTATGTGCAAATGTGTGACTGAAGCACGGACTAAGTGAATAAATGTTTGTGCCCGTTGGTAGGCAGCTGCATAACTGATTTGTTATGTCTGCTACGAATTGCATACAAAATTAGGAAATATCCAGGCACACAGAGAAGCATATGAGTGTGCGTGCGTATATATGAATGGTACGTCATTACCTGAATTGATTTAATTTTTTGAATTATGGCTTTGCTGGTCATGATGAATATTATATATTATGAATAAAATAAATAGAAAAATATACTAAAGTCGCTTCAGCTATCGGACTGTTGTGAATACATACAGATATATATATATAAATTTGCACATATAAAGTAAATGTGACACTTGGTCTTTCACATGAAGTTAAATATCGAGGAGTAATCTTGGATAAGAAGCTGACTTGGGAGACACACGTTTCACTGGAGGAGAATCGCGCATTAGGAATTTGTCAGCAATGCCGCAGAGCCTTTGGGAAAACCTGGGGTCTGAAACCTGCTGGGGTCCTATGGATATACACAGCACTTATCAGACTAATCATCACTTACGCTTCTGTGGTCTGGTGGCGACAGAGCATGGTTAAGTCCACAATCCGGGAACTATACAGGCTGTAAAGAAGTGTGTGTTTATGCATTACGGGTGCCATGAGTAAAACCTCTGGTGATGCCCTAAATGCTATGCTTGATTTGCTCCCCCTGGATCTTAAGATAACATGGGTTTCTGGCCATTGTGACATTGAGGGTAATGGTAGCACCGATGAACTAGTGAATTTCGGTGCCAAATTGACCGATGAGTACACAGACAATGCTATCGGCTTACCCTTACAAACATGTAAGTGACTTATTTTTGAGGAAACTGAAAGAGTTGCAAATAAAATTGCTGTAATGAAGCAATGTGTGGACTCCATAAATATAATTTCAGGCGCGAAAACGGAACTTCGGGACACAGACAAATCTTTAAGTTGCTATCTGAGCAGCATCCACTGTTTACGGCACCTAAGGACGACCGGATATCCATAGTTTCACTTGGAAGGCAATGTGATGTCGTGAGCAATGGCGCAATCCAGAATGCATTCAGGGAGGTTTGACGAATATTTTATTTACCGATGAACCCAAGAATTAAATAGGGTCTGGAGCCGGATGATACTTAAATGGACGTAATAAGTATCACTATGCCATGGGAGAAACGGCAACTGTTTTCCAAACGAAAATTTTTGCCATCCTCAAAGTAGTCGAATGGATAATCGAGAGGAGATGGAGCGGGAAACAGATTGGAGTTAATCAGTAACAGTTAGGCTACACTGAAGGCACTGGAGAACGCGAAGCAAACCTCAAAGATTGTTCAAGAATGTAAGAAGAAACTTAATTCTGTCGCAAGACAAAACAGACTTGTACTTATAGGGGTTCCAAGACACTCCGGTGCTCAAGAAAACGAAATTGCCGATGAATTGACCAACCGTGCATCAGCGGTCCCCCCACAGGGACCAGGGTCAATAATCGGAATCAGTTCAGCGGGAATCAGGAAAGAGGCTTGTACTTATAGGGGTTCCAAGACACTCCGGTGTTCAAGAAAACGAAATTGCCGATGAATTGACCAACCGTGGATCAGCGGTCCCCCCACAGGGACCAGGGTCAATAATCGGAATCAGTTCAGCGGGAATCAGGAATTTAATCAGCGATTTTGTAGGCAATCTACATAAAGAGCGATGGTCTTGTGACAAGCCCGAACAGAAAACTTTCAAACTTTCTGCTAAAACTTGGAAGGAAAGGCGTGCGGTTGATGGTCGGTATTATTACAGGACACAACCGAGGGACACCATTAGAATCATTGAGGGCCCAATGTGCCTGTCTTGCTTGGAGGAGGCGGATAGCACTGAGCACTTTCTCTGTGAGTGTCCTGCCTTTGGTAGAGCAGGGCTACGAGTTTTGGGTTCCGATGGAGGATATTACAGATTTGCCAAAGAATCTGGAAAGTTCTTACAAGACTAACTATCTCTATCTCTGTTTCTATTCTTTCCTATCTCTTTCTCTGATACTTTTCTCCTTCCCTCCTTGACTATCTACCCTCTTCCCGGAGCTTTAAATACAATGGGCTTTTTACCCTGAGTGCTTTAGGAGCCAACAAATCTCCTGATGCTCCGTGACTCGACCTTTTTAAAATTTCAAATTTCAAATGATAAGAAACTCGGCCAAAATATGTTATGTGTAAGACTGAGGCTACAACTCTCATAGAGCCTTTTTGGTCACAGCAACATTCTGGATTCAAACGGAAGATCAGACTACGTAATTCCACACGTTAAATTTGGCAAAAAGTTTAGCGTCATTATACGGATAGACCTAGAAAAGTCTAATGTCCACATACCGTTCGCAGAATTCCTTTAAAGATGATTCCAGATGTCAGAAGGAGTAAGATCGCATAACTTTTGCCCGCAATTTGATCTCCAATAGTCTTTCATACTCCCTAATTACTGCACTATCTTTCAGGCTGAAATTGTGACAAAAGTATTTGAATCGGCTCTAGAATTAGCCCCTTTTAATTCTAGGACAAACATTTTCATTGATAGCCAAGCGGCTATTAAAACAATTATGGCTCCTTGGTCCAACTCGAGACGCGTTCCACAATGCAGAACCAAAATGGATGAACTTTGCAAAAATGGACAGATCTCTATTACTATCAAATAATGGAAGGAAATGAGGGAACCGCTGAGCTCGCTAAGGTTGGTAGGTATTCTCTTTATGAGATTAACCCCATCAGATAATATCCCCATCACTCTCCTTTCTGCAAACGAAACTGAATTAGGAACTAGCTCGGAAAACGCAGTCGATGTGAGGACACTCAACCTCGTACAAAACTGCCAAAATTATGCTTAGGACTGCAAAATATTGGTTAGAGTACTGACGGGAGCCTTTAACAAGGGCAATTACTGCAGCACTCACTGATCTTGTGCTAGAACCGGGCTTGGTAGGCTTCATTGGTAAAATTCTAAAAAGCAGAATCATTGAAGCGAAACTAGGAGCGTCGGTGCTCAGGAGATTGCTAAGTAGAGGTACACCGCAAGGTGGAGTCCTCTCACCATTTTTGTGGAACGCAGTAGTAAATAAACTTCTGTTAATACTGAAATCGGTGGGCTGTAAGGTGATAGCTTAAGCCGATGATGTTGTTTTTGCTGTCTCTGGTAAATTTGTATCAACATTAAGAGACCTAATACAAAATGCTCTAGATATACTCTCTAGGTGGGCAGAAAAGTGAGGTCTAGAAGTCAATCCAGGCAAACCACAACTCATATTGTTCACTAGGAAACACAGAATCCCTCAGCTAAGTCCAATTATGCTCAAGGGGGATGCTCTTGTGATTTCGGAAGAATCCAAATACTTGGGACTAAACTTAGATAGGAAACTGACTTGGAAGTCAAACATCTTAAAAAGAGTTAGGAAAGTGAACCTAGCTTTATATGCCTGTAAGAGAATTTACGGTACGACCTGGGGAATTAAGCCTAAGGCTGCTCATTGGCTTTACACTGCTGTCGCCAAACCCATTCTTCTATATCGAAATGTTGTCTGGTGGTGAGCTATGCAGAAAAAAGCTATTCTAATTTATTGAATAAGGTTCAGAGATCAGCGGAACTAGCAATATGTGGCGTCATGAAAACCACGCTATCCATGGCTTTTAACATCATGCTACATCTGCCTCCCCTTGATCTCTTCTGCAAATACTCAGCGGCCTGCGCCGCTTTAAGGCTCAAAGCGAGCTCACAATGGAGAACTGCCACACATTTCCTAATGAAAATCCCTTCTAAACTGGAACGATTTGAAGAAGATCCATCCCCCAACACACCCGTTAAGATCTATACGGACGTATCTAAAATGGGCACCGGTGTAGGATCAGGGTTATTTTGCGAAGAACTTTTTTATCAGTGAATCTCTTATACTATCGGATCACTGTAGTGTTTTTCAAGCGGAAATAAACCCTATTCATGAAGCCTTAAAATGTTTAAAGATAAACAGAATATCATCAACGGATATCTGCATTCTATCAGATAGCCAAGCTGCCCTACGAGCTCTGGATGCATTCCAAACAACATCAAGGAGTGTCTTACGTTGTCGCCAATCGCCAATGAGATGGCCAAACAATATCGTATAATCTTGTGCTGGGTTCCAGGCCACAGAGATATACCAGGGAACTGTACGGCAGACCAACTTGCAAGAGAAGGTACCTGTTTGCCAGACATAAGTAATTTTATGGAGATACCTCTCGCAACTTGTAAGCTTCTCATAAAGGATGCACTAATCAGTTCTGCAAACCAAAGATGGATTAGCGTTAATGCCTGCGAAATTTCTAGGCAAACATGGTCAAGGCTAAACTTACGTATGACCAAGAGTATTATAAAACTGAGTAGACTTCAAATCAGGACCTTAATAGGGGCCCTCATAGGACATTGTCTCATAGCAAATCATGCAAAGAGATTAGGGGTTTATATGCATGATTTTTTTTGTAGCTGCAGAAATGAGGAGGAGTTGGAAACAATTCAACACCGTTTTTGCACATGCCCAGCTCTAGCCAGAAGCAGGAACTGATATTTAAGATCCTACTTCTTAACGAATATAAATAATCTATACACTTGAGGTATCAACAACCTTTTACGCTTTATCAACAGCTCAGGATGGTTCAATATGGAAGGGAAATGTAGCCCAGCCCCTGCGGCTCACAACGGACCTATTTCGTGGTCTAAATGGTATCGTTGTCTCTATGTGCGATGCGGCTGCCAAACCTAACCTAATCTAACTGACAGGACACTATCTCATCCCACATCACGCAACCAAATGGAATTAGACCGAAGTGATGCGTGTAATAAATGCAACGAAGAGAAAGATAGGAGTACTTTGGAACACCTACTTTGTCACTGCCCTGCTCTTTGTAGGACTCGACAAATGCGCCTAAGGTCAATATATTTTTTTTCCTGAACGATATTGCCGACAGAAGACTGGACGGTTTGCTAAAGCTTGCGAAGACGTGCATTAAGAATTACATAAAATATTAGCTTCGACTCCAAATACATATCACTGGTAATACAATGGACCCCAGAGGTCTAAGTGACACCCTTTTACAGATCATCCAGCACTACGTAACCTACCTAATCTATTTAACCTATACTGGAAACTTGGTATAGAAGCACATTTCCGCGCGAAGCAGATGTTCGTCTAAGAGAAGTGCCCGTTAGAAGAGGTTTTACTGAACTAGCATTCGATCGAAATGAAAAAAGAAAAATGTTTCTTCTACCCAGCCAACCCCAAAAATAATAATCTCTGTTCATATATTTACAACACTTTTTGATGGAGTATAGGTGCATCTGTGTTTTTGTTTTTGTTGCAATTTAATGATAGAATTGCAAGAAGGGTGTCAATTTAAAATTATTTCGCCACTCAGTAAACAAATTTTTGTTTCCCTTTTTGTACCTAAACTGGGCTAACTAATTTGTACCTTTTTCACTCGTTCTATAAAGAAATGGGTTCCAATTAAAAATGAAGAATCAGACCATTTGTATCCTATTATACCTATGCACCTACTTACCATTTCATGTTACCAGCTCACTTGAACGCAAGCTCCATTGATTATATATAGGTGTACCTCACCTTCCAATTGTTAAATAGCAGCCCTGCAACGGGTAAAGTCAAAAAGTAACGTCAGAAGCTTCACTTTCTTCCTAATGATACCTAATTTTTTTGCAAGGTTTTCCTTTTTGCACTTTGTGTTGTTTGTTCGCTGTGCAGAATAATGGGGCAAAATGATTAATGATGCCTGAACTTCATCTAATTACCAAATATCAAGAAGCGAACTGACAGCAAAATAGCCAACTGCAGCCAGACAAAAGCGAAGGAATACACACACACACACACACAGGTCTACATATACATGCATGCATACTCAATGGTACACTTAAGTAGCGGAAATGTTGAAATAGCGGAAGCAAAAACAGAAAAAAGCAATAAAGACGGTCGAGATATTGTGTGAATGTACAGAAATATAAAATGCTGACTTATATTTATGCGAGGTGAAAGAAAAGGTAGAGGAAGGCATCGAACTTGCAGGAAGTAAAAATAAAATGAAAATACACCAAGAGGATGTCTGTAGCAATTGATGAGAAATGATGAAAGAATATGAAAGAAAATATCTAATCAAGTATTTTGGGTCTAAAGAGTTTTAAATTTAAAAAATGAGCGCAAAAAAACGTATGGCGGAAAAAATATTTGGTACGTGACGGGCCACAAACGGTGAGCGCCGGTCTGTGAGGTTTGGGTTCTGTACACGAAAAGACATAATATAACTTTCAGGCAGAGCCTTTAATGCAGCAGCACCGCCTAGTGGACGTATGCTGCTGATAGTTTAATACAGGGTGGGCCAAATAAGACCTACTAATATTAAGACCTGTAAGAACAAAGACGGCGAACTGGTGACTGACATCTAGAGCAATCTTAAATTATGGAGGCAACACTTCTCGAACCTGTTAAACAGTGACAGCTGCGCATATCACAGAGAATGTGAAGATCCCAATACCCCAATCGTCGACAACGGAATTAACGTTCCGCTACCCGACCAAGACGAGGTGAGAATAGCGATAACGCGTCTAAAGAACAACAAAGCCGCGGGCGCCGACGGACTGCCGGCTGAGCTATTCAAACATGGCGGCGAGGAGCTGGTAAGGTGCAAAATATGGTTGGATGAAAGCATGCCTGCCGATTGGAATTTAAGTGTGCCCAATCCATAAGAAGGGCGATCCTGCACTCTGTGCGAATTACCGCGGGACTAGTCTTCTAAATATCGCCTATAAGGTCCTAGCGAGCGTATTGTGGGAAAGGCTGAAGCCCACCGTCAACCAACTGATTAGACCTTATCTGTGTGGCTTTCGACCTGGAAAGTCTACCATCGACCAAATATTCACAATACGCAAAATATTGGAAAAGACCCACGAAAGGAGAATCGATACATACCACCTTTTCATCGACTTCAAAGCTGCTTTCGACAGTACGAAAAGGAGTTTCCTGTGTGCCGCGATGTCTGAATTTGGTATCCCCACAAAACTAATACGGCTATGCAAGATGGCATTGCTCAACACCAGCAGTGCCGTCAGAATTGGGAAGGACCTCTCCGAGCCGTTTAATACCAAACGAGGTTTCAGACAGCGTGACTCGGTGTCATGTGACTTCTTTAATCTGATGTTGGAGAGCATCGAACGAGCCGCAGAACTTAATCGCTCAGGCACAATATTTTATAAGAGCGTACAATTGTTGGCGTATTCCGATGATATTGACATCATCGGCATTAACAACCGCGCTGTTCGTTCTGCCTTCTCCAAACTGGATAAAGAGCCAAAGCGAATGGGCTTGGTGGTGAACGAGGACAAAACGAAATACCTCCTGTCATCAAACAAACAGTCGGCGCACTCGCGTATCGGCACCCACGTCACTGTAGACAGTTATAATTTCGAGGTTGTAAAAGACTTCGTTTATTTCGTAACAATGCCAGCCTTGAAATCCAACGTAGAATCTCACTTGCCAACAAGTGCTACTTTGGAATAAGTAGGCAACTGAGCAGTAAAGTCCTCTCTCGACGAACAAGGCTCTACAAGGCTCTCGTCATACTCGCCCCAGCGTATGGCGCAGAAGTGGGGACGATGACAACATCCGATGAAGCGACGCTTGGAGTGTTCGAGAGAAATATTATGGACCTTTGCGCGTTGCCAACGGGGAATATCGCAGGCGATGGAACGATGAGCTGTATGAGCTTTACGACGACATAGACATAAAGCAGCGAATAAAGATCCAGTGGCTACATTGGCTGGGTCATATCGTCCGAATGGATACAAACGCTCTGGCTATGAAAGTATTCAATGCGGTACCAGCTGGTGGTAGCAGTGGAAGAGGAATTCTTCCTCTGCGTTGGAAAGATCAAGTGGAAAGAAACGACTGGCGGGCTTTGTTAAACTCGGCCAAAATCGCGTAAACGGTTATCGCGCCAATCAAGAAGAAGGAGAATGTTAAGCACAAATAACTTTTTTATTTTTTGACATATTTATTTTCCTCTTTTTGTAGGTTATAATTGAATTGCTGGAAATTTATTATGGAACCCTACAGTACTACACAACGCGTTAAAATTATCGAGTTTTTCTATTCTGGTCAACGATCAATTGTTTTAACGCAGCCTAAATATCGGCAATAATGTTTTGATGCCGGATGAAGCGCATTTCCATTTAAGTGATTTTATCAACAAACAAAGCTGTAGATTGTGGGGCTCTGGGCAACACACCAACATCAGTTGCACCCATCTAAATGTACTGTTTGGTGCGGTGTTTATTTAATTCAATTTATTTATTTAATTTTTTCGAAAATGAGGATGAAAGGCCGGAATCGATTTCAGGAGCTTCTTACAGAACATTGATTAAAAACTTTTTGCGGCCAATGGCGGGGCAGTATCCTAATTTGTAGTTTCAACAAGATGGTGCAACTGCGCATACTGCTAGCGAACTATGGACCTGCTGCATCATAGTAGTAGGTTTTATTTGGCCTACCCTGTATATACATTATATAGGTATGCCTCCGCCTCTTTCCGTAATAATTCAAACCTCCACAAGAAGGTTGAAATCTAAATTCCACAAAACATGATCAAAGGTGTCGTCATACCAACGGTATATGAAGCATGTTCCCACTAACACCACAACATGCCTCCTCCTCGGTTGATGTCCACCCTAGAACCGCGTTTCTTACATTTCTTCAAAGTAAAGCCGAGTTTACGTCGTCGACAAGTCTAATCCTTCTTTTCCCTTCAAAAATGTTTGTGGAGGAAATGAAATATCGGAGAATTTTCAATTATGCGCTACTCACAAACTACTGTCTTGTCTTCTGCTTCATGCTGTAGTGGGTATTTGACTCAAGCGTCTGTATCTCTCGTCGGTGTGTCTAAAACAGTTCATTTCTACTGCCAAGCTACCAGAGAAAGGGCTTACCAAACTTCAAAAAACAAAAGAAATATAAAAAATTGTATTTTGGAGTTGCAACTTCTGCTGTTATTTCTAGGCTTTTCTCTCTCAGTCGATATGGTTGAGCCTCATCAGGACTGTAGCCACGAACGTTTTTACGGCGTCTCATTTAGTGATGGTCGAGTACATATCCCGGACAAATTTTATGGGTTCGAACTACCACATGCATATGACTACGTTTGAGACTCAAAACTTCCGTCAAAATGTTGCTTACACTGCCTAATAAAATGCCGAGGACTTCTACTAAATCTCTTGCAGTCACTTGACAATTTTCCAATACGATGTCCGGTATTTTTTCTACGATTTCTGGTGTTGTTGCGCTGTTTTGGGACGACCATGACGTTCATTGCCTTCAGATCGTTTAAATTTAGCAACCCATCTTTCTACTATACAAATTGATGGCAAAAAAGAGGTTGTCTGTAAAGTCGGTTTACTGACGATGGTTTAACGTGATAACGTCATAAGAAAATACTGATTGAATGGTTGCATTTTTCAAAAGAAAATTTTAATTTTATTTGTTTGATAGATATTTTTTATGGATATAGAGAATGAGTTAACATTAACACAACATAACATAACATAACATAACATAACATAACATAACATAACATAACATAACATAACATAACATAACATAACATAACATAACATAACATAACATAACATAACATAACATAACATAACATAACATAACATAACATAACATAACATAACATAACATAACATAACATAACATAACATAACATAACATAACATAACATAACATAACATAACATAACATAACATAACATAACATAACATAACATAACATAACATAACATAACATAACATAACATAACATAACATAACATAACATAACATAACATAACATAACATAACATAACATAACATAACATAACATAACATAACATAACATAACATAACATAACATAACATAACATGCTGTTCACGCAAGGTATCGACGCATGAGCAAGATAACGACGCATTTTTTGGTGCGTGCAGCCGGCTACATAGAATTATAAGACGTTATCACATCAAAAAATAATAATAACATTAAAACAACAGGTATTATTAACAAACTTTGTTTTATTTTAAATTCTTCAAGTAAATCAAATTAATAATAATCAATAAGAAGGCATACACAAATACAAATGCGTGAATTTATATATGTACATATGCGCATATACATACATATATACGCTCACTTAAGTAGGAGATAGCAAGATGTCGAACGTTGCCGTTCGTTTGCTTTGTTTGCTTTGTCGTTCGTTCCGCGCTTTCGCTTGCAGTTCATTCAAGGTAACGGCAATGAGCAAGGCAACGACAATGAGCAAGGTAACACTAATGAGCAAGGTAACGACACATTTTTTCGTGCGTGCAGCCTGTTAAATCGAATTATAAGACGTTATCACGTCAAAAGCCTTGTAGTCTTTCAACGTTCGTTCGTAAATTTACTTTGTCTTCAAACCTTCCAAAACTAAAAATTCTATAACTGCCGATACTTGGATTTTTCCATTGTAGAAAATACTGTGACATGTCGATACTGAATGCCATGTAAACAAAGATTGAATTCACAGATTGAAATGAAACTTGATGTGAAGGAAGTAGCAATATAAAAAAAAAGTGTGCAGTGATAGTTCTCACTAGAAATTAGCAACCACAAGGACAAACTCAGAAAAAATAGCCTAAAGTGTCTATAAAATATATATAAGGTATAGATCTCTCTCTCTCTCTCTCTCTCTCTCTCTCTCTCTCTCTCTCTCCTTTTCCTCTACGTTATATCTTTTTTCTCTCTCGCGGAACGAAAATGCCCAAAACGTTGCAAGGCCTTGAAATTTTACTCTCCATTCTCTCTCGTCCATCGTCGCCTAAGAAGTTTCACTTCAAAAAGGTTGGCCAGTAGCAACGCCCACTCTTATCAAACCGCAAAACTTATTGAATAACCTAGTATTTGGAAGAGTTTTCGAGGGATCCTGAGCGTATCAACCTATTTATTACAGTTTCTTCGATACCACTTTTTATATTTTATTTATATATCCCATCAACCATTCACACTATTTTCTTTTTTACTCAATTTTCTACTTCCGCTCGAATTGCACTTTAAGACTCTGTAAGAAGAGTAGACAAATGAGTGACCAGCAAGAAGTGGCACAACAGTTTATTATTGAGGCTACGTACATCACTCGCCTTGTCTACTCTCATTGGGCACAACTGACCTAAATAAAATTGGAAAAGAAAAAGTTTAATATACCCCAAAATAATAATAGTTCATGGAGGTAGAGAGTTAAGAAAAGGGCAGGAGCAAATTTCATTTTTTTTTTACATAGCCAAAAAGTAATATATAATTTTTTTATTATTATTGTAAATAAACCAAGTAAAATAAGAAACCACAAGAAATTACAAATGCACAATTTTCAAGGTAAACAAGAAAATATAAAGCGGCAAGCTTTCGGAAGACAAATGAAAAAGTTTAGCGGACAAACAAAATCGAATAGAAAAAGTAATAAAATTTCAAAACAAACGAAACAGGTAAGCAGAAAACTTTAAATGTAAACAGAATTAAATTATTTTCTGTTTGTTTTTACTGCTAATTTTTTTTTGTTGGTTTTTGTTTTATTTTTTTATTTCGTTTGTTTAGATTTCAGCACTGACGTGGTTTCTACTGCCTCTCTGCTATTTTTAACTTTCCACTTTCCGTCATTTTTTCTTTGACTTATCTAAATGTAGACTCACATTTTTGCTTCTAAAGCACTTAGTTGGCTCGAAGGCCTTTCTTGCTCCATTTACTCTACGTCTCTTATTATAAGCATTATCATAAATCAATTGCTGTCGCTGTTGCCACTCACAAACGTTAAATCCCTCGGTCCATTTCCACGAACTTTTCTACTTTATGTTTTACTTTCACTCAGCGGTGACTGGCATCGTTTTTCAACCAATCGCTTTTGAGCGTTAGCAGCCTCTTGCTTCGACAACGCAAAAAACAATAACTTCGCATTATTTTGACGTCATTCAAGCATTCATATCCCTATTGAAATGATGAAAACTTTTTGTGTGCTTTCCTTAAATATATTTTCAGCTGCTTCTGTTAATTTCATTTACCTTTTTGGCGAGCGCGAAAATGTATGAGGCCTTTATGGTGAAAATTGATAGCAAAAGTATTGTTGATAAGTTTTCTTCTTTACTGTTAAGTTATGTTGAAGTGGCCATATACAAGGTGAAGTCCAAAGTAAACAAGACTGGCGTTAAAAAAAATGTGTTTGATGGCGCCATCTTTTTAATGAGTTACTGCGTTGGAAGGTACATCCCTGGCGGACTAGCAATGAAACCTTGGTGACATTCGGTTCAGTGGAAACGAAGTTATTGTGTCTAAAGTGTCAGTATGTTTGTGTCATCGGCACAAAAATAAGTTTCGAACAAATAGTTAATATCAAATTTGGTTTAAAAATCTGTAGAACGCTTACCGAAATATTTGAATTGATGAAAAAAGTTTATGGCCACGATTGTCTATCTCGTGCTTGAGTTCATGAGTGGCTTACACGTTTCAGAGATGGTTGTGAGCACATAAAAGACAATGAACTTACGGGCCGCCCAAATCAGTAGTCAGCGAAAGCTCAATCGAAATTGTTCGTAAATATATAAAAAATGAACCGAAATTATCGGTTGAATTCATGTAACCGGAGATGTAATCCAAAACATCAATACGAGTTAACTGAGGACCAAAAATTGCTCAGAATCCAACATTCGAAAGATCTCATTAAAGAGGCGAGAAAAGACGAGAACTTCCCTTACAATATTGTAGCTAGTGATAAAACGTTGGAAACACCAACATGAACCTGAAACTAAGCGACAAAAATGCACCCCTGTTTGTCATCTTCTTGATATGTACAAGTAGATCTACCTGAGTAGCGTGTGTCAGTGCATTGAGAGCCTCCCTAGGACGTAATCTGATTGCACCGAGTAATTTGGTATTGTAATCTTTTCCTAAAGCTTTCCACCAAACTACCGAATCATACGATAAAATCGGTCATATAACCGCCTTATAAAGGGATAAAGGGTGGTTAAGTTTTAAGGTCCGGTGTTGATTTTGAATAAAATACAATTTTTTTAGGAAATTATTGTCATTTCTCTTTATTATGATAATATTGGTACAGCTCAATTACGTATAAGACAAAACATCGGGCAAATGACCGCCGCGACCTCGGCAGTACATCCCCTCCGATGGTCCAAATTTTCGATGGCGCTGAGGCATAATTGAGGTTCTATGCCGTTAATGTGCCGAATTATCTCATCCTTGAGCTCTTGAATTGTTGCTGGCTTATCGATGTACACCTTTTCTTTCAAATAACCCCAAAGAAAGAAGTCCAACGGTGTCAAATCACATGACCTTGAGATTATTAGGTCATCAAATTTTTCGCGCAAAAGAGCCATTGTTTCGTTAGCTGTGTGACAAGTGGCATCGTCCTGTTGAAACAACATATCGTCCACATCCATATCTTCTAATTCGGGCCATAAAAAGTTCGTTATCATCTCACGATAGCGAACCCTATTCACAGAAACTGCCTGACCGCCCTCATTTTGGAAAAAATACGGCCCTATGATGCCGCCGGCCCATAAACCGCACCAAACAGTCACTCTTTGTGGGTGCATTGGTTTTTCGGCTCTCTTTTCATTCTTGGATTATCATTCGCCCAAATACGGCAATTCTGCCTATTGACGAGGCCACTGAGGCGAAAATGTGCCTCATCACTGAAATCACGAAGTGCGCGATATACATTTTGATTTGATCGCCTGTTTTCGTAATAAGCCTGAATAACTTTAACGCGTTGTTCGATTTTGTTTGTTTCTATGCTTGAAATTGAGTTAGTCTGAAATTGAAGAGTGTTAAATGAAAAGCAGAAAAGGGCTTTATGTTTAGGTGTGGTTCACATTCAACATCGGCCCTTAAAATTTAACCACCCTTTATAATTATTTATGATTCTATTTCGAGTAAATAATTAAATAAATAAATAAATTTCCACCTGCTCGCCTGATGTTACAGGTTGTAACTCTCAAAAAAATTCCGAATCGAATTCCATTCTGAATTAAATTTCAGGAAAATATGCGCAGCTGTATAAAATAACAATTGGACCGAATTTGGCCTTGCTTACTTGTCTAACTAATCAATATTTGATGTTGTGTTTTCATTAAATTAATAGCCCGTTGTCAATAATGACTGCCGCAATTTACGCAAAAATACATATATTTGCACACCCAACCTGGTGAAAGATTTATTGTGGCATGAAATTTATAAAATTTCAATTTAATTGCAACATTAATTAAAATTTTAAATTACACAAAGCTGCATGCAAACAAGCAAACCATTTCACACATGTGCGCGCGTGTGTGTGTGCGGTACTTGTGCATACCGTTATTTGCATTTATGCTGAATAGTTGAAAATTAACAAATATCCATTAATGCTGTTTTAATTACATTTTTCTTGTAATTTATGTGCAATATATAAATGATGAATGGATATTGGCTTAAGGGAGCGACCTCTTTGTGGCACACACAACACATTTGGCGCCCTCGCTTACAATCCGCATGAGTGTAAAAATTGGAGATGTGCATGGAAGTGAATACGAGTTGCAAGAAACAAAAAAAAACGCTAAACAGTTGACAGTTTTGTTGGACAAATTGCCTGTCAAGCAATGCACACAAACAGATTTTCATGCTCATGCAACTTAACACTCACCGCTCATAAATTTAATTAAGGCATTATAGGTGCAGATACTGCAAACACCAATTTATGCATGTGAGCTGGTGTGAGCTGTAAGTACCCTGTAGGACAAAATACCCGAATATACATTTAAAAATTTGAATATATCTCAAAGCAAACAGAAATTCTGAAATAGTGGCAAGACATTTCTAAACGATCAAAAAATATTAGTTCAATAAAAGATTTACTTTATTTGACGATTAAATTATCGTAGTTGGAGTTATCCAATTTATATGGCTCGTATACCATTCTATTTCGTCGATTCATCCATTTTAAGGGTAATTCTGTAATTTATTTTTTTCCTTGTTCACTCCTCTCGGGAGCATAGGGCAGCGACAAGACTCAGTCTTGCGTTGGTTTCGTTAAAGGGGTATTCTTGTCTAGAAATTTAAAAAAATCGATTAGTTTTTTTGCATATTTTCAAAGTTTATACCTTCAAAAATATGACCCCCAACAAACTTTTCAAAATTCGAATTATTTTCGGAGATACAGCGGATTTTGTGACGTGGTATCTAAGCCGACCGAGTGGAGGGAATTGCACAATGAACGGCAGATGTTACCGGACGAATTGAGGACTCGTCCTTTCCAGAAAATCTTTTGTATCCCACACAACCTTTATTTATTTAATATATATATACATACTAGGGCGGGTCGATTTAAAAATCGCTCATTTCTCTGTGAAAATCATATTCTGGGGATCAAAATAAGAAACTTTGCCGAAGGAACCATACTTCTAAAACGAATTCTGTTGTCCCCCAATTTGGGTCGAGTGAGTAGTAAATATTATGATCTAAGTTATTCTATTGGAATTGTTGCTCAAACTTCAAACACGATTTTCTCAAAACTACTTTTTTTTAGATGGTCGTCATGATATCTCAAATTCTACTTGACTGATCGCTTTGAAGTTTGATAAGAGCTTTTTATTATACATCTGCCTATCGCGCCTGAATCGGATTTTGAAAAAGTTAAGTTTGAAGTATTTTTAAAAAATGTGAAAAGGTAAAAAAGAGGGTACAAATTTTATTTTTTTCAAGTTGACGTTATTTTGTGAATTCTTTTCTTTTGATTTGGCGTAATCCGATAGCGACATCCTAACTAAAGAAGAAGCGTTGGAATCATGGCAACGGTGGAGCACCGCTTTTTATGTAGCCCCCACTCCACCGGCCTGTAATTCCACGATTTTTTTATCTTTTTTTTAACAAATTTTTTTTTATACTTTTCCAATATTAAAAATGTTTGTAATTTTTTTTATCTTAGTTTTAAAAATACCTAAATTAAGGCGTCTAGACCAGAATACCCCCTTAATATATTTTGATTTCTGACAGGGTAAGTGATTAGCTTACCGCTACCAGTCCTAAGTAGTGGGAATGCCTACCTGTCGTTGCTTAGGAACAACGCCTTCTTACTGCTAACAGCGCCATCTGTGTTTCACATTTTTCTGGCAGAGGGATCGAACAGATGATTGAGGACTTCGCTAAATTTCTTGTGTCTGCGCTATTACCGCTATCGCCCGCTTCCTCTTCCTCGTGCCACTGATGCAATGCCACTGACTGTGCTTGTTTTTAGCAGTCACAATGCAAATAGTGCGCTGACTATTGGGCGTGAGTAAGGATGGAAAGGATAAGTTTTTGGGTTTGAATTAATTTTTTTTTTTTGTTTTGTTAGAAACAAGAAAGTAGGTAAATTTGGAAAAGTGCGAGGACCGTGCTTTACGTGGAATTCGAACCCACAACCTCTGAAATGGTAGGCTAGTACACTTACGCTAGACTACCGAGGTCACACCTGTCATTACTTACTCACTGACTCACAGACCTGACCAGCTTCTTTTCTCAAGCCATCCTTTCCTGGAGATCAATTCTGAGCCTTCAAAAAGTTTTGCAAATGCCGGAAAAGGTTTCAATCGTTTGGTGACAGATATGAACTACATCTGATAGCATCTCTCATGCAAAAATTCGAATTGAGGTATTGTTGAAGAAGGCGTTTAACACGCAACAGTGAATTTGATAACGGCATCACTTATTTTGTATGAAAAATGCAAGGCGCATTCATTAGAGGCTTTTGGCACTAGACCAACAACAATGATCTGTACGTTTAATGGTCAAAGCAAAGTATTGAGAAACTAGAAAACAAATAATGAATTCTTGTTTCATTCTGAGCTGACAGCCACATGGACACGGCGAAAGAAAAAAATAATTCAGCTGATTTACCAACAGCATCTTTAAAAGGTCCGGAAAAATTTGAAACGAAATGAAAATTTTGTATTTTGTATTTATTTTTTAATGTATTTTTATTTATTTTCTATAAATGCGAAGCAAAATAAAATGTTTTTATTTTCTATTTGTTTTTTAATCGATTTTTTTTATGTTTTTAAATTTTAAGCAAACTGAAAATTTTTATTTTTTATTTATTTTTTAATCTACTTTTATTTATTTTCTATAAATGCGAAGCAAAATGAAATTTTTTTTTGTATTGTATTTATTTTTCAATCTATTTTTATTTATTTTCTATGAATGCGAAGTAAAATTAAACTGTTTTATTTTCTATTTATTTTTAATCTATTTTTATTTATGCTTTTAAATGCAAAGCAAAATTATTTTTTTTTTATTTTCTTTTTATTTTTTAATCTATTTTTATTTATTTTCTATAAATATACAAACTCATCTTATTCCTTTTTGGTTTTTTTTTTGTTGATAAACATTGGTTTACTAAATTTAATTTAATTTAAAATTAAATTTTTAAAAGGGACTGATGCGTGTGAGTGCAACACCCTTCCACTTCGCCAATTCTTGCTACTTTTGGTGAAGCGCCTGTTTCGGTGTATGTAGTCAGATGTTGATAAAGAGGTATTAATTTAGTATTTGTCCCGATGGAAGCAGCTCAAAGTCCTCCATATTCTCCTCCTATTCCACTTAACTATACAGCAAAACCTCCTTAGTCGTTACTTCGAACTCGACTATTGCTTCGGTCATCTCGCCCTGAGCTGATCACAATTTATTTTTGGCTGTTGGGTTAATCAACACTAAGTATCAAGTAACGAAGGTATAATTAAAACAAAAGTGCGTGTAGCGTAGTACACATAACAGAAGTGAAACTTTCAAGGCAGGCAAAGAAAGAGGGAGAGACCTGAGAGAAAATGAGACAGAGAGAGAGAATGAATATATATCTGAATAAATTCACAACATTTGCAGAGAATACAAATAGACAAAATTTACAAAAACGGAGAAGGGTCGACCAGTGTAGGTAAACGCCGGACACAAACCGTGGCAACAACGCGCACTACTACAGCGATTCCAGGACCGCAGCAACGGCTCAAATTACCGCAAGCCAATACCAATAAATCCGACGCCGAAATGGATAGCATTTTATAGTACGCACAAGCACTAGCCAGGAAACGGAAATAAGCGCCAAAAAGTAGGCACCAAAAAAACGCCAAAAAAATTGGGACCAAAAAACGCCCCAAACAGTAGGCATCAAGAAAATATAATGCCAAAAAGTAGGCACCAAAAATATATTTCCTACAAGTTTGAACTAAAAAACAAGCGCCAAGAAGTAGGCAGTGTTATTTCTCACTAGAAATTAGCAACCACAATGAAAAACTTAGGAAAAATAGCCTAAAGTGTATCTAAGATGTATATAAGGTATAGCTCTCTCTCTCTCTCTCCTTTTCCTCTAGTTTATATCGTTTTTCTCTCTCGCGGAACGAATATGCCCAAAACGTTGCGTGATTTTTCTTACACAATTAACAACGTGAATATGATGCAAATTGGAACCTCGATAAGATTTCTACAAATGCAGGCTACTTGATATAGTATTCTCTATTTAAAAATTCAACAAAATTAACAAAACCCCATTTTTTCGGCCAATCATTGGTTTACTTCAAGAACTAAACATTTACATTATTCATGGACCACGAATACATTTTTGTTGTTGTTGTAGCAGTATAAACATTCCCCATATTTACATCCGGGGAATTCTGCTCGAGTGACAGTCCTTGGCCGTATATAAATCCGAGTCGTTTTGGTAACGTAGAATCGGCTGTCGTGGAAACGAATACACAAAAGAATATATATCTTTGTGGCTCCCTCTGTTGGTTTTGCAGTAGCGCATCTTGTTAACCTAGTTTCCCAAGCCTTATGTGATAGTTGTTGGCGCTATCACACTCTGGATTACTTGGCATTCACCTAAAGGGCCTGAATAGTTAATGGGTGGTTCTCCTACGGCAATCTGCCGAAAAAATGTTAAAGGCTTCAAATCGCAGCTCTGGAATGCCGCATTAATATCGCCGAGACGGCAGCTAACACTACTACCGAACTTCCTTATTGGGAGAGTACAACCACAACAGGTTTAAAAACACATAACCCTCCCCAAGGATAAACAGAGAATGCTCATGGGCATTCTTATAAAACCCTGCAGACTGTGTAGTCATCTGCACACGATTGGGATATGGCCCGCTGATTTTTGTCGTTTCTGCGAGCAATCCCAAGAGACTCCAATGCACTTTCTCCTTGCATGTAGCGCTCTAGCGCGGAGAAGGTTGAAACATTTGGGTTAACTGCAGCCAGAAAAAAGGCACATATGCTCAATCTAACCCCGCTCTAACCTGAGTTTAATAAGAGAACTGGGTCTGGATGAAGTACTGTGATGGGCAGAGGGCACAAAAGTGCAAGAGGATGCAGTGCAATTTTTTTTAATCTACTTATAATGACCGAATTTGACACGCAAACTATCGGTTGTGGCTTGGGCTTGGCAAAGGTCGTCCAAGTCTATGCCTTCAATTTGCAGAAAAATTCTGAATCATGCCTCTGTAACGCTCACTGTTGATCGGAATGGCGTTTCAAGTCGTATTTTCAAGAAAGAATGGGGAACTCTATATCATAATAATTGACAATCTCGCACTGCTTTTCCCATTCCCTGATGCCAGTTTTGCTTGTTAACATAGCCGCCGAAATAAAAATTTACTTCGTCAGAAGAGACGCTTTGGACTAATTTTTAATAATCGGAGAAGGCATCAATAGTTGTACTTTAATTTCCTTACAGGGTAGGCATGGCGTACACCCGTATGCGTGCATTTATTTGTAAAATATTCGCACGTTGTAAATTTTAATTCGCAACAGCAAGGTGCCACAAATTGCGTATAACATATTTTACATGGTAAACTGGGGAAATGGCAGCCACATACCAAAGTGTATATATGTAAGCATATTTACGAGCAATCACCCAACTAAAGGCATATTAACTCACGGTGCATCTAGCTGAAGCCGATGTTAAGTCCGTGTTGGACCTTCTATGCACCACTCAACGAAGCATCGCAGTTGTGAATAATCACAGTATGAGGATGATTAACATGCATAAATGTACTAGTTGCAAGTGCAATTAGTATCAATAGCCGGATTACAACAGCTCCGATTAGGTTGAAAGTTACGAATTATTAACTCATGAACGCATTCACAATCGAATCAGGCCAATTAGAACGACTGCTTCTATTGCCTAATACTAGGAAATCTTTTCAATCTCGGGTTTTGATGAACCAAATGCAAGCAGATGAAAATTTCTGCAGCTTGTTTTGTATTGGGCTTGCTATTTGGTAAAGGGTAAGTATTCATTCGATAGAACACTTTCTGCTTTACAAAACTGAATTGATTTTTTATTAGTTTTGAAGCTTAGAAATGGAATATCCAAGAGGCAAAAATCATCATTTTCGACACCTGCTCTTCTTTGCTTTTCATCCAGGTCAAAAAGCTGCCGAAACAGTCCGGAACATTTGCGACGTGTATGGAGGAGGGGTCATAGGCCAGTCTACAGCACAGAAATGGTTTGCAAAGTTCTAAAATGGCAACTTCGGCGTCGATGACACGTCCCGCAGTAAAAGACCTTCTGAATTCGGTGAAGAACGTCTCAAATCACTTTTGAAGGAGATTGGTCAACAAACCAGTCGTGAATTTGACGGCAAAAATGAACTGCGATCATAAAACGATTTTTAATCCTCTTTATTGAATGCAATTCACCGAAAAATTGGGTTGCTGGGTGCCTCACAAGCTCAACGAAAAAAGCAAAGAACTTCGCCTTCAAATTGCTTCTCAGCATCTCGTCCGGTCAGATTTTTGTACCGAAGAGTCATGGGAGATGAAAACTGGTGTCCATACATCAATATAAAGCAAAGAAAGGAGTGGGTGGCTCCTGGTGATACGCCAAAGCCGAGAGTCAAGCCGGATTTTCATCCAAAGAAGATCATGATAAGTGTTTTGTGGGACTGGGAGAACGTGGGGCACTAGGAAATGCTCGAAGAGAATGTCACGGTCAACAAGGAGCTCTACATTGCCCAGACATACCGCGTGAATGAGGCTATTCGACTGAAAAGACCTGACCGATATGATCAAACTATACTCCTTTACGACAACGTCAGGCCGCATGTTGCACAAGTCATCAAAGTCGCACTCCAAGAGCTCGAATGGGAGGTATTTTAGCATTCGCCGTATTCTCCGGACCTTGCACCGACCGACTACCATCCTTTCCGTTCCCTGTGAAACCATATGAAGGGCGTCACCTTCGATAGCAAAGAGGTCCTTAACAACTGGCACATAAATTTCGGTGATTTTGGCGGATCTGCATCAACAAATTGGTCGAGAGGTGAAAAGAGGTTGTAAACAGCTACGGCGAATATCTAATTGATTAACTTCCTTATATAATTATTGCTTTTTGCTTAAATAAAAGTCTTCGATAAAAATGCTGCGAACTTATTCTTCTAACCAATATTTACAACTTTTACTGATACGTGTCGATTTTTACTTTTTTCTACTTCTTTTCCAAACTAATACATATATGTATTATATAGAAATAATTATATACCAGGTATGTCCGGGCCACCCTCCTCTCAGGGGAACATAAAAACTGGGTGCTGGTCTCCAAGTTGGGGGTTGTGATTAGACCTTATAACCTTATCACTAAAAAAACACATATCATGGAACCTACACGAAGGCCTCGGATGAACGAAACAAGAAGAAGACGGACTCGGAAAAATATTAAGAACTATGATTTGATTTTTGGTAATTGGAACATAAGACTTCAAGCCGGAAAAATGATGGAAATCGCTGACGAATTGAAGCGGTACAAAACAGCAGGAAATTCGATGAAAGTGGCAAGGCAAAATAAGAAAGAAAAGCTTCTCAACCTACTACAGTGGGTCGCAACGCAGCGGACACAACGGTGGCGGTTTTACGTTGAACAGAATGCAAGAAATTGTGTTTTGGGCTTTGAGCCTGTTTCAAGTAGAATAGCAGTATTAAACGTCAAAGACAAATTTAGCAAAATTACAATCTTGTCAGTGTATTCACCAACAGAAGGCAAAGACGATTCAATCAAAGATGAATTTTACGATTTACTGTTAAACACAGTGCAAAAAATCAGCAAACTCAACACGATACTAATACTCGGCGCCAAAATAGGAAAAGAATAATTTATAGAAGAACTAGCAAGGAAACGCTTTTTACATAATCATACAGGGTGGCGCACGAATCGTGCTACAAAAACAAAACGTAATAACTTTTTTTCTGTGTGAGTAATCGGCTTTTTTTTTTTTTATTTTGCAGATTAGTATTTAGATTTACAAAAAATGGAGGCTTGGGATACCGAAAAGAGGATTTGGATAGTGCAGCGGTACCATGCTTTGCAGTCCATCATTTCCGTCCAAAGGGAATTTAGGCGGGAGTTTGGCGGCACTCCCCCGAGCAGATGGACTATTATGAGGCTGGTGAACATGTTTGCTGAATCTGGAAGCATCGCACGCAGACCGTACCATCGAGATCCCCATGTTCGGGTCGAAGCCACAATCGCGGCTGTAGCATCGTCAATTCAGGCAAATCCAAGAGTTTCGACTCGTAACTTGTCGACGCAAATTGGAGTTAGCAGACGGTCATTGCAGCGGATAGTTCATGATGACTTAAACTTGTTTCCGTACAAAGTTCAAATCACAAGCAAATTAAACCCTCTGGATTTGCCTATTCGCCTGGAATTTTGCCAAAAAATTATTGAAATGGCCGAAGAAGACAACAACTTCATAAATTGCTTGTTTATGTCTGATGAGGCCCATTTTGATCTAAACGGCAATGTAAACAAGCAAAATTGCCGTATATGGAGCCAATCAAATCCGCAAATACTCCATGAGATGGAACTGCACCCAGAACGAGTCACAGTGTGGTGCGCAGTTTCATCAAGGTGCATTGTCGGGCCATACTTCTTCGAAGAAAACGGTGTAACAGCGACTGTAAATGGGGACCGTTATTTAAACATGTTGAAGGAGTTTTTTTATCCAGAACCGCGGCGAAGACGTATCCCTTTTAACAGCATTTGGTTCCAGCAAGATGGAGCAACTGCACATATAGCCAGACCGGTTATAGAGGAGCTCCAACGAAAATTTAGAAATAAATTGATATCCAGAAATTCCACTTTCCGCTGGCCCCCAAGGTCACCTGACCTCACTGCACCAGATTTTTTTTCTGGGGTTATCTCAAACAAGAGGTGTGTAAAACAAAACCGAGTAATTTGACTGAATTGAAGCAGTCCATCACAACAATAATTGAGGCGATCCCGACTTCAACCCTTCAGTGCGCAATGAACAATTTTCTCATCAGGTGTCGCATATGCGTGAATGAGCATGGAGGTCATTTACGTTCTATTATTTTCAAAACTAATTAGTTACATAAAATAAAATTTAATTATCTATACAATAAAAAGACAAAAAGTTAAATACATTGATTAGAAAAAAAGTTATTACGTTTTGTTTTTGTAGCACGACTCGTGCGCCACCCGTACCAGCGAAAATGGTAAGAGAATGATTAGCCCAGCTGAAAGTAATAAATTATGGATAAGCAGAGTGTCGTTTTCAAGGAAAAACATTTATAAGCAAACCTGGGTAATGCTCGGAAACACAACTTCCACTCAAATTGATCATATACCTACTGATTGAAAAAAGGCACGCGAATTCGATCATAAATGTAAAATCAAGAAGGGCTTGTGTATTGCGGCAACGTATACCGAATGTTATATCGTGCAAGGTAGACCGAAACAATTAACTTTGCTAGTAAGTCTCGCCCTTGCTGACACCTATTCGAAAGTGCTTATACAAGGCAAAGCATCTGATTTATTCAAAGTTGAATGAGGAGTAAAGCAGAGAGATGCGCTGTCTACGCTTATGTTCAATCTGATCCTAGACCATATAATTAAAGAGGCTGATCTATCAGACACTATATTCAACAAAGCTTCGCAAATATGTGGCTTTGCTGAGAGCCTGGTTATCTTCGCGAGAAATGTGAATGTTCTCAAAGAAGTATTTCAAGCACTCCGATCAGAATCATAATTTTTCGGTTTAAGGATCAACAAAAACAAAACGAAGTATCTCGCAAGGCTTAATACGTTGAGAAAATCGCTAGATCTTAGAATTGGCCATCACGAATTTGAAAGCGCGGATGAAATTAAATACGTCGGACTGTTTCTCAATAGAACAGATGATATACGATTCCTATACAAGACCGTGTACAGGCTGCAAACAGAATATTTTTTGCCCACGTTTAACTATTAAAAAGCAAGCTCTTGCGTAGGAAAATGAAAATTAAAATATATAGGGTTTTTATTAAGAGGGGTTATTTTGATATTCACAGAATAATGATATTCTTCTTCTTACTTGGCGCGAAAGAATAATGATATTACTTAATATGAATGATGCGATGTTTATTTCATTATAAAGTGGAAGGTATGCCGTTAATAGTGAAAAATAACATCAGGCAAATGAGCACCACGACCACGTTTACAGGACAATATCCTTTTCATGAAATTTTCCATAACCGAATTGCAAAGTGGCTGCCCTATGTCCTCAATAGTCTTACGAATTCCATCTTTGCGGTCTTCAATCGACCCTGGGCTGTTGGCGTAGAACTTCTCTTTCACATAGCCCCAAAAAAATAGTCCCAAGGTGTTAAATCACAATATCTCGGTCTGTTAATGGAAAACCCTTTATAAAACAGTGATTCGACCAGTGGCAACGTGGGAATGCGACACATGGGCATTGAAAGCGAGTACAATTAAACAATCTGGAAAGAAGAATCTCTCTCCCTCTTAGCTTCATAGTCTATGGTGGACCATAACTTCATCAACAATCCTCCTCCAATTCAATCTCTCTCTCTTGCCTCATTTCTCCAATTACGAACGTTCATCGCTTTTTAGTCTGCTTCTACGTCATCAAGCGATCTCTTTCTTAGTCGGCCTCTCTTTCTTACTCCAATTGGACACAAAGTAAACACCTTTTCTTGGATTCTACTAATCTAATCCGCTGCGCTTTAATATAACGTATTACATTTTCACCACCAATAATGTGTTCAATTTCGTTGTTATAACGGGTGCGATACGTTCCGAATAGGACCGTAGATTTATCTCATTATGGTTCTTTCAAATCGCAATAGCTGGTTTATAGGTATAACAAGCTTTCTGGAAAGAAGAATACTGAGGAGAATACTGGGTCCAGTATGAGAAAAACATGGGATATATCGCATCAGATTTAACAGCGAGATAGAGGGATTCCTACGAAACGAAAACGTTGAGCGGTTTGCCAAATCACAGCGCATCCAATGGCTAGGGCACGTTTGCGGAAGGCAAGGTGAAAGAATGCCTCGCAAGGTTCTAGATGCGCGCCTGCTTGGTGAAAAGCGAAGAGGATGGCCGCGGAAACAGTGGTTAGACGACGTTGAGGACCACCTCAGAAGCATTGGAGTGACCAACTATCGTAGTCAGACTATGGATCGAGATGCATGGAGAAGAATTGTGGAGGAAGCTAAGGCTCACAATGAGCAGTAATGCTATAAATGATGATGATGATGATATAAATAATTTTGACACTTTTAAGTCAAAAGCAAAAATAAAATATACAAAAGCTGTTGTTTTTGTTTTCCGCCTTAGCTAACAATTTCACATCACGAAAGAAATTTCGATACCACTATTTTATTTTTCATTTTAATTAGATATGGGCATGGCACTTGTTCAACACTAGGCGCTCGATTTGAAGAGGAAAGTGCGATAGATGCCGGAATGAGTGGAAAAAATTGCTTCTGTTTCATTTCGAGTCCACTTCACCCAGGCGAGTTCACCTGACCGACATAGAATTGAACTCGATTCGAACTCTTCCTCATTCTGTGGCAAGTTTTGTACTAATGCTCACAATTATTCGCCAAAGCATATTTGTACACTTACACATACGAGTACATGCGAGTGCATTGTATTGGAATTACAGCATCATAATATACCTGTACGTGTATGCGCGTGTATGTACTCGTACAATGTTTTGGTATGCGCTCGTAAACGCACATTTCATCTGCTTTTGTTTAGAATTTGTCAGGTCATTTAGATTTCTCACTTCACATAAATGCCCGGCGCAATCGCTGCTATCGAAGTTAAATTAGAAATCGGTTAGTGTAAACATAAACGTGAAATGCCACTAACCAACTAACGAGTGGTTTGGCGACTGACCACTGGACTGCCTAAGCGTAAGCACAATCGCATGATTGATTAAACCACTCAATAAAGGGCTGGCAGATGCGGATTATTGAATATTTCACTTAAACATAATTCAAGATTGGTTGTGACATTAATGAGAGAAATTCAACCACTGAAATGTGGAGTTCGCATGTGTGTACCGCTGCATTCGGATTGGAAACAGCTGACATCGGAAATATTCCTAACATTTCAAGCAAAGATCCTGTGGAGGAAAGTATTAGATAGGTTGTCTAGAATATTGGCAAGTTGGAAAAAAATAAAAGTATCAGAAAGTAAAGATATTTTTTTCTATGAGAGTTTTGTGTGAAATCAAGGAGATAAGTCATGATTCCAAGGAATATCCTACTGGTTTCAAAACAAAAAAAGACAATTAGGAAACTTAAAAAAAGACATATCTTTAAAGCAATAAGTTTGTGGAAATTTGAATCCAGACAGAATTTGCATTAGGGTTGCCACTTATCCAAAAATTTAAATGAATTTTATTCACTTAAGTTAAATGTTATCAGTATTAAGGGGCACTTCAATAAACATATATGTCTTTGTAAATTAGGGTTGCCACCTATTAAAATAAAATTATAACTCGTTATTTAAAACAGTTAAGTAATATTACTAAATACTAAAGCAATTAAACACGGAAATATTTTTTCAATAAGGGTTGCCACCTGTTACAAAAATTAAAAATAACTATTCAAAGTAGTTAAATAATGAAGTTACATATTAAAACACTTGAAAATAGAAATATTTTTTTTATTAGAGTTGCCACGATTAAAAAATTAGAAAAATTGTTGAAAATAGTTGAATAATAAATTTAAATATTAAACCACTTCAATTTAGATATACAATAATATTTTTTAATAAGGGCTGCCACCTATTAAAAAAAAATAGAATTAATTATGTAAGCCAATAAATAATGCGTTTAAAGGTTAAAACACCGCATAACAGAAATATTTTTTAAATAATTCTTTAAATTTTTTAATTGCCACCTATTTTAAAAATTACAACTGAATTTCTAAAGTATTTAATATAAATGGTTTATTTAACCCTAAAGCACACAATTTGAAAAATGACAAATTCACACAAATGAGCCTCTGAGGCTCATATATAAGAAAAAGTAAATATATTGATGAAATGGTATTTTTATAACTCAAATCTTTATTTCATGAAAAAAAAAACATAAATTGACAAATTTTTATTCATTACATATTTAATTCATTTATTGTTTTCGCAATTTTGGCAAATTTTGGTTGTTTGAGAATGCTCATTACAGACGTTTTTGTTACAAATTTTACAACATTGCTTTTGCATTCTTGCTTTTTTTGAAGGGCAAATATAGCAACGTTTTCTTTTATTATTGTTGTCATTGCTACTTACAGGCAATACATCGTTGCGAATTTGCAAAATATCTGAAATTGCGCTTTGTGTCTCCATTCTCATGTGTGGTTTTTTCTGCCTTTTCAATATCATAGGTTCCACTAACTGCTCACAAAGTTCTCTGAGAAAAAGGTGTCGACGGTTAGACTTTCCGCTGTTCCATAAAGAATTTTGTTTTGTCCATATAATGTATGCTGCAATTCCTGCTGCATCCAACATATTCATAAAAAATGCAAGAGGCCAACGGTTCGTTTTGCGTTTTGTCATGTATTCATGTACAAGTTGGTCGAATGTATCAACACCACCCTTGGTTTCATTATAAAACATATTTATTTCTGAAATATTTTTTTCACCGTTTTTCAAAATATTGCATGTGTGATGCATTGTTGACAAAAAAATAACTGCCTTGCCGACTTTTGGAACATGTGAAGCAATAGTTATATTTTTCTGAAAGCCAAATATTGTAGATGAAACTGCTCTTTTTCTGTTGGGCAAAAATTCAGGCGGGATGCAAGCCTTATTTTTTCTCAAAGTTCCAACGATAGTGAGTCCTTTACCAAGAAGGTTTTCTGCTAATTCTTTACTTGTGAAATAGTTATCCATTGTTATATTTCGGTTTGTCCCGTAATAGGGTTCACAAAGTCGTTCAACGACATTTTTAGCAAGGCCAACACTTCTCGTATTTCCTTCTTTTCCTGTATAAGGAATTCCTCGAAGAGGATATGCGTTTTTGCTGTCACACAGCCACCAAATTTTTATGCCGTATTTGTCAGGCTTAGAAGGAAGATACTGAATAAAGCAACAGCGGCTTCGACATGGCATGAGTTGTTCATCGACAACTAAATATTCACTTGGCATATAATATTTACCTAAATTGTGATTAACCATATCCCAAATATTTCGAATAGGGGCCAACTTATCCCCTAGTCGTCGTGAGGATCTGGTCAATTTGTCATCGAAACGTATAAAACGCAATAATTCCTCAAATCTGCGACTTGACATACTTGCTTTGAAAATTGTTATTCCATAAAGCCGATCCCAAAATAAACGGTAATTTTGATTGTTTGATTTCATATGTCCTGCTGTCATAAGAAGTCCGAAGAAAGATAATAACTCATCATTGTCTAGTGCTTTCCATTTTATCGACTGATTAGCATATACCCTTTCCGCTTCTTGATTAGTATATTGGATTATTTGTGCACAAACTTCATTGGAAATGAACAGTCTGAAGCAATCAAGTATATTTTCCAAAGTTTTCCCTGAAGGCAATAAAACCTTATCAACTTTGCCTTTTATTTTGTTGGAAGATCGAATTTTCGAGGTTGGTGGGGGACTTTTCGACCATATAGTTCCATCTTTTCCTTTGTAAATTGCCATATTTTCTGTTGCGTCCTCAATATTTTCAGCGCCATCGTCTGAAAACTCATCTTCAATTTCCGAAGCAGAAAAAATATATTCTGATTCCGAATCAGAAGAAAAATCAGGAAGAACGAACTCTTCTTCTTCTTCAACAGAGTTTTCTAAAGCCTGTGCAATTTGTGTATCACTAAGTTTAGTTTTCGCCATTTTCTATAAAAAAATATGTTTTTTTGAATTATTTTCGATATGAGAATCTCGGAATTATGAATTTGTACTTACCAAGATAATCCAAACGAAATGACGAACGTTGTACCACTCAGCAATTATTGAAAATAAATACAAAAATTTTCGAACGTACATAAACAATGTCTATACAATGATCAATATTCCGTTAGAGATTATCAAAACAGACGGTAGTTATATCAACCGTTATGAGTTTTTTTTTTATATTATTACACAAGTTACTGACACAATCAACGTATTCTTTTTTATTCGAACCAAATTTGCATTGACATAAATTTTTGCAATTGAAATAGCATAACAATAACCCAAAAATATGAAGGAGCTCATTAGGCACATATGTGTAAATGTGTAACATTTATATTAAAAATTTTTTTTGAGATTAAATATATTTATATTTTGAAAACTAATAACACTAAATTAATTAAGGAACTTATATTGAAGAATACCAAAAAGATGAAAGACTTTTTTTTAAAAGCCATGAAGAAACTGCAGTCATGATATAGATTTGAGCCTCAGAGGCTCACTTGTGTGCTTTAGGGTTAAATGGTAAAGCACTTTAAATCACAATTATTTTTTAGCGTTGCCACCTTTAAAAAAATTATAGATGAATTTTTAAAGTAGTTAGATTATAAATACTAAAGCAATTTAGTATACAAATATTTTCAAATTAGGGTTGCCACCTATAAAAAATTTAATATCAAAACTCTTTAATAAAAAATTAATTATGGTGCCACCTATTAAAATAAAATTAGAATTAATTATTGTATTTAAACAGGTTAAATAATATATTTACACATTAAAACACTTGAACAAAGAAATTTTTTAGGGTTACCACCTATTTATTGTAAAAAATTAGATGTAATTATTTAAAGTATTTGAATATTATATTTAAAAATAAAAACTCTTCAATACAGAAATATTTTTAGATTTAGGGTTGCAGCCCTAAATGTAAAAACACTTCAGCACAGAAATATTTTTTTAAATTAGAATTGCTAACTATTTAAAAAACAAATTAGAATAAATTATGCAAAGTAGGTACAAAATATACTGAAATATTAGTATTACGCTGCCACCAATTTAAAAATACTAATAGGCCTATGAATAAGTTCGTGCGGTTTTTTTCGAAATTTGAAACTTTATTGACGTAAAATGGTTACAAATTTAATATTCAAAATATTGTCCATCGCTTACTACTACTTTTTCCCATCTTTCTGGCAATTCACGGATTCCCTTTGTGAAAAATTCGGTCGGTTTTGCCGCAATCCACGAATCGATCCATTTTTTGACTTCATCGTAATTACGGAAGTGCTGGTCAGCCAGGCCATGTTGCATCGATCGGAAGAGATAGTAATCGGATGGCGCAAGGTCTGGACTATACAGCGGGTGGGGTAGGACATCCCATTTGAGCGTTTCTAAGTATGTTTTGACCACTTGTGCAACATGTGGCCGAGCATTGTCATGTTGCAAAATAACTTTGTCGTGTCTATCGGCGTATTGCGGCCGTTTTTCTCGCAGTGCTCGGCTCAAACGCATCAATTGTCGTCGGTAGACATCCCCCGTAATCGTTTCATTCGGTTTCAGTAGCTCATAATACACAACACCCAGCTGGTCCCACCAGATACACAGCATAACCTTCAGGCCATGAATATTCTGCGCCGACGTCGATGTTGAAGCATGGCCAGGGTATCCATACGTTGCCCGACGTTTTGGATTGTCGTAATGGACCCACTTTTCATCGCCAGTCACAATTCGATGCAAAAAACCCTTTCTTTTGTGCCGTTGAAGCAGTTGTTCGCATGCCATAAAACGGCGTTCAACGTCTCTTGGCTTCAATTCATACGGCACCCAATGGCCTACCTTTCGGATCATTCCCATGGCTTTTAAACGTTTGGAAATGGTTGATTGATCAACTCCCAAAGTTTTTGCAACCTCTTCTTGCGTTTGAGCCGGATCTTGATCGAGCAATTCCTCCAATTCGGTATCCATGAACTTTGGCGGCGCACCCTCGCGTTCTTCGTCTTCCAAGCCAAAATCACCACTTTTAAAGCGTGCAAACCACTTCTGGCACGTTCGCTCAGATAGAGCATGCTCACCATAAACTTCCACCAAGATACGATGACTTTCGGCTGCTTTTTTCTTCATATTAAAATAATGAAGAAGAATTCCCCGCAAAAACACATTATTTGGCACGAAATTCGACATTTTCAAGTGTGGTAAAAATATTGTTGTTTACGCTTCAAATAAAAAACTTATACTGACGTTTGTGCCTTACGACAGTAGCTCTCCAATGAATGTTTGGAAATGTGGATCGATGGAATAATAATCAAGTTACGCCATCTGTTGTAAAACCGCACGAACTTATAAATAGACCTATTATATAATTAAATACCTAAATTGATTAAAATATTACAATAAAAGAAACGAACTAAAGGTATTTCGCCAATCCAAAGATATTTTTAATTAGGATTAAAAAAAATTTTAAAAATAAATATTTGGCGCGTACACTTCCGCCGAGCTTCTCCTCTTATTTGTGAGGTGCGTCTTAAGCTGACTCAGAACGTGAGATATTTCATAGCAGAAATAGGCTCGGAGGTTTGCCATTGCCTGCCGAGGGGTGACGGTTTTCTCAGAGCTTCGAACCTACATCTTCCGAATGGTAGTCACACACCAAGACATTCGGCTACGGCGGCCGCTTAGGATTGCCACACATCTAAAAAGGTAGAATTATTTTCACGCAGCACTTAAATAATATTAAAAATAAAAGATTTTAAATGAAACGGAAATAGATTGGGAAAGTTTTAGCTTGGGTTAGATAAAGTTACGGTGCGCGCCACCTTCCATGAGGGTGTAGAGAAATTGTTACTGCACTGTAGCGACTTAATAGCAGCTTGACTGTAAAGGTAGATACTGATCGGTTGCTCTACCCCAGGCGCGCCAGGTACCTAACCCAAAGCGCAGCTTCTTTTATAGGTTAGTTCAGCTTGAAAGACACTGCAGTGGTCAGTGGTTGCAGTTGCTGTTCAAAAAAATTATTTATGCAATAAAGTGCAATAAAGTAGCTTTTCCAAGGTTTTGATTTATTTCCTTGTTCTGTTTCGAAAATTCTCTAAATATGCTCATTTCTCCTCTCCCGTAATGATTTAACCCTATAAGAGCGCCCGCAAAATAGCTTTGCATAAGTTTAACCACCAACAACAAAGCATTGTCAACTACACTCCTACTCACATCTGCACACACCCAAACAGCTTTCGATGCGGCGCCTGCCAAGACAGCTGACAATGCCGCTGTCTCACAGTTGACTGCATTTTGCCACCCATAATTTCGGACTAATAAAGAAAACTGAAACTGCAAATTTATTTTTAATCGGTTTAAAAGATCCACATTCCCTTGCACAGTAGACAACCCTCCCGCTGATGTGCAAGTGCCCACTCGAATGCTGGCGCCTTGTGCGAAAAATGCACTTGCAAACTATGCGCGCCACAGCAGTTCTTAAGATTACCAAAAGAACGCTACAATTTTCACTGCAAAAACTTTTCAAAAGCTTCGTGGGGGAAACTGAACAGTTTGTGTTGCAAATTTTGTTGGCACTAGTGTGGTTGTTATTGGAGCTCTTATATGTTTTAAGCAACGCCCCGCCAACAATATCGCCTTCATTTAGTTTTTTAATTCATCTACGAAATGAGGGAAAATTAAGACAACGCTTGAGGGAGATAAATGAGCGATTACTCGAGTAGAAATAAGAAGAAGAAATGAAGAAAAGTCGGTGGTACGGCCGTTAGAGGTAATACATACATACAATGCAATGAGATGAAATGAGATGAGATGCATGAGCACTCTTTAGTTGGCAAAAATAAAATTGGGGGCAGGCATTCTCAAAAACGTGGCAGCAGCCAAAGTTAAACTATTCATGGCGAAAGTTTTGTCGGCGGTCGCCTTGGTTGAATGCCAGGCACCTTCTTGGCAGCACAACTCATTTGGCCGTATTGCGCAAGGATATCGTTGCTGACTTGCTGCTGTGTTGCATGTGTAGAAAATTCAAGCATATTTATGCTCAAGTGTATGTACACACATACTTTTCCGTAGTATGAAGATGTGTATGCCGGCTCTTGTTTACATTGCTCTTTACTGTTCTAGCAGCTGCAATGAAAATCCGATCAGCTACTCAAAAAAACTTTTCTCATTACAAAATCGCTTGCGCTACGTACGCACGTACGTACGTATGTATGTATGTGTGCACTGACATGCGAGCCATTAGAAAATTTACACAAACATACTTAGAAGCATCTTGAATTGAATGGTATAGAATTAATAATTATTTCACTTGGCTTTAATATTGCTTGTGTAACACTGTGCAACACAAAATAAAAAAATACTAACAAGGCAGTGAATTCTGGAGAAAAAAATAGAGTGGGCTTATTTATTTATTTATTTTTTTTTTTTTTTTGCGAATGAGGGGACTTAAAATGCCTAATGCATCAACAAAGTTGCCGGTGCAGCGGTGATATGTCCGAAGACTAAAATGCTTCCCCTCGTTTGGAACCGTCGCCCATCCTGGAACCGCTTTCACATTACTTCAGAGTGGTGTTTCATCTTCCTCATTACAAAGGTCTATGCTTGCGTGCCTGTGTCCAGGTACCGCTTTTTTATCCGCAGATTTTTTTCCGCGAAACCACTGATGATGTTCCACGTTTTCTCGCTACTTAACATCTTTTCGATTACGTTTTCAGTGGTTAAGTAGCCGATAGCATTCACCAGCGTTCGACATTCTCGTTCCCAATGCATGCATTGGAGCGAGGTGTGTTCAGCGTCGTCTTCGGGGGTGTCCCCGTATATGCATGTGGGTGTTCGCCTTTCTTTATTTTGAATAGGTATGTCTTCTCCAAAGTTCCTGCTGTACTACGTAGCATCGACTTTTATTAGCTTAGCCGTCCATTTGCCTCGTGCTTCGTCCCTCTAGCGGTCTTGCCATTGTTTTAACGTTTCATCCCTTAATTCGTGCGCTGCAGGTTTGCTAATTTCTTCTTCTATCCTCTCGTTATTTAATGCTAGGCTAGTAAATCTATTGCCGAGTCTTGGCCACTCGGCAAAGAACGGCTCTGGACCCACAGCGAGTGATTGAAGAGATAAGCATTCATCTAAACGAACTATACACTGCGATTGACTTGACTTGAGCGCAATCGCGGAAACCAATAGCAGATGGTCTCCGGCTACCAACTGCAGGGTCTACTGAATCTGAAAAAGACCAAATGTCTGCTTGAACTCAACTGATCAACTACCAGCGTCTTCATAAATATTACAACGAGTAACTGCACTATTGGCAGCCAGTAGAATGGGTGTACCTCATAAAGACTTTTGCAGGGGCTGTGAATATGAAGAAGAAATTGATTCGGTACAAAAAAGCCATGCCAAACATCTTGGCGATTATTTCTTCGAAGACCTGGGAAATTTACAAAGTGTCTCACTGGAGGGACAAGTGATTCTTTACCTGAAACTGTTTATTGGGCTTTCGTCATGCAAAAGATCTACCATCTGAGGCCAATATATTAAATTTCGACTCATCACTGAAAATGACGGTATTCAGTAACTCTGCTCTTTTTTGCGAAATTTAAGCGACAAGCTTTATGTTTTTGGCTGATGTACAGTTTCTAGAGTGGCACTCGGCCATGAAAATCATGTGACAGCATGAGATGGCGTATTTTTGATGCACTACTTGATTTATGAAGTAAATTCTCAGTATCATCAGCTAAAATTTGTGCCGAAAACATGGTGTTTTCATTTATTTTGCTTATGGCCCACCTTCCGTCACTTGCAGTAAGGATTTTGTTTCTAGCCACTCTTCCCTTGTTCATTACCCTGTTCTCTATCACAATTCTACGACCTATAGCTGTACTGTAGATGATGGTACTTTCATTATTTCAGCTATTGAACCCTGTATTTTGCCTCCTTGGCTTATTTCCGTTTCGTTTTCCATTTTAGCTTATTTCTGGCATTTAATACGGATTTTGAACTTTTGCAAAATAGGAGACTTATAATAGAATTTTATGAGAAATAATTTTTTGGTACATTATGACTCGCTATCTATGTATTAGTACATTTGGCCCTTTCTCGCATTAGTGACAAAAAAGGCCCCTCTAATGAGCAGTTAAAGGGTTAAAACGTTCCAGAAAAATTTTCCACATTATTTTTTACATCGAAATGATGAGTACATCCTACACCTAAAACGTAAAGGTCACATGGTTTTACAAGCCAATTTACCATAAGAATTTTCAAAATGGTGAAAAAAAGAAAGGGGATAAAAATATCCAGTGACCACAACATTATTAAGGAAGTCAGAGAGAGATGTATGCAGGGCGCACGTATTGCAGGTTGCATTAGGGATGTTGTATGGTGGAACAAATATATATATGACCACTGAAAGCAAGACGCGTATATACAAGACTGTAATAAGACCAATCCCGACCTATGGCGCCGAAGCACGAGCTGAAAACGCAAAAACAAAACAGCTACTGCGTACAGCTGAAATGCAAGTTCTACGATCCATCGTAGGAAAAACACGTCTTGACTGCATTAGAAACGAGGTCATTCGTGACGAAACTGGCGTTATTGACGTAGTGAAATTTATAAGAACAAGAAGACGAGCTTCGAATGATCACGTTTTTACAGCTAGTGACGACAGAATTATCCGAATAGCGACAGACTATGTACCACATGGAAAGCGTGGACCTGGAAGACCACCAAAGAGATGGCGCGAAAGCTGGATTTCGACATCAGCGAAAGGACAATAACATTTCGTCATTTTGATAATACTTTGTAATTTATAACTATGTAACTGTGTGAAGAAAAACAGGTGAAAACCTATAATAAAAGAATAAGAAGAAGTGAAAACAAAAAATCCAGCCGTCAAATTTCAGACAATATATTTATATATATATGTATATATATACTCTTTTTTGTGCTCTCCTCTCCAGAATCCTTTGCCCAAACTTGTTGTTGTGGAAAAAGTTTGGTTTTGTCGTACAGTGTAATACAGAGATTGCTGTAATAGATAACTCATCGTGTTTTGAAAAATTGCACATTTAAGAGGAATAATTAATTTTAGGAGTTCAGTAGCTCGTAGTCAATTGCTTTAGTTCAGCTTGATTTACTGAATTGATGCTTCACTACTTAGAGTTACGAATATAAAGGAGAAATAAGAGCTCAATCAATATGTTTCAAATCAACCAGATCGGAAAGCGCAATTTATAATATGCAAGCTTTCGAATCAATGCTCTAGAATATTCCATTAGTGATGTAACGGTTTGCAAGTTATTCCCCAACTTTTGGTGTTGGTGCCAATGGTGAACGACGGCTCGCAGACAATTGGACGCTCAGCAAAGTGGCAAAGTAGCAGCGTCAAAACAGCAAATCTTCGAATTTCACGCCCAGGGTGAGTAAAAATAATTTTAAATAACTGAAAGGTATCAGCTCAAATGCCTTTGAAAACATATGTAAGTAAAACAAGAAAATCCCAATTCCATCCTTCTAGTACGAGTTCTGATTCGATAACCACGGATTAAAATATCATTGAGGAAAAAACGAGACGATCAAGATCCAACTCACAGTACAGACCGCAATAAGTTTCATTATCTTTGTGTCTGCTTACTCAAACAGACATGAGAATCGCTTCAGATAGTAAATGGTTTTCCAAACAGAGGTGTTATTTTGATATTCAAAGAAAAACACTATTTTTTTAATATAAATGAACGGATGTTTATTTCATTATAAAGAGGAATATATGCCGTTAATAGTGGAAAATAACATCAGGCAAACGACCACCACGACCACGCTTACAGGACAATATCCTTCTCATGATATTTTCCATAACCGAATTGCAAAGTGGCTGCCCTATCTCCTCGATAGCCTCACGAATTCCATTGAGTTACTGAATCGACCCTGGGCTGTTGGTGTAGACCTTCTCTTTCACGTGGCCCCCCAGAAAAAAGTCACAAGGTGTTAAATCACAAGATCTTGGTGGCCAATTGTGATCACCTCTTCGAGAGATAACACGGTCGGGACACTTTTCACGTAAAAGATCAATGGTTTCAATACTTGTGTGGCACGTAGCGCCATCTTGTTGAAAATAAACGTTGTCCAGATCAATACCGTCCAATTCCGGCCATGAAAAATCGTTAATCTTAAGTACGGCTGAAGTAGCAATCACTGAGACAACTCTAACTCTTACACCAAAATAGTGGCCCTAAGTGATGCCATAATTTGATTATTCCGCTTTGAATAAATCCAGGACCCCAGAAGAATATTATAAGCCCGTTTAATTTAATATTCGTAATCTGGTTTAGAGAGTGGGTGCACCAATATGTCAAAGATTGCGTCACGCAGTTCGTGGCAGCAAAAGAAAAGATAAGAGATCACCTCTTTCTCCTATCATTTTTGCAGCTTTGACAGATTTTGTAAAAGGCACGCAAAGACTTTCTGCAAGATTTCCTATTAAGTAGTGCCCAGTGAGTGGAAGATCCACCATCGATAAGATATTGACAATACGCCAAGTCTAGGAAAAGGCCCATGAAAGGAGAATCGGCACACACCTTCTTTTTGTCGATTTCACAGCTACATTCGATAGTACGAAAAGAAGTTGCCTATGTGCCGCAATGTCGGAGTTTAGTTTCCGCTCAAAACTAATACAGTTATGCAAAATTACTTTGCTCAATAGTACCAGCGCTGTCAGAATTGGAAGGGACCTCTCAGAGCCGTCTGATACCAAACGAGACAGGGTGACTCGCTGTCGTGTGACTTCCTTAACCTGATGTGGAAGAGGATCGTGCGAGCCACAGAACTTAATCGCTCAGGTACAATTTTTATAAGAGCATACAATTGTTGGCTTATGCCGATGATGTCGACATCATCCGTCTTAACAACCGCGCTGTTAATTCTGCCTTTTCCAAGCTGGATAACTAGGCAAAGCAAATGGGTCTGGTGGTAAACGAGGTCAAAACGGAGTACCTTCTGTCTTTAAACAAACAGTCGGCGCACACGCGCATCGGCACCCACGTCACTGTTGACAGTTATGAAGCCACGTTTATCTAGAATCCACGGATAGTAATGTCAGCCTTGATATCCAACGGAGAGCTACTTTGGACTAAGTAGGCAACTGAGCAGGAAAGTCCTCTCTCGACGAACAAAACTAACACTCTACAAGACTCTCATCATGTCCGTCCTAACGTATGGCGTAGAAGCTTGGACGGTGACAACATCCGATGAAGCGACGCTTGGAGTGTTCGAGAGAAAGATTCTGTGGGAGGTTTTGGACCCTTGCACGTTGGTGACGGCGAGTATCGCAGGCGATGGAAAAATGAACTGTATGAGGTTTACGGCAATATAGAGATAGTGCATGGAATAAAGATCCTGCAGCTCCGTTGGCTGGGTCTTGTCATCTGAATAAATGTAAGCCCTCCGGCTCTGAAAGTATTTGATGCGGTAACCGCTGGTGGTGGCAGAGGAATAAGAAGGCCTCCTCTGCGTTGGAAAGATCAGGTGGAGAAGGACATGGCTTCACTTGGTGTGTCCAACTGGCGCCGGTTAGCACGAGAACGAAACAACTGGCGCGCTTTGTTAGACACGCCCATAACCTCGTAAGCGGTTACCGTGCCAACTAGGAAGAAGAAATGCCCAGTGAGCACTCCGCCGCTAGTAGATAGTTTCTCCCTTTGGAAGAGTACTTACCTAGAGTTCATTTCCCTTCGAGTTTGCGTCAGCTCTGCCTTGAAATACAGCTAACAGTGCATTGTTTCAAAACTCTTAAATGAGATCTCAGCAGCCGAAAGAAATTTTTAAATACCGTTAGAAGGAAAACTGAAGCCAATGTGGAAGCAGACGCAAAAGAGAAAACCCTTAGAATGCGGACGAGGAAACTTTTTGAGAACCAAAGGTTGGAGTGAGTTTGAGAGTAATTGGGGATATAAGAAATAAAAAGTGAAAAAATAAAGAGTAATTGGGGATATAGGAAATAAAAAGTGATGTATTAAAGTTGTGAGTTGGTGCTCGTACTGAGTAGTGGCTCTGTACTTTATTTAATTTGGATTTCCATTGGCGATAGACACACTGCGTACTCTAAATTTTTCGCGACAGGTTTAATTTCGTGGAGCTGTTTTAAGAAATGTCCTTTACGGAAAAGCACACTTAAGTGAAACATTAACTATTCCACATTCTAAATGGAACTTTGTGAGAAAAAGGTTTTGATCGTACCCTTGATTGGCGACACTTCAATGTTTTGTATACATGTTGCCCCCAATTCGTTCATCATAAAATAATTGCTTATAAGTAAACCCTACAATTGGCGGCTAGGCGCTTGAGATTCCTTAGCGTGCCCTTTGTGGATGACTTGAAGAAAATCTCCAGCCTAGATCCCTTTTCTCTCCTTCACTTCAGCAACAGCACTGGATGGCTGTAGAAGGTTTCTCTCTTCCCTATATTCTCTTTTCTCTTCCACATTATGGTATCAAAACGGCTCGAAGTGCAACTTGAAGTGTACCTGGGGTACTCTTGCCATCTTACCTACCCTACCATCTTACCTACCGTACCTAATAGGAGGGCCCCAGGGAAATCGCAGACGGCTACTGTCATTGGTTGCTGACTCTATAATCCTGTATGCAGCACCAATCTGAGTGCTAATCTAGGCGAAGTCACCCAGGCATACAGGCGAGGCGCGCTGCGTGTAGCTTGCGCGTATAGAGCGGTGTCTGATGATGCAATCTGCGTAATAGCGAGAAAGATACCCCTAAGCCTCTTGGCAGATGAAATGTTTCGGCTTTCTAACAGACAGAGAACACGGCCCACACCAGGAGAAAAAGCAGCGGAGCGACTGCTGACAATAGGCCGGTGGCAGCAACGGTGGGATGAATCACAAAGCGGACATTGGACCTACAAACTCATACCACGTGTTGATGAGTGGTTAATGAGAAAACATGGGGACACAGTTGCTCAGCGGACATGGGTGTTTTCAGGAATACCTGCACCGATTTAAGCTCGCAGACAGCCCTTTTTGACCAAACTGCCGAAATACAGACGAAAACGCAGAACACGTCATGTATTATTGCGATTGCGGTTTAGAGAGGAACGAGCTATGCTGGAGCAAGCCCTGGGTCATCAACCGTCCCCCAGCACCTTCATACGAGATATGTGCGCAACCAGTGGTAAAAGGGAGGCGGCGCAACCGTTTGCAGGTACGTTTATGACGCGACTTCGCCATATTGATTGGGAACGCAAAGCGTTTCAGCAACAGAGAAGGCGAACAGTCTCTGACGAACCGACAACAAGCACAGACGTTTGAGTGAAACACTCAATACAGTATCATACAGAAGACAAGACGGTAGTGAGTTAATATAACACTACTGCAAGCTTTCCGATGCCTCCTATACTTTGGAACGACCTATAAACATAGTGGGAGTAATTGGGACTATCGACGGTGTATAGTCTTTATACGCCTACAGGAGAAGAACCTGGACGCAGGTACCTGTTGTGTCTTCGGATATAAACGCGGCTCTACCCAGAAGTTGTACTTTTTGTGGTCACAGGGTAGAACTAGCCGAGGTGGAGGGTTGTTATAGCATTAGTGGGAGCGTGCCCCACATACGATTGGTGTGATGGCACCTTTAAGATGTTTCTGACATTTTGATTTGAACCTCCTTAAAAACAAAAAAAAAAACCAAAAAACAAAAAAAAAAAAAAACCTACCCTACCTAAACCCCACAATTTGTTTACTATCTACATTTTTTTGCGCGCTACTGTACTAGTAAGCGTTGGCATACATACTTACATACATATTTATTTATTTACAAATATTCGCCGTGATGCCAACAGGAGCTTAGCATTCAGTAAAAATGAGTTGAGTGCCAAAATGCGCCACAGGCTGTGCAACATTACATCCGCTACCAGTAAGCCATTTCCCGCTGCTAAAGCAAAAAACCAAGTATCCTAAGTATATTTACAGCAGCAGAAGTTGAATATTGCACCATCATGCAGGTGAGCAATCGTGAGCGAAATTTGTATTTTAATATTGCTTACAGCTCGCTATAGCAAGAAGAAGCTCCACGTAATCGTCAGTAAGGAAAAATATGAAGCTTAAGATTCTGTGAAGCGAAAAATTATATACTTTTATATATTTATTTTTATGTGCACATACGTACTTCCTCCCAGGATGTCAGAGATCAGAACCTATAAACCAATGGAAACCCACACAGCGAAGGAGGAGGGCCATGTGAAATACGAAAGCTAAGTGGGTGGCAAAATCATTGGCGGCAAGAATTTGATTAGGAAGCTTTGCAAATGCGACGAAGATTATATATTTAAATGTGGTACGTAAATGTGTGTGGTTGAAGTTTATTAAGAAGGATATTTCAAATCAACTGCAACAGCAATTCTGGCAAAACATTGAACACACACGCACACATGCAAGTGCGATTACGGGTATGCGAGAGAAACTGTCAAGTATACACCGCTAATATTGTTTATATATGCATGTACTCGAATGTATGTATGTATGTATGTATATACATGTAAATGTATACATTACATTTTTACCAACCTGCCTTCGGCTCAATACCCACATTTCAGTCACCTACCACAAAACTTCGTAGGTTTATATTGAAACCTGCAATATACAAATTGCTCGCTGTGAGCACAAATTGACAGGCGATGAGTTCTGCTCCTGCCATATATCCACGTGTAGTCGCTGTAGATGCGTGTAAATGAATGCATGATGTGGTGGAATCACATTGCGTTGAGAATTCGGTGCTCGTCGCCACAGTTAATGCCACCGAACGCCAACGAACAAGCAGTTGTGGTATTTAAACTTTGCAGTCATATAAAATTGTGAAAAAAGTGAGTGTGGAAAGCCAGTTGTAAGGCAGGCGCATAAATTTGCAGCACATAATGCCAACTCATTGCTGTGGCTGTAAGGCTGCCAAGTATTAAGCTTGCAGATACAACGGAATTATGATACAAATTACATGGCATAAATTGAGTCACACGTATTGCACAGCGAACCAAATTAACTCAGATGAATCTCAGGCTTACACGCGGAAATTGTAAGCAGCGACCTTTTAATTGAGAGTTTCTTATCATCGCTAGCAACAGTATCTGAAGCGCATGCGATAAATATCCAATTGTGGCTCTGCTGTTCTTGCTACGAATTCCCCGGTTCAGGATTCGCATTCGTACTCCAGCAGCGAATATCTGCAAAGATATCTATCTGCTAGTTTCAGTAATCACTTTATTTCGAATAGGTGTAGAATTAGCCCAGATTTCCTAGTCCAATGATAGGACTGCTACCTTTGCTAGCATACAGCTACTGCTTAGCCTATGGGCATGCCATTGATGCACGTCTATAGAGCGTGCCGTCTGATACTAGACAGACATTCGCTGTGGCCACCACTAGCCTGTGGGCTAGATTTTATTATTATTATTATTATTAGAAGGCCATTACGCACTGCGACCAGAGCTGATCTATTGTGAAAGGCCTATTTTAGTAGCCCTAGAGTTTTAGGCTTTTTTTAAATTTTAGCACAATTTTGGGTTTGTTGTTCCAAAGATTGCATGGAGATACTACGATACCACCAAGGTGATGAAGTCTATGTCTACCCAACGCATGACATTCACTGAGCTTTCTATGGCCATTTTGCAAAAGCGGCAGGCATTGGTCTCAGATAGACCAATATTATTTAGATGATACCTCAGGCTGCAGTGACCTATAAGGTATCCTGTTAAAAGACTCAGATCTACTCTGCTTAGTGAGAGAAGTTTGTCAGATATTCCTTTGTTGGGACTTAGGAATAGTTTGGCTTGACGCTGACCGGCACAGTTTAGCCAGTGTGCGGCAAATTTCCTTTCTTCCCATTTCCTAAGGAAACCATTAATGTGGCCTTTTGTGAGTCCACAGAAAGGCTCAGAACCAGTAAGTTGCATATTTGCTCCTTGTTTTGCAAGGTCATCAGCCATTTCATTTCCCTCATGTCCTTCATGTCCCGGAATCCAGCTTAATGTTACTATGTTGAGATTTCCTAACGTGTTGATAAGGTTTAGGCAATCATTTACCAATTTAGAGGTGATAGTTGTTGATAGAAGCGCTTTTAGAGCCGCTTGGCTATCTGAAAGTATGTAGATGTGAGTACTTCTCATTTTACTGCTAAGGCATTCTCTCACACATATTTCAATGGCATGTATTTCTGCCTGGAATATTGTTGGGTAGGATCACATCGGAATAGATTTTTTGATTTAAGCCCATTGATTTTAATGCACCAGATTTTGCGAAGAGTGCTGGCAAACGTCCTCGGTGTCGTCCCCACGCCAGATAGCCTGGTAATGCAAACGGCCAAACTTGAAAGAGAAATGGGAAGCAGTAAAAAAGTTTGCAGCAAGAATTGTAATAAAACTCCAAAACCTAGAATGAGAGCGCAAGGCGAAAACAAGGCGAATGCAACTGAGCTAGAACTTCTAAGCTAGATGCGTCACCCAAGCAGATTTGATGTTGGGATGACTCTATTTACGAACAGATGGCAGGCACGAACGCCTGAGATACGCCTCGAGACAAACCGTTACAGACGACAAGTCGATTTCGAGCAATAGTATTGCAACTTTCTTATACCGCCTCGGTCACAAAATAGTTGTGGAGGCTATTGAGAGCGTGTAACCTCCATACGCAACTAGAAGAGGAACTTGGACACAGGTACTTGGTGTGTCTAAAAGGCATAAACATGGCTCCACCTTGACAAGATGTTTTTAGCAGTCCCAGGGTGGAGTCAACCGAGAGGGAGGAATGCTATAGTGTTAATGGTAGCATACCCTACATACCATTGGTGTAACAGCACTTTGCTGATGTCTCTGACATTTTCGATTTTAACCTCCTCCGACACAAAGAAAAGCAAAAGCGAACCTGTGGGCAGACACTACGAACTATCTTGCGACAGCTAAGTGCTAGAGTAACAGCCATACTGCAATCCACTGCAGATTTGGATCTGATCAAGGCGCAATAGGTCAGAAGTAAAATACCTAAACTCATTTGACTATACCACTATTTGGCATTACTGTATACTGCTGCATTACTTCGAAACGCCGGCCACGAAACACCAGTTGAAAGAAAACGTTTTTTATAATAGCGGTCGCTCCTCGAGTACGTCGGCCCATCTTGTTCTCGGTTTTTCTCTTGCTCTAGGGTTGAATGCTCTGGCTTCTACAATTTTTTTCTGCGCCCTCGTATCGTCTTTGTCCATTCTTGTTATAGCCATCTTAACCGATGCTTTCTGATTGCCTCAAACATTCTTCTAAGTATTTTTCGTCGACGGTTTGCTGTTTTGCTTTCTCTGCCTCAATTAGCGTCCACGATTCAGCTCCATAGCATACGACTAGTCTAATGATGGTTTTGTACAGAATCAATTTGCATTGTCTGTTTGGTAGTTTCGGTGTGAAGAGCTTGAATTTTCTCATCGATGGTGCGAATTGTTCAGTTGTCTCTACTCAATGTGAAGCCTAAATAGGTAAAGGATTCTACGGTTTCAAAATCGCCAATTTTCAGTTTGTCTGATGTTGGCTTATTTTGTCTGGACAACATCATACATTTCGTCTTATCTTCGTTGAGTATAAGGTCGACTCTAGCAGCTGCAGCTTGAATATCCGCGAAGGTTTTGGATAGGGCGTGGATGGTTTTGTTACCAATTGCTATGTCATACGCATATGCGAATAATTGATTAGCTCTGATCTTTCCAACGCAAAGGAGGCCTTCCTCTTGCTCTACTACCACCAGCTGGTACCGCATCGAATACTTTCAAAGCCGGAGCGTTTGTATCCATTCGGACGACATGACCCAGCCAACGTAGCCGCTGGATCTTTATTCGCTGCGCTATGTCTATGTCATCGTAAAGCTTATACAGCTCATCGTTCCATCGCCTGCGATATTCGCCAGTGCCAATGTGCAAAGGTCCAAAAATCTTGAGCAGAATCTTTCTCTCAAACACTTCAAGCGTCGTTTCATCGGATGTTGTCATCGTCCAAGCTTCTGCGCCATACGTTAGGACGGGCATGATGACGGCCTTGTGGAGTGTTAGTTTTGTTCGTCGAGAGAGGACTTTACTGCTCAGTTGCCTACTTAGTCCAAAGTAGCACTTGTTGGCAAAAGAAATTCTACGTTGGATTTCAAGGCTGACATTGTTATCGCTGTTAATGCTGGTTCCTAAATAAACGAAGTCTTCGCATATAGTAATCTCTCCGCAAAAGCTCTAATCTCGCCAGCATTCACCAGATCTTTAAAGTACTCGACCCAACTTTTTACTAGCTCCTGTTCCTCCATAAGTGTATCTCCATTTTTGTTCTTCCATATATTTGCTCTCGGTCGAAATCCCCGTTTTCCTGTCTTAACATTGCTGTAAAATTTGAGAGTTTACTTACAATTGAAATTTACAAGGGGAATCTATTAAAGCTGGTATCTGTAAATCAGCTGAGTTATTTTTTTTCCTTCGCCGTGTTCAAGTGGCTGTCAGCCCAGAAAGGAACAAAGCGAATTCATTCTTTGTTTTCTACTTTGCCAATATTTTGCTTTGAGAATCAAACGTACAAAACATTGTTGTTGCTCTAATGCCGCCACCTTTGATGAAAACGCCTTGGAAATTTATGAACAAATTTTTTATCTAATTTTTCTCGTTCCTCTTTTCTTTCTTTGGCACAATTTCGTTACTACGCGCCTTCTTTCGATGTATGTTTTTTCAGCGACTCGAGTTTCCTCAGCAGCCATTTCTTCCTTGTCTAATTTTTTAAGTCAATCATCTCCTTTCATTTTTTGTCGAACTATTCAAAGTTTTTATTCTCGATTTCGCATCCAAGTATAGATTCCGCTACGGTTTTGATTGAATTCTTTGAGGTTTTCCATTCCTCTTCTATGTACTGATGAATTTTTTTTGTCTCCTTAATTCTTTGTAAAGATGGAAGGGGTATTTTGTACATAAGAAAGACCAGGTGGAATAGGACTCAATTAATGCTTCCCTCCAGTCCATCAGGTTAATCGTAAAAGAATAATAGACAGTGAGCCCAAATAATATTAACATTAATATCTTTTTCTTCAAAAAGAAGTAACAGTAGTTTTTTTCCTAGTTTAGTAAATTTTTTTCTGCTTCAAAAACATCTCTGATCTGCGTACTTTGAAGCTGTGAATTTGTCGCAAGCCCTATATTTTTCCTCTATCATTCAACCTGCGAGTGGCTGTTAATGACTGGCAGCCATGCGACAGAAGAGCAGCAGCTATACAAACACAGCCAAGTGCACGACTAAAAGATTAAAGACTAAATTCAGCCAGGCGTGTTAGGGCTGGCATCAACACCAACAACAAGCAAGAAGCGGCGTTGTGACAAGCAACAGGCAACAGACAACTGACACTAACTGGCTACCTGGTGCCATTACATAGACCGTACAGCTTGTGGCAGTTAAGCCGACACGTAGCATGAGTGAAGTGACTAGGCTAATAACAACAACAACAGCAGCCAGAGTGTTAATATTTTTATGCCTAACCTAGGCTCGGCCGCACTTTACACTTCTGGTAGCCACTGCTACTCACTTGGATGGTTGGTGACGGTGAAGCAGAAATGGTGAAACGAGAAATGAAGAGGTGGAGATAAAATGGCTGCCAGGCAGTACAGAAAGTAATGCGAATGCTTACAACTACGTGCGTGTGTATCTCGGTGTTAATATATATGTATGTATGTATGTATGCAGGTATCTTATTGAGCGGCGTAAGTCTGGGAAGCGGGCAAAAATATTTAAGTGCAGTGTTCGTGTAGTTAGCTGCTGTTGCTGTTGTCACGGCCGCATCACCTGGGCACCGAAAATTGCTTTTCTAGTTAATTAATAGTTGATCAATAATTTACAGCATAGTTATAGGCTTTTTAATTAAAGAGGTTATGAAAATTGCGTTTGACATACGTCCCTGTGCTCAGCATCGATTTAACGTCCAGCTCGTAGTGCCCCAAGACATGGGCAGGTGAGCGTGAAATTATAAAACTTTACAAAAGGTTACAGTGCGCTGATAATGTTTTACTGTAGATAACAGAGAAAAAATAACATAGGTATAACATACACTGCGTTAAATAAATACAGCACCAGGACTTATGAGAAGTTTTGATAATTTGTTTGAAGCTTATTAAATTGGATTAATTTTTTTATTTCTTATTTTTCAAGTTCTTGTTTTTTAAGTTCCTATTTTTCCATAGTCGTAAAAAAACTACCAAGTTTTTAAAAAAAAATTAAAAAAATTTTCATCAAAATTTCACACTTTCTTTTTATTTTCAAAAAATTCAACAACTTTTCCTCAAAATTTTTAGAAACATTTGGAGTATGCAGTTTATAGCTCATTAAATGTTGCGCAAGGTGTGTCAAGTTCAGGTTTGCACATTTTTCCATATAACAAATGTTCGATATTTTCTTTCCATGGAGAAAAACATATTGCACCTTATTATAACAAAATTCAATGGGTTATAAAACACTGCGCCCGAAATTTTTCTAAAAATTCTTACTAAAAGTTTTGATTAAATTTTAGAATTTTTTTTTTCTTGTGGTTTTCTCACCAGAAATTTTTGTAAAAACTCTGATTTAGCAACAAATTTTGGAGGTTGGATTTAGATGGTTTTTGTAGGATAGTAAAATATATTTTCATAAAAAACAAAGAAGTTTTAAGTTTTTTTTTTTTGGTTTTCCGACCAGAAATTTTTCTAGTGTAGGATTTTTGTTAGTATTTTTTGAAGTGAAACTTCTTAGGCGTCGGTGGACAAGCGAGAATGGAGAGTAAAATTTCAAGGCCATGCAACGTTTCGGGCATTTTCGTTCCACGAGAGGGAACAAGTATATAACGTAGAGGAAAAGGAGAGAGAGAGTTATACCTTAAATATATCTTAGATACATTTTAGGCTATTTTTCCCGAGTTGTTCCTTGTGGTTGCCAATTTCTAGTGAAGAATAACACTGCCTACTTTTTGGCGCTTGTTTGTTAGTGCAAATTTGTAGGAAATATATTTTTGGTGCCTACTTCGGGCGTTATATTTCCTTGGTGCCTACTGTTTGGGCGGCCGAATGGATTGGTGCGTGACTACCATTCGGAATTCACAGAGAGAACGTAGATTCGAATCTCGGTGAAACACCAAACTTAAGAAAAACGTTTTTCTGATAGCGGTCGCCCCTCGGCAAGCAATGGCAAACCTCCGAGTGTATTTCTGCCATGAAAAAGCTCCTCATAAAAATACTGCCGTTCGGAATCGGCTTGAAACTGTAGGTCCCTTCATTTGTACAATAACATCAAGAGGAGGAGGAGCTCGGCCAAATAAGAGGAGGAGCTCGGCCAAACACCCAAAACGGGTGTACGCGCCAATTATGATATATATATATACTGTTTGGGGCGTTTTTTGGTCCCAATTTTTTTGCGTTTCTTTGGTGCCTACTTTTTGGCGCTTATTTCCGTTTCCTGGCTAGTGCTATCCATTTCGGCGTCGCTTTTATTGGTATTGCCTTGCGGTAATTTGTGACGTTGCTGCGGTACTGGAATCTTTGCGTTTGTACGGGTGATAAACGCTCGGAGTAGTGCGCGTTGTTGCCATGGCTTGTATCCGGCGTTTACCTACACCGGTGACCCATATCCGTTTTTTTGTAAATTTTGTCTATTTGTATTCTCTGCAAATGGTGTGAATTTATTTAGATATATTTTCTTTCCCCCTCCCTCCCTCTCTCCCTCTCTCTCTCTCTCTCTCTCTCTCTCTCTCTGGTCTCTCCCTCTTTCCTTGTCTGCCTTGAAAGTTTCACTTCTGTTATGTGTACTACGCTACACGCACTTTTATTTGTTTTTTTTAATTTGATCAAATTTCCGAGCTTTAATTAAATGGTTTTTGTAGGGGAATGAAATATATTTTTATAGAAAAACTTACCCGTAAGTCTCTGTGACGTAGTTATTTGACGCAGAGTATAACAAAAATGTCAAAAATGGATGTAAAGTAAAAGTATGAGTGCCTGCCACAGTCGCACGAGCTGATGTACAGTTATATATATGAAACCTCTGTTTCGTCGGTAAGCGCATTGCAATGGCTTAATTACAGTTGTTGTTGCTGTTGTAGTATTTCCTATTTAATATTAACTAACTAGCATGTAAGTAGTTTACGGAGCGGCAGTTTGAGGAAATTGAAAATTTTACACCGCATTGCGACATAAAATTTTGCCATTTTCAATTTACCAAACTGCTCGCACACCAACTTGCCAATTTGAACTTTGACCTGCGGTTATGCACATTGAAGGTGCCAACGTTTTCTACCTTTGGTTGAACTTAATTAACATCATAATTTGTTATTAATTTACTAGCAAATTATCAGTTAATTGCAAAATGCAGTGCCGAAACAAATTTCCATGGGAAATGCGCCTAAATTTAGGCAGCGAATGTGCGTTGGTGTGCATGATGGCACTAAACCAATATTCGGATGTTTGTGCACACACAATGGGAAATACATTTAATTTCAAATTAAATAATAAACCGCAACTTAACTTCTGTAAAATGTATCTTGTTTTCCTTTGAAGGAGTTAAAGATCCCACCGCTGTTAGGAAATCTTCGTGTGTTGTCAAATGAATGAATAGATTTCCATCATACGAGTATTCTCCTTTTATTTGCTAACCATATATCAGAAACCAATATTCATTGCTACAGACCCCAAATAAGATACTTAGACTTGAGTGGACCATATAGCGGTAGTTTTTGTTCTAGAAAGTTGTAAAAGAATTCAGAATATCTTAGAAATGGATAAGAAATTTTTTCTGAAGGATGCACCCACAGCTGAATGTCAGCTGGAGTAAAACTTGAAGTTCTCTTACTTACTGGGTATCCTGATCGAAGGTTTTTCAAACTGGATTCTCGGAATAGACAATGCGGAAGAAAGAATGACTGAGCAGAAGTGGCGGGAATGCGGGTTGAAAATATAGAAAAATAGCCAGGCTATACTAAAGAGTCCGAAAAATGGCAATAACCCCTCCAACCCTATCCGACAACGTAATCTGAAGCTAACTTCCGGCGCTAAGCAAAGCAAATAGGATTTTCTATCGACTAGAACCGCGGGGGTGGGTTCAAGCTAACAAACTGGCAATGAATTGACGTAGGGGGAGTTTCTGGGTCACCTAATTGTAATGGATCACCCAACTGGAGCCTCATTTACAAATGACAAAATGTCAGCGGTGCCACCTCCGAACACCTGAGTAATAATGAAGTACTTTCGACAAAGTCGAATAGGGCTATGGCGATACTCGAGTTATCAAGTAGTGAAGACTACGATTGTGATCGCATTAATCTTAATATATGAGTCCCACATGTGACTAGTAACCCATGTGCATCATTGAAAACCCTGAAAGTGTCTTTTCATCTAATTGGCTGACGGCGACTTGCAACCCTTTCAGATAAAAATGTCTCATATTTCACTTGGTTTTGGTGAGAGCACATACTTATAATACTAGAATATTACTCACCAGTCGATTATCTGCTTGAAAAAACTTCTTTTGTTTTCAATAGTTTCCTGGTAAATACTGCGTACGAAAAAAGTTCACAGGCACTTAGAGTTTAGAGTAGCTTATAATTTTCACGGCTGAAGATGGACAAAACTGATGTTCCCTGTCATGTCCGATCGACTGTCGCAACTTCTCCTGTCACTAAGCAGAGGCACTGAGATTACGCGCCACTTTCTATGGACGAAGCACATGGAAAAGGTGGGCATCTCAGACAGTGCACTTTACCCAGCATATGGAGAGGAGGATGAGACGGTGAACCACTTTCTGTGCGTCTGTCCCGCCTTTGCTCGAATCAGGCTTGAGGTCTTTGGCGCTGATGTGTTAAGAAGCGACCACCTTGGCTCCGTGGCACCACAAGATCTGCTCAGATTTCTTCGGATGTCGAGTAGATTTAAAGAAAATTAAAAAGGGAATCCGAGCGCAGTACAATGGATTTAATTGTGTTTGAGTGCTGCACTGGCTAGTTAGTCCCGACAAAAAATAAATAAAAATATGAGCTTATCACATATCTGAAAGTTTTGGGAATTTGTCACTAAAATATCAGCAAATTAAATTGCGAGGAAAATTTTATAATCGACTTTCACAATATAGTCTCATTCTAGCTCTACCAAATACAACGTTGCTCCTACCGTTCGAGGAATCCCTGGTAATCCTCCGAAGTTAGGCCGTTCAGATTCCTTTACCTCTTTTATGCCACGTTGATGAGTTCCCTTGAGCTGTGACTTGGCTTTCGAAAATTAGAAAACAAAACAGAAGAAGCGATAACAGGCCAACAAAAATAATGTTGGAGAAAGAAGCCGGTGTTGTAATGCTGCAAAATTCAATAATCCTTTGGCGATTTTGTGACACACATGGAATACGCGTTTCCGCAGCCGCTTCAGGGTACTGCGTGGACCTGTGTGTGTCTGGCTGGAATATATTTATAATAGTTCGGCCGTCGTAGCCAAATGGACTCGTGCGTAACTACTATTCGGAATTCAGAGAGAACAGAGGTTCGAATCTCGGTGAAGGACCAAATTGAATTAGAAGAAGAACTTTGTTTCTAATAGCATTCGCCCCTCGGCAGCCAATGGCAAACCTCCGAGTGTATTTCTGACATGAAAAAGCTCCTATTAAAAATATCTGGCGTTCGGAGTCGGCTTGAAACTGTAGGTTCCTCCATTTGCGGAACAACATTAAGACGCATGCCACAAATAACAGAAGGAGCTCGGCCAAACACCTACAAAACGGGTTTGTGTAATGGTGACTTTCCTTCTCTTTACCTTCGACTGCTGACTTAGTTTACGGGTCTCGAATGCAGTGTTATTGCCGATTCAATATTGTTCCATGTCCATCGATTCCTTTTTCCATTATTCTCTTACTATCTGACTTGCGCTTCTGCTAAATTTGGTCTTAAATTTCTGCAATTCAACGACTCGTGGTTGAGCCTAGCTTTATTTTTTCAAGAGTTTCAATCCGGCAGTCAGTGTTCGTTCTAAATCAACTGAATTTTTTTTTGCATTTGCTTAAAGTATAACATCTTAGAAATATTGTGTTAAAATTTAGGTAAATCCGACAAATACTTTTCGAGTTATTTGTGTATTAACAAAAGGCGCTCGGGCGCTCCGGAGCTCGATAGTAAAACTTTAAATGTGTTTTTCTCAAAACTATGTTTTTTGAACTGGTGACTTAACTGTAGCTTAAGAACCGCTTGGAAGATTTCAATAAAATGTATACTGCTTCTGGAGAGCATAAACAACTTCTGCCTGATCGAAGGATTTTTTTTGTTTTAATTTCGGTTTTTTTTTTGTAACAATTAGTTGTAGTTTTTTTCCCGAAAATCTGAAATGTGAGTCGTGGGGTCGAAAAAAAAAACAAAGCTTTGAAAAAAAAAAAACAAAGCTTCGATCAGGCACAAGATTATCTATTAATAAAACTAATTTCTCTTGTCGGATTTTTTGATATTGCCTTGCGGTAATTTGTGCCGTTGTTGCGGTCCTGGCATCGCTGCGTTTGTGCGGGTGATAAATGCTCGGAGTAGGGCGCGTTGTTGCCACGGTTTGTGTCCGACGTTTACCTACACCGGCGACCCTTCTCCGTTTTTTGTAAATTTTGTCTATTTGTATTCTCTGCAAATGTTGTGAATTTATTTAGATATATATTCTTTCTCTCTCTCTCTTTCTGTCAGTACCTCTCGGGTCTCCTCCTTTTTCTTTGTCTGCCTTGAAAGTTTCACTTCTGTTATGTGTACTACGCTACACGCACTTTTTTAAATTTTTTTTTGTGCTTTCACGACCAGAAATGTTTCTGAAAACTCTGATTTAACAACAAATTTTGAAACTCGGACTTAGGTGGTTTGTGCAGGACAGTGGAATATATTTTCATAAAAAAAACACAAAAGTTTTAAGTTTGTTTTTTTTTTTTGCGACCAGAAATTTTTCTAAAACATCTGATATAAAAATATGATACTTTAGTTAATTGTTATTTTTTTTTTGTGTTTTTTTTTTTCTGTGGAAACCTTGTGTTATTGAATTACATTTCATTGCCTCACAAAAACCATATAAACCCAATTTTCCACTAAAATTACACTAACTTTTCATCACAATTCGGATTTTAATTAGAATTTCTAGAATTATTTTTTGCATGCAGTTTTATAGCATATCAAATTTAATTTAATAAAATGTACATTTGAGTTTGCTCAAAAATCCCGCTGATTTTTTATAATTTTTTTTTTACGGTATTGCATATTTTTTCCATATAAAACGTAAATAGGTAAATCGCCATCTAATTAGAAAAACAGAACTCAAATTTTGTCTTGTTACACTTCTAACTGGCTTCCTGGGCACAATTTATTTTAATTGAGTTGCTTTTCACGCCTTTTTAGCCATGATTTGACACCAGTTTCTACATGCCTACTCATGCACGCAAACATTCATACTTACAAGTTATGCGCATTTTTTATACTGTTTCGCATTACATGGGGTTATATGAATTCACTTTTTTAAATACACAGCTAATAAAATATATGCATTGTGAAATGTACACTCTGTGAATTAATACCCTGTCAATCAATATATTAAAGTAAATATTATAAATTAAAGTAAATCGGGTTTTGTCCGTTCCTGGACCATTCTTCATCTATGAAAATGCTCTGGTTTTTATTAGTTTATTTTAGGCATCCCCTGCAAAAACTTTCACTGAGGAGAATCAGGTAATGAAACGTTGGCGAGAATATTTCCATGAGCTGTTTACACCTTTACCACCAATAGAGGAACATGCAGGTATACAAAGTTATGCTGGAGATGACATCTGCAACCCAGAGGCAACGCTAAATGAACTACAGGGTCCGGCACACGCAGTGTAATAAGGATTATCAATTGTATGAACAAGAACAAAGCACCTGGTGACGTTGGAATTACCACTGAATGTCAATCCTCTGAACGAGTATGGCGTAGCAGTGGTACACAAGTTCATATTACGACTATGGAGAAAAAAAATTATTCCTCACGCCTGGGTGTTGAATGGATAGGTCCAATCCACAAAAAAGTGGTCAAGACGTGATGTGAAAACTATCGGGGTACCACACGACTCAGCATCTGCTACAAATAGTTCTCGAGTTTGCTGGCGAACCGCCTCAGATGTGCGGCAGAGAATTTACCGGTAGATTATAGTATCAGTGTGTTTTTCGCCCAAATCGCTCAACAATTACCTCAACACTTAAAAGTCCAAAGGTGTGATATCACACGATCTTGATCTGATCTGGTCCGAGACGAGAAATAAATTGCTCAGCACAAACCGAAACAGCGACGCAGTAAATCCATTGCTTCATGAGCTGTATGGCAAGTAGCGCCTTGCTGGCGTCTGGTTGGAACCAAATGTTGAGGAGATCACGGACTTCAATTCAGAAATCCGACATCAAAAAGTCGTTTATCATGGCACGCTAGCGTTCGCCATTCACTATTTGAAGAAATAAGGGCCGATGCTTCTTCCAGCCCATAGGCCGCACTAAGCGTTTGCTTTCAATGGATGTTCTTCAATGGCTTCGGATTGCTGCTTAGCCCAAATACGGCAGTTTTGCTCAGCGACGTAGCCATTAAGCAAAAATGGGCCTCATCACTGAACATCATAAGTTGGCCTGAGCGCGCGAAGAACACTTTTCACAGAGCGCGGATTTTCGCAATATAAATTGTACGTTTTGAGTTGAGGCGTACATCTGTCCATGATGAAATGTCAATGAGTACTGAAAGAAATTGAGTATTTAGTTTGAGAGTAGTCATGCGTGATCTGCCAAAAGAACCCTATTGGAAGAAGTACCTCCTGATCACCCTTTACTATCATGGACGGGGGCGAATTTACCACAATTGCGACATACCTCACGGCTGTTAACATTAACCCTCTGCGACTGACGTGACTTAATTTTCACAATTCCACTGACAGGGTAGTATATATATCAGACACTATTTCGACGACTTGCCTGTACCAAGTTCCGGCTTGTAAAGTTGGTGAAACTATGTTAATTTTTTGCTTAAAGACTTATATTTTTTTTTTTATCAACACATTTATTGAATTTAAAAAGGCAGTTTATGTTAAACAGGTTTTGTTCTCATTTCACAAATTAAACCTTAAAACGTATATCTATACAAAAACAACGAAAAATATTCCATATACTATTTTTTTTCAACAAAAGTTTTACATTTACTTTTGTTTAACCCTCTAGTACCCAAGACCGCCTGTAGACGGCCTAAGTTTATTTCACGCTTATTCCCTTTTAAAATACCATTTCCTTACTTTTTAAACTCTTTCTAATTCCGGAAAGTCCCAAAATTATTGCTGGTGCAGTTGCAGCAGCGTCTTGTTTTTTAATCAGCCGTCATAGTCATTTGAAGTCGGAAAATAGTGAAAAGCGGTCAAATTAATTATTCTGCAAAAGTGGTGTATTTTAAAAATTAAATAAAAATATTAGAAGTGTATTTAGCTTATAATAAAAATTATCGTAGTGTTGCTGGTTGTGTTCAAAATACGAAAGTTAAAAATAATAACAAAAAAAAAGTGTTTCCTGTATTTTATAAACCTTTGAAGACAGCCCGTCTAGAGGCGGTCCTGGGGTAGCTCGGAATAAATAACAAAAATTAAAATATTTTTGATATTTTTAGAGGGGAGCTAAGCTTAAAGTTTTGGTTTTTTAGAAATGGATCAACGACAAAAGTCTAAATTATCATCCCTCAATGATGAAGATATTGCAACATTTTTGGATTTATTGGAAATCGACGATGATACAGACGTGGAAGAAGATTTGGAAGATCTTTTAGACGAAGATGTGGACGATGCAGAATTACCTATCGACACTGGAATTGACGAGGTGATTAACAGGGCGGTAAATTTGTCAGATTCTATGCTGGAATCAGAAGTGTGTGTCAATTTATGTACATGTTGTCAATTTATGTCTCGTTGATCATTTCAATAACAGGTTTCAGTTCATTCCGATGACTCAACGTTTATGTGACGATGAACAAATGTGCGCACCGAAGATGAGGACTTTCCTTCGACAATATCTGCCAGATAAACCACATAAATGGGGTATAAAACTCTTCGTTTTGTGTGACTCCTTCGGATTTTGTTATAACTTCGAAATATATTGCGGCGCAGGAGACAATGCTGTTCTGACTGATACACCAGATCTTGGGGCATCAGCGAATGTGGTGGTCCGATTGTCCCATAACATTCCAGATTTTAAAAACCACTGCCACTTCTGGTTTATCTAAAATCACGCGGAATACATTCGCTGGGAACTATTCGTTCAAATCGAATTCCGAATTGCAAACTTCCGACAGATCTTGATCTCAGGAAACAACCCCGTTTATATTCAACTGAATTTTGTGGATCTGCTTTAGGAGTTGACATTTCTTTATCAGTTTGGAAGGACAATAAAATAGTGTGACTCGCATCGAGTTACGCAGGCGAAAAGCCCCTCCAGAATGAAACAAATATTATAAATAAGGTGTCGCGGTTCGTCCGCTCAGAAAAAAAAATTCTTGATGTCGATTGCCCCAATGCAGTCCGTGACTATAATAGTCATATATGGGGGGCGTCGACCTCATGGATGGACTAATTGGGCGATATAAGATTCCGGTAAAGAGCAATAAGTACACAAACCGACTTTTTAATCACCTGCTTGATATGGCCATGATAAACGCTTATGTTTTGCTCAGAAGAATTAACAAGATTGACATACATGCTAGGCAGTACCATCGCATACGTACTATGCAAACAACAATATTCTTCAATACCAAGAGCTCCAGGTCGTCCTTGACAAACTCCTCAAGTAAAATTTAATGGAAGAAAAGCTTACTTACCTCCTGTCGACGTTCGCTACGACGGAGTTGGACATTTTGCAAAGTTTTTATCACGCACCGGTAAAAATAGGTGCGAATATCCTGGCTGTACCTCCGAAACTCAAATCGTGTGCCGAAAATGGAATTTGAATCTTTGTTTTTCCCAGCAAAAGGACTGCTTTCACAATTTTCACCATAAATAATTTGCACTAACTGCCTATTTATGCCCAAAAACATGCCTTTCTTTTGTGGACATTTTTCTAAAACTATTTGAAATAAGACTGACTGTTTGTTTTGTATTGATTTCTTTTAAAAACTTTCTGTTTTGTTCAATAAAAGTACGTAATACACTGAATTTGCAAGTTTTTCATTTAGATTTTTTTTGGCGTTCTTTCCCAAAGCCGCCTGAAGGCGAGGTAAGGTTTTATCCCTATATAATCGGATCAAGGAACAAAATTTCACTTTCTTGATAAAGAACCTATATTTTACCATAATCCCCACCCAAAGCAATTTTTTTCATTCAAAAATAAAATTTGAGCACTAGAGGGTTAAACTTAAACTCAACGATATATAAAGAAAAAAGATAAATTCAATGGTTAAGTTAGAAATTGTTTCATGTTGAATATTACTTAAAAATTCGTCCCCCAAAAGTAATGTATTTAAAAAACAAACAATATTCCATTCATTCATTCATTCAATAAAAAAAAATGTTTCCATTTAACTGAAACTTATCAGTCTAGTAAAAAGAGATCATATGAATGGTGTAATAAAAAGTTACAAATTTTGTTGGCAGGTCTCACAAAGTAGCTTAGAGCATTCGAGGCAAATTAGCTTTAAGCATTCGCAGCAACAATATCTAGTTACTCTTTTTATTTTTGGCGGACAAATAGTGCAAAATTTTCTTTCACTCGATGAGTTAGATCGAATAGTTGGGAGGGGAGGGGGAAGATCTTTACCGAGAACCCTGTTTATCGTCATTCTTAGTTCTCTTGGCAATATTTCATTATACACCCGAAATTTCATGTGATCTAACGCCAATTCTCCTGCCAGATTGAGTGAAAAAGCTTTTCTTCTCAGTTTACAATCACTGTCTGAACACATCTGATTCAAAATAAAGCTATTAATACCAATCATATCAATTAGTCTTTGGAAAACTGCCATAAGCCAACGGCGAGTTTTACGGCTGCTTGAATATAGCGAACATTTTTTGTCAACTTCGTCGACTCCTCCTATGGTATGGTTGTAATCTCCTATTATAACTGGTTTTTTTGTGTCAGCATCCATTTCTTGATTGTAAATACGTTGTTGTTCAGCGATGGACCTGACTTGGCTTGAAACAATAAGTTCTTCATCTGCTTCATCATTTGAAACTTCATCGTTTTCTGAAAGTTCAGTTTCTGGCTGAGAATTGGGCTCAGTGCCTTCGTTATCAAAATCGCTGAACTCATGATCGGTTTCTTCCTCCAACCACTGTTGTATCTGCTCGTCACGGCTTTTAAAAGTTCCAGATGATGTTCTGTTGGAAGAGTGCATCCTCTGATTTGTATTTAACTGCTCCCTCACATAAAAACTGAAAAAAATATAAGATAATGAAACAATTTCACTGATACGTTGTTCAGGAGACACTACGAAAATATAACAAAAATGCTGAGGTGATTGTTTCTCAGACACCTACGTCAATACTGATGTGGTTGACTTGTAGACACTTTTTCTCTCACACCGGCGCGTGTGCTCACTTCAACTGCTTTTTATACACTAACGTATCTACTCATGAGAACGTAATAAGAAGCTACTAAAAATTCGAGAGTATCTGCTTATAAAAGAAGGGAACAAAATATTGTTTTGTAGTATTTGGTGTCTGTTATATTCATTATATTATATATACGTCAATTGCAGAGGGTTAATAAACCGAATATTTATCAATAAAAATTGGGAACAGTTATAGCTCATTGTAGGGGCAAAGATTTCCACTCTAGTCCCATCTCAAACGTTAGCGTGTGAAGCTTTGTGCAAACCAGCAATATGTAACAAACCAAATAGCCATTCACTAAATTTCTATCTGTGGCAATAAAAATATTTGCATATCCCACAATCAGGACCTAAGAAATGAGGATTACATCTTAAATTTTTGATGATTTTTCTTAATACATTTAAAGTATGAATTCACACCTTGACGCAAGAAATGCAGGGTTAAAGTAGAGTAATAATCGTTTCATTATCGATTTAATGTAGATAAAATCACAGAAATAGTCGAAGTTGAGCCGCATGGTAGAAGTCGTAGCATCCGCAGGAGCTAACGATCCTCCATAAAACAGTTTTAAACCATTTGCGCCAAAATTTTACCCAAAAATAATGGATTTATTTGTCCGCAAACTAATATTTCGTTCTTCTTGTAATAAAGAAATAAATTTTTTATTTTTAATTCTGGTAAATCTCTTTTTTTTCGACAGTCCCTTTTAATGCTCTTTTTAAGTGCTCAATTCTCGTCACTTTTTAACCAGAATATTTTTGTTTTATTTATTTATTTTTTTGTTTGTTTTTTGTCTTCATTTGCTTCGCTCTGTTTTACATATAAATAAACTCATTGTTAACATTTTTTGCGCAACTTTAAATCACTGCCATCAGTAATACACATCAAGTCTGCCCGTTGCGGATGTATTCGCTGACATTTTGTGGTTGTTAACCCTACTTTTTTGTAATGCAGCAGATTTTTTTTTGAATTATATATAATTTTTTGTAAATAAGCAAAATAATATAATATTTCACACAAAGTGTTCGGTGGTTTGTTGATGGCCATATTAAATCAATTGAGTGGCAAAAATGTTTTTTTCTATGGCTATAGAACCATTCAATTAATTTTGAGATGGAGTTTAAAGTGTTTAATTGAACGCAGGTATAGGCTTACTCTATACTTTTGCATTACCAATGACGTCATATCTAATGACAATTTTAAGAAAAAAAGTATAGGGGAATTTAGGCGCAAATAATCCGTTTTTAACAACAAGGGGTCCCGGTGGCCTACAGCTCGAAAATTTAGGGTGTCTTCACGAATCTTTTTTACAATAAAAAAAACGAAAAACGTTATTTAAATTTTTCAGGCTTTTTATTTAACTTTTTTTACACACAAAAATTAAAAACCAAACCAAATTTATTTTTATAATTTAAAATATTGGGCGTCATCCGATTTGGTTTACGCGTCAGTGATTTTCGGATCAGTTGTGGGCCTTCCAGTCAGATTTTTGGACACTACGTATATCCAAGAGATATTCTCTTCATCTGTGTAGTCTGTTTAGACCACATCGCCGACGACTGTTCGATCCAACAGATCACTTTCGAAATCGTGCCTTAAACAATATTAGCTTTCCTATTATTAGTTGGGTTAGTAGGCGTAAAGCCCCAGTATTTATTGTAGTAAAATGACCACCACTCGTGCCTAAGCCCGGCACACGAGCTACTAGATCTCCGTGGATTTTAGAATCCTCTTTAACCGGGTACTGAGAGCTGGGTTGATGCGACATATCGGGGGAGAAAGAAAAGTTGCATTTTATAACTACTGCTAAGTTTGAACACTGCTGTCCCACTGGGCACAGCCGCTTCTGGATTTTTCGGAATTTCTGTTTTCAGAATACAGACGGGCATGTACCTGTATTTGTCTGACATGTGCAGGTTAGCCTCTCTAATTATTCCGTTGGCATAGTCTAGCCCTTTGCAGTTGCGCGCAAGCACAACCAACACGTCAAGGTTCAGGTACGAGGAAAAAAATTATTTTATAAGCTTGCTGAGAATTGGAGGGGAAAAAAGAGATAGTGATAGAGGAGACAAAAATGTCTGACTGCTTCGTGGGTGACCAGTAATCAAATTATTTACCAATTCGCTTAGTCTTCTACGCAGAAAAACATTCAATTGATGCCGTCGCGCCAATGATATGTGGGGCACGCTCCCACTAAAACAGACCTCCCCTCTTCGGCTGACTTCCACCCCGAGACCGCATTTGCACTACATCGAGGGTGGAGCCGTGATTGTGGATAACAACCACAAACGAAACCTGCGTCCAGGCTCTCTACCTATGACGTATGGAGGTTAAATGTCGCTGATAGTCTACATTACTCCATTAAGAAGTAAATGGAACTTCGAAAGTGTGCAGTAATGTCGTGTGCATTACCGTCTTGTCTGCGTATGTTCTCAGTATGTCTGGACTGTTTCATGTTAGCTTTAGCACAGGGCGTTAATATTATTTTGCTCCAGCTGCCGGTACTGAAACAGCTCCATTGTTTGCCTTTCTTCGTCTTCCTCGTGCAGCGTACGCAATACTTGCTTCAGAGCAGTGTTTTGAAATGCTCATACTGCCAGTTAAATTAGTCTCACTTGGCTGTCTTCACTTCTCTTGCGAATCTTGGACAGTAGTAGAGTACGTGTCGTGCGTCTTCAACATTCTCTGGGTAGGTAGGGCAGAGTGGTGAGGCGAAAAGACCAATCCTATGCAGATAATACCGAAAGCACCCATGTCCGCTCAGCATCTGGGAGAGGAAGTAATCCACTTCTCCGTGTCTTCGCCGTAACCATGTATTAAGGTTAGGGATAAGTTTGTGCGTCCAGCGGCCTTTAGAAGAATGATCCCATCTTCGCTGCCATTCGTCAAGTGACACCATTCGCTGTGCCAACTTTTGGTCCCTTGTAGGTTTTGCACCTTTCCTTGGATAGAGACGGTTTAGTTCACTTGCTCGGATATCCAGTGGAATTTTTTCCGCAATCACGCAAATTGCATCATCAGGTACTGTCCGGTATGCACAGACTACTCGCAAAGCACTCACGCTATAAGCCTGTCCGTCCCCTCGTAGGTGTATTTCTCGGGCTTGGGACCCAATCGGAGTGGCATATAATAGGATGGAGTCTGTCACAGTAGAAAGAATTCTCCTTCTTGCACATTGAGCTCTCCCAATGTTCGACAGCAACCGTGTTAGAGCATTTGTAACTACGGCACCTTTCGTACTGACTTTTACAGCGTGCTATCTGAAGGTCATGCGCGAGTCAATCATAACCCCTAAGTACTGTATAGCCGGCTTGGACTGGGGACTGGATGGTGAGACCTCCGACATTTACCGTCAAACTCTCCCTCTTCTTCTTTTTGCTCAACAAGACTGCTTCAGTTTTTTACGCTGCGAGCTGGAGCTTGGCATTGTATAACCAGCGCTCAATCCGCGCTATCGCATCGTCGCTACCACATCCCCGTTACAACCAGCGCAATATCGTCTGCGTATCCTACCAGTGTCGCGTTAATAGGCAGATCCATTTTGAGGATGCCGAGCCTTGCGGTACTCCGCCTGTCACTGTGTATTTCTGAGGTCCCTCGTCTGTGTCGTATTCAAGAATCCTGCTATCGAAATAGCGCCGGATAATCCGAAGCAGGTACGAAGGCACTCCCCCAGATGATTCTTTCTAGTACCTTCCCCACTGTATCTAAGAGACATAGGGGTCGGTATGCTAATGGATCATTTGGTAATTTGCCCGGTTTTAGCAGCAGCACTAAACGCTGTCGCTTCCATCTCCTGGGAAATATACCAAACTTGATACACTTAGTGTAAAGTTGAGCAAAAATATCTGGACTCGATTGGACCGCTGCTTTAAAAGCAATATTGGGGACACCATCTGGACCTGGAACTTTTGCGTCGCTGATTCTCGTAAGAGCGGCCAATACCTCTTCTTTTGAGACCGTATACTCTTCTGACTGCGGGGGGGACGTATGTAAATCCATTACCTTTACAGAGCTCGGGGGTGGAAATAGGTAAAGGACCACCTTTCCCAGCAAGGCAGGGCATGTGGGTTGGGAGGTTTTTGGTCCTCTCACTTTCTTCATAACTGTTCTATATGCTTTACCCCAAGGGTCAGTATTCACGGAGTTCCTTAATTCACAGTCTTTTGTGTGTAATCATTTTGTGGTTATCTCGTTTACTTTGCAATATTTCGTTACTCTTCCTCACATTCTACCAATTCCATTAATTAATTATGCAAATAAATAAATTTCCACGCAAGATAAGCAGCTAACGATTTACAATTAAAGTTACAAAGTTGTATGCATGGAAAATCAGCACTCGACTAAATAAACAAATATTTATTTACATAAGAATTTAATTGCAAAAACGGCATTAATCAGCATTTAGTAGACTAATAAGTCGTCAGTGACTCTCTGCCTACAAAATTGCTAAAATTGACTTTGCCACATAAATAAATAACTATGCACCGCATTTTGAAATCAAAGAATAAAAAAAAGTGCGTGTAGCGCAGTACACATAACAGAAGTGAAACTGTCAGGGCAGACAAAGAAATAAGGAGAGACCCGAGAGAGAATGAGAGAGAGAGAGAGAGCGAGAAAGAATATATATCTAAATAAATTGTCAACATTTGCAGAGAATACAAATAGGCAAAATTTACAAAAAACGGAGAAGGGTCGATCGGTGTAGGTAAACTCCGGACGCAAACCGTGGCAACAACGCGCACTACTCCGAGCGTTTATCACCCCCACAAACGCAACGATTCCAGTACCGCAGCAACGGCACAAATTACCACAAGGCAATACCAATAAATCCGACGCCGGAATGGATAGCACACTATAGTACGCACAAGCACTAGCCAGGAAGCGGAAATAAGCGCCAAAAAGTAGGCACCAAAAAATAAAACACGCCAAAAAAATTGGGACCAAAAAACGCCCCAAACAGTAGGCGCCAAAAGTATATTTCCGCCAAAAAGTAGGCAATGTTATTTCTCACTAGAAATTGGCAACCACAAGGAAAAACTCAGGAAAAATAGCCTAAAGCGTATCTAAGATATAAGGGGTGGTTAAATTTCAAGGGCCGATGTTGAATGTGAACCACACCTAAGCGTCAACGACACCTTTGGACTTCTTTCTTTGGGGTAATTTGAAATAAAAGGTGTACGCCGATAAGCCAGCAACAATTCAAGAGCTAAAGGTTGAGATAATTCGGATGAGAACCTCAATTATGCCTCAGAGTCATCGAAAATTTGGACCATCGGATGGAGGTGTGCCGCCGAGGCCGCGGCGGCTATTTGGCCTATATTTTATTTTACACGTAATTGAGTCATACCAGTATTATCATAATAGAGAGAAATAACAACAATTTTTTTAAAAAATTGTATCTTATTCAAAATCAACACCGGCCCTTAAAACTTAACCAGCCTTTATGTAAGGTATAGCTCTCTCTCTCTTTTTCCTCTACTTTATATATTATCTTTTTTTCTCTCTCGTGCAACGAAAACGCCCGAAACTTTGCATGGCCTTGAAATTTTACTCTCCATTCTCGCTCGCCCATCAATGCCTAAGAGGTTTCACTTCAAAAAAAAGTAAACTAAGCAACAAACTACGGCATCAAATTCTTAATAAATTTGTAAAAAAGAAAAGGAAAAAGGTCACACTCACTCAACTCATCTCACCTTGCCTTGGGTTAGAGAACAAACTGAAAGCCTAATGTAGATATGTATGAGTAAATGTAGGTACAAACCACAAAGGCCAAGGAGAAATTGATTTCATGCCAGAATGTAATTCAATGCTCACATCCCCACACATCCCAACGCACACGTACGCTTGTGTGTGGAAGCGGATGTATTGGGCCACAATCCAGTGTCAGCATTACAATGCATTGGCAATAAGATAGCTTCTATCGGAGCATTGAATCAGGTAAACAAGCAAATAAATTAATTCAATCCCTTAATGCGAATATAAATGCAGGTGTGCGTGTGTGTATGTGCCTGTGTAAAAGTGCTCTGGTCAGCAAAATGTCAGGTAGCAGTCGAAGCTTTTGTAAATATGAACTAGATTTTTACTATAGTCTAGAATCTATTGAAACAAAGCTGGTTTTGTGGACTAATTGGAGCCTGCATTATTTGCTGGTTTGTAGAGTTAACTGTTATTCAATGCGAATTAGAAAAAGTAAATCTAGAATTTTGTAAACTGTGTAGGAAGTAAATACTGCATAGGTGCAGCTTATTCATTTAATTAAGAGACCACTGCATTGTGGTGCTGCAAATTTATGTGAGTATGTATGTGTGCAGTGGCGACACAAAACTGCCTTACTGAAAGGCTGAAACCTTATTGGAAAATATTCTGTTTATGATGCAGTTCAAGTGGAATAGTAGATATAAAAGTGTCGAGTTGAATTTAAAGTCAAGCAAACACTTTTTTTGTCTTGCTGCGCTGCACAGTGAATCTTTTTTATTGATTTGTTGTAGTCAAATTTAGTCAACGCAAACAAATTGTCATCTCCTCATTATTGAGTACCTGAGACATAGGAGGTGTGTTCAAAAGGTATAGCGAATTTTGTGTTTTTTCAAAAATTATTTATTTATTCATTAATAGCCATTTTGTCCCCTTCAAAGTAATCCCCATGAGATACTATGCACTTGTGCCAACGTTCTTTCCAATCTTCGAAGCACTTCACTTTTTTTATCTTGTTCAGGTCCTCCTTCGATTGCGTCTTTATCTCGTCCGTCGCAGCGTAGCGTCGTCCTTTCATGGGCCTCTTCAGTTTCGGGAACAAGAAAAAGTCATAGGGGACCAGATCTGGGGAATTCGATGGCTCTGGCATCATTAGTGTGTTGTTTTTGGCCAAAAATCGCGCACAAGCAACGATGTGTGAACAAGGGCGTTATCGTGATGCAAGAGCCAATTTTTGTTCTTCCACAAATCCGGGCGTTTCTGGCGGATTGCGGATTGCTTCGCGCAAATTGCGCATAAATTGCAGGTAATATTCCTTATTGGCCGTTTTACCCTGTGGCCACAAGAACTCATAATGTACAACGCCCCTGCAATCGAAGAAAACGGTAAGCAAAGTCTTTACATTTGACCGAACTTGGCGCGCTTTTTTCGGTCTTGGTTCGGATGAAAGCTCCATTGAGATGATTGAGCTTTCGTTTCCACGTCACAGACAACATTCGCAATGCATCCGCGCACTTAATTTCTTTTTTCACACAAAATTTGATGCAGGTTCTTTGATCCATATTTCTGAAAAATCGAAGACGAGCCGAAACACGTGCAAGCAAAGCAGCTGTCGAGCTCGTCGGCATTTGTGAGAGACATAACATATCGCTACAAAAAAATCGAAATTCGAATATACCTAACCTGCGAAAATTCAAAATTCGCGATACTTTTTGAACACACCTCGCATACCTGATCAGCTGCTTAGTGCTAGGTACTCACCACTCGCGCTAGATAACTGGCTGCCCAAAGGGCAACGGGACACTATCTCTTTTGCGCACCAAGAATGATGGAGAAGAATATTGCGCCTTCCGAATTCGCCGTGCCGTAAGAGTCCATTAATAAACAAACAAAAGGAAGAACAAGAAACAGTTAAACACAAGAAAAATACGCACACACACACGTTCTAGCCACGCGTCTTCTGCATAAGGGGCTAGGGGTAGTCAGAATTAAAAAAAAAATGTTTTTTTTTTGCATCAAAGTATAATGCCTTATATATGTACATATATTAGAAAGAGCTTTTCTTAATGTTGGTGTTTCACCAAATGGTAGTCACGCACCAACCCATTCAGCTACGGCGGCCGCCGAATATCTTAAATAAAGGTTGGCAAAAAGTCTTGCGGTATTTTTATTGAATTTTCAATTATTTATAAAATTGGTTATAATAATGCGATTTAAGTCAAATATGCGCCGTTTTGTTCGACGACGAGTTCCCAACGAGATGCCAACTTCATAATGCCCATTTTATAGAAGCTCGCTTCTCTATTGTCAAAAAACTCGGAGAGCCAACTCTTCCGACTACCAAGCTCGTTCGCCATGGACAGAAATAGGTGGTAATCATTTGGTGCGAGATCCGGACTATACGGTGGATGCAAAAGAACCCCCCATCCGAGCTCCCGGAGCTTGTGGCGCGTCACCAAAGATGTGTGTGGCCTGGCGTTGTCCTGATGGAAGACAATTCGGTCTCTGTTGATCAAAGATGGCCTCTTCTGCATGACTGCTGCATTCAAGCGGTCGAGTTGTTGGCAGTACAGGTCCGAATTGAGCGTTTGGCCATAGGGGAGCAGCTCATAGTGGATGATTCCCTGCCAATCCCACCAAACACACAGAAGAACCTTCCTGGCCGTCAATCCAGGCTTGGCCACCGTCTGGGCAGCTTCACCGCTTTTCGACCACGACCGTTTGCGCTTCACGTTGTCGTAAGTGACCCACTTTTCATCGCCAGTCACCATCCGTTTCAAAAACGGGTCGATTTTGTTGCGATTCAGAAGCGATTCGCATGCATCCATACGGGCAAAAATGTTTTTTTGCTTCAAGTCGTGTGGCACCCATTCATCGAGCTTCTTTTTGAATCCAAGCTTCTTCAAATGGTTTATAACGGTTTGATGACTCATGCCCAGCTCTTGGCCGATGCTACGGCTGCTACTATGCCGGTCTCTTTCGATCAATTCAGCGATTTTATCGCAATTTTCGACCACAGGCCTTCCGGACCGTGGCGCATCTTCGATCACCTCTGCACCAGAACGAAAACGTTGAAACCATCGTTGTGCGGTGGAAATAGAAACTGTATCGGGTCCATAAACTGCACAAATTTTATTGCCAGCATGAGATGCATTTTTGCCTTTATCGTAGTAGTACTGTAAAATATGCCGTATTTTCTCTTTATTTTGCTCCATGTTTGCGACGCTATAACTCACGAACGACTAAAAGCAAACAACAATTAATCAAACACGTGTTATCACCTGAAAAGAGCTTTCCAAAAAGCTCTAGCGTGAACCGATGCGACGAATACAACTAGAACTACGCACTTGCAAAGACAAGCTTGCGGAAATACCGCAAGACTTTTTTGCCAACCTTTATTTTGTGTGAAAATTTGAAATGCATCCGACAAATACTTTTCGAGTTATTCAACAATTAACAAAGGGCGCTCGGGCGCTCCGGAGCGTTCGTATGTTGAAAAGATGGATGCAGATCATATAAAAGTGTTTGTTTAAAAAAAGTTTAGTGTTAAAAATAGTTTGTTTAATTTACAATATTACCAAGCCGTTCACCGAATTTTCACAAATATGTAATTTCTCCTACTTTTGTTTCTTTTGTATTACGAAGGGAGCTGACGTCAGAATAAAGTTGTTGGAGCCAACTTGCAATTCAACCATGTATAGTTTAAGTACGAAAAAAATATCAACCCTGTTTGTAACTTCTTTACTTCTTCTTCTTGTATTAATGCTTACTGTGACTCAAGGCACTCCAATAAAGTTCTTCAAACGAAACGGTCGTGTTTATATATAATATTATATATTTAATTGCGCTTTTCTCCAACAAAAGTAACTGTTGTTTAATGGCGGCACCTTCAGTACTCAGTTCAGCTTGCTTGCGCGTTGTTAGGCATCGGTCATCGCAGTCAGAAACCAGTCATCAAACAGCATCAGTGTGTAAATAGTCGCAGTTTAAAGTAGGCATCAGCATCCAGCCGCTACTTCTATAGCAACCAACTATAATATTCGCTTTTATTTATAGTTTATTTCAATGCAATTTTTTTTTCTCTTTCAGAATAAGTAATTCCACAATTTCTATCTTACCAATCTAGTTTCACAAATGTTTTCCTTCTAATGAAATTTTGTCCTCCACTGCTTGACTCCGCAATCCGCGGGTTTCTTCTTCAAATCTTCAAATACTTTACATTTCTGGATAGTTTAAAATAAATTGTTTCCATGCAAATAAAATTGTTTAATGATGGGAAATAGGAGGCACTTACTGAAAACTGGAAAATTCAAAACTTTATCAAATAGCCATTTCTAACTGTCAGTGATTGGTTGAAATTTTACGGATGGTTTTCATTAATTGGCAACGGACGCTTAAGCTCATATTTAGAAAATAATGGACATACAAGCAAGCAGGAACTATTTTTTTAATAATTTTTAAAACCGAATATCTCGAAAAAGGTTGACTGTCGGACATCATAGAATGTAACGAAATTAATCAGATTTGACTTAAATAATAAAGTCCATAAATATCTAGAAGAATAACTTTCCCGGTAGGCCTGTATATTAAACCCAGTACCCAAAAATACTTTCATTTTAAATTCGCTTTTTTAATACTTATTTGCTGCAAATGCATATTTTCACAATAAAATAAAAATATATGAGATGAAAAAAATATAACACAAAATTTAACTGCATTTCGTTTTGAGTAGACTAGACGTTGGCAGCAAATGAAGCTTGTTTCTGTTAGTCGAGTTGCAGCAAGAATTTAGTTGTTCGGCCGCCTGCGCAGCACATGCCTGTTGCAGATTCTCGAATTGCCCAAACTCTTCAGATGTTAACTGTGTTTGCACACTGCTCTTGAGGGCAGTCTGTGTTGTGGTTGCTAAATCTTCCTTCCCATTCGACTGTTGCTTGCGCTGCTGCTGCTGTTGCTGCTCAAGGGCTATCAATTTGGGTTTTCTGACGTACTCCCTGTAGTAGAAATCGAAGAACAATGCAAACATAAAAAGATTCTGTATGACCCCAATAAAGGAGACCAGCATCGGATGTTGGCAATGGTTCCGTACAATTGCCATTAGAAAATGAATCATCAAGTAGCCGAACTGCAGCAGCTGTAGCTGCGTAATATGACGCTTCCACCAAAGAGCGCGCTTAACCGGCCGCACCGATGTCACAAAGTAATAGGCGTACATAACAGTGTGAATGAAAAGATTGATAATGCCCAACATTGTGGAGTGACTACCTGTAGGAAGTGAAAAAAAGTGAAAGAAAAGTTTAATCTAAAGACTGAGCATCAAATTCAATATGGAAAGGTGCGAGTGCAAAGGCGGGAAGCGCAAACTTTAAAGTTCTTGCGAAAACTGAAAACTGTTTTTTGCAGCCTGTTTGCTATATTCCACACCTTCCATTAGGTTTGTATTATTATTCTTGCTTGTTTGCAATATTCGAGAAAATTACCTGCCAAGGCAGTCATGAACGCGTAAACACCGAAAACCATGCCGGCGTGATGGTAAACATGCAGAAATGTGATTTGATTGTTTTTCTTGCGCAGCACAAAGAAAATCTGTAAGTAAACAAGAGGAAGAGCGGATGAAGAATGATAGCGAAAACTAAACAAAATATCAGAAAAGTATGGAATGAATTTATAACAGAAACTAGCATTGTGCATACTAGGATTATCTCTGCAAGAAGGCCATTTACCCAGCAAACTTTTTAGTTCGTGAACTGCTACTTTAGGAAAGAAGTCATTACTAGTTCGAAAGCAACTAGTTGTGTACTAGTTATGAACTAGTTGTAAAATTATCAATAAACTGGTATAACACTGGCGCATTGACCACTAGTTCCTGAACTAATATTTAATGGAAAGAGTTATACTAGTTCGAGAGTAACTAGTTCTTTACTACTTTTAAACGGACCAGTAGACATTTTTTCAAAATATATATTTTTATATTTTATTTCTAATATTTATTGATCCTCGGAATCAGGTTGAGATGAATTTAAAACTGATAGAGCTAATTGTCTGGTTTGTTGTCCACGTAATCTAATTTATTAACTGGTATAACACTTGCACAGGGATCACTAGTTCCTAAACTGATGGAATATGAATATGGATGAATTTGATGGAATAAGTCATACTAGTTCGAAAGTAACTAGTTGTGTACTAGTTGCAATAAGACCAAATAGAGGTGAGGAAATAAATATATATGAACCACTTGTTCCTGAACTGGTTTTTTATGGAGTAAGTCATTCTAATTCAAAAGCTACTAGTTGCAAAACGACCAACAAACTGGTATAACACTGATAGATGAACCACTAGTTCCTGAACTGATATTTGATGAAATAAGAAATACTAGTTTGAAAGTAACTAGTTTCGTACTAGTTGTAAAATGACCAATTGCGCAAATTAAATATTTTTGTATTACTAGATTATTGATGCTCTAAATTATATTAAGATGAATATAAATACTGACGGAGTTCATTGTCTTCTTTTATTGTCCATATAACTTATTTTATTAACCGGTGTAACAAAGACATGTAGACTGACTAGTGTATTAGGTGGTATAATGCTGATATAGGGACTAGTTTATTAACTGGTATAACTCTGCGGCGTGAACCACAATTTCCTGAACTAGTTTTTGATGGAGTAAGTCATACTAGTTCAAAAGCTATATTACTAGTTTTCTACTAGACTAAAATTACCAATAACCTGGTATAACACTGACGCATGGACTACTAGTTCCTGAACTGATATTTGATGAAATAAGAAATACTAGTTTGAAAGTAACTAGTTTCGTACTAGTTGTAAATGACCAATTGCGCAAATTAAATATTTTTGTATTACTATTCTAGTATTTAGTGATGCTCTAAATTAGATTAAGATGAATATAAATACTGACGGAGTTTATTGTCGTATTTTATTGTCCATATAACTTATTTTATTAACCGGCATAACAAAGACGCATAGGTTGACTAGTGTATTAGCTGGTATAATACTGATTCAGGGACTAGTTTATTAATTGATATAACTCTGCAGCATGAACGCCAAGTTCCTGAACTGGTTTTTGTTGGAATAAGTCATACTAGTTCAAAAGCAACTAGTTTAGTACTAGTTGTAAAATGACAAATAAACTGGTATAACATTGATGCGTAAGCCACTAGTTCGTAAACTGATATTTTATGTAATAAATCATACTAGTTAGGGAGTAACTAGTTCCTTACTAGTTTTAAAATGACCAACAAACTGATATAACACTGACACATGGATCACTAGTTCCTGCACTGGTGTTTGATGAAATAAGTCGTACTAACTCGAAAGTAACTAGTTGTGTACTAGTTATAATATAGCCAATTGGAGGTTGTTGGAAAATGCATATTTTTTATTATTATTATTATAGTAGTATATTATTTTTATAGTAGTATATATAATGCTCGAAATTAAGTGAAGATAAGCAAACCAGTAGTAAAGTAACTAAAAATTAGTAACTTTGACTACAGGGTTTAAAAGAAGAGGCACATAAATAGCTATGTGCGTGTATAAGTGAATCCACGCTCCACTAGACCAACTGGCAACATTGTTTTTACCTTAGATTTCCTACAAACTAAACTTTCCTAGCTTGGCCTTCATCTAAACCATCTCTACACACAAGCAATTTGATGCTGTCTGGGATAACGTCTATAGAAAATTGAATTTTGTTTGTTGATAGCAATCGAACTTACACTGAGCGAGTTTACTGCCGACACTGCAACAAAATATTCACCTTGAGATGTATGGAAAATTCGTTGTTAACAGATAAATTTCGTTGAATTAAGTTAAGTTGCAGTGGCTGTGATCTCGCACGCTCTTTCTTATTATTTGCTAAAAATAAGCCACTAAATGTGCTTTTGGCAGTGTGTAATGTTATAAACGCAGACTTTTTTCGTCCCCCCTCATGTAAGATTTTGGGCTCCCGGTAAATGAGGATTTAAGTGAAACTTTGAGAGAGAAAGTGATTTGGGCATATTTTGACCGCTTTCTTCGCTAACCTATTCCATTTGCAGTCGCCGTAGCTATGTGGGCTTCTGGGTGATTACCACCAAACAGGGTTGGTTTCCTGTTCGACGCTCACTGCTACGAATTACTAACTAATATAATATATAGAGAATGTGCCTTTCCACCATGAAAGAGCTTTTTTTACATAAGTCACATACAATTTTTGCTTTTCTCATTGGAGAATAACCTCAGATAAAATATAATATGGAAATTTGTCAGTTTTGTGAATGAATGAAGGTGAAGAAAAAAAAAAAACTAAAAAAATGTGGAATGCAAGTTGGTATGTAGATGGCAAGAGTAGCACGGGTACATTACAAGCAGCACTAGAGTGCCGTTTTGATACCATAATGTAGACCACTACCTGCGAAAAATCACAAAACTTAAAGGAAAAAAAACCCATTTACAGCCAGCTATTCTTTCGATGTAGAGGAGGAGAGAAGAAGAACCTCAAACACTTCACCGCCAAGCCCAAATATTTACTAAGAAAGTTTTTAACCGTGTCTTCCCCTGCAAGATTACCACAGTCTCTGCAATGTGTATGTAAGAAAGCTGAAACTTCCTCGCATAAACTTCGATCACCCAGTGATCGGTGAACACCGCTATGAGTTTGAAACTTTGTATGGTGGTTAATCCCCAGCGTTTTAAGCGTCCTGCTTTGTGCGTACTAAAGCCAAAGAGTTTTTGAGATAGCATACGATAAGATTGAACTTAGTCTTATTTTGCGCTGTTTTAAGGAAGGAATTGTGCAGCTTCGCCTTAACAATGGTCCAGGGGGCAACTGAAACCGGTTCTGTCGACCCCTTACTGGTAATCCCTCTTCTTTTCTATGCTCTGGAATGCAGATAAGAGAAATTTATTCTGCACGTTCGAGCCGTTTGGTCTCCTCCTTACAGGAGTTGCCAGAGTAGAGCTGCAACATGGCGACGACAGGGCGGCTTAATCGCAGCTTGACTATCGAAAAAGATATTTAGGTTTCTTTTTTCAACAGCGCTTCCTAAGCATTTTGCAAGCCAGAACCGCGAAGATCTGTGCTTGAAAAACACGACTAGGTTTCGACACTTTAAAGGAGACTGAAATATTGGTTGATTAAGAGAAAATCTCGTCTCAAACTCCAGATTCCATCTTGTTTGCCTCGGTAAAAACAGAGGAACCTACGTTCGTGCAGACTAATCCCTCCTTCTGCAACAGCCTGTTTGGAAAGGTAGCCCTCAAAACCCAGTTTGTGGATGGTGAGATCTGTACGAAGCACAGAAAAGGAAGGAGAAATCTGCCTCATATGCCACCGTGTCCTATAAGAGATTACCTCCAGAAGCCAACCTCCTTCTACCTAATAACGCTCTGTGTAGCAATGGGTTGAACTTCAAGAGCGACGGGAAGTATTATACTTGTAAGTGCAGAATAACGTTAGGGTTGACAGCGGCCGTATTCTACACGCCAAGTGCAACATTAGCGAAGGAGATAGAGTTTACGTAATACATATATTTATAGATACCGAGAGTCAGGTCTGCTCTGGTGTTCTAATTGTTAAAAATGTTGATAGAAATATGAAAATCGTGGAATCGAACCGGAGATAGTATAAGCAGGCTGCTTTTGCGTTGCCGTAAAGTTGGCCGATGGATGACCTTTGGCTGCTATTACCAAGTTTATATTATGCAAGCAGTGTGCGCTCTGGATTAATTATATTACGCAAACCTGTTGAAAATTGTAAACATGTGTGCTGAGCGAATGAAATAGTAAGCAAATAGTGAAAACACAACAACAAACACTGCTTTGCGAGTTTTGCGCAGAGGCCAGTGAATGATTTCAATTTATTATAATTTTTTCTATGTATTATCCACCCTGCATAAGCAATGATGCAATTAACGTCAATAAGCACTTAAATTGAAATCAAATAAAAACTTCTATGGGAATAGCACTGTATAACTTTGTAACTCTAAGTGTCATATAGCACATGTTGAAGGTCTGGTCTAGTAATAGAAAACTGAATACCCGAAATCTTAAATATAACCTCAAAATCTGGATTAATGATCAAAAAGCCCATTTTTCGGGGGTCTTCTAATGGGTAGGCTAGGTTAAGTTTTGTCGCTTGTCCACTATGAACCAAAGCGCATGGTGGTGCCGCGTGGCAAACTTGTGCTGATCTCTGCTAAAACCAATTTGAACCACTCAGAAGCTTCAGAAGGTCCCTAATTTCCATCGAGCTGAGATCTTTTATCGGAATGAATGGGCAAAATGGTAGATCTGTGCCTGGATTTACCAGAACAGGGTCACAGAAGGTAAAAAATCGTATCTTCCTCTTTCTCGTTAAGATAACCTCTGCATAAGTCACATGCCTGTACGCCTATACTCTGGGCAGTATCCCTTTATAATGGAAATCAGTGTTCCAAGACTATGCTTATTTTGGCTTAGCGGAGTTTCTGTGCGTTTATCACTGATTCTTCAGGTGCGTATCTTCAGTCGCTGTTCTTACAATACTCTCTAAACTAAATTGGAGATGCCTGCGCCATTCTCTGTGTACCCAACAGTTAGATTAGTGCCAAATCTCGCGAGTCCATCTGGCTTGCAGCTCGCCTCTATGCAACAATGACCAAGAACTCGTGTTACATTTGAGTGAAATGACCCAGTCATCCCTTTGAAAGATGTACGGCATTTCTTGGCTACCTTGGAAGTTGTGGACAGCTTTCTGAGGGGTTTTATCATCAACTGACTATCAGTGAAAATGTAGATATGAAATGGTCATAATGCTTTTGCAAACTTTGAGAGGAATTTTCAAATCTCTGTAAGAAGAACAAATATGATTTATAAAGTGACTGAGAAGTTCAAGCTATTACTTGGTCAGTTAGTAAGCGAAAAGTGTGAATATTATGAAAGAAGGTCATTTGATTTATTAAAAAAAAAAAAAAACTAATAATGAGTTCACTAAGAAAAACTAATAATCTAATAATTGCGTCCACTTAGCAAAATATATGGGAACGTGGAGTTGAAGTGCGCCCCGGCCCTTTTCAAATACTTAAGTGGAGAAACCGGTTTAGATCAATCAAAACATCGATTTTTTTTATTAAATATAAATTAATCGTTGGTATAACTACTCAAGAATATGTGGTAAAAATTTTAAAGCTAAATTCGTATTATTCCCGATGCTATGACCACTTAAGTGAGCGTCCGTCGGTTCGGCCCCGTAGCGCTTACACTACGATGCTTTATTTCAAACGCGTTTTTCTCGAAACGAGTTTTTTTCAACTAGTGGGCATTCTAGCTTAAAAAGTTATCGACCACTCGTTCTAAAATTTTTCGGGATTTTTTCTTTATTCAATTCTAATTTATAAGAATCTAATTCTGGGATTTTATTATCATATAAAATATGGGTTTTTAAGCAGAACAGATGAAAAAATATGGTTTAAAAAAACTACTTTGTGTTCAAGCGCCTCAAAAGCATGCAATATTTAATATTTTTTTACCACAATTAGGTTCATATTATTAGGAAATATGTTGTTAAATAAAAAAAAATTGCTGTTGATTTCAGAGAAAAATTGCAACTTCAGGAATTCCCACCAGCAAGACAATCGGATGGCGATCGTCCATGGACAGCACGCTCTAACGCCACTATCTCCCGCGGAAATAGCTTCAAAAAAATTTAAAAGTGTACCCAAAAATATAAATAAAATATACTCTAAACTTCAACAATTTCTGATTATTCCTTCTTTCCTCAAAAAATTCTCGAAAAACACCAAAATTTTGGCCGCCTAGACCGGTTTTCCCGCTTAAGATGTTGGGTTACTATGGAAATCTCAAGCAAATCATTTTTGTTTTTTTTTACTTGAAGGATTAGCGAATACCAAACTCAAAAGGCGCTTACACCCTTTTTTGAGTATTTGGCCCAGTTCCTCCTTCAATTTGTCGTATATGTCTTAATGTTTTTCCACAAATTGAGGCATCTACATTTTTTTCTCCTTCTTCCGAAGGGCAGGTGGTCTCTTATGAGGACCTTTTTCATGGCAGGGATACAAGCAGCGCTTTGCTATTGCCTACTGAGAGCGACCGCTATGAGAAAAAACATAATCTATTATTTAGTATTTCTTGATCGGTGTTTCAAATTGGAGTACTACCTACCGAATGGTAGTTACTCATCAACTCAATCGGCTATGGCGATCGCCTATAGACAACTTTAAACTCGTTTTTCACCACACTGAATTTTTTAATTGGAAATTTTTTTGAAATTTTAACATTATTTGTATATTTGCAATAACGTATTGTACGGATGCACTGAAAATATAAAATTTTTTTTTTTTTTGGTAAAAAAAATATTTTTTGTTTTTGTTAAAAAAATTTTTTGTTTTTTTTTTTTTGTAAAAAAATTTTTTTGTTTTTATTCACGCCGTTTTGCAAAATTCGATTTATCAGAAAAATGTACTTTGATTGTAGCTATTCACATTAAAAAAAATTGTTTGCTCACCCTTAACGAAAAATTGTATGTACAGTTCGGCTGGTCAAACGCGCGCACTTCAAAATCTAAGATTTCGTGTAAGAAAATCTGTGTAGATTACTTTGACAAAAAAAATATAAAAACGTTCATGCTTGTGCAATAAAGTAGCTTTTCCAGAATTTTGATTTATTTCACTGTCTCCTAAGCAAAATCACAAAATAAATATTATTTAGGGCCCTAACCATTAAACATCCCACTGTGTAGATTTAGCAATTCAGTGATGCAGAGAGGGCCGCTATTCCCACCTTTAAGGGCAAGGCCAGACATTCGCTTTCCGAAAGCGCTATGAAGTGCACTAAGCTTGAGGACAAATATAAATATGGTAATGGAAAATAATTTCATTTTTAATTGAAGACGCTTTAATTTTCATTCCGCGACATTTGTGACTCTGCTTTGTAAATATGCAAACAATTGCAATGTGCAATTAAGTTGAAATGTGCAAAGGAAAATGCGCTTTTCTTTTTTCAATTAACAGAAATTTGGCGGTTTCTGATTTTTCACGCAGTCTCAGCTATACTTCAAACATTTTAAAGTCTTCAATTTATTGAAAATCTTACGATATTGAAGTTAATTCCAAATCAGCTTTGCTTCAATACCATTTGCTAACTTTTTTCACTCTCACTCTCTGCTCTTTTCACTCACTGCACTCTTACCACTGATCCCTTGCCGCCTATCATCTCCCCTCCCCACTTCGTGTCGCTAATTCATAGCTGCATTAGCCTTTCAGTAGTTGGCTTACCGTGTCAAGTAAATCCAGATACTTGGTAATGTAATAAGCATAGGAGAGATATATTAAATTCCACATCCAGGGCTCTGTGTTGGTGTGGTCAACCGGTTGACATGTTAAGCTGAACTCTTTACGGAAATACGAGTTTGGCAGGCCCTGTGAAGGCAGAAAAAAAGGAAAGAAAAAATTAAAAGAAAAAAGTAAACAAACTGAGACGTACAGTAAACCAATAATAAAGCGGAGCTACTTTGGCCAAAATGTCATGCCATTAACAAAATTAAAAATTCTACATACAAGTAACGGCGCAGTTTAACTCAAACAGCCCACTAAGTTCAATCTAATTCAATATTTCCACATTCTTATATACTTACACATACAAATATGCAGAAATTTGCAATCACTTGTATCGCATTATAGACGCGCATTACATTTTTCAAATTAAATGGCTCTCGTTTTTCCATCCATTTGGGACCGTAGTGCAAGACCAAGACCAGATAAGCAGCAATAATACCGAGCACAGGTAGCGGCGAGCCCACAAGAGGTAAATGTTGGACGCGTGGATCTGCGGAACAAGAGGAGCGCGAGGTTAGGCACTATTGTGAAAGTTTTGAGTTGCACTTCTTTTTTTTTGGTCATGTCCTCCAACACATACCCTTGTACTCCTCGAGAACATCACGCAATGCACGATATAAATATTTTGTTATAAAAGCCATAATTTATTTTTATTCAATTTAATTCTTTTTATTTCTTTTCACTAAGTAAATAAAATCCTTGCTTATCTGCTCCTTTTGCCACCCTACACTGCTTGCCAGGTTAGTTGCTTATATTTTATTTTAAAACTCCAATCTCCACTTTCGCTGACCGTAGGATTACTTTCATGTGTGCGAAAAGGAAATTTACGCTACAAATATCGGGTACTGAGCGATCAGCTGGTCGTGAACCAAAGAGCTGTTGTAATGTAATGCGCTACACAAGGTGTTCGGTGTCGCGTCTGCAGTCCAAATGAACCTTGAGTGTAGAAGAAAGTAAACTTGGAATTGAACTTTTCACAAGCGCACACTTCGTTTGGTCCCAATAGTTGGGTTTGCATAATTGATTAATTCAGTATTTCAGGCGAACGACCAGCGAGCAACTCAAGTGCGCATAGCGTAGAAAATTCGTATGCATATGCAGTGAGGAACATATAATCAGAAACGTCATCAGCGGAATATAAATATTTCGATTTATTTAATTTGTAAGGGGTCAGGTCACACTGGCGGCAAACAAAATAAGCTGCGTTTGGTAAATTTTTCTTTTAGAAGAATTATACCAAAAAAAGTATTTAGAAAAAGTGTTTTACCAATTATACATAAATATATTATACTAGCAAACCCGGCCCCCTTCGCTGGCATTTTTGTATTGTAGTTTTGGTGGCAAAAAAACGTAAAACGAGCATTTTTGGGGAAAAATTTCGCCATATTTGTAAGTGAAAAACAACCTTAAAAAAAAAAATAAAAAAAAAAACAGTGGGGGGGGGGAGGTATTTTTGATTTAGAAAACGTGTGCCAAATTTGAAAAGAATCGGTTGAATAGTTTCGGAGTTGTGATTGGCACCGACTTTTAAGAAGTCGTTTCGGGAAAAACGCGTTTGAAAAAATGACTCTGAAAAATTATCGATGCTCCGCATTCGAGGTAGAGTGCCTACAAAGGCTATAACTTTGAGAGTTCTGCTCCGATCCACTTAAAATTTTGACGCAACATTCTTGAAATGATTTACTATAATATGAGTAAAAAAAAAAATAACGATTTTGTGACCCTACCCCCCCTTAAGCATTGGAGCTTTTTTAACCATTATCCATTTATGTTTTTCAAAAAAAAAAAACGAAAAAAAAATGTTTTTCCACGAACACATAACTTCATTCGGGTTTCACATTAAATTCTCAAATTTCGTAAGAAATTATTCACTGTTCCAAAATCCACTCCAAAAAAATTCACAAACAATTTTTACACGTTGCACTTACGTTTTTTCCTTATTCCATACAAATCAGAAAGAAATATTGACACATTGTAACTCACACTGTCAATTTGACAGTTCAGTTCCGCCCCAAGCGTTAAAAAAGTAAGCGACATTATGGCTGGTTCAAAAGAACGCTGTACCCGTTGCCAGTGCTCCGAATTACAACCAAACTTTACGAAACCCATTTTCAATACTTACTTAACAATGTGCGTAAGTTTGGTTTAATTCGGTGCAAAGACACGGCGGGTCCACGTTTTGGCATATATTTCGAGACCCTAGTCATCAATAGGTATGAAAATTACCCCGTATTAAAGCACTTATCAACAGCTTTCATTTGATACCCATATTGTACATACACAACCAAAGGTTACCCGGGTCCATGTTTTGACCTATATCTCGAGACCCCAGTCACGGAGCGGCATGAAAAGTACTCCGTACTAAAGCATTCACCAACAGCTTCAATTCGATATCCATATTGCACAAATACATTCTAGGGTCCACGTTTTGGTCTCTATCTCGAGACTCTAGTCACGGAGCGGCATGAAAAATACTCTGGACTAAAGCATTCACCAACAGCTCCCATTTGATACCCATATTGTACATACACATCCGAAGGTTACCCGGGTCCACGTTTTGACCTATATCTCGAGCCCTATTTCCAAAATAAAATATAATCCATGTTACTCGTGGATGATGTAGCTTTCGAATGGTGAAAGAATTTTTAAAATCGGTCCAGTAGTTTTTGAGCCTATTCATTACAACCAAACAATCAAAGTTTTCCTCTTTATAATAGTTATTAGTGTAGATATACTAATGATTCTTCAAAACTATTTGCTTAGCGCAACTAAGAGGTTAAGACACAGTAGTGGCGAAAAAAAAAAATTTTGGAAATTTAAAAAAGCTGCGCAATAAAATAAAGCAAAACTCTCTAGAAATTCCTTTATTATAGATCCAATTAACTGTATAAAAAAAAAATATTTTTTTTACTCCTCTACATCCTTAGTAAAGTCAATCATATTTGTACGGAAAATGTTTGAATAGTTGTTTTTATGTTATTGTTGTAGCAGCATAAACACTCCCCATACTTACATACGGGGAATGCCGCTGGAGTGACAGTCCTTGGCCAGATATAAATCTGAGTCGTTTCGGTAACGTAGAACCAACTGTCGTAGAAACGAATAGTTGTTTTCAGGAAAACGTTTGATATTTGACATTCGAAACGTTTGATAAGGCAGATTTCTTCACATCAAAAGATAGCACAAAATGGCGCAAGAACCCTCCTTCATTAACCAAAATACGAGGACATAACATCGCGGCCGCCGTAGCCGAATGGCTTGGAGTCGGCTTGAAACTGTAGACCACAAATAGGCGGAGGAGCTCGGCCAAACACCGAAAAAGGCTGTACGGGCCAATTATAAAGGGTGGTTAAATTTTAAGAGCCGATGTTGAATGTGAACCAAACCTAAACGTCAAGCTCTTTTCTGCATTTCATTCAAAATTTTGCAATTTCAGACTAATTCAATTTGAACCATGGAAAGATACACAATCAAGTCAATGGTCTGAATGGTGGCATTAAATGAGGCTCATTTTCACCTCAGTGGATTCGTCAATAATTGCCGCATTTGGGCCGAAAAACCAATACACCCACAAAGAGTGACTGTTTGGTGCGGTTTAAGGGCCGGCGGCATCATTCATTCGGCCGTATTTTTTCTAAAATGAGGCCGGTCAGGCTGTTACTGTGAATAGTGTTCGTTATCGTCAGATGATAACGAACTTTTTATGGCCCGAAGTGGAAGATATGGATGTGGATGATATGTGGTTTCAAAAGGACGGTGCCACTTCTCGCACAGCTAACGAAACAATGGCTCTTTTGCGCGAAAAATTTGATGACCGAATAATCTCACGTCGTGGCGATGTCAATTGGCCGACAAGATAATGTGATTAGACACCGTTGGACTTCTTTCTTTGGGGTTATTTGAAAGAAAAGATGCACGTCGATAAGCCAGCAACAATCCAAGAGCTAAACGATGAGATAATTCGGCACATTAACGGCATAGAACCTCAATTATGCCTCAGCGTCCTCGAAAATTTGGACCATCGAGGCCGCGGCAGTCATTTGGCCAATATTTTGTTCTATACGTAATTGAGCGCTACAAGTATTATCACAATAAAGAGAAATAACAATAATTTCCTAAAAAAATTGTATTTTATTCAAAATCAATGCCGGCCCTTGAAACTTAACCATCCTTTATATATCATATATAACATCGTTCGCCAGCAAGGAGGTCCATCGAAACATCTGCAATACGTTTCTCACATGAAAATCTTCAAAAAGATGATTGCTGAAGAAATGGTAGATATCATTGTCAGAGAAACAAATAGAAAAGACAAAACCTATTGCGCAGACGGGACGAAAGGAGAGGGTGGACAGAGGTAGGGGTGGGGTGGTTAGGAGCATAGGTTTATTGCGTGTGGATTATGAACGGTGACTGTGCTGTGGTTGCATCAACCGTTTTATGCAGCTGATGGAGTTCATTTTTTAATGTCAAGGTTCAGATTTTTATTGTTAAGTCCTATCTTATCAGCAGGCGTAGCAAAGTAGTAGGAGCCTAGACACATAAATCTTAGCCCCGCGACGAGAGCAGAGCAGCTAAAGAGAAGGTGCTGAGATCTTCCATCCGACGCAAACAATACACGAGGTAATTCCAAATCTCACAGCATGCACACCTAGCGGGTAGAGTCCTGTGAGAAAACCCGCAAAGTTCGAGAGCAGCCGTATGTATACGACTTTTCTTCTTCTTCTTAATTGGCGCGATTTTGGCCGAGTTTAAGAAAGCGCGCCAGTCGTTTCTTTCTCGTGCTACCGGCGCTAGGTGGACAAACCAAGTAAAGTCAAGCCCTTACGGAGATCTCATCGTCCAAAAGAAATAATGCATTGGACACGTTCAGAAACGTATGGGAAACGTGAAAAAAGCACTAAAGGTCTTGGAGGACATGGGAAATTGACCGCCAAGATGATTGGTAAGCTCACAGTTTATTATGGATTGGTGATTCGTCGCAATTCTCACTCAGCCGAAGACATGAAACGAGACATCTGGGCAACGTACTATCATTACATTTCGACAAATGAAAATCTGAAAAATGAAGTTATGTAATATTATAAATGGTTTTTTTTTAAGAGCTTCATAACTTAAAATGATAATACAAATAAAAAATATGATTGAAATGAATTTTCTGTTAGCTAACTCCATGGCATTTATTTGAATATGATATCTGCCATGATCCAATCGATCAATCCAATTTTCGACTTCTTTTTCCAATAAATCTGAATAATACCTACATCTAACCGAGCGCAATCAGCAAAACTTTGATGCAAACGATGGTCATTTGGCCTCAACCCTCGCACGAGTTGTATTTTATAGGCATTTAAGACAAAATCCTTACGAAAAATTGTCCACGTGGCCGGCGGACAAAGGTCAACATGTTGGGAACGACGACGATTTGGTGTCTTCTTCAACACTTCGCTTTATGCACTTCGCGAACAGTTTTTTTTTAATTTCAGAGAAAGTTTCCACAATTTGGAAACGTTGACCTGGCATTATACGAATCATGCTGGCTTGCAAAACTTTACTGAACAGAAATGTCAACACAGTTTGGCATTCTCAGCTGTCGGCAACCGTATTTATTGATATAGCTGCATGGGAACTACCTAAAAAGGCACCCTATAGAAACAGTACGTCCATACTTCAAGGTGGTATGTAAATATGAATATTCAGTCGATCAGAAATTTCAAGTCAATCAGTCAAGACTTGCTCGTGTCATAAATTTGGCCGACTTCAACAATGTATTTTTGAGAAAAATGCGCTTAAAGTACGGTACGGTTCGCTATATGCGGTAATGAGAACGACTTCGCCAAAATAGAAGTGTTTGCGCGTTTGTTTCTCATCTTAAGTCTTCATGTTTTGATATTTAATTTGATATTTTTAAGATTAGTTGAAGTACATGATATTTGTCGTTTCTCATAATATGACCCAAATACGCAGCTTTTCTTCTTTTTATGGTGGTTAGTAATTGTCGATCATGCTGAATTCTACGCAATACTTTAGCATTTGTTACCCTATCTGTCCTGGGTATTCTTAGAATTCTCTATATATCCACATTTCAAATGTTTCTATTTTATTCATTTCAGTGGTTTTAATGGCCCATATCTCCATAGCATACAGAAGTACAGACAGCACGTAACATTTAACGAATCGAATTTTTTATTTAATATTGAAGTCGTGATTATTAAGAACCTTTTTGTACTTATGGAATGCAGCCCTAGAAATTTCAATTCGAGCTTTTATTTCTTTTGAAGAACTCCAATTTTCGTTAATCCAGCAACCTAAGTATTTGAAATTTTGTATTCTTTCTATGAGCATGTAATTAATAGTATTTATTTTAGGACCAATAATAATACAAATACATTTTTTTTTTAATTTTTTTTTGTTAAGTGCTTTTTTTTTAATGTTGCCATATGGCAACAAATGTTTTGTATGGTAAAGAAAAACAGTTTATTTTTGGTTTTTGCATAAAGGTTCGTACATTTATTAAAATTTGGTTTGACATCAAAATTTCAATTTATTTATAAATCAAGATTTCTAAACTAAAATTCCAACAATAACAAAATATTTAAAATAAAAAAATCCATTCAATACTATAAATATACACGTAGATACATATTAAAAAGTGAACAAGGATATAAACTAAAAACATAAAATATTATAGAAAACTATAGCTATAAAAATTACTTAAAATAATACAAAGGAAAGAAGTATCTTACCAAGAATTTAGTCGCTGCAGTGATAATCCTTAAAGCAATCGCGATCTCCGTTGGGTAGACACAAGTGAACCGAACACTTTGAACATTTGTATCTGGAAAATCCTGAATATCCTTTTAATTTGCATCTGTTTTTTTTTCTCAGTGCCTCCACCCAATGTTGATTTCCATCATATCGGACAGAAACTGATGGTGCTGTTTCATATCTCTTTCGAGAAGTTGATGGGCTGTCGATGTTATCATTCAAAGAGACTTTTGGCCGTCCACGTTTGCGAGAAAATGCGTCCTTATTTTCTTGCGCTAGCAGACCATCAGTAATGTCGTTGCGGAACTCAAGCAGATCCATGTGTTTCTGCTTTTGGCCTTTATTATTACCCTCATGATCCTTCCTGTACTCCAGCCATGAGTTGCATATGGCCAAGTCAATAAAGTGGTCAAATATTTTAAGTGTACATTTTCTTGACCGTATCGATATTCTATACAATGAAAGAAGGAAGTCTATTTTATCTACTCCTCCCATATTCTTGTTGTACACAGCCACAATTTAGGTATTTCCAAATACCTTTTTTCTGCAAGTACAGTATCAAATTAAGTGTAGAAAAATAGTTGTCAAAAAATAGTTTCAAGTCTTTGTTTTCGGGAATAGTTCTTGCGAGATGAACTACAATATCGGAGCGAAACCCTAGTTTTGGTCCAGAAATAACGGTATTTTTTCCTTGATATATTTCAAAGTCATACAACATGCCATTTGAACTACATAGACAAAATAATTTAATTCCCCATTTTATTGGCTTTTTAGGCATGTATTGTCTAAGGACAGTCTTTCCTTTGAAAGGTACCATCATTTCATCCACACAAAGATTCTCTTCTTTGGGGTTAATATACAACTTTTTAGTAAAGATATTTATTAATGGACGAATCCTGAAAAGTTTGTCATTTCCTGGATCACTTGTTGTGAACTTCAAGTTGTTTCGCAAGGGATGAAATCTATTCTTTGTCATATTTTGACGAAATGCCGGAATGTCTGTGGGCGCTGTTCAGTACATAGACAATCTGGGATAACCAATTGTCCCAATCATAACCTCCAAAGCAAGAAACTTAAAAAATTCTTCGTTCGTTAAGTTAAATGGTCGACCGTCTTTTAAAAGAGAGGCTTGGTTTGTCGCCTGCACTACTTCTTCAAAAAATTCTACAGTAAAATACTCCAAAAAGTACTGTACTGGAAGTTTTACAGCGTTACTTGAATAACACTCAGCTTGAGGAGGAGCCCACGAAGTCTTTTTCCATCGAAATTCATTAACTTATTTTGGTTGATAGTTCAAAGTACCAGCTTCTGAGCTAGAGCCATTTTAATCCAAAACTAGTTCGTCATTACATTCCCCGTTGATATTTTTAATACTTATATCATACGGACCTGGACGACTAAGCTCCTCCATCATAAAAGTTTCATTATTGTCAAATGCCTCAAATAAATCCTCTAATATTTCTTCCGATTCCGAATTCTCAAAGTCTGAGAGATCTGAGTCCTCGAAATTCTCCAAAATCTTTTCTATAACACTGTCGCTAATTTTTCTTGCCATATTTGAAAATAATATTCCGCAAACAACAACACGTCTCTCTGCTACCAGTTTCAATCGCAAATAAACTTCTTCTGCAATCTAATGCAAGTTAACACCTTACGAGAAATTTGTTGCCATATGGCAACAAGCTTAGTTTTAAAAATTAGCACAGCTTTTAAAGCTGCGAGCGAAAAAATATTTATATGCCAAATGACAGATTGAACATTTATCTATATACTTTGTTCAAAAATTGTTGAAAACATTTGCCCAAAATGCCTCAAAAATCTAAAAAACGAAATACTAATTTCAGAGTGAAGTGCTATATGCCAGAAGGCTTTCTTTAAAAATGTTGTATTACCGATATATAATGGGCGGTTATTATTTATTTTATTTCTGTTTAACCATTAAACTTCAATTTTTGAAAATATGTAACAAAAAAGTTGATATTTTTTACAAGAGAGTGTTGACGGCCTTTTAAAGTTCACTGTTGCCATATGGCAACAATATCGCGAAAGGGTTAATGCCAGTTTCTAATCCATGGAGTGATTCTTGAAAGATTCTTTCGGAGTGGATGTTAAATAGTAATGGTGAGAGAATGCATCCTTGTCTAACCCCTCTTAGTATAGGTATAGCGTCTGTATTTTCGTTGTTTATGTTAACTTCTGCAGATTTGTTGCCAATAAAGATTGCGTATACATTGAAATTCTTTTGTATCGATAACCATGTTTTGTAGAATCTCAATGTGCTTATCGTGCTGAACAATGTGAAACCCTTTTTCATAATCTATGAAACACATAAACACATCTTTTTGGACGTCTCTGCAATTTTCAACTAATACTTGAATACAAAATAGCGTTTCACGTGTTCCCATGCCTTCTTTAAATCCGAATTGCGTTTCTCCCATTGCTGATTCCCACTTCTTGTAAATTCTTTTATGAAAGTTAACACGCTGCGGCACCCAACATATTGCATTCCCACACCTTACCGATACACGTGCCGCTGCATCAGCATAATCGCTGTTATTCTATAGGACAACCCAACACCCTAAGTCAAGGCCAGTTACATATCAGGTACCACGTACTAATGCTAACGCACTAAGAACGGAGCCAGATGCAGCGTCAGCAAATTATGTTTCACACGATTGTGAAATACTTGCACATGCCACCAGTGCATGCCAACCGTGGGGCGGAGCCAGCGTACCAAGACACGGCGCACCTGAAGGCAGCAGAACGACCCAAACCTATAAAGGCCTGCAGCGCACATCAAGGGGCAGTTGCGTAGTGGGCATTAACGGTAGCTTGTAACATTTACCTTTGTAGTAAATAAACCTTGTAAATTCTAACTTTGATCCTTTAGTGTTTCATTTGCAGGGCAAGTTGGCCCTTTAATTTTTTTGAGTGTATTGGACTGAAAGTCCTTTTCTTGAATAATGTTCCAAAAAAATTTTAATGAATGACTCATCAAGCTTATAAGTCTGTGATCGGAATATTTCTTTGCACATTTCTTCATTGGTAGCGCAAGAAAAGTAGATCTCAGCCAGTCTTGTGGGTATTTTCCCGTGTCGTAAATATAGTTGAAAATTATTATTATAATAATTATTTCAAGGATTTCTATATTTTGTCATTTATTAATTTCAGAATCTCAGAAGGAAGCTCATCTGGACCTGTTGCCTTATTATTGGATCTTTGGGTCATGGATCTTTTTATGGCATTTTTTATTTCGTCTTTTGTTATAACAGGTCCTGATAAATTTTCAATAGATGCAGACTGATAACCAGATCTATTAGTGTCCGAGAAAAGGGATTAAATGTATTCTTGCCAGACTTTTTTCTTCTCACAAAGATCTAACACAACTTCATTATTGTCACCCAATAAAAAATTATACATAGTTTTGCGATAAATTCCGGCAGTTTCTTTCTTGTGAATATTGAAATCGTTATGTAGTTTTTGTAGTCTTTCAATTTCTTCACACTGGCTGTTCACCCAATCAATCTTTACATCACGTATTTTGCGTTTAATCTCATAGTTAAGCTCTCTGTATTTATTTTGATTTCTATTTTTGTAACTACGTCATTCTTGCATTAGCGTAATTATTTCATCTGTTATCCACTTGTTTTTAATTTCATGTCGTTTTTTACCTAAATGGTTCAACGAAAGAGTATTAAGTAACGTTTTAAGACGCTCCCACAATCTTTCCGCGTCTTCAGTGTTAGAATTTAACCTAATGCTGAGGAGCTCGACATTGAGTTTGGTTGATTTCCATGTCTATAGTCTACGCGCTGGTAAATGAAACCAATGTTTAGTTATTTTCATATTACGGCCTTGACAAAATTGAACAAGTCGGTCACCTATTTCGTTTCTTTCGCCTAGGCCGAAATTTCCAACTATACCATCCACATAACCTTCACCGATTTTCGCATTGAAGTCACCTTGTTAAGCAACAGAAAATTTTTAATTTTCCGCAGTAACATAACCCCTTAGAAGATTACAACTTTAGAGAATTTTCGTTTGAGGGGATCCGGTGGTCTAGAAATTTCAAAAAATCGATTAAGAATATAGTTTGAAATTTTCATGCGGAAATTCCCAATATTATAAATTCTACAGCATATTAACTAGGTAGAGAGCGGTCCGCGCTCTCCTGTTCCTCAAACTTTAAACTCATTTATTTAATAATTTTATTGGTTTTTGTATTTCAGATAAATAGAAGAGCCAAAATGGGCAACACCGTCCAGGTTCAATTTTTCGGGAGGGCCAACTTCAGCGCCATTTTTTAATTATTAAAATTAAAAAAAAATTATTTTCATTTTTGTATGTAAAAGAAGTTAAATAAAAGGCCTAAAAAATTTAAATATCATTTTTAATTTTTTTTATTATATAAAAAGAATTTCCTGAAAATACTCTAAATTTTCGAGCTCTAGACCACCGGGACCTTTTAATTTGAGAAACTCGAGTCCCATAATCGCTTTCGGGATACCGATATTACATATTCCGAAACTTCAGGATTCACAATAACCTTTCTGAATGACGAAGTTTTGAAGACACAAATTAGAATGTCGATAAAATCACAGAAATAATCGAAGTTGACTGGCATGTTAGTAGCTTTAGCATAGCCCAGGGGTTTAAGATCGAACAGTTTCAAATCATTTGCGCAAAAATAAAGGTTTTCTTTTTCCCCAAACTAATACTCGTATTTGTGCACACCTAAGATTTCTACAAATCTTTTCTAAATTATTAAATCGTATTTCTAGTCAAAGTTGTCTGTCAGAAGAAAAAACCTTAATAAGTTCATTTTCCGTTCAAGCAACAATTTTTTACTGCAAAAAAGTAGAGAGCGTTCAATAAATTTTCCCAAACAATTCTCGGGCGCTTGCTTGGATCCTTTCATTTCACATATATGTATGTCTGTGTGTATATTCGCTGTTGCATTGATTTCGCAAGCGACCGAGTCTTTTACGTATTTATTTTTTTCCGCAATGTGCCATTTACCTTTAGAATCTAAAAGTTTCATCGACCTATGCAAATGCGCACGGTATTTCTAATTATTAGCATATTTCAAATACACTGTGAAAATATTTCCAATGCTCGGTGGCAATTATTTAAGTAATATAAGGGAGTATCTTAAACAGAAAAGCTTCATTCGTTTATTTTGCTGCTCATGAAATTAGAGAAAATCAAACTCAACATTTTTAGGCCGCAGCCAAACCGAAGCGATCTTCGGCCAATTTAATCAGCATTCGCTTGAAATCAAACCGCACAGAATTGTTTTCTTTCAAATGAATCTATATGGAAGAAAAACTTTCTATCAGTCTCTATAAGCCAAGTAGTTTATGCAACACTCTGTTTTCTTATGATTTTTCTTACTTCACTGCACTCGAAGAGAAGAGAAGAACCAATTAAAAAGGCAATCAATTTAGTTCGGAAAATTACTTTTATTCAATTCAAAGGAAAAGTTGTGTGAAAATAATACAAAATTAAGAATCAACTCTGAACTCAGAACTCTGCAGTCAGCTGCAACACGCGCCGTGCGAGATAACTACAGGGAAAAGAGATCGGAAGAAAAGCGCCTCTTCAGACGCAAGAAACGAGAACAGGAGAAGCGTGAGCGTGAGCTGCTAGAGGAGTACAGGGGTAGAAATGATGCTCGAAAATTCTATCAACAAGTCAAGCGCTTGACACAAGGTTTCAAGACCGGAGCACCAGCCTGCAGAGAGAAAAACGGAAATCTGGTTATGGATACACAGTCCACACTGGGCATATGGAGGGAACATTTCAGCAATTTACTTGCTGGCGATGACGCACACAATTCCGCCCCAGTAGAAGATGACCCGATACCACCAATCGACGATAATTTGGACGTTCCACCACCTAGTCATGACGAAGTCAGAGTTGCCATTCAGCGGCTCAAGAATAACAAAACAGAGGAAGACCATTGCTCCGGTGGAAAGACCAGGTGGTGGAAACCCTATGCTTGCTTGGTGCACAGAATTGGAGAAAGCGGAGCAGAGGCGCCTGGAGAGAGCTATTGAGGTCGGTTGTTATGGCCACCTAAGTAAGTAAGTAAGAATCAATTAACTTTTGCTCGATACGACCACCTTTTGCTTTGACTATGGCCTTCAGCTGGTCCAGAAACGAGTCGCAAGCTGCCCGAATGTCACTTCCACGTATTTTGCCCACTCGCGGTCAATGGCTTTTTTCAGCGCCTCGAGACTGCTGAATCTTTTAGTTCGGACCTTACTCTCCAAAATAGTCCAAAGAGAATAAGCCATCGGATTCGTGTATGGTGAATTTGAGAGCCATTTTATGGACGTTATGAAGTTCGGAACGTTGTTTTTTAGCCATTCTTGGTTCACTCGAGCTTTGTGAGACGGTGCCGAGACCTGTTGAAACGTCCGTGACCTGTTACCGAAATGTTTGTCTGCTCACGGCTTCAAATCAAACTCCAGAACACTTGTCCGATAATATTTCGCATTTACCTTGACGCCAGGCGCGATGAAAACGATTGGAGAGCGCCCATCTGCGGTTACAGCCACCTAAAACATTACCTGTGGCTGGTGCTGTCTCCTGGTGGCCAATCGTTGACTCAAATTCTCGTATGAGCGGTCGGTGAACTCCTTGTCGTTTTGGGAGTTTATGAATTGTCAGAAAACACATTGCTTGAAAATCAACAGCTTTCGGCCAAGCGAAGCAACTCTCTCAAGTCTGACTTGTTGCTGTTTTGTCGTGAAATCACGCGCCTTTTGGATCTTGTAAGGCTTGACTTTGAGTTCATTTTTCAGTATGCGGCGGATGCTACGGTCAGATATTCTCTTTAGTTTAGTGCTTTCGCCATTTGATTAGCACTTCGTCGGGGATTTCGCTCAAGTCGCTTCTTCACTTTTTGAACCAAGACGTCCTCCTCGAATTGTTGGAAGAGCTCAGCCAAACAGCAAAAACAAAGGGTGTAAGCACTAAATTTGATTATTATTATCATTATTTGGTAAATATTTTCATAATATACCTTTATATATATATATAAATGGCGCGTACACCCTTTTTGTTTGTTTGGCCGCTATTAGAAAATTGTTTTTCTTAATTTTGGTGTTTCACCGAGATTCGAACCAACGTTCGCTCTGTGAATTCCGAATGGTAATCACGCACCAACCCGTTCGGCTATATCGTCAGCGTATAATTTGGTGAAATTTTTTTCGAGTCTGGAATGAAGTTAATCAACTGCGTAGTGAAACCTATAAATCCAAGTTATTAGTCCATTAAAAATTTCGTGCTACCTATCGAAATACAAGATGAGCCATGCATGTGAGGTCTAACCAAAAATTTGCATTTAAGGAATAATTTTGAGCAGTTTTTTTTTTAAATTAGAAAATCAACAAGTTTTAAAGTTAAAACTCAATTTGTCAATATTTATTTTTATTTATTATTTACTGTTTCAATTCGTCCAAAACCAATGATTTTCGCCACAAGTTGGACTAGAATGTTTTGTGCATGTTATTAAATAGTTCAGAAAGCAGTACAATGCAGAGGCTAACAAGTTAGCTAACTCTTGTCATGTTCAAACTGCAATACAAAGTGGTCGTAAAGGGTATAGTTCAGAACTACATACATAGTAGGTTTGATTGCATGGTACATTACCACAATGTTGCGCACACAAGAAACATTCTCTTTTATGTATACATATGTACATACATACAAACATACACATGTGCGAGTATGTGCGATTCTAATTAAGGCGAGAATAAAATGCAAATTAGTTTCGTAATTTTTAATTTTGTGGCGATAAACAGTTCATTAGTCGCAGTAGAAAATTTACACACAGAGCACCGAGCGAAGAGCATAACACCCAACACAAACAATAAAAATTAAATAACAACTCGAAATGTATAACAATGAATGGTAGATATGCACATACGCACACATACCCACACACCTCTATGCACATACATGTGGAACAATCAGAGAGCAAAAAGTTAGTATTTGAGAGAAAGCAAAAACCAAATAAATGGCATAGTAATTCGTGTGAGTAGTTTGCATATGCAAACATAGAAATGCACATACGTACATACACATGTACAATGCACGCATTGAGGAGCCTAAATTTCAACATAAATTTAATTGTGTATGTAGCTATTTGCAAATATACGTATATACCTATATATGCTGTGGTGAAATTAAAAGATGATTTTCTAATTAAAACGAAATATCGATACGGTAAAGTATTTATTTGTATTTTTTGGTCGGTACAGCTCTCAATATATACAGGAAATCACAGCTTATTTGATGCAGGGAATACTTTTTTAGAAAAAAGAAAATAACTCGACGTTTATTAAATTTAATAAAAAGAATGTATACGACTTGTAATGAGATATGTATGTATATACTGTTCACCATAGTAAGAACACTAACGAAAACAAAGCTCGCTCAAAAAATATAGAAACAAATAGTTTTCTCCCCAAAATATGCTCACAGCTTAAATGATGCAGTGTATTTTATATTTTCTCTGAGAATGCAATAACGGTGAAATGTATTTTTTTCTATTTAGCTTAGCGTCTTAAGTCATTCTCAAAGAATTTTTGTAAAGAAAAGTTGAAAAAATGTAGAGTAACTGCGGGTATTGTGGTACACCCATTTTATTTTCGTCTATAAAATCGTTAAATTTTATTTGATTTGAATGAAAATTTATCAATAATATGCTACTCAAATAAACCTAGCTTCAAAAGCCTTAGAGCCGCGAGTTTCAGAAATATTTAAGAAAGTACTGCAAAAGACGGAAACAAGCCCTTGAAGAAATTGGCGGGTAATGTGGTATACCTTATTCTGGTAATGTGGTATAGTATGCCACATTACCCGCATATGATGCCTTTAATAATAAGTCAGTCACTTTTGATTGATAACTAAAATTTTATTGCGAATAATTTAAAAAAGGATTATGAACTTAATTTAAACATATTGAACAAAAATATTTGAAACTTCAATTGACAAAAAACGCAACAATAAAATTCATAACACTTGTAAGAATATTACTTGCAAGAATCGCAAAGAAAAATAGCACTTCGATTGGGAATACACTTTTCGTGGGCCCAAATTTGTTCGCATTGCAGACAAGAGGTCCAAGGCTTCATTATTATATCCTGCCCATAAATTTTGCCACAGTAGTTGCAAGAGGATTCTTTTGTTGGTGGAACATCTGGAAACTCCTCTTCACTGTCACTTGAATGCGAGTCAACAAACGATTTGGTAGAAATATTTTTTTTATTAGAGGGTTTTGGGGATGGATTAACCGGAGCATTGCGTTTCCTCTTAATGCTTTCAATGCTCTGTAACAAATTACACTTATAAGGCGAAGTTGTTAAAACAGTTGCCTTTGTTTTCCGGCCTTTCCGATTAGGTGGAGGATCTCGTAGCTTTGGTGGTGGAGATATTTCCCAGGGAGTAACGAGTCCTCGGCTTGTGCTTGCTTCTATAAACAAATTAAATAGCGTTCCTAAAATTTCCATTGATTTTATTGCGAAACTTACGAATTTCAGGCTCAATTTCCATGGCTGATGCGCTTGGGGTTTCTTCTGTCGTTGAATTTATGGTTTCAACTGGATCCTCTGAGAAGACAATATATCTAGCAAGATTTTTTATATTTAAAACTGAATTGTACCTGATGATGATGAGTTCCCAGCTATAAAATCTGAATCTGTGAAAATATGTTTGTCAAACGGATAAATCCCCGTGGCTTTAAAACCATTTATTGCAATTTCTCTAGTTTGAACCCTCAAATAAGCCTTAGTAAATAGTCCTGCGATATCAAAATGTGTAACTTTTCTGCCCTGTTCACGCATAAATCGTCTTATTTCGTCATTATAGTACTTCTTAAAAGGTCCCATAAAAGCCTTATCCAACGGTTGAAGTTTGTGTGTTGAATGGGGTGGCAAAGAAAGTATAGTCACATTGTGTTCGCGGGCTAGATCAATAACTTCTATATTGCGTGTGTGGCTATAACGCCCATCTAATATAAGAAGCAGAGGTTCAGACGGAGATGGTTTCGTTACGCTTAAAAAATGCCTGAACCATTTCGTGAAGATGGGAATCTGAACCCATCCAGACAAATGGCACGCCGAGTTTGAGCCAGAGGGAGCGTCTTTCATTAGAAGAGGGTTATGGTTTTTTCGTGGAAAGATGAAAAATGGTGGTACGAAACCACCTCCTGCGCTCATGCAAGTGATGACTGTAACAAGCGATCCTCGCTCAGCTGAAGTCATTGTTCCAATCTGTTTTTTTCCTTTCCGGGCGATTATTTGTGCCTGCTGCGAAGGAACTACTGATATTCCGGTTTCGTCAACGTTCCAGATTCGAGTAGGCGGAAAATTATGTTTTGCGTTTTCTTCTTCCAGCAATTTGAAAAATATATCAACATTTTCTCGAGAAAAACCACGTGCACGGTCGACGCTTGTTCCAGTTGGCTTTCGAAAACTCAGAACATTTCGGTGTCGGTTACAGAAGCCTTTTAGCCAATCCTTGCCAGTGCACTCTTTAATAACGGAGAACTTATTGGGAATGTTGTTTTTTGTGGCAATTTGATAACACAATGACCGCACGTCTGCGCGTGTTAGTCCCCAGTACCTTGACTCCATTTCTAGTAAATATCTAAGTCATTTTAAATTTCCGCTGTTAAAATCGGAGCCCGCCCAAGTTTAGTTGTCAACAACTCCTCGATGGATTTCTCGCTTCTTGACATGCGCTGCAGAGTGGTATGGGGGACACTAAATGTCTTGGAAGCCAAGAGAATACCCATTTCACCTTTTCTAACCACTTGGATAGCTTTTTTCATATCCTCTGCTTTCCATTTTCGTATTTCACCTTTCTTCGGCATTTTTTTGATCGAGAGGGTAATATGGTACACTATACCACTTTAGCCGCCTTTACCTATACCACAATAGCCGCATTAGAGTTTGAACCAATTAATTTTGAATAATTAAATAACGATCAAATATACAAAAATATTGCTTATATGCTTCACTAGTATTAAACTCACTTTTTACTTCCCGATGAATAAATGCAGCTTAAAGCACACGATTTTAATTTGACAGAAATTTTCCACTGAGCACAAAAAAATGCCAACCACACGACCACGCGATTTTTTTACAACTGACTCACTGTATGCCTTTCAAAACACAAATCAAATCACGCGTTCTTAAGATTCTGAGAATGCCGAAATATCTAACTTGGTCCCGTTATTTCCACGACTTTAGTTTTCGAATAAAGCTGCTATACCACATTACCCGCCTATACCACAATACCCGCAGTTACCCTAAAGTTTTTAAAATAGGAAAAGGGACCGCACTTGAGAAAGAGAAGACGTTATTCGTCATTATAAAGAGGGCAAAAGCCAACGATAGAGGAAAAGAGGTTTCGCCACGAAAACAGGATAGAAGATAAGGGCAGATCTGCGCCAAATAAAATAAAAGGTGATTTTTTAGCTATTATCTTTTTAAACAGTTCGTTTAAACAGCTGACGCACATTTCGTGTTTTGTTTCACTGTCAAACATCCTCAGTTTGGTATATTATTTAACCATGCATCGTCTTACAAACGAATAACGCTTGCAAACCATTGAATTTTATTAAAAATGCGTGTTCTGTTAAGGAAGTTTATCGCGCGCTTCTTCCATTTTATGGCCAGTTTAATCGACCCACTGAAGCGGCTATTCGAGCTATTGTGACCAAATTTAGAACCAAATTTACATTATTGGACATCAGACCACCAAAACGCTTACGTAGAGTGCGAACTGAAGAAAATATCGCAGCTGTATCGGCCAGTGTTAATGGTGACCATCAATTATCGATTCGTCGCCGTTCGCAGCAATTGGGCCTCTGTTACTCAACAACGTGGAAAATTTTGCGAAAGGATTTAGGTGTGAAGCCTTTCAAAATACAGCTGGTGCAAGAATTGCAGCCGAACGACCTGCCACAACGCAGAATTTTTGGTGAATGGGCTCTTGGAAAGTTGGCCGAAGATCCATTTTTTATCGAAAAATTGGGTTCAGCGATGAAGCTAATTTTTGGATCAGAAGAATTGCAAGAGCTACCAATGTATCCAGAAAAGCCCTCAGTTTATGGGCTGGAGGTATCATTGGACCGTGCCACTTCAAAGATGCTGCGAATCGTAACGTAACTGTGAATGGTGAGCGCTACCGTGAAATGATATCCAACGTTTTTTTTGCCCAAAATGCAAGAGCTTGACTTGCATGACATGTGGTTTCAGCAAGACGGTGCCACATGCCACATGCCACAACAATGGACTTGTTGAGAGGCGAGTTCGATGAACATTTTATTTCACGTTCGGGACCTGTCAATTGGTCACCCAGACCGTGCGGTATAACGTCTTTAGATTATTTTTTGTGGGGCTATGTTACAGCTCATGTCTACTCAGACAAGCCTGCTTCAATTAACGCATTGGAAGCCAACATTAAAGCATTTATATGAGAGATACCGGCCGAAACACTGGAAAGAGTATGCCAAATATGGACTTAGCGCATGGACCATTTGAAGCGCAGTCGCGGTCAACATTTGCATGAAATAATCTTCAAACGTTAAATTATATGAACTGTAATATCGATTTATATAAAAATTTCATGCATTTTTTTTTAATTTTACGTGTATTTTTTTTAAACTTTCCTATGGCTCTTAAAAATCACCCTATATGCGCAACCCTCGCTTTCAATTTGATCATACATGTTTCTACATTTTTACAGCAAAAATAATAATAAAACTAATTAAAAATATTTTCCGCTTACTAGGTTATTCAATAAGTTTTGTGGCTCCAATTTTATGATTTAAAATGCGCTTTATTTCTCAGTATAGTCTCCCTGAACATGAATACACTTGTGCCAATGAGGTTCCAATTTATGAATTCTATCCCTAAAGTGAGAATCTGGAAGGGCTGCAAAATACGCTTCGACAGCTGTTGTAACCTCATCATTTGATGAAAAACGCTTCTCACGCATGATTTTTTTAAGACTGGAAACAGATGGGAGTCGCTAGGGGTCAAATCTGGTGAATACGGTGGATGCTCAACAATTCGAGCTTTCGTTCATGCATTTCAGCCATTGTCAAAATGCTATTGTGACGCTTTGCATTGCCCTAATGAAGAGGTTATTTTCTTTTTCTTTTCCAAACTGGGTATTTTTTTACATATATTTTTCTTAAGCTGGTCCAAAAGGTTACAATAATATTCAAAATTCATTGTGTTATTAGTTTGCCAGTAATTCACAAGCAAAATTCCTTTCACTTGAAAAAAAAACCGATATGGAAACCTCCTTGGCCGATTTCTGGACTCGAACTCCTTTCGGAGCCGAAGAGCCAGGTTCACTCTTCACTTAGGTGATAGAAACAGAAATATTTAGAGGGACTGGATTGGGAAATGTCGCCCCACCCGCCGTATTTCCCATACATTACACCTTCGGTGTCATTTGTTCCGATCAATGCAGTCAGCCGTTATTGGAGAGCGGTTAAAGTCTTACGAGAGCACCGCAAACTGACTCAGTGAATGGATCAAGTCACAAGGACTGGAATTTTCCGTCAGAGGAATCTGTAGACTGTCTGAAAGATGGAGTTATAGCTTCCAATGGCACATACTTTACATAATATTATCTATTATTCAATTATTTAAATAATTCGTAACTTTGGCTAAGAAAGAACATAAACTTATTCCTATACCCAATATATAACAGGTGGCGCAAAAGTAATCTTGCGATGTTTTTTGGTTGTAATTTAAAAAAAAAAAAGAAAAACTTTGATTCTTCTTATGGATTATTTTTATTTGGTCTTTTAATTTTTTTTACATCAAGTCGAGAATATGATGTCATGTAAATGGCCGCCGCCACAGTTGATTGCCATTTGAGCCCTTTTTATGGCATTTTCCATCACTTTGGCCAAAACTTCCGGCGATAGGTCCTCACATTCTTGACGGATATTGTCTTTAAGAGCTGCAAAAGTCTGAGGCTTGTTGACATAAATCCGCGACTTCAAAAAGCCCCACAAAAGAAAGTCTGGAGCGGTCAAATCAGGCGATCTTGCTGGCCAGTGAAAATCGCCAAAACGGGAGATTAGGCGCCCGGGAAATGCATCCTTCAGCATATCGGTTGTGGCACGTGCAGTGTGTGCCATTGCACCGTCCTGTTGGAACCACATGTTTTCCAATCCCAATTCATCAAGTTACCGCAAAAACAACTCGTTGATAATTTCTCTGTAGCGCTCACCATTCACAGTAACCGTTTGGCCCGCGACGTCTTCGAAAAAAAAGGTCCGATGACTCCTCACGCGAAAACAGCACACCATAAAGTGTCTTTGAGCGGGTATAATGGCTCTTCGTGGGTTACACACGGATTTTCAGTGCCCCAGAAGCATGAATTTTGCTTATTTACGTACCCGCTAAGATGGAAATGCGCCTCATCACTCATGATTATTTTTGATGAAAAATCATCTTCCCCTTGGTGGTGATTAAGGATGGCTTGAGCGTATGTTAGACGCGGTTGGCGGTCAGCAGCTAACAGCTGATGCATCGTCTGGATTTTGTACGGAAACATCTTGTAGCAAAATTCGCTGTAAAGACCGTCGACTGATACCCATTTGCGTGGCACGTCGTCTGGACGATGTCACCGACCGATTATTGGTTAAATAAATAGTCAGCAATATTCCACGTTCTGGAGCAGTGTAGCGTAACATTTTTTATTAACGTGTATTTCGCATGCACTACAAAAATGTCAAAACAGAACTGACATTAGGGGCCAATCGCAAAATTTATAGCATTTTCTGATAGGAGGATTACTTTAGCGCCACCTGTTATATATACATATCAAGTGTACAAGCTTCAGTAAATTTATTGTAAATTTATAATTTAACTCAGTTGCACTTGGTAAAGTATAGCCTGGGAAATGGAGGAAAGAGAAAATAATTTAAATAGTTTTTATCTTATAAAGGATAAGAGTAGCTTCTTCTCCTTTCATAGCGTTACAACGCGGGGTGCGTCAAAGCTTCCTTCAAAATGCTCCTCCAAAGCGGTCTATCTTGAGCTGTTGCTTCGTAGTTACGTATTCCCAGCTTCTTAAGATCATGTTCCACTGCGTCTATCCAACGGTTCCTCGGTCTGCCTTTGGCCTTCACGCCCATTAGCTTTCCTGTCAAGGCTTTCTTCACGATACAGTCAAACGGGCATCCGGATCACATGACCTAGCCATCTTATGTGCTGCGCTTTAAAAAAATACACAGCTGTCTCGTTCTGAGTTAGATGGTTCAGTTTAGAGTTCATCGGATTCTATAGGTGCCATCATCCTTTCTTATTTGGCCAAAGATCTTTCTTAAAATTTTGCGAGCAATCTGAGCACAATCATCAACCTTAAGAGTCCATACCTCACAATAACATCGAATAAGAGTCTTGTGCATAGTTAACTTTGTAGCTTTAGTTAAAAATCGGGACTTGAACAAGTTCAGGTGGGCGTAATACGCTTTGTTGGCGGCGTTGATGCGATCCGTGACGGCGGAAGTTGAATCACCGCTACATGCGAACATAACTCCTAGGTACTTAAAATGATGCACTGCTTCAAAAGTATAGGGGCACCCACATGGAAATTCGGCATCTGTGCAGGCCGCTTCGATTTAAACAGATATTTTGGTTTTGCCCTCGTTTACAAAAAGGACAATATCGTTCGCAATTTTGTTAATTTTTAAGAAAATTTCTTTTAAGTCATTGAGGACAAGAATAGGTAATGCATACAATATCATAAAATTCAGTTCATATTCTATTCGCAGCCGTTAGTTGGTTAACTGCAATATGATTACGAAAATTTGTGCTTCATTGAAAATCTCCTCGTCTACTCTTCCTTTATATGTCATTAAATTAATATACCTTAAATTTAAATAAATATTTCTTTCTTTTAGAACTTTACATATTTTAATAATATTTTATACTTTACATATTTTACTTAAAAAAACATATAATGATCAGATACTTTTGTAAACTTTTTAACTTCCTTAATTACAAAGATATTCCGGTTTCTCATTTTCATTTAATCAATTTGGAATCACACGGAGAAATTAGCACCTTCACGCTTCCACATATGTGTGTATGAGTATTGGTCAATGGTGTTGGTATAAATCGGAAGAGCTCAAGTCAATTGAAAAGTTACTAACACTCCGGGTAAGTAAAAGTACTTTTTTGCTCCTCTAGTGCACTTTAGCATCCTTCAACGTACTCGAACCACTAGAAATACCTCCGCAGTTCACCTCAAACTCCTGCTTCCGCTTCTGCTGCTTTTGTACTTTTTTATTTCCGTGCACTTTGCGCATGTAAGTTTTATAATAGAAATCACAGAAGAGTGCGAGTATAAAGAAATTTTGCAGAAATGCCACCCAAACCCAAAATAAGTCCAGACCGCACCAATTGTTCAGTATTGGTAGAGATAATTGAATAGTTAATGATAGGAATTGCAATATCTGCAACAACGTCAGTGTGCGCTTCCACGTCGTTATGTCCGTTTTCAACTTCAAAGTGGCCAAAAAGTAGTAGCTGTACATGCAGATGTGTATAAAGGAGTTTATGACGCCAGTGAAGGTGAAGTGCGAAGCTGAGAAAGGTAGGCGTGTTTATTTTTATTTTTTAATTGTTTCTTGAATAAATATAACGGATTTTTAAAATTTACCAAAATTCAGCGTACAATAAACCCAAACTGCGAATACCATAAGGCTGTGATGATAAACGTGTAGGAAGGAAATTTGTCTGTAATTCTTGCGCAGCAAGAAAAATATCTGAAAAAATATGAAACCAACGGGTAAGAATACTTTTAATTGATAAATAATAATTGCATTTGTGCACATACAATTCACTCACCGTGTCCAGCAGGTCCATGTATTTTGAAATGTAATAAAGATATGCAGGTATAACTAATGCCATCATTTCAGGACTTGTATCTTTCGGGTCATATCGCTGGCATGACAAACTGAAATACGGTTTTAGGTAAGAGCGGCTAAAAGACTAGAATTAAAGCAGAACAAATTTTGATATATTTGCGAGGAAAATTATCACAAATTTTGGATTATTTTTTTTTTAAGAAAAATCTTTTTTAATGTTTACTGTATAAATACTACTTTGGTGAAAAATAAATCCTTTATTTTCTCGGTAGCTGACTGTAGTGATCAATATCTCGTAAAGTCGGTTTACTGGCGATAGTTTAACGGGATAACGTCATAAGAACATACTGATGTAATGGTTGCAATTTTCAAAACAAAATTTTAATTAAATTTGTTCGATAGATATTTTGTATGGATATAGAGAAGGAGGTAAATAGAATCGCAATACAATAGGTCAAGTTACATTTACACAAACGTGAAAAATGAGGAAACATTTATCAAATTCATGAAAGATATGTTCAATTTCGATTGTGCATCAGACGAAACCGAAATATAACAAAACACACCAAAACACTACACAACGAAACATAACATAACATAACATAACATAACATAACATAACATAACATAATATAACATAACATAACATAACATAACATAACATCACATAACATAACATAACATAACATAACATAACATAACATAACATAACATAACATAACATAACATAACATAACATAACATAATATAACATAGCATAACATAACATAACATAACATAACATAACATAACATAACATAACATAACATAACATAACATAACATAACATAACATAACATAACATAACATAACATAACATAACATAACATAACATAACATAACATAACATAACATAACATAACATAACATAACATAACATAACATAACATAACATAACATAACATAACATAACATAACATAACATAACATAACATAACATAACATAACATAACATAACATAACATAACATAACATAACATAACATAACATAACATAACATAACATAACATAACATAACATAACATAACATAACATAACATAACATAACATAACATAACATTACATAACATAACATAACATAACATAACATAACATAACATAACATAACATAACATAACATAACATAACATAACATAACATAACATAACATAACATAACATAACATAATATAACATAACATAACATAACATAACATAACATTCAGTTCCAGCAAGGTAACGCCGCATGAGCCAGATAACGCCGCATTTTTTGGTGCGTTCAGCCGGCTACTTCGAATTATAAGACGTTGTCACGTCAACAAATTCGTTTACCGTTTTTTGTTTGTTCCATTCAGTTTTGAGCTACAGAGCTACAGAGTGTTATCAATGGATGTAAACGAAGAGAAAATTCGGTAGCGAAGTAGGTTAGATGGCAAGAGTACTCCAGGTACACTCCGAGTAGCACTTAAGTGCCGATTTGTTACCATAATGTGGACCACTACCTGTAAAACAAAAAATAGGGAAGAAAAAACCTTCTACAGCCATCCAGAGACATAGTGGAGGAGAGAAAAGGGATCTAGGCTGGAGAGTTTCTTCAAGTCATCCCCAAAGGGCACGCTAAGGAATCTCAAGCGCCTAGCCGTCAGAGCCGGACATTTGCAGAGAAAGTGTTCAACAGTCTCTTTCTCTGCAGGATCCCCACAGCTTCTGCAATAGGGGTTGTACGGAATTCCAAGCTTTTCCGAATGAGTACCGAGTGACCAGTGAACACCGCAATGAGTTTGAAAATTCAATGGCGGGGTATTTCCATTGCCTTACATTCTGTTTATATCGTATTGGGGCCATAGTGTTTTCGAAATACCACACGTTGAGACAGACCTCCATCTGTCTTGCGCTTTTCTGAAAAAAAGGTGTGGTTTCCCTTTAACAACGGTCCAGAGGACACCGATGTCTGAGAACGGGATAGCTGAAACTGGTTCTGTCGACCCCTTCCTGGCACGCTCAGCGGCAATTGCATTTCCCTCTATATTCCTGCGCCCAGGAACCCAGAAAAGAGAATAGTTTTCCGCACGTTCGAGACGTTTGACTTCCTCCTTACAGGAGTTCACCGGAAGATAGCTGCAATACGGCGACGGCAGGGCCTTGATCGCAGCTTGACTATCGGAAAAAATATTAATGTGTCCCTCCCAATAGCGTTCCTGAAGCATTTTGCATGCCTGCAGGATTGCGAAGACCTCTGCTTGAAAAACGCTGCTTGTTTCTGGCAGTTTAAAGGAGACCGAAATGCTGGCGGATTTAGCGTAAGCCCTTGCTCCTACTCCAGACTCCATCTTGGATCCGTCAGTGAAAACAGAGGCATCTATATCCGTACCGACTCTCCCCTCTTTCCAAACTTACCTGCTCGGAAAGATTGCCCTAGCACAACCCTCAAAACTCAGTTTGCGAATGGAGAGATCAGTGCGAAGAACAGAGAAGGAAGGGGAGATCTTCTGCAAGATGCTACTATTTCCTACAAGAAGTTTTCTCCAAAGGCCAATTTCCTTCAACCAAGTAGCGCTCTGAGCAGCAATGGATTTAACCTGCAGATTCACAGGAAGTAAGTGCAGAATAACGTTGAGCGCAGCAGTGGGACATATTCTACAAGCACCAGTGATGCCCACACATGCAATTCTCTGCACTATCTCCAGTTTAGTGGTGTTGTAGCCCTTCTGAGTGGTGTTGAGGCTTTACCCACCAAACTAGGCAACCGTATGTCAAAATTTTAAAATTTGGCAGAACCACTAAGTTGTACATCCAAAGTACGACACGTGGCTTGACAAAAGACTAGAACTGAATTGGAAAAAATTGTACATTTCTTGTTTTTAATAAATATAATTTATTTCATTTCATTTTGGTAAGTCAAGAAATGCAAATAAATTTAGATACAGAAAAGAAATCTTCAAAAATTTGGATCTTTTTAACAACAAAAAAAAGGGTCTCACGATAAAAATACTGAAAAAATCTAAGTGCATTTCATTTCGTTTCCTTTCACGAACTAACATCTGTTCTTATAACTGGCGCGATGTCAACCACACCAACGAAAGCATTAGATGCGACATCAAATTTCCTGCCGGTAGATCTGCAGGCAAAACATATCGCGCAAGGTGCACAATGAGTAGGCACCCAAATAACACAAACTTTGTTGTTCAGCCTTTTCTTACATTCACTGTCTAATTTCGAAGAGCAGCGTGGGTAAACAAGAGCCTCTAGCGCAGCTTGTACATTTACATACTTCTTAAATAGGATAAAACGGGAAGTTGAAAAGTTGTATAGTTTTACACTGACTGATATTTCTAATATTTCGAAAGTTAAAGCAGCAGGTGCTGATTTGCATATTTCTTCCAATTCATTTTGGAGTCGAGAGCTCTGCAGATATTTTTAAATTATTCCACTTTGTTGACTTCAGCCAGATATTTAATAGTTCTACTTTACCTTCTAATAGTCATGATTTTTTTTTATAGTAGATGAATTGTACTGTGTTAATCTGACTGGGTTTTCATGTTGAACGTATTTCTGAATTGCATTTAACATATTTTATTTTTTTACTGAAGCCATCTATGAGTGAAACTCGCTATTACTTAGTTGGCAACCTAATATTATAGCTAATGACGTTAGATTCCAGGTAGTTTCCTAAAATTTAATTTGCTATCGATTTATGGATATAACCGTTTAAAGGGAATCATCGAACAGGACAAAAAACGGTCAGACCGGTTGCCTAATCACAGGTTTTAAAAAGATGTCGAATTTAATACCGCACAGGTACAATTTATTTATTTCTTACTTACTTTTGATATTTTTTTGTATGAAAATATAGTTTATTCTACTACAAAAACCAATGAAGCGCAAATTTCCAGCTGCGTGCAAATTAAAAAAAAATATGCAGTTTTACAGCCATTCAATTTTGCCAGATTTTTTCGTTCAGATTTTTGACAAAAATGCCGAGTGTTCGTTATGTGGAGATAATGCACAAGACCGCTACCAAGTAAAAATTGTCGAAATCAACGTGATATTTAAGCCACTTCAAGCTTACACTTTGTTACATAAAAATTCACTGAACTTTAAAACTGCATACTAAAATTTTTTATAAAAATCTATATATATAAAAATTAAGCCGAAAAAAAGTGTGCATTTGTCCGGGGTAATCTCAGCAACGCGTATAAGGAAAACAATGAAAGTTTCACATATTGTTGGTGCTACTTTGGCAAAGGTTTCTGTGAGGTTTGATTGAAATCCGATAACGCGTGTGTGTGCGGTGCGTCGGCTAAGTGAGTGTGTTTTTGCTATTTGCCGCACGTATTTTTTGTACCGCACATAGGATTCATTAGAATTGAATACATTTTGGTCGTGTGTGTCTGGGCCGATTATTATGAAATTTGGTATATATATATATTTTTCCACGGTCAAGGTTAGTATAATATGCTTATTGATTCCACTCGCCACCAGTTGGCGCTGCCGAAGGCCAAAACGAGGACCCGGTAACCCTAGGATGTGTTTTTACATTGTGGGTATCAAATCAAAGCTACTGATGAGTGCTTTAATACAGAGTATTTTTTAGATCTCTGAGTGACCAGGGTCTCGAGATATAGCCGAAAAGGTGGACCAAGGTACCCTTGGATGTGTTTGTATTGTACAATATGGGTATTAGATGGAAGCTGTTGACGAAAGCTTTTAAGTGAAGTAATTTTTACTGCCCGTTTCCGGGATAAAGAAAGGAGATGGAGCTGGAGATGGAAGAGGAAAAGGAATAGCTACAGGAAAAGGAAGAGGAAGACCACTTATTATTAAAACTTAAAAAAAAAATCTAAAAAAATTTTAAAATGTTACATATCCGCTTATTATATAAACGTTAATCTGAAGTCAGTTATAGTGAAAAATTCATTGTATCATTGCTGGCGTGATTGGTGATCGTTTCCTTAATTTTTTGCAGAAAGGTTATGCTAATATGAGATATTACCTATATCATTCATATATTTACGTATTACCTGTGTACTCACAAATATACGGTTGAAGCAAATATATGCCAGTTTTTTTACTTCGCCTGGAAAAGTTTATATAAATTTAAGAAGAGTAAATAGAACTTATTTTATATCAGACTTCACGCATAAAAGTCATTTGCACCTGAACACATAGCTGGGTTAAAGCGGGGGGAATAGAACAGTTCTCTTCTCCTTCTCCGCTTTTTCGCAGACGTAATTGTATGGGGATGAGTGCACGATGGCACATAAAAAGTCACTGGAAGCGCTTGATAGGACATTACGAGATTTACGTAGTAAAAATGAAATGTTTGGTCATGCCTTAGTGCTGCTGGCAGGTGATTTTAGACAAACACTGCCTGTTATTCCTCCAGCAACTGTAGCAGATGAATTGGCTGCATATTTGAAATCATCATATTTGTGGAGACATGTTCAAACACTCAAACTAACTACAAATGTACGTGTTCTAATGCAAAATGATCCATCAGCTGCTGAGTTTTCACAGCAATTATTGGATATTGGAAATGGCAAAGGTCCTGTCGATAATTTAACTGGCTAAATAACTTTACAACCAAACTTTTGTCAAATAAGTCAAACGAAAGAACAGTTAATTCAAAGTATTTTCCCAAATTTGCCTAAAAATTACAAAAATCATGATTGGCTTAGTGAACGAGCTATCATAGCTGGCAAAAATAAAGGTGTGAATGAAATGAACGCGGCTATTTTGGCTAACATACCAAGACCAGAACAAACATATCGATCCGTTGACACTGTTACAAATCAAGATGATATTATTGAATTCCCACTGAATTTTTGAATTCCCTTGATTTACCTGGATTACCGCCACACATGCTAAACTTGAAAATAGGAGCACCGATTATTATGTTGAGAAACATAAATCAACCACGACTATGTAATGGCTCTCGGTTAACAGTTAAGAGATTGATGAATAACGTCATTAAAGCAACAATTTTGAATGGAAAATACTCTGGTGAAGACGTTTTAATACCGCGAATACCAATGATACCATCGGATATGTCGCGATTACTATTAATAAGTCACAAGGCCAAACTTTATCAATTTGTGGTATTGATTTAGAATACCCATGTTTTTCTCATGGCCAACTTTATGTTTCATGCTCACGAGTTGGTAAGCCATCGGTATTGTTCATTTATTCAACAACGCATGGAAAAACGAAGAATATTGTATACCAAAGAGCATTACAATAAAAAAAGTAATAAAGCAAATCACTTCAAACCTTTTTTTAATTGCTACTACTATTAAAAACTTCTTTCATTACTATTCATGCGCGAGAATTTTTATAAAAAACACACAGTATTTTTCGGCTTAATTTAGTTAATTAATCTAGATTTTTTTAAAGACGACCAGCGGAACGGGCGGGTTTTCGCTAGTTCTGACTAAAAAATTGTGAACAATTTTAATAAAAAATTTTTCAATTCTTTCTAAATTCGTCCAAATTTTGAAACCCAAATTTTATGGGTTTTGTATGACAGTGAACGATATTTTCAAAGAAAAATTATGAAAATTAAATAAAAAACAAAGAAGTTGTCAAAACTTATCACTAAGTTCCTATACTAAAGTTAATCACCGCAGTGTGGAATCTTGTAGTACCGAGTCTACTTACCGCTGTAAATATGTAAACATTGAGTGCCACCTGAATAAGATTATGAATCCGTATGATTGGCATTACATTAAAAGGTCTTCGGCTTTCCATTAACTTAGGTCCCCATAGCTTCACAATGAAGAGGTAGATCGCTATAATAGCAAACATCGACCATGGAGGACCCAAGAGGGGCCATGAAGAAATGCGTAAATCTAAAAAAAAAATATTGGAGACGTCTTATTAGCTGATGGTGAAATTACAAAAAAAAATCTATTTAATTACTCGTTAAACAAACTAATACAAATTACAACGACGTAATCAGAGTCGCGACTTTTTCAAATTTACTATTTTATATAGCTTTGGTTTCGTCGTATTATCCAAACAACTGAAATTTTTTTCTACTTTTTGATCCCTTGAAATTTGCTAAAATTAACAGAAGCTCGGAGTCAAAACGTGATGTTCGATCGTGTTCTAATTTTGGAGAAACAAAAAATTTCGTAAAATTGGTGAGTGAAACACTGAGGGTCCCCAAGCATAGATAGTTGTGTTTGATTCTGATGTGATAAATAAATTTGCTTTTCGAAAATTTGCAAAAATTTCGAAGAAATTATCCTGATCGGCTCTTAAATCACTTATATCGCTGATCTGATTTTTATTGATTGATTTTCTTAGCACGATCCAAGAACCAGCCCCAAAGTCGTAATTCCCTTTCAAAAAAAGAATGAAAAACCGGAAGCACATATTCAGTCCCATTCAGTTATAAATACTTAGCACAAGATGGCGCAAAATTAATCATCCAATTTTTTTGTTTGCTTTTTAATATTAAAACCCCATGATTTTTAGTAATGGAAATCTTCATTTTGGTCTTCTTTATTTTGAAGTCGTTAAACATAGTGGCGCAAAATTAATCATCCATTTTTTTGAATATAAAATATAACAATTTTGAGTAATGGAAATCTTCATTTTGATCTTCTTTATTTTGAGATCGATATACAAGGTGGCGCAAAATTAATTATCCAAATTTTTTGTTTGCTTTTTAATATTAAAACCTGATGATTTTGAGTAATGGAAATCTTCATTTTGGCCTTCTTTACCTATTTTGAGATCTACCTTTACAGGTGGCGCAAAATTAATCATCCATTTTTTTTAAATAATTAAACATGATTTTGAGTAGTAGAAATCATTATTTTGACCTTCTTTGTTTTGAAATCGGTAAACAAGGCGGCGCAAAATTAATCATCCAATTTTTTTGTTTGGGTTTTAATAATAAAAACCGATGGGTTTGAGTAATGGAAATCTTCATTTTGGTCTTCTTTATTTTGAAATCGATATACAAGGTGACCCAAAAGTAATCATCCATTTTTTTAATAATAAAACAATGATTTTGAGTAATGAAAATCTTCATGTAAGCTTTCTTTATTTTGAAAGCGATATACAAGGTGGCGCAAAATTAATCATCCTTGTTTTTATAATAAAGCACAATGCTTTTGAGTAATGGAAATCTTCAGTTTGGCGTTTTATATTTTTAAATCGATATACAAGGTGGCGCAAAATTAATCATCCATTTTTTTAATAATTACACACTATGATTTTGAGTAGTAGAAATCATTATTTAGATCTTCTTTATTTTGAAATCGGTAAACAAGGTGGCCCAAAATTAATCATGAATTTTTTGTTTATAATAAAAAACTTCGATTTTGAGTAACGGAAATCTCCATTTTGGCGTTCTTTATTATGAAATCGATATACAAGGTGGCGCAAAATTAATCATCCATTGTTTTTAATAATAAAATGCAATGATTTTGTGTAGTGGAAATCTTTATTTTGACCTTCCTTGCTTTGAAATCGATATACAAGGTGGCGCAAAATTAATCATCCTTTTTTTAATAATAAAACAATGATTTTGATTAATGGAAATCTTCATTTTGGCCTTCTTTATTTTGAGATCGATATTCAAGGTGGCGCAAAATTAATCATCCAATTTTTTTTTTTTTATTAAAAAAACAATGATTTTGAGTAGTGGAAATATTTATTTGGACCTCTACGTGCTCCATTGCTTGGCTGTTTGTATATTGCAGCTGTATAGTTCAGAAGTGTCAAATATGATTGACGTAAGACGTCATTAGCACAAATTATAGATCTTCCGGTAGGGTGATTAATTTTGCTCCACTTCGTAACGGGTTTTTCAATAGCAAGTGCTACAGGTGAATGGATTGCGCTATCGACGGATGATTATTTTTTATGGCCGAAATTGGATGGTATTGATCTGGACAACGTTTATTTTCAACAAGACGGCGCTAAGCCACACAAGCAACGACACCATTGATATTTTACGGGAAAAGTTTCCGGACTGTGATATTTCTTGAAGAGGTGATCGCAATTGTGCACCGAGATCTTGTGATTTAACATCTTCTGACTTTTTTCTTTGGTACCACGTGAAAGAGAAGGTCTACGCCAATAGCCCATGGTCGATTCAAGACCTCAAAGATGGAATTCGTGAGGCTATCGACGACAGAAGGCAGCCGCTTTGCAATTCGGTTATGGAAAATTTCATGAAAAGGATATTGCCCTGTAAGAGTGGTCGTTGTGGTTATTTGCCTGATGTTATTTTCCACAATTAACGGCATACCTTCCTCTTTATAATGAAACAAACATCTGATCATTTATATTATATTAAAAAATAGTATTTTTCTTTGAATATCAAAATAGCACCTCTGTTTGGAAAACCCTATAGTTTATTACAGTATCGGTTAGCTCCTTTAGTATTTTTCCGTTTATTTGGTCATATCCCGGTAGCTTTTTGAAGAATTTGAATATCGTTTTTAATTTTTTTAAAGCGACCCCTCTGACCCCTTAAGCTTTCTTCAGAATCCTTTAGCTTCCTATTCTTGAAAAGTGGAAATATAAAAGACACTACATTTAAGCTTCCACTTACACGGTTTCGAGTTACACGGAACCAATTAATCGAGCAACTCGAGGCACACCTGTATTTACTTTTTGCCATCAGATATACTTACATATAGAAAAAGCTAAACTCAAAAAAATTGTCTCTACCAGATTAGGTTTGGAAATTAGAGTGTTAAATTTTAGGTGAAGTAAAAAGTTCTTGATGTTTTCTTGGCATATTTCGACGATGAAATTAACATAGTTACAGACACTTTTGCTTCTACCTTTCTTTTACTGAGTAGTGCGATGCGGGTTTGACTCGACGTTATCCATGATTTCGTAAACATTTTCGGAGATTGGGCTACCAAAGAATGCTGCAGCTTCGACGTTTATATTAAATTAAATTCCGAAACATCAGTTTGGTTTCAGGAATAAGCATTCGGCAATTGAGCAAGTCCATAGACTTGTCGAAAAAATACAAACAGCGCTCGACCGAAAACAAATCTGTTCAGCAGTTTTCCTGGACATATCACAAGCCTTCGACCGAGTGTGGCACCAAGGCCTACTCTTTAAAATAAAAAAGAAATTACCACTAAATACTTATTTGCTCCTTAAATCATATCTAAACCAACGAATGTTCTACGTAAATTACGAAAATGAAATTTCCAACAAATCAAAGCTGGGGTCCCACAAGGCAGTATATTAGGTCCAATCCTGTACTTAATTTTTACACACGATCTGCCAACCACAAAAGGTGTACTAACTGGCACTTTTGCCGATGACACCGCTATTATGGCGACAGCAGTGGATCCCGTAGAAGCCTCTTATATGCTCCAAATAAGCATAAATAAAATCTCCAAATGGCTCCGGAGCTGGCGGTTGAAAGTAAACGAACATAAATCTCAACACGTAACCTTTACCACAAAAAGAACCACCTGCCCACAAATCAACTTAAACCGTATTCCAATTCCGCAATGTGATAGTGCTAAATATCTAGGCATTCATTTGGATAAAAGGCTTACGTGGAAAACGCATATCTTTACCAAAAGGAAAGCTCTAGGTTTAATATTTCGTAATATGTACTGGCTGCTAAACCGCAAATCCACTCTCTCAATGGACAACAAACTTATCCTCTACAAATCCGTGATAAAACCAGTCTGGACTTACGGAATCCAACTGTGGGGTACTGCGTCAAATTCAAACTTGGAAATCCTGCAGCGTTTCCAGTCCAAGACTCTACGCACCCTAGTCAACGCTCCGTGGTACGTTACAAATGCCCAAATTCATCGGGACTTAGACATCCCTTCAATAAAAGAGGAAATACAAAATGTAACCAGTAAATACCGAAATCGACTTCAATCGCACCCAAACGAACTGGCCTCTACCCTCATGTCACCATCATGTGTCTTTTTAAGGTTGAAAAGAAAAACACCAATTCAGCTCGTCCAAGAGCCATCTATAAAATATTGAATTTATTTATTAGAAAGGATATTTCACTGGAAATATTCCTTTAATACTAAAATCAAAGCCACTCTTAAATGTAACCAAATATTTGTAAAATGTCTTCTAAGAATTGTAAGTATAGACAGAATACAAAATAAAGTTTTTAAAATAAAAAAAAAAAAATATTAAATGGATAGTTAGATAGATTTGAGGTTAAAGCACCGACCTCAACATTTTTTGTGCTCTCTACTCATCACAGTACCTCGTCCAAACTCAGTTCCCTTATTAAACTTAACCCTTTCGATCCGAACGGGACCTATGTATCCCGGTATGTGTTCGAGGATGCCTAGCCTGGAAATTAAGAGACCAAAATGGGTTTAGCTAACCCCATTTCGTAGTTTATGGTATTCTTAGCGGTATTTCCTTCCGTTATTTGATATTTCATGGTAAACACGTGCTCATAAGTTGAAAAAAGATCGCAAGTTTGGGCGCGAATCTGGTAAGTGACACTGTTTTTTGCAATTATGCGTGGTTTTTTAGTTTTAAAACCAACCAAAAGTATAGTCATTTATTGTGTTAGTGGTTTCGTTATATACTGAGGTAAGTAAGTATTCGTTCTTTTTTTATTTTAAAAATCATTAGCCTTTTCATTTTACTGTGTGCCACCAGTATTGAACATTCTTGGAAATTTATTAAAATGTAGGTACTGATATTATTTTTCATCAACGATTCGAGAAACGGATGTGACTCTGTGTTTCGATCGGTTCTTCACATCTTCTTCACAAGCTAAACAGAGGTCAATGCGTTTTCCGAGAAAGCAACACCGGTATAATGTATGCTATATGGCAAGATACCAAGGAAGTAGTAGTTGTAAGCAATTGTCACTCCTCTGAAATCTACATAATAAAAAAGAAATTAAAAAATGGTCAAAAAGTTTACGTGGACTGCCCCGAAAAGATGAAATTTTACAGACAGATAATGGGGGGAGTTGACCGAGCTGATCAAATTGCAGGGCAATATGAGTTGGATCGGAAGTCTAATAAATGGTAAAAATAATGGAAAAAGTTGTTTACCGATTGTTAATGATGGCAGTAGGAAATTATTGGGTAATCAATTCCCAATCGAAGACGTTGCACAGGCTGTGAGAGAGGAGAACAAAAACGATTTGCGAAGAATATCATATTCCTCTCTGCAAAGATTGCTTTGCTCCGTACCATAAATAAAGACCAAACTTTTTTATGTTAAATATATTGCTTTTGTATTATTTTCTATTATATTCTTACCGAAACAATTAACTGAATTCCAAATAAAATTAGTTTCATATAAAACCAAAGTGCAATTATATATGAGGTACCGGATCATAAAATACTAATCGGGACATATAAGTCCCATTCAAAAACACTGACGGGACATATATGTCCCAGCCCCTCCCACCACCACATTTTACCCGATTCAAATCCTGAATTGATGGAATGCTTTTATTTTCCCTATTGCAACGATTGAACATGTAAAACAAGTTCCCTTTACCTCAGCGGCTTTTCGGATCGAAAGGGTTAAGATAGAGCTGGGTTGGGCTAAGCGTATGAGCCTTTCTTATGGCTGCAATTGGCCGAAATGTCTCAACCTGCTGCGCGCTACAGCGCTGCGTTCATCGAAAAGGTTTGTCTGAGTCTCCATATTGCAAGAGTACCACAGGCACACTTCAAGTAGGGCTTACGTGCCGTTTTGATACCATAATGTGGACCACTACCTGAGCTAAGAAAAATTTTTTGGGAAGAGAAACCTTCTACAGCCATCCAATGCTGTTCATGTAGTGGAGGAGAGAAAAGGGATCTAGGCTATAAAATTTCTTCAAGTCTTCCCCAAAGGGCACACTAAGGAAAGTGTTCAACAGTATCTTTCTCTGCAGGATCCCCACAGCTTCTGCAATAAGGGATGGTATGGAATTCCAAGCTTTTCCGCATGAGTACCGATCACCCATAATAATCATAAATTCCTAGAATTTCAGTGTGGATCATAGGGTCGCAACGAATTTCTGCCATTCGGGTTTGTTTTGCGCCTCTCTCTCTTCTCTGAACTTCATTCCAGCTAGGCTGAACGCCGCGGGCTTCTGACTCCAGCAGTCGTCTCCAGGTATTTGCTGATTCCTTGGGGGTTCCAGTCAATGGCGGCCCTTGTTAAGTCACCATTTCCTCTGCGTAGAACATAGCAAATCCAGCTCCATTTTCTCTTTCGGATCTCTGATAGTATTGGCGTCTGCTGGGCTGTGACCTATAAGTCAGCATTCGAGATAATATTTGGTCAGAAAATTTTGAGAATTTTTTCGGAGGCATCTGTTTACAAAAACTTGTAAAGAGCTTAGGCGCCGCATTCCACTTTTTCCAACCATAAAGTAGAGTTAGCCTGTCTGGAGGATCAGCTGGCAGCCCGAGCACCAGTGCGGCAGGTCAATCACCTATTCACCTTAACTTTTTTTAGATTAACGAAACCACAAAATGTAATAGAAACCAAACAGGTCCATAAACAGCCAACATTTTTTGTACCGCCTACTTTGACTGCTCACCTCAGTCGTAGTGGTGCTAAAGAATTTATCGAACTTTCTCTTTCATACTTCCATTTTGAAAAGCTGTAACACACACCTGACTTTATCAACTACGAAACTATCAAAGAGTTTCTTTAGAAACATTATGCCGCCTTTAAATTGCCATAAAGTATAACCCGATGCGACATATTCAACGTGAACTTTGGCTCACCTTTAAAGCGAACTAGCGGCAAACATTCACAACTTTTTACTTCACCAAACATTCATAAAATAAAGCTTTATGGACAAACCAGCATTACAAACCTCGATTAAAAGCTGCATCTGCCTTACGCATCTCCTTATAGATAAGTCGCAAAATAAGAAACATGATGTGGCTGCTTTAAAGTACAATATAAAATATTAGCCCACTATAAAATTGTGCAAGTGCGAAAATATAAAAACAAAAAACTCAGAAAATAATACAAATAACGCAAAAAACCGCGACAACACTTTACGCCTTGACGTTTCGTTAATTACTAACTACTAACGGCAGCTATCGCTGCATATATTCACCCTGGACTAGACTTGGACTGGCTATGAATAGACTGTTCCGCTTAAATAATATTTTTTTGGGTATAATGAAATGCTACCTCCCGCTCACCGTAGCACTTATGAACTTTGTTAGTTTAATTGAAAATTGAATATGCCGCTAATTAGCAAATTTCTAGTATTTTCAGTGTTGCACTTTTACGCATGCAATTGCACATAGGTGCATACATATATATACGCATGTGCATACTGCATTATTTAAAGGGTGGCTTTTCCTTCTTGGCCGTAGTATTCTTACATAAAATTTCAAATATTATTAAATATTTTTAATTACACAGCACAACAAATTTAAATTTTTCCGATGGGGATAAAAAAGTGTTCACGAAACCCTAAGAGCGCATTATGAGCGGACTATTTTTGTAGGACAAATTGTTGTTGTTAATAGCTGGTTAAAATTTACAAACTTTGAAATTTACAAATTAATTGAAAACTACTATAAGTTCACTTCAGGTCAACCAGTGCCTTCGGTCGAAAACGCGCCATATATAGTTTCTGAACTATCGGTAAATCAATAATTATAAATATTTGTCAATTTTCATTAACTATCATATTATATTTTATCATTTTCTTTATGCATTAAATCTATATCTATTCAATAATACTGATAACTGTTTCCTAAAATTAAAAAACAATTAAAGGAAAAACTTAAATCATAATATAATTATATTCCCATTTACACTAATGACATTTTAAATAGAAAATAAAATTTGATTTTCGTAAGTATCGCTCCACCATAGAGAAAGTTAATTGTATGTATGATTTCGCCAGACAAGCACTTGAGAGGCAACAATACTGTACACCGGCATTTTTAGATATAACGCAAGCCTTCGATAAATTCTGGCATGAAGGCCTGCTATACAGGCTTAAGCAGGGCTGTTATATGCTCATAAAATCATACTTGCAAAATAGACATTTTTTTTGTTAAAGTAAACAACGAAACCACTAACCTTCACGCAATCAGAGCATGTGTACCACAAGGAAGTGTTCTAGGCCCCGTCTTGTACACTTTGTTCACGGCAGATCTTCCACTATCAAAGAACACATATACAGCCACGTATGCAGATGATACTGTCGTAATGGCCAGGAGTACCCTTCCCTCAATTGCTTCTGATTACCTACAAGAAAACCTTAACAGTGTTAGCGGCTGGATGAAAAAATGGCGCATAAAAGCTAACGAAAGCAAATCGGCGCAGATAACATTCACTCTTCGAAATGGCTCATGTCCTGTCGTATCTCTTAACAGCGTTCCAATACCACAAACATATAATTCCAAATATTTAGGTATTCTATTAGACCGGCGTCTTACTTGGCGATCGCATATATTTTTAAAGCGAAAGCAACTTGGACTGAAATTGCGATCACTACACTGGTTAATCGGCTACAATTCAGCACATACCTACACTAGACAATAAGGTGATTATCTACAAATCTATTCTGAAACCGATATGGACGTATGGCGTTCAATTATGGGGCTCAGCAGCAAAATCAAATCTAGAAATCATGCAAAGATTTCAGTCAAAGGTGCTCCGCATGTGTGCCAATACGCCATGGTTTGTACGAAACGAGATATTGCACCGTGACCTAAAAGTTACGACAGTTTTCAAAGAAATAAACAACCTCAGCCAGAGATACAACAACCGACTTGCCACCCATCCGAATAACCGAGCAAATAACCTTTCCAAGATAAGCTACTCCTCAAGATTAAAAAAATGTCAGCCTAACGATTTAATGCAAAGATTTAAAACGTAATATACGTAAATGCAAAAGTTGTAAAATTGTACAATACATGTATATGTTATATGTTGTTCATTATTAAGTAATGAATTCCACTGGGAAATCTTACTCTAAGCTATTCTTCTTTAAATTGTAGGTAAAAATAGTACTTATTGTTATTGTTATGACAGATTGTATGAAATAAATGGAGATCGAAACAAAAAAAAAAAAAAATTCTTCTTTAAAATCTGTAAATTTTAAAATCCTTCCACTACGTCCAAAATTATACCTGGCAATTATACGGGCCCCTATTATACACTACGGACCTTTCTATTTATAGCCAGTAGGGGCAGATGTTCATATACTTATATTGTATAGTTACGACCGTCTTCTTTCTGCTTCAGTTTGAATCGTATCTTAGTAACTACGGACGTACAATTTTAAGAACTATGGCTGATTTGTGTTTTCTATATACTAAGTCAGATTCGAGAGGTGAATCGCTTATTGAAGTAGTGCGCGGTATGAAATCTCTACGAACTGCAAGTGTCGAACGAAACGATGGAAAAATTGATGGATTGAGGAAGAAAATTGTTCGGCCCAGAGATTATTAGAGAGTGGAACTCAAACTGTATTAGCAGTCTATAATGCTCCGAAATCTGTGAAAAGTCTCGATCATCTTCGTTATATGCATTACGTCAAGTCTACAAAACTTAATAAACTTGTCCAGCTTTCAAATATTCCACCAACAAGTGCAGCTGCTCATCAACATTTCTTCAGTCTCTTGCCCATTCTTTCAAAAGTATTTGAAAAAATATTCTTTGCCAGATTAGACGAAATTCTGATAGAAAAAAATATAATACCAAGCCATCAATTCGGATTTAGGCGACAGCATTCAACTGTGCAACAAGTCCACAGAGTTATAAACAAAATACTAGATGATATGGATAATAAAAGGTTCTGCATAGCTGTCTACCTAGATATTGCAAAAGCTTTTGACAGGGTGTGCAATAAAGGACTACTGCACAAGCTAAGCGATATATTGCCGCGGAATCACTTCACCATTCTCAAAAGTTATCTGGAAAACCAACATTTTTTTATAAAGTTTGAAGCCGAATGCTCAAGCATGATGCAAATGACAGCAGGTTTGCCCCAAGGTAGTGTCCTAGGCCCTCTATTGTACCTGATATTTACAGCAGATATACTGATCCCAACAACAAAAAATTGCATGATAGCCACATTCGCGGATGACACGGTTTTAATGGCATCAGACAAAATAGAAAAAAAAAGCTACTGACATTCTTCAACAAACAATAAATGACACTGTATCTTGGCTCGATAAATGGGGAATAGAGGTCAACTAAAATAAAACGGTACAAGTAGTTTTATACAAATAGAAAGCCTAAGAAACACAAACTAACAATAAAAAGCAATGAAATAAAAATACACCCTAGTGCAAAGTACCTTGGCATAACTATAGATGAAAAACTAAATTGGAAACGACATATAGAAAACAAGCGAAATGAAATCAAAAACAAGTTCAGACAACTATACCGGCTGTTGGCTAAAAATTCAAAACTAAGCCTTAACAACAAAGTAGTGATATATAAATCTATAATCTCACCCATTTGGAAATATGGGATAGAAATCTGGGGCACAGCAAAAAAATCGAATATCAAAATAATTCAAAGGACCCAATCTAAAATACTTCGAACAATAACAAAAGCAGGCTGGTATATACCAAACGACGTGATCCACAGCGACCTCAATATCGACACAATAGATGACACAATTAGAAAATTCAGCATCAAGCATATGCAACGACTACCAAATCATCAAAATGAACAAATACGCAAACTACCGCAATCGAAAAAAGCGGGAAAACGAAGATTAAAACGATTAACTCCAAAAGAACTCACAATTTAACAAAACAATAAAGAAAAGAAAAAAGTAAATAATAATAATAATAATAATAATAATAATTATAACATTTAGAAAATAATATAATGTAGCTAATCTGAAGCAAAATTGAATGTTTATGAGAACAAAGAATTCCAATAATACTTTAAAAATAATTACTTATTGTTTAAATTTAACAGATTGTTAATTTTAAAGGAAAAAAAAACAAAAACATTTCAAACGTGTATATTATCTAGTTCAAACTTGGTTAGGGCATGATTTGGAACCCCAGGTATGGGGTTGGGCAATACGAAACGATTTTCTGGAGCCTATCACGACAATTTTACCACCTGCTCCAGAAGATTTGCTATGCTCTTTACCTTGTGGCCAATGTAAGGGGCAAGCTTGTCTCAATGCTCTACCCTATCAGAGCGACATTAACGAAGATGGAACCTTTGACCCCGGAATCACGGAAGAACTTGAGACAAATGTCGTTGAAGACCATAATGAAGACCAGTTTAAAATTTACCAGCAGCCGGAAGACGACGATGAAGAGGAAGAAGATGATTAAAATTATAAATTGTAGTTTTTGTACCCTTTACTCCATTTTTTACTTTTAATAAAAACAAATGTAGTGAATAATATTTTGATTAAAAAATTTTTTTGATTTTTTTTTTTCATGTAAGAAGTTATTAATATTAATAAGGTCAAAATTCATATATAATTCCTATATTTTCATTAACCATTCTGCAATTATACGGGCAGGAAGGAAATGCTCTGAGGGAGCAGATTGGCGAAATCGCACCGAGCAGCATAATCAGCAAAATGCTCGAACGTGGGGACAGCTGGAACGCGGTAAAGAACTACATCGAGAACGTACTACGCAAAAAAAAAAAACAGGTTGACCTCGACACAGTGCAACAAAGTGAAGCCGTACAGATAGGGGCACAAGAAGACGAGCCTATAGCATGAAAGCTGGCTACAAATATGGTGGACCCAGACGTGAGTGAATAGAATTGGTCCTTTATGGATGCCGTTCTGGGCCCTCACGAAGTAATATAGAAAGCAGTTCCGGGAAGGGTGCCTCCCCAGAAGGAGAGGGGGGATCGTTTTAGTGGGAATTGTGCAAAGCCTGCTGAGGTATATTTTAGGCCTTTTTTCAGTTTTTTTTTTCTTGTTCACTCCTCTCATAGGGCCACAAGATTTGCCATACGTTGGTTTCGTTAATCTATTTGATTTCTGACAGGGTAGGTGATTAGCCTGCCGCTAACAGTCCTAAATAGTGACAATACCCACCTGTCGTTGCTTAGAAACAACGCCTTCTTACTGCTAGGAGCGCCATCTGTGTTTTAAATTGCTGTGCCAGAAGGATCGCACAGATGGTTGAAGACTTCGCTAAATTTGGTATGTCTGCGCTATTACCGCGGCTACCCGCTTCCTCTTGCTGGCGCCACTGAAGCAATGTATAGCTGTGTGTTTTTCTCTGTTCTTTGCTAGATTTGGCAGCCGCAATGCAAATAATGCGTAGACTATTGTGCCGGAGTAAGGATGAAAAGGATGGAAAGCATAAGTTTTTGGGTTTGAGGAATGAGTTCTTTTTTTGTTTTTAGAAACAAGGAAAGTAGGTAAGTTTAGAAAAGTGCGAGGTCCGTGCTTTGCGTGGGATTCGAACCCACAACCCCTGGGATGGCAGGCTACTGCACTTACGCTAAACTACCGAGTCCCTATTTAAGGCTTTTTAAAATTTTTAGCATATTCTGGAGTGTATTATTCCACAATTTATATGGAGGCACGGCAAATGTAGCAGGACATTTACAGAGAATATGTTCTCAATTTTCAAAATCGGCAGATGATGGTGAGACGCAGAGACGAATTTTGTTTAAATGGTATCTCAAGCTACATTGGCCTGTAAAGTAACCAGTTAACAGTCGTAAGTCGACTCTGCTGAGTGAAGGCACCTTATCAGAAATTCCTCTGTATGGCGCTAGAAATTGTTTCGCTTGTAGCTGCCCAATAGAACTTCGCAAGTGTTCAACGAATTTCTGCTCATTCCACCTCCTAATTAACTCGTTAATGTGGCCTTTTGTAAATCCACAGAAAAGCTCAAGGGCAATTAGGGGCATGTTTGCCCCTTTTTAGGTAGATGGTCCGCTATTTCATTTTTTCTTGCCCGTCCCTCGTGTCCAGGACCACAAGTTAATAATACTGTGTTGAAGTTCGCGAACATATTGAGAAGGTTCAGGCAGACGTATTATCAATTTAAAAGTGTTGTTGTTGATAGAAGGGCTTTCTAGACCGCCTGATTATCTGAAAATATGTGCATAAATATGCGTTCATCTCATTTCACTGCGAAGACATTCCCTCTGTGAGTAGACGCTCTTAAGTACATTCCATTGTCTTGCTGTCGCTTAACACTAGGAGGCCTAGGTATTTAAATGTATCTACGCCTTCAAAAATACATGAAACTTTGGGTCCATCCATTCGTGGCACAACGTCAAGATGCGAACTGCAAATTGAGGGAGAAGCTTGACCACACACCCAACACGAGTGCATGAGCCAATTATAATTACTCGCATATAAATATACATACATATATTCGCATATTCAAGCATTCTATTAAAATCTGATTATTGTGCTTTATAATTCCCGTACGTTGAAAATATGATGGCAATGCCTATCAAAGGCCAGCTCCAAAGCGGAAATGTGTAAGCTGTTGTTAGCGAAAAGCTAATGAGTGGGCATACTAGTGGGGCTTGCCCCAATAGACTTTGCATTTTAAATATCTCCATAAATAGAAGTCTGGAGACACGAGTTCGCCTGTTCAAATCGTTTGAACGCAGTTTATTGGAACGCTAAGCATTGCTTAGATTAATACTCTAGTAACCCGTGCATTTTAATTTTATTATTTTTGTTTGTATTTTTGCGGAACACTTTTTTTCAATTATTTTCGCCAGGATTTATGAAAATAAAAAGTAAAAAATTAGTTAAAAATAATTTCAGTTTCGATTAAAATACAAAAGAGTCTTAAATTCGAATCGGTTGAACCTTATTGTATCTCCCTCGTAAGTTTCTATGTCGCTGCTGATACCATTTTTGTATTCGCTCTAGTAATACACTGGTGATTTGAAGGTGTATATGTGAGACCTCGATCGCAGTAGTTGACATTCATTTGAAGCGCAAAGATACTGTTTTATCTGATGTCAAAAAAGTCTACGTTCGACCCGAAAACACAGCATTTGCGTGAAGTCACGCTTCATTATCATCTTTTACGGAAAACTGCAGCTGAAACGTGTCGTATTTTGAACAATGTTTACGGTAAACAAGTTCCATCAAATACAACTTGAAAAGCAGCATCGCATGAGCATTGCTAATGAGATGTTGGACTTTATTCGCGACGACCCATAGGTCGACGAAATTTGCTTCAGAGGGTCATCACTGGTGACGAAACGTGGGTTTATGGTTATGACGTGAGAACCAAAGCTCAATCATCTCAATGGAAGCTGCCGCACGAACCAATACCGAAAAAAGCGCACCAAGTTCGGTCGAATGTAAAAGTTTTGTTTACCGTTTTCTTCGATTGCAGGGGCATTGTGCATCATGAGTTCTTGCCACAGGGTAAAACGGCCAATAGGGAATATTACCTGAAAGTTATGCGCAAATTGCGCGAAGCAATCCGTCAGAAACCCCCGGCTTTGTGGAAGAACAAAAATTGGCTCTTGCATCCCGATAACGCCCCTGCTCCTAAGAACACATCGTTGCTTGTGCGCGACTTTTTGGTCAAAAACAACACACTAATGATGCCACAGCCACCCTATTCCCCAGATCTGGCCCCCTGTGACTTTTTCTTGCTCGCGAAACTGAAGAGGCCCATAAAAGGATGACGCTACGCTACGATTGACGGGATAAAGACGGCATCGAAGGAGGAGCTGAACAAGATAAAAAAAATGATTTTTTGAAGGGCTTCGAAGATTGGAAAAAACGTTGGCACAAGTGCATAATATCCCACGGGGATTACTTTGAAGGGGGCAAAATAAATATTAATGAATAAATAAATAATTTTTGAAAAAAACAAAAAAATTCGCAAAATTTTTTGAGCACACCTCGTACATATACGTATGATATGAAAAGTGGCTTTCACTTGAGAGGATTATATTGAAATAAAAATGTAATGCCATAAAATTCATTCTCTATGCACTTTGTGGATTTTAGCCCAGTTGTCCGAAGTCAATTGCATAAAAATGTCACTTGTCTTGCACTTTGGTATTGAGTCCCCGCACCCGCATCTTCACCTAACCTAACCTAAGTACTTATGCCTTCGATTTTCACAGCGCCCGAACTTCGAATAATTTTTTAATTGAAAAAATCCCTTATGTATACTTGCATTCCGATAAAAATGCGCTCAAGTCATTTCTTTATTTATAGTTTTAATATTGGCAATGAAAAATCGTCTTACATATTTCACTTTCAACAGCTTAATAGCCAACTTTTATGAACACATTAATTTAATTGATGACCAAAAAGCTATTTGTCGCTCACCAACAAACAATTAGAGCAAACCAAAAATTTTGTAAAAGCACCTCTGCGCAAATGCAGTACCTACGGACATGCAGCCTGCATGCGCCCCCACATATACCAGCTTGTAAAAAATCTAAAATTAATTACTGGTGTATTTTAGTAAATTTCCGCTAAAGCGCCAAGCTGATGGTTGGTGCACAAAAAAGCAACAGAAACAAAATATATTCGCTGAAACCAAATGGCGTTGTTATCTCTGGGAGTGCGCGCGAAGCAGTAACTATGCCCACTACAGCCGCAGCGCAATCAAGCAGCTCTAACTGGGATATCACCATTGTTGTGAAAGTGTGCATGGGCGCTCAGAATTTTTTTTTTTTTAGTTGTTTTTTGTTGTTTTGGTTGTTTCTTTTGTGAGAATGTTCTCCAAACTATTCGTATAAATCACACGCTTTCAAGTAATTATTATGGCAGCGCCTATGTAGCGAGCGCCCGACACACGAATACAAACGCGCACACGCTCAATTTCATATAAAATATGTTCGTGGTGTAAGGCGAACATGGCGCGTATGCATTTGTGTTTAAGCTCGCGCTGAGTGCAATGCGCCATAATTTAAAATGGCAGCGTGGTGGGTTTTTATAACGCCGTCATCGCCGGCTTTGACAGCGGCAAATCGTTACAGCAGCGATGGCGCACATTGTGGAGTCGCGCTGTGTCGCCGGGGCGCAGTACAACAATCACAGCAAATGCAATAACAAGGCAAGTAGCGGATAGCTGTTGTATCAATATACAATGAGCGACGACCCAGCTGGAAATATTGTACAATTGCATATGTCCAGTACAGTGCGTGGAAAGTGTTGGTTAAAAAAAAAACAGAATGTTTCATATGTAACTTTTCATAACTTTAAATATGAATTAAAGCTTGTGTCCCACAAGGTAGCATTTTGGGTGCCATCCTTTACCAAATTTTTACATGCGATTTGCCTACCGATCCAAACTCAGATGGAGTGCTTAGTGCAGTAATCAACTAATTTCTAAGTCTTGTGTAAATCATCACCATATTAATTGTACTGATGAATAATGAATTCCTATTCAGAATATTTGTTCAATTTGAACTTTATAGGCCCTGTACTTATGAGATGACATTTGAATATTTTGGAAAAGAGTTGAACTTGTGTAATTTCTCCCGCTTTTTGAACTACGAAATAAATTAAAAGTGATGTTTGTTGATGTAGGAAAATCATTATAATTTTCGATAACTTATCACAATAACAATAAAAAATGTATCGAAAACTTATCGACAATAAATCGATAAAAGTTAATAATCAATCATTTTGGATAACTTATCACAAAGCCAATAAAAAATGTATCGAAAAGGACAATAAATCGATAAAAGTTAATAATCGAGGATTTTTGATAACTTTCCGAAAACCAATAAAAATGTATCGAAAACTTGTCGAAAATAAATCGATAAAAGTCACTAATCGATAATTTTCGAAAACTTTACACAAAAACCATAAAAAAATTATGGGAAACTTGTTGAAAATAAATCGATAAAAGTCACCAATCGATAATTTTTGAAAACTTTAAACAAAAACAATAAAAAATGTATCGAAAACTTTTCGACAATAACTCGATAATAGTTAATAATCGATAATTTTGCATAGCTTAGCACAAAAACAGTAAAAAATATATCGAAAACTTTTCGAAAATAAATCGATAAAAGTCAATAATCGATAATTTTTGAAAACTTTACACAAAAACAATAAAAAATGTATCGAACTTGTCGAAAATAAATCGATAAAAGTTAATAATCGATAATTTTTCATAACTTGGGGCAAAAACAAAAAAAGTGTATCGAAAACTTATCGATAATAAATCAATAAAAGTTAATAATCGATAATTTTCGATAACTTAGCAGAAAAAGAATAAAAAATTATTAAAACTTATCAACAATAAATCAATAAAAAATTATTATCGATAATTTTTCATAACCCGCCGCAAAAACAATAAAAAAATTATCGAGAACTTGTCAAACATAAATCGATAGAAGTTAATAATCGATCAATTTTTATAACTTAGCAGAAAAACAATAAAAAATGTATGGAAAACTTATCGACAATAAATCAACAAAAGTTAATAATCGATAATTTTTTATAACTTAGCACAAAAACAGTAAAAAATATAGCGAAAACTTGTCGAAAATAAATCGATAAAAGTCAATAATCGATAATACTTGAAAACTTTACACAAAAACAATAAAAAATATATCGAAAACTTGTCCAAAATAAATCGATAAAAGTCAATACCCGATATATTTTGAACCCTTTACACAAAAACAAAATAAAAAATGTATCGCAAACTTATCGAAAATAAATCAATAAAAGTTATTAGTCGATAATTGTTGATAACTTTACACAAAAAACAATATTAAATGTGTCAGGAACTTGTCGAAAATAAATCGATAAAAATTAATAAGCGATAATTTTTGATAACTTAGGACAAGCACAATAAAAATGTATCTAAAACTTATCGACAATAAATCGATAAAGTTAATAATCGATAATTTTTGATAACTTAGGAAAAAACAACAAAAATTGATCGAAAATTTATCGACAATAAATCGATAAAAGTTAGTAATCGGTAATTTTTGAATACTTAGCACAAAAATAATAAAAACTTTCATGAAAACTTATCGACAATAAATCGATAAAAGGTAATATCGATAAGTACCGTTTTTTAGGCATAAAACCTTTATAACATTTGCAAAAATTAAACTTCAAATTGCTCCCCGGATCTTATTTCACCATATCACATCGCTACGACTACAAAAACCAGACTAACATCAAGTATTTGGTAAAAATTGTGTTCTATATTCTTAAATAATAATAAGTTAAAGTTTCTTTATATTGTATAATAAGTTTTTAGTTTCTGCACTAGGCCTTCAATTTAAAGTTTTCAGAAGTCTATCAAGTCACATTCGGTGCCTCACAGTTAACATAAACCAGGCCGTTGCTTAAATTCTACTTGATTTATGCAGCAACTATTGAAATTTTGTGCTTTTGTGAGAAGATGAGGCGGATAGCTGACCGTTGTCATATTTCAAATAAAATGGCATGTATGGGTATTCCAAAAACAAAAAAGAAAAAGTGCGTGTAGCGTAGTACACATAACAGAAGTGAAACTTTCAAGGCAGACAAAGAAAGAGGGAGAGACCCGAGTGAGTGAGAAAAAGAGAGAGAGAGAAAGAATATACAGGGTTGGCCATATTAAACTGACCCATGTGATTATTAAAAAAATATGGAAAAAGAAACATTTTTTTGTGTTTCATTGTGAAAAACATTTAATTTAGTTCAAGGAGATTCGTTTACATCACTTTTTGAATATGATATCGCGCAAGTGGTCGCCCTTAGCTCGTATAGCGTAATGTGCCCGTTTTTCGGCGTTTTCCATAGTTTTGGCCAGCGTCTCGGCCGATATGGCGGCTATTTCCCGTCGGATATTGGCCTTAAGTGCGCCTAGTGTCTTTGGCTTGTTGACGTAAACCTTAGATTTCAAATAGCCCCAAAGAAAAAAGTCCGGTGGCGTCAAATCCGGTGATCGTGGCGGCCAGTCAAAATCGCCGCTTTTTGATATCAAACGGCCAGGGAACAAAGTCTTCAATAAGTTGACGGTGGCTCGTGCTGTGTGTGGTGGTGCGCCATCTTGCTGAAACCAGAAGTGCTCCATACCATTTTCACGAACAATCGGCATCACAAAATCGGTTATCATGGCCCGATAACGCTCTTGATGGACGGTCAATGGTTGGTGTTGACCATTTTCAAAGAAGAACGGCCCAATGACCGTATCAGCGCAAATGCCACACCAGACTGTAACTTTTTGGTCGTGGAGAGGTACCTCTTCAATAATTTGAGGGTTTTCAGTGGCGTAGAAACGGCAATTTTGCTTATTTACGGTTCCGTTCAAGGAGAAATGGGCCTCATCACTCATAATGATTTCACTCTATTTTTTTTTCTCCACGCACGTTGCGTTTTTACAATCGAGAAAGAATTTTGAATGTACAGCTGAACAATTTCAGCGCCTTCTATTGGGGTGTACTGTTTCATGGTATAAATCTCCTTCGACTGACGCTTCCAACGCGGTATGTCATTAGCTGATCTGAAATTACAGTAAAAAGTTATAGGGGTACTCAATGGGTCAGTTTAATATGGCCAACCCTGTATATATAAATAAATTCACAACATTTGCGGAAAATACAAATAGACAAAATTTGCAAATAATACACGTGGTATATCAACTGCGTGCATATAGCGTCTGGCGCCACCGCTTACTACCACAGCACACACAACATGATCTGTCGTATTCTAACTATACGTTGCTCTCTCTCGCTCCGATGTATTAGCTAGGCGTTAGAGCCGTGCGCACATATAGCGTCTAACACTATAACATGAATTGAAAAGACACGCGTATGCGCAGTACTATCTATTCTATTCTAACAATATGTTGCTCTCTTTCGCTCTACCATAGTAATATGGCGTTAGTGCTGTACGTTTAGGCGTCACTCTCTTTCTGTCTCTGTTATATTCTAAAGCCTTGTATATAATGTATACGTGGTTCCCTTTTGCTCCATTGCACAAGACGAGTAACGTCGTACGACTTAGACTAGAGCATTAGCGTAGGAGTGGGAGAAAAGACGAAGGACCACATAAAAGGCAGACATGAATAGCCTAAAGTGTATCTAAGAAATATATATGGTATAGAGCTCTCTCTCTCCTTTTCAACTACGTTATATCTTTTTTCTCTCTCGCGGAACGAAAATGCCCAAAACGTTGCATGACCTTGAAATTTTACTCTCCATTATCGCTCGTCCATCGACGCCTAAGAAGTTACACTTCAAAAAAATAAAGATTAATAAGCTGATTAATAATAAAAATACATCACAAATAAATAACTTTTAGCTAGGTGGAAATACTGAACTATTTTCTATGCCAATGCGAAAATACATACAAATGGATTGGGTTTGATTCAGCGAAGTGTTCCAGTAAATGTCTTCCTCTTGGATTCCCTAAGTGCCATTTTCTGCAAATAATGTCCAACTTGGCGATTTATATAGTAGTGCTCTAGCTCTCAGGATGAATAAATAACTACATCAGTTGAGGAGTAATGCGGGAAGACTCGTCAACCAAAGTCTTAGAACTTATCTGGAGTTGGACTCATAGTTCCGAACTAGTCATACAATAGCTGCAGTTATTTAATTTTTCCCTGCAGGTTATGCACTTACTCTACCAATGTGCACCTATCTGCAGTTCCATACGGACAATAAGCGCGATCAAGCTATGCCATTCCAGCACCTACTCGCAATGACCGTCGTTATTTGGGTATTTGCAATATTTTGCGCCTCGCCTGCAGCCAGGAAATAAAATTTGATTTATGCACGTTTCAGCGCTTACATTCAAACTAAACCCCCTCCTCTTGGCCAATTTACTTGTATATACTACGTATTTGTTGTACTCACGTATGGTACTGATTTTGAACACTGACCCACAGTTGTTTTACTGCTGATTGTGTGTGTTTCTATGGTATGACAATATTTTCAAGGCTTTTAAAATTTTTCGCTCGAAACAAAATTGAAAGAAAAATATGGTTTTGTAAATGCAGCAAAATATTACACGTGTTTTTGCGCGAACGTACAAAATACCTAAAAAATAAATATAAAAGAGGAAGAGGTAGTTTGGTCAGTCGTTGTAGTAAAAGAGTAGTAAAATAGGGCCCTTGTGCTGGTTTAAGAGTTAGCGTAATATATTTTGGACGAGAGACTCCTCCATTGCGATTAGACTGCCTACAAAAACTTTCAACCTCTTGAAGATGTCACACATTTACTGAGCTCTTCATCTGTAGGAATAAATAAAGATATAACTTAATATCTTTATAAAAATTCGAGTTGGACCTTCGGTTTCAATGTCAATCTTTATTCTGTTCTTTAACTAAAATGCTTCGCTCAATCAAACCCCAGCTCGATGGAATTTCACCAACGTTTTCCGCTAAGCCATGCAACTCATAATTCATTAGTTTTTCCTCAAAACTGGTTTTGAGTAAAGTGTGAGAGCAATGGTTGTTACTGCGCGTACCCCATCAAAAAATCACTCGATCTTGGTCACGTAGGCAAAAGTAGTGTTGTAAAGCGTAAGCTGAGCTTTAACAAAAAATATAACATCAGCTAATTGTACATAGTTAGCGAATTTGTGCGGGTGGTCTTAACTTATACAAAACAAATTGGTTAAGAAGCTCGGCCTTAATATTTTGGGGTATAAATATGTTCAACAAAATTATTCGTACACAAATATGAATAAAAATGAAAAGGCAGTGAACATGCGGTGTAGAGTAATAGCAAATAAAACAAAAAAAAGACAAAAATTTTCAATACTGAAACAAATTTTTTCGAAATCCATTATTTCTGTGAAATTTTGTTTTCACTATAACTGCGGGTTGAGATTATAAAGAAAAGTGAAAATATTTTTTAGAAGTCAGTACGAAAAATCAATCAAAAAACCGCATTTTTAAAGCTGGGCTTACAAAAGTAAAAATTAGTAATCTTTTTGCAGATTTTTTTCGATCTGTTTATGTTTGTCAATCTGACACCGGAATAGAAGATACCTCTTTTAACAGCTCACGAGTGATAAATAAACGTTTCCAGCCCTCATCTGATGATGTATTCAGGAGCCTTCCCGCCTTGGCGAATGACCCAACTACTGGAGAAGATGGCTTGCCTTCTCTATTATTAAAAAATTGTGCTACATCGTTAACTAAACCATTAACAATTATCTTCAATAAATCACTAGCTTCTGGTGAGTTTTTACATAATTGGAAAAAATCGTTTACCATACCGTTACATAAGTCTGGAAGAAAGTCGAAAGTCCAAAACTATCGCCCTATCTGCAAAATATCTTGCATACCTAAACTCTTTGAAAAGTTAGTTTATGATTTGTTTTTCTTTTGATCCAATATCGCCCAATCAGCACGGCTTTGTTAAAGGTAGATCTACTCTTACGAATTTAGGGTTATTTGCAAATTTTGTCTTAAACCACTTTGGAACAGGCCAACAATGCAATGTCATATTCACCGATTTTTCGAAAGCGTTCGATAGAGTCAGCCATAGAATCCGACTTAAAAAGCTTGGTTCAATTGGTCTTCATGATAGCTTACTCTAGTGGCTTGCATCTTATCTTATCTTATAACAGATAGAACTCAATTCGTTGGTATAAATAAAATCTGATGCCATCAAAGTTACCTCAGGCGTAGCTCAAGGTAGCCATCTTGGGCCACTATTGTTTTTAATGTTTGTTAATGACATTCCAGACGTTTTCGAGACAACACGTTTTCTGATGCATGCAGATGACCTGAAAATTTACAGTCGGATAGAGGACGTAACTGACTGCATAAGACTTCAAGAAGACCTAACAACATTGGAAGCTTGGTTAATGCTGGCAAATGCCAGCACATGCCATTCAGTAGACGCAAAGTTACGATTGATTTCGATTACAAGTTGAGCACTTCTCTTCTTCTTAATTGGCGCTATAACCGCTTACGCTAGTTGAGCACTACTACCCTCAAAAAATTGCTTGGCTTTGTAATAAGGAATTCAAGGGAGTTCCAGGATATTTCTACACTGAGGAATTTGTATTTTTCTCTTGTGAGATCAAACCTCGCAGCATAATTTGGGATCCATTCTATATGGGTTCATCTTTAAGAATTGAGAGGGTTCAAAAACGTTTCACTAGATTTCCCATTATTCACTTCGTTGGCCTTGCAGTTTGCCTGCATATAAAAGTAGATGTCTTTTGTTAGCATTGCCAACTTTTGAAATGCGGAGAAAAACTTCATCGGTAATGTTTATAAGGGACGTAGTTACCTTAGACTCAGCAATATGTTCCATTTACCTTATCACAAGACCAATTTTAGTCGAAGTGAACCCCTTGCACGTTGTATAAGGCAGTCTAACCAATTATGCAAAAATTTAGATATATTCTCTAACTCTCGAGAGTCTTTTAAATCAAAATTTAATCTGGAGATACACTTTTTGACTTTTTTTTTGTGTCTAATGTATCTCACAGTATTATTTACCGTATATTATATTTAAGCTTTAGTATTAGTAATCTATTTGAGGTGTACTTTAATTGAGGAAAGAATGAATAAATAAATAAATAAATAAAATAATGGCAGAAAATAATATGAAATAAAAAAATGCGAATGAGACTTTACAATTCGTGAAATTACATAAGCCGTGCGAAAAGGATGAATACAATACGAGTATTGTACCTTTCCAGTCACAAATAGAATGCGTTCTCATCTGCATCTGTCTTCTGAGTACAAAACGATGGCATATCAATTTTAAGGCCAAACCGAACCGAACTTCAGGCAACCGAACATGTCCAAGGTTTCAAATAATAATTAAGCAAAACTGTTTTTTAATCACGTATTTTTATCACATAGATAATAAAATAGGAAAAGAGTACATAAATCGCATTGAGACTAATTTCAGCTCATAAAATTAATTTATTTACTTCACAATATTTTTCAAGCTAAGTCTTTTTCGTTAATTTTTTTATAAAAATATAGCCAATTATACAAAAAAAACACTGTAAATCAAAGCTTCAAACTTTGTAAAAAATTTACAAAAATTTAACAAACTTAAACAACTGTCATCCAAATTTTCAATCAGAATTTCCGCTTAAGATGAAACTCACTAAATGGATTTGCTAATAGGGAAGTGCACAAAAAAAAAATAAAAGCTGCTATACTCCACTTAAAACCCAAAAACTTCACTGGTTGCGACTGAAGAACAGCAAAATTCTTAAGAAAATTACTAAAATAAGCTATAATATATCTTACCCAACTCCACAATACCATCATGCTGAAAGGATTTGTCCCACCTCAGTGGAAAACCAGGCAAGAACTCAAATAATCCCAAACCATATCACTCGATAAGTTTATTACAAACTAAATCCGCACTAATGGAAATGAAGCACTCCGATCAAAACTAAAATCTTTCGGTTTAAAGATCAACGAAAACAAAACGAAGTATCTCGCAAGGTTTAACACGTTGAGCAAAGCGCCAGATCTTAGAATTGATGATCATAAATTAGAAAACGTGGTTCAAATTAAATATCTATTACTGCTTCTCGACAGAACAGATGATACAACGATTGCTATCCAAGACCGTATACAGGCTGCAGACAGAAGATTTTTTGCCCACATTAAACTGATAGAAAGCAAGCTCTTGAGTAAGAAAACGAGAATCAAAATATAATACAATATATAAAACACTGATTCGACCAGTGGCAACGTAGGGATGCGAAACGTGTGCATTGCAAGCGAATACAATAAACAATTAAACAATCTGGAAAGAAGAATACAGAGGAGAATACTGGGTCCAGTACGAGAAGAACATGGGATATATCGCATCAGGTATAACAGCGAGATAGAGGAATTCCTACAAAGCGAAAACGTCGTGCGGTTTGCCAAATCGCAGCGCATCCAATGGCTAGGGCACGTTTGCAGAATGCAAGATGAAATAATACCTCGCAAAGTTCTAGATGCCCGCGTGTTTAGTGAAAAGCGAAGAGGATGGCCGCGGAAACGGTGGTTAGACGACGTTTAGGACGACCTCAGAAGCATTGGAGTGACCAACTATCATAGTCTGGCTATGGACCGATATGCATGGAGAAGAATTGTGGGGGAAGCTAAGGCTCACAAAGAGCTATAATGCTATGAATGATGATGAATAGAAATCAGGTAACAAGCGACTCCGTTTATTTAGGAACCAGCATTAACACCGATAATACTTGTAGTGTCAGCCTTGAAGTCCAACGGGGAATCTCTCTTGACACCAAGTGCTACTTTGGACTAAGTAGACAATTGAGTAGTAAAGACCTCTCTCGACGAACAAAACTAACACTCTACAAGACTCTCATCATGCCCGTCCTAACGTATGGTGCAGAAGGTTGGACGATGACAACATCCGATGAAGCGACGCTTGGAGTGTTTGAGAGAAAGATTCTGAGCTTTACGCCGACATAGATATAGCGCAGCGAGTAAAGATCCAGCGGCTACGTTGGCTGGGTCATGTCATCCGAATGGATACAAACGCTCCGGCTTTAAAAGTATTCGATGCGGTACCAGCTGGTGGTAGCAGAGGAAGAGGAAGGCCTCCTCTATGTTAGAAAGATCAGGTGGAGAAGGACTTGGTTTCACTTGGTGTGTCTAACTGGTACCTGTTAGCCCGAGAATAAAACAGGCGCCCTTTGTTAAACTCGGCCAAATGCGCTTAAGTGGCTATCGCACCAATCAAGAAGAAGAAGGGAAAGTACATGGTGGGTTGCACGGTATTTGCCTTAAGATTGATAGGCCAGGGCATTCGTATATGGGTGAGTGAGATCTGTGGCAGGTTCTGAAGTTAAATTTTATCTTTTAAGATTCCCCTTAAAACAGTCGCCAACCTCCAAGGTAGCCATGAAATGCCGTACATCTCTTAACGAAATGGCTGAGTCATTTCACCTTAAGGTAACATGGATTTTTGGCCATTGTGACATTGAGGGTAATTGTAGAGCCGATGAACTAGTGAAACTCGGCACCAAAATGACCGAAGAGTACACAGACAGATATATAGACTTACCCTTACAAACATGTAAGTTACTTATTTTTGAGGAAACTGAAAGAGCCGCAAATAAAAGATGGCGTAATGAAACTACCTGCAAAGTGACCTGACGATTGTGGCCGACTCTCAATGCTAAACCCACAGAATGTCTGCTAAGCCAAAATATACACAGCCTTAGAACACTCATTTCAGTTATAAAATGGCACTGCCTAATAATCAGACACAGGCACAGAGGATGGGTGTGTAAACACATGACTTTGGCAGAAACTGTATAAATGAGGAAGAGGAAGAGACTATATCGCACCTACTGTGACCTGCTCTAGATCAGACCAGACGTAGATTTACATTTTAGTAGACAGTTCTTCAATGAAGTAAAAGATCTCAGTACTGGAGAAATTAGGGATCTTCTAAAATTTGGGAGAGGAACACAGTGGTTCTAGGAGAGATAAGATAAAGTTCCCTACTCGGACTCATAATGGATTTTGAGCCTGAGTATATCGCACATGAAGTTCTATTCTATAGTATGTCTTGTTGTTATTGCTATAGCAGCTTACTAGTGAAGAGGTTCCGTAATAAAGGGTGGTTAAATTTCAAGGGCCGATGTTGAATGTGAACCACACCTAAACGTCAACGACACTGTTGGACTTCTTTCTTTGGGGTTATTTGAAAGAAAAGGTGTACATCGATAAGCCAGCAACAAGTCAAGAGCTAAAAGATGAGATAATTCGGCACATTAACGGCATAGAACTTCAATTATGCCTCAGCGTCATCGAAAATTTGGACCGGTGAAAATTTGGAGTGAGGTGTGCCGCCGAGACCGCGGCGGCCATTTGGCCGATATTTTATTCCATACGTAATTGAGCTATACCAATATTATCATCATAAAGTGAAATGACAATAATTTCTTAAAAAAAAATGTATTTTATTCAAAATCAACACCGACCCTTAAAACCTAACCACCCTTTAGTTGCTACAGTCTTAAATACGAGTACCTACTACCGCTCTTTGCTTTAGTTTGGGGGAAGCACTCTTGTTATTTCACACCTGTGGATATCCGGCAACCTTCTGCTGCTAAGTCCAAGAAAATGCAATAGAATTCCACGTTGCACTTGATCAAGCGAGTGCACCAACTTACTTAGTCATTGGCTTGAAATTACTTTGATTTGGGTTCCCGGTCATAGGAACATACAGGGTAATGAGATAGCGGATGAGTATTGGTATTGAGCGGTATGACAACAAAAAACACATGGCCGTCATACAAAATCCAAAGGACGAATTACCTGTTAGGATGCTCTCGACCAAAGATCTCACGCATCACAGCAACCCTTACAGGTCATTGGAAAGTAGGGGATCAGGCAGCCAGACTCAACCTCCCCTTCAGTCCCATCTGCAGGAGCTGTCAAGCGGAAGGGATAAAGGAAAGTATTTTCCACTATTTATGTGAATGTCCAGGGCTAGCTAGGGTAAGACTCCACTCCTCGGTAAGCCTTTCTTACAGCAAATTAAGGAGATCTCAGACATCGAGATAAAGAATTTGCTGCTATACTTGGACTTCACTAAATGGATATGTCTTAGAAAAAAAAAGCATCATCTCACGAGGACAGTGGTAGTAAAACGGTGCTAGTCACTAATTAGAATTATTTTAGTGGAAATACTCAACCACTTCAACAACAACAACAAACCAATGCTGCAAGGGTTTGTTAAGACTAGTTCCTAACCCAACCTCGTCGCATCTTTCATTTTCTTGGCTGGGTATCTTAGTGTAACCACCGCAGATTTGTTAAGATTAGCTTTTACCCAAATTCGTTTAATCCCTTAGTTCTTCGACAGTTATTTCAGCACCTTCGCCATGGATTTGTCAAAACTGACCCCCTAGCCAAATTCGTTTGATTTTTAATTTTAATTTTTTTCGATGTGTCTTTGTTCGAGAACACCGATTAAAGCCAGGTGACAATGGCTTGTGACTCTGAGCGAAAGTCCATTTTGAATTTTCTTAAAAAGTTGAATTTCGCTCCAAAAAACTACGTAATTAAAAGGTTTTTATAATATACTACTGCTTTCTTCTTATTCGTATATTTATTTTTTAAGATCTTTGTAGACTTCGCAAATGCCTGGCGCTTTCGTTTGGAAGGTTCTTGCCTAACTTCCCAACCTTAGTGACTGCAATACCGCAGCCCATCTTGAATCCGTCAGTATAAAAAGTATAAATATTTTTTACAGGCGCCTTGATCTCTCCTCCACGCCCTCCTGAACGGGAAGCCAGCTTGAAAGTTCACGCCAAAAATCACCTAAGTTACTATACCGTGTAGACTATCCCTGGCCCTACCTGCTGTATATGTCATAGATGTGTCTATTTTTTATTTTTTTCGGCCAAAGCAAATACTTCTTTCCACAGCAAACACTTCTTTCCGGCATGCGCATCCTCTTAACGCAATACGAGTAGTATTCTGAATAATTAAAAGACAATTTACTCGAGTTGGACACAGATGTGCACCTTTTTTATTTTGGTATTTGCTTAATTCTAACTCTCGCCTCTTTTGTCGTTCATTGCTCAGCTATTTATGTATTCACGGTTGAGCATCAATATTCATGCAGCAAGACAAGGCAAATTAAAACGTATTGTCCAGCACAGATTGAAGTATTTGTATTGTCTGAAATTAAATGGCGCATGCCACACGCCACATACCGAATGCCGCATTTGGTAAGCCCCAAAAAAATATTACACACACTCAACTTGACTTGACCCACACAACAAACATTTTAGTTTCTGAAATCGTATTCTCTGGAAGAAGACACACTACTTTGAAAGCGACTAGTATTGGACTAGTTGCAAAGTGCCCAATTTGAGTTGTGCCCAAAACAATTATTGTTGAATTTTTATAAGTAAGAACGCCTCAAATCTTTGGGATGGTTAGACGATGTTAGAGGGTTAGACGAATAGAAATTTGGATGGATTCCATCATTTGCTTCTATTTGTCCTTTATGAAGAAGATCATAAACTGGCATAACCGACTTACTCCTTCATTAAGGGGCTACATACGCCAAAAATGCGATTAAAAAAAACTGTTTCTAGAAGGGATAACAATAGAAATAAATATATGTAAAAAAATTATAAATTGTTTACTAGTACTTAAACTTTATAAAAAAATTTATTTCAATTCTTCTCTACAAAATTTAGTATATAAAAAATCTCGTGACCCAAAGTACAATGAAAAAAAAGTTGCTCCACGGTCTACATCTTTTCTCCTTCTGTAAAAAGTAAAAAAAATCGTGTAAAATAAAGTGGTGGTTGGACAAAATCGATGACAGGTTCACGAGACAAGGTCTTTCCGCCAATCCGAACAAGACTACCATAGACTTGCCCACGAGAAATCGGAAATTGGATGGGTTAAGTCTTTCAACACTAAAAGGTGTGACACTTGGTCTTTGCGATGAAGTTAAATATCTAGAAGTAATCTTGGATAAGAAGCTGGCTTGGGAGACACACGTTTAACTGAAGGTGAATCGCGCATTAAGGATTTTTCAGCAATGCCGCAGAGCCTTTGGTAAAACCTGGGGTCTGAAACCTGCTGTGGGCCTATAGATATACACAGCACTTATCAGACCAATCATCACTTATGCTTCTGTGGTCTGGTGGCGACGGAGCATGGTTAAGTCCACACTCCAGGAACTATAAAGGCTGCAAAGAAGTGTATGTTTGAAGTGATGCATCACGGGTGCCATGAGTAAAACCCCTGGTGATGCCCTAAATGCTATGCTTTATTTGCTCCCCTTTGATCTTAAGATAACATGGGTTGTGACATTAAGAGTATGGGTAGAGCCGATGAACTAGTGAAATTCGGTACCAAATTAACCGATGAGTACACAGACAATGATATAGGCTTACCCTTACAAATATTTAAGTTACTTGTTTTTGAGGAAACTGAAAGAGTTGCAAATAAAAAATGCCGTAATGAAGCAATGTGCAGACTCCATAAATATGGTGTCTGGCCCGAAGACGGAACTTCGGAAAACAGAGAAATCTTTAAGTTGATATCTGAGCAGCATCCAAAGTTTTTGGCACCTAAAGACGACCTGATACCCACAGTTTCATTTGGAAGGAAACTTGATGTCAGATTTCCATTGCGTGAACCACGAAGCAATCCAGAATGCATTCACGGAGGTTTGACGAATATTTTATTTACCGATGGGCCCAAGAATGAAATAGGGTCTGGAGCCGGATGGTACTTAAACCATAGTAATAAGTATCGCATTGCTATAGGCGAAAGGGAACCTTTTTTGCAAACGGAAATTTGCATAATCGAGAGGAGATGGAGCGGGAAACAGATTGGAGGTTTCAGTGACAGTCAGGCTGCACTGAAGGCCCTGGAGAACGTCAAGCAAACCTCAAAGATTGTTGAAGAATGTAAGAAGAAGTTTAATTTTGTCGCAAGATAGAACAGGCTTGTACTTATATGGGTTCCAGGACACTCCGGTGTTCAAGCAAACGAAATTGCTGATGAATTGGTCAACTGTGTATCAGCGGTTCCCCCACAAGGGCCAGAGCCAGTTGGATCAATGATTTTGTATGCAATTTATATTTATGCGATGGTCCGGTCTAGAACGCTGCGGAACTGCAGCGAACAGAAAACTGTCAAACTTTCTACTACAACTTGGAAGGAAAGACGTTCGGTTGATGGTCGGTGCCATTACAGGGCACAACCCATGGGGTCAGCACATGACCACCATTGGAATCATTGAGGACCCAGTGTGCTTGTCTTGCTTGGAGGAGGCGGATTGCACTGATCACTTTCTCTGTGAGTGTCCTGCCTTTGCTATAGTACGGCTACGAGTTTTTAGTTCCTATGTCGTGAGAATGAGTAATATTCGTTCTCTAAAACTGATTTGCCAAAGAATCTGGAAAATTCTCACATGACAGGTAGTTGCCTTTGCCTTTGTCTCTGTCTCTGTCTCTGTCTCTGTCTCTGTCTCTGTCTCTGTCTCTGTCTCTGTCTCTGTCTCTGTCTCTGTCTCTGTCTCTGTCTCTGTCTCTGTCTCTGTCCATGTCTCTGTCTCTGTCCATGTCTCTGTCTCTGTCTCTCTCTGTCTCTGTCTCTGTCTCTGTCTCTGTCTCTGTCTCTGTCTCTGTCTCTGTCTCTGTCTCTGTCTCTGTCTCTGTCTCTGTCTCTGTCTCTGTCTCTGTCTCTGTCTCTGTCTCTGTCTCTGTCTCTTTCTCTGTCTCTGTCTCTGTCTCTGTCTCTGTCTCTGTCTCTGTCTCTGTCTCTGTCTCTGTCTCTGTCTCTGTCTCTGTCTCTGTCTCTGTCTCTGTCTCTGTCTCTGTCTCTGTCTCTGTCTCTGTATCTGTCTCTGTCTCTGTCTCTGTCTCTGTCTCTGTCTCTGTCTCTGTCTCTGTCTCTGTCTCTGTCTCTGTCTCTGTCTCTGTCTTTGTCTCTGTCTCTGTCTCTGTCTCTGTTTCTGTCTCTCTCTCTGTCTCTGTCTCTGTCTATATTCCTTCCTATGTCATTCTCTGTTACTTTTCTCCTTTCCCCCGTGACTATCTACCCTCTTTCCAGAGCTCTAAATACAATGGGCCTTTTTAATCTGATCTCCTGGTGCTCCTTGGCTAGAGCAATTCAAATTTCAAATTTCAAGTGGTAGTGTAGTGCGTCGAGCCGGGTTTTTTTAATTTTTTGGAAAATTTTGCAATTTACGGCTTTTTAAAAAAGTTTGCGTTTTACGCCATAAATGCCACACTTTATTTAAGTTTATAAAGTTTTTTAATTAAAATAATATATCAAAAATCCAGTTCAAAAACTATAGACAAAACACCTTCGAATATTTAAAAACAACCGCATCAAAAAATATTAAAAACTGTATGAGTTATCATGCAAACCGTGCCGGAAAAAGTAGTTTCGAGAAAAACGAGTACTAACGATGTGGTACCAGCTGGTGGTAGCAGAGGAAGAGGAAGGCCTCCTCTGCGTTGGAAAGATCAGGTGGAGAAGGACTTGACTTCACTTGGTGTGCCCAACTGGCCCCGGTTAGCACGAGAAAGAAACGACTGGCGCACTTTGTTAAACTCGGCTAAATTCGCGTAAGCGGTTATCGCACCAATTAAGAAGAAGAAGCACGGCCAGCTACCTCGAACGAAGTTTGTTTTTACGGAAGAAAAATATCTTAAATATATACCAAAAAAATTTCAGACAGAAATTTTAATTATTTTTTTAAGTTATAGCTAAAATAAGAGAACGCGCCGTAGTGTGTATGAAAGCGTGTGACACGCCAGCAGCAGCTGTTGTCGAAACTTTAAACGCATTTTTCGCAAAACCATGTTTTCGAAATTTCGGCGAATCACTGACTCAAAGCTGTTCAACCGATTTGACTAAAAATTTAACCCGTTATTCTAAACACACATATCTAGATCCCGGACCTTTAAAACATTTAGTTTTTTAATAATAAACTATTTAACTTAAACAATTTATTAAGAAAAAAAATTAGATTTTGAGAACTTTTTTCACAAGTCCGTCATTTTGTTTTGGTTTCTTTTTATGTATATTATATTTTAGGTTGGGGACCTAAAATAAATTTTACAGAATAATAATCGTTTTTTATTTCAGTTTGCTTTGGAAGGCTGTGTGTTTCCCCGAACCAACTCATCTTTTTTTAAGGACTCCACTTTGACGTCAAAAATTTTAAACAAATTAATTTAAAATCAACTTTAAAATTTTTTTTATATACTTCAAAACACTAATAAAAACATGTAAAAACTTTAAAACGATAGCATTTTATTTTCTTTTTAAAAAAGATTCATGAAAAAACGTCGAAATTGTCGTTACACCGGACTACTACCTTAACTAGCACAATTCAGATGCTGAAAATTGGCATTTCGAGGGCATCGCTTTGTTAAAACCATCAATTGATATCATTTAAAAGAGATATCAGAGGAAATACTTCAGGTGCATTGCAAACTGGTAACGAAGTAGGTAGTTCAGAACTGGTTGCTTTGACTGCAGATAATTGGCCCAATTCATATTTATGAGTGCTAACATATACGCATACACATTTTACATAAGATATATATGTATCTCCTATCTATCTGTACTATCAGCTTCCAGACATGTTTGCATAGTTAGCTCTGTGACACGCGCAAAAATTAATAGAAGACTTTATTTCCATAGAAATCAGTACATAAACATTATCAAAAGGTAGCAACGCCAAGTTTAGCTTACATATTTGTTAGTACGTGTGTTTTACTGTGCATTAATCGCTTGCTCTTTATAGTCATTGCTATGAGACTAATCAAAATGGGCAGAGACCAATCAAAACCACTTCACCTGTTTTCCAAAAATTGGCTTAACGGCTGCGTCAATCAGCAAAATTGCCGTATTTGGGCTGAAGAGCAAGCCGACGCCATTCAAGCATAGCTATTACATCTATGAAAAACAACCATTTGGTGCGGCCTATGGGCTGGAGAAATCATCTGCTCATATTTCTGCAAAGACGAGACTGGCGCCAATGTAACAGTGAATGGCGAACGCTATCGCGCCTTGGTAAACGATTTTTTGATGCCGGATTTCAGGATTGAAGTCCGTGATCCTTACAACATTTGCTTCCAACAAGATTGCGCTACCCTGACATACAGCTCGTGAAACAATAAATTTACTGCGTCGTCTTTTCGGTGAGCAATTCACCGCAATGAGTTTGGAAATTGAATGGCGGGGCATTCCCACCACCTTAAGCGTTCTGTTCCTGTCATATTGAGGCCATAGTGTTTTCGATATAGCACACGATGAGACAGCCCTCCATCTGTCTTGCGCTTTTTAAGAAAGAAATTGTGTAGTTTCCTTCTCACAACGGTCAAGGGGACACCGATATCTGAGAAGGGGACAGCTGAAACCGGTTCTGTCGACCCCTTCCTGGCAAGCTCATCGGCAATTTCCTTTCCCTCTATATTCATGTGCCTAGGAACTCAGATAAGGGAAATGTTTCCTGCATGTTCGAGACGTTTGAGTTCCTCCTTATAGGAGTTCACCAGAAGAGAACTGCAATACGGCGACGACAGGGCCTTGATTCCAGCTTGACTATTGACTATTTGAACTTGATTATTGAAAAAATATTACTGTCTCCCTCCCAACGGCGATCCCGAAGCATTTTGCATGAGCGCAGGATCACGAAGACCTCTGCTGGAAAAACGCTGCTTGTTTCCGGCAGTTTAAAGGAGACCGAAATGCTGGCTGATTTAGAGTAAGCCCCCGCTCCAACTTCAGACTCCATCTGGGATCCGTCAGTGAAAACAGAGGTATCTATATCCGTCCGGACTCTCCCCTCTTTCCAATCTTGCCTGCTCGGAAAGATAGCCCCAGCACAACCCTCGAAACCCTCAAAACCCAGTTTGCGGATGGAGAGATCAGTGCGAAGAACAGAGAAGGAAAGGGCTATCTGCTTCAAGATGCTACTATGTCCTACAGGAAGTTGTCTCCAAAGGCCAATCTCTTTAAACCTAATAGCGTTCTTAGCAGCAATGGATTTAACCTGCAGATCCACAGGAAGTAAGTGCAGAATAACGTTGAGCGCAGCAGTGGGACATGTTCTACAAGCACAAGTGATGCCCCACATACAGTTCTCTGCACTCTCTTTGGTTTAGTGGTGTTGTAGACCCTCTGAAGAACGACCCACCAAACTAAGCAACCGTATGTTAAAATTGGCAGAACCTCTGCGTTGTACATCCAGAGTACGACACGTGGCTTGAGATACCATTTTTTGCCGGACATAGATTTACAGGCGTAGAAGGCTATATTGGCCTTTTTAACTCGATTTTCTATATCCAGTGGAGCTTGGGGTCAAGTATTACACCAAAACAATTACACTTGATAGAAACAATATTTGAAAGGGATTATCTTTAAAAAATAAATGTCATGAATGGTACTACACAAAGATAATAAATATTGTCGAATCAATTTGAATTCTCGATATTTTATTAGAATTTAAAATCCGATACCTCTAAATTGATCACTCTTTACATACTAAATAGCAAAACTGATAGTGATTTCTGCCATCAAAATCCATCTGCCGTTCGGAGGCGGTATCAACTATTCCTTTGTGGAACAACATCAAGACGCGCACTATAAATAGAATGAGCAGCTCAATTATTTATTTATTTAATTTATATGTATTTAAATTTATTGCTTAATGATTCTATCTTTTTGACCCTGCAATATCTTTACAACAAACATTCATTACCCTACTTGTACAATATAAAAAAAAGAACACTCAGCACTTTCGCATGTTAAATGATTGAAGTGACACGAGGACAAAGAATACATCAGCTGCAAATTCGTAGTAAAAAAATGTACTTCATTTGTGAAAATTTGCCACTTAAATGAGTTTTCGACTTGCTCGGCTCACCACCACAACATTTGCATTTATCTCAATAAGAGAAGGCGAAAAAGGAATCCAAGAAGACGGTGAATTCTAAAATGGCAAATGTGAAATGGCAAAATGCACTCGAAAGCAACGACGCTGAAGGGGACAGACAAAACATTTACGCAGCTGCTATTTCAAGTGAATTTAATTAAAAATGGACAATAAATAATACAAATACTTATGTATGTGTTCGAGTTTGTGTATGTGTGTATGAAAGTGAGTCAGTAGTCGTCTGTCGACTGTCGACTGTCGTTTTAAAAAGCTTTGTTAGCTGCCACAGAACTGCCAGCAGTCGACATTGCACAACTGCAGCAGTATTAGCTGTGGTGAAAGTGGCAACAGTTGCAGCACTTGCAACACGTAGTTTTTGTTGCTTCTAGGCAAAATTAAATTGCAATTGTACCACAAAAGCTACCATGAAGTACAATGTGCAAAACTCACACACTTATACATACATAACTACGTGCATATATGGCATACTCGTATGGAGACATGCAGCAGCTATGCATGTTTAAATATTTGAGCTTGAACAAAGAAAATGGTAACATGCCACATGTGTATGTACAGCTGTGTTCAAAATAATAGGAGTGTCCAAGCTAACTACATTTAATAACAATTTTCTAGCATCGTTCCAGTAGGAGAACGAAAGCTGGGGGTGCTGCCTTATTGAAGGCTTTCGCTCCGCTTGATTTGGTCGTCGCCAACGATGGAAGAACAGCCACCTTTCATCGTGATAATAAAGAATCAGCGATTCACTCTTACGAGAGGTTCCTTGGTAAGATGCGTGAAATGGAAAGTCAGTGAGCACCCACAGCGTCATCAGGCGATTGTTATAGACTTGCCATCAGGAAAATGAGACAAGGATTACATTTCCGTTAGTAAATCGATGCACCAAGAATAGGGACAGACAACCCTCGACAAACCCCTATTCCAATTTATTTAAGATGAGGTCGTAGAGCGCGAACAAGAGGAGGAGTCAGCAACAAAGGCAGCAAACAGGCTTGTGCAAAGCATGGTAATAGCCTGTGAAGCACTGATGGCTCAGAAAATAAAAGGCTGCCATCGGAAGCAAGTTTACTGATGAAATGATACCCTCAAGGAGCTAAGGACGAAGTGTTTCAGAGCGAGAAGGATCTGCCAAAGGTGCAGGAATACTGCGGATCACGAAATTAGGCTAGCAAATTTCAAGTATCTTAGAAAGCAGCTAAAAGTGGTGATCCAGTGAAGTAAAACAGCCTCATTGAATCAACTCTGCGTCAAACCTACATGGGGTAACTCCTACATAGTAGTGATGTAAAAATTGCTAAGACACCGCAAGTAAAATGGCGAAACTTGCTAAATGAAATAGTTCGGACTCTGTTTCCTCACCGCAAAACTGACAACATGTCATACATGCAAGCATCTACAAAGGACATCGAATAGATAACAGCTTAAGAAGTTGTGCAAGCAGCAAAAATGATTGGAGATCGTAAAGCTTCCAGCCCGGATGGTATTCCGAATATAGCACTAAAAACAGTCAACCTAGAATATCAGGAGATATATATTTGATAGGGTGAGGAAGTTGTGCTTTGAGCAAAGTGTGTTCCCGAATTTCTGGAAGAGACAAAGACTTGTGCTGCTCCCGAAGCCAGGAAAGCCATCGGGTATGCCAGGATCCTATCGTCCTCTTTGCCTACTCGACACGTTGCGGCTATCGCCGCAGGTCTACTACAGCGGCAATGCAAAAGGTAGTCAAAATTGCTATGGACGCGATCACAGGCAAACGTTGGAGAGGCGGTGATGAACATGACTGTGCAGTCATGACCTTAGATGTGAAAAATGCCTTCTTCCTTTTGGCCGAGTTTAACAAATCGCACCAGTCGTTTCTTTCTCGTGCTAACCGGCGCCAGTTGGACACACCTGATCTTTCCAACGCAAAGGAGGCCTTCCTCTTCCTCATACAGCTCATCGTTCCATCGTCTGCGATATTCGCCGTTGCCAACGTGCAAGGTCCAAAAATCTTGCGAAGAATCTTTCTCTTAAACACTCCAAGCGTCGTTTCATCGGATGTTGACGATCGTCCAAGCTTCTGCGCCATACGTTAGGACGGGCATGATGAGAGCCTTGTAGAATGTAAGTTTTGTTCGTCAAGAGAGGACTTTACTGCTCAGTTGCCTACTTAGTCCAAAGTAACACTTGCTGGTAAGAGAGATTCTACGTTAGATTTCAAGGGACAAATTCTTACCGCACTTAAAAAGCTAACTGTCCCAGCCTGTATTTACAATATGGTCAAAAACTATCCTAGCAATCGAGTATTGGAATACGAGACGGAAGAGGGAATAAAACAGTATCAGGATACAGCAGGTGTGCCGCAGGGTTCAGTGCTAGGTCTCACGCTATGAAATATAATGTATGATGAAGTGTTCCGCTTGCCATTCCCCACAGATGTACACATCATTGGCTTTGCGGACGATATAGCACTGATAATCGTAGCCAAACTGGTGAGCGATATTGAGTCCAAGGCAAATACTGCTATTGCAACAGTAGCAAACTGACTGGATAGTGTTGGTTTATCCGTTGCAGCGGAAAAAACCGAAGCGGTTCTCATAAGTAGTCGCAAGAAATGTGAGACAGCCTCCTTCAGCATAGCTACACGTACATTTAAATAGTCTCGTCAGCTGAACTATCTGGGTGTCCTAATTGACGATTGGCTCAGTTTGTGAGTATGTAAACCGCAAAGCATCAAGAATGCTCGGTGCACTCTCTCGAATGCTCCCCAACGTAGGAGGGCCGAGAAGCAGCAAACGCAGTCTACTAACCAGCGTCATCACATCGAATCTGCTATATGCAGCTCCAGTATGGATAAAATCTGTGTAGACGAATATACGAAGCATTGTACAGACTTTGCGCATAAAAGAGCAGGGTCGCAAGAGCGTTGAAAAAAATCCATAAAGGAAGGTGGACTTATACGCTAATCCCATTACGCTAATCGGAAAATGGCTAAATCGAAGCTATGGTAAGTTAACTTCCACCTAACACCATTCTGTCATGGCCTGTCATGATTGCTACCAGAAGTACCTACAGCGCCCTAGGATACGTGACTCGCCTTTATGTCCAGTAAGCACGCAGCCATACACGAGCTAAGCGGCAGCTAAACAGACGACACTTGACAAAGAAACGAACTCTAAAGTCAAAGTCCCAACTGGGGTGGTTTCCTTCGAGAATAAACAAAACTAGGGGAGGATTAAAGTATATGCAACTTTCACGGGCTGCATGTGAAGAGTAACTGACGTAGAGCCCACAGGTTTTCGATGCTTCCTCCTCGTAAAAAACAAAAGAAAAGGCATGTAATAACATTGGCACAGTGCTCTCTTCTAGTGGCGCTTCTAACGAGATTCCCCAGGTAATATACGAAGCATTATCTTGAGGTAGTTGCTATAAAATAATTTTCACAAAATTATTCTTTGCGCGACTTGCCTTTGTGCTGTTCAGAAAAGAACGATTGTGAGTTACAAACTATTTTAATACAAACGTTTGCGCTTAAAATTCGCTCCAAAAACACAAAAGTTAGCCCAAGGAAAAATGGAAAAATATTTTGTGGACGGATAAAACTAAGGTAGTTCTATTTGGAGGAACTTGGTCTAGACAGGATGTCCGTATACGCGAAATGCTGAATACCTGTATAATCCCCAATACATGGTAAAGACAGTTGAGGTTTTTCTAGCAGCTTACTAAACCCTCTCTGTGCGATGCCGTCACTGGTCGTCTTCGTCTAACTCATCTAATGGTGGACCCAGAAATCGTGCTGTTTCATCAGGTTGGGCCCAGAGGAGAGTGGTGTTATGTGAGTAGGTTTAATAGGGCATATGAAGAGAAGGTTATTATTGTGCAGTGTGCCTTCACATGCTGGATATATGTTGGGTATGTCGGGGTCGATTCTTGATAGATAGAAGATTAACCTGCTACAATATCGAAAACGCAATTGGCCCAAAATTACGCGGGTCGCGCGAGGAAGCTGAATTTCTTCGCCTGTAATAGATGGTGATTGGACTCCGGTAACAGCATTCAGGGCCCAGGTAAACATCTCCCGATGAATGTCGTTTAGCGTTTGTCTGTATACTGTCCGGTCTAGTAGTTGTAAATGTATTTTGTCCTAGATCTCGTCAGTGTAGTTTAAGGAATGTCTCCTAACGTGCCTGGGAGGTGGCTCAGGCTCAAGAAAATGTTTTCAGGGGTTATACCTGCAGTAGCACAAAAGCAGAAACTGCTTGCTGAGCATTTTGTAGGGCTCCTTGATGCCTAGGCTCTATTGATGCCTCATTGTGTAGGCGTTGCAGGGGGATATCAGGAGACATTCCGTGGCTGTCCTGATAGCAGTATTCTGAAAGGTTTGAAGCTTTATCCACTGTGAGTCGCTGGTTCCAGGCGCACCATAACTTATAACCGGGCGACCAATTGCATTAAATGTCGCCAGCAACATTTCTATGCATTTGCCTCAAGTACTGGCGGTAAGCGGTTTGACAACTTTGTTGCGGTTTTGGAACTTAGTAGCAATTGAAGTTGTATGCGCAGAAAAGGTGAGCAAATTATCGAAGGTGTCGCCCAAGATTTTGCGGTTGTTCACGGTTGGTGTTGGTATCTCATCGACTTGCACCTTTAGCCTCCTCCGTTCAGGTGTTAAAGAGGGCCACTGCGAATTTAGTGGGCAAAGTTGAGAATTCCTCGCAGTGTTTTCACGAGAAAGACCGGCGAGATAAATGTTCACTTTGGAACACAATCCATCGAAGTCATTGCCTGATTTCATTACCGAACAAGCGTCAGTATAAAAGACCAGGGAGACTCCCTCTGGTGGTTCAGGCTGCTTCGATGTGTTAAAGTTAGAAAGCAAGGGAAAAAGGGCACCACCCTACGGAACACCTTGTTTTGTCCTCCTCTGTTTCGAGTTTTGGTCTCTAAAGATGACTAACGAATGCCGTTCGATAAATAGTTCGTAGACCACCTCTCAGTCGAGATGGGAGGGTCGACTATATGATTTTATCTAGCAGCGGGGAGTGGTTCACAGTGAAAACCTTATTCAAGTCCAATGCTACTAGGACAGTCTGCTCGCAGGGGCGATTTTGGTTAAGCCCGCGGTTAATCTGAGTCTTAATGGCGGTGAGTGTTGTGGTGGTACTGCGCACTCGGCGGAATCCATGCTGATGTGTGGCTGGGGTCAGGTGTTTCGTATAGAGTGGGCGTAGAAGGGCCTCTGGAGTCTTCACTACGGTTAGTTTGAGTCTTAATGGCGGCGAGTGAAGTGGTGGCTCTGCGCACTCGGCGAAATCCATGCTGATGTGTGGCTGGGGTCAGGTGTTTCGTGTAGAGTGGGCGTAGAAGGGCCTCAGGAGTCTTCACTACTGGGGAAAGAAGAGTTATCGGGAGGTAAGACTCCCCTTGGTTGGCGGGTTTCCCAGATTTCAGTATTGAAGGCATACAGCCCATTAAATGTTTGTGTAATAAAGGGCAAGTTCGAAGTGGCTAAACATTTTCGTTGCTTTTTGATAATTTTTTCCCCTGACGGAGTTGCGCATTTTCTGTATCTAACGAATGAGCGGATTTTTTTTTTGTATAGAGGAAAACCTGATGGTGCAAATGATTGAAAATGGTTGTAGAGTATGTCATATTTTTGTAAAAAATTATTGAGATTTAAAAAAAAAAAGATCGCGAGAAAAGCACTCAAGTACCAGTCGTACATCTCGATTCTATTATTTTCTCCATAAGTGTATGTATGTCTGTGTATATGAACACATAAGTTCAGATTACATGCACATGCGTTTTTAGTTCAACTCCATGCACTCACACACTCACATGCTAACTACTACATGTGTTCATGAGGCTCACACTCTCGCTTCATTGGCGAAATTTGAATATTTAAACTTGCCACAGCCGCATTTGCAGTCACCGCAGTAGTGCCGCGCCTGTTCGAGCCACAGTTGCTGGCAACATTCGTAATCCACTAATGCAGAGCCAGAAATTGCTAAGCCACTCACTCGCACACACACACACACACAGATGTCAGTACACTTGCGAAGGGCAATTGAGCCTTTTTGCTGCAGTTGTGGCGGCCGATATATAAAAAAAAAAATATCTTAAATATATAAGTTGAATTTTTTTGTGCCTCTATTAATTCTATTACTTTTGTTAGAGCCATCCTTTGTGTCCTTCTGCCAGAACAAATGTTTGGTCATTACGACGAAAAATGCGCTTTTGCATAAAATTACTTGCAATTAATTAAGTTTTTTTTCGAGAGTTCGTTTTTCCTAAGATCGGTGGCCTGCCTGCATATTGCAATTTTTAAAAATGGAAAAAATGCAGTAAAAAATTTCAGCACAGCTGAACTAACAAATGCCGCTTTCGGTTGTGCTTTTCCCTATCGTTGGGCATGTGACCACATAATAGCAACTCTGATAAAATGAAGTGACAGCTCAGTTGACTAGTTGGTTGGTCGTAAAAAATTTCCATATTCATCCAACCGAATTATTTTGCTAATGATTTTGTATGCGAATTTTTAAATGCTTTAAAAGCTCCACTCACAATTCCATTTTGGTTGAAATTGATCATTTTAAAATCAGAAAATCCTATTACAGATAATGGGGGGTTAGAAGGGAAAGTGATGCGAACAACATAATCACTCCTCTCCAAATGGCAGCCTCTACCCACTGTCCAGGACTTGATGTCCTGGACTTCGTACCCCTTGTTTTCGCTAACGAGGCTCTGTCGACGGGTGGCTAGGCGGTATAACCTTGGCAGCCCTTTAAGCTGACTAAAGTACCCGTGCCGAGAGCTGCATGGCTGATAGTGCTAAAATAACCAGTTTTTAACGGTCCCCTCAGATGCCCAGGCAAGGTCGGTTGTATTAAGTGACTTACCGCGGCACGTCGACTCTGCCGTGGCGGACCACCCCTTCCGTGCCTAGTCGTGGAACTAAAAAGCTAATGGATTCAAATATAAAGACTGAAAAAGAAGTAGAAATGGATAAAACTGAGAGTGTGCTGGGCATGCTCTCTGAGGACGATCTACTGGTCTCCGGCCAGGACACGATTGTCGAGCCTTGTACAAAGAGCGGTGCACGGCACAGCACCCCATTTCTCAGGTCAAGCCGACTTCAGTCAGCCTCCAAGATGACCTCTGGTAAGATAGTCAAGGCGGCCTCTGAAAAGATTTCCATGGGGGCCTCTGGTAAGGCTGCCAAGATGATCCCTGACAATGATGCCCCGGTGGCCACTGCGAAGGTCACCAAAAGGAAATATAAGAAGTCACCCGGTGCCCTGCTCAAGGCGCGTTATCTGAGTGTGAAATTCATTCATTGCCAAGAATGAACCACCCAGTAAAGCGCACGAGCGGGACATCCTGGAGGTTGAGGAGACTTGCCTATTAGGTTGAAAGAGACTGGTCTCTGGAGGCAACTTTCTGTAGGACATAGTAGCATCTTGAAGCAGATCTCCCCGTCCTTCTTTGTACTTCGCACTGATCTCTCCATCCAGCACGGATGTAGGTACCTCTGTTTTTACTGACGGATCCAAGAGGGAATCTGGAGTGGAAGTGGGAGTTTTCTTTGAATCATCCAGCTTTCGAGATCGTCCTATAAGGAGGAACTCAAAGGTCTTGAACGTGCAGGAAACATTTCCCTTATCTGGGTTCTTGGGTACAGGAATATACGAGAAAATGAAATTGCCGATGAGCTTGCCAGGAAGGGGTCGACAGAACCGGTCCCCTTCTCAGACATCGGTGTCCCCTTGAGCGTTGTTAGAAGAAAACTACAGAATTTCTTTCTAAAAAGAGCGCTGTTTCGAAAAAGCTATGGCCTAATACAGAACGCTTAAGGTGATGGGAATCCCCCGCCATTCAATTTCCAAACTCATTGTGGTGCCCACTGGTCACTGGGTGATCGTTACTCATGCGGAGAAGCTTGGAATTCCGTGCAACCCCTATTGCAGAAACTGTGGGGATCCTACAGAGAAAGAGACTGTTGAACACTTTCTCTGCAAATGTTCAGCTCTGGTGACTAGGCGCTTGAGATTCCCTAGCGTGCCCTTTGGGGATGGCTTGAAGAAACTCTCCCGCCTAGATCCCTTTTCTCTCCTCCACTACATCAACAGCAATGGATGGCTGTAGACGGTTTTCTCTTCGTACATGTGAAATGATCGTGCAAAATTGGGCTCGCGAATACCCCCGTGACTTGTCAGCCGCAGTTTCCCTCACAATTTTCTTTTTCACCATAGTTATAGGCCAAACCTGGTAAATCTAAATCTTGTCAGGAATGTTGGTGTGTTTACATCACAGCGTGTGGTGAAAAAGCCTCGTTGTTCGATTGCTTAAATGCTAATATAATGCAAGGATAATAGATTACTAGGTTTGCTCTTTAACTATGGTGGAAAAAAAATTGTGAGGGGAACTTCGGCTGCCACAACTCCCGGGTATTCGGCAGTCGAATTCTGCCCGATCAATTCACATGTATTCGGCGAATCAGTCGTTGTTCAGGCGGCAACGAAGTGTCATTGGTTGAGTTTTCCGTATATCACAAACACAAACTCAGTTTCTTTGTCACTTGGAGTATCGAAGTTTATATCCACAGACTTGCTTTCATTTAATCCAATATGCCATCTTTCGGTCCAGTCATAACAATGCGTTTTCCATGTTTCCTTTCGAAAGAATAGCTGTATCGTCAGCAAAGTAGCTGTTACGCAGTTTGGATTGCATGGCAGAGCACATGCAAAGAGCAAATATAATAAGTACTCTTCCTTGGGGAGCCCCTGCTTTATTTTTTTTTTTTTTGCTACATTTGAAATTAAATTTAAAATTTAGAATTCCATTTCCAACGCTAAGCTATAAAATATTGAAAACAAATCTGTAGCTTTTAACGAATTTAAATAATAGGGAAATAAATCAAAAAACTGTTTCGCACTCACTAGCAAAAATATTTGTTCATTTATAGACTTAATGAATTTCATTCAATAAACTACTCCGTCGCCAGTAAATCATTTGAACGTTAACGACTGATTCTATGTAGTTTGTCGTATGTGCTGTATCTTCTAATTTCCTGTTTTGTGAACAGCAGTAAAAGTGTAAATAAATTTGATGAAACTAAATCCATAAACCGATTCAATCAGATGCACAAAACCGCATTATGACGCAGCACTCACTAAGTGTGGCATAAACTGTGCAACATATACATACATACATGCATCTGCGCATACAGGGTCCGGCACTCGAAGTGTAACCAACTTTGCACCGCTCGCGCAGCTGACGCAATACCCGTGGTGTCTGTTAGTTGGCTAGATGACAGTCCAGAGTCTTGCGTATCACACCATTACTCGTTACAAGGATACTGGTAGCATCGCGAAACGGTATGGAGGTGGTCATCAAAAGACTGCAACGTCACGTGAAATGGTTCAAAAAGTAAAGAAGCGACTTGAGTGAAATTCCCGACGAAGTGCCAATCAAGTGGCAAAAGAACTGAAAATACGTAGCATCCGCTGCATACTGAAAAATAATCCCATGTTCTTTTCTTATTCTTCTTTTCTTTTCGTGACAGTAAAACTGCACCCATGGCCTTGGACAGTCCTCCAACCACTTCAAGGGTAGTGCAGTACTGTAAATCCAAGCGGAACTATGTCGGTAGACATAACATCCTGATGCTAACATGGGTCACGGGACTCGTGAGTATCGCGGATAACGAGATCTCTGACTCTTTAGCTTGAATGGGCTCTGAGGCCAACTTCTTTGGCAAACGGGTTGCTTCAAGCCATCTTGGTAGGCTGAGAGAGGCTGCAGATGGACAAATCTGATGTTGTCTGTCATGTCCGACCGACTGTCGCAGATCCTCCTGCCATTAAGCAGAAGAGACTGGTTGGACTGATGACAGGCCACTTTCTATGGGCGAAGCACATGGAAAGGGTAGACATCTCAGATAGTGCACTCCGCCTAGCATTTGGAGAGGAGGATGAGATGGTGGACCACTTTCTATGCGTCTGCTCGGCCTTTGCTCGGATTTGGCTTGAGGTCTTTGGCGCTGATGTGTTAAGAAGCGACCACCTTGTCTTTTTGGCACCACAAGATCTACTCAGATTTTTTCGGAGGTCGGGTAGACTTAAAGAAAATTTAAAAGGAAGCCGAGTGCAGTACAATGGGGTTAATGTGTCTGAGTGTTGTACTCGCTAATCTGTTCCGACAAAAAAAAAAAAAAAATCATTTTTTTCGATTGACATGTTGCTATTAAAGCTCTGAAAACGTAATGTTGTAGATTTGATGACCTTGCAAGGCACGGAACTGAAATGGTCTCAGACACTTGCTACCCAGTCATCGGCATCCTTCTGACTGTTGTTAAAGGGGAATTGCACAATTTATTTCTCAGGGAAGCGCAGAAAATATGGAGGTCCTTTTCTTCATGAGCTATTTCGAAAACCCTTTGGCCACCGAGCAATAGTCGGAGGACTCAGAAAGTTCTGGGGACTCCACACCATTCATTTCCAAACTCGTAGCTGTGTTTAACGGCCATCAGACGATCGGCACACACGCGGAGAAGCTAGGTTTGCATTTAACCCCCATTGCAGAAGCTGTGAGTGAAGGAGATTGTTGAGTACTTTCTCCGTAAATGTCCGGGTTTGGCAACTAGACGAGTAAGTTCACTTATAGATATCTGCCTATTGGAGGTCGGCGCTTTAGTGCTACTTGGGGAGTGCCAGTCTCGCACTTAAACCATTTTACCTACCTTTCACACACATAAATTTTAAATAATTTTTTACTCAAACCCCAATTTCGAACTTTGGGGGCTTAATTTGAACACCGAGACATTATTTTTTACTTATGACCCAATAAAAAATAGAAAGTTTGATGCAGTACCTAGTTGATTTTGCCATGTAGTGTTATTTGTTAAAGTTTTGCCCAAATATGTACGCTGCTCTTGCGCTGCATGTTCGCATTGCATTCGAATGCTGTTTCATATCGGCATAAATTCGTGTCCAAAATGTAATTAAACATCCACGTGGCACTACACACAAACCCAGGCGCTAGCGGAAAATAGCGCATTAAAACGAACGCCACTCTCCTATTGATAGCCTATGCCTTCAATTAATTTTCTCGAAAAGTATTGCATAACTACCTTTGGGGGCTTAGCAGCAGCTCCCGATATTGCAGCATGCAGACACAAGCAACGCCTGATCACCATTACCACCATTACTACCCACACTACCCAATCCCTCGGCCAGCAATCCTTCAATTTTATTCACCGTATTTTACATAGCCAAGGACGCTGAGTTATTAGTGCAGCCGTTGTACATATAAAACTAGCAAAGCACATTTTGAGTTGTTGTAATAATCAATTTCCGGCAAATTTTAGGTGAACGATTTCGAAAAATGCAGGAAATGAAAACGAATTTAGGCGCAACGGTTTTGCACCCGCCTCGTGCTGCACCTGTGATTTTATTCCAGGGGCCATGCAGAAGCGCACTGCTGGCTGTTGCAAGCTGGTGTTTCAATATATGCTAAGGTTTCGATCTATGAATGCAGGTGCATATGCCGACAAGTATGTATGTGCTCTGTATTCATTTCACTGCAATGGTTTTTAGCTCCTGATATTCGGATATTGGTCAAGCGGCGCACATTGCTTTGACTGCTTTGAAATACGAGTTGTGGGAACTGTGGGCTCTCGGCGTGGAAGAGGTTTTGCATGTGTGCAATATATGTGCATATGTATGTATGTACACAGAATGAACTGTAGGCGACAGAGTTCGTCCATCTGATTCAATTGTAATGGGTGATTTTTTGAGAGAGTTTGGGAACGTAAGGGGTTAGGGATAGTCAGAATTTTCAAAAAATTTGATCGTTTTTTTTTTCATTTTCTTAAAGTATAATATCTTAAAAATATTGTGTGAAAATTTGAAATGCCTTCGACAAATACTTTTCGAGTTATTCAAGAATTAACAAAGGGCGCTCGGGCGCTCCGAAGCGTTCGTATGGTTGCTTTCCATTTCAATTCAACCGGGCTATTCGGATCATGTTCTTCGATTTCGATGTAACTCAAATATGTCGCTCTCTGGTCAAAGTATTGAGACACGTATTTTTTTGTTCACCCGAAAGTGGTCCAATTTTCAATGATCCGGCAATTTTCCGCATAGATCCGGCTGAATTTGAGCGATGGTCTGTGTTATGTTCACCTTTAGAACATCGGTCGATTGTGGTTTATTTGCATAGACCTGAGACTTCAAGAAACCCCACAGGAAAAAGTCTAGCGGGGTCAAATCGCATGACCTTGGTGGTCAATTCACATCACCCCTGCGAGAGATAACCTTAACCTCAAATCGTTCATGCAGAATGTCAATCGTGGCGTTTGCTGTGTGGCACGTAGCGCCGTCCGGCTGGAACCACATGTCGTCTAGGTCCATATAGTTCAATATGGGCCATAAGAAATTGGTTATAATCGTTGTGTAGCGCTCGCTGTTGACGGTGACCGCCTCACCAACGTCGTTTTAAAAAAAGTACGGACCAATGACGCCGCTGGCCCACAATCCACACCAAACGGTAACTTTTTGAGGATGCATTATCACCTGGTGAGCCTCATGTGGATTGATGTCGTCCCATATACGGCAATTTTGTTTGTTAACACAGCCATTCATACAAAAATGCGCCTCGTCACTAAAGATGATTTTTCGCCCAAAACTGGGGTTCTCTTCCAAACGATTCGAAGCCCAGTCAGCGAACAAACGGCGCTGTCTATGGTCATCAACTTTAAGCTCCTGGGTCAGTTGGATCTTGTACGGGTGTAGACCCAAGTCCCGACGCAAAATTCGCCAAGTTGAAGTCTGCGAAAGGCCACGTTCTTGTGCACGGCGAAGAATAGACTGCCTCGGGTTCTGCTGTACACTTTCACGGACCGCGGCAATGTTCTCGGCTGATCTTGCGTTCCTTGAACGTACGGGTGTTGGCTGATTGTTTACTGACCCGGTCGCCTCAAATTTGGCCACCAAACGTTGAAGAGTCGACTTTGAAGGGCCACCACGTCTACCGAAAAATGGGCGCAATGCGCGCAACGTTTGCGTTAATGAACACTCATTTTGATAATAAAGTTTTATCATTTGAACGTGCTGTTCAATCGTGTGACTTGCCATGATGATTTGGCATAAACAACTGAATAATAAACAAAAGATTTGACAGATGTCACCAAAACAAAATGGCTGCCACAGAGCGCCAAAATTGACCCGCGCCAATTGAAAAACCCTTTAGAAACAACTACAAAAAAGTTGTTGAAAATGTTTCATTTTCCAAAAAAAACAAAATTGAAATTTTTTCGAAATTCAAGATTTCAAAACGTGTTTTTTTTTAACTTTTTCCAAATCAAGAAGATGCCTCAAACTTCAATTGAGCTGAATGCCCAGAAGCTAAAATGAGTTGTTTTTGAGTAATGAATTTTTAAGTAAAAAACCTGTTTCGCACTTTTTGTTTTTTGCAAAATAGAAAATTTTCAACTACTTTTTTGCAATTGTTTGCAACAGCAAATCGATATTTTGGCAGCGGCTAGAACTATTTTATGGTTCAGAAAGAGATGACGCAGTGTAATAATTCGTGTAACTATACATAGCACAACCTTAAATGCGTTTTTCTCAAAACTAGTTTTTTTGCACTGGTGATAACTGTAACTTAAAAACCGTTTCGTAGATTTCAATAAAATGTAAACTGCTTTCGAAAAACATGAAAAATTCGTGCCTGATGAAGGATTTTTTTTTTCAAAAATTTCAATTTTTTTTGCTATAAATAATTAATTGTCGTTTTTTTCTCGAAAATTTGAAAAATATATTAGTTTCTGAGGCCGCCATATGATTTATTTTGAAAAAAAGCTTCCATCAGGCCCAAGATTATCTATTAATAAAACTAATTTCTCTTGTCCGATTGATTTTAGATGAATTTCCAAGGACTTGTGATGATCACGGCAAGGGACTTCTGAAGAAACGGGCTCCACACAAACAGCGACAGCTTCAAAAAATATAAATTTTTTTTTTTGAACTTTTGGTAAAGTCAAGTTAATGTTATGTTTTTATTTTTGTAAAATAAAGCAACTGACTAGCAAAAAAAAAACTTATAGAAAATCTTCATTTTTTCGGGCCTCTGACTGCACCTAACCCCTTAAAATGATTATACAAAACAGAAATATTGTTCGCATGCATTTTTTTTAAATAATCTGGTAGATAATTTCATGGGATTTATTTTTGGAATATGACATCCGACATATGTTCATCGGCGCTACGAGTTACATGATACATTCGAAGAGCGCAGTTTTTAACTAACCGAGAAAGCGTTCGACACTCTCAGCAATCCGAAAGCTCTTAAATGCAAAGGAGTGCTGAGAAAATTGTCACCATCATAAAAGAATGATGTATGAGTATCGAAGATGAAACCGATGTTAGGCAAGGATGTGTATTATCTCCACTCATTGTTCAACCTAGTTCTGGATCTAGCAATGCGACAAGCGTGTGTGGTCAGCAGGGGCATTTCCTAGGGTTTATGCGACCGGCTTGACGACCTAGATTATGCGGACGACATTGGTTTACTATCGCACAAATACTCAGATGCATGAGCTAAACTACAAGCAGCATGCCAAGCAATAGCACAAACAAGTCTAAGAATTAACAAAGCAAAGACTAAAGTAATGCGGATTAATGCCGCCGAAAATATTGAATTGGTACTAGAATCATAGTATTATTTCAATTATTTGGTACTTTTTTGATTAAACAATTGAAAAAAAAAAAACGATTTCAAATTCAAAACCGCGTCATTTAGTAATTTTGTTTGTTTTTTTTTTTATTTATTAAAATAAGAAAAAATTTTTTTTCAATTAAAAATTTAAAAATTCAATTTTTTTTTTTCCAAATAATAATTAAAATAATTCAAAATAAATTAAAAAAAAATAAATAATTTAAAAAACTAAAAATTAAAAACAAAAACAAACTTCTCATTTTTTTAAGTAAAGGTTAAATAAAAGGCCTCAAAATTTATACATCGTTTTTAATTTTTTTATTCTAAAAAAAATTCCTAAATTACCCTAAATTTTCGAGCTCTTCTAGACCACCGGGATCCCTTAAGCGCGCTGTATCGCAAGTTGCGCCATTTTGTTGCAACCAAATGTCGTAGCTGTTTAGCTGATTAATTTTTGGAAACAAAAAATCAGTCAGGATGGCTCAATAGCGCTCGCTCAATAGCGCCCGTAACAGCAGCTGCTTAGTGACTTTGAAAGAAATAAGGGCCAATGATGCCGCCAGTGATCTACGAACTTCGCGCACAGATTTATGTAGGGGAGAATGGGGAGTTGTGAGACGGGTTTTGTTTTTAGACCCGTATTACTCAAAATCTTAATATTCTGCATATGTCAACGATGGAATCTTTAGTCAATGAATACTGGAAGCTATTGGTATGGCCTATTTAACAAAACTACAACTTTCCTTAAAATTAAAATTGTATATAATAATATGAAATATAATACAAAATACAAAAATGTGGGGAGTTGTAAGACACCATGGTTTAAATCAATAAAAATGACTTATTTTAGTTGTTAGTTCCTTATTAAGATGAAAAATAAAAAAAAAGAAAAGACAATTGTTATAAAAAAGTGTATAAAAAATGCAATGCCATCAATCTGATGATTCGCAGTGAGAACACGTATAATAACCAGTTCGTAAATTGGCACACTTTAGGTGCACAGCTCGATCGCATACATTGCAATGAATCGAGTTGTTTCTGCTTAACTTTTTCGGCATTGCACCTTTGCAGATGATGCAAAAATCTTCTTCTTCTTCAAACAATGCATGAATATTGCGAGGTACTTATGAAAGATGCGTTAAAACGTCGAAAAAAACGGTGTCTCACAACTCCCCAAATCGTTTTTTTTTATAAATGGCCGCGTAGTCATAAACACATCGAACGTTCATGCCCAAGTGAATGTGTAAATTCAAAGCTAATAGGACAATTAATAATTTGTATATATTAACATTTGCAATTTGCTTCAACAACTGATCGAATGTATCGCAAAAGAAATGATGAAAAAAACTTACCGAGAAATTCCAAAACACAGTAACTGGAGAGACGCGTCGAATGCGTGTAAATATGACCAATGCTAGCTGAAAAGTGAGATCGCATCGAGAACATTTGTTGACACTTAAAATCGAATGTAAACAAATGAATAATGCCGAAAGGTAACAATGTCTCACAACTCCCTGTGTCTCACAACTCCCCATTTCCCCCTATTTATTTATTTATTTTTCAAAGTAAGTTTTCACAATTAGCAAGTCTTTTTCTGGCGTTAAACGCTTCATGATAACTTGCCAGACCTTAGTGAATAGAAGTGGCAACACAGTTTGACATTCTCGCCTGTCAAACTATCAGCTATCATATCAAAAGTTCCCATGCAGCTAAAACACACCCGATATACTCGTAAAGAAATACATGCAACCAAATCCAATTGCATTCCATTAAAAATTTAGTAAAAGTGTGAAGAACTGGCAGGAGTGTTTATTTTTGCTTTGCGCCTGTTTGTATTTTTGCGTAAGTGTAGATGTGTTTTTTTTATTTTGAGGCTGGTTTCCGATTTATTTTTTTACGCTGTACATGAGTCTGTTGTCCAAGAGTGCCAGGGATGTATTGAAAATCGAGACTAAAAATCCATAAAAATGTGTTTTGGCTGATTTTATTCCTTCTCTTTCCTAGTCGGTACAGTAACCGCCGAAGCGATTTGGTCGAGTTCAGCAGAGCCCACCAATCGTTTCATTCACGCGCTAGCCGATGCCAATTAGAAATGTCAAGTGAAGCCAAGTCCTTATCCATTTAGTTCTTCCTCTTGCAGTGGGGGCCTTTCTTTGGCTCTGCTACCACCAGCTGGAACCGCATCGAGTACCTTCAGTACCGGTGCATTTGTGGATAGAGGACATCTATATTTGCAGTTGCTACATACCGTCAAGTACTCCCAAAGGCAAATTTGAGTTCATTGTTCAGAAAATCGCCATGAATTCTAGTAGCAGGCAGCGTTTTATTATAACAGGCTATTTTAACACCTGGGCCATAGTGAGAAGCTCACGGCAAACTAGCCCGAAGGTTAGAGTGATCCTAGAAATATTCATATGTCTATTCATATGTCAAGATTAGCTTAATACCGGAGAAGAAGACACCTCCAGTAGAAATGGCTTCGGATCAACATTAAATTTGTCAGTTCAAATTTATAAATGCTCTGCAAGTGGAAGCATAGCAGCTCTAAATGATATTAGCACCGTCTGCAAGGTCAGCCTTATATGGGTTCCGAGACATAGAGATATTAAAGGAAATTGCAAGGCCGATGAGCTAGCCAGAAAGGGTACTAATCATCCTCTGCTTGAAAACAAAGGCAATATTGGAATTCCTATCGTAACTTGGAATTTAAGGATAAAAAAATAATATTCTTCAGTAGGTCAATAGGTGATGGAGACGAAAAAAATACGTGTTTTACAACCAGGCTAATTTAGTCGCAAATAGATAAGAAAAGATCAGGATAATTGCTTAACCTCTCAAGAGAGAACATCCCGAAGGTCGTGGCTTGTGTCACCGGTCATTGGGTGTTAGGTAGACATCCTTCTAGGCTAGGTATATTTTCGCATTAATACTGAAGAAGAAAAAAGAATAGAACACTTCCTCTGTAATTGTCCAGCCTTACTTATAAATGGAGCAGCGTTGTTAGAAATATCCCATTTTGACTCTCCCACAGAACTAACCGGTGTTGAGATGAAACCTACCCTACGCTTCATAAGAGAGTATAACTGGTTCCATGAAAAGTACGCTGTAAGGTTTCCGTGTTACACAATGGTACAACAGCGGGCCTACATGGTCTAAGTGAATCGGCTATTCTACGTCGACTGTCTCAAAAACCTAACTAAGTCGCATGCATTTGTGGTAAACTTTTAAAGTGTTTTGTTTTTTTTTTTAGCTGGAGGGGGAATCTTACATAGATTTCATCAACATAGACGGCATGCACGATTCAAACTGCCCGCTAAAGGTATACCCCATTTGGAATCACACACAGGTACTTGCTAAACCCTCAACTCCGTCACTTCCACTTGAAATCGAAATTTTTATACATAGGTCGACCCAAGGAGCACCAAGAGATTTAGTGGCTTCTAAAACACTCAGACTAAAGAACACATTGTATTTACAGCTCTGAAAAAAGGGTAGATAGTCAAGGAGGGAAGGAGGAAAGTAGCAGAAAAAGCGATAGGAACGAATAGCGACAGAGATAGAGATAGTTAGTCCTGTGAGAATTTTCCAGATTCTTTGACAAATCTGTAAATATCCTCCAGTTTTAGAGAACGGATATTACTCATTCTCACGACATCGGAACCCATAACTCGTAGTCTTGCTCTAGCAAAGGCAGGACACTCACAGAGAAAGTGCTCAGCGCTATTCGCCTCCTCCAAAAAGACAGGCACATTGGGTCCACAATGATTCCAATTGTTGTCATACGCCCATGGGTTGTATCCTGTAATAATGCCGACCATCAACCGAACGTCTTCCTCTTCCAAGTTTTAGTAGAAGGTTTGACAGTTTTCTGTTCGGACTTTTCACAAAATACTTTGTAGTTCTGCAGCGTTCTAGACCGGACCATCGCTTTTTATGTAGACTGCCTACATAATCGCTGATCCAATTCATGATTCCTGTGGAACTCATTCCGATTATTAGCTCTGGCCCCTGTGGGGGAAGCTTTGATCCACGGTTGGTCTATCCAATCGGCAGCTTCATTTCCTTGAACACCGGAGTGTCCTAGAACCCATATAAGTACAAGCCTGTTCTGTCTTGCGACAGAATTAAGCTTCTTCTTACATTCTTGAACAATCTTTTAGGTTTGCTTTGCATTTTCCAGGGCCTTCAGTGCAGCCTGATTGTAACTGAAAACTCCAATCTGTTTCCCGCTCCATCTCCTCTCTATTATTCGTTCTGCTACTTTCAGGATGGCAAAAATTTGCGTTTGGAAAACAGTTGCTATTTCCCCCATAGCATAGTGATACTTGTTACTATGGTTTAAGTACCATCCGGCTTGAGACCCTATTTCATTCTTGGAGCCATCGGTAAAAAAAATATCCGTCAAACCTCCCTGCATGCATTCTGGATTGCTTCGTGGCTCACGCAATGTAAATCTGACATCAAATTTCCTTCCAAATGAAACTGTGGGTATCAGGTCGTCTTTAGGTGCCAGAAACAGTGGATACTGCTCAGATAGCAACTTAAAGATTTCTCTGTTTTCCGAAGTTCCGTCTTCGTGTCAGAAACTATATTTATGAAGTCTTCACACTGCTTTTATTGCTTCCTGTTGTATCTTAAGATCCAAGGGGGGCAAATCAAGCAAAGTATATTATTTAGGGCATCACCAGGGGTTGTACTCATGGCACCCGTAACGCATAAACATACGCTTCTTTGCAGCCTGTATAGTACCCGGAGTGTGGTCTTAACTATGCTCCGTCGCAGCCAGACCACATTGGCGTAAATGCTGATTGGTCTGATAAGCTTGAGTCCACTCCTTTCCCTGCGAAGCTGATCCAACGCACTACTTCAAAATGTTGCTTAGCTATGTATAAAGCTCCGTCAATTTCGATCGGCTATCGCCTCTCACTTCCTCAGTGTATCTAAGCTCTTTTTGAATTGTAGTAACATACGCAGCTGCCTCCCCCACTTTTCTTCCGACCCCAAGATGAACTCAACTGCATCGGTTGCATTTAGAAGTCTTCTTCCATCATCTTGACACTAGACGACATCTACTACAACATAGCCAATCAGCAACCTAAGCAGATAGAATTTCGAAGAAATACAAGTACAGCCTAAGTCGACCGGTCATGTTGCGTAAAAAATGCTCAGACTAACGATTGGGAATAAATTTTCAAAATTTTTAAACAGTATTCAGTTGGAAATTTCTCAAAGTTTTCTGTAGAGGAATGTCGTAGAGGTAGCTGTAATGTTTATTTCTAAATTTTGTATAATAAAAAAATATTGTAATGCAAATGTAAATTTTTGCACAAAAATATACATAAACATATTTAAAAATTTACGATCTTCAAGATAGTTACATTCGTCAATCTCCTCCTTTCGTTGAAAAACTAAGCAGACAGTCGCGTTTCCAACAATACTTGAAAACTCCTAATTTCGTTTGCACGCTTTCACGTGGCACACACATTGGCATTTCCACTGCCAAGGCTTACTTACGTACCTACTTGCATTTAGCTGCGTTTATCCCATCAAATAGAATGTTGCATGCCACGCACACATGCATAAAGATCAGGAATTTAAAACTAGAACTTAAACGCTAATGCACAAAGACAAGTTTCCATTTCCGCCTAAATAGAGGATAAACTGGAAAAGGAGATCAACAACACGATGAACTAAGCAGTCAAAAGAAATCAATTTACTTTTAGACTGAAGACAAAAAAAAAAAAAACACAACAAACGCCAACAACTTGCCGCTATAAAAGGTAAAACTTACAGGCAAGCAGACAAATACAACAACAATTACAAATGAAGCGTTAAGAAGCAAAGTTAAAGATTCGCAATCACTTAGAAGCGAAAAGAAGAGTTGATAGTTTCGTTGTGAAAGTAAAAATCTGCGAACAAAATTCCATCGAAACTTGAATTCACAGTCAATGGAAAAGTTTTTCACTTTCGCAACGCCAACGAGTTGTGAACAACGCATTGTTGTGGGAGTGGATAGAGAGCAGAGGAAAATAATGTTAACACATTAGCGAGCGACAAGCGTTTTCAAATACATGCAGCAGTATTAGGTACTCATCTCATAGGTTGCATGTTTGTAAGGGGTGCTTCGTTTTTTCTAAGACGAGTAGAATTTTTAATAGGGATGTCTGTCAAAGCAGGTCAAACAAGAAGCGCCAAAAATACATACAAAGTGTGGTAATTAAGTGCCGCAAATTTGTCAATAGAACAAATGCAAGTTAAGTCACATGCAACATTTTACTAAAATACACTGTGGGCAAAAAGTAAGGTGAATTTATTTATCAAACTTCGCGGGATTAAAATTTCGCTCTAGTTATTTTTTTATGAGTTGGCAGCGCTGTAAATAACATCTGGGCCAACTTTCATGTGAGTGTCATTATCAGTAATATATTTACGCTTGTGTTTACCAAACGACCAAGAGTGCATTTTTCGATTTTTGCATTGTCTGATTTGATTGAGCAGAGAAGTGCCATCAAATTTTGTTTGCGGAATGAAATTTCGGCTGCGGAAACGTTTAGAATGTTGCAGAAGGCATTTGTTGATTCGACCATGTCGCAGAAAAATTTTTATAAGTGACACAAAGACTTCAAAGAGGGTCGAGAACGTGTTGATGACTTGGAGCGCTCCGGAGTCCGGACAACCATCGACGTCAACAGATGGCCAACACGTCAATAAAGTGAAGGATTTACTGCTCAAAAATCGTCGGTTGACTGTTAAAGACCTTACTGATATGATCGGAATATCAGAAGGATCTGTGAATACCATTTTGAAAGACCATTTGGGCCTACGAAAAGTCAAATCTCGTTTGGTACCGAAAACTCTCAATTTCTTGGAAAAAAGTCGTCGCGTTGATGTGTGTGAAACAATGCTTTCAGACTATCAGGACAAGCTCAAATGCATCATTACGGGAAATGAGACTTGGATGTATGCTTACGACCCTGAAACAGCCGACCAATCAAGCGAATATCGTGCTAAAGGCGAGGCCAGACCGAAAAGAGCACGTCAAAGTCGTTCAAAAGTAAAGGTCATGATGACATTTTTTTTCGATTTTCGTGGTTTGGTGCTCTATGAATTCCTTCCACCTGGCCAAACTGTTAATAAGGAATATTATTGGAGCGTTATGCGTCGTTTACGTGAAGCAATTCGTCTAAAAAGACCAGAATTATGGGCCAACAACTCTTGGTTTTTGCATCTCGATAATACACCGTCTCACACTGCACTCGTTCTTCGTGACCATTTCGCCAAAAATTCCACGCATATCGTTCCGCAACCACCGTATTCGCCTGATTTGGCTCTGTGTGACTTCTGGGTATTCCCAAAACTCAAGAGACCATTCCGGGGAACGCGTTTCGAGTCGACTGAGGAGATAAAAGTTGAATCGAAGAAGGTGCTGATGACTATACCGGAAATGGACTATTTGGCATGTTTCGGGGATTGGAAAAATCGTTGGCATAAGTGTATTTCATCGAGAGGGGATTATTTTGAAGGGATTGATTTACAAGAATAATAAAAATTTTTCATTTTACAACAAAATTCACCTTAGTTTTTGCCCACAGTACTTCCGGATACTTCCCGAAAGTCTCGCTTCAGCTCTATGGCTTGGCTTCATTGTTACTCCTATCATTCAAAGTACCCTTGTATAGGGTTTTTCACTACGAGCGCTTCAACTTTTGAACTTTTTTGAATAAAACACAAACGGTTTGACTTTTTTAACTATTTTTTTCTTTATTATCGAGTTTGAACATATACATTTAAGTATGAAATTCGATTTCTTTTGCATGACCACCGCGTGCACGTTTTACGAAGTCCAGTCGGTGAACCCAATTTTCGACCACTCTTTTGCATAAATCGGCCGAAATTCTAGCAATTTCGCGTTCAATATTGGCTCTGAGCTCACAAATCGTCGCCGGCTTGTTACTGTAGACCAATGACTTCACATAACCCCAAAACGGGACGGCTTGTTAAATGGACCGTAAAATGGCCGTAATGCTCTTAAAGTAGCAGCAACAGAACGATTACTTTCATAAAAAATTTGCACGATTTGCAATCGTTGCTCAAGTGTGTAGCGTTCCATGATGAAATGTATACTAATGAAGTTTACAAATTACAAGCGAAAAATAAAAAATATTGCGTCGTTCGTTCTATCATAATTGGATGAAGGTGAGCTTCACACTTAATTCATTTTCGCTGTTAACTGTTCTGGTCGCTCTCACAACAGTCAACTCACACTTGCATTGTAATTGTAACCTATGCTTATAAGCTATATATGCTGCTCGCTCTTAATAGACGGAGAGCTCATGACCAAAAAACCCAACATATTTTATACTTCTCGAAATTTTGTGTGAGATTAGTTTTTTAATACTAGAATCGATATCCGGCGGGCTGGCTGCTCAATACCGGTCTTAATTATGCGTTTTTATTTTTTAAAATTGTTAATAAAAAACATTTACTCAACATATTTTATACCACTTGAAATTTTAACAGCATTTCACTTACGGTCTGTATAAAATGAAACGATGGTTGCCAGCCCATTCTCATGGTCCCAAAGTACTGCCAGCCCATGTTGAAAGTGCGTTGATGGAAGCACAAGTCAACATATTTTATACCGGCTGTCTTTTTTACACGACATTGGCAATACAATAAATTGACGAAATGTGTAGAGCCAGCCCATTCTGATGGTCCCATCACATGGAAACTTTGGAAAATTTCATTCCTGTGAGTGCGAGCGAGACCGACTTACGTGAATGTGGGTGCGCGAGAGAGAGCGTATATTGTTCATATTCTGTCTCTCCGTACAGTCTTGCAAAAATGGGAAGGATGAAAGGTTTGTTCATCAAAAAATTAGAAAATGGGATTTTTTTTTTCTTTTTCTTAAAAAAGTTTTTATTTCTAATTTATTATTCCTTTATTTAATTTATTAAATGAATAGAAAAATAAAAAACAAAATTAAATTTTTAATTTTCTATGTCAGAAATAGATTCCGAGTCTGAACTGAAATAGTCATTTTCTATTTCTTCAGCTTCAGTCGAAGTATTAGGACTGGACACTTTATACTTTTCAAATACATATTACCGAAAATAGGAAGCATTTTCTTTGTATCCAACCAGCCGAATTATGCACGTTGGCTTGTCAGATATATCGACAATTTGAACAAGATTGAGGAAACGCACCCATCGTTACATGTTGCCATAAAAGAAGGCTTCTTTGGCATAAAACGAACCGACAAAGTTTTTTCAAGACAACCGATTGATATAACCTTAGAACAAACAATTAATGCCGATGCAGCAAAATAATAGACGGGAATAATCCATTTCACAAATTCCATTTCTGCCCGGCAAAGTTGGGCAAAAATTCATGCTATTCGTGCTGCCATCATTTTCCATGTATATGAAACTGCTGGTTTGAAGAAACGTCCCGATATCTCAACGCAACTGGAACCGCATATCATCAAAAGAGATTCTAATCAACTCCGAAATTTCATAAAAACTTTTGATAAATTTATGAACCCCTTCGATGACAGCATTGACAGGAATTTTCTCTTCAACATCGCTACGGGAAAGGCTGCATCATTGCAGGTTGAAAATTATTTATTGACATTTGAACAATCAGGGAGCCAGTTTAGGGAAGAATTCATTACTCAGTGCTCCATAGACCCACAGCGAAAGTCATCACAAGGGTTAAAATTTGTAATTTTTCAGCCAATGCAGTAAATAATAAAGCAAAAGTTGCTAACCAGGTCTACGAAATACGCTTACAACGGGATCTATTTGCACGAATTGTGGCATTATCGATGGATTACAATATCGAAGTCGAAAAAATATTATCTTATCCAATAACACCAATTCCGTTATCTCTATGTCATTCTGATGGAACAATTTGTAAGACTGAAAAATCTGCAATCACTCAGGTTTTACAAATAAATACAACTGCTAACATACCGCAAATATTCGACATAGTCATAATCGATGGATTTTTCCTGCTCCACTTAATGAAAGAAATTCCAAACACTTTTGGAAATTTATCAAAAAAAATTATCTCATTCATGCAGAAGACACCGGCCAAACGATTCGACATCATATTCGACCAATATTTTACTCCATCCATTAAAGATTATGAACGAATACAAAGAGGAAATGTCAGCAGTATCGATTATAACATCACAGGACCCGAACAAACTCGACCTAAAGATTTCAATAAAGAATTAAGAAATAGCAAATTCAAGGACGCACTGGTCAGATTTCTCATAGAACATTGGGGAACAGTGGAAATGGCGCCATTTATTGGCAATTCAACCATAAAATTGAATTACGATGTGTGCTATACATTTACAAGTGACGGCGCCTCTGTATCGAAAATCCTCGATGAGGAAATGTCATGGGAACTTCAGGAGGAAGCAGATACAAAAATTGTGTATCATGTATGTAAAGCGGTCTGCGAGAATATTTTAATAAAATGTTCCGATACTGACATACTGATCATCATGCTGGGTAACAGGACCATCTTTCGCATGACGAATTGCACATATTTATGGAATTAGGAACTGGCAATGACAAACGTTGCATTGATATCAATAATCTCAGTGAACAACTCAGCCCATTCCTATGCCAGAGTTTACCAGAATTCCATGCCCTGACCGGCTGTGATTACAGTCCGGCCTTTTACAGAAAACGCAAGAAAAGACCTTTCCAGATATTAAAAAAATCACCGGAATATCAAAATGCTTTTATTGAACTGGGGAATATAAACTCCATCGCAACAAAAAATCATATATTTAAAATGCTGGAAAAATTTGTATGCGAAATGTACAATTTAAGAAACATAAATGACGTGAACAGCGGTCGCTTTTCTAAATTCTGGGAGACATAGAAAGCGTCAAATGTAAACGAAGCATTCCAGAAACAGCTGAAAAATATCGACGCATCGTCTTTACCGCCATGTAAAACCGAGTTACATCAGCAACTTCTCCGAGCTCAATAGGTATATTGGAAATACATGGCGAAACGCTTATTTGAAATTTACAAATTGTTATCTCCCAGAATAGAATGGCTGGGTGAGAAATGGAGAATTTCTTTCTTTTAATTGGTTTGATGGCGACCAATTCCCTCAATCAGTCCTTGGAGGTGTCATAGAAACTCCTTCAACGAATGACAACATTGAATCAGGTATAGTATTTTACGCCTTCATTCATAGTCCGAAATATTGCAACTATCAGGTATTTTGATTGACGGTATGATTTTCTTTTAGATGCTGAAGCTGAAGAAATAGAAAATGACTATTTCAGTTCAGACTCGGAATCTATTTCTGACATAGAAAATTAAAAATTTAATTTTGTTTTTTTTTTCTATCCATTTAATAAATTAAATAAATAAATAAAGGAATAATAAATTAGAAATAAAAACTTTTTTAAGAAAAAGAAAAAAAAAATCCCATTTTCTAATTTTTTGATGAACAAACCTTTCGTCCTTCCCATTTTTGCAAGACTGTACGGAGAGACGGAATATGAACAATATACGCTCTCTCTCGCGCACCCACATTCACGTAAGTCGGTCTCGCTCGCACTAACAGGAATGAAATTTTCCAAATTTTCCATGTGAAGGGACCATCAGAATGGGTTGGCTCTACACATTTCGTCAATTTATTGTATTGCCAATGTCGTGTAAAAAAAACAGCCGGTATAAAATATGTTGACTTGTGCTTCCATCAACGCACTTTCAACATGGGCTGGCAGTACTTTGGGACCATGAAAATGGGCTGGCAACCATCGTTTCATTTTATACAGACCGTAAGTGAAATTCTGTTAAAATTTCAAGTGGTATAAAATATGTTGAGTAAATGTTTTTTATTAACAATTTTAAAAAATAAAAACGCATAATTATGACCGGTATTGAGCAGCCAGCCCGCCGGATATCGATTCTAGTATTAAAAAACTAATCTCACACAAAATTTCGAGAAGTATAAAATATGTTGGGTTTTTTGGTCATGAGCTCTTAGACTATAACTGCACTGGTCCTCACAGCAGTTCGCACACACTTGTATTGCAACGGTTAGAAGCGCTGTAAAGTAGTATGCATATATTCTCTGTACGTACGATGTTCGCTGTTAACTATAATGACCGCTCTCTAGTACTCAGCATTGTAGCTGCTAGCGAGCGTCACATATATATAATATATGTATGTGCCAGCTGGGTTTTCACGTGGAATCGCCGACAGCAATATGTGATACTGGCTTAACTTATTTACAATTCCGTGAAGATATTGCTCTGAACCTTCTACATATTGATATTCAGCCGGCTACGAGCTCCGAAAAAGTTTAAGATGTCATGAAGAAAAATCGACAACTTTTTCACGTGCGACGGTTGCCAAAATAATATGAAATATAATTATAAATTATTACATTATGATGCAAGGATTAATACAACTATCAGCTGGGACTATCGGCCTGACTTATTTCCAAAATCCGTGTAATACAAAGAGTTGCGTCCTCAGTTGAGCGCACAAGTACCACTTACTATTTGACAATGGTTTCATTTGTTTCAATTTTATTAATATATTATTATTTTTTTTTTGTTCAACTTTTATGGAAAATTTAAATGGCCTTAAAAAATGTTGGATTGATATGTGCAAATTATCGTGAAATGTTAAATAGCGGTTCCTGTAGAGCATAACAGGTGTCATTATAACAGCGCTATCCATTTTCTTTACCGGCGCAAAACAGCAACACAAAAACAGCAAATCTACGTTTCTTTCATTACTGTGAATTTCAAGCAGTTGTTGTTGTTGTTGTTGAGGTGGTTGAACATTTCCACTGAAATACTCCTAATTAGTGACCAGCACCGTTTTACTACCACTATCTCGTGTGATGATGTATTTTTTTGTTTTTTTTTTGTGGTTTTTTTCCAAGTCAGATCCATTTAGTGAGCTCCAAGTATAGCACCGAATCCTTTATCTCGATGTCTAAGATCTCCTTAATTTGCTGTAGGAAAGGCTTACCGAAGGATCGGAGTCGTGCCCTGGCTAGTCCCGGACATTCACATAAATAGTGGAAAAGACTTTCCTTCGCTTCCTGACAGCTTCTACAGATACGATTGAAGGGTAGATTGGGTCTAGCTGCATGATCCCCTACTTTCCAATGACCTGTAAGGGTTGCAGTGATGCGTGAAATGTTTGGCCGAGAACATCCTAGCAGGTCATTCGTCCTTTGGATTTTATATGACGGCCATGTGTTTTTTTTTTTGTAATACATGTAGGTATTTGCTTCCATCTTCTTTCGGCTAAAGCATGATAGTGTGAAGCAATGGATGCTTTTAATGTGTTCAGTAGGGTGGAGACTGCCACCGCCTCTGCTATGTCTAGTGTCGAACCTTTTCTTGATAGCTCATCCGCTATCTCATTGCCCCCTATGTTCCTATGTCCGGGAACCCATATCAGAGTAATTTCAAGCCAATGGCTGAGCAGTTCCAGCTCCTCTCTACACTGTAAGACCAGTTTGGATGAAATGTAGTTGGAGTTTAAAGCCTTAATAGCTGCTTGACTGGCTGAGAAGATAGCTACTCTTGCACCAACTTCCTTGTAGAGCTCTAGGGATTTGCATGCTTCAAAGTAAGTAGTGATGGAACTCCCTTGTGCTTTTCAGATTTGTAAATAGCTAATTTTGACTGAGTTCGCGAAATTATTCTAACGCGCTGTAAAGTGTTCACCACTATTACAAAAAAATATTTCACAGGATGTTGCGAAAACGAAATGAAATTCTTTTAATTAATCTGATGGTTTCATAATCCTTAAGAAAATAAAAAATGTTGCAGGCTAATAAAGCAGAAATATTTATTTATAATTGTATTTCTTGTTTTTTAGGAAAACTGAATTTAATTGCATAAAAATAAAACACCCATTATAAGTGTATATGTATCTATAGACGCCTTGCATACTTCTGATTGCTACGCGATTGTTCACACTTGCTGCCGTTGAGTGAGGCAAACAAAATTGCAAATAGCAATGAAGTTCTATCGTAAAAGCAAAGAAAAAATATCAACCAAAGTTGGGCAGTAAGAATTCGAATTGTGAGAAAACTAGTCGTAATCGAATTGCTAAAAGGAAATTCCGTAAAATTGCATGCATGCATAGATACATATGCGTATCTGGAAGCCAGCATGTAAGTATCTACAATAATAGGGGAGAGTTTTCATACGACTTTTTTTGTTCACGAATGAGTTTGAAGTTCAAAACTGTAGATAGGTAATCAAAGGAGCGGAGCGCATGTCTTCTTCTTAAATTTGAGAGCCTTGTAAAGAGCAATCATTTCAGTCATAATCTCACTGATCTCACAGGCCAAATCCAGCTATAGTCCTCAATTTTGTTGCATCAGAATGAAATACATTTCTAATCGGATTGTGCTGTGTCGCATTATTGCCTGTGACGCATTTACTCTGTTGAAAGCAATGCACCTCGCTTTTGCATTTGATACTAGGTCTCTTCGCTGTTCGCTATCTCTATGCTCGATTAACTGGACGAAAATTTGCAACAACAAAGTTATCGAGTAAGATTCGCCGCTAGAGATGGAGTATGGCTATTGCTTATTAGGCTGCACTGCCTTACCAACACATGTAATTTAAGGCAGTTTTCTTTTCGCGTTGCCAACCTATGTTCATTTGTACCAGTTGCTTCATCTATTCGCCACTTGCTAACTCTTGGCGAAAAAAAGTGGGCTACTGTTTAAGGTCCCAAAGCCGCAAATATTCTACACTCCACTTCTTATCTGGTTTGTGAAGCCTCTTAGGACAATGTTAAAGAGTTGGAACCATCATTAACCACTGACTAAATCAATATCTTACTAGCCAACTTCAAAACGTAATAGTTCCTGAAGGATGTGTTACCAGAACAACAATCTCGGTAATTTCATACCGAAGAGAATTCATGCCACACTTTAAAGCTAAAATCTACTACTCCTCGCGACGCTTTTACTTTAAGCATCTTTAGCTGCACAGTAGTAAATATATGTTTGCATGTGTGAAGCTGCATTCGTGGCCCCTATGCTGCCATGCTATTCAAGCTTTGTTAGTGGTTAGCTCTGACCGTGGCCATCAATGCCCGAGCACACACACACACACACACAAACACTTCAGAACATTGAAGTACGCCCATGTCTGCATATTTTGCCACTACTTGTTTCCACATAAACGCATTAGTGGCACTCTCATGCATTTAATTTTTTTTTTTGCCTCTTTCACTTATACACTGCCGATCACATCCTCGCCCGATTGCAACTCATACTCCTCTACTCATGTCTTGCATTGCGTGTGGTGTATGTGTATGTGTGTGTGTGAGTATGAGTGCATATGTGCCCATGGTGTTTCAGTGCCAAAGCTATTTAAGTTTTTACGCGTAATTGCTTTTTGCAAACAATTGGCGGAGTGCACAAAGTGCAAAAGTTCACACTTCTGCGAGACGAAGCGCGAAAGCAACAAAAAAGAGAAAATGTTAAAAAAACTGTGTAAAAAACTTTTTTTTTGTTGTATCTTAAATATGTTTTGGCGCTTATTCTGATGTCGAACAATGCGTTGGTGTTGTAGGAGCAGCATTTACTGCGGCAAATAACGATAGAGGAGAGCGCGTGACACAGTTAGATGGGTTAGAGTTGTAGGCCAGCAAGGAAAGGCTGGAAAAGCGGAAGAGCCATAATAAAGAGAATGCTAAACAAATTTTTTCGAGGGCTATCAGCTAAGGACATTGCCAAACAATAGCGATTCGAATTTTGTTTCAACAGCGTACGCATACATACGTAGATGTTTCTTTTTGAGTTTATGCTTTCATGTATGAGGAAAAATCAAGCAGAAAGTTACACAAAAATGCATGCAACTGCATTGAATAGGTGAGAGTAAAAATTGGAAATTTATTCTATCAAATAAACGGAAATAGTAAAACTGAAAATCCAAGCGTACGCGTTTGAGAATAAATTCGATTATTGTTTACTTGGTAGTGACCAGAATTATTTATTTATTTATTTATTTCTGAAACCAATGAACAATTGTTTACTTTATGACTACATAATAAAAAACTATCGATATCGAAAAGTGAAATTACAATAAACGGTTTTTTTTTTTTTTTTAAATCAAAATGTCAGAAACATCTCAAAGGTGCCGTCACACCAATGATATGTGGGACACGCTCCCACTAATACTATTAGAATAATCTACCTCGGCTAATTCTACCCTGGGACCACAAAAGTATTACTTCTGGGTAGAGCCGCGTTTATGTCCGAAGACACAACAGGTACCTTCGTCCAGGTTCCTCTCTTGTAGGCGTATGAAGGCTATACACCGTCGATAGTTCAAATTACTCCCACTATGTTTAAAGATGGTTCCAAAGTAAAGGAGGCATCGGAAGGCTTGAAGTAGTGTTATCTTAACTCACTACCGTCTTGTCTTCTCTATGATACTGTATTGAGTGTTTCACTCAAACGTCTGTGCTTGTTGTCGGTTCGTCCGAGACTGTCCACCTTCTCTGTTGCTGAAACGCTTTGCGTTCCCAATCAATATAGCGAAGTCGCGTCACAAACGTACCTGCAAACGTTTGCGCTGCCTCCCACTTTCCGCTGGTTGCGCACATATCTCGTATGAAGGTGCTGGAGGACGGTTGATGACCCAGGGCTTGCTCCAGCATAGCTTGTTCCTCTCTAAAGCGGTCGCAATAAAACATGACGTGTTCTGCATTTTCGTCTGTATTCGGGCAGTTTGGACAAAAAGGGCTGTCTGCCAGTTTAAAATGGTGCAGGTATTCCTGAAAACAGCCATGTCCGCTGAGCAACTGTTAAAGGTGATAGTCAGTGTCTCCATGTTTTCTCATGAACCACTCATCAACACGTGGTATGAGTTTGTAGGTCCAACGTCCGCTTTGTGACTCATCCCGCCGCTGCTGCCACCGGCCTATTGTCAGCAGTCGCTCCGCTGCTTTTCTCCAGGTGTGGGCCGCGTTCCCTGTCTGTTATGGAGCCGAAACATTTCATCTGCCAAGAGGTTTAGGGGTATCTTTCTCGCTATTACGCATATTGAATCATCAGACACCGTTCTATACGCGCACGCTACACGCATTGCGCCTTGCCTGAATGTTTGGGTGACTTCCCGTAGATTAGACTTTTTGGTCCCCTCCCAGATAGGTGCTGCATACAGAATTATAGAATCAGCAACCAATGACAGTAGCCGTCTACGATTTCCCTGGGGCCCTCCTATATTAGGGAGTAGTCGCGTTAGGGCACCATTGATAGAGGCCGCCTTGGAACTTACATTTATTAAATGCTGCCTGAAACAAAGTCTTGTGTCGATCCAGACCCCAAGATATTTGATCGCCTTTTTCGAGACTATACGGTGTGTGCTCAAAGGGCTTTCGCCCTCCAAGACTTATTAGGACTGCCTCGGTTTTGTTACCGGCTAAATCTAACTTAGCCTCGTTAAGCCATCGTTGCACTTTTCCTTTAAGTGATCAAGTTTCCTATCAACTACCTACAGGGCAATATCATCGGCGTATCCCACACTTTCGGCGTTTGGCGGGAGCTTCACCTTCAGTACTGAACCTTGTGGTGCACCACCGGAGACCTAAACGGTTTAATTTAGCAGAAAAGCATAGATTAAATAAAGTAAAATCATTTCAATAGCATTCGAGATCTCATTGAGTGCCTGAAGAGAGCGAGCAATATGGGCACCTTTTCAAATGGAATGGAGATTTAATTCGTAAAAGCCTGGCAGGGACCGAAAAGCTAACCATTTCTAGAAGAGAGGAACAGTCAATCTTCCTCTTCTTTGCTTTGCTTCTTTATCCAGTTTGGAAAAGGCAGAACTAACAGCGCGGTTGTTAAGGCAGATGATGTCAATATCATCGGCATACGCCAACAATTGTACGCTCTTATAAAAAATTGTGCCTGAGCGATTAAGTTCTACGGCTCGCACGATCCTCTCCAACATCAGGTTAAAGAAGTCACACGACAGCGAGTCACCCTGTCTGAAACCTCTCTTGGTATCAAACGCATCGGAGAGGTCCCTCCCAATTATGACGGCGCTACTGGTGTTGAGCAACGTCAACTTCCATAGCCGTATTAGTTTTGCGGGGATACCAAATTCAGACATCGCGGCGTCTCTCTTCGTTTTTTAGCTCTCGGTAGCGATCCCACATGGCTCGCGTTGCGCCCCATCTCAGCGTGGCTCTATAGGTGGCATCCTTGCATGCACCCCAGCATGACATTCCTCGTCGTACCAACTGTTTTTTCGGACTCGCCGGAATCCGATTTCTTTTTCGGCGGCTGTACATAGAGAACGAGAAATGTTGCTTCATTGCTCGTGCATGCCGGTTTGTTGGGCAGTACTCTCTGAGAGCTGGAGTGAGAGTCGCGTGGCGAATCTTCTGGCTATCTGTTGTGATTGCAGTTACGTTTTTTACTGAACAGAGGCGTGTGCGCAGTTTAGCTGCAACACGGCACTGATCCGAGTCGATGCTGGGTCCTCGGATCGTACGTACGTCTAATACACTAGAAGCGTGTCTTCCATCTATCACAACATGATCGATCTGGTTTCGCGACTTTCGATCAGGAGACAGCCAGGTAGCTTCGTGTATCTTCTTATGCTGGAATCTGGTGCTGGCGACTACCATGTTTCGGGCCCCGGCGAAGTCGATAAGCCGTTACCGGATGTTTCGTTGTGCAGACTGAATTTTCCGACTGTGGGACCAAAAATTCCCTCCCTACCTACCAAGCGCGATTTATATGTCGTGGCGGGGGCAGCGCTCATAGAAGGAATCTTTGATCGCACCGTCCTTCTCTTACGTCGGGGCGTGGGTGTAAATCATAGGTGTTACAAAAACGGGCTTTGATGCGGATTATTATAGTGAACGAGAGTACTTGGCGACGACGAAGTCTCTCTCCCACAACAAATCCGACAACGAATTTGCGTTCCTTTACATGTCAGCTGTAGTAGACGTCGCAAGGTCCTATGTTTTTCTTGCCTTACCCCGTCCATCGCATTTCTTAAACAGCAGTGATGGCAGCCTTTACTCTCACGAGAACATTAAACAGCCGGGCAGAGGCACCTTCCCCATTAAGGGGCCGGACATTTCAGGTGCATGCCCATCAATCCCTCTCCCCCTGATAATATTAAACAGAAAATGCTGCGGCGAAGCGATCTTCTACTTTCTAGCTGTTTGAGATTAATTAGAAGTTAGGGAAAATTATATGACGGGACAGGATCAGAGAAATTTAGAGAAAAACTTTTTGAACTCGTTCAATTCTGTCGATAGCGAATTGGGGGTAAGGCCTCCAAATGAAGATGGAATATACTAACGTAGACCGAAAAAATGTTGCAAATATAACTTAAGAGTATAAGGGTCTGCAAAATTCGAGCTATTCCTTGTTATAAAACAAAGTATAGAATACACTTCAGACAAAATAAAACCTATATGATTCAACATCAAAAACAACCCGCAGATCTTTGGTTTCTTCAACAGATTAGAGGATATCATCCCCGATGTTACAAGAGGTAGGAATGATGTTAATTATTTTTGAAAACGAGAGCTTAACTCATCCTTTAACATTCAGCGATAATCGAGAGACACTACACCAGTTAACTAAACGGCTGACATCAGCTTGAAGCTAATGTACATCCGCCGAACTTGAGATAATAGAATATATTTTTAAATCATGTCATACAGAAGGAACTTGGGAGAAGAAAACCAACTACTTACAGGGTCCTGCACTCGAAGTACAACTAACTTCAGACCGCTCGCGCAGTTGATGCCTGTCTATAAGTTGACTAAATGGCAGTCCAGAGTATTGTTTATAAGCGCGCGGAAGCATTTTGCCGACATTAAACGCAAAAAAAGAAAATGAGTACAGGATTTCAAACGTTATATTGTAACTGCTTTATAATTGGCCGGAAAATCACAATCAGCGATTGCTCGTGAGCCTGAGCCCCTTAAAGTAAGTAAAGTTTTTGTTTATCGCTCCATTACTCGTTACAATGATACTGGTAGCATCGCGAAACGCCATGGAGGTGGTCATCAAAAGGCTGCAACTTCACGTGAAGTGGTTCAAAAAGTGAAGAAGCGACTTGAGTGAAATCCCCAACAAAATGCCAAGCAAGTGGAGAAAGAACTAAAAATATCTGAACGTAGCCTTCGCCACCTACTGAAAAATTATCTCAAAGTCAAGCCAGACAATATCCAAATGGCGCACGATCTCACACCAAAGCAGCAACAAGTCAAACTTGAGAAAGCGAAGGAGTTGCTTCGCTTGGTCGAAAGCGGTCAATTTCCGAGCATTGTGTTTTCTGACGAGAGAATTTTTCAAATTGCGCAATTAGTAAACTCCCAAAACGGTAGGGTTTATTTTGGCTAAGAATTTGAGTCATCGATTGGCCACCAGGAGGCAGCACCCGCCACAGGTAGGGGTTTGGGCCGCTATAACCGCAGATGAGCGCTGTCCAATCGTTTTCATCGAGCCTGGCGTCAAGGTAAATGCGAAGTATTATCGGGAAAGTATTCTGGAGGTTGCTTTGAGGCCGTGGGCAGACAAACTATTTGGTGGCAAACCATGGACGTTTCAACAGGACTCGGCGGCACCATCTCACAAAGCTGGAGTGAACCAAGAATGCCTAAAAAACAACGTTCCGAACTTCGTAACGTCCACACAATGGCTCTCAAACTCACCAGACGCGAATCCGATGGATTATTCTCTTTGGGCCTTTTTGGAGAGCAAGGACCGAACTAAAAGATTCACTAGGCTCGAGGCGCTGAAAAAAGCCGTTGTCCGAGAGTGAGACAAAATACTTGCAAGTAACAGTCGGGCAGCTTGCGATTCGTTTCTGGACCATCTGAAGGCTATAGTCAAGGCAGGAGGTGGTTGATTCTTAATTTTGTATTATTTTCAAACATTTTTTACTTTGAATGGAATAAAAGCAATTCTCCAAACTAAATTTATGGCATTTTTAATTGGTTACACTTTGAGTGCCGGACCCTGTAAATAAATAAATAATAAATGATATCTGAAAACTTTTGAAAACATTTGCAGCCCATAAAAACACATTTTGAAGCTTAGACCCAAATTTAATTGCAATATTTATCATTTCCACTATTCAGCATCATCATTTGGCGCTATAGCTCTCAAGCTAAGCTCACAAACTTCAGACTGCTTAGCAATACACCTCCATTTTCCTTGATTCTTCGGGGAGTACTTACAATTCCTCGGGTAGAGCCATTTAAAATCTATTTATCTTACCCTCCTTCATCTTCCTTTCTTTCTTTATCAATTCCTCTCGATCTAGACCTTTTTCTTGTTTATTGGGTTCTTTATATCACCGAATTCGATTACGTCATTTCAACAGTGGAATGAGTTGATTTTTAAGCCGATCACTTTTTGTTACCGCAACTGTATAATCATATCCGTATTTTATAGGAAAACATAAAATTCATTAATTTTTAATGATTTAAATGACATCCAGGGAAATTGAACTTAAGGCATTAGCAACTAACTGCTGGGGAAAATGTTTCATGTTTTCTGTATGCCAGCCCAGTTATTTCATTTAGATTTATGTAAATAATAACTTTGCATTTCATACATATTTACGCAGAGAAGCGGGCGCATTGTCTATTATTATATCAGTACCGAGCGCCACAAATTGGATTACTTTAGCACCCAACAAACCGCAAGCCACTTAGGCTTCTACACACATACAAATATACACGCGTGTGTGCGTGTGTGTGTGAGTGTGTACTTAAATACGAAATCGGATGAATGCCTCACTAAACTATTGGTTGCATGGATCATTTAATTTTTGATGGCATTTAAAATACAGTTGCGTACAGCTGCTGCCATTTTTTGGTGCCGTCAGTGGCCAGTAGCCGCCGGCTACAATCGAATGATTCCTTTTGCAAGGGATGTCAGCACGTCTAATGGCTTCACCACTATTGCCAATTGGCAATAGCCCACAACTACGCTGCTTATAGCCATCGCCTGTAAACCAGTGTTGCCAAAACACTCTTGTGTCAAATGAGGCACGTCCATTGCCATGACGATGGCCTTGATAACTGCGAAGTATGCAAACCCCGCTGTATATTTCCAATTGCCATTCCATTGTTCCGGCTGTTGGCGATAAAATTGCGTAGGGAGAGAAATCATTGTGGGTGAATGTAAGCCTTATATATTTACTAGTAGTCATTACAAACACATGCACGTATATATGTACTTATAGTTGAGTTGCATGTTAGCGTCAGATTTTTGAAGCTGGTTATTCGAGTTCAGAACTTTGTGGTTGAAGTGAGCAGCTACACCCACATTTACGAACATTTGGCACTGGAATACATACATAAGTATACACAGTTAGTATACACACATAAGCGTAATATTTATATTTCAGTAACCTTGGCACGAAAAACGTCTGTCCTTCAATATTTGATGTACAAAATATTTGATTGCGAAGGCCACTAAAATAATTTCATTAGGAGTAGTAAATTCATTAGGGCAAGCAAAACAAAAACTATTAACTTGATTTCAATTTTACTCAAGTCCTTTCATATTTTGGCAAACTGCAATTTTATTTTTAAATGCTGCTCTGATTCAAGGGTGCTTCGGTCACAGATTTTGCGTCCGTGGTTTCACTAGGTCACTGGTCTGGGTTAATTCGGAACTTATTTTAGAGAATTCAGTAACTTTGTCTTACCCTCACAGAAATTATTTCTTTCTTTTCCTGTTTTTTGTTTGTTCCATTCAGTTGTGAGTTACAGGGTGTCAACAAGGGAAGGCAACAAAGAGAAAATTCAGTACATCATCGCCACGTGAAGCGCCTGTCTAGCAGAATACCGAAATATTTGGCATTATCTGTCTGAGGTATTAGGGCGTTGTTTAGAGATACGGCAGGGCAGGAGATGTGATCTGCTTAGATTTAGTTTTTCATACGCCAGGTTTGCAACCACGAACTAACTCGGTTGAGGTTTTCTTGTAAGTAGTAAGAAGCAATTAAAGCATAACCACTTTTGGACATTATAACCGTAGCGTATATATGCTCTGGGTTAGGAGTCGATAGGTGAATAAAGTGAAAAAAAAGGTCCTGGGACACTTCCTTGTGGTACATCTGCTTTAATTTCGTGGAGGTTGATGGCTGAATCGTTTATTTTGACAAGAAAATGTATACTATTCAGGTACGATTTTGGAAGCATACAGTAGTTATGCAGCGGACTCATTTTAAGCTTGTATAATAGCGCAATACCTTATCAAAAGCTTGCGTAATATCAAAAAATACTGCAGCACAGTGTTCCTCTTTTTCGAATGCCTCTCTAGTGAATTTTTGTACACAATTGACCTGAAGATTCATGAAGGAAGCAAACTACAGGGTTGCCCATATTCGACGGACCTGTCGGATTTCGACGACTCTTTGGGCCCATTCCAATCGACGAGGCTTGTCCGCAGGCAACAATCTTTGCGCCAATTGAATCTTATGCGGGAATAAATGCAAATCAATGAGGATAATTCGAGCAATGCCCAACTGCTGAGAACGGCGAATTTGGGATGTCCTTGGCGACGTCTCAACACTGGCCCGTACAAGAGCAATATTCTCATCCGATCGCCTTGGTCGGTTTTGATTTGGCCTCTTTGGATTAGAAAGAGCATCACCAGTCGAAACCCTTTCATACAAACGTTTAATGGTGTTCTTAGAAGGCGAACTTTTCACATTATTTAATTTTTTATACGCACGTTGAGTTTTCACAATTGACTTCTTTTGTTCAATGTAAATTTCAACAATTTGGGAGCGCTCGCGTAGCATGTACTGTTCCACGGTAAAAATGTGCTTGGACTGACGCTTCCAACTCGGTATGTCATTAAGCGATCTGACGTCTCTGACAAAAGATACAGGGTTGCCAGATGGGTCCGTAGAATATTGACAACCCTGTATGTATAGCCAACTCATTTTTTACACGATACCTTTTTAGACCATTTTGAAATAACGCGATTCGCCAATATGGATTAATACATGTTTTTAAGCGAATTTTTTTGTTCTGGCCCAAAACATTTTTTTAATTCCAATTTTGACAGTGCTTATAAAAACGTATCTATACAGCAACAAAATACAATTGGGGAGCTACCGCAACCCCCAGTATACATAATTAAATAAACCCTCAGTCAGTTTATGCCCATGGATATGTTAGTGACTTAGTCTATTTCATGGCTTGTTTACTTTACGACGAATACCTGATTTCTGTTATCGCTTTTTGGAGTGAAACTCTTAGGCGTCGATGGACGAGCGAAATTGCAGAGTAAACTTTCAAGGTAATGCAACGTTTTGGAGATTTTCGTTCCACGAGAGAGAAAAAAAAATAAAACATTGAGGAAAAGGAGAGAGAGAGCTATACCTTATATATATCTTAGATACACTTTAGGCTATTTTTCCTAAGTTTGTCCTTGTGGTTGCTAATTTCTACTGAGAAATAATACTGCCTACTTAATGCCGCTTATTTGTTGGTGCAAACTTGTAGGATATATATTTTTCTATATTTTTGTTATATTTCCTTGGTGCCTACTGTTCGGGGTGTTTTTTGGTCCCAATTTTTTTGCCTTTTTTTTTATACCATAACCATAAACCCACGATTCGTCTCCAGTTATGACCCTCTGGAGGAAATTTGGGTCGTCGCGGACAGAGTCCCACATCTCATTAGCAATGTTCATGCGAAGCTGCTTTTGTTCAAACAGTTTTGTTACGAATTTCGGGCGACCCGTCTCATGCCCAAATCATTGAAAAAAATCGAATAGCTCGAACCAATCGATATGTCTAGGTCCTCAGCAACTTCTCTAACGTGGATTCGACGATTGGCCAATACCAATCCCATTTTCTTCACTTCATCAATTTTTTCGTCTGTTGTTGAAGTGCTCGGGTGTCCGGCACGCTTTTTGCCGTTCACATCTTTTCGGCGTTCTAAGAATATTTTTTACCACCGATAAACGTTGCTTTGGTCCAAAGTAGCTTCTCCGTATGACACAGTCAACATTTGGAATGCATTCACGCACTTAATTTCGTTTTTCGCACAAAATTTGATACAGGTTCTTTGATCCATCTTTTTGAATAGGTAAAAATCGAAGACGAGCCGAAGCACGTGCAAGCAAAGCAGCTGTCAACAGTTAACTGAACATTCAAAATGGCCGAACTCGTCGGCATGAGTGAGAGAAATGAGTACCAACATATCTCTACAAAAAAAATTGAAATTCGAATATACGTAACCTGCGAAAATTCAAAATTCGCGATACTTTTTCAACACACCTCGTATGTCGCACGTTTTTTTACACCATATTTTTACGCGCTTTTCTAATTTACGTATCTACCGTGTAAAAAAAGAGTTGGGTGTATAAGTCATAAGTGCTATCTTCAACATCGATATATTATATAATAATTATTTTTAAAATAATTTAAGGATACCCATAATGGCGAAAACGGCAAAAAAAAAATGTCCGGAGTGATCACTAATACCTTCAACGCAAAGTAGACAATTTAGGTGCAAATAGAGTGACACTTTATACGTAGAGTGGGCTGAAAATTAATAAACTCAAATTCAAGAAACCGTTAACCACACCGGGGTAATTTACTCCTGAGTATTCAGTTGTATAATGGTTAATGGTTAATGGTAGTAAAGGGTTAAGGTATGGAACTTTAGCACTGCGATCATATTGATATATTGTACACCCTATGCTGTCTATTGACTGTAAAGTATGCTTATGAATTGTACCAGCTCCTTCTGAGGGAGTGATTGTAGGTCTTCATCTATAAGCATGAACTTCGATGGTGAGATGTTCTATAGACTCCTCATCTTCGCAGCAAAATCTGCAGGTGCTGATGTTAGTTACGCCTAATTTATGTAGGTGTTTGTTGCAGGTGAAGTGACCCGTGAGGGCGCCTGTGAGAGTGCGAATGCTCTTTTTGTTTAACGTGAGGGTCATGTTAGCTCTTTTAGCATTGAAACTTAAGAACTTTTTGGAGTGTCTAAGACCCTCTACGCTGATTTATTAGAGTTTTGGCCCAGTATTTTACTTTTTGTTTTAGGATGTTTTTGTTAAATCCAAACATGGGACTAGGTCCGATGAAATTTATATCTGCACCTTTTTTGGCTTGAAAGTCTTCCTTTTTCGTTGCCGTCATATCCCTCATGTCCTGGTACCTAAATTAATGAGGCATTGTTTTCGGATGCCAGGTTATTGAGTGCCTTGTGGCATTCTAGAGAGTTTTTGAGTTGTAGGTATAGCTATCTAAAGCTTTTAGAACTGATTGGCTGTCCGCGAGTATTCTAATCTTTACTCTTTTGTGGTTTCTACGTTGAATGATGTTTGCTGCTTCCATTATTGCGTAAAATTCCGCTTGGAAGATGGTGGTGTCCCTGGTGCGAGTGAATGATTTGTGGATTCTGGGCCCCACTACTCCTGCTCCTACACCATAAGGTGTTTTTGATCCATCAGTGTACCATTTTTGTGAATCATCATTCATCCATTTTCGGTTTGTTCGCCACTCGTTCCTCTCAGGAATGGTAACTGTGTATCCTTTTGTGAAACAGAGGGTTGGGTCAATGTGGTCTGAGACTTGAGCCATGCTTAGGTGATCGATGAGGTTAGGTAGGTAGGTAGGTTGGGTGGTTATCGTAGCGACACATTTAGACCTTCGGCAGGTCCATTGTGATACCACTGGAGCTTATCCTTACTCTACGTGTTCCCTTTCAAACCATCCGGTTGCTTTAATAAACGAGCAGAGTTTCGTTAGTTTTAGATGGGCTATATCCGCTACATCGGTTAGAAATGCTATATCAAGGGTGCGCAGCCTTCTTCTAGCTAGGCTTTCACACTCACATAAAAGGTGTCTGACTGTTTCCTCTTCTTCTGTATTAAGACAGCTTCTACTGAAATCGAAGTACGGGAGTCCTAACCTTCTAGCGTGGCTGCCTATTAAACAATGAACAGTTAATAGACCTAACATTTTTCGTATAGCTTCTCTGTTGAATCTTAGCAAGATCTTCGATCGACCGCTGTTCCAGTTCGGTCATGTCTGTCTGCTTAGTTCACATGTTGTGAGGTTTTGCCAGATTGTATTTACCTTTTTGATGGTTTTCCTGTCAATAAGTAATTTACAAGTGGCTATAGGCATGGGTATCAGCGCCTTATCCGGTTCCAGATCGAGCGGAGCATGAGGTTGCCTTATTTGAAATTTTCTTTCATGTATAACATGAGTGCTTGCGTAGCTGCTTCCTCTTGGATTGCTATATGAAGTGGTGGGAGATTAAGGAGTGCTTCCATGCCACCTGTTGGGGTAGTTCTCATAGCCCCTGTGATGCATAGGCAAGCAAGCCTTTGTACTTTTCCCAGTTTGGTTACCGCTGTTTTTTGAATAGATTTGCTCCACCATACTAGTGCCCCATACAGTATGATTGGTCTAACCATTTGGGTGTATATCCAGAGGGTCCTACTAGGGCTGAGGCACTAGGATCTCCCTAGTAATTGTTTGGTTGTCCACAAAGATTTCGTGGCTTTTTTTGTTATATTATTTATATGTGATTTCCAAGGGAGTTTTTTATCTAAGGTTAAACCTAAATACTTCTTTCTTTAGTTCTATCACTGTTTCATTTATTTTCAATATAGGAAATTCCAACTTTCTTTTTCTTGTGAAGGGGATAATTGTGGTTTTGTTAGGGTTGATCGACAGCCCCTCCTTTTTACACCATTCCCATGTTGCGTTCAAGGCATTTTGCATTGAGTGTGTTAGTGTGCCTTCATGATTGCCTTTTTTTTTAAAGAAATGTCATCTGCATAACCAATGGTTATAAATCCCTTATTGTTTAGGTGCTGCACCAAGTCATCAACTAGTAGGGACCATAGCAGTGGAGAAAGAACTCCTCCTTGCGGACATCCCTTTACTGTTGTTACATTAAGTTCAGCTTGGCCTAACGAGGCTTTAAAAATTCTCTGATTAAGCATTTGGCTAATCCAATGTGTTAGTAAAGGGTTTGCACCTCTTTTCTCGAGTGCTGTTTCCATGGATTTGTAATGTGCGTTGTCGAAGGCTCCATCTATGTCCATTCAGTTGTATAAGCGCTGCAACCACATGGCCAAATCCATCAGAAGTCGCGTAAGGGCACTCAACAAATAAACTCTAGCAGCGATTAATATTTGCATTTCATTTTACAAATTAACTTCAATGTGTAAAGCAAATACTCGCATACGAGGAATGAGTCACAATAATTTTATTCAGAGCTTATGGCATTATTAAATCAATTGCGTGCATACATACATATATAACTTTTAATACTCATTGTTGTTTTCATAAACTTATGCACTTTAATTTATTTACTCGTAAGTTATGCATGAAAAGCTATATCAATCGGAATTTAAAATTGTTACACACATACGATGTAGGTGTGGACGTATGTATGTATGGACGAATATGCTTTAGTGCAGTCAAAAACTTATTATTTGAATTCCCACAAACGCTTTTGGCAATTCTATGTATGTATTAGTAAAATTGCTTATGCTTGTCATAAAATTATATTCGAATATAAACGTGTGTACATACTTATTCGTCGATCAATGAATGGCGTACGGTGCGTATGAGTGATCTGTGAGACAATTTGGAAATATTTTTGAAGCTGATTTTCATATCGGTTTGCAAAATATTTACTTTTTAGTTAGTGACTGCATAAATTTATTGAAGCCACTAGACACTTGAATAACCTGCCAAAAGGTAAATTAAATTAATGTAAAGGCAAGTAAAGCTATTGAGAGAGAATAATTAGCTTGAAATTAGCAATCAATTTGGTTGAATAAATTGAAATCAATTGAAACGGTTGAATAGGTTGAAATGTTTATGGAAAATAATTGAAGATTGTCTTACGATAACATTGATTGATTTACTTTACTAAAACAAAGCACACAACGTTTATTGTTGTCGAGAAGAAACAAATAAACTAATAATATTTTTCTTTTCGCTTGACTTTAGTTCAATTCTCATTTCTGCATTTAAACATGTCAGACGCTTTTTAAAAAAAAAAAATATAAATTAGTTTTGCCATGGTTTTAGTTAGCATAACTGCAGTAGGCGATTATTTGTATGCGTGGCATAGGGACTTTAAGTGGCCATCGTGGAAATCAATCATTATTTAAATCATTTATTCTAATAGCAATCGCCAAGCAATAGTTAGCGTCAAACCTTCGGGTGGATATAAGCTGCGTTACAAATCTACATACAGCACTGGGATTTATTGTCTTCTGTTGTTAATTTATTTTTCTGTCACTTAATTTTAATATTTTTTTATGAAAATATGGTTAATTCCACTAAAAACTCTTATAAATTCAAATGCGCAAATAAAAAAAATTAAGAAATACAAATTTCCAAAAATTTTTCAAAATTTTTAACAGAATTTTAGAAAAATTTCGGATGCGCAACTTTATAGTCCATTTTATTTTGGATTTTTCTGTATTTCCTTCAAAAACGAAGACACCAAATTTGTTTTTGTAAAAGAAAATACCCAAAATTATAGCAAAAAATTGTCAAAATCAAACCAATATTTGAGCCTCTTCCAGCTTGTACTTAATTTTATCAAATTTTAAAGGGCCATAAAACTACAATCTCAAAATTTTTCTAGAAGTTCCCCCCTCGATTTATATGTTTTTGTAGGAATTGTGCTTTTATAAAAAATTATTGAAATTAAATTATAAACAAATAAATCGTCAACCCTTCTCAAAAGGCTGTTCTATAGTTATTTAACTTAGTGCAGAAAGTATTTCATAAAAACCAGCAATTATCCGAAAATGATATAAAACTTGATATCAAATATCTTAATTTATGCAACAATATCAGCAAGATGCTCATTATAAATTGCGGAGAGGCTTGGACTGAAAACTTGTTAAGTATGCATACGTCAGTCTGAAACTTTTATTCGTATATCGTGTAACATTATTGTATTAGCAGCAGCTTAACTGATGTTTAACAGAAGAAGCATTACTAGGTAAATTACAAACGTTAGAAACAAGAGCAAAGTGCAAATTTGTATTGTTATTGGCTCTAGCCATAGCAGATATACTTTGCATTAACACTTAAAGCAATTTTAACAGCAGTATCAGCGAGCACAATAGTTGTAGGACAACAACACGCGGTGTTCTCAAACGGTCCCCCATCCAAGTACTAACCGCACCCGACGCTGCTTAATTTCGGTGATCGGCCGACAACCGATGGTTTCAGCGTGGTATGGTCATTGAGAGCCATAGCAGTATATGTTTGTGAATTAACGCTAGCAACAACTTCAACTGCAGTATCAGCAGCACTGCTACCGTATTAGCGCCAGAAGGCGAACGAAGAGAATGAGTACTAAGAGTGTAATCACCAGAAATCGGGAACATAAAGCATGCGAATATTGGCGTCGGTAGGTCGAGCAAGTTTAACGTCAGCATTAGTTTGAAGTATCTTAATACCGTTAAAAACAACACCAACATTTACATACGCTAATCGTCAGATTCATTCATTGAGATAAGAATGAAAGTAGTACCTAATACTGGAAGGTTTCACTAATATTAAGTAATATTTTTTATTTTTAATTTATGAGTAAACAGCGCGTAGGCAAATATTTCCAATTATAAACGCAGAAGAATTGTTATCAGGATATTAAAATTTCCCTAATAAATTTCTCAACATTTTGGCGTGATATGATTACGTTGTCTAAGTTTCCAGTAAAGTTTACGTGTTCCGCCAATGAAGCTGTAATATTTCAAAACTTAAAATTGATTTGCGTTTGTTGTATGGAGAAATTGTACAACACCGTGAACGAAGAAATATATTTATAATATATTTAAGTTACTTTGTTGTTAATAAAATAGGAGTAGTAATTCAATACTAATATTTATTCAAAAATACTTAGTAAAAAGTATTTTAATGTACACATTCCCTTTGCATAATATTATTTGATGTTGTACGTAGTATGAGTGTCAGTTTTTTACAATGGCGTGGTGAGTAAAGATTGTGAGTGCTCTCTTGGTAAGCGTTTGTGAATGGTGAAAAAAAAACTCCCACGTCAATTGGTCACTCGGCAGAGAAATTCTGCAAGATCATTTCACCTGTATTCACACACTCATCCAATCAGAGATTTTTTAGACGGCATCGAAATGTCATTGGTGGATTTTCTTCGCATACCACCAAACAATCTGAATTTTTTTGGTAAACACACCTCAAGTGACGTTAGCGCAACAGTTGGTTCTACCAAATTCGCTCAGAGTCGAGTAAAGGTATGTTGAAGAGTTCACCTTCTTTTCACCATGTTTGCGGACCAAATAAACATCGACATAGCGCAGTTGCCACAAATATAACAAATCAATGGAATTTTGTATCAACTTCAACTTGTACTTTATGATATAATTTAATAAGTTATAAAGCTGTGTACCCAACAGAAATTTTAAGTAGAAATTCTAGGTATGCTTAAAATGAAGTCCAAAATTAACAAGACTAGCATCATAAAAATGTTTTTCAAGGCGCCATCTTTTTAATGAGTTAGTGCGTTGGAAGTTGCATCCCTAGCTGACTTAGAGTGAAAACTTGGTGACATTCGGTTCAGTGGAAACGAAGTTATTGCGGCTAAAGTCTCAGTATGTTTGTGTCATCGGTACAAAACTGAGTTTCGAACAAAGAGCTAATATCAAATTTGGTTTTAAAATCCGTAGAACGTTTACCGAAACATTTGAATTGATGAAAATAGTTTATGTTGATAATTGCTTATCTCGTGCCAGAGTTCATGGGTGGTTTACACGTTTCAGAGATAGTTGTGAGCACATACTGTAAATGACAAAGAACATACGGGCCACCCAGTACCAGTAATCACCGAAAACTCCATAGAAATTGTTTGTAAATTTATCAAAAATGAACAGGAATCAACGTTGAAACTCATGTAGTCGGAGTTGAATACCTCCAAAACATCGATTTCTTGCATTTTAACACTCATAACGAAACATCGGTCAAAATGACCGATAGTGAATTTCGTGCTGGAATAGTGGCTAAACTGCTTGACCTTGACAGCTGCCCCTCCTCCTACCTTCCTCCCTCCCCCTACCATCGCCACTGAACAGGTTTTCATTTAGTTGGCGTGACGCTATTGTCTTGTGCACGTCCCAAGTTCGATTTCGGTCGGTCAGATTTACCGTGTGTTTGTATTCAAGCTTTATAGGTTTCGTTAATTTCAGTTTCATGTTTTTTTTAATGATTGACATGTCAATTATGTAAAATAAAAACTTTTTTTGATTGTAAATGCTTAATAATTATTGTAGTACCTTATTATTTACCTCATTTTAACTGAAAAAAAACATAACAATAAAAAAACGTAAAAAGTAACGATTTCGGTCAAAATTACCTTATGTTTCGCTTAGTGTCACAAAAATCATGTTTCGTTATAAGTGTTAACTGATCATTTGGGCTTACGAAAGGTCTGTGCACGTTTCATCTCGCACAAGTTAACTGAGGACCAAAAATTTCTCAGAATTCAACATCAGAAAGACCCCATTAAAGAGGCGGGAAAAGACGAGAACTTCCTTTACAACTTGGTGACTGGTGTTGAAAAATGTGTTTCCAACATTAACCTGAAACTAAGCGTCAAAATTCTGAAGGGAAGGTCCCAGGCAAGCCCCCCCCCAAAATTCTCGTTGGAGAAGTGAAAAATCAAGTCAATGTTTATTTGTTTTTACTATTCCAAGGGAATTGCCCACAAGGAGTTCGTGCCAAAGAGCCAAACCGTCAATGCAATTTTCTATCTTGGCGTTGTGAAGCATTTTTTGTATCGCATTCACTGAATTCGCCCTAAATACCGCGAAGCAGGACGCTGGCGCCTATTGCATGATAATGCGCCACCTCAACGATTTATTCTTGTGACTGATTTTTGACTAGAAATCGCATTTTATCCATCAATCATTCAACGTATTCGCCCAATAGGGCTCCTTGTGACTTTAACCTATTTGGGAAATTTCATTTGGTCATGAAAGGAAAATGTTTTGCGTACGCAGAGGCCATCTATTTTAAAAGTGTGTTAGGATTTTGCAATGGCGAAAATGCAGCGATCGTTGGATACTCGATAAAACTTTGCGTAAAGCTAAACAAAACGAGTACCGAAACCATTGGGCTACTCAAGGAGACTTACGGGGACCAATCTCTGTCTAGTGCCCAGGTAAAATTGCACATGAGCCAGTCGCCATGACCCAAGAAGGCGCGCAGGTCGAAGTCCAAGGCTAAAACTTTGCTGATCATCTTTTTCGACTCTCGCGGCATCGTCCACAAGGAGTTTGTACCTCCAGGAAACACTGTAAACGCGGCATTTTACAAAAAAGTGCTCCTTCAGCTGAAAAACTGCGTCGCCCGGGTTCGGGCCGACCTCGTCAACAATTGGACCCTTCATCACGACAATGCCCCGGCGCACACCGCCTTCCTCTGCACCTCTGCATTGGCCAAGATGGGGGTGCTGGTGCTTCCCCACCCTCCCTACAGCCCAGACCTGTCCCCACCGGACTTCTTCTTGTTCCCGCGCCTGAAAAGAAAGCTGAAGGGGAGGCGTTTCGACTCCATCGAGGCAATCCAAAAATCTGTGCTGAATTGAACGCGATTCCGGCGGATGAGTTTAAAAAACTTTTCCTGCAGTGGAAGAACCGCTACCAGTGGTGTATTGACGCTCAAGGGTCCTATTTTGAAGAATATTAGTTGTATAAGCCAAAAGGTTTAATAAAACTGCTTAAAAAAATAAGGCTCATTACTTTTCAATCAAACCCTGTATATCCACAATATTTGCGACACTCCCCACTTTATCCAAACCAATTAACTAGCTCTCATTTCTGGTGTTGTTCGGGGATATATGTAAAATTTTGCCTTCACCCGTTTATCTCATTGGCAGAATATTTTTGCCGTTCGTCCTGATGCTCGTTCAACACCAAAAAATATCCAGTCTGGAATCTTTGATATCATTAAAAAATGGAACTGGATTTTTTGTTACGCAGTTTGATATTCATTGACAGTTCCAGCAGCCTTAAGTTGACCCCAAAATCCGCAAAAAATTGCATGGTGAATTTCTTTCCGCGTCATCATCAATATATTGTATTATATATACATTTTCACGAATAAAACACCGTACGAGTTTTAGTAAATTAATAATATTTTTGTGTTTTTGAAAAACATATAAAATATCATAAATTGACTGCACTTCTTTAGGCTCCGCGTAGATGAATATATTTTTCATGTAATCAAAATCGTAAATTGAAATGAAAAATTTTAAATTCGGAGTTAAAGCTAGTTCCGGTCCAAAAGGAGACTTAATGGTTCATACATAAATATTTTGGTTCGTTCTGATAATTAAAAATCTTCTCCCACTCTTTAATAGCTTAAATGGATTGTCCATTGCATTTGTGCTCTTACGGAACTTAAACGTTTTACGCAGAGCCTAAGTGCAATCAATACAACAAAATTCCATTCCAGAGATGTATCTCAGTAAGCAAATTCAACTGAGAACGCACACACGCACAAGAACATAAGTATGACCTACCTTTGCATCAACACTTTGGCACAAATGTCCAACGCAAATTCGCAAACACAAATACGAGGCATCGAAGAACAAATGTGTACATGCATGTATGTATGTATGCGTTTATTTGTATGAGAATGGATTGCTGAAATGGAATACCACTCCAGTGCTAGCTCAAACATACGAGCACACAACCTTAACAGGGATACATACAAACATGCATTTGTGCTTACAAACAAGCGGCAATAAAAAAGTGCTGCTACTCTTGGCCTTTGCAAACCTGAAACGTGCATTAAAATGTCAAACTTGGTCACGTGTACCTATAACAAGCAATGAAGGTAAGCGGCACTGGCGGTGCAAGTAACAAAAACTACGCCAACAACGTAGCAAGACCAACAAGGAAAGGAACATAAAGCGAAAAGCTAGCGTATTGTTGAAAAAGCATTTAAGTGCTAATACCAAGCAGCACCAGCAGCATCACCAGGAACAGACAACAGGCAATAGCAATGAAACAATGCGTAAACTCAACACCAACAAAAACCCTTTAAGAACAATAACCACCTGAAAAGTGGCAGAAGCAATTGTACTTAGCTCCTTCTTTGCTTTTGCCGCAAAACAAGAAGTAGAAAGCATCGACTATTCAACCAAGCTCTGTTCAGCTTTGGCAGCCTAGCAATTTGGTTGGAACACAGAACCGGGCTCCAGAATAGTGGTAGGCAATGATACGCCACTCAAGACCAAATCAGCAGGAATAGATCACACAGGCGCACAATAAGCGATGAAGGCGCACAGTGGAGTAGATGGGAAATGAAAACAAATTGTATGTCATAATTTACGTATGTAATCAAACCCGGAGAATCTGTCTTGCCAGCAAGTGAAACTTTGGACTAAGTAGGCAAATGAGTAGTAAAGTTCTCTCTCGCCGAACAAAACTAGGACTCTACAAGGCTCTCAACATGCCCGCCCTAACGTGTGGCGTAGAAGCGTGGACGATGACAATATCCGATGAGGAGTAATTTTGAGTGTTTGGGAGAAAGATTCTTCGCAAGATTTTTGGAGCTTTGCACGTTGGCAACGGCGTATATATCAGGCGATGGAACAATGAGCTGTATGAGCTTTACGACGACATAGCGCAGTGAATAAAGATCCTGAAAGCTCTGAAAGTGTTCTATGCGGTACCAGCTCGTGGTCGCAGAGGAAGAGAACGGCCTCCTCTGCGTTGGGCAGATCAGGTGGAGAAGGACTTGGCTTCACTTGGTGTGTCCAATCGGCGCCGGTTAGCACGAAAAAGAAATGACTGGCACGTTTTGTTAAACTGGGCCAAAATCGCGTAAGCGGTTATCGCGCCAATGAAGAAGAAGAAGAATAGAGAAGGGCATGTATCCACAATAAGTAACTATTCGATACGGATTTTGGCTAGATGGCATCCTTAGACATGCTCCAAAATTTTAAAGAAGCCGCTTTGTTAAATCGCGTTAGCGGTTATCGCGCTAATCAAGAAGAAGAAAAATAGTGAAACCCATTAAGATTTAATGACCTGAAAAGGTGCAGATTTGTGCTACCCTTAAGGGTTTTTGTGTGCACATAACAATATTCAGTTTTTTTGGTGTGTGAGGTAGGGTTCAAAATGCCTTCGCACTTACAGCAACCGTCGTCTACTGCGTCGTGCGGTGTGACCACTAAAATGATCCCTCCTCTCCTTCTAGGGAGACACCCTTCCCGGAACTGCTTTCTATATTACTTCGGGAGGGCCCAGAATGGCATCCATAAAGGACTAATTCTATTCACCCACGTCTAAGTCCACCATAATTGTAGCCAGTTTTCATGCTATAGGCTCGTCTTCTTGTGTCTCTATCTGTGCGGATTCACTTTGTTGCACTGTGTCGAGGTCAATCTTTTTTTTTTGCACAGTACGTTTTCGATGTATTTCTTTACCGCGTTCCAGCTGGCCCCACGTTCGAGCATTTTGCTGATTATGTTGCTCGGTGCGATATCGCCAATCTGCTCCCTCAAAGCATTTCTTTCCGCGAGCCATCTGTCACAACTAAAAACTGTGTGTTCAGCGTCATCGCTCGGTACTTCGCAATATATGCACTTGGAATCGGTTACCTTGCCCATACGGTATAGGTAATTCCGCAAGTATCCGTGACCCGAGATGAACTGAGTTAAGAAGTAGTTCACTTCTCCGAAGTTCCTTTGTACCCATTTGTCAATTGATGGAATAAGTTTCGCCGTCCATCTGCCACTCGGTACAGTGTCCCATCGGCTTTGCCACCACTGCATGGTTTGGCGTCTCCATTCTGGGAAGCTAGTGATGATGTGTTTCTTCTTGGAGTCCCACGCATCCATTCGCTCCCGGGCCATGAGGTCGATGGGTATCTGACCACTGATCACGAAAATTGCAGCGCCTGAGACAGTGCGGTAGGCTGAGGAAACTCTGAGTGCCGCTGTTCGTTGCACAGCCTCCCGTGCTTTGCGCTTGGCTTTGCAGCTTAGCACAATTCCCCATACTTCGCTGCCGTAAAGAAGAATTGAGCTTGTGGCCGCCATAGTTAGCTTTCTTTTGCTCAGTGTTGGCCCACCGATATTTTCCATTAATCTACTTAGCATACCCGTGACCTTTGCTGCTTTCGTAGCCTAAGTAGTTTACTACTTTTTGGGCCACTAAAGACGACGCTCCGGCTTTGAAAGTATTCGATGCGGTACCAGCTGGTGGTAGTAGAGGAAGAGGAAGGCCTCCTCTGCGTTGGAAAGATCAGGTGGAGAAGGACTTGGCTTCACTTGGTGTGTCCAATTGGCGCCGGTTAGCACGAGAAAGAAACGACTGGCGCGCTTTGTTAAACTCGGCCAAAATCGCGTAAGCGGTTATCGCGCCAATTAAGAAGAAGAAGAAAGACGTGCCGCCTATTTGCATGCTGACCTCGAGTGGCATGTGACCATAAGAATGACTTCGGTTTTATTTTGTCGAGTTCCAGGCCGTGGTCCTCAAGCCATATTTGCGGCCTTATCATGACTTGGTTGAGCTTCCTTCTAGCGTCCTCAGTGTCCCGAGCTGGTATGACCGCCACTATATCGTCCGCGTATCCCACTAAATATGTATCTTATGGCATTTCTATGCTCAATATCTCATCGTAGCTCAGATTCCAGAGATCGGGGCCGAGAATAGATCCTTGAGCAGCGCCAGACATTATCGCTTTTTTTTCTGACCATCTGGTGTGTCGCACAGCAGTTCGTGGTAGCGCAGGTAGCTCTGGAGAATCCTTAGCAGGTGTGCAGGTATTCGAAACCTTTCTCGTAGTGCCTTTATAATGTCTGTCCACCGTAGGCTGTTAAAGGCGTTTCGTACATCAAACGTTGCCAGGACGGTGATGTGGTTCGGGTAGTCAGTTGCAAGTAATATAAATAAATTATTAAAACAAAATCAAACACTTAATGAACAACTCAGATACACAAAGAGGCTCACAAGTCACATTATTGGAAGATTTATAATTCTTAATATACAAATGGCGTCGTGCATCAATCATATTTGACACTTGTGAACTAAACAGCTGCAGTAAATAAACAGACAAGCAATGGAGTGCTAACACGAATGCCGCTTAACATTAGCAGGCGCAAGGCACCAGAAGACGTCACTTATCGACGGTTGTAGACTTCGTAGTCTTTTATGTTGCCCCTGAATGGCCCAGGGCCAAAACGTGCCGCCTACAATACGCAGCACAGGTGTATCGCCGAAGTGCAAAACGGTCTCAAGAGGCAATAGACGTTATTGCCAGCAAAATATTAGCATTCAAGCAAAGGAATTTTGCCGTTTCTATGGAGCTTTAAGGAGCTAAGCCACCGTTAGTAGAAAAAGCTGGAGAATGAGAAAGCAGACAGGATTCGTCAACTAGCGGGCGACTCAATAGGTGGCCAGGAGACACGGAGACCTTGGCTATTATTCCACTCAAATAATAAGTGGTCACGGTTGTTCTTTGGAGTACCTCCAACGATTTAATCCGAACATCGTTCTGCCCGAACTGCAACAGCGATGAAAAGTGCATATTCCTTTACTGCGATCGTCTGAGCTTGAAGAACTTCTGGAATGCCGACAAATCACAGACGCCTGAGCCAAATGCTCAAGATGGTATCAGACCTATGAAATGTTTTCTGATGTTTCATTTGCTGCAGAACCACTTGTAAACATAGCGGAATAGATAGTATCGATAGCGTATAACTTCCACACGCGCATGTTAGAGGAACCTGAATGCAGAGACCTGTTGTATCAATAGACATAAGCGCGGCTCCCCCTTGATGAAATGTTGTCACGGTTCCAGGGTTGAATTCAGCCTCACATACCACTGGCGTGACGGCACCTTGATGATGCTCCTATCATTTTGCTTAGAGTGTGACAATGCACTCGACAAACTGGCCACTCATAATCAGGTCTCACCGATTTGGGCACCAAGACATGAGTGACACGAAGGAAACGAAAAGGCAGACTTATTGGTCCAACCTCATTTTTCGACTTTAACAAAAATAATATAAAGCAGGAAACATAAAAATGGATACGAACTAAAATCAGGGAACACTAGAACGGCAGAAGCAACATTAATGACTAGAAAAAGTTTTAGAACTTCAATGCCAACAGAGCAAGATCTGATCTAACTCTAGATAAAAAGTGCCTCGGATTACTTTATGCAGCACTTACAGGTCTTTTTGCTTGTAATAAACACTTTAACAGAATAGGATTATCTAGTACAAGATAATGCAGGTTCTGCTGTTATGAGAGGAGTCGTAATCACCAACTGTGAGACATTAGGCCACAGGAGACACAGAGTCCTGAGCTCGTGCCTACTAGAGGAGGAAAACTTACAATTGCTCCCTCTTAAGAAGCTGGTTCGATTCCTCGGCATACTAAATAATTATAATTAAGTAGTTGGCCGCCGTAGCCGAATGGGTTGGTGCGTAACAACCATTCGGAAATCACAGAGAGAACGTAGGCTCGAATCTCGGTGAAACACCAAAATTATATTAAGAAAACCATTTTTCTAATAGCGGTTGTCCCTCGGCAGGCAATGACAAACCTCCGAGTGTATTTCTGCCATGAAAAAGCTCCTCATAAAAATATCTGCCATTCAGAGTCGGTTCGAAACTGTAGGTCCCTCCATTTGTGGAACAACATCAAGACGCCCGCCACAAATAGGAGGAGGAGCTCGGCAAAACACCCAAAAAGGGTGTATGTGCCAATTATACATATATATATATATAGTTAGGGACGCATAATAGATCGATCTGGTTGGAAAGCACGAAGCCCTTAGCGTAACCCGTTCAATCATTACCATTACCATTACCATCATATTGCCTTCTTAAAAAAAAAAAATGGAGTGGCCAGAACAAGAATTTCCATTACTCAAAATGACTTTTTTTTATTTGCCAGAAAGGTTATTCAAAAAGAAAAATGAAGACTATAAACCAATTTCCAGCCTGAGGCAGAGAACACCTAGGATAAATAGAATCTGATGTAGTGCATTGGTTGATGGTAGTTCCAGTCATTGCAACTAGCATTAACTATTTCGAAAACATGTGATAGGACACAAAAGAACTTCAAGGTTGAAGTGTCGATCGTTGGGCTCACTACGAAAACTAAATTATTATATTATCATTAACCTAATGCGCTGTCGAGCTTCAAATTCGCTGAAGACAACGAAAAGTCCCTTTTTCCAGACAAGTCAACGTTAAAATTTCTTCACGACTACCTCGGCAGCACAACGCCTCTGGAAATATGTCCACATATCTGCATATATGCAAGCACAAGTCCATGCGCCTTGAAATAGGTTGCTAATTGAATCAATAGACGAACAATTGAACGAGTAAACAAGTGCGTGCGTGTCAAAATGAAAAATTACACCAATGCATAAATTACATATCTTCGAAGCATGGCGTGCATTTCTGAATCAGACAGTTGTGTTTGCATGCAGACTGGGTGCATTCATTCATCTTACTCGTATGGTCAGGTAAGCAGGTAGCCAGGTAAGCAGGTAGCCAGGTAAGCAGGTGGCCAGGTAAGCTGGATTTTCAACGCTGTCAGTCACCCAACTGCATCAAAGCTAACCCCTTTCAGTGTCCAATAATGTCTAAGAGCAAAGCCAAAGCATCAAGAGAACAATGAAGAGTGACTGGCTCTTGGTGTGCACCAAACCGCATAGCCTAAAATTTTGCAGAAATGTTCAAAAAATTCCATGAAACATGACATTTCCATTCATGTGTACACACATACAAACATACTCAGCTAATACATATTAAGCACCTCACACCTTCACGCACATATAAGGCTATTTTGTATGAGCCGAATTGCAGTTTTCCCCAAAGTGTCCTATTCCTGTTGGATGCCACGCATGCACTGCATTTTTGCATTAATACTCACATTCTTGTTTTTGTATGTGTTTGCGTATTTCTGTTCGGAAAGCAATTTTTCAAGCAGAATAAACTCGATAAATTGTTGTTAACACCTGTTTTAGCCCGATTCTTCCCTTCAGCATCACTCTTAGGAAACGTAAAGGGTGCAAAATTTCATGGGGAATAATCACTAAAAAGGCAGGTGCGGCGTGGGGACCTTCCTAAATTTGCATTTTATTGCCTTCACATATTTCTCCAATATTCAAAACTAGTTAAATGTCTTTCCGTTAAGCAAAATAATATATTATTAAAGAAAATCATTTGAGATTTCATCTAAATCGGCATGCAGGGATCGCTTTCTGAGCTTCCTTCACACCCCCGCGCCCCACAATTTTAGTTTTTGTTCATCCTTAAAGTTAATATGCCATTAGATAATATAGATAGAGAGACATATATGCATGTATGCTAGTTCCATTTATTTTTCACAAGAAATCTTACAAAACTATTGGGTAGCAGAATAAGCTCATTGCGTTTTTATATTTTCTTTTATTTTACTATGATTTGTTTGCTGTTTGGCAAAGGGTGAATATTCATTTGAAAGAAATCTTTCTGCCCTACAAAACTGTATTAATTGTATTTTTTGAGTTATTTAATTTTTTACTAGTTTTGAGGCTCGAAAAGGATTGAGGCTTACAAAATACCCAGGCGGCACAAATCAACATTTTCAACATCTGCTCTTCTTTGTTTATCATCGAGGTCAAAAAGCTGCTAAAGCAGCACGGGATATTTGCGCCGTGTGCGGAGAAGGTATCATAGGCGAGTCTATAGGACGGAAATGGTTTGCAAAGTTTAAAAATGGCGACTTTGACGTCGATGACATGTTCCGCAGCGGAAGGCCTTCCGAATTCAATGAAGAACGTCTCAAATCACGTTTGAAGAAGAACGATCGCCAAACCAGTCTTGAATTGGAAGAAAAAATTAACTGCAATCATAAAAAGATTATCAGTCACCTTTATGCCTCACGAACCCAACGAAAAACCCAAAGGAATGCTTCTCAGCATCTCAACATTTCACCCGCCATCGAGCAACACGCGGTGATAACAGCGCTTTTTCTATCGAATAGTCACGGGAGATGAGAAATGAAGCCAATGAAGCAAAGAAAGGAGTGGGTGGCACCAGGAGATACGCCAAAGCCGCGAGTCAAGCCGGATCTTTATCCAAAGAAGATCAAGATATGTGTTTGGTGGGACTGGGGGGGGGGGGGGGGGGGGGGCTCATGGTGCACTAGGAATTGCTCGAAAAGGATGCCACGGCCAACAAGGACTTCTACATTACCCAGCTACATCGCTTGAATCAGGTTATTCAACTTAAAAGACCTGATCGACATGGTCAAACCATACTTCTTCACGATAACACCAAGCTCCATACTGCACACGTCGTCAAAGCCGCACTCCAAGCGCTCGAATGGAAAGCCCTTCAGCATCCGCCGTATTCTCTGGACCTTGCACGAGCCGATTACCATCTTTTGCGCTCTCTATCAAACCATATGGAGGGCGTTACCTTTGATAATAAAAGCTCGTTAAAAACTGGCTCAATGACTTCTTTGAAACCAGACCAGGCGGTTTTTGGCAGAACGGCATCAACAAATTGGTCGAGAGGTGGGAAGAGGTTGTAAAACTATTTATGACATCCGCCGTACCCGAATGGGTTGATGCGTGAATACCATTCGGAATTCAGAGAGAACGTAAGTTCGAATCTCGGTGAAACCAACATGAAGAAAAAGCTTTTTCTAATAGCGGTCGCCTCTCGGCAGACAATGGCAAACCTCCGAGTGTATTTCTGCCATAAAAAATCTCCTCATAAAAAACCATCTGCCTTTCGGAGTCTGGCAGGGTATGACAAAGTGGCTGATAATATTCCAGTGGAACAGCCATTTTAGAGACTCAATCAAATCAATGAAAAACTTTTTGTTCATGCAGGGTAGTTGACTTAAAATATATTTACCTATTATGAAAGAAGTTTTATCACAGCTCATTAAAGTAGCAGTTCAATAGTTAAAAATAATAATTGGCGCAGTTAAATAAATAAATAAATAATTGACGCCGAGCTCCTCTCCCTATTTGTGGTGTGCGGCTTGATGTTGTCCAACAAATGGAGAGATCCACAGTTTTAAGCTGACTCCGAACGGCAGGTATTTTTTTTAGGTTAAAAGGACAATTAGACGTTAACACATTCTAAAAAAAATCACAGCTAAATTTTAATGTAAGTGAAGAATTATGTAATATTTTTAAATCAATTTATTTAAATTACTTGAAGCAATATTTAAATTTTTACTGAACATTTAAAATTTTAATAAATAAATACAATTTTTACTGAAAATTTAAAATTTGAATTCACTGTACAAAAATTATGATGAGGTAAATTTTAATGTAGGTGGGCCTCTAAAGTACAGAGATCAGTCAGGTTTGATTACAAAAGGGCAGTTATAGAGCTAAAATATGCTGAAAACTTGTAACAAAACTGCCACATCTGGGGATTGGAGAACCTGCGCGTAATCATTGAGAACCCCGTTCATCCTCAGAGAGTGACTGTTAGGTGCGGAATTTGGAGCGATGTCATCACTGGCCCATTTTTCTTGGAAAATGCTGCCAAAACGCTATATCTGCCAAAGCATGGTCTTGAACGGTCTTTGGCTCCAGTAGGAGGCCGTTCCTTGTCACACCATACTATAGTCGTGTTCTCTACCGTCTTCGATGTCAATTGGTACCTCGGGTCGCGAATTGACGCCGCTTGGGGTGCCGCGAATGAAGTTGCTTTGAAGCCGTGGGCAGACAAACATTTCGGTGGCAGACTATGGACGTTTCAACAGGACTCGTCACCGTTTCACAAAGCGCGAGTGAACCAAGAATGGCTAAGAAACAACGTTCCGAACTTCATAACGTCCACACAATGGCTCTCAAATCTCAGCAGACGCTAATACGATAAATTATTTTCTTTGGGTCATTTTGGAGCGCAAGGTCAGAACTAAAATTCACTAGGCTCGAGACGCTGAAAAAAGGCATTGTCCGGGAGTGGGCCAAAATACCTGCAAGTAACATTCGGGCAGTTTGCAACTCGTTTCTGGACCGTCTCAAGGTTATAGTTAAGGCAAAAGGTGGTCATATCGAGCAAATCGAGTAAATTGATTCTTAATTTTGTATTATTTTCGCACATTTTTTATTTTGAATTCAATAAAAGTAATCCAAACTAAATGTATAGTCTTTTTAATGGGTTCGAGTGCGGACCCTATAGTGGGAATGGTTGCTCTATCGAATAAATTAATAATATAACGAAACATATTTATTATTGTTGTTTTTTTTTTCTTTTTTCGTTAAATGAGCCGCTATACTTTACTTCACGTATATTTTTTAAATCTTCGCAAAAAAAATCAGTTCAAAAATAAATAATTGGCGCGTACACTTCAGTTAGATGTTTGGCCGAGCTCCTCCTCTTATTTGTGGTGTGCGTCTTGATGTTGTTCCACAAATGGAGTTACCTACAGTTTCAAGCCGACTCCGAACGGCAGATATTTTTATGAGGAGCTTTTTCATGGCAGAAATACACTCGGAGGAATTCCATTGCCTGCCGAGGGACAACCGCTATTAGAAAAATGTTTTTATTAATTTTGCTTTCACCGAGGTTCGAACCAACGACCTCTCTGTGAATTCCGAATGGTGCGTGATTACCAACCCATTCGGCTACGGCGGCCGCCGTTTAGTTTTAGTTAAAAAAATTGTTCAAAAATCCATAAGCCTTTTTAAGATTAACTGTTTTTGGGAGGGATGCGCGAACACAACAATTGCCTAAAAGTATAACAGCGAGCGCGTTCGTTGTAAATTCACAAGTGACTTCTTTATTTTTTACCTCAAGTTTATATAGGAAAACTTAACTAACGGACCATGTATAATTAATGTTATGTTATGTTATGCTATGTACTTATACATAAATACATAGTGTTATTATGGCAGAATATACTTTGAACAATTTTAATATATAACAATTCATTTTGGATAATTACTTAAATTAATAATTAAAACTATAGGCCATTTGGCGTAACAATTCTGATGGATAAATTTAAATATAAGAAGACCTCTATTGAGAGGAATTACAAAAATTTTGGCAAAACTACAAAAATTTCAAATAAGAAATCAAATTTAACCCACTTTAATGGAGCTGGTGCAAAATTCTTTTGGGGCTTTCTTGAACTCCCATATTTCATTATTATTTCCAGTATTAACTTTCAAATACGAATCAATTTAAGTTCATTTTGTAGGTATTTTGACGTGATAACGTCTTATAATTCGATTTAACAGGCTGCACGCACGAAAAAATGTGTCGTTACCTTGCTCATTAGTGTTACCTTGCTCATATGTAGTTACCTTGCTCATTAGTGTTACCTTGCTCTTTAGTGTTACCTTGCTCTTTAGTGTTACCTTGCTCATTAATGTTACCTTGCTCTTTAGTGTTACCTTGCTCATTAGTGTTACCTTGCTCATATGTAGTTACCTTGCTCATTGAATTGAATGAACTGCAAATTCTTTCACCATTCGAAAGCTACATCCTCCACGAGTAACATGGATTATATTTTATTTTGGAAATAGGGCTCGAGATATAGATCAAAACGTGGACCCGGGTAACCTTCGGATGTGTATGTACAATATGGGTATCAAATGGAAGCTGTTGGTGAATGCTTTAGTTCAGAGTATTTCCATCCGCTCCGTGACTAGGGTCTCGAGATAGAGACCAAAACCCTAGAATGTGTTTGTACAATATGGGTATCAAATGAAAGCTGTTGATAAGTGCTTTAATACGGGGTAATTTGTTATGTTATGTTATGTTATGTTATGCTATGTTATGTTATGTTACGTTATGTTATGTTATGTTATGTTATGTTATGTTATGTTATGTTATGTTATGTTATGTTATGTTATGTTATGTTATATTATGTTATGTTATGTTATGTTATGTTATGTTATATTATGTTATGTTATGTTATGTTATGTTATGTTATGTTATGTTATGTTATGTTATGTTATGTTATGTTATGTTATGTTATGTTATGTTATGTTATGTTATGTTATGTTATGTTATGTTATGTTATGTTATGTTATGTTATGTTATGTTATGTTATGTTATGTTATGTTATGTTATGTTATGTTATGTTATGTTATGTTATGTTATGTTATGTTATGTTATGTTATGTTATGTTATGTTATGTTATGTTGTGTTGTGTTGTGTTGTGTTGTGTTGTGTTGTGTTGTGTTGTGTTGTGTTGTGTTATGTTGTGTTATGTTGTGTTATGTTGTGTTATGTTATATTAAAGTATATTATGTTATGTTAATGTTAACTCATTCTCTATATCCATACAAAATATCTATCAAACAAATAAAATTAAAATTTTCTTTTGAAAAATGCAATCATTCAATCAGTATTTTCTTATGACGTTATCACGTTAAACTATCGTCAGTAAACCGACTTTACAGACCACCTCTTTTTTTTTTTTGTTTTTTTGTTTTTTTCTTGTTCACTCCACTCGAGAGCATAAGGCGTCGACAAGACTCAGTCTTGCATTGGTTTCGTTAATCTATTAGGTGTTCAACTAAGTTTCCGCTGTTTGTCAATAGATGTTGCCAGCAGTGTGTGCTAGTCGATTCTAACATAACCTAAAAGTCGTAAACCAAGCCTAGACATATGGTAAACAAACTGATTCGATACATTAGTGATTTTGTTTTGGTATCCTATACTTCTGGTTCCGTGAAAATGTCTGATTTTGTGCCGAATAATCGTCATTTGCGGGAAGTGTTGATTTTCCTCTTTCATTCGAAAAAAAACGGCCGCTGAAGCGCATCGAGAGCTACAAAATGTTTATGGAGATGCTGCTTTAAGTGAAACAACGTGCCGAAATTGGTTCCGTCGCTTTAAAGACGGTGATTTTAAGGTTAACGACCGTCCGCCTGAAGGAAGGCCAAAAACCTTCGAAGACGCTGAGTTGGAGGCATTCCTGACTGAGGATCCATGTCAAATGAAAGAAGAGCTTGCTTCAGTATTAGGTGTTACCCGCCAATCCATTTTCAAACGATTGTATGCTCTAGGAATGATTCAGAAACAGGGGACTTGGGTTCCTTATAAGTTAAAACCAAGGGATGTTGAACGTCGGCAAAAAAGGAAGGCTTTTCTTCATCGCATCGTGACGGGTGATGAAAATGGATTCATTACAGCAATCCAAAGAAACGAAAGTCATGGGGACTGCCCGGTCATGCTTCTACGTCGTCGCCTACGCTGCGAAGGTTATGCTATGTATTTGGTGGGACCAAGTTGGTATTATTTATTATGAACTGTTACAATAAAACCAAGCGAAACCATGACTGGAGATCGATATCGACTTCAGTTGATGCGATTGAGCCGAGCACTGCGCGAGAAGCGACCGCAATACGTGGAAAGGCATGAAGAAGTGATTCTACAGCTCGGCCTCACGTTGGCAAACCCGTTAAAACCTACCTGGAAAAACTGAAATGGGAAATCCTACCCCACCCGTCATATTCTCTAGATATTGCGCCGTACGATTATCACCTGTTCCGGTCGATGACACATCGTCTAGCTGACCAGCAGTTCCATTCATATGAAGACATCAAAAAATGGTTTGATCCGTGGATAGCCTCAAAAGATGAACAGTTTTACCGCCACGGTTTACGAGATCTACCAGAAAGATGGAAAAAAGTAGCAGCCAGCGATGGATGGGAAATACTTTCAATGATTCACTTGTAAGCATTTTTTCAGAATAAAGTTGTAGTTTCATCAAAAAAACAGCGAAAACTTAGGTGCGCACCTAATATTTTGCTTTCTGGCAGGGTAGGTGATCAGCCTGCCGCTACCAGTCTTAAATGGTGGGAATGCCCACCTGTCGTTGCTTAGGAATTTGTAAATATTTATCCACACCCCAAGTTTATTAATGACCTCTAGGAGAGTTGAGAGTTATTTGCACGCAATTGAATTTATTTTTATGCTGAATCAAAACTTTGCCTGCCACTTAAAACCTCTAAAATTAATAACTTCAAATGTGAGAAATCACAAAGAATCGGATTTATGGGAATGACTTTTTCACTTTCATTTTTTTGTATATTATTATTAAAACGTTGAAATATTTTGCATCACTCATCAATCATTTAATGCATTCGCTCGCTCTGTATGAAAATATGACACCTTTTAATGAATTGCAATTTTTTCCATTGCTTATTTGCCCATTTAATCCTGCATACTCGGCTTTGCTGTGTCTTTTACTTTTTCGGCGTTTAATGATTTTTTAATTAGAACATTTTGTAGCACATAAAATATTCAGCGCCATTGATGTGCAATTTGTGCACAAAATTTCCACTCTCCCCCGTATCCCACTCCTGAGCTGAGCATTCGAGCGAATTGAGTTGTGAAGTATTACCTTTGCCGTTGGTTGCCAACTGCCGGTTATTTATTGCAATGTCAAGTTTGAATAAAATTGTATTTGCTATTAAAACATTGGATTTGTACGTATTTTCAGCAATGGTTACTCATTCAGCCAATTTTATTCCTATTTGTTGTACATTTCTACCCTCATTGGAAACGCTGACATTTGACACATTTACACGTGAATATATGAGCTTGCATTATTAATAAGCAGCGCGGCAACCCTAGCTACGATAGCTATGCCAGTAAAAGCTGTAACGGCAACCGGAACTCCAATACCAGCGGCAGCAATGCATTGCTTATTTTTTATGCCGGCAAATGGCAGAAAGAGCAAAGAGAAAAATCTGCCAAAATAACGAAATGGCTAAACCGATTTGCTGTTGACTGCAATGAATTTTCGTATATTTATTTCAAAATTTATTGCATGTGTTGCTGACAAATACATTTATTATGTGCAAGATTTCGATTGTGTATGTGTGTGTGTGTATGAGCATGGGTGGGAGTGTAAGTACGAAGAGTACTGGCATTGGTCAAAGTGCATACTAGTAGTTGGGAGGAACTAGTTAAAATGCAACTAGTTGAAGCCTAGTTCATAGCTACAGGTACTTGCAGATACAGGCAAAACTGGGTTGGAAAATTTTTGAAAAATTATATTTACTTGGTGTGTAAGAAAGTAGATAGGAGCCGAATTTTTGGTGCGAAAAAGCGACAAAATCTACGTTAAAACTTCCAAAGACGCAAAAAATGTTGTTCCAAGGGTTCAGCGTGGCTACGAAACAACCGTATGGCCACCATCCAGCCTGCGTAATGACTTGGTGGGGCGTGTTTTGTAAAGGCGTTACATTTCTTAATTTCTAGAAAAAGGCGTTAAGACCAAGGCAAAAGCATAGCAGAGGTTGTCTTAGAAGTCATGGGAGCGTTGCATCTTCTAGCAAGATTCCGCTCCAGCCCATAAGGCAAAAACCACTCAGTAGTGGCTAAAAAACAATATTCTTGGCTTCATAGCCGCAGAAGTTTGGCCGTATGAAAATCCAGACCTGAATCAGCTTTGAATCCATTGGACTACAGTTTGTGGTCAGAATTGGAAAACATGACGTGCCGAAGATCTCACAGAAGTTTGGAGAGTCTCAAACAATCTTGGGTTCGAGCAGCAACGTCAATATCCATGGAAACCGCGCGAGCGGCAATAGCTGAGTGGCCTAATCGTTTGAAGTCTTATGGAAAACTAAATGGTGATCATTTCGAATGAAAGTTTAAATATTTTTTCTTATAAAAAAATTTAAGTTTACTTCTAAATAAAGGTTAGGTAAGGTTGAACTGGTTGAATTGTAGTCACGCTTCGCCCGGTTTGGGCCATAGCGATACCAGATGGAGTTGTTGTTGTTGTTGTTGTAGCAGCAATACTAAGCCCTGTCAGTGTGGTGTATATCACCGGTCATCTTCCTCTAACACATCTAAAGATAGGCCCAGGAAACTTGCTTGAAACTTCCACAGGTGGGGTCCAGAAGGAGAAGGGTGTTAGATGAGTGAGTTTCGTGGTGCATGTGAGAAGGTGATTAGTGTCGTGCGGGGTGCCTTCACATGCAGGACCTATGTTTAGTATGTCGGATTCAATTCGGGATAAGGAGGAGTTTAACCTGCTACAAGATCCAAAACGTAATTGTGCCAGTGTTACACGAGTCTCACGGGGAAGCTGGAGCTCTTCATCTGCTGTAGGTGGTGGTTGAACTTCTATTACGGCATTCGGTGGTCGGGAGCTTAAGAAGGTGGTGACGGTCTCCCGATGAATGTCGTTTATTGTCTGTCTAAACACAATCTGGTCCAGTAGATGTCTGTTCGTTTTGCCCTAGATCTCGTCGGTGTAATTGAGGAGGTGTCTCCTGACGTACCTGGGAGGCCGCCCTGGCTCAAGCAGGTGTCTACAAGGGTGGGTGAAACTTGCGGTAGCACCCAAGCAGCAACTGTTTGCTGAGCAGTTTATTGTGCTCCTTTACCGAGAGTTTCTGTGAAGATGTTGAAGAGGGGACATCAGTTTTGGCAAGTCTGGCTCCAGGTATGAAGCGAGCCGCAGCACCTGTGAGCACTTTGCGGAATGCGCGTTCGCCTACGCGAAGCTGTCCTCAGTGAATTCCGCGAAGCCGGCCCAATTAGATTTGTTAAAGTTCATATAAGACCGGTGATTCGCGGAAACAAAGTAGGCTGGTCTCTCATTCGGGACGATAATGTGCAAGTGGTCTGATGCAAGCGATAACATAGGTCACCAGGTTATTTATCAGACCAGCGCTAGCTATTGTTGTATCAGGCAAACTGCTGTAATTGCCCAATTCCACATTGGCTTGAAATCACCTATAACCTGTCGGTTTTCACCTCTGATGAGCGCAACAATATCAGGGTGATATCCAGAAGTTCTGAAGGTGACAGAGGGTATGTTTTGAGCTCGACATCGCCTGACCGGACAGCTATGCTTTGATATTCGAAGGTACTATCCCAGCGGTTGATGCCATCGTGGATCAGACGATACTACACTGTGTGGTGGAATATGAACTCTAGGCCATTGTCTCGCTCCCGATCTTGCACGTTATAGCCATTCCATTATCAGGGAAGAGCTAGCGTACAGCTTGGTTTCTTGGACCGAAGCTATTGGGACTCCGTGTCAGCTCATAAAGTCGAATATCTACCACATGGAGTTCTTTTGTTATGCATTTGGAAATAGTCCATCCGCATGACACCTGCTTCTATTGCGAATTTAAATAGACATTTCCAACCCACTCCTGAAATATCTTCCAATTCATCAAACTGTGGTGCCCTCAGATAGTTTAAACATATTTTGAATAACTCGCAACATCCGCAAAAGGATGCTCTTCAATTTTCCTTGAGCGCTGCTTCCTACATTTTCTGCATTCCTCGCTATCCGAAATTCCTATCTTATAAGCGTACGCTGATATTTGTCTATGTCCCGTCAGTACGTCTATCATAGCTCTACAATCTCTACGTACAAATCGAGTACAATTGTGATCGTCATGTTTACACTTCACCTTATCATTCCAGCAAGTGGACAAGCTCTGCGAGGATACAAAGATCCCGTATTTCGCTATATCGGTTACTATCTTGTTCCTTCCAATGCTCTGAATCTAAAAGAAATTTAGTTTATAATTCGCCTTTCTACTGCCTCCCTGCTCTGAAGAGCGATCTTGGACGTTGTACTAAACGATGTAACTGCTTGAATGGCCGCCTCACCATTTATGTAAAAGTTGACCTTGTATAGTTGGTAACACTAGCAACAGGGATTGCCTTTCCAGCTGCGAAAACCTCAACCTGAATTACAGTAGTCTGGAAGCTTATACGACTTCCTTAGGTCTAACTCTGCGATTACTCCACCATAATTTTATAACCATCCGTTTAAAATTTAAGTGTATGGCGTTGAGAGTTAAGGCCCTTACGCCGTTCTTCTTTTCCGATAGTAATCTTGAACCTTTTTTCCACTTCAAAGGCTGAATGCCATGGACTATATGCCATGTCGACTATATTATTCCTCTTTACTTAGCTATGCCCATAAGTCCTGTATGAGAGTTCATTTAAGGGGGGAGCCTGCTTTAGATTCTTCAAAAATCGATTTTCTTTTTTTTGCATAAATGTCTTCCCAAACTATCCAAGAATGTGTCCTCAAAATTTCAGAAGCAAATTCAATATATTTTCGGAGTTACAGAAGAAATTGTGAGCAAGCGTCGAGCAGGTATACGAGCGACCGGATCGCTCGAAGTGCGATTTCTCGGTTTTTTTTATTTTTACGAGTTTTCTTAATTGACGGGAAAGATAGCGAAAAAGTTAAACGCCCTATCGAAACGAGATAACATTGATTGTATTCGGAATTAAATTCTCTTCTAGTTGAACCTAAAAAACCTTAAGAAAGTTATGATTAACCCATTTTTTAAACAATCTAAAGTGAATTTGTTTTTCCAAAAAAAATTATTATTTTTTTTTCAATTAGCGAAAAATGGTTGAATTTCTTACTTTTTGTTCAATTTTCTTGGTTTAGCTAGAAGCTATACTGTACCAAAATAAAAAACTTTTTGGGTTTTTGGTTTCAGATGAAAAATGCGACCTGCATCTTTCCCGCCGCACGACACCCGCACACTCGAGGCGCCTCGGGAAAATGCTTGTACCAGGCATAACATGACATATAAATATTTTAATGAAAAAATTTGAGAAGACTGTTGAAATATATAACAATAAAACCTGAAAGTTTCGTTTCAATCGAATATTTCTTTCCTTCCTAAAAAAAACCACGAAAAAATCGATTTTTTGAAGCCTCTAAAGCAGGCTTCTAGCTTTTAGTTTTATTGCAGATTTCGCTGCAAGGCAAGATCTATCGGTGGTTAGTCAAGAATTTATTCGAGGAGTAGTTCTTAGTGCTCCCGTAATGCATAAAGCAGCTAGTCACTGAACGTTAGCCATTGCCGCAATGTATGAAGATTTTCTAGTCACAGTCTACTACCGCAGAGTTCCATGCAAAAGAATTGATCTGACCACTGCTGTGAAGCCTCACTGCATCAGAGAGGGGGATATATCACAAGTTGACCCAAGCATCCTTTTAAATAAAGAATGAAAGTAAATTTCCTAGAAAGAATATACAAATTAGCTGACCTCTTGCAAACCTGGCAATAATACTCAGGCGAAGCGTATTTCTAGACTTAAGCCTACCTTACCTATTGAATAACAAACCCACGCCGCGATTGTGACCTGCCAGCTTTTTTTCGCGAAACTTTTTCTTTCAAACGTAGTAACTTTCGCTTCTGTCAACAAATTAGTATAGTATTGATTTTCTTTTTTTTTTGTTTTCTGTGAAAAAATTTCAGATGTAACCACAGAACAGCAATTTATTGAAAAATCGAAATTCACTGGAAACTCTTCATTTGCGAGCAAGAAAATTTCGATGCTGTGTTTGCATTTATATTTGGATTTGTAGCTGGCGCTTTTATTTGCTTAATTGAGTACATTGGATTTGTATTAGTGTACCATTTTTTTCAATTTTCTCTAATAGGTGAATTTTATTTGGAAACACAAGGGGATAATACTTTCATACATTTTTAATATTTAATGATATCGTATCTGGATGCTTGGCATTACTTTAAAGCTAGTGAATTTGATTGGAATTAAAAACAAAAAAAAAACAATGAAAAAAACTATTATTCTACTAGAGAATTTTCAATTCTAAAATGTAAATAGAAACTATGAAATTAGTCCATGGCTTTGTATTATGAACAAACTAAAAAATTGTAATTCCCTTATTTATCTACAAATTAGTAAATATTCATATAAACAGGCAAATAAGTGCCCCGATTAGGTTGGGTTAGTTTGGCTGTTGAGCAATAACCCCAGATATGTAGACCAACACTGATCGCTGCTGTTGTGAAAGAATTTTATGGAGGAATACCCGACTTGTGATGGCCTTTTCTGCAACTTTAGTAGATTGCTGATCCTCTATATTAGGGAGGTTGAATTAGTTTTAAAGGTGACACACAGATGGCGCTATTTATCACTTTATCGCGTTGGCAATACTGAATATATATTCATGACAAAGCCTCATCCCTAGGCTTTGTTTATCAGTATCTGTCATTTCGCTGAAGTATAAACAACGCAGTGTTTTCGTGCTCCGAGTATGCCAACTTTCGTGCCGTCGAAACGCAATTTGCGGGAAGCTTTGCTTTTCTGCTTCAATTTGAAAAAAAATACAGCCCAAGCCCGTGAATTGCTGCAGGAGGCCCACCCAGACCATACTCCGTCGATTTCAACATGTGAGTACTGGTTTCGACGATTCAAAAGTGGTGATTTTCACACCGAAGACAAGGAGCGTCTTGGCCAGCCCAAAAAGTTCGAGGACGCGGAATTGGGGGAATTGGTAAACGAGGACTCGTGCCAAACCCAAGAAGAGCTTGCTGAATCATTGGGCGTTGATAAATCAACCGTTTGCAAGCGTCTAAAAGCGATGGGAATGATCCAAAAACAAGGACATTGGGTCCCGTACGAGTTGAAGCTGCGCGACGTCGAACGGCGACTTTTTACGTGCGAATTGCTGATCGAGCGACAAAATCGGAAGGGTTTTTTGCATCGGGTGGTGACTGGCGACGATAAATGGATCCACTACGATAACCCAAAACGCAAAAAATCATGGGGTTTGCCCGGCCACGCATCAACGTCGACGGCCAAGCAGAATATTCACGGCAAGAAAATCATGCTCTGCATTTGGTGGGATCAGGTCGGCGTCGTATATTTTGAGCTGCTCCAACCGGGCGAAACAATCACGGGGGATCGTTACCGACTGCAATTGATGCGTTTAAGCCGGGCATTGAAAGAAAAACGGCCGGAAACGGTAAAAAGGCACGACAAGGTTATTTTGCAACATGACAACGCTCGGCCGCATGTTGCTCAACCTGTCAAAAAATACCTTGGAACGCTTGGCTGGGAAGTGTTACCCCACCCGCCGTATAGTCCAGACATAGCTCCCTCCGATTATCATTTGTTCCGGCATATGAGTCTCGATTTGGCGGACCAGCGGTTCTCCTCGTACGAGGCTACCAAAATATGGGTTGAGTCATGGATAGCCAAGCAGCGGCCAGAATTTTGGAGAAACGGCATCCGGAAATTGCCCGAAAGATGGGCGAAAGTTGTAGCTAGCGATGGCCAATACTTCGAATAAAATATTTTGTACCGTTTTTTCACAATAAAGCCCCAAATCTTCGAAAAAAAACCTTTAAAACTAATTCAACCTCCATACTTATGATAAAATAAAGTTTCAAAAAAATTTTTTTGGAAAAACTTCTTTATAGAGTTTTTTGAAGTGAAATAACGAAATAAGTTTTTAAACTTTTATAATTTTTTTTAATTTCTTAAGATAAAAGGTAGTTTTAAAAAGTTTTTTTTTTGGGAAAAAATTTTCGTAGAGTGTTTGTTAAATTGATATATCTTCAGTTCCTTATAAATTGTTGGAATTTTTTTTAAATTTATTTTTTTACAAAATAAATTTTTTTCGACAAAATTTCATTTTTTGCTCAAAATTTTTAGGAAAAATATTTTCCGGTTACTGCCAATGCGCCTAGTGATCTTTGATAGTTTCATATTGGGAGTCACTACTAACTTCTCAAGATATTTTCAAATACGTACATTAAATCTGTGGAGCTCCGTGCAAATTGAGTGCAAAAATACTGTTTTAGCGAGGCGTCACTAGGCACATTAGTAAACAGATTCAGGGTATTCTTCGCTGTTTCACTGTGCTTATTCGAAAATTGTAGGTATCCCATTATGAAACTTGTAAGGATTACTGAGCAGAGCCTTAGCTGTTAGTAAAAAACGGAACCAATAACACATGGGCTGAAAAGTCCCGGCCTTTACACACAATGGCACTACTTTTATTGCACTCAGCTTTTTGAGTTAGTACTAACCTTAAAAAGACAGCTGTTAAAATTTCATAACATTCTCTTTAGTTCGTGAGTTATTGCTTATCTCTTATAACGAGGATGCCCAGCGCAATGCGCACCTTAATGAGGTGGTAGCACCAGAAAACATCAAAAAAATCGACAAACTCGTTTTTCATCATCGAAAAGTGAAGTTGCGTCAGTTAGCTGGCATCGTAAAGAGCATTTGACTATGAGAAAACTCTATTTAAAGTAGCACCTGCGTTTGCTCATCGTTTTGTTTCATCAAGACAACGAGCCGTGTCCAATGCTCGTCGGTAAGAAATTTCGTTCGACTGAAGAGATTATCGCTGAAACTGAGGCAGAAGATGCATCGTTCTACAAAAGTGGTATTGAAATGTTTGAGCGGCGCTGGAATCATCGCCTTCTTCTTGATGGAAATTACGTTGATGAAGCTAACTTTGAACAAACAAAAAACGTGTTTGTTGCCATATGTTATAGCAAAAAACAATTGTAAAAAACAAAAAAATGTTATAAAAAATACATTTCTTTTTAGTTTCTTGTTGTTTTTAACATAATTTGATTTAAATAATTAAGAGGGGTGTTTCTCAAATATATTAAAAAAAAAAATTTACAAACTTTTGAGTAACTGGTTATGAAATGTTTGACCTCATTCCCGAAAGTGTCGGAATTCTTTGACATACGCCTCATCTGGGTTCCTGGTCACGCGATATTGCGATAAGCCAGCTCATCCGCCTGGCCAGAAAAGGGACATGTGAAGTGATTTCCTCGCGAAAGGAGAGCAATGGAGTCCCCCTAACTACCTGCGGTCTGCTCCTGGAAAGATGAGCTTCGCGCCAACTTAGCGAGCGTTGGACAAGTACACAAACTTGAAAGCCGCGAAAACCTTCTGGCTATGTGTGGACCGGTGGTTGACAAAATATCAGCTCTCGAATCTCGAGGGTTTTCTCACGTGTGGCACTCTTCACGAGGAATGCATGCTGAGAGACTTGGAATTACCTTGAGTCCTTTTTCGTTGGATGTATGGAAGATGAGGTGGAATCATCTCAGCACTTTCTCCTTAGCTGCCCTGCTTTGGCGGAGTTAAGATCCAGGCATCTTGGCTCTTACGTTTTTGCTACGCCTCCTGATATAGCTGACGTTGACATTAAAAATGGGATGAATTTCATCAGCAGCACAAAGCGGTTGGCGCAAACGCAGCACAGTCATCGTGCATAATCCGCACGCTCTAAACCCACCCTCTTAACCATGCCAACACCCTCTCTTCCAGCCCTTTCCTTGCATTCCATCGGTTTTCTTTCACCTCACCTCCTTCGTAATTGTACCACAAAGGTCGAATCCGCTTATCTTCGTCCAAGTGTGCTCATTCCTTGGGCAACCATTCCAACCTAACCTAACCTTGAATAAAAAAAAATTTTCCACCATTTTTTATTCTTTTTGGTATAATTTATTTTGAAAAATTAAAAAATATATATAAAAATCTTAAAAGAACCGTAGATATTTCACTTTAAAAAACTGTATGGGAAAGTTTTTCACGTTTTTTCAATTAACTCCTTATTAACTTCGAGCCTGCAAATAAACTACTTTTTAAAAGAATTGACGACACTGTTCCAAATAATTCGATCATTTGGCAAGGAATCGCTTTGCAAGTGTACCTAAATATTTCCACCTACCCCCCTCCATCACATCAGAACTCCTGCCATGCTAGCCTGAAAGCCTCATGCTAAAGTCAAATGGATCAAAGCCACGCCCTAGCACGCTGTATGAGATATTGAAGCGTTTCTTCGTTATTTTAATGCCAATCGATTGGCTTTGCTGAGGCAAAGATTTATTCAGATTTTATTATATATTACTATATATTTATTCAGTCCAGCGTTAATCAAAGCCTTAGATCCACTATCATTGAACTTTCTTCTAGCTAAATTCTTTCGCCCAAAAAATTTTCTCCCAATGAGAAAATTTAGCGCCCGGGTTTTACATATCAAACTTGGATTGAACGCAAGTATCAGGTCAGTCCATAAGTTGGTGTGTTTTTTAAAGGTGGTTTTAAAATTAATAAGAAAGATGTTTAAAGTATTTGTTAATCAATAATATATTTTCTGTCATTATTTACAACGTCTTTCCAACGTTTAGGCAAATTTTTAATTCCCTGCTCAAAAAATTTTTTGTCTTTGGAGCCAAAATACGCTTCGATATCCCTTTTTACAGCTTCTTTTGAGGAGTAGTTCTTGTTACTCATATGGGATTGAAGTTCAGGTGATAATCACAAGGTGCAATATCCGGAGAGTATGGTGGATGCGGCGTTAGCTCCCATCCGAGCTAGTTCAGCTTGCTTTGCCGGTATGAGGTCTGGCGTTGTCGTGGTGAAACAAAACTTTGCGTCTATTCACTAAAGACGGTCGATTTTTTTTAAGTGCCTCATTCAGGTTTGATAGCTGATGGGGATAATAATCAGCAGTTATCGTCTGGTTTGGTTCCAGAATAAACAATACCGGTCATATCCCGCCAAATAGACAAGAGAATCTTCTTGGGGCGAAGGTCATCTCTAGGGGTCGGTTCTGGTGTTTCATCTTTATCTAACCATTCGCGTTTGCGAACAGGATTATTGTAAAGGACTCTTTTCGCATCACCAGTAACGATACAGTTCAAAAAACTTTCATTTTCAAGCCGATGCAGCAGCTGAGAACACACATTCACTCTCTGCTGAAGGTGGGCGACGGAAAGTATATGCGGCACCCATTTGCCTAGGCATTTCAAACAGGCAGGTGCTGCATTTCTGTTTTTTTTTTTGTTTTTTTGAAAACATAATGAATCTAAAATCTGGGCCATGAATTTCACGAGAATTGTTGAGGGAATATCCCCAAAAAACGGTAGGAAAGTGGGCAAAGCGGAGTTCATGTTCGTATTCAGGAGTGTATTTTAAATAAAGTTCGACTAGAATAGAATCAAAGATGGAACATTTTAATTTTATGATAAGTACATCCAACATTCCCACTGTTTCGCCAATCGATGATGAGCCAATAAAGCCAAACAGAAAGCTAAGAATGAAAAACATTTACTCACGGCAATTAACCAAAGCTAAGCAGCCCAACAAGTGCCTGAAATGTGTCTGTGCTTGGATATGAGTGAGTGTGGCTGCAAGGACGTGTGTAGTCTGCCACATTACCAAAATCGCATCAGCATGCCACGCATATTTAAGCAACCAAGAGAAACAAAATCGAATAAAAAATACATAGAACTCAACGCAATCAAAGCGCAAAGCACATTGTTGTTGCGCTGCATGCTGTCGAAGCGAAGAGCAGTCGGTAGTCGGCAGCCGCAACCAAGTCAGAACAAATCAGTGCTAAGCAAATTAAAATGGACCAAATCAAAAACCGCATATAAACAGAAGTGAGCAAACTGAAGGCGAGGACGTACCAGATAAAATTACGAGGATGTACTAAATGCGATGGGCAGCGACAATGGACGCCATATCCTTCCATCGTTTTTGGTGCACCGCTGCGAAGTTGGGTGATTCATTTTAATTTAACACGTCCGCAATGGTCGCGCAACATTTGGCTAAGCGACTGACGCGCCATTGTTGTTGTCGCTACAGAAAGTATTTTGCTCGAACTAAATCGACTGGGCAGAACAAATTTCCAAATACAGACATTGCAAAGAGCAGAGGACCCACACGAATTTTGGTATGTGATAACAATAAATGGTGATGTAAGAGGAAGAAGTAGAAAGGAAGGAAGTAATTGGTGAAAACTTCAGCTGTTAACAATGCGAGGGAGTTGGGAAGAGAACTTGAGGTAATGAGAAAAACTTATAGTTTGGAACTAACTAACTACATAGTAACATGTCAAGTAGGCTCGTATAAAATAGATTTACTTTTAATGATAGAAATAGATTTTAATTAGATCATGACTAGATTTTTGAAGTGAAACTTCTTAGGCATCGATAGACGAGCGAGAATGGAGAGTAAAATTTCAAGGTCACGCAACGTTTTGGGCATATTCGTTCCGCGAGAGAGAAAAACGATATAAACTAGAGGAAAAGGAGAGAGAGAGAGAGAGCTATACCTTATATATATCTTAGATACACTTTAGGCTATTTTTCTTGAGTTTTTCCTTGTGGTTGCTAATTTCTAGTGAGAAATAACACTGCCTACTTTTTGGCGCTTGTTTGTTGGTGCAAACTTGTAGGAAATATATTTTTGATGCCTACTATTTGGCGTTATCTTTCTTTGGTGCCTACTGTTTTGGGGCGGTTGTTGGTCCCAATTTTTTTTTGGCGTTTTTTGGTGCCTACTTTTTGAAGCTTATTTCCGTTTTCTGGCTAGTGCTTGTGCGTACTATAAAGTGCTATCTATTCCGGCGTCGGATTTATTGGTACTGCCTTACGGTAATTTGTGCCGTTGCTGGGGTCCTGGAGTCGCTGCATTTCTGCGGCTGATAAACGCTCTGAGGAGTGCGCGTTGTTGCCACGGTTTGTGTCCGGCGTTTACCTACACCAGTCGACCCTTCTCCGTTCGTTCTAAATTTTGTTTATTTGTATTCTCTGCAAATATTGTGAATTTATTTAAATATATATCCTTTCTCTCGGTTAGCGAGAGAACCCTCCCCGAGGGTGCCGGCTGGTAATACTACCACAGTTTTCCTATTTTCAGGAGGTACTTAGCTAAGTTAAGAGTATCGGGGGTAAAGGGCTGGATTAAGGTGTGATGCCACAACTGCCGAAAATCTGTCAGGCTTGGGGCCCTTCTAATATAGGAATATAGCAGGAAACTTCAAGGCGGATCAACTTGCTCTAACCGGTACAACGCTCGATCTCAAACCGGATAAGGCGCTGATACCCATGACTATAGCCACTTGACAGGGTAAATACAAAAGGTAAATACAAGCTGGCAAAACTTCAGAACATACGAACTAAGCAGACAGGCTGGCCGAACTGGAACAGCGGTCGATCGAAAATCTTGTTAAGATTTAACAGAGAAGCTATAAGCAAAATGATAGGGCTATTAACTGGTCATTGTTTAATAGGCAGCCACGCTAGAAGGTTAGGACTATCGTTCTTCGATTTCTGTAGAAGCTGTCTTAATACAGAAGAAGAGGAAACAGTCAGACACCCTTTATGTGAGTGTGAAAACTTAGCTATGAGAAGGCTGCGCACTCTTGATACAGCATTTTTGACCGATGTAGCGGACATAGCCCATCTAAAACTTACGAAGCTCGTTTATTAAAGTTACCGGATGGTTTGAAAAGGAACACGTAGGGTAAGGATAAGCTCCTGTGGTATCACAATGGACCTACGAAAGGTCTAAGTGTGTCTTTATGACCACCACCCTACCTTCCCACCTACCTTTTCTTTCTCTCTCTCTCTCTCTCTCTCATTCTCTCTCGGGTCTCTCCCTCTTTCTTTGTCGGCCTTGAAGGTTTCACTTCTGTTATGTGTATTACGCTACAATCGCTAGTTAATCTTGAGCTAAGAATAAAACTTTTGTTACGTAATTTCTTTATTAGTACTCAAGGTAGCACACGTGCCTTCGGATATGAAATAAGGTATCCATAAAATTTTTGGTTCGGAGGCAACCGTGGGAGGCGTAAATTAACTCGGTGCTTCATTTTTCGAACAGCATCAGAATGAGCATCACAAAGAGGAGGTTTAGGTACTTTATAGCCATCTACATAGAAAACTAGTCTGGAGGCTGGAAGCGAATCTGGTAATCTTATAACATTGGCATAGAGAACTGATATCCCACAGATCTCTGATATCTCTGCCAAATCTTCCTTTGAAATGGATGTAATATATTAGTTATTTTCTATGACGACTGAGGATCATTAATGGATTATTCGCTTAATATCGGCCCTTCACAGCAACTCACAAAAAAAATATAACCGCCTCTAATCAGTCAATTGCGCCCCTCCTGCTTGAACCAGAGATAGTTGAAGTGCATTTTTTTTCAATTTCTGGCCACAAAAAATCGTTTATCATGCCTCTGTAGGACTCACCGTTGAACGAAATGGCGTTTCCAGTAGCATTTTCAAAGAAAAATGTGGCAATTATGGTCTGATTTTTTCACGTATCAAAGCACGTTTACGGGTTTTCCGAGATTCCTCTGTGGTAGTTTAGCTTGTTAACATAGCCGTCCAGATGAAAATGTTCAGAAAAGTTCATTTTCACTTTCTCAACGTTGTTCAAGCGCAAAGCGTTTCAATTCAATAAGAAAATGGACTTTTATACTTAAGTGTGTTCCATATGCACCCCGAATCCACCCGACAGATTTGCCAAATTGATAGGTTTGTTTGGCTCCTTTAAAGAGCGTAAGAGTCGAGATATTTCTAAAAATTGTATCTCCATATGAACGAGCAATCAACAAAGAAGTTTTAAGACAAATCACCAGTGACTGCATTACATACAAATCGCCTGAGAGCATAGGGAATGTAGATAAAATTGTGAACTATCTCTTGAATTTGTGAGTTCGTTGGATTTATCAGACTTATATTGTATCCCAAACTCATTAGATGTGATAAACAGAAGCATTTGGATCATAGGTAACGACGACTTGCTGTCTACATACAAATGTTCGCGGAGCCCAGGTCTGACGCCACGAGGCTTATCGTCATTCCTACTGGACATTATTGCCCAACAGAGGCGGGGTATAGCTTAACTTGCTTGCCACGAAAGGCGAAGGAAGGAAATTTTAGAGGAAACAACTGATCAACTTCTTATTATAAATATGTCCAAGGGGAAGGAAAGCTGTTTTGCGTGCGTTTGAGATCAATGCTACATGATTCAGTCATCCGTTCGCTGTACTAAAATGGCTTAATCTTGGTTCTACTCTAGAGTTCAGGCTTGCGGCCGAGGCAACCTCGACCCCAAGACAGAATCCCCTAAAAGCGGATTGGACACGATATGAAGATCTCACTAAAGAATAAATTCTTGATGTTCGCAAACTCCGAACAGTAACTGCGCCTCTGTAGTGTGGTGGAAGGCTACAAGGGTTAATTCCACAGTAAAACCCTTAAACAGACTACAGAGAAGTTTGTGATTGGGTATCACAGGTGCTCTGCATACGACATCTGGTGATGCCCTCAATGCCATTCTAAATTTGTGATCTTTACACCTTCAAATTCGAAAGGAAGCGATGGAGGCGGCGTACAGGCTCAAGTTAAACGGACGCTGGGGAAATGAAGTAAGCACTGGCCACTGTCAGATATACCACCGGTTGTCGGAGCAGTGCACACTGTTCTCGACAATCGGGTACCTTTCGTTAGCTTCGGTAGGAATTATGATGTTTTGATCACAGATCACGAGATATCAGCACACTTTCTACACCGATGTATCCAAAACCAGTGATGGTAGCGCATCAGGATGGTACTAAGACGAAAACACTAAGTACTCCTATGCCACAGGACAGATGGCCACGGTATTCCTTACGGAAGTCTATGCCATCTTGAACGTGGCATACTGGCTAATTGAGAAAAAGTGGCGGGGTGGCAGTATCGGAATTTGTAGTGACAGTCAAGCTGCACTGAAAGTCCTAGCTAACCCACGCTGCTCTTTGAAGTTAGTCGGCGAATGTAAGACAAAACTGAACAGTGCTAGAAAATACAACAAAGTTAGTCTGATTTGGGTGCCTAGACATTGTGGTATTACTGGGAACGGGTTAGCTGACAAACTGGATAATGAAGGCTCTGCAAGTATGAAGCTAGGCCCTGAACCCTTTCTAGGTGTGAATTCTGCATCGATTCAACTATGGATTGACGACTTATTGAGGTCTACTCACAGAGGTCGTTGATCTGAGTTGAACTCGTGCAGAGTAGCCAAGTGCGTTGTGAAAGAACCAAATAGGAAAATAGCGACCTTTCCCCAAAAACTCAGCAGAAAGAACCTGAGAGTACTGGTGGGAGAAATCACAGGGCACAACGCCTGCGGTCAGAATATGGCTGGCCGATATGCCTTGAGGATGATGACACTGCAGAGCATTTTCTCTGTAGCTGTCCAGCGTTTTCCAGAATCAGACTTAGTATATTTGGCTGCGATATACTGAGTATGGATAAAGTTCGTACTTCGCCTCTTCCGGATCTCTTAAGATTCATCAATGAATCCAAGAGATTTGTGGAAGAATGGCTTCAAAATAATTTTTCCGACTTACCACCAACATTTTATCTTTCCTATCTCTCTATTCTTTCTACTGAAATCTATCCGGATGTAGTACAAAGAACCCCTGCTTGAGTGCTTGGACCTGTCCAACCCCCCATAACTCTAATCTTGGTTCTAGAAAAAGTTAAAGTACTTCAGTACAGAAAGTGCAATCGACACTTTCGATCGACATTCATAAAAAAATCGCTCGCACAACTCCTAGGAGCGTCAAAATTTTAGTGCATAGTGCTCAAAATGCGGTCATAAAATAATTCCAAAAGATACAAACTTGAACAATATTTTCCCGAAATATTTTCACAAAATTCAAGATACAAGTTTACGCCTCAAAAGTGATATTATCGCCTTCAAAGTACGCCCCATCAACTGCAAAGCACTTATGCCAGTGCTTGATTCAGCTCACGAAACATTTTGGGAACTACATATATTTTCAACTGGAACTCTATAGCCATCAGAGCTGTCTTCGATTTTTCCATTACTTCCTACGGGTTGTTCAAATGCGTTCTCCGTAGTGGTTTTTTGACTCGATCAAACAGAAATAAATCGCAAGGGGCCATATCAGGTGAATTCGCTTCTTTCTTGGTCAAAAATTTACTGATAGTTATGGAACTGGGCGACGCTACGCCTTCGTGTTGCAAAAGTCACGAGTTGTTTTCCTTAAAATTCTTTCTTTTTTTGGCGAATTGCTTCCCGTATTCATCTCTTAAAGCCCAAGTAATAGTCCTTATTAACTCTCTGATCTTCTGGCGAAAATTCGTGGTACACAAAATCGTTGAATCCCATAAAAGTCGTGATCATCTCTTAATTTTTTGACTGAAAACGACGGGGCGTTTCTTTTTTTTTTTTTTTGGGTATTGTTTCAGTCGGAGTTCTCCACTCACTCACCTGATGTCTGGATTCCACGACGTAAACATAAACCAACGTCTCGTCTCCAGTAATGATTCATGGAATGAATGTTGGGCCGGATTCCGTCTTGGGAGTAATGTCTTTGGCGATATCAACGCGCTCCCTGTTTTGCATGAAATTTAGTTGCTTTGGGACCAACTTTGTAGCAATACGGCGCAAACCTAAACCATTAACTAAAATTTCCTCAAAAGATCCATAAGCAATATTCGAGTCCTCTCTCAATAGTCAATTTGCGCTTATTGATCACCTTTTCTTTCACCTTATAGATGTGTTCATCAGTCTTCAATATCAACGGCGAGCACTACCTTCGCCACAAGATGGATTCACGATATCTTCTGAAGTTTTCATGCCACTCGTAAACGGATGTTTTCTTTAGAGTCTCATTACTGAAACATTTCACCAATGCTTTTGCACCATTGAATTCATTTTTCATGCGAAATTTATTCAACACTCAAAACCATTTTTAAAACTGTAAAAAATAGAAAAAAAATGCAGAAGTAGATTTGCTCAAGATGGCGTAACTTTTAGGTGTACCAAGCAATGGCGATAAAATTTTAGTAGAAAGATTAATCGCAGATGTTGCAAACTACCAAAAAAACAAATAACTCTAAATAGTTGACTTAAGGTATGTTCCGGGAACCTTTTGATCAAGGTGGTATAATAATATTATACGAAAGGATTTATTAAATTTCATAAATTTAAATATACCAATTTCACACAAGAGAAGCAATGAACAAACATACATACATACATATACATACTCAGCTACAAATATATTCATATAAACTCAAATTAAATGTGAAATCCCGAAAACGAAAACAAAGTGAGTATACATACACACACACTCTCAAGTGAGTAAACACAGGAGTCAAACAGATGGACAACTATTTCGCAAACAGCAACAATGAACCACGCAAAATATGGTGGCAACACCGAGAAAAAATTTAACTCATACAGGTAGCAAACAGCAAACAACAAGGCCACTGCTATCGATATCACCACAGGAGGCTGCTGACTCTTGCGACTCACTGGCTGCGGCGAATTGATGTTCAAATTGTTGACAACAGCCCAAAAAACATGTCAGTATCGGCAAGTGCGCTCGCAAACAAACTGGCGAACAATAGTGATATGCACACAAACAGCTGCAACAACAGCAGGAGAACAGCACAAGTATGCGAACAACAATGATTGCAACATAAAAACATTTTCATTTACGGTGACAAGCCAACAAAACCCGCAGTTTCGAGCACGCGCTAACAGAATTTCGCGAGGCACCACTTGGCAACCTAATGAGAAATTTTGTAAATAAAAATTTGGAGCATCGTAAATATTTTCAAGCATGAAATTTGAAATTTGAATTTGGTCGAGCCAAGGAGCACCAAGAGATTTGGTGGCTCCTAAAACACTCAGGCTAAAAACCCCATTGTATTTAGAGCTCTGGAAAGAGGGCAGATAGTCAAGGAGGGAAGGAGAAAAGTAGCAGAGAAAGAGATAGGAAAGAATTTAGACAAAGATAGAGATAGTTAGGACTGTGAGAATTCTCCAGATGCTTTGGTAAATCTGTAAATATTCTCTATTTTTAGAGAACGTATATTAATCATTCTCATGACATCGGACTTAAAACTCGTAGCCTTGTTTTAGCAAAGGCAGGACACTCACAGAGAAAGTGATCAGAGCTATCCGCCTCCTCCAAGCAAGACAAGCACACTGGGTCCTCAATGATTCCAATGGTGGTCTTATGCCGACCCCATGGGCTGTGTTCTGTAATAATACCGACATTCAACCGAACGTCTCCTTTTCCAAGTTTTAGTAGAAATTTGGCAGTTTTCTGTTCGGACTTGTCGCAAAATACTTTGCAGGTCTGCAGCGTTCTAGACCGGACCATCGCTCTTTATGTAGATTGCCTACTTAATCGCTGATCCAATTCATGATTCCTGCGGAACTGATTCCGATTATTGGCTCTGGCCCCTGTGGGGGAACCGCTGATCCACGGTTAACCAATTCGTCGGCAATTTCGTTTCCTTGAACACCGGAGTGTCCTGGAACCCATATAAGTACCTTTTTCTCAAATATGAACGTGACTGATTTAATAAAACACAAACGGTTAATTATTGTTCAATTTTTATTTTATCTCCTTCAAAGTAATCACCATTGGAGGCGATACACATATGCCAACGTTCTTTCCAATAATCATAGCATTTCTGGAAGGCCGATTTCGGTATGGATTTCAGTTCCTTCTTCGAATTCTCTTTTATGACTTCAATTGTCTCAAAATGTTTTCCACGGATCGGCAACTTGAGCTTGGGAAACAGGAAAAAGTCACATGGAGCCATATCAGGCGAATACGGTGCTTGCGGAATGATATTAACAGTATTTTTGTTCAAATAATCGCGAACAAGACGTGATGTGTGAGCTGGTGCAATATCGTGATGCAAGAACCATGACTTGTTGTCCCACAATTCCTTCCTTTTAAGACGAATGTTCTCGCGCAAACGCTTTAAAACGTCTAAATAATATTCAGCGTTAACCGATCGGCCTTGCGGAAGGAACTCCGAGTGCACCACACCTTCGTCATCGAAAAAAAACAGTCAGCATAACCTTAATTTTTGAGCGACTTTGGCGTGGTTTTTTGGGTTGATGTACGGCCCTCTTTGAACGATTTGTACCACTGAAAAACACGTGCACGCGATAGAGCAGAGTCCTCATTGGTTGTCTGTAACATTTTTAAGGCGTCTAAAGCCGAAATTTTGTTGGAATAAAAAAAATTTCAAACAAATTCTTTGTTCAACTTGAATTTCCGTCGTTAAATTCGAAAAACACACTCCAGATAAGCTTATAACAGTCCTGCCATCCAACAAAAAATTTATTTTTGCCATATGTCATCCGCGGAGCGTTTTATTGAAAAAGTCTCGTTCATATTTGAGCAGAAATAAATACAAGCCTCTTTTGTCTTGCGACGGAATTAGCTTCTTCTTACATTATTGAACAACCTTTGAGGTTTGCTTCCCGTTCTCCAAGGCCTTCAGTGCAGCCTGATTGCCACTGAAAACTCCAATCTGTTTCCCGTTCCATCTCTTCTCGATTATCCAATCGGCTACTTTCAGTATGGCAAAAATTTCCGTTTGGAAAACAGTTGACATTTCACCCATAGTATAGTAATACTTGTTACCATCGTTTAAGTACTATCCGGATCCAGACCCTATATTATTCTTATTTTCTATCTGACATCTTTACTCTTCCAGTTTGACATGTCTCATCTGCTGAATTTGACTTCATTTTCAATATAACAAAAAAATTAAAAAATTGTCCACATCTATGATATTTTTCTCATTTCGATTTGGATCGATCCAACAACATTTCAGTTTTATTTTCGATCTGGAATCTCTACTTTATTCAGCAATTAATAACTTTTTCCAAAGTAATTAATATTGATTTAGTTTTGGAGAATTTTTCTTAATCTGTATTTCTTATTTGGATTTGGATCGGTCCAAAAATATTTTTTTTTTCATTTCCAATCTGGCATCTCTACTTTGCTTATGAATAAGTAATTTTTTTTCAAACCAAATTAACTTGATTTAGTTTTCGACAATTTAGATAAGAATCGATCCATTTTTTTGTTTTCAATATAGCACCTCTACTTTGCTTCAATGAATAATTTTTTGCAAAACAACTTGAATCGATTTAGTTTCAGAAATTTTTTGCACATCTATTTTTCTTATTTCGATTTGAATCGATCCAAAGCCATTTTTTTTGGTTCAATCTGGCATCTCTACTCTGGTTAGCAATGAATAAACTTTTTGCACACCTGAAATGGGTTTAGGTTTAGAAAATTTTTCCACATCTGTTTTCCTTGTTTCAATTTGGATCGATCCAAAATATTAGTATTTATTTTCGATGTGGTATTTGCACTCTGCTTAGTTGTGCGGAACTGTTTGCAAAGCAACGAAAACGATTTGTTTTTAGAAAACTTGCCCACATCTGTTATTCTTATTTCGTTTTGAATCGATCTAAATCTACTTTGCTTCAATGAATAATTTTTTGCAAAACAACTTGAATCGATTTAGTTTCGGAAATTTTTTGCACATCCATTTTTCTTATTTCGATTTGAATCGATCTAAAGCAATTTTTTTGTTTTGAATCTGGCATCTCTACTCTGGTTAGCAATGAATAATTTTTTGCACAACTGAAATGGTTTAGGCTTAGAAAAATTTTCCACATCTGTTTTCCTTGTTTCAATTTAGATCGATCCAAAATATTAGTATTTCTTTTCGATGTGGTATTTGCACTCTGCTTAGTTGTGCGGAACTGTTTGCAAAGCAACGATAACGATTTGTTTTTAGAAAACTTGCCCACATCTGTTATTCTTATTTCGTTTTGAATCGATCTAAATCTACTTTGCGTGAATGAAAAATTTTTTTACAAATTTATATTGATTTTTTTTTTCTACACTTTAAAAATTATTTTATTTACTTTCATTCTGGCATCTCCGCTCTGCTTAATTCTGCATAATTTTTTGCAAAGCAAAGGAGATCGATTTATTTTTATAACATTTTTCCGCCTCTATTTCTATTTGCCTTATTTCGATTTGTATCGATCCAAAACAATCGATTCAATCTGGCATCTTTATTCTGTTTATTGATGAATAATTTTTTGCGAAGACACTGACATTGACTTATTATTGGAAAATTTAGGTAATAATGTTTACGAATATAATTTCTTTTATTTTCGATCTGGCAACCCTACTCCGCGTGTTTATGCATAATTTTTTGCAAAGCTACGGTTCTTGAATTGGTTTTAAAAACTTTATGTAAGAACCGATGCAAAATATTTTTTTTTCGATCTGGCATCTCCGTTCCGATGAGTAGATGGCTATGTTTCACAAACGAAGAAGTAATTTTTTGCAAATCGTCACAACACATCACTTTTCCTCTATTATCACGCATTCCCCATTCTGTTTTAGTCCGCACTTCAAAATCGAAGCTCCAACTCAACTCAAACAATGTTGACAGTGCACGAGGCCAAGTTTTTGGTATTTTCTCCAATTCCGCACTAAATGAGAAAATCGATGAATAGTTTACAGTCCATCCAACGCGGTTCCTCGCCCGTCAACTTCCACGCTTCGCCACTCCAAATTGGCAAATGTCAACATACACGGCAACTCCATTGACTGCGCAAAATTATTGAAGTATTTCAGCGAAGTGTAGCCAACGTTTCGACATTGAATGCTTAAAATACTTCTCACTTAAATTGTGTGTATGTATGTAAGTGCGTCTGTGACTGTGGGCGTAATAGCGAGTGCACTGCTTGTTCCTGTCGCGCACAAAATTCAAAGCAACACGACCAAACAAGTCAAGCACACGCACACACACACATGCGCACGTACCAGTAAACAAAATTCGATGAATGAAAATTTCGTCTGGCTTGTTAAAACAAGCCGCGGCGGGCAAATCAGTGTCTGGAAATGTAGGTTCAATCATATCGTTTTTAATGTTTTAAAGTTTAAAAATACTAAAGATGTAATTCGTGTACCTAATACAGGTACATTTTGAGTAAAGCGGAAACCGAAGTCCTGTAAATTCTAAAATTGTAAGTGCCTATAAAGAGCACTTATTTTTTATTTTTATTTTTTACTATTTGAGAGTTAGTGTTCCTATATGTAAACTTAAGCTAAACGTAAGCGAACGATACACTTTTGACGATAAACAATTTTTTACCTTTAGCGGTACAAAAACACTTCAAGTCGCGCTATGTCTACTCCCCCAGAACTAGAAAACAATTCCAATTTGTGAGTTTCATTTGCCATCACTGTTATGTATGTTACAAAAATTGTGTGTGTGTGTGTACATTAGGGGTGTGGAATATTTCGCCTCGTGAATGACTGACAACGAAGCGTAAAAGAGGTTTTGAATAGCGGCCGTTGGGGTAACGGTTTGATACCTACGCTTATTATTGTTGATTTTGGTGTTGCCTTTTTTGTTACTTTTGTTGTTGTGTCACGCATTCTTCTGTGCTCACTGCACGTCTGCCGGTTAGCAGTTGAGTAGGAACCCAACGCAATAGCGCGTAAAACCAAATTTTACAGCTGTAGACTTGCTCGACTTCACACGAAGTACCGATGGCTGTGTTACCATGACAGTTTTGTTGTTATGGTTCATGTTAATATACTATCTCGTTTCAATAACTCGGTGTGAGTAAATGATAACCACATACACACATAGGTGCATACAAATTTGCAACTCACTTTGACATGAGTGTTGTTGGGGGTTATTGGTTGTTTTTTAATGCAACTATATTAGAAAGCGTGCATATTTTTGTTGCTTTTATTGTTGGTATGTCTATTTCAGTATGCATTCATTACTGTAGTCTTTCGCTCATTTTCACTACTCAAGGTGAATAGGAATTTACTGTCGTTCTCTCCATCTAACAGTTACGAGAATGGGTACTCATTCAAGAATGAGGAGTGGGTTCTCATTCACGTCGTAGAATTTATGCGTTTATTTAATTTTTTAATAAAAAAACAAAAAATTCTTACTTACTATTGACTTAGTTTATATTAGCACCATTTTATTAACATATTAATTAACAAAATCATAAATAAAACTAAAGTACAACTTAGTCAAAACAATTGCAAATATATGTAAAGGTTGATTTTTTAAGAGCTTTAGGAAAAAAAAAACACACGTAAAATTCAGAAAAATGCATGAATTTTTTATCTAAATCGATAATACAGTCCATGTAATTTAATGTTTGAAGATTATTTCATGCAAATGTTGACCGCGACTGCGCTCCAAATGGTCCATCCACTTAGTCCAATTTTGGCATATTTCTTCCAATGTTTCGGCCGGTATCTCACATATAAATGCTTTAATGTTTCCTTCCAATGCGTTAATTGAAGCAGGCTTATCTGAATAGACGTGAGCTTTAACATAGCCCCACAAAAAATAATCTAAAGGCGTTATATCGCACGATCTGGGTGGCCAATTGACAGGTCCCGAACGTGAAATAAAATGTTCACCGAACTCGCCTCTCAACAAGTCTATTGTCAGGCGTGCTGTGTGGAATGTGGCACCGTCTTGCTGAAACCACATGTCATGCAAGTCAAGCTCTTGCATTTTGGGCAAAAAAAAAGTTGGATATCATTTCACGGTAGCACTCACCATTCACAGTTATGTTACGATTCGCAGCATCTTTGAAGAAGTACGGTCCAATGATACCTCCAGCCCATAAGCCGCACCAAACTGTGACCTTTTCGAGATACATTGGTAACTCTTGCAATTCTTCTGGCTGATCTTCACTCCAAAATCGACAGTTCTGCTTATTTACGTACCCATTGATCCAAAAATGAGCTTCGTCGCTGAACACAATTTTAAAATAAAAAAATGGATCTTAAACTTTCTTAACAGAACACGCATTTTTATAATAAAAATTCAATGATTTGCAAGCGTTGTTCGTTTATAAGACGATTCATGGTTAAATTAAATAGCAAACTGAAGATGTTTGACAGTGAAACAAAACCCGAAACGTGCGTCAGCTGTTTAAACCAACTGTTTAAAAACACAATAGCTAAAAAATCACCCTTTATATGATAGAAAGCCACCTTCGTCCAAAAAACAGTTTACATTGGTGCACAAGACCGGCAACAAAAAAAAAGGAGCCACTTCAAACTTGCACTTTATTATACAAAAATTTAAAGAGCTATAAAACTACATACCTGAAATATTTCTAAAAAATCTGATTGAAAAGTGTGGAATATTAATTGAAATTCTTAGAATTTTTTTTTCAAATTTACGTAAAGTTCTACATAATCGGGTTGTTTTACTCATCTTTATTCGCTTTTTTCTTTACTTTCCTTAAAATTTTTTTTCCTGAATTTTCTATTGTTTTTTTTTGTTTTTGATTATTTTTCTGTTCATCCCCCTCGCTATTCCAAATTTTGCAAGCACCACCCATTACGTACGTTGCCACCTAGTGATATTGTGCTCAAGCTTTTAACATATATTATATTTTTCGCCATATTTGTTGCTTCCAATACAATTGTTGTCGAACAAAGTCATTCTCCATTCCTATAGTTGCATAAATATTTTTCGATTATTATGTGCAAATATAAAACACAATTACTTGCGCTTCACCTTGTCCACCCACCAACGCAATGCAGCGCAATGGCTCGCAACAAAACCAAATGGCGCGCATACGCCATGTCGACCAGCCAGCAGGCAACCATCATTTATTGGTGCGCACTCTGACAACCATTGCAACCGCAAATCGGAATGCAATCAGCAGTGACGCTGCTTGTGGAAAAGCACAGCAATCACTGTCCCTCTTGAAGGCAACCCCCTTCCCGCAATTGCCACCAATTCAATACCTCAGATAGTGTATCGCCAAACCCCCGGGTTGGCGTCAAGTGGTTTGTTGGCGTGCATTGTTGTAGCTGGTAGCAGCTTTTACTGGTGGCTTTAAGTTGTAGCTGCAACGCTGTTTTGTGCTGTATGTATTGTTGTTGATTTCATTACCTCATTGCTGTTGTTGCTTATTGGCGTTGGCACGACAGCCTTAAATGCTAATGCGGTGCTGCAGAATGCCACAACCACGATCATCGTTACTTGTTGCATGTAGTTGCATTAATATTACCGTTACGCGCTTTGTTGCGCTGCTACATTGCATTGGTCTCGTGTTTTTGTTACTGCCGCTTCAATCGTTTCAATTGCCATAATTTCAATGATGATGCCCCAGTGGTTCACCGATTGGTGGTCACTTGATTGAGACAACCCCAATTCACTTATACACATGCATTTGGCGCAGCTTTCACTATCCCACCCAGCTTGTTGGTATTTAATGTTGATGTTGCTACTAATGCTATTGTTGTTGTTTTGCTTTCACCATTAACTCCACGCAGCAGACTCCACTTCGCATTTTCTTGTCAACATCGAATATTGAATTGCTTGGTCAATGTTTGCGTTGACTTGCCTTGTTCTGCACATCAAATGCACGCTGCCGCACGCCACCAAAGACATTTGACCCCACTTTATGGCTGCATTTGCTTCACAACAGTGTTTTCACTTCAGTGAAATTCACCAAATTTGACCGTAGACTTCTGCAACTTCCCTCTGCCATATCGAATGCTAAACAAGCCTCGAACCAGATTTGCCGAAATTAAGTCGCAGGTATTACTTTAACTCACAATGGTGAAGAAAAATGAGGGTTACTAAAAAGTTTGCATGTAGGTATATACCTATGAAATGAGACATTTTTTCATTTCAAACGTTTATTAACAAAAAATGGTTACAAATTTAATCTTCAAAATAATAGCCATCGCTAGCTACACATTTTTATCATCTCTCAGGCAATTTGTGGATGCCGCGCCCTAAAAATTGGCCGTCTTTGGCCGCAAACCAATCATCGAGCCATTTTTTGGTTTCTTTGTGAGAATTGAAGAGCTGCTCGGAAAGTGCGAGGCCCATCGATGCAAAAAAATGATCGGAATCGGAAGGCGCCAAGTCTGGTGAGTAAGCCGCAGGCACCAGCGCTTCCCAATCGTACGTCTCCACCAATTCGCGGGTCGCTCTTGTTCGATGTGGCGCTGATCGCAGAAAACCCACAGCATTGCCCTGCGGCCGAAGCGATTTGGTTTGGCCATTGTTTTTGGCTTGTGGCCGGGCGAACGTATGGTCCGATCGTTTACGCTTGGGATTGGAGATCACCCGTAACGATTCGATGCAAAAAGACTTTTGAATCGAGAGAGCAGCATTTTACAAGTGGGTTTTCGATGTCCGCAAATCGTAGTTTGAAGGCACGAAATTCGAAATTTTTAAGAGCGACAAAAATGCATTGTTGTATGAAACGCAACAACCAATGAACTGAATATTGTTGACAGATGACAGACGAAAAAAATAAGACATTTGGGAAGGTTTAAAAATATTCCTAGCGACATCTATGGACCAATAGCTGATTTAATACCTGCCTTATTTTTTGCATGGGAATTTCTGAAAATTTTGTATGCAATATATATGTAAAAATTTTCAAAAGTTTCGAGAGTATAAAATCAACCTCTTTTATAGATTTTCGGAAAGCGTTCGATAGTGCCGAAAGAGGTAAAATTGTTACGTGCTACGTATGCAAGAAATATCGAAAAAATTGGCTTCGCTAGTAGGTCACACCCTCGCTAAGACCTATTCCGAAATGCTCTTACAAGGCAAGTCGTCTCGTTCAGTCAGAGTTGAAACAGGAGTAAAGCAGGTAGACGCGTTATCTACGCTTGCATTCAAGCTGATCCTAGACTCTGTAATTTAAGATGTGGATCTTTCAGCGACATTATTCACCAAAACTTCCCAACAAACTTTGCTGATGACCTAGACATCCTCGCGAAAAATATGAATGTTCTAAAAGCAGTGTTCCAAAAACTCCAAGTTGAAGCAAAATTCTTTGGATTAAAGATGAATGAAAGCAACAGGAAATAACTCGCAAGACTAAAAGTGTCAGATCTTAAAATTGGTTATCATAAATTGGAAAGCGTGGATCAAATTAAATATCAATTGCTGCTTCCCGATAGAATGGATGGCAAACATTAAACTGATAGAAAGCAAGCTCTTGAGCAGCAGAACCAAAATTAATATATATAAAACACCGACTCGACCAGTGTAAACATATGGATGTGAAACGTGGACGCTGAAAGGAGATACAATTACACAATTAAGCATATTGGAAAGAAGAATACTTGGTTCAGTAAGAGAAGAAAATTGCCTCTATAGCATCAGATATCAAAAAAATGTAAAAGAATTGCTACAAAAACTTCGTGCGGTTTGTTAACTCGCAGCGCATTCGATGGTTGGGATACGTTTTCGTTTTTCGCAAAGTTTTGGATGCACGCATATTTGCTGAAAAGCGAAGAGAGCGACCACGGAAAAGATCGTTAGATGAAGTGGAGGATGATCTAAGAAACATAGAAGCGACCAACTACCGTGATATGGGTACGGGCCGAGATGCATGAAGAAAAATTGGGAGGGAACTGAGGCTCACACCGAGCTGTAATCTTATACATGATGATGGTGATAAATAGTAAATGCATATTAAAAAAGAGGATGTCTGTAAAGTCGGTTTACTGACGAAAGTTTAACGTGATAACGTCATAAGAAAATACTGATTGAATGGTTGCATTTTTCAAAAGAAAATTTTAATTTTATTTGTTTGATAGATATTTTGTATGGATATAGAGAATGAGTTAACATGAACATAACATAATATACTTTAACATAATATACTTTAACATAATATACTTTAACATAACATAACATAACAAAACATAACAAAACCTAACATAACATAACATAACATAACATAACATAACATAACATAACATAACATAACATAACATAACATAACATAACATAACATAACATAACATAACATAACATAACATAACATAACATAACATAACATAACATAACATAACATAACATAACATAACATAACATAACATAACATAACATAACATAACATAACATAACATAACATAACATAACATAACATAACATAACATAACATAACATAACATAACATAACATAACATAACATAACATAACATAACATAACATAACATAACATAACATAACATAACATAACATAACATAACATAACATAACATAACATAACATAACATAACATAACATAACATAACATAACATAACATAACATAACATAACATAACATAACATAACATAACATAACATAACATAACATAACATAACATAACATAACATAACATAACATAACATAACATAACATGCTGTTCAAACAAGGTAACGACGCATGAGCAAGATAACGACGCATTTTTTGGTGCGTGCAGCCGGCTACATAGAATTATAAGACGTTATCACGTCAAAAAATAATAATAACATTAAAACAACAGGTATTATTAACAAACTTGATTTTATTTTAAATTCTTCAAGTAAATCAAATTAATAATAATCAATAAGAAGGCATATGCAAATACAAATACGTGAATTTATATATGTACATATGCGCATATACATACATATATACGCTCACTTAAGTAGGAGAGAGCAAGATGTCGAACGTTGCCGTTCGTTTGCTTTGTTTGCTTTGTCGTTCGTTCCGTTCATTCAAGGTAACGGCAATGAGCAAGGTAACGACACATGAGCAAGGTAACGGCAATGAGCAAGGTAACAACACATTTTTTCGTGCGTGCAGCCTGTTAAATCGAATTATAAGACGTTATCAGGTCAAAATTATTTAGCGAAATTCACTCCATTGCAAAATCATAAAACTACTGACTGATTGACAAGTTTTGAATATTTATGAATTTGTGTTTAAATTTTAAACTATTTTTTTATAAAAATTTATTTTATTTGTTAAAAAATTCCATATAAATCCTGGTAGATTTTGTATATAATTTATAAAAATCCAACAAATTTTCATCAAAGTTTCAAAATTTTTAAACTAATTGTTTTTTTTTGTTAATTAGGCTTGCAGTTTTATAGCCCATTCAATTTTAATATAATAAAATGCAATTTTAAGGTAACCCACAATTCTAGTCAATTTTTGATTTCATTTTCTCTGCATGCAAATATGTCGAATTTTTATGACTCTGCACAATGTTTAAATCTTGGATTAACATGAGGTCGTCATCTAAAGACTGCAACTTCACGAGAAATGGTTCAAAAAGTGAAGAAACGACTTGAGTGAAATCTCCGACGAAATGTCAATCAAATGGCAAAAGAACTGAAAATATTTGACCGTAGCATCCGCCACCTACTGAAAAAGCGCAAGATCTCATACCAAAGCAGCACCAAGTCAAATTTGTGAGAGCGTAGGAGTTGCTTCACTTGGCCGAAAGCGGTAAATTTCCGAACATTTCTGATGAGATAGAGTTTATTTTGGCTGAGAATTTGAGTCACCGATTGGCCACCAGGAGGCAGCACCCACCACAGGTAAGGGTTTGGGCCGCTGTAACCGCAGATGGGCGCTCTCCAATCGTTTTCATCGATCCTCGCGACAAAGTAAATGCGAACTATTATCGGGTAAGAATTCTGGAGGTAACTTTGAAGCTGTGGGCAGACAAACATTTCGGTGGCAGACCATGGATGTTTCAACAGAACTCGGCGGCACCATCTCATAAAGCTCGAGTGAGCTAAAAATGGCTAAAAAACAACGTTCCGAACTTCATAACGGCCACACAATGGCTCTCAAATTCACCAGACGCGAATCCGATGGACTATTCTCTTTGGGCTATTTTGAAGAGCAAGGACCGAGCTAAAACATTCACCAGTCTTGAGGCGCTGAAAAAAGCCATTGTCCGCGAGTGAGCCAAAATAACTGCAAGTCACATTCGGGCAGCTTGTGATTCGTTACTAGACCATCTCAAGGCCACAGTCAAGGCAAAAGGTGGTCATATAGAGCAAAAGTAAATTTTGTATTATTTTCGCACATCTCTTACTTTGAATTGAACAAAAGTAATTTTCCAATCTAAATTTATGACGTTTTTAATTGGTTACACACCGAGCGCCGGACCCTGTATTATAAAAAATAATGTAATAGTGTAAATTATTTGTTTCTTTGGTTGTGTGGTATGTGATGCCGTAATCACTGTATTTTTTTTAAATAATTGCCTGTTTATTGTTTATTTTATTTTATTATTTGAGCCTTTCCAAATGTTCGGTTCGGTTGTTCTCTAATTATTTTTATTATCAATACTTATCTAAACTTTATATAAAAACATTTGTGTTTTTAAATAATAGTAAATAATAAATGCAGTTTTTGTTTTAATTTAAAGGCGACTATTTAGATTTAGTAAATTTGACAACTGGTGCGATGAGGCGTATATTTGGCCGGTGTTTATTGCTTTTATAATTAAATGGATGCCATTGCAAACCGAAATGTACAAACTTTTGGTATTTCAAAGCTTTCAAAATATTTGCAATGCGTACACAAATCCAAGTAAATATTTGTTTGCAAGGAATTTTTAAATTGAAATAGCCTCTAACAGGAACGCCAGCAGTAAAGCAAATCAATGCATTTATTTTGATTGTTTTTTGGCGTCAAAGACAAAGCGAAAATAGGCGCCACAATGGAGCCACATGAATGTCATATACGTGTGTATGTATATGTGCGCATTTGTACGAATATGCAAAAAACTGTGCTGAATACACACACCAATGCATGCATACGAATTAACACCGCGAACATAGGGCTGTCAGATATGTCTGTGGCTAAACTGGGGCACTTTGTGGAAACTGATTCAGGCACCGAAAAATGCCAAGCCCATATCCAGAGCGTAAAAAGTGGAAAAATTAGTGGCAGATGCGACAGTGAAAATTAGGAATTGCAGATTGAAAAACACTGCGCAAGTAAGAAAGTTCCGCAAGTGGCCAAGTTGAGATAAATAACTTGACCTAAAAGAGGTGAATTCTTCAACACCAGATTGAGGAAAAGAAATCAAGAGATGTAGCTTTGTCTGTAAGCTTGTTTGGTATCAAACTACTTATTCGTATTCTTCTTGATTGGCGCAATTTTGGACCGAGTTTGGCAAAGCGCGCCATCGCTTCGCTCTCGTGATAATTGGAGCCAATTGGACACACCCAGTGAAGCCAAGTCCTTCTCCACCGGATCTTTTCAACGCAGAGAAGGTTTTCCTGTTGATCTGCTATCAGACTACTGCCTATTCCCTTATACAGAGTGGTCCGTCTAACAATTGAAATTTAATTAAATTCAGTTATAAAAAAGACACGCAAGTAGATTGTTTAGAGACTCTATAGTAGTCTACTCAGTCAACCCAAGTTTGTGGTACATTTTCGCGAGTTTCGGCATTTATTAAAATCAAAGGCGCTTCATTTTGATATTTCAGCTCTTAACTTTTTCTTGTTGGTGGGCTTAGCATTTAACCACATAGCACAAAAATAGTCCAAGTTTTTCAATATCAAAGTTTCAGTTCTTTCGGCTGGTTAATAGACTTTCGAAGACAGCGCTCAAAAGATCAAATGTAAATCTGGCTATGTGACTCATAGTGCCGTCCTGTTGGAACTGAATGTACCATATGTAGCTCTCTTCACTTTGGGGAAGCAAAAACTCGGTTGACATGAAAAATAGTCTAATGGCCCGGGCCGACTAAAATATACTCCAGATAGTCATTCCTTTTAAATGCATTGGCTTCTCCCTGAAGACGTACAAATTTTCTAATCTCCAAAAGCGAAAATTCTATTTGATAGCACAGTTTCATTGGAAAAGATGATTTTTTGGTAATAATCTGATCTTCAAGCGTTTGTCTGTACAATGAGCGAACTTTATTCGAATAAAACCAACAGATTTTCAAAATGTCTAACCATAAACTTAGTTTCGGGCTTTTTGAAACTTCGCGGATGTTACTTTAGCTGCCGAGATCCCAAAACTGTATAGCTAAAGTTCGAAACAATAGATGGACTACTCTGCCTAGAAACAGAATAGCGCGCACGTCTTGAAAGGTGTTCAGACTATACTTTCCTTCCACCGTACAAATTTCGTACCTGCCCATGAAAAACTGATAGTTTTTATTTTTTGTACAGCTGAGGATAGATTTGGGTTGTCACGGCACCTGAATGACTTTGATGAAATCAATCAGTGCGGGAGGTGGAAATGCATTTCTTTACGAATAGAACAGAAAATAGAATAGAATAGAATAGAATAGAATAGAATAGAATAGAATAGAATAGAATAGAATAGAATATAATAGAATAGAATAGAATAGAATAGAATAGAATAGAATAGAATAGAATAGAATAGAATAGAATAGAATAGAATAGAATAGAATAGAATAGAATAGAATAGAATAGAATAGAATAGAATAGAATAGAATAGAATAGAATAGAATAGAATAGAATAGAATAGAATAGAATAGAATAGAATAGAATAGAATAGAATAGAATAGAATAGAATAGAATAGAATAGAATAGAATAGAATAGAATAGAATAGAATAGAATAGAATAGAATAGAATAGAATAGAATAGAATAGAATAGAATAGAATAGAATAGAATAGAATAGAATAGAATAGAATAGAATAGAATAGAATAGAATAGAATAGAATAGAATAGAATAGAATAGAATAGAATAGAATAGAATAGAAGAGATTAAAATAGTTTTTTATTTATGTTGAAAGCTGCTCAATGCTTACAGACTAAAAATAGACAAATATAAACTATGCGGCAATTGCCATACAGGTCGCCTTTCCTCACTGAATCCAGTCATCTACGCAGGAACGGCAATTAGTCTCACAACGTATGGTCTGAGCTACGTTAAGAGATTCTATGTTTTCGTGGGGTTATATTGAAGCGAATGGCACTGGACTAGAACCCGCAAGGAAGCAGTGGTGCCGGTCGGCCTCGCCGCTATTGCGCGAAGTAGCAGTTGCCGACATCACATTGGACCCCACAAAACAACAGCCCAGAACCGTATACGATGGTTGAATCTTATCGAGGCCCCATGCTCCCGGGCGTAGTGAACAAGGATATTAAACCAACAAAAAAAGAAAAAAAAAATATTCAAACAAAAATAGTGTAGTCCACAGTGCAGTAAGCTGATCGAAAATTTGTGAACAACCGAAGAACGCAAGGCCGATGGTGTTCAGGCAAAGTTGGCAGTAAAGGGCAAGGGCAAACTATGAACTCAGACTGAGTGACACTGCATTATTTTTTTTGTTACGCACATCATTCTTTTGATTTTTTGGCTTCATTCTTATTCTTGTTCGTTGATGCTGTTGTCGCGTAAGTGCTTTTGGTCAGGTTCTTTCTATTAGATCTATTTTAACTATATACCTTCTACTCAAATATGAACGAGACGTTATCAATAAAACGGTCCGCGGATGACATATGGCAAAAATAAATTTTTTGTTTTTTGGTAGGACTGTTATAAGCTTACATGGCAAATTTCAGCGTGATATGTCACATAGTTTGTTTTCTGTGCTACTGTAAACAAGTCAAGCTCGAGTGTGTTCTTCGAATTCTCTTTTATGACTTCAATTGTCCCAAAATGTTTTCCACGGAGCGGCAACTTGAGCTTGGGAAACAGGAAAAAGTCACATGGAGCCATATCAGGCGAATACGGTGCTTGCGGAACGATATTAACATTATTTTTGTTCAAATAATCGCGAACAAGACGTGATGTGTGAGCTGGTGCATTATCGAGATGCAAGAACCATGACTTGTACCAGTATTCAGAAATCTAATTTTCTCGGGTTTACATACACAAACTCATTTTTAATGCATCAAATTTATTTTTATATTTAAATTAAAGCTTAGCTCAGCAGGTAATGACTGAAGTAGTTTTTCAGCAGTAAATAAAAAGTGACAGGAGATTCGTATATTTTATAAAAATAAATAAATACTTGGCGCGCCCAATAGTGTTTAGCTGAGCTCCTCCTCCTATTTGTGGTGTGCTTCTTGCGTTTGTGGCGTTGTTTCACAAAGGGAGGGGCATACAACTGTAAGCCGACTCCGAACGGCAAATGATTTTTTTTATGAGATGGTTTTCCATGGTAGAAATTCACTCGGAGGTTTGCCGGTGCCTGCCGAGGGGCGACCGCTATTAGAAAATACTTATTATTCATTTTAGTGTTTCATGGCGGCGCAACCGAGCAAAAATATTTCCGAATACTTTTGTGTGTCACTGTATTTATATATTATATAATAGAAACTTTCATTCACTTAAATTATACAACCAACCTCTGTGGTTGTGTGCAACTCCAATCTGTAGTTTTACTTGCTTTGAGCTAAGCTGTGAGGTAGTGGAATGGCAATTTAGATATGAATAGAAAGTCTATTCGTGCAACCACATGAGCGTGAATCAGAAAAGCTAAATGGACAAATGCGTCGCGCCATTCAAACAATTTGCCACTCTATCAAATGCGCTGTCACTGGTCGAAACAACTTCACATCAATTTTGCGTAGGCATTTTGCATCGACCATGGCAAATTCTGTCTCATATTTCACGATATTTCTTTATACGCATGACTGCCAGTGTGTGTGTGTGTGTGTCTATCCTTGACTGACTACTCACTACTCAGTGCTCGCTCACAGCTCACTATCAACATGCTGGGTGTCGTAGGCAGTAGAGCTTTTAACCTTAACACAATACATACATACAAACAATCAAGTGGTGTATGATATTGGACTTTACATACATATGTAAGTATGAGTATGCATTTGTTTTTGCGTTTGTAGGTATAAATGTACGCACTCGCGTGAACTCTATTTTAATTTAGCGAATTCCATTGCAGTGGCAATTACACAGCAGCCAAAAACCTTTGAATTAACTGGCTCGTTTGAGTTTTGATTGCAATATTCACGCCCATGTATGTATACGCATAGCACAAATACAGTAGCTGAATGTGCAGGCATGTAAATTACGCTGAACTGAACGCTGTTGGTCGAAGGTGAAAAAAGAGTAAATGTTTTTTTTTCGTGCTTTAAATGAATTATTTTTTTTTACTTGACCCTCAACCAACCTCCGACGCCACATGCATAACAGCAACGCTAGCGCACCTCTTTGCCATCGCGCTGAAAATACTTTTACGAAAAATTCATTTCATTTACTTCAGTTTATTTCATTTAATGCCACACACTGCGCAAAGTTATTTTGCGGATGCGCTCTCTGTCGGCTTCTTTTTATAATTTGCTCTTGTTATTGTTAACAAATTTTGTTTATTTATTTGAGTATTGTACATACCTACACTCGTGTAGGGATGTTCATTCGCAGGCGGTGCCAGAAACTGGTTAAAGGGGCGGCTTACTCAAATTGTTTTTCATGAACTTACTAAATGTAAGCGTTTATGTTAAGGGACCAAAGCGCAAATCTGTAATTTCATAAAAAAATTGGTATATTATATTATAATAATTTATTAAAAAATAGACATAATATGGCAGCATGCGTATAGAGACAAGTAATTTAATTTTAAGAATAAACAAGCTTACAAAATTTTTTTTCTGGTGTTGCCACATAATCTTTAGCACTATAGCAATTTGTCGTATAATTTCTTTTGAATAATAAAATATGGATATGAAAAGTATTTAAAAAAAATTAAAAAAAAAATATGTGGTGCTGCCACTTTTTTTGCAATAATGTCTATGACAAATCTCCTTTGACTACTAAAATATGGGTATGGAGATGAAAAGTAAAGGGTTTTTCAATTGGCGCGAGTCGATTATGGCACCCTGTGGCACCCATTTTGTTTTGGTGACATCTGTCAAATCTTTTGTTTATTATTCAGTTGTTTATGCCAAATCATCATGGCAAGTCACACGATTGAACAGCACGTTCAAATGATAAAACTTTATTATCAAAATGAGTGTTCATTAACGCAAACGTTGCGCGCCTTGCGCCCATTTTTCGGTAGACATGGTGGCCCTTCCAATTTCTTATGGCCCATATTGAACCATATGGACCTGGACGACATGTGATTCCAGCAGGACGGCACTACGTGCCACACAGCAAACGCCATTTTATTCCATTTCAACATGTACCCGCCCTTATTGAAAAACCATTTATTTAAAAAAAGTTTTAATAAAAGAATATGTTTTCTGGTGTTGCCACTTAATTTTTGTTTTTGGGAATAGTAACTATGACAAATCTCCTTTAAGTACTAAAATATAGGTATGGGGATGAAAAGCATTTCAACGAGTTTTAATAAAAAAATATTTCTCTGACGTTGCCACTTGATTTTTTTTTGGGGGATAGTAACTATGACAAATCTCCTTTAAATACTAAAATATGGATATGGAGATGAAGAGTATACAAAAAAAAGTGTTAAAAAAATTATGTGTTGCTGCCACTTTTTTTTGCAATAGTGTCTATGACCAATCCCCTTTGAGTACTAAAATATGGGTATGGAGATGAAAAGTATTTTAAAAAGTTTTAATAAAAAAATATTTCTCTGGTGTTGCCACTTGATTTTTTTTTTTGGGCAATAGTAACTATGACAAATCTCCTTTAAATACTAAAATATGAATATGGACATGAAGAGTATACAAAAAAAAGTGTTAAAAAAATTATGTGGTGCTGCCACTTTTTTTGCAATAGTGTCTATGACCAATCTCCTTTGAGTACTAAAATATGGGTATGGAGATGAAAAGTATTTCAAAGAGTTTTAATAAAAAAATATTTCTCTGGTGTTGCCACTAGATTTTTGTTTTTGGGGAATAGTAACTATGACAAATCTCCTTTAAATACTTAAATATGGATATGGAGATGAAAAGTACTTCAAAAAGTTGTAATAAAAAACAAAATGTTTTGTGGTGTTGCCACTTGATTTTTTGTTTTGTTTTTAGTAGTAACTATGGCAAATCTCCTTTGAATACTAAAATATGGATATAGGATGCGAAGTATTTAAAAAAGCTTTAATAAAATAATATTTTTAAGGTGTTGCCACATGTTTTTACTACAACAACAAATGACGGCAAATCTTCTGTGAACAATAAAATATAGATATGGAGACCGGAAGTACTTAAAAAACCTTTATTAAAAAATATGTTTAGCTGGAGTTGCCAACTATTTTTACTTTTTTTATTTTTTTTTGTTTTGGATATTAAAAAAAAATACATTACCAGGACGGATTTATATTTTTGTAAATGGCGTCGATCTACACAACTACAGTATACAAACAGGCAAGACAGAAGGGCGTAGAGATAAAATAAAGATTTTTAACACCCAAATTAATTTATTTTTTAAATAAAATTAGATGATTAATTTCGCGCCACCTTGTATATCAATATAGGATGGGCCATGTAAAATTTGCTTTGAATCGGCTGTAAAAAAAAACTAGTCAACGTTTTTTCAAACTTTTTTTTTATTTTGAAGATTAAACATTGTCATTTATGAATGAAAAATAATATCGTTCAAATGACTGCCACGACTGGCTTTACAGTAGGCCATTCGATCAACTCTATTTTTAAGCATATTTTCGATTGTTTGGGCTCATGAATGGCAACTTCGATTTCATGTTTTAAAGCATCAATCGTCTCTGGATGGTTCGCATAGCATTTGTCCTTAACGGCTCCCCACAATAAATAGTCCAACGGGCTTAAATCACAGCTCCGAGGCGGCCAATTCATATCGGAATTTCGGCTGACTGCTCGGTTTTCAAAATCGGTAGCCAAAAGTTCGAGTGTAACTTTGGCAGTGTGACAAGTTGCATCGTCCTGTTGAAACCAAACGTCGTCCATGTAATCCTCTTCAATTTTTGAAAACAAAAACTCGTTGAGCATGTCACGGTAACGCTCGCCATTTACTGTAACCGCGGCTCCTCGCTCATTTTCGACACGATGATGCCGCCAGACCAAAACCGCACCAAACAGTGACTCGTTGTGGATGCATTTGCTTCTCTACAGTAAGGTGTGGATTTTCTGAGCCCCAAATCCGACAATTTTGCCCATTGACGTAGCCACCGATGTGAAAATCAGAAAAGAAGAAGAAGACTCACCACTTTGGAAATAGTGGACATGTCATTTGTGTTACCATCCTCAAAAAAATTGGTGGTTCAAAAAGCAAACGCTATATAGCCCAGCCTTTATTAACTAACTCATCGAGCGCGGATTTTTAGGCCTACATAAACGTAGATTTCGGCAAAGACTAATAGAAATAGCAGCACGCTATACGGTGGGAATTCATCGGAAACAGTAACGTAAAAGTAATTACTGAGAGCATTGATATAAAGACACCAAGGTTGAATCATCTGCCCAATATCTGTTCACCTCCTAGGTTTTATCAAAATATTGTGCGCATTGCGTGGATTTAAGTCCCCAAAAGCGCTCCTATGGATACGCCTCTGGGCACACATATATCCTGATGTCTGTTTATGTATGTATATATTTGTTCAATGTATATATATATATTTATAGATACATCCCTTTTCTGTTGGCACTCTACAAAGCGAAATTTAATTAGGAAATTCTTGCGAATTCACTATAAAGCCGCAGCTACTGCAACGCTTCGCAAACGACGCGCACCAAACACTCATTGGCAGATATTTTGTCTGCCTCACTTTCCCTTTTTACACTTACTCTCTCCCTCTCACTCTCTCTGTCTCTTTTAGGTTTTTTGAAGTCATTGCACGCTGCATCCTTTTTGCTGACTTTTTGCCATCGTCATCCTTGTATTGAGTTTACAAACTTTTACTACTTGGTCAGCATTGCATTCCGAGCGCTTGCAAGAGTGCGTGCTGAGAAGTCTTGTATATGTATGTGTGTATGTATAAGTAGTTGCAGCGGCCATAGTGCGGAGTGGGATGACGACTGATATAGTGGCAGTTGCCACAACGCATTCTGCGTTTTACTTTTTAGTTGGTGCATCTCCACGTTTGTCTAGTATAAACTATGTGCATTCCAACGAGCTGAGTTTCTTTACATATCTACATAGATATATAATTTTGTTTTAATGAACTCAATTCGCTGGCATTACGAGTAAAAAAGGAGTTTTCCTTTACGAATAAGAAGCGCAACTGTGCGGCTTGGAAGTGAACGTCGTGAATGCAATAAAATTCAGTAAATATTGACTAAATTTAGGTAGAATGCATTTACATAACTTTCACTGATAGTCACTTATTAAATTTCGTAATTTTCAGCGGAAGTTCTGCAGTGTTTTTAGCAGTTGTGTTCATTTGAATGTTAAAGCATTTAAGAACTTTTTTTCGATGTGCATATAGTTTATAACTTTTTTTTATCTCTCTGATAAGCCTAACTAGTCTTGAAGACCTATTCGACCTATTCCTTTTAATTTTATTTATTTGACTTCTTGAATTTTTTAACTTATGCTAGAAGTTCTATTATCGCACTTGGTTGATAAAACCAGAAAAAACAACTACTTCTTCTACTAAAGTTTATTTATTGTACTATATAGTAGATGGAATAGCGGACCGAAACGGTTAGCAAATGCCGACGACTTGGCTGGCATCATCTCAGGTAAGTGTCCTCAAAAGATGAGTGAACTACTCACAAGAACGCTTAAGGAGTGGACTGGGCTGGAAGTAAATCCAGACACGATGAACTTTGTACTCTTTACAAGGAAGTACAAGAATCTTAACTGGTCACTCCCGAGGAGTTGAGTTGACACCAAAAAACAGCAGCTAAATACCTAAGAGTTATTGTAGATAGTAAACTGTTATGGACGCCCATTGCAGAAGCTATGGGGACCTTTCAGAGAAGAAGACTGTTGAGCACTTTCTCTGTAAATATCCGGGCTTGGCAGCTAGTTGACTAAGGTCACTGGACGCTTCTTTCTTCGACAGCCTGGGGTAGTGCGCCAACCTAAACCCAATTAATATCCTTCGTTATATTAACAGCCCTAGTTGGCTGAAGATATCTGCCTGTTGGAGGTCTCATAATTGTATCAAACAGCACTTCAACCATTTCACCTAACTAAACTGTCATGGAGATTTAACCCATTAATGCTCACACATAAAACGGGTTAAGATAGGTGACTGAAATTTTCACCAAGTATTTGTGTTGATGTTAAACGGTTCATTTGCATTTTTCAAGAAAATATCTCAAAAGATGTGGGCGTGGCAAAGCGTATGATATATCATACATAAGCGTATTCGGAGAGCTACTTCTATGAAAATAAAACTTCAATATATACATAGCTTTTGAATTCAAATCAACATTTTATTTATAGAGTGGCATATTATATATTACATCTATACATTTTTAAATTTCTTAGTTATTTGATAAGTCAGTTACATGATATTTGTAAAAGCAGTTATCTGGGTGCAATCCGAAACTACCTTTCATGCATATAAGTTTCGTACACTTGCCACAAAATTTGCATCGGCGTTGAATTCTTGAGTTGTTTACGTAGTGCTTGACTCATCGTATGTTGTTTCGTTTTCTCGTTTCCTCTTTCGTGCTGAAACTGGACGAAGTTCTACTGGTTTTGAAAGAATGCTTACCAAAATAAGGCTCCATCGATTCGTCTACAGAAAATGAGGTTCCAAATGGTTTTCCAAGCTCTTTAAATTTTGTATTTAAATGATCCAGAATAGGCTGTGCTTTGAATGCTTTATTATTCACTACAATTTGCGTATTATTATTGAAATGAAGGTACCGATGTATTTTTTTGAATTTATTCCGGGCCATTGAACCTGCCACTAAATGGTTGTACACATCACTTTCTGTCTCCCAGTACATCCGAATAGCTGGTACCTAAAAATGCAACTAATAAATTTATCAGGTAATCAAGTCAAATTATAGTTGAGAATGGTTACTTTGTTGTACCCACCCCATATGTGTCCAATTCCTCAAGATTTAGGGTCACCGCTTCATATCCTCTGTTTACGGCGTATTTTATAGTCCGTACTTGTATATATTTCATAAAATTGTCATCAAAAATTAGTTAAAAAAGTTGTAATGGATTTAAATCGTTATTCAAAATATCTGCTATAATATCCGGAGTGTGAACGCGTATTTTGTGTTTGTGCCTTCTCTAGTTTTTAGTTCTATTTTGGTCCACTTTCGACGAATTGTGGGTTTTTTCTTTTTCCTTTGAGTGGAAGTCACTGACCGCGAGGTTTTTGAATTGATCACATCATTAAAACAACTGTACATTATCCACTTCTGAATTGGCAATTTTTATCGCGCATGGTCTTTTTAGAACCCCACGGCCCAAGTCGCCCAGTATACCTTCATCGTTCTCATCTGCATCATCGCAATCGGATAACTCTTGTTCTTCAGGTGGAAGTAAAGTCACATCGATTGAATTGGCATTTCTGATGTCGTCTATAATGTCTGCATTATCGTCCTCATTCAGATCTTCGAGCCATCCAATTATCTCCTCAGTTGTTGCTTGTCTATAAAAAGGCATCGTATATGAATGCCCGTAAAGCCAAACTGGGGTAGCGTTTACGTATGATAAAACATACGCAATGATTTACAAAAAGCTAAAACACAGTTTGGGGCGAATTTTTCACTGCATTTTATATGTATTCGATGCTTCATGGTTTCAACTTTGAGTTAATGCTCGTATTTATGTATATAATACTGTTGCTTGGTTTTTTTTAAGATATAAAACTCACCTCCTTGGCATTATTCACTTTTCCGAAAAACACTACATGAATTGGCGCGAAAAATGTTAATAAAAGAGCTTTAAATGACAACTAAAAAGCTTTTCTTTTCAAATTACTCTTTTTTCTCACTCGCCCTGTAAATATAAAAAGCTTTTATATAATATTGGGTTTTTGGTGAATTTTTGAAAAAAACTCTTTTTGCGTATGATATATCATACTTTGTCATTAATGGGTTAATGTGGAAGAAAGAGCAAAGAAAGTCTTTAATACCTTATACGCATGCAAGAAAATGCTCGGGCTTATATCCAAGACTCACACATTGGCCTCTGTGGTTCGCTAGTATGGTGGATGGCGTGCGAGAAAGTGACTTACATTAAAACACATATTGGAAAGCGAGCAAAGGATTGCAGAAATATATGTAACCGGCGCTATGAGCTCAAGTCCAACAGCAGGAATAGAAACAATTCTCAACTGGCATCCAATCAAATTAGTAGTAAGAAACTAATTAACAAACCAGTAGTAGAACCAAAAGGTCTGATCTAAGACTGAAGATGTCAGGACAATTCTCGCAGAGGCTTTCTGGTCACAGCAACATTCTGGATTCAAACGGAAGGTCAGACTACGTAATTCCACAAATTAAAGTAGGCAAAAAGCCTAGCGTCATTATAGAGCATAATGAACGGCAAAAAGGTCTAGAATCTACATACAATTGATGCAACTTCTTTACAGATGGGTTCAAAATGGCGGAAGAAGTAGGAGCTGCTATCCTTAGTACGCAATTTGATCTCCAAACGTCTGTCAGACTCCTTAACTATTGCAGATATGTCAAGCAGAAATCTTGTACAACAGCACCTGAAGCGTCTAACAAAAGCAGCTGAATTGACTCTGGAATTAACTTTCTCTTAATACCTGGACACACATTTTCATTGATAGCCAAGCGGCTATTAAAACCATTATATGATAGCTCCTTGAACTAACTCGGAATGTGTTCAACAGTGCAGATCTGAAATTGATGAAAGCTGTGGCAGATCAGATCAGATCCGATTTATCGGATACGAGGACACAAGGAATGCAAGGAAATGAGTGAGCCAATGGCAGAAATTCGCTTGCCGAGATTGAGCACGTCGGACTTATACTATTGAATCTCCTTTCACTCAACCTCGCACAAAACTGCCAAAATTATGCCAAGGAATTGGAATACGAAAACTAGAAACTTTATTTTACAACTTTCTAGAAAATACTGCAAAATATTGATTGGCCGACGTGTATTGGAGGGACACTGTCTCATCCCACATCACGCAGACAAAATGGGATTAGTCTAGAGCGATGCGTGTAATAAATGCAACGAAGCGAATGCAAAGGGCACTTTGGATCACTTACTTTGCCACTGTCCTGCTTTGTAGTAGGACTTGCCTGTGACTAGACTCGAAATGCGCTTAGGATCAACATATTTTTCATGGTGAATCTTGCTGACAAAAGGCTGACTAGATTTTCCAGTTTATGCAAAAAACAGGCGACCACTTGCTTTGAGATGCTTCTTCCGCGAACAACTTTGTTGGGTTAAGCTCTTCTTCGAACAGCCATACTGTCGGTTGCAGTCTTGTTTCTAACTCATATGCAAAGATTCAAGATTTGTCACTTGCTACGATGTCATTGATATGCCCTAAAGCACCACGGCTGAATTCCTTCAACATTTCTATACACCAATCGGCACGAGTCCTTTTTTGGGCAGTTGTTATTGTAAATTATCCAACGAAAACAAATTTTCTTGATAACCAAATTTTCATGCAATATTGAATGTGTGCTGGTTCTACTGATGCCCGAGGATGCCTCTATCTCGCAGTATGTCACTTGAGCATCTTCCGTTATCATTTGATGCACAGTATCGATTCTTGTTAGCACAACAATCGGTTTTGGAGGGCCTTCACGAAACTCGTCGTGCAGGGCTCGACGGCCTTGTTGGAACTCGTGGTACCTGCGATTCACAGTGACTTTTGGACGTGAACAGTTTTTCCACTCAATGAGAAATCACAAATAAAGCTCCTAAGAGAAAACGTTATATGTGAATTTACACTAGAAAATACCAAACTTTTCGGCAAAAATATCGAATTATGGTTTATGAAAAAGGGTAATAAATTCCAAAGTTAAGAAAGAACTTAATTTTGGTGGTTTTTAATGTAGTACGAGGAGTGCCTTTTATATTTCGGGATTTGGCAACCCTGGTGTTGCAATCTGGCAACTGACAGCTGTATCGCAAAGTTTGACATTTTTTGGCTTTTACGTACTCAGAACGTTTTGAAATACCAGCGCTATTTGTGTTGTTTACAGTAACTTAAAAAATTCATCTCGGTCCAAAAATGGAATTAAATCGTGAACATTTTCGTGCGATTATTTTTTACAACTTTCGACGTGGATTAACTCAGCAACATTGCATGGATGAACTTAATTCATTTTTTGGCGATGAAGCTCCATCAAGGACCAGTGTTTATCGATGGTATGGTGAATTTAATCGTGGTCGTAGTTCACTCGAAGACGAATTTCGTGAAGGTCGTCCAAAATCAGTAGTTGCTCCGAAAACCATTGATGATGTGCCCGAACTGATATTGCAAGATCGTCATGTGATCTATCCTGAGATTGAGACAATCTTAGGCATTAGAGGGACCAGCGTACATTCAATATTGCATACACATTTGACTGTCCAAAAAATTTGTTCGCGTTGGATCCCACACAATTTGCCAATCGCTCAAAACAAGGCTCCTGTCGATTGGTCGAAGGAAATGCTCAAAAAATACGATTGCGGGGCTTCGAAACACGTCTATGACATCGTGACAGGCGATGAATCATGGATTTACGCGTATGAGCCCGAAAGTAAACAGCAGTCGACTGTATGGGTGTTTCAAGATGAGCCAAATCCAACAAAAGTTGTTCGCGCACGAAGCACTTCCAAGCAAATGGTCGCCTGTTTTTTCGGAAAAACTGGACATGTCGCAACCGTACCACTAGAACAACGCAGAACAGAAAATTCTGAGTGGTACACAACCATTTGTTTGCCAGTTGTCTTCCAAGAAATTAGGAAAACCAATCGCCAAGGACGGATCACTATTCACCAGGACAATGCGAGCTCTCACACATTGGCTCAAACAACTGCATTTTTGAGCACCCAAAACATCGAATTAATGGGTAATCCGCCGTATAATCCTGACTTGGCACCGAATGACTTCTTTTTATTCCCGTACGTAAAAAACAAACTGAGAGGTCAACGTTTTTCGACACCTGAAGAAGCGGTTGCGGCATTCAGAATGCATGTTTTGGAGGTACCTCATTCAGAGTGGCAAAAGTGCTTCGACAATTGGTTCAAACGCATGCAAAAGTGTATAGATCTTCATGGAGAATATTTTGAAAAACAATAAAGTGATTTTCGATGATTAAAATTTGTTTTTGTTCTCTAATCCCGACATATAAAAGGCACCCCTCGTATACACATTCTTTATACTCCTGTACTCTTCACTTCTGGTTTCGGTCACAACAACCTCTGAGATCTTGAAACAAAGAAAGAATATCCTTACCACCTTGAACGCAAACCATAACACTATTTTAATCTGAACATGAGTAACATTCTTGCAGAATTTCTGGGTGCTATCAAGAATGCCAACTCCTCAAAATACCTACGAATCGCGGATTCTAGATGGAAAGATTAGGCGACCTGCGAAGTTAGCCCACCCACAACCATAAACAAACATAAACATTGACAAATATGAATTGAAGGGATACCTGCAGGCTCACCAAGCAGATCAAATGAGTATCCCTTACAATGGGGTATGCAAGGTGTTGAGGGTACGTCGCCCAGTGCGCCAAATGCGGCAGCATTGTTAGCGTCGTTGGCCTTTTTCATCGGTGGCGATGACAGCTTACAGCGAGGATAACATGGATCATCTCTAAGTTGCCCTCGTACACGCAAAATCCAATAGTGGGAGAGAGGTGCTGCCTCATTGAACGACGGCTATCAGACATGGTCGTCAGATACCCCATAGCCAACAAAGAACTAGCACTTCTCTTCGACTCGGGTGAAATCTGTAGAGGTTGGCGCGTCATAAAATATGGTGACTAGTTTTCGAAGGAGTTTCCGAAGAAAAGGCTTGTTACGGCTAGCAACGCCTGTGAGGGATTTAGCTAAAACTCACTCCTGCTTCAAAGATTCCAATGCGACTACAAGCCCCAGTTCGGTTGCCGAAAATGAAGCTGGACAGTTCTACCATTGCCTTAAATTGCAAAACCCTGAAGTGCCGATGGATGACTGGTCTGTCATCGGGGTAGAGGGACTTCAGCAACGCAGCTCTTTCGTTTGGCTGTTGAATAGTAACGAGTCGCTGGATGTACCCGAAAAGCGGCAACTACCTCAGGTTAGCCAAAGTGAAGGCCTTATCTGGCCAAAAGAAAAATAAAATCAAAGGCGATGATGTCAACCCTTGGCAAACCGCTTTTTGAAAACTTCGAAGAGCTAGCCGGTATAGACGAGAACAACCTTATAAAGTTTATCAATCGCACAAACTGTATACAGTCGTAAGCAATAACCCGTAAAACTTATGGGTAGCGAGAATGTGGCAACAAAATGGTACGGAAGCGCTAATTGAATGTTTGGAAAATCACCACTTCAGCCAACCAACCGAATAATTATTTTTTCACGTATGGTAGGCTTTCAAATAGCAAGGAATCCCTCCCCCTTCTTTTCTATGAATCCAAATGGCCTAATATAGAAATGCATACCTACAAAAACTGCCAGTTTAAAGTAATAAGATGAGACTCTTACGTACGTAGTTGCTTTGATAATCCTTTCCTTATTTGTACTTCTTCTTGTATACACCCGAACATTTATAAATTGTAATCAGCATAATTCAACTACAAACAAACGACTGATTGAGCAACTTCCCATCAGAATTTATCCTTTACTTCACCTTAATTTCCACATCAATCAAAGAAACGGCATGCATACGCCAATTCAATCGACCGCAAGCAATACAATCAACTAATTCCAATGCACGCTTCCGAGCAAACAACCCAAAGGAAAGTCACATACTGAGATGAAAGAGGAATTTGTTGATGGAAAAAAAAAATTTAAGAAAATAAATATTATAAATTGACTGAACCCCTAATCGACTTACGCATTTAGAGCAAACACATTCGCATACTCACACACACACCGATAATGGCTGATAATGTCGCAAGCAAGTGTGACAGGACTTTACACACACACACACATACATGCACCCGCATGCAAATTAAGTAACAAGAACCCTTGGGCTGATAAGTGAATTTGCACACTGCACACTTTCGTGGCGTGCCTATGTGCTTTATTATGTCAATGACAGCGGGTCAACATCACACAGTGACCACTCTCCGCATTCACACACTCTTGTATACTTGTATGTAGCTCTTACTCAGCTCAACCACTCGCTGCTATTACTCAACAACAGGCATCAACCACAGCTACATAATCGCCAATGGCAACATGAGGACATTTAAATCAAACTCAAATAGTAACACGTGCGCGGGCATTCAATCAACGGCTCGCCTTGAAGTTAAGCGCGCACACACATACGCACATTTGTGTAGAAGGACAGAAAAGCGCAATTGTACATATATAATCGTACATGTAATAATTTACGAAGGTCCTTGGTGGACAATTGTTGCTTTTCCCTGCTATGCTTTTGTACCTAAAACTAGTAAGAAAAAATTCTTAGTTGGCGTGCATTGTTGGCGTTGTTGGCCTTTTTCTGATGGATTTTCACATTTTTCAATTTCACTGCAAAGGTAGGGCAATTCGCCTCTCATCATTACTATTGTCCAAGACAAAAATCTCTATTGTTGAGTGTACGAATCGATGCATTTACATGCCGTAGGCAAATTAAATTTTTGGTCAAGGCGAGATAGCAAGCAAACACAACCAAAACCTGACCCCAAATATTGGGTCATGGCAGAGTCAAGCGGCAGTTTTCACCTCCGCAACTCAAGAAAACAAGTAACATAAAAAACTATCAACACATCGTACAAGGCATTGCGGCGATCAAAGAAAGATAAGTTGGTCAGGTGAGGCCAGTGGTGAGGGCTGGAATGAAAACGTTGAGGCCAAGAAAAATATACGGAAGCTGTAACTCAAACAAAATAATGACAAATGAGGGTCAGCAGCGTATATCTACCACTGTAGCGCATACTTACTAACACATGCACACATGCACACAGTAACGTTCAGCACAAGTCAGTGAGGAACGGACGAATGCAGGAAGAGGAAGTGTATGAAATTGAACAAGCGGACAGGTAAAATATTATATTTTGGCAAGGTATTAAGCGTAGATGTGTCTGTATAGGTATGTCATTACTTCGCTCGGGTATTAGTGAGAGTGTGAGAGTGTGTGCGTATTTGTGTTAAGAAGCAGTGGCAGATTTACTGGTGTCCTTCAGTGCTTGCCAAAGGCTTTTAGGCACAGTGTTTAGTGTCTGTGTTTTAAGGGTACCCTGTGGTCTATATTAGAATTTTAAAAAAATCGATTTTTTGTTTTTTCGATATTTCGAAAGTATAGTATCATAAGAATATACTATGAAACTTTGATGTGGAAATTCCCAATATTATAGCTTCTACAGCCCAATAACTAGGTAGAGAACGGTCCACGCGCTCCTGTGCCTCAAACTTTAAACTCATTTATTTCCAAACGACTTTTTGCGGCACGGCGGGGATGAAAACAAAAAAAATATTCAACCGAATCACTTGAAATTTGGATATGTTGTTCACAACATGTATCGCTTTCGTCGGAACCAGAATCAAAATTTTATTTAAATAATTTCCTATTTTTTAAACTAAAAAAACTAGTGAAAAAAACCCAATTTTACGAACTTTTTTTTCAAAAGTGCGCCATTTTGTCAATTTTTCATTTTTTCGATTTGTTCTAGTTCCGACCATAACTGCACTCTTTCTGATTAAGAAGCTTCTTGAATTGTGTGTTTCAGATGAGAAGAAGTCTCGAAATCATTTACGCCGACTGGGCTCGATTTTTCGAGAGGGTCATCTTCAGTGGCATTTTTAAAATAATAAATATTGTTTAAAAAGTAAAAAAAAACTTTTTTGTATGCTCAATAAACGTACTAATGAACCTAAAAAGTTGAAACATCGTTTTTTTAATTTTTAATGGCAAAAAAAATAGTGAAAATAGGTGAAATTTTCGTGCTCTAGACCGCCGGGTACCCTTAATCTCAGGTTTTTTCGTTTTTTTTTTTAAATAGCAAGGAAGCATCAAAATCCTGGTCTGGTGAATGTGTTCAACTTGCATCCAAACTGAAAATCGCCGTCTGTTCGGCGTATCTTTATCACCCCGGCTAGCGTAAAGTTTTACAGGGGATGACAAGTTAAGATCAGCTTACTTCGAAGTTTGCACCTCACGTCTTCACGGTATTTTGTGCCTTCTACTCATCACAGTGCCATCAGTCCCAGTACTCAACCAGTCTCAGTTTCCCTATTAAACTCAAGATAGAACTGTGTTGGGTTGAAGGTATGTATACTTTGGTACCAGCTAAACGCCCTTAGTCTTAGTTCTTACCTTTAAGCTTCTCTTCGATGGTGTGTTGTTCCATAATACAGAAAAGTTCAAGTCTAGTTAATGTCGAGGCCCCAACTTCTCTTGCCAATGCATCCGCTACTTCGTTCCTAGTCATACCACTGTGTCTTGGGACCGAAATTAGCTGGATGCGATTGTGTGTTCCTAGCAGATTCAGTTTCTCGATACACTCAAGAGAAAAGACTTAATCTCACAGGATGGCAGAGCTTAGAGTGCCTTCTGACTCGCGCTCGTAATGGCAGTTCGCTAATTCCGGAAATTTCTGTATGAGTTATCTCTGCACATACGCAGATGGCATACATCTCCGCTTGGAAGATGCTTGGGAAGCTACCCATCGACACAGAAAACTTGTTTCTGAGTCCATATATTCCGGCACCTATGCCTTCGGGTGTCTTCAAGCCATCGAGGGTATACTCATGGAGTTTCCGTTCAAACGCAAGTCTTCTCCAACTTGGAACTTTCTGAGCTTTCAAATTTGATGGCTTTAGCGATATCAGGCTCAGCAATTCCATGTTTTTGACGCAGATGCGCATATGCTAAGCGCTGAAGCTTAGTTAGTGCTGCACGCATTATCGAAATAGTGGCTCTCGACGCTCGAGCGACCGCTCCATGTGTTATCACTAGTCCTATTATTATGGTGTACTTCCATCTCTGGATTCTTGGGATACAGCTCTAGGATTTTCCTACTAGACGTTTGCAGCTGATGAGAGGCTTTGTTGCCTTGGACAAAGTTGCGTCTGCATTCCTCTTCTAGCTAATCTTGGCAGATACTTAACTTCACTGACCAAACCAATAGCAACCTCGTCCATGCTCATCTTCCTCATTCCTGGTAAAACTCTTTGCCTGGTGAAAGGAATGATGGCTGTTTTAGATGGGTTCGCAAGTTAAGCGGTGGGCTCTATGTGTAGAACTCCAGCATTACTGAAATTGAGTAAATCAGCTGTGAGGGAATTTTAAGTGAAGCAAAGTTTCGTTCATACTAAGTCTTGTATGATGCAGAAAATTGTTCTTCCCGAAGAGATTAGGTTGCAATTTGTTATCTTCTTATAGGTCTCCCAAAGCAAAATTTGTAGATTATAAGAATAAGTCACACACTCGATTTCAACTGATGCGAGGATCGTTTGAGTCCAGTCCAAGCAAAGACAGAGAGATGGCACTACAGGTGCGCATCGAAGTCATGTTTATTAAGTAGCATCTCTTGCAAGAGCACAAACCAAGCTTGAGCCAGATCGGTATATTTCTTTAAGCCTGGCACTCGTTTGAATCAAGGAAAGCGGGTGATTTTTTTTTCATCACAACAACGCACCAGCTCACGCCTCAGCCGTTGCGGCCGCAAAATTAATGGAAATGCGTTTGAACTGATTTTGCCAGACTTGGCTCCTTCCATCTATTTGTTCCTCATTTGAGGACTTGGACAAATCCTATTATTCGAAAGGGATCAATTAACTAGAATAGGGGACGTGGGAAGAAATGTATAAGCTTGAGGATACTTTGTCAGAAAATAAAAAAGTTTTACCCAAAATAACCAAGAGGCTATTATTTTTGCACGTACTTTTCAAACTATCCCCGTACTTATATAAAATGACCTCCTGAATCCAAGGAAGACCCACAGTTTCCATCAGTAAATGATATTTAAGATGACCAACGATTGGTGGATATGTTAAGCTCCTTCATTTGGCGATTGAATTGTTTCTGCATATTAACTCAATATGCACGTACATATGTCACTACCCTGAAAATTTTCTCCGAAACTGGTTTCGAATTCTAAAAAGAGAAAAAATATATATGAAGATGCAGGAACTATGCTTTTATACGACAGTTATAACTGATAGCCATGTGCGCTGAGAACAGTTCTGCTGACTTTTTCATTAGAATAAAAGCAAAGTTCATATATTTTTCTTAGTTGCACATATTAAGCATTGAATAACTTTTTATTGTCTTTTCGGGGCTTCCCAAAATCCCTTCTCGTCAGCCTTAAACTTCTCTTTTCACTTACTTTATCCCATTCCAGGTCGATTTTCCTTGTGTCATCTCCAGGTCACACGGCCTTGAGTCGTCTCTTCACTCTCTGTAACTCCTCCATCTGCAACACTTGCCTTACTGCGTGGTCCTCTAGTCCTCTCATAACTTGGCCGTACCACCAAAGGAAATAAAGTGCCTCATAACAAACCTTGACAACTTTTGGATTAGGAAAAAGGAGTACCGCGACAAGAAACGTTGTCTCGACATATGGTTTGCAAGTAGTCAGAATGTCTATTGATTGTTAAGTTATAAAAGCTCAGTGGATCAATTCCTATCGTTTGAATGCCTCAAATATTGAAGTTAAGTACAATACTCGCTTTTAATTCCATTAGATGCTTTCAAGAAGCAAATGTAGAATCTGTTTTTTAGTTTTAAGAATTTGATGTCAATTTTCTTTTATTGTGCCCACTGTGCATTACTTCCTAAAATTGTCGCCAGTTTTGCTAAGCTACAATATAACAAATTTATTATTTGTGTTAACGTGCTAAGAACTACACACAATCTGGCTGGGTTCTATATAAAAACATTCACAATTATGTATTTTCTCAACATATGTAGATGTGTGTGTAACACGTGTGAACATGAACGGATGGAAGATTATGCCCGGTAGTAATTCGCACTGTCTTAAACCTATCGTCATAATTTCTATATTGCCTTGGTGAAGGTGATTAGAATTGTAGTCTAATGTTACGATAATATTCCCTGAAATTTTCAAATTAACGGGAGGAACTGATAAAGAAGTAAAAAAAATAAAAAACAAATTAACCTTAAAGAAAATTTAAGAACTGTAAGAAAGAAATTAGTTTAAATATAATAAACTCAAAATATTAAAAGAAACAATCAAAAAAATTATTTGTAACTATTATAAAAAACAGAATTAATAAAAATTGAGCAATAACAAATTGAAAATCACAAGTATTTAGGGGACAGATACCGCTAAACGGCCATATTTTCACTGATTTTCATGAAAATTATTTAAAATTAAGAAGTCAATATTTTTTTTTTAAATTGGCATACAGTTTATTTATACATTAAAAAAATGTAAACACTTTTTTTTATTTTAATCATTTAAAATGGTGGATGTACACTCAATTCTTCCAGGAATGTCGCAGCGGGGCTTCTCAGCCGGCGGGCGTTGTAGCATCGGCGTCAGTGACCTGAATACAAATAACCAAAAATTTGTTTGCTTACTAATGTCATAATTTCTATATGAATTAAACAAAAATGGAAAACAAATAACGGAATAAAATGCTTCAAAACAAGAAATAATTTTGGGACAAATTTTCCTACTATTTTTGCTTCGAAAAAATTAATTTTTTTTTAATTTTCGAATTGTTAATTCGCATAGAAAGTAATATCATAAAAAAGATGTGTACAAATTTCAGGGAGATCGGTCAATAACTTTTCGAGTTATCGTGTACGCCAATTCGAAAAATATAGTTTTGAGAAAAACGCGTCTAAGTTTGAATACATGAAAATTCCTCTCCCAGCGCTCGAACGCTCACGGTTGACGATCTATAATATAAGAAATACTTAAATTTACGTTGTAAAAGTACGATTATATTAACATTTTATGAAAAAAAAATTTTTTTTTCGAAATTTTACAGGTATCTGTCCCATTAAACCATCTTTTGAACTAGTGAGTGTAGCTATTTTTATATACGCAACATCCTTCGCAAGCGTTTAGAAAAGCGATTCCGAGCAAATTCGAACTTTTTCTACACAGGGTCATGCACCCGCATAGAAGATTTTCAACTATCTCTTCCTCTTCTGCATCCTGACAGCCTCTGCAAAATGAAAATATGGTGTCCCAATTCCACTGGCTTGTCGTCCTACAAAGCGGTGACCAGATAAAACTCCTACTAATATTCTTAAGTCTTTCCTATTCATTTTCAGTAAACTGCTAGTGCGCCCCATATTCCACTCTGGTCATGTCTGCCTACTAATGCTACAGGTATGTAACTCTCTCCAGCGATTCTTGGCAATACTTAAGGTGTATCTATCTATTTGCAGCTTACATGTTGCCAAGGGCAAAGGTCTTTTAACTTTGTCTTAAGCAATTCGAGCGTAGGGCCCAGACTAGCTAACTCATCCGCTTTACGCACAGTTACCATCAGCACTGTAACGCTCAAACACTTTTATGAAACTGAACTCTTGCAACTAACTTAAAGCATATAACACTGGTTTACCATTGAAAATCTTTGTTTTCGTTAAAAACCCTAATTATTTTAAACAATTAGTTAGGGTTGTTTCGTTGAAGATTCGGATGTAAGTCTTAAGGGGGTAGTATGGTATTTTTTTTTTTTTTCATTTTTTTTTTTTTTTTTTTTTTTTAAATTATTCTATAACATCTTAAGATTATTGTGTGAAAGTTTGAAGTGCATTAGAGTAAAATTGACAAAGACACAAAGGATTAAGTATCTACCTCTCCAACCGGATTTCACAATCTTCACAAATCTTTAAACGCGTTTTTCTCACACTTGCCTTTTTTACGGTCGGTGTCCACTGTAGATTCATATCTACTGCACCGATTCTTTTCAAATTTGGTTTTTTTGTTTCTTTACTTTATTCACGAGGTAATGACGTCGAGTTTTTTTTTTTTTTAAATTTTGTCATATTTTAAAACAACAAAGTTTTCAAGTTTTTTTTATGAAAAATCGGTGTTTTGACTTCAAAGTGCTTTAAAAAATTTAAAAAAAAAAAAAAAAAAAAAAATTCGACGTTGTTACTTGCGAAACTTTATTAGCTGATGAAATCAATTTGGTTTTTTGATTTTAGTTGATCCAGTAATGAGTTCTGAGGGACACCGCAATAAAACTTTTTTATGAGACGTCCGCAAAGATTCGCTGCCACCAACTCATTTCTTCATAAAAATCAATGAAAATTTCACACAATATTCTTTAAATATGACTTTATAATGAAGTAATTTTAAAATTTTGAATAAATCAACTGTGTCGACAAAAAAAATTTCGAAAAATATGCTTGTTTTACACCGAATTAACCATACTACCCCCTTAAAAACTAATATTTTCTTAACTCTCTAACTCTCTTCCAGATAGCCTCTGCAACATAATGCAAAATGCTTTGAACGATGGAAGGCGGTGGGCTGGGTTTTGGGGTAAGTCCCAACAAAACAGAACTAACCACGTTCACCAGGAAATACAGGATGCCTGTTCTAAACCCCCATACCCTTGAGGGAATCACACTGTCAATTGGGGAAGAGGCGAGCTACCTAGAACTAGTATTAGATAGGAAGAGTAAAAAAGCACCCACAGCACTCTATACATGCAAAAGAATTATGGGGGCAAAATGAGGCTTAACCCCAAAAATAGTTCACTAGATATAGACAGCAGTGGTACGCGCAATCATGACATACGGTGTCCAATACTTGAGAAAAGAACAACAGTAAAACGCCTAGAAAGTATTCGAAGGGGTGCTAGTCTCTGCATAAGCGAGGCACTAAAGACTATGCCCACAGCAGCGATGAATGTCATTCTGCACTTATTACTGATTGAGGCCTACAGCAAACAGTTGGCAGCAAAATCGGCACTTAAGTTCAGATAATCTTCTAACTTAGCCACTAACAGAAGGTGACACGCAAGAATACTAGGCGAATACCCCTTCCTACATCAAAAGATAGACTTTTGTAGCTCAGTGGAGTTAAATGCAACACATCCTTTACCACTACTTTCCCAACGAGAGAAGATTGGGTCAATGTGGTAATGGACAATAGAAGCGGAATCACCAAAAAACATACTGATGGTTCCATGCTAAATGATCAAGTAGGCGGAGGCCTTCATTCTGAAGGAATGAATGCCAACATCTCATTCCGTTTACCGGATCACTGCAGCGTATTTCAAGCTGAAATATTGGCTATCAGAGAAGGCCTGCTAGCCCTAAATAAAAGTGTCCTCACAACAAGAGATATAAACATATATTCAGATAGTCAATCGGCCCTGAAAGTTTTAAAATCGCCTAATATCAACTCGAAGACAGTAAAAGAATGTATCGACATTTTGACTGAATTATTACAGTACTTTGTAAAAAACTGCTCTGGGTGCCGGGTCACAGAGACATAGAAGACAACTGCAAAGCAGATGAACTAACAAGATTGGATACCACATTACCGATCCACCCGGGCCGCACAAACCGACTGTTGAAACTAAACAGGAAAAATATAAGAAATCTTTTCGGAGTCCTAACCGGGCATTGTCTGATTGGTAGACATGCCAGTAGACTGGGAGTGCCCTATAACGACTACTGCAGAAGCTGTAACGACATTGAAGAAGAAGAGACCATAGAACACTTTCTATGCGAATGCATGGCTCTGGATAGAAGAAGGTTCAACATTTTAGGAAAAAGTTCCCTGAATAACTTGGCAGAAGTAGCCGATATAAAAATAACAAGTCTTGTTAGATATATTAAAGCTACAGGTTGGTTCAATGAGCACAATATAGAGTGAGGAGAGGGGGCAGCCCTAGTGGTATCACAATGGGCCTACAGCAGGCCTAGGTGTGTCAACCGACAACCACTATACTATACCTACCTACCTAACTCTCTAACAAAACATATTAGAGTACTAGTTTTACTAGTCGACTAAAGAACTCTCCTTAACCCCTTGCCCTGCTTTAACGAGTCTGACTCCTGATGAAAATTTCGGTACAAAACATGAATATGACGAGCCATGCTCGTGAATAGATAGTCGGATCATACGTAAACATCACAACAGCATGGGTCGTGATTGAATGTTAGTTTCTACCTGTATGCCACCAGAGTTAGTCACGAGTCTCATAACACTTGGATCTGAGTTTCGTCGAGTTAAAGCTAGGGGTTAATTTATTGATTTTATAAAAGATAAACCAGTATAAAGATATAATTTCGTCTTGATATTTTTGTTTTGTAGATATTTATTTATTTTCTTTTTTTGTAAAGTTTTCTGAAGTTAAACTAAGACATTATATGACAACTCCTTATTATCATCATCATAAAATAAATTAAATTATTGTCAAACAAAACTTACCAACAATAAAAATTTGTTCATTCCTCAACTACGCTAACCCCAGAAATAGGGATAACCAGCACCGCAACTACCTTGGTTTTTTGCAAATTTTGACTACCGTCCTATAGTGGTTAGTATAAAACCACTTCTCACTTAAAAACATCTCATTTTGGCTACAGGGTTTCCATGATTTTGTACAACATTTGTTGGTCAGCACGTTGACAGGTACACATTTAGGTTAAACTGTTACGCACTGATTGTCGTCGATATAACTGCATGTGAATGTATGTGTAAGTGTACTTGTATATGTATGTATGCCTGCTATACGCAAAGATTTGTAGGTGAGCCCACACAGACTGTGAGATGCAAAGCCAACTTTGCCTATAAACAAACCGAAACATGTCAAAGATAGCCCAAAGAGAGCAATGGAATGAGGGAAAAGGAAGTAGTGAATCTATAATGATTCGTACATACAACACCACCTTTATTTCTGTGTCACATGCCCGGCTGGTAAAAGTAGAGTTGGGCAGCCGAAACATAACTTGATGTAATAAATGTTGAAATCAGATAAGGGATTTGAGAAAAGAAGATTTTGAGGAAAGAAGAACAACTGACGACTGTACAAATCTTTTTGCGTCCTTACCAATCGAACTTTAAAAGACGGCGCATATCAAATTTTTTAAGTAAATTTGACTATCCTGAAGCTTGATTGGAAGAATACTCGTACAGTTGGCTGTACCACTGCAATCTGTTTTTGTAAACTTCGGTGAGAAGGGCTACGCCTCTCAACTCTTCAGCTATGAAAACAAGTTTCTTACAAGAAAACTATACGGACCTATATTCAGCTCACATTGTGATTCACTCGCAACATCAACCCACGACCCCTAGACATGACATTTTTAAAGCCTCAAGGTAATAAAAGACGCAGAAGTGAATATAAAAGTCCTTCACGAAGCTGGCTGAGAAACGTGCTTAGAATGACTATTGTACTGGTATCCGAACATAGAGGCATAGAAACCTGTCTGTATGGAAACTATAAGATCTGTAAGATCTGTTAGAATCAGTAAGATCTGTTCCCAATACAGCGCGCACTACTTCGTATAAAAATTTACTAAGATCGATTGATCCAGGATAACAGGACCAAAATTTTGGGTAATAAGCTAAATTTGCTAGGTTAGGTTAGGTTAATGGCTGCCCTAGCTTAGGGCACACTTAGACAAATATTGAAAATTCATCCGTTGTGATGCCATACATGGGAGAGGTGAAAGGAGAAGGGAAGGAAGAACGATCCTTCGGATTAAAGACGATGATGACCATGTATTTTACGACGGCGCTAACGGTGGCCGATTTGCGTTCGTAGTTAGCCGCAACAAGCTACTGATGAACTTCACCAAATTTATGATATTTAGACCCGCTGTATCCGCAGGCGTAGCGAAAAGATGAGAGCCCAGATGACTAAATATTTGCCAGACGAGAGCAGGCAGCTGAGAAGAAGGTGTTGAGATGATTCCACCTCATCCTCCCGACAGCTTCTGCAGAACGGACTTGAGGCAATCCCAAGTCTCACGTCATGAACACCTAACGGACAATGTCCGGTAAGGATACACACCAAATTCGAAAGCTGAGGCTTTGTTAGCCTTAGGAGTTCCCTCGAGCGTTCCCGAGCTACCCGTGGCCAGAAGGATCTCCCGACCTTGCACGTTTGCGCTCTAGCCCAGCGCTCGCTGAGTTGACTCGAGGCCCATCTTTCCAGGAGCAGACCACAGGTTCTTAAGGGAACCCCAATTCTCTCATTTCGCGACGAAACCGTCTCCAAAGTTCCCTGTCTAGCCAGCTCATCAGTCCAGCAGTTTCCCTCAATGCCGCTGTGACCGAGAAGCCAAGAAATAATTCAAAAATATTTAAATGTCTAATCCCATGCAATTCTCCTTCCATTGGTTCCTGGTTTGGTATCACTTAAACGAGATCTAACCCAGGTTAAATGTTTAACTACAAGTCGCTTGAGTTAGAGTTATAAATTCGCTCTTTGCTGCAACTCAACTCAATTTAAATAATCGATATAATTTCCCGCTGGGCTTGCACAAACGAAATGGTCTCGCATCACTAGGTGTAGTGTGCAAAGCTAAGAAGAAAAGCGACAAAGTTGCGCTTGAGAAAACATTGTCAAGACAAATTATTACAATAACCCAAATACTGAAGAGCCAAGGCGATGATTGTAGAAGCGAGTAAAAGAAAATACTTGTAAAAAGAGCAAACGAGAAATGTGGGAAAAACTGGCAGAAATTGTTATAGCAAAACTATACAGTAACTGTCCAGCAAATTAAGAACGGTTAAAGCGATGAAGGATATAAAGTTGCGCAATATGAGCAGATCTTTGGCTTTTAGAAATTAATGTAAAGGCGTAAGTACAAAATTTTATATGACAAAGAAGCTCATAGTAATTAACTGCGACAATTAATTTGAAGTCGCGGGAGCCGACGGACTACCACCAGCTGAGCTATTCGCACACGCCGGCGAGGAGCTAGAAAGATGTAAGAATCTCTTTCTATGCAAAATATGATCGGATAAAAGCATGTCTGCCGATCCATGTGATTTGTCCAATCCAAGTTTTGGAAAATACTCATGAAGAGAGAATCGATATGCACCATCTTTTTATCGATTTTAAAGCTGCATGCGACAGCATGAAAATGAATTGCCTATATTTCCCAATGTCTGAGTTTAGTATCCCCACAAAACTAATACGGCTACGCAAGATGACGTTTCGCAATGCCAGCACCACCGTCAGAATTGTGAAGAACCTTTCCGACCCGTTTACTACCAAATGAGGTTTCGGACAGGGCGACCTGCTGTCGTGTGACTTCATTAACCTGATGTTGGAGAGGATCGTGCAAGCCGAAGAACTTAATCGCTCAGACACAAATTTCTATAAGGATTTAAAATAATTAATAAGCGCGCTGTTAGTTCTGCCTTTTCCAAACTGGATAAAGAGGCAAAGCAAATGGGTCTGGTGTTGAGCGAGAGCACAACGAAGTACCTCCTCTCAGCAAACATGCCGTTGGCAAACTTGAAGTGTTTTCAAGCCCCAAAAAGCCTGTAACTTACATAAATCAAAATCATCACTCTGACTCTCAGTTTGATTGCGGCACACGCAGCGCATCGCCTTTCACCGGCGATGTCCACGAGAACAAAGTTTAGCCTTGAATTAAGTATTATGGTAGCAGTCGTCCGAAGTACGCAACTCATTCGAATGAAGGCAGGACAGTTTGGGCTGTTTAAAGCTACTTAACCAGTGTCGTCTTCTTCAGAGAGTTGCGAGTTCCACCAAACGAAGCCTCTACCATCATTATCATCAGGCAGCTTTCCAGCTCGGGGTGAGCTTCAAAACATAGGCGTAGTTTGCAATGTCACGTAAGAAGTTTAGATTTTAGTAGTTTGGTATAAATGAGATATGCTCTATTTCCCGCCGCAATCCTGTTTTGTATTGTGTCGTGTGAGTTATTGTCGTTTTGTATCGTGGCGCTCAGATAATTAAGCGATTGCACGTCCTCGGAGCGGGAAATGCTAATTACCGTGTCTTCTGGCTGTCTTCCTGCCACCTTGCGTGAAATCTTCAGATATTTGGTTTTTTCTGCATTCATTTTGAGTCCTACGATTTCAGTACCTTTCTTGATGTTGGGAAATATTCCGATCAGGTATTTCGCGCGATGTTATCGGCATATGCAATGGTTGGCCCTGAACGGTTAGAGAGATTGCCAGATTTTACCTCATCTGCAATTGCATAATACAGTAGGAAGTTGAAAGCGGTTGTACAGAGAGAGTCACCTTGTTTAATTCCTTAGGAAATGTCAAATCGAAGCGAGACGGACCACTACTTTTCCGGTAGTTCTTGTCTCGGTGGCCATACCCTAATTAGTTAATTTGCTGCTGATTCCCAGTTTTGCAAAAATTTCGGGAATTTTATAGCGGTGGACGCTGTCGAACGCTTGCTTGAAATCTATAAAGTATAGTGGATGCATGTCTGTGCTGCTAGAAAACTTGATCTGTTGATCTGATTTGAAAATGCCGTAACCGTAGGATAAAACGATGCATAATTTGAAGCCCTTCTTCGTCTAGGAATATAATTATATCGTATAGGACTATAAGCCTTGTTGGCTTTTGCGGGTGATATCGCTCTTTCCAGCTCATCCAAGGTCGATTCAGGCTCGTTGTTGTCTCATCCCGCGGGGACTCTGAGCCAGTTAAGAGTTCTTGTTGTCCTCTATACAACAGTTTTTCGGTAATGATCCTCTGCAGCTATACAAGGCGCTTATGAGGCCACATTGATTTTCTAAGTAATAACGGACTTCCAAGCTACCTTTCTTTCAAGAATTAAACGCAAGTACTTCACTCTGTAAAAAAGCACTAGTGCCGCACTCCGTGTTGGATGCTCTCGAGTTCTCGTCGAAAGTAAGACAGGGGCATTCACAGATAGGCTGAAATGAACGGCGCACTTGAAAGCTGAGTTTAAATATTCCTGCAACTTTCCGCTCGTAAAATCGTTAGCATTATTTCATTCGCTGTGGTCGTCATCAGTGTAGGCAGTTCTCACCCGAGGCTATGTTTTTGATTGGGTCTGGTGGTGAACAAAGTCGTTCCTCTCATGAAACAAATAGTAGGCGCACGAGTTATGATTTCGAGGTTGTAAAAGACTTCGCTTATCTGGAAATAATCATGAACGCCGATAATAAATGTCAGCCTTGAAATCCAACAGAGAATACAGGTATCTCTTGCCAAAAAGTGTTTTGGACTACTTTGGACTATGTAGAGAAATATATGTAATATTAAAATCCTCTCTCGACGAAGAAAACTTTATATAGGTCCCATCTTACCCTTCCTGGTGCAGAATCTTGGACGATGATAATATCCAATGAGGCGTTACTTGGAGTACTTGAGAGAAAGATTCTGAACATTTTTGGGCCTTTTGCACTTTGGCGACGGCGAATATCGCAGGCGATGGAACGATGAGTTGTATGAGCTTTACGACGACAGTCTATGTCAGTCTATGTCTTGCGCAGCGAATAAAGATCCAGCGGCTCCTTTGATTGGCTCATGTCGTCCGAATGGATTCAAACGCTTCGGCTCTGAAAGTATTCGATGCGATACCAGCTGGTGGTAGCAGAGGAAGAGAAAGGCCTCTTCTGTGTTGAAAATATCAGGTATAGAGGGAATTGGCTTCAATTAGTGTGTCCAACTGGCGCCGGTTAGCACGGGAAAGAAACTTTGCTAAACTCGGCCAAATTCGCGTAAGCGGCTTTCACACCAATTAAGAAGAAGAAGACGAGAAATAATCGTTAGCCACCGTACCTAGTCCAGTGAACAGATACTGCACTTAATATATGCATGTTTTTGTGAGAGTGTGTGTGTGTGTGAGTATCACGTGTTGAATTTTGAATGTAAAAGATTTAGCAAAGCAGATTGCAAGTACGTGTCATGACCCACATAGGTACAAACATTCTGTTGATTGTCCTGTCATTTTAAATGTTCTTTGTGTGAGAAGTAAGAAACCTCACCAGAGCAAAAAGAAAAATATCGACAGCAAAAGTTTGCTCTATTATTTTGACAAGTTCACGTCCAACCACCGTCCCATTCGCATGCTTGCGAGTATAAAAGCGACAAACTTTGAGTGAAACGGTTGAACCTGCCGGCACATTCGTTACAGAATAATGCCAGCAGGGGTGGCAAAAGTTGTCAACTTATATTATGATGTATACCCGAAGGTATAATAATTTCATTGTCATAACAAATTGCCACTGGTATGGTCACCGATTGGCTGCAGAGGTCAATCAACGCAACGCACACTCGTACATACAAACAAAAAGCGATGCCTCATCTCCAACCACTGCCCGCCTTTTGATATTCGCTCAAAATTTCTTCTTCGCTGGGCTGGTGCAAAGGTGTAAGTTTACGTTTTTAATCTATGAGCATACAATAACACAGTTATCAGCATATATTCAAAATTTCTTTTATAGGCTTTTGCCGCCGCTTCTTGCCTCCCTCTTGCTTATCGCGCATATGGAAACTTATTTTTATGCTTCCGTTTACATTTCACGCCATTATGGGATTCACGTAGGCGAAATGGTTAATTTGTTTGATGAATATTTGCAACATTTTCTTCGTTCGTACTGTGATAAAGAGAACCGTTAAAAAAGTTACACAAACACAATAAGAACAATCATTTACGGAATTATTTTTCTACCGTACCTTTGTACGTATTGTCACATTTTGTTTCTTGGTTGGTTTGTAACACTTTTCGGCTTGTTTCCGTGCATTTGGCTATGCTTGGGTGATGCGCGTGAATGTGTGTACGCAGATGGGCCAAGCAAGTTTGTAGTTGATAAAGTTATAATGTTGTGTCTTTCATGGTTTAAATGTTTCTCTCGACATTTTCATCGAATGTGATAGGAATAGCTTTTGACAAATTGTAGAAGCAAATAAAGCACGTTCCGTGAATTACAATGCGCATATGTATGTGTGTATGTGTGCTGGTGCTACGAGTATTCACAAGTTGGGCAATTGAGTATGTGCGATTGTCCTCTGTTCGGGTTGGATAAGATTTAATGTCGCTCATTTATTTTTAAGTTTCCTATTCAAATTTCTATTTATATCTTTAGAAAGTGGTTCCGTTTTTTTCACCATTTCTTTGGCTTTTTTTAAGAGGTATAAAGAATAAATGCGTACATTTGGGAATAGTGTAAATTGCCTATAATGAAAAGGCCAAGCACTTAGGAAACATTTTAGAGCATGAGCTGGCATTTGGTGGAAAAAGACATACTAGTTCCAGAGTGACCCGAATTGTCCCAGTTGCGAATTCACCAATTCAGGAAGCGTGCCAAAAATGTATTACAAAAAAAAAAGAAAACAAAAACAATATTATAATAAAAAATATTGTGGGTTTACTAATAAAAATGTTCGCTAATCCGGAATTTCATCCACAAAAGCCTTCCAGACCCCCTAATTACTGTGATACATTTCCAACTGGAATCTATGCCACAACAAAAGCAGCTGAATTGGCTATGGAATTAACTCCTCGTGATACTCGGACAAACATTTTCATTAATAGCAAAGCGGCTACTAAAGCAGTTATGGCTCCTTGGACTAACTCGGAATGTGTTCAACAATGCAGATCCGAAATTGATGAACTCTGCGGAAATGGGATGGTCACTATTTACTGGACAACAGAACACAAAGCAATGGAAGGAAATGAGAGAGCCGATGGGCTCACAAAGGAATTTCGCTTGTCGATATTGAGCACGTCAGGCATATATCCATCTCTCTCCTTACTGAAACCGGAACTGAATGAGGACTTAGCTCTGGAAACACTCAACCTCGTACAAATTAGCGTAAACGATTGGAATACGAAAACTACAAACTTGCTTTTATCACTAGAAATTATTGGAAAAAACTTGGCTGGAGTACTGACGGGTGCCAAAATGGGGTTAGTCCAGAGCGATGCGTGAAGCTCAAGCGACGAAGCGAATGCAGGGGTAAGCAAAACGAATTAAGTATATTAATTTAATTCAAAGTATTTGTGGGAGACTAAATATGGTGCAGTTCAGCTCTTAATTGGCATAGTCTCGCGCTAGTTATCTCAGTATTGTGGAACGCAAAAATATACAGTCATTTGTATGTATGTACATTTGCGGTAAAAGATCAGAACGCACGCCACAAATAGGAGGAGAAGTTCGGCCACATACCCAAAAAGGGTGTTAATGCCAATTACAAAGGGTGATTTTTTAAGAGCTATAGGAAAGTTTAAAAAAAAAACACAAGTAAAATTCAGAAAATTGCATGAAATTATTATCTAAATCGATAGTACAGTCCATATAATTTAATGTTTGAAGATTATTTCATGCAAATGTTGACCGCGACTGCGCTTCAAATGGTCCATCGGCTTAGTCCACTTTTGGCATACTCTTCCCAATCTTTCGGCCGGTATCTCACACAAAAATGCTTTAATGTTGTCTTCCAATGCGTTAATTGAAGCAGGCTTGTCTGAATAGGCATGAGTTTTAACATAGCCCCACAAAAAATAATCTGAAGGCGTTATATCGCACGATCTGGGCGGCCAATTGACAGGTTCCGAACGTGAAAGAAAATGTTCGCATGCTGTGTTGCATGTGGCACCGTCTTGCTGAAACCACATGTCTTGCAAGTCAAGCTCATGCTTTTGGGCAAAAAAAAGTTAGATATCATTTCACGGTAGCGCTCACCATTCACAGTTACGTTACGGTTTGCAGCATTTTTGAAGAAGTACGGCCCAATGATACCTCCAGGCCATAAACCGCACCAAACTGTGACCTTTTCTGGATACATTGGTAGCTCTTGCAATTCTTTTGGCTGATTTTCACTCCAAATTTAGTCACAATAGCTCGAATAGCTCGAATAGCCGCTTCAGTGGGTCGATTAAACTGACCATAAAATGGAAGAAGCGCGCGATAAACTTTCTTAACAGAACACGCTTTTTTATAACAAAATTCAATGGTTTGCAAGCGTTGTTCGTTTGTAAGACGATTCATGGTTCAACTATAGACCAAACTGAAGATGTTTGACAGTGAAACAAAACACGAAACGTGCGTCAGCTGTTTAAACCAACTGTTTAAAAAGAAAATAGCTAAAAAATCACCCGTTATATATATGTATATGTGTGTACAAGCATTTGTATGTGTTAGTACTTGTTTACTAGCTACAAAGTTACTGGAAGTTTCTATGTGACATTTCAATGCGTCAGCCTCATAATGAATTTCTTAAACATACAGCCAGTTGTATTCCCAACCAGCTCGAATTTGAGTTGTGAACTTTTTGAATTTACTTCGTATTTTGTTTGTCACATATTTTGACATTAAAAACTTCAGATGTTTTGTTTGTGAAAAAAAGATTAAGAAAAAGAAAAAGTAAATAAAAGAAATGAAAAAAAATCTAAACAGAGAGAAAAGTTTTTACAGCAACAACGCTCGCAGCAATGACACGATCAGCGACGGAAATGCGCGCAATGAAGACATGAAAAATATTGTACTGTATCGGAAACTTTTCCTTTTAACAAATTTGTTTCGTGATTTCCGCGAATTCTGTTTTGAGTTCATTTTCAGAGTCCAATTGTTTTTTTAATGCTGATTAGGTTGTTACGAAATATAACAGGAGGTTGAACTTGTCCAAATTTTGATTTAGTCGAAATGCATGCATGCGATAATTGGGAAAGTGGATCAGTTTCTACTTTCAAAGTTTTAAAACGTTTTTTATGAAAACTTTTCGAATGTGTTTTTTAAAGTGGCAAGCATTTGCTATTAACTTATTAAGATTTCTGTTAGCGCCAAAATTCGAACAAACTAAAAGTCACTCAAGTAGCAAATGAAAAAATGTAAAATGAAAAAACTAAAAGAATCGGAATATTTGATTTCACGAGTTTTGGAGGATACCAAATGCTTTTTAATACTATTTTAGGTCTCTTCTTTAGTGAAACAACATATTGGAGAAGGAGCATTGCCAAATATCTAACAAAGGATGTACCCGGCAATTATATAAATATGGGGTCCTGATTCAAAATGTGGGGTCTGATTTCGAGTTTAAATCGAGAAACGAAATAAAATGATTTCGTCCTTGCTCTGTCCAATGTATGTTATTTTTGAACATGAAAGAAACTGTTTTACACAAATTTCGATGTCTAATTTACTGATGAAGGTTAGGAAGGTTGACCTTGCTGACTGAAAGCCATCACATAGACCTATTGGTTCTTAATGTTACCTTACTAGACCTTTACTTTTTTTTTGTAGTAAACCTCTACACTGCAGTCTATACAGATGGCAGTAAAATGGATTATGGTGTTGGAGCTGGTATATATTCTCAAAGATTTAAAACTGAAAGATCTGTGCGTCTCCCTAATGCTTGCAGTGTCTTTCAGGCGGAAGTACTGGCAATTGAGGAAGCTCCTATGCTACTATTCACAGATCCCTCTTTTAAGGGCAATATCGCTAGAGAGCTAAGCTGCAACCCACTGCATTCGGCGACAACAACCTCTAAACTGGTGGAACAAAGCAGGACTAGCCTTACCACCTTGAGCGAAAACCATAAAGTTGCCTTAATCTGGGTCCCGGGACATCGGAGCATTGAAGGTAATGAAAAAACATATGTACTGGCAAGAAGGGGATCTGCCATGAATAGAAGAGTTCTTGCAGTACCGGTATTCACACCGTTAAGTGCAATTGCCCTAAAATACCTCTGAAATGCGGATTGTAGATGGAGAGACTAGACGAAATGCAAAATTAGCAGAACGTTATGGCCCACCCACAGCCTTAAGCAATTGTCAACATTCATAAACATGAAACAGAATGTTAACCCTGGGTTAACCGCTGTTCGAGAGTCTGGAACAGCTATCTGGCTTAGATGTCAACAACCTGATAAGGTTCCTGAGCCGCACAGACTGGATATAGTCTTGCTGTAAATAAGTCTTAAACAAGTTAACGAGGATGTGGCAACAAAATGGTGCGGAAGCGCTATTTGGATTCTGGAAGAATCACCACTTAAGCCAACAAACCAACCAAATCTCTTGAAATACATCTGCGTCTTTTGCGAATTTAAGTAAACTCTAAAACTCTAACTTCGAGAGGCAATCTAACTTTTCATAGTGCAGAGCTCCTAAGCATTTTAATCTGGTTCTATGTAACGCAGGGCAAGAACATAGAAGGTGTTCTAGCGTTTTCCTCTTTTTATTTATATACCATGGTATGTAAAAAAAATTAAACTTTTGATTTCAAAACTTTTTACATGCGAAACTGTGAATATGCGAAACTGTCCCTCGAACATAGAACTTGCGCGAAAGTCAGCTCAAAAGGTGTTAGCCCTACGGCAGCGCTGAGAAGGTAGAGTTTCCTGGTGAAGAGCATAGGTAGCTACTACACAAATCGCACAGTGCTCCGACTCCACACAAACAATGGCCAATAATAGAAAGAGTGGTCGGAATTAGTTGAAACTTTACTCCTAAAAGGATTGCATCACGCAAATTTCAAGAATGAAATCGGGGTTTCCGTACCGTTTATCAATTTTGGAAAAGTAGAAGTGAAACTTCTTAGGCGTCGATGGACGAGCGAGAATCGAAATTAAAATTTCAAGGACATGCAACGTTTTGGGCATTTTCGTTCCGCGAGAGAGAAAAAAGATATTTTTTATTTTTTTTTTTTTTATTTTAAAACTTTATTTTGTATTCTGTCTATACTTACAATTCTTAGAAGACATTTTACAAATATTTGGTTACATTTAAGAGTGGCTTTGATTTTAGTATTAAAGGAATATTTCCAGTGAAATATCCTTTCTATTAAATAAATTCAATATTTTATAGATGGCTCTTGGACGAGCTGAATTGGTGTTTTTCTTTTCAACCTTAAAAAAACACATGATGGTGACATCAGGGTAGAGGCCAGTTCATTTGGGTGCGATTGAAGTCGATTTCGGTATTTACTGGCTACATTTTGAATTTCCTCTTTTATTGAAGGGATGTCTAAGTCCCGATGAATTTGGGCATTTGTCACGTACCACGGAGCGTTGACTAGGGTGCGTAGAGTCTTGGACTGGAAACGCTGCAGGATTTCCAAGTTTGAATTTGACGCAGTACCCCACAGTTGGATTCCGTAAGTCTAGACTGGTTTTATCACAGATTTGTAGAGGATAAGTTTGTTGTCCATTGAGAGGGTGGATTTGCGGTTTAGCAGCCAGTACATATTACGAAATATTAAACCTAGAGCTTTCCTTTTTGTAAAGATATGCGTTTTCCACGTAAGCCGTTTATCCAAATGAATGCCTAGATATTTAGCACTATCACATTGCGGAATTGGAATACGGTTTAAGTTGATTTGAGGGCAGGTGGTTCTTTTTGTGGTAAAGGTTACGTGTTGGGATTTATGTTCGTTTACTTTCAACCGCCAGCTCCGGAGCCATTTGGAGATTTTATTTATGCTTATTTGGAGCATATAAGAGGCTTCTACGGGATCCACTGCTGTCGCCATAATAGCGGTGTCATCGGCAAAAGTGCCAGTTAGTACACCTTTTGTGGTTGGCAGATCGTGTGTAAAAATTAAGTAGAGGATTGGACCTAATATACTGCCTTGTGGGACCCCAGCTTTAATTTGTTGGAAATTGGAAATTTCATTTTCGTAATTTACGTAGAACATTCGTTGGTTTAGATATGATTTAAGGAGCAAATAGGCATTTAGTGGTAATTTCCTTTTTATTTTAAAGAGTAAGCCTTGATGCCACACTCGGTCGAAGGCTTGTGATATGTCCAGGAAAACTGCTGAACAGATTTGTTTTCGATCGAGCGCTGTTTGTATTTTTTCGACAAGTCTATGGACTTGCTCAATTGTCGAATGCTCATTCCTGAAACCAAACTGATGTTTCGGAATTATTTGTTTGCGTTCGATAAAAACCATTAAACGTTTAAGGAAGATCTTTTCAAAAACTTTTGACAGTATTGGTAGAAGACTGATAGGGCGATAGGATTTCACTTCATCGCCTGGTTTTCCTGTTTTGAGCACCATTTTAATTTCTGCTACTTTCCATTGAGCTGGGAAAATGTTTCTGGTTAAGCACGCATTAAACAATGGCGTAGAGGAAAAGGAGAGAGAGAGCTATACCTTATATATATTTTAGATACACTTTAGGCTATTTTTCCTAAGTTTTTCCTTATGGTTTCTAATTTCTAGTGAGAAATAGCACTGCCTACTTTTTGGCGCTTGTTTGTTGGTGCAAACTTGTAGGAAATATATCTGCTGCCTGCTTTTTGGCATTATATTTCCTTGGTGCCGACTGTTTGGGGCGTTTTGTTGGTACCAATTTTTTTGGCGTTTTTTTTTTAGGGCCTACCTTTTGGCGTTTATTTCCGTTTCATGGCTAGTGATTGTGCGTGCTATAAAGTGTTATCCCATTCCGGCGTCGGATTTATTTTAATTATTGCCTTGCGATAATTTGTGCCGCTGCTGCGGTCCTGGAATCGCTGCGTTTGTGCGGGTGATAAACGCTCGGATTAGTGCGCGTTGTTGCCACGGTTAATGTCCGGCGTTTACCTACACCGGTCGCCCCTTCTCCGTTTTTTGTAAATTTTGTCTATTTGTATTCTCTGCAAATGTTATTAATTTATTTAGGTATATATTCTTTCCCTCTCTCTCTCTCATTCTCTCTCGGGTCTCTCCCTCTTTCTTTGTCTGCCTTGAAAGTTTCCCTTCTGTTATATGTACTACGCTATACGCACCTTTTTCACTCTTTGATGTCAAGGTAAAATAAGACATAAGTATTGTGTAAATTTATAATTATACTGAATGATATGAAAATGGATGGAGGATGGTTCCATGTGTAGAAGTCCACGCAAGTGGGGAAAGTTACTGATCGCCATTCACTTGGGAGTGGCCAGGACGATTCTTCTACATATGGTTCAAGCAGCTCACAACGTCCGGGATTAGCTCACGTATCCTCTGGTTAGCTTCCGAACACCCGTTCGGGAGTGAGCTAACGTGAGAAGGCGAAGCATCCCAGCATAGCTGGTTGTGCGCTGGGTTTGGGACCCGCCACTTAAAAAGCCCCCCCAATGAAAACAGCAACAAAGCCTCGGATGAGAACTTCCAACACTGATGACGACCCCTGCAAACGAAATAAGGAATACGATTTGAGGGCATGCACCTGGAATGTCCGGTCCCTTAATGGGGAAGGTGCCTCTGCCCGGCTGGTTGATGTCCTCGTGAGAGTAAAGGCTGACATCACTGCCATCCAAGAGATGCGATGGACGGGGCAAGGTAAGAAAAACATAGGACCTTGCGACGTCTACTACAGCTGCCATGTAAAAGAGCGCAAATTCGGTGTCGGATTTGTTGTGGGAGGGAGACTTCGTCGCCAAGTACTGTCGTTCACTCCGGTGGACGAGCGTCTCGCAATAATCCGCATCAAAGCGCGATTTTTCAACATCTCGCTAATTTGCGCCCACGCCCCGACGGAAGAGAAGGACGATGCGACCAAGGATTCTTTCTATGAGCGCTTGGAACGTTCCTATGAGCGCTGCCCCCGCCACGACATTAAAATCGTGCTTGGCGACTTCAACGCCAGGGTGGGCAAGGAGGGAATTTTTGGTCCCACAGTCGGAAAATTCAGCCTGCACAACGAAACATCCGGTAACGGACAGAGGCTGATCGACTTCGCCGGGGCCCGAAACATGGTAGTCTGCAGCACCAGATTCCAGCATAAAAAGATACACCAAGCTACCTGGCTGTCTCCTGATCGAAAAACGCGAAACCAGATCGATCATGTTGTGATAGATGGAAGACACGCTTCTAGTGTATTAGATGTACGTACGATCCGAGGAGCCAACATCGACTCGGATCATTACCTTGTTGCAGCCAAACTGCGCACACGCCTCTGTGCAGCAAAAAACGTACATCTACCTACGCAAAGAATGTTCGACATCGAAAAGCTGCAATCACAACAGACAGCCAGAAGATTCGCCACTCGACTCTCACTCCTGTTCTCGGAGAGCACTGCCCAACACACCGGCATGCGCGAGCAATGGAGCAACATTTCTCGTTCCCTACGTACCGCCGCCGAAGAAGAAATCGGATTCCGGCGAGCCCGAAAAAACAATTGGTACGACGAGGAATGTCATGCTGCCGCCGAAAGAAAAGATGCCGCCTATAGAGCCACGCTGCGATCGGGCGCAACGCGAGCCATATGGGATCGCTACAGAGAGCTGAAAAAGGAAGAGAGACGTATTATCCGACAGAAGAAACGAGAGGCCGAAATACGTGAGTGCGAGGAGCTTGAGATGCTGGCCAATAGGAACAACGCCCGAAAATTCTACCAGAAAGTTCGGCGGCTTACAGAAGGTTTTAAGACCGGGGCGTTGTCCTGTAAGAACAAAGACGGCGATCTGGTGACTGACGTACAGAGCAATCTTAAACTATGGAGGGAACACTTCTCGAACCTGTTAAACGGTGACAGCTGCGCATGTCATAGAGAATGTGAAGATCCCGATACCCCAATCGTTGACGACGGAATTGTCGTTCCGTTACCCGACCATGACGAGGTGAGAATAGCGATAACGCGGCTAAAGAACAACAAAGCCGCGGGCGCCGACGGACTGCCGGCTGAGCTATTCAAACATGGCGGCGAGGAGCTGGTAAGGTGCATGCATCAGCTCCTATGCAAAATATGGTCGGATGAAAGCATGCCTGCCGATTGGAATTTAAGTGTGCTCTGCCCAATCCATAAGAAGGGCGATCCTGCAATTTGTGCCAATTACCGCGGGATTAGTCTTCTAAATATCGCCTATAAGGTTCTAGCGAGCGTATTGTGTGAAAGGCTGAAGCCCACCGTCAACCAACTGATTGGACCTTATCAGTGTGGCTTCAGACCTGGAAAGTCTACCATCGACCAAATATTCACAATACGCCAAATCTTGGAAAAGACCCATGAAAGGAGAATCGACACACACCATCTTTTCGTCGACTTCAAAGCTGCATTCGACAGTACGGAAAGGAGTTACCTGTATGCCGCTATGTCTGAATTTGGTATCCCCGCAAAACTAATACGGCTATGTAAGATGACGTTGCTCAACACCAGCAGCGCCGTCAGAATTGGGAAGGACCTCTCCGAGCCGTGTGATACCAAACGAGGTTTCAGACAGGGTGACTCGCTGTCGTGTGACTTCTTTAACCTGATGTTGGAGAGCATCGTACGAGCCGCAGAACTTAATCGCTCAGGCACAATATTTTATAAGAGCGTACAATTGTTGGCGTATGCCGATGATATTGATATCATCGGCCTTAACAACCGCGCTGTTAGTTCTGCCTTCTCCAAACTGGATAAAGAGGCAAAGCGAATGGGTTTGGTGGTGAACGAGGACAAAACGAAGTACCTCCTGTCTTCAAACAAATAGTCGGCGCACTCGCGTATCGGCACCCACGTCACTGTAGACAGTTATAATTTCGAGGTTGTAAAAGACTTCGTTTATTTAGGAACCAGCATTAACACCGATAACAATGTCAGCCTTGAAATCCAACGTAGAATCTCTCTTGCCAACAAGTGCTACTTTGGACTAAGTAGGCAACTGAGCAGTAAAGTCCTCTCTCGACGAACAAAACTAACACTCTACAAGACTCTCATCATGCCCGTCCTAACGTATGGCGCAGAAGCGTGGACGATGACAACATCCGATGAAGCGACGCTTGGATTGTTCGAGAGAAAGATTCTGCGTAAGATTTTTGGACCTTTGCACGTTGGCAACGGCGAATATCGCAGGCGATGGAACGATGAGCTGTATGAGCTTTACGGCGACATAGACATAGCGCAGCGAATAAAGATCCTGCGGCTTCGTTGGCTGGGTCATGTCGTCCGAATGGATACAAACGCTCCGGCTTTGAAAGTATTCGATGCGGTACCAGCTGGTGGTAGCAGAGGAAGAGGAAGACCTCCTCTGCGTTGGAAAGATCAGGTGGAGAAGGACTTGGCTTCACTTGGTGTGTCCAACTGGCGCCGGTTAGCACGAGAAAGAAACGACTGGCGCGCTTTGTTAAGCTCGGCCAAAATCGCGTAAGCGGTTATCGCGCCAATTAAGAAAAAGAAGAAGATATGAAAAAAACCGTCTACCGAAAAATGGTCTACGTAATATAAAATTAAGAAAATAAAACGAACTAATGAATAGATTATATACTAGGTTGTTGAATAAGATATGCGATTCGATAACAGAAACGCAATTTTATGGATTGAACCGTGTATGCACTGTTAGTACAGTCTCCCTGAACATCAATACATTTGTTCCAACAAGATTCCAGTTCATGAATTCCATTCCTGAAGTGAGAATCTAGAGAGCTTGCAAAATACGCTTCCACAGCTATTATGACCTAATCATTTGATGAAAAAGGATTTGCACGCATGAGTATTTTTAGGTCCGGATGGAAGTCGCTAGGAGCCTAATCTGATGAATACAGTGGAAGCTCCAACAATTCGGACTTTAAATCATGGATTATAGCTATTGTCAAAATGCTCTTGTGACGCGGTGCATTGGCCTAATGAAAACGCATTTTTTTCTTTTGCAAACTGGGTATTTTTCACAAATGTTTTCCTTCAGCTGGCTTGAAAGCTTGAAATTGAAATTTGAAATTTGAAAGGTCGAGCCAAGGAGCACCAAAAGATTTGGTGGCTTCTAAAACACTCAGGCTAAAGAGCCCATTGTATTTAAAGCTCTGGAAAGAGGGTAGATAGTCAAGGAGAGAAAGAGAAAAGTATCAGAGAAAGAGATAGGAAAGAATAGAGACAGAGATAGAGATAGTTATTCCTGTGAGAATTTTCCAGATTCTTTGGCAAATCTGTAAAAATCCTCCAGTTTTAGAGAACGAATATTACTCATTCTCATGACATCAGAACCCAATACTCGTAGTCGCGCTCTAGCAAAGGCAGGACATTCACAGAGAAACTGCTCAGTGCTATCCGCCTCCTTCAAGCATGACAGGCATACCGGGTCCTCGATGATTCCAATGGTGGTCATATGTTAACCCCATGGGTTGTATCCTGTAATGATGCCGACCATCAACCGAATGTCTTTCCTTCTAAGTTTTAGTAGAAAGTTTAACAGTTTTCTGTTCGGACTTGTCACAAAACACTTTGCAGTTCTGCAGCGTTCCAGACCGGACCATCGCTCTTTATGTAGATTGCCTACATAATCGTTGATCCAATTCTTGATTCCTGCGGGACTGATTCCGATTATTGGCTCTGACATCAAATTTCCTTCCAAATGAAACTATGGGTATCAGGTCATCTTTAGGTGCCAAAAACAGTGGATACTGCTCCGACAGCAACTTAAAGATTTTTCTAATATATATCCCTAAGTTCCATCTTCGTGCCAGAAACTATATTTATGGAGTCTACACATTGCTTTTATTGCTTCCTGTTGTATCTTAAGATCCAAAGGGCGCTTGGAAGCTTACAATAATATTCAGAATTTATTGATTTACCAGTTTGCAAGTGATACACAAACAAAATTCCTTTCACATACCAAAAAACTGATGCTCATAACTTCTTGGCCGATTTCTGGACCTGCCAAAAATAAAAATATAATCACTGCTCGATACTTGATTCAAACGAAAATGCACATACAAATCTATGAAGAGTTCACTAATATAACAAAAAAAAAATATAGGCTAGTGCAACGCCCTCTCTTAACGAAATGCAATACTTTTTGAACAACTTAGCGACTACTCCATAAATCTGCACGGAAGTCGAAACTGAAAAGACTCCTGTGTTTTGTATAAAGTTTTAATTAAAGCTAAGTCCAAGAAAAAGTACACAAATGTATTTTTTATTATTTTAGTTTTTATTTATTTCCATTTCTTATTTATTACAATATTATAAATGAGTTGTCAGCGCTAATTCAACCTGAATTTGCCTTTAATCTTCTATATCCAAATTTTTAGTGCTTCTTACTTTGTTTCCGCTTTGATTGTTAGCAGAAAAATGCAAATTGTTTTCATGCAAATTAAATTCCTCCAATTGTTATTTTTTTTTTCTTTTTCTCTTATAATGTTCGTGATATTTTCCATCAGCCATGGAGGCATAAGAATGCTTTTTACTTTTACGTTTTATTTTATGGAAAAACATACCAACGCATACTCTAATCACTTCCCGCCCAATTTTCTTTTTATTTGTTTCCTTTGTATTAATTATGTCAAAGCAAATGGAACATACGTACGTACATTCCGAAATTTTCCGATTTTCTTTTCCATTCTTGCGCTATAAAGTTGTTTCCTTGTTTCTTTGTTGTTTTTATTACTTTTCCAAACATGTTATGCTCTGCTAATTATGCATAAAAACTTAAACTTTGCACGTAAAAATGCACACGCACACACATCGGCCGTACATAAATACATCGAGGATATGTCCATATGTTTGAACGTAAGCGAGTTAGGGGTGCCCTTCTTTTCAAATATATAAATACACTGATTTGTTTTTATTTCTACAAGCCGTATGTGCTTTTTAACGCCAATTATTAGTATTTATTGTACATTTTTTAAGTGAACAAATTTACAGCGAATCCTTGTATTTCGTGGCCGTTCCCGTCTGCAGTGCGCTTGTGGGTTCCAGTGTAACATAGTCCACAAAAGGCAAAGGTACAAGTGCGTGTTAGGTTCAGCTGACTGTACAATGATTATGCGCCCCGGCCGAAACCCAGTTTGTACCTTGCGTATAATGGAATTGAGGACAGGCGAAATACGCTGAAATAGTAAGCTTGTCATCACTTTACTTACAGTATTCAGCAACGTAACGCCAATTTTTACATTAACTAAGGTCACCTTTTTTGGTATCTTAACTATATCTCATTTAACCAGATTTCTCTGATAATCGGCATGATAACACGAGCAATAGCGTTAGACCCGTGTTAGAGCAGCTCAGCAGGAATTTTGTCTGGGCCAGCTGCTTTGACATTTTTGAGAGCTTGAAAAGCTTTTTTTCTCCTTTTTTGTGTAGGAACATACTAGCAAGTACAGCACTCAGACAACACTAAGTCCATTGTTCTGCTCCTGGGTTCATTTTTCAATCTTCTTGAAATTTACCCGACCTCCTAAGAAATCTGAGTAGATCTTGTGGTGCCAAAAAGACAAGGTGGTCGCTTCTTAACACATCAATGCCAAAGACCTCAAGCTTAATTCGAACAAAGGCTAGAAAGTGGTCCGCCGTCTCATCCTCCCCTCCGCACGCTGGACAGGGTGCACTGCCTGAGATGCCCACCTTTTCCATGTGCTTTGCTGACTGGAAGTCCAACCAGTTGCCTACAGTCCCTTCTGCCTAATGACAGGTAACATCAGTTTTGTTCAACTGCAGCCTCGCTCAGGCTGCCCATAAGCAAGGTTAGAGTAACCCGTTTGCTAACCGTGGCTTTGATGACCGCAGAATTGAGTGGCAGAACGGGCTCCGGGACAAGGAAGTTGGCCTCAGAGCCCATCCTAGCTAAAGAGGCAGAGATCTCGTTACCCACGATACCCACGTGCCCCGGTATCCATGTTAGCATCAGAATATTACGTCTGCCGACATAATTTAACCTGGAGTTACAGGTCTCGACTACTCTTGAAATGGTTGGGGGGGCTGTCTAAGGCCATGGGTGGAGCTTGGCTGTCGCTGCAGACACATATAGATCTGCCTCTCCATCTGTTTTCCACAACAAAGATCATCGCTTCTTGAACAGCATACACCTCTGCTTGGAACACAGATGCGTGCATTCCAAGAGCGAAGTGTAAATTTGTCCCACTTAATTCCACGTAGACACCAGAGTCGAAACCGTGTTTGGTCCTGGAGCCATCCGTGAAATTGCGAGCACAGTGTTTGCCGGGCTCATTTTCCGAGTTTGACCACAGTTCAGCCTCTGCAAGCACCACACTGTATCTCTTGTCAAGTACGACTTTTGATGGAATGGAATGAAGGGGAATGGCGAGGATAGTTGGATGTTGTTGTTGTTGTAGCAGCATAGACATTCCCCATATTTACATACGGGGAATGCTGCTGGAGTGGCAGTCCTTGGCCGGATATAAATCCGGGTCGTTTCGGTAACGTAGAACCGACTGTCGTGGAAACGAGGATCGTTGGATCGAAGGCCATGCCTACGCTATTGCCAAATGCCTAACAGGAGCCGTACCATTTCCGATTGTGTTTCAGCCTGCAGATGGCCTTCAAGGCCTCTCCATGGATGACGGTGGTAGACTAATCAGAACATCTAATGCCGGGCTTGAAGTGGTCGCAAAAGCTTCGGTCCAACAGATGGTTACAGTGTATTGTAGTCTCGATAAGATCCTCCTGACTCCCACGGGAGATATTCTACATACCCAGACCACTAATGAATAGGTCTTATCATAGCCGTGCAGCCTGCAAAGCTAGTTCCACTTCTTCAAGGGTTGACAAAGTTGTAGAAATGCCCCTTCTAGAATACTGCTGGATTGTAGGGATTAGGTTTTTGATGTACCAGCACTGAAAATTTGGCGACGTCATTCTAATTGATACGCCCGATTTTGTAATATAGTTTAGCTCAATTTACATATTTAATTCCCACAGCAGCTCTGTTATTATTTCTCCACATTTGCTGTTTATACTATCCATATAGAAGGTGAGTATTTTTTGAAGACGATAATAAATGTAATTTTACAGATCGAAGTTTTTAATTTACTTAAATATCTTAAAAAATAATCCATCAACGAAAAAGCGAATGGTAATTGCAATAATAATTCAACTATTATGGCATGTTAGAAAGAGTTTACTCGCCGACCAGAGAGGCTCACTGTGATGTTCCACACTAGTACTGAAAATTGCTTATAAATATTTACCTCAGCCCGGAATATTCGCATAATCTTAAGAACAAAAAAAAAAAATTCATTACTTAAATCCAAGAAAAATTATCTGCTTTAATAACATGAAAAAATCTACACATAAAACTGCTCACCCTTATGCACATAATTTTTAATTTGAACAATTTACAAAGTTTTGCAGCCTTGCTGTTGTTGACTCGCGTTGATTTCATTCGCCTCTTTCGGTTTGAAACTAAGCAAAAGATCCGAGATTAGCAACTTTCAAAATCACAGAACAGCGGTAAGCATAGGCGATAAGGCGATAAGCGTTTAAATAATGTCAAATACAAAATGCTAATGACAACACTGGGGAGTAAAGTTTTCTTGTGCGTCATATGTTGGTGAGAGCAAATTTTAAAACGCAAATAATATATGCACAGCCTCACTTTTTGTATGAGTGGCAAACTAATATATGCCCTCAAGAAAATGGGATGTAGCTGGCTGGATATCCTGGCTACGCTCGTAATAATAAAAAACCATAACAATAAGAAAATTAGGAAAAACTGCTTCTACATGACAGCTTTTTGCTTCCAAATACAACTAAAAATAAACAGGGAAACAGGCATCATATGATACACAGATATATAGATTAGGTGAAGAAAATAGTCCTAAGCGATTCCAGCTAAATATTCGTAGTGAACCATATCACGTTACGTAAACATCGCCTTAGGTCATACTATACAAACATTTTAAGTTAAAATTAAGCTTAGAAAAAATTGCTGCGCGATTTTGTGTTTGAAGAATACAGTGGTGTGGTGCTGTGTTCGAAAAGGGGGGCGATAAGAGAAAAAATTCGCTAAACTCTTTAGTAGTTCCAGTAAAAAATTGGAGCTGTTGGTTTGAAAAAAATGTATGTTGTTTAAAAGGGGTCGGCAAAAGTGAAACGATGACTAACACAAGAGTTACGTTAGTTGAGTAGTTAGTTAGAAGTATGTCACTAGGACCTGAACCCTTTCTAGGTGTCAATTCTGCAGCGACTCAACTATGGATTGACAACTTCATGAGGGCGTTGGTCTGAATTAAACTCATGCAGAGCGGCCAAGCGCTTTGTGAAACAACCAAACAGGAAAATAGCGACCTTTCTCCTAAAACTCAGCAAAACGGACCTGAGAGTGGTGGTGGGTGTAATCGCAGGGCACAATGCCTGTGGTCAGCATTTAGCGGCCATGGGGGACGTCGACAGCCCGATATGCCTATCCTGTCTTGAGGATGATGACACTGCAGAGCATTTTCTCTGTAGCTGTCCGGCGTTTTCCAGAATCAGACTTAGGATATTGGGTTGCGGCATACTGAGTATGGATAAAGTTCATACTCTTCCTCTTCCGGATCTCTTAAGATTCATCAATGAATCCAAGAGAATTGTGGAAGAGTGACCTCAAACTAATTTTTCCGCCTTACCACCCCCTTTTCGTCTTCTTCTCTCTCCATTCTTTCTACTGAAATATATCTGAGTGTAGTACAATGGTTACCGGTCATAGGAACATACGGGATAATGAGATAGCGGATGAGCTAGCATGAAAAGGTTCGACACTAGACTTAGCAGAGGCGGTGAGAGTATCCACCCCACTGAACACATTAAAAGCATCCATTGCTTCACACCATCATGCTTTAGCCGAAAGAAGATGGAAGCAACTAACTACATGTATTACAACAAAAAACACATGGCCGTCATACAAAACCCAAAGGACGAATGACCTGTTAGGATGCTCTCGGCCAAACATCTCACGTATCACTGCAACCCTTACAGGAGCCTTACATTGGAAAGTAGGGGATCAGGCAGTCAGACTCAACCTCGCCTTCCATCCCATCTGCAGAAGCTGTCAAGCGGAAGGGGCGAAGGAAAGTATTTTCCACTATTTATGTGAATGTCCGGGGCCAGCTAAGGTAAGACTCCACTCCTTGATAATCCTATCCTACAGCAAATTAAGGAGATCTCAGACATCGAGATAAAAGATTTGCTGTTATACTTGGACCCCACTAAATGGATCTGACTGGAAACAGAAAAACAAAAAAAAAGAGACCATCACACCAGCCAGTGGTAGTAAAACGGTGCTGGTCACTAATTAGGAGTATTTCTGTGAAAATATTCAACCACTTCAACAACGACAACAATAGTCTCAAGACTAAGCACTTGGACTTGCCCTACCCCCCACAAATCTAATCTAATCTAATCTACGTTGGGTGATATAAAATCTGTTATTTATAGAAATACCACCTTGATCAAAAAGTTTCCGAAACAACTGTAAGGAGACGCTCCAAGTCAAGTGATTTGAATTCGGATTTTTGTTTTTTAGATCTGAATTATTTGGATTAGCGCCGTATCGATACTGAAAATAGTAAATGCTCTGTTCTTTTACATAAGGCTCATATGCGTGCTTTGAACTAAGAAAAGGTACGAGTCATTTTTAGGGTAATTGCCAAATTATGCGGTATCCACCGAGAATAAATCTGCTGGAAGACAAAATGGACGACTAATTTTGCACGAGATGCATTCAAGAGATGTGATTTTTCACCTACCATATAATTGATAAGAATCGTATTTTGAATAAAAGTAATGAAACGTATAGGCACTTTAGACTTTTAGACCCTTTATTTAAGACCCTTATTCAGACCCTTAATTTCATCATCATCATCTTTTGATACCACAGCTCTTTGTGAGCTTTGGCCTGCTACACGTGGAATCTCCATACATCTCGATCGCTTGCGACTTTTTTCCAATTCCTTATCCCAAATTTATTGATGTCCTCTCCTTGTTCGTCGGTCCATCTTGTTCTCGGTATTCCTCTTGCTCTAGTGTTAAACGCTCTGGCTTCCACAATTTTCTTCTGTGCTCACGTGCAGTCCATTCTTGTTATATGACGCAGTCATCTTAACCAATGCGCTTTGATGAAACATAGTATAACATTTTCACCATTTATACGCTAGTCTGGGTCGTAATTTCACCTTATACGCCGCCCGCCGTGATATTTGATTACACCAAACAATTTTTGCGATTATTTTTCATTCAAAGATTTGCAGTTTTCCTTTATCTGCTTCAAATACCTGTTGCGTATAGTACACGATTCAGCTCCATAGCATAGGACTGGTTTAATTTACATTGCCTGTTTAGTAGTTTCGATCTGTTAGCTGCTTGAAAGACTAATAAACCACATCAATGAAGAGGCACTTAATTTAATTAAAACCAACGGATTAATACGAAGGCTCAGACGCACTAAACCTAGCGATCTCATACCTCCATAAAAATGCTTTATGTTATGTAGAGTGAAAATTGTGTAATGTTATCATAATTAAGTTGCTTTTTAGTCAAACGCTCGTGACTATCAAGCGCTTCAAGCGCTTCCAGTGACTTTTTATGTGCCATCGTGCACTCATCCCATACAATTACGAAGAGAAGAGAACTGTTCTATTCCCCCCCGCTTTAACCCAACTATGCGTTCAGGTGCAAATGACTTTTTTGCGTTAAGTCTGATATAAAATAAGTTCTATTTACTATTCTTAAATTTATATAAACTTTTCCAGGCGAAGTAAAAAAACTGGCATATATTTGCTTCAACGTAAATATATGAATGATATAGGTAATATCTCATATTAGCATAACCTTTCTGCAAAAAATTAAGGAAACGATCACCAATCACGCCGGCAATGATACAATGAATTTTTCACTAATAATAAGTGGTCTTCCCCTTCCTCTTCCTATAGCTATTCCTCTTCCATCTCCAGCTCCATCTCCTTTCTTTATCGCGGAAACGGGCAGTAAAAATTACTTCACTTAAAAGCTTTCGTCAACAGCTTCCATCTGATACCCATATTGTACAAACACATCCAAGGGTGCCTTGGTCCACCTTTTCGGCAGCTTCTCGAGACCCTGGTCACTCAGAGATCTAAAAAATACTCTGTATTAAAGCACTCATCAGTAACTTTGATTTGATACCCACAATGTAAAAACACATCCTAGGGTTACCCGGGTCCTCGTTTTGGCCTTCGGCAGCGCCACCTGGTGGCGAGTGGAATCAATAAGCATATTATACTAACCTTCCCCGTGGAAAAAAATATACATATACCAAATTTCATAATAATCGGTCCAGACACACACGACCAAAATGTATTCAATTCTAATGAATGCTATGTGCGGTACAAAAAATACGTGCGGCAAATAGCAAAAACACACTCACTTAACCGACGCACCGCACACGCACGCGTTATCGGATTTCAACCAAACTTCACAGAAACCTTTGCCAAAGCAACACCAACAATATGTGAAACTTTCATTGTTTTCCTTACACGCATTGCTGAGATTACCCCGGACAAATGCACACTTTTTTTCGGCTTAATTTTTATATATATAGATAAGGATATTTTTTCACTAAAATTTTCTTCAATAATATAACAATTAAAAAATATAAAACAAAAAAAATTAATAAATAAATAAAATATAAATTTTTTTTTATATTATTTTTTATTTCTAAAGTGTGTTTTACAGGACGGCTGGTACTTATTTGTACCACGTAACATCCTGAGTGGTACAACGGTTTACCACCACCTACGGTGCCACCCTGTTATTGCATCTCAGATTTTAAATTATTCATCACCTAATTAACCAACTTCGATAAACAATAATATACCAGGATTGCTGTGCCAATGTCGGTCGGGTCGAAAGGGTTAAATCCTAAAAAGAAGAACGAATTCTTTATTACATTTGTATCAAAATTAATGAACAATTTATTACTGTGATCGCTAACATTCGGTATTAAGAATTTGCAAATAAAGAACACTCAGAGCTATCAAAGTCAATACTGGGCGTTAAATTCAAATTGTTTAATCATTAAAATCTCGTAACACAAAAAACTTGAGAAAACTGAAGAAAAACGTATTTCAAGCTATTATTTTATTAAAAAATATTATGTAAAATTATTACTTCATTTTATTATTTTTTTTTTTTTTAATAATCTTTCTTTCGCTTGATAACAGAAAGAAAAGATCTTATTGTAAACTTTGAAAATGATTTTGAACGCACCAATAACACTTTAATTACAAACAAAGCACTTTAATCGCTTAACTTAGTATCCCTCACCATTTCCAAATATTTCAGATTAAACACAAAGTACTTGAAATCAATAAAACAACACACAACTCTAATAGTGGCATTAATGGCACATTGAACTAGTGGCGCATGCGGCGATGTTGCAAAACCAGTGAGCTAATATGCTTAGTGCGAGTGTGTGTGTCATGCATATGCATGAGTATATGAATATATGAGTGTGAGTATATGAGTATGAGTATACGTTTTGTTTTGCACAAACAATGGAATATAAAAGCAATTTCGTGTTTCACCAAATGTTTAGCAGCTTCACCCCATCAGTGCTAGACTTCATTTTCCATAGCTAAGTGCATATATATGCATACATATCGCACCCTAAATACAAAAGGGGCACAACTCAAAATTTTCCACACTCGAGCTTGACTTGTTTACAGTAGCACAGAAAACAAACTATGTGACATATCACGCTGAAATTTGCCATGTAAGCTTATAACAGTCCTACCAAAAAACAAAAAATTTATTTTTGCCATATGTCATCCGCGGACCGTTTTATTGATAACGTGTCGTTCATATTTGAGCAGAAGTACATTTTGAGTTGTGACCCTTTTGTATTTAGGGTGCGATATGTATGTATGTATGACACGTGCATGCCAGCGTACATGAACTTAGAACTATGACTAGTTCGTATTCCTACTCTGTTTCATATGGGCAACTTGTGGCGCAAAATTAATCATCCAATTTGATTTTTTTTTTTTTATAATAAAAAATAATTTTATTGGAGCATTGAAAATCTTTACTTTGGCCTTCTTTATTTTGAAATCGCTATATACAAGGTGGCGGAAAATTATCATCCAATTTTGCTTTTGAATAACTTTTTTACTAAATAAAAAAAATGATTTTGAGTAACGGAAATCTTTATTTTGGCTTTCTTTACTTTGAAATCGATATACACGGTGGCGCAAAATTAATCATCCAATTTTGTTTTTGAATAACTTTTTCACTAAATAAAAAAAATGATTTTGAGTAACGGAAATTATTTTGAAATATAAAGAATGTCAAAATAAGGTTTGCATTACTCAAAACCATTGTTTTTGTATATCAATTTCAAAATAAATCAAAATCATTTTTTTTATTTAGTAAAAAAGTTATTCAAAAGCAAAATCGGATGAACAATTTTACGCCACCTTGTATATCGATTTCAAAGTAAAGAAGGCCAAAATAAAGATTTCCGTTACTCAAAATCATTTTTTTAATTAGTAAAAAAGTTATTCAAAACCAAAATAGCGGGTGGCGCAAAATTAATCCTCCTATTTTGTTTTTGAATAACTTTTTAATAAACTAAGAAAAAATATTTGAGTGATGGAAATCTTTATTTAACGCACTCCATTTCTTGACTGTTCGTATACTGCAGCTGTCTAGTTCACCATTTTAAAATATGATTGCTTGCAAAAATTATAGCATAAATCTTCCGATCGGGTGATTAATTTCGCAGCATCTTGTACTAGAAATACTAGAACAAAAACAAATTTTAATCATCGAAAATCACTTTATTGTTTTTCAAAATATTCTCCATGAAGATCTATACACTTTTGCATGCGTTTGCACCAATTGTCGAAGCACTTTTGCCACTCTGAATGAGGTACCTCCAAAACATGCATTCTGAATGCCGCAACCGCTTCTTCAGGTGTCGAAAAACGTTGACCTCTCAGTTTGTTTTTTACGTACGGGAATAAAAAGAAGTCATTCGGTGCCAAGTCAGGACTATACGGCGGATTACCCATTAATTCGATATTTTGGGTGCTCAAAAATGCAGTCGTTTGAGCCGATGTGTGAGAGCTCGCATTGTCCTGGTGAAGAGTGATCCGTCTTTGGCGATTTGTTTTCCTAATTTCTTGGAAGACAACTGGCAAACAAATGGTTGTCTACCACTCAGAATTGACTGTTCTGCATTGTTCTAGTGGTACGGTTGCGACATATCCAGTTTTTCCGAAAAAATTGGCGACCATTTGCTTGGAAGTGCTTCGTGCGCGAACAACTTTTGTTGGATTTGGCTCATCTTGAAACACCCATACAGTCGACTGCTGTTTACTTTGGGGCTCATACGCGTAAATCCATGATTCATCACCTGTCACGATGTCATAGACGTGTTTCGAAGCCCCGCGATCGTATTTTTTGAGCATTTCCTTCGACCAATCGACACGAGCCTTTTTTTGAGCGATTGACAATTTGTGTGGGATCCAACGCAATATTGAATGTATGCTGATCCCACTAATGCTTAAGATTGTCTCAATCTCACGATAGGTCCCATGACGATCTTGCAATATCAGTTCGCGCACAGCATCAATGGTTTTCGGAACAACAACTCATTTTGGACGACCTTCACGAAATTCGCTTTGGAGTGAACTACGACCACGATTGAATTCACCATACCATCGATAAACACTGGTCCTTGATGGAGCTTCATCGCCAAAAAATGAATTGAGTTCACCCATGCAATGTTGCTGAGTTAATCCACGTCGAAAGTTGTAAAAAATAATCGCACGAAAATGTTCACGATTTAATTCCATTTTTGGACCGAGATGAATCTTTTAAGTTACTGTAAACAACACAAATAGCGCTGGTATTTCAAAGCGTTCTGAGTACGTAAAAGCCAAAAAATGTCAAACTTTGCGATACAGCTGTCAGTTGCCAGATTGCAACCCCAGGGTTGCCAAATCCCGACATATACAAGGCACACCTCGTAATAATTAAAAAATGTCTGCTAATTAGTAGTATACGTCCTTCTAGTATTTTCTCAAGTGATGAAATCGTATTTGCTCTGAATTAGACATTTTTTCTACTACTTCCAATTTTCTCCACTGGGCTTCTGCTCTTTATATGAGGGTGTGTGTGCGCCTACACTTTGTTTAATGCACTATGCAATAACAAGCTACAATGGTGATCAGACCAAAAACTTTAATTGACAATCAATGCGCCATATGGTGAGTAGCGTCTGCTCTCGTTGTAGTGTTAGCGACAATGCCGTCTGCAACATATACACAATGAAGGGATAATTACCAAAAGTTTGTGCTGAGCTCAATAGCGCAAGTATTGTACTTTTTGCTTGAAATGGATGTGAGTGTGTGAAATCAGTGTCAAACTTTCGATTGTGATTGCGCGAGTACCGAATGGTTTCAAGGATTGAATTTGAATTTGAAGAAGAGGTCGAGCCAAGGAGCACCAGGAGATTTGGTGGCTCCTAAAACACTCAGGCTAAAAAGCCCATTGTATTTAAAGCTCTGGAAAGGGGGTAGATAGTTAAGGAGGGAGGGAGAAAAGTATCAGAGAAAGAGATAGGAAAGAATAGAGACAGAGGTAGAGATAATTAGTCCTGTGAGAATTTTCCAGATTCTTTGGCGAATCTGTAAATATCCTCCAGTTTTAGAGAACGAATATTACTCATTCCCATGACATCGGAACCCAATACCCGTAGTCGCGCTCTAGCAAAAACAGGACACTCACATAGAAAGTGCTCAGTGCTATCCGCCTCCTCCAAGCAGGGCAGGCATACCGGGTCCTCGAAGATTCCAATGGTGGTCATATGCTGACCCCATGGGTTGTGTCCTGTAATGATGCCGACCATCAACCGAATGTCTTTCCTTCTAAGTTTTAGTAGAAAGTTTGACAGTTTTCTGTTCGGACTTGTCACAAAACACTTTGCAGTTCTGCAGCGTTCTAGACCGGACCATCGCTCTTTATGTAGATTGCCTACATAATCGTTGATCCAATTCTTGATTCCTGCGGGACTGATTCCGATTATTGGCTCTGGCCCCTGTGGGGGCACCGCTGATCCACGGTTGGCCAATTCGTCGGCAATTTCGTTTCCTTGAACACCGAAGTGTCCCGGAACCCATATATTCAAGGATAGTAATGAGCTTTTAATACACAATAATTGGTTGATTACTTGCTGATCACATGAAGACGTCGAGAAATTGACTAAACGCGTGCTAAGCCAAATGGAACCCATTTAATTGTGGAGAATATTAAGAAAACTGGGTGCATACATTTTACATTAGGCTCGTCTTAATTTGGACACTCAATAGCTTAGTTGAACCGGAGAGTTGAGAGAGACTCATATTGGTGTGATGCAACTCAGCTCTCAGTGAATTTTACAGTATCAACCGTCCTTCATTTTCATATCAGTCCCTCTTTAAATTTTAAATTAACCTGGTTTCACCTAAATTTTCGACTTTGCTTATAAAATTTAGTATTTTGACACTTTATTCTCGATTCTCTATCTATCAAAGCTTAATTTAAATTACGTAGCTTACTGGTATAATGGCCGACTTTAGATAGGGGACTATAGGGTGGGCCATGTAAAATTTGCTTTTTGAATCGGCTATAAAAAAACGAATCAATATTTTTTCATACTTTTTTTTTTTATTTTGAAAATTGAACATTGTCTTTTATGAATGAAAAATAATATCGTTCAAATGACTGCCACGACTGGCTTTACAGTAGGCCATTCGATCAACCCAACTTTTAAGCACATTTTCGATTGTTTGGGCTCCAATTTCATGAATGGCAACTTCGATTTCGAGTTTTAAAGCATCAATCGTCTCTGGATGGTTCGCATAGCATTTGTCCTTAACAGTTTCCTACAAAAAATAGTTCAACGGGCTTAAATCACAGCTCCGAGGCGGCCAATTGATATCGGAATTTCGGCTGATTATTCGGTTTTCAAAAACGGTAGTCAAAAGTTCGAGTGTAACTTTGGCAGTGTGACAATTTACACCGTCCTGTTGAAACCAAATGTCGTCCATATCATCCTCTTCAATTTTTGGAAACAACTCGTTGAGCATGTCACGGTAACGCTCACCATTTACTGTAACCGCGGCTCCTCGCTCATTTTCGACACGATGATGCCGCCAGACCAAAAACCGCACCAAACAGTGACTCGTTGTGGATGCATTTGCTTCTCTACAGTAAGGTGTGGATTTTCTGAGCCCCAAATCCGACAATTTTGCTTATTGACGTGGCCACCGATGTGAAAATGAGCGTCATCAGAAAAGAAGAAGAAGACTCACCACTTTGGAAATAGGTTTTCAATATTTCCCAATTTTCTTCAAGCGTATAGCGTCCCATTTCGTAAATGTCAAACCTTTAAGTAAATTATGACATTTGACATGCCATTTATGTTACCATTCTCAAAAAAATAGGTGGTTCGAAAAGCAAACGCTATATGGCTATCCCTGTATTAAAGCCGCAGGTTGGTTCAATGAAGACAATACAGAGTGAGGAGAGGGGACAGCTCTGGTGGTATCACAATGGGCCTACAGCAGACCTAGCAGTGTCAACCAACAACCACTATACCTACCTACCTACCTAGGGAAACGATTGAACACTAAATTCAAGCAAATTTACACAACTTTTATAGGTATATTAAAGGCTGGGAGTTCCATACTACGACTATTGTGGAGGCTGTTATAATGCAGAAGAGGAGGATACACCTCCTTGATGGGTGTGAAGAATTAGCTAGAAGAAGACTTTATAAGTACACGCTTTTAACAGATGTAGCGGATATAGCGCAACTCAAACTAATGAAGGTAAACTACAAGTATAATATGGTATGGTGATATCACAATGGACCTAAGAACAGGTTCAGGTATATCATATTTGCAGCCACCAGATCTACCTACCTTAAGTTCTCGTTTGTAGTTAGGTTGATCGTGATAGGAATTATGCACATAAAATAATCCGCTGAAATTAACAAAACCGAAAACTATTTTAAAAGTACTCATAACACAAGTTAGTTGAGAAGTAGGAAGGAAAAAATGTGAATTTCTAACAAACAAAATGTTCTAAAAAGAACGCACTTAATACCTTTGGGTCATAAAGTTGTTTAGTTTCTTTTTATACCGAAATGTAAATTTGTGTATCTTAAAACTAATAAAAAACTAATAATATAATATATGATTTCTACATAAATTTTTTTTTTTTTAATTTTTGGTTGTAAGTAGTTTTTCTGCTTTGATTTAGCTAAACTATACGCAAACTTTAGTGTTTCATACCGAGCAATAATTCAAAGTTTTACGAAAGGTGCCTGGGAGGCAGATAGTGCACCGTTACACTTGAACTTCTTTTTATTCAACAGTATTTCACCGCCAAGGCTTACTAATATTTAACAATTTTTCATTATTTTTTAGTTTTTATGTACCACAGAATAACCTGAAGGGCAATCAAGGTATGTATGTAGTAAATTTGTTGTACTAAAAAAATAGTAAAAACGTAGTCCACCGCATTGTTTGCATGTGCTTTGAAAAACGTTTAATAATGTTTAAAACAAAAATTACAATAATAATATAAAGACTTGCTCAATGTTGAACATTTTGGTATAGGGTTTTTATTTACAACTTTTTTAATTTTTTTGCCTAAAATTTTAGGAGAAAATTTTTTTTTATCATAAGTGAAAGGCACGCCTCTGAAATTTGGTCTTTATTTCTTCATTGAAAGCTGGAAACAAATCTTTTTCCAATTTATTTTTTCTGAAAAAACAATTTTAGTAAATATTTTGTTTGTTGTTTTTGGGAAACATGTTTTTTGTTTGTTCCTTATTTCAAAATTTTATTTTCCCCAATAATCTTTTTTTTTCAAAAATTTTTTCTTGTTTAAAATTTGTGTGAAATATATTTTCTCGTCACTAGTGACAAACAAACCCTTAAGACTTGTTCCACACAACTTCATTAGTAGCTGCGACTATGTTCACTCTCTCTAAAATTTTCATAGTGAGATACCCATAACTTCTATATCAAATAGCAAACAGCAAATCAGCAAAAAATCAATGCAAAATACTTCTATGCCGAAGCGTTGGAAAGTCAGTGGGTTACTGTATGTAGATGCAGTATCTTCACTGATTCGATATACTCCTGTGTATGTGAATGTATTTCAGGAAGTTATGCGAATTTCACCCTAAAACTTGTAGTGATTACTGAGGCTAGTCTCAGATATTAATACCAAATAAGAAAAACCAGTGAAATCTCTGAAAACTTCAAAAATTGCATAAACAACTTTTTTTCTGAAACATTTTGAACAAAAAAAACTCTTTTCCAACAAAAATGTTAAAAAATTTAATTTTTTCCCCCGAAAAAAAAATTCTTTTTTAATATTTTTGGTGGAAAAAAATTTTATTTAGGATAAAAAAAATTTACAAAACAAATTTTGCTAGAAAAGTAGTTTTAAAAAAATGGTCAATGTTAAAATATACTTAAACAATATGCTTACAAAAAAAATTAATTTTTTTCTCACAAATTAAATCAAAAAATTTAACAAAACAAAATGTAATTTTTTGACCAACATTTTTTTTACAAAATAATTAATTTTTTGTCCCAAATATTTTTTAACAAAATAAATAAATATTTTTCCCAAAAAAATTTTACAAAATATTAAAATTTTTTTCCCACAAAATTTTTACAAAACAATCAAATTTTTTTCCCCAAAAAAATTTTTTAAGTGTATATTTCGAACAAACAAATAAAATAAAAAAATGGTAAAGAAATTTTTCATCCAAAAAAAAAAATTAATAGGACTATGAATAAGTTCGTGCGGGTTTTTTTCGAAATTTGAAACTTTATTGACGTAAAATGGTTACAAATTTAATATTCAAAATATTGTCCATCGCTTACTACTACTTTTTCCCATCTTTCTGGCAATTCACGGATTCCCTTTGTGAAAAATTCGGTCGGTTTTGCCGCAATCCACGAATCGATCCATTTTTTGACTTCATCGTAATTACGGAAGTGCTGGTCAGCCAGGCCATGTTGCATCGATCGGAAGAGATAGTAATCGGATGGCGCAAGGTCTGGACTATACGGCGGGTGGGGTAGGACATCCCATTTGAGCGTTTCTAAGTATGTTTTGACCACTTGTGCAACATGTGGCCGAGCATTGTCATGTTGCAAAATAACTTTGTCGTGTCTATCGGCGTATTGCGGCCGTTTTTCTCGCAGTGCTCGGCTCAAACGTATCAATTGTCGTCGGTAGACATCCCCCGTAATCGTTTCATTCGGTTTCAGTAGCTCATAATACACAACACCCAGCTGGTCCCACCAGATACACAGCATAACCTTCAGGCCATGAATATTCTGCGCCGACGTCGATGTTGAAGCATGGCCAGGGTATCCATACGTTGCCCGACGTTTTGGATTGTCGTAATGGACCCACTTTTCATCGCCAGTCACAATTCGATGCAAAAAACCCTTTCTTTTGTGCCGTTGAAGCAGTTGTTCGCATGCCATAAAACGGCGTTCAACGTCTCTTGGCTTCAATTCATACGGCACCCAATGGCCTACCTTTCGGATCATTCCAATGGCTTTTAAACGTTTGGAAATGGTTGATTGATCAACTCCCAAAGTTTTTGCAACCTCTTCTTGCGTTTGAGCCGGATCTTGATCGAGCAATTCCTCCAATTCGGTATCCATGAACTTTGGCGGCGCACCCTCGCGTTCTTCGTCTTCCAAGCCAAAATCACCACTTTTAAAGCGTGCAAACCACTTCTGGCACGTTCGCTCAGATAGAGCATGCTCACCATAAACTTCCACCAATATACGATGACTTTCGGCTGCTTTTTTCTTCATATTAAAATAATGAAGAAGAATTCCCCGCAAAAACACATTATTTGGCACGAAATTCGACATTTTCAAGTGTGGTAAAAATATTGTTGTTTACGCTTCAAATAAAAAACTTATACTGACGTTTGTGCCTTACGACAGTAGCTCTCCAATGAATGTTTGGAAATGTGGATCGATGGAATAATAATCAAGTTACGCCATCTGTTGTAAAACCGAAACGAACTTATTCATAGTCCTATTACAAAAATATTTCACAACAAAAATAGTTTTGAAGAAAGTTGTATAATTTTGAAAAAAAATCCAAGAATACAGAGATTTGCTCAATGTTGAAGATAAAATATACTTAAAAAATATGCATACAATAGAATTAATTTTTTTCTCACAAATTAAAAAACAAATGTAACAAAAAATCTTAATTTTTTGAACAACTTTTTTTTACAAAATAATAAATTTTTGTCCCAACAAATTTTTATCAAAATAAATCAATTTTTTTGCCTAAAGAAATTTTACAGAATAATTAAATTTTTTTCCTAAAAAAATTTTACAAAATAATTAAAAAAATTTAAAAAAATAAACCAAAAAAATTCTTTAACAAACAGAAAATTAAATTTGTTTCAAAAAAATGTTAAAAAAAGAATTTATAATACAATAATTTCCCAAAAAAGAAAACTTTACAATAAAATTCCAAAAAAAAAATAGTTTTGAAAAAAGTTGTATAATTTTGAAAAAAATTAACAATACAGGGATTTGCTCAATGTTGAAAATAAAACATACTAAAAAAATATGCAAATTTATAAAAAAAAATTTTAACAAAAAAAAAATTAATTTTTTGACCAACATTTTTTTTAGAAAATAATTAACTTTTTGCCGCAACATTTTTTTTAACAAAATAAATAATTTTTTTGTTTCTAAAAATACTTTACAAAATAATTAAATTCTTTTCCCAAAAGAATTTTACAAAATAATTAATTTTTTGTCCCAAAAACTTTTACAAAATAATTAAATTTTTTTCCCAAAAACCCTTCCACAACAAAATTTTTTTTGAGTGTATATTTTATTCTAAAAATTAAAAAAGGAAAACATTTTACAAAAATTTTCAACACTAAATAAGTCGAGAAATTATTAAATGTTGTTCACAATGATCCAAGCCAATTTTTAAAATAATTAACAAGAATGGCATCACTTGACATAAAACCACTGATAGAATAAACCGATAGTCTACCAATTAGTTTCTCCTTTAATACCATAATTTATTTTAAATGTAATTTGTAATACTCACTTAAAGCCAATTATTAAAATAAAATAGCACTTCAATGGTAATACTCCAGTATTAAAAACCAAATTTGAGTCATCCAGAAAGGCAAGCAAATTGTCTGACAGCTTAAAAAGCACTCTTTAAAAATGCGCGTCTACACAAAAACTGAATGAAATATTTGCCAGTGAATTATATAATATTTTTTTTGGCATACATTTTCATACCTAACGCACGAACTCAAGCCGCTGCCATTATGCGAGATACGTAAGTACGCATTCATATTTACGATTCTTTTCTATTTAGTAGCGAATTTTTTCCGCTGGCTCATTGTGCCAACTAATTAGTTTCCTTTTGTGTAAAAAGTCATGGCCATGAAAACCACAACCAAAAAAGTAGCAAGAAAATAATAAAATCAAATGAAAGTGAAATGCAAAATGCAAAAATTCCATTGCATTCTCAATGTTATGCTACAGGATATATAGTATAAAAATGTTATATTTTCAGGATTACTTGCCAAGTACATGCATAAGTGGAAAAAGCGAATTCTATGCCTTTATGCAAGGCCAGCAGTTTCTGCGATTTTTTCCCATAAGTTTGCTTTTCATTTTGTTATTTAAAACCTTTACTACTCCTAAGGCTTCATTAAATATTTGGCCGCCATCCATGGCCACACCATAGATTTTTTATTGCAAATTTCAATTGCATAGATTTCATAATACTTTAATACGCTCGCTTTTTTATTAATACGCAAAGTAGATTAAAGGTTACTTGTACGCCCTGTTGAACTGTTTTTAGTGCCCGAGCAAGTGCCAAAAGTATACGTTGCTAGATTTAATTCTCCAATTTCAGTGCAAGCATATTTGGCCAAGGTTAATGGTAGTTGTACTGCCATTGTGAATAGGTCAAAAGTGTGCCAAAAATCCGTAGGGCATTTGACATTTAATATATTTCCGATTTTTATTATATTTTAAACTTTCCAACTGACTTGGAGAGAGAGAATATTCCACTAAAATGAAAAAAAACAAGCACACATGCATAGCAAGCTTTCATATTTTGAATTCAATATTTCATATATATATATGGATTGGCACTCATACAGACTTTGTCAAAAAAGTAACTGGGAACGGTCAATAAAACACAAAATATTATTATTCAATTAAATTTAATTTATCATCTTCCTTTGTATGTAATTAGAACGCTAGTAACAACGAATACTCCGATCCATCAATCACTCCATTCAGCAATGCATTAATTAAGGCGCTTAGGTGCAATCGATTGCTGGCCCTCGCCACGATATCTCCTTCACCGCTGCTATCGACTGAAAATGGGTGCCTTGAAATAGAAGTTTGAGTGTTAGGTTAGGTTAGGTTATGGTGGTAGTCGGTCCCTACGACCAACTCACTTAAACCTTACATGTCCGTTGTGATACAACTGTGCTACACGGGAACCTCATTTATCTTCCTTCGTGGAACCACTTTGTGGCTCTCATGAAGCACAAGATTGGTCTAATATCCACGCCAGACAGCTCTGTAAGAGAATTGAGAAAGTATTTACCTAGACAACCTACTCTGATTTTAGCTAAGGCTGGACAATTGTGAATGAAGTAACCAACTGTTTCTTACTTTTCCTTATACCTACAACTTCTACAATAATCATGGGACAAAACTTCTAGTCTGAAGGAATACCTGCCTAAAGCCAATGACCGGTTATACATGCCACGACCTTTGAGATATCAGCTTTTGAGCAGCTAAGAAGGTCCTTTGTATTTTTTTTTTGCCATAGTAGCCTAGTTGTTACACATGTATCTTCATTTCTCCATGATCTATTGGCCTCTTGGATAATTTTATTTTTGATTATTAGTTTACTCGTGGCCATAGGTACCCAATGGTACTTTTATCGCTGAATCATCGGCTTCACAGTTTTCCTCAATATCTCTGTGCCCCAGAACCCAAATAAGGCTGACCTTGAATACGACGCTAGTATCATTTAGGGCTGCCCGCCATTCCTATGCTACCTTTCATCTATAGCCGCATTCATTGACTTAGTGGCCGCCTGGCTATCCGAGAGTATATTTATAGTAGTTTCCTTAGCTACTTCTTTAATAGCTACAGCTTTGCCTGATAGACGCTGCAATAGTCTGGTAGTCGAACGGATTGTTCCAATCTTAATTCCTTCGAAAATGCTCCATAGCCAAACTTATCGTCTAGCTTGGAACCATCTGTATAAAAATTTAATTCTCCCATCTCCATGGCTTTGGCAGACACTCCCTTCAAGAGGGTATACTTGTCTTGAAGAGCTAGTCGAAGGTAAGTCTAGGAATAGAATAGTCTATTTCTTGTTTGTGACTATTCAGAATGTGCAAAATAGAGGCGTGGCCAAAAAACCGGTCTTTCAATAGCGCCATACTTTTGAGTCTAAGCGCCGAGGCGACGGCCACGTGCTTTCCTACGAGATTTAGTTCAGGCAAGTTGATTAGCACTTCTAGCGCTTTGTTTGGAGTAGCCCGTAAAGCACCAGAGATGCATAAAAAATGTGTTCTTTGAGCCATATTCATGATTTTAGCGTAAGTCTGCTTTTAAGCAGATGGCCAGCATACAAGTATTCCGCATATTAACATTGACCTAACTACAGAAGTATACAGCCAATGTGTAACACGAGGTGTTAACCCCCATTTTTAAGTTTCCACGCGGGTTTCCTATCTAATATGAGTCCTAAATTGACATTATCTTTCAAAGGAATCTCCACACCTTTAAAAGCCAACGGGGAGATTATAGGACGTCTATGTTTCCTTGTAAAGAGGATTATTTCAGTTTCTGCCGGGTTTATAGCGAGTCCCGCGGCGGCCGCCGTAGCTGAATGGGTTGATGCGTGATTACCATTTGGAATTTAGAGAGAAGTAGGTCCCTCCATTTATGGAACAACAGCTAGACGTACGTCACAAATAGGAGGAGGAGCTCGGCCAAATACCCAAAAAGAGTGTACGCGCTAATTACATGCATATCCATAACGAGTCCCCTACTCTCAGTCCAGTTCCTAAGCGTGGCCATGTTAAAGCACAGAATGTCCACCCATATACAGGGTTGTCCATATTCGACGGACTCATCTGGCAATCCTGTATCTTTTGACAGAGACGTCAGATCGCTTAATGACATACCGCGTTGGAAGCGTCAGTCCAAGCAGATTTTTACCATGAAACAGTACATGACACGCGAGCGCTGCCAAATTGTTGAAATTTACATTCAACAAAAAAAGTAAAAAGAAGAAGAACAAAATCATCATGTCCGGTGAGGCTCATTTCTTATTGAATGGGACGGTAAACAAGCAAAATTTCTGTATTTACGCCACTGAAAATACTCAAGAAATTCAAGAGATACCTTTTTTCGACGAAAAATTCACTGTTTGGTGCGGCGTTAGTGCAAAAACGATTATTGGCCCGTTTTTCTTCGAAAATGAAGATGGTCAATCAGTTACCGTCAATCAGGAGCATTATCGCGATATGATAACCACTTTTGTGATCCCAATTATTCGTCGAAAGCGTATGAGGCAGTTCTGCTTTCAACAAGACGGCGCTCCACCACACACAGCTCGCATCACAATCGATTTCTTGAAGAAATTGTTTCCTCGTCATTTGATGTCGAAAAATGGCGATTTTGACTAGCCACCGCGTTCGCCCGATTTAACGCCATCTGACTTCTTCTTGTTTTTATTAATAAGCCAAAGACCATAGAAGAGCTCAAGAACAACATCCGTGAGGAAATAGCCGCTATTGCAGCCGAAATGTTGGCTAAAACTATGGAAAATACTGCAAAACGGGCACAATACGCCATACAGGCTCAAGGCGGCCATTTGAGAGATATCATATTCAAAAGTGATGTCAACACATCTACTTGAACCAATTAAAATGATTACTATCGTCAACATCAAAAAAGTTGTGTTTTTCTTTAATTTAAAAAAAACACATGGGTCCGTCGAATATGGGCAACCCAGTAGATATGGATTAGGATATCTGCCTTTAACAGCAGTTGTTACATCATCTGCGTATGCAGTAACGTGGCAACACCCTCTCTTCAGGGTCAGCAATAGGGAATTTACGGCCAAAATCCAGAGAAGAGCGAAGAGAAGACCACCTCGATGTGTGCCTCTGCAGACCTGCCTACTTAGAGTAGTGCTACCTAATTTGCCGTCACCTTTAATTTGAGTGTTGGTAAGAATAAAGTTTGGTGGAGGCTTGTCACATAAATACGATTGCTTTTGCTTATTACTTTTTAAACTCTCTCACTAAATCCGCAGATTTAAGCAGATGTGTTCCTACTCTTGATTGAGGCGATTGTTAACTCAATGATGCAAATATCCAGTAATATATCCCATACCATCCGGAAGCATCTGAAGCGATAACCTAGGGCAAGATCGATGAAGTGCAAAAAATCTAGCCTTTTTCGACAAATGGGTTCGCTCAAATGCTACAAGCCCTGAGATATTTAATATATTTTTTTGTTTTCGTCTGACTTTTACCTTATTTGGGCACTCTCCTCAACCGAGCTTTTTAAAATATCAATTGCCAGAACTTTTTAGACAGAATACCTGTATGTATATGTGCGTGGTGCAGTATAAATACTATATATGTACATGCGTGTATGTAGTTATAGTCCGGGAAACTCTATTAGAAATCGCCTTCAGCCACACACAGCGGGAGGCTGACATGCTGGCGTTGACTTTTATGAGCATGTAAATGTGCGTAGTCTTGTTTATTGTGCCTTTCGATGTATGTGTCGTGTAAAGTGGTGAATAAATTTGAACAAAATTAAATTTGAAAATATTTTTGTATCCTTAAATTCTTATTAAATATACTTTTGAGCAATAAACGTACATCAGGGATATAAATATAGACGGGTGGTGTATTATCTAAATTAGTTTCTATAAATTTTATTAGGCTTTTTTATCTTTTTGGCACAATTACCTTAATGGCTGATAAATTTAAGTTTATTAATATTTATTAAATATTTGCCTTCGCTATCTTCGATCAGGTATTTAGCACACAAAACTTATTTAGGGCTACACTGGTGGCCACACAATTAGTTACCATATCGGCATGCATGTAAAAAATATTGTCAGCTGGCTTCATTTGCCTTTTTTAGTTCAGCTTAAAAAAGTCATACATGAAAATACGAGGTTAGGCTATTAAAAATATTAGGACTAACGCTGTTGATGAAGAAAGAAAAGCCATCGCCTGGCATCACGCAAACTGGAGCCAAGATAGATGTCTTCGCGTTGCTGGTATGAATGCCAGGTCAACGGAACAACGAGTGTAACAATAAGGCGGATGAGCTTGCTACGACCGAGCCAATAGCAGGTGGCGCTAAAGTAATCCTCCTATCAGAAAATGCTATAAATTTTGCGATTGGCCCCTAATGTCAGTTCTGTTATGACATTTTTGTAGTAAACACATGCGAAATACACGTTAATAAACAATGTTACGCTGCACTGCTCCAGAACGCGGAATATTGCTGACTATTTATTTGACCAATAATCGGTCGGTGACTTTGGCACAACGTGAATTTCGTCGCAGATTTCCTCGCCGTGCAACGCCTACTGGTGAAACACTGCGACGTTTAGCCGCTCGCCTCGAAGAGACTGGCACAACACGAGATGCTGCCAGGCGTGGCAGACCCCGGAGTAGCCGTTCTGCAGAGAATATTGCTGCTGCAGCCGAGGATGCCATGGAAGCGCCGTAGACATCGACCAGATGACGTGCCACGCAAATGGGTATCAGTCGACGGTCTTGACAGCGAATTTTGGTACAAGATTTGAGGATGTTTCCGTACAAAGTCCAAACGGTGCATCAGCTGTTAGCTGCTGACCGCCAATCGCGTCTAACATACGCTCAAGCCATTCTTAATCATCACCAAGAGGAAGATGATTTTTCATCAAAAATAATCATGAGTGATGAGGCCCATTTCCATCTTAGCTGGTACGTAAATAGGCAAAAATTTCGCTTCTGGGGCACTAAAAACCCGCGTGTAACCCACGAAGAGCCATTACACCCGCTCAAAGTCACTGTATGGTGTGCTGTTTTCGCTGGAGGAGTCATCGGACCTTTTTTCTTCGAAGGCGTCGCGGGTCAAACGGTTACTGTGAATGGTGAGCGCTACAGAGCAATGATCAACGAGTTCTTTTTGCCGCAACTTAATGAATTGGGATTGGAAAACATGTGGTTCCAACAGGACGGTGCAACGGCACACACTGCACGTGCCACACCCGATATGCTGAAGTATGCATGTCCCGGGTGCCTAATCTCCCGTTTTGGCGATTTGCACTGGCCTGCAAGATCCCCTGATTTGACCGCTCCAGACTTCTTATTGTGGGGCTTTTTGAAGTCGCGGGCTTATGTCAACAAGCAGACTCTCAGACTTTTGCAGCTCTTAAAGAAAATATCCGTCAAGAATGTGAGGACCTATCGCCGGAAGTTTTGGCCAAAGTGATGGAAAATGCCATAAAAAGGGCTCAAATGGCAATCAACTGTGGCGGCGGCCATTTACATAACATCATATTCTCGACTTGATGTAAAAAAATTAAAAGACCAAATAAAAATAATCCACAAGAAGAATCAAAGTTTTTCATTTGTTTTTTTTAATTACAGCCAAAAAACATCGCAAGGTTACGTTTGCGCCACCTGTAGAGAAGTTCGGTATCTGTTGAATATTTTTGTAATTACAGGGTGACAAAAAATAAGTGTATACAACATTTTTTATTGAAAAAAGTGTTTCATTGATAGTAGCTTGTTGTTCAACGGTAAACAGCTTCTCATCCGTAAAGACGATTTTTTCCCAGCCCGTACCTGCGGCCCGACGTTGGAGCGAGCGACATCTCTCGAGTCTTACTTTCTTGTTTTCATCGGTGAGCAGCTGGCATTTTTAGTTTATAAGGCTTAAGTCCAAGTTCTTTTTTTTTGCTGTAAGGCGAACTGATTCACGATTGATGCCTGTCTTACGAGCAATTTTCCTCATCGAAACCATAGAATTTCGTTTAACTCTTTTTTTTTTTTTTGATGATTTTTTATGACTGTTCGTTTTCTTCCTCTTCCAGAACGGTCACCTTCATTACCAAGCTGCTTAAATCGTTTGACTGCACGAGAATCTAGTGAACGTGCAATTCCAAGCTTTCTTGCTATCTCGCAGTTGCGTGCTCCTAGCTGATGCAGGGCTATAATAGCTGAGCGGCTACTTGACATCGTTACACAAAGTATTTAAAAATAGCTGGAGCAGAAACGAATACTTTTTTTTGTACTTCAGAATACAAACAACAATCACAAAATAAGAGCATTCGCTAAAAAAATTTTGCATTCATCTAATTGCACAGAGAAATTTGTATACAATTATTTTTGGTCACCCTGTATTCGGGCTTATCGGATTTAAATCCGGCCAAGGACTGTCACTTCAGCAGCATTCCTCGTATATGCACGGGGAATGTTTATGCTGCTACAATAACAACAACAACAACAGCATTGACGAAATGTCAAGCTCGGAATTTAGTATATTTTTCTCTTTCTGGCTACAACCAAGTGGCTGTAGGAAATGGCACTCGAGGAAACTTCCCCAACAACAAAGGATTGTCGTGCAAAACGCCAATCTTTAGGCTCTGCTATCTTTATGATGAGGGGAAAATTTCATTTGTTTCAGTTAATTAATCTTAAACTATTAGAAAGAAGAAGATCGATTTTGTCGCTATCTTTTCTGTTTAATATTATCAAGGGGAAAATTGACTGTTCCTCAGCTATACCTCCATTTCTCTATTTGAATCGGGTCAGAACCAATTATGCCTGCTATACTACATTTGCTCGCTCTCTTCATGAAACCAAATAAGATCTCGAAGTCTATTGTTGTAGATTTTACATTACCTAAACTATATTTTTTTGCTCAATTAAATTGTGTGTTGTAATTGTACTTTGTGATAACGATATTTGTGTAGTATGTAGTCAATATGAAAAATTTTAATTTACCTTAATTTTTTCTTCCTTTTTTTTGATATACTCTTCTGTAGTAAGTGGCCAGTAAAAACAATTAATTACTGATTTCTGCAAATAAATAAAATAAACTATTTTGTCAAAGAAATACAAGTACACTCTGATTCTTACTAACGCACTGCCGAAAGAAAAGTTTTCAGCACATTTTTTCTGATGTGGCACCATGGAAATCACACACCGGATGAGGCAGTTGTAATTTACTGTAATAAGACTGAAAAAAGCAATATAATAAATGATTGTTCCCAATTGTATGCCCACCACTGTAGAAACTATTTTTCTTTTTTTTTTTTGTTTTTTTCTTTTTTGCTGGCTACAATAATATTTTGCATACATCTAAATTATCGTACCAGAACACTAACCAAGCTGTAAAAAGTTTCATTTGCAATGAATAATTTTTACATTTCAATGCAATTTTTAACTGCAGCATCAATTGAGATTACATACCAAAACGTTTTTGCCATTTATTTTTTTTATTTATGATTATTCAGTATTTTTTAAATATCATATCATTTATTATTTATCATACAAAATTTGTAGTTCGTACTTAATATTTCGATATGTGTGTGAATAAATGATGTAACCAGGTGCGGATTTGAAGGAACGATGCACTTAAAATAGGTAAGGGACCTATTAAAAATAATAATGGCTATAGTATCGTGGGTAGGAAGGTAAGTAGAAGTGGTAATCAGTCTGTCATTTGTGAAACCAGCGTAGAAGTATTCTTGCCACTCCTCGTTAAACCATTTTGTTTCAAGTGCAATTCCATGGATCTGTCCGGCAGTTATATTCCTAAAGTCATCAGTCGCATTCAAAAACGATTAACCAAAGTAGCTTAACCTAGTAGCATTCCACGTAGGGCAATGACAGTGACAGAGATGTCTGACAGACTCTTCCTCATTCTAGTAGCTTCTGCAATGGTCGATATTAGTTGCGTTCAATTCTGAGCATGTCGACCTAGGCGACAGTGGCCTGTGATCGAAGTAGCTAACATAGAGAAGTTATTTCTTGACAGAGCAGCACCTAAGTAGCGCCTTTGAACGCCTGACGTCCCATTTTGGGTAAATTAGCTCTGTAGCCTTACGGGGGAACACCACTGTGAACGCGTGAAAATTAAGTGATTTTAATGAATTTTTTTTTATAAGTAGGGATGATTATTGGATCATCGGACAAAGTATAATTTATTTAACATATACTCAACTATACGGACACAAATTTTTAATAAAAAATATTAAAAATTACAATTGTTATTAATATTAATGCAATGACGTCATAAAAAAGTGATGCACCCTGGTGGCCACGATACAGCATTTAAAAAGCATCTGCAAGCAAAAAAACTAAAAAAAATCGTACTCTATACATCAATGGTTATCATCGTACGTGGCGGCTTTTTTTTAATTTTTATTTATTTTTTTTTTTTTTTTTTGAGAAAATGGTGCAGGTTTGAAAAATTAGTTTGTGTTTTTACCCTTTTTTTGTTTTCGAAAGGCTTGAAATAATAACGACTGTAGCCAATACATGAACAAAAAAAAATTTAAATCGATTCATAACTCATCGAGAAATCGAGTGTTCAGAAAAATCGTTTTGAGAAAAACGCGTTTAAAGTTTTCATTGGCGGCGCTCCGTGAGAGCGCTCAGTATTAAGTAGCAATAATTGAAATGATATGTAAAGTATAACTTCGTCAAGATTTTAAGTTAAAATTTCTTTTACATATTTTTGAATATATCTACTTTAAGAAAATGCAAAAAAAAATCGATTTTTTTTTTAAATCACAATGGTGTTCCCCCTTACATGTCAGACTATCTGCCCATATAGTATTGACTGAAATGACTATCAGACTACCAACCCATATGGTTTTTAGGCTGAGAGGAGTATACTTACAAACTCCATATCAAGAAGGAGGCGAGTGGTAGTGCCCTCCCTCGCTTATTTGTCCGCCCTACAATTCCCAGGTATGTCAGTATGCCGCTCGTTAAGAGATGTGTGCAATTAATGACAACCTTACCAAGACACTTAATGGCCGCTTGACTATGAGATTGAATATAGACTTCTGTAAAGGTAGTCAGTCACAACCAGACAGCTGTTTTATTAAGACTAGAATTTCAGCCTAAAATACGCTGCATTGATTAGGAAGATAAGCCGAAACGCATTGGCACCAAATCCAACTTTATCGTCTAGCTTTGAGCCATCAATAAAGAATCATAAGCGATTTTTCCCACAGGTGTATTGTCAACCCGCCGATCATTGGATCGTTTTCGCGCTTGGGATTTTTTGGGTGTTGGGTACAAAGTTTTCATAGTAAAATATTCGGTACTAAAATTTCTGCATTCAAAATTCCGTCTGTTAAAGTTCTGTATCACTCTGTAACGATATTATACTTACTGGTCGAATCTTTCATGCCTACCAAATTTACGAACTCCATGCATACCGCATTTAAGCTAGTGACGCCGTGGGAATCCTTTTTAAAGTCGGTGACGGTACCTGAATACCTTTGTTAAGTGTCATAAGTAGTACATACATACAAGTATATCCGGATCTGCCAATTTTAACGAATTTTCGAAAAAAAATTTCGAGCGTTTAAAGATTAAATTAGTTGGGTGTTGTTCACTTAGACCAAAAACTTTCAATAGTTTCAACAAAAGTATTCGAGAAGCGGCAAGTCATAATGTCTTGAAAGCCAGTCTACCTACGGTTTTGGATATAATTTTATCAATTAACACTTTCCATTTAAACTGCTAAAATAATATCTTATGATTATATTCACGCACTATTGGGAAGAAAGAAGTCGCTATTCTATTACCCGAATATACCTCGATCAACAGACTACATTAATCCGTATACTCTATTGATGTAGCCTGTGAATTAAAGTTGCTTTTGGTGTTGGGTTGGTGTTGCCTACTATTCAGAATTCAGAGAGAACGTATGTTCGAATTTCGGTGAAATATCAAATTAAAGAAAAAGTTTTTTCTAATAGCGGTCGCCCTTCAGTAGTCAATGGTAAAACCTAAACCATCTATTTCAATAAGGTTCATTAAAACAATTGTCAACAGGATTAATTGGAACCAGATCGTCGGTCCAACACCAAAATCGTGCTATTAAGTAGTTCCGCAATCCGAGCATCAGTGTTATCTGCATTCCGTTTACCATACAAGACGTAAAGAGTATTCTGAACATCAGAGGGTGTGATTCTCAAAGCGCCGCTGATAAATTGAAATTGAAAATTGAAAGGTCGAACCAGGAAGCACCGGAGATTTGGTAACTCCTAAAAAACTTAGGCTAAAAAGCCTACCGTATTGAAGGCTCTGAAAGTGAGGGTGGATAAACAAGGAGCATAGGAGAGAAGTAACAGAAGGAAAAAGATAGGATAGAATAAAGGAATAGAGGTAGTTAAACCTGTAAGAATTTTTGCAGATTTTTTAACAAATCTGAAAATATCCTCCTCATTACATCAGAACCCAAAACTCGTAGCCTTGCTCTAGCAAATGCGGTACACTCACAGAGAAAATGCTTAGTATCATCCGCCTCCTCCAAGCAAGACGGACAAATCGGGTACTTAGTGATTCCAATGGTGGTCATATGTTGACACCATGGATTGTGTTCTGTAATAATACCAACCACCAACCGAACGTCTTATCTTCTTCTTTCTGTTTGGACTTGTCACAAAATACTTTACATTCCTGCAGGGTTCAAGACCGGACCATCGCTCGTTATGTAAATTGCATACATACTCGCTGATCCACTTCATGATTCTTGCAGAATTGATTCCGATTATTGGCTCTGGTCCGTGTAGGAAAACCGCCGATCCACAGTTGGCCAATTCATCGGCAATTTTATACCACCAGACTATAATCCCGTAAAGGAGGATGGGTCTGATAAAGTCATATACAGCAACTAAGTGTGCTTCGGTGAAAGACTCCACCTGCGTCCAATTTTCAAATTTTATAACAAAAAAAGGTGGTCTAAATGGAAAAATTTCTGTATGCAGTTTTATAGCCTATTAAATTTAGATATAATAGAGTGCAAGTTGGAAGTTGCTAACCATCCGGACGGTTTTTTCATAATCTTCACGCAGTCATTACTCAAATGAGAAATGAGTTTTAGCAGCTTAAAGTTTGAAACTTTCATGGTTTTAAACTTATTGGGAGTTGTAGCTTAAGCAATTTTTGCGCTCTTTAAAAACACGCCAGTAGTTTCTTCTTTTTAGTGCTGATTGATGGCAATTAGAACCTCATATCTTTTATTTTATTGTCTTTACATAAAGGGTTTTCCAATAAGAGGTGTTATTCCCGTAAAAGATCAATGGTTTCGTTGCTTGTGTGGCACGTAGCGCCGTCTTGTTGAGTAAACGTTGTTCAGATCAATACTCTCCAACTCCGGCCATACAAAATCGGTAATCATCTTTCAATAGCGCAATCCATTCACCGTAACTGTTGCTCTAGCTTAATTTTCGAAAAAGTAAGGTCCAATAACTCCGCCGGACCATAAACCGCACCAAACACACATGAGGATATAGAGGCTTTTCAACCATAACTTTTGGATTTTATGGGCCCCAGATCCGACAATTTTGCCTGTTGACGAAGCCACCGAGGTGGAAATGGGCCTCATCACTCAAGATGATTTTTCGATGGAATTCCGGATAATTTTCATGCATTTCAACGACCCAATCAGCAAAGACACAACGTTGTTGATGATCGGTCGGCTTGAGTGCATGTGTAAACTGGACTTTATAAGCCTTAAGACCCAAATCTTTTTGCAAAATACGGTGTAATGACGTTCGTGGAATGCCAAATTCCAAAGAACGACGAGGAATGAACAAATGGACAAACTTGGGTTTTCTTCAACACTTTCGGCTACAACAGCAATATTTTCGGCTGTTCTTGAGCGACGTGCACGGGTTTTAGTCGTCACATCACTAATTTGTCCCAACAGCTCGAATTTTTTCACCAATTTCTCTATTGTGGTCCGACAAGGTGCTTCATGATGACCCAAAAATGTTCGTGTTTCACGAACTGTCTCTGCCAAGTTTTCACCATTTTAAAGTGAATTTTAATAATTTCAATGTGTTGTTTTAGCGCCTATCATTCCATTTTTATTAATGACATAGTTTCTACTTGTCAAATATCAAAAAATGACAGCTTCGAATGTGTCATCTACCGAAATAGCGGGCTATTCAAAATAACTCCTGTTATTGGAAAACCCTTTAGAAAAAATCTATATTTCAGTACTGCGCCATCATTGTCCAATTTGCAGGCCCATTTGCATAACATCACTAAACCGCTCCTGCTAAACGTATTCCACATTCATGCATGCCCAATTCCTACACCCCTCCGAAATATTGTAATCATAACTGGCATATTGTTGTTGTAGTTCAGTGAACTTACTTGACATACATATACCCACAAGCAAGAAATTATTTATATTATTTGTGTGTACAAAAAAGTGATCCAAGTAGGCATGTATGTCTGAGCTACGGACATTGAAAATCTTTTCATCGTTCAAACTTTGGAACCTTAGGCAGTTTTTCGTTTCTGAGGCGAATACTAGGTTACCCTAACTGAGGATTTATCAATAAGGGGTTTAAGTGAGTCAAATTTTCATCTTTGTACCTGATAGCGGCCGCCGTAGCCGAATGGGTTGGTGCGTGACTACCATTCGCAATTTACAGAGAGAACGTCGGTTCGAATCTCGGTGAAACACCAAAATTAAGAAAAACATTTTTCTAATAGCGCCCGCCTCTCGGCAGACAATGGCAAACCTCCCAGTGTACTTCTGCCATGAAAAAGCTCCTTATAAAAATATCTGCCTTTTGGAGTCGGCTTGAAACTGTAAGTTCCTCCATTTGTGGAACAACATCAAGACGCATACCACAAATAGGAGGAGGAGCTCGGCCAAACACCACGCTATCAAATAGAGAAGCTACTACATCTGCAGATAGTGAAAGTTTGGTAGAGTGATTCGTAGTTCTTGTTGTACAAGATGGTACTAGCTTACTAAATACTGTCCGTGCGATGGGTCATCTTCATCGACATGCTTTCGTAAGGCCATATTTCGCATAAGAGCTGATGCATGCACCTCACCAGCTACTCGCAGCCATGTTTTAATAGCTCAACCGCCAGTCAGTCGGTTCCGGCGGCTTCATTGTTTTTTAGAAGCGTTATCACTATTCGCCCCTCGTCATGATCGGGTAGCAGAACGACAGTCCCGTCGTTCATTATCTTAACATTCTCTGTGGCTTCCACTATTGGCGCTATTCACTTTTAATAAACTATGTATATCTATTTACCTTGAAAGATAATCCGAATTTTTTTCTAGCTCATGGAATTTTTGTTTAGAGTAGAATTTCAATGAGCTCACAGCTTAAATTACAGGATGACTATCACTAAATATGCAGTGATCCTTGAGGTTCAGTTTTCAACTGACAGCTGAGACTTAAGCTTGAAGGATATAATCTGCTAATATGAAATAAGGGGTAAAGAAAACAAAGGTTCAGAGGTGGGTTATAAGTCAGAACCTGATATCATTCTGTCAAGCTGAGGGTCATTTCTATAACTGGCTACACCACCAGAAATTGTGTGGTAGTTGTCGTGCTTTATTCACTATGGACAAAAATATCGAACAAAGAATTTGTCTTAAATTTTGTGTGTCGAACGGGATTTCGTGTACACGGGTCTACGAGTGGCATAAGACTTTTGCAGAGGGCCGAGAAGTCGTGGAAAATTGGTCGCGAACTGGTCGCGAACTGGTCGCCCATCAACGTCTTCAACGGATGAAACCGTCAAACGTCGACAAAGTCAAGGAAATGGTGCTGGAAAACCAACATTTAAAATTGAGGGAGGTAGCTCGTGACCTTAGCGTGTCTCACGAATCAATCCGCCAAATTTTACACCATCAATTGGGCATGAGACGCGTGGCTGCTCGACGCGTTCCAAGAGAGTTGAATTTCTTTCAAAAAATTCTTCGGAAGAAGGTGGCTGAAGACATGCTTGAGCAAGTTAACTCGGGCCCAACGTTTATCCAGCGCATCGTAACAGATGATGAGACGGGGGTACATGATTTTGACATGCAAACCAGTCAACAAGCAACCAGTGGGTGAATGGTGCTATCCACAAGAGCCGAATCCCAAAAAACCACGTCAAAGTCGATCAAAAGTGAAAGTCTGCTACTCGTTTTCTTTGGTTATCATGTAGTTGTGCATTCGGTATCCGTTCCAACTCCACGGACGCCGCTTCGAGTCGATAGAGGCCATTAAGGGGAATTCGCTGAAACAGCTGAAGAAGATATCTTCAAACGCCTTTAAAAGGTGATTTGATGACTGGACTAATCGTTGGCTTATGTGTATTGCTTCGAATGGCGCCTATTTTGAAGGTGACAAAATAAATTTCCATGATCAAACAACTAGTTTGCGTTTTATTGAGCAATTCCCGCTGTTTTTTAGACAGAATGTATGCAAGTATTTATATTTTTTCAATTTGTGTCCCAGTATGTAGCTGTTTTTCAGACAACAATTCCGTTTTTCATATTCAATAAAATGAATGCATTTTGCATGCAAATCACAATCGTTTTACGCTTTTATATATATTTAAAGAAATTCAAAATATAAAATCAATTTATGCAAAATGATTTTTTTGCTTAAAGTCAAGCGCTGATTTGCTTATATGGAGCAGCGTAAGTGTACAGCGTAAATTGTTCGAGTTGTAATTGAAAATTGCCGCAAGCCGCTTATTGGCTACTTATTTATGTATTTATGTATAATATAATTTCATGTCGTGGTATTAAAGCATCGATTGACAATAAAATCAAATGTCCAACACATTTGACCGCATTTGTAATAATCGGTTTACGAATTGTTGTGAAACAGAGAGTTCCAAATACTTTGACGAAAAGTAAAAAAAAAATTATTTTGATTACTTGCAACCTACAATTCCATTTCCCTTTGCAAAGTTGGCTTACATTATTGACTTGAAGTAAACTTAAAATTTTTTTGAAAAATGTGTCAGTCTCGGCTTTTATACCCACGCACGTTTGCCCAAAGGTATTATAATTGGTTCCTTTAATGGTCATAAAAAATCGATACAGATATAAACAAATTTGCAGGGAAATGCTTAGTATGATGAGATAAGTCAATATTGGCATATTCCCCCGTCCGTCCGTCCGTGCTCATGACAACTGGAGCAAAAATATATTAGGTGCGCAACTAAGTTCTCGCTGTTTTTTTGATGAAAATAAAACTTTATTCTGAAAAAATGGTTACAAGTGAATGATTGAAAGTATTGCCGATCCCTGGCTACTACTTTTCCCCATCTTTCTGGTAGATCTCGTACATCGTCGCGGTAAAACTGTTCAACTTTTGAGGCTATCCACGGATCAAGCCATTTTTTGATGTCTTCATATGAATGGAACTGCTGGTCAGCTAGTCCATGTGCCATCGATAGGTACAGGTGATAATGGGACGGCGCAATATCTGGAGGATATGGCGGATGGGGTAGGATTTCCTATTTCAGTGTTTCCATGTGGGTTTTACCGCCGTTAGCGTTGTCATGCTGTATAATCACTTTTTCATGTCTCTCCGCGTGTTGCGGCCGCTTCTCGCACAGTGTTAGGCTCAAGCGCATCAACTGAAGTCGATACCGATCCCCAGGAATGGTTTCGCTTGGTTTTATTGGCTTCATATTGGCTTGGTTTTATTGGTTCATAATAAATAACACCAACTTGGTCCCACCAAATACATAGTATAACCTTTGCAGCGTGAATATTCGGCCGAAGCGACGACGTAGAAGCATGCTGTAATAAATCCATTTTTCATCACCCGTCACAATGCGAAGAAGAAAACCCTTCCTTTTTTGCCGCTGGAGCAGTTGTTCACAGGCGAAAAAACGACGTTCAATATCCTTTGGTTTTAACTCATAAGCAACCCAAGTCTCCTGTTTCTGAATTATTCCCAAAGCATGCAATCGCTTGGAAATAGATTGGCGGGTAACTCTTAATAGTGAAGCAAGCTCTTCTTGCATTTGACATGGATCCTCAGTCAGGAATGCCTCCAGCTCAGCGTCTTCGAAGGTTTTTGGCCCTCCTTCAGGCGGACGGTCGTTAACCTTAAAATCACCGTCTTTGAAGCGACGGAACCAATCGCGGCACGTTGTTTTACTTAAGGCATCATATCTATACACTTTATGTAGCCCTCGATGCGCTTCATCCCCCGTTTTTGTTTCGAATCAAAGGGGAAAATCAACACTTCCCGCAAATGCCGATTATTCGGCACAAAATCAGACATTTTCACAAAACCAAAAGTGTATGATACCAAAACAAAACCACTAATGTCTCGAAGCAGTTTGTTTAGCATATGTCTAGACTTGGTTTATGACTTTTAGGTTATGTTAGAATCGACTAGTACATACTGCTGGCGGCATCTATTGACAAACAGCGGGAACTTAGTTGCCCACCTAATACCTTTTCAGTTTATCCCCTAACTTAAGCCCCTTTTCTTCTTACTTACAATGTGAAACTTTACACAACACAAGTAGAATGAACTAAGCTTTCGTAAAAAGGTAACGAATATCTAGTAAGAAACAAATAAATTTACAATAAAAAAATGTGCCAATAGGTCCCTGCGCCACAGAAATTTAGCGTCCTGTATATTGAACAGAAATGACAACAATCATTAATTACTTGGCAAATGTAATTTCTACACCCCTTAAAGAGCACCCCGTACATGAATTTACTTACTTGTAACAACAATAACCTTCTACACGCACACACACACACACTCATAGGCTCACATCCAACGAGAGCGCGCAACCACAAAGTGCATACTAATATTCTAATGCATGTTATAATTGTCAGTTTTGTTTGTCAGCTTGTAATTGTGTGGATACATCTAAGTGACTGCAAACAAAGCTCACAATATGTTAACTGTACAAGTGAAAATCCTATGTAGATTGCCATTGAGTAAACAGGAACTAAACATGGAAGTCTCCGTTACTAAAAACGCCTTAAAGTTCATTTAGTTATGTGTGTTTAGAGGAGTTGAATGCACACATGCACATACACACATACTTGTAATATAAAATTACTCAGTAAAACATTGAAAAACAATGCTACGTTCATGCATTTAAATAGCACTGGGTGTTTTTTTAGCTGCAATTGAACTACCGATATCGATAACTGCGGTTTGACAGCTGAGAATGGCAAACTGTGTTGGCATTTCTGTTCAGTAAGATTTGGCAAGTCATCAGGAGTTGTTTAAGGCCAGAACAACCCTTGCAAGTTGTGAAAGGGTTTCCGATTACTTATCCGAGGCTCTGAACTTGACGATTCGTTAGCAAGTAAGACTCGAAGAAGTCGGTTGCTAGCCCGCCTATCCTAGCTTGGTGATAGTTAAACAAACTAGCTACACCTCCATGCAGATGTTGCCTGTTTTGATCCGCGGGTGGTACTTTATTTTCCACCTACCTTGCCGAGCGTTACCCTATCCTCCACCTGGGGATGTGACCGATGAGAGATAGGCAATTCCACACGGCATCACATGGCCAGATTTATTGGAAAAAGTAGTCAAAATTTGAACCTACCGAATGGACCCTGTAACTCGTAGCCATGCCGTACCATATGCCGATTATTTAAAAAATAAATGCTGTGAAATTATCTATCTGACCCCTGACCATTTTGTCTAAACGAGAAATGGAACGTTTTTTCCTATTTTCATTATCCTTTCGACGCCCGTTCCGTGAAAGAAAGAAAAGAAACGTGAAAATGTTTTCTCATGAAAATACCATAAAAAAGGGTATGAAACGAGATCTTCTAACTTCTTCATTTCGCACTCCATTCTTGTTGCGTGTTAAAGTGAAAACACCGGTCGAAATATTTTCATATGGAAATTTTATTTTCACTGACAATTTGTATGTGAAAAAATTGAGAAGGAGGTCCTTGGCAAGCGTGCTAGTGCAATTATATGTAGTTGGGTGGTTACAAAACTATGTACCCGACAAGTTTCTAAAAATCTTTATAAAATAATTGAAGAATTTAGTGAATATTTCAGATATCTTTTAACCTGCACAATGCTTCAAACTGGGATTTATTGGGTTGGGGAATAAGGTCATAGAGTTTTTATATTTATATTTTAGAGCGATTTGTTTGCTGTTTGGCAAAGGGTAAGCATTCATTCGATAGAACTTTTTCTGCCCTACAAAATTAAAGGGTGGTTAAGTTTCAAGGGCCGGTGTTGATTTTGAACAAAATACATTTTTTTTTTAAATTATTGGAAATATGGAACAAAATATCGGCCAAATGCCCACCGCGGCCTCGGCACACCTCCACAAGATGGTCCAAGTTTTCGATGACGCTGAGGCATAATTGAGGTTCTATGCCGTTAATGTGCCGAATTATCGCATCCTTTAGCTCTTGAATTGTTGCTGGCTTATCGACGTACACCTTTTCTTTCAAATAACCCCAAAGAAAGAAGTCCAACGGTGTCAGATCACATGATCTTGGCGGCCAATTGACATCGCTGAGACGCGAGATTATTCGGCCATCAAATTTTACGCGCAAAATATCCACTGTTTCGTTAGCTATGTGACAAGTGGCACCGACCTGTTGAAACCACATATCGTCCACATCCATATCTTTCAGTTCGGGCCATAAAAAGTTCGTTATCATCCCATTTTGAATTCTCAAGCTTAAAAACACACCCGATATTGTACGAGGGGTGCCTTTTATATGTCGGGATTAGAGAACAAACACAAATTTTAATGAACGAAAAGCACTTTATTGTTTTTCAAAATATTCTCCATGAAGATCTATACACTTTTGCATGCATTTGAACCAATTGTCGAAGCACTTTTGCCACTCTGAATGAGGTACCTCCAAAACATGCATTCTGAATGCCCCAACCGCTTCTTCAGGTGTCGAAAAACGTTGACCTCTCAGTTTGTTTTTTACGTACGGGAATAAAAAGAAGTCATTCGGTGCCAAGTCAGGACTAAACGGCGGATGACCCATTAATTCGATGTTTTGGGTGCTCAAAAATGCAGTTGTTTGAGCCGATGTGTGAGAGCTCGCATTGTCCTGGTGAAGAGTGATCCGAACAAATGGTTGTGTACCACTCAGAATTTACTGTTCTGCGCTGTTTTAGTGGTACGGTTGCGACATGTCCAGTTTCTCCGAAAAAACAGGCGACCATTTGCTTGGAAGTGCTTCGTGCGCGAACAACTTTTGTTGTATTTGGCTCATCTTGAAACACCCATATAGTCGACTGCTGTTTACTTTCGGGCTCATACCCGTAAATCCATAATTCATCACCTGTCACGATGTCATAGACGTGTTTCGAAACCCCGCGATCGTATTTTTTGAGCATTTCCTTCGACCAATCGACACGAGCCTTTTTTTGAGCGATTGACAAATTGTGTGGGATCCAACGCAATATTGAATGTATGCTGATCCCACTAATGCCTAAGATTGTGTCAATCTCACGATAGGTCACATGACGATCAGTTCGCGCACAGCATCAATGGTTTTCGGAACAACAACTGATTTTGGACGACCTTCACGAAATTCGTCTTGGAGTGAACTACGACCACGATTGAAATGAATTCACCATACCATCGATAAACACTGGTCCTTGATGGAGCTTCATCGCCAAAAAAATGAATTGAGTTCACCCACGCAATGTTGCTGAGTTAATCCACGTCGAAAGTTGTAAAAAATAATCGCACGAAAATGTTCACGATTTAATTCCATTTTTGGACCGAGATGAATCTTTTAAGTTGCTGTAAACAACACAAATAGCGCTGGTATTTCAAAACGGTCTGAGTACGTAAAAGCCAAAAAATGTCAAACTTTGCGATACAGCTGTCAGTTGCCAGATTGCAACACCAGGGTTGCCAAATCCCGACACATAAAAGGCATCCCTCGTAAGTATTAAAATTCATAAATATATGTATGTTCATATAGCAAAATTTGCTACCATTTCGCTAAGCTCTGCTAAGTAAAACAATGCGATATTATCGTATTTGTAAGTCTCGTACGGCTGTTATTATGCTGCTACACGTTTCCTCATGCGCATTAGTGGAAGCAAACTGTGTATTTGTATACATTTACGACTCATAATGACATTCATGCCTTATCCCTATTTGGCAGTGGCAGCACAAAATGTTCTAGGCTAAAAGGTTCAAATGCGAATCAAAGAAGTGTTTTCTCTAAAGTGTATTTAAATATACACAAATAAATAGGGAATGGTGCTGCAAATGCATTAAATTCTAGGGATAAGTAGTTTTGCTATTCTCACTGCAGTGTTGTGATGGGGTGACGCTAACCTCAGAACTTGCAATTTTGAAAATAAATAGAAAAGAGCTAAATTCTGCTAAAAGGCATTCCTTGGAAAAATTCCCAGCAAATATAAATCCTTCTTCAAGCCCTAAAAAATATGGTCAGATTTTAGAATGCTGACAGGCAGCTCGCGTCCTTCTAACATTACACTTATTTATAATGAACAAGGGTCAATCTATGCTCCACCAGACAACGCTGAAGAATTTGCCAAATCCTGGTCGACCTACTCCCACGACACCGACTTTCATTCCGCTTTTAACTCGCAAACAAATCTAAGCCTACTTGAAAATTATTCCAACCCATACTCTTCGATTGAACTCTGCTTCGTGCTTCGATTCCACGATCTTAAATATCCTTGGATAAAATATCCTATGAAATACTAAAAAACCGACCCTGCATCCTCATAATCCGACTCGTGAATTTTTACAATGAAATTTTCGATGCTAGAGTCTTTCCTCAAGAATGGAAAACTGCTTTAATTCTCCCTATTCCTAAACCTAATAAACCCTTTACCCTCATTACGAGCCCCAGACCTATCTCCTTACTCCCTTGCATAACCAAAATCCTTGAGAAGATCATTTCCGTCCGAATTCTGCGGTTCGCCAAAGCAAAGGGACTTCTTAGTCCCCACCAATTTGGCTTCCAAAAAGGCATAGGAGTGACCGAGTCACTTTTATACTTTGAACTTTTTGCGGTATCACAATCGGTGCTTTCACTTCCTACTGTTCAGTATTCACAGCGGAAGCAGCTGCATTGCTTGAAGAGGTAATTTATGCTTCAGGAGACGTACAATAGCCAATGGATTAATTACCAACAGCACTACAAACAATATAATCCCTCTGCCACCAAACCCATATATCCTACAAACATGTCTTCTCAAAGCCTCCAGATATTTACACGTCTTCGAATCGGTCACACTTTAGTCACCCCTGTTCACATCCTAAACGGCACAGTCAAACCACACTGCCCTTTCGGCAACTCAAACGACTACTTGACAACACACCCTCGATATCTGCCCAGGATTGGAGTGTACTAGAAATGCAATTCATTCTAACCTGCAACTTTCGAATCTACTCAACGACACAAATGACAATAGCATTAAATTAATTTGGAAAATTAAAACTTTAACTATTTGCGAAAACTATACATAAGTTATATTACACTCAAACTCACACTATCCACTAATCTTCTAATACAGTGGAAAAAAATCTGCGGAAGAAAAAGCGGGACCTGGACGCAGGCACACAAGCATAGACATCTGAAATGAGGAAGATGGAACGCCAATCTAACGTAATACAAAAGCGGCTTCAGGGTAGGCGACGGTTCCCAACGAGAAGGAATTTGTTAGTCCCCGGGCATACCCGGCAGCGACGGCTGCTTTGACGATGCATTAGGCATTTAAACCCCCTCATCCGCGAAAAAAAGTAATATTATTAAGTGCGCAGCTAAGTTCCCGCTGTATGTCTATAGATGCCGCCAGCTGTGTGTGCTAGTCGATTCTAACATAACCTAAAAGTCGTAAACCAAGCCTAGACATATGGTAAACAAACTGCTTCGACACATTAGTGATTTTGTTGTGGTGCCATATACTTTTGGTTTTGTGAAAATGTCTGATTTTGTGCCGAATAATCGTCATTGGCGGGAAGTGTTGATTTTCCCCTTTGATTCGAAAAAAACGGCGGCTGAAGCGCATCGAGAGCTACAAAAAGTTTATAGAGATGCTGCTTTAAGTGAAACAACGTGCCGAGATTGGTTCCGTCGCTTCAAAGACGGTGATTTTAAGGTTAACGACCGTCCGCGTGAAGGAAGGCTAAAAACCTTCTAACGCTGAATTGGAGGCAGTGTTCAATGAGGATCCATGTCAAATGCAAGAAGAGCTTGATTCAGTATTATGAGTTACCCGCTAATCCATTTTCAAGCGATTGCATGCTTTGGGAATGATTCACAAACAGGAGACTTGGGTTCCAAATAAAATAAAATAAAATTCAAAATAAAACATGAAACAAAGGGTAAACGGAAGATGAGGTAGTTTTCGACCACCCTCTTTTCAGCAACGACGCATTAAACGAGGACCTCGACTTTGATAGCCTACTCCTCATAAGAGTCCAACGATTAGCTTGTGTAGGAATACTAGGAGTAAAAAACGAATACCCGGCAGAAAGGATTGGCAAACCAGAGGCATGACAGACGATAGTGGTCACCATATTTATACTGACGGCTCAAAGATGGTCGATGGCACTGGATCGGGAGTGTACTCGAAACAATTATGCTACACCAGACCGGTGAGGTGTATTCAAGCTGGCATTTACGCTATAGACGAAGCAGCAAAAACAACAAGACTACTGGACTTACCTCCCGTAAACCTTACCATATTTTTTAATAGTCAGGCAGCGATCAAAGCACTCGCTTCAGCGGGCAACAGTTCAAGATGTGCCAAAGAATGGACAAGGGCGCTCTCGCTTATCCAAAAACACAGCACCATACTTTTCTCGATCCCCAGCCACTCTGGAGTGGATGAAAATGAGAGAGCGGACGAGTGTGCGAGCAAAGGCTCTGAATTAGACCTTCAGCGAGTGGTAGACAACATAAATATTCCTCAGAACGAACTGTAAACTGCGATTGATTTGAGCGTAATCGCGGAAACCAATAGGACGAGGTGTTCTCTGACTACTAACTGTAGGGTCTCCAAAGCGCTCTGGCCAAAACTGAATCTTAGAAGAACAAAATATCTACTTGTATTCAACAGCTCAACTACCAACGCACTCACTGGTATTATAGCAGGCCAGTGCACTATTGGCACCCTAGCCAGTAAAATGGGTGTACCTCACAATGGCTTTCACAGGAGTTGCGGAGATGAATAAGAAATAGAAACTTTACAACACCTCCTTTGCCAATTTCCTACACTTCAAAGAAGCCGGCGCCAAATATCTTGGCGATTATTTCTTTGAAGACCTGGCAAATTTGCATGTCTCACTGGAGGGACTTGTTACTTTCTTGAAGACATATAGGGTTTTTCAGTAAGAGCGCTTCAACTTTTGAACTTTTTTGAATAAAACACAAACGGTTTGACTTTTTTAACTAATTTTTTTTTTATTATCGAGTTTGAACATATACATTTAAGTATGAAATTCGATTTCTTTTGCATGACCACCGCGTGCACGTTTTACGAAGTTCAATCGTTGAACCCAATTTTTGACCACTCGTTTGCATAAATCGGCCGAAATTCCAGCAATTTCGCGTTCAATATTGGCTCTGAGCTCACAAATCGTCGCCGGCTTGTTACTGTAGACCAATGACTTCACATAACCGCAAAACGGGACGGCTTGTTAAATGGACCGTAAAATGGCCGTAATGCTCTTAAAGTAGCAGCAACAGAACGATTATTTTCATAAAAAATTTGCACGATTTGAAATCGTTGCTCAAGTGTGTAGCGTTCCATGGTGAAATGTATACTAATGAAGTTTACAAATGGCAAGCGAAAAATAAAAAATATTGCGTCGTTCGCCCTCCCTATCAAAAAAAAGTTGAAGCGCACCTATTGAATAACCCTATATAAGTGGTTTCAGCAACTTAGTTAGGTGATGGAAATCAAATGCAGATATCACAATGGACCTTAGGACCACCGAGTGTCATGTCTTGGGCAACCAACGTGGCTAACCTAACCTAGCCTAGGGAGAAACTTTAAATTTAAAACCTAATTCTGCCCCGGAATACTCTGCATATTATCGTTTTCAAGGGAATTTAGCCAGTCGCTTCATTCACAACAATTCATTTTTCTTTCTTCGATAAAATTTTTTAAATCAATACTAATTTGTATGCCTGAAAAAAATTATATTTCATTTTATTTTGAAGCTAAAACTTTTGTTTAATTTTTTTTTTTTTTTTTATGATAAATTCGATACAACATCCGAAATGCGAGTAATGGAAAACAGTATTTCAAACAAATCAAATTCAAATCGTTAGTTTATTATTTTGATATCTATCTTCTATAAAATTCCTAAATATTTCGCAGAGCAGAACAGCCTTATACGATTTCCTCTACATACAACAACATACTTTTAAATTCGACTTTCTAAACTGGAATATTAGATTGCACACAAAGCAGCTGTGACAACTCGAATGTATACACAAGGCGCACATTTTGCTGGGCTCTGTCAAGGATATCGACATTCCAGCTGATTGGCAGTGAAGTGCACTGAACTGCAACGGAACACAGTTGCGCAGTGAAGCCTTGAACCATTGAAACATTGACGCATTGAGGCATATTTCAATTGACAGCTGTTGCTCGTTGACCGATGAGTGGCAACAAAGCAAAGCTGTGAATGGTGAATAGGCCAAGGTGGCCTTATACAGTGTCGTGGCACTTGTGAAGTACGAGTTGTAAAATATAATTGATTTCGTGAGCAGCTGCAAGTGGCCAGCAGCAAGGTTGTGAGTATTGTGTGGGTAAGATAATATGAAGGAAAGTCTTTGAAAAAAACCAAAAAGATTAAATTCTAGCAGCGTTTTTTATTACGCACTTACATAGTCGTATCCTGCAATACCAGACGCTGCATAAGCTCCTTGACTGCAGTACATCAAACACGATTTATCATCATTTTTTTAAATAATTAATTCAATTTGTAATTGCATTTGGTGTTTAAAGCCATTATGTCGTAATAAAAATTTCATTACTAAATACAGTTAGGAATTATAATTCTTGCATATCCACACAGACACCATAGAAAAGCCTTCAAGAGTGATTTCACACATTTCCGTTTGCTTGAGTTTGTTTTCCTACAAATCCTGCATGCACACATAAGTATGTACATACACGCACACATACATATGTATATGAAATCTTTAGTTGAGTTTAATGAAAATTGATAGTGTAACTTAAGCAGACGCGTCAAAAGTCGAAGAGACAAGCAAGAAGAACAAACACAATCATTAACAACAGCCAACAGTGGTAAAACATTGACTGGCTAGTTGACACGCAGAAGTGGCAGACCAGAATCACAGACAAGCAAGAAAGTGTTTGTGACGTGACAGTTAAAAATTGTTTCCCCACAGCCACTTACAATGGAAAATTTCTGCAACAAATTAGCAAAAAAGCAAAACTAGACACTTCACGCAAGGGATATGTATCAACCTATATATACACACATATACATATATGAGAAGCCCATTTTTTTTTTGTTTTTGTGTAATGCTTATTCTCTGACGAAGAAACTGAAACCCCATTGCTTTTTTTCTTTTAATATTTGCCCGTGTTGCCAACGCTTTGCAAATTACCGTTGAATTCTCATGAGAAAAATGCGGTTTTTCGTAAATGTTTACAGATTTAGAGTTTAAGAAAATCTATTAATTTCACTTGCACAGATGCGCACAAAATGTTACTAAAAATAAAAAAAACAGTGCTAGATATTATTTTTTTTTAACTTTTGAAATTTTGGGAGTTTTCAATATCCGTGTAAAAATAGTTCAAATTATTTTTAAGCAAAGCATGGACGCTATGCGTAAATATTACAGTGAAAAATAAAAAAAATAGAAAAAAATTAAATAGATAGCCACCATAGGGCTGGCATCGCGATAAAAAATGTATAGGCTTTCCTCTGTATTTTAGTATACGAAGATACCTCAAGTATGGTGCAAGATCAAGTGAATAAGGTGCATTGTATAACTATCGGGTTGAAGAATAAGTTAGTGGCGTTTTTACTGAAGACTTTTATTTAAACAAAACGCAATAATTATTGTTTACAACCTCTTCCCTCCTCTCGACCAATTTGTTAATGCTATTCCCCAAAAAGCGCCTGGTCTGGTGTCAAAGAAGTTATTGAGGCAGTTTTTAAGAACATCTTTGTTATCGAAGGTAACGCCCTTCATATGATTTGACACGGAGCGGAAAAGATAGTAATCGGTCGGTGCGAGGTGCGGAGTATACGGCGGATGCTGAATGTCCTCCCATTCGAGCGACGACTTGTGCAACATGGAGCTTAGCGTTGTCGTGAAGGAGTATGGTTTGACTATGTCGATCAGGTATTTTCAGTCGAATAGCCTCATTCACGCAGTATAGCTGAGCAATGTAGTGTTCTTTCTTGACCGTGACAATATTTTCCCAGTGCACCATGACCTCCCAGTCCCACCAAACACATATCGTGATCTTCTTTAGATGAAGATCCGGCTTGCCTCTCAGCTTTGGCCTATTTCTTGGAGCCACCCACTTTCTTTGCTTTATATTGGTTTGTAGGCACCATTTTTCATCTCTTGTAACGATTCAGTACAAAAGGTGCTGTTTATGACCACGTGTTGCTCGATAGCGGGTGAGATACTGAGAAGAATTTGAAGGTCACTTTCTTTGTTTTTTTTTCATTGAGCTCGTGAGGTAACTAGGCTCCCAAATTTTCGGTAAATCCCATTAAATGAAAGTAGCTCAGAATCGTTTTATGATCGCAATTAATTTTTCCCCCTAATTCACGACTGGTTTGGCGACCGTCCTCAAACCGTTCAAATGTGATTTGAGACGTTCTTCATCGAATTCGGAAGACCTTCCGCTGCGGGACAAGACTCGGCTATGACAGCTTCTCCATACACGTCATAAGCCTCCTGGGATACTTCCGCAGATTTTTGATCTCGATGTTAAGCAAAGAAAAGCAGGTGTCGAAAATGTTTATTTTTGCCTCCTGAGTATTTCATTTCTAAGCCTCAAAACTAATAAAAAATTAAATACTCAAAAATACAATTAATATAGTTTTGTCGAGCAGAAAGATTTATATCGAATGAATACTTACTCCTTGCCACACAGCAAACAAATCGTGGTAAAATAAAAGAAAATATAAAAGCGCTATGAACTTATTCCCCAACCTAATATTTATTTTTAAGGCTTGGTTTGGTTTTCTAGATATTTTGGGGATGAAAATCTTACACAAGTTCTAACTAATTATTTTTTAATGCTACTTTTGCGATATAGCAACAACTGTGTGACAGTCATTGTCATCGATACATTAATGATACTCGAACTCAAGCCATATTGCCATTGTTATTTGCATTGTGTGTACACCTGACTCGCAAGAAGTAGTCGAAAGATGGGTAGAGTACTTTAAGTAACTGTTCAATACCAGAGAAACAGTCACATTTGAAATCGTTTTGCATGAAGACAGTGTAGATAATAATGGCCTCGACATGATAGGAGAAGGTCAGGACCCCCGAAATTAGCTGAAGGGAGAAGGCACGGTTAACCAAAAAAAAAAGCTTTAAATCTCCTGGAAGCGCGGTATTTAAGGAAAACTTACATTATCTGAAGGGCATTGTATGGTAAGATGAAATGATGCCCACTGATTAGAACACGCCACTTATAATATCAGCCAATAAAGGCAACAAAACAAAGTATAAAAACTGCTTCGGAATTTCTGTTCTCAATACAACATAAAAAAATAAGGCCAAATTAATTGCCGCAATTTTACAAGTTTTTTTTTCTTATACCTAGATTATTATCACGTACTAAAATATTGTAATTTTTAATTTTTTTAGCTTTTTATACGTCTGTTCGAAAAGTATTTTAAAGTATTTTTATGTAAGATTCTAAAGCTCAAATATCTCGAAATACAGAGCTAAATGGTACAAATGTCTATCCCTAGTCATTAATGTTATAAAACGAGCCAAGCAAAATGTTATCGCATTTATAAATATATACCACCTTGATCAAAAAGTTCCAGAACAAGCGCCAAGTGACGCTCTAAGTCAACTGATTTGAGTTGTGTTCTGTCTGTATTTGTTAGGTTGGCACATCTGTGAATAACATCCCACCATATACCTATTTCATTACCATTGTTTAACATTTCTAAAAGTTACGCTGTCTTCAGTGAATCTACCTAGGCACGTGTTTCCAATGTTTACAGTTTTAAAAATGGTTTTGAATTTGCAACAACGAGTTGGTATTAAATTTTGAGTTAAAAAGGGATTCAATGGTACGAAAACCTTAGAAACGTTAGGAAATTACTTTGGTAACGATACTCTAAAGAAAACAGTTGTTTACGAGCAGCTTGCACGCTTGAAGAAACCGTGAATACATCGAGGATGACGAAAATAGTGGCAGGTCGATCAATAAAGGGAAATAAAAGTAGATCATTAACCACAAATTAACCATCAGTAAGCTGGCAGAGGAATTGATGGGTCCGTTGCATTGTTGGTTAATATTGGATATTTAACGATTTGGGTATGCCCCGTTGATCCCGAAAGACCTGAATTTAATGCAAAAACGAGGCCACGTTGATATTGTTAAAGGCATGATTTCCAAGGCTGAATTCGACCCTACAGATTCATCAAACGCATCATTACTGGACACGAGATGTGGTTTCATGAGTACGACATGCAATCCAAACATCAAGCGAGTGAGTGGAGAGCTTCAAATGAACCAATACCAAAACAACCACGTCGTTCTCCGTCAAAAAAAGAAAGGATTTGGGAGAAAAGAACTGGTGACTTTTGCACCACAACAACGCACCGTTGCACAGTGGCGCACCAAACGAATACCATCCAACAACCAACGAACTCACCCGATATGGCTGCCTGCGATTTTTTTTTTTGTTTGATCGATACGCGTTTTAACAGCCGAAAAGAAGTAAGGGAAAAATCGAACCGAAAATAGAGCTCCCAAAATGTTTGGGGAACTGAGAAATGTTTAGAGAGAAAACGCTGTCATAAGTGGATTTCAGTTGATAGGGAATACTTTCAAGGCGATAATATCACTTTTAAAGAATAAACTTTTATTTTGATTTTCTAAATTTATTCTGGGAACTTTTCACTCAATGTGGCATGTATAATACAGTATGAACGTTGGATGTACTATATCTTAGGGAGAAGATTACAGACACAACGATTTCACCATCTCAACATTCCTACCTGAAAGGTAAATCCCCAGAGACAGCGCTTCATGAGATTGTAAGTGCGATTGGGAGGAGCATATAATAGAAACAATACTCACTATTTGCTTTTTTCGACATAGAGGGGGCGTTCAACAATCTTAGCACAAGATCCATAACTGAGGCTCTTAATATGTTAGGCATAGACATAGGTCTCAACGAATGGATAGAGGACATGTTTAAAACTAGAATAATTATCGGTGAGGTAGGCAGTAGCACGGTACAACACTCTGTCAACAGGGGAACCCCTCAGGGAGGAGTCTTATCCCCTCTGCTGTGGTTACTAGTCGCCAACAACATCCTTACCAAATTCAACCGCAGGGGAATTAAAGTAGTGGCGTACGCGGACGACACAGTGCTCATGGTTTCAGGAATGTTTCCAACCACAATCAGTGAGATTACGGAAGGAGCTCTGGGATTACTCAGCAATTGGGCCACGGACTGTGGTTTAAGTGTAAACCCGAGAAAAACTGAACTGATGCTATTTACCAGGAAAACTAAGGTATCAAACTTTAATCTCCCAAAACTAAACGGCGTCAGTCTCACGCTAACCAAACAGGCAAAATACCTAGGTGTTATCCTAGACCCCAAACTCAGCTGGAAGTCTAACGTAGAGTACAGGGTAAAGAAAGCGAATATAGCACTTTACACGTGTAAGAGAATTTTGGGTAAAAAATGGGGTATCCAGCCAAAACTATCCAATTGGATCTACAGAGCTATTGTAAGGCAAATACTAACATATGCGGCACTAGTTTGGTGGTCTGCAACAGAAAAGAACTACAACAAAACTAAGCTGAACAAGATACAAAGAACTGCGTGTATCTTAACTACAGGAGCGCTTGGCACCAGTCCGCTTGAAGCGCTCAATGTACTAACTCATCTGCTGCCATTAGATTTACACATTAAAACAATCGATACTTGCAGCGCGGTGAGACTCAGAGACATAGGAAGCTGGTCAAAGCAAGGTCGTACGTTCACAGTAAGATCCCCCTACAGCGACCCTCGCTGCTCAAAAACAGATCAGACTACACAGTCCCCGACCTTAACTTCAAGAAAGACTTTACGGTACGTTTTCCACCGAGAGCCGAATGGAGCAAAGGGAAGGTGATTGGAAGATACGATATCGAAATCTATACCGATGGTTCTAAGATGAAATGTGCTGCGGGAGCTGGTTTCCATTCGGAGCCACTCAACCTATCTCAGTCAATTCGTCTTCCTCACTATGCCAGCGTGTTCCAGGCAGAACTTTTAGCGATCAGAGAAGCATGTAAATCACTAAAGCTCTATAAGGAAGTTGGTGCAAGAGTAGCTATGTATCTTCTCAGACAGTCAAGTAGCTATAAAGGCCTTAGAATCCAACTCCATTTTATCCAAACTAGTCTTACAGTGCAGAGAGGAGCTGGAAATGCTTAGTCATTGGCTTGAAATTGCTCTTATATGGGTAAACAGTGCTAGTCACTAATTAGGAGTATTTCAGTGGGAATATTCAACCACTTCAACAACAACAACAACAGTATGAACTGCAAAGACACTTTTACGGTGGCACAGATTTAAAGCACTGCATAGTTGGTGTGGGGATAATTACAAAGAATGTACTCTACTGGCTTGCATATTGCATTTCACATCCATTTTGTATGTGCAAAAACCACTACAGGATAAATTAGAAAATGCAATATATGTTTAGAAGAATTCTGTAAAGTACTTATATTTATATGGCTGTGCTCATATAAAAGGTGAAATCCAAAATAAACAAAACTGACGTAATAAAAATGTTTTTGATGGCGCCAACTTTTTAATGAGTTAGAGCGTTGGAAGTTACATCCCTCGCTGACTTCCAGTGAAAGCTTGGTGACATTCGGTTTAGTGGAAGCGAAGTTACTGCGTCTAAAGTGTCAGGTTGTTTGTATCATTGGTACAAAAATGAGTTTCGAACAAAGAGCTAATATCAAATTTGATTTTAAAATCGGTAAAACGCTTACCGCATTTGGGCTTACGAAAGGTCTGTGCACGTTTCATTCCGCACAAGTTAGCTAAGGACCAAAAATTGCTCATAATTCAACATTCGAAAGACCTAATTAAAGAGGCGAGAAAAGACGAGAACTTCTTAAGCGTCAAAGTTCCGAATGGAAGGCCCAAGAAGAGCTACCACCCAAAAAATCACTTTTGGAGAAGTCAAAGAGGAAAATCAAGTTGATGCTCATTTGCTTTTACGATTCCAAGGGAACTGACCATAAAGAGTTCCTGCCAACGGGCCAAATCATCAATGGAGTTTTCTCTCTTGGCGTTTTAAAGCGTTTGTTGCATCGCATTCATCGAACTCGCCCTGAATACCGTGAAGGAAGAAGCTGGCGCTTATTGCATGATAATGCCCAACTCATCGATCCACTCCTGTGACTGTTTTTTTGACTATAAATGGCATTTTAACCATCAATCACTCATCGCGTTCGCCTGATATGGCTCCCTGTGACTTCTACCTATGCCGAAAATTACATTTGGCCATGAAAGCAAAACGTTTTGCGTTCGTAGAGGCCATCCAAAAGGTTTGCACCAACATTCTGAAAGACATTCCAGTCAATGACCTGAAACACTCTTTGGAAAAGCTTTTAGATCACGCAAAGCAGTGTATCGAGGCCAGAGAGGACTATTTTGAATAAATAAACTCGAAGTTATCAAAACAAAGCTCCTGTCCTTTTTATTTTAGCTCAGTCTTGTTTATTTTGGACTTCACCTTGCATGTATCTCCGTACTAATTTGTTTCTTACAAGTGCAAATGAAAATTCTTTTTTTTTTTTGCAGAAAATATTTTCTAATTGATAATTATTAAGGAAAATAGTCCACATAGTCGAAATGAAGTCATTAATAAACATTAGGTTATGCGTAAGGAATGGAAGTAATAATAAATCTTATTATTATTCTTCTTGCTTGTGTAAAAGCAAACACAAAGCAATTCAAATTTGTATTTGAACAAAACGAACTTCATTGAAAAAAGTTGTATAGTTTCATATCTATAACGGACTTAAATTGTAAGTCTAAGTATACATAAGTTTTTTTTTTGATTGTCCTTCATTTTCTACTTGAAATAAAACATTTATAAGTAGAAAAAAAAATCCAAATAACTTTTAAAAAACTTTAAACTAACCAAGAATTTTTTTTATAAAAATTTAATACATTCTTGAAGTGAAACTTCTTAGGCGTCGATGGACGAACGAGAAAGGAGAATAAAATTTCAAGGCCATGCAACGTTTTGGGCATTTTCGTTCCGCGAGAGAGAAAAAAGATATGACGGAGAGGAAAAGGAGAGAGAGAGCTATACCTTATATGTATCTTAGGTACACTTAAGGCTATTTTTCCTGAGTTTTTCCTTGTGATTGCTAATTTCTAGTGCGAAATGACATTGCCGACTTTTTAGCGCTTGTTTGTTGGTGCAAAAATGTAGGAAATACATTTTTGGTGCCTACTTTTTGGGGTGTTTTTGGTCCCAATTTTTTTGGCGTCTTTTTGTTTGGTGCCTACTTTTTAGGGCTTATTTACGTTTCCTGGCTAGTGCTTGTGTGTACTATAAAGTGTCATCCATTCCGGCAGCGGATTTATTGGTACTGCCTTGTGATAAACGCTCGGATTAGTGTGCGTTGTTGCCACGGTTTATGTCCGGCGTTTACCTACACCGGTCGCCCCTTCTCCGTTTTTTGGAAATTTTGTCTATTTGTATTCTCTGCGAATGTTATGAATTTATTTAGATATATACTCTTTCTCTCTCTCTCTCCCTCTCTCTCCCTCATTATCTCTCGGGTCTCTCTCTCTCTCATTCTCTCTCTCGGGAATTTTCGCACAGCGCTAACGCTGAAGTTTGAGAAATTAAAACTTTGAAAAAACTTTAATTAAACAATTTTTTTAAATTTCTCTTAGTTCGAATATATAAAATATTTAAAATTTGTCTTGGTACTTTTGGAGGAATTTTATGGCTTGTTAAAATCATTTCTTTTTTGTTGTTGGTTCAAACCACAGAAATTAAAATTTTACGATTTTTTTAAGCTTTTCTTAGTTCGCATAGAAGAAAATTCGTTGAATTTAAGAGTTTCTTTGAGAAACTGATATAAGTTTTAAAGCCAGTTAAAACCCTTTTCCCCCAAAAAAAATTACTGTTTTGTTTCAAACCTTTCCAATGTTTCCATATCACGAGCTACTCTTGTTTTTCTTAGTCCAAGTAGAAAGTTTTAAATTCAGACTTTTTCTCGAAATTTCTCTTCCACGCAAGTACTATAACTCCCTTTTTGACCAACAACTTCAAGAGCAACAAAAGTCTACATGCGATTTAATGAAACTCTCTTGAAATGGAGTTGGCAGCACTGACAATAGTGAGGTTTACCTACAATACTCGCTAGCGGCGAATCTCGCTGGATAACTTCGTTGTTGCTTTCACATGCAAATTTTTCGTTAAGTCAGCAGAGCGCAGAAATAGAAAGCAGAGATTTCCCACTTTTTAGATGGAGTGCCTTAAATTAATTCAAAAGGTGTCCTAGAAAAGTGCTTACAAGTACTCTAAGTAAGATTAGCTAGACTTGGTATTTTTCCGCCCTAAAAAATATTCAACTTTTAAGCCTCTTAAAACAGAATACGCCTTAATGCCAGATCAAATAATTTCTTTAAAAGCCATGCATTTCCTTATTGATGGAACGTAGTTGATTTAAATTTTCTCCGTAGTTTCTAATATTTTGACTTATTTGAAATTCTATTAGCTTTGCCATTACCAAAAATATTGCATTCAAATTTTCATTTCCCCCAGAAATAATTACCATAATTTTTAAACTTCCACTCGTAACCTAAAATAATTACCTCAGGCGAAATGGTGCATAAGAAAAAATGTAGTTAACTACGTTTTGCAAACGAGCTTTTGGAAAAGATCTGCATTCATTTACCAATTCATTTGCCACCCACCTGAAAAACTCTTGCTGGCTAACCGACAGGCACCTCTGCCAATCACCGATGCTACACAAAATCCAAAATAATGCAATTAAACTTGTGGCTGCTTGTGAGTCAAATACTCGTACTAATGGGTGAATGTCGATGAGCGGGAAATACACGTACTAATACGTGTATGTATGTATGTATGTATGTATGTATGTATGTAGCAGGATATGGAGGAAGGAAAACGCTGTCAGTAAACGTTTCGCAGAGAACGTTGCCGCAGTCATTTGCAATTAGATTGAATGCAATAATTTTATCATAATGCCAACTGATTTCTGTCATCGCTCAATGTAAATAAACGTAAGACAAGGGTGCAGAGGTGGGATATGTACAGTAAAAGCAAACTAAATAAAGAAATAGTGTGCGAGTAAAAACGTATGAATGAAAAATGTGAGCAAAATATGTTAAGTTGTGGGGATCTGTGATTTAGCTGGTAAATAAAATGCTATTAACTGCGGTATTGTGGGATGTGTCTAAACTTATACAAACTCTTGCAGATGTATGTGTGTACATTTTTATATAAATATGCTTATATGCGAGTATGTATTGAGCTATCTGTGTGTGTGTGTTTGCTGTACTCCACGCGTCTCGTATTTGTAGATGCAGATCCGCTGACTTTCTAATTTCTTCTCATTTATCATGGTCTGCACGTGTGCTGGCTGACACATTTTCTTTGCAGACATATACACTTACATATACATATGTACGTTCATACACACGCATACACATGTATGTATGTATATGTGGCTCAAAATAAAATAACATTGTCAGAATATAAAAAAGTAATGGCGATGAATTCTTGACAATTCTGCTGGTTAAGCCATACTGCAGTGAGACGGTGTGTGTGTGTGTGTGCATTAATGTAGGTCGAGTGTCCTTGGCTGGTAGCCATTTGTTATTAGAAAACATTTCTACTCACAAAGAAAAAAATGTGAACAATTTAGTGTAGTTAGTGGGATCATTAGAGACTAGAGCAGAACTGGCACACTTCGAGGCCGTACTAGTCATCACCTCATAGCCAGCGTATCTTTTAGCTACCGCTGGTCAGCATCACACACTCTGCTTGCAGTGTTGCGTAGTTTTGAGTCATTAGTGGCAATAACAGACAGTTTAAATTTGGTGCAAAAGCAAAATGCGTTTAAGTGAACTCACAGGAAAGAGGCAAATATGCTCTTTGATCCTACATACAAAATAAAGGGTAATCAGATTAGAGGTATCTACTTTTTGCAATAGGCGTTTTTTTTGATAGATCAAGCGTGACTGCTGTCAAACTAAATACACACTTTTTTGAGTATTCATTGACAATTCATCATGGAAAGACTCAACGCCTCAACAACGTTTACAAATCTTACAATTGTACTACGAAAATCAACGCTCTGCGAAAAGTGTTCATCGTACGCTCAGGCCAATTTATGGTGTGCATAACCAACTTACCGAACGCACTATTTGGCAACCCATCGTCAAAATTGAAAATAATTTTACATTATTGTATGACATTCGACCGATTAGACCACGTACAGCCCGAAGTGAAGATAATATGATAGCTGTAAATGGGGGTTTTGCGAATAAACGGAAAAGTCGATTCGGCGCCGATCCTAACAACTTGGCCTATCTTACGGCAATACTTGGGCGATTTTGCACAAAGATCTTTGTTTGAAAGCATATTAAATTCAGCTTAAATACAGATTTGAAACCGGCCGATCTTCCAAAGCATCCTAATTTACCGTTGGGCTCTTGAAAAACTTGCTGAAGATCCGCATTTTGGGACCGGAATTTTATCCAGGGATGATACCTATTTTTGGCTTAATAACTACGTAAAGCCATTCAAAAGAAACCATAACATCCATTGAAAGCAACTGCTTGGTGCGGCTTATAGTCAGGGGAAATCATCGGTCTATATTTCTTCACTGTCTGGTACTATGATAAACCACTTCTTGATGCCGAAAATTTAAATCCGTGATCTCCACAACAAAGCAGCGATACTTGCCATACAGTCCGTGAAACAATGGATTTACTGCGACGACGTTTCGGTGAAGAATTAATCTCTCGCCTCGGATCAGAGACTTGGCCACCAAGATCGTGTGATATCACACATTTGGACTTTTATTTGAGGGGGTATGTAAAGTCTACAAAGTACTTTGTGGATAAACCCGCTTCGATTGTGGTATTGGAAGCCAACGCTACTAAAGTTATTCACGAGATATCGACCGAAGTCCTCCAGCGAGTCATTCAAAATTGGTGTTTACGGATGGCCGAATTATATCGCAGTTGCGGCCAACATTTGAAAGGGAATATCTTTAAAAAATAAATATCATGAATGGTTCTGCATAAAAGTAATACAGATAGCCTAATCAATTTGATATTTCGTTGCTTTATTTTAATTTACAATCGGTTACCTCTAAATTCATCACCCTTTATAACATGTTTTCGTTCTTGTGTAGTCATAGCTTATCTTTCATTTGACATTTACCGAAAACACAATTGATATCCAATTGATATCGGCAAGCGCTGGACAAGAGCACCAACTTTTTAGTATTAGCAAGTAATTTCATCTATCGTAGGTACTCAATAAGGCTTCGAAGGTCAGCAAAGCTTCAACTCTTGATAGTGCTGCTTTAAATATCCATAAGGTGTCCGTGCGATTAATTTTGTAGTTGCTGCCTGGAGGTTGCGGTGGGATTATCTCAACATTCGCAGTGACATTACTTTCGGGATACTAAAATTCAAGCTGGGTTCTAGCTTTTCAGCTATGGTTATGAAGCTATCAGACTTTGATATTAGTCGCTTCTACTTTCAAAGGTACCACAGCAGCCAAAAACCTTTTCCCTTTTTTGTTTTTTAAGAACTTTTACCAGCATAGCTCGACTTCCCTTTTCAACTCTTAAGCCACTCTGGATTATTGGTATATCAGGTCAAATATGAGATCGACTACGTGGCTCGTAGCGCCCAACCTGTTGGAACACAATGTACGATGGTCATCTGAAAAGTCCGTGCAAAATCAGAGAGGTGCCACTACTACACCAAATTTCAACCAGACCGGTATATTTCTTTGTGCTGGCACTCTTTTGATTTGAGGAAGTCGACTGATTCTCATTTGCCATCACAACAATTCGCCAGCTCACGCCTCAGCAGTTGTGGTCGCGAAATTAATGGAAATAGGGTGCCAACTCGTTTCACATCCCTCCGTTTCCCTATTCTCCAAACTTGACTTGCTCGGTTCCCTCGGCTTACTATTTGTTTCCCAATTCGAAGAAATGGCTGGTAGGAATAAGATTTTATTAAAACGAGAATCTGAATACCTATATCATATTTTTCAGACTTGGGCAAATCCTATTATTCGGAAAAGATCAAAAAATTGGAACAGCTCTGGAAGAAGAGTCTAAGCCTGAAAGGAGACTATGTTGAAAAATAAAAAAAGGTTTACCAGAAACATTTAAATAGTCGTTTTTTGCACGGAATTTTCAAACGATGCTCGCAATCATCCCATTTAATTTGGAGAATCAAAAAATTCTTAATATGGAGCTCGCCACTGACTGAAATCGGCTTCTTTATCAGTTTGGAATATGTCTGATGATGCGACCTAATCAAAAACCGTACCGTCACCCTCCTTCATTGGGATGAGTGAACTTTCCATCTACCACTGATGAAAATTCTGTTTGTTAGCATAGCCGCTTAGATGAAATGAACTTCTAATTAAAACTTTGTTCCAGCATGGAAATACTTCATTCATTCAAATGTCAAATCATAGCCCTAATTTAGGACACATCACGGATGTTATTTTGGTTATTACAGTAAATAATTCATATTTTAAACGTCAAATGGGCCATCCATTAGTATTCGCATGACACATTATTGTAGGACCATAGTGCACTACGACCTGTAATGTGATAAGTTGTGCTTGCCCGCGAGGGTGTAATTGGAAGCTTTCGTGTTGGAGTGTATTCGAGTACCTCCTCGGGCTTTTCGTTCTATATCGCCAATGGATTTAGAGTTACACCACCTAGGTGCATGGCTCTTCGTCTTGTGAGAGCAGCACATTCGCAGAGGATGTGCTTAGGCCCTTGCTTATACTAATTTGAAATGATGAAGACAGCAATGTACCCTGTAGAATGCCGTAAGTTTTCTCTATAAAGATTAAGGACCTACGTAGTGCACTAAGGCTCTGGAGAACGCAAAGCAAACATCAAATAATGTTCAAGAATGTAAGAAAAAGCTTAACTCGGTCACAAGAGAGAATAAGCTTGTATTTATATGGGTTTCAGAACACCGCGATGTTCAAGGAAAATGAAATTGCCAATGAATTTCCCAACCATGGATCAGTGGCTCCCCATAGGGACCAGAGCCAATAATTGGAGTCAGTTCTTGCAAGAATCATGAATTGGATCCGCGAGTATGTATGCAATTTACATAACGAGCGATGCTCCGGTCTAGAACGCTGCAGAACTACAAAGTGTTTTGTGATAAGCCCGAACAGAAAACTGTCGAACTTTTTTCTTAAACTTAGAAGAATCAACATCAACCGTCTTATTACAGGACAAAACCTATAAGGTCAGCATATGACCACCATTGAAATTACGCTATGATCCGAAAGTACCGGGAATGTTTAAATAAAACAAAACAGCAACACACGTGTGTCAATATTTAACTCAGTCCTCCATGCACCCCTTGTAGACCGACGAAGGGATGGTCTTCAGCTCCTTCGATGCATTCTCTTTGATCTCCTCTAACGACTGAAATCTCCTTCCACGAAGGTGTAACTTCAACTTGGAAAAGAAAAAGAAGTCGCACGGGACCATATCAGGTGAATACGGTACTTGCACGATGGTATTTTCTTGGTGTTTGGTCAAATAGTCCAGCACAATTTGGGCTCGGTGCGATGGCGCGTTATCATCATGCAAAATCCAAGAATTTTTTGCCCACATTTCTGGGCGGTTAGGCAGACACTAATGATCCGATGGCGTGTAAAAGTAACAGATGTGTGTCTTACAGTCCTTCCAACATAAGAAATAAATATAGACCGGCTTCCACGTGCGCGGTTCGTTTAAATTAAATATTCCCGATAGTTTTTGATCATAGGGTATTTAGGACCCGATTTTTCTGTCTTGCTTAGAGGAGGCGTATAGCATAGAGCATTTTCTCTGTGAGTGTCCTGCATTGGCTAAGGCAAGGCTACGAATTTTGTCATGAGAATTTGTAATATTCGTTCTCTGTCAAACTGAAGAATATTTTCAAATTTGCCAAATAGTCTAAAAAATTTCTATCTCATTCTTTCTGTTAATTCTTTCCTTGACTATCTGCACTTTTACTTGCTAGAGCTTTAAATAAATGAGCCTTTTACTCTACGTGATTTAGCGGTTACCGAATCTCTGGGAGCTTCTTGGTTTGACTTTTTTTTTTTAATTTTATTTCAAACTATTGCCTCTGTCTTTGAGTCTTTGCCCAGTGTCGTAAGAATTCCCTGTCTACACAGTGGCTGTTACCTTCTTTTACATACATTTCGGCAAGCCTACAAAAAGGTTCTGGCCAATGGAATTTTGGAGGTGTGCCATTTTGCTAGGCCGTCATGACTTTCTTGTCATGGGTACCAGACCCAGCTCAGGTGGTACCCTCCCTCTTTGGAAGGTATGAGGATAGCGAGGCATTCCAGTAGGCATGTCACCATCATCTGGCAAATAACCTGGAAAGCTGTTAATCACCTTTCGCGCCACTTCAGACACGCGCACGCCCTAGGTAGTACAGAACTAGTTCTTATTTAGGACCACCTCAATGTCCACTGCAGGGTGGCTTCACAAATACCAGTTTGTATGGAGTTACATATACATACATACAAGCACAATACAAATACATACATACAAGCACAATACTTTGGTTAATGAGGGTGACTTCGCCGGCGACATTTTGCAGGATATTGCATGCTTTTGAAGTTGGTAAATAGCAAATAGCGGTAACTTGGTGTATATACATTTATACATATTTTGCAGTTCATTAGCATGCGAGTAATGTGTGATATTAAAATGAAATTCTATGTGAGATGTAATATGAGCTTATATACAACAGTAGTTTGCCAAATTAATGGGGCAGTCAGGAAAAAATTCACTTGTGAAGTATTAGTCTTATGGTACCCTATAATCAGAAAGTACCGGGAAGGTGATGTTGACTGTTTTCTTCGATTACCAAGGTGTAGTGCACCATGAGTACCTTCCATCGAGCCAGACAGTCAATAAAGAATATTATTTATCCGTTTTGAAGCGTTTGAGAGATGCTGTACATCACAAACGGCCGGAAATATGGGCAAACAATTCTTGGATTTTGCATGATGATAACGCGCCATCGCACCGAGCCCAAGTTGTGCTGGATTATTTGACCAAACACCAAGTAAATACCATCGTGCAAGCACCGTATTCACCTGATATGGCCCCATGCGACTTCTTTTTGCTTCCCCAGTTGAAGTTACCACTTCGTGGAAGGAGATTTCAGTCGATAGAGGAGATCAAAGAGAATGCGGCGAAGGAGCTGAATGCTATCCCTTCGTCGGCCAACCAGGGGTGCATTGAGGACTGGGTTAATGGAGGGATAGGATTTGAGAATGTTCACGACCTAAGAGTATATTTAAGGAATACCTCCTGTATACGTCTCTCAATTGCAATTGGTGACAATACCTCCAGATAAATGTTGCATACTCTAATAAAGAGCGAACAAATGAAGTACAAAGTAATTTGAGAAAGTGTATAAGAACTCCGAGCTATTACGCTGTATACAACTTGAAATTGAGTAAGAAGTGAATACGGCAAAGTTGATGTGATTGTTGAATGAAAAATGGGAGTCAAAGATCACACTCACAACTTTCAACTCATGAACAGCGAAAAATAAATTATTAGCAATACTATGATATGATTGGGAACACGAAAACATTTCTTGGTACTTAGAGAGATGGTAATCGGTCGGTGCAAGGTCCGGAAAAGATTACGGCAGATGCTAAAGGACCTCCCATTCGAGCTTCTAGAGTGCAGCTTTGATGATTTGTGCAAAACGGAGCCTGGCATTGTCGTGAAAGAGTATGGTTTGGCCAAGACGATTAGGTCTTTTTGGTCGAATAGTCTCATTCAGGCGGTGTAGCTGGGCAATGTAGAGCTCCTTGTTGACTATAACATTCTTTTCGAGCATTTCCCAGTTCACCATGGCCTCCCAGTCCCACCAAACACATATGATCTTCTTCTTATTCCATTTCTAAGCCTCAAAACTAATAAAAAAATAAATAACTCAAAAATACAACTAACGCAGTTTTGTAGAGAAGAAAGAATTCCATCGCATGAATACTTGCCCCTCGCCAAACAACAAGCATCGTTCTAAAGTGAAAGAATATATAAAAATGCTATGAACTTATTCGTCAATCCAATATTTTCAAATTATCAGCGCACAGAAGAAAATCGGGCGGGCAACGAAAAACGAGCACTAATATCATTATATAGTAAATAGAATGAAGAGAAGAGGATCTAAACTACTGCCTTGTGGCACCCCTGAAGATGCAATGAAAAGTTCCGAACATTCATCCTCAATCGGCACTACACATCGTCTATCGGATAAATAAGATTTCAACCATTGGAAGGAAGTATAATGAAAACTAATTTACGTAATAGAATTGTACGGGAATTGTATTGGGAAAGTTCGTGTAAACACAATTGACGTGAAAACGAGTAAAAGTTGGAAAAACATATTCAGCAAAATTTCAACAATTTTTGTTATTTATTTTTTGTCTTTGTTTTTTTGCCATTTTTTGTTTTGCCTTTTTTTTATTTGTTTTTTTTTTCATTATTTTGTTTTTATTTCTTTTTTATTTTTTTTTCATTTAGTTTTTATTTTTTTTTTATTATTTTAAAAATTTTTTTTCTTTTTATTAAAATTAATTTTTTATATTTACTAACGCGGACGAAACTTGGTAGTTTTCTTCACTGAACAGTTTTTTTTTGGAAACTGTAGAATTACCCAAGGTAAAGCCATGCTGATTGGGCGAAACTAAACTCTTAGTCTCACAGTACGTACATATTTTCTTTTTCAATTTCTGCGACGAGTTTGGTTATAACAGAAAGCTTCCAGATTGGCCCGTAATTACACACATCTTTCTTTTTGACGCTTTTGAAAAAGGGGTAACAGTTGTGATTTTCTAATTGTTGATAAAAGCTGCCCTTTCGTTTCAGTCTGTGAAGAAGTTTTGAAACCCAAGATCGCATTCACAATGTCCAGAGAAGCAAGGTTTTAATTGCCAAAATTCAAAGATGAATGTAGACCAACATGAAAAGAAGAAAACAAAATATGTATCTTCACTAGTGAAATTAGAAAATCAGCAAACAAATTGGCTACGTCCACAGGTGTGGTATCAGATTTGCCATTTGGACTCATTTAAATAGTGAAAGATGTGTAAATATACATCCTGATTTATGCCGTCGGTAGGTGGGTCTAGAGATGGTTCCATGTGTAGAAGTCCACGCAAGTGGGGAAAGTTACTGATCGCCATTCACTTGGGAGTGGCCAGGACGATTCTTCTACATATGGTTCAAGCAGCTCACAACGGCCGGGATTAGCCCACGAATCCTCTGGGTAGCTCTCGAACACCCGTTCGGGAGTGAGCTAACGTGAGAAGGCGAAGCATTCCAGGATAGCTGGTTGTGCGCTGGGTTTGGGACCCGCCACTTAAAAATCCCCCCCAATGAAAAGAATTACAAAGCCTCGGATGAGAACTGCCTTTACTGATGACGACCCCTGCAAACGAAATAAGGAATATGATTTGAGGGCATGCACCTGGAATGTCCGGTCCCTTAATGGGGAAGGTGCCTCTGCCCGGCTGGTTGATGTCCTCGTGAGAGTAAAGGCTGACATCACTGCCATCCAAGAGATGCGATGGACGGGGCAAGGTAAGAAAACCATAGGACCTTGCGACGTCTACTACAGCTGCCATGTAAAGGAGCGCAAATTCGGTGTCGGATTTGTTGTGGGAGAGAGACTTCGTCGCCAAGTACTGTCGTTCACTCCGGTGGACGAGCGTCTCGCAATAATCCGCATCAAAGCGCGATTTTTTAACATCTCGCTAATTTGCGCCCACGCCCCGACGGAAGAGAAGGACGATGCGACCAAAGATTCCTTCTATGAGCGCTTGGAACGTTCCTATGAGCGCTGCCCCCGCCACGACATAAAAATCGTGCTTGGCGACTTCAACGCCAGGGTGGGCAAGGAGGGAATTTTTGGTCCCACAGTCGGAAAATTCAGCCTGCACAACGAAACATCCGGTAACGGACAGAGGCTGATCGACTTCGCCGGGGCCCGAAACATGGTAGTCTGCAGCACCAGATTCCAGCATAAAAAGATACACCAAGCTACCTGGCTGTCTCCTGATCGAAAAACGCGAAACCAGATCGATCATGTTGCGATAGATGGAAGACATGCTTCTAGTGTATTAGATGTACGTACGATCCGAGGGCCCAACATCGACTCGGATCATTACCTTGTTGCAGCCAAACTGCGCACCCGCCTCTGTGCAGCAAAAAACGTACATCTACCTACGCAAAGAATGTTCGACATCGAAAAGCTGCAATCACAACAGACAGCCAGAAGATTCGCCACTCGACTCTCACTCCTGCTCTCGGAGAGCACTGCCCAACAAACCGGCATGCGCGAGCAATGGAGCAACATTTCTCGTTCACTACGTACCGCCGCCGAAGAAGAAATCGGATTCCGGCGAGCCCGAAAAAACAATTGGTACGACGAGGAATGTCATGCTGCCGCCGAAAGAAAGGATGCCGCCTATAGAGCCACGCTGCGATCGGGCGCAACGCGAGCCATGTGGGATCGCTACAGAGAGCTGAAAAAGGAAGAGAGACGTATTATCCGACAGAAGAAATGAGAGGCCGAAATACGTGAGTGCGAGGAGCTTGAGATGCTGGCCAACAGGAACAACGCCCGAAAATTTTACCAGAAAGTTCGGCGGCTTACAGAAGGTTTCAAGACCGGGGCGTTTTCCTGTAAGAACAAAGACGGCGATCTGGTGACTGACGTACAGAGCAATCTTAAATTATGGAGGGAACACTTCTCGAACCTGTTAAACGGTGACAGCTGCGCATGTCATAGAGAATGTGAAGATCCCGATACCCCAATCGTTGACGACGGAATTGTCGTTCCGTTACCCGACCATGACGAGGTGAGAATAGCAATATCACGGCTAAAAAACAACAAAGCCGCGGGCGCCGACGGACTGCCGGCTGAGCTATTCAAACATGGCGGCGAGGAGCTGGTAAGGTGCATGCATCAGCTCCTATACAAAATATGGTCGGATGAAAGCATGCCTGCCGATTGGAATTTAAGTGTGCTCTGCCCAATCCATAAGAAGGGCGATCCTGCAATTTGTGCCAATTACCGCGGGATTAGTCTTCTAAATATCGCCTATAAGGTTCTAGCGAGCGTATTGTGTGAAAGGCTGAAGCACACCGTCAACCAACTGATTGGACCTTATCAGTGTGGCTTCAGACCTGGAAAGTCCACCATTGACCAAATATTCTCAATACGCCAAATCTTGGAAAAGACCCATGAAAGGAGAATCGACACACACCACCTTTTCGTCGACTTCAAAGCTGCATTCGACAGTACGGAAAGGAGTTACCTGTATGCCGCGATGTCTGAATTTGGTATCCCCGCAAAACTAATACGGCTATGTAAGATGACGTTGCTCAACACCAGCAGCGCCGGCAGAATTGGGAAGGACCTCTCCGAGCCGTTTGATACCAAACGAGGTTTCAGACAGGGTGACTCGCTGTCGTGTGACTTCTTTAACCTGATGTTGGAGAGCATCGTACGAGCCGCAGAACTTAATCGCTCAGGCACAATTTTTTATAAGAGCGTACAATTGCTGGTGTATGCCGATGATATTGACATCATCGGCCTTAACAACCGCGCTGTTAGTTCTGCCTTCTCCAAACTGGATAAAGAGGCAAAGCGAATGGGTTTGGTGGTGAACGAGGACAAAACGAAGTACCTCCTGTCTTCAAACAAACAGTCGGCGCACTCGCGTATCGGCACCCACGTCACTGTTGACAGTTATAATTTTGAGGTTGTAAAAGACTTCGTGTATTTAGGAACCAGCATTAACACCGATAACAATGTCAGCCTTGAAATCCAACGTAGAATCTCTCTTGCCAACAAGTGCTACTTTGGACTAAGTAGGCAATTGAGCAGTAAAGTCCTCTCTCGACGAACAAAACTAACACTCTACAAGACTCTCATCATGCCCGTCCAAACGTATGGCGCAGAAGCTTGGACGATGACAACATCCGATGAAGCGACGCTTGGAGTGTTCGAGAGAAAGATTCTGCGTAAGATTTTTGGACCTTTGCACGTTGGCAATGGCGAATATCGTAGACGATGGAACGATGAGCTGTATGAGCTTTACGACGACATAGACATAGCGCAGCGAATAAAGATCCAGCGGCTTCGTTGGCTGGGTCATGTCGTCCGAATGGATACAAACGCTCCGGCTTTGAAAGTATTCGATGCGGTACCAGCTGGTGGCAGCAGAGGAAGAGGAAGGCCTCCTCTGCGTTGGAAAGATCAGGTGGAGAAGGACTTGGCTTCACTTGGTGTGTCCAATTGGCGCCGGTTAGCACGAGAGAGAAACGACTGGCGCGCTTTGTTAATCTCGGCCAAAATCGCGTAAGCGGTTATCGCGCCAATTAAGAAGAAGAAGAGGTGGGTCTAGGGACTAAGGTGAATACCAAAGAGAAAATCGCCTTTCCAGAACGTGGAAAATTAATTTAAGAATCAAAGGAAGACTTCCTGAATAACAGCCGAAGTAAACGTGAATTTTGCCGGCATCACTTCAGCATTCTTCACAACCTATGTACAAATACAATCAAACATATAACCAGTTATACATACAAAGCATACATACATACATGCTTTCAAACATTTGTATTTTTTAAGCGTTGTCACATACGAAACATTTACGTTGAAGGATTTCCGTTTCCGCAAGAACTTTTGCCCGGAAGTGACAATTTGCTGCTTTGGTTCAATTTACTGCGCGGTAGCGTTGCGTTGCTTATCTTCAATGGAAGAAGTAATGTAATTTTGTGGGTTTGCTTTGGAACAACATACAAAAGTTGATGTGAGCAAACTTTTTTCTAATAATGATTTGAAATTTTTAAAGTGAAATCAACAAAAGTAAAGGATTCCCTTTTGATCAAAAGTTCGCACGTTTGCCACTGAGACTGATTGTCACGTCAACTGTGAAAGATGAAATGGGTTCAGTTAGGGCAGATTAGTCTTTAGATTAGAAGTTCACTGAAAATAAACCTTAATCAATTCTATTCAGCAGGTTAAAGAAGTATATAAAAATTATAAACTACCTATACGAGGTCTGTTCAAAAACTAAAATGAATTTTGAAATTTCGTCTCGAAGATATGTTAACAGTTTCAGCAACATGGCAGTTTAGTTTGCTTGTGAGAGGCATAAATAAGAGAAATATTTTGCGTGTTCGGCCATTTTCTGCTATCGAAAAAAATGGATCAACGGAGCTGCATCAAATTTTGTGGAATGAAATTCAGTGCTCAAAAACACTTGAAATGTTGACAGTGACATACGGTGAGAGTACTCTGAGTCAAAAAAAAAGTTTTACAAGTAGTACAAACTTTTCACAGAAGGTCGAGAAGATGTGAATGACGACGCTCGCTCTGTTGAGAAGGTGAAGAAATGTGTTATGGAGAAACGTCGAATCTCAATCAGAGAAGTTGCTTAGGATGTCAGCATGTCTTTTCGGAAATTTTGGGCATGCAGCGTGTGGCAGTGAAGTTCGTTCCAAAATTGCTGAATTTTGACCAAAAACAACGTTGCATAACCATCGCTCAGGAATTGTGTGAAATAGTCCAGATTTGGTTAAAAGTGTAATAAGTGGTGATGAAGCATGGGTAGATGGGTATGACATTGAAACCAAAGCCCAATCATGCTAATGAGAGACAAAAATCGATAGCAGAAAATCGCCGAACACGCAAAAGACTTGCCTTATTTATGCCTCTCACAAACGAACTAAAAATGCTATATTGCTGAAGCCGTGAATATACCTTCGAGACGAGTGTACCAACATAAAAAAATACGAACCGAAAGTCAAAATTTACCTTATTTTTTTAACAGAAATCGTGTAAGTTAGCCTTGCAAAGTAATGCGACCACCGTAGTCGAATGCCTTGGTGCGTGACTACTATCTGGGAGTGCGTGGACTTAAATCTCTGAGCATAAAACACCAAAATACACAAAAAGTGTGTTCTAATAGCGGTCGCCCCTCGGCAGGCAATGGAAAAAGCGTAAGTATTCATTCGATAGAACTCCTTCTGCTCTACAAAACTATGTTAATTGTATTTTTGCGTTATTTAATTTTTCATTTGTTTTGAGGCTTCGAAATTGAATACCCAGGAGGAAAAAAATCAACGTTTTCGATACCTGCTCTTCTTTGTTTTTCATCGAGATCAAAGAGCTGCCGAAGCAGCCCGGGACATTTGCGACGTGTAAGGAGAAGGTGTCACAGACGATTCTACACCACGGAAATGGTTGGTAAAATTCAAAAATGCCGACTTTAACGTCGATGACGTCGATTACACGTCCCGCTGTGGTTCGGAATTCGACGAAGAACGTCTCAAATCATTTTTGCAAGAGGAACGATCGCCTAACCAGTCCTGAATTAGCGGAAAAAATGAGCTACGATCATAAAACAATTCTCAATTACCTTCATTCAATGAAATTTACCGAAAAATTAGGAGCCTGGGTGCCTCACGAGCTCAACGAAAAAAACAAAGAACTTCGCCTTCAAATTGCTCCTCAGCTTATCGCCCGCCATCGAGCAACGCGCGGTGATAAACAGCGCTTTTTGTACCGAATCGTCACGGGAGATGAGAAATGAAGCCTATATATGAAGCCTATGAAGCAAATAAAGGAATGGGTGACTCCAAAAGATACGCCAAAGCCGAGAGTCAAGCCGGATTTTCACCCTAAGAAGATCATGATATGTGTTTGGTGGGATTGGGAGGCCATGATGCTCTAGGAAATGCTCGATAAGAATGCCATGTTCAACAAGGAGCTCTACATTGCCCATCTACACTGCGTAAATGAGGCTATTCTACTGAAAATACCTAATCGACATGGTCAAACCATACTCCTTCACGACAATGCCAGGCCCTATGTTGCACAAGACGTCAAAGCCGCAATACTACAAGAGCTCGAATGGGCGGTCCGTCAGCATCAGCCGTATTCTCCGGACATTACAAAGACCGATTCCCATGTTTCCCGGTCTCTGTCAAACTATATAAAGGACATTACCTTCGAAGGCAATGAGGTCCTTAAAAACTGGCTGAACACATTCTTTGACACAAGACCAGGTGATTTTTGGCGGAAGGGCATCAACAAATTGGTCGAGAGGTGTTAAAAGGTTGTAAAGAACAACGGTGAACATACAATTGATTAACTTATTGATATAATTATTGTCTTTCGTTTAAATAAAAAATATTCGGTAAAAACACTACTAATTTATTCCCCAACCGAATATAACCGCATAACCAGAGATGCTGAAGAACGATTCTACGTCATTGCATGTCCAGTAGAGCTAAACACATACATATACATATAAACACCCACACATATGTATATATCTAAATGTATTTTAGCTCAAAGTGAGTGATATTTCATTTACAGAGTGGCATATTTAGAATTGATGTAATTATATAATTCTACATATTTGCAAATGTAGATGCGCCTAAATGTTAATGCAGGTATTTATTTGTGCAAAAATGTGTGATTGTGTGGCATGCATTCGCATGCCTTCAAATATATGTATGTACATTTAAATATTTGGATATGGTGGCAGAAAATACAAGATTGCTACTGCAAATTGAATTTGAACAGACCAAAATGAGAATGGTTTTAGTAAATTAATTTGTAGCTAAATTGTACACAAACAAACAGGCGAACCTCATACTTAATAAACTAATTTGCACAGCATCAATTTAGATAACTATAGGCAATTAGAAGATGGAGTGTTAGCAAAGCAGTCGACCCAAAAAGAATAGAACTGGTTTCAGCAAAGCAACTTTGTGTCAATATCATCAGAATCCATATATTTGAACAAGAGACGACTTCTTTTTATAAAGAGTTCTGTAGCAATAAGGGAGCGCAAAAGACTCTGAATTTATTTAAACGCCAATATGGACTTTGATGCTATAGAAGAAAAATTTGAAATTGAATTTTAACTTTATTTTTAAACAAGAAAATTTTCGAGTTGTGTATTCGAGCTGCCTTTTGAGACATTTAAATATTTACTTCTCCACTATTGACCTTCACAGGGAAATTATATTCAGCATATGCCTACTATGCCCAGATATCTCTCCTAATACCAACCATTTTTTCACATGCCCTCTTAAGTCCACACATACTACCCTAACCTACCCCAAAAGTCGGTTTCCTAGGCCTATCTTGAGATGCGATTGACGGCGATGGATGATGGTTTCGTCAATCTAGGCAGTGTTTGGCAAGCTCCTACAACAATAGCAATGTTTTGTTTGCCACAAAATATATTTCTCGCTCTTAAAAGTTGGAAAATCTTGTTGACACCCTCTTTTATTTAAGGGGTTATGTATTCATCTTTTTTTTTTTCAAATATGTTTTAGAGCTTTTATTCAAATGAGACATACATCATACTGAAGAGTAACTCTCGAAGAATACTTTCTAGTGTTTTATTTAAAAAACAGTTATTATTTATTGTTGATATCGCCCGTCCCCCGAAACGCCGTTTTTTAGAAGAGGTAGCGCATGAGTAGCTCAACTGAAATCAAAAAAATTAAGTGATTATTGTAGAAAAATGTTTTTTTCGTGAATCTGAACGGTTTATTTACCCAAAAAAAGTTTTTCTCGATATGAAAACCGCTTTGCACCAAAAAAACGATTTTTGAGGGGAATAAAAATTAAAAAAAAAATTAATTCCAGCGAACTATGCAAATATTTATAAAAAGATTCACGAGGTTGTGACTTCGAATAATTAAAAAAACAGTTTATGCAAATCGGTCAAATAGTTTTTGATAAATAATGATCACCGCGACGGTAATTTATAAAAAACACGACTTCCAGATAATCGCGTCTAAAGTTTTGTGTGCACTTCATCGTTCCAAGAAAGGTCGCGCGCTTCCACGGTCTGTAACTTTCGTTCTAGTACTCCGATCTTTATGATTTTTCAAATATATATTTTTAAGAAGATGTACTTTTAGAATACGCCATAAAAACATTTTCGATTTTTTAGTCCAACACATGTTAGAGAACACCTTAAATTAATCAAGAGTAGTAAAGTAGTTGATTGTTTTTAGATCTAAGAAGCTTTCAAATTTTTCTTTTAAATTAACTCTTCACATTTTCTACATTTCTTTTCAATATACTCTGTAAAATTAATATGCAAATATTTATAGCCAACATATTTGCACTAACAGCTTGACTGCAATTAACAGCTCTGCTAAGTAATAGAAGTATCAAGTGTTCCTACATAACATAATATAGTTAAGATAAAGGTCTCGCGCATAGTGAAAAGTTTTTTAGAGGTGTGCTCTTTAGCAGACCATTATTCGGCTCTCAGCTAATTTGTGAGAATTAGCTGAAGTGCTGACGTGCCTTGAGGCGCGTTTACAAAAAAACTGAGATCGTCTACATAACATATGTATGAAAAAAAAATCAGCCTCCTTGCCGTTTGAAATACGACTGATTGAAGAAGTGTGTGAAAGTATGTGAAATGAGTGAGGAAGTTTCGGCTGGCGATAAGATTGTGTTATTGATAGATGAAAAAAATCAACGCAGTCTTCGCTCTGACGCTTCGTGTCTATCTCAGCACCGATTAAGTGGACGAATGGGTGAATACATGTGAAATTATCGTACAGCATTCGACTGCCGGTTCCCTCATAATTTTCTTTTTCACCATAGTTAAAGAGTAAATTCATTAAATCTGTTATCCTGGGGTCCCGCGCACTAATCTAACCTAATTAGTAAGCAGATATTTTCCCAATATTCGTATACGGATAACTAGGAGCAGATTTATATTTTATGGCATATCGAATTTTTTCCGTAACTATTCTATTTGAATAATTAACAAATTTTGTATTGCACAAACGTCAATCAAGAGTGTTTTCGCTACTAAATTTTGCTGAATTCATTAAATATAACGAACTGCTTTCAATAATATGCACATCATCGCGCTGAAAAATCGAACATTTTGGATAAAACAAACAAATGCAGTTGAATTTATACCAGAGAGTAGAACTTGTCTCACACTCTCAGTGTGCCCAAATGTATGCGTGCACTATGTTTGTTTTCTATAGGCTCTCTTATCAGCTCACTGACTGACTCATGCATCAGCTCTCTGCGTATGCAAGAGCAAACAGCGGATTCTCGTTTACAGTTTGAGGTTTAATAACAACAATGCTGCATATATTTTCTTGAAGAATGTTAGGAAGGCAAGTTTCAAAATCTAGGTTTGCTTTTCGAGCTCTGCTTATTTGCAAATAATGAGAGAACACATAAAAAATCAATTTATGCTAAAAATATATTAATAATTAATTTTCTGCTGGAAAATTCGATCGCACGCCGTATAACACTTCCAATACGTGCGACTGACTTTTGGTATAATTTTTGTTTAGGTGGGCAAAAAAGCTGTATGTTAAAGGGAGAGAGAAATTAATTCCCCGACATGCATTTTATTTTAAAGACTTTTCTTTTTGACGAGACGGACAGTGTTCGTCACTCAGACAATTTTCATATAATAATTCAACATTCAATCAATATTTTTATTGTAAAATATTGAGAATTGAGCGAGGGTGTAAGTGAGCGTCTATTAAGAAAGATGGTCTGCGGTGTACACCATAACTCGCAGCGGAATGATAAGGAATATTATACAACATTAAAGAAACAAACAAAGATTTATTGAAGTTATTTCTGATAGAATTTTTTTTCAATTTCTAAATTTTTCTTTGCACTTGAAAGACAAAAAACCAATGTTTGCTAAAAATAATTGGCTTTTTGTTACTGTAAGGCTAATAATTAGTGTGTAACATATAAAAAATCTCTCAGGAATCTCTGGTGTATTATGGGAAGTAGCATTGCGAAAATTTTCAAAACGATTGGTTCGGCAGATTTTGGGTTGTGGCGTCCAGGGACTTCAAGTTACAGAAAAGCGTTTTAAAGTCGAACAATTATAGAAGGCCAGCTTGGAGCTGGCTCTCGTAAGTGCGTAAATTTTGCTCCGATCGACTTGAAAGTGACATAATATTATTTAGAGATTATAAATTCAGCTAAAACAAAAATAAAGCACAACAATGCATTACTGCAAGTTGGTGAGAACAGGCTTTTAAGGGGTCTAAAACTTAAAAAAAATCGATTTTTTTGATATTTCAAAAGTATAGGCTTTTAAGAATATACTATCAAATTTTTGGAAGAATATTCCCAGTATTTTCGATTCTACAGCCGTTTTAGCAATTTTAGCGTTTGGACTGGTGTCAAAAAAAATACTATTCCACCGAATCGTTTTTTTAATATGTGGTTCACAACATCTGTGGCTATCGCTCGTACTAGAATCATATTGTTACTTCAATTATTTCGTATTTGTTTAAATAAAAAACTGAAACCCCCCGATTTTTAGAGTGTCAAACTCAAAACCGCGCCTTTTGTCAAATTTTTTTTTTGTTTTTTTTTTTTATTCTAGTACGGGACATCGCTACAGTCATACTGAGTAATAATTTTTTTGGCTTTTTGTGTTTCAGATAAATAGAAGAGCCAAAATGGGCAGCACCGTCCAGATCCAATTTTTTGAGAGGGTCAACTTTAGCGCCATTTTTGAGGTTATTAAAGTTAAAACTTTTTTATTTCCTCACTTTTGTAAATATGTAAAATAGGTTAAATGAAAAGCCTAAAAAATTTAAATATAAAAAATATAATTAAAAAAAATTCCTGAAAATACCCTAAATTTTCGAGTTCTAGACCACCGGGACCCCTTAACTTATCAGGTACGTCAAAGCGCAAAGTATTCGTTGTTAAGGTCATATTTTACGAATGAGCAACGATAGAACTCTATAAACATTCTTGGAAACAAATCCACAAGGCGACAGAAAAAGAGGCCGCCCGAGCAAACGATGGAGAGATGACCTCGAAGGCGATTTTGGAGCTATGGGTTGCGTGGAGGCGAATTGTAACGGAAGCAAAGTTCCCCCCGAACTGTGAATCAATGATGATGATGACGATGATAAGTCATTAGCAAATAGTTTAATAAAATATGTTCGGTGAAGCAAGTCCTTCGCTCTCTTTGACTTGTTGCTGCTTTGGTGTGAGATCTTGAGCCTTTTGGATCTTGTCAGGCTTGACTTTGAGATCATTTTTCAGTAAGCGGTGGATGCTACATTCAGATATTTTCAGTTCTTTCGCCTTTTGATTGGCACTTCGTCGGCGATTTCGCCCAACGTTGCAATCTTTTGATGACCACCTCCATAATGTTTCGCGATGCTACCAGTATCATTGTAATAGATTACACTTCGAGCGCCGGACCCTGTAGAGTTTGGAAAATGTAGGACTGTGGCTTCCAAATGCATTTTTGTAAGAATAGCTGGTTCCCTCTAAGCTTTGATAAAGTATTGTATTTCCAGTCGATGAATAAAAGATTTTGAAAAGTTGAATTTTCTTGAAACGGGCTATACTTTTATAAGACCTAATTAGCTCGTAAGATGTAGAGATACTAATTGGGGTAATAGCTACCCAATTGTTCTATTTATATATTAGTTAACGAAAAGTAAACTTCAACTTCTGTCATCAAACATGAATTCTGCTCTCCTTCATATTTATTTGAATAAACACGATTGTGTTGGTCTCATATATAGTACTTTATTTCGTGAGAGAGACATGAACTGCTTCAAATATCCATATCGCACTTGTTACGTTAAAGCGTAACAACTCAAAATCTGAACATTTTCAGTAGAGACGAAAAACTGTTTCCGTAAATATTAATAATATAGGTATTACAAGGGAAAAAATATGTAATTGCACGGAAATATCATTAAAAACAATACAACGGTTGTTTCATTCTTATTTGTTTAGTAGTTGCGCTAAAATAACAAATTTTTGAGTGGTTACTCTTTTCCTTTTCTTTTTGAGTTGTTACGCTTTAACGTAACAAGTGCGATATGTGACATGATTAGCCTGAATTACTACCGAATTTACTGGGAAAGTAAGAGCTTACAATCTGAATTCTCAACTTACACTTTGGGTGACAATTTTCACAATTTTCACCTGCTTGTCAATAAACTATCGAAGGTTCTACATATGGATCTATGCATGAATTCACACACACACACACACATTTGGAATTATGCTGGTCAGTACAATGTGTCAACTAACATAAGCAACCACAAATCCTTTCTTAACATAATTAATGCCAAATTAGCTTAGAGTAAATACAATAGCTCTCCGGGCATCTCACAAAGTTAGGGATATTCTGTAGGCAAACAAATGGATATGACAAAGGGAAAACCGAAACAAAGCAAGGTATTGTTCAAATATAGGCCCATTCAGCTAATTAAGTAGCGTAGCGCAAAAACTAATACTCTTCCTAATTTAGCAACTTTGATTTATTTAATTGCAGATGTGTAGGTGTGCATGGCCGATGTGATATATCCCGCTTTATATGGACAGCTGTTGTTTAACAATAAATACGAATATATGCACATATTTATTTTAGTTTAGTTGTCATTCTGCTTGCATGCTGTCAGCAACTTCCTGTTTGTCTTCAACATATCAAATGCGTCATCTATGCCAAGCAAACATCCGGTATCACTGTTGCAACAGGCAGGATATGCTTTTAACAAAATGTTCCTTCCCTGTTGATATAAATCTCGCCCTGGACATTTTTATTGGACATCAGTCACTGTAATAGAGCAACAGCAGCAGCGAAAGCAATAACAAAAATGACGCACAGCCAAAATGTTATGTCGCAAATAACAATGGCATCTTTTTTTTTTTGTTTTTGGCATCACTGGGCCACCAAAACTCAGCGAATTCAAAGAATTAACGTTACCAATGCGGAGTTCGCTGTTTACGAAACTTGGCTATCGCTGCTTGTTTTTTTTTTTTCTTTTTTTTCGTTCTTTGTTCTTTTTTCTTAGTTGTGTTTTTCATTTGGTTATTTTTGTAAATTTTGAGTTGTGCACCGACGCACACTGTGACTTTTTATCGTTTTAGGATGCCAAAATTAAAAAAAAAGAAGTTCTGCGAAAATGATTTTCTTTTGGTATATTGTGTAAAAATGACCAAATTTTACGACAGTGTACTCAAAATTTATCAAAACAATAGTTTTAAGAAAGATAACCGTTTACAAACACAAGCCGGTGCGTCAATTGAATAATTTTTATTTATCATCCGAACATCGCTGTGAAGTTTGTCAAAAGATATAATACGAATAAGTATCAATTTCATAAAATTGAGTATTTGCTGATTAAATTTCAACAATTTTGTACTTCAGGGGTAAGTAAGAGGATTATAAAGTTTTTACTATCGATACAAATCCGCTCAGTAAAATATCACTAAAACAGCCATAGCTTAATATTATTTTTGATATTTTACTGAGAAAAACTTATATTGGTCCAACGAGTTCCGTCCATTCTTTAACAGCGAAACGACCTTTAGGACTCTGTGTTTCAGATACTGGAATAAAATTTTGCTACAATTTGCTACCACAGCTTTAAAAGAAGTTTTCATGGCGATTCCTCGGAAAGAACTTTTTGAAATTTGGCTGACGAGCTCAAAAGAAACGCGTCGTGATGCGGTGTTAGAGAAAATGTTTGCGGTGATCGGAAGAGACGTGGATACTAAAAAGCTAGGAGAGCGTATAAAAAAACTGTGTTACCAATTTTCTTCAAAGTGGGAGGGGTCTTGCCAAGATAAGGCCCGTGTTCTAGCCCGTAATTATAACGGGTGATCAATCATGAGGTGCTTTTTTCAATAGTTAAAAAAAAACAAAAATGTAAATTATGTTCAAAACCTTTATTTATCATTTGAAAGGACATTCTTTGACATTTACTTTTTGAATACGACTTCATTCAAATGTTGGCCGCAACTACGCTTAAGGTGGTCCATTCTGAAGGTCCAATTTTCAATCACTCGTTCGAGCATTTCGACTGGTATGTCGTGAATAACACGCGTAATGTTGGCTTCCAGAGCTTCAATCGTAGCTGGTTTATCAGCATAGACCTTGGACTTCACGAATCCCCAAAGAAAAAAGTCCAAAGGTGTGATATCACAAGATCTTGGTGGCCAACTCACAGGTCCTAAACGTGAAATCAGCTGCTCTCCGAAATGACTTCTCAATAAAGTCATTGTTTCACGAGCTGTATGGCAAGTGGCTCCGTCTTGTTGAAACCAAATGTCGTAGAGATCATTAGATTCAATTTCAGGTAGCAAAAAGTCCGATATCATGGTACGGTAGCGAGCACCATTCACAGTTACGTTGCGGCCATCATCATTTTTGAAAAAATATGGACCGATAATTCCACCAGCCCATAAACCACACCAGACCGTTGTTTTCTCTGGGTGTAAAGGTAGCTCTTGAACCTGTTCTGGTTGCTCTTCATCCCAAATACGGCAATTTTGCTTATTGACGTAACCATTGAGCCAGAAATGCGCCTCATCGCTGAACAAAATTTTGCTCGAAAACAGCGGATCTTCTTCAATCTTTTCAAGAGCCCAATCAGCAAAACGGTGACGTGCAGGAAGGTCATTTGGCTTTAGTTCTTGTACGAGCTGTATTTTGTATGCTTTTAAATGAAGATCCTTCCGTAAAATTGACCAAGTTGTTCCATACGACAGTCCAAGTTGCTGAGAACGGTGCCGAATCGATTCATCGCGGTTTTCACGTACACTCTCTGCTACTGCCGCTATATTCTCAATGCTTCTTGCTGGACGTGGTCTATTCGGTCGAGAATTATCCACCAATGAATATTCGGATTCAAATTTGTTGATGGTATGTCGAATAGTGTTTAAGGCAGGCCGATTATGTTGACCATAATGCGGTCTAAGCGCACGAAAAACATTTGTCACAGAACGCTGATTTTCATAATACAGTTGAACAATTTGTAGACGTTGTTGCGGTGTGAGTCTTTCCATGATGAAATGCCAAACGCTGTTCAACAAATCCACGATGACACTTTGCCACAACTCTCGCGCGATCTGTAAAAAAAACGCAAATGAAAAAAACTCCTCTTAATTGATCACCCGTTAGTTGGTTTTCCAAGAGTGAAGACTTTGGAAAATACCGTCTTGATGTTGGGCCATCAACTTCATCCTCTATTAGATCCAATGTAGGTAGACCACATGTGGCGTTTTCCGATTCTTCTCTTCGCACAAAGAAAAGAAAAGCAAAGAGTGTTTTAGCAGTATCAAATAGCGAACAAGTGTTAATGGCGGCAGAAATGGGACTTGGGTCAAACGGTAAGAGAAATTCCGCAATATTATTTAAAGAGCTGTGTTTGTTTTCACCGTCAAGAGGTACTGTGTTGAAAAAATCTCGACTTTCGAAAGAGCGCAACAAAAGTTTATCGCCAGACCAAGCACTTGCGCTGATAATAGATGCAAATGATTCAACACATGACTATAATATGCATAGACAGCATAGAGCAGAAATAAATCCCAAATTACAATATATCCGTCGTATAACTGCATAAAAAAGTCCAAAGCTTTATGTTACCCAGAAAAAATCACAGTAACCGAAACGTATGCCGAAATTGTGTTGTAAGCGCTTATTGATCATAGTATAAAAAGGTTGTGTAACGCACAAAATGAAGTACTGCTGTCGATTCCCAGTATTCAAGAAGTTTTCGTGACTTTCAAATGGGGTTGCGATGGCTCGGAGCAAAAACGGTATAAGCAAAAGTTCAGCGAAGAAAATCAATCTGATAGCAGCATGTTTTTTATTTCACTCGTACTTCTCCAAATGTATACTCTAGTTAATGAACGTAGAGTTGTTATTTGGAGGAACCCTGTTCCATCATCAACCAGATATTGCCGTCCCATTAAATTTTTGTTTGAAAAAGAAACGCGAGATGCTATTGTGAGAGAAGTAAAGATTGTGGAAGACCAAATTTCTAATCTTCTTCCTACAATAATTAAGATGGAAAATTTAAACTTTAAAGTTACTAGTACACTAATTTTGTGTATGATTGACGGTAAAGTATGTAATGCACTTTCAGCATATACCTCATCTCAAGCGTGTTATATATGTGGTGCTTCAGCGAAGGATATGAATAATTTTAGCGCTTTGTCGGAACGGAAAGTTGACGCAAACATGCTAAGATTCGGCATTTCACCACTTCACTCATGGATACGGTGCATGGAGTGTATGTTGCACATTGCATATCGGTTGGAACTAAGGACATGGTGTGTAAGAGGCGCCGAAAATAAGGAAAAACTGAAACAGAGGAAGGAAAGCATTCAAAGCAGATTTAGAAACGAAACTGGGCTTTTAAGTGATATGCCAAAAGAGAAATCTGGCAATACAAATGACGGAAACACAGCACGACGTTTTTTTAGTAATGCAGAAGTTTCTGCAGACATTACAGGCATTAACTGATGTCTCTTAAAAAGGCTTTTCACCATATTATCTTGCTTAGGGTGTGAATTTCAGATAAATGCTGAGGCCTTTGAGGTATACGTGAGAGACACACGCGATCTTTATTTGAGGGAATATGAGTGGTACAATATGCCAGTCAGTATGCATAAAATACTGTTCCATTCAAGACATATAATATCGTCATGCATGGTTCCTATTGGTCAGCTTTCCGAAGAAGCGCAAGAATCGAGAAATAATGATGTCAGAAATTATAGCGAATGGTATACAATGAAAAGTTCACGAACCCAAACCAATGAGGATTTATTGCACAGGCTTCTAATATCATCCGATCCCTACATTTGCAGCTTACTTAAGCCATCGAAAACCAAGCGCGGGACTTTGCCTCAAGATGTAATTGCATTGCTGGCCCAGGAAGAAGTATTATGAATAATTGCTTTCGAATAAGTGTTTATGTTTTGTTATGTTTAATCTTTAGAAACTGTTTATTGGCTTACTATTAATAAAATAAAGATTAGTGACATATTTATTATTGAAACAATTTGTGATTATCTCCTTCATTGAGCAGTATAATGTAGTATAAAAAGGTGTCCAGGGTCTGAATGAAATCTTTTAAATATTAGTCATAAGCCTCTAAGCTAAAGTTAAGAAATCTAAACAATTTGTAATATATTTAAATTGGCACTGGAAAATGTTTTTAAAGTAGAAAATATGATTATGTGAAATTTTACCTTATATGTGGGCAAGGAGAAAAAGTGGGCGTACCACGCCCATTTTTATTCTCAAATCAGATTTAGGTATCTGCAACCACACTGCAAAATTTGAAATGAATTGCTCTATTGGTTTGGCTGTTATTAGTTATGGCATCCTAAAAGTGAAAAAAGTCACATTGTGCGACGTCATCGCTGCTTTGTAACACGTTTTTCTTTTTTTCATTTTTCTTTCTTCCTATTTCATTGTTACGCTTAAGCTTCTGCCACATTCGCTGGATTCGCTGTTGTCGTTAGTCATGTATAAAAAACCCTGCAAAGAATTGTGCGACTAATCTCAAAACTGAGTATTCTGGGACTAGTTTCCATGGGGCACAATTGGGTATCCAATTAGGTTAGGTTGGAGCGGTTGTCCACTGCGGGACACACTCAGGCTCATGGCCGATTGTGATGCCCTTATCCCTCCTAAATCCAATATGTATAGGGTTGCCAATATTTAACGGGCCCACCTGGCAACCCTGTATCTTTGGACAGAGAAGTCAAATCGCTTAATGACATACCGCGTTGGAAGCGTCAGTCCAAGTAGATTTTTACCATGGAACAGTACACGCCACGTGAGCGCTCCCAAATTGTTGAAATTTACATTCGACAAAAGAAGTCAATTGTGAAAACTCAACGTGCGTATAAAAAATTAAATAATGTGAAAAGTGCGCCTTCTACGAACACCATTAAACGTTTCTACGAAATGTTTTCGACTGGTGATGCTCTTTCTAATCCAAAGAGGCCAAATCAAAACCGACACCAGCGTCGCCAAGGACATCCTAAAATCGCCGTTCTCAGCAGTTGGGCATTGCTCGGACCACTTTACAACGAATTATCCGCATTATTTGCATTTATTCCCGTATAAAATTCAATTGGCGCAAAGACTGTTTCCCGCGGACAAGCCTCGTCGATTGGAATGGGCGCAAAGAGTCATCGAAATCTGTCGGGTCCGTCGAATATGGGCAACCCTGTACTTTTCAAAAATTTTGTAAGATCCTTAATTTCGACAGAGCCGAGGTCTTTCAATTCAATAAGGGACTGTCCACCCAAAATGGCGAGTCTACGTTTGGATAGAGCAGGGTGCAGGATCACCTCTTCCTCGTCTAGACAACTTCTGCTGTAGTCATGTTTTTGCACACCCATTTTCTAAGCGTGCCTACCGATTAGGCCGTGTCCCGTAATAACTGAAATCAGTGTGCTAAGACTATGCTTATCTCTTCTAAGTAGAAATTCCGTGCGTTTAGCATTGAGAGTCGGCCACAGCTGTCGGGCGATTTTGCAAGTAACTTCATTACGCCATCTTTCATTCGCTACTCTTACAATCTCTTAGCGGTTACGTAGTTTACATGTTTGCAAGGGCATACCTATGTTTAGCATTGTCAATGTACTCATCAGTCAATTTGGTATCGAGTTTCGCTAGTTCATCAGCTCTGCAGTTCCCCTCAATGTCACAATGGCCAGGAACCCATGTTACCTTAATTGAAATGGCTCAGTCATCTCGTTAAGAGATTGGGTATTAATTCGACCATTTTGAATCGCATCTTCGAAATTTGAAAGTACTTCCACACACGTATGAAAACAATAACGCAATGTAAAGACCACAGCTCAAGAATCTGATGGCTCTGGTTCGAGTTCGTTCAAATCAAATATGAAGTTACTTAGGATAGGATGGAATAAATGGCTGCCCATGACATGGCTCGGACAAATAGTCTAAATTAATTAGTATACTGAGATAACATACATGAGAGAACAGAAGCAAAAGAACTAAATAGGTGGAAAAAGGAAGAAGTGGCTTTGGACTAGAGGATGACGACCAACGGTGGCTAATTACGTTTGTATTAGCCGTTTCAAGCTACTGATAACATTCAGCAGCTGTGCGATGTTTAAACCCGCAATATCAGCAGGTGTAGCAAAAAAGTGAGAGCCCAGATGTCTAAATCTTTGCCTGTTAAGCGCAGGACAGCCAAGAAAAAAGTGCTGAAATAACTTCCACAGCTACTGAAGAATGGACTTCAAGCAATCCCAAGTCTCACCGCATGGACACTTAACGTGGCTGAAGTTGCTTACAATATTTCAATGAAACAAAACAGTGCGTGTGGCGTAGTACACATAACAGAAGTAAAACTTTCAAGGCAGACAAAGAAAGAGGGGGAAGGCCCGAGAAAGAATGAGAGAGAGAGAGAGAGAGAAAGAATATATATCTAAATAAATTCACAACATTTGCAGAGAATACAAATAGACAAAATTTACAAAAAACGGAGAAGGGTCGACCGGTGTAGGTAAACGGCGGACACAAACCACGCACTACTCCAACGCGCACTACTCCGAGCGTTTATCACCCACACAAACGCAGCGATTCCAGGATCGCAGCAACGGCACAAATTATCGCAAGGCAATACCAACACCGGAATGGATAGCACTTTATAGTACGCACAAGCACTAGACAGGAAACGGAAATAAGCGCCAAAAGGTAAGCGTCAAAAAACAAAAAAAAAAAAAACAAAAACAATTGGGACCAAAAAACGCGCCAAACAGTAGGCACCACCGAAAAATAAAGCCAAAAAGTAAACACCAAAAATATATTTCCTACAAGTTTGGACCAAAAAACAAGCGCCAAAAAGTAGGCAGTGTTATGTCCCACTAGAAATTAGCAACCATAAGGAAAAACTCTGGAAAATAGCCTAAAGTGTATCTAAGATGGTATGGCTTTCTCTCTCCTTTTTCTCTACACTATATCTTTTTTCTCTCTCGCGCAACGAAAATGCCCAAAACGTTGCATGGCCTTGAAATTTTACTCTTCATACTCACTTTTCCCATTCGCTACAAATACTTGCGAAAGGACCCATGTCCGGACAAAAAGTGTGTGAGGTAATAGTTAACCTCACCGTGCTTTCTTTCTACCCACTTTTTTAGATCGGGTATTAGTCTCGCTGTCCATCTACCACACCGTTCAGAGTTCCATCTTGCCTTCCAAAGTGTGAGCGTTTGAACTCTAATATCGGAGAAGTGTTGTACTGGGATTCCTGTGTTTTTTGCCTCCCATCTCCGTTTGCGCTCTTGTGGTAGAATATCTATGGGGACGGTTCCGCTGATAATTAACACCGCTGCTTTTCCGCCGGCATTGCACTCTTAGCGAATCTGCCAATTTTTCGCATCCGTATAAGAGATTCGAGTTCATCGTGTCATTAAAAGTGTTCGCTTGTTCTGCGTTGGACCTCCAAGGTTTGCCTTGAGTTTACTTAACATGCCGCTTACTTTTGCAGCTCTTGTGGCAGCATGATTCATGTGCGTTCAGCCTTGTGTCTAATTGCACTCCTAGGTACTTGACCACTCTTTTTGGCGATAAAGGTGCATCGAGTACTTGTATGTCTACTTCTAATGGGATACGTCTGTTCGTTAGAAGGATTAGCTCTGTTTTCTCTGTGGCCAGCTTTAATCCATGGTCTTCTAGCCATGTCTGAACTCGGATCATCACCTGATTGAACTTCCTTTTGGCTTCGTCGGTGTTTCGGGCGATTATTACAGCTGCAATGTCATCTGCGTATCCCACTAAACGCACATCCTCAGGCATCTCTATTCGAAGGATTTCATCGTAGCTTATATTCCAGAGTTCAGGTCCAAGTATTGATCCTTGAGCCGCACCTGCTGTTATTTGTTTAGTCGCACACCCTTCTCGCGTTTCGTATAAGAGCACGTGATTGCTTAGATAACTGCGAATAATCTTCAATAGATTATTCGGGATCTTGAATTTTACCTTCAAGGCTTCAATTACGTTGTCCCAAGCATTTCTAATATCCAGTGTGGCTAGTAATACTAAGCGTTTGGAGTATCGATTGCCTGCCTGGGCATCAATTGACGGCTGATTGTGTGAGTTTTGTTTTGTGTAGCTTCTAGCTCAATATCGCGATAACTACTGATTTTACGTAATTGATTAAACAAACAAAATTCCACTCATAATTTTCAAGCTCTTATTATTTCTTGAGATATAATATTTAGTAGTAGCCTGGCTATAACAAATAAAGCATAAAATGAAACTCACTTACAAAAACGCAATATATATTAGTGACCCTCATCTAAGCACTATAATTTCAAAAAATTTCTAAAATAAATTTACCATATCCTCTTTAGCATATCCGTTGGGGTTTCCTTTCAACTTTCACCACAAAAACCATTTCCCTTTATATGCCAACACTCGCAAAATTTTCTCCATCAACAGCATTAACTTTTTCATTAACAACACTTTAATTCACTTAATTTTGACAAACAATGTCAAAAAGTTTTAATCCAAGCGTGCATTTACAGGTTACGCCAAGAGATTGTCACCCGTTAAAAATGTGAACATAAAATTAAAAATAAACAAAAAAGCAAAAAACAAAAAAGTCAAAGGAACGTGAATAATAAAATCTGCACAAATTCCAAACAAGAGTCTACAGTTTGCGTTCATTTTTTTGTTATTTCCTCTTGTGGTATTTTGCGTTGTCGACACTTTCGCCTGGAGATGTATTCAATTTACGCTCACTCAGCGGCGCACCGGGCGTATGAGCAACTTCAATGGCAGAACAGGTGGCACGTACTTGATTGTATACACACATACATAGACGTGCATGAGAAACCGGCGAAATTAGCAATAAAACAAACACCTTAGCATAATGCTAAGCAACAATACAACAACAGAAATTGCATTATGGACAATAAACCACTTTTATAAAAGAATTAAAAAAAAAAAGCGAATGTGTTTGACACTTAAAAAAATACGGCGAGCTGTGTTTTGTCATAGCTTACGGAGCGGCACATTTACTGAACGTTGTAGGTGAGTGCTTTTGAGGACTTTCGAGCCACTGTCATTTACTTCCAAGGCGATAAGTAAAAGCTATAAAAACTAAAGACTTTTTAATATTTACTTATAATATTTGTTTGCGGAAAAAAGTGTCCATTATTTTCCTGGTAGATGGGCGTAGGGATTGATATCTCGTACAGCATCGATCAAACAATTCGGAGTTTATACTCGTTGTCAAGGTGGTATGTCACACTTTACTTATTTTTTTGCTGTTTTTTGTTTGTTCCATTCAGTTGTGAGTTACAGGATGTTAACCCTGGAAGTCAACAAAGAGAAAATTCGGTGCATTTTACAGTCCTTTTTTGATAAAGCCCATGCGCGCAAATGCAAGCCAAGCCGCTGCAGTTGTGAATGCTGTTTATGGTGCCTATGCTGTGACATTTAGTTATGTGCCACTTGGGTTTCGTCAATTTCGCTCAGACATTTTTGATGTTAAAGAAAATGTCGCTAAAATCACAGAAGAAAAAATCACAAATCGAAGTTGACCGGCGTGTTAGTAGTCGGAGCATCATCTGGACACAAACGATTGTCCATAAAACACTTTAAACTACTTGCGCAAAACTCCCACCCAAAAATAATGGATTTTTTCCCACAAAAAGTATCGGAAATTGATCAATAAAACGCAAAATTATTGTTCAATCATCAAAATTTATTTTCTCGCCTTCAAAATAGGCGCCATTCAAAGCAATACACATACATTCGCCAACGATTAGTCCAGGCATCAAAGCAACTTTCAAATGCGTTTGAAGAGAACTTCTTCAGCTCCTTCAGCGAATTCTCCTTAATGGCCTCTATCGACTCAAAACGGCGTACGTGGAGTGGCAATTGAAGTTTTGGGAAAAGAAAAAAGTCACAGGGGGCTAAATCCGGTGTATATAGTGATTGTTCGTTGATATCTGTCGAGTTTTTGGTCAAAAAAGTGCTGAAAATATGAGCCCTGTGAGATGGTGCGTTATACTGGTGCAAGATATATGAGATTTCTTTCCACAATCCTCGCATAACTTCCAAATAATATTCTTTATTTACCGTAGAACCATTTGGAACAAATTCCGAGTACACCACTCCATGATAATCAAATAAAACGAGTAGCAGACTTTTACTTTTGACCGACTTTGACGTGGTTTGTTGGTTTTCGGCTCATGTGGACAGCACCATCCAGCCACATCAGCCGCCTGTTGACTGGTTTGCATGTCAAACTTATATACCCACGTCTCATCACCAGTTAGGATGCGCTGGATAAACGTTGGGTCCGTATTCACTTGCCCAAGCATGACTTCAGCCACCTTTTTCCGATAAATTTTTTGAAAGAAATTCAACTCTCTTGGAACGAGTCGAGCAGCCACGCGTCTCATGCCTAATTAAGTAGAATGTTGCGAATTGATTCGTGAGACACGCTAAGGTCACGAGCTACCTCCCTCAAACTTAAATGATGGTTTTTACCACCTTTTCCTTGACTTTGATGACGTTTGACGTTTTCATCCATTGAAGCCGTTAATGGGCGGGCAGATAAGGGCAAATCTTCTCCAACTTATCGGCCCTTTGCAAAAGCCTTATACCTCTCGGAGACCGTTGCTTTTGATAAACCACACTCGCCATAGGCTTTCTGCAATATTTTCAATGATTCAGCACACGAAATCCCGTTCAAAACACAAAATCTAAGACAAATTCTTTGTTCGATAAATCTATCCATAGTGAAAATCGCAGAGCACACCTGCGGTTTACTGATATAATTAAATGCCAAAAACCAGATAATTGACAGATCTCCCTCAAACTCTGCGACACTATAGAGAACAGTTGTGCCAACATTCCAGCGAAAAAAAATTAGGTATAACGGCGCTTTTTAAATGAACAATTCCCGATATTGTTTTGACAGAAAAAATGTATTTGGTTTTTTTATTTAGATTAATGTATGCTTTTTTTATTTACTTATCATGATTCGTGTGTTTGTTTTTTTGTGAAAAAAAGAGGTTGTCTGTAAAGTCGGTTTACTGACGATAGTTTAACGTGACAACGTCATAAGAAAATTTTGATGGAATGGTTGCAATTTTCAAAACAAAATTTTAATTTTATTTGTTTAATAGATATTTTGTATGGATATAGAGGAGGAAGTAAATGGAATTGCAATGGAATAGGTCAAGTTACATTTACACAAACGTGAAAAATGACGAAACATTTATCAAATTCATGAAAGATATGTTCAATTTCGATTGTGCATCAGACGTTAATAAGTCAACAACACTTAGAGGCAATATCATCGATTTGACTTTCTCAAGACACTTTACACTCGAAACACTCCCTTTCATTTCCTACTTTTTCTATCATCATCCTATTCTGAACAGAGAAATGGTTCATTACCATGCACACAGGAAGAAGGCATATGCAAATACAAGTATGTGAATTTATATACAAATGCGCATATACATACATATATATGCTCACTCAAGTAGGACAGAGACAGATGTCGAACGTTGCTGAACGTTGCCGAACGCGGGCGCCGATTGTGCTCTTTGTCATTCGTTCCGCGCTTTTGCTTGCAGTTCAAGCACATTAGCTTACATTTGCTTGCGTACGGAATAGATTCGTATATTTGATATGTCCATATGATTTGTATGCATCTTTACATATAGATTTGTTCGTTTTGAAAATTGCACGAAATTGTATATGTATATGCATGTTTATATACATATATTAGGATACAACATATCTTATAAGGTATATGGTAAATATTACCATACATTTTTTCCTTCATATGTAATAAAAAAATTAATAATACAATAATAACATTAAAACAACAGGTATTATTAACAAACTTGGTTTTATTTTAAATTCTTCAAGTAAATCAATTTAATAATAATCAATAAGAAGGCATATGCAAATACAAATACGTGAATTTATATATGTACATATGCGCATATACATACATATATACGCTCACTTAAGTAGGAGAGAGCAAGATGTCGAACGTTGAAGTTCGTTTGCTTTGCTCGTTTCGCGCTTTCGCTTGCAGTTCATTCAAGGTAACGGCAAATGAGCAAGGTAACGACAAATGAGCAAGGTAACACTAATGAGCAAGGTAACGGCAAATGAGCAAGGTAACGACAAATGAGCAAGGTAACACTAATGAGCAAGGTAACGACACATTTTTTCGTGCGTGCAGCCGGCTAAATCGAATTATAAGACGTTTTCACGTCAATAAAAAAAATAAGAAATGGTAATAAAATTTGTTTTTGTGTAAAGTTAAAAAAAAAGTTTAAATAATTGTGTGTTTTTTTTTTGTAATATTTAATTAAAATTTAACGGAAAACAATTTAATTCATAAAATTTAAAAATGGAAGCATTTTGTTCTTCAAACCAAAAATGAATTAGAATACCCTAGTAAATAAATGCACGTGGGTATAGAAGTTAAAAAAACATTAATTGAAAGAAAAAATTAATTAAAGAAATTTAATAAAAATAATTGTAATTTAAAAACTAAGATTTACGAGATTACCAAAACTTCTCAAAGACAAGCCTTACTGGCTTACATTTACATTTTTTAGTGCAAAGCAGCTTAGCGATTCGGTAACTTTTACATAGCAGATTAACATTTTCCAAAAAATTCAGGAAAAAGGCATACATGGAATATCAAGCGAAAAGCTTCAATAAAACCGCAATTCCTTTAGTATCCAGCTTTGCTGTATAGGGCTAGTCACTAACTTAGGGAGCAGGGGGAGCTCGTTTACTTGCTTATTCGTTGAGTTTAACAGCTCGTTGGGTCTGTTAGTGTATACCAGTGTTGGGCGCCTAACCACCAATTTTCAATCTTGTTTATTTGACATTTGGGTGATGTGACTAAGATGTCAAGTTCTGTATATTTTTGTTTCATGTTGTTATTAAGGTATCAACTTTTTGCTTGCTTAGATCATAAAACTCTGGAAATCAAGCAAATTCAAATCACAGCAAAATCCAATAAAAGTATTGTATAATGTAAGCTAAAACTAAAAAACTAATGAATGAATTAAACTTCGTTTTTGTTTATACCTCCTGTGCGCACCACTATTCATAACGCTCTTGATTGTAAAAGGGGTCCCACGTAAACTGCTAAGGTTGATGCATTCATGCCAGGTCTACTGTACTTCTTGTCTTTTAAATAAGTGTCTTTATTAAATAACTCCAAAAATATATACAATTTTGTTGCCCTTTCAGCGGTTTTTGTCACAAGAATGTAAGAGTTGTTTATGTGATTTTCATTTCAGTTTTGTGATGCGAATTCTTTGGATGAAGCCTACACGCGATTCTTTGTACATACACATATACTTATAGATGTACTTATATTTGTATGTATTGAAGTGCAAATGAATAGGCGTCTGTCGGCATGTGGTCTATTTTCTTGGTTGCATCTGCTACAAGTTCCCTTGAACTGCTCACAGAGCTGAGGCGTCTATGACAAAGCGAGTCATATTCCCAGACAGCGCACTGGTTGGTAAGTGTCCTGTGTCTGACAAGATGCAAAAAACACAAAAGCAAAGAAAAGTGTCGAAATTCGGTGACAGTTTTTATTGTCTGAAAATAAAGCTTTCATGGGAAAGAGAAAAAATGAAAAGTAAGAAAATAAATGAAAGAAAAACGAAGAATGAATTCCATGACCGCCAACGCGGATTATAAGTTATATTAACCCTCTAGTGCCCAAATTTTATTTTTGAATGAAAAAAATTGCTTTGGCTGGGGATTATGGTAAAATTATAGGTTCTTTATCAAGGAAGTGAAATTTTGTTCCTTAATCCGATTATATAGGGATAGAACCTTACCCCGCCTGCAGGCGGCTTTGGGAAAGAACGCCAAAAAAAATCTAAATGAAAAACTTGCAAATTCAGTGTATTACGTACTTTTATTGAACAAAACAGAAAGTTTTTAACAGAAATCAATACAAAACAAACAGTCAGTCTTATTTCAAATAGTTTTAGAAAAAGGTCTACAAAAGAAAGGCATGCTTTTGGGCATAAATAGGCAGTTGGTGCAAATTATTTGTGGTGAAAATTGTGAAAGCAGTCCTTTTGCTGGGAAAAACCAAGATTCTGATTCCATTTTCTGCACATGATTTGAGTTTCGGAGGTGCAGCCAGGATATTCGCACCTATTTTTACCGGTGCGTGATAAAAACTTTGCAAAATGTCCAACTCCGTCGTAGCGAACGTCGTCAGGAGGTAAGTAAGCTTTTCTTCCAGTAAATTTTATTTGAGGAGTTTGTCATGGACGACCTGGAGCTCTTGGTATTGAAGAATATTGTTGTTTGCATAGTACGTATGCGATCTCTGCCCGGAAGTTCGGCAGTTGGTACTGCCTAGCATGCGTGTCAATCTTGTTAATTCTTCTGAACAAAACATAAGCGTTTATCATGGCCATATCAAGCAGGTGATTAAAAAGTCGGTTTGTGTACTTATTGCTCTTTACCGGAATCTTATATCGCCCAATTAGTCCATCCATGAGGTCGACGCCCCCCATATATGACTATTATATTCACGGACTGCGTTGGGGCAATCGACATCAACAAATTTTTTTTCTGAGCGGACGAACCGCGACACCTTAATTATAACATTTGTTTCATTCTGGAAGGGCTTTTCGCCTGCGTAACTCGATGCGAGTCACACTATTTTATTGTCCTTCCAAACTGATAAAGAAATGTCAACTCCTAAAGCAGATCCACAAAATTCAGTTGAATATAAACGGGGTTGTTTCCTGAGATCAAGATCTGTCGGAAGTTTGCAATTCGGAATTCGATTTGAACGAATAGTTCCCAGCGAATGTATTTCGCGTGATTTTAGATAAACCAGAAGTGGCAGTGGTTTTTAAAATCTGGAATGTTATGGGACAATCGGACCACCACATTCGCTGATGCCCCAAGATCTGGTGTATCAGTCAGAACAGCATTGTCTCCTGCGCCGCAATATTTTTCGAAGTTATAACAAAATCCGAAGGAGTCACACAAAACGAAGAGTTTTATACCCCATTTATGTGGTTTATCTGGCAGATATTGTCGAAGGAAAGTCCTCATCTTCGGTGCGCACATTTGTTCATCGTCACATAAACGTTGAGTCATCGGAATGGACTGAAACCTGTTATTGAAATGATCAACGAGACATAAATTGACACACACTTCTGATTCCAGCATAGAATCTGACAAATTTACCGCCCTGTTAATCACCTCGTCAATTCCAGTGTCGATAGGTAATTCTGCATCGTCCACATTTTCGTCTAAAAGATCTTCCAAATCTTCTTCCACGTCTGTATCATCGTCGATTTCTAGTAAATCCAAAAATGTTGCAATATCTTCACCGTTGAGGGATGATAATTTAGACTTTTGTCGTTGATCCATTTCTAAAAAACCAAAACTTTAAGCTTAGCCCCCCTCTAAAAATATCAAAATTTCAAACTTACCGCATAGTGTTATTTATTCCGAGTTATCCCAGGACCGCCTCTAGACGGCCTGTCTTCAAAGGCTTATAAAATACAGGAAACACTTTTTTTTGTTATTATTTTTAACTTTCGTATTTTGAACACAACCAGCAACACTATGATAATTTTTATTATAAGCTAAATACACTTCTAATATTTTTATTTAATTTTTAAAATACACCGCTTTTGCAGAATAATTAATTTGACCGCTTTTCACTATTTTCCGACTTCAAATGACTATGACGGCTGATTAAAAAACAAGACGCTGCTGCAAATGCACCAGCAATAATTTTGGGACTTTCCGGAATTAGAAAGAGTTTAAAAAGTAAGGAAATGGTATTTTAAAAGGGAATAAGCGTGAAATAAACTTAGGCCGTCTACAGGCGGTCTTGGGTACTAGAGGGTTAAGTAGCTGAGTAAAATGTGGATATACAGAATATATTTATATATACGTACATATCACTATGTATGCCCACACATCTCAGCGTATCAGTTAACGCCAAGCTAAGGCTGAGGCAAAGAGCTACCCAAGCACAAGGCCCTCCACCAAATGCATATGTGCTTGCGTAGCTCCTTAGACAAATAGGCGTGCGTGTGTGTGTGTGTAAATGTGCATATAAGTAGACAGCTGTAGAACTTGTCTGATTTGAGGAATGAAAGAGCGTAATTTTTAAAGCAAAAAAAAATAAAAAATACACACAAAGAGAAAAATGCCGACGAAGGTATTTGCAACAATACACAAACGAAATGATTTGAGTGAGTTGAATGAAGTTTTCAATTTTCAATTTACAATTTTCCTATTCCGATATTGTGAAAATTACCAAACTTACTTGACGCGCATGTAAACAGGCGAAGTTAACACAAAAACGCGAAAAAAAGAAGAAAATTGGGAAGTGAGATATGCAAGAAATGCAAAAATTTGTTCAACAATCACTTGCCATTTGCCAAAGAGACGTGAAGTAGCGCAAGTTCGCGTTGGCATCGCGCACCCAGCAAATACATGGAATACAATAAGCACACGCGAAAAGCAATAAAAATTGCCAACTGCCAAGCCAACAAAGGCGAAATGAAGGAATAGCTCTACATGCTCGTATGTATGTATGTATGTATCTATGCATGTATGACCGCAATTGCTGTGTCTGCTTAGATGCCAATACGCACGAAAACAAGAAGAAAAACTTGAAATGCCAATCTATTCCCTTGTCTGTGTGCACGTTTTTGCTGAAATTTAGTTTATGCTTTCTTTCCTCTTTGATGCGCAGACATTTGGCAACCCATGTTGCAAAATCTACGCTAAAAATATCAAATCCTACATTTTAGATTTTCATGCTCTTTTTCAGCCACGACTCAAACTACTTATAACAACAAATGAATAGCGAAAACCGATAGGATGAATTGTGCATACGAAGTGGCTTAGCATACGAAGAGGCCATCACAATACAAACCGCCATGCATTCAGTACAATAATTGAGAGATCTCTTGCAGTTGCATGAGAAGTTCGTTTTGTATTTGAATAACAAAGAAAGAATTCGGAAAGTGAGAATTCGAAATGCTGCGAATATTTATTTGTTTTCATATTTGCAAATGTAAAATGTAATTGGAAATGGTTAATAAGCAATTGAATTTATAGATAATCGGTAAAAAATAGATAATACTACAAGGGCCTAGAGAGGACATGGAAATATGGGTTTATATAAAAATCTTTCATAAATAGAGGCAGATATTTTTAGGTTTTCTTACGATAACCTTCAGAAGTCACACCTATTTTGTTGACGTAAACGACATAAACAATCAGAGGTAAGGTTTTTATTTACATTTTTTTTTTTTTGTATTCAGATAAAATAAATAAAAAATTTTTTTTTTTTTTTTTTAAACTTTATTTTGTATTCTGTCTATACTTACAATTCTTAGAAGACATTTTACAAATATTTGGTTACATTTAAGAGTGGTTTTGATTTTAGTATTAAAGGAATACTTCCAGTGAAATATCCTTTCTAATAAATATATTCAATATTTTATAGATGGCTCTTGGACGAGCTGAATTGGTGTTTTTCTTTTCAACCTTAAAAAGGCACATGATGGTGACATGAGGGTAGAGGTCAGTTCATTTGGGTGCGATTGAAGTCGATTTTGGTATTTACTGGTTACATTTTGTATTTCCTCTTTTATTGAAGGGATGTCTAAGTCTCGATTAATTTGGGCATTTGTCACGTACCACGGAGCGTTGACTAGGGTGCGTAGAGTCTTGGACTGGAAACGCTGCAGGATTTCCAAGTTTGAATTTGACGCAGTACCCCACAGTTGGATTCCGTAAGTCCAGACTGGTTTTATCACAGATTGGTAGAGGATAAGTTTGTTGTCCATTGAGAGGGTGGATTTGCGGTTTAGCAGCCAGTACATATTACGAAATATTAAACCTAGAGCTTTCCTTTTTGTAAAGATATGCGTTTTCCACGTAAGCCGTTTATCCAAATGAATGCCGAGATATTTAGCACTATCACATTGCGGAATTGGAATACGGTTTAAGTTGATTTGTGGGCAGGCTGTTCTTTTTGTGGTAAAGGTTACGTGTTGAGATTTATGTTCGTTTACTTTCAACCGCCAGCTCCGGAGCCATTTGGAGATTCTATTTATGCTTCTTTGGAGCATATAAGAGGCTTCTACGGGATCCACTGCTGTCGCCATAATAACGGTGTGATCGGCAAAAGTGCCAGTTAGTACACCTTTTGTGGTTGGCAGATCGTGTGTAAAAATTAAGTACAGGATTGGACCTAATATACTGCTTTGGGGGACCCCAGCTTTAATTTGTTGGAAATTTAAAATGAATTTTTTAAATTAAGGCCCTCACCTCATTTGAAATGGTTTTATTTTTTGGATGTTTCTTTAAAAGCTTGTAAATCGGAAACAAACAAAGATTTTTTATGTTTGTTTTCATTGTTAAAAAATAAAACGAACCATGCGAGGTTCGTTCAAAAAGTGGTCAGCCTTCAAAAAAAGTTCTTCCGAAACAAGGCACGTCGCTAGCGTCACGGATTCCGGTACTCACAGGTGTCTGAAATCAAAAAGGCAAACAGGTTCTTGTTCAGTATGAATGTCGTTATCGTGGAACTATGATCTTAAAAAACAATTGACAAAGTGGTGGACGTTCAAAAATGAAACACCGTTTTTTGACCTTTTTTGATTTTAAAGGTCCGAAAAAATTACTAAAATTTTTTTTCCAAATTGTCGTAGCTCACACGATGGGGACATTCACACTGCACATCAATTCTATGAGATTCTTTTCTTTTAGATTTTATTTTATTAAAATCGGTTCAGTAGGACCGGCTACATCTGAGTCCATTATCTAGTGAAGACTAATTTTTGAAGGCTGACAACTTTTTGAACGAACCTCGTATGATCAAAAATTTTTTTTATTTTTAACCAATAGATCAAGAAATTAAATAGTTAATACAAAAATAAAAACTCTTTTTTCGTTTCCGTTTTACACGCTTTTAAAGAAACACCCAAAAACATTATATCAAATGAAATTAATTTATTCAAAGCTATCAGATAATAAAAGTATATAACAAGCTTGAATTTTATTCACATAAAGAAATTTTTTATCGGAAAAGGGCTATGTGTTCTAAAGAAAAAATTATATCGGAAAACTATCTTACTTCTTCTAAAAACTATAAAAACTACAATAAAAATACATTCAGTCAAAAAAATATCGAGAATTCTTCATGTTCGGCCACCAAGCTTTTTTGGCAGTTTATAATTTTTAAATTAATTAAAACACATTTATTTTCATGCCACTTTATAATTTATTCTTCGATTTAAGACTTACGCGATCGTGTGCTATTATTCTTTTTTACAATTGCTAAGGTTCACCGGTCCCAGCTGATGTCGAAATTCAAGTATCGAAATGTTTGCTTAGCACAGCTTATATATAATATATGTACATAAGTATATATGTACGTTGATACGAACGTTAGGAAATGACAAATATTGGATAATGTGTATTGTGTATTAATATATTGCAAGTACAAGTGCAAGAATTAGGGTGACCAGATGTAACGAGTAAAAAATATTACAATGTTATAAATTAGACTACAATACTAAATTATGATATAAAAACTATACAATTAACCTATACTCAAACTTCTTCTTCTTAATTGGCGCTATAACCGCTTACGCGATTTTGGCCGAGTTTAGCAAAGCGCGCCAGTCGTTTCTTTCTCGTGCTAACCGGCGCCAGTTGGACACACCAAGTGAAGCCAAGTCCTTCTCCAACTGATCTTTCCAGCGCAGAGGAGGCCGCCCTCTTCCTCTGCTACCACCAGCTGGTACCGCATCGAATACTTTCAAAGCCGGAGCGTTTGTATCCATTCGGACGACATGACCCAGCCAACGAAGCCGCTGGATCTTTATTCGCTGCGCTATGTCTATGTCGTCGTAAAGCTCATACAGCTCATCGTTCCATCGTCTGCGATATTCGCTGTTGCCAACGTGCAAAGGTCCAAAAATCTTACACAGAATCTTTCTCTCGAACACTCCAAGCGTCGCTTCATCGGATGTTGTCATCGTCCAAGCTTCTGCGCCATACCTATACTCAAACTATATCCTGTAAATCAGGTGCTGCCCCCAACAGATCATTTAAAAAACGCGCGTTACACATACAAGTGTGTCTAAGTTTTTTTTGCTGGAATGCTGGCACAATTGTCCTCTATAGTGTGACAGAGTTGGAGGGTGATCTGCCAATTAGTTTGTTTTTGGCATTTTATTATATCAGTCAACCGCAGGTGTGCTCTCTGGATAGAAATATCGAACAAAGAATTTGTTTTAGATTTTGTGTTCTGAACGGGATTTCGTGTGCTGAATCATTGAAAATGTTGCAGAGAGCCTATAGCAATAGTGGTTTATCAAAAGCACGGGTCTACTTGAGGTATAAAAGTTTTGCAAAGGGCCGAGAAGTCGTGGAAGATTAGCCCCGATCTGATCGCCCATCAACATCTTCAACGGATGAAAACATTAAACGGCGACAAAGTCAAGGAAATGGGGATGGAAAATCATTGAGAGAGGTAGCTTGTGACCTAAGCGTGTCTCTCGAATTAATTCGCAACATTTTACTCCATCAATTGGGCATGAGACGCGTGGCTGCTCGACTCGTTGCAAGGTAGTTGAATTTCTTTCAAAAAATCCATCGGAAAAAGGTGCCTGAAGACATGCTGTGAAATCGCACCCAACGTTTATCCAGTGCATCGTAACAGATGATGGGATGTGGGTATATGAGTTTGACATGCAAACCAGTCAACAGACAACCAGGCGGCTGAATGGCGCTATCCACATGAGATAAAGCCCAAAACACACGTTAAAGTCGGTCTAAAGTGAAAATCTGTTACTCGTTTTCTTTGATTATCGTGCAGTTGTGCACTCTGAATTCATTCCAAATGGTTCTACGGTAAATAAAGAATATTATGTGGAAGTTATGCGGCGATTGAGAGAGAATGTGCGTAGGAAACGATGCAATTAGTGGAAAGAAATCTCATGCTTCTTACACCATGATAACGCACCGTCTCACAAGGCTCATATTGTGAACACTTTTTTGACCAAAAACTCGTCAAATATCATTGAACAACCACCGTATTCACCGGATTTAGCCCGCTCTGACTTTTTCCTTTTCCCTAAACTTCAATTGCCACTCCGCGGACGCCGCTTTGAGCCGATAGACATTAAGAAGAATTCGCTGAAGGAGATAAAGAAGATATCATCAAACGCGTTTAAAAGATGCATTGATGACTGGACTAATCGTTGCCATATATGTATATGTGTGTTGCCTTAAATGGAGCTTATTTTGAAGGCGACAAAATAAATTTGCTGATTAAATAATTATTTTGCGTTTATTGAACAATTCCCGGTGCTTTTTTGACAGAATGTTAAAAGCTTTTTAGCGCTGAGTAACGTCGTCACTTAGTTTGCTTATTCTGAGAATAGCAAGAGAATACCAAATTTCAAAAATTTAGTTCCCAAGAAAATGCATGAGAAACCCGTTTGCTCACATAATCGAATTTGGTTATATCCACGCTTTGGGACTTTGCTTAAGTGTTGTTGTTCACTATTTTGAATGTTCGTACATCCTAAAAATACAAAGCAAGAGGAGAAAATATGAAAAAGCAAATACAAATACGAAGATTGGCACATCGCTGCATTGCCAAATTCGCCACACATTATTAAAGCGAAATTTATGCGCCACAGCAAATACTTAAGCCAACAAATGACTACCAACAAAAAATGTCATAAGCTGAAAGGAAACGAGCTTGATGGAGTTAAATATACAATAAAATTTTGGTACAAGAGGAAAGGTAAAATTCAAATCAGAGCCTTATTTACGCACGCACATTTTAGTGAAATTAAAATCAGGCAGGCTATTCATTTGTGGAATTACACAAATCACATAGGCAAGGCGAGTTATAGCCTGCAACATCAGAGGAACGCACGGATATACACTCTTAACATATATAAAAAAGGGAAGTGGATTTTATCCAAAGCAAAAAGCGTTTACGAAAGCTGGACGTGGGATGTCCTATTTTTCAATTTTTTTTTTTTTTTATGGTGAACTTGTTTTCTGGGGCTCATTATTTGTATCAAATTTAAGTACTTTAGCTTCGTTTATAATAGGTTTTTAATTTTTCGAAAACTACTACTCCGGGAGCGCTTGGTTATTGACCGATTTCGCCCATACCATTGACAACCTTCTACCTTCTACTAAGCAGCATTGAGAAATATATTGGCAGTATTGAGAAATATATTGATTTTTGCTCAAGTTATCGTGCGCACAGACAGACGGCCAGGCATGCCCACTCACTTAGCACTCTTCTGCCTCTGGACCCAACCTGTTGAAACAGGACGTTTCCTCGGCCTAGCGTTAACTGAGTTAGATGGAGACGATCGGTGGTTACACCGCACTGCAGGACTTATTGAACTGCTACAACAACAACGGCCAGGCATGGCTTCAACAACTTATCGCATCATTCGGAACATTTCTGCATATATATGCATATCTCTATCTCGATTTCTTTACACTATTACATACAGCCCATATATCAACCCAATTATAAGCCCACAAGTGCGCGGATATAAACAAAAAAAATTTAAATGGCAAAATTAATGAAAAATTAATAGCGAAATTGTAGGAAAAGTAGAGTGTTAAGGGGGATAGGCATGTAAAAAATTATAATGGGTGTTTTTTTAGCTATAGAACATTCAAAAATCATAAAAGAAAGTAAACATCTCGTACATTAAATCTGATGGTATGGCCTTTTTAGCCTCACCCAAACGTAAAAATATGGAATTTTCACGTTTTTGTTTTGTGCGTCTTGCTATTGAAGGGGAGTACCGATTTATGCCGCCTCTGAATGACAAGTGGTTTTTCAAGACGACCGTTTTGATGGCAGAAATACACTCGGAGGTTTGTAATTGCCTGCTGAGCGGCGACCGTTGCTAGAAAAACCGGGGCATTAAGGGGCACTACAACTAAAGCACTCAATAATATTAGTTATTAGTAACTTATTTTTTAAAAAAATTTATTTTCATAAAAAATATTTTTTGTTTTTAGTTCAAAAATTCTTTGTTATACCTAAAATAAATAATTGTTCATACCAAATAAAAAAGCGTTTAAATATGATCTGATTTTTGAAAAACGGGTCAAAACTTTTTTTAAAATATAAAGTTTTTAATTTTTCGAACATCAATTTTTTGGACTCCTAATAAATCATATTTCCACTTTTTTAGTTATTTATAATAGGTCTATTTATAAGTTCGTGCGGTTTTACAACAGATGGCGTAACTTGATTATTATTCCATCGATCCACATTTCCAAACATTCATTGGAGAGCTACTGTCGTAAGGCACAAACGTCAGTATAAGTTTTTTATTTGAAGCGTAAACAACAATATTTTTACCACACTTGAAAATGTCGAATTTCGTGCCAAATAATGTGTTTTTGCGGGGAGTTCTTCTTCATTATTTTAATATGAAGAAAAAAGCAGCCGAAAGTCATCGTATCTTGGTGGAAGTTTATGGTGAGCATGCTCTATCTGAGCGAACGTGCCAGAAGTGGTTTGCACGCTTTAAAAGTGGTGATTTTGGCTTGGAAGACGAAGAACGCGAGGGTGCGCCGCCAAAGTTCATGGATACCGAATTGGAGGAATTGCTCGATCAAGATCCGGCTCAAACGCAAGAAGAGGTTGCAAAAACTTTGGGAGTTGATCAATCAACCATTTCCAAACGTTTAAAAGCCATGGGAATGATCCGAAAGGTAGGCCATTGGGTGCCGTATGAATTGAAGCCAAGAGACGTTGAACGCCGTTTTATGGCATGCGAACAACTGCTTCAACGGCACAAAAGAAAGGGTTTTTTGCATCGAATTGTGACTGGCGATGAAAAGTGGGTCCATTACGACAATCCAAAACGTCGGGCAACGTATGGATACCCTGGCCATGCTTCAACATCGACGTCGGCGCAGAATATTCATGGCCTGAAGGTTATGCTGTGTATCTGGTGGGACCAGCTGGGTGTTGTGTATTATGAGCTACTGAAACCGAATGAAACGATTACGGGGGATGTCTACCGACGACAATTGATGCGTTTGAGCCGAGCACTGCGAGAAAAACGGCCGCAATACGCCGATAGACACGACAAAGTTATTTTGCAACATGACAATGCTCGGCCACATGTTGCACAAGTGGTCAAAACATACTTAGAAACGCTCAAATGGGATGTCCTACCCCACCCGCCGTATAGTCCAGACCTTGCGCCATCCGATTACTATCTCTTCCGATCGATGCAACATGGCCTGGCTGACCAGCACTTCCGTAATTACGATGAAGTCAAAAAATGGATCGATTCGTGGATTGCGGCAAAACCGACCGAATTTTTCACAAAGGGAATCCGTGAATTGCCAGAAAGATGGGAAAAAGTAGTAGTAAGCGATGGACAATATTTTGAATATTAAATTTGTAACCATTTTACGTCAATAAAGTTTCAAATTTCGAAAAAAAACCGCACGAACTTATTCATAGTCCATTAATTAATTAATTTTAAATACTTTTTTATTAAATCCCCTTCAAAGCTAACTTCGATAATCGGAGATTTTGCTTTTTTACTTATTACTCAATTTTTTAGAAAAATTTGTTTAGTCCAATGCCCAGCCTGGTGCTGTACAGTGTTATTCATGAAAATATACCACTATCTCCATTAGGTTAGGTTATGTTGAAGCGGTTGTTCACTATGTGGCGCACTCAGGCTAATAGCCCAGTTAGATTAGAAAATATTAGAAGATCCCTGATTTCCTAGAACTGCGATCCTCCAGCTCATTAAAAAATTGTTCGCCTAAAATGGTAAATCTAGGTCTGGATAGGGCTGAACAATGGCACAGGAGGTGGGAGGTTGTATCTTCCTCCTCCTCATCTATATAGCTTCTGCAGAAGTCATGCGTTTGCACGTCCATCCTCTGGCCGGGCCCCATTATAACAGAAATCAGTGTGCTAAGACTAAGCTTATTTTGGTTTAGCAGAAATCCTGTGGGAGTAATATTGGAAGTCGGCCCCAATACTCGGACGAATTTGCACGCGAGTTCGATATGACATCTTTCATACGCTGCTCTTACAATTTCCTAAAAAATAAGTAGGTTAAAAGTCTGTAAAGGTATGCTCATGTCATCGACTGTGTACACATCAGTCAACTTGGTGCCGAGTCCTGCTAGTTCATCGGCTCTACAGTTACCCTCAATGTCGTAATGGCCAGAAACCAATGTTACCTTAAGTGAAATGGCGCAGCCATCTCGTTAAGAGACTGGCGGCATTTCATGGCTACCTTGGAGATTATCGACTGCTTTGTGAATGATTTTCTCACCGCCTGGCTATCAGTGAAAATGTAGGTATCATCTCCAGTTACCGCATCATTGTCTCGGCTTTTATTATTGCCATCAGTTGAGCCTGAAAGACACAGCAGTAGACGGGGAGTCGAAAACCAAAAGCAGATCTCCAGATGTTCGGAATGTACACTTCCGCCCGCTGTGTTGTCGAGCTTTGAGCCAACTGTGTATACATAAATGGATTCGCCCTGTATTACATCGTCCCGTTCTCACTATTCCCTTGCGAGTAGGAGAGTCGTGAACGTTGTAATGCCAAGTGTCGGCAGGAGTGCATAGTCTACCAATCTGGGAAGCTCCGAAGTGCCAGCCAGGATTTTGCCGTGACCGTAGCTCTTATTTGACCACTTACTTAAAGTGTGCAACTTTATTGCCGGACTGTGCGCCATATATTTTGCTTGCAGATCTACTGGAAGAAGATTTAATTCCGCATATAATGCTTTCGATGGCGTGGTTGACATTCTGCCGGTTATGAGAGCAGATACATTCTTTGAACTTTGTCAACTTTTTTAATGTTCACACCGTTCTCAAGGGCATTCAACCATATTGCGATGCCTAAGTAGGGACTTGGCCCAACTACCACTGTGCAGAGTCAATGTATTATTTGGGGTTTTAATCCATATTTTTCCCCCAATGGAAGGCTATAAAGTAGTACAAAGCCGGCATTGGTTTGCGTGGTAAAACTGCAACTGTGAGCCGCCAATTTAGCTTCCTATGCAGTACAAGGTCTTTATATATATTTATTTATTTCATTTTGGTAAGTCAAGAAATACAAATTTTCTTACAGACTACATAGAACTAAGAGTATTTATATAGAAGTAATTAACCAAATTAAAGCTTAGGAAACTACAATAAATTAACATATATATACTAGGTAATTATTTGGATTTCTTACAAAGAAAGAAATTTTTTAATTGGGTATTAAATACATGTTTCGCCCTGGAAAAGTCTAAATCCAAAAGGGAGGCGAGATAGTTAATGACAGACAGCGTGGCTCATTGGCACTATTATGTCGTCCTAAAGACAACATGAAAAATTTTGCAACGGCAAAAATTCCTGGAAGGATCATTAAAATGTATTCTTTCTAGAAGAAACGGGCAGTAAATTTGTCCATTAACGAGATCGAAAATAAAAGAAACTGCCTTAAACATACCTCTGTCACTTAACGGACAGATACTAATCAAAAGACAGCGTGAGTCGTATCATGGTTTGGGGTCTGAGAAATTGAGTGAATGTAACCCGAAACTCACAAAAATTTGTTCAACCCTCTCCACTCGATTTATATGGACTGCATGATAAGGTCTCCAAATAAAAGAGGCATAATCTAATTTGGACCGCACAAACGCAGAGTATAAAATCTTAAGAGTATATGGGTCAGTGAAGTGCGATGAGTGACGTCTAACAAAAGCGAGCTTAGCAAGTGAATTGGAAATGGCATAATTTAGGTGCGCGATAAAATTAAGTTTAGAATCAAAGAAGACCCCTAAATCTTTTATCACATCAGGCGAAGCAAGAAATGTATAATTGCTATGATAAGAGGTATAGAGGGGGTTTTGAAGCTTAGAAAATTAGATTTTATTGCATTTTTCAACATTAAGAAATAGACGATTCACAAGGCACCAGGAAAATAAATTATTCCACTCGGACTGTAGGGCGGATGAATCACTAGAATTTCTTATTTCAGCATACTCTTTAAGGTCATCAGCATAGAGAAGAAAATTAGCGAAGGAAAAGCACGAACAAATATCATTAATGAACAGAACATATAACAAAGGTCCTAAAATACTACCCTGAGGTACACCAGAGGTGGCAGTGTACTGTTTCGAAGAAACTCCATCGATAACTACAGCACAGCATCTCTTTATTAAATAGGATCGAATACAATCAAGGAAAGTAGAATGAAAACCGAGACAAGCCAATTTAGTTACTAAAATCGTATGGGAAATTTTATCAAAGCCTTTAGAGAAATCCGTGTATATCGCGTCAGTTTGGAAACCATTCTGGAAGTCTGCGTGGCAATCATCAGTAAAAACGGATAAGTTAGATAACGTAGTTCCTGCAGCAACAAAACCATGCTATCGAGGACTAATTTGATGTTTAACGCTAATACATAACTTGTCTTTAACAATGTATTCAAAAAGTTTAGATACAGCAGATAATTTGGAAATTGGTCTATAATTTGCAATATCGCTTTTATTACCGTTTTTGAAAATAGGAGTGACTGAAGTCAGCTTCCAATCATCAATAAATATTCCTTCAGCCAAAGATTTGTTAAAAATTAGCTTAAGAGGTTATACCAAAGAGCAACAATTTTTAAGCAAAGTTACCGAATGCCCATCTACATCCGAATGAGCAGAGTTTTTAATCTTTAACAATCCCTCAATGACATCATCATCTGATACAACAAGTGTACCGAAGTCTACTGAAGAAGACATTAGCCCATTTTGTTACTCTAAGGGATTTTCCCCTTAGGGATATTGGTTAAGGAGCAGGTATTTTTCGTCTGCTGCTAAACACTATCAGATCTGTTTTTCCCGGATTTACTAATAGATCTCGACTTTTATGCCAAAGTTTTTTGGGAGACCTTTATTGAAGATCCCACCAGGTTGGAAGGTGTTAAGCCGAGATTCCCAATACAATATCATCGACGTATGCAATTATCTTTCCTCGCATTTTTTCAAGTACCTGGAGAAGATTATTGACAGTCAGGGGCCACAGAAGTAGAGAGATTACGCCACCCTGGCGTGCGTCCCTGACCGGAAATCTCTTTAGTAGTGCACCTATTAATGCACTTTTTTGGATGACTATTGGTTATTTTCACCATATTTTTAGTGTTTGCGCTGTGGCTTCGCATACATTTACTGCAGGCTACAAATAGCATCATAACGACTCCTATAACAAGTGAGATTAGCCATGTATTTACATAAATACACACATGCATACACAGCCCTACAAAATGCGAGTTCACACAAATATATCGAACAAACTGTCAGCCATTAGGTAACCGCATAACGGTGCAAATAAACGAACACCTGCATGCATGCAATTTCCAAAATGCACAGATTGGATCCACATACGCAACTCTGCAAATACCTGCATTTATACATACAGACATGTGACATACAAACATACAAATGACAGCCTGTTTGCGTGAAATTATTATGAAAATTTATGGAGGTATGCTCAGTCCCCTCTGCTCAGATATATAACTACCTATAAATGTATGTACACACAGCGAAATGGTGCAGCTGAAAATCTAGTTGGTTTGTTCTGAAACATTTAGAAAGGCCCTGAGAATCCAAAAATTACAAATTACAGATGAGTTCGTCTAGAGAATAGAACCTATAAATAATGAAAACAGGATGGCTGTATATGTGCATAGGTGTGTACAAGAAAGTAAATCCGTGTATATACATTAATGTGTCCCTTTTACGACAAATGCAAATATTTTTCTAATTTCGAAAAGCATTTTTTTTTTTTCGGTACAGACTAGCCAGTACAGCACTCAGACACATTTAAATCCATTGTACTACAATCGGATTCAATTTTTAATTTTCTTAAAATCTACTGGACTTCCGAAGAAATCTTAGTAAGTCTTGTGGTGCTAAGGAGCCAAGGTGGTCGCTTCTTAACACACCAGTACCAAAGACCTCAAGCCTTATTCGAGTGAAGGCCGGGCAGATGCACAGAAAGTGGTCCGCGTTCGCATTCTCCTCTCCACATGCTGAGCAGAGTGCATTGTCTGAGATGTCCATCTTTTGCATATGCTTTGCCATAGAAAGTGGCCCGTCATCAGTCAAACCAGCCTCCTACAGTCCCTTCTGCTTAGTGACAGGAGGAACTGCGACAGTAGGTCGATCGAAATGCATACCCTCTACATTTTTTCTAATGCTATAAAATGCTCAAATATATTTAGAATTTCATCTTTCTAGAATAATTGCAACCAGTGCCGACCAAGCTTCAAAGTTTAGAAATTCACTATTAATGCAATAAATTAAGTGAATAAAAATAAAAATTAAACGAGCTGAAAATAAATATTTAATTAAAAGCAGAAAGTAAAACCAATCAGGGAAACTCCTTTTTAGAATAGTTTTTTTTTTTAATTTCTATGTTCCTAGACACAGCGTAAAAACTGCTTTGTTGATCTGCAGCCGTGATAAGTCCGTTAAAATCTTGCTGTAATTTTAGAGCCTTTTCAGCAGTATCATTGAGATAAGAAAAAGAACCGAAAAATTATTTAAATAGCAAAAAAAAATCAACAAAAGATTTAAGAATATCACAAAAAGTTAACTTCACTTACCAAACAACTTTTGAGTCAGTTCTTCCTTCGACGGGCTTGTTAAACTATGGGTTCTTTTCCCTGCATCTCTTACAAAACCTTTGTCTAATTGTGCCTTATAAAACATCAGCAAAGGTTGAATGTCTGTCTCGGCGACACGTTCTTTTATGAAATTAAGCGATGGTCCAGTGTTTGATTTTTGATTCTAGTAATCAATGCTTTTCCAATTTTCTCTGAACCTGTTGAACATCGGAATATCTGGGCTACTAGCAACTTGCCTAACCTTGGTTTCAAAGACAACTTTTTGAACCCTTTCACAAGCATGATGACGACAGGCGAAAGATAGAAATTCTCTTCCTAAAGTGTGCTCTAAAATTGCACAAGCGCCATTGAAATCACCACCATTGGAAGTTGTTGTGTCACAGCACATTATTTGCACTTTATCGTGAAGCTTCCGCTCAAAGAGAGCTGTTGGGACGGCCTTAGCTTGATGTTTTCCAGAAGAATTCTCTAGTTTTGGCACTGCAAGAAGCTGTTCTCTATCGTCAAACAAAGCAATAACTGGCAACCGTTCCTCTTTTGAACTTCATACATCCAACACGGGTAATAATTTTCCATCCTAATCGACTGTGGCTGCTTCGGGTATATTGTTTTGGAAATCAGATTTTATTGCTTCCGCCCTTGATTTTCTATTGTAGTTTCAGTACGAATTCACTGAATCGAGGATTTGTTAATGGGGAAATCATCGCCACTTAGTCCAAGCGCTTCAACCACCGCACTGAGAATGTAAACGGAGTCTCTAATGCTTAACTGGCATAGATCTAAAGCTGCAAGTAGTTTAAGTGTTATTCGATTCTTTCTACCCCTCTTTGAACTTTGTTCATGGCAGGCAACCTCCGGAAAGCTGAGTTCAGAATTCAAGATTTGTTCTTCGTCTGAATCTACTACACTTTCTAAGTTATTTGAGGTGGAAGTGGATGCAACAGCCACTGATTATCTTTGTCGTACGATCCTTTCGCCTTCTTCCAGTCGTCGTTGTCTAGATCTTTCTTCTTTTTCCGCATTCCAGGCGACATGGCTCTCTTTGTTTTACAAAAGATAATTTATCTTCTTCTATTTTCATTCCCTCAAACGTAATGTGCAATATCAAACAAACTATCAAGATCAATCAATCCCTGCGCTTGTACGTAACCTAAGTTTTCGTAAATATTTTTTTTTTTGTATCTCTCTCTAAACATGATATAAATCAGCAAGTTTCTTTTCACAGTTAGGAAATGCCCTTGCTGGAATTCTTGCTTTTTCCCCAATATATGATGCACTCCCTAATGAAAAGATTTGCACTTTCACTAACACTCAGTTCAGCCTGACGAAAGAGAACTTGTCGATTTTATTTGGTTATTTTACACCATTATTTGATAGAAAATATACATCTTTGTCACTCCGTGATTCCACCGACAAGGTTACGCACTAAAAACTCAAGCACTAAAAATCTCAAAAATCACGCATGAAAAGACAAATAAAACAAAGTTTACGTCGCAAGTCGGCACGGGTTATCGTTTATAAATCGAGCTAATATTTTTTTCTAAACAATATCGAGCTATTACGAAACTTTTAAGGAGGTAAAAAAAAAAATCCAACTTGAAATTAAAGAGACACCCTAATAAACATACGTAACTTTTTCTCGTGTTCACTCCACTCGGGAGCATAAAGCCTCGACAAAACTTGTCTTCCGTTGGTTCCGTTAATCTATTTTGCTTTCTGACAGGGTAGGTGATTAGACTGCCGCTATCAGTCTTAAGTATTTGGAATGTCCACCTGTCGTTGCTTAGGAACAACGCCTTCTTGCTGCTTGAAGCGCCATCTGTGAGTCACATTTTTCTGGCAGAAGGATCACACAGATGGTTGAGGGCTTCGCTAAATTTGGTGTGTCTGCCCTATTACCGCGATTGCCCGCTTCCCCTTGCTGGCGCCACTGATGCAAAGTGTAACTGTGTCTTTTTCTTTGTTATTTTGCTTGTGCGGGAGTAAGGATAGGAAGGATACGGTTTTTGGGGTTGAGGAATGAAATTTTTTTTTTTGTTTAGAAACTACGAAAGTAGTTAAGTTTGGAAAAGTGCGAGGACCGTGCTTTACGTGGAATTCGAACCCAAAACCTCTGATAGGCAGAATGGCAGGCTAATACACTTACGCTGCACTACCGAGGCCGCCACTTACGTAACTCACCGACATTTAAAGGTTTCCAACTTTCATTTAGTGAAGTACTAGCGAGCCTTTCGGCCTCGACAAACGACCCAACTCCTGGAAAAGTTAGCTTCTCTCCTATATTCTATATTATTAAGTAAATGTGCCACATGGTTAGACCAACAGCTAACAATTATCTTTTACAAATCACTGACTTCGGATGAATTTCTACATAATTGGAAACAATATTTTATCATACCGATACGTAAGTCTAGAAGCAAGTCGTATATCCAAAATTATTGCCCGATCAGCAAAATCTCTAGTATACCTAAACTCTTTCAAAAACTGGTTCATGCTTTGAAACTCTTCCAAATTTCAGATCTCATATCGCCTTACCAGCATGGATTTGTTAGGCATTGAGGTTTGTTACGTATTGAGGTTTATTCGAAAATTTTGTCTTAAAACAAATTGAAACAAGCCATCAATGTGATGTCGAATTCACCGACTTTTCAAAGCCATAGCATCCTACTTAAAAAGCTGGGTTCAATTCCACCCTAGTTTACTTAACTGGCTTGCATCTCAGCTCACAGACAGAACTCAGTGCGTTCGTATAAACAAAATTAAACCTGATGCCATCAAAGTGACCTCAGTCGCTATCTCGGACCACTATTGTTCGTTATCTTTGCTGATGTTATTCCAGACGTTCACGTTGTCTGATGCATGCAGACGACTTGAAAATTTACACTCGTATAGAGCACAGCGACTGCCGTAGCCAAATGGGTTGGTGCGTGACTACCACTCGGAATTCAGAGAGAACATAATTTCGAGTCTCGGTGAGACACCAAAATGAAGAAAAAGTTTTTTCTAATAGCGGTCGCCCCTCGGCAGGCACTGGCAAACCTCTGAGTGTATTTCAGCCACGAAAAAGCTCCTCATAAAAAATATGTGCCGTTTGGAGTCGGAATGAAGCTGTAGGTCCCTCCTTTTGTGGAACAATATCAAGAGGCACGCCACAAAACGGAGGAAGAGCTCGGACAAACACCCAGAAAGGGTGTATGCGCCAGGTAGATACCTATGAAATTAGACGTTCAGCTATTAGTCCATAGATGTCGCTAGGAGTAGTTTTAAACCTTCTCGAATGTCTTGTTTTTTCGTCTGTCATCTGTCAACAATATTCAGTTCGTTGTTTGTTACATTTCATACAACAATGCATTTTTGTCGCTCTTAAAGATGTCGAATTTCATGCATTCAAACTACGATTTGCGAACATCGTTGATTTTCTGTTATCAATTAAAGAAAAACGTTTCTCAAGCTCATCAAATGCTTATAGAAGTCTATGGTGGGCATGCTCTAAGTAGAGCACAATGCTTCAGGTGGTTTGAAAAATTCCAAAGTGGTGATTTTAGCGTGGAGAACGAGGGCCGTGGCCGGCCACCGAAAAAGTTTGAGGACGCCAAATTGCAAGCATTGTAGGATGAAGATAATGGTCAAACGCAAGAAATGCTGGCAGAGCAGTTGGGAGTGACCCGAAAAACCATTTCCAAACGTTTGAAAAACATCGGCATGACTTTAAAGGTCGGAAGATGGGTGCCGCATGAACTAACTGAAAGGCAGCAAGAGAACCGAAAAACCACTTGTGGAATGCTGCTCTCCCGGTTCAGAAGGAAGTCTTTTTTGCATCGAATCGTTACGGGTGATGAAATATGGGTGTATTTCTCAAATCCCAAGCGTAAACGATCGTATGTTCCGCCCGGCCACAAGCCAAGAACAACGGCCAACCCAAATCGCTTCGGTGCAAGGCAATGCTGTGTGTTTTCTGGGATCAGCGTGGTATAATTTGGTACGAGCTATTAAAACCAGGTGAAACAGTTGACGGTGCACGCTACCAACGACAATTAGCCGATTTGAACAGCGCTATTCACCGAAAACGCCCAGAATATGCACGTCACAAAGTAATTTTTCTTGATGACAATGCACCGCCACATCGAACAAGAGCGACTCGGGAATTGGTGGAGCCGTACGATTGGGAACCGCTGGTGCATGCGGCCTACTCACCACACTTGGCGCCTTCCGATTATCATTTGTTTGCATCGATGGGCCACGCACTTTCCGAGCAGCGCTTCAATTCTCACGAAGAAGCCAAAAAATGGCTCTATGATTGGCTTACGGCCAAAGACGCTCAATTTTTTTGGCACGGCGTCCACAAATTGCCTGAGAGATGGGAAAAATGTGTCGCTAGTGACGGCTATTATTTTGAAGATTAAATTTGTAACCATTTTCTATCTATATTCCATTCTATATCTACCGGTATATACCGGGAATGTTTAATGTAAACGAACCGCGCACGTGGGAACCGCTCCATATTTTTTTCTTATGTTGGTAGGAGTCCAAGACACACATCTGTCACTTTTTAGCACCATGGGATCATTAGACAGCTGCTGTACGTCGCAAATGGCCTGAAATGTGACAAACAATTCTTGGATTTTGCATGATGATAACGCACCATCGCACCGAGCCCAAACTGTGCTGGATCATTTGACCAGACATCAAGTAAATACAGTCATGCAAGCACCGTATTCACCTGATATGACCCCGTGCGATTTCTTTTTGTTTCCCAAGTTGAAGTTACCACTTCGTGGATGGAGATTTCAGTCGATAGGGGATATCAAAGAGAATGCGACGAAGGAGCTGAAGGCCATTCCTTCGTCGGCCTACCAGGGGTGCTTGGAAGACTGGGTTAAACGATGGCACTCGTGTGTTGCTTCTGACGGGTCATATTTTGAAGGAGATTAAATAAATTTATCTGAAATTTAACTCTGTTTTGTTTTCTTTAAATATTCCCGGTACTTTCAGATCATAGGGTATATATAGAGGATGCGTAAGACTTCAAGATGACTTAACAAGACTGGAAGCTTGGTTTGATGAGAACTTCTTACCTCTTAATGCTGGTAAATACCAGCACTTTTTGGAGGGGCCTACATACAGTTTTATGCTGCCTTCGAACGGCAGATGGGTTTTATGAGGCCAAAACACACTCGAAGGTTTGGCACTCACTATTTTTCTATAGTTTGTTGCTTCATGCCGATGTCAGTGTACCCCAAACCAATCTTCTAAAAGCATATATGTATGTCCACTTGCACTTGCTGGTGTGACAGATATCCCTAACGAATTTCCAGATATTTTTAAATACTAACTACAACGAAATTTACAAAATGCATATTTTTTCTAATAAAACAAAGAATCCAACAAACTCCAGCGGGGATGTAAATATAAATCGTCAGTATTCATGTTTATTAATAATATTACTCTGCTGTTAGCGCTTTGAATCTGTGTACTCCGGTAAATATGCACACATACATACATACACTTGCACACAGACGGGTATGTGGAACGCACAAATACAGCTACACGAGTAGATCTGTAAATATGCCGCTTGCCTGCCAGAATAGCTGGGTCACTTGTGCACTTTGGCTTGTTTATTCTCGTCACTTATACACACACGCATACACACACGCATCCATACATGCATAGGTTGTTATGTGGTCATATTATTGCATCTGTGCAAATTTATTTTAATGTAAATATTTTCATTCAGCTCCATTACGAAAATTTATTTCGCAACTGTGATTTTTGTATTAATAAAATTTTGTCGCAAGAGTTCAGGAAATTAAATAAATGAAATGAAAATGTAATAAAGCGCAGACGACATATTCAAGTATGTATTGGTAATAGTAAAATGATGAGGGCAATTTTTACAACTGTATGAATGGTGTGATTAAATTAAAATATTACACAATTTTCATATTACTACCTGTTTTTTTTTTTTTGTAGTTGCTTCTGCACGTGTCGCTTTCTCTTCAAAGCTTCCATGTACTAAAATTTTGTTCCTTTGAATGCATTTTCAAGCTCACGGAACAGGTAGAAATCACGCGACGAGTAAGATGGATTCTTTGAGGGCTGCTGTTTATATTTATGGCCTCGGACACTTCTATTATTTAAAGACATCTTTTGTTGTTCCATTTTATTATACTTTTTATTTTTATTTTTATTTTTATTTTTATTTAAGTCTATGATTACAAGAACCTTACTGACTAGATGCATATAAAGGGTGATCAATTTAGAGGTGCAGGCGTCCCTCGTATAACACGGTTAAGGGGGAAGTCTACTGTGACAAGGGAAAAAACAGGCTTATTTTCCGGATTTTATTTCTAACAAAATATTGCTCGTACATAAAATCTATTTAAACTCTTATCTTTATTATATATTTAAGTTTTTGAAAAAAAAATTTTAAGTCAAAATATTCAAAATGGCCGCTGTGGCACTTCTGCAAGCGCAGGTCCGCTTTTCTTAGGTGCCTAAACGGTGTACATGAAATCTTACGTTTCGGTGATCTAAAACAAAAAAACAAAATATTGTTATCATATACATAGTATTGACTCTCGTCTGACGTAGGATTATGTCGATAAAAAATTTTGGCGTTGAAAGAAAAATTCTTGAAATTTTTTTCTTTTTTTTTGCCTAAAATTGATGTTACTATTGTTTATAACAATTTAACAAATAACGATATCAAAAAAATCCTATGTCAGACGAGAGACACTATTACAGAGAATATATAATGAAATTTTTAAGCTGATTCATTTATCAGAACTCGAGATATCGTGTACACCGTATACAAAAACTTAGTTTCGAGAAAAATGCGTTTAAAGTTTCAGTTTTCAGCGTTTAAAGCTTTGGAGCGCTTCGGGAAAAGGTCGAAATTTCAACGAAGAAAAATTTAGCCAGCTGTAACACATATTGTACCTTATTTAAGAGGGTTCAAAGTATTTTTTAAGCTAATAAAAAAAAAATCGATTTTTTGAAAAATTCACAGTAGACTTCCCCCTTAATTCGTACCGTGCTATATCGGAACCAAATCATAAGGTGTAAAATTTTATGAAAGCTGAAATTTCGTTCCAAATACTACATAAATGAAAAAGGAAGTTACCTTGAAGTTTGTATTAAGAAAAATAAATTAAATTCAATTTTATGATGAAATACAAAAATTAAAAAATACAACAAAAAATATATTCAAAGACTAATAATAATAATTACATAGGGGGTATTCCCCTTATTGAACGGAAAAAAGTTCAAATTTAAAATGCATATTTTTCAAAATCGTGTTATATTAATATCAACTCTTGTACCGTGTAATATCGAAACCGTGTTTTACAAGTACCGTGTTATACGAAGGACGCCTGTATCGGATTTTAAATTGAAATAAAACAACAAAAATTAGGCAATCTTTATTATTTTTGTGTAGAACCATTCATGACATTTATTTTTTAAAGATAATCCCTTTCAAATATTGGCCGCAACTGCGCCGTAATTCGACCTTCCGTAAACACCAATTTTGAATGACTCGCTAGAGGACTTCGGTCGGTACCTCGTGAGTAATTTCAGTAATGTTGGCTTCCAATGCCTCAATTGAAGCTGGTTTATCCACAAAGCATTTTGAATTGACATACATACCTCCACAAATAAAAGTCCTAGGTGTGATATCATACGATCTTGGTGGCCAATCCACTGGTGCGAGACGAGAGAAAAATTGCTCACCGAAACGACGACGCAGTAAATACATTGCTTCACGCGCTGTTAGAACCAAATGTTGTGGAGATCACGGGCTTGATTTCCGGCACCAAAACGAGACTACCATGAGGAATTCAGAGAGAAAGTAAATTCGAATCTCGATGAAAGATCAAAATGAAGAAAAAGTTTTTTCTAATAGCGAAGAACATCCCGCCACAAATAGGAGGAGGAGCTCGGCTAAACACCCAGAAAGGAAGTAAGCGCGAATTATTTATTTATTTACATTAATTAAAGAAATGTCGTCAACTTCTGTAACTACTTACTCATTAATTCAACTTGAGAGTAAAACTATTTAGCTTTTATTTAGAACAAAATTTACGAATTCACGAGTTTTCTACACAACATTGACTTATTATATAGGGTGATTTTTTAAGAGCTATAGGAAAGTTTTTCAAAAAACCAAAAATCGATACTACAGTCTATATAATTTAATGTTTGAAGATTATTTCATGTAACCGTTGACCGCGACGGCGCTTCAACTCTTCCCAATGTTTCGGCCGGTATCTCACATATAAATGCTTTAATATTGTCTTCCTATGCGTTAATTGAAACAGGCTTGTCTGAATAGACATGAGCATTAACATAGCCACACAAAAAATAATCTAAAGGCGTTATATCGCACGATATGGGTGGCCAATTGATAGGTCCCAAACGTGCAATAAAACGTTCGCCGAACTCGCCTCTCAACAAGTCCATTGTTACGCGTGCTGTATGGCATGTGGCACCGTCTTGCTGAAACCACATGTCATGCAAGTCAAGCTCTTGCATTTTGGGCAAAAAAAAGTTGGATATCATTTCACGGTAGCACTCACCATTCACAGTTATGTTACGATTCGCAGCATTTTTGAAGAAGTACGGTCCAATGATACCTCCACCCAATAAACGGCACCAAACTGTGACCTTTTCTGGATACATTGGTAGCTCTTGCAATTCTTCTGGCTGATCTTCACTCCAAAATCGACAATTCTGCTTATTTACATACCCATTGATCCAAAAATGAGCTTCGTCGCTGAACACAATTTTTCGACTTTAAACTTTCTTAACAGACCACGAATTTTTATAATAAAATTCAATGATTTGCGTTGTTCGTTTATAAGACGATTCATGTTTAAACCAACTGTTTAAAAAGATAATAGTAAAAAAAATCTCCCGTTATATCTATAAAATCATTCAATAAAATTTTAATCAGCCGCAGTAACCTCCTCAAATCCGGGTCTGGTAACGATTGCTCCAAAGCGGCATTAATTGCTACCTTCAGAAAAGAAATGGTCTTATGAGGATGCTTATTGGCTTCACCCTCAACTGCGCTTCATAGGGGATTACGGTTTGGGGAGTTAGGCGATCTTAAAGGGACCCGGCGGTCTAGAAATCTTTAAAAAAATCGATATTTTGTTTTTCGCTGTTTCGAAAGTATAGTAACTTAAGAATATACTCTGAAATTTCCAAGCGCAAATTCCCAATATTATAGCTTCTGCAGCCCATTAAATAGCTAGAGACTGGTCCGCGCGCTCCTATATCGCAAACTTTAAACTCATGTAACTCGAAATGACTTTTTTCAGCCTGGTGTTGTCAAAAAAAAAAACTATTCAACTAAATTGCTTGAAATTTGAATGTATATTGATGGCAACATCTATGGATATCTGCCGTACTAGAATCATATTATTATTTCAACCATTTCGTATTTTTTTGCCTAACTGAAAAAACCCCGATTTTTAGAGTCTCAAATTCAAAACCGCGCTATTTTCTCAAATTTTTTGTTTTTATTCTCTTACGGGACATAGCTACAGTTATTTTTTTTTTTTCCTTGTTCACACCTCTCGGGAGCATAGGGCCTCGGCAAAACTTGTCTTGCGTTGGTTCCGTTAATCTATTTGATTTCTGACAGGATAGGTGATTAGCCTGCCGCTACCAGTCCTAAGTAGTGTGAACGCCCACCTGTCGTTGCTTAGGAACAACGCCTTCTTAGTGCTTGTAGCGCCATCTGTGATTGACATTTTTCTGGCAGAAGGATCGCACAGATGATAGAGGACTTTGCTAAAGTGTCTTGCGCTATTCCCGCGGCTGCCTGGTCCGGCCAAGTTATTGGATGGTATTGGTCTGGACAACGTTTATTTTCACAAGACGGCGCTATGTGCCACACAAGCAACGAAACTATTGATCTTTTACGCGAATAACACCTCTTATTGGAAACCCTTTATTTCATTTTTCTCTGGTTGATTACAACTATGGCAGGGATACCTACTTTGCCTGGTTGATGCCCTATGGGCCAGATTCCAGTTATCAGGCATTCTTTCGTTTCATATTTATCAACGTTCATGGATATACAAGGATAAGTTTGAAATTTTTCTTCAAAGAAAATTCGAATGACTTTTGTGCCATTGCTATGACTTTTTGCCTCGGCCCATATCTGTATACTGCATGAAATTAAAACCATGTTTTCAATTCGTTTTAGAGAAGAAATCTGAGCAACTTTAAAAATAGATTTTCTCGTAATTTCAACTTCGCTCCTAAGCGACACAATTTACCAGAACATCAATACTTTTTTCATTTACTAAAAAATGGTTGCAAATTTAATCTTCAAAATAATAGTCATGGCTAGCGACATATTTTTCCCATCTCTCAGGCAATTTGTGGACGCCACGCCAAAAACATTGGCAGTCTTTGGCCGCAAACCAATTATCGAGCCATTTTTTGGCTTCTTGACAATCAGAAGGCACCAAGTCTGGTGAGTAAGCCGCATGCATCGGCGGTTCCCAATCGTACGTCTCCTCCAATTCCCGGGTCGCTCGATGTGGTGGTGCATTGTCATCAAGAAAAATTACTTTGTGATGCCGATCGGCATGTTCTGGGCGTTTTCGGTGTATATCGCTTTTCAATTCGGCCAATTGTCGTTGGTACCTATCGTTTACGCTTGGTATTGGAGAAATACACCCATTTTTCATCACCCGTAACGATTCGATGCAAAAAAGACTTCCTTTTGAACCGGGAGAGCAGCATTTCACAAGTGGTTTCACGATGTCCGCAAATCGTAGTTTGAAGGTACGAAATTCGACATTTTTAAGAGCGACAAAAATGCATTGTTGTATGAAACGTAACAAACAATGAACTGAATATTGTTGACAGATGACAGACGAAAAAAACACGGCATTTGAGAAGGTTTAAAAATAAAGTCTCATTTCATAGGTATATACCTGGTACAACAGTGCACTCAACAACAAATAATCGTGCAATTAAGTTTTTATGTCTGATTTGTGCAAAAAATGGCATTAAGCCTAAGAGATATCCCGAGACACTGACTAATTGAACGGAGCATTCAACAGACAAATAAAAACAAATTTAGTTGAGTACTACTTATACTTCAAGCAAACAGCTAAAATCGCCGGAAGTTACTGCATGTAAGTATTTATTCCTACCCTTGCTTAATCGCAAAAACAAGAACAACACCATAATCATTGTGGCCAAAGGCCAGTAGAGACCATCCAATTAATTGAAACCTGAATCTTTGTGGGGTAGTAGTTAATTTTAGCTGAAATTCCGCCCTCTTTCTTACACTAAACAATTCCTATTTCCGTTTATTGCATTGTAACTCTATAAGAAATTCCCTTTAGCGCTGGAATATTTGCCTAAAAGTATGCCGCGCAAATGCTTTGTGTGTAGGTCGTTTCTGCATACCTTCATTCTCATATCAAATTTGCGCTTAATTCCGTGTTTCGCTAATTAAACCCAAGAGAGGCACTCATAAGTGGAGTTGTGCTAGTTGAGTGTAAGGTGGCATATAGGGTGATCTAAAACGTAAAGTAGCTGACAAATAGTTCGCTAAAATTGATATTCTCATAAATACCCAATGAGGTCAAGTAAAAAGTTGTGGACATTTTTTCAGTTTAAGACAGTTAAAATTATGAAATTTATTTATCATATCCCGCCGTTTTGTTCGAAACTTTTGTCAATTTGTAGGAAATTCCATAATTCCGCGATTGGAAGAGTTCTACTAGGTTATTCACTAAGTTTTGCAGTGCGATAAGAAATACAAAGTTGCATGCTTTGAAATACACTTTACACACTTGTGCCAACGAGGTTCCAATTTATCAGTTCTATCACTAAAATAAAAATCTAGTGCAGGAAGGGCTGCAAAATATGCTTTCATAGCTGTTATGACCTCATCATTTTTTAGGTTTGGAAACAAATACAAGTCGCTAGAGGCCAAATCTGGTCAGTAAGTTGGATGCTCCAACAATTCGAACTTTCATTCATGGATTCTAGCCATTGATGAAATGTTGTTACTCGGTGCATTGTCCTGATGAAAAAGAATTTTTTTCTTTCGCAAATCGGGTATTTTTTCACGACTTTTTCCTTAAGCTGGCTTGAAAGCTTACAATAATATTGAGAATTTATTATTTCACCAGTTTGCAACTAATCCACAAACAAAATTCCTTTCGCATACCAAAAAACTGATGCCGATTTCTGGACACGAACTCGTTTCGGAGCCGAAGAACCAGGTTCGCATCACTCTTAAGCCTCTTGTTTTGAGTTAGAATCATAGTCCTATGTCCGGGAACCCATGCCAATGGAATTTGAAGCCTATGTGACAAAGCAGTTAAAGTTCCTCTCTATACTGTGAAACAAGTTTGGATGAAATGGAGTTGGAGTCTACGGCCCTGATGGCTGCTTGTCTGCCTGCAAAGATAGCTACTCTTGCATCAATTTCTTTGTAGTATTTCAATGATTTGCAAGCTTCCCTGATTACTAATAGTTCTGCCAGGAACACGCTGACATAGTCAGGAAGTCGAATTGATTTGGATAAGTTGAGCGGTTCCGAATAGAGGCCAGCTCCCACACCTCGAACCGCAAAACTTAATGACTAATAAGTTTACAGAAACATTATTACTACACAAATTGCCTTTCACAGCCTACGGTATTCCGTCTAGGTCTGACCACTAACTATGGTGAAGAATAAAATTGTGCGAGCACTTTCGGCTGATCAATTCACACGTTTGCACACACTCGTCCAATCATTCGTTGTTCAGACGGCAGTGAAGAGACATGGAGTAGGTTGCCTTTTTTTCGTGTATCACCAGCAGAACTCAATTTTTTCATAAACAAACTGATTCACAACTCCTCTTATGCCAGCATATCAGCTGATTCTGTCAAATTCGCTGAGAATCGTTCTATATTGGCCACAAATGTAAAAGTCTTTTCACCATGACTCCACCTCTTTTAGAAAGGCCAGTGGTTGTTGTTGGACAGCGATCTAAGTGATAAACGTGATCATTTTATGCGAAAAAAGAAAAAAAATCAGATTAAAAAATTTGCTCATAAAACCAAGTTTCTGATAAAGCAATAATGTCGTAATTGTATAAAGACATATCACGACAAAACTAGGCAGATTTTGTTCACGTTCCACTCATATTACGATAGCATACAATGTTCTTGTTGGTAGGTTCACCATTGTGATCACTATCTATAGTATATCGTCAAATCACTGTTTGAAGAATAAGGCATGCTGCATGTTTACATTGGCTAACCATAAGTCCGAACTCATCAGTTTCTCATAATACGATTAAGAGACGCCCAATTTGAAATTCACCTTCTTTAGCATCTCTTTTGAGTTTCTATCTTAACACGTTGGCTGCCACGTATCACCGGTGATCACAAAAAAAATCTACCCCCAGATGCTAAGCAAAAAAAGTCATGTTCCCGTTTGAATTTTAACGAGATATTTTTACCAGGAATAAAAGTCACGCTCCTGACACATATGAACACGTTTTTGTGCTGTGTTCACCGGTGACCACTTGCCGTTTTTTTAAAACTATTCTTATTTTTTTTGAAATGTGATCACCGGTGATCACATTTCGAAGAAGTAAATCAAAATAAATCAGTACCAAACATGAGTTCATAGCGAGCAGTTGGTTACAAATTACAGTGAAATGAAGTTGTGAAGTTATGAATTCCGAGGAAATACGTGACGCGTTGAATTCAATGGAAAATTTCAGTGTTAGTGGTGGGGATTTTAGTCCAGATGAAGATGAGTACATCCCAGATTCAGGCAGTGATACAAGGAGTGATGACAGTATTGATGAAAACTTCGATGTAAGTGCTACAAATGTTAATAATACTGCTGATAAAGAACAGACGGAAACTACGACAGCATGGACCTCGCCTGCTACCGGAGAGACTTTGAAGAGTTTAGAAGAATTTACCAATCCACCCCAGGTTTTGCAATATGATGCCGGTACGCCATTTCAATATTACAGAAAGTTTTTGACCGATGAGATATTGGATATTATTGTTGAAGAGACAAATAGGAATGCAAACTCTCAAGTAACTGGCATCGGTACTCGCAGCAGCAGTAGGATGTATATGTGGAAAGATACTGATCGCCAGGAGATCATGGGGTTTCTGGCCATAGTCATGTATATGGGAATGGTAAAATACCCTGCAATAACCGACTATTGGAAACCAAGCACATTGTTCAAAAACGCATTCGTCCCACAAGTTATGGCTCGTAACCGGTTCCAGATCTTGCTCAAATTCATTCACTTCGCAGATAATGGACTGGAAACAGTTTCTCTGAAACAGTGTCAAAAACTTAAAATATGCAAATATCTGCCTTTCGTCAAAGCATTATCCTTTTCATGAGTGGAAAAGATAAGGCTTCAATAGCGCGCTCATCTCCGCAGGGAAAACACTTTTTAATAACGTCGACAGAAACAACAAAGGATTGTAGGCGCAAGAGACATCGTTGCGGCATGTGCTATTCAGAATTAAAGACCACAAACTCGTCGTCAGTCGCCAGGAAGAAGGCCAAACTAGTGGCAACATACTGCGCCCAATGTCGGAGGTCACCATACCTATGTCTTAAACATTTTCAACAACTACATTAAAATTAAAAACAAAAAATATAGTTTTTTTCTGTTTCCAGAATTGAATTGAATTTTCTCATTTTTAATTTCGTATTAATATATTTCAAAACTTTGTATTTTACTATGAAATAAAATATTTTTTCTTTTAAAATAAACTTTCAATTTTCCCAAAACTCCTTCCGTTAGGGTCCCAGCTCCTAAAATCTAGGGGCCTATGCGTGTATCACTGGTGATACATTGGCACCTGGGGGTAGTTTTTTGAAATGATCACCAGTGATACATTGGCACCTGGGGGTAGGTTTTTGAAATGATCACCAGTAATACATTGGCAGCCAACGTGTTAATACGTTTATCATGAGCAAAATGCCTCTCTTAACCTATAACCGGTCGTGGATTACTGAAAAAAGGTAAAGCCAGAAGCACTAACACTAACCCAATGCAAGAAAAAATAACATACAACAGCGGTCGGCATTCTCACATATTCAAGCAATTCCTTCTCACGTAAATGCAAATAATTCCCCTCGTTCAGTGGAGGACCCAACCAGTTGAAAATATCGCGAGCGCACTCGCATTCAACAAAAATTGAGCGAACTTACAAGTGCTCTGGTGTTCAATAAGGCAGCATTAATCATGTTTTTGTTTTCTCTAATTGCAGACTTAATCAAGAACAGTCTGCTCTAATAAATGATACTTATAATGTGACTCTTATTTGATTCTTTTTTGGAAACAAAATGAGAATTTGCATAAAATTGCGACAAACCTAAAATGAAAACCGGTGTCCACTAGTAAATAAGCACTATTTCTATTTAATCGTACACCACTTTAAAGGAGTACCGAAAATTATAGCTCTTTACAAGGTATTGCATTGTAAAGTAGGCAGTGGCAATGAAATGTGAAATAAAATGTTTCGACAAAATTATATACTAAAAATATTGATCCTGAATTGATTGATAATATGGATTTGTAAAATATTGAAACGATTTTCCCTCGCGGTTTTGCCACTTTGTTGACTAGTGGCCATTCTAAAGTAGACAATATTATCTAATATAAAATAATGTGAGAGAATAACCACTTATTTGTACTAAAATCAATATTTATTGTAAAGGGCGGTTAAGTTTCAAGGGCCGGTGTTGATTTTAAATAAAATGCGTTTTATTTAAGAAATTATTGTCATTTCTCTTTATTATGATAATATTGGTATGGCTCCACTACGCATAGAACAAAATATCGGCCAAATGGCCGCCGCGGCTTCGGCGGCACAACTCCATCCGATGGTCCAAATTTTCAATGATGCTGAGGCATAATTGAGGCTCTATACCATTAATGTGCCGAATTATCTCATCCCTTAGTTCTTGAATTGTTGCTGGCTTATCGACGTAGATATTTTCTTTCAAATAACCCCAAAGAAAGAAGTCCAACGGTTACAAATCACATGATCTTGGCGGCCAATTGACATCGCCGCGACGCAAAAGAGTCATTGTTTCGTTAGCTTTGTGACAAGTGGCACCGTCCTGTTGAAACCACATATCGTCCACATCCATATCTTCCAATTCGGGCCATAAAAAGTTCGTTATCATCTCACGATAGCGAACACTATTCACAGTAACTGCCTGACCGGCCTCATTTTGGAAAAAATACGGCCCATTGACGCCGCCGGCCCATAAACTGCACCAAACAGTCACTCTCTGTGGGTGCATTGGCTTTTCAGCAATCACTCTTAGATTATCATTCACCCAAATGCGGCAATTCTGCTTATTGACGAATCCACTGAGGTGAAAATGTACCTCATCACTGAAGATGATTTTCTTCGAACGCCCGTTTTGATTTGTTTGAACACCCGTTTTCATAATAAGCCTGAATAACTTTAACGCGTTGCGCGATTGTGTATCTTTCCATGGTTCAAATTGAGTTAGTCTGAAATTGAAAATTTTTAAATGAAATGCAGAAAAAAACTTCCTAAACGTCACAAACGTGTGGTTCACGTCTGGATCTCGATGCGAATGACGCAATAATTAAAATTTTATTTTAAAAAACCATAATATATTGCAAATTTTTTCATTGGATATACAGGACCAGGGCCTACAGTAAAGATGAAGATGAAGAAGAAGAAGTTGCGCCGGACAGTTCATTGAGGTCTTTTCCAAATTGAATTTGTGGCATTACAATGACCTTTTGAACGTCTACGATGAAGAGTAGTTTCTAATAATAACTACATACCTTAAACATTCATATAATCAAACAGTTCGGAAGCCTCTTGTGTCTGTTACAAACATCTGGAAAATTATGACAGACAGCCACAAATCCCTGCGAATACGGAGTCTTGTTTACAGGTACGAAAGTTCTACTTTCATTTTCTACAAACTCATGAGAAGTTAAATTTTTTTTAAAAAAGAGAGTACAGAATGAAAACGTCTTATTGCTTGGAATACAACCAAAATAATAGTGTGCAAAGAGTGCCAGTAAACATTGAAAGACACCCTTTAGACGTTTCAATCTCTCAATATTAATGATAAAGTTGGTGCGCGACTATCAATCGGTAGTGCCCGGCTTCGAAATCCAGGTACACTGTGAGCACGAAATACCAATTGATAGAAAAGGTTTTTTCTAATAGTATTCCCATTGATAAGCAATAGATTTAGATTTATTGGAGGTCTGCACTTCGACCTCATGGCCTTTTGTGCCCTCTACTCATCACAGTACCACATCCAGACCCAGTTCTCTTATTAAGCTTAAAATAGAGCTGGGTTAGAGTATGTGCATTTCTTCTGGCTGCAAATGGCCGAGAAGTCTAAATCGTCTCCGTACTTAAGCGCTACATTCAAGGAAAAGGTACATTGGAGTCTCGTAGGATTAGTGACAGAAACGACAGGAGTCAAAGAACCATATCCCGATCATGTGCAGATGACCACGCAGTCTGCAATAGCCTGCGAGAATGCCCGTGAGCATTCTCAGTTTATCCTTGGGGAGAGTTATGAGATTTTTAAACCTCTTTTGGTGGCATCGCCCCAGTATGGACTTCGCTTGGCGTAGCCCTATAGTTTGGTGGCAACTAACCTCCCTTAGCATTAGCTCTTCACTTCTAAGCTTCTCCTTGACAGTGTGTTATCCCACAGCAAGCGAGGGCAATGCGTCCGCTATTTCGTTCCTAGTTATACCTAAGCCTCTGTCCTAGGACAAAAATTAGCCGGATTCGATTGTGTGTACCCCGCCTTCAATTAAGTCTGAACAAATTTTCTGCTTTGTTTATCTGAATTTCTATACATGAACGTTGAATACCTCATGAACTAGTTTGATAGCTCTAATATCCGCTGCAAGAACGGATATTTCATTTTATCCAACGGCACACTTGGTTACAGGGTCGCTACTAAAGTATTTTAATGCAGAAAAAAGCTTAACGTTTAGTGTGGTTCACATTCAACATCGGCCCTTGAAATTTAAGCACCCTTTATTATATTAATGTTTTTAACTGCTGATAACTTTTTCGAAATCGAAATTCTTATTGAATTTTCTAAATTCAATTCTCATTTAAGCGCTGCACAAAAGTAATATATGACAGAATTTTTCGAAATTAATTATAATTTTTTCGTGATGTCCCTATGAAAAATTACAACAACAAAAATGGTAAAGTTTGTCAAATTTTGATTGGGTCCTACATTCACAAGGCATCATTTGGCTACCTCATTCAGATCTCTTCTACACTCACCAGCTCACTTTGTGGCGGTACTCTCATATTGTAAAAATTTAATAGCCACTTGGCTGCTAAAATTTGATGCTCAATACAAAAACATCAATTTAGTTCTCAAAAATATAATAAAAGCAACCACTTACGTATTTTTTCATTTTTAAATTTCAGTTCCACTTAAAATTTCAGCTACCAATTTTCATAATTAATTTCACTGTTCAAATTCCAAGGCTGTTCAAGCCACTTGAGTTCAAATTTTAGCCACACAAACATTTTCAATTAAATTTTTCACCTAAAAACCAATGACATTATTAGTACTTGTAAAAACTATTTAATTTATTTGCGCGTGTTTAATCACCCACAAACAGCTTATCGGTGTGGATTTATTTAAAACATAATATTTATTTTAAGCAAAACTGAAATTTGGTATCATAATTGGTAATTTAGGCAACAAAGTCTTATCTGTGGCTTGCAAATTATTTATTTTATTCAATTTTTTTATTTTTATACCTGCGTACATTTTGACACTCGTAAATTATGAAGCGTGAAATTATAATTTCATTAACTTTGTAATGGATATACTAACATATATTTGTATGTATAAAATGTTCAGAAAAACTTATTTTATCATAATTGTCTGATGTGTTGATGAAGCTTTAACTCTCTTAAACAGGGGAGGAGTAAAGGTGGTAGCATATGCCGATGACTTGGTCCTAATGGTCTCAGGACCCTTCCCATCAGTAATGGCTGAAAATTTGAAAGGTGCACTGGCTACACTCAGTAGTTGTGCTGCCAGTTGCGGTCACAGAGCCAACTCTGACAAAACGGAGTTGATGCTATTCACCAGGAAATGCAAGCCTTCGCCTTTTAAGCTTCCAAGACTAAACAACCAGTGTCTTACACTCGCATCGGAAGTCAGGTATCTTGGTGTAGTACTTGACCCCAAGCTCCACTGGAAGCTACACATAGAAAATCGAGTTAAGAAGGCCAGTATAGTCTTCTACGCCTGTAAATCTAAGGTCGACAAAAAATGGAGTCTCAAGCCACTTAGTAGTTCTGCCAATTTTAACATACGGTTGCCTAGATTGGTGGGTAGCTCTTCAGAAGGGCTAAAACACCACTAAACTAGAGAGAGTGTAGAGAACTGCATGTGTGGGCATCACTTGTGCTTGTAGAACATGTCCCACTGCTGCGCTCAACGTTATTCTGCACTTACTTCCTGTAGACCTGCAGGTTAAGTCCATTGCTGCTCAGAGCGCTATCAGATTGAAGGAACTTGGCCTCTGGAGGCAATTTACTGTAGGACATAGTAGCATCTTGAAGCAGATCTCCGCTTCCTTCTCTGTTCTTCGCACTGATCTCTCCATCCGCAAACTGGGATTTGAGGGTTGTGCTTGGGTTATCTTTCCAAGCAGGCAAGACTGGAAGGAGGGAAGAGTCGGCACGGATATAGGTACCTCTGTTTTCACTGACGGATTCAAAATGGAATCTGGAGTGGGAGCGGGGGTTTTCTCTTAATCAGCCAGCATTCCGGCCTCCTTTAAACTGCCGGAAACGAGCATCGTTTTTCAAGCAGAGGTCTTCGCGATCCTTCAGGCATGCAAAATGCTTCGGGATCGCTGTTGAAAAGAGACATTAATATTTTTTCCGATAGCCAAGCTGCGATCAAGGTCTTGTCATCGCCGTATTGCAGCTTTCTTCTGGTGAACTCCTGTAAGGAGGAACTCAATCGTCTCGATCTAGCAGGAAACATCTCCCTTATCTGGGTACCTGGGCACAGAAATATAGAGGGGAAATGAAATTGCCGATGAGCTTGCCAGGAAGTGGTCGACAGAACTGCTTTCAGCTGTCCCCTTCTCAGACATCGTCCCTTTGTCCGTTGCTAAAGGGAAACTACACAATTTCTTTCTAAAAAAAGCGCAAGACAGATGGAGGTCTGTCTCATCGTTCGCTATTTCGAAAACACTATGGCCCCAATACGATGGAAACAGAACGCTTAAGGTGATGGGAATCCCCCGCCATTCGATTTCCAAACTCATTGCGGTGTTCACTGGTCACTGGGTGATCGGTACACATGCGGAGAAGCTTGGAATTCCGTACAACCGCTATTGCAGAAGCTGTGGGTATCCTACAGAGAAAAAGACTGTTGAACACTTTCTCTGCAAATGTCCGGCTCTGGCGGCTAGGCGCCTGAGATTTCTTAGCATGCCCTTTGGGGATGACTTGAAGAAATTATCCAGTCTAGATCCCTTTTCCATCCTCCACTACAGCACTGGATGGTTGTTTGGTACCGTGGATTGATGGCTTTTCACAGGTCCACATTATGGTATCAAAACAGCGCGTAAGTACTACTTGTAGTGTCCCTGGGGTACTCTTGCCATCTTACCTACCTACCTACCTGTCTGATGTGTGCATACCGTGCCTCACAAAAGTAATAGTAGAAAGTCAAAAAAAGAAATTATTTCATTTCGTGTTATCATACGAAAATTAATTTTTTAATATTGGGTATGGGAATAAATTTCCATCCTTCCGATATTACGTGAAGTATGTGCCATTGGAAGCTACAACTTTACTCCATCTTTCAGGCAGTTTGTCATGTCAACCGTCCCATTCCGGCCGCTTTTCTTTGAGAACTCAATTCAAACGCATTAGCTGCGGTCGGTAACGATCGACAGTGATGGTTTCAGATGGTTTAACTTTTAAAACTTGAATATTGTTTCGCTGTCGATGGTCCTGGTTCACCTGGCAGGCTCCAACATTTTCGGCGCTTAGGGTTATCATAATAGATCCGTTTTTCCGATGCAGCAAACCGTTTCTTTTCTGCCGTTAAAGAAGCATCTCACACGTCACCAAACGTCTCTCGATGTTCTTCTCCTTCAATTGGTGTGCCTCCCAGTTACCTGTTTGCTGGATCATTCCCCTCGCGTGTAAATATTTACCGATGGTTGATATGTGAACAGCCCACTCTTTAGTCATATCATCAAGGGTTCGACATGCGTCTTCATCCAATAATTGTTGTAATTGAATATCTTCGATTTTTTTCGGTGCCCCTTCGCTCGTTCGATCTTTTTCACTAACGTCGAAATTGCCACTTTGGAAGCGTCGAAACCAGTCTCTACAAGTTGTATTTGTTGGGGCGTGATTACGGTAAATTTTGATCAATATACGACACATTTCCGCTGCACTTTTCTTTAAAAGGTAATAATGAAGCATACCTTCATGCAAATACTGTTATTTCGGGACGAGCGTAGACTATTTTGACGTCAGATAAAAAACGAATGTCAACTACTGCGATCGAGATCTCCTTCAAATCACCAGTGTATTACTAGACCGAACACAAAAATAGTATCAGCAGCGACACCTCTTTTAAGAGAGCGGAAACTTACTCCCATACCCAATACATATAGAGAATGAAATAACTCAACATTTCAGATCAACAGGTTTACCAGGTTTGACCAATAAGTAGAGAAAGAAAATTGTGAGGGGAACTTCAACTGCCACGACGGGGAACTTCAACTGCCACGGGGAATTCGGTAGCCGAATTCAGGATGATCCTTTCACATGTCTTCACACTCTCGTCCAATCAATCGTTGTTTATTTTTTTTGCAAACAAACTGCTTCGCGATCGCATTTACATCAACCAATCAGCTGATTTTGTTAAATTCGCTAAGAGCTGGATACTGATCTGTTATTAGGCACACCTTCTCAATTATTTTATATACCATGAAATAAGTATTCAGAATTTTAAATCATAAAAGGCTTTGCAAAGGCAGTGTTATCCACACAAAAGGGAAATTGTTTCTAGAATCTCAGCAGTTGTTGATTAAAATATGGGTAGAAAGTCAAATGGAACTATCAGATCAGTCCATAAGTTCGTGCGTTTTTAAAAGGTGGTTGTAAAAGTAATAAAAAAGAGGTGGTCTGTAAAGTCGGTTTACTGACGATAGTTTAACGTGATAAAGTCATAAGAAAATACTGATTGAATGGTTGCATTTTTCAAAAGAAAATTTTAATTTTATTTGTTTGATAGATATTTTGTATGGATATAGAGAATGAGTTACCATTAACATAACATAATATACTTTAACATAACATAACATAACACAACATAACATAACACAACATAACACAACACAACATAACATAACATAACATAACATAACATAACATAACAGAACATAACAAATTACCACGTATTAAAGCACTTATCAACAGCTTTCATTTGATACCCATATTGTACATACACAACCAAAGGTTACCCGGGTCCACGTTTTGATTTATATCTCGAGACCCTAGTCACGGAGCGGCGTGAAAAATACTCTGTACTAAAGCATTCACCAACAGCTTTCATTTGAGACCCATATTGTACATACACATCCGAAGGTTACCCGGGTCAACGTTTTGACCTATATCTCAAGACCCTATCTACCAATAGGTATTCAAACTATACGGAAATCATCTTCAATACCTACTTAACAATGTGTGTAAGTTTGGTTTAATTCGGTTCAAAGACACGGCGGGTCCACGTTTTGGCATATATTTCCAGACCCTAGTCATCAATAGGTATGAAAATTACCCCGTATTAAAGCACTTATCAACAGCTTTCATTTTATACCCATATTGTACATACACATCCGAAGGTTACCCGGGTCCACGTTTTGACCTATATCTCGAGCCCTATTTCCAAAATAAAATATATTCCATGTTACTCGTGATGTAGCTTTCGAATGGTGAAAGAATTTTTAAAATCGGTCCAGTAGTTTTTGAGCCTATTCATTACAACCAAACAAACAAAGTTTTCCTCTTTATAATATTAGTATAGATATGGTAAATATTACCATACATTTTTTCCTTCATATATAATAAAAAAATAATAATAATAACATTAAAACAACAGGTTGTATTAACAAACTTGGTTTTATTTTAAATTCTTCAAGTGAATCAAATTAATAATAATCAATAAGAAGGCATATGCAAATACAAATATGTACGTGAATTTATATATGTACATATGCGCATATACATACATATATACGCTCACTTAAGTAGGGGAGAGCAAGATGTCGAACGTTGCCGTTCGTTTGCTTTGTTTGCTTTGTCGTTCCTTCCGCGCTTTTGCTTGCAGTTCATTCAATGCAATGAGCAAGGTAACACTAATATGAGCAAGGTAACACTAATGAGCAAGGTAACACTAAAGAGCAAGGTAACACTAATATGAGCAAGGTAACTACATATGAGCAAGGTAACACTAATGAGCAAGGTAACTACATATGAGCAAGGTAACGACACATTTTTTCGTGCGTGCAGCCTGTTAAATCGAATTATAAGACGTTATCACGTCAAAAGATATTTAAAGTATTTATTAATCAATAATATATTTTCCTTCATTACTCGTGATTATAATGTCTTCCCAACGTTTAGGCAAATTTTTAATTCCCTGCTCAAAAAATTGTATCTCCTTGGAGCCAAAATACGCTTTCTATATCCCTTTTTATAGCTTCTTTTGAGGAGTAGTTCGTTACTCATATGGGATTGAAGCCCACGGGAAAGGTGATAATCCGGAGAGTATGGTGGATGCGGCATTTGCGCTCATCCGAGCTCGTTCAGCTTGCCTTGCGGTATGAGGTCTTGCGTTTTTGGTGGTAAAACGAAACTTTGCGTCTATTCACTAAAGACAGTCGATTTTTGCTAAGTGACTCATTCAGGTTTGATAGCTGATGAGAATAATAATCAGCAGTTATCGCCTGGTTTGGTTCCAGAAGCTCATAATAAACAATACCGGCCATATCCCACCAAATAGACAGGATAATCTTCCTGGGGTGAACGCCATCTCTAGTGGTCGGTTCTGGTGTTTCATCTTTATCTAACCATTGGCGTTTGCAAACAGGACTAGTGTAAAGGATCCATTTTTCATCACCAGTAACGATACGGTTCAAAAACTTTCAGTTTCAAGACGTTGCAGCAGCTGAAAACACACATTCACTCTCTGCTGAAAGTTGGCGACAAAAAATCTACGCGGAACCCATTTTCCCAGCTTTGAAACCTTTCCCAACTGAACCAGAAGCCTGTGAACTGTTCCATGCGATGAATTTAACCTCTGAGGCCCCAAATTGCTAGCGGCGCACGCATACTAGATAGGAATTACAAACAACGATACAATGCGATGCAATGAACTAGAAGAGGGGGAAACGCAAGAATACCTTCTATGTGCTTGCCCTGCATTAGCTAGAACCAGATTAAACGCTTAGGAGCTTTACAATATGAGAAGTTAAAGTACCTCTCGGGGATAGAACTCCAAACGTACTACAAGATGTCTACTACAAAGAAACGTAAAGGTCTAGCTCCATTTGGTAACACTAAGGATCAATAGATCTATGTGATGGCTTTCAGCCAGCCAAATCAATCTAACCTAACTTAGAAAAGCCTCAGTGCTTGCGACAACCTCGAAACTTTCACCGAGCCCGGTTTTCATTACGTGCAAGTAACGAGTTTCTACAGTATTAGGATTTAAAATTCAAGAATTCAAAAATTTTCAATTTCTTTAATACTCAATTAGTAATAGTTTTTTTTTAATGTGTGGAAAATAAAAAGACTCGACCCCTGTGCTTTGAAATATTTTTTGTATTGAAATTACGCATTGATCATTTAGCTCCACTGTACTAGCTGAACTTATATACAAAAAATGCAACGACCTTAGCCGTGGAACTACTAATTTTTAATTATATTTATTCTATTTATGTATGTGCATATGTTGTTGGAACGGACGGTCCTTAAAATGTATGCCGTGTCCAAACGACGCAAATGATTTGAGGTTGTAACAAGGTTTTTCATGACAGAAATAAACTCAAATATTTCTCTTTGTCTGCCAAGGGGCGAACGCTATAAGAAAAAATGTCGATCCCGGACACTGTCGATTGGTAGTCACGCGCCTACTCATTGGACTACGGCAGCCATGCTCATCTAGGCACACTATTATGCATTCATAAATAATTCTATAAATAATTTCCATACTGTGCCAAATTTATCGTTTTATGTACAATATTTTGATTTATAATTTTACTTGAAACGTTACATTCTTAAAGTAACCACCGTTAAGTTTTCGCAAAAGCAATTTTTTTTCATGCCACCTTACTGCTAATGCAACCCGCCAATTCTACATTTCACCAATCAACATTTCGCTACTGCATTCATGTTTCTAAATATTTACATACAAATGTATAAATATTCAAATGCGCATACATACATGCGAACTCTCTCAGAATATAGCGCAAAGTGGTAGTTCTAAAATTTCTTATAACCGTTATAAAAATTAATACAGAAATTACCAACGAACGAACTTCTATACGTGAAATTAACAAAATAATCTCTAAAACTCTCTTTTGCACTGTGAGAAACATGTAAACATTTTATCGCTTTCCCGTTATTGATATTATCAAGCAAAGTTCCATATACATATACATACATACATATGTATACATGCATACAACAACTTAGTCTTTTGTAAAAGTCAATTTGCTTACTGTTTGAATTTTTGTTGCTTGAAGTGTTCTCCCGCTCACCCATTCCCACTCACATTAGCGCTATTGTCTTATTTACATATACCTATACTCTCACCAATTAGCAGGAGCACTTCATACCGCTAAAGAACTCTGATAACCTTTGGCCAGCTATAATTCTAAGTGTCCTGCAGGAAATTGGCTAATTATAGTCTTTGGGAATTAATACGTATTCGCGACGATAGCTTCCGCTTCACTTGTACCTAATGCAAATTTTACCATGTGAGGTCTCAACTCCCCAGAAATGATATCACAAGGGTTATAGTTTTGGAGATGAAATAAAAATTCAACGTTGAACTGAGTACTTAGGCTAATTGCAGTGCACCTAACGTTGAAAGGAAACTCCAAGGGTGCAACTCCATGCACAGATATACAGATGGCTCAAAAACACCGGAGGCTTAAGCGCTGGCCAATATGATGGCAAAACAAAGCTCCTAGTTTTCCGATAATTTTCTAAGCTTAAGTGTATGCCATCTGTCTATGGCAAAGATCAATTTAGAAAACAAACTGCGGATAGAGTGAATTGCCCTTTAGATCGACAGTCAAGCTGCATAAAAGGCCATATCTTAAGGCCCAGGTTAAGTCGTCACTAGCCCTTGAGCGCATAGAGAAAATTTATTTATTAGGATTGTTTAGTCGAATCAGGCTTATATGGGTCCCAAGACGTATGAGAATACTTGAAAATGAGGTACTCCTAAAGCTGATGCTTGGCTATAGACTATTCCTTTGGAAGCTATTCCTTTTTCTTGGACAACATACCATCAAGAAAGAGCTTAAAAGCTAAGGCCAAGATATACGAAGAGGGTTCAATAAGTATCCGTGTTAGAAATGAAGACAACTTTTTTTTTTATTTTAATTTTTTATTTCTCAACATAATCCCCTTTTAGCAAGTTACGCTTCTCCCAATCCCGCCAACCCCTCTTTAACCCCACTTAATACGCTTCTATCTCGGCGATGACTTCCTTGCTTAAACTAAATAAGAAAAGGTCGCAGAGAGACAGTTCGGGTCAAGACTGGGGGGGCTGCTGCAATTTCTAACACGATTCATGCAGTTTGGCGGTGACAACTCCGGATAAATGTGCTGGTGCGTTATCGTGGTGAAACAGCATCTTATTTTTCGCCAAATGCGGCCATGTCTCCTACAATTTTTTTATGAAAGTGGTCCAATAACTCACTGTTGTATTGTCCAATGATCCTTCTTCCACCTTTCCGGTGGATGGGACAGTCTTAGCCTTCTTTGGAGCAGATTCACGTGGATAAATCCATTGCTTTGATTGTTGCTTAGTTTCTGGTGAGTAATAATTCCTTCGTATCTCGCTTAAATTGCTCCAACACTGCGTCGAAGTTGTTGCCCACCGTGAGCAATCGCAGCACCCATTGGGCTGACAATTTTTTCATCGACAACTTAATGTTGTAAAATATAAATATCCATCCCGGTTGGCATACCTATGGCCTCTGATACTTCGCGCACCTTCGTTCGTCGATCAGTGAGAATAATCTCGTAGACATTTTAAAAGATTTCGATGTTCGCCTACGTTTAAATTCGTTGAACTAATATCTAACTGCGGTCAAATATGGCGAAGCGTCTCCATAGACAGCATCCAACTTTCCTTTTATATCCTTGCATTTTTTCCCATCCAAAAATAAAAAGCAACTTACCGAACGATACTGTTCCATACTGTTTTCCATCTTAGCGAAAATCACGAAACACGTCTTACTCGAATAGCTGCCAAATCCAAACTAACCTGTCAAACAGTCCGAAATTTCTTTTGCCGTCGTTCGATAGATGGCAGCACGCGATTCAAACCTCAACTTCCCACAGGAGCGCCCTCTGTCATTAGGCACGGGTACTGATTCAACCGCCCTCGTATAAGCTGGAACCAAACAATTCTAGTACAAAACTTTAATTTTTCCTCCGATTCACTCTGTGCCATGAAAAAGTGTTTCTGAAAAAACTGTCTGTCATTCAAAAGCGACGTAAAACTTGAGGTTTTTCCTTTTATGAACCAAGAAGATATGCAACGCAATTCCCCAGCAACCAACAAAAAATATATGCAGCAAATATATGTTTAAAACATAAATATATTCTATAATGCTATTTGGCAGATGGTTCAAATTGCAGATGCATACAAATTTTAAATCTTTGTAAATATATTCACCTAAAATCTACTTCGTCTCCTGCAATCCACCTATGAAATACCCGTATTTAAAATTTTTTTTACTCTCGAAAGCTATGTGAGTAGATATCTTCAACGGGCTTTCATTTATGATTTACCACAGTATCCAAAAGTGCCTTTTTAGTTTATCTAGTCCAAAAACCAAAATCACCCCTTGACCAAACCAAACCAAACTCATCCTAACCAAATCTCGTAACAACACTGGGTATCGAACTTGCAAACAACTCATCATTCCTTACTCACAAGGATTTGGTTTTGAAATCGGCGGTACTTCAAATTGCTTTAAAAAAAGCCACATTTTATTTAAATTTTTCCTGCAGGGTACTTAGTGTGTTCATATGTATGGCATGTATAAGCCCTGTAACTTGCTGGTTATATTATTTGTCAAGTGTATAAAGAGCAGCCGCCGTAGTCGAATAATAGTGCGTGACTACCATTCGAAAGCGCGCTGGTTCGAATCCGATTAAACACCAAAATGAAGAAAATGTTGTTTCTAATATCGGTCGCCCCTCAGCAGGCAATGGCAAACCTTCGAGTGTTTTTCTGCCAGGAAAAAGCTCCACATAAAAAAATATCTGCCGTTCGGAGTCGGCTTGAAACTGTAAGTCCCTCCATTTGTGGAACAACATCAAGACACATGCCACAAATAGGAGGAGGAGCTCGGTCAAACACCTAAAAAGGGTGCAAGCGCCAATTATATAGTCAGTCAGCGCCAAAATAAAGTGTACACCAGATATTGTTAAGACTTGACTATTAATTTATTTATTTTGAAATTTCTATTATTATTTTTTTTTTTAAGTATTGTTCAACTACAGCAAAAGCCATATAAACTAAAGTTTCGAACTTTGTATAAAACTTGTAAAAACTCGGCAAATTTTCATCAGAATTTCAGACTTTTTACTTAGAATTTTTAGAAAAATTTCGGTTATCTACTTTTATAGATCATTCAATTTTGGTATAATAAAGTGCAAGTTTTAAGTACATTCAAAACTACACTGATTTTTGAAAATTTTTTTAGGAAGCAGTTTTGCGCATTTTCTATATTCGACACAATTTTCTTATATGAAAAAAACATCCTATACCGTCAGCAGAAAAAATTGTCAAAAATCAACGCAATTTTTGAACTACTTGAATTTTGAATTTCAGTATACAAAATTTCAATAATCTAATATACAAAACTGTGTACCTGAAATTTTTCTATAAATTCCTAGTAAAAATTCTGAAATTTTGCTAAACATTTGCAGAATTTTTATAAAACTTGTAATAAGTTCGAAAGTTTATGTGGGTTTTATTTTATTATACACATGTATAATTGACGTGTCACCCTTTTTGGGTATTTGGCCGAGCTCCTCCTCCTATTTGTGGTGTGCGTCTTGATGTTGTTCCACAAATGGAGGGACCTACAGTTTAAAACCGACTCCGAACGGCCAATATTTTTATGAGAAGCTTTTTCATGGTAGAAATAGACTCGGAGGCTTGCCATTGCCTGCCGAGGGGCGACCACTATTAGAAAAAACTTTTTCTTACTATTTGATCTTTCACCGAGATTCGAACCGGGGCTCGCTCTCTGAATTCCGAATGGTATTCACTCACCAACCCATTCGGCCACAGCCGGCCGGCGGTTTTACTTTATTACGAACCATATTTTTATAAACAAATAATTGAAATTATAAAATAAGTAAACATATAGTCAAAACTTAACAAAATCTGGTTAACACTTTATTTTGACGCTAACGGTATATAAAAAGAATCTGGAAAATTCTCACAGTTCTCGCTACCTCTTTGCCTCTATTTTATCCTATTACTTTATTTATGTTACCTCCCTCCTATCCTCCTTGAAAGCTTTACTTTACCTTTTACTTTACTTTCTTGGGCTTTAAATACAATGTGATGTTTAGCCTTAGTGTTTTACGAGTTACCAAATCTCTCTCTGCTTCCAGGCTCGACTTTTTTCACATTTCAATTTCATATCACACGAAGAGATGGCCGCCCACAGCAAATAAATCGTAAAAATCGTTGAATTTTTCCAAATGTACTTGTGGAGGACTAATTCGGTTTTGCAAACAGGCTAAAAATGAAATAAGCCACATAAATGCTTCTGCTCCGCTCTCGGTTGAAAAATTATAGTTTTACCAGATCATATTTGGCCAAGCTAACCTCAAAACAAGCGAGAATAAATTATCACAGAAAAAACTGTTGTGAGTTACAATTTTTCCATCTCTTAAAAAAACGCTCTCTATAAATTAATATACATACAAATCTCTGCAATGTTATTGTTTGCAAAAGGCAAAAAATTCAATTACAATTGGCAATTTGCTCTCCTGAGCACCCAAAAGAAAAAACAAATACCAAAAACTAGCTTCTCTACAAATCCTATACAAACACTCAAATAGTACCGCTTACATTACTCTCACTCACGTTCAAGTGCACGCTGCATACTCTCACTAACACAACAACTCAACTCAAGCCAAATAACAGATCCATTGCATTATTTGTTTTGTACAGATCTACCCGCAGCGCGGTGATTCGATTTCGAAACCGTTAACCGGCAGTTTTTAACTGAATTTAATTTTATTTATAAGTGTTTTCTGTTGTAGCTGAATATAGTTAGATTAAATTTAATAAAATATATGATAAACTAAATAAATAAATAAATATGAGTGTGAATAATGTGTCTTCGGATATGATCGGCAGTTGCGTCGACCCCCAAACAAAGTTGCTCACACACGTATATCGCTTCTCTATATATAATGCCAAATGCAAAATGCTCTTGAGGGTAAGTAGTGACTATTTAATATCTGGTACACTAAGTTACCACTTGTTGATTTTGCTTAGAAGATTACTTGGTACAAATGTGCAAATGATAACTACACAAACGCAGTGACAGTCTTTATGGCAAACTAACCATGACCTTGGCAGATATGGTTGACTATACCAATTTTGAGATTGAAGCTTTATTTGGTTTGTTTTCTAGGTTATAACAATACTGGCTGACAATGTAGAAAAATGTGTAAAGAACACGAAAACTTCGCGCCAGCCAGATCCATTGTCCTATTTTTATTGTCCATCTGCAGCAATATGTGGATTATGCGTTAATATGAGAAGCAAACACAAAGCGCCTGCAGCGCATTTAAATCACTAATAATACTTATACAAAAATATACTAGGTTGTTCAACAAGTTTTGCGGTTCGATAAGAAAACCAAAATTTATGGTTTCAAGCTTTATTATTCAGTATAGTGTACCTGAACATCAGTACATTTATACCAACGAGATTCTAATTTGTGAATTACATTCCTGAAGTGAGAATCTGTAAGGGCTGCAAAAAACGCTTCCACACTGTTATGACCTCATCATTTGATGAAGAACGCATTCCAAGCATGTAAAGGGTGGTTAAGTTTTAAGGGCCGATGTTGATTTTAAATAAAATACAATTTTTTTAAGAAATAATAATTTTTTAAGAAATTATTGCGATAATATAGGTATGGCTCAATTACGTATGGAACAAAATATTGGCCAAATGGCCGCCGCGGCCTCGGCGGCTCACCTCCATCCGATGGTCCAAATTTTCGATGGCGCTGAAGCATAATTGAGGTTTAGCTCTTGAATTGTTACTGGCTTATCGACGTACACCTTTTCTTTCAAATAACCCCAAAAAAAGAAGTCCAACGTTGTCGTTGACGTTTAGGTGTGGTTCACATTCAACATCGGCCCTTGAAATTTAACCACCCTCTATTTTTTGGGTCTGGAAACAGATGGAAGTTGCTCGGAACCAAATCTGGGGTGGGTAGGGTGGATGCTTCAACAACACGAATTTCAATTCATGAATTTTAGCCATTGTCAAAATTCTCGGTGCATTGCCCTGAAGAAAAAGAACTTTTTCCCTCGCAAACTTGATTTTATTTAACAAAATTTTTTTTTACTTCAATTGGTTTAAAAGGTTTCAATAATATTAAGAATTTATTTTTTCACTAGTTTTCAAATAATCCACAGGCAAAACTCCTTTCGCATCCCAAAAAAAACTGATGCTAACATCTTCTTGGTCGATTTCTGGACACGAACTCGTTTTGGACCCTAAGAACTAGGCTCACATCTCTCTTTCGCCTCTTGCTTTGATTTGCTCTGATTTAAGATCATGCTGATAGACCCCAGTCTCATTCGTAGTGATGAATCGATGTATCAAACGCTCTAAATGTTGCTGAGAAAGTCGCATTCGAATGTGTTTTTAACCCATTTCTGTTGCTAGTGAAGGCGGCACTCATTGTGTACTGAGCCTTCGAAAACCCAATACTTCAGTCAAAATATTGCTCACGCTGCCCACTGAAGTGCCTGGGGCTTCTATAGGGTGGGCCATGTAAAATTTGCTTTTTGAATCGGCTATAAAAAAAAAACTAATCAATACGTTTTCAAACTTTTTGAAGACTGTCATTCATGAATGAGAAATAATATCGTTCAAATGACTACCACGACTGGCTTTACAGTAGGACATTCAATCAACCCAATTTTTAAGCACATTTTCGATTGTTTGGGCCCCAATTTCATGAATGGCAACTTCGATTTCGTGTTTTAAAGCATCAATCGTCTCTGGATGGTTCGCATAGCATTTGTCCTTAACGGCTCCCCACAAAAAATAGTCCAACGGGTCTAAATCACAGCTCCGAGGCGGCCAATTGATATCGGAATTCAAAAACGGTAGCCAAATTTCGAGTGTAACTTTGGCAGTGTGACAAGTTGCATCGTCCTGTTGAAACTAAATGTCGTCCATGTCATCCTCTTCAATTTTTTGGAAAAATCTCGTTGAGCATGTCACGGTAACGCTCGCCATTTACTGTAACCGCGGAAGAATATTTCTCAATTTTGCTCAAGCGTATGGCGTCCCATTTCGTAAATGTCAAACCTTTAAGTAAATTATGAACACATTTGACATGTCATTTGTGTTACCATTCTCAAAAAATAGGTGGTTCAAAAAGCAAACGCTATATGGCCCACCTGTACTAAGTATCTTTCATTCATTCATGATTCTCTAATACGATATCCTGTATTCCTGTATTTTTTGCTGTTTTTGGACATCCTTGACGTATATGATCTTCAAGGCTTAAACGACTACATTTAATTCAGCAACCCATCTTTCAACTGAACTAATTAATGGCGAAAAGTCCTTGTGCATCTTCAACATTCGTTCATAAATTTCCTTTGCTTAGAAAATACTGTGACACGTTGATTGATTGACAGATTGGAATGAAACTTCACATACAAGTATGAGGAATAAGCCGACATAACAAAGAAATATTAAACCTAGTAGCAATGAGTTCCCTTATCGAACCGCAAAAGAACGCATTGATGTACTCGTATGCGTTCCATAGTCACATGGCTGTTCAAATATAATTTGTATGAGTTAATAACGATGTGATTTTTGAAATCAGTTTATCTTAAACTTTAAATGGTTTTATAACTTACTTGTTTACTTAAGTACTTACTTACTTACGGTGGCGCTACAATCGTATGTCGATTTTGCTCGAATCCAAAACAGTGCGCCAACTGTAGCTGTTCTGCACTTGCTGATGCCATTTAGAAATCCCGAGTGCTGACAGGTTCTGCAGCACTTGGTTCTTCCAACAAAATTGTGGTCGTCCCCTGCCTCGGCTTCTTTTTTGGGGTACCGTTTCGTAGATTCGCTTTACTGGAGCGTCTTCGATCATACGACAGAGCCAGCGTAGCCGCTGTTTTTTTTACAGCTTAATTACGTTCAGCTGAAAAATGTCCATCCTATCGTATAGTGCAGAAGCTGGGACAATGCCAACATCCGTGAGGCATCCAGTGCAGTGTTTGAAAGAAAGATTTTTGAACATTAATACGTTAGCGACAACGGTTATAGTCGGCGATAGTGAAAAAATATCCATTGGATTCGTGGGCTGGCTTATGTCGTCCAAATACATAGGTACAGATGAAGATCTTCTGTACGTTGCAAAGATAAGGTGGAGCAGGAGTTGACTTCACTGGGTGTTTCCAACTGGCGCCGGTTAGCACGAGAAAGAAACGAATGGCGCGCTTTGTTAAACTCGGCCAAAATCGCTTAAGTGGTTATAGCGTCAATCAAGAAGAAGAATAATAACTATATCCATGTCTCTTTATAACGCATACAGTGCATACAGCTCGCTGTTCCAACGCGGAGTAGACGAAAGATCTTACAGACAATTTTTCTCTCGAAAGCTCCCAAAACTTTCTCATCTGCTATTTATATCGTCCACGCTTCGGCGCCATATACCAGGACGGGAACGATAGGCATTAGGTAGAATGTCACTTTGGCCCTTCGAAAATGAGCTCTTCTCAATTGCCTGCTAAGCCCGAAGTAACAGCTGTTGGCAAGAGCTATTCTCCGCTTGATCTCCAGGCTCACGCCTTTTTTGTAGTTGATGCTGGTCGCAAGACAGGCAAAGTCCTTCAAAACTTGGAATTTGCTGATTGTCTACACTGACTTTTTTGATTGAATTTTTACATATTATTGAAAAAGGTGAGAGAAAATTCTAGGCCGAATCCATGACTCACGGGATTACCACCCAAATTCCGGGATCAAAATTGTCTACTATTATTGGCGTTCGAACGAAATTCGCTTTCCTCTTACGCCAAAGAACAAAAAATTTCAACTATTCTTTATAAGGGCATTGAAAACGCTTAAAACTAAAAAAAGTTGAAACTTAAAACAAAATTTACCTTTTTTTTCTGCATAATTTTCTTTACATTTGGCAAGAGAAATTAAGAGCAGATATAAAATATTTAACTTATTTATTTTTATTTTTAAAAGCTTACATGATAATGAAATTATAAGTGAACTCAAGCAAACGTAGCGCTAGCATCAGAGGCTTTCGGCTGTCTGGTGATGTGATGTTGGATCAGATACGATGGAGTAGGTTGGTGTCCTTCAGAAATTTGTAAATGTTTTTAATGTTATCTTCAGTGGCATCTTTTAAACGTAGAAGAAGATATATGTTGCTAAAGTGGTGATGCCTTTAAGAAGCAAGTTCTGCGCAGGATACCAGAAGATGATGCACACTGACTGTGCCTTGGCAGAAGGGGCAGGGGTTGGATGTACCTTATTACCCTGTAATAGGGGTACGCCAGTAATTATGATGGTTGGTGGGTGCCGATGATGGATAGGCAGGTTATGTACGTTTGGGGTTAATATTCGAATAATGGTGTTTATAATACGACCATTCACGAAGTAACCTCTCTGTTCATGAATAAGTCGGTTTATGTCGCTGAGTAGGATGACTTCTGATGTGACAGTTCGTGCAATGGAAATGTTCTTGGCAATTGTATCTGTCAGTGTGTTACCCTGGATGCCGGAGTGCCCAGGTATCCACATAGCTTTGATGCTACTACGATGGGTAATTAGTATGTTTTTAATACAGCCAATGATTTTGCTTGATTTTTTGTGGTTTTGGATGGCTTGGTAGCAGGACAAACTGTCGGAGCAAATTATACGTTTACCCTTATTTTTGGCGCAGTATTGAACGGCGGTTGCTTCAGCGGTGAAAATCGAGCAGAATGAAAATAGAAGGCCGTATGAGATAACTTCCTGATTTTCCTTTACCACTGCGTAAGAAGTGTGGGATCCTTTTGACTCGTCAGTAAAAACCAATTGGCACCCGTTAAATTTATAGTCTGCGATAGATTCGGAGAACTTGTAAACAGTTTATACCAAATTTATGGAAAAGTTAATTTTTGCCATGGGAATTCAATCGCAATATTCAGAACTTTGACGTAACGAATCAATATAAAAAAAAACAATAGTTAATTTTTTTTGCCCATAGCACAAAATTAGGTATGCCCTAAACTACCACCACTAAAAAAATGTATATATTTTTTTGGGCCATCCTAATATACATACATACGTGCATAGACATATCTACATGTGTACTATTAACGATTGCTTGCAAACATTTATTGGACAATTGAGTATTAGGCGCATGTAGGCAAACGAATTTGATGTCATAAAGTTGCCGTCAACTGCTGAAGTAATTAAAAGAGACATAAACACAAAATGCCATTTCCGCACTCAGCATAGGGCAGTTACAGAATTCTCATACCAACGCAACACTAGGCTAACAATGGCTTGAACGGCAAAGAAGCCATTCTAACCACATGGCCGAGACAATAGCAAGCAGCAGCAATACCAAGGTCCAATGACCTTCTAATATTAGCAACAACAATTGGGACATGTTAAAAGAGATGTTAAAGTAGTTTTGGGAGCAGAGAGAAAGTTGAATAGATTAGTGAATTGGCTATTTGAGATGAATGATGGTGAATTGAAAAGGTACGAGTTGGGAGTAGAATCCGAAAATGATGCTGACACTAAAGGTAAAATTCATCTGTTAAAGTTAACCAAATGCTTTAAATTTCTAAGCACAGCATTGAAAACGGAAAAATACAAAAAAATATTGAAAAACAGCAACAATTATGCTTGTAAACTGCTCAAATGGGAGATAACCAGGAATGGACGTCCAATTATTGAGTATTCATTTTATCACAAACTCAATGGATTTGATGGCCGGATAGCTTTGAAGGAAGCAGTGGTCAACGAGTTGCAGGTGACATAATAACAAAAAAGGTTGTGCGTGATGAAAACTATGGCAGCAAGTTATGGTAAAACTGATTATGCAATCGAAATTTGCAGGCACAGGTAAACGACTACCTCGTCAGCCTTTCTCGCTTCTTCACTGCGAGGAATTTACAACTCTCCCCCACTAAATCGACGGCGACCCTTTTCACCACCTGGACAAAGTAGGTCAAGCTACAACTCAAGGTGAAAGTCGATGATACACAAATTCCGATGATTAACAACCCCAAAATATTGGGAGTTCCCTTTGACAGCTTGCTCTCCTTTCAGCGCATACAACTGCTATTGCAACTAAGGTACAGAATCGCAACAAGGTTCTCAAGTCGCTTGCCGGCCGCACTTCAAGCAAAGACAAGGAAATGTTGCTGTCGACTTTTAAAGCAATAAGCCGACCGGCTCTAAGCTATACTGCGCCTGTCTGGTCGCCTGGAACCAGTGATTCGCAGTGAACGAAGCTTCAGACTTGCCAAAACACTGCATTAAGGACCGCGACAGGATGTCTTATGATATCACCAATACAACACCTACACGATGAAGCCCTTATGCTGCCTGTGAACGAGCAATACAAATTGCTCAGCAAGCAGTTTCTACTGGGGTGTTACCGCAGGCCTCTCCCTTATAGACACCTGCTTGAGCCTGAGCCACCTCCCAGGCACATCAGGAGGCATTTCCTCAACTACGCGGACGAGATCTCAGACAAAAAAAACAGACAGTTACTGGATCGGGCAGTGTACAGACAGGCTATAAACGACAACCATCGGGAGACTCTCACCACCTTCTTAAGCTCTCGACCCCCGAATGCCGTTATCGGAGTCCAACCGCCACCAATCGCAAACGAAGAGTTCCAACTTCCCCGAGAGTCGCGCGTAACCTTGGCACAATTATGTTCTGGATCTTGTAGCAGGTTAAACTCCTACTTACCCAGAATCGACTCCGACATACCTAACATATGTCCAGCATGTGAAGGCACTCCGCACGACACCAACCACCTTTTCACATGCCCCATTAAACCGACTCACCTAACACGCCTTTTCCTTTGGACCCAACCCGTCGAAACAGCTAGTTTCCTGGGCCTACCGTTAGATGAGCTAGCCGAAGACGACCGGTGATTCCGCTACACTGACAGGGCGAAGGTACTGCTACAACAACAACAACAGATTTGTGTTCAGCGATCTTATAAACTTGGACAAAAACAATAGCCGAGGAGGAAGGCCTCCTCTGCGTTGAAAAGATCAGGTGGACAAGGACTTGGATTCGCTTGGTGTACCCAACTGGTGTTGGTTAACACGAATAAGAAACGACCTGCGCGCTTTGTTAAACTCGGTCAAGCCCGCGGAAGTGGTTATCACGCCAATCAAGAAGAAGAGAAAGGCCTTATAAACTTTAGAAATGAAAATATCAAAGAAATCTGTCAATAGAATTAAATGGCTCCTGAAAGGGTAATAACAGATATCCATCCAATGCCCAAAGTTTTAAGGTGTGACCAACATCAATCCTATGGAATCAGCTGATTTGCTTATAAAATAAGGGATACGACAGCGGTTTGTTTACAACAGAGGTCGGAACAAACTAAGATTAAGTATATACATACATTTAAGTACCACTCTGGCACTCCCAAAATAGCACTAAAACGCCGCTTTGATACCATCATGAGATCTCCAACAGGCAGATATCTACTGACAGCGAAAGCTGTTTGTGTTGTGAGAAGATTGTTGAGATTTACGATGGCTCTCTGCAATAGGCTGTCGAAGAAAGATGCATCCACTGGTCCTAATCGTCTAGCTGTTAAGACATTTTGGACATTTTTTTAGAGACATTATTTACAGAGAAAGTGCTCAACAGTGTCTTTCTCTGAAAGGTCCCCACAGCTTCAGTAATGGAGATTAAATGGTAAGCACAGCTTTTCTGCATGTGTCTCGATCGTCTAATTACCGGTGAACACAGTTACAAGTTTGGAAATTGGACGTTGTGGAGTCACCAGCACTTTCTGAACCCTTTGTCTATTTTAAAGGTGACAAATGGTTTAAGAAATAGCACATGAAGAAATGGAGCTCCATCTTTTCTGTACTTTCCTGAGAAATAATTTGTGCAGTTCCCCTTTAACAACTGTCAGAGGGATGCCGATGACCGGATAGGAGGTCTCTGAGACCAATTCAGTTACCTTCCTCACAGGCTCATCAGCACTTTCATTTCCCTCTATATTTCGATGTCCTAGAACCCAGATCAGAGAAGTGTTACCTGCACACCAAAGATATGTGATATCCTCCTTACAGGAGTTGACTACTTTGGATCTGCATCATGGCATTAACTGTTAATATCTCCCTCGTTCCTTGAGCGTTTTGCAAGCGTGCAGCATCACAAAGACTTTTGCCTGCAAAACACTACCAGTATTCGATAGTTTTAAGGAAACAGATAAATCGGCTGATTTAGACAAACCCCCTGCTCCGACTCTCGATTCCATCTTGGAGCTGTCAGTGAAGACATAAGACTCTCAAACTCTAGTTTACGGATAGAGAGATCTGTTCGAGGTCGGAAAAATACGGTATTAATTGCTAAAAAATTCTACCATGTCCTTTGAAGTGTTCCCTCCAGAGGCCAACCGTCTTTAACCTGATTGCACTTCGAGGGGCGATGGAAATAACGTAAGAGTCGATGGAAAGTAAGTGCAAAACGAAAGGCTGGGCAAATCCTACATGCTCCGTGGATGCGACTATATGCAGTGAATTCGTTGCCGTTTTAAGAACGACTTATAGGAATAGCTCAGAATTAGAGGAAGAGTCTCACATTTTTGTTTCGGATGACCTCCCACGGCTTTCTGAGCCGCAATAAAAGTGTCCTGCAAGGATTAAAACCCTACTCTTTTGAGGCATGCGGTCAGAGACAAGTCACAAGGGGATAATTTCACATCCACATCGTCATCTCCATTGTGGTAATTTATAAATTTTGTGTTAACGTACTCTGCTAGCGGTATATCGCAACTAACTTAGAATTTAGAAAATCCAAATTGTAATCCGAAAAATTATTTAGAGACGGAAAGTAGGTGGACACCGTTTAAGCTCCACTACGTGAAGTCGAACAGCTCTAGGAGTTCGGAGGTTAATTTCAGAGATCTACCGAAAAATAGTTAATTTTCATGAACAAATTAACTTAACTAAATTCAAATCTGTGATGTCTTGTTTTGGGTTTTTATACCACTTAACAATGCTTGCAACAAATTTAAACATCACAGATGAAAACAGAGGCTCACTTTGCTCATTCCTTATCTTTGGAGATTTTACTTTTATTTTCTTCCCCGCTTTATGCACAACCAGCTGAGGTCGCGCGTGGGGAAGCGTCAAAATATCAACAACAATACAACTAACGAAAGCATGCAAAGCGTGCAACAAAAGCACTCTGAAAGGCAATGCCACGCATTGAGTTGGTCGGCATTTAAGTTGGTCAGTTTCCTCGCCGGAAAATCCTGAGCATTTATCCGTAATCTATCCGTTGATTGTAGGCGATTGGGCGAATGGGCAAGTGTGGCGAAGAAGTGGATAGCCATCAAGGGTGGGCAATAGCACACATTTTCTTGGAAGGAGGTGGAAAGTTTTAATGTTTCAAGCGTTACAAAAATATGGGCTAGCAGTTTACAGAGTATACCAACAAACAGAAAGTGAATAAATAAAGTGTTTTTTTGTTTTGTAATTTTATCTGTAAATAACTAACAGCTCTATTAGCGATTTTTTTTTATAAAAAATATAAAAATATTTGTTACTTAATAACAAACGAATTATTGATTTTCGTCCAAGTTGAGTAACCATTTCATCTTAACCTAAGCTCACCTATTTCGTGCCCTAGTAACAATAAAAAAGTAATTTGTTGAATAATACTAAACACAAGAAAGGCTAAATTCGATGAAGATCGAATTTAACATATTAACTTGATTCAAACAGAAGCTTGAGGGATGGAATTTCCATCTGCGAAGCATTGGCCAAACGAAACGAAATCGACTAATTTCTTAAACGGATGGTGATTGAGGTAGAGAAATGGGGCATATAGGACAATATTGTGCGAAAACGATCGTGGCGAAAGCAAAATGAAGCAGCTCAAACATTGAAACACTCAAATACTGAGAAATCATATTATATATTCGTGGATTTTCTCTATTATCTGCATAGTTTTTATTGCCAATAGATTATAATTGTCTTTTAAATACCATATTTTTGAATATCCGCGCAAATGGACTCTTAGTTAACGAAAACAATGCAAGGTTCGCGTAAAGAAGATTTGATTTTGCTCATTCCGGATAATAAAATTTAAAAAGTAACACAAGGATAGACGTGGTAATAAGAAAAGTCTACAAACTCGCACTATACGGATTACTCATGAATTTTTTTAATTTTTATTTTTTTACTTTTTAGTTGTTATTTAGATTAGATTAAATGAATTCGAGGTTTGCACCCAGTTCCCTTATTAAACTCATGATAGAGCTGGGTTACATTAAGCGTATGTATGTGCCTTTCTTCCGCCTACATCTGGCCGAGATAAATAAAAAAAACAAAATCCAATAACAGCCCCGTCCAAGCTTATTTCCCCCATTCTTGGTTGAACTCTTTTTCTGGTAAAAAGAATGATGGTTGCTCTGGACGTCTTTATATCCAGACCTTCCTCAGCACACCATCTCTTCGTCAGGTTTAAATCTCTCTACAACAAGTTCGAAAGAGTGTTTTTAAACTACCCCCTCGTTATAATTTCAACTTTATCTGAAATTCCTTGCCAGGGGATGCCGTTATTTGTCAGCAAGTGAAGCAAGTCCTCCTACGGACACCATTTACTTGTTTGTAGTTGGGTAGCATAGCCTGCCGTTGCGATTTCAGCTATCCCTGTCTGTAGCAGGGACGCAATCTATTTGCAGATAGGGCTCTGGGCGTTCCTCTTCGGTAATGTGCGACATACTCCCGCGTGAGAAGCACCTCGATACCAAGGAAGGCACAGAGAACTTCTTCCTCATAGTCAAAAGCACTTTGGATATCCGTAGATGCTCCATCAGCTATCTGTAAAGCAAATGTCCGTAGAGTTTCCGGTTCTGTACACATACTGGTTTGGATGGAGGGTGTTGTTCGTAGAGTGTCAAAAAATATATGAAATTTGTTATTGAGCTGACGGCTTTTAAGATTCAGCATTAAATAAAATCATGATATATGTTTGGTGGGACTGGGAGGCCATGGTGCACTGGGAAATGCTCGAAAAGAATACCACGGCCAACAAAGAGCAGTACATTGGCCAGCTACACCGCGTGATTGAGGCTATTCGACTGAAAAGACCTGATAGGCATGGTCAAACCACACTCCTTCATGAGCCCCATGTTGCACAAGTCTTCAAAGCCGCACTCCAAAAGCTCGAATGGGAGGTCCTGCAGCATCCGCCGTATTCTCCGAACCTTGCGCCGACCGATTACCATCTTTTTCGCTCCCTGTCAAACCATATGAAGGGCGTTACCTTCGATAACAAAGAGGTCCTTAAAAAGTGGGTCAATAAATTCTTTGATGCCAGACCAGGCGAATTTTGGCGAAACGGCATCAACAAATTGGTCGAGAGGTGAAAAGAGGTTGTAAGCAGCAACGGCGAATATGTAATTGATTAGCTCATTTAAATAATTTTTTTTTGTTTACATAAAAGTCTTCGATAAAAACGCTACGCACTTATTCTCCAACCTAATAGATTTTATTATTAAAGAATTTTTTTATTTTTTTATTTCCTTCGCTGATTTAATTTTTTTACATTTTTCACAAAAACAAAATAAAAAAATAAAAGTGATTACAGTTCCAGTTCCACTGTTTTTTTTTTTTACTTTTTGTGCTCAAATTTCATCCAAGTTTGCGCAAACAAAATCAACATTTTTAAAGCAGTCTAATTAGAAGTTCCCAGTAATGTAAGGAGAAACAGATTACACACACTGCAGTGCCTTAACTTTTTCCCCGCTTTTGTTCTCCTTTTTGTTATGGTATGTTTTGAGTTACGTATGAAGTAGTGGAAAATTTGTTTACACATTTGGAGGGAAACGAATAAAAGACACAAACTACATGTGAGTTGTTGTTGAAAATAGTTTCTACGAGATATTTCTTATATATTTTCTTAAAAACAATGACTCTACCTAAACTTTTTTTCTCCACCATAGATGTTATACTACATGAAACAGAATAGTCCGAAGGAAATTCGATTACATACATACGAGTATGTAATAACTTTTTTACTTGCCAACTTTCTTATGAAATGATTTTATTACAATCTGCTTTGAAATTCTTTTATCTCTTCATGTTGTTGCTGTAGCAGTACCTTTTCCCTGTCAGTGTAGCGTAATCACCGGTCGTCTTCGTCTACCTCATCTAACGGTAGGCCCAGGAAACTAGCTGTTTCGACGGGTTGGGTCCAAAGGAAAAGGCGTGTTAGGTGAGTCGGTTTAATGGGGTATGTGAAAAGGTGGTTAGTGTCGTGCGGGGTACCTTCACATGCTGAACATATGTTTAGTATGTTGGGGTCGATTCTGGATAAGTAGGAGTTTAACCTGCTACAATATCCAGAACGTAATTGTGCCAAGGTTACGCGCGACTCTCGGGAGCTGAAGAAGGTTGTGAGAGTCTCCCGATGAATGTCGTTTATAGCCTGTCGGTACACTGTCCGATCCAGTAACTGTCTGTTTTTTTTTGTCTGAGATCTCGTCCGCATAGTTGAGGAAATGCCTCCTGATGTGCCTGGGAGGTGGCTCAGGCTCAAGCAGGTGTCTATAAGGGAGAGGCCTGCGGTAACACCCCAGTAGAAACTGCTTGCTGAGCAATTTGTATTGCTCCTTAACAGGCAGCATAAGGGCTTCATCGTGTAGGTGTTGTATCGGTGACATCATAAGACATCCTGTCGCTGTCCTTAATGCAGTGTTTTGGCAGGTATGAAGCTTCGTCCACTGCGAATCACTGGTTCCAGGCGACCAGACAGGCGCAGGATAGCTTAGAACTGGTCGGCCTATTGCTTTGAAAGTCGACAGCAACATTTCCATGCCTTTGCTCCAAGTGCTGCCGGCAAGCGATTTGAGGACTTTGTTGCGACTCTGTACTTTAGTTGCAATAGCGGTTGTATGCGCTGAGAAGGAGAACAAGCTGTCTAAGGTAACTCCCAATATTTTGGGATTGTTAACCGTCGAGTAGAAGACCTTGGTGAGATATTCTACTCCCAATGGACCCAGCTTTTTCAACATCAGCATGTCTAGTCCGTCAGGGCTCTCTTCATCATCTTGATTGGTGTGTGACTACCGTTGGGATCTCAGAGTACGTAAGTTCGAATCTCTGTGAAACACCAAAAACGAAGAAGACGTTTTTTCTAATAGCGGTAATGCAAACATAAGAATGTATTTCTACCATAAAAATATCTGCCGTTCGAAGTTGGCTATAGGTCCCGGAAAAGAGTACAAGCCACAATTATATATACAGGGTTTGATTGAAAAGTAATGAGCCTTCCCGCGCGGAGCGTCTGCCAAGCGATCAACCGAATCGGCTAGTGAGGGAAAATGATCGTTGGACCTTCCCCTTCCACTAAAAATCGGTCCCAGTTTGCTGGCAACAGCGGTGCAGTCAACATCGCTCCGCGCGTGAAAGCTGCTTTAAAACTGTGTTATTATTTTGCAGTTGCGAAAATGCAGCGATCGTTGGAGCAACGTTACTTGATCAAATTTGCGTCATCTTTTTCGACTCTCGAGGCATCCTCCACAAGGAGTTTGTACCTCCAGGAAGCACTGTAAACGTAGCATTTTACAAAGAAGAGTTCCTTCGGCTGAAAAACCGGGTCGCCCGGGTTCGGCCCGACCTCGTCAACAATTGGACCCTTCATCACGACAATGTGCCGGCGCACACCGCCTTTCTCTGTCCTCCCTCCGGACTTCTTCTTGTTCCCGCGCCTGAAAAGAAAGCTGAAATGGAGGCGTTTCGACTCCTTCGAGGCGATCCAAAAAATGTGACAGCCGAATTCAACGCGATTCTGACGGATGAGTTTAAAAAATGTTTCCTGCAGGTGAAGGACCGCTACCAGCGTTGTATTGACGCTCAAGGGTCCTATTTTGAAGAATATTAGTTGTATAAGCCCAACGGTTTAATAAAACTGCTTAAAAACAATAAGGCTCATTACTTTTCAATCAACCCCTGTATGCATATACAGGTAATACTTTTTTAGAAAAAAGAAAATTACTCTATGCTTATTAAATTTAATAAAAAAATTTTATTCGACTTGTAAACTATGTTTACCACTACAGAAAGAACAAAAGCAAAGCTTGCTGAAAAAATATAGAAACAAATAGTTTTCTCACCAAAATATGCTCACAGGTGAAATGATGCAGTGTATTTTATATTTTCTCTAAGAATACCATAACTATGAAATATATTTTTTTCTATATACCTTAGCGTCTTAATTCATTCTCAAAAAATTTGTGTAAAGAAAAGTTGAAAAAATTTCCATTTCTTAAAATGGGAAAACGAACCTCACTTGAAAAAAAGGGAAAACGTTATTCATCATTATAAAGAGGGCAAAAGCCAGCGAAAAATTGCAGAAATTGTTGCTATTAGTTCCTCAACTTTCCAGCACATTATAGAAAGGTTTCGCCACGAAAACAGGACAGAAGATAAGAGCAAATCTGTGCCAAATAAAATATTTAATGATGCAGATAAGAGGTGGATTGTTCGCAAAGTTAAAGCAAAACCCGATTTAAGCGCTCCAAAATTAATGAACGCAGTCGAAAAATACTTAGGCAAGATATGTAACCCTAAAACTGTTCGTAGAGTTCTGCTCAAGAAAATATTGATGGAAGAACTGCCCGAAATAAACCGTTGATTAATGCTCGTAATAGAAAACAAAGAATAGAGTTTTGCAGACATCATTTGAACAAAGGCATTTCGTGCTGAAAGTCCGTTGTTTTTGCGGATGAAAGCAAATTTAACCTTTTCAGGTCTGACAGAAATTCCTGCGTTTGGAGAAAATCAGACACCATGCTTCAACCATGTAATTTGAGCTCTACATTTAAGCACAGCAGGGACAGTGTGATGGTAGGGGGTTGCATGTCCTATTCAGGCGTCGGAAATTTATCGAAAGACAAATGAATATAGAGATGTATCTGGATCTGCTAAAAGATTATTTAGTACAAAGTGCGTATAAAATGGGCATTAGAGATTCGTTTAGGTTCTACCAAGAAAACGATCCCAAGCATACGTTTGGTATTGTAAACACTTGGCTTATCTGACACCGCCCACATGTAGTACAGACACCTGCACAGAGTCCAGATCTCAATGGTATTGATCATTTGTAGTCAGTTATGTAAAATAAAATAAGAAACCACAATATTTCTAATGCTTCTGATCTGAAACGGGCACTACAGGAAGAATGGGATAAAATTAGTTCCGGTTATACAGCAAAACTTGTAGAATCTATGTATTCTCGATTAAAAGCTGGTCTGAATCAAAAGGGATACCCCACTAAGTATTAGCCGTAATCATGAAATCGAAATATTAATGTGTTTATGTTTTTCAATACTTTTAATTTAGTGCATAATTTAAGCCGTGACCTCAAAACTGTAACTGAATTATTTTAATTTGCGCTACCTATCTTTCTTATGAAGAAACATTTTTTGTTACTAAATGTTGTTATTTAATAACAAACAAAAAAGAGGTTGTCTGTAAAGTCGGTTTACTGACGATAGTTTAACGTGACAACGTCATAAGAAAATATTGATGGAATGGTTGCAATTTTCAAAACAAAACTTTAATTTTATTTGTTTGATAGATATTTTGTATGGATATAGAGGAGGAGGTAAATGGAATTGCAATGGAATAGGTCAAGTTACATTTACTCAAACGTGAAGAATGATGAAACATTTATCAAATTCATGAAAGATATCTTCAATTTCGATTGTGCATCAGTCGTTAATAAGTCAACAACACTAAGAGGCACCATCATCGATTTGCCTTTTTCAAGACACTTTACACTCGAAACACTCCCTTTCATTTCCTACTTTTTCTATCATCGTCCTATTCTCAACAGAGAAATGGTTCATTACCATGCACACAGCAAGAAGGCATATGCAAATACAAGTATGTGAATTTATATACCTACATATGCGCATATACATACATATATACGCTCGCTTAAGTAGGACAGAGCCAGATGTCGAACGTTGCCGAACGCGGGGGCCGATTGTGCTCTTTGTCGTTCGTTCCGCGCTCTCGCTTGCAGTTCATTCAAGGTAACGGCAATGAGCGAGGTAACGACAAATAAGCAAGGTAACGAAATGAGCAAGGTAACGACAAATGAGCAAGGTAACACTAATGAGCAAGGTAACGACACATTTTTTCGTGCGTGCAACCGGCTAAATCGAATTATAAAACGTTATCACGTCAAAAAATATAAGATATATATCGGTAATGGAAATACCATAAAATATTTTTGATATTTTAATAATTTGTTTTTGGCTGCATCAAATAAGCTGTGAGTCACTGTATATTTTCTTTTATCGCTAATGTTTCATTTCAACTGCACAACATTCCTTTTTCTTTCACTTATTTTAATGTTTTCTATCTATTTCTGCATGCCGATGCTCTGAAAACTACACCCGGACATGCCACATTTTCATTATGCCAATTGCTGCACTTCTCATTGGTCTTATGGCTAACTCGCATGACATCGGCTGGACCGGCCAATGCATTTAATTTAACACTTTTAAAAACAATGACTGACCGTCAACGTTCATTGAGGCGACATCGGTGTTTGCACTAACTGATAATTCAAATACACAAACAAATACTGTGGATGTATAAAATTCCAGGTCATATCCTATGGCGCTAGCATCTACTCCCTGGATTTGCCGGCCCCTAATAATACACCAACAGATGTTGTTCTTGGTTATAACAATCTCAATGGTAAGTGTATACTTGTACTTATTAATTTTAGAAATGAGGCTTTATCTGCAAAACTTTATAATCTTTTATAATACATCGATTGGTTGCTTACATTGAATGACTTAAGCCCATATACTGCAGCAATTCATTATTGTCCAGAGGGTGTACAATATTTGAAAAAACTGTTGATGTATTTTTTTATGGAACTCAGATTTACCCATAAATTTATAAAAATTAAATTATTTCACTTGCTTTATAACAAAAAAAAAGTAACAAACCAACAAAAAAGTGGTGTGATAAAAGTATGTTTGGGTTCACTCAAGCACAGCAAACATTGAAAAAGTGTCGTTATTCGAAAATTACTGTTAATAACTCCTCGTTACATTTACAGTCCTCTATTACTTACAGACATACATGTGACCATACATATATATGAAAATAAAGAACGTGCCGCTGCCCAAAGAAGCTGCCCAAAAGAGATGTAAGCTCCGTTTCAGGGAAATCGACCAAATCCGAAATTCTTCCTCTTAATTAGCGCAATATCCACTTACGCCATTTTGGCCGAGTTTAACAAAGCGCGCCAGTCGTTTCTTTTGAACAACCTAGTTTTGAATGAAGTACTTAAATTGTGCGTTTTAAAGTTAGGGCGGAGTCAATTGCCATGGAAAGAGGGGCTAAAATCACTAGATTTGTGCACTGGTGGACGACCACAGGGTGATGCTCTCTTGCCTCTCCTTTGGCTAGTTGCTATTGCCAAAGTTCATACTTAGCATACCCCGGTGATGATATCGAGACCGTTCTTCTCAGTCATGGATGAGATCTTGGAAAGGTCATTTGCTGTACTCAGTCGGTGGACTGCCAGTTGCGGCCTCAGAAAACACAAAACACTGTGGACTAGAAAACATAAACCTCCTCGTTTTAGACTTCTTAGATAAAATAATAAATAAGTTATCTAAGCGTGACACTTACATCCAAACAGACGAAGATTAAGCAAGGTGTACCGCAGGGTGGTGTTCTTTCACCCTTGCTGTTCAACTTCTACATCTCGAGGCTCCCCCAGCCACCAGAGGGAGTCTCCCTGGTCACATACGCTGACGACTGCACGATAATGGCGTCGAAAATGACATCGATGGTCTGTGCTCCAAAGTGAACAGCTACCTCACTGACCTTTCTCGCTCTTTGACTGCGACGAATCTCCAACCTTGCCCCACAAAGTCGACGGCAACCCTTTTTACCACGTGGACAAAGGAGGTTAAACTGCCCCTGAAGGTAAAAGTCGATGATACACCAATTTCGACGGTAAACAATACCAACATTTTGGGTGTAACCTTAAACAGTTTGCTCTCCTTCTCTGCGCACACAACCGCAATTGTCACTAAAGTCCAACATCGCAACAAGGTTGTCAAATCGCTTGCCGACAGCAAAGACAAAGAATTGTTGCTATCGTCATTTAAGGCAATTTGCCGGCTGGTTCTAAACTATACTGCGCATGTCTGGACGCCTGGAACTAGTGACACGCAGTGGATAAGGCTTCAGACATGCCAAAACACTGTCATTCGGACATCGACGGGCTGCCTCCTGATGTCCGCATTACAACACCTTCACAACGTGGCCCATATGCTACCTGTCAAGGAGATAACAAACTGCTCAGCAAGCAGTTCCTGTTGGGGTGCTACCGTAGGTTTCACTCTTGAGCCAGAGCCGCCTCCCAGGCACGTCAAGAGATATTTACTACACTACGCCAACGAGATCCAGGACAGAACAAACAGAAACCTACTGGACCGGACAGTGTTTAAACAGACATTAAACGACATCCACCATGAGACTGCTACCCCCTTCATAAACTCCCGTCCAGTGAATGGCGTAATCGGAGTCCAACAACCACCCATTGCAGATGAAGAGCTCCAACTTCCCTGAGAGTCCCGCGTAACCTTGGCACAATTACGTTATGGATACTCTAGCAGGTTAAACTCCTACTTATCCAGAATTGACGCCGACATACCTTACTTATGTCCGGCATGTGAAGGCACCCCGCACGACACCAACCACCTTTTCACATGCCCTTAAAACTCACTCATCTAACACCCCTCTCCCTCTGGACCCAACCTGTTGAAAGAGCATATTTCCTGGGCCTACCTTTAGATGAGCCAGACGAAGACGACCGATGATATACTCTACAATGGCGGGGCCTCTCTTACTACAAGAACAACAACATCAAGCATGAAATGCGGCTAGTAGAGAGCACACTTGAACTTACTTTTCACAAATAAAGCGGCATCCATTGCATCAATTCTACACTCAAGTATTTTTAAAACACGGGCACCGATTTTTATTCAACTATTTCATTTATTATCCTGCCTGAATTTCATTTACTCTAAGTGAGTGAAATATCATTATTTATCTGTCGTTCCAAATTTTTTTCGAAATGACCCAATTCCAGCAGGCGATTAGAAAATATTCGAGAAATATTCCAGAGACCTATGAGAACTGGAAAAAATATTAAAAAAAACAGATGTCACTCTTCCTGGTAGCAATGCATGCGTACTCATGTGCACAGAGGTGTCACAAACATACTTTACACTGCACGTGCGCGTACTTACGTGAACGCATTTCCCCTCAACAATGTGACAAATATTTAACTGACACTGGTAAGACAACCAAATAGCGTGCGACACAAACAGCTCAACCAATAACAACATCAAAGTAGCACCAGCTGAGCAGGCGAATTCAAGAGGGATAGCCGGAAAAAACAGAGAAAAAAGAGACTAAGCAGACGGATTTACCGGATACAGACACAAACACTCTGGCATCTGTGGCGGCGGTCAGCTAGAGCCAGCAGATGACTGTGCGCCCCGTTCGTCCATCCGTCGGTGTTCGTATGCAGCTGTCTGCCTTGCTAAAGCTATTTTTTCCGACCAATTTAGCCATATGTGCCACCCTAGTCACTGCTGTTGCAGCTGCTCATATCCATACATACTCGGGGCGATTTGCTGCCAAGAGCCAATTTGGTGTTACCACTTGTAACACTTTGAGGGGCAACAAATTTCCCACTTAAACGGAACTGACGCGTTGCGGCAGCAGAGCGGAAGACAAAAGCAAAAATCGCAATTCACACCCGGAAAAAAACAACGAACGAGCAAACAATGGCAACAGTGTCCATTAAAGCATACTAACAAAATGAAAGACAAAAACAAAAACCGGCAATGCTTCACCTCAACTGACCTCAACTACAATGTGACTCGTCTGCGAATGGCGGCGATGAGGTCATGCACCGGATATGTTGTGGTCTGCATAGGACTGGTCAGAGCACTAAGCTACTGAACACTGCATTTTCGGTTACTTCATATGCGCGTACGGTTCTAATATGCCGCTATAAAGTACATAGAAAACAGCAGCATGAGTAAAATACAAAAAAGCAAAAGGCGGCACCTAAACCGAACCGGTGACCAAGAGGAACAAGTGGCTGCCACTAATGCCGACATCAAGTGGCGCGACACGACGCGTGCCGGTGACAGTGGCGTCCGAGGTGCCAGCGGATGCTGGATGGCGGATGAGAGCAGTGGCACTTGATATGCTATGGCCACTTCCGTTTGGTCTGTTGCATGCCACAGCCATAGCAGAGGTGCGCCCGCGCGTTTGCATTCTGACATACTTCAGCAGCTGTAGCAACGGTCCAGCTTTGCTGTGCGCTTTTAGAAGCCACTAACAACAACCCTTAACACATTGAACGACTGAGGCTTTTGGTTGGAGTTTTTATTTTAAATTTTTATTTTCTTTCACTTTTTTTGACGTTGGTCAGCTTGTACTTCCTTTAAACTGGCGCTATTCTTTATGCAGACGGCCCCAACTGGTATTTAGATTTTGAACAATTGATTTTGTTGAACCAGAAATTTAGTTTGTAATTAGACATTTACAAAATTAGCCACATTTCGTTTGAATCAACTTTGATCAGTGGACGAAAGAATGTTTGGTTGAGTATGAGCATTTCTACCAGAAAATCATCTTTTCATATTAACCTCATTTCCTCCCCGGGGGCTAAATATTATAATAAATAAAACATATTAGCAAACTGCACTCGCGCATTCCCACAATGAGTAAGAGTTTTTGCTGCAGGTTCTCTTGGTCGCGCCTTATCATTGGACCACTGCTTTACAGTAGGCTCCTCCAATTCGTCGAGCGTTAGCAGGCGGCACCCCTGTGTTGGCACCACTGAAAAAGTATAAGCAAAGTATTTCTCTGAGCCCTCAGTAGTCTAGCGTAAGTGCACTAGGCTGCCATCCCAGAGGTTGTGGGTTCGAATTCCACGTAAAACACGGTCCTCGCACTTTTCCAAACTTAACTACTTTCGTAGTTTCTAAACAAAAAAAAAGTTCATTCCTCAACCCCAAAAACCTTATCCTTCCTATCCTTACTCCCACACAAGCAAAATAACAAAGAAAAAGACACAGTTACACTTTGCAACAGTGGCGCCAGCAAGAGGAAGCGGGCGATCGCGGTAAAATAGCGCTGACACACCAATTTTAGCAAAGTCCTCAACCATCTGTGTGATCCTTCTGCCAGAAAAATGTGGCACACAGATGGCGCTTCAAGAAGTAAAAAGGCGTTGCTCCTAAGCAACGACAGGTGGGCATTCCCACCACTTAGACTGGTAGCGGCAGGCTAATCACTTACCCTGTCAGAAAGCAAAATAGATTAACGAAACCAACGCAAGGCTGAGTCTTGTCGAGGCCCTATGCTCTCGTGTGGAGTGAACGAGGAAAAAAAAATTCTCTGAGCCCAACTTCCTCAATAAATTTTAGTATTTGTTCTATTTTATTGAGTTTTACTTCCTCCTCTGGTAAACTATATTTACCCAAGTGTTACTCTCACTTATGGATCAGTGTTGGGCACGATTCCCGCGCATGTTTGACGGTTTCATCTTCCCTTGGAGTATATTTCAAGGTCTGTAAGGCGATAAGTCAATCTACAATGCCCTGAAAGAATCCCTGTGATGATTCTAAAATTATTCGTATTTAATTCCACACAATCTTTAAATGGTCTGCGGCTGGTGCAACAACAACAAAGCTTCAGACCTTCATACATCGCTGCCTTAGAGTCATCCTACGCACCCGATAACTGGGTGTCAAATGATGAGCTCCTCACCCGAGGTGGGGAAAGTCCTGTTGAAATTGAAATTTGCGAGCGTGAATGGAGGTGGATTAGTCATACTTTGCGAAAATGTCTGACTGACATCAGCAGAATGTGCTTAGATTGGAGTCCACAAGACACACGTAGTAGAGGTCGACCCAAAGCAATTTGAATATGTAGCGTTTACGTTGAATTCACGGCAGCTGATGACTCGCTGACATGGCCGCAAATAAAGCTTATAACCGAGAATCGATCCCAATGGAATGAATTTGTTTCGGTACTTTACGCCTCCAATTGGAGCGCTAGGAAGTAATAATAATAATAATAATCTAATTTTTGTCTTCGATTGCGATGAAGCGGGTAAATTATTCCAGCATTAAATCTTCTTTTCTTTTCCCAATGTCCTGAATAAGAGAGAAGAATTTGTCCTTTCCTGGGCCAATAAATGCGGGGGCCGCTCCTTTCATGTTAATTGTTTTGCTATTTAATTTCCAGTAATTCTTATGTACCCTGAAATGCATAGAAACGTAAACGATTGTCCTGGCCTAAGATATTCGGCCTGTTAAGACATATGTGCGATGGTTGAAGTGCCGGTCTGGCAATCTTCAAGTAGCACTAAAGCGCCGTTTTTATAGGTAGATACGTAGGTAAAATGGTTGACTGTTAAGACATTCCCACACCAGTTTTCATGTAACCTGAAGAACTTGAGAACCTTGATTGCTGCTTGGCTATAAGTAAGATTAGTTATGCTGCTAGTGTTATAGTTGGATTTCAAAGTTGGGTTTTTATAATTGTAACTCACAACTGAATGGGACAAACAAAAAACATAAAAATAATTTTTTAAGTAAAAAGTCACCGACAACGAGCATAAACTTTAAATTGTTTGATAATTTACGAGAGTTCGATCATAACAACCATCTACCGAGCAAATAATAGATATCTTTTTCGTTCATACAGGGAAACATTTGTTGATTTGAGCCAATTTACACGATGACTTTTCACCCTAAGTGGAAGGTCAAGCATGTCGAGCTTAGCGACAAAAAGTGTAGAGAAATTAACCGGGTAGGCATGCACGCACGATCAGCGATATCGAGGAGTTTTTTGACATTTTGTTTTGCATTTGGCAAACGAATGATCAAAGAAAATAGTCCACTTAAACCTCAAAAGCACACAAGGAATGCCGCAAAGAAAAAGTCACCGTTTGAATGCACGAAGATTTTCGGCGACTTCTTTATAAGAGAATGTGAAAACAAAACCCAAGCTGAAAAATCATCGTATAAATTGACTCTTTAGCTCGTAACTGCGATACTCGCGCTCTGTCAACAGCCTTTGCGTTCGCGCTCTCTTCTATGTTCTTGTTGACTGTAGACTAAAACTAACAGTTGGAAGGTGTGTGAACACCTGCAGGCACACTAAAGGAGAATTTGCAAAGTGGAAGGAACAAAACTTTCCCTGTATGAACGCGGTCTAATGAAACTTGCCAAATATCAGAAGAGAGAGTTAGGTTAGGTTAGCCTGGTTGGCAATAAGCCACGCATAGACCTTTTGGTCCCTAAAGATACCAGATGGAAACCGACCTCTATGAATACCGAAAGTAGACATCGCTTTTGGCGAATCTAAGCAGAGCTGGGAGACCCGCTTTTGAGACGTTCTCCAGACCCTCAAACAGTGAGGCTCCCAGGCATTTTAAACGCGTTTTTTAATAATGACGGACAGACGCACAGAAGGTGTTCTTAAGTTTCCTCAACATTCTCTCTGCATTTTCTGCATTTGTCCGTGACGCAATCCCTATCTTGTATGCATGTGCAGCCAATAGATTATGACCTGTTAGCATACCTATGATAGTTCTGCAGTCCTTTCGCGAGAGCGTAAGTACAAATTGAGTCAGTTTTTTGTCGTTAGTTCTACACATGACTTTTGCTGTTTTGCATGTGGTCAGATTAGTCCACCTAGCTTCTTTTCGCTATTTCATGTAGTCGTCCATTTCGTTGTATATTGTATTTAGCGGTTTTGGTATGTCATTCTCTTGCTCAAAAGGTAGTCTAACAGCACTTTTTGCTATCTCATCTACTATTTGGTTCCCCATAATGCCTTTGTGAACAGGTACCCAGTAGATATGCAGCCTACTGTTTGCGGCTAGCCTTTCTATGGCATCCCTGCTCCGTCGAACATTTTTGGACTTAATACAATATGAGCTTATTGCTTTTATTGCTGCTTGACTTTCCACGGGTATATTAAATGTTGAGTTCTTTCTTGCTCGTGTGTAGGCCAGCTCCGCGGCTTTCCTCACAGCAAAAACTTCCGCTTGGAAAAAACTGCTGTGATCCGGCAGCTTGGTAGGCTGCCTTATTCCTAGTTTTGAGCAGTAAATGTCCACTCTGACTACGTCAAAAGTTTTAGAGCCGTCTGTAGAGATGTGAAAAGTCCTATGGCCAGGCTTCATGCCTTTGTGCCATTCATCTTCTTCAATTGTAGTGCGAAACCTTTTCTTCTAATTAAAGTACGAAGTCATGTAGTTTGTGCAACCTGAACTCCAGTTTCCTATTGAGCTGTGCCCCAAGATTCTACAGGTGAATACCCCAGCAGCCTCTTAACGGATTTCGCTGCCAGGTTCTCCGCCATAAGGTCAATAGGTGGCATGCTGAGTATCATTTCCAGCGCCTTTTCATCGCTCCTGTTATGCACAGAGCAGCGAGTCGTTGAATCCTTTCCAGTGGCATTAAGTATGTCAGTTTTCTCGTCGCAGTCCACCATACTAAGGCCCCATACAGCAATATCACTTTAACTACTGCTGTGTAGCACCAATGCATCAGAGAGGGTGATAGACCCCAAGTAACGCCCAGCATTCTTTTACATGCGTACAGCGCTTCCACAGCAATTTACTGTCTAGTATTACTCCGAAGTACCAGGATGATTTTTGAGAAGTAGTTCGTTGTTGCCGAGTTTCGGGAGGTTCCACGTCGAGACCTTACACTTCCTGGTAAAACGTACCATGTCCGTTTTTCGAGCGTTTTTCCCTATCCCTGCATTATTTTACATCCGTAAAACGCATTACTGTCCTTTTTCATCCTTTTCTCCCCCACAGAAGAGAGAGTTACTAAAGGTTAAATTGGAGGTGCCATACCATAACGCGATAACCGTAACCGTAGTCTTAGCCATAACCATATTTACTGTCATCTATTATTTGTGCCATAGCCATAAACAGCTGCTATTTACATATATTATAATTCATTTGTTCATTTCTAAAATGCAGTAAAAACAGGCACAAATCGGCAAATCAACAATCAGCTGTTTACGGTTACGGCGAAAAACCAACCAACGTTTACGGTTATGACTACGATATTTGGTATGCCATCTCTAATCAAAGTTGCCCATAGGTTGATTCGATCAGCCGATTTATGCGATTATGGTTGTGGCTCCACTAATTCAACCTTTAGCTGTAACCATACGCGCTAGCGGCGAATCGTGCTCGATAATTTTGTTGTTGCTTTTACATTTAAATTTTTCATCAAGCGAGCAGAGGCGAAACATAGCGATTAGAGAAGTGACGCCTAGTCTTGAGCTAGCTGACACTGCTCCATGTTAACAGCGATTTTTTGTTTATCCTCATTGAAAAGAGAGACATAAACGACATTTGGTTTCAACAGCATGGCGCTACGGTCTACACAGCTAATTTTGCATTTGATGTTTTGCGCACTCGCTTCGAAAATCGAATGATGTAAATTGACCGGCTAAAGCTACGATTTGAGTCTTCGTCTTTTATGGCGCACAGTTCAAAATAAATGCTACGCCAGCCAACCTGCTGCCAAAAAACAAAAAAAAAAAATATTACACCAGCAAATAACAAATTTATTCAATATCGTAATTAAAGCCGGTGAAATCTCGCAAGGATGGAAAACCAGCATTATGATACCCATATTTAAAATAGGTGACAAAAAAGATCCACAAAATTATCGAGGTATATCATTGCTTGAATCAACGCAAAAACTATTCTCAAAGACATTTTTGGGCAAACTAAACTCGTACTTGGACACACAGGAGGAACAATACGGTTTTCGGTAAATAGATCCACTGATCTACTCGTATATCATTCAACAGATAGTGGAAAAGTCAATTGAATTTAATGCACCAGCATACCTGTATATATATGTGCTTTGTTGACTTAACAAAAGCATTCGACCGAATCAAACTGCAAGATGTTTTGAACAACTTGCCCAAGCAAGGTGTACCAGCAGACATTCTTACCGTCATTAAAAACCTGAGCTGTGATTGCAAAAAAAAAATTAGAATAGATGGAAAATATATCAGTTCAAGTATCAAGTTCCATTTGCAAGCGGAATACGACAAGGAGACTCGCTGAGCTCAATACAATAATACTCTTCAATACAAAAATGGACCAAATAATAAAAGAAGTCAAGTCATTAGATGGGGATCGTTTTAATAACATGAGCGTACCAATTTTATGTTATGCAGATGATGCCGTATTAATTGCGGACTCTGAAGACAATTTGCAAAGATTACTACATAAGTTTGTAGTTACAGCCAAACAGTTTAATATGGTGGTCTCCAGAGAAAAAACAAAAAGTTAAGTAGTTGTCAAGAATGCGATCTGATGCAAACTTGAAATAGAAAGGACGATGATAGAGAAAGTTATGAAATTTAAATACCTGGGGATAGAAATATCCAGTAACCGCGACATTATTAAGAAAGTCAGAGAGAGATGTACGCAGGGCGTACGTATTGCGGGTTGCATTAGGGATGTTGTATGGTGGAACAAATATATGACCACTGAAAGCAAGACACGTATATACAAGACTGTAATAAGACCAATCCTGACCTATGGAGCCGAAGCACGAGCTGAAAACGCAAAAACAAAACAGCTACTGCGTACAGCTGAAATGCAAGTTCTTCGATCCATCGTAGGAAAAACACGTCTTGACTGCATTAGAAACGAGGTCATTCGTGGCGAAACTGGCGTTAATGACGTAGTGAAGTTTATAAGAACAAGAAGACGAGTTTGGAATGATCACGTTTCTAGAGCCAGTGACGACAGAATTATCTAAATAGCGAGGGACTATATACCATATGGAAAACGCGGACCTGGAAGACCACCAAAGAGATGGCGCGAAAGCTGGATTTCGACATTAGCGGAAGGACAATAATAATTCGTCATTTTGAATTTTAGTAATACTTTGTAATAGTTGTATAATTTGTAACTACATATATAATCCTGTGAAGAAAAACATGTGCAAACCTATAATAAAATAATAAGAAGAAGAAGAAGCCAGCCAACCAGAGGCAATTCAAGAGTTGAAAGATGACACCGACATTGACTTTGATGCGTGATCTACTGGAATATGGATGTGACAAGATGCATTACTGCTGCAAGGCGGGCTGCGGAAGTAATTTCAAGCAAATGGCATTTCGTGTTTAAATTCAAGATTTACGCTTTCCAGCGAAAAGAAAAATACGTTGAAAAATATGGTTGCGCCTTTTATTTATAGCCAAATCAAATTCCAAATGCTAGATGGACTAGCCTGCAGTTGTTCTTATTATTCAAATGTAGCCTACTTTATTTATTTATTATTACTACTTTATTTTTTAGTATCCTCCCTTGCATATATTTTCTTCATTATACTCATCACGATTTATAATATGTTGTTATATTTTTGGATATCACTTCATTACATTTAGTTATTTTATTAATTGTGTTTTTATTAGTTGCATTTAGTTTTGTATTTGATTTCATGCCATTTAAATGTGTTTCATTTCTTCCTATGTCTAGAATATACGGACGGGCCTAATCATTATTTTGGCGCCACCATTGGGCGGGTGTGCAATCTCATTTCCAATTCTCATTTCTACATCTACAACAAGCATATAAGGCTTACGCGAAATTATGGTCCACATCATCTGCATGGTGGCAGATTTGGTTTCAATAAGATGTGTTGGCAACTATTACAGACGCATTCCGATGGTGTCACTTTTTTTCATACTTCACCTAACGGTCACGAGGGCTATCCTGGTGAATTATATTGCACCGTACGTTACTCGCTAAGCGACAATGGTTCCGTAGCTATTAAAATGACAGCAACAACAAAAATGACGACAGTGGTCAATATGACAAACCATACATATTTTAATCTGGCCGGCCATGTGAGTACACTTCGGAGTAAGTGGGTGAACGGGTGGATTAGTTAAGCTTAATAGGTAAAACGAAGGATAAAGGAGCACACCTATCTTTAGCTTTGTGGTATGTATGTTTGTGCGAGCGAGTAAAAAGGCTTCAGGGCAAGTACACCATAAGTGACGCTTGTCGCAAAGACAACGTGACTGCGTAGACACGTGCAAACACAGCGCGACAAAACGATAACACCGCAGCAATTTGAGCAGTTTTGACTACTTTTCTTATTTTATTTTATTAATTTATTTTTTTATTAAATTTTTTTGTTTTGGGTAATGCTCAATTCTGTTTTTTATATACATAGTATAGCTTCTTGCCTAACAAAACCCATATAAATCCGGTTTTCAGATAACTTAAATACTTAGTCTTGCCATAAATTCTGTGACAAATTTTACAATGCGTACGACGAGAACAAATTCGCAGAAAAAAGTACCGTTATTTTTACTTTTGTCTGAAACCTTGTTTGGTTCAAACGGCTCGGGGAGGTCCTTCCCAATTCTGACGGCACTGCAAAGTCATCTTGCAAAGCCGTATTAGTTTTGTGGGGATGCCAAATTCAGGAATCGGGGCATACAAATAACTCCTTTCCGTACTGTCGAGTAGAGCTTTGAAGTCGACGAGAAGATGGTGTGTGTCGATTCTCTTTTCCTGGGTCTTTTCCAAGATTTGGCGTATTGTGAATATTTGGTCGATGGTAGACTTTCCAGGTCTAAAGCCACACTGATAAGGTCCAATCAATTGGTTGACGGTGGGCTTCAGCCTTTCACACAATACGCTCGCTAGAACCTTATAGGCGATATTTAGAAGACTAATCCTGCGGTAATTGGCACAGATTGCAGGATCGCCCTTCTTATGGATTGGGCAGAGCACACTTAAATTCCAATCGGCAGGCATGCTTTCATTCGACCATATTTTGCATAGAAGCTGATGCATGCACCTTACCAGCTCCTCGCCGCCATGTTTCAATAGCTCAGCCGGCAGTCCGTTGGCGCCCGCGGCTTTGTTGTTCTTTAGCCGCGTTATCGCTATTCTCACCTCGTCGTGGTCGGGTAGCGGAACGACAATTCCGTCGTCAAGGATTGGGATATCGGTATCTTCACATTCTCTGTGACATGCGCAGCTGTCAGTGTTTAACAGGTTCGAGAAGTGTTCCCTCCATAATTTAAGTATGCTCTGTACGTCAGTCACCAGATCGTCGTCTTTGTTCTTACAGGAAAACGCCCCAGTCTTAAAACCTTCTGTAAGCCGCCGAACTTTATGGTATAGTTTTCGGGCGTTGTTCCTATTGGCCAGCATCTCAAGCTCCTCGCACTCACGTATTTCGGCCTCTCATTTCTTCTTTCGGATAATACGTCTCTCTTCCATCTATCGAGAGAATAATGGATTTCTATTTCCCCAAACTAATACGTATAAACTACTAGATGATATTATTCGAGCAGCTTTCGAAACCTAATTATTAAATCGTGTATTTCTTTCTAAGATATAAACTCGCCAATAAGATCGCTTCTTTCGAATGCTTACAAAAAAATAAAAACATAAACCAAGAAAGTCGATACAAGTCGACAGTTCCAAAGTACTAACCGACCTCGTTTATTGCGAAGCCAGCTTAAACATCGATTTAAATGTGAACCTTGAAATCCAAAGAAGAAACTAACTCACTTACAAGGGCTAGTTTCTAGACTAAGTAAGTCAATGAAATGTAAACTGCTCACTCAACGACCAAAAATGCACTAATACTTATAAAGTAAAATACTCCCGTATTGCGAGTCCTACTAAAAGGAGCATTCTGCTGATCATTTCCGGTACCTAGCGCTGAAATGTATGAGTCTTACGGTGACACGGAATTATATTATGAATACATATTCATGCGTTCCGCGCTACTGGCTACAAATGCTCTCAAATGTTTCAAATGCTTCAGCCCATAGAGAATTCAATGTGGTGCCGTCGACGGTAATAGCAGAGGAAGAGAAAGGTAAATAGCAAAGGCGTTAGTTACCACAGGAAAGAAACGGTTAGTGCGCTTGGTTAAGGTCATCGGTAAAACTCGCTCAGTCAGCAGTTTACATACCTCGCAGCTATCAAACTAGCATGAAATTCAAAATAGGCGGTCTTCATGGAGAATTTTTTATAACATACATGCATATATAATAATATTCATTACATTTTCTCTCTTTCTCTCTCTCTCTCTCTCTCTTTCTGCCTTTGGGAACATGCATATGTGCTCGGCCTAACTACTGTCATGCTATCAATGGCAACAAACGCATACAGACTGCTGGCAAAGAGGGTCTCTATCAACACAATGTCACGATCCTTGCGGACAAAATGATCCAAACAAACAGCGAAAAGATTCCCACTGGCATTATTGTTTCAGTGCGTCACACTCCTTTTGATTTTCACTACGGAGAGAATTTAGGCAGATGCATGCGAGAATTACCGCAATCTATGGATGGTTACGATCAAAACTATTACGTGTCACGAATGGGTAATAACTCTAAAGAAGTGACACTTGCAGCCAGGTCAGTTAGCCATAAATTTATATTTATGTTAATTTATCGAAATGTCATATCAAATAAGACAAAAGTTATGCACAAAGTTTTAATTTAAGTAGGGGCCGTAGTTATATACAAATTTATATTAAATTAATGTTTTGAGATTTTAAAATATGCGATAAAAAAATAGTATTATAATTTCCGAATTCTTTCGCATTGTTCAGAAAATATAATTACATATCGAATTATTTTTCGTTTTTTTTTTTTTTTGTTGTTTTTTTAACTAAAACTGATGCTTCGAGCCTTCCTTACTAAAAGTAAAACTCATTTTTCGTGCAATCCTTACACCCACTGCAAAAAGTGATTATAGAAAACCGAACCATCTCAAATCCGCACCCTGTTATACCAAAATTCAACTGGCTTTAAAGGAACATGCTAGAAATTTTTTCAAAGTTTGAAATTTTGATACAATTTTGTTGGATTTTTTTTTAATTGCACGAAGTTTTTTCCTTCCAGCGACCCGCTTCATTTAACCTAAATGGCTCATTATTGCCATCCTCTTGATATGTAGATCTACCGGAATAACGTGTGTCAGTGCGTTCAGGGCCTCCCTAGGACATGGTCTGATTGCACTGACTGTTATTGCACAGCCTGATTTTTGTATTCTGCCAAGTAATTTGATGTTGTATTCTCTCTCTAGAACGTCGCCTTATACAACCATAATGTATACTTGGGTTGAGGACCCCATCTTCTTCCTAGCATACGTTTACAGGCATATAAAGCGATTTCTGGTTTCTTTACCCGTTCTTCAATGTTTAATTTTCAGCCAAGTTTGTAGTCCAAAATTACCCTTAAATACACGCACACGCACGACTCTACATTTAGTTAGAAAATATTTGTATGGTAAAAAGAAAAGGGCTGTTTTAGGGCTTTGCCGGAAATTATTAGAAACTTTCTCGCCGTAAAAACCATCCTTGGACTTCAAGGAACATTTTAAAAGAAGAGTTGTTAAGATTGGTCCATGCGTTGTTGAGTTATGCGATTACCAACACATTTTCTGATTAATTTTTATATTATAGATATATTATTTAAGTATATTTTACTTATTTTAAGTATATTAAATTCTTTTATACATATATATATAATATATATATAATTGGCGCGTACACCCTTTTTGGGTGTTTGACCGAGCTCCTCCTCGTATTTGTAGTGTGCGCCTTGATGTTGTTCCACAAATGGAGGGACCTACAGTTTCAAACCGACTCCGAACGGCAGATATAATATTTTTATGAGGAGCTTTTTCATGGCAGAAATACACTCGGAGGTTTGCCATTGCCTGCCGAGGGGCGACCGCTATTAAAAAAATGTTCTTTTTTTCTTAATTTGGTGTTTCACCGAGATTCGAACCTACGTTCTCTCTATGAATTCCGAATGATAGTCACGCACCAACCCATTCGGCTACGACGGCCGTCTTTTAGTACTATTCAAAACTTAAATGTTTTCGGTCATAATATTTTAAACATTTATAGTAACTAATATATTATTTTTAATTAAAAACTTACCGAGTTTCGACTTCAGTCAATTTAATGTATATTTATTTTTTCTTCTTAGAGTCGCCCATCCACCATCCGGCCGTTGGATGGAAGTTTTCAGCAATCAACCAGGCCTACAATTCTACACCGCCAACGATTTACCCGATACTGAATTGGGCTCGGTAAGTGTGAACAAGTATAATATGATAGTATAACAGTACAACCGTATGGCAGTAAAACAGTATAGCAGTATGGCAGTATAACATTATAATAGTATAACAGTTTACAGTATACCAGTTTTAGTATAACAGTTTATAGTATAACAGTTTATAATGTAACATTATAATAGTATAACAGAATATATCAGTATAACAAAAAATGCCTGCAATAAAAGCGCTCTATACACGCAAATCTGTTTGTGTAAAAAAATGCATCCGACATATGATAAATGTTGGGATGGGTTAGACAAATTTAAAAAATCGTGTAAGATGAAAAAACTCTAACAGGGGCCATGAGAATTACCCTAACTGCTGGCATGGAAGCAGTTTTAAATCTACTACCGCTGCACTTCGCAATACAAGGACGCTGCTATGCCAGCACTCTCCTTTCACATCTTATTTGAGTATTCGAGTATGCTGACACTGCGAATTAAATATATTCTGTGTGCCTTATATTGATGGCGCGCGCTTCGGTTGCGCAAGTTCATTGGGTGTCAATTACATTGCAGGTGAACTTCCTGCACCTAAATGTGCGCGTGTTATGGAAGCGCGGTGTAAGCATATTTACAATAGTCAGTGTATTAAGAATCGTATTAACTTGTATTCAAAAAAGATTACCCGCAGTCACTATTTTTCCCACATCCTTCACTTTGTTACTGCTTGCTACCTCAACTAACGAAATCTTCCAATCGAACGCAGCAAGAGCAGCAAGCAATTAGCTACGGAGGCCAGTCCGGAGGAACCAGTCAAGCAGAGATGGGGGAATAAACAAAAGAACTCAAAATGCCGATGCAATTGCTGCATAGCTGTTAAGTTGAAGTGGCAACAGCTGTTGCAAAAGTGCAGCAGTGGACTGCCGCGAGTTCATAGCAGTGAAAAGAAAGTGGCATAGGGGGTTTTCTGAGTGCAATAGTTTTGTAATTGCAGGAAGTGAAGGGTAACATAAGTGAAATTGATTTAATTAAAGGTACAACAAAGAGCAGAGAAAACACGTCAGTTTATTACTTAGGAAAAAAAAAACAATAAATGTAGTCAATAAAGGTATTCGTTTGTGCCCATATTGGTAATTATAAAAAGAGACTAACTGCAGTTAACGCTATATGCCCTCGGCACGTAATTCGCTCTTGTATTCACCTAGCAATTACACTTTGAATTGCTTAGGTTCGGTTAGATTGAGTGGTCTTGGTCTTGCCTGAACTAACCTATGGTTTTAATGAAATTTTTTTTTAATTACTTCAATGTTGTCAGGAATGGCGAATCCGAGCGTGGAAAGCCTTTTTCTGTATAGAACAATGCATGTACGCAGGAGGTGTTCGACGGTTTTCTCTTCTTCAGTATCTTGAAAGCTTCGATAAAAGACATTATGTGGTTCTTGCTTTCTAATAATGTGAATGCTTTGTAATAAGATAATGCCCTCTTAAGAGCCTTATCGACATATAGTCTTGATAGTCGAAAGCTAAACGGCAATCCATCAGACTATATTACCGCTACTGTAGACTTCAGACTAGAATTTAAGGTAATATTTCTCATGTGAAAGGAATTGGAGTTAAAATTAGTAGTGAAGGAAGATACCACCGCACTTTACACTGATGGAACCAAGATGGAACCTAGATGGATTGCGTCATCGGTGCGGGTGTATATTCGAAAGGCTCCGAAACTTGCAAGTCCTTTCGCTTGGCGAATTGGAATAGCATCTTTGAGGCAGAGGTTCTCGAGATAAAGGAAACTTGCAAGATAATCAGAAATCATCTACAACAACTATCAGAAGCACGTATTTTTTCGGATAGTCAAGTAGATATCTTAGTTTCCAAGTCATCAACAACCAATTCAAAAATCGTCAGGCAATGCAACGAAGAATTAAATGTCTCAGCACGCACGACAGACATCTTTCTCATCTGTCATCTGAGTACGTGATCATATAAACATAGAAGGAAATGAGAAAGCTAATGATGACCGGGGGTTAACTCTAGAGTATTCGAAGTCCTAGCAGTGGGCTGCCCCCGAATCATTTACAAGAGGGAGATCTTTCTGCAATTCCGGAAGCAGGCTTTCAACAGATAGACCATTGCATATACCAGCAAAACAGCGAAGGAAACGCGGCCAGTTTACAACAAATCCAGAACTGACGAGCTGTTAAGAAAGCCAAGACACCTTTAGAATTACGTCAACAATAACCGGCCGTTGACCTATCGAAGACCATGCTAGGAAGATGGAGTGGCCGTATAGCAATAGATGTAGAAGCTGCAATCTTAAAGACTCTAGGGAGACAGTCTTCCAATATCTGTGTAAGTGCCCAAGTCTGGCTGTTCTACGACAAGGAACGTAGAAGAAGAAAAACTTGGTAGAAATTGCAGGAAAGAACACAGATCGCATACGTAGATTTATTGTGAAATCAAGATGGTTTGACAAAATAGTAGCAGTGGTGTACCAAAATGGCACCTTTTGTGCTAACTGAGTTTGGGGTGTATCACTCAGATAGCACCTCTACCATCCAGCCAACCAACCCCTATCGTATTTCTCATAACTCTGCCTCCTAAGTTTCGATGCAATAATCGGCTTAAGCCTTTTTAAGAATAGTTTTTCAAAAGCTTTTGAAAACGCAGTTAGTATGTATACTTATTAGCTGATAGGAGGGAACCATATCTGGTGGCTTATCTGGCTTTGGTATAAGGATAGTTTGGACGACTTTCCATTGCACAGAAAAACACTCAGTTTTTAAAATTGCAACGCAGGTGATAAATAGCTGCACATTTAGCCTATTAAGCATAAATGTGATTTCTTTAGAATTTTATTCGATATTACACCGTATCCTAGTGTTTTATAAGCCTTTCTATGTATTTTTTTATATACCTTCATGTCTCCGTGCATTAAATCTCTAACTTCTTTACAATGAAACGCTTACCACGATCGTCATTACCGGAACGACCCGGACATTGGACTAAGTAGGCAAGTGAGTAGTAAAGTCCTCTCTCGACAAACAAAACTAACACTCTACAAGACTCTCATCATGCCCGTCCTAACGTATGGCTCAGAAGCGTAATATTTGGCGCAGAAAAAATATTATGAAGTTAGGCCGCTGTTATAAACGGCACTTTTATGGGCAACGAAATATGCATGCAAAAGGCAATGAAACCAAATAATTGCCCGGCTCAAAGTACAAAAATTGCTAACCATAACAAGCAGCAATGCCCGTAAAAATGGCAGCAAAAGCACCAACTATTTAAGTACGTTTTTTACACAATTTCCCTGTTTGTTATTAAAATTTTTTATTGCTCCTTGTTTGTTGTTCTTTTCATTTACATGTTCGTACAAACATACACGTTTACGTATGTCCTATATAGGTATGTGTGTAGCTATGCCATGCAATATTAGGGACGGCGATATTAGCGGAAAATTTTGCTCCCACGATTTCGGGATATTCTTTAAAAAATCCCTAAATCTTGGGTTCTGTCTTTACTCAAGTCAATAGTATCACTCTTACTGACTAGATTTACAGGGCAAAATAACAAAAACTTAAGAACTAAAGCTAGTAAGACTCAATAAGTGACTTAAACACAGACCTTCAGACATTGGCATTAAAAACTTAAGATCAAGACTGCTAGGAAGCCGTTTAAGCTTTTCAAGACCTCTTGTAAGAGCGACGAAATTAAGGTAATTAGATCTGAAAACTTCAACATAAAATGGATTATAAGAGCAAAGTATTCTACTAGAAACATTGAAACCTATTTGGCCGAGTAGATTTGAACAATCAATGGTACCGAATATAATATCTTAATATATATAAACATTAAGCTTTGAACAAGTCGTCGGATCTCAAGTGATAAAACATTGATAGGAAGCACTGTGGGACGGCAAGGAACTATCAAAGTGTAAAGTTTGAAGAGCAAAACGTACACACTTGCGTTGAACTCTTTGAATTCGAAGATAATGTGCGAAATACATCGGATACCAGATGACGGAGGCGTACTCCAACTTCGAACAGACTAAGGCATTATAGAAGATTTTCTACTATATAGGTCCTTAAAATCACTACAGGGTCCGGCATTCCAAGTATAACCAACTTCAGATGCTCGTGCAGCTGATAGACGGGAATCAGCTGTCTGTTAGTTGGTTAAATAACAGTCCAAAGTATTGTTTACAAGCGCGCGGAGGCATTTTGCCGACACTAAACACGAAAAAAGAAGTAATGGATCTCAAACGTAATGGTGGGATTACATTATATTTGGCTCTGGAAAACAACAACCAACGATAGTTTTTCAGCTCAAGCACATTAAAGTAAATAAAGTTTTTTTTCATCCCAGCATTACTCGTTGCAATGATACTAGTATCATCGCGAAACTTCATGGAGGCGGTCATCAAAAGATTGCAACGTCACGTGAAATGTTTCAAAAAGTGAAGAAGCGACTTGAGCGAAATCCCCAACGAAGTGTCAATCAAATGGTGAAAGAACTGAATACTGAAACCTAATCTCAAAGTCAAACGATACAAGATCCAAAAGGCGCATGATCTCACACCAAAGCAGCAACAAGCCAGACTTGAGAGAGCGATAGAGTTTATTTGACCGACCGTTCATTTGAGAATTGGCCACCAGGAGGCAGCACCCGCCACAGGTAATGGTTTGGGCCGCTGTAACCTGCAAGTCACATTCGGGCAGCTTACGATGCCTTTCTGAACCGTCTCAAGGCCATAGTCAAGGCAAAAGGTGGTCATATCGAGCAAAAGTAAAGTGAGTCTTAGTTTTGTGTCCGATAGAGGGGAGATTCTGCGAAAAAGTTTCAAATCATTTGCAAAGTATAAATATTTCGAATACTTACATTAATGAAAAGTATAAACAAGGCAGGACTAAGAATGCTATTGTACTTTGTGGTACCCCAGAAGTAGACACAAATGTATGCTATTTAGTATTCCCAATTTTAACAAATAAGATTTTATTTGACAGATATGATTTCAGCCATAAAGGCAAAGCAGAAGGGGAGCTAAGATTTTCAGGTTTTCAGAGGAGAATTTTGTGCGCGACTGTGTCAAATGCATTCGAAAAATCGATGTACCTATTTAGTATCCTCTTGAGGCTTACTCTTAAATTCAGAGACAAAGAACAGCTAAATTTGTAATTTTTCCGCCAACAAACCCATGCTGACAAAAATCAATCAATCCTTTGATAGCAAATGCTAGCGTGTCCTTGACCACTTTCTCTGGAACATTGGAACAAGTCGGTCATTTAGATATAACATAGGCTGAAAAGTCACGGGTATAGCACATACGTAGAACTAGTTTTATTGAATTTACCTCTTTTTCAGTTAGAACTAACTTTAGAAATAAATTTCATGATATCCTCTTCATTAGTTCGTGAGTTATTGCGCCAAGAGTGACGCTACTTTTGATATTTTCAAAACAATGAATCGAAAAGAATTTCGTGTTTTAATTTTGCATTGCTTCTTGATGGGAAAAAATATCGTTCAAGTGAAGCAATGGCTTGAAAAGTGTTATAGGGACTCCGCTCCATCAGAAACAACAATAAAACGATGCTTTGCTGACTTCAAACTGGTGCTGGTCGTAGAAACACCAATAATGCACAACGCAAGGCGGTACACTAGAAAACTTCAAAAAAATTCACAAATTTGTTTTGAATGAGCGAAAGGTGAAGTTACGTGAGTTAGCTGACATCGTAAAGATATCAAAGGAACTTGTTGTCTTTATATTGCATAAGCATTTGACTACGAGAAAGCTCAGTTCAAAGTGGGCGTCGACTTTGCTTACTTTTGACTAAAAACAAGAAAATGTTGATGATTCCGAGCAGTGTTTGGCCACATTTAAACGAAATTAACCGAAATTTTTGCAACGATATGTGACAATGGATGAAACATGGATTCATCACTTCACTCCGAGATCAAAACGATCATCATTTGAGTGGACAGCAACTGGTGAACCTCGTCCCAAGCGATGGAATTCACTACAATTTGCTGGAACGGTTATGGACTCGGTATTTTAGGATGTGCGTGGTGTAATATTCATGGACTATCTTGAGAAGGGAACTACCACCAACAGTGAATATTACATAGCGGTAATGGAGCGTTTGAAGGCCAAAATTCCAAATAAACGTCCGCATGTGGCAAAGAAAAAAATTTTTTTTCATCCACCGTGTCACAAGTCAATCAAAATAATGGCCAAACTATATCAATAGAACTTCGAGTTGCTCCCACGTACTCCGTATTCGTCGGGTTTAGCCCCCAAAGAGTACTAGCTGTTCGTAGACCTAAAGAAATGCTCGCCGGCAGAAATTTTGCTTGAATGAAGAGATTATCGCTGAAACAGAGGCCTATTTTAAGGCAAAAGATATGTCATTCTACAAAAGTGGTATTGAAATGTTAGAGCGGTGCGGGAATGATTGCGTTGTTCTTGATGGAAATTACGTTGATGAATTAAGCCAATTTTGAACAAAAAGATGGTTTTATTTGTTTGGCCCGTTACTGGGAAAGCCTAAGTGTTAAGTTAATAATTTTTTACTTCATTATTAATGCATATTTTGAAAATTGAAGTGATGGACGCCAACTTCCAACGAAATCGAAAGGGAAAACGCCAGTAGATAGTGAAATATTGAAGATAGAGGTTAATAGTGAGCAAAGTGAATAACAGCAGGTTTTATGTAAGAAAAGAGATATTCCATCAATGTCTCTTTTCTAGGAGGATTATAAAGGTAAAATACCATTAAGGCCGGCGGGCCAATTAGATGTCCTAAATTCAGTAGTTTTCGCGAAGCGTTGTAGGATGAGAAAAAAAACAATTAGCCAAATGAAGTTTTGGGGATAGTTTAATATATATTTGAACTAAAAAAAAAAATTTGTACAATCTCCAACAATATATTGTAAGCCGAGTTATCAATAGATTCCCAGAGCGCCTGTATCCAACTTCTGTACAAGATACAACTTGCAATTTTCATCTGAAAACAAAAAAAAAAGATTATTAATTTTGATGTAATTATCTTCGATGTGAACTAAGAAAATTGGGAGAAACACGTAAAATTCGAATTTTTGGGGAAGGTAGAAAAAAAAAGTGGTTTTTCAAGGAAAAAAAAAACTCTTCAACTGGGTAAAAAGTCGCTTAAAAAAGTTTTTGGATGTTTTTTTTTAGTTCACATAGAAGAGAAAACAATACTGAAGATAACGCATTTTGAATGAAATGGATAGCTCGTTTAGTTTTTTTGCAATCGTGTACATAAATTAGGTAAAATCGTGAAAATGAAAAGCCGAGAAAACGCGCTTCAAAGTACAACAATAAGCGCACGGTTGCTCGTCGCCGCACTACGCTCGGCTCTGTAGCTCTGCAAATACTTGGAATTTAACTCTGAAAATTTGTGTCTCATGTTCTTGAATATCTAAGCTATTGATTTCAGGAAAAAAAAAAAATCGATTTTTTTGACCTTTTAATTGGCCCGCCGGCCTTAATAATATCATGCCCAGATAACGAAAGTGACCAAAAGTTTAAAATTTTAGGTGCATCAGCACAAAAATCTAGTTGGTGTTTTCTGAGTCCACGACGTAATTGGGACATTAGATATGTAATATGAGTAAAAATTCATACAATAGCCAAATTTTAATACATATTTGAATCAAATTTTGTAATAAACAAGTTTTACTGCCTTCAATTCAAAATATCAACATTTTCGGTATCCCCGGGGCTTATGCCAGCTAATCCCATTATTGCCAAGACCTGAAAGACACGGGGATGCTAGACTGCCAGTATATCGGGATATTGGGATCCCGGGACTGGCGTTCCTAGTAAATATATACATATATATGTGTATGCATTAATGCATTGCACGCCTGAGTGGCGCACTCAATTAGCCAACGATGTGGCAGCAACCGCAATTGAGCAACTTTTCAAAGCTCAAATTTAAAATGAGTTGCAGCACAGCACAGCTTTATTGTATTCCGCATGCTTCTGCATGTATCATTGTATATCTGTATGTGTGTATGTATGTATCGCTGTATGTGTATTTGTATATGGGAATGTGCATAAATGAACATAACCATTTCTGAGTTTATGAACAAACGTTTTCTTGTTAGCAAGTATGTGTGAATGTGCGTGTATGTGTGCATTGTGTTTGTGCCTCAGCGCTGCTGACCACTTCGATAGCAGAATGAGTGCTGGTATAAAGTTTAAAACTTTCATAAAGTGTTGTTTGATTTGCGCATTGAGAGAAGAACAACAATAACTAAAACTCACACTACTGCTGGCAAATACAAATTAAAACAATAAGCTTTTGAAGCAAGTAAAAACAGTAAAACCAACCAAATAAAATGGATATCAGGAGAGTACTGCAAAAATGGCTTATGAGGGAGGAGAGTAAGAAGAAAAATAAATCATTACAGCAAAGACTCGGGTTTAGCTGCACCAAAGTGCTCAATGCGTAAATAAAAAAAATTAATAAATACAACAAAAACAGTAAATAAAAAAACAAATAAATAAAACTCAAACACAGTACTAAAATGTTTTTGTTTTTCTGTTTTTTACGAGGAGGAAGCATCGAAAGCCTTTAGCTCGTCAGTGTGGAACTTCAACTCGGAGCAAACCTTCTACAGTCAATGCATCGATCCCCTCCCGGTTCTAACGTTAAGTAAATCATCGGGACGTGGTTGAGCACTAAGCTCTACGTAAATTACTCTTCAGACATAAGCTGCCAAAAGTTGCATATACTTTAATCCTCCCACAGTTTTGCTTATTTCCGAAACTACCCCAGTTGGACCTGTCCCCCACCTCCCACCATATTTGTCTCACGTCAACTTAGGACTCCGTTTCTTTGTCAAGTTTCCTCTGTTTAGCTACCGCTGACCTGGTAGACGTCTGCATGCTTTAATGCATGTTGCATAACGCTGATTGCCGACGTAATCCTATGCCACGCATACTTTGGGGCCATCTCCTAATAGTGTAGCCAAATCACGTCTGTTAATCGAAAAGCATAGGCATACAAAAAACACATGCTTTACATCTTCCTCTTCATGGCATGCTGCACAAGAAGGCGACTCGCGTACCTTAAAGCGGTATAGGTACTTCTGGAAGTAACCCTGATCTCTCAGGAATTGTGTTAGCTAAAAGTCAAGCTCAACATAGCTTTGATTTAACCATCTTTCGAGATTAGCGTATAGATCCAACTTTCTTTTGTCGAGTTTTCCCAATTCCCTTCCATTTTAGTAATGACGCAGCCTTCTCTTTATCTATAATTCCTGATATATTAGTGTGACACTGCTTTTTATAAATTTGCACTCTCTCGCTCGTTCTTCCGCCGTATGGTTTTTTATATGCGTTTGGAGTTCTTCACTAAAACGGTTAAAAATTGGTATTTTTGTGTAAAATGTATATACCTAAATCCATATATGCAAATTCCAAAAAACTCATCAATTAGCATATTCCCTTAGGTTACTAAGCATCACAAACAATTCCCACTAGAACGATCCAGATCATTTTTATTGGCATTGACAGTACTGATATAAAATTTAAATATTGGTAGTACAAAGGAAGACTTTGTGAAAGAGGTTTCTGGGATGCACTCTCTGCACAATTCTAATAGTGATAATGGCCATTACTTAATAAACTTTGCACACGAAAATAACTTAAGGATCAGCAGTACTTCTTTGCAACACAGGCGCATCCACAAACGAACGTAGAAAATCCCTGGAAGCCGAAAAGCTAACCAGCTAGAGATCATGTGCTGGTAGACAGAAGGCATGCTACCTCAGTACTTGACGTCCGTTCACTCCGAGGAGCTTGCTGCGACTCTGATCATTATTTGATAAATATTAAGGCAGCGTTTGGCAGTTGTTGGGTCTAAAAATAACTTCAAAAGAGAAAAATGTAACTTTTCTAATCAGATAAAGAAATTAAAATCAGCTTCCAATCTACGTTGCATCCGCAATTGGATGAACTCAGCCCAAATCTGTAGAGGATTGGAATGCGGTAGCAAAGAGCATATCCAGCTCAGTCAGGGATGTTTCTGGCTACTTACCAAAGCAATCCAAAAAATAATGGTTTGTTGATGAATGTCAAGAGCTTATTAACGCCAAAAATGAAAGCTGGCGCAACTTCATAGCGTGCGGCACCCGCCGAGCGCGAGCGAAATATGTTTCAAAAAGAACGGTAGCTAGAAAAGTTACAAATAAAAAAAAAAGAGATTTCATCAAATATAAAACGAAGGAAATATAATTAAATGCAAAGTGTAATGCGGCTCAGTTTTATCGGAAAATTAATTACGTTCGTATGTAGCGGTGATTGAACGTCCGCAGTCAGGCATCGCATCAACGCCGCACACAAAGCATATTACGCCCATCTTAACTTGTTCAAGCCCCGACTTTTGTCTAAAGCTACAAAGATAACAATGTAAAGAACCCGTATTTGACCAATCCTAAGGTGGGTTAAGAGGTATGGACTCGACTGCGCGCAGATTCCTAGCATGGAAAAAAAAAATTAAAGAAGAAGATCCTTGTCCCTATAAGAATGGATGATGTTGCCTACAGACTTCGATTGAACTTTGAGCTGAACAATCTAATTCAGAACGAGACAGCTGTACGTTTTGTTATGCCGTATGCCAGCTGACTATACCGTGAAGAAAGCCTTAACAGAAAAGCTAATGGACGTGAAAAGCAGACCGAGGAACCGTTGGATAGACGCAGTGGAACACGATCTTAAGAAATTAGAAATATGTAACTACGAAGCAACAGCTCAAGATAGACCGCTTTGGAGGAGCATTTTGAAGGAAGCTTTGACCCACCACGCGTTATAATGCTATGAAAGATGAAGAAGTTCAAAGAAGAAGAAACACAAACAATTTGTTACATTCTTACAAAATAACTGTTGTCCGAAATGCAATCAGGATATTTAAAACCAGATTCCAGTTCAGCCAAGAATTTCATTTGAAGGAAAATACAGACTTGGACTCAATCGATAATAATTGTATGTGGCAATATTCTACATAAGAACTGCTGTTGGAAATATGACAGCATAGAAGATAAAGCATCTGCAAATAATACACATTCTCCACAAAACGATATTTCAACTGAAAATCGACGAGCTAATCAATTGAATCAGAAAAAGTTTTTTCTCATAGCGTTCGCCCATCGGCAGGCGATGGCAAACTTCCGAGTGTATTCGTGACATCAAAAAGTCCCGCATAAAAAATATCTGCCGTTCGAAGTCGAGCCTTAACTATAGGTCACTCCATTGATGGTACAACATCAAGGCGCTCACCACAAGTAGGAGGCGGAGCTCGGCCAAGCACCTAATACAAGTGAACGCACCAATTATTTATTTATGTTTTTTTTTTTTTAATCAATTTAATTCTTATCAATTTTCCATAAGAATTTATGCTTAACAGTGGAAAATTAGATTTTGAAAAACTTCATCCACCACTAAATGAATTTCTGAAATAAAAACTTTTCTAAAGTACATCATATACCTCCATGTTTATGTACTTATATATTCACTTGCCACTGCTACTAATTACAAAAAGCTATGTTGCGAAATTTTGTATTGACGAAAAACAAAACGAATAGAATGGATCATAAATTGAATCAGATCTCAATCAAGATGATATCGATTTTATTGCACTTGCGCGCAAATTTTTTTTCCCGGATACCGATGATTGCCCATTGCCCAATATCTCTGATAGAGGCTGACAAACGTACATGGCGTATGATCAACTTTTATGTAAATGTGCCCCAAATACATTTTCCCTTCACTGTAATTTCACTATCGCTAGAGAGCTTAAATTTCGACTGTATATTTTTTTTTTTTTTTTTTTGTTTTGTGCATTCGGTCATAAGCGACTAACCACTCCACATATGTTTTTTATGAGACTGCCTCCCGATAATAATTTCTTTTCTTTCATACACACCTATGATCACATTCAATATCTACTCCTCCTCTACCTCGGTAAGTCTTCTTATGAATTTTACAGTCCTCCAAAGAGTGCTGGCAGCCTTCTTCTTTCACTTCTTTCACAGCTCCTTCTGCACTCAAAGCTGTTTTTGCATATTTCATCTAACGAAGAGGTAGAAATCGCACAATGCAAAATCCAACGAATATAGTAGGCTAAACGCTGTAGTTATAAAATGTTTTAGTTGGTTCTCGAGACCTCTTTACTGACAATGCAGTACGAATCGGAGTTCAATGGAAAAGTCTGACTTGCCCTTCCACAATTCGTGTAGTTTCTTTCCTTATTCTTTCATGCGCTAAAGCAAAGTGCAAGTACGTACCATTCCATGAGTATTTAGAAAAACAATTTGAATTGTGTCAAGTAATTCAAGTAAGTTCTTCCTGTCTGTTGAAGTCTAAATGTTTCTTCAATATATTAGTTTGGGGAGAAAGAAATATATTTTTTTTTTATTTTTTGCTTTGCGAAAATTGTTTAAATATATTTGATGGTCGATTCTTAGCTCCTGGGCGAGGCTACGACTATTAATATGACGGTCAGCTTCGATTATTTCTGTGCTTTTATGGATATTTTCAACATTATCGACATTTTCTTGAACATCAGAAACGACTGAATGGAAACAACGAAACCAGAATTGCTCGTAATTAAATGTTCCAGTATCGGCACCATAAATATCATTCGCAATTTCAACGGCCTGGCTTTTATTTTCACACTTTCACCTTTGTCCAAGTAAAACTGTAAAATGTTCTGAATTTTCTCTTTGTGGACTTCCATTGTTAATACCCTGTAACTCAATCCTGAATGCAACAAACAAAAAGCACCAAAAGATTTTTGTTTAGTGTGAAATGTCACCTTGACAACGAGCAAAAACTTTAAATATTGTTTGATCGATACTTCACGTGATATAAATCACTACAGCCATACGCCGTGAAAATAATGGATTTCTTTTTCCCCAAACTGCATTTTTTTGGATTGTTCCTACATTTTATTTTGAATTTTATTATTCCTCCTCATTCCACTGTCTCGCTTTTTTTTCTTTCCAAACATTTGAATTCACATTTCTATCGTCTCAACTTAAATTATATTCTATTCCTATTTCTTTAAATGATTCAGCCTAGAATATGTTTTCTTTGCAATGCTCTAAGTGTCAAGTTTTGTGGGAGTCTTTTGTTGCTGTGCTCAAATAGTAGTAATAGTAGTAGGTAATTCTTTATTTAATTTATGAAAAATTATGGCTAACAATTGATTTGATTCATACATTAATCAGGGCACCTTCCTAAGAAGTGGTACATGTCTCCTTCTTCGTTTGAGTTGCATAGTGTGTTGTTGTATTTATAGATAGGTTTCTAAATGTATTTCATATGTAGTTCTAACGAATATAAGTAGCTATCTTCTACGTTAGTCTCTAGAGTTATTGCATAATTCGGGGTGAAGTCAGGTAATTTGAAAATTCTTGTAATAAAATAACGCTGAAGTTTATTTCCTTCTTCGAACAGCGTATAACCCCAGATTTGAGCGCCGTATGTTTGTATGGCTCTGCACGCAGCCTGAAACAGCTTCCATTTGCCTTTGTATGAGATGTATGATTTAGCTAAGAAATTGCTTCATGTACTATTAATACTAGCTTTTGCTGAATTATTTTTGGCTTGCACATGTTTAGCAAACGCCATTTTGGGTGTGAGAATGACACCAAGATATTTATATTCTGCTACCACTTTTATTTCCTCACCTTTTTACCACCATTTTCCTGCCTTGGCTAGTTGATCACCTTTTCTGAAGACCATCATCTCAGATTTCATTAAATTTACTTCCATGCTCCAGTCAGCGCAATATACAATATTTATATTGTAGCTTTTTAATCATAGATTGCATGTCATTAGGATTATTAGTTAAGAGAACAATATCATCAGCATATAGAAGAAGGCGTACATTTATTCCATCAATCAGTAGACCACCTTTCAAATGTGCTCAACTATTATTCTTTGTATATAATTTGGTTGTAGTGCAACTACATCCACTAGATGTGCCCACTTTCCATATTCGTTTCAGATATTATGGCATACGGCCCTCGCCTCATTGGAAATGGTGCTTATTGGGTGTTCCTTTAAAAACGGGTAAACTGGAAACAAAAAGGATTTTTTATTTCTGTTTTAAGTATCTTGTTTTTTGGTCTATTGTTAAAAAACAAAATTTTTTTTGACCATACAAGGTTCGTTCAAAAAGTTATCTGCCTTCAAAATAACTTTACATATGTCGCTGACGATACGGATTCCGAGCCTCGCAGGTGTCTGAATCATGTGAACTACGAAATTTAAAAATATAAATAAAATAATAAAAATAAACTTTGACAAAATGGCGGACGTTCCAAGATGAAAACCCGTTTTTGGACCCTTCTTTTTACTTTAAAAGTCCGAAAAAATACTACAATTTTTTTTCAAATGATCGTAGTTCACACGATTACGACATCAATTCTACGTCATTTTAATTGTATTTCATCAAAATCGGTTCTGGAGAAACGGCTATATCTGTCGCTAGCTCGAAAAAGGGGGCCAAACGAAAAACGATCACTAACAAACTAAATTGCGCGTTCCTTCCTGAATTCGAACAACTGGTTTTGTAAAGATTTCAACCCTTAAATTTGAACACTTATATCTGGAAACTATTTTTGCAGTTTTGCTTCGGCAATCCAAATCACTTTTTTGTGTATAAATAACAATTCATGCTTTTTTTTGCCTCAAAACTAATTTTGAAGTTTTGTCGCGTCCCTCCGTAAATATTCGGAATTTCTAAAACTCGTTTGAGGGGATATTTCTGGATATTTAATCTACATAAATAAGGCGTCGGCCTTATGTAGGCAAGCATTCCAGAAGTCCTAAAATTTGCTTAGGGAGGGCAGCTCCTCCGTACAACGAGTTTTTCAATCATTTTAGCAAAAACTTAGAGTATTTAATAACTTCAAACTAAATATTAATATTCATGCTTAAATGAATATACAAACATTTTTATAAATAAAAAAAAAAAAAACACAATGCTGGCACTACAGCTGCTCAAACGTGGCTCCTTTCATTTTCGCCGTGGAATGTACAGCCTCTTGTAATCAACTACCAGACAAAAAAAAATCAACCAGACAAAAATTGTTCATTAGAATAAGTTATTCCGATTTGAACTATCTATTTTTACAAAAAAAAAATTTAAAAAAAAACTAAAATTTGAAGTGAAACAGAAAAAGATTACATGTTTTAAAAACAAATTGATCAAAGCAATATTTTAGTGATTTTAAATATAAAATTTTAGGTACATGTAAAGGCGAGTATGTTAAAGAGTATCACTGTAAAATTTTAGTTAATATCTTCATTACTTTTTGAGTTCTATTCGACAACGGGCAAAAATACGTATTTCGAGAAAAACGCGATTAAAGTTTTCGTTCGATGCTTATCACTTCAGTCATTTTATAGGGACTTTTTATACTTAATATTAAGCTTAAAATATTAAAAAGACATTCTTTAGATTGTAAATGAATTTTTAAAGCAAAAAAAAATGAAGAATTTGAAAATGCTGGAGAAGTTGAAGGAACTGCCCCCTTAACAAAGTAAAGTTGGAGCTTATCTACGTCTTCAAATAGAATGTGCGGCACGGCATAAGGCTTGAAACCTTTGCATTTTGAGCAGAAATTTGTATCTTTATAAAAACGGGAGTTTGTCCAGGCTGGAGGTGTACTAATTTTTGCCAAAGTGTTAAGCTTTATAAGGTGAAAGCTCATTTCAGCAATACTCATTTGTAATTTCGAACTATACAACAAAAAAAATATGAAGCCTAACAATGCACGCGGAGTAAGCTTAGTTCTGTGTACCAGCCAAATCGGAACACAAATACGATTTTTCTAAACAGCGGCAACCCAGTGTCATCTTGAGGGTGTGATTTTTTTCATTCACCAATTTCAGATAACTATTGCTGGAGCTTCAAACGAGAAACAAAAAAAAAAATATTTTAAATTTCACACCCATAACTACTACAGTGAGGTTTTCCCGAAACTATTTCTCGCATCGTATGACATTTCGCACTTAATTTCTACCCAATTCACACCAACTAATCGCATTACCCACAAGTGAGTACGTGCTTGGCACAAAAACAAAAAAAAATCAAAAAACACTTCAGTCTTCTAGTGCTCTTGGACGCGACAAGTGCACTTGCATGAGAAGTAACTGCATGCAGTTATATCGGGTGTGTTTTTAGCAGCATGAGAACTAACGATATCGATAGCTATGGCTTAACATATATGTACATATGAATGACAAACTGTCAATTTCAATATCAATTTCTGTCCATTAAGGTTTGGCAAGTTATCAAGATGCGTTTAACGCCAGAAGAGCGCCTCTTTGTTGGGGAAATTTACTTTCAAAAAAATAAATCTGTTTGCGAAGTTTGTAGAGCATTCATTGTCCATTTTAGAGTAAACATAGTCAGCCTACTGAGCAAGCAATTTAATCATTTGCAGTTTTTAATCATTTTCGCACTAATTTTAATCCTTTCAATTCAAATCCATTAACAAGACAAAGAAATGTGTGTCATCATCAACATTGTTGGCTGGGCAACTCTGGTCTGGTCTTCACCTGCTGTAGCATGTGCCTCCAATTGTCTCGGTTTCGCCCCTGTGTCCTTCATGCCCGAAATCCCAATAAACCTGCGTCTTCTTTTACAGCGTCTATTCATCTAAGTGGCGAGCGGCCCCTTCTTCTCTGTATGTGGCATTTACCGATTATGCAAAATGGAAATTATAATTGAGCAATACAGTGAAATCTTTGTTTTTTTGTCTAGAAAGCGACTCTTTAGGTGTTGACACAGCGAAAAATAGCAGCGGTTGGCCATAAGGATTCTGTGGCTGATTTCTCCAGAACTTTTGTTGTCATGATTAATGATTACCTCAGTGTATTTAAATTCCTTCACTACTTCGAGACCATAGTCACCGATTTTTGGTATTTGACCCACATTATGTCTGACAGTGTCCGATGTAGTTGAAACTAGCACTTTAGTTTTGGCTTCGTTTATTTCTAAGCCCATAAATTTTGCTGTCTCTCAATACTTGCTAAGGCTTCTTTCGAGGATGCGCTTATGTCTATGTCGTCCGCGTAAGCCAGCAATTGAACCGATTTAAACAAAATAGTTCCCTTTGTGTTTACGGCAGAGTCCCTGATAACCTTTTCGAGAGCAATATTAAAGAGAAGACATGAGAGCCCATCCACTTTTCAAAGTCCATTCAAGTTGACAAACTCTCGCGACGGATTGTTCTAAACTCTCACTATGTTTCTTACATTCTGCATGGTCGAGCATGTTAAACGGATTAACTTATGGTTCCTAATTATACTGTCGTAAGCTGTTTTGAAGTATATGAAAAGATGATACGTCGTCATGTCGTATTCGGGGGACTTTTCCAAAATCTGTCTTAGTACGAAAATTTATTCAATCGTTGATCTTCCCTCTTGAAAACCAGCCTGGTAGCTACCAATGATGAGTTTAACATGCGGTTTAAGTCTAGCATTTGGAATATTTTAAAATATTTTGCAGATGCCGTTGAAAAGAGTTACGGCCCCGTAATTTTCACAGATCAACATGTCTCCTTTTTTATGTAGAAAACGAATTATTCCAATTTTCCGCATCTTTGGCATGCGTTCTTCACTCTAAGAAATATGTGTACCGAAGAAAATATTGCTGCTGTAGCGCACAGTGTTGGAGCAAAAGCCAGAATGTCGGTTCGTCGTCCTTCTTAAGTAGTTGGCCTTTGCTCTTCGACTACGTAAACAATTTTACGTAAGGATTTTGGCTTAATAAAAAGTAAAAATAAATAAAAATATATAATGGCTGCGTACACTTCTGATAGGTGTTTGGCCGAGCTCCTCCTCCTATTTGTGGTGTCCGTCTTGCTGTTGATCCTCAAATGGAGGGATCTAAAGTTTTAAGCCGACTCCGAATGGCAAATTTCCCTGACCGGAAATTTCATAATGGATGTTTCACCCAAATCTGTGCTTGTCATCCGCCCGATTAGTATTCGTTCTATGCATGAGACAAGCGCACTGTTTACTCCCTCTTCCATTAGCGATTTGGTAGTTGCTTCCGGATATATGTTATTGAAGGCACCCTCGATGTCCAAAACAACAGCAAGGGTGTATTCCTTAAAGTGAATTGATTTCTTAATTGTGTCGTCTAGCGAGTGAAGTGCTGTCTCTACTGATTTACCTTTACCGTATGCATCGTATGTATGAGGCGAGTGTAGAAGCAATCATATCTATTGTATGTTACAGATCAGCGAGGATAATTCCGTCTTGCCCCGGTGATTTGATTTGTTTGGACCAGCCGATGACAAGTCTTCCGTGCAGAGACAGCCTGGAAAGTATGTCTGCATTAGTAATTCTCTTACTGACTTGGCTTACATGCCTATAAAATACAGTTGGTGCAATAATTGAAGCCAAATGACCATCTTTTGCGTCGGATTGCGTCGATTTATTGAAAAAAGTAGTCAAAAATTGGATCGATCGAATGGGGCATGTAGCCGCGGCGGACATATTTCGGATATCTAATTAAAAAAATAAATGCCAAGAAATTATCTACCAGATAATAATAATAACAAAGAATGTCAAGAAGCAAGAATCTCGTCATTTCAAAGATTAAGTGCCCTTAGAGAAAGCTATAATGAAACAAATAAGTTGTTATATGATACTTAAAAGCAAATAAATATTTTAAAGAAGTATGTAAAATGAATAGAGAAGAATGGTATAACGGGCTTATAGAAAATATCAACAACATTAAAGATAGCGCCAGCTGGTGGAAGTTTGCTAAGAAGATAAGGGTGAAGCTTTGGAAATAAGTTTCGCCATATAAACGCATGAATTTAAGGTTTATTTTTAAAGTCTGCTGAGCCAGCGAATGACAAGAAAATTTTTTATGCGCATAACTTCCACGCTGACGATCTACTTGAGGCAGTTTTTTCACCAGACGAAGTTAGATCTGTGCTAAACAAAGTTAAGTTAAACAAAGCTCCAGGGATTGTTAGAATTCCTTACGAGTTCTTAAAAAATGCTACCGATACTTTCATTACGGCTATGGCAAGTGCTTACATAAATCTTTACGAAAAATGCAAACTAGACGAGGCTTTTAGAACCAGCGTAGTTTTTCCTTTTTTCAGAAAAGGGGATGCTGCCCTGGTAGGAAACTACAGAGGAATTTCATTCATGAACTGCATTGCTAAAGTTATGATGGGCATAATTAACAAAAGAATAGCCTCTCGGACTGAAAGGAACAGTATTTTAAACGAGTACCAAGCCGGCTTCAGAAAGAATTACCCCACAGTCGAAAATATATTCAATTTAGCTGCTATTGTCCATTTAAAATTCGCAGAAAAGTAGAAAGTTTATGCGTAGTTTGTCGACTTCGAAGCGGTGCTTGATAGAGTATCAAGAAACGCCTTGATATATAAGCTGCACCACATTGGTCTTGCAACAAATCTAATGAAGATCATAGAGAATATATACAGTGCTACAAAGAGAGTTGTATGGAATGGCTCAGAAATTTCAGATGCATTCAAAACAAACTCAGGCGCCATACAGGGATGCTTATTGTCGCCAATACTATTTGCCCATTACATAAACGACTTACATGAAAGCTTAGATGGAGGATTACACATAAAAGGGAAAAATATTAGACTTCTAATGTATGGATGATATCATTTTGTTAGCGGATCACCCAGGTAAACTAAAAAAGACGATTAATAACCTTGAAAGCTACTGCTACATACGTTCCATAGGTTGAAATAAACCGCTCAAAGTCTAAAATAATGGTGTTCAGAAAAGGTGGGAAACTTAGTAAAGATGTGAAGTGGTATTATACAATAGTAAGGAAGAAATACAGACTGTGTCTCGATATACTTACTTAGGAGTGGAAATACACCTCAGATTAATTTAAAAAAACATGTTGAAAACAGAACAGCTGCAGCAAAAAAGTGTCTTAATGCTTCGTGGACTTGTCTTTTAAAAAAGAAAGAAATTTCAATTGAAGCTAAATGGAAACATTTTCTTGCAGTTTGCCGTTCAAGTTGATATATTGCAAAAGTATCTTGTAAAGCGAATTCTGAAGCTATCATCACATATGCCTACATACATACTTTTTTTGGAAACCGGATTGCAAGAAAATCATTTGTTCACCTTAGAACTGTTCCTTAAGTATATACACAGATTTTTGTTTATGTACTCAGAAAATCGGCTGCGACATTATCTGTCCAAAATTGTTATAAAGATAGAAGTCTTCTGAATTAGAGACTTAAAGAATTTGTTTCGTAAAAACGATGTCATTTGGTGAATAGATAACATACCATAACCAGGCAAGGATGAATGTGTACATACAAAACGCCTTAAGTACTAGTACGATATATAAGGAATTAGATTGCATGTGGATAATGAGGGCTAGAAGTGACATGGTAATTTTAAATAACAACGGATTTGACACAGAAAATAAAACTTGCTCAATGAGTAATTCAGGCGAGCTTGAAAACATAACCCATTTCCTGGCGCGCTCCCCAATATTAAGAGAATATAGAAAAGTCTTTTTCGGAAATTTTACCTTAAATGATTCATAATTCACGACTGATTCAAATGATGGGGGAAAATGATCATTGGGATAAACTTTTGCGTTTCATTAAATATGACTCTATGTACAGAGATGACTTAATAAAAGAATTTAACTGGTTTTAAAAACCGTAAACCGAATAATTATTTTGCACGAAAAATAAATCGACAGACGGCTCATGCCATTGTCGTTAAATTACACAGGCCGACAAAATTTAACCAACATTCAGACCCAGAAACCAGACTATATATTTCCGAAGGTTTATGATGCGCTGAATCCAAATCTGGCCTCAGAATTGCTCTATTAGTTTGAGTTTTCGAGATATCCTAACCTAAAAGTGCAAAAACCCCCATTTTTTCCCATATTTGAGGTTATGTAGCCTTGCAGATGTTTTCTTTCACCAAAATTAAAGGATGGCATCTTTAAATACAATCCTTCTTTTTTCAAATGGCGTTTTGTTTGCTCAAATATCTTTTTTTTTCGCAGAGATATCGCATTTTGAAATTTTCATGTTTCGGAATTTTCCTACACCTGAAAATCGATTAAGATAACATAGACATGATATAGTCGCTTACTAATTTTCTTGGGTTTGAGGGCCTGAAATATATGGATTAATAGTATGTAAATTTGGAGTTTGTGTGTAAGTCTGCTTGCGGTTATGTGGGTTAGCCTGCTCGCGGTATGATAGGGGTGGTTTCTAGCGGTTAGGGCTGTGTGTGACTCGGTACCCAAAGGTTAGATAGTGTAGGGGTGTGGTGAGTCAGCACACTTGTGGTGTGACACAAAATTTTAAGAAAAATAAGACTCAATTCAAGAAAATTAGTAATCGACTATATCATGTCTATGTTATCTTAATCGATTTTCAGGTGTAGGAAAATTTCGAAACATGAAAATTTCAAAATGCGATATCTCTGCGAAAAAAAATGATATTTGAGCAAACAAAACGCCATTTGAAAAAAGAAGGATTGTATTTAAAGATGCCATCCTTTAATTTTGGTGAAAGAAAACATCTGCAAGGCTACATAACCTCAAATATGGGCAAAAATGGGGTTTTTTGCACTTTTAGGTTAGGATATCTCGAAAACTCAAACTAATAAATTAATTTTAGTTATCAATCCGAATTTTGTATGGACAGAGAAGCAGATATTAGTTTAAATTATTTCGGATACTTTTCCTTGTAGACTAGTGTTATTGTAAATATTTTTTTTTTCTGAATATTACAATAAATAAACTTGAAATTGTGTATATTTTACTTTTATTTGCAATAAATACTACCACTACTACTAATAATAATAAAAAAATTCATTGCATTAAAATTTCTGTTTTGTACTATCATTTTAAATTCTAATGCTCTTAAAAAACCACCCTTCATAAGCAAAGAGAAGTATCTTGAAAATGAGCAATTGTTTTTTTGTTTTTTCTTCTTTTTGTTGAACCAAAACGTCCTTAAAATTCAATTAAAATGTGTTCTATGGCAAATTAAATTAATTGGCTGTAATAATTAATTATTTAATTAAGTAGCGTAAATCCAAAAGACAGTCGGAAATCTACTCATTGGTATGCTAACCTTGATTGCCGTTTTCACTGCTAAAGCACACGTACTTCACTACTTGCTTATACTCCTGAAGGCCAGCAGTGCATTTTATGATTGCACTATTTCCGTTTCCGCTGCAATTTATAGTAAGTACTTATTCGAAATTCGCTTGTGCGTGTGCGTGTGCGTGTGTGCAATAGAAATGTTTTATAGATTCAAAACGCAAAATGGTTTTGTTAGCTGAAAAGTGGACATTATTATGACTGGCACGTGCCTCTGCTGCAATGCAAAAACGCGTGTGACCCCTTCGCCCCATCCCCATCTCGCTGCCGCTCACTACATCTCTCTCTCTTCACCACTGCCTTGCATTCCTTTTTTCCACTTTACGCTCTTAGCGTTTTTGTCCAAAAAGTAGCCAAACATAAAAACATACAAACACAATGAAAAAGTGCAACTCCGAAATGCACTGAAGTGCGCAAACAAGCAATTGCAGCAAGTCTCAGCTGCATCTTGCAAAAAAATAAAAAGTGCTGACTACACTAGCAAGCGAGTCAAGTGCTTACGTTTGTTATGATTTTTTACTTAAGTTTACCGTTTTTACCGTTCTTTTCTTTTCCTTTTTTTTTTGCTTTGTGCCCAAAAGTATTGTTTTTCGCTTGCCCATTGCTGTTGTGCTCCTCAAGCTGGTGTTCTTGTTGCTGCTGGCTGCAGAGCCATTCATTAGAAAAACATGTGTCTTGTGTTTACACACACTCTTGCACAGCCTGCTGGAAAATCCTGAACTAGAAGAAAGGATTTCTGATTCGTAACTAGTACGATCTCGCCCATTGTGAACCACTTCACTACTAATCTTGCGAGTAGCGACATCTATCTTTAGAGACTCCTGGGCAACTGGCACATTATGTCAAGTCATGTGCTGAATATGGTCTCCGATGCAATAAGCTTCTGCTTGAGTCAGACTGGACGATGATTTATGTTTTTTTATGTACAACAAAAGCTCAAGCCAAACTCGCGATTCATCTCTTTAAAAAAATTGAAATTGTGCTTAAAATTACCCAATAAAAAATGGATTTCGGAGATGTCGAGGATTTCGGATGGAAGTTGCTAGGGGTCAAATCTAGCGAATATGATGGATGCTTCAACAATTCCAACTTTAAATTATGGAATTTAGCCATTGTCTAATCTTTTAAGTCTAATCTTTTAAGTCTTTTACTCTTTGTTTTCATGAATTTTTCCTTTAACTGGTCTAAAAGGTAACAATAATATTCAGAATTTATTGTTTTAGCAGTTTGCAAGTAATCCACAAACAAAATTCCTTTCGCATCCCAAACAACTGATGCTAATACCTTCTTGGTATGCACCCACTCTTCAGCCTCTTGTTTTGATTTACGCTCATGGCGATAGACCAAAGTTTCATCTATATTGATTAGTCGAAGCACCAGATCCACTTTATCCTTTCCATACGCTCTAAATGTTTCTAAAAAAATCGCATTCTTATGTGTTTTTGTTCCATTTCTGTTGCTAGCGAATGCAACACGCACTGTGCATTCACCTTTCTGAAACCCAATACTTCAGTCAAAATTTTAGATACAATGCCTAATGAGATGCTTAGGCCTTTTACTAAATCTGATGCAATCACTCGACGACTTTCAATACGATTTCCTGTATTTTTTCTACGATTTCTAGTGTTGCTGCTGTTTTCAGACGCCTTGACGTGGATCATCTTCAAGGCTTGTACGACCACGCTTTAATTCAGCAACCCATTTTTCTACTGTACTAACTGATAGCGAGAAGTTCTTATACACTTTTAACATTCGTTCATAAATTACCTTTGCTTTTAAACTTTCCTTACGACGAGCTTACGAGGTGCTTCTTGGTGGCAGGAATACACTCGAAGCTTTGCCATTGCCTGACGAATGGCGACCGGTATTAAAAAAAACAATTTTGTACTGAATGATTTTTGTCTGTATTAAAGACTTTTCACCCCTTCGATTAGATTAGATTAGATTTATGGGGGGGCTGGACAAGTCCACCTCTATCGGTGGAACTCATGAAGTCGTAAATCCCTAGTTGAATCGATGCAGAATTGACACATAGAAAAGGTTCAGAGTCTAGTGGCATACTTGCAGAGCCTTCATTAGCCAATTTATCGGCTAACTCCTTCCCTGCAATACCACAATGTCCAGGCACCCAAATAAGACCAACTTTGTTGTGTTTTGCAACACTGTTCAGTTTTGTCTTACATTCACCGACTAACATTGAAGATCAGCGTGGGTTAGCTAGGGCTTTCAGTGCAGCTTGACTGTCACTACAAATTCCGATACTGCCACCCCGCCACTTTTTCTCAATTAGCCAGTATGCCACACTCAAGATGGCATAGACTTCCGTAAGGAATACCGTGGCCATCGGTCCTGTGGCATAGGCGTACTTAGTGTTTTCGTCCAAGTACCATCCAGATCCGCTTCCATCACTGGTTTTGGATCCGTCGGTGAAGGAAGTGTGCTGATATCCCGTTAATGGGTTCTCTGGACTTAGCCATTGATCTCTATCTGCGATCAAAACATCATACTTCCTACCGACGCCAACGACAGGCACCCGATTGTCCACCGGCATAGAGAACAGTGTGCACTGCTTCGACAACTGGTAGTATATCTGACAGTGGCCAGTGCTTACTTCATTTCCCCAGACTCCGTTTAACTTTAGCCTGTACGCCGCCTTCATTGCTTCCTTTCGAATTTGAAGATCTAGAGATTGCAGGTTCAGAATGACATTAAGGGCATCACCAGATGTTGCGCTCATGGCACCTGTGACACCCAAGCACACACTTCTCTGCAGCCTGTTTAGGTGTTTTACTCTGGAATTAACCATTGTGGCTTTCCACCATACTACAGAGGCGTATGTAATAATGGGTCTAATCAGGGTGATGTACAGCCAGTGTACTATCGCCGTTCTTAGAACCCATGTCTTGCCAGAGTTTCTCTTACACTGCCAGAAGACTTTTAGTGTTCGAGAGACCTTCTGGTCGACGTGCTTTTTCCAGGTAAGTTTACTATCTAGGATTACTAGATATTTAGCCTCAGTTGCAGTGTTACCCCTTTCAATGTGGGTAGTAACAGGCCTTCCATATTGCGTTTCCTAGTGAAAAGCACTAAGGTACTTTGTGTAGGATTCGCCGAAAGACCATGGCATTCGCACCAATACTCGATACTAGTGAACTTCCCTGCAGGGTATGTAGTTATAAGGGAAGCACAGAATTAGAGTCAAGCAATACGCAAATAATAGTAAAATACTACACACCTACCCACATACGTGCAAACGTATGCACGAATACAAATACGAGTAGTAACCGCATATGTGACTCATAACATTGACTGTGTGTGCATTTATTTGTGTGCCACACCGCCTGAGGCACGCTGCCTACGTGTCATATGCGCTGTACGTATATATATAATACATATAATTTCAATCTGTTTTGTCTTTGTTTTTGTTTTTGATAACATTTTTTCTAGTTTTTTCTTACTTCTACGTTCAATACAATGAAAATATATTACAATATATGAGAGTTTGTATGGCTGGCACAACGGGTCGTATGAGTATTGGTTTCGCATGCTTGCATGCACACACCCTCACACATGCATACGTGCAGACATACGAGTATGTCTGTAGCTCTATGCGAGCGTGTGCATATTATTGTATTTTAAATGCATTGCAAAAAGATTGCTTTATCGAACGTGTTATAACGTATCAGTGTCTGTTTTAGTTTTAAATTGTGCCACTGTTTTCATGTATTCACATATACAAGCGCACTCACGTTAATACCTTTATGGCAATTATATTTATATTAAACCGTAACTGCAGGCGGAAAGTATTAAATTTGAATTTGCAAAGTTATATGATGCCATTTGTAACTCCGTTTTGCACAATTTTATTTTCGTTTTTATTATTTAATCGCACTTGATTTCTTTCGGCGATTATTGTCAAACATGGGAAATACATTTCATTTACATACAAAATAGAATTTTTGACAAAATATGACCAATGGCAAAGAAAAAATGCATAAATGGTAGTTTATTTCAACAAAGTTCCTGAAATGCAATATCACTCTGATGAAAAAGTGCACGAAATATATTCAGAAAATTTAAAATACATAGAAGTTTTTTCCTCAAAAGTGTTATTATCACCTTCAAAGTACTTCCCATCCAGCACTCGAAATATTTCTAGAACTCTATTTTCGGAATAGCCATAAGAGCCGACTAAAAATTTTCGATTACTTTCTTTCGGATGTTAAAATGCGGATCCCGTAGTGGATTTTTGACTCAATCAAACAGAAAAATATCGCAGGGAGCCATATCAGATGAACTCGATGACTATTGGATGACATTAGTTTCGTTCTTGGTCAAACGTCTACGAATAATGATGACGCTGTGTGATGGTGCTTTGCCATGTTGTAAAATCCACGAGTTGTTTTTCCACAAATCTTTTATTTTTTGGCGAATTTATTTACGTAAACGTCGCATAACGTCCAAAAAATGGTCCTTATTAACTCTCCGACCTTTTGGCAAAAATTCGTGGTGAACAGTGCCGTTGTAATCCATGAAATCATCCGTGCACATCGCTTCCATTTTTATATGAAAACGACTGGCTTGTTTGGTCTTGGTTCATTCGGAGCTCTTCACTCAGTCGCCCGATGCTTGAATTATATGTCTCACTCATAAATCCACTTCTAGTCTCTAGTAATAATGTGTTCGATGTTGAATACAATATTAAGCCTTAGAAATCATGTTTTTGGCGATATCAACGCGGTCTAGCCTAAGAGAGGTTTGCTGGTATCAAGTCAGGCAAAATCCTTACTGGGAAGATACAACCAAAAGCGGTGTAAAGTTTCATAAACATCCCCAAGGATTAACTGATTAGCACATGATCGGGATATGGTCTACTGCTTCTTGCCATTTCTGTGACCAATCCCAGGAGACTCCAATTCACCTTCTCTTTGAATGTGGCGTTCAAACGCGCAGAAGATTGAGACATCTCGGCGAACTGCAATCCAGCCCAGCTCTATCCTGAGTTTAATAAGGGAACGCGCTCTGAATGAGGTACTGTGATGAGTAGAGGACACAAAAGACCATGAAGTCGAAGTGCAAACCTCAAAGAAATCTATCTGTCAAGACGGTGCCACTTTGCACGAAATTCAGGTCCTTTGGAACCAACTTTACAGCAACACGGCGTAAGCCCAGATCATTAATTACAAAGTCCTGAACGGATCCATAAGCAATGTTCGAGTTCTCTTCCAGCTCTCTGATAGTAAATTTGGTAATATTGATCAACTTTTCCTTCACTTTATTGATGGCAAGATTTGGCAAGTGGTCACCCCGTTTCCATCTTGCAATATGACTTTTTTGAAGGTTTCTCATAAGGGTTGGGAGTTTAGGAAGGTGATAAGAGGGTCCGGATGAATGTCGATTAATACCTGGTCCATAGTTGTGTTCAGCCCTAGAAGCGTCAGTGTAGTTGAAGAGATGCTTCCTTACCGAAAGCATAGTAGCCTCGTTCTGGAGACGTGCCCCCCCCCCATGGCTGTTCTTCTGACAGGTTTCAAGCTTACCCCACTGGGAATCATTAGTTCCATTCAGAACCGGCCAATCAATTGCTTTAAATGTCGCCAGCAACATTTCTTTGCCTTTTCTGTCAAGTGTCGACTAGGGGGTTTTGGACCAATTGTGGTTGTATGCGCCGAGAAGGAGAGCAAACTATCAAAGATAACTTCTATATTATATTTTGTGGTTAGGTGCGCATTTACACTTGGCTTTTAAATGCTATGCTCGGAGAGTTTTTGAGTAAGTCAAGAAACTATCTAAGAGATCGGGGGTGTTAATTGAATGAAAAATATCTATTTTTCTCTGTTCTGCCGGAAATTGGTGTTTGGACATGGATTTTGGCCAGAGCACTGGGGCTTTGTTGGCCATTCTTTTCCACCACAGGGATTAGTCCACGAGGTCTTGCTGGACTACTGGTGCTGGAGACATACCACTGCGTAGCGTTACTCTGGGGTAGAGGGAAAGGAAAGAGCAGAAGAGTGTACAAGGAAATGTCCTGAGTTGGACCCTCAGGGAGTAGTAGGGGACATAAGTATTCCTTACAACGAACTGTACACTGCGATTGACTTGAGCGTAGTGACGGAAACCAATAAAAGGTAGTCTCTGACTATTACCTGCAGAGTCTCCAAAGCGCTCTGGCCAAAACTGAACCTTAAAAGAACAAAATGTCTGCTTGGATTCAACAAATCAATTGCACTATCGGCATCCTAGCCCATAGAATTAGTGTACCTGGCATGACTTCTGCAGACGTTGAAGAAGAAATTGAGTCGGTGCACCACCTTTTCTGTGAATGTCCTGCACTTCAAAGAAGCCGTGCGAAATATCTTGGCGATCATTTTTTTCTAAAATTCGGGACACGAGGTTTATGAACGGCCCCTAACCCCTTTTTCACAGAAATGAAGAGAAGTAACGCCGTCCATGACACTCCTCACCAATCCATTACGCAGGCTGGATGGTGGCCACGCCGATCACTTGCGTCTTTAGAAGTTTCAGCGTAGATTTTATGGTTTTGCTTATTAAAAACTTCTTCAACAGTGAACATTTTCACAAATATGAAAAGAATATTTTCATGACTGATCGTGCGGTAAATAAACATTCTCGAAATATTAAAGTTTTTTAGCAGTTCGGAAATCTCACAAAGCCCTCTTACCACACCTTTGTAATGCATTCACTGCCATGCGATTTTCCTTGCCTCCCCACTCCATTGTTAACAAGCGGAATTTGCCACGAAACTGAGTAAAGTTTAAGAGTAGACAACGCAAACGGACCAAGAGCAAAAATGACAGAACTTTTTCCTATGAATTTTTCTCGCTGTATCCATTGTAAAATTTTTCACAGAATTTACGGCAAGACTACGTGTATTTCACTTGTACATAATCTTTATCTAAGTCTAAGCAGATCAATAACAATAGAAACTTTGCTATTCGTAAACTGAAGTCACTGTTTTTTTGTTATTATTACCAGGACGGGGCTTAGCAGTGTGACCTAGAAGTTCTATTATGCTCCCATCATGGATTCAGAATATTTCTCTTTTAGTTATTATTTTATTTATAAACTTTTTATATTTTTTATTTTTTTATATTTATCTTATTTTTAGGAGTTTCATTTCCTTCTCTGATAAAATACCGTAGACGTATGTTTGTTACGCTTATGCGCTGTTTTACTGCTTTATTTTATGCACTTAACTAATAAATTACAAGCAAAAGTACATAAATTATAACAAAACTAAATTTGAAATTTCTTTTACAGAGACCACTCATAGGGAAAATGGATGCACGATACGCCAGGCACGGTGGTTTCTGTATGATGAGCCAAAAATTTGCCGACGCACCCCATAACGTGAGTTTAATGATATTTAGAATTAAGCGAACTCGTAAAGTATTAATCGTAGATTCTCACACAAAATAACACACACAAACATACGTTACTTATAATACACACAGTCCGGTTCACTTGACTACAAGCAAAAATTTGTATAGAAGAAAATGGTTATTAATTTCGTAACATAAGAGGTTCTACTTGATTTGTGGGTTGACTTGAATAGAGACCCTCTATTTTCTTGCATTATTTGCGTATGAAAGCTTTGAAAAGGCATCGTTTTCTAGGCATTCATTGAGTTTAGTGGAGGACTTCTTAATTCTAATAAAATGGGAAAGCAGAAAAGTTTAACAGATCGCGAAAAAGGACAAATCGATATCTTGACCTCCGAGGGACTTTCAATGCGCCAAATTGCCAAAAAAATTGGTCCAAGTCCAAAAGTTGTGGATCTTTACATTAAATAAGGTGCCTCCTATGGTAAGAACTATTATACCCACAAAGGCAGAACTGCGATTGCTTTGACATCGAAGGATATCCCCAAAATAATTAGGATTGCATCAAATTCCGCCCTTCCAACGGCAAAAATGAAAGAAATGGCAGATGTTGCGCCAGGAAATCCAACGTACGATGGGTTCTTCCAACAGCGACACATCTGAAACATAAAAAATAACAAACAGAAAAACATTTTTGAATCAATTTTGCAAAAAACGCCGGCTTGATTTTGCAAGAGACCACATGGCTTGGCTTACGTATAAGGATCCCGGTGAATGGAAAAAAAGTATTTAGTGCCAAAAAGGGATTCAATATGGATGAGCCGGATGGATACAATTACTATTTCTATGACCTTAAAAAGGAGAAGAGGTGCTTGAGTCAACATCACAGCCGTGAAGGTGGTTTTATGGTATGGGATGCAATATCGTACTATGGCGCGTTCGATTGGAAATTGTAGACTAAAAAGTGACTAGACTAGGGAAACAGGTCTCTGTTGGGATCATCTTTTTCCAAGATTCGTGAATCACTTGGGTCTATTAATTGGATCTTTCACCAGGATAATGCACCTGTACACACTTCAAGTGTGCTCAAAGCATGGATTGCGTTCCAAAACGTTTAATCGTTAGTATGGCCAACGCATTCCGAAGATTAGAAATTATTGAAAATCTATTAGGATGACTTGCTGGTAAAGCTGAGAATGGATAACAAATTGAAGGCAAAAATGCTTCAATTCGAATCATTAAAATGGGCTGGTCTGAAATTTCATTACACACTATCTGAAAAATTTGTATAAATTAATTCATCAATGAATTTACGAACTAATTTATAAACAAGGTGGCAGCACAAACTATTAAGCTTGAAATAATAAAAGGAAAAAATGTAATTTCCTATATTTGATATATATAAAAATTTTTTTCTTATTTGGTTAGTGCCGCCATTCAAGTGAATCAATACATCAAACCCAATATTGCAGTTGCTGAAGTTTTACTGCTGCGAAATACCTTTAGATGCAATAATATTTTGATGCTCGTTTATATTCGAGCAAAGTACAGTGTTCACTTGAATTAGTAAGGGTTGGTTAATGGTAGTAAAGGGTGAAGGTATGCGCCTTTAGCGCTGCGACCATATTGATCTATTATCCACCCTATGCTGTCTGTTGACTGTTAAGTATGCTTATGAATTGTACCAGCTCCTTCTGAGGGAGTGATTGGAGGTCTTCATCTATAAGCATGAACTTGTTTAAAAACTTTTTCCTTCTATGCGTCAACCCCGGACATTCGATGGTGAGATGTTCTATAGACTCCTCATCTTCGCAGCAGAATCTGCAGGTGCTGGTGTTAGTTATGCCTAATTTATGTAAGTGTTTGTTGCAGGTGAAGTGACCCGTGAGGGCGCCTGTGAGAGTGCGAATGCTCTTTTTGTTTAACGTGAGGGCCATGTTGGCTCTTTTAGCATCGAAACTTAGGAACTTTTTGGAGTCTAAGACCCTCTACGTTCTTCCAATGCTGATTTATTAGAGTTTTGGCCCAGTATTTTACTTTTTGTTTTAGGCTGTTTTTGTTAAATCCAAACATTGGACTAGGTCCGATGAAATTTACATCTGCCCCTTTTTCGGCTTGAAAGTCTGCCTTTTCTTTGCCGTCATATCCCTCATGTCCTGGTACCCAAATTAATGAGACATTGTTTTTGGATGTCAGGTTATTGAGTGCCTTGTGGCATTCTAAGAGAGTTTTTGAGTTGTAGGTATAGCTCTCTAAAGCTTTTAGAACTGATTGGCTGGCCAAGAGTATTCTAATATTTACTCTCTTGTGGTTTCTACGTTGCATGATGTTTGCTGCTTCCATAGCTCATTGCGTATAATTCCGCTTGGAAGATGGTGGTGTCCCTGGTGAGAGTGAATGATTTGTGGATTCTGGGCCCCACTACTCCTGCTCCTACACCATAAGGTGTATTTGATCCATCAGTGTACCATTTTTGTGAATCATCATTCATCCATTTTGAGCTTGTTTTCAACTCGTTTCTCTCAAGAAAGGTAGCTGTGTATCCTTTTGTGAAACAGAGGGTTGGGTCAATGTGGTCTGAGACTTGAGCCATGCTTATGGTGTTTTTGACTTTGTTTAAAATGAAATTTTTCTTTCATGTGTAGCATGAGTGCTTGCGTAGCTGCTTCCTCTTGGATTGCTATATGAAGTGGTGGGAGATTAAGGAGTGCTTCCATGTCAGCTGTTGGGGTAGTTCTCTCAAGCCTTTGTACTTTTTCCATTTTGGTTACCGCTGTTTTTTGAATAGATTTGCTCCACCATACTAGTGCCGCATACAGTATGATTGGTCTAACCATTTGAGGGTATATCCAGAGGGCCATACTAGAGCTAAAGCCCAGGCACTGAGGCACTTGAATTAGTAAATCCTTGTCTTACTGGAGATCAAATATGGTAGCTTTAATAACCATTTGCTGCCATCAAAATTATAAATTAGTGCCAATAAGCAAATAAACCGGACGGCAGATGTACATATATAAGTGCGTGTGCATACCCTTCTTTTTTTGGTAAGGTGTTTGAAATCAAAATGTCAGAAACAATAAAGGTGTCGACACGCCAATGGTATATAGGCTATGCTCCCAGTAACATATTAAAACATTCCTCCTTCTCGGCGGATTTGTACCCTGGAACCACATTAGCATTTCTTTGAGCCGCGTTTATGTCTATTGGCACAACAGGTTCTGCTCCAGTGTAGCTTTGGAGACTTTATGCCATCGATAGTATCCACTCCTTCCACTGTCTTCGAAAGCGGATGTGGGCAGAATGAAATATCAGAGAATGTGCAATAGTCCGAAACTCACACTGCACTAGTAGGAGCCGCAGACCCAACTAGTCAGCCAAATGTCTTTTTCCCACACAAGCAACTGGCCAGTCTAATGCTAGTTCAATTTAGACAAAAAAACTAGTCCAAACTCACTAGTTTGAGATTACAAAGTGAAACAAAAAACTAAAATAAATTCAGGAACCCAAAAATGAAAACCTTTTTATTACCTATAATTGGATCCATCACTTTACTCCGGAATGAAAACGATCATCATCTGAGTGAACAGCAACTGGTGAACCTCATCCAAAGCGATCGGAACACGAGAATTGGCTGGAGGTTATGGACTCGCTATTTAAGGATGTGCGTGGAGTAATATTCATGAACTATCTGGAAAAGAGAAATACCATCAGCAGTGAATATTACAGCGTTTAAGGGCCAAAATTACAAATAAACGTCCGCATATGAGAAAGAAAAAAATTTTGTTTCATCATGACAACGCACCATGTCACAAGTCAATCAAAACAATGACAAAACTGCATGAATTGGACTTTGAATTGCTCTCACATCCTCCGTATTTGCCAGATTTGGCTCTCAGCGACTACTGGCTGCTCGCAGACATAAATGAAGAGGTTATTGCTAAAACTGAGGCCTATTATATAATAGAATGTGTAATCGTGTTAATAGTTAACAAACATACCCAACAAAAAGCAAAATAGTGTTGAATTCATACGAAGTAGGCTTGCGTAAATCGTTTTGTAAGTGGCACAAGTATAGTCCTTTTCGAACCAGTTCGATTTCAGCCACGGAATTCAAATTGTAAATTAGTATTTTTTCTGACTAGTTTGGCGTTTCACTGCAGGGATGCATGCACATTCATACAAAAAAGGATGGACTACACGCATTGCATACCTTGCATACGCGCCAGAGTAAATAGTGACATGGCTAGTAGCCGAGAGTGACATGACAAAAGGTTAATGCGATTGTGACAGTTGCATAAATGAAATAATAAAGAAGATGAATAAATGAGGAAAAATTAAAAGAAATCCTTACCGAATGCTGTTGGCAAAAACCACGCGATACAGAAATGAAATGCGCGCAACAACGCTTGCGAAAAGTCAAAAGAGCAGCACTGATGAGCACGAACTTTATATTTATAAAGAGCCATTCTGGTTCTGATAACAGTCAGGCTGCTAGAGGAAGGCGAAAAGAACGAAGCTTTGTAGCGACAAAAAGCTAAGGTGTCACAAATTGAGTTGAAGAACAATAACGTCACACACAAACAGATGCATAAATAAATAATTTTAAAAGCAGAAAACTGCCAACAGTCACCATGTATACACATAAATACATACATACAGTCAATCACAACTTATTTAATACAGAGACGATTTTTTTGCAAAGTGCTCTATATTTCATAATATTTGGGAAAACAGGATATGCAGATATTTTATTCATTTTATTTTATTTTATTTTATTTTATTTTATTTTAATTTATTTTATTTTCTTTTATTTTATTTTATTTTATTTTATTTTATTTTATTTTATTTTATTTTATTTTATTTTGTTTTATTTTATTTTATTTTATTTTATTTTATTTTATTTTATTTTATTTTATTTTATTTTATTTTATTTTATTTTATTTTATTTTATTTCATTTTATTTTATTTTATTTTATTTTATTTTATTTTATTTTATTTTATTTTATTTTATTTTATTTTATTTTATTTTATTTTATTTTATTTTATTTTATTTTATTTTATTTTATTTTATTTTATTTGAGCTTAATCCATCTCGGCTATTGCCGGAGATTACACATCCCGGATAAAATTTTCAAGGGATTGTGCTCTGGTGGAGCGTAGTCCAAGTTCTACGTCCATGCGATTACTATTGCTTAAATATTTAAAAATCTACGAACTATTGCACATGTGTCCAGTATGGTCGACTTCTGCATGTCTTCTAAGAGGTGTTGGCAGTCATACTTCTTCAAGTTTTTTATTAAATGCTTAGGCACTAATCCAGTGGAAGATATAATTATTGGTACTATATTAACTTCTCTCGCTTTGTACATCCGTTTAAGTTCTATGGCCAGAGCTGCATACTTCGATACTTTGGTGGAGTATTTGCCCCTTTTAAGGGGCACCGCTATATCGATTACTTCGATCGTTTTATTTGTCTTGTCGAACAAGATAATGTCAGGTTTGTTGGCAGCTGCTGTTTGATCTGTGGATATAAATCTGTCCCAGTACAGTTTAAAATTTGCATTTTCGATTATTGCCTTTGGTTCATATTTAAAATACAAGACTTCTGCTTGTAAGAGACCGTGTTTGATCGCAAGTTGTTGGTGGAGGATCTTTGCTATATTGTTATGTCTCATGACATATTCACGGGGGGCAAGTACGCTACATCCAGCAATTATATGGTCGATTGTTTCACCGTAAATGCCGCACCTTCGGCATCTATCTTCTATTGCCTCGCCATGTATCGACCTTCGGAAATTCCTTGTTGGAATAACTCGGTCTTGGATAGCGATTGCGAAACCTTCTGTTTCAGAAAATAGTTTTCCTCTTTTCAACCATAAATTGGATGACTGTGCGTCTATCCATTCCATTTCGAGATCATGCGGATGGGCACCGTGTATTGTTTTTGCCTTCCATGCTGCGATCATTTCTGCTGGGGATTTAACCCCCTCAGGTACTGGGATATTCTGCTCCATCAGACTTAGCGGGGTAAAGCCATTATCTGCCATAGCGATAGCTTTAAATAGATGGGACTCGCTGCTTAGAAATTATGTACGTAACTTCAAAGTTTGCGAAAAGTGTAGGCGCGCTATATTAATGATTCCTCTCCCACCAACGTTTCGAGGAAGCGATATTCTTTCCACAGCGCTTTGAGGGTAATGGCTTTGGAACTTTGTGAAAGTGGTGCGTATCAGCGTTTCAATCCGAAGGATGTCTGTCTGAGACCATTTTATTACTCCAAACGAGTATGTCAAAAGGGGTATGGCCCAGGTATTGATTGCCTTGCATTTATTTCCACTGTTCAGACTAGTTTTTAATATAGCTTTCAGTCGTGCCTCAAAATTTTTAATGAGGTTTTGCTTTACTAGCGTGTGGTTGATTCCTTTAAGTTGCAGAAATCCTAAATATTTATAAGATTCGCTGCTATGCAAGTTGTCTATAACGATATTTTGGTCTACTGCGTAGTTTTCTTCGGATTCATCAAGCTGACCTCTAATCAAATGTATTATTTTGCACTTATCTGGTCCAAATTCCATTCCCACGTCATCGCTAAAAGCTTTAGTGGCATCTATCAGCTCATATAGCTTATGCTTACGCTTATGCGTACGCAAACAGTACAGTTTCAAGTCGTCAACAAACAGAAGATGGTTGAACGTGTGCTCTCTTACTTCAGTTTTGAGTATAAAGCCATTTTGTTTAAGTGTGAGAAGCCTGCTAAGTGGATTGAGACCAATGCAGAACCATAACGGGCTTAAGGCATCCCCTTGGAATATACCACGTTTGATTGAAATCTGTTTCGAAACAGTTCCATTTAGAACCAGTTTTGTATTCCACTTGCTCATTAAGCGGCCCAAGAGGGCAACAGTGGCAGCATCGATTTTGTATATTCTTAATATCTCTAATAGGTAATCATGCGGCATTGAATCAAAAGCTTTTTTGTAGTCAATAAACGCGACGCTTAAATTCCGCCTTCTTCTCAGAGCTACTCCTGTGATAACAGTGTCTATAATAAGCTGATCTTTACAGCCCATTGTGCGCTTCCTGCAACCTTTCTGTTCTTCACATAAAATGCTGTTACTTTCACAGTGTTCATATATTCGGTTAGCGATAATTTTCGTCAAGAGTTTGTATGTCGTGCTCAAGCAAGTAATTGGGCGGTATTTTGCTGGATCAGCAGATGGTGCGTCCTTTGGAAGAAGATAAGTTACTCCGGCAGTGAGAAATTCTGGGATAGCAGCTATATTTTTCAGTAGCTCGTTGTAGCATCTTGCGAGTGCTTCGTGCATTACTGAGAGCTTTTTAAGCCATATGTTGTGTAGCTGGTCTAGGTCAGGGGATTTCCAGTTAGCTGAAGTACATATATTATTCTTTATTTCTTCTGCTGTTATGTCGTAGAAGTGCATTGGTGCAACGTTATCCGCTTTTTCTTTTTCTTTGGCTAACCAATTCGCATCAGCATTGAAGAGTTTTGCTTGTGCCCATATTTTCTCCCAAAACTGCTCTAACTCTTGTTGTTGTGGATATAATGTCTGAGATTCTGCATTGCTGTTTTGTTGCAGATTTCTATAAAAGCTTTTTTGATTTTTGTGGAAAAGCTGGTTTTCCTTCCGCCTCTGATTACTTTTGAGGTATCTTCTTAATCGCTTTGAGTAAGCGGCGAGTTGCTGTACTTTCCTATCAATTATCTCTGATAATTGGTCAAGGCCCACAGTCTGAGGCTTAAGCGGCGCGATGATACTAGATACATGCCTTAACAACCTTTTAGATTTAGCCCCATTTTTAAATGAAGTAAGCCTCCCTATAGATTCTCTTAGACCGGCAATTCGTGTTTCGAGTCTTCTTTGCCACCTGGGGACTACTGGCGTTTTTTGCGTTGTTTTATTTTTAAATGTCTGTACCTTTGGGTGCTTCCCCAGTAATCGTACAGTAGTAAGAGCAGAAACATAAAAGAGAGTGTTAACATATTCCAAGTTGGTGCTATTGGCGACATATGCTGGCAGAATTTTCGAGTTAAGTGTTTTAACCACTTCGTTTAATTTTTCCGATTCGCCTAATCGGGGTATCCTTGGTCTTAGCAAAGGATCCATACCTTCATAATTCGCCAGATAATTAAGGAAAATATCTTTCACCTCCCGTTCTTCATTAGTTTCTGGACCATCGCTTTCAATACTTTCATAGATCAAGTTAAGTTCAGGTTGTGCGTTGGTAAATTCCGCTAAATCTTCAGGCTGTGGGTTGCGTGCCTCGGTTATCTCTGGTGTTATTTCTTCTTCGCTTCCTTCCACTCCTCGTAGCTCGTTGCGTATTGCACTTTTAATTTCCTCTTGCTTTTCTTTTCTTACATATTCGTGTTGGAAGATTGCTTTTTTTCTTGTAGCAAGGCTATTTTCGGTTAGCTTCCCATTCAGATGTCTATATCTTCTCAGAAACAGGTCTAGCATTCTCTCACGATAGGTCGTCATGTGCTCCGGTTCTTCACAATTTGTGGAAATGTAGTAGCAGCGCAGGACATATTCATTCATTTCCGTTGTCCATTGAATACGCTGTCTAACACGGCCTGCTCTTGTGGTCCCAAGATTAACTTGAGAAACACTTGTCGCAGTGTTGGGGTTTTCGTGTTGTTGTTGTTGTACCACTGGCGACTCCGCTATCTGATGCCGATGAGCAGAGCCCTCGCCGGCAGCCGTGGCTTCTGCTGACACATATCCTCGCTCGGCTGCAATCATTAGATTCCTCTATAATGCGGCTCTCCGTTTTTCGAAACGGGTAATTGCATTTTAAACCTTCTGCCAGGTGGTTTACAGATTTCCTTCTGGGTTAACTGTGTCCTTCAGACATGCATTCACACAGCCGGCATGTTAGGCATTTTAGCGGTATGTTTTCTTCTTCGCTGAAACTTCGGAGCCGTGGAGTCGTTACTTCCAGCACCCCTCGGTGAGGGATGTCCGTGCGGGGTTATTTTATTTTATTTTATTTTATTTTATTTTATTTTATTTTATTTTATTTTATTTTATTTTATTTTATTTTATTTTATTTTATTTTATTTTATTTTATTTTATTTTATTTTATTTTATTTTATTTTATTTTATTTTATTTTATTTTATTTTATTTTATTTTATTTTATTTTATTTTATTTTATTTTATTTTATTTTATTTTATTTTATTTTATTTTATTTTATTTTATTTTATTTTATTTGATTTGATTTGATTTGATTTGATTTGATTTGATTTGATTTGATTTGATTTGATTTGATTTGATTTGATTTGATTTGATTTGATTTGATTTGATTTGATTTGATTTGATTTGATTTGATTTGATTTGATTTGATTTGATTTGATTTGATTTGATTTGATTTGATTTGATTTGATTTGATTTGATTTGATTTGATTTGATTTGATTTGATTTGATTTGATTTGATTTGATTTGATTTGATTTGATTTGATTTGATTTGATTTGATTTGATTTGATTTGATTTGATTTGATTTGATTTGATTTGATTTGATTTGATTTGATTTGATTTGATTTGATTTGATTTGATTTGATTTGATTTGATTTGATTTGATTTGATTTGATTTGATTTGATTTGATTTGATTTGATTTGATTTGATTTGATTTGATTTGATTTGATTTGATTTGATTTGATTTGATTTGATTTGATTTGATTTGATTTGATTTGATTTGATTTGATTTGATTTGATTTGATTTGATTTGATTTGATTTGATTTGATTTGATTTGATTTGATTTGATTTGATTTGATTTGATTTGATTTGATTTGATTTGATTTGATTTGATTTGATTTGATTTGATTTGATTTGATTTGATTTGATTTGATTTGATTTGATTTTGTTTTATTTTATTTTATTTTATTTTATTTTATTTTATTTTATTTTATTTTATTCTATTTCTCAACACAAAATACAAAAAGTGTCCACTCATTTCGTTATAATGCAAAAAAGCACGCAAAAACATACACATAATTCATGCCACAACTGAAATGATACAGTTACCGCTATTCCTGGCGCAGGTTTCAACAAACGAAATGGTATTTTTAGTATGCGAGTGTTTGTAAAGTGAGTTTGGCATAAAGCAAAATTAAATTTTATGTACGCTCGTATTTTTCTTTTCTTAACAATGGAACCGCGTACTTTGATAGAAAAGCGAAACTTAGTTTTGAAGCATTTTAGAAAAGGAATGTCTCATTGAAAAATAGCTGAAATTATATATTTACGTTCGTCAAATGTTAAGCAAATTATTCAACGCCTTATGCTTGACAATCGTATGGTAGATAAGAGACGACAGACTCCAAATAAAACTTTCGCAGAGAAAGATTCTCAGTGGTTAGTGCGCCAAGTGAAGAAAAATCTAGCAACAAGTGCTCCAAAGTTAACTTGAATGGCCCACAAGGATTTAGGTAAGACTTACGATCCAGAAACTGTTCGAAGAGTACCGCGGCAAGCAAATTTAAATGGTAGAATTGCCCGTAGTAAACATTTCGCAGGTGCACAGAATGGAAGTATGAGATTGCAGTTTGCGCGTGACCAACTAAATAAGATCCCAGCATTTTGGAGGACAGTTCTTTTTGCAGACGAGGTAAAAATAAACTCATTTGGACCCGATGGCTGACATTTTATATGACGCGAGGCCAATACGGAGCTGAAATCCTAAAACTTGCGAGCTAGTATAAAATACGGCGATGGCAATTTTATGGTTTTGATTATTCATGTCTTCAAATGGAGTGGGAAATTTGCCCTTTATCAAATAAATCATGAACAAATATGTTTATTTAAAACTTTTGCAAGAAAATTTGGTGCAAAGCGCTAGAAAATTATAAATTGAAGACGGCTTTCTCTTTTATCAAGATAACGACCCTAGGCAAAAATCACAAATAATGCAAATGTATTAGGTTGGGGAATAAGTTCATTACGTTTTCATATATTTTTTATTTTCCAACGACTTGTTTGCTCTTTGGCAAAGGGTAAGTATTCATGCGATAGAACTCTTTCTGCTCTACAAAACTATTTCAATTGTATTTTTGGAGTTACTTAGTTTTTTATTAGTTTTGAAGCTAAGAAATGGAATACACAGGAGGCAAAAATCAACATTTTCGACATCTATCTACTCTTCTATGCTTTTCATCGAGGTCAAAAAGCTGCCGAAGCAGCCCTGGACATTTGCGACGTGTATGGAGAAGCTATCAAAGGCGAGTTTTCAGCAAGGAAATGGTTTGTAAAATTCAAAAATGGTGGCTTTGACGTCGATGATGTCGATGACACGTCCCGCAGCGAAAGACCTTCTGAATTCGATGAAGAACGCCTCAAATCATTTTTGCAAGGAGAACGATCACCTAGCCAGTTCTGAATTGGCGGAAAATATGTACTGCAATCATAAAACGGTTCTCAAGCATCTTCATTCAATGGAGTTTACCGAAAAATTGGGAGCCTCGGTGCCGCACGAACTCAACGAAAAAACAAAGAAAATCGCCTTCAAAGCGCTTCTCAGCATCTCGCCTGCCATCAACCAACAGGCGATCATAAATAGCGCTTTCGCACCGAATTGTCACGGGAATTGAGAAATGGTGCTCACACATCCAAGTGAAGCAAAGAAAGGAGTGGATGGCTCCAGGAGATACGGCAAAGCCGAGAGTCGAGCCGGATTTTCATCCATGATCAAGATCATCTGTTTGGTGGGACTAGGAGTGCATGGTGTACTGGGAAATGCTCGAAAAGAATACCACGGTCAACAACGAGCTCTATTTTGCCCAGCCACACTGCGTAAATGAGGCTATTCCACTGAAAATAGCTGATCAACATGGTCAAACCATACTCCTTCACGACAACGCCAGGCCCCATGTGGCACAAGTCGTCAAAGTCGCACTACAAGAGCTCGATTGAGAGCCCGGATTCTCCAGACCTTACACCGCCCGATTATCATCTTTTCCCGTCCCTGTCAAACCATATGAAGAGTAACACAGAGATCCTTAAAAACTGGCTCAGCAACTTCTTTGATACCAGACCAGGCGGTTTTTGGCGGAACGACATCAACAAATTGGCCAAGAGGCGGGAAGTGGTCGTAAACAGCAACGGCGAATATGTAATTGATTAACTTAGAGATATACTTATTGTTTTTTTTTTTGTTTAAATAAAAGTCTTCGTTAAAAATGCTACGAACTTATTCTCCAACCTAATAGTTAATATTCAAATGTCCCCACATTGCGGAAACTTCTGCACAATCACCGGACTTGAACGTCATCGAAAATTTGTGGTTGGTTTTGAAGGCAAATATAAGAAAATTTGACATCCATAACAAATCTCATCTGAAAAAGGCGATACTTGACGAGTGGAACAAAGATAGTACAAAATACTCAAAAAAATTGGTTGTCTCCATGCCACGTAGACTGCAAGCTGTTATTGATAATAAAGGATACCCGAAAAAGTACTAAATACCTTAAAATTTTAAAAATTGAAAGTAAATAGATGTTCTTTTCTAAGTTGCATCATTTAAGCTGTGGCGTGAATTTTCTATATGTTTCTGCTTGTGTTTTTGCATTACAATGAAACGAGTGGACACTGTTTTGTATTTTATGTTGAGAAATGAAAAAAATAAAATAAAATATCTGCATACTCTGTTTTCCCATTTTCGCAAAATATTGAGAAATATAAAGCACTGTATGAAATAAGGTGTGAGTGACTGTATATATACACCCTACAGCAAATATCCTACGATTAAGCCATCATTCACGCCTTTTGTATTAACGAAAAACACTGGTTGTATTTTCTGCTTCTGCTATATATATATATATATATATATATATATATGTATCGGGTGTTTTTATAAGAGCTTGAGAACTAAAAACGATTAAATTATATACATATGTATAACTGTTGCATACACCTTTTTTGCCGAGTTACACCTTCCTAGTTGTGGCGTGCGTCGTGATGTTGTTCCACAATTGGAGGTGCCAGTTTTATGCCGCTTCCGAATGCCAGTTTTTTTTTGACAAAGTTTTTTGAATGCTTCGAAAGATTTTTTTATTTTTGTTTTGCGTATTTTTTTGACAAAGTTTTTTGAATGCTTCGAAAGATTTTTTTATTTTTGTTTTGCGTATTTTATTTCGTTATTTATTGTAAAAAAAATTGTTTTCGTCATACGAGGTTCGTTCAAAAAGTTGTCAGCTTTAAAAAAAATGGTGTTCACATGGACAATGGACAGATGTAGTCTTTTCTGCAAAACCGATCTTGATGAAATAAAATTGAATTAAATTTGAATGACGTAAAATTAATGTCGCTATCGTGCGAAGTAGGATCATTTGGGAAAAACATTTTTAGTATTTTTTTCGGGCCTTTAAATTCAAAAAAGGATCAAAAAACGGGTTTTCATCTTTGAACGTCCGCCGTTTTGTTAAATTTTATTTTTGTTTCCAGTATTTTATTTCGAGATTTATTGTTAAAAAATAAAAATTGTGTTTTGGCCATATGAGGTTCGTTCAAAAAGTTGTCAGCCTTGAAAAAATTTCTTCACATGGACAATAGGCACAAATATAGCCGGTTCTACTGAACCAAATTTGATAAAATAAAATCTAAATGGCATAGAATTGATGTCGTTATCGTGTGAAATACGATCATTCCAATTTTTAGGATTTTTTTCGGAACTTTAAAGTAAAAAAATCAAAACAAAAGGTCAAAAAACGGGTTTTCATCTTGGAACGTCCGCCATTTTGTCAAAATTTTGTTTTTTAAGATCGCAGTTCCACGATTTTGACATTCACGCTGAATAAAATACTTTTTGTATTTTTGATTTCAGACAGCTGTGAGTTTCGGAATCCGAGTCGACAGCGACATACCTGTTTTGGAAGACCATTTTTTGAAGGCTGAAAACTTTTTGAATGAACCTCGTATGGCCAGAAAAAAGTTTTTATTTTTTAACAATGAATCAAAAAATAAAAAATATTTTTCCGTTTCCGTTTTACACGCTTTTAATGCTTTGTGTGCACTGTTCTTGACTGCTGCTTTGTCGACCGCTTTTGAACTTTTGAAGGCTCTTTACCAGCTGAAAAGAGTTTTACATAGTCTAGAGCTGAGGCTGTTGTTAGCTCTCTGATGCAATCCAATAAAATAAAACATGCATATTAATTTTTGCAAAGCAGCAGCATCTTTGAACGATAAAATGCTACGGCACTTTTTAATCACTTTAATAATCTATTTATTTATTAATATTCAATTTTAGTAATTCTGCAACATTTCCTCATTCGGTTTCTTTCAGTACACATTTCCATCGATCATGTTGAAGCCTGGTGAAAAGTACGAGCATGTTGTTATTTATAAATTTGGTGTAAGCACAAATAAACCACCTGCACCCCTGCCGTTAGAAATGGACACAGGCCCCTCAACTTCTGCCGCAGCCCGTGCTCACACCTTATTCACCCAACCAACAGGTGCAATACCCAAGATACGAAAAATTACTATTGTTCCGGGACCCCCAACCGAGGAAGCCCCCAGACATCCAAAACGCATAAAAATGGTGTCGAAAATTGTCCAAACCGATTTATCCGGAGATATTCCAGAGGACGTGAAATTAAAAAAGTTAAAATCCGAACAATTGCAAGCCGATCCTCGTCCCCGGCATTTTGTCATCGATAGCGAAGAATCGGAATCTTCTAACGAAAGTTGCCCAAGAAATTCACCCAAAGGTGTCACAGCCGTAATAATAAGAAAAAAAGCTCCACTTGAGGTACCGGAGGATACCATAATGGAAGTAACCGAAGAAGAATATGATGAGGAAGATTCCATAACTGATTCCTCCATAAGTTTAACACAAACTAAAAAAAGGATCACGCATCCAACATTTCCGTCCCCAGTGGCAATGGAAGATTCTGACGAAGATCCCGTAGCTGAGATGGGCGAAATCGCCATACCCCGTAGAGCCAAGTTAGCTAAAGCCGAGTCACCTAAAGCCGAGTCACCTAAAGCCGAATCACCTAAAGCCGAGTCACCTAAAGCCGAGTCACCTAAAGACGAGTCACCTAAAGACGAGTCACTTAAAGATGTCTCAATGGAGGTATCCGAAGATGAACCAACAGAATTTTCCGAAAGAGACCCATCAGAGTCATCCGAAAGTGCTCCCTTTGAGGTATACCAAATGACTCCAGCCATGATGGTCAAAAAGGACTCACTAGATTTAGCCCGAAGGCGCCAGGCATTGCGTAGAGACTCAACCGATTCTGCCAAAGAAAGAAGGGCAAAGAAACGAGAACACTAATTTAATAAATAACAACAGAAATCCAAATCAAATGAAGCTAGCACTGATATAACTACTGCCTTCCAACTCTCGCATGTTAAAGCATATCCATGAAGAGGTCATTCGGGAGAATATAAATATTTTCAAGGAACTTTTAATGGCTTTAGACAAATTAGGCCGCATACAATAAAAAAAGATATATAAAATAATTTAAATAAAAGAACAAATTAAATATTAATATTAAATATTGTTTCATTGTGTAGAAAGGGATGGAGCTGCATTTCTTCATGTGCTATTTCGAAAACCCTTTGGCCCCAATACGATATACGAAGTACTCAGAAAGTTCTTTGTACTCCTCGCCATTCAATTTCCAAACTCGTAGCTGTATTTACCGGTCACTGAACGATCGGCACGCACGCGGAAAAGCTAGGGTTACCATTTAACTCCCATTGCAGAAGCCGTGGGGACCTTTCAGAGAAGGAGACTGTAGAGCGTTTTCTCTGTAAATGTTCAGGTTTGCCAGCTAGAAGACTAAGGTCACTGGGAGCTCCTTTTTTCGACAGCCTGGGGCAGTGCGCCAACCTAAATCCAATTAATCTTCTCCACTATATTAACAACTTTGGTAGGTTGTAGATATCTGCATGGAGGTCTCATAATGTTATCAAAGCGGTTCTTTAGTGCTACTTGAGGAGTGGCAGGTGCACTTCACCATTTCACCTACCTACCTAGAAGTGGACAGAGGCATGTATATATCAAAGTAAAGAAAACAGTAAACACTATATGGGCCAAGTAGAACTAAATTCAATTTCAGTGAATAATGGCGCACAAATTCACCAAGTGCGCAGTACTGGACTGCAAAGGTCTGCTGAAACCCTTTTGTTTAAATTTAACAATCAAAGCAAAAAATGTATGAGTCTCCTATGGCACGGAATTTGTCAGTCCCCCACAAGAAAGCAGCATAAAAAATCAGCAACATTTCAATAAATTTCACTTTGTGATCTAATAATTTGCGATCTTACAATTATTTGCTTTGCAACGGAACGAAATTCTACTTCTTACAATTAGGACACCAGCTGCTACAAAAATATTTCTCTCCATATTTCCTCAACAAATTCAGAAGTTCACCGGCGTCGAACAGTCCAACAAATTTTCGGCAGCTAACAAATATTCTCCAAATTCTGCTCCTTTCAGCAGTCTTAACAGGCGCACAGAAAAGATCAGCCTCGCCCTGTTTTGCTAACAGCCAAGAAGCAGTAAAACTGTTTGTCAAAAATTTTATTTCATTTCACTTAGCGCGATAATTTCGATACATATGAGTTTCTGACCAGTTGAACGGAGCAATATTACCTAAACTCAATACTCACTACTTACTGGACAGTAAGCAGCTGCAAAATACTAGGTTATTCAATAAGGTTTGCGGTTCAATAAGAAAAACACAATTTTATGCTTTGAAATACACTATATCATTGAGTATAGTCTCCCTGAATATCATTGAACTTTTGCCAATTAGATTTCAGCTTATGACTTCCATCCCTGAAGTCAGAAGCTCGAAGTGCAGCAAAATACGCTTCCACAGCTGTTATGATCACATAATTTTCTTTTACAAACTGAGTCTCCTATCAAGAATTTTTTCCTTCAGTTGGGGTTAGAGGTTACAATAATATTAAGAATTTATTTTTTGACCACTTTGCAAGTAATCTACAAACAAAATTCATTTCACATCCGAAAAAACCGATGCTAACACTTTCTTGGCCGATTTTTGGACCCGAACTCGTTTCGGAGAAGAGGAACCAGATTCACACTACTTTTTATCGTCTTGTCTTGACCCAAGTCTCCTTCATGGTGATAAATCGACGCACAAGCAACGCATCCACTCTATCCTTTAGGAAACCGAAAGTGCTCTAAATGTTGCCTTATCACCGCAAAACTGATTGAAGAACCTTGTAGTAAATTTGATTTCTCTTTTCTTTTTTTTTTGATATTTTTGGTATTTCATTTGCCATACATGGGTAATCAATGGCCAGTTCAATTGTTGAGAAGAAATAGGTTTGATCTGGCCAACTTAGCACAATTCTATCTGCCGGTCGAAAATGTTTATTATTTATTTTACAACTTGCTGTAAGTAATATTTTTGGGTACCACATTTTCTATCTAACAACTTCTATCTGCTTTCTAGTAGAACTGAATTGCAATGCGCGATTTAAATTAGATTTTTCAGTTGTGCATAAAGGTATAGGTTAGGATAGGTAAGATTATGGTGGTAGTCGGTCTGCACGACCAACTCACTTAGACCTTACAGGTCCGTTTTGACACCACTGTGCTACACGGGAACCCCATTTGCCTTCCTTCATGGAACAATTTTGTGGCTCTTATGAAACGTAGAATTGATCCCAACCCCTCGCCAGACAGTTCTGTAAGAGAATTGAAAAAGTGTTTACCTAGGCAACTTGCTCTGATTTTAGCTAAGGCTGGACAATTGTGAAGGAAGTGCTCAACTGTTTCTTCCTCTTCCTCATCTCTGCAACTTCTGCAATATCCATAGGAGAAAACTCCTAGTCTTGAGGAATGCCTGCGAAATAGCCATTGACTGGTTAAACAAGCCACGACCTTCGGCATTCCTGTGCAACATTTAGTCTTAGTAAGGCCGCATTCATTGATTTGATGGCCGCTTGGCTATCCGAGAATATATTTATAGTCGATTTTGTTACGGCAAGCGTATTTAGATATGTAGCCGCTTCTTTTATAGCTAGAACTTTTGCCTGATAGACGCTGTAGTAGTCTGGTAGTCGAACGGATAGTTCCAGTCCTAATTCCTTCGAAAATGCTCCATAGCCAAACTTATCGTCTATCTTGGAACCATCTGTATAAAAATTTAATTCCCCCTTCTCCATGGCCTTGGTGTCTGCCCCTCCGTTCTTGACGGCATACTCGTCTTGAAGATCCTTTCAAAGGTGAGTCTAGGGATAGAGTAGTCTATTTCTTGTTTGTGACTATTCAGAGAGTGCAAAATAGAGGCGTGGCCAAACAACCGGTCTTTCAATAGCGCCATACTTTTGAGTCTAAGCGCCGAGGCGGCGGCCACGTGTTTCCCTGCCAGATTTAGGGCAGGTAAATTGATTAGCACTTCCAGCGCTTTGTTTGGGGTAGTCCTTAAAGCGCCAGAGATGCATAAAAAAGCTGTTCTTTGAACCTTTCATGATTTTAGCGTAAGTCGCATTTTGAGCAGATGGCCACCATACAAGTATTCCATACATTAATATTGGCTTAACTACAAAAGTATAGGGCCGGTGCGTAACACGAGGTGTTAGTATCCATTTGATACCGACCGCTTTTTTGCAAATATATAATGCATCGTTGGCCTTCTTTACTCTTTCCTCAATAATAGATTTCCACGTGAGTTTCCTGTCTAATATGAGTCCTGGGTACTTGACATTCTCTTTCAAAGGAATCTCCACACCCTTAAAAATTAGTGGGGAGATTATAGGGAGCTTATGTTTCTTTTTAAAGAGAATTATTTCAGTTTTTGAGGGGTTTATATCGAGTCCCCTGCTCTTAATCCAGCTTCTAAGTGTGGTCATGTTAGAGCGCAGAATATCCATAAGGGTGTTAGGATATTTGCCTTTAACGGCAATTGCTAACTCATCTCCGTAAGCAGTGAAGTGGCAACCCCCTCTTTCCAGGGTCAGCAATAGGAAGTTTACTGCCAAAATCCAAAGAAAAGGGGAGAGGACTCCGCCTTGCGGTGTGCCTCTGCAGACCTGTCTGCTTAGAGTAGTGCTGCCTAATTTAGCCGTACCTTTCTTTTGACGAGCATATCTTCTATCAGGTTCAACTCCAAAATCTTCTATTGAATCTACTATAGCGCTCGCCTTTATATTGTTGAAGGCGCCTTCTATATCTACGACAGCAACCAATGAACACTCTTTGTCTAATAAGCATTTTTCCACCAACCCGACGAGTGAGTGTAAGGCGGTTTCTGTAGACTTCCCTTTAGTATAGGCATGTTGCGCCGAGGAGAGCCTATTTTAAGGCACAACGCCCCGTATGTATTCATCCATTATTCTCTCCAGGATCTTGAGCAGAAAAGACGTTAGACTAATGGGTCTGAAGTCTTTGGAGTTAGTGTGTGAGGACCTACGTACCTTGGCTATGAAGGAGAATTTTGCCTCCGCCCAGCCTAGCGGAATGTAGCCCATGTTAAGATAACTTCTAATGACAATTTTGATAAACGGTAATACGAGTATAATGTGCATAAAAGGATAGTAGAGCTCAGCTCGAGATCATTAATAGATATTTGACAGACGAGAAGCAGCAAGCATTTTTTCCAGAATGTTTTTAAATTTTCGCTAAATATGGGTTTCATGCTGATGAACCCTAATTCCAAACACTACCAGACGATTATACAGTGTACAGAAGCTAAAGGAGCCGCCTTCCGAAAACCGCTATTTTCTTTTTCGCTTTTTTGACAACCGGCTGACGTCATCGCTTGAAGTAAACGACCCAATAAGTAAAGCAAACAAATTGAAGAGGTAGTACTTGTTTGTGTATAATGTTATCGCTTCCTCTTCCTCTTATTATTCTTTTTTATTTGCGTAATAACCGCTTAGACGATTTTAGCCGAGTTTAACAAAGCGCACCAGTCGTTTCTTTCTCATGCTAATCGGCGCCATTTGCAACCTTTAAACGAAGCCAAGTCCTTCTCCAACTGATCTTTCCAACGCAGAGGAGGCTTTCCTCTTCCTCTGCGACCACCAATTGGTGGAAAGCTACCTGGAGACAAGTCGTTAGCTACAACAGAAATATGTTAAATTCATGCCCGAAGTCGAAAAGGCCTGATCAGACCTGGGTCACCAACGGAGGGTTAAATAAACGGAGTTACCGTTAATTATGCAATGGTTAAAACTGAAATATATTCAATGCAAATAATGCCTTAAAAATCTGTAAATATTGTAGTTTTTTTTATTTATACAATATAAATTAAAATTTTTTGACTATTAGTATCCCAGTTTCTCTTTGGTTCGCTGTACGTACATAAGAATACGAAATTTTAATTATGTTTATCGCTGAGCCCATCAGTTTGTCATATTAATGAAATAAGGAATTTGTAGCTGACAGCTTTTATAATTAAAATTAACATTCATTTAATAATCCTTCTTCAGGCTTTTGTTCATTTTTGGGTCTTTCAATATCTTGCTCCTTCTCTCTTTCTCTCTCTCTTTGACTTTCTCCCTCCCACCCTCACTCTTCCACCCACTTTCTCTCCCTCCTTCATTCCCTCCTCCCCCTTCCTCTTTCGCTCTCTCTCCCTTTATTACATTGCGATTAACATAACAACCTTCTCTCTACCCCTCCCTCTCTTTCCCCTCGCTCTCTCTCTCGACCCTTTTCTCAACTTCTGTTACATTGCCATTAACGCAGCTGTATTTATTCTTCATAGCTGTCATCTTACCAATACAAATGAAACTTTTGAATAACCGCTAACCACATTCCAATATTTAATTTCTTTTGTGCTTTCATTGACGCTCTTACCTCTCTCGGAGTGGGTAGTAAATGACACAGCAAACAAGCAGCCAATCAGACGGGCTGCAAAAGACATAAATGGTCATTCAACTTGGCAGGCATTCAATCAAAAGAGAAAGGCAGTCAATCAGCCACAGAACTATACTTGAACCAGCACAATCTGGCTTTTCAATATAAGGTATTCTTCTGCGCTTTTATTAAACAAACAAATCTTATGCATATCAGGCTCTTCCACCTGACGATAATTTTATTATCTGCACACACATACATACCACCACGAATTGTCAATCAAATAAGCCTTTTCGTCAACTCGCGCATCTACTGAGCTGTCACTCAATAATTCAATAAAACTTTTGACGCTTATAATTCCATTCATTCCTGTTGAACCATTTAAGCATTAAGCGAAGAATTGAACGAATTATGACCCAACCAACATTAAATGACACGTTGCTTTCCAAAAGAAAGCCAAAATAATGTTCTTCCGCGAATTGGGATGGAATTGAAAAATGTGATTTTATTGGTTTCATCAGTGCGCTCGGCCATAAAGGGCTGCATTTTTCAATCAACATACATACATACGTATATGTATTTACATGTATGTGTGTATGTATATAGGTACTTATTGCATTTATATTTACTTATTTACTTAAGCATATCAACCAACATTCTCTCCTGTATTGCTCATTACCGTCGAGTTAAGTAAGTAATTGTGTGCCATGCGATAAATTTTACTTAAATAGCGTAAAATAAAGCGTCGCATGATTTATTTTTGTAAGAAAACAATATCCAATCAATTCAGTAGAAGAAGAAAACTCTGCCATCCATTCCACTCTAGTTAAATCCTGTCCTGTGAATATAAATTTTTATTATTCTTATTATAATTATTTTAATTTAGTTTTGAATAATTTTCAATAAGGGTAACAGTACATTCTTTGAACAAAAAGTCATACGAATCAAGGTTCCCAACTTCGTACGAAATTTTAAAAAGTCATTGAAATTCTCAAGTCTTGAATCTGAATTAAAAAAAAACTTTGTAAAGGGTGGTTAAATTTCAAGGGCCGTTGTTGAATGTAAACCAGACCTAAATTTTAAGTTTTTTTCTGCACTTCATTTGACATTTTCCAATCTCAGACTAACTCAATTTGAACCATGGAAAGATACACAATCAAGCAACGCGTTGAAGTTATTCAGGCTTATTATGAAAACGGGCGTTCAAATTAAAATGCACCCACAAAGAGTGACTGTTTGTTGCGGTTTATGGGCCGGCGGCATCATTGGGCCGTATTTTTTCCAAAATGAGGACGGTCAGGCAGTTACTGTGAATAGCGTTCGCTATCGTGATATGATAACGAACTGTTTATGACCCGAATTGGAAGATATGGATGTGGACGATGTGTGGTTTCAACAGGACGGTGCCACTTGTCACACAGCTAACGAAACAATGGCTCTTTTGCGCGAAAAATTTTATGGCCGAATAATCTCACGTCGCGGCGATGTCAATTGGCCGCCAAGTTCATGTGATTTGATACCGTTGGACTTCTTTCTTTGGAGTTATTTGAAAGAAAAAGTGTACGTCGATAAGTCAGCAACAATTCAAGAGCTCAAAGATGAGATAATTCGGCACATTTACGGCATAGAACATCAATTATGCCTGAGCGTCATCGAAAATTTGGACCATCGGATGGAGATGTGCCGCCGAGGCCGCGGCAACCATTTGGCCAATATTTTATTCTATCCGTAATTGAGCTATTCCAATATTATCATAGTAAAGAGAACTGACAATAATTTCCAAAAAAAGTTGTACTTTATTCAAAATCAACACCGGGCCTTGAAACTTAACCACCCTTTAGAATGCAATTTTTATAGCCCATTTAATTTTGGTGTAATGAAGTAAAAGTTTGGAGTGCAACGAAAATCGAATTGATTTGGAATAACTTTTTCTTTTTATCGTATTCTACAGTTTTTTCCCTATGGAACATATTTTGTATGTAGAGAAAAAATTCGAAACTCAAGGCAAAAAAATGCCAAAAATTAACTCCATTTTTGACACACGTCGAACGGTCACTTTATTATATAAAAATGGAATGTGATATAAAACTGTATACTCAGAAGATCGCTGAAAATTCTGAAAAAAAAGTACAATCCTTTTTTTGGAATTTTAATGATAGAGTAATTGCATTGCTCTAACTATTTCTTATACAGGGTGTCCGGTAGCAGAATTAGGCTTTAAATTTAAAGTTTCTCTCTAACCTCTGAGCGCATCAGCGTTAGCTTTGTTATTCGTGCGGATTATTTACTCACGACCTCGCAGTGGACGTAGTGCGTTTGCAATCGAAGAGTATTTCCAAGCAAATGATTCATGTGCAATTCCTTGTCGTAGATTTCGTTCACGTTACAATATTCGGCATTTACATGTCGAAGATTTGATTTGTTTATGAGCGTGAAGTGACAAATGCGGTGGCAAATAATCGATAGCCAGCCGGGAATCAAACACAAATGAAAATATTGAGCTAGTCACTACCAGCTTGCGTGTCAATCCGTGCCCAAGAGAGCAGCTGTCTTGGGACTTCCAAAAACTATTGTGGTAAAATATTAAGGTGGGATCTTAGAATTCTTCTTATTCTTAAAAGTTAATACAGCTCATCGCTCCATCGTTTGCGGTGTTCAAAACTCCAATAATCTTCCACAGAATCTTTCTCTCAAACACTCCAAGTAACACCTCATCGAATATTATCATCATCCAAGTTTCTGTGCCTTACGTTAGGACGGGTGTTAGTTTTGTTCGTCAAGAGAGGACTTTACTACTCAATTGCCAATTTAGTCCAAAGTAAAACCTTTTGCTGACATGATCTTAGAATTCACTACTTCATAATTCAAATCGTACAAGCGCTAACAACTACAATTTGCGCGACTGGACAATGTTAAAGCGGTTTCGTACAGTGAACACTTTGGAGTGATAATACCCACTTTCATTTAAATGGAAATGGAAATCACAAAATTGCAGTTATTGGTCCCCTACGATTAGCACACCAACAGCAACTTCACAGTCCCAAAGTGACGGTTTGGTGTGTATTGTCAAGCAGTGGAATAATTGGGCCATTTTTTGCAACCGTCGCATCTGCCGCATACTGAAAAATTATCTCAAAGTCTTACCTTATCCAAAAGGCGCATGATCTCACACCAAAGCAGCAACAAGTCAGACTTGAGAGAGCAAAGGAGTTGCTTCGCTTGGCCGAAAGCGTTAAATTTCCGAACATTGTGATTTCTGAAGACAAAATTTTTCAAATTAAGCAATTCGTAAACTCCCAAAACGATATGGTTTACTTAACCGACCGTTCATACGAGAATTTGAGTCATCGATTGGCCACCAGGAGCCAGCACCCAACACAGGTAATGGTTTGGACCGCTGTAACCGCAGATAAGCGCTCTCCAATCGTTTTCATCAAGCCTGGTGTCAAGGTAAATACGAAATATTATCGGGAAAGTATTCTGGAGATTGCTTTGATGCCGTGGGCAGACAAACATTTTGCTAGCAGACCATGGACTTTTCAACAGGACTCGTCGGCACCGTCTGAACCAAGAATGGCTAAAAAACAACGTTCCGAACTTCATAACGTCCACACAATGGCTCTCAAATTTACCAGACGCGAATCCGATGGATTATTCTTTTTGGGCCATTTTGGAGAGCAAAGTCCGAACTAAAAGATCCACCAGTTTCGAGACGCTGAAAAAAGCGATTCGTCTCTGGACAAAAAATGTGCTTTGAATTGAATAAAAGTAATTTTCCAAACTAAATTGATGGCCTATTTAATTGGTTACACTTCGAGTGCCGGACACTGTATATATTTTCCTTTAACTCCTAGTGAAGCAGAGGGCGTAAACTACTCCAGAACGCGATCGGATATGGTTTTGCACTATGGCACTCAATTCGGTCCACGATAAGCCGAGTGTTGTAATTTCGAATTCAGTTGATCTTCGCCAGGTTATACGAGGTTTTCCAACGGATTCCACCGTTACGCATGTTTGGCTATGTTGTTACATTTCCTTCTTCTTACTACACAGGCAATCTCGAGCTTATTAGTTCCTCTAAGCAACTCGGAGTTGCTTATTCATCCGGACCAAAAGATTCGTAGTATGCATCGCAGGCAGCACGTAGTGAAAGTTTGGAGGCGTTTTGTGATTACCACTGTAAATTTGGTACAAGTGGCAAGTGGTACACCCATATGGCAACATAGATTTAAAGCATACACTAAATATTTTAATTTGGTATTACCGCTTATGTTGTTGTTTTGCCATAGAATGTATATACAAATAGCGCATGAAGGCAATGCTTGTAATTACTTACCGTTAAGTAAACAATGAAGTGAGAAATCTTAGTATTTTCTTTTGCTTTTGTAAAGTGAACACTTCGGAAGTAGTACAATCAGTTGAGTGGTCCTCCCCGCTCTACATGCTGTTCGTAGACTTAAAGAAGGGGTTCGATACTATCAAACGAGACGCAATATGACTGGCACTGAGTAGAAAGGGAGTTCCCGCCAAGAGAGCCCGCCTCATCAAAGCTCTCTACGAGAACTCCGAACTGGCAGTGCTTCACAAAGGTGATATCAACGATCCATTACTACCAAAGTAGGCGTAAAGAAAGTTTGTCCCCTGTCGCCCCTTCTCTTTGCCATCGTCCTTGATGACGTCATGAGCCAACTGACCCTGCCCAAAAAAGGGATCGTATGGAGTTTCACTAGACATCTAGAGGACGTGGACTTTGCCGATGACATCTCTCACAAACTCTCTGATATGCAAACGATGACGGTCAGACTAGTCGCGCTGGCACGCACTGTCGGACTGGAGGTCAACATCGCTAGGACCAAGGCCATGCGAGTTAACCACAATTACCTAAGGCAGATATTGGTTGACGGATGCGCGCTGGAATTTGTCGAAAGTTACTGCTACCTCGGCTGCATCACCACGGCAGATGGGGGCGCAGATGAAGATGTCAACTGCAGGCTAAGGCAAGGGCGGCAATCGGGCGAGTACGTACGGTATGGGGGAATTCGCGAATCTCCAGGCGCACTCCACTACCAATAATTGGCTCATGCGTAAAATACGTGTTATTGTACGGAAGCAAAGCATGCCTGGTCTCTAACACCATCACTCAGAGGCTACAATCCTTTATCAACAAATTCCTCCCCATCATCTGCAGAATATTCTGGCCAAGCACCATCAGTAACGACGCACTGTGGAGGTTAACGAATGAAGACCCCATACCTAGGCAAATCAAATGCAGAAAGTGGCGATGGATAGGTCACATATTGAGAAAATCACCAGATAACATCACGAGTATGGCGCTGGACTGGAACCTGCAAGGGAGCAGAGGTCGCCGTCGACCAAAAACACACTTGGAGATGGTCGATGGTGTGCGAATTAGCAGATACCAACATCTCATGGGACGGTGAAAAAACAACAGCACAGAACCGTGTACGATGGAAGAGTCTTGTCGAGATCCTATGCTGCCGAGAGGAGTGAACAAGGAAAAAAAATGGCGCTTACAACCTTTTTGACTGTTTGGCCTAGAGAGGAGAGGGACCTACAATTTTAAGCCGACTCCGAACGGCAAATATTTTGTATGAAGAGCTTTTTCATGGCAGAAATGCACACAAAATTTTGCCATTGCCTGCCGAGGAACGACCACTATTAGAAATATATTTTTCATTTTGCTGTTTCATGCACAAATTTTCGAGCCTAAGCACTCCCAAATAATAGTCACGCACCAACCCATTCGCCTACCGCGCCTGCTGGAGGATCACCAAATACTAAAAGAAAATCGCGAAAACTCCATATAACAGCCTCAAGCGAAAGACAACATTTTACACCTAAGTATCTGATTAGACAGGTGCGCAAAGTACTCAGGAATAATAATGCCCTCAAGAAAAAAATACAGAAAAAAACCGGTCACGTCGCACGAAATAAGCCGTTCATATGAAAATAAACAACGAAAAGCGACTTTTGTTCGCTAGCAAAAAGTTTTGAGAGCTGGAAAGCCATAGTCTTTAGTAACAAAATCATGTATAAGATTTATGGATCGAGTCGTCGTCTTATGGTACGGCGAAAGTCAAATGAAGAGCTGCGAGTCAAAAAATTAGATATATTAATAAAATAATTTTCTCATTTTAGTCATGTCTATCTGTCTATCCATGAACATTCTTTGTAATATTAACATTCTCTACAAAAAACTTAAAATTAAAATTTGTATAAACACCGTTATATAACCGAACATAAGAAGCCATGAAAATATTGTTTAATTCAACGAATGTGTTCATACGAGTACACCATAGCTTTACCATCACAGGAGGTGATGCGCCCTCTGTAGTGATTTTTGGTAGTGGAGAAAGTGCAGTCACTGCCGCAAAAGCTTAAAACTAAGATTAGCTTTTTATCGAAGTTTCCGGTAAGTATATTAAAAAGAGAGACCTTGAAGAAAAGCTTATAGAAAAGCTCTCTGCCAAAAGTTTTGAATTATAGCAATGTAAAGAACTTTATTAATATAAGCTTTTGTAGCTCCGGCAGAGTTGCCGCTTTTACAGTATTATATTTAACTGGTGGACATATTTTGAAATTTCCGTTTGCAGGCAATACGAGGTGCGACTCTTAAGTTGCGGAAAATAGTCACACTGCTTCGTGCATAAACATACATTCGTGCCAACATAATTAAGTCACTTTATAGTTTTACAGTATTCGCATTATTTTTTTCCGGTACTTTTTTTTTAAGCTATAGTTCAAACTTTGTACGAAATTTACAAAAATTTTACAAATTTCGAAAAAATTGTATTAAAAATTGTGAACTTTTTAATCAGGTACGCAGTTGTATAGCCCATGCAATTTTAGTATTTATATAACAACTATATAAAAACTATACGTTTAAAGGCAATGAACAATAGCGTTGACTTTTGCCAATTTTCTTTCGCGTCTGACGTGGAAAATTTTCTTTCACATAAATCACATGATCGCTTGCCCTGCTTCTAATAAAAATGGAAACAGCGCAGATTTCTTCACTTTTTTGTAAACAAGTGGTGTACGTTTGCGAGAACAAGGCTTCGTATTTTATGAATTCTATATGACTAAGGTGGCGCAGAATACACCATCCATTTTTTTCGGCATTCCATTGTGAAACTGAGTGGGAGTACAAGCATCACTTCAGATTCTAATAGAAAAAAATAAGAAAAAAATCCGAGTTGATATGCTTGATGAGAATTCGCTAAACTTTGGTAATGTTTTGTGAATTTTTTTTTTAATTTTTGAGACCTTGATTTATAAGAAAATAACAAGAAAATTTAGCAACAACAGCATTGCAAATATTTTAATTATTAATAATGCGAGCACAAGAGTGTATATATCTGTACAGAGGGAAGCCTCCGTAAGTTCCGATCGAAGTCGATACATACAGGGTCCGGCAGTCGAAGTGTAATCAATTAAAAAGGCCGTAAATTTAGTTTGGAAAATTATTTACTTTTATTCAATTCAAAGTAAAAAATTTGTGAAAATAATTCAAAATTAAGAATGAATTTACTTTTTCTCGATATGACCACCTTTTGCCTTGACTATGGCCTTGAGATGGTCCAGAAACGAATCGCAAGCTGCCCGAATGTGACGTGCAGAAATTCCCAATATTATTATTATTATCTTCTACAGCCCATTAACTAGGTAGAGAGCGGCCCACGCGCTCCTGTACCTCAAACTTTAAACTCATTTATCTCGAAACTACTTTTTTCGGCCTGGTGTTGTCAAAGAAAAAACATATTCAATTGAATCGCCTGAAATTTTAATATATTGTAGACAACATAAATTGCTCACGCCCGTACTAGAATCACATCATTATTTCGTGATTAAATCACTGTAAAAAACCGATTTTTAGAGTGTCAAAATCAAAACCGCGCTATTTTCTCAAATTTTTGTTTTTATTCTAGTACGGGGCATAGCTTCAGTCACGGTTGACGATCTATAATATTATATAAGAAATACTTAAATTTACGTTCTAAAAATTTTTTTGACATATTCTTAAAGGATTATATTAACATTTTATGAAAAAAAATAGTTTTTTTCGAAATTTTACAGGTATCTGTCCCCTTAAAATAATATCAAAATTATACAAAACTTTAAATTTTCTAACCAAATCATTACTATTTTTAGTTATTGCTTACATACGTGCCCATGAATGTGTGAACAAAATATTTACACTTGTAAATATTGATAAAAGAAGCGCTACAAATAGATCCATATATGCAAAATATCAGTTATAAATTAAAATATCGGAGCTCTTCATACTCAGATCACGTGCCAAAAGCCGATAATAAACTCATAATAATTATGATAACGACTGACCAAAAGAGTACATATGTACATAAAGAAGAGCAAAATAAATCTACAAAAATGAGTAGCGCCCAACCGAACTTCGGCTTCGACTTCAAATTCGGCCATTTTGGGCAACAAAATTTCTGTTCCGTTTCGGAACGACTTAAATTTTTTTTTTTTTTAATTATTGTATACAAATTTAGGTTTTAATTTTTAATTTTTTGAAGACTGCTATCAAAGCCCGAATTAGTATTTTTTTTTAATTGCTTTGAAATATCAAGTGCGGTTCGAGTGCGGCTAGTGAGCAGTTTTCAAGTGCCGCAAGTCAGCTCTATACGGGTAGAAGGTGGGCCTGGCAAGGTTGCTGAGCTAATGTTGGTGCACTAGAATATAAAACTATCTTTACAATATAAAATTATTCAAATATCATTAAGGCACATGTACCCATATAGAAATAAGCATTTTTAATTTTTAAATTTTTTTTTTTTGTTTTCTTGTTAGTTTTTTTTTTTTTTGTTCTTAAAGCTAGGTATTTAAAAGCATAAATATGTAGATATTATGAGCTGAAATGCCTGTGATTTAGACATATGTACACCTGTGTTTTTTTTACTAATTCAATTACTGGATGTTTAAAAATTCATTACTTTTTTATCTACGAAATTCGGCCAATTTTAGCCGAAAAGTCGAACCGAACATTTTCAAAGGTCTAATCGACTTTTCGGCTAAAATTAGCCGAATTTCGTTTCCATTCAGTTGCGCCTTAAAAGTCGATGTTCGGTCGTTCTCTAAAACTGAGCTACCGCTTTTGAAAAATAAAAAAAGTAAGTACTTACGATATCAAAGATAAAAATAGCAACATAAAAGGAATATTAAGAAAGAATTAAAAAAAAAATTAAATAAGTAAACAAAACAAAGTCAAAAGCGGAAGATCGTCAACCGTGACGACTCCATTCTTTGCGTTCGAGCGCTGGGAGGGAATAGGTATAGTTACGTTGCCGACTTTAGACGCATTTTTCTCAAAACTATATTTTTCGAATTGGCATACACGATAACTCATGCTTTTCTATTTTTTTATGATATTACTTTCTATGTGAATTTACAAGTTTTCGAATAAATAATTTTTTCGAAGTAGGAAAATTCGCCCCAAAATTCACTTTTTTTTAAAGAATTTTATTCCGCGAATTTTTGTTTTGTCATTTGTGGTTAATTCATATAGAAATAATGACATTAATAAACAAACAATTTTTTTTGTTTTTTGTATTGAGGTCACTGACGCCGATGCTACAATTCCCGCCGATTGAGAAGCCCCGCTGCGACCTTCCTAGAAAAATTGAGTGTACATCCGCCATTTTAAATGAATAAAATAAAAAAAAATGTGTCATATTATTTTAATGTATAAATAAACTGTATGCCAATTTTGAAAAAAAATATTGACTTCTTCATTTTAAATACTAAATCAAGTTACGAAGATGGTAATCTGGTCACACTAATCACCAATTGTGCGAGAGTGACGTCGCTCAAATTGGCAAATTCGATGAAAACGAAGTAGCGGTACCACGGCGCCTAGCCATCTCATTATTCTCTTCATCGTGGTACAAAACTAACTAATGCATCAAAATTTCTCTCCGAGCCCTCGGTGATCATCCGCAAATTCAAAATATCATTCGGTTTACTAATAGTTAATGTGTCGGCTGTTCATATTAATATGGCTAATAAATAAAATGTGTAATAATTAAAAAAAAACAACAAACACTATTTGACAAGTTGTTATTGCCGCATGCATATTAATAACTCTTTTGGTAATTTTTGGCATTCCAGTCATTATTGGGGCAGCAAAACACAAATTGGTAGACCTTCAATTATAACTGGAACACACCCACAATATGACAAAAATATAAATATAAATGCGTTCAAAAGCTGAACCAAGGCCATGCAAATATATACTTCTAATTGAATTTTAATAGCATCGAGTTGTTGGGTTCGAAAAACGCAATTCTGGTAATAATTTTAAAAATAAAACGTAAAAAAAAAATTGTAAGGTAGTATGAAGATATTAAACAAATTGAATAGAGCAGGATTGGCAGGTAGTGAATATACCTTGGGACATAACTGCGATAAAAACTTGGGTCGAAAAAATGATAGCAAACAGATAATTCAATAAATATAATAAACTTAACATAACACATAATAAAAATAAAAAATAAAATAATGAGAGTTCATTCATGACATTCTAGATTGGGATTCCATACTTAGTAGGGTTGAAGTTGCCAATTTGTATGCTATTTTTAAGCTTAAGATAAATGATATCTGAAAAAATTATATCCTCAAATAAATAGGACTAGCATACTAAGAAAAAAATAAATATTTCACAAAGTTTAAGTTATCACACTCCATCACTCATAAACATAAATATTTGCAGTTTTCTAGAGCTCTCAAATCTTCGGATAGGAATTTAAAACGAAATTATTTTATTAAGGGGGCACATACCTGTAAAAATTCGAAAAAAAAAAATTGTTTTTCATAAAATGTTAATATAATCCTTTAAGAATATGTGAAAAAAATTTTAGAACGTAAATTTAAGTATTTCTTACACAGGGTGGGCAAAATAAGACCTACTAATGTTAAGCACAAATAACTTTTTTATTTTTTGACATATTTATTTATTTTTTTTTTTGTAGGTTATAATTGAATTGTTGGAAATTTATTATAGAACCCTACAGTACAACACAACGCGTTAAAATTATCGAGTTTTTCTTCAACAAGCAAAACTGTACATTGTGGGGCTCTGAAAATCCGAGGGCAACACACCAACATCAGTTGCACCCATCTAAATGTACTGTTTGGTGCGGTGTTATGGCCACTAAAGTTATCGATCCATATTTCTTCGAAAATGAGGATCAAACGCCGGAATCGATTTCAGGAGCTTCTATAGAATTGATTGAAAACTTTTTGCGGCCAATGGCGGAGCAGTATCGTAATTTGTGGTTTCAACAAGATGGAGCAACTGCGCATATTGCTCAGCAGTAGTCTTTAGTCATTAGTAGGTCTTATTTGGCCCACCCTGTATTATAGATCGTCAACCGTGACGACTCTATTCCTTGCGTTCGAGCGCTGGGAAAGGTATAGTTACGTTGTATTCAAACTTTAGAAGCGCTTTTCTCAAAACTATATTATATTTTTCGAATTGGCGTACACGATAACTCCGAAAGTCATTGACTGATCTCCCTGAACTTTGGCCCACATCTTTTTCTTCTTCTTCTTTACTTTCTATGTAAATTTACAAGTTTTCGAAAAATTTTCAAAAAAATTATTTTTTTTAAGCAAAAATATTAGGAAAATTCGACCCAAAATTCTTTTTTTTCTGAAGCATTTTATTCCGCGATTTTTTTCCATTTTTGTTTAATTCATATAGAAATAATGACATTAATAAACAAAATAATTTTTGGTTTTTTCTATTCAGGTCACTGACGCCGAAGCTACAATGCCCGCCGATTGAGAAGCCCCGCTGCGACCTTCCTGGAAGAATTGAGTGTGCATCCATCAGTTTAAATGATTAAAATAAAAAAAAGTTTATATTATTTTAGTGTATAAATAAACTGTATGCCTATTTTGAAAAAAAATATTGACTTCTTCATTTTAAATAATTTTAATAAAAATCAAGGAAAATATGGCCGTTTACAGGTATCTGTACCTTTAAGCTCGAATCGACTATAAAATTGAATAGTTACTTATGGTGATACGTTAAATCCAGAAAATCATACTCAAATATTCCTTTATATTTTTCTCTATTCATTCATATTCTTCCCTTATTTTTGTCGAGACAACTAGCCAGTACAACACTCAGACACATTAAATACCATTGAACTGCACTCGGGATCCTTTTAAATTTTCTTTAAGTCTACGTGACCTCCGAAGAAACCTGAGTAGATCTTGTGGTGCCAAGCAGCCAAGATGGTCGCTTCTTAACACATCAGTACCAAAGACCTCAAGCCTGATTCGAGCGAAGGCAGGGCAGACGCACAGGAAGTGGTCCGCTGACTCATCCTCCTCTTCGCAAGCTGGGCAGAGTACACTGTCTGAGATGCCCATCCTTTCCATGCTCTTCTCTACTCCTCAAGCATATTCTTCTATAGATGCAGGTTAGAACTAATTATTCTTTCAATGCCCTGATTTCTATAACTTTAAGAGAATTCAATTCGCTTTTAAATCAGATTGTCCTTGATTTTTATTCAACAATGAACCACTTCACAAAAGTACGATTTGTTACTAAATAAATTGTTGAACCAAATTCTAAATATTATCTAATACTCTTTCTCTGCAAATTACGAAAAATGTTCCATTTTATTTCATTACAATGAAATTAGTAAATAAAAAATTTCCTTAATTTTTGATTGAGTTATTTAGCATTAATCTGTTCTTCATTGTTTGTATGAAATATTCCATTTTTAATATAGATTATTAAATAAATAAATAAATAAAAATATTTCGCGTTAGATATTTAGAAAAAAGTTAAGCGACACCAACGAAATTTGCTAAGGGGTCCCGGTGATCGAGAGCCCGAAAATTTAAGGTATTTTCATGATTTTTTTTTTCAGAATATTAAAAATCAAAAATGATATTTAAACTTTTTTAACTTTTTATTTAACTTCTTCTACAAAAAAAAAAGGAAATTTGTTTTTTTTTTGATTTTAATAATTTTCAAAATGGCGATAAAGTTGACCCTCGCAAAAAATTGGACCTGGACAATGTTGTCCATTTTGGCTCTTCTATTTATCTGAAAGACAAAAACCAAAAAATTATTAATCTGTATGACTGCAGCTATGTCCCGTACTAGAAAAAAAAAACATTGACAAAATGGCGCGGTTTTGAATTTGACACCCTAAAAATCGGTTTTGCCCAGTGTTTTAATCAAAAAAGTGCGAAATATTTGAAATAATAGTATGACCCTAGTACGGGCGAAAGCCATTGATGTTTTGAACAAAATATTAAAATTTCAAAAATTTCAGACGATTCGGTTGAATAGTTTTTTTTTTTCAACACCAGGCCGAAAAAAGTCGTTTCGAGATCATTGAGTGGTAGTGGTCTGGTTAAAAAATGAGACAAAATATATATTTTTTTACATATTTTAAAAGTAAAATATGTTGAAAATAGAATGTGAAAATTTTAGACTAAAATTCAAAATATCAGTAAGGTTATAGCGCATATTGAAGAGCCCGTCGTAGCTGCGTTTTGTTAGCCGCATGGCAACTGCAGATGTCAGAACAGAAGAACAGGACCTGCCAGAATGACAAGCCTACAGAATACTAATTAGTTTAACCTTTTTCGTTTCACATGTCCTGAAGAGCTAAAATCCGGTTGACAAGCCACCTATCTATTTTTTAAGACGCTTACTTTGGTGCCACACTACTACAAAACAATATGTCAAAAAAAACAAAAATTGTTTTGTATACCTTTTTGAAGTCAATAATAACATATTAGAAAATCAAAACGATGGCATTTTATTTTCTTTAAAAAAAATTCCTAAAAAATATCTATAAAAATGAGTATTTGACCAGACTACTATCAGGTCAGTACATTAGTTCGTGCGTTTTTTAATAGTGGTTTTAAAATTAATGAAAAAGATGTTTAAAGTATTTATTGATCAATAATATATTCTCCTTCATTATTTACAATGTCTTCCCAACGTTTAGGCAAATTTTTATATTAATTACCTGCTCAAAAAATGTGTTGTCCTTGGAGCCAAAATACGCTTCGATATCCCTTTTTATAGCTTTTTTGAGGAGTAGTTCTTGTTACTCATATGGGATTGAAATCCACGGAAAAAGTGATAATCACAAGGTGCAATATCCGGAGAGTATGGTGGATGCGGCGTTAGCTCCCATCCGAGCTAGTTCAGCTTGCTTTGCCAGTATGAGGTCTGGCGTTGTCGTGGTGAAACAAAACTTTGCGTCTATTCACTAAAGACGGTCGATTTTTGTTAAGTGCCTCATTCAGGTTTGATAGCTGATGGGACTAATAATCAGCAGTTATCGTCTGGTTTGGTTCCAGCAGTTCATAATAAACAATACCGGCCATATCCCACCAAATAGACAGGAGAATCTTCTTGGGATGAAGGCCATCTCCAGGGGTCGGTTCTGGTGTTTCATCTTTATCTAACCATTGGCGTTTGCGAACAGGATTATTGTAAAGGACCCATTTTTCATCACCAGTAACGAAACGGTTCAAAAAACTTTCATTTCAGCCGTTGCAGCAGCTGAGAACACACACTCACTCTATGCTGAAGGTTGGCGACGGCAAGTCTATGCGGAACCCATTTTCTCAGCTTCGAAACCTTTCTCAACTGAACCACGTGCCTGAGATCTATTCCATGCGATAAATTTAACCTCTGAGCTATCATATCGACTGTCAAATTTGGCTTAGCTTCCACGAGTTCGAGCAAGGCGTCGGAGTTAAAGACTTCTGGACGACCAGCGCGTGGGACGTCCTCCACGTCGCAGTTACCACTTCGGAATTTTGAAAACCACTTTTGCGCAGTCCTTACACGCACGGTATCCTCTCCGTGAACAGTGTTTATTTCTGCAGCAGCAGTTGTTGCATTTTTACCACTTTTATAAAACAAATACAAAATATGCCTCTTATACGCGTTCGAAGATTCCATTTTAATTTTTAACGCACGAAATTATGGACTGATCTGATAGTTGCAGCCATTTTAATCCATAAAATATATAGTTAGCAATAATAAAACGCAACTTTATTAGAAAACACTAAAGTTTGATATAATAAAAATAGAGGCCAGTATACGTATCTTGGTGTAGTACTTGACCCCAAGCTCCACTGGAAGCCGCACATAGAAAATCGAGTTAAGAAGGCTAATATAGCCTTCTACGCCTGTAAATCTATGTTCGGCAAAAAATGGGGCCTCAAGCCACGTGTCGTACTTTGGATGTACAACTTAGTGGTTCTGCCAATTTTGACATATGGTTACCTAGTTTGGTGAATAGCTCTTCAGAAGGGCTACATCACCACTAAGCTAGAGAGAGTGCAGAGAACTGCATGTGTAGGCATCACTGGTGCCTGTAGGACATGTCCCACCGCTGCGCTCAACGTTATTCTCCACTTAATTCTTATGGATCTGCAGGTTAAGTCCATTGCTGCTCAGAGCGCTATTAGACTGAAGGAGTTTGGCCTTTGGAGACAACTCCCTGTAGGGCATAGCAGCATCTTGAAGCAGATCTCCCCTTCCTTCTCTGATATTCGCACCGACCTCTCCATCCGCAAACTGTGCTTTGAGCGTTGTGCTAGGGCTATCTTTCCGAGCAGGCAAGATTGGAAAGAGGGGAGAGTTGTTGCGGATATAGATGCCTCTGTTTTCACTGACGGATCCAAAATGGAGTCTGGAGTGGGGGCAGGGGTCTACTCCAAATCAGCCAGCATTTCGGTCTCCTATAAACTGCCGGAGACAAGCAGCGTCTTTCAAGCAGAGGTCTTCGGGATCGCTGTTGGGAGGGAGACATTAAAATTTTTTCCGATAGCCAAGCTGCAATCAAGGCACTGTCGTCGCCGTACTGCAGCTCTCTTCTCGTGAACTCCTGCAAGGAGGAACTTAAACGCCTCGAACGTGCTGGAAACATTTCCCTCATCTTGGTTCCTGGGCACAGGAATATAGAGGGAAATGAAATTGCCGATGAGCTTGCCAGGAAGGGGGCGGCAGAACCAAATCCAGATGCCCTCTTCTCAGACATCGGTATCCCCTTGGCCGTCGTTAAAGGGAAACTACACAACTTCTTTCTAGAAAAGCGCAAGACAGATGGAGGTCTGTCTCATCGTGTGCCATTTCAAAAGCACTATGGCCTCAATATGACATAAACAGAACGCTTAAGGTGATGGGAACTCCCCGCCATTCAATTTCCAAACTCATTGCGGTGATCACTGGCCACTGGGTGATCGGCACTCACGCGGAGAAGCTTGGAATTCCGTACAACCCCCATTGCAGAAGCTGTGGGGATCCTGCAAAGAAATAGACTGTGGAACACTTTCTCTGCAGATGTCCGGCCTTGGCGGCTAGGCGCTTGAGATTCCTCAGCGTCCCCTTTGGGGATGACTTGATGAAATTCTCCAGCCTAGATCCCTTTTCTCTCCTCCGCTACATCAACAGCACTAGATGGCTGTAGACGGGCTTATCTCCTCCCTTAATCCTTTCACAGGTAGTGGTCCACTTTATGGTATCAAAACGGCACGTAAGTGCTACTTGTAGTGTACCTGGGGTACTCTTGCCATCTTACCTACCTACCTACCTATACGTCCTAAAGCAAAGCTAAGTATTTAAGTACTCAATCAATAACTTAGAAGAAGTTTTACGCATACATACGTTATACAGAATTCTTTTAGCTACATACATGCATACTAACTATGTAATATACATAGATATGTAGTGGTGCTTTGATTTACTTCTAATTAGCGGTCAATTGAGTTGAAGCGTGACTTGATGCACGCATTTCAATTAGAATAAAATAGGGAGTATGCATTTGTAAGGGAAGCTCGCTCGAGAGCTTTAAGATTAAAAGGTATATCTAAACTTAAAAGTGGGGATATGAGAGGACATTTAAAGATCTTAGAAGACTTCCTACATAGTCCCATTCTTCATAGGGATGATATACTATCACCTAAACCAAAACTCTCCAGGAACTTCCAAGTTATAATTAATGAACGCACAGACTGGAGAAATAACTCTATCATTTTCAAACCTGGCTCCCAGCTATGGTTTACTGATGGGTCCAAATTGGAAAATGGTAGAACAGGGGCAGGAATCAATGGGCGTAAATTCAAGAAATCGATTCCGATGTGAGAGAATGCCTTAGCAGCAAAATGAGAGGTACTCACATCTACATACTTTCAGATAGTCAAGCGGCTCTAGAAGCCCTTCTATCAACAACTATCACCTCTAAACTGGTAAATGATTGCCTAAACCTTCTCAACACGTTAAGAAACCTCAACATAGTAACACTAGGCTGGATTCCGGGGCATGAAGGACATGAGGGAAATGAAATGGCTGATGACCTTGCAAAACGAGGAGCAAATACGCAATTTACTGGTCCTGAGCCTTTCTGTGGACTCACAAAAAGCCACATTAATGAATTCCTTAGGAAATAGGAGAAAAGGATATTTGCTGCACACTGGCTAACCTGTGCCGGTCAGCGTCAAGCCAAACTATTCCCAAGTCTCAACAAAGGAATATCTGCCAAGCTATTCTCACTAAGCAGAGTAGATCTGCGTCTTTTAACAGGATATCTTACAGGTCACTGCAGCCTGATGTATCATCTAAATAATATTGGTCTATCCGAGACCAATGTCTGCCGCTTTTGCGAAGTGGACATAGAAAGCTCAGAATATGTGCTTTGTGAATGTCTTGCGCTGGGCAGACAGAGACTTCATCACCTTGGTGGTATATTAGTATCCCCATGCAATCTTTGGAACAACAAACCTAAAATTTTTAAAAAGCCTAAAACTTTAGAGTTACAAAAATAGGCCTTTCACAATAGATCAGCTCTGGTGGCAGTGCGTAATGGCCTTCTAATAATAATAATAATGTATTTGTAAACGCTTTTGATCGGTGAGGGGGAGTCGCATATTGCAATTTTCCGCTTGTAAGCGCACGATAGCCTAGTTTCTGCTTTTTATGAAACTGAGACCTTTAAGCTTTATAAATAAATTAAAATATCCCAAAATATGTGTAATCTTCTTCCTTCGAACTTAAAGAAATAGGCGTTAAAGAATAGAGAAACCCTTCCAAGCAATGAGAAAAATTCATACTTTAAATTTTTCCTCAACCGAAAAAAAAGTGTTCGAAAACCAAATTTGTGAACTTATGGGAGTTTTAAGCATTCTTAAGTACATTAAGTATTGTTGAAGAATTTCAATTGTTTTTTGCTCAGGTACTTATATATAAAAGTGACTATTTATGCCATTTATTAAAACCGACTTAGCTTCACAATTTAAAATTCGTCTCGCAGGGATTTTAGTTAAATATGCTAACTAAAGAGTTTTCTAAGTACGGGGAAATATTTATTTATGGTATATTTTATTTAAATATAATGCGGGTGGCTTCGGTTTTGATTGTTGTGTGTTGTAACGAACAACAAAATAGCAAATCGAGACTTTGGACATTTTACTTTAGCACATAAATATTAATGTACGAAGCCTGTGGGATATTAAGATAAGAAAAAATGTTTAAAAACTTTGCAAATTTAATTTAGAAAATTCCAGCCCGAAATATGCTTCAGCAATTGCAAGCAGTGCTGCTCCGAACATGCCCTGGCGCCGATGCACGAGACAACGCGACAAGAGCGGGACCATATTATTGAATTTGCATGCTGAATCTAATTTTGTATCTGATTTCAGCAGCGAGTAATGCACACGAAAATTCTCCAACATTCAGTTTAAGTTGGACTATTTGGTTTTATTTTTTCCCTGCACACACCACTACGTATGAGTAATTTTATATGAATTGGAAATATTTGAGCAACATACAAAAGTCGCGACATAAGCAATAATTTGTATGACAATAAAAATACCAATGGAAAATTGCAATAATTCACCAAATCGCTGAATGCAATCGCAATAAAAAATTAGAAGCGTGAACGGCGCTGAAAACAGAATCAAAACATGCAAAATGCGAAATGCGAAAGTACGAGTCGCACTGTGTGACGATGACACCACGAAATAAATATGTGATACAAAATTTATTATTATTATTGAAAGCTCAAAATTGTATTGCCTATAAATATATATGTTTAGCCTGTCAGAAAGTAAACAAATAAGCAGTAAAGAAAAAATAAATAAAAAAAAATTTGTAAAAATACATTTAAAAATATTTTTTTTTTTATTAAAATAAATTTTTTTGTATAGTATAAATTTCCCTATCATCACTGTTCTCAACTACTTGCTGTTACGTGCTTTTTTACATAGATGGAACTGCGAATGATTACTTTTATTTCTATCAAACTTGTTGGTAGGCCATTTGACTCAGGTGGTTGTAGGGGCATGAATACGCATACAGGGTGGTTCAACTAGCATTTCGAATTTAATTCGCCTATAAGTAATAAAACGCATACATCTTTTTGTTCACGAATTGAAGAATTTTTTATTATTGGCACGGGTAAGCTTTGCTATTAAACAGAAAAAAACACAAAAAAAAAGCTCAGATGACATTGTTTTACTATCTCGAAATAAAAGGTGTCTCGGAGATCTTTTTACAAACCTAGAAATGACAGCTAAAAGAGTAAGTGTAGCTGTGAACCAGCAAAAGATCAAATATATAGTGCTATCTAGAAATTAAGAAAGAAGACATGTGCAGTGTTAGATATAAGCGAATATATTTTTAAAGGCGTAGATAAATGCAATTATGCAGCCTACCTAATAACAAGATGAACTGTGGTCTGGGAGCTGGCTTCCATTCGGAGCCACTCAACCTATTTCAGTCAATTCGTTTTCCCTACTAAGCCAGCGTGTTCCAGGCAGAACTTTTAGCGATCAAAGAAGCATGCAGATCACTAAAACTCTACTAGGAAGTTGGTGCATGAGTAGCTATATTTTCGAACAGTCAAGCAGCTATAAAGGCCTTAGACTCCAGCTCTATTTCATCCAAACTAGTCCTACAGTGTATTGCTTAGTCATTGGCTTGAAATCACTCTGATATGGGTTCCCGGTCATAGGAAGATACGGGGTAATGATGATTTCTATGAAACTCTGCTATTAAACACGTAGCACAACTTCATATATGTAGTACAAGCTAAACACTTCCATGGCTGACTTGGCTTTACAATATCCCATTACTGTACACTAGGTTAGACTGGGTTATGGTGCTAGTCGATCTTCAAACTATCATCCAATGGTGTGATATCACACCATCTTCGTGGCCAATCCACTGCTCCAAAACGTTGACGCAGTAAATCCATTGTTTCACAGACTGTACCTATGGCTGTATGGCAAATAGCGCCATCTTGTTGGAACCAAATGTTGGGGAAATCACCAGCTTCAATTTCCATCATCAAAAAGTTGTTCATCATGGCTTGATAGCCTTCGTCATTCACTGTTACAGCCTCGTCTTTGAAGAAATGTGGGCCGATGATTCCTCCAGCCCATTGATCGCACCAAACGGGTTTTTTTTCAATGGATGTAATGGCTATTCTGGAATGGCTTCGGGTTACTCTAAAGCCCAAATACGAAAATTGGCGTAGCCATTAAACCAAAAATGGGCCTTAATGCCCTAAGCCTAAATAGGCCACCATAAGTTGGCCTGAGTGCGCGATGAACACTTTTCACAAAGCGTCGATTTTCGTAATATTGTACATTAGTACGATTTGTAAACGTTGTCCATGCGTAAATCTTTCCATAATTAAATGTCAATAAATACTGAAAAAAATTATGTATTTAGTTTGACAGTAGTCACGCGTGATCTGTCAAAAAGCCACGTTTGGAAAAAGTACCTCCAATCTGAACACCCTTTGTATATAGGTATATCTACCAACTGACCAACTACGTTTGTAACTTTTCACCAACTGGGTGGGCGTTATAGCTGCCAGAACATTTGGCCTGCCAAATTGGGTGCTCATAAGCGGGTAGCATCTATTTATCTAGCTGATTGACTACCTGTATGGCTTTTGAGATATTTATTTAGCTAGTCAAATTGGCATACGTGATGAGGCTGGCGTAGACGACTCGCGCCAAACGCACGCACACCCCATCCACATCACGGCCAGCATGTGACGTATACGAGTACTCCGTGTAAATTTTGTGCAAGCATTTCCGTTCACCCAACACCTCATGACCACTGCCTGTGGGGCTTACCCAGTGAATGTGGGAGTCGCGGGCATTCATTGCCTTAAATGACGCCCAATCTGCTTGCTACGCTTTATGCGCATTCTATTGTGAATGTGCGAGGAGTATTTCCATATCTTTATCTGTTGGAATTGCGAATGTGCAATTAAATTAAATACTTTTAAGATAAGCCAGAAAACAAGCGAAAACTTGTATGAGTTGATACGTGTCAGTGCAGTTGTTGTAGCGGCAGTGCGTAGGAGCCTCAATTAGCGATTGAGTGCGTGCCATAAGTTCACGTACACTAAACAGCTAGGAAACTAGGAATGAACCGAAGGTCACTGAAGCATGCGTTACGAAGACAACAAATACTCAATTCTTATTTGACTGCGACTTACACACAAACATAAATACAGGATTACTGGGATACTTAAAATAAGTTGCAAATAGTTTCCGTGAACTGGAAAACAATTAGTGAATCATCGTAAATTCAAAACTTTGTCAAGCAGGCAAAGAAGGCTAAGATATGAGGGTAAATGAAAATCTGATATGTAGGGACGATGACTCTAACACTGCTGGGACAAAGTTAAAAGCGAGCTTAGTGTCAGCAGCAGAGGAATAGGAATAAGTCAAAAAGGTGGTTTTAGAAAAAAGAAAAATGCTTATTTACAACAAAAACCCAACAATACAAAGCAAAATATATAGAAGAGAGAAACTCAATTAATGGACAGTTAAGGCAATTAAAAGAACCCTAGTGGGAAAGATTTACTAAAAACCCGATTTATATGGAACTTAGGGCCGAGTAACATATGAATTACTAAAAACTGCCACATAGGAATTTCTACAAGAGCTGACAATGGTATGTAATGTAATTGTTAAAAGAAGAAAACCAGATGAGGCAAATCTAAATACAATAATTTTTCCGATATTTAAAAAGGGTAATCCAAGGAATCCTGGAATTTCTGCTAAGGTGCTGATCGGAATAATAAATAAAAGGTTAGCGAGTTGGGTCGAAGGGAACAACATATTAACGGAGTTTCAAGCAGGTTTTAGAAACAACTTTTCAAGCAAAATTGAACGAAAACAAATACCCTTTGGGGTATTCGGGGGAGAGATTCTGTGGAAGCCCTTTGGGCCTTTGCAAGTTGCCGTTGAGTATCACAAATTGAGGAGCAATGAACCATATGAGCTTTACGGCGACAGAGGCATAGTAAGATCCAGCGGCTTCGCTGACTAGGTAAGCCCGCATCGTGTGCTTGCTATGCTACCAGCTACTGGTAGTAGACGAAAAGGAATGTTGTGATGGAAAGGCCAAGTGCGGAAGGACTTGGTTGATTTTTTTATGACATTTTTTCCTTCCATTTTTTGCATTTAACGGTCCGAAAAAAAAACAAAAGAATTTGTTTACCGAATGAGCGTAGTTCACACGATGACAACATTCATACTTAACATCAATTTTATGTCTTTCAGATCTTATTTCATCAAAATTAGTTCAGTAGAACCGACTATATCTGTGTCCATTGTCCATGTGGAGACCTTTTTTCAAGGCTGACCACTTTTTGAACAAACCTCGTACGGCCTAAATAAAATTTGTATTTTTTACCAATGAATCTGGAAAAAAAATAAAATTTGACAATATGGCGGACATTCAAAGATGAAAACCCGTGTTTTGACCCTTTTTGTGACTCTAAAGGTCCTAAAAATCAAAATGGTCGTAGTTCACATGATAACGACATCAATTCTACGTTATTTAAATTTCATTTCATCAAAATCGATTTAGTAGAATCGGCTGTATCTGTGTCGCCAGCTCGAAAACATATAACGTTCACCAACAAACTAAATCATGCATTCCTTCTTGATTTCGAGCTGGTTTTGCAAGGACTTCAACCCCTAAATTTGAATACATGTACCTGGAAACTAATTTTGAAGTTTTGCTGTAGAGGTCTCGTTACTAAAATTGCTATATCTCTGTAAATATTCGGAATTTCGAAAAATCGTTAGGGAAGGTTTTTTGCTGTAGCTTTTTTTTTAAATGTAGTTCGTACTACGAAAATATAAAATTTAGCTAGAAGCTTTAGCGTTGTAAAAAATTAAAAAAAAAAAACAAATCAACAAATTTTGCTTCCAAAGTTCGAATTTTTTCTTCTTCTTAATTGGCGCTATAACCGCTTACGCGATTTTGGCCGAGTTTAACAAAGCGCGCCAGTTGTTTCTTTCTCGTGCTAACCGGCGCCAGTTGGACACACCAAGTGAAGCCAAGTCCTTCTCCACTTGATCTTTCCAACGCAGAGGAGGCCGCCCTCTTCCTCTGCTACCACCAGCTGGTACCGCATCGAATACTTTCAAAGCCGGAGCGTTTGTATCCATTCGGACGACATGACCCGGCCAACGTAGCCGCTGGATCTTTATTCGCTGCGCTATGTCTATGTCGTCGTAAAGCTCATACAGCTCATCGTTCCATCGTCTACGATATTCACCGTTGCCAACGTGCGAAGGTCCAAAAATCTTACGCAGAATCTTTCTCTCGAACACTCCAAGCGTCGCTTCATCGGATGTTGTCATCGTCCAAGCTTAGAGTGTTAGTTTTGTTCGTCGAGAGAGGACTTTACTGCTCAGTTGCCTACTTAGTCCAAAGTAGCACTTGTTGGCAAGAGAGATTCTACGTTGGATTTCAAGGCTGACATTGTTATCGGTGTTAATGCTGGTTCCTAAATAGTCGAAGTCTTTTACAACCTCGAAATTATAACTGTCTACAGTGACGTGGGTGCCGATATGCGAGTGCGCCGACTGTTTGTTTGAAGACAGGAGGTACTTCGTTTTGTGCTCGTTCACCACCAGACCCATTCGCTTTGCCTCTTTATCCCGTTTGGAGAAGGCAGAACTAACAGCGCGGTTGTTAATTTTTTAGTCCGTTCAAATATTCGTATAATAAAGTAGGGTAGCTTAGACTGGGGCGAAATGGCATTAATTTTTGACAATTTTCATTTTTTAGTGTTGTTGTGACATTTTTTTCATATAACAAATGCTCGAAATTTTCTAATGCGGCGCAAATGCGTAAAAGCGTCAGCGGAATAATTCCTAAAATCAATGGGATTATTGGTACACTTTAAACTTCCAATGAACTATAACAAAATTAAATTTTTATGAAGATTCTGATTAAAAAAGTAAAATTTTCACTAAAATTTGCTGTTTTTTTTTTGTAATTTTAAACAAAGTTTCAAACTTTAAATTGTATGTAACTATAACTATATAACTATAACGCTATAACTTTAGATATATAAAAAAAATTTGATTAAAAATAAATTGGCAAAACTTTAAAATATGCCGCACTGCTATTATTGTGAACACAGGACATACTCGTCCTTGCCGTATGTACTGGTGAATATACTGGTTTTACTCATCCTTATTTACTTCCTAGACACAACATTTGCTTATAAAACACCGCCTGGCGATGGAGTATAACCAATCACTATTAGCCCGATCAGCGAAAGATGAATGCTCTGTCGAAGCTTTTTAAATATGCAAGCCGTGCATTTTCACTCTACAAAAGCAGGATATGTCAAAGCTCAGGTTTATATTTTTATTCACTTCCCATCAGGTGAGAATATCGGCTTAAAAGGTCAGATGAAACTCATGGGCACACTACATAATTCAATCTAGTATATTTTTGGCGGCCGCCGAGTGGGAGTGCATAAGTTCAAATCTCCGTGCAGAAATGATAGAAAAAGTTTTTCTATTTTTTTTTTTGCCATGAAAAAACTCTGCCAATCGGAGTCGATTTAAAACTGTAGGTCCATTTGCAGAACCACATCAAGACGAACGCCACAAATAGAAAGAGGAGCTTGACCAAACACCTGTCAGAAGTGTACGCGCCAATTATTTTTTTTTTTTCGAATGTTGTGTCACAAAGTACCTTCATCTTTGGCCCAAGTGTGTCGCTATATTTAAGCGCCACCTTAACCTAATCAAACCTAGGAATAAATCTAATGTGTCAGTCATGGCAAGAAAAGTGGTCACAACGAGTATCAAAGTATTTGTGAGTGATAAATTGTATCAACTTCAAGGATTTACAAAAATATTTAATTAATGGAGGTGAAATTTAAACACAAAATATTTAAATTTTTATGCCAAGCAACTTTTTATCAGAGATCACAGCTTTATTATTAGTAGTAGGTACACAGTTCACTAATAAACACCGCTGAGCGCAATTGTGGTGAAAAAAATAAATTTTTAATTCTTAGAGTGCAATTAAAAAAAATACAAAAGTGCTCTGCACAGGTTTTCTACCCAGAAATTGTCAGAGCGATGACTTTTTCTAGGAACATATTAGAGTACTAAGATTAATAATTTATCTTAATTCCTTCGTCATTTCCTAAGATTGCATATTCTACTGCGATTTCTTTAATAAAATATTGCTTTCAAATTCGATAAAAGCTTTTATCTCTCTCTCTCTCTCTTATGCATATTTCCCCACACTAGCACAGTGGTGGCAAAAAAGTGTGCTCGCACAAATGTTGCTGAGCACAAATATTCTCACCATGCCTCAAACAAACACAACAAAATAATAACAACAGCGACGGGCATGCACAGCATACTGAACCCAAACAAACGCGGTGAGGCTGGCAGAAGTACACTCAACACAGTTTACATTGACGATGGGAGTTGCTACAGGAGCTACAGCACACGGCAGTAACTCATTGAGGGTGGCGTTGGTGTTGGTGTTGGTGTTAGGCTGCGCCGACGTCGTCGTCGTAAGCGAACGCTAACGTTAAGCGGACTGTTGACTGCCGACTGTAGGCGACTAAAAAAAAAGACGCGCGCACATTTCGCATTGAAGCGTTGACCGGAACACATCGTGACGGGGCGAATGCGCGCATTACCAAAAACGACCAACGATTAGCGTCAAAATCCATAACTCAAGCGACAGTCGGTGACGAGCAATTGGCAACAGCAGCAGTAGCAGCTGACAGCAACGCAACAGTTGTGTGCGAATCGAAAAGTTTGAAATGTGTACGAAAGTATAAATATAAATAATGTGGAAAAAGTGTCGAAATATGATGAAATCAAGAAAAAAGTGCTATAAAAAACAAAAATAAAATATTAAGTACATAAAAATTTGAATATTTTAAAAATTAATATACAATATTGAGAAATAAAAATATTTAATTCCACAATAAAATAAATTTGTATTACTTCAATGTTAGCAACTAAACCAGCAGAGTTCATTTCCGGTTTATTTTCATTTATATTATTTTTTTTCGTGGCGCGTGTAAGCAAGTGCGTTAAAGTGTGTAGCGCCGGCCACCTGTGCGTATGAGTACTCCCGAGATGTATGAGCGAAATCAAAGCAAAAAGCGGCAGTGCGATGAAATATTTCACATTACAACAATTAACACTTCAAAGTGTTAAATCAATCAGTGCATTAAATTAGTTACTTCTTAGCTATGTTGTGTAGTAAGCAAAACAAAATTTAGAGAAGTGAAAAAACTCGGGTTAACCCAGTGTCAAGGTTAGACTGCATGCGACACGCGGACAGACGAACTGGCGGTGAGGCACTTAAAAACTCAATATATACACACACACACACAAACTGTGTATAGGCCATTAACGCCGCACACTCAATTGCGCCTAATTAATCACTGCTGCTGAATGGTTTGCGGCACATTAAATGAATTAACAAATCAATTAAAATGCGTAAGTGGAATAAGTTTACTTTGCTTTTGATTTACATTTATAGTACATTTGCCTAAATAAACAACAGTTCACACAAAATTGATGAGAAATGCGTTTACTGTACAATTTCATGATGTATTCCAAGACAAATTAATTACTATTATTAGTTTTATTCAAATGAAGCGCAGAAAGCGATAATTTCTTGGAAGGAAATTTTTGAACATTAAAGCGACAATAAAAAATGTGTTTGCAAAGCAGCTGGCTGACGGATAGATAGTTTATTTGTAGAGCGGAAGACGAGCGGGTGCGATGTACAGATGTATTTAATTTTGCCCTTACATTGTACACATGCCTGACAGCCAGCGGACTGGTAGTAACTGTGAGGTATTTATAGTGCATACAAATGTATAAGCAGCCTGTGCTCACATACTCGCGTTTACATAGATGTGTAAAGGCAAACGTCACACATAAAAAAACAACAAATAATAAACTCTCGGCAATACAAAAATTTGTGTTCCATATTAATTGCAAAATGTGATTTACATTGAATGCAATCTCGTGCATTTACTTATTTAAGCAAATTTTTCAATTGTTTGTGTGCGTGCTTACAACAGCCACGAATGTGAATCACATCTATGCACGCATGTGTATGTGAGTTAATGGGGAATTGCTACAAAAAAAAAATAAAGCGTTTAAATTAAATTATTCGATAATTACTGCTACATTTTATTTGAAATTGTTTTATTGGCACAAATCAGAACTCGTTACACTGGTTTGCAGGTAATGAAGCGAAGAACCAGACCAGCCAATTCCTATGTAAAAGCGGTCGCTGAACCCTTTTTCTTGATTACTCAAAATACCGCAAAATAATACAATATTTTATATAATATTAGTTCGGGGGAAAAGAAATCAATTATTTCTTCGTAGCTGTAGTGATCGATATCTCGTAAAGCATCGATCAAGCAATTTAAAGTTGATGCCCGTTGGTAAGGCGGCATTTCACACTAAACATTTCTTTTGCTGTTTTTTGAATGCTCCATTAAGATGGGAGTTACAGGGTGTTCAGTTGTTAATTAGAGTACATTTTACAGTTTCTTTTGTTCAAGACGAAAATCCAAGCCAGACTGAAATTGTGAACGGTGTTTGTGGTGCCGTTAATGGAGCATTTATTTACGTGCAATTTTGGTTTCGTCGCTTCCATTCAGGCATTTTTACGTTAAAGATATTAAAAATGTCGAAAATGCCGATAAACTAACAGAAATAATCGAAATTGTCCAGCGTGTTAGTAGTAGTAGCAACGCCCAGGAGCTAAAAATCGCTTTCGGCTTTCTTTTTCCTCAAACTAATATTTATTTCGGGATATTTTACATTTATATCTTAAATTGGCTATAAAAATGTTGATTCAAAAAAATATTAAAAAATACCAAAAATTGTTTTCCTACAGCTTTCTTATAATATAAATAAAACCATTTCATATTTTTAAAATAAAAAAAAATAATAATTTAAATTTTTTTGAATTTTTTTAATTTTTCTTTTTAACTTTTTAAATACCTTAAAACTTTAAATTAACTGAAAAATGAACACAAAGAAAAAGAAATTATTTTTTATTAAATATTTTTTTAATTATATTTATTTCCTAATTTTACAAGCAAAAAAAAATTTAAATAAAAAAAATTAAATAATTTTAAAATAATTTTTTTTATTTAAAATTTTTTTTAAGTTCCATATAATTTTTTTAGTTTTTCTTTTCTTTAATTTAAAACTTTTTTTTTTAATTATAATTTTTTTTAATTTTTAATAATTTTTTTTAGTGTTTCTTTATAACTTTTAAAATATCTTAAAACGTTTAAATTTATTGAAAAATCTAACAAAAGAAAAAGAAATTATTTTTTATTAAATATTTCTTTAATTGTATATTTCCCTAAATTTTTTTTTATTATTATAAAGAAAGTCGGAAAATCTGATAATCTCTTGTTCTGTACATTTTGTAAATTATTTTTTTAATTTTTCTTATTAGCTTTTTAAATATCTTAAAACTTTTAAATTTACTGAAAAATGAAACAAAGAAAAAAAATTTTTTATTAAATATTTTTTTAATTTTATTTTTCTCTTAATTTTTGCAAGCGAAAAAAATTTAAATTGCAAACAAAGAAATGTAAATAATTTTAAATAATTAATAATAATAATTTCAAAAAATTTAAATTAAAAAAAAAATTTAAATAATTTAAAATAATTTTTTTTTTATTTAATTTTTTTTTTAATTTCTAAATAATTCTCTTAGTTTTTCTTTTTAACTTTTTAAATATTTTAAAATGTTTAAATTTACTGAAAAAGCAAACAAAAAGGATCAGAAATAATTTTTTATTAAATATTTTTTCAATTTTATTTTTCCCTTAATTTTTTTTTTAATTTCGCAAATATTTTAAAAATTTTAAATTTACTGAAAAATGAAGCACAAAGAAAGATAAAAATTTGATAATCTCTTGTTCCGTACATTTTGTAAATTATTTTTTTAATTTTTTTTATAAACTTTTTAAAATATAAAACTTTTAAATTTCCTGAAAAATTAAACAAAACAAAATTATTTTTTATTAAATATTTTTTTAATAATCTTTTTCTCTTAATTTTTGCAAGCGGAAAAAAAATTTACATTAACAACAAAAAATTTAAATAATTTTAAAATATTTTTTTTTTAATTAAACATTTTTTTTTTAATTTCTAAATAATTTTTCTTAATTTTTCTTTTTAACCTTTTAAATACTTTAAAATGTTTAAACTTACTGAAAAATCAAAGAGTAAGAAAAAAAATATTTTTTATTAAATATCTCTTGTTCTGTACATTTCGTACATTTTTTATTAAATATTTTTTTAATATAATATTATTTCCCTTAATTTATTTCGTTTTATTTCGTAAATATCTTAAAACTTAAACTTACTGAAAAATGAAGCCCAAAGAAAACAAATTATTTTTTATTAAATATATTTTAATTATAGTTTTCTCTTAATTTTTACAAGCAAAAAAAATTTAAATTGAAACCAAAAAATTTAAATAATATAAACCTTTTTCAAACAAAAAGAAAAAGAAATTATTTTTTATCAAATATTTTTTTAGATTTTATTTTTCGCTCAATTTTTTTCTTTTTCTTTAATTTCGTAAATATCTTAAAAATTTTAAATTTACTGAAAAATGAAGCACAAAGAAAGATAGAAAATTTCATAATCTCTTGTTCCGCACATCGCTTGCTTCCAGTGGCTAACGGACACGCCTATATTAGAAATATTCACAGTTTGTATGTTTTTCTTAACTCAAAATTTTTATTTCTCGTTATTCCGAAAACTGTATGACAGAAAATATGTAAGTTTTCATACTCAGCAACCGATTGTTTGATGCGTGGGTAAAAAAAATGTTGTATTTGTTAACCAGTGTAATATTAATTGCATCGCATGCATTTTTGCCAAACACTAAAAAAAGCTTAAGTTTTTTCTTTTGTTAACAAATTCGAAAAATATCTGATGTTAAAATACTCGTAGAGATGGAAAAGGGCGATATTCCCTGAATACGCAAAGTAATTAAGCAAATTATGGATTGAAATTAGGTAGATTAAAGTGTTGTTCTGTGGGGCCTTCGTTAATCTGTATGCTGCATCCAAGACACACCGTGAGGGGTAATGCATTTTTTTAACAAAATATTAATTTATTTATTTATTACAAGAGTAAAAATTTTGAATAAATATTCAATTTAAAAAAGAAACTAAACCACCGGCTACATGGCCTTAGGAAATTTCAACAAAATATTATTTAAAAACTTTTACAGTTTACTAAATGAAAATAATTACTAGTGGAGCAATAGATGATACCAAGACAAGTAGTTCTCCACTTGATATTTTCAACCCAAAGGCCTTTCTTCCCCTTTATCTATGTACTATCAGCTGTAAGGGGTCACTAAAATCAAGCGATTGAAGAGCTAAACGAACGATGTTGCATTGGACTCTCTCAATTCTAACAGCGTAAGTGTTAGAGAATGAATTCCAAATTATTCAAGCATAATCAGTGAAGGTATTGTCCATTAGAATCTATGAGTTTCTGCCATCTCTTGATTGAGATTTGCAGCTAATTTTTGATTTTTTTAGTCGAAGTAAATCCTTTCGGAAAAACTTTCTTTTATCGACCTAAAAACAATGGAATTCAGAATGAGCCAGACGTGATGAGAATGCCGTTTGCGATAAGGCTTTCATTCAAAATTTTCGTATCAGCTGCCCTGCTCTCGCCGGGCAAAGATTAAGATATCTGGGCTCTCACTTTTTTGCAACACCTGCAGGTTTAAACATCACACACCTGGTGAATATCATTAGTGGCTTGAAGCGGTTAATACGAAAGTAATTAGCCAATATTCATCGTCATCCTCTAATCCAAAGCCTCTTTTTCCTTTTTCCAGCACTTTGGTTCTTCTCCTTCTGTTTAAAATCGAAATTTTGAATTTAATTCACTTCCATGCCAATATCTGGCTTGCGGTCATGTCTTATACGTATCACATATATTTTGGGCAAAAAGGAATTAATTTTTACTCAAATGATTTAAAACTATTTGATGGTCGATACTTAGCTTGTGGGCGATGCTACGACTACTAACAGGTCGGTTAACTTTGATTATTTCTGTGATTTTATCGACATTATCGACATTTTCTTTATCATCAAAAATGCCTGAACAGCTGCTACAGTATCGGCACCATAAACACCATTAAATTTCAGCGGCCTGGCTTGCATTTTCGACTTTATCAAAGAAAACTGTAAATTTTACCGAATTTTCTCTTTGTTGACTTCCATTTTTAATAGCCCGTAACTCACAACAGAATGGAACAAACAAGAAACAGCAAACGAATTTTTTTAGTGTGAAATGTCACCTTGACAACGAGCATAAAATTTAAATCATTTAATCGATACTTTACGAGATATCGATCACTGCAGCCTTCTATTGATTTATTTTTCCCCAATCAAAAATGTATACGAAAAATTTTCTTAAACATGTACAGGAGAAATATTTACAGCAGAAGTCAAATATTTAGAGGAGGAGTTACTTTACACTTACTTGAAAGAATACCCAACCTACCCCCGATTAACATTGCGGCAAAAGGTCTAGCAGCTAGATCCGCCGCAAGACTTAACGCAACGGGTGAATTTACATGTAAAGTATTCGGACATAGCTCAATAGGTATGCTCAATAGGTATGAGTTATCGGACTATATATCGAAATACAATAGGGCGAAGAGATTCCGAACAACAATAGGAGAAGAGGGGTGGAAAATAGGTATGAAACCTAGTCCCAATACGCTAAATATATTATATTTATTGACGGCTCGAAAATGATGGACGTATTTATTGCGCAGAGCTGGACATCAGGTGGCCAATTAAGCTCCCTGACCATTGCAGTATTTTTCAAAGCAGAAGTCTTTGCGGTAAGAAAGGCTGTAGAAATGGTACTAGCAAGGACATCGAGTAACTCCAACATAAAAATATACGTTGACAGTCAAGCGGCAAGAAAGGCAATAAACTCATATGAAATTTCATCTAAAAATGTTCTTAGGACCAGGGAAGCCATGGAGGAACTAGCTGCTGACAGACGGTTACACATCTGTTGGGTACCCGGACATGAGAGTATTGCAGGAAACGGAATTATAGATGAGATTGCCAAAAGCGCTGTTTCATAAAATTCGAACAAACAAAGGGTATGCTGAAACCTTTAAATACGGTATAAATATAATGACATCGCTGAAGACATGAAAACACGGATAGATAGGAGATGGAATACTCTAGCCACTTGCAAAACCGCGAAAATCGTGTGTACACAGAGTGCAGATAAATACGTCCGATTCGTACTAGCGCTGTCTAGGAAAGAAAGCAGAACTATCGTAGGTATGCTGACAGGTCACAATTTGCTAGCGGCGTGCGTATACAAGATAGGAATTACAAACAACGATAGCTGCAGATTTTGCATTGAACTAGAAGAGAGGGAAACTCTTAAACACCCTCTACAGCCTTGCCCTGCATTAGCTGGAACCCGAATGAAATGCTTAGGAGGTCTACAATATGAGAGGCTAGAATGTGTCTCAGGGTGTGAGCTTCAGAGTTCACTTAGATTCGCAAAAGACGCACGCTTCTTACAAGAAGGCTACTACAAGGAATCGTAAAGGTTATGCTCCATCTAAGGATCAATATATCTATGTGATGGCTTTCAGCCAGCCAGGTCAACCTAACCTAACCTATCTTACACTTACATAATGACCGCACTCTTCTGTCGAACGCAGGCCGATATTGGACTGATCCAAATGATTGGCGCTGAAGTATTGATGTGTCTGTTAGCCTCACTATCAAATGCGTAAATTTCAAACTTTGTAATTATATAAAAGATGATCAATTTAGCGGTTTGGATATTAAATTGAAATAAAACAACGATAATTAAAATTGATTGGGCAATCTTTATTATTTATTATTTTTGTATAACTTCATTCATGACATTCATGTTTTAAAGATGGTCGCTTTCAAATGTTAGCCGCACCTGCACCATAATTCGGCCATCCGTAATAAACAATTTTTAATGACTCGCTGGACCAGCGCCGTAGTTCGGTCATCTCTAAACACCAATTTTAAATGACATTGTTCCATTCCGCTCTTATCTTCCTGCTAGCTAATAGCTGCCTCATCCATAGATGAATCGCGGGTTCCACATTAAGTGACTCCATGCTATTTAAAATAGCATCTTTCGTCACGGGTTTAAAGGCCCCTGATGTATCTAGAAATACTCCTAGAGCATACTCCTTATATTCTAACGTATTTTCTATGTTTAGTACAGGTGAGTGAAGTGCAGTTTCAGTAGATCTGCCCTTAGTGTAAGCGTGCTGCGCCTTGGATAATACGTCCGGCGCAATTGTGTCTCTAATGTATGTGTCTAGAAACTTCTCTACCGTTTTCAGGAGAAACGAGATCAGACAAATATGCCGGTATTCCTTCGAGTAGAGATGGTTGCTTTTTCCAGCTTTTGGAATAAACACAACTCTCGCATCTCTCCACAATACAGGAATATAGCCGAATTTCAACCATCCCCTGAATGTCGTTTTTAACCATGGTACCACAAGATGGCTTACCTTTTGGTTCATGGCTGGGAAGATTCCATCCAGTCCTGGCGATTTATATGGGTCGAAACTTTGTATAGCCCATTCTATCTTGTTGGTCGTAATTACGTTCGTCGGGATGTCGTGCACAACATCTCTTCTAGGTTCGAGATCTGTAGTGTCCGCACACCCTGGAAATTGTGTGTTGACTAGGTCTTCTAGAGAGTCCTCACAGCTGTCAGCCTACTCCCTGTTAATTTTTCGTATTACTGATACTAAGTCTTAAAAGTAACAGTAAAAAGATAACATAATATGTGTACACATTTTTGGATCACTAAATTTAAAAGTTTTCTCAAAAAAATTGTGGAAAATTCGCTTTTTACGGCCTTCTAACTGTATATAACCCCTTAAAGTAGCTCAAAACCAGCGTTAGCATTAGTTATTTTAGCGGTGTTAACCATTTCCTATTTTCTTTCATATAACAAATACTCAAACTTTTTTTTATATGTGGAAAATACATAAGAATGCCAGTGAAAACAAAACAATTGGCAAAAATCTACGCAATTTTTTAGTCACTTTTAACTTGCACTTCCTCAGAAACTTTGAGTTTATCCTCTCGTCGACGGATCAGTGTGTGCCTTCGCTAAGTCCAAGCGGAACTTTCTCCACCCATATTCCACCAAGGGAGGAGTGGACCGGGGGCAACACTTGGGGACAGAGCCTCGTTAACCTGTTCACGAATGGCTCGAAGTTGGACGGCAGGGTTGGAGGAGGAGTATTCTGCATAGATCTCCCCATCAAACTCAAATTCAGGTTACCGGATCACTGCAGTGTGTTCCAAGCAGAGGTGGCCGCAATTAAAGAAGCAGCTGACTGGCTACTTACTTGCGTAATAACTGTTAAGAAGGTAAATATTTACTCCGATAGCCAAGCGGCTATTAGGGCCCTAGGCTCTATTATGGTGCATTCGAAGCTGGTCATTATAACAAAATTCAGTGGGCATTAAAACTAAAAGTTCTGACTAACAAGTTTGAGATTTTAATGAAAATTTCGTAAATTTTTTGTATACTTATGCAAAGTCTACAACTATAATTTTAAGTAAAAAAAAATCGTATTAAACGTAATTAAATAGTCAAAACATTGCAACACCGTACGTCGCTCTGCTATTATTGCGATCACAGGTGTGCATATATATATTATATTATACTTACAAACATACATTCACATGTGTACTCGCAGCCCCTCACTGGTCAACATGACTAAAGGCACATCGACGCCGCCTCGTCGGCCTTCCTGCTTCAAACACGCTTTGCTGATTCCGCTGCCTTTTGCCGAGTGGAATATTTGTGTGTATGTGTGTGTGTAAGTCTATGCCATGCAGTGCATCTCTCGTGCACAAATTATGTCTTCCTCTTCCTTTTTGTAGTAGTATTCTGTTGTTTTCCTCTATTCATTTGCTATTTTGTTGTTTGTTATTACTTTTCTTGGACTCAATGGTTGTGGTGTTTAATTGTTTTGTTTTGCTTATTTTATTTCTAATGTTTACAGAATTCTTTTGTTGTTTGCTTTTGTGATTCTCCCGCTTTTATTAACTAGTCATTTTTTATTTGTCTGATTCGGTAGCTGTCCAGATTTCATACGTCTGCTTTTGGTTTGTAGGCGTAAACATTTGACTGGGTATTACAGTAGTAAGCCATATAAAATTTATTGAATGCAATTAAGCGTTGTATGCCACATGTCAATAGTGAGAGAACTTCCCTGCGTGGGCCATTTTTTAGTGTTTATTTGTTATCGAAAATTCTCAGTGGGTTACGTATTGAGCGCTGATGCTACGTGATTGTAGCATTGAATTCTTCAACATATCCCTGAGGTAATTCGCTGAAAAATTGGCTGAAAATGCTAAGCTACTTAAAGGCCTAGCCACAAAAGAAAATTAAAAAGGCGTGCGATGTAGAATTGTAATAAGACGGAGGATTTTATGGAGGTGACTCGTAAGTTCTCTATATTTTTTATTTACCTACAACCTTTAATGCATTTTATTTGAAATGCACATAATTGTTTACCCCCTTCATATTTTTTGAAACCTTTGTTCAGTGAACATTGAACAGGCTTAATAGGAAAGAGAAAAATCAAAATTTATACAAAATTGATAAAGCAACCATTATTAAAGCAGGGCTAGACTCCAATTTTATTGGCATACGCTTTAAAAAAAAAACAGAAAAAAATCAGAACGTTGAAGTTATTTTAAAAAATACATCTACATACAAGCTAAAAAACATACAATATATATATTTTTTAATAATCTTGACAATCTTTGAATCTTAAGGGGAAACGCCACTGTGAGGGGTCAAAAAATAGTCGATTTTTGGGATTTTTTTTTGTAAGTAGGAATGATTATTCAAGGATCGGACAAAAGGCAATTTATTATATATTTAAACTATGTTGGGGTAAATTTTCATTAAAAAATATTGAAAATTGACAAATTTATGTAAATAAACGTAACGAGTTAAAAACAAATGACGTCATCTGGTAGCACCGATACAGCAATGAATAATCATCTGAAATCAAAAACCCAAAAATTGTATTAATCGTTGTACGTAGCCTTTTTTTTGACAAAATGGTGGTGATTTGAATTTCGATGTGTGTTTTTCACCATTTTTTTGATTTTGAACAGGCCCAAAAAAATAGTTATTTTCAAAATCTTGAAAATCGGCTACGTACAACGATAGCCAATGGATAACAAAAATTTAAAAAAAAAGAAAATTAAAGTCGGTTCATTAGCCTTCGAGAAATCGTTGCCACCGACCATATCAAAAAAAGTCGTTTCGAGAAAAACGCGTTTGAAATAAAGCATCGTATCGTAAGCGCTACGGGGCCGAACCGACGGGCGCTCACTTAAGTGCACATAGAATCGGGAATAAAGCGATTTTCGCTTTAAAATTTGTACCACATTTGCTTGAGTAGTTACACTAACAATTTATGCAAAAAAAATCGATTTTTTTGAATTTTCACAGTGGCGTTCCCCCTTAACCAAATTAATTAGAAATTATATAAATAATAATGTCCTCGAGTATCTCGGATGATTTTAGTGGTAACCTTGTTTATTAATATTATTGTTTCTTTTCTGCGTGATAAAGAGAAGAAAAATAGTAACTCCTGTACCGGAAGCAATGGTTGCTTGAACAAGGTTAGATAATATTGAAAGCATATTTTCAAAGGAAAACTGAGCATTTTCATTTCATCTTCGCGGCTATATCAATAAAAATCCAGACATCCACAACCACAACCACATCGTCATGGTGCAGCTCATGCAACTACAACAATCGACTGTTCGGTGTGGATTTTGGTCGGCTTTTTTGGTCTGTGCTTAATTCTTTCTTTTTTCTGAAAATGATCAAAAGGATTCGTTACCGTCAATAGCGAGTGTTACTGCCCCATGTTCACCAATCTTTCTTCCACCCAAAAGTGAAAAGGATGACATAGACGGTATTTGGCTTAAACAGATTGCCGCTAAAAGGATAGCCAAACGAAGCGGCAGAAAAATATCACAAGTGCAATATTTCAGAACGGCGACCAAATGCTTAAGCCACATTCGTCTCGACCACCTAAAACACGTAGATTCTGTAGCCAATCCAACACCTGCAGGCTCTCTGCTCAGCTCGATTTTTATCAAGTATCAATCGCCCGGCACCTTTACGCTCATGAAAATCTTTTAAAAAAAAATTTGGTTTACCCTAATAGTCATATATAATATGTATGTATGTATGGAAGCGAATAGAAAAACTACCAGAATATTATCTTAGTAGGCAATTGTATACCAGATGATAGCGCAGGTGGTGGGAACTTCTTTCTTTTACTACTCTACATTTAGCATTAATATTGTCTTTGATAGTCTATAATGAAAGTTAGGCGCCTATATTTCTGTAGAGCATTTTAACCAAATCTTTCTTACTCGCACTTCCCCTATTTTTATAAAATTTACAAATTTTAAGGTTGCCGGATCGATAAGGGATTGAAATGTTCCACAAAAATATTTTCCGATACACCACTTGTCGAACCACTACTTTTTATTAACCATCTTGATTTGACTATGAACCTGCCTATGTGGTCTATTTTGTTTTCTGTAATTGTAATAATGTTGGCGGCACTGATAGTGTGTTTACCCATAAGCATCTTACAAGTTGCTAGAGGTATAGGTATGTTCGCTTTGCCTGGTAATGTGGTATCCAATCTCGCTAGTTCATCTGCTTTGCAGCTGCCTTCTATGTCTCTATGACCCGGCACCCAGAGCAGGTTTAGTACAAGAAAGTGCAAGTTTCAAGTGGTTCAAAAATCGTGTTGAATTTTGATATTTTTTTCTTGTGACGGTGTTCGATGTTTTCTTTCATATAAAGAAAATTAAGTTAAGCGCTAAATAGAGAAAATGTATAAAACTGGGATAGGGAAAAATTATCAAAAATCAGTGTGATTTTCGACCTACTTTTTCACAAATTCTAAGCAAACAGTTTGGAGTATTGATTAAAATTTGGCGAATTTTAACAAATTTTGTACAAAGTTCGAAACTTTGTTGTATGTAGTTTTTGTTGTTGTATGAACATTGTTTTTATAAAATAATAATTGAAATTAAAAAGTTAATAAATAAAAAGTCAAAACTTGTCAATTATGGCAAACTCTTTCATTTGGCGTTGGTTGTATATTAGAGTGTGACGGGAAGCTAAAATGAATCCATCCCGAACGTCACTTCCGCACACTTGAAGCAATGCTTCAGTAACGAGTTTCACCATTCATTCCACCGTAAGTGAGTGGCATGGATATTTAGAGAACGCCCAATTCTCATACCCATTGTTGGATGATAAATTCTCCGTAAGAATTTCATTTGTTATGTTCTTTAGAAGGGGGGAGATATTATATTTACCGAAAGCCTGTAATCATTAGCATCAAAATCGAGATTGGGTAGTGCATGTAGTAAACTAATTCACGCTTGCAAAATTTTTGCGAGAGCATCGTGGCGAATTTCTCATCTCTCATCAGTCATCACTGTTAAAAGGATGTTTGCCGGAAGAGCAAAATATGCGTTCCGACAAATAGAAACATTAATAACATCTAAATATTTAGGTGCGAGGTACCGAGTCCGTCTGATAGTTTCAAACAGAAGCCTTGGACCGTTTTCAAGGGAGCTATTATTTTGTATTTTAAACCACATTGGGTCATAGATGGTCAGTGAATATTTTACGAGATCTTTGAGCTTAGCTGAAGGTTTAAATATGCAAGCGCAAAATTCTATTAGCACACGTGAGTCAGCAGGCGTGGTTGATTCGACCAGGATCACAAAATATAAGTTCCGATGGGCAAGCACCTCTTAGGATTACCTTTGATATTTCCAGCAAATACTTTCGATCTTTGCTGAGATCTATAGTTAAGATGTGGGGTAATTCACAATTAATAGGTGCATATTTCCCCACTTGAAGGTTTTCACAACCGTTTAGTTTTGAGCCAATTTGACCACTAAATGATTTCTTCCCAGAAGTGACACCATCTATGAACTGGAAAATACTTCAAAACGGTAGTTCATTGAAATGGAGGAGTTATATTGACCACTGAAGCAAACGTCCCAATTTATCCTCCAGACATCTTAAGATCCCTTCTTTTGGTCCGGTATTAACTGCGGTTCCATCACAACCTACTATTGTTAATTCCTCGAAACCATCCTCTTACATAACCGCTTCATAAATGCTGTCTGTAATATCCACAGTGCGATCCAGGCTCAGATAAAATCGAAATATGTTCTTCTTTGATCACCTGACGGTAGAATTTATTTCCCCTTTTGACCTGAATATACGTGTGGTCTTTTCGACCATCAAAATATAGTGCCTTTGTAGCAACGGCATTGACGCGATCTTTGAGTTGTATTTCATAGGCGCACTAGGTTTTTCTCGCGTCTAATTTTGTTTTTATCTGTTATGAGGTTTCGCGATTCGGAAGAGATCAAACCAACAACTTTAAGGACTGAATTAATTAAGCATTGCCGTTGCTCTATCACTTACGCCATATCGCTGGCTTATAACTGCATATAACTTATTATTATTTTAAAGTGTACAGGTGCTTAAACTTGGATAAATTTATGTCTAATTAGTTTATAGTCCTTATTTTTGGTATGAAATGTACTCCGGAATGTATGCATAGAGAAAAAAAAAATTTCCTGAAAAAATAAAATGTTTCAGAATATCAACTGAAATTTCAATATTTGAGGCCTCTGCTGACGACAGAAGATATCGTTCGATGGGGCTGAAATTTGGCACACACTTTATTAGTTTAACAGCGCAACTTTTCCGGACTATTAGAATTCGATCCTAAAAGAAAAATTTTTTTCGGCCCACTCTACTGTACATATATGCTCGCATTGATGTGATAACGTGGTAAAAAAAATAAGAAAAAAGCGTTATATATTTGTACTATTCGTTTATAACCGGGCACTGTAGCCATCTACCATTCGGGAGTGCTCCTCGTAAAAAATATCTGCCGTTCAGAGTCGGCTTAAAACTTTAGATCCCTCCATTTGTGAAACAAAATCAAGACACACGCCACAAATAGGAGGAAGGGCTTGGAAAAACCTCTAACAGAAGCTTAGGCGCCAATTACTTTAATTAAATAGTTTAATTTTTTTTCTTTTCTCGGTTTTCAGGCTTATAAGATTGAACTACATAAAAAACTAGAGATGTTTCGGGATGGGAACTCCCCATGTTAGGGTGTTAAAAGAATATCTGAAGAAAATCATGCCGTCCTAAAGTATTTTCATAATTTTATATGCCACCTTACACTTTTAACGAAATATTCTAAAGGCAAAAGCACCTCATATCTACGTCAAATCAAGCGCATGAAAGACATTTTAATAGCGGCATATAAAATGTGAGATTTCTAAAGCCAATCTGGCATTGGGTAAGGCTTTCTCAAGTGGGCCATAAAATTGCCAAAGTGAATATTTTGCGATGAAAGTCAGCCAGCACTGAGTTCTATCATCCAGAAACACACTCAGAAAATTTTGTTGCAAATTTCTAAATAGTTTGTTTTTTATTAACTATCGAAGTTTTTTGCAGCGATTGAATAAATATCACATTTCTCATAAAGTAAGTATCCAATTACAACGATTTTTCAACTGCAGATTGATAAAGGATGATATTTTCCAAATACGTTATTTTTGTTTTGAAACTTGATGTTTTGTTGTTGTAAATAATTTTTTATTTATTAATTAATACTTCAATTTAATTTATATTATACACAAATTTCGCAAAATTTCCAGGCTTTTTAAAGCTCATTTTAGCCATAATAAATTAATCAAAAAACTAAACTTTTATCTAAAAAAAATCATTCCCCCTCAAGGTCAACCTCCACTTAGTTGGCGTAATTAATTATCTGCACGTAAACGCATATCGTTGCATTCAAATCAGGAGATGTATCAAAATGCTTAAACGTCTCAATGGCACAAGGTCACCCATATATTATCATATAAAATGTGGAAATATGATAGGAATGCCTGTGTCTGTGTCTGTGCGTTCGCAGTTGGTGATACATCATATGGTAAGACATCGAATACTGCCACAGAAGCTTCTAGTCTCTTTCACACACGCAGCCACATTCATCATCAGCCATACAATTGTGCAGTGTTGGTTATACATCATAAATGTGACAGTATTAAAAGTTTAAGCGATTTTCAAAGGAAATGCTGCCATGCGAGCACTTGGTTTAGTTAAGTCACTCACACACGCATACAAATTATTTTATATCAAACGGTTCTTGTGGTGAGTGCATTTCACCATTGCTTTGCTGCATATTGTCCATACCCATGCATGTAGGTTTTTATTAGGGGTATGACTTTCATTTATTTACTTTTTTCTTGCAAAGGTAAAAAATTAAAAATCGTCTTTTCACGCTGTGAGAGGTTTTAGATATTTTTGAATTGATAACTTTTCACTAAAATAGATTGAGCCTTTGCAAAATGCAGCAGGAACCTAAAGAACCTAATGGTTTAAAGAAAATTGTTTGGTTCTAAACCCAAGGAGATCTTCTTGTATTATATATTTATATGTAATTGGCGCGTACACCCTTTTTGAGTGGTTGGCCGATATCTTCCTTCTATTTGCGGTGTGCGTATTGATGTTGGACCTACAGTTTCAAGCCGACTCCAAACGGCAGATGATTTTATGATTTTTTTTATGAGGAGCCAATCCCATTGGCTGCAGAGAGGCGACCGCTTTTAGAAAAAACCTTTTCTATTCATATCTAAATTATTAGCAAAAATTAATTCACTGGCCCATATGATAAGCTTTCATACTCTTCCAGTTCCTGCAATTGACATCAACATTTCGACTGATTATTCGATATTCGAAGGCAGTGCACAAGAGATCAAATATGAGATTGGCTATGAGGCACGTAGCGCCATTCTGTATAAACCAAATTTCGCCTATGTTATTCTCTTCAATTTTGAGTTAACACTCGCTATTGATGGTAACGAAGGCTTCTTGTTCATTTTCAGATGAAGGCTTCTTGATCATCCACGCCGAACACTCACTGGTTGTAGTTACATGAGTTGCTTTATGACGATGTGTGAATGTCTGGATTTTTTTAATATAGCCGCCAAAAAGGAAACAATTTTTCAGTAATAAGATAAATTTTTATTAGAAATAAAAATAAAATTTGTCAGTGAATAAGCTGACTTTTCCCTTGGAAATATGCTCTCAATATTTTTTAACCTTGCGCAAGCATAAAGCGACTCATTTTAACCTTTCCTTATTTTCATTCTAAACATAAACAAAATTTCTGACACATACGAGCGATACGCCACCGTAGCCGAATGGGTTGGTGCGTGACTCCCATTCGGAATTCAGTGAGAACGTAAGGTCCAATCTCGGTGAAAGATCTAAATGAAGAAAAACTTTTTTTGAAATTTAACCACCCTTTAATAGCGAGCACTCCTCGGCAGGCAATGGCAAAATGTATTTCTGCCACGAAAAAGCTGCTCATAAAAAATATCTGCCGTTCGGAGTCGACTTGAAACTATAGGTCTCCCCATTTGTGGAACAACATCAAGACATACGCCACAAATAGGAGGAGGAGCTCGGCCAAACACTCAAAGAGTGTTTTCTGCGGTTCTTTTTAACATTTAAATTTTTTGACCTAAAATATGAACAAGCGGGCACTTTTTTCAGTACTATAAAGCCTTAAAAAAAGTGGGTTTTTTCTCTCTCCTATAATTCGCTTTTTGGTCATTTGCACTGCGAATAAAAAGTAAAGAGAATCCCAATTTTAATATTTTACTGACTACTGAGCAGTCTAAGATTTTAATGATAAAAAATAAGCAAACAATTTACGGTGGGTGTTTCTCACAGAAGACAAAAAACTAGTTTTTTTTTTAATTTTTAACAAAAAAGAGTATTATTAAAAAACAAAACATGCGAAGTGGCCAAAGAGGGCGGCCACGAAAAATATTTATGTTTTAAGTGCTATGAGTACAAAAGATGTGTATGTGCCTCAAACATACGAAGACGCAATTGATAACAATGAAGCGGATTTATGGAAAGCAGCTATGAAACACGAGTATGTCTCTTTGGTCACAAACAATACGTGGGTTGTGGTCGATTTACCGAAAGATCAATCAGTAATTGGCTGCAAGTGGGTATATGCGTTGAAGCGCAATGAATACGGTGAAATAGAGGGATACAAGGCACGCTTGGTGGCCAAGGGTTATTCACGGTAATGTGTACTTAAACAGCGAACTTAAAGAAGTAGTGTACATGAAACAGCCACACGGTTTCACTGAAAATGATAAACCCACAAAAGTTTTAAGGTTGAACAAGGTAATATACGAATTGAAGCTGTCTGGAAAAGCTTGGAATTTTAAGCTAGACGAAGCGCTAAAAGGTCTGGGTTTTACTCAGTGTGAGAGTGAACCTTGTTTGTATAAACAGAAGATAACCTATTTTTAATCCTTGTTTATGTTGATGATCTACTTTTAGCATGCTAGTCAAAGAGCATCATGTCTAAGGTTAAAGAAAAAATATGTAAGACATTTGAGTGTTTTGACAAGGGTCCTCTGTGTTTATTTCTGGGCATGCAAACCGATCGCGAAGGTGAACTAGGCGATATTACCCTTGAGCAATCACAATATATTAAAGAATTGTTGAGACATCATGGTATTGAGGCATGTAGACAAGCATCCACACCATTGAATGCAGGTTTTCCGGTGGCATGCAATAACGAACATTGCGAGAAAGTTGATCAGATTTCTTATCAATCTACGATTGGTGCCTTGATGTGGTTAGCGATATCAACAAGACCTGACATATTTCATTCGGTGGCAAAGCCAGCACAACGAAAGAAGGACCCACACCATGAACATTCGGCAGGAATTATTATTATTATTCCAAACTCCTTTAGGAGCTTAAGGATTCAACAAAAGTATTCCAAACATTTCTATTTCTAGACATAAGTCCCAGTTCATTAAACGTTTTTCCAGTTTCATTGCGGATAGTCCTTTGCCAAGTCATCACTGGGTTTGCGGGTTCCAAGTCAAAGCGGCATGCGGTATTTCCTCATAAGGCTTTCGCAGAGTATGCCCTATCTATCCATATTTTATATTCTTTATTTCACTGTTGATGCTATTTTGGTGTTCCTCGTTTGCTACAACTCTTGGCCACCATATCTTAAGTATATTACGCAGACACCTGTTTTTAAACGCTTGCCGCTTTGCGTTTGTTGCCGATGTCACAAGCCACAAGCCATGTGGTCAAGCATTAATAGGTTACGCCGATGCAGATTGGTGCGGTAACAGAGTTGACAGACGTTCATACACGGGCTATATATTCTTCTTGGCAGGAGCGGCAATTTCCTGGAAGTCAAAAAAACAAAATTGCGTAGCGTTAAGCAGCACAAAGGCTGAATACATGGCATTGTCATCGGCAACAAACGAAGCATAACATCTAAGGCGAGTTATAATTGAAATTGGGTGTGGTGATGGTCGAACTCCAACGATATTGTACGCAGACAATATCTATAAGTGCACAAAATTTGGCAAAGAACCCTGTGCATCATGCAAGGACGAAACACATGGATATAAGATATCATTTTATCAGAGAGATTGTTCAAAAGGGTGACATAAAGTTGGATCAACAGATAGTACGATAGCCGATGTTTTAACGAAAAATTTGTCAAAAAAGAAACATACAGATTTAGTGAAGTTGTTAAGTTGACAATAATAACATTCGCATTGAGAAGGGCTGTTGAAATATGATACTTCGAATATCAACCCTACAAATGTAACAAGGCGTATGTCAGTTAATAACATTTCTGGTAAATATTTCATCTCTATTTTTATCATTCAAAAATTAAACGTTGAGTGTCACACATCGTCTTTTTATTCGTCTTCGGAAAACTCAATTTAATTTATCAAAAAACGTACAAAAACAAAAATTAAATAAATAAAATAAAAAAATTATGTTTGTAAAACTTTTGTTTTTAAACATTTTGTTTTATTTTTTTTGTTAAAAATGAAAAAAAAAAGTTTTGTCCTTACCCCCGAGAGATGTTTGCTTATTTTATAATTAACATTTAAACCCATTTGTTTCTTTACATTTTTAGAAACATTTTATAATAATATTTTATACCATTTATAAAAATGTTAGTAACAACCTACGATATTTGAATTTAAAAATATCCATATAAAAATTTTCAACATTGAATAAATCTCAAAGTTATTTAATATATTAGTTTTCAAAACTCAAAATTCTGACGGATGGTGTTTCTCAGACAAGAAAAAAACAAGAAACAAGTGCTCTTTTTTTAATTTTTTACAAAAAAATAAACAAATCAAAAAAATTTTACAAAAAATGTTTACAAATAAAATTAAAAAAATTAAAACTAAATTTAAAATATGAACAAAACAAATGTATCTATGTAAAGTTTTTGTTTTTAGACAACTTTTTTTTGTTAAAAATGAAAAAAGATTTGATTGTCTTTACCCCCGTCAGATGCCTGCTTATTTTATAATAAACGCTTAAAACAGTTTTTTTCTTTACATTTTTAGAAAAATTGTATAATTACATTTGAGACCATTTACAAAAATGTTAGTAGCAACCTACGATATTTGAATTTAAAAAATTGCATATTAAAATTCTCAACATTTAATAAATCTCAAAATTATTTAATATTTTTCAAATTCAAAAATCTGACGGAGAGTGTTTCTGAGACAAAAAAACAAAAAACAAGTTCTCTTTTTTTAATTTTTAACAAAAAAATGTTACAAAAAACAAATTTTTATAAAAAAAAAATTATCAAAAAAAAAAAATTTTAATAAATTAAAATTAAAATTTAAAATAAAAACAAAAAAACATTATTTTTGAAAAAATTTTGGTTTTAAAAAAAAATTTCTTTTTTTGTTTAAAATGAAAAAAAATGTTTGTCTTCACCTCCGTGAGATGTTGCTTATTTTATAATACACAGTTAAAACAATTTGTTTCTTTATATTTTTAGAAAAAATTTATAATTATATGTATTGTATACCATTTATAAAAAATGTTAGTAACAACCTACGATATTTGATTTAAAAAAATTTCATATTAAAATTTTTAGAAAAATTTTATAATCATATTTTAAACCATTCACAAAAATGTAAGTAACAACCTACGATATTTGAATTTAAAAGATTCCATATTAAAATTTTCAACATTGAATAAATCTCAAAATTATTTAACAGTTTTCAAAAATTTTCCAGTTTACTTTTTATACTCACCCAAACAAATAAACTGGCTTCCAGAAAAACTGAAGTCAAATACTTGCATTACTTGTCATGCAAGCGCTCATTACCTTAAATGAACCACCCTGTACACACCGCCTTTCGCAAACACACACAAATTGTATTACATTTTTTCTACAAGATGCAAGGGGATAGCAGAGAGTGTTCGATGCGCTTAAGCGTCACATTCATGCACATCACTTTTTACTTTTTTTGAAATATGTTGCACTGCTGCAAGTTAATTTTGCATTACTTAGAAACTCATATATGTACAAGTGCAGATATGTGCATGTGTGTGAGTGTAGAACACCGTTGCATTGCAATCGTCGGCTGATTGCGCCTTTGTGGCTAAATTAATTAAATTAAAAGCTTCCTGTTAATCCGCTAGCCTTGCTTCGTGTGGCCGCACGGTAATCGCTATGAAACGCGTGACTTGCACTTATGAATGCTTGCCATCAACGGCATGTCTTTCACGCATATATGTATAATACTTATATAGATAATGTAATAAGGGCGTGTGTGTGTGTACACACACTTGTACGCATCTGTGTCCGTAAGCACTTAACTACATATAAATCTATATTTATGGGAATAAACTTTCAAGCGCATTGGGGCTTAATTTTTGCAACACAGCAGTCAAGCGATTTACAACACATGGACGTGTGTGTGTGGGTATGTAGAGTGTAAACGTGATAATAAGAACAAAAGCAGTTGAATACGTTGCACAAAAGCGCGCTTAAAAAGTTCAGATGTTCTTTGCTCAAGAGTTTCCAGTCGCATGTACTATCAACACCTACATTTTTTTGCTTTTTTGTGCTGTTTTTGTTTCCTTTGTTTTGTGTGCATTCGTCGCTTGTGTTCGCCGGCTTATCTATATGTTCCATCTGGCAGTTTCAACTTTTACATAATGCAAGTTCAAACAGTTATGTATAAATTTGTGACTGACTGCAGACAATGACGAACGCGCACACCCATTTACGATTACCGTGACACATTTAAAGCTGTATAAGCTGTGTGTGTATGTGTGTGAGTGCATATTACTGGACTAGGGCTGTAGGCGCAAAATTAGTAATTGAATTTTATTTTTAAATGACTTTTTTTTATAAAATAAAAAATAATAATTTTGAGTGACAAAAATCTTTATTTTGTGCTCCACGAGCTCTAGTGCTTGGCTGTTTGTATACTACCGCTGTGTTGCTCACAAGGGTCAAATATGTTTGGCGTACGACGCCACTTGCCAAAGCTATAAAACTTCCGATAAGGTGGTTAGTTTTACGCCACCTTGTAAAACCATTTACATGTTCACTAAAATTACATTTTACTACTCAACATTAAGAAGAAGAAAAAAATTAAATAGCATTTTAGTGTTTAGAGCTCCCTCGAACCGTCGCCGGTAAAAGAGATGACCAAATTATGCTACGAATTGCTTCGCCATCCTCCGTAATAAAATAAGATTTCCCATTTCAGAGTATCCAGGTAGCTTTTAACGGGTTTGGCAAAGTGTGGCCGAGCGTTGTCATGCTGTAGAATCACTTTTTCATGCCTCTCCGCGTATTGCGGCCGCTTCTCGCGCAATGCTCTGCTCAATCGCATCAATTGAAGTCGACACCGATCACCAGTGATGGTTTCGCTTGGTCTTAACAGTTCATAATAAATAACACCAACTTGATCCCACCAAATACATAGCATGTCCGCAGCGTGAATATTCGGCCAATGCGACGACGTAGAAGCATGGCCGCGCAGTCCTCATGACTTCTTTTTCTTTGGATTGCTATAGTGAATCCAATTTTCATCACCCGTCGCGATGCGATGAAGAAAATATTTTCTTAGTTTGCCACTGGAGCAGTTGTTCACAGGCGTAAAAACGACGTTCAACATCCCTTGGTTTTAACTCATATGGAACCCAAGTCCCCTGTTTCTGAATCATTTTCAAAGCATGCAATCGCTTGGAAATGGATTGGCGGGCAACTCCTAATATTGAAGCAAGCTCTTCTTGCAATTTGACACGGATCCTCATTGAGCAATGCCTCCAATTCAGCGTCTTCGAAGGTTTTTGGTCTTCCATCACGCGGACGGTCGTCAACATTAAAATCACCGTCTTTGAAGCGCCGGAACCAATCTCGGCACGTTGTTTCACTTAAAGCAGCATTTCCATAAACTGTAGTTTTGTAGTTTTCGATGCGCTTCAGCCGCTGTTTGTTTTTTTCGAATGAAAGAGGAAAATCAACACTTTCCGCAAATTACGATTATTCGGCACAAAATCAGACATTTTCCCAAAACCAAAACAAAATCACTAATGTGTCGAAGCAGTTTGTTTACCATAAGCCTAAGCTTGGTTTATGACATTTAGGTTATGTTAGAATCGACTAATGGTGTGAGCAATGCTCTTAGTTACGTCTGTCCAAACGCCAATCCATACAAGAACTTGATAAATCGTGTAAAAATGGGGAATGTTGCAAATCACACAATGTCAATCGGACCATGCCCGAATTTGAATTTTCGGTACTTTTTTACATAACAAAAATGCCAAAATGTTAGTAGGTTGAGTTAGGTTAACCTAGTTCATCAACACTCACTTGGATCAGAACCGCAAGCAAGAGGTTATATGTGGGAAAGCGTCAGCTTTAGATCCCAATCGTGGTGCACGTTTTTTTTTTTTGAGGTTTAATAATTGCTAATCATCTGGTCGAATAGCTTTTAATGAGGATATGTGACTTATGGAAAAAATTTGCTTTAATTTAATTAGGGCGATATAGTGATTAATTCTGCGCCATCTTATAAAAGCAACTCGAGAAAACAAAATCAAAAGACAATGGCTAATAACAGATCTCGTTACCACGAAAAAACATACAGAAGCCGTTAATTATTTGAATAGAACCCGAGAAATGGGTTGGACATACATATTTGTCGTACTGTCTGACATATCTACTGATGATAGCTTTTTTTTATGCAGTCCGTAATATGCGTCCGTATTGTGATCAAGTAGCGATGAATACAGCCATGATGAAATAAATAGCACATTTAGACTTTGAAAGCAAAGAGTTGAATATGTTTTTAAATAATTATTTTTTATTGGGGAAAAAGCAACATAAAAAATAAAAAACTTATTTACTTCCACTTTAAAACCAAAAAAATGGTCAAAAAGACTTTCAGTTCTAATTTAATTTACGAGAACATTGATAACTCACGAAACCTTCTGGCCACATAAATAGCACATCCTAAAACGTTCCAAATAAAAGCAAAAATAGTAAAAAAATCAGATAGTTAAGTAATAATATTGTTTTACCAGATTAGTATTTTGTACTATATCTACCGTTTTTGATTACTTCATCAAGCCGTCGCTCTATACTTTCTGCAAGATTGTGGCATCTTTCCTTTGGAATCGAGTACCAAGCCTCCACAACTGCGACCCACAAATCATCAAAATTTTTAAAATTTCTGTCAGCGATTTTGGCATTAACGTCATTCCACAAATTTTCTATTGGATTGAGATGAGGGCTCTGCACCGGCGAATCCAGTACATTAATTTTTTCTCTTCTGAGCCATTGCTTCACTGTCTTTGCAGTATGCTTTGGATCATTGTCCTGCATAAATGTCCAATTTAATGGCATAAACTCAAACAAAAATGGCTCCATTTTACTCGTATTCTGGAGTATATTCAGATACTAAAATCTATCAATTTTACCAACCACGCTAACAATCGGCCCAATACCATGCCAGGGAAAAGCTCCCCAACTATGATGTTCCGCCGCCGTGTTTAATTGTTTTTTTTTGTGAACCTAAGATTTAGCGTTTGATTTTTTGGACGTCGTACAATATTTTTCCCATCTGGTCCCATCCTATTTATTTTGGTTTCGTAGGTCCAAAGTACGTTTTTCCAAAACTGAATAGATTTGTCTTTGTGGGCTTTTGCAAAGGCAAGTCGGTATTTGAAATGTCTTTTTGAGAGGAGTGGTTTTTTTCTGCTTATGCGGCCAAACAGCTGGGCTTCGTAACGTCGTCTTCCTACAAGCTTTCTGGACACCTGCAGACCAGATTCTTGGCTTATTTCAAGCATTATTTGCCGTGCCGACTTAAAAGGATCTACTTTCCTCTTGCGTATTATTGCTCTATCCACATTGACATCAGTTTTTCGCGGCTTTGGTTTTCTTTCCGTTTTTTTGCTTAGAGAACAAGAATCTTGCTTAACTAAATTAAAAGCATTATAAACCATTTTCCGAGAGCACATCATCATTTCAGCTATTTCTGCATAGCTTTTTCCCTTTTGACTTATACAGTCCGTCCCATTTTTAGTAATTACTTTAAAATTTTATTTAAGAAACAAAAAATTATACTAAAAATCGCTAAAACAATATTAAAGTTTTACCCTCAAGTAAGTTAAAATGTGCTATTTTTGTGTCCACTTCAAAACAGCAATAAACATAAATAAAATAGAATGCAAAAACTCCATCGAAAAAAAACAGTAAATTAATAAATAATAAATGTAAACAAACAAATTTATTTGATCAAAGCAGAGGTCGAACTAAAAACTTAACTTAACATATAAGATTCACATTTGTGCTATTTATCTGTCCATGGCTGTAGTTTTAGCAACTATTGATTTTTTTCCTAATTTAAATTTTGTATACGCACTTCTAAAGTACGTAGCTACCTGTGTTGCCTGTACGTCGACTCGACATATATTAGATCCAAAGGCATTAGAATGAGACCAGTCTGACCCCAGTTATTTCCTAGCTAAATGGAAACGCTACGTTCTAATTGGTAACCGTCTATCTCATACGTCCCACACACACCACACTCAGCATACCCCATACTCAACATACACACCATACCGTCTTACTCATACACATGCATATGTAAGTGCCTATATGTACTATATTTTCTCTTCGTTGGACAATACCGTTGACTTTCTCTTTGCATTCTGGCCGCTTGTTGCTTTTATTGTTATTTTGACATTTTTGCTTGTGGAAAAGTTTTTATTAATTGCCATTTGCCACTATTATGACAATTTTCTGCACACTTGTCCATTATACATTCTCCGCACATAGGTACGTTCACTAATACATACGCAAAAGGTATGTGTAATTTTTATATATGTCAGTGTGTCTTCCTTTTGATCGTAGATCATTTATATTTTCTTGTTTGCCTCAGTTTTGCTGCCCCTCAGTGGCTTCTTGAGTGCCTCTTATCACCCGTTGCTGTCAGATTCTTTATTTGATACGGAATTGATTGCATTGCAACAGCTCACTCGTGCAAAAGCTGGCACTGACCGAGGTATTGTGTAATAAAAATGAACGTGGATGAAGAGGAATTAAAATGAAAAAAATTGTTAACTAGAATTTATTAAACTATAATAAAAAAAACTAATTGTGGTGCTTTTCCTATAACTAAGATAATTAAATTAGGGAATGACATTTAAATGGAATTATTTATTAGTCCAGGTATAAAGTTAATATATTCAATTAAATAGTTAAAAATAAAGAAAATAAAAATACAATAGATTTGCAAATTTTCAAGTAATATAACAAAAATATTTTAAGTTGAAATTTTTTGAAATTTGAAAAGGTCGAGCCAAGGAGCACCAGGAGATTTCGTGGCGCCTAAAGCACTCAGGCTAAAAAGCCCATTGTATTTAAAGCTCTGGAAAGAGGGTAGATAGTCAAGGAGGGAAGGAGAAAAGTATCAGAGAAAGAGATAGGAAAGAATAGAGACAGAGATAGAGATAGTTAGTGCTGTGAGAATTTTCCAGATTCTTTGGCAAATCTGTAAATATTCTCCAGTTTTAGAGAACGAATAATACTCATTCTCATGACATCGGACCCCAAAACACGTAGCCGGGCTCTAGCAAAGGCAGGACACTCACAGGGAAAGTGCTCAGTGCCATCCGCCTCCTCCAAGCATGACAGGCACATAGGGTCCTCAATAATTCCAATGGTGGTCATGTACTGACCCCATGGGTTGTGTCCCGAAATAATAACGACCATCAACCGAACGTCTTTTCTTCCATGTTTTAGTAGAAAGTTTGACAGTTTTCTGTTCGGACTTGTAACAAAACACTCTGCAGTTCTGCAGCGTTCCAGACCGGACCATCGCTCTTTATGTAGATTGCCTACATAATCGCTGATCAAATTCATGATTCCTGTGGAACTGACTCTGATTATTGTTCTGGCCCTTGTGGCGGAACCGTTGAGATCCACGATTGGCCAATTCATAGCAATTTTTTTCCTTGAACACCGGAGTGTCGTAGAACCCATATAAGTACAAGCCTGTTCTGTTTTGCGACAGAATTAAACTTATTCTTACATTCTTGCACAATCCTTGAGGTTTGCTTCCCGTACTCCAGGGCCTGACTCCAGAGCAGCCTGACTGTCACTGAAAACTTCATTCTGTTCCCGCTCCATCTCCTCTCGATTATCCACTCGGCTACTTTCAGGATGGCAATAACTTCTGTTTGGAAAACAGTTGCCATTTCCCCCATAGCATAGTGATACATATCTTTAATATTTTAAGTTAGTAATGACTATCGTAATGAAACGCCAAAAAGCAATTATTATTTGAGGATAAATTGCACGGCATTCAGACACCTAGAAACTGTGGAGAAAAATCATGAGAGATATGTCTGTAAATTGCAAGTGAGCGCTACGTATGCAAGTTGGCGCAAAATTAATCATCCAAATTTGTTTTGAAATCATTTTTACCAATTATACAAAATGATTGTGAATATTGGAAATATTTTTATTGTGAGCTTTGCTGTATCTGCTTGTATACTGCAGCTGCCTAGTCTGCAAGTGTCAAATATGACTGACGCACAAAATCTAACTGCAAAAATGATAAACCTTTGAATAAAGTGATTAATTTTACTAAGTTTTTCTGAAAAATATTTTTTTTGGATATTTTAAAGGGTGTTTTTTTAGAGGTTAGGTTTTCAAGATGAAATAAAACGTATATAATTTAATGTTATGGCCAAGAATTTAGCTTTATTATAAAGATAAGGGTTTGCCACTATGTTTTAGAAATGATTTCGGGCAAGTGGCCGCCGCAGCTGGCTCGAATAAATTCCAGCCGAGAGGCCCAATTTTCGACCACTTTTTGCAGCAATTGGGGCCGTATGTCAGCAATAACGCGCCGAATATTCTCTTCCAAGACGTCAATCGTCTCGGGCTTATCTGCGTAGACAAGCGACTTCACATAGCCCCACAAGAAATAGTCCAGCGGTGTTATATCGCACGATCTTGGAGGCCACGCCACAGATCCACGGCGCGAGATAATGCGCTCACCAAAAGTTTCCTTCAATAAATCGATTGTTGCGTTCGCTGTGTGGCATGTAGCGCCGTCTTGTTGGAACCAAAGGTCGTCCACATCAACATCGTCCAATTCAGGCACGAAAAAGTCATTAATCATGGCTCTATAGCGCTCTCCATTGACTGTAACATTATGACCGGCTTCATTTTTAAAGAAATATGGGCCAATGATTCCCTCTGCCCATAGAGCACACCAAACAGTGACTTTTTGAGGATGTAACGGCGTCTCAGCAATGGCTTGTGGATTATGTTCACTCCAAATGCGACAATTTTGCTTATTGACATACCCATTCAACCAAAAGTGAGCTTCATCGCTGAACAAAATTTTCTTGTGAAAATCGGGATCGGTGCCCATCTCGTTTTGGGCCCATTCACCGAACGTGCGACGCGCTTGATGGTCGTTCGGCTTCAATTCTTGCACGAGTTGGATTTTGCAAGCCCGCAAACCAAGATCCTTCCGCAAAATCTTCCATAAAGTGGATGGGCACATCTTCAATTGCTGTGCGCGATGGCGGATGGACTCATTCGGTTCTTCTTCGATACTCTGCTCCACAGCAGCAATAGCGTCTTCGGTGCGCACTGTACGACGTCTCTGAGGATGCGTATTATCCACTAGAGCAAACGTGGTGCGAAACCGATCCATGGTTAATCGAATTAGTGACTCTGATGGACGATTATGTCGACCGAATATTGGACGCAGCGCGCGATGCGTCGCGCGAACCGATACATTATTTTCGTAATAAATTTGCACGATTTGCAAACGTTGTTCAGGTGTAAGTCCATTCATTATGAAATGGCAAACCAAACTGAGCATAAATCGAGTGACAGCTGTCAAAAAGACCATCTACGAAAAAAGTAGTGCCAACTTAAAAACCTAACCTCTAAAAAAAACACACTTTACTTCTCAAATACGCCACTTAAATGGACTTTTTGGTATTTTTATTTTAAATATATCAAATCAACCCATTAAACGAAATGTTGGAATATTAACTCGAAAAACTATGGCTTTAATTTGAATTGAGTATATTCGAAGTTTTTTTTTTTATTTATAAGAAAAGTTGGCAGAAGAAGTTTCAATATGCTTGCAAAATCTCAAAAGGAGCAAAAAATAAGACTTGCACCTTCAAAACATCAAATTTTATTAGAAATAAAAATTTTTCAATAGAACTGAAACATTTTCAGAGTAGCCTTTTTAGCCTTCTTTATTTAATTAAACAATTTTTTTTAACTTACAATTTTGGTATCTTCAAATTCAAAACAGAAACAAACATCAAACTCAACAATTTTTGCTTTTTAGATATAAAAAATCACTAAATTTATTGCTAAGAGCAAAAAGTTGGCAACACTGGACAACTGGGCTAGTGTGACGCCACGCACTTTCTGATGGGCGCAATCTTGTTTCTATCATTCTTGAATAAAAGCCATTGAGTAACTCCTAATCTAAAAGCATTAAATTGTTTTTTTTCAAAATATTTCTATTCCATTTTTTTTTACAGTCAAGCTTAGAAATAAACAAAATTTTATAAATATTGACAATTTCCAAAATGGAATCGCTTAAATATCGCATGTTTTGGGTTTTTAAAATTCATCGTTTTTTTTCTCTTTGAGTTAGCTCACGATTTTGCTCAGTCCAACCTTCCAAAGACGACTTCTTTACGCATTTACCTTATTTATTTTACGAACGGGAAAACATTATTTTGTTTATTTTTAATAATAGCAAATAAAGCGCTTCAACTTCAGAATTAATTATCATTTTGCATTTGGAAAACGTTGGAGCATTTTTCTCAAGCAATTTTAGCTGAAGCTGCGCATTTTAAAATGCCTAAAACGTATTTGTGTACAAGTATTAGGGAAAGTCCATCTATAATAAAAAATACAAACATACGTACATACATACATGCATACATACATACATACATACACACAGGCACACATACAATTTTAATAACCCATTTGGAGTTTCAGCCATACCATAAATATACACAAGCAAGTACTCCACATAATAACATTTAAGATATATACGAGTGTACCATCCCAACAATAACAACAGAAAACATCAACAACACTCGTGGAATTCGTACATATGCAAATAATTTCCGTCAACAAAGGCGTTAAAATTAAAATCAAACATTGCAAAGGGAGATGGTGATAAATGTTAACATGTGTAGGTGTGTTAACGTACACACACACATACATCACTATGCGAAAACACAAGTATAGATACACACACACATACATACATACATACATATGTCCAGGTACAACTACGTATTTGCGCTGAACGTGCACAATGAATGAGTGAAGAAATTCGCAAGTGTTGTAAGTGTTTTGTAATTTAAAAAAAAATGCAGCTAAAATTTAAGCAAACACATCAATGAACCAGCCAATTGTTTCGCTGAGGGTCAGTTGTCATTTGACAAAGAATTCTCTGGGAAAAAGAGGTTACTCAAAATGCATAAAAAGGTTAAGAATGACAGGAATTGAGCCACAACTGAAATTTTGTAATTTGGATAGACATTTTATGCGCGCAGACAAAAGTATTTTCGCTGTATTTTTGGACGATAACATCAACCCGAAACTACTAAAAGCTGACCCCAAGATAAGCGCTCGGATCCTTCTGCCATTATCGAAAAACATCTGGAGCTCTGAAATAATACCATCTGAGTTAAAAGAGGGGTTATGACCCTTCTCCCGAAGAAAGACAACCTGCATATCTGAGTGCAAAACTTGGCGAGGAATCACGTTGCTAAGCATGGTGAAGCACACGTGACTCACAAAAGTCTGTCCAGCTCATTGAACCAGGGACTACGCAAAGAACAAGCAGGCTTTCGTCCCCACTGCTCTTGCGTCGATCATGTGAGAGTTATCGTGGAGCAGTCGGTTGAGTGCCGCTCGCCTCTTTACCTCTGCTTCATCGACTTCGAGAGAGCGTTCGACACTCTCAACCATGAAGCAATCTGGAACGCTCTTGAACGCAAAGGAGTGCCTGAGAAAATTGTCACCATCATAAAAGAATTGTACTCACGTGCTTCATGCCGTATCAATAAATACGAAAATACTCTAAATGGTAGTAACGAAGTTCAAACCGGTGTTAGGCAAGGATGTGTATTATCTCCACTCTTGTTCAACCTAGTCCTAGACCCAGCAATGCGGCAAACGTGTGCGGTCAGCAGAGGCATTTCCTGGGATTTATGCGGCCATCTTGAAGACCTAAACTATGCGGACGACATTTGTTTACTATCGCAAAAATACTCAGATGCATCAGCTAAACTACAAGCGGCATGCCATGCAGTAGCACAAGCAGGTCTAAAAATTAATATAGCAAAGACTAAACTAATGCGGATTAACACCAACGAAACGCAAGCGCTTTAAATAGCCGACACGCCGCTTAAAGATGTAGATGAATTTTGCCACCTTGGGAGCATAATCTCAAAAAAAGGCGGATCAACCGAATATCTAAGGGACGCGTTGCATTTGGCATGCTAGAACATTGAACTTAACAACAAGCATATCACAATCGTTGCAATCCTTCCCAAACCGTGGACTACGAAAGATAATGCGAATATTCTGATCTGATTTTACAAGCAACGATGTTCTTTGGGCGGCTACCAAGCAAACACCAGTACACATAGAAATTATGCATCGCAAGTGGAAATGGATCGGGCACACATTGCGCAAACCACGGGATGACATCGCAAGGACAGCGCTGGAATCCCCAAGGAAGCCGTAGGTGCGGGAGACCCGCCAACACATGGAGGCGACAAGTAGCAGCAGAGGCGAACTGAGCAGCCTGTGTTTCATCTAGAAACTATGGGAAAATATATATGTATATACGAGTATATATATATTTGGACGTAGATTTGCAGTAGCAATTCCTCCAATTGATTCAGAAGCACCATCATCATCATCATCATAGCAATTACCCCACGGGGCGAGCCAGTCCTTCCTTCCTTCACTATCGCGCTCCATAGGACTCAGTTCATTGCCTCACTTCTCCTAGCATTTGCAAGGCTTATATATGCATCACCTCTATCGGTCCATCTACTCGACGGTGTTCCTCGCTTTTTACTGTCCATAATAAAAGAGTTGAAGGTATTTTTTGTAATTCTGCTGTAGTCCACCCTGAGTAGTTGTACAAACCATCTCAGCCGTTGAGCTTTATGATGTTTTGACCTGATATCAGCAGTTCAATCTCATCATGGTACCTTATTCTATAGGGTTCATTATTAGTGATAGCTCAGCGTGGAGAAACAATGAAATATTCCCAAAACAGGGCGCACAGGCGTGGTTTACTGATGGATCCAAAATGGAAAACGGTACTGCCGGGGCTAGAATTGTTGGACTATATTTCAAAAAAGCAATTGCAATGGGAAAAACCACTTCCATATTCCAGGCGGAGGTCCACGCCTTAGAGCTGTGTGCCAGAAAATGTCTACGGAGAGGCACACGTGGTGCCAATATTAACATTCTCTCTGACATTCAAGCAGCTCTAAAATCGCTGGATAGCTTCTCATTCCAATCAAGGTTGGTCGGGGAATTTTTAAAATCCTCAACACTCTAGCATCAAGAAACTTTGTTACCATGATGTGGGTTCCGGGACATGAGGGGGAATGAAGTTGCGGACACTTTAGCGAAAAAGGGTGCAAACACTCCCTTCATAGGTCCTGCGGAGTAAATAACAGATTCAAAAGTGCCTTTCTATGTGAGCAGGAACAACGAGGCCTAAGCGATTGCTGGAAAGCCCAATCGGGCATGCGGCAATCTAAAAGACTCATAGATCCAGAACGGATAAAGGCAGAAGCAATCCTCAACCTAAGCAGAAAGGGCATACAACTTTACAGTGAACTATCTACTAACAGGGCACTGTAAACTTAATTACCACATGAAAAAGATAGGAGCGATAGAAAACGATTGCTGTAGACTCTGCAAAGAGGCACAAGAAACAGTAAAACACTGCCAGCAGTGCTGCCTAGCAGTGGCACGACGCAGACTAAATTACCTGGGAAATAGGGCTATAAACCCAAACCTCCTGGTAGAAATTAAGCCTACAGCAGTTTTATGATTTATTAATAGCCTAAAACTGTTTGAGTAAGCTACATGGCTGCACAATATTCTATTCAGGTGACGGTGCACAAAACGCCAATCAATAATAAAAGGATTCATCAGCTTCCTTGACTGGTCCAAATATCCTTCTAAGGGTTTTACGCTCAAAGCGGCAAAGGTAGTTCTTTGTGTTAGATGTTAGTACCCAGGCTTCGCAGTCATATGTTACTATATACTTGTCTTATCACGTCCTGTAGATTTGTAGCTTACACGACCTCGATTTATTTTTAAGAAGTTTCAGGTGAGCAAAATCACTTGTATTAGCAGCTTGTAGTCAATCATTCACGGCGATTAGGGTGTACCCCTGGCACCGGATTCAGAAGCACAATTTCGCCAACTGTCAATTGATTTGACTTAATTTTATAGACAAGACCTTTTTAATGGAATGCTAAAAAAACTATCAACAAACTTCAATTCAAAGCTTCAATACTTAGTGTAGCATTTTTTATACCGAAGCTTTTACTACTTTTGTTCGATATTTCGTATTTAAGGGGACAGATACCTGTAAACGGCCATATTATCCCTGATTTTCATTAAAATTATTTAAAATGAAGAAGTCAATATATTTTTTTCAAAATTGGCATACAGTTTATTTATACATTAAAACAATACTTTTTTCTTTTAATCATTTAAAATGGCGGATGTACACTCAATTCTTCCAGGAAGGTCGCAGCGGGACTTCTCAATCGGCGGGCATTGTAGTATCGTACCTGAATACAAAAAACCAAAAATTTTTCTGTTTATTAATGTCATAATTTCTTTATGAATTAACAATAAATGGAAAAAAAATTCGCGGAATAAAATGCCTAAAATAAAACCAATTTTGGGGCGCATTTTCCTACTATTTCTGCTTCGAAAAAATTATTTTTTCGAAAAATTTTCGAAGACTTGTAAATTCTCATAGAAATTAATATCATGAAAAAGATTTCAGGTAGATTGGTCAATAACTTTTCGAGTTATCGTCTACGCCAATTCGAAAAATATAAAGGGTGATTTTTTAGCTATTATCTTTTTAAACAGTTGGTTTAAACAGCTGACTCACGTTTCGTGTTTTGTTTCACTGTCAAGCATCTTCAGTTTGGTCTATAATTTAACCATGAATCGTCTTACAGACGAACAACGCTTGCAAATCATTGAATTTTATTATAAAAATGCGTGTTATGTTAAGAAAGTTTAAAGTTGAAAAATTGTGTTCAGCGACGAAGCTCATTTTTGGATCAATGGGTACGTAAACAAGCAGAATTGCCGATTTTGGAGTGAAGATCAGCCAGAAGAATTGCAAGAGCTACCAATGTATCCAGAAAAGGTCACAGTTTGGTGCGGTTTATGGGCTGGAGGTATCATTGGACCGTACTTCTTCAAAGATGCTGCGAATCGTAACGTAACTGTGAATGGTGAGCGCTACCGTGAAATGATAAACAACTTTTTTTTGCCCAAAATGCAAGAGCTTAACTTGCATGACATGTGGTTTCAGCAAGACGGTGCCACATTCCACACAGCACGCGTAACAATGGACTTGTTAAGAGGCGAGTTCGGTGAACATTTTATTTCACGTTCGGGACCTGTCAATTGGCCACCCAGATCGTGCGATATAACGCCTTTAGAATATTTTTGGTGGGGCTATGTCAAAGCTCATGTCTATTCAGACAAACCTGCTTCAATTAACGCATTGGAAGACAACATTGAAGCATTTATATGTGAGATGTCGGCCGAAACATTGGAAAGAGTATGCGAAAATTTGCACTAAGCGGATGGACCATTTAAAGCGCAGTCGCGGTCAACATTTGCATGAAATAATCATCAAACATTAAATTATATGGACTGTCCTATCGATTTAAATAAAAATTTCATGAATTTTTCTGAATTTTACGTGTGATTTTTTGAAAAACTTTCCTATAGCTCTTAAAAAATCACCCTTTAGTTTTGAGAAAAACGCGTCTAAAGTTTGAATACAACGAAACTTTACCGCTCCCAGCGCTCGAACTCAAAGAATAAAGTCGTCACGGTGGACGATCTGTATTATAAGAAGTACTTAAATTTACATTCTAAAAATTCTTTGTCATATTCTTAAAGGATTATATTAACATTTTATCAAACAAAAAATTTTTTTTCTCGAAAATTTTACAGGTATCTGTCCCCATAAGTAGGTTAGTTTGAAGCAAAATATATTCCATTTTATTTTCTTTTAGAAAACTTTAAGGTTGGGAATTGTTTTGCTGTAACTGTGAATGGTGAGCGCTACCGTGAAATGATATCCAACTTTTTTTTGCCCAAAATGCATGAGCTTAACTTGCATGACATGTGGTTTCAGCAAGACGGTGCCACATGTCACACAGCACGCGTAACAATGGACTTGTTAAGAGGCGAGTTCGGTGAACATTTTATTTCACGTTCGGGACCTGTCAATTGGCCACCCAGATTGTGCGATATAACGCCTTTTGATTATTTTTTGTGTGGCTATGTTAAAGCGCATGTCTATTCAGACAAGCCTGCTTCAATTAATGCAGTGGAAGGCAACATTAAATCATTTATATGTGAGATGCCGGCCGAAACATTGGAAAGAGTATGCGAAAATTTGCACTAAGCGGATGGACCATTTAAAGCGCAGTCGCGGTCAACATTTGCATGAAATAATCTTCAAACATTAAATTATATGGACTATCCTATCGATTTAAATAAAAATTTCATGAATTTTTCTGAATTTTACGTGTGATTTTTTGAAAAACTTTCCTATAGCTCTTAAAAAATCACCCTTTAGTTTTGAGAAAAACGCGTCTAAAATTTGAATACAACGAAACTTTACCGCTCCCAGCGCTCGAACTCAAAGAATAAAGTCGTCACGGTGGACGATCTGTAATATAAGAAGTACTTAAATTTACATTCTAAAAATTCTTTGTCATATTCTTAAAGGATTATATTAACATTTTATCAAACAAAAAAATTTTTTTTTCGAAAATTTTACAGGTATCTGTCCCCATAAGTAGGTTAGTTTGAAGCAAAATATGTTCCCTTTTATTTTATTTTATATTTTTTTTTTTTTAGAAACTTTTAGTTTGGGAATTGTTTTGCACCAGGACAGTGAAAAATTCTGAAAATTGTATGTTATCGTACAAGTCGTAAACAAATGAAATACTAAATGGACAAATGCACAAAGGAAAGCACTACAGCATGAGTGAAGACTAAACGTTTCATATACATACATATGTATGGGAATATGTAGAGATATGGATATATTGTATAACATTCCGTTTACTCATCCAGAGCAAATAATATTACATTAAAAGAACTTTAAGCACCAAAACACAACTGTATGGAAAATAAATATATTTAGAAATTAAAACTTACAAATACGCTTTTTCTTTCATATTTTGTCAAAATTCATTTATTTGAAAGCGACTAAGTGCCCACATACACATACATACATATGCACTTATACATTGTCATATATTATGTGATTTTGTGATCAACAGAAATCATTTGTGTACACTTTTAATTTGCGACAAATGAACTGTACGGATGTGCGTAAAGATGTGTGATTGTTATTGAATGAGCCCTCTAGGGAAAACTAATGTAAACTAGTGAAACAAATTTCTAGCACACTTTGTGCCATCTTTCCTCAATCTTTGATGGGGGAACAAAAGTAGATAAATAACCCTGCTTCTCGCACATTAGGGTCATGACATTGAGTGTCTACGATGACCTCTGTTGCATTAAGACACACGTCCGACTGCAATATTTGAAGGAGATTTAACTTATGACTTGAGGAAATTCTCCAGCCTAGATCCCTTTTCTCTTCTGCACTACGTCACTGGATGGTTGTAGAAGGTTTTCTCTTCCCAAAATTTCACAGGTAGTGGTCCACATTGTGGTATCAAAACGGCACGTAAGTGCTACTTGAAGTGTGCCTGGGGTACTCCTGCCATCTTACCTACCAACGTACCTACCAAACACAAACACACATAAGTCGATGTATTGCGTAAAAATGTAACTAAACAAACGCAGTTGCTCTCTACGGGGAAGTTTTGCTCAATTTTGTGTTCTCTACGGGCTGCGGTAAGAGGCTATGATACGTCGGTCAGTGTGCCCACTATAAGTATCTTTTGACAAAAAAAAATATTTTCATGGCGTCAATATAGTCACCTTTCTCAACGGGTATTCATTTTTCTGCATTTGTTCAACTGTTTCCCATACTTTAAAACTAGTTTTTATATACGGTTCCGTGAAAAAAAGCGAATGCAGTGAAAGGCCATATGGTCTGGGCTCTCTATTGAATGGGGGTAACTGGGGCAGTAAGGGCTGGAAGCGATGCAGATATTCCATATATTCTGGCTTTAACTGCTGATTAATTGGGTGAGCTAATAGTCAATTTCGGTGTGTCTTCTATTCACCCACTTCCCTAGGTTCGAGATAAATATGTACGTCCAACAGCCTTTGGTAGACTTTTCCCATATTTGTTTACTCCTTGATCGTGGATCGTGCTGGTTTCGTAGCTTTTTCTGCTGCCGTTGATTGTACACCGTATAAGCGATTTAGCGCTGTCGCGTGGATATCTACTGGTATCCTATACCTCTTTCCGGCAATAACTTATATTGCGTCGTCCGGAACCGTTCTATATGTTATGTGCATGCAATTCGTAATGCGCTGCGCCTGTGTGTCTGAAATACCTCACGCATATGACTATTTTTAGTTTCGGCCAGTATCGGCGCTGCGAATTAGATTATTGAAGCAGCTACAGTTGACAATAATCGCCTTCTTTCGCATTGTGGATCACCTACGTTGAAAGAATTCTTGCCAGTGCTCCTTTGTCCAGCGCTGCTTTGCAATTGACTGTTGGCAGGTGTTGTTTGCAGTTTAGTCTTGTGTCAATCATTACTCCCAAATTGATTGGTTGGTTAAAGTGCGGATTTATCCGGAATCCAACTAGCGCTTTCCCACAAACTTACCAACTTATTTACCCGTTATTTCCTGCATGACTACATCCAGTCTGTGCGGTTTAAAAACCTTATTAGGTTGTCTAAGCCAGACAGTTGTTCGAGGCCCTCGATGAGCGGTTTGCCCAGGGTTAACATTCTGTCCTTCCATAGGGCAGGGTATTCGCAGAAAGAATGGAAGATTGTTTCCTTTTTCTCCGGTTGTTTACAACTGTGGCAGTATGTGTTGTGAGGGGTGCCGATTTGGGCTGTTTGTTCTTTGACAGGCCAAAAGCCAGTTATGGCTGCCGTTAGTCTCCAGACGTTTCATGTTTATCAATGTCGACGGGTGCTTGAGATTGTAGGTGGGTCGTAACGTTCTGCTAATTTTGCATTTCGTCTGGTCTCTCTATCTACAATCCGAAACTCGGAGGTATTTTAGGGAAATTATGTTTTGACTGCACCTAACAGCTTCTACATCTAAAATTTATCATTTGCCAGGTATGCGAACTAGTCATGACTCCAATTTCGTTAGTAGTGTACCAGTTCATTACTACTGCATTTCTCTACAGAGCACTCTTTTCTACTTTCGATCCCCCCTCACGACATGTAGTCTCCGGTCGACCACTAATTTGGTGCTAATTAAGATTTTTTCGACAGCTACTAACAGTTGAAGCGGTTTGGCTAATTCACACATTTGTTGAATGTTGCAATTATTTATTATTGTTTTCACGTTGATTAGATTTAAGTTGGTATTTTTTAAAATGAGGTTAATTTGAATGGCGCAAAATTTTCAATTTGTTCAGGTTACATATTTTTGGATTTTAATTAACATAATGGACCCTTTAATTATATCTGCTATTACTTCGAAGTTTTTTAATTTAACTGATAAAATTAACTAAACAAATAATATTTAATATACTCAGGTGTTTCTATTGGAAATAAAAAAGCGGATAAAGTGGATAAAGGCTCTGTTTCAAATAAAATAAATATGATAAAAATGATAAAAAATCGCCTCAAGATCTTGGTAATATAAGTTCTTGAGATCTTAGAGCCAGATGTTTCCACCTCATTTTCCAGACATGCCCCTGGCATGGATACCTAACGTGGGATGTCCGGCTAACATGCCCAGTAAATTGAAAGTTGTTAGTCTTAGCAGGTTTTTTGAACTTGCTAAGCCAATACGAAGCCAGTCTTTTGAGACCAGACCTCTCCATTCATGAGAAAATTACCACATAGCTCTCTAATCTGACTAGCTTTAATTAGATGCCCATATGAGAATGATATCATAGTTTTCGGGTGCGACCGGCTCGACATTTGCCTATTAGTTTCGAGCACCTCCTCAGCGGAATAACTCTCTACTCCATTGACAGTGACTACTCAAGCCAAAACAATAGCCAAGCAGCCGCTTCCTAGCAACCAACTACTTGCGCTTTAAAGTTACGTGAAGTAAAGTGGTTGTCTTACGACACACCTAGGCCAAATAGAGGCCCCTGTGATACCACCGGAACTATCCTATCCTTACTCCACTAGATCATCGTTAAACCACCCTGTGGGCTTTATAAAAATAGTTAATGTACCTAATTGTATATATGCAACATCTGCGACAACATTGTATATATGCAAAACCGATTCCGAGGAAATTCAACCTTCTTCTACACCGCATAGAAGGTATTGAACTGTCTCTTCTCTGTCTTCTGTATCCTGACAGCCTCTGCAAAAGGTGTCCCAATTCTACTCGCATGCTTTCCGTGCCAGATAGTGCTCCTAATATTTTTCTTAAGACTTTCCTATTAAATTTAAGTAGACTCTTACTGCGATCCATATTCCATTGTGGCCATGTCTGCCTACTAAGGCTACAGGTGTATCTAGCGTAGTGCCCAGTCTAGCTAACTCATCCGCCTTATAGTTACCCTCAATGTTACTGTGGCTAGGCGCCCAAAGTAGAGTAATAAGGAAAAATTGTGCGAGTACTCTTAATTGTTCATAACAACCTACCTACTTGAATGATGGAAACATGATTGAATCAATTTGGGAACTGCCTGACTATTGAAATATATATAAATATTTCTGACTGTAATTGCGTCTTTATTTAACACTAAAAGGTATTCTTTAATCGCCAAAATTAGAGCTTGGAATACACTGCAATGGTCTGGTAAGCGGAAAGGTATCTATAGTATCTGAATAGACACCACCTCCCTCTCCATCGTTTAATTTGGAACCATCGACTGACTATTGGCGGCCCCCGTAGCCGAATGGGTTGGTGCGTGATTACCATTCGGAATTTACAGAGAGAACGTTGGTTCGAGTCTCGGTGAAACGCCAAAATGAAGAAAAACATTTTTCTAATAGCGGTCGCCTCTCGACAGGCAATGGCAAACCTCCGAGTGTATTTCTGCCATGAAAAAGCTCCTCATAAAAATATCTGCCGTTCGGAGTCGGCTTGAAACTGTAGGTCCCTCCATTTGTGGAACAACATCAAGACGCACACCACAAATAGGAGGAGGAGCTCGGCCAAATACCCAAAAAGGGTGTACGCGCCAATTATATATACTCGTATGTATAGACTGACTATATACTAGAACTGGCGTATACTGACTCCATTTTCATAAAATACTAAACCATTTTCCCAGTCCTCTTTAGATGGAAATTTGATCGCCAAGATGCAAATACACCAAGCTTCCACCTTCGCTCTAAACACGTAATAGTGTTCCGGTTGCCCCAACTTGAGCTTGATAAAGTGCTCCATATAAAAGACTCTTTCATCAACCTTACCATCCAATCTGGAGCTAGTCATAAACAGGCTCGTCTGTTTGGAAATGATGTACCCCTGGAATGGAGAAAGTTTCGCTGAAATTATTATAGAAAAGAGAATACTTAAAAGTGTTTTCTCAAAAATAAATAATATTTTCTGGGAATAAAAAAGTTGATTTAAAAATGATTTACCCACTAAATTATAAATGTAGGTTAGGCTAGGTTGAAGCGATTGTCTTGTGAAACACATCAGGCGTAGTATCCATTGTGATGCCGCGTGGGGAACTTAGCCTTATCTCTCATAAAACTGGTGCGTGCTTTTCAAAAGTCTTAGAATATAACTGATTTCTGCAGAACTGCGATCTTCCGATCCACTAAAACATTGTCTACCTAAAAAAGTCAGCCTACAGTTAGAGCAGGTCTATGGCACGGAATGTGCGACGTCGCCTCTTCCTCTTCATCACCTAGACAGCTTCTGCAGAAGGCATATGTTTGCACACCCAGCCTTTGGGCGTGCCTTTCTATTAGCCAATGCTTTGTTATAACAGAAATCATTGTGCTAAGGCTGTGCTTATTTTGCCTTTGCAAAGATTCTTTGCGTTTAACATTGAGCGTTGGCCACAGATGACAGGCGATTTTGCAGGTGCTTTCATTATGCGACCCTTCATTCGCTGCTCTTACGATTTCCTCAAAGATACTTAACTTACATGTCTATAAAAGTATGCTTAAGTCATTGTCTGGGTACTCATCAGTCAAATTGGTGCCGAGTCTTGCTAGTTCATCAGCTCTGCAGTTACCTTCAATGTCGCAATGGCCAGGAACGCATGTTACTTTTATGCGAAACGACTCAGCCATCTCTTTAAGAGTTATGCGACATTTCATGACTATCTTGGAGGTTATCGAATTCTTTTTGTGTGGAATTTTACGGCAACCTGGTTACCAGTGAAAATGTAGGTAACACATCACACTGTACCAGTGTCACAGTTTTCATTATTGCCATCAGTTCAGTCTGAAAGGCACTACAGTAGTCAGGTAGCCGCAAACTGAATGAGATCTCCTTATGCCCGGAATATACACCTCTGCCCACTCTGTCCTCGATCTTTGAGCCATATATGTAAACATGGAAGGACTTATCCTGTCTTATATTGTCCCACTCTTAAGGGTAGGAGTGTCGTGAACGTTGTAATGGCAAGGAGTGGGAGAGAGTGTATAGTCCACCAGTCCGGGAAGCTCCGAAATGACAGCCAGAAAGAATTGTGGTCTGCTCAATAAAAGCTTTAGCTATTATGCTGTGCTGCAAAACTCTCTTTTAACCTACCTATGATAAAGAAGGCCGCGGCCGCCGTAGCCGAATGGGTTGGTGCGTGATTACCATTCGGAATTCACAGAGAGGTCGTTGGTTCGAATCTCGGTGAAAGCAAAATTAATAAAAACATTTTTCTAATAGCGGTCGCCCCTCGGCAGGCAATGGCAAACCTCCGAGTGTATTTCTGCCATGAAAAAGCTTCTCATAAAAATACCTGCCGTTCGGAGTCGGCTTGAAACTGTAGGTCCCTCCATTTGTGGAACAACATCAAGACGCACACCACAAATAGGAGGAGGAGCTCGGCCAAACACCTAACAGAAGTGTATGCGCCAATTATTTATTTTTTTTATGATAAAGAAGGTAAGGAGGCGTGAAAATACATTTTCATTTTAAACACAACTGCGGCAGAGGCTAACAATAATAGCAGCTCCTTTTGTTAAACTTAAATTAGTCGTCTCATAATGGTACAATATACCCATCTTCTGCAGGCTTCCTAATAATAGCTAAAAGTCAATTATTTTCATAAATTGAACAACAAGACTTAAAGGAAGCCTCTTAAAAATGCTTGACTTTTGCTGCAAAACCAATCAATTCGAAAACGAAGTGCTCATTTGTCATCAAATCATAATAAGGAGTTGATATTTAATCTTTTTTCACTTGACTTAGCAACAAGTGGCCATTCGTGGCAGTGCGTTATGGACGACCAGCCATTAGACGTATTAAATTCATGCACCAGCGGACTTCAGGCTGCTTCGTATTTCACGTATATGTATTTGTGTCAATATGTCGCTCGCCCACGAGGCAACTGAAGAACATAAACCCGACTGCGTTCAGTGTCATTGGAGGCAACAAATATGCGTACATAATTATACTTATATATCGGGTCTTTTTTAAGAACTTCAGAACTTAAAATGATAACCCAAAACAAAAATGTTATAAATACAGAATGATTTTTTTTAATTATAATTTGATTATAATCTGGCGGATAATTTCATGGCATTTAGTTTTTGAATATATTATTCGTCAGGCATATGTCAGCGGTTACGAGTTGAATGATCCATTCGATCACTCAAATTTTTGACTACTTTTTCCAATAAATCTGAATAATAAAGCTAAATGAGCCCAGCCAGCAACAGTGCGACGCCAACGATGGTTATTTTTCTTCAATTCTTGCTGTATTTTATAGGCTTGATCCTCACGTAAAACTTTCCAGGTAGTCATAGGAGAATGGCGAACACATTGAGAACGACGCTCGAATCGACATTTCGGCGTCTTCTTCTACACTTCGCTCTATAAACTTCGCTAACAGATTTATATATAATTTGTAAGTATTTACAGTTTTTTTTTTCAAACTAAATTTCCACAATTAGAAGCGTTGTTCTGACGTTAAACGATTCTGAGCCATACTGAAGAAATGCCAACACACCAACACCAAAGTTATGTATATCAATAATTCTCATACAGCTAATAAAAAAACACCCGATACAAGTATGTATGAAAATGATTGTCTATGTGAGTTCATTGATTTTCCATTCCATTGAATATTATATTAGTTGGGAGTAGAGAAATGACTCAATTATTCTGACTCCTTAGCAAAAAGAAAATGAGCATTAAATTTTATTGTGTCTATCCATGAGCAAATATTTCAATTACACCAAAGGCACAACATTGAGTTCTTCTGGGAAAAAGCTTATATCGGGGTTGAAGGCATCGAAGTAGCTGACCAATATGCTAAGGAAGCTGTGCTCTCTTCTGCCAATGCTGCGTATTCTGAGTCCCCTCCCCAATCTGTGCGATGCACCAAATTCACTTAGGGGCAGTTGTAACTTGAAAGCGGGAGTATGACGATGCAATGGCTGGGTCAACAACAAAAACTTTATTTCAATCTCCAGAAGAAGCAAGCGTATATTCGCAAAATTTTGGTATCTCATTTGAGATAACTGAAATTCTTTCTGGTCATTGCTTACATGTCTTATATGTAAATGTATAAAAAGTCTAAAAAATTTATGAATTAATATTCTCGCCTGTATCCAATTGCGGGCAGTATTATTTTATTCGACCTAAATTAATTTTATCTAACTACAATTTTTATAATCCTTTTTTTTTACATGCCACTCAAAACGCGATAAGCGTTTAGGAAAAACGAAGGAAAACAAACTTGAGATACTGCAGCCCTGAAAATTGGTTTATTTGTAGACTTAAAACATTTTGGGAAAGAGTTTCTTCAAAAAAAATACTTCGAAATAAGAACCGACATATTTAACATTTTCATACATTTTTTACATTTTTTAAGATCAAGGTTTATTTGTTAAATTTCTTTATTATATTATTAAAGAGTACTTATTATATTTAAACAAAAAAATGTATGTACCAAAAAAAAATTTTATCAAAAATAATATGTAACAAAACGAAATTTCTCAAAAATGTTAAGCAAAAAAAATTTGTTCCCCAAATAAATTTCACAAAAAAAGTTGACAATTTTATATTTTTTAGGGAAAACATTTTTTGACGTGATAACGTCTTATAATTCGATTTAACAGGCTGCACGCACGAAAAAATGTGTCGTTACCTTGCTCATTAGTGTTACCTTGCTCATATGTCGTTACCTTGCTCATTAGTGTTACCTTGCTCATTGCCGTTACCTTGAATGAACTGCAAGCGAAAGCGCGGAACGAACGACAAAGCAAACAAAGCAAACGAACGGCAACGTTCGACATCTTGTTCTCTCCTACTTAAGTGAGCGTATATATGTATGTATATGCGCAAATGTACATATATAAATTCACGTATTTGTATTTGCATATGCCTTCTTATTGATTATTATTAATTTGATTTACTTGAAGAATTTAAAATAAAACCAAGTTTGTTAATAATACCTGTTGTCTTGATGTTATTGTTATTAATTTTTTCATTATATACGAAGGAAAAAATGTATGGTAATATTTACCACATACCTTATAAGATATGTTGTATACTAATATATGTATATAAACTTGCATATACATACACAATTTCGCGCAATTTTCAAAAAGAACAAATCTATATGTAAAGATGCATACAAATCATATGGACATATCAAATATACGAATCTATTCCGTACGCAAGCAAATGTAAGCTAATGTGCTTGAACTGCAAGCGAGAGCGCGGAACGAACGACAAAGAGCACAATCGGTCCCCGCGTTCGGCAACGTTCGACATCTGGCTCTGTCCTACTTGAGTGAGCATATATATGTATGTATATGCGCATATGTAGGTATATAAATTCACATACTTGTATTTGCATATGCCTTCTTCCTATGTGCATGGTAATGAACCAATTCTCTGTTGAGAATAAACGATGATAGGAAAAATAGGAAATGAAAGGGAGTGTTTCAAGTGTAATGTGTCTTGAGAAAGTCAAATCGATGATGATGCCTCTAAGTGTTGTTGACTTATTAACGTCTGATGCACAATCGAAATTGAAGATATCTTTCATGAGTTTGATAAATGTTTCGTCATTTTTCACGTTTGAGTAAATGTAACTTGACCTATTCCATTGCAATTCCATTTACCTCCTCCTCTATATCCATACAAAATATCTATCAAACAAATAAAATTAAAATTTTGTTTTGAAAATTGCAACCATTCCATCAATATTTTCTTATGACGTTGTCACGTTAAACTATCGTCAGTAAACCGACTTTACAGACAACCTCTTTTTTGTGAAATTTAGATATTTGGGAAAAAATTTGTTTGCTCAAAATTTTTAAGAATTTTGTTTTCTTGTTACATAAAAAAAAATTTTTCCCAAATAAATTCGACAAAAAAAATGTTTTCCCAAAAAAATTAAATTCTGAGATTTTATTGGGAAATTAATTTGGGAAACAAAATTTTTTTGCAAACATTTTTGAGAATGTTTTTTTGTTACGTAAAAAAAATTTTTTCCTCAAAATTTTTGGGAAACATTTTTTTTGTTTTTGTTACATATTATTTTTGAGAATTTTTTTTTAGTACATACATTTTTTTTCACAACTTAATTTTTTTTTTTTGTTAAATTTATTAGGGAAAAAATTTGTTTGTTAAAAATTTTTGAGAAATTTTGTATTTTCGTTTCCCAAAAAAATTTCACAATTTTATTTTTTTTTGGGAAACAAATTTTTTTGTGAAATTTATTAGGAAAACAAATTTGTTTTCCTCAAAATTTTTGAGACTTTTGTTTATTACATATTATTTTGCCACACAAAAAACAAATACAAATTTTTCCAAAAAACATCACTTCTTAAATATAATATTTTACTAAAAATTACACAAATAAAAAGGAAAAGAAAATTAAAAAACATTGCTTTAAATTTAAAAAGAGCCGAAGATATTTCACATTTAAAAAACTGCATATTAAAATGTTCAACAATATATATACATATATATATATATATTTATATTTTCAATTTTTCCAATTTACTTGTTACCATACTTAAGGCTTCAAATAAAGAAATTTTTACAAAAATACTTGGCTTACTTGACATGCAATCGCGCTATAGGAATTTTCGGGCAGCGATATTGGCTACCAGTGGCCTTTCACTGCAAACGTTTCAGTGAAGAACGAGCAATGCTGGCGAAGGCATGCGAACACCCACCATTCCACACAAGATATGTCCAGAATATGCGCTCGATCATCACTAAATGGGACGCCACAAAAACGTTCGTGGCTACAGTCGTGACGAGGCTCAACCGGATTGACTGGGAGAGGAAAGCCCAGAAACGACAGCAGCAGTTGCAACTGCAGCAACAACAGACGCTTGATCCAAACACTTACAACAGTTCCAAACAGAAGAAAAGGCAATAGATTGTAAGTATCGGGCTATTGCACATTTTCCGATGTTTCACTTCCTTCCTGAATACTATCGTTGACGCAGGAACCTATTGTGTCAATTGGCATAAACGCGCCTTCTCCTTGAAGATATGCTAACGCGGTCCCAAGGTGGAAATCAGCCGACAAGGAGGAATGTTATAGTGTTAGTGGGAGCATGCCCCAAATACCATTGGTGTGACGGCATCTTTGATGATGTTTCTGACATTTTGATTTACACCTCCTGGTTTCCGCGTGATCTGCTCTACTTCCTTCTATTATTTTTTGTCCTGGTATCCAGTTTATAGTGACCTGCCCGCTTCGGCAGAGTTCATCCGTTTTGGATCTGCACTGTTGACCACATTCTGTGCGAGTTAGTTCAAGGAGCCATTATTGCTTTAAAAGCCGCCTGGCGATCAATGAAAAAAGGCAGCAGCTCACATTTTTTTCGCGGTTTTGGACGCATCTCTAAATAAATTGTATGAATTGTATGAGGATTCTAGACCTTTCTGCCATCCATTTTGCTCCATAATGGCGTTAGGCCTTTTGCCGCATTTCAATATTTCTAAAAACTTGGCGAAATGTTTACCTCCAAAAATTCTTTAATATTTCATTGCTCAATTCGTATTTCGAGAATTTTTGTAATATTCCTTTGGTTTTCGTAATAGGTTTGTGCTTTCTTTTTGGCTCTGATGATGTCAATATTCGTGCTTAAATGCAATGATTTAAATATTTTCCTTACTCATGCGGCTTAATGGGGCACATGTCACCCTCCGTAGTGAAGCACATAGTTGCAAGCTGGCACCGATGTGTGCACATATATTCTCACTTACACATATACACGTACATATATTCACATAGATTTATACATGGCCATGTAAAAAATTAGCAACGCTTGCACATAAACGAGTAAACGTGGTTGCTTACATAAATGCACGTGTTTACTGATACCTTGGGGACTTGCGAACAGGGCGAAAAAACCTGATAAAGACCAAGCGAAAAGAGCGTGAAATACGAAAAAGAGTAAACAAATTATTTATGTTAATTTGGACGAACTTTGTGGACATTTCGTCATCAAATACCCAAACATTTTCATTCGGACCATTTCATTAACTTTCATACACACAATTTTAGGCAGATGTAGGTATGTATGCCTATGAACTGTTCTACAGAAATATGCATGCTTTCCAAAAAATGTATCGCACTTCATATCATTTCCGACTATATCAATTTCCACATTCATACATACATATAAGCAGTTGTATTTAATTGCATTAATATCCAATGCTTTAGCTATAGTACGTGAGTGGTGATGCTGTTTATGCGTTTTAGTTGACTTCGGTCACTTCACAAATGTTGGCCTCACTTACTTGAAATAAGCATTTTATCTTATTTTTATTTAATCAGTTAAGTTGCCTGAACTAGACGAATGAGAGCAATTCATTTTTCCACAAAAAATATCTTCATTATATGCATTCCATACGTAACTTCATACTAATGTATTGACTGTGTGTATGTGTATATATTTGTAAGGTTAAATGCAGGGGACTTAAAATATGATTGATTGTTTTTGTGTTGGTGTTTTGTGTGTGGTGAAACCAATTTTTAAACTTTTGTACAGTCGAAGATTCTTTTAAAGAATATTAAATTGAATTTTATAAATAAATGAAGGTCAATCAAGAGTTTTTTTATTTATTTATTTGTCTTTGAATGGATACATTCTTACAGACTATGTTAAGCTAATGTACAATGGTTTAGTAGTTACTAAGAAAAAACGATTTAAGATGGTTGACTGAAATACCATACGGCCATGTAAAATCAGCACCAGAAGAATAAAAAACATATTTAAATCTGCACGTGCCCTAGGAATCGGAGCATTCACCCCATAGTTGGTTCTCGAGAAGCCAATTTTAAAGGTTTCATACTGTCGGAGCCTCATATTGGGAATATTAAATTGAATTTTACTTAAAAGGGAAGGGCAGTCAATGGATCCAGAAATTATTCGATAATAATAAATGAGCACGACAGAATAGATCGTCTGCTAGTAAGCGGTTTTAAGTCAATCAATTAACATCGAGAGCGGTACGATGGTACAGATTCAGAAAAGTTTAAAGATCGGAGCGCAAAACGAAGAAAAACTCTCTCAATCCGATTAGACAGACCTATTTGGTACGGTCTCCAAATAATAGCGGCATACACTAATTTTGATCTAACAAAAGCGCAATACAATATTTTGAGAGTGTGTGGGTTGGTAAATGCAGAACAATTTCGGCATACGAATGGTAGTATCGCATATGATCGTCTTATGACGTAGTTAACATGGCTAGTGAAATTCAGCTTAGAGTCGCAAATAACGCCTAAGTCTTTGATTTCTTCAACGGATTGCCAAGGTAAGCCAGCAATATTGCAAATTATTGTTTGATTTAGCATATTTTATGTGAAAGCATTTGCTTATGTTTAGTGGCAAACGGTTTAAATAGCACCTGTTCCGGACATTGTGCAAGTCGGTTTGCAACTTTTCAGAGTAACTAACACTGTTAATCACCGCAAATATTTTAACATCATCAGCATACAACAAGCGTTCAGCAAGAAAAAAGCATGCACCAATATCGTTAATAAAAAGAATAAAGAGAAGGGGTCCTAGAATACCTCCCTGGGGGACACCAGAGGACGCAATAAATGCACGCGATGTCGTATTATCAATGGCTACAACGCAGTGTCTGTAGGACAAATATTATTTGATCCACGACAAAAACGTGGAATGTATACCCATCGACGCAAGCTTCGTCAAGAGTATTCGGTGCGATACTTGGCAAAAACTTTAAAGAAGTCTGTATAAATTGTATCAACTTGAGATCTATTCTGGAAGACTGAAATGCAGTAATCATTGAAAACAGACAAACTAGTGACAGGGGAGCGACTTGCAACGAAACCATACTGGTTGGTAGATATTAGGCCAATGACAGCAAAATATAACTTTTCATTCACAGTTATCTCAAAAAGTTTTGAGACAGACGAAAGCTTCGAAATCGGTAAGTAATTGTTAACATCATTTTCATTTCCACTCTTAAATATAGGCGTAACGGAAGAAAATTTCCAGTCGTGAACAAAGATACCAGAGAACAACGATTTATTAAATATAGTTGTAAGAGGCTCAGCGAGATACAAGCAGTTCTTCAGCAAGATGGCCGAGAGGCCATTCGAGTCAATTTTCGATGTAGGCTTGAGCTTCATAACAAACTATTAGAGGGCAAACTAGAATCGAAGTCTAAGTCGGGTTCAAAATTAGAGCAAAAAAAGTCGGCAAATAAATTGGCAGATTCTATGGCAGAACTTGCATATTTACCATTATAAAAAACATTGTTTGGCACCATTGAGCAAGACTTTTTTAATTTGATGAATTGCCAAAAGGCCTTCGAATCCGAAATAATATTGTTTTCGAAATTCATGATGTAATTTCTATAAAAGAACTTATTCAAACAGTTAAATTCCTTTAAATGGCACTGAAATTTTGAAACATGCATTAGAACCAATGCAGACCTTTTGTACAGTTTTGAAAATTTGTTTTTTATATTATTTAGATGCCTAAGCCATTTGGTATGCCAAAGAGTCTTATATACTTTCTTATGATAAATAGAAATTTACTTCAAACACAGCTCAGAAAAATTAGTCTTAAAAAAATGAAAACAAGAGGTAACATCATTGTCATGGAAGTCATTATCCCAGACAACACTAAATAAAAATTTGATGTTAGGCTCATCAGATACCTCAGAAAATTCATAAGGGCTTTAAGGAATATACTTATAGTTTCCCTTATATTTCTGAATGCTAGCCTAGGAGATATTAGTTTGCGTCACAATACTTTGAATATAAGGAAGTAAAAATTATTAAATGTAAATTTTCTTGTATTTTTACTGAAATTATGCTAATATACATAAATAAACGTTCACTGTTTGGCTGTGCGATTTTTATTTTTGCGAATTAATTGCGCTCAAGCAACTAATTTACTGTCATTGAAAGTAATTTCCTGTTTTACCATGACATAAATATTATACCTACATACAAAAGCAAATCCAGACAAGCTCGTAATTCTAAAAAACCAATTAATGGCACAACATAAATTCCTTTTGCACGACCCGAAAATGCGGAATCGCAAGAAAGGAAAGCTATTTCCAGAAAAAAAATTAAATACACTTGCAGTTACACAATGAACGGTAAAAGTTGACAAGGCTACGCCAATAAAAATACAATCCACTTCAATTTCAATCAGCAAATTCCGCTTTCAGTACATGCGATGACAAACTCATAATTCTAGTCAATTTGCGAGATCTCTGGCAGAAACAGCATTATTCCTTTTAAAATTTTCGCAACACAAAATAATGATGAATTGCATTGTAATGTGAGTGCGTAATTGTTGGCGCGTCGCAAAAATGCCGGAGGGAAAACAAAAAAATGCTTTCTAATAACAGGCAACAACAGCGCAAGTAATGTCACGTGCATTAATATTGACATCCCACCTCATGCCAAATTTATGATATTATTTTTCGAGTGTCAATTGCGTTATTTTCAAGCCTTGAACTAATATTTTTGGTTTTATTCCCCACCATGACTTGCAATAATCGCTTATCACTACGCAGCCCCGTGAATTATGCTTCACTAAATGTGTTTTGCACATGTCTTAACAACGACTGCCTTATCAGCTCACGCTGTACTTACACGCGTATATGGATTAGTTATCCTGTTGTTATTTACTTTTTAGGCAGGTTCCCAATTATTAGTTATTGAATGAAAGGTAAGCAATTGAGTGGGAAAATGTACATACATATATATGATGTACATTTCCTGCGCATATTTTTTTATGTTTGCAGTTTGATGAATGAGGTAGCGGTAAGACTTAGCCTTTTAGAATACAACGCAAAGCATTAAATTACAAAATAATTACATTATATAAGTACATACATACAAAGGCTATGCTATGCCAGGTACGCTCGGCTTGTCGCAACTAATCAATGGCGCGACTTAGGTGTTGGACACTCAGCCACTACACTCAGTCTGATTCCAACCAATTCAATTGAATACTGTTTGGGTGAACCATACCTTAACCATTTAGTACTAGAATTCCAGCTAGACGTGAGTGGGTTGACACTATACCTGGTCGGAAAAATTGCTTATGGTTCTTTGCTGATAGCTCAAAGGACGATAAAGTTGGCTTTGGCGTCTACTATAAGAAGCAAAGGTAAGCGATTCGGGTCGTCTTCCTAATCACTGTAGCGTATTTCAGGCTGAAATTCTAGCCATTAATGGGGTAGCTGTATGGTTAGGCAAAAATGTGACTACGTTTAGATAAATTTATATTTATTCTAATATCCAAGCGGCAATTAAACCTCTTGGTGGGGTTTTCACTAATTCGATCATTGCTCGCAAATTTCGGGCATATTTTAACAAGATGGCTCATCCATTTGATATGCGTGCCAGGGTACTCACTTGGCGTGGAGATCGTAGGTATACACCTCTCAACCTAACCCATATGGGTTAATAGTCTGATAGTCCTTCCACTAACACGAGATGATTTGATAATCTGACATGTTACGCTACAAAAAGAATTTGCCTAAAAATGGACGTCAAGCGCTCAAAGACGCTTTTTAATCGTTCAAGGAAAAACGTTTCTATGTTGAGAGTGGCCTGCTAAAACGGCTGTAGAATCGAAAATACTGAGAATATTCTTCCAAAAATTTTACAGAACATCCTTAAAAGCCTGTACTTTCAAAATATCTTAAAAAAAATAAATCGATATTTGAAAATTCTATACCACCGGAGCCCCTTAATTTCGAAACTGTTTGGGTAGCTGTCAGTAAGCGAAAGAAGGTCAGCATTGGAGACTGTTTTTGGCCAAAAAATGCGGCATACAATCCAAAGGCATTTGTGATAAATATTTGAAGACATCTGCTTACGGACGCAGAGATAAGCCAGGTCTCAGATCCATATAAGGGAACGATTTTCAGCTGGTATTGGAAATTCTAAGTTTATAGGAAAAAATATAGGTATTAAAGTAATGATAAATATCTTCGCCTGAAAAATTAATGGCACTTTTAGATCTGATTAAGGGGTTACATGGGTGTCGTTGGGTAAAAAGGCTTATTTTCAATATTAATATATTTTTTCTATGTAAAAAACTAGTTATTTAATTTAAACCTTTTTCTGCCTTATAGATACATATTTAAAGAATAATTTCTGAAATTAAAAATTAAAACTCCTCCATTGTGACGTCATTTCCGGTGACCCCTGGAAAAAAAGGTGCGTCCGCGGTGTCAGCATAACTCCTAACAGGATCATCTAAAATGAAAAAACAAAAATAAGTGTTTTAGTTAAAACCATAAACTCGTGCTTGAACGAAGGAAAGAAAAAAAATTGGAATTTTGGCAGACATTTTTCCAAAAAAATGAAAATTTCGGTCAAATTTGCTTGACATTTCTTTTTTTTTTTTTAAATAGTTGCAATTGAAAAAAGTCCTTCGTCCAAGCACGAGTAAATTGCATCTCGAACACCAGTGTAAAATTTCATCAAGATCGGTTGAGTAGTTTTCGAGAACATTTGACAACCGACTTTGAAAACACGGTTCCGAGAAAAACGCGTTTAAAGTTTTGAGTAACAATAAAAGTGGCTTGGAGCGCACACATTCCAAAGGCTGTATATCCGAAACTATTATAAGGATTGACTTGAAAATTTAGGATAGTATTTTTGAGATATTTTAAAAATTAATAAGCCAAAAATAATTGATTTTTTGAACCCACGAAACCCATGTAACCCCTGAAAGAACTAGCGCTTGGTATTACACGGTTCACGGATAAAACTAATTAAACTGATTAGTCGATATCGTGTCAATTCTTTTGATTATCTGGAAATGTACTATTCGTTGAGACATGGGGCGTGTAAATGGTATGAAATGCTATGCGGCTCAATGTAATTGTTAGAAAAATATGCAAATTTACAACCTTTAGCAACTGTGTGTGGGTCAATGGGACCAATCTGGGGTGGAAGAGTGCGTTCAAAACCAAAATTGAATACTACTGTACGCGCCTATTCTAGTAGACCATCTTCGTGAATGTGAAATTTATGCGGCTACACTTGCCGATGTTTTGTTCCATATATATTACAACAAAAACTCAACTACTAAATACTTATATTCCCCTTTAAATCAAGTGCTGGAGACCACCAGCTGTTAAGTGTAAAGCCTTCTCTTTCAAATACAGTACTCTTTGCTTTTGTATACAAATCACTATAGCCAAAGCCTCATTTGAATTACAGTTGTTCTCTCATATCGTCGGGAAAATGTTAGAGTAACAATTTAGTAGCACATAAACGCACGAATTTGTTTTTATTTTTAGTAGGCTATTTAAAATGCAAAGATTTAAGTATAGCAACAACAACGAAACGTGGGTTTTACATGCAATCTAAATTTCCGTTAGTTTGGCAAACAAATATGAGTTAGAAGTTCTCAATGCATTGAGAAAAGAGAGAGAAGGTAAAATAACGCATTCTGTTTATATGAATACGCGGTACTGTAGAGATAACAATTCCGGAGGTAAAATATCAGAGAACATTTCATATAAATATGTAGTCATACTATTGCAATACTTTCCACATATTGGCCAAGCGATCCAAGAAAAGTTCCGGATCTCCTAGATTTTGTCGCATACTCTGGTATACCCAGCCGAAGGCTGAGCATACAGCATAGTAACGAGCTTAGTTCCGACCACTCGCCTCTAATTGTAACGCACAATAACAATGTCCACAATGTTTCTAAGAAGTATAAGATCCTTACGCCAAAAACTGACCTAAAATCTTTTCAATATTGGATAGATAAACATATCGATTTAAATATGTCAATAGAAACAGGAGTCGAACTCGATGCAGCAATAGAAGCATTCACTAATGTTATTCATGAGGCAGCGTATTTGTCCAGCCCCTTGAGAGAGAAAATCCCTTCTAATGACCATGTACAAGTCCCTCCTGAAATACTACTTCTAATTAATAAAAAAAGAAGATTACGAAAAATCTGGCAGGAAAACAGATACCCCGCTAATAAAAGAGCACTGAATAAAGCTACGAAAGAACTCAAAACAAAACTATCTGATCTCAGAAATCAATCGTTCAATTCTTTCGTCAAAACACTTGAACCTACAAAAAACGATGAACACAAAATCTGAAGGTCTACTAAATATATAAAGCGGCCGATCAAGCGTAATGTCAGCATTAGGGATTCTAATGGGGTATGGTGCAGAAGCGATGAAAGTAAAACAGAGGCTTTTGCCAAACATCTATATCAAATTTTTCAGCCAAATCGTCCAATTGCCGCCAATGACGATGCGGAGTTCACAAATTTTCTTGAATCCCCATGTCAAATGGATTTTCCTATCAGCCGGATATCAAATAGTGAAGTATCTGAAGAAATACTAAGACTAAATAACTGCAAGGCTCCTGGATATGACTGCATTGATAGTAAAGTAGTTAAAGCTCTACCTGAGAAAGCTATTGAATTCCTTACAATAATCTACAATGCCATTCTCAATGTAAATCACTACCCAACACAATGGAAATGTGCTGTTGTTGTTATGGTGCCAAAACCAAATAAACCCGAAAACTTTCTTAAGTCTTACTGCCCCATTAGTTTGCTTGTAACGTTCTCGAAAATATTCGAACGAATATTTTTGAAGAGAATGTTACCAGTAGTTGAGGACCACAACATCATTCCCGAACATCAGTTTGGGTTCAGGGCAAGACATGGCACACCAGAACAATGTCACAGGGTTGTAAATGTAATTAGGGATGCACTAGAGAGGAAGCAATACTGTTCTGCAGCTTTTTTAGATGTTCAACAGGCATTCGACAGAGTATGGCAAGTGGGACTTCTATACAAAATTAAAAAACTTCTGCCAGCACATTTCTATTTGATCCTTAAATCCTATCTGAGTGAAAGGTACTTTTATGTTAGACACCGAGATGCGTCTTCAGAAATATACAATATTAGCGCTGGTGTGCCCCAGGGTAGTGTGTTGGGCCCCGTCCTATTCACAATATTTACTTCCGACATGCCAATAACAGAAGAAGTGGAAGTGGCTACTTACGCTGACGATACAGCCTTCATAGCTTCTAGCGATTCACCTGCAACAGCATCCTCTTTGCTGCAAAACCAATTAAATATTTTAGAAATTTGGCTCGATAAATGGAGGATCAAAGTTAACTCCGACAAGTCTACCCATGTCACCTTTAAAGCCAAACAAGAGCAGCTTAAAAATAAAACCAAGCGAATGCACTGGCTGCTTGGTCGCAAATCTCAGCTTAGTTTTGAAAACAAAATAAGACTATATAAAGCTATTTTAGAGCCTGTATGAACCTACGGTATATCACAAATGAAGCAATACACAAGGACTTAGATATCCCATTTGTAAAGAGTGAAATTCCAAACTTTTCTAACAGATATCTTGCACGGCTGTCAAACCATGTAAATACGAATGCTATATGCTTATTAGACTCAAGTAATGAAACAATACGACCGAAGCGTAATTATATCTTAGACTTGCCATTTCTCTAATTTTGCTGAATTAAATTATTTATTCCACACTAAATAAAAAACAAAATACATAAGTTCCTATATGAAGATAAGCAACTCATTAGTACAAATGAAATTTAATACATTTAAGATATAAGATTTGAACAAATATCGTAATTTTATACGTAGTTTTGCATTTGTGAAAATACTACCGCTGCTATTAGATTATAAGACCTAATTTGCTGAATATCATTATATTAAGATAGATTGCAAATAAAATATTAACACAAAAAAAAAAAACATATCACCAAGCAGCAATGTGAAATTTCCATAAGCTTTGACAGGAAATTCAATGAAGAGTATAAAATGTCAAGTAGATATTGACTATTAACCATACACATTTGCAAGTGATGTAGGCAATTGTATATCAGCCTTTGTAAACATTGATAAAAACCAATAGCATACCAGCCATTGAGGCGACATGATATGAAATTGCACAAGTGTTGGTGGCAATAACTTTTCTGTATTAGACATTAGCAGCCGGTGTTGTTTGTTGCTATTCTCAAGTATGTGTGGTAGTGCTTGATGAATGAATACTATAATGAAATGGACTTCGGACTAGTAATTCAGTATTTCTTCTTATCTTCCCATAGTCGTGCAGGGGATAGACTTTTTTTGTTTTTAGTTAAGGAATGAATATTCCTTATCATTGTTTCGATAGCGTTGGGAAAGTTAAGGATTTTGTTGGAATCCAATTATTAGCGCTGAGTATTTCGTACTTCCAAAAACTACTATTCAAGCACCGAATTGTTCCTTACTTGAAATTACAGATGCAAGTGTAAGTGTATTTATACAAGAAGATAAATCTTTTCGGCTCCGCAGGAGGGCAAAAATAAATAAATAATGGTGAAGCCTGGCCATAGAACTTTTCACATCTATACAGACGGCTCTAAGACTTCAGATGGAGTGGGAGCGGAAATTTACTGCTCAAACTTAGGGATAAGGCAGCCCATCAAGCTGTCAGGTCACAGCAGTATTTTCCAAGCGGAAATTTTTGCTGTCGGGAAAGCCGTGGAGCTAGCCTACACTAGAACAAGAAAGAACTCGACAATTAAGAGGCAATAGAAAGGCTAGCCGCAAACAGAAGCCTGCATATCTACTGGGTACCTCGTCACAAAGGCATTATGGGGAACAAAATAGTAGATGAGATAGCAAAACGTGCTGTTAGACTACCATTTGAACAAGAGAATGACATACCAAAACCGCTAAATACAATATACAATGAAATGGACGACTACATAAAAAGGCGAGTGGAAGCTAGGTGAGCCAATCTAACCACATGCAAAACAGCAAAAGTCATGTGTAGAACTAAATACAAAAACTGACTCAATTCGTACTTACGCTCTCGCGAAAGGACTGCCGAACTATCATAGGTATGCTAACAGGTCATAATCTGTTGGCTGCACATACGTACAAGATAGAGATTGCTAACACGGACAAATGCAAGAAATGCAGAGAGGATGTTGAGGAAACTTCAGAACACCTTCTGTGCGTTTGTCCGGCATTATTAAAAACGCGTTTTAAATGCCTGGGGGCTCCATTGTTTGATGGTCTGGAGGACGTCTCAAAAGCGGATCTCCCAGCGCTGTTTAGATTCGTCAAAAGCGCTAACATCCTACATGATGTCTACTTTCGGTATTCATAGAGGTCGGTATCCATCTGGTATAGCTAGGGACCAAATGGCCTATGCGTGGCTTGTTCCCTACCAGGCTAACCTAACCTAACCTAGTCAATAGACGCAAGACCTCATACCGCAAGGCAAACATTAGGCAAGCTGAACGAGCTCGGATGGGAGCTAATGCCGCATCCACCATACTCTCCGTATATTGCACCTTGTGATTATTACCTTGTCCCTTTTCCCTGTGGACTTCAATCTCAAATGAGTAACAAGAAGTACTGCTCAAAAGGAGCTATAAAAAGGGATATCGAAGCATATTTTGGCTCCAAGGACAAAAAATTTTCTGAGCAGGGAATTAAAAATTTGCCTAATCCTTGGGAAGACATTGTAAATATTGAAGAAAAATATATTAGTGATTAATAAATACTTTAAACATATTTTTTATTAATTTTAAAACCACCTTTAAAAACCGCACGAACTTATGGACTGACTTGATACACAGTTAATCATATTGGGAAGAAGAATACTGGGCCCAGTACGAGAAGAAAATGGTCTCAATCGCTTCGTCGTCTAACGAACTAAAGGAATTCCTATAAGGTGAAATTGTCGTGCGATTTGTTAAATCGCAGTGCAATCCGATTGCAAGGATACATGTGCAGAACTCCAGATGAAAGAATGGCTCCCAAAGATTTTTGCTTTGTTTACATTGCTTTTTGATGAAAAGAGAAGAGGGATACCGCAGAAAAGATGGTTAGAGATAGTGGAGACCGATATAATAAACCTAGAAGCGACCAACCACCGTAGTATGGCTATGGACCGAGATGTATGAAGGAAAAATTGTAGAGGAAGCTGAGGCTCACACCCAGCTATAATGCTATGCATGATGATGACGATGATGGCTTGGGAGGTCTTTGGTTTCAGCAGGAGAGCGCACCAAGGTTAGGTTAAATGGCTGCCCTAGCTTAGGGCACACTTGGACAAATATTGAAAATCCGTCCGTTGTGATGCCATACATGGGAGAGGAGAAAGGAGAAGGGAAGGAAGCAGGAGCCTTGGGATTAGAGACGATGATGAACATGCATTTTACGACGACGACGACGGTGGCTGATTTGCGTTCGTAATTAGCCGCAACAAGCTACTGATGAGCTTCACCAAATGTATAATATTTAAACCCGCTATATTCGCAGACGTAGCGAAAAAATGAGAGCCCAGATGTCTAAATATTTGCCAGACGAGAACAGGGCAACTGGGAAGAAGGTGTTGAGATGAGTACACCTCGTCCTCAAGACAGCTTTTGCAGAATGGACCTGAGACAATCCCAAGTCTCACCACATGAACACCTAACGGACAATGTGCGGTAAAGAGACCCACCAAATTCGAGAGCTGGGGCTTTGTTAGCCTTAGGAGTCCCCTCGAGCGTCCCCGATCTACCCGTGGCCAGAAGGATCCCGCGACCATGCGCGGTTGCGCACTAGTCCAGCGCTCACTGAGTTGACTCGAGGCTCATCTTTCCAGTAGTAGACCACAGATTCTTAAGGGAACACAATTCTCTCATTTCGCGACGAAACCGTCTCCAAAGTTCCCTGTCTAGCCAGCTCATCGGCCCAGCAGTTTCCCTCTATGCCGCTATGACCGGAAATCCAAATGAGTCTGATGTCGAAGTATTCGGATGCAATCGAGAGAGAAGCCAGACATTCCCCGACCAATCTCGAACGCACAAACAACGAGCCCAAGGCCCTAATTGCCGCTTGGCTATCGGAGTAAATATTTACTTCCTTAACGGTAATTACCGAGATAAGCAACCAATCCACTGCTTCCTTAATTGCGGATACCTCCACTTGGAAAACACTAAAGTGGTCCGGAAGCCTGAATTTGAGTTTGATGAAAAGCTCCTTACAGAATATTCCCCCACCAACCCTTCCGTCCAACTTTGAGCCATCTGTGAACATGTTTGCCATGCCTTGCCGCCAAATGTTGCACCCCGCCCACTCATCCCTTGAGGGAATATGAGCAGAAAACGGTCCGCGCGGGCCTAGCGTGGGTGCACAGTGATTCAGCATGTTTAAGGATGCTAAAGTGTCCATAACTTAAGTCTAGCCTATGGCCAGAACAACTTAGTCTGATTGCGGCGCATGCAGGGGTAGTTTTTCCTACAATGTCTACGGGGGCCACATTCAGCATAGCGTTAGAGTGCACCAAGCCACGCAGCCCAAATGTGAGAGATGGAAATTAGGTTACTTAAGACAACACCATCGAAAAATGGTAGAAAGTACGGAATGTTAACAACTTATTTCCACGTATATGGAACGAGTCCTGCACGCAGGGAAAGTAGAAGAGGCAGTCTTTATCAGAACGCCTACTTCGATCTTTTTTGTCTTCGATGAAATGCTAAGGTAGTTTTGGAGCAGAAGAAACATACAGAAGAGGAAGAGGAGGGAATGTTTTAGTGACACACCAGCACGATGCAGCAGATGACGGTCGCTGTAAGTGCCAGGGCACTTTAAAACCTATTTCATCACCCAAAGCAAACGAAAAAAAAAATATTTACGAAATAGAGCCGGAAACCGTCTTGGCGAATTAGGATAACAAAATGTGCTACTGCGAAGCCGATCGAGGCAACTACATGAATAAAATCGTCTTCCATAAATAATGGGAATGTTTGATCTTCCTCGTATAAACTAATAGTACAATATTTGAAAAAAAAAATATTTTGTATTATATTAATTTTTTGAATTTTTAAAAATAAACCCTTTAATAACCACCCTTTATGTACGCATGACGCATTCGAGTTTTCTAATTGCTAATGAGGTAACGATTACTGTCGTTAAGCAGAATAGTTTATCAACTATCTCCACACGAATTGCCCCATACTTAGTGGGCAAATAAATTATGCTTTCATTTCAGTTATCTTTTTGATATGAAAACTACTGTAAATACCCGCATACATTAATATCGAAATAAAATATTCTTTCCCACGCGCGAGTGATTACAAATGTTTATGTGCTTATATACATAAGTTTACTAATTTCATATCGCTTATAAAATATACTGCGCTCATCACATTGAGCTGTTTGCTTATGCAGATCGATAAATAGTTTGCTTGCTAAGCAAACGAATATGCGAATTAGGAAATTGTGATTAGTGGGAGATAGTTTGTGCAAACACATCAATATATGTATTACAAATATGTCTTTTTTTTGTGGAGGAGGAGAAGCATCAAAAGTCTATGGCCGAAGCCGTGGTGTGGGACTTTAAACCAACTAAACCCCCCTCATGTCCTACGCAATGTCCTCCTGGAACTTCACCGTTAAGGAGTACGTCAAGGGCAGCTTGGCTGTCTGATAGAATGCAGATATCTGTTGATGATATTCTGTTTATCTCTCACCATTTTAAGGCCTCATGAATCTCGTTTATTTCCGCTTAAAAAACACTACAGTGATCTGGTAGTTTAAAGGATTCACTAATAGAAAGCTCTTCGCAAAATAACCCTGATCCTACACCGGTGTCCATTCTAGATTCGTCCGTTTGGATCTTAACGGGTGTGTTGGTGTTGGATCTTCTTCAAGCCATTCCAGTCTAGAAGGGATTTTCTTTAGGAAACTCCTTTTGAAGCAGACCCAGAATAACATACTTATGCGAATATATTCCTGCGAAAATTCAGCTTTCATAGCATTTATGTGGTGCTGAAAAATATATTTTTGACGAAAAGCAAGGTAACTGATTTAATTTTTTTTTCATTTTATTTAACTTCTTCAGAAATTTGATTCTTATTTGCGTTTCTTAAAGTTTCCTGCTAAAATGCCGCCACAATAGGCATTCGCACATCGCCCAAAGTCCTCATTTTAAATTATAATTCTCCTGCTGCTCAGTAAAACAGACTCAAATATTATTAAAAAATCGAATGTCGTCTCATGGCCATAAATTTTCAACACTCAACGCAGTGCAATGCTTCTTGTAAAATAATTTTCGCCCACATGCAACTACCCCAGCCACTAATCATGAATTGCCACGCCTAGGCAATAAATTAACAAACACTTATCGGCCGGCTTACGCTTGGCTGCACTTTCTCAAGAAACATAAATGTGTTCATGACAGGCGGAATTTTCCAACAACACATTTGGCGGGCTCCACATGGCTGCAAGTGGTGCGTTGTTAATAACTTGAAAATTGGTGATAATTAGTTTGTGGAATAGAGTTTTAAAAGCTTAAAATTTTCCATAGTTTGCGGATGAAAAGAGTGATACTTAAAAATTTTTTTATGTTTACCTAAAATTTCGGGCGATCAGCTGATGCCGCCTTAGCCCAGCTACGCAAAAAAATCGGCACACCCAGGCGTTGTTTTGACTAAGTGGCAAAATGCGTGTCAGTACGTTATTGAAATCAATTCGCACATTTTTTCTTTTTGTTTTTGTTTTTGTTTTGTTTTTGGTTTTGTGGCCAACACGCAAAATGTAAGCACATCTATAGCGATATGTCGCCAATTAAAAGTCAGCAGATTGGCGTAAACAATTAAAATGTAGACGAAAACTCGCATGAATGCAGACAGGCAGAAGGGTGTTAAAGTAAAGGGGAAGGAGCAGTAAAGAAAAATACAAAAGATGAGAGCAAACAAATTTGACCTTGCGCTTGAGCGATATTTGCTGTATGTCGATTGAAATTAATAAGAGGTGAAATATTGGATCGTAAAGAACAAGAAAGTTCCTTTTGTTGAAAAATTTATATTTCGGTACCTCAAGGCATACGAATTGGCAGATACAAAGAAAATATCTAAGTGATCACCTATTCATACCGAGGTTGAACGAAAAATGATATGCTTTAACAACAACAGCTCACTTAAGGTTCGGAAATCTTTTTCATGGAAGAAAATGCTTAACATCCTTGTGAAAAAAATTGTCAAAAATCAACCCGATATTGTAGTGACTTGTCACAATGAAACTGTATATCCAAAAGTTTTCTAAGGAACCTGATTTAAAAGTTGAAAATTTTGATGAACATTTTTTGAAATTTGTTAAATTTTTGTGAGTTTAAGACAACTATTAGGTGCGCAAGTTCCCGCTGTTTGTCAATAAATGCCGCCAGCAGTGTGTGCTAATCGATTCTAACTTAACCTAAACGTCATAAACCAAGCTTAGACATATGGCAAACAAACTGATTCGACACATTAGGGACTTTGTGTTGGTATCCTATACTTCTGGTTCCGTGAAAATGTCTGATTTTGTGCCGAATAATCGTCATTTGCGGGAAGTGTTGATTTTCCTCTTTCATTCGAAAAAACGGTGACTGAAGCACATCGAGAGCCACAAAAAGTTTATGGAGATGCTGCTTTAAGTGAAACAACGTGCCGAGATTGGTTCCGTCGCTTCAAAGACGGCGGTTTTAATGTTGACGACCGTCCGCGTGAAGGAAAGTCAAAAACCTTCAGAGACGCTGAATTGGAGGCATTGCTCGATGAGGGTCCATGTCAATCGCAAGAAGAGCTTTTTTCAGTATTAGAGTTACCTGCCAATCCATTTCCAAGCGATTTCATGCTTTGGGAATGATTCAGAAACAGGTGACTTGGGTTCCTTATGAGTTAAAACCAAGGGATGTTGAACGTCGTTTTCTCGCCTGTGAACAACTGCTCCAGTCTCAAAAAAGGAAGGGGTTTCTTGAATGCATCGTGACTGGTGCTGAAAAATGGATTCATTACAGCAATCAAGGAAAATAAAGTCATGGGGACTGCCCGGTTATGCTTCTGCGTTGTCGCCTCGGTCGAATATTAACGCTGCAAAGGTTATGCTGTGTATTTGGTGGGTCTAAGTTGGTGTTATTTATTATGAACTGTTAAAACCAAGCGAAACCATCAATGGGGACCGGTATCGACTTAAATTGATGCGATTGAGCTAATTATATAAGATGTAGATGTGAATTTTTATTAGTTACTATTGCGCCACCGGTTTCAGTAACAAATTTTAATTAGGGGCAATAGGTGTTTAGCCTAAAGTCCCTATCCGCGCGATGGAACTGCCATCTTAGATTTAGCTGGTGGAAGCAGCATTTCGTTTTTCAGCCGCTTGCTAACAAACAGACGCTGCTTTGTGCTAACTGCTTATTGAAAGGCGTCTCTTCCTCGCCGTGTTGGGGGCGAAGTTGATCTTTTAGTTTTTGTAATAATAATTTTTTTCATCAGCCGCTAATCGGAAAACTTAGGGAAAACTTTTTCGCAGCTAACCTCCATATCTGAAGGCAATTGACTATCCCCAACTTGTGACCTGTCCGATAGCTTGAAGCTCGGTGTACAGCTCCTTTTTGAAGCAGCATTGGCTTCGGTAGACGTTAGAAGAAATCCTGATTGTTTCTTTAGCCATATTTCTTAACTACTAGAAAAATAATTAAGTTGTGATAAAGAAAATGTACCACCAATTTATTTACACTTTATTTATACTTTTAACAGCTAATTTTCCTAAAGGGAGATATATTTTAAGGCACCTTTCTGGTCTAGGGACTTCAAAATTGAAGGCGTTGAAAATTTAAGAAAAACAATGGGTATCAATTGAAAATAGTTTTTATTCATTAGATCAATTCGTTATTTACAAAAAAAAAATTTTTTTTTCAATGACAATAATAAAAAAAAATTGCTTCCCCTGACGTAACACATGCCACTGGCGTCCCTGATTGGGCTGCTCAGGTATGTCTGAAAAAACAAAATTCGGTCGATTATTCATCAGGAGATATGTCGCTATAGTGGGTAGCATATTTACAAAAAAAGAAAATTGTTTTCTAGATATTTTACCTGTTTATTGCAAGAACAAAGAAAAGGATTTTTTTCACGTTCTCCCTCCTAAAAAAAAATAAAAAAATTACTTGTAAAATTATAATTCTGCCACCCGCGAGAGCCACAAGTCTACTCAATAACATATTATATTAAAAATTCAAATCAGTCGGTTCAGTACTTTTTGAGAAATTACCAACGCCAACCCGGAAAAAATAGTTTCGAGAAAAACACGGTTAAAACTTCACGTGCCTGGACGTCGTATTCCAAAGCGGTCTCATTTTAAAGGACTGTAAAGTCTAAGCTACAACGAATTTCTATATAAAAATTAGCAAGTATATTTTTGAAAGTATAAACTGTCATAACATGAAAACAAAAGCAAACATCGATTTTTTCGAAATTCCAGACCAGAAAGGTGCCTTAATATTTCTTTTTTTTTTTGGGATGAAGAGGTTTAAAATATCTAATGCATCATCAAATGTCCCCCTCGTATGGAACCTTGGCCCACCCTGGAGCCGTTTCGCATTACTTCAGAGTGGAGTTGCATCTTCCTCATTACAAAGTCTATGCTTGTGTGCCGTCCAGGTCTCGGTTTTACATCTCGAGAATTTTTTCCGCGAAACCACGATTTGTGGTGATTTCCCACTGTTTCCTCTTGTTCCCAACGCTGTGTTCAGCGTCATCTTCGGCTGCGTCACCGTATATGTGAAGGTTTCCCATTTCCCTATTTTAAACAGGTATTAAACAAGTGGAAATACACGTGCCCCGAAAGTATTTGGGTTGTATAAAAATTTAAATAAAAATTAAATAAAAGTTCCTGCTGTACCATATCGTAACGTCTTTTGTTAATCTTGCAGTCCTTCTGCCACGCGTTTCATTTATCTAGCGGTTTTGTCATAGCGTTATCGTTTCGTCCTTTATTTGCACGCTGGAAGTTTGCTTACTCCTTCTTCCATCCTCTCGTTCTTAAATACTCACAACTTGCTGGCCCCAAATGCTAGTAAATCTGTTGGTATTAAACCGCTTATCACTTGAACAGCTGGTCCTGATACTGTGCGGTAAGCAGATACAGCTCTCAGAGCTACCGTTCGTTGTACCGATGCTAGGAGCCTACACCGGTGATTTGCCTTTAGCGCATTAGCCCACAATTCAGCTCCGTATAAGAGAATGGAGAACGTGATAGCCATCATTATTTTCAATTTCCTTTTGGTTGGTCCCCCTATGTTTTTTATGAGTTTACTGAATAGGGAAGCCTTCTTAGTGACATCAGTTATATTGCTTGGGCTAAACAAATATATGGAGAAGATATTTGTGTTTGATTAAAATACTAAAAATATAAACGCAGACGTTTCACTGGGAAGCATTTTGGGTTCTCTGCTATATCTACTGCATATCCTCAACCTACCGTCAGCAAATCAGCAAGTAACTGAAACACTAGAGATGACACTGCCATACTTGCAGTCGATAACAGTATCGAAAATGCAACGAATAGGCTACAAGAAGCTGCTCAGCCCATCGCTACATGGGCTAAGAAATGATGAATAAAGCTAACCCAAAGCAAGTTAGCACATAGAGTGCTAACCCTAAAAAATTCTACTTACAATTCAATCTTTATCGATGCATCGATAACCCCAAACGTCGTCAAGACCAAATTTCTGGCCATAACATTTGATGCCAAGCTGCGCTGGAAAGCTGGAATAAAACAAAATTTGCTATATTATCTCATTTTTAGGCGCTCAAGATTGTCAATCCAAAACAAATTACTTATTTGCAAACAAACACTAAGGCCGGTTTGGACTTACACCGTGATCTTGCCATACCGTCTGCAACTGAAGTCTCAAAGCGATTTGCCGTAGCTCACAAACGAATAAAAAACCATGTCAACGATGCAGCATTCAGCATACTTCGGGTACAGCATACAACGCTTATAAAAAATAAGTCAGAATCGTTGAGAAAAAACTATATTAAAATTCTGATGTTACAATCGTTTTCCATTTAAACTGGAAATGACACGAGCTGGAAATTAGAAAACTTTTAGGAACGCTCACTTATTAATGGCTGATTCTATTTATAGCTTTTTTTTTCAATTATATAAATTATATATTTCTTCGCATTTTTTTTACACTTTACCTTCTGGTTCACTCCATTACGTCTTTTAAGCACGAGTGTACGCGCGCAACAGCTACTGCCAAGTATGAGTAGGCACTTAGCACCTTCTACCTAAGCAGGGAAGCAGAGAAAGGCATAAAAGCTCTTAAATAATTAACACAATTGCGGAAACTAATACACAAAATACAACAATAAAAAGACTTAACACAAAAAATTCTAAGAAGTTTCAGCCATAGCGGAGGCTGTCTCAAATTAAAGCTCAATGTTTCTTAACTGCAAGCAAACAAAAATCTATGTGTGTAAATATGTATATGTGATATATAGCAAATGCTCCCATTGTGTTAAAAAATCAATATATTTCCAGAAGATTGATTTGAAAATTATGAAAATTGCGCTAAAATGATGCTATGATGGCTGAGGGAACAGATTTACGTGCCGTAATATAGGTATGTTTATAAACATTTGCGATCTACCCTTCATTCGAAGACATATTTCTGGTTAAAAAGAATTCGTCGTGATTTTTCACACTGCTTTCTATGTTTTTCGTTACAAGCTTTTAACGATATTTATTTATTTTTCTCACTGTTTTCTCCCTCTTCATGCCTTCCTTTCCCATAGTCGCAGTACTCCCGCATTTCCACTTCTCAATTCGTCTCGAACTCATTTCATAATCCGATTTCGTACAGCGACCCATTTGAAAATCCATTAAATAGCAAATTACTTTGACATTTGGCACACTGCTTAGCCAATTTCTTGGCTTTTTTATTTGGCTGCCTTGAAATCAATCAAATTGCAGTTGACAAATTGTCAAAGAATCAATAAACACCGTTGGCGTTCATCTGTTTTGCTGCCACCTCTTTTGGTGTATTGGGATTGTTGGCATTTTTTGACAGATTCTCGGCCTTGAGTCAAGCCACGGCCGATTTGCCACATGCTGAGCTGACAGTTTCTTGATGTATGCGCATAGATTGGTTTTTATGTGGTTTGGCGTGTGTCAATCCATATAAGAGTGCTGCCGAACTGTCATCAACGTCTGTGAACGGTCTGGGCGTATGAGTAATATTTATTTACACATTTTTGAAATATCTAAGCAGAATTATGTAATATTATATTTTAATTTAAATATACTCCATCAGAACAGCTAAGATATTTACAAATTAAAAGAAGATATATTCTTTTTTATTCTTTGAAAATGGTTGTAGGCAGTTCTCACTTTTATATACATTTTTTTATAAGTACAAACAAATGTTCACCTGTTAGTATTTATTTATTTAGATAGGATAAACTGCCATGGCCTGTTGTGATATAGGTGTAGAGTATAGACTGGCTTCAATATTTACTGCAGATATTAAAAACCAAAAATTACGGTCAGCCCTAGACAAGGAATACAAGCCTGCATAGGAAATTCGAGAAATTATGAAATTATAAATGGATATTGGAATTCCCACTTCCCTTTTTTCCCAGCGCTTCGAAATTCATTTGGGAGGGCCTTAAAGTTTTGGAATTTCTCCACTGCATATTTTGTTCCTTGTTCACTGCCCTCGGGAGCATATTGCCTCCACAAGACTTGTATTGCGTTGGTTTCGTTAATATATTTGATTTCTGACAGGATAGGTGATTAGCCTGCCACTATCAGTCCTAAGTAGTGGGAATGCCCACCTGCCGTTGGATAGGTACAACGCCTTCTTAATGTTTGGCGCGCCATCTGTGTATCACATTTTTCTACCAGAAGGATCGCAAAGATGGTTCAGGACTTCGCTAAAGTGGTGTGTCTGCGCTATTACCGCGGCTGCCCGATTCCTCTTGCTGGCGCCACTTGATGGAATGTGTAACTGTGTGCTTTTCTTTTGCTTTTCTGCTTGTTTTAGTAGCCAAATAATGCACTGACTATTGTGCGGGAGTAATGATGGAATGGATAAGGTATTTGGTATGAGGAATGCGATTTTTTTTTTGTTTTTTTAGAAACAGGGGAAGTAGGTAAATTCTGAAAAAGGACCATGCTTTACGTGGAATTCGAACCCACAACTTCTGGGAAGGCAGGCTAGTGCACTTACCGGAGGCCACTAATATACCAAACGAAATAGAATAATTCATGCAAGCGAGGCAATTTTTTATATTATTTTATATTAATTTATTTTTTTAAGTAAAATGATTTATGCTTGAGTACTCCTGAAAAAATACAGATTTTGAATTTAAAAAGCTCCCACGAATAAATTATTTCGGCACAAAACCATAAGTACAGCTTTGGCCAAAAGTATCGGGCACCCTTTTAATTAATAAGTTTTTGTTTTTAATAAATGAAACAATGATCCTTTCTTAATAAATCAGTAGAAATAAAAGTAATTAGTGATAAAAACATTAATATTTAGTATGCCCACCCTTTACTTTGATAGCAGCAGCAATCCTCTGAGGCATGCTGTGGGCAAGCTTCGCACATTCGGCAGCAATTTTGGCGCTCCACTCGTGCATTAAAGCATTTTTCAGAGCTGTTTGCAATGTTCTGCTGCGCTTCTTTAACGTACGTTTCAAAATAAGCCACATGTGCTCTATGGGGCTTAGATCTGAAGACGGTGCTGGCCAATCTAACCAAACAAAAAATCTGATTGTCTCTAACCCAACGCATAGTAGTCACTGATTTGTGACAAGGTGTATTGTCTTGTTGAAATTGACCTGTATCTAAATTAGTGTCGCCGAAAATGCGCATTAGCGAAAGCAAAAGTACTGCTTCTAATACATTTAAGTACTTTTGACTGTCGATGCGCCACACGCAAATGAACATTTCGCCGACAGCATCAGCAGCCAAACAGCCGCAGATTATAGTGCTGAGTCCCTGATGATTAACAATGCTTACCACGCAATCTGAATGGTACTCCTGAGCAAACCGTCGGCTCACGAACGTCACAGCAGGTGTTCCAAATTTCTATAGGAAAGGAAAAACGCTGCTAGGATTTGTGTAATTTCCTGGAAACTGAACTAAGGTGTACAGCTATGTTTGTTGAGGTTTATAAATAATTTAAACTAAGCCTCCCTCGAAGTTCGATTCATCAGACCTTAGAACATTCGACCAATCCTCCTCTGTGAAGTGTTGCTATCATAGAGCCCATTCTCAACGCTTTATCCGATATTTTTTCTGAAAGCCGCGGCTTCTTTCAGGCTTTGCATACAACCTGCTTCTAGACGCCTTTTTCGGGCTGTTCGAGCACTAAGGGATTTTTCATTTTCTTCCAGCAAGGCAACTGCAAAGGCAGAAGAGGATTTTCTACGGCCGTTGAGAGACTGGCGTATAAATTTTCATTCTTCCAGTACACCAGTGAGGCATTTTCTTCCACTTTTTGGTTTATTATGGTGGGATTTTGTCTCCGCAAATCGCTTAAGAGCACAATCGACTGCGCCACGCGAACATCCTACCAAATTGGCAATCTCTAACTGAGACTTCTCTTCCTCACTTAAAGCGTGGATTCTCACTCTTTTGTCGTAACAAAGTTCACTTTTTAGGCATTTCGACAAAAAGAAAATATTTATATCCGCTTGGTAATTTTAATTTCGAATTAACTTTTAAATTTAGTTTTAATTTTAAAAATTGTAATGCCAAAATATTTTAATTTTACCCTTAGAACTGCCTCTTTTTAGACTTTACGCACTAATGGATTTTCCCATAATACAATTTATTGTTGTAATCAAAGGTTAAACGAGCTGGTGACACATTTGCAAAAGCAACGCTTACTTTGGTAGCCACATTTGAAATTAGTTTTATTTTGGTGGGGTGTCTAATACTTTTGACCAAAACTGTAGCTAATCTCACTACTTATGGCGAAAAATGGTGAATAAAGATTGCTTCCCTCAAGAGGTATACATTTTCTATAAAGTTTAATATGTAAATATCCTTAGTGGAACTGTCCGGCCAATAATTTTCTAGAACGTTTTAACCCTCTAGCGACCTCCCATATGCCATTTTATTTAGACTCTAAAAAAAATGTGAAATTGCCGCACAAACCAGCTCGTTTCTTGACATGACTGAAGGACAGCCTAATACGAAAATTTCTAAAAACATATTGGAGAGTAAAATGTGTCTAAAAGATATTTTAGCGAGAGAGCTAATGGGTTAAAACGTTTTACAAAATTATTCCCAGTGAAATTTCACTATATGTTCTCGAACTTCATAATTTGTTCTGATATGAATTTTAAACCTTTTTTCACTTACCTAAAACACACACAAAGTCGAAATCATTCTGCTCCAGATAATGCTCCGGAAATTCCAGTAAAAACCATCTCATTTCTTTCAAGCTGCATGACTTAATACGAAAATTTCTAAAAACTTATTATAGAGTAAAATGGGTCTCAAAGACACTTTAGTGAGAGACCTAATGGGTTAAAATTTCTACAAAATTATTCCCAGTGAAATTTCACTATATGTTCCCGAACTTCATATTTTGTTCTGATATGAATTTAAACCCTTTTTTCACTTAGCCTAAGAACACTTCGGAAAAATACTGCTAATTCAATCTGGCTTTAAAAAAAATGACCTGAGAATGCTAACAGGTTTAGAGATTTACTACATGGATCTAGGGCTTTTGCTCTGAATTGGAATCATTTCGAAATTGTTGCACAGTCGACTTTGACATTGCACTATGACCAGGACGTTTCTTTCAATGTGCATGACTGAAGGGTAGCTTAATTGCTAAAAACAGTAAGTAAGTAAGTAAAAAGTAAATTACTTTTCATTTAAAATATTAAATACAGAAAATACAAAGACTTTATTAAAGTGAAAAGCTGCCGTTTGCGCTCTACCATCTCTCAGTATAAATAACAGATAATTTCCGCTCATTGAAACATCTGCAAGTATCATCACAGCGTAACATAGTCGTTCGCATTACACGGCAAAAAGGACAAATGTGTTAAATGTAAACCGAAAACTTTGAAAATAAAAATACAAAAACTTAACTGAACGCTGCAGGCTGATACTCTTAATAAATCTGTTGCTGAAACCATATGTTAAAGTGGCAAAAAGTCAACTGACAGTATAAAAAAGCTAAGTGCTTACAAGCGGCAACATCACTTCGCCATCAGCGCCTTCATTTATATGCAATTCGCATTTCACGTAAATTGCTTGGTATCCTAAAGTAGTTATTACTGAGTTAAGAAGAAGCGCCGCAAAGCTTCCAAGCCGCACGAGCAACAAGCAGAGTGTTTAGTGTCAGGGAAATTGAATAAAGTTCGCACTGTCGACGGAAATTATCATGAATAAAGTAAAGGAAAGTTTAGGCGAACCACTACCCCTGTTGAAATTCTATGCCGGAAAATGCGCAAGATAATTCAACAAAGCGCAAGAGAGTTGTGAGAAATTCAATACTAAGAAGCAGAAACTAAAGGTACAATTTTAATGGGCAATTAGTTGCGTTTAATTAGCAAAAGCTGCAGTAAACAAAAGGTATTTTTTGGCTTAATTTTAAGTAACGAATTCGTAATACAAATATCTGTTGCATCCATATGCCTGGTCACTTAGTCCTTTTACTTGTAATATAACACATTTTATAAAGACTAGGCTATGCATGAATAGGTTTATTAGTCATGTTTGTGATTTGCTTGTACATAACCGTTAAGTATGCATATTTTCATGTCACTTAACCAATGAGCAAATTTAAGAAGTTAAGTACCAGGCTACCAGGTACTTTGTCTACCGCAAACAGTAAACAACAAACCTCCATATCTGCCGTTTGGATGGTAGTTCACCCTAGAAAGTTTGTATTGCAATGCCACTTATTTGAAAAAGATATATATTGGGTTGTTCCGAAAGAAATTGCCGATTTTCTAAAAGAAAGTAAATACATTTTTATTAAAACTTAGAATGGACTTTAAACAATTATATATTTCCCATTTTGTTCAATAACCCTTTGCCATCCTGCCGGCAAACTCATTATTCCGCGCTCATAGAACTTCTGGCCTTAATTTGCAAAAACCTGAACCAAGTGCGATTTTATACCCTCGTCATTCGAAAGTTTTACCATTTAAGGAGTTCTGCAAAGACCGAAACAAATGGTAGTCTGACGGTGTAAGGTCAGGGCTATATGGTGGATGCGTCAAAAGTTTCCAGCCAAGCTCTCTCAGTTTTTGGCGATTGACCACAGATGTATGCGGTCTAGCGTTGTCCTGATGAAATATGACACCTCTACGATTGATCAATTCTGGTCGCTGCTCGGTGATGGCTGTATTCAATTTATTCAATTGTTGGCAGTAAACATCCGAATTAATAGTTTGGTTCCTCTGAAGCAGCTCAAAATATACCACACCCTTCCAGTCCCAAAAAACTTACAGCATAATCTTCTTTGGTGAAAATCAGTTTTTGAAGTGGTTGTGGCGCTTCATCATGCTTGGACTATGGTCCTTTTCGATTGACGTTATTGTAAACAATCCATTTTTCATCGCCAGTGATAATCCGCTGCAAAAATGGATCGACTTTATTGCGTTGATTCGGTTTGTTAAATAAATTTCTTTCAATTCATGTCGTACCCAAATATCAAGCTTTTTTACCAGTCCAAGACTCTTTATATGCTTATGAACGGTTGGTTTTGGTATATTTAACTTTTTTCCAATCTCACGCAAAGATACATAACGATCCAATTCGATTAAAGTCAAGCTTATTTCGAGCGAAGGTGGGGCAGACGCACATAAAATGGTCCGCCGTCTTATGCTCCTCTTCACAAGCTGGGCAGAGTACACTGTCTGAGATGGCCACCTTTTTTATGTGGTTTGCCCATAGAAAGTGACCAGTACAACCAGCTGACTACAGTCCCCTCCTCTTAGTGGCAGGAGGAACTGCTACAGTCAGTCGGACATGAAAGGCAGCATCAGTTTTGTCCATATGCAGCCTCTCCCTGCCTGCCAAGCTCGCTTGTGGGTTGTACTAACCCATTTGCTAATCGTGACTTTGAAGGCTGCAGAAGGGTGTGGCAGAATGGGCTCCGGGCCAAGAAAGTTGGCCTCAAAGCCCCAAGAAAGTTGGCCTCAAAGCCCATTCTGACTAAAGAGTCAGAGATCTCGTTAACCGCGATACCCACGTGCCCCGGGATCCATCTTAGCATCAGGCTATTATGTCTACCGACATAGTTCAGCCTGGATTTACAGGAATCGACTACCCTTGAAGTGATTAGAAGGGATGTCTAAGGCCATGAGCGCAGCTTTGCTGTCCCTGCAGTCACATACAGATCTGCCTCTCTATCTATTTTCCACAACAAAGTTCATCGCTTTTTGAACAGCGTACACCTCCGCTTGAAACACATATGCATGCATTCCAAGAGCAAAGTGAAGCTTAGACCAGCTGGATTCCACGTAGACTCCAGAGCCAGAGCCGTGCTCGGTTTTGGAGCCATCTGTGAAAATGCGAAAACAATGTTTTCTGGGCCCATTTTCTGAGTTTGACCACAGTTGAGCCTTGTGGCAGCACCACACTGTATCTCTTGTCAAGCACGACTCTGGATGGCATGGAGTCAAGGGGTATGGCGATTATCGTTGGATCATACCGGACAGGGGCCGTACCAATTCCCATTGTGTTTCAGCCTGTAGATGGTCTTCAAGACCTATCCTTAGATGAACACATCCAGTGGTGGTAGACTAATCAGAGCATCTAATGCCGGAGCTGAAGTAATCGGAAAAGCGCCGACGCAACAGATGGCCATAGTGCATTGTACTCTTAATAAGGTCCTCCAGACTCCCACGAGATGGAGTCTACTCATTCAGACCACTGATGCATGGGTTATAATATATCTTATCATAGCCATGTACATGGATCCATAGGACCTGGCTAGGAGAAAGACCTCACGTTTTTCCAAAACACCCTTGCCAGAAAGCTGTCAGTGCTTTGGATGTCTTTGTTTCAACGTGTGATTTCCAAAGAAGTTTACTATCGAGGTTTACTCCAAGATATTTAATTTCCTTGGATAGCTGGATTGCGACCCCTTTTAGCTTAGGCAGAACGAGTCCATCAAGCTTCCTCCTTGTGGTGAAGAGGACAATACCAGTCTTGGTGGGATAGCCCATTTGCTATCAGCTCTCTCTGTCCAATCCACAAGAAAGAACTACGCCAACCATAAATTGAAACTATTCAAATGCAAAACGTTAAATATCTCCTTTTGCAATAAAATAAAATACACTTACACCACTTTCAAAGAAAACAGCTCATACAATGATTACTAACTGACTTACATATACTATTACAGTCTATCGGCGTAGGAAGGACATGTGTCACATTGCCTACATTTTCCTTTTTCGGCTATTGCTGATGCTTTAAAAGCTTAGCTGGGCCGCCTTTCAGAACTTTGCAAGCCACAAAGTCATTAAATTTGTTTAAAATTATATTATTGACCGCAAAAAAGAACAACAAATTCACAAAGGCCACAAAGCCTAGGCGAGTGCGGCAATATTTATAACTGTCTGGCGCTATGATTAGGAATTTGTTTGTTGACCCAATGTCGGATGAAGCAGATCCGCAGATTTGCATATTTGGTTCATCGAACACTCGTACATGCAGACATAAATATGTGGCATTGAGTAATCCCACTTGTTGCGCATTTTCTGCCACTCATTTTTTATGTAGTGGTCTGATAAAGCGAAAATTATGCAAATAATGTATTTAAGAGTTTTACTACAATTAATAGTAACGATATCCTATTAAGACCCCCCAATTTGGAGTTCACTGTTATTTTTATGATGTTCGTCGTAAGGCGTAGTTTGCTGGCAGCTGTTAGAAGATGGAGAATTAATAATATACAAAACACAGTTTTTTATTTTATTAAAATTTTTTTGTGTTTTATTATCGACGAGACATGGCCATCCCCCGCCATGGGGGAAAAAATCATCATTTATAAACGACTTAAGTTACATGCAAAAATCTAATACGACATGGGCAGAGTAGTGCGCACATTTTTTAGAAATTTCATCTCGCTTTAAAAGCACTAGTTGGTAGCTAGTTGGCTTCACCGATGGTTCCAAAGCGAATTACACTTCCTTTTCTGTCGTCAAAGAAAATGGAGAGCCTATATCGTATGGACTACTACTTCCGTTTTGCTCAATTTTCACCGCTGAAGCAACAGCAGTTCTTTACGCCATGCAATATTCGTCAAAAACCAAGGGAAAATACCTCATATGCACCGACCGCATGTCCTGTTTTCAGGCCATAAAGAACTTTAATAACTCCAATCACATTATTGGAACCATAAGAAATATCCTGATTTCTCACCCTCATAAAATCAGAATTACGTGGATCCAGGGCATTCATGCATCAACGGCAATACAATCGCTGATAAAACTGCCAAGGATATGAGCATTACTCCTACTATCACATCAAATCTTATATGTAAAAATGATGTTTAACGACTTATAAAGCAGCATAGGCAAACGAAACTAGTAGCTGACTGGTTTCACTTCAGTCAGTATCCCGCACTTGTTAGTCTTTTGCCCTGGACTAGATAGACAAAGACAGCAGAATTGTGACGGTCATGATGCATTATCGCTACTAATTAACCCTTTTAATTTTTTGATTCCCTTTTTTGTTTATTTAGCAATTATATTGTTATTTAAGCTTTAAAAAAAAACAAAAATAAATATAAGCTCGATACGCCTTAGCAGTTGCCTCTCTCTGAATTTGCACGGATTTTTCAAATGACCCTCGAATGATAATTACGTCCTCCAAAAGCAAAGTAAAACTGTGAAGCTTTGTATTTGTTGGATCAATTGCAGCAGCAACACCACAAATCAAAAGGGAACCTCGACTTAAAGCCTACAAAGGATGTATGCTTCGCACTTTTTTTTTTAATTTTCTGTCCCTAGGGATGGTGAACTAGCAGTATTGCAGTGAGTATTACAAATTATGTGCATATAAAATGTGGCAAAATCGGCTGCTGAATTTATGCAAAAAATAAAATAAAATAAAATAAAATAAAATGAGCAAACACTTTTATGAATTCGCAAAAAAATTTGGCAGAATATTTGTAACTTAATTGCTACAAAACTGACCTACGGAATTTTCAAACCTTAGGTAAAGTAATATAATTCTTTAAACTAATTCACCTACAACTTTACTTACTTCATCCTTAGATTTCAGATTCACAAGTGAAAAAGCGCCCTTTAAGGTTTGCTGTTGAAGAAACCGCATTTTTTTAATTGCAATACAAAATGTAAAGCAAACTAACAGCCTAAGCAAAACGCAATAGCAACACCAAAAATATCTTATTGTTCATTCAAGAGCAGATAGACTTGCCGAGTAATGTAGAGGGATGCAAAACTTATATGTACATTTTACAAATAAAAGCCATGCTATTTTATAGCAATACAAAATAGCCACATAAAAGAGTCGCATTACATAAAATGCATTAGAAAGCGCCACATGCAACATATACACAAAGCACCTACACTCAAAGAAGAGCATTGAAATATAGCCACGCCATATTCCTCTCCTATTCAAGTACACTGGAATTGCTTCTATAGTCTCGCTGGGATTCCCTCATACCTCGACGTTATTTCACTTTTCCCGCTAATAAAATGGCACGCGCCGTCAATGCTACTTCGGCTCTATTGAAACATAAAAATTATAGTGGCATAAATTTACAAGCTATCACACACTTAAGTAAAAATTTGTATATAGCAAATACCTTTGTTGTAGGTGTCCTCATACTATTGTGCGTATATTTGTAGAACAAAGATTTGTTTAATAAAAGTTGTCCTACTTTTGATTTTTGTGACCAAGTAGTAAACTAATTTTGAAGTGCGGCATTATAGAGCTAACTGTAGTGGAATAAGAGCGAGAAAGTGAGAAAAATGTGAGTACTAAAATATAGTAAATGTTTCATAAATAGTACATTTATGTAATAAAAAGATAAGCGTAGGTATATTTATGTTCAGGAAAACATAACTGCAAAAAAAATTTTAAAATTTTGGAGAATAAATTATCAAAAAAATGTATTTTAAATATTTTTAAATTTTTTTATTTTTTAATTAGAATTGACATTTGAAATTTGAATTGGTCGAGCCAGGGAGCACCAAGAGATTTGGTGGCTCCTAAAACACTCAGGCTAAAAAGCCCATTGTATTTAAAGCTCTGGAAAGAGGGTAGATAGTCAAGGGGCGAAGGAGAAAAGTATAGTGTCATAGCCGTGCTCTAGCAAAGGCAGGACACTCACAAAGAAAGTTTTCAGTGATATCCGCCCCCTCCAAGCAAGACAGGCACATTGGGTCCTAAATGATTCCAATGGTGGTCATATACTGGGTTGTGTCCTGTAATAACACCGACCAACAACCGAACGTCTTTCCTTCCATGTTTTAGTAGCAAGTTTGACAGTTTTCTGTTCGGACTAGTCACAAAACACTTTGTAGTTCTGCAGCGTTCTAGACCGGACCATCGCTCTTTATGTAGATTGCCTACATAATCGTTGATTCAATTCATGATTCCTGCGGAACTGATTCCGATTATTGGCTCTAGCCCCTGTGGGGGCAACGCTGAACCACGGTTGGCCAATTTGTTGGCGATTTCATTTCCTTGAACACCGGAGTGTCCCGGTATCCATATAAGTACAAGCCTGTTCTGTCTTGCGACAGAATTGAGCTTCTTCTTACATTCTTGAACAGCCCCTGAGGTGTAATTCGCGTTCGCTAGGGCCTTCAGCGCAGTCTGATTGTCACTGAAAACTCCAATCTGTTTCCCGCTCCATCTCCGCTCGATTATCCATTCGGCTATTTTTAGGATGCCAAAAATTTCCGTTTGGAAAACCGTTGCCATTTCCCCCATAGCATAGTGATACTTATTACTATCGTTTAATTACCATCCAGCTCCAGACCCTATTTCATTCTTGGACCCATCGGTAAAAAATATCCATTAAACCTCCCTGAATGCAGAATTTTATTCAGCGCAGCCACCCGATGACGTATGAGCGATTTTTTACACCCAGTAATAACAGTAAGTGCCCATGACGCTTCTTATTCAAATATTAATACAAAGTATCAAAAAAACAAATTTTTTTAGTTGACACTACTGGTGTATCAACGTTCAGATTAAAGAGAAATATTGCAACTGTAGTAACTGGTTGGCGTGCTGCGCAACAGAAGCTCCCTTTGAATGTTAACCTTTTGCACTCGAAGCTTATCTTCATTCATATTACCAGCAACTTCAAGCAACTCAATAGAAAATTACTTAAACTTATAGAAGTAAATAGTATGCGCATTAAAAAAAGGCAGTGTTGTATGTTATTCTTTTTGTAATTGTTAGTATGTATATATAAATTTTAAAATATATCACTAAAATTTTCACAAATTTTTTTCCATTTTTTATTTCCATTTTTTTTATTCTCTTATCGGGGTTATAAATTTGAATTAACAATATAAAGCGAACAGATAAATTTGAATGTAATTTGCTCTACTAATGAACAACAGAAGTGGCTTGAATTTGCTTCAGTTTTCTGCTAAAATTCACAAAAAGAGAATAGAAACTCTCCAAAAATTTGAGCAAAAAATATATATTTTTTTTTTTAATTTTTTTGTAAAACTTATTATTTTTAATATAAAAATGCCAGAAATGGCAAAAAAAACATCTCCAAAAATTTTAACAAATATAATTTATTTTCCAAAAATTTTGTTTTAGTTATATTTAACTTAAAAAAAATCTAAATATAAAAATGACAAAAATAGAAAAGAAATTCCCTAAAAATTTGAGCATAAAAATTTTTTTTTGTAAAAAAAGTTCAGAAAAGGATATTTTTATTTGTAAAAAAAATAATTGTTTTAAGTTTGTTATATTGTAAAAATTAAAAAAAAAAATTACAAAAAAATTCCCTTATTTTTCAGCAACAAAATTTTTAGGCATATTTTATTATAAAAAAAAATGTTACCGTATTATAAGTTAAAAAATTACAAAAACAATTCCCTAATTTTTCAGCAACGAGTATATTTCCCCAAAAAGTATTTAGGCCTAATTTATTGTAAAAAAGTAAGAAGAGTAATGTCTAAAAGTGCTAAAAATGGCAAAAATGCTAAAAAGAGAAAAGAAATTCTTCAAAAATTTGAGCAAAAATACACTTTTTGACCAAAATTGTTTTATATATGTTTTATTGTAAGAAAGTAAAAAATGTATGTATAAAAAATTACAGGAAAAGAAAAAAAATTACAAAAAAAGGACGAAATGTTGTAGCAGGAAAATTTTTTTTTCAAAGTTTTATTTTTAATATAAAAATATTAAACATGACCAAAAAAAATCTCCAAAAATTTGAACAATATTTTTGTTCCTCAAACATAGTTTTTAGATATGCTATAAAGCGTAAAATTACAGCTTCATTTACCGTTACATAAACACAAATGTTTTACATCAAAATCTGTATTTTTAATTCGTAAACACAATAAACGATTTGTTTTTGCCTTTCTGTTATGAACTATAAATTATTTGCATTATCTCCGTCCAGTACAAGGGGCTAACAAATGAGCACTGCGGAGAAAACTTTTTATTTAGACTTGGCATGTCGCGCACAAAAATACATATCGCCGAGATCAACCGACTCACGCGATAGCTTTGGATGTTTCCTTAACATTGAAAAAAGAAATTCATCCGAGTCATCTACTAAAGCATGAAAAGCACTGTATGTAATGTGGAACATAAGAAGTTGGGCCAATGCGTTTTTATAAATTTGTATTTAGTATTTAGGAAAACAGGCGCGCGGGCACCTCAAATTAATGTAGAGTTTCTCTAGTGAAATACAGTTGCATATATAAATACTAGCACAAACATATTTAGGGAAGTAAAAAGTACTTAGTGTTTTTTTGTTTCTTCATTTCAATGTTGAAATTAAAATAACTATATTTGTCCTTTTGCACTGGTTACACGGTTTTCTGACTAACCTTGAGTTCTTAGGCGATGGCAAATGGAGGCTGTCTCATCACGATGTTCAAGTACCAGAACGGAATAGTTGGAACCAAAGCTTCGATACTGAGCGATTTCAATGCAAGCAATCCGAGTAATTTTTGTCTTGTCGTATATTTTTTGAAAATTGGTTTATTGGTAGACTTGACTACAGGAAGGAAGTAAACTGAAATAATTTTGAAAAAAGAAATGATTAATACTCGTATTCAGATTTATTCAATACTGAAGATTCTGTTACAGAGTTTTTTAAGGTGAAGTATCTTCAGCTTTTTTTAGCTTTTTATTCTCATTTTTTTTAGTAGTTTTTCATATATATTTTTTTTTTGTGTTCAAAACTTGTAAGAAATACTTTTTTGTGTAATTTAAAAAAAATCCTCCTAAGTTGTTTTTGCTATTTTTGGTATTAATGTAAAATATCTTGGACGCTTTTTAGCATTTTTATAATTTTAAATTTTTAAAACTTTTATTTTTATGTTTTAGTGTTTTTTAATACTTTGTTTTTGTGTTCAAAACCTTTGGAAGATAATTTTATTTTTAATTTTTGTAAATTTCTAAAACTTCCGCCTCAGATTTTTATCTTATTTTTGTCATTAATGTGAAATATCTGCGGCTTTGTTAAAATTTTATAATTTTTTAATATTTTTAAATATTTTTAGTTTTATGTTTTTTTTTGTTTATTTTTAAATATTTTTAATTTTTTTGTGTCAAAGAGTTTTGCGGAATACAATACAGTTTTTGTTTTGTAGTAATTTAAGTAAAACTCCTTCTCAGATTGTTTACAATTTTTGCCATTATTGTGTAAGATCCGAAGAGCCAACATTTTTCGCATTTTTATAATTTTTTAGTATTTTTTACTATGTTTTTGTTTTTTGTATTCAAATAAAATTTTTTGTTCTGTAATTTTCAAAAAATCACGCCTCAGATTTTTATCTTATTTTTGTCATTAATGTGAAATATCTTAAGCTCTTTCTAGCATTTTTATAATTTTTTAATATTTTTAAATATTTTTTATTTTATTTTTTTTTTTGTTTTTGTTTTTGTGTTCAGAAGTTTTGGGGAATACAGTAAAATTTTTGTTTGGTATTCATTTTTGTAAAACTCTCTCTCAGATTTTTTACAGTTTTTGCCATTAATGTGTAAGATTTTCGACTCATTTTAGCATTTTTATTTTTGTAATAGAGTATTTTTTAATATTTGTTTTGTCTAAAACTTTTAAGAAATATAATGTGTTTTTTTTTGTTTTTCTTTTATACTATTGGGCAATTCTACCTCAAATTTGTTTCATTATTTTTGTCATTTATGGCTCTTTTTAGAATTTTTAATGTTTTTAAAATTTCGTATTTTTATTTTTACAGTACTTTTTAGTATATTTTTGTGTTTAGTTTTTGTAATTCTTAAATAATCTTCTCTTAGATTTTTTTCTTATTTTTGTTATTAATATAAAATATCTTCGACTCATAGCATTTTTATAATTTCTTTTATTTGTATAATTTTTTAGTATTTTTAAATTTTTTTTTTTTTGTGCTCAAAACTTTTGGGAAATACATTTTTTCTCGTTTTGTGTAATTTTCGAAAAATCAAGCCCTAGATTTTTATCTTATTTTTGTCATTAATGTAAAAAATATCTCTTTTTAGCATTTTCATAATTTTTTATTTTTATTTTTGTAGTATTTTTTAATCCTTTTTTTTGTTTGTTCAAAACTTTTGTGACATATGTACAATTTTTCTTTTTGTGATTTTTGAAAAATCCCCCTCAGATTTTTTCCTTATTTTTGTCCTTAATTGCTGAGCCCATGCTCAGTAATGCTTGACAGTTTCATAGTGGGAGTTACATAGGTACAAATACCTACAGCTCACTAAAGACATCCAGCGGAAAACATTCAGAATATTTTACTTCATCTAAGGTGAAATATTTAAAAATTTCAAATAACTCAACATTCTTTAATTTGATTCAAATCCTATAAATTCCTTGTTTGCTTTATTTTGAATATTTGAAGGCTTATCTGGGCAGTAAAATTCCACGCGTAAAATGTAAAATTGCGTTACTTTTCATGCGTAGGCCGAAATATTTGTACGCGGCGATTATATGCGCACATACCTAAAACATTTGTACTTCTATGACAGCTTCCAATTTTAAAAGAATGAAATATATTGCTTACATGTACGCACCCAATCGTCCCAATGCGCGCAATGTAGTACCCACTGAAGTATCAAAGGACAGCAAGCAAAGGGTTTTAGAGCAAATGCGTAAATGTGGCTGTGTTGGTGTACTTGGGATTTTTTTTTTATTTATCTGCTGTTGGTGTGGCTGCGGTTTTTATGCAATTGGGAATGACACGAAATTATTTACTTGTGTGGGTGGAAGAGCGTTTTAAAATGAACAGGAGAAAAGGCCGTGAAGTTCAGTGACCAAACCCCTTTACGGTTATTTGGGGCTGTAGATGATATAAACAAATGGCCCCTTATTGTGGCTTATTTATATTATTGAGCATCATAAAATAATAAATTAAAAATTAAATCATAAAGATGTGCTGCCTACACTAAACAAAGCCTTTTCAATTTTCATAACGGCGTAGAAATATTTACAAGCACAGTGACGTTTATAAAAATGTCGAAAAGGGAAATGAATGCAGTTTATTATTTTCTGTTGTGTATTTTTACAATAACTTTTTGAGTTATGTTATGTTGACGTCATTTGGCTTGATGATATCGGAATTAGATAATTTATATCGTTTGGGTTTATCTTATGACGTCAGTGAATCAAAAATATGTTGAAATGAAGACAAACTATTCAAATACTGCAATTTGTTCATAGACTGGGTATGATAAATCTTTAGCTCTGCGCTTTTGGCAAAAACAAACTGAATCTTTCATGTGCCCACCAGTTAGCAGAAGACCCAGGAGGACCTAAATCAGCGAATACAATAATCTATTATCTATACCTCTTTACGATTAGTTAAAAGCCACACCAGAAATTACAAAGGAGCTGGTTGAAATTCATGAGTTTCATATCATTTGTGCCACAGTGAAACGTGTAAAAGAAAATAACCAAAATGCTCGAAGCAGCAAAAAACTTCTGAATATGCAATTGCGAAGCAATAACTAATCCTTAAATTGATGCGAAGAGATAAGAATGGAGGTTAGCACAGCTTTGTTCAGAGATTAAATATCACCGAATTGAAACCGATTTTGGAATCATGAGTATTCACTCTCCTTAATGATTGGCGAGCGATCAGTGCTTATTGTGTTGCAAAAAAAAAAAAAAAAAACTTTTCTGAAGACGATGAAGTTAACAGTTTTAAAAGATGTTTGCCATCTGTCTATGGGCAGAGATAAACTTAGACAGAAATATTCAGTATGCGCGAATTGCCATTCTAAGCAACAGTCAGGCAGCCCACAAGGCTCTGTCATCCTGTGAAACTAAATCCTCACTGGTTCTTGAGTGTATCGAATCTACCAGAAGCGCACAATCAGATCCGGCTAATTGAGGTCCCAGAACACATAAGTATAACTCGGAGCGAAGTAGCTGACACATTGTCGAGTGAAGCTGCGGCCGCGCTATTAATAGGACCCGACCCCTTCCTTGCTAGGGACAACACACCATCAAGGCGAAGCTTGGGAATGAAGAGATAAGGCTAAGGGAGAATAGCTGGAACCAAACGAGGCTAAGTGAAATCCTTACTGGGAATTTTACAACCAAAAGAGACTGCATAGTCATCTGAACAAGATCATTATATGGTCCACAAATTCTTGTCATTTCTGCGTCCAACCCCAGCAGACTCGAATGCACTTTCTCCTTGGATGTGTCGCTTTAGCGGGGAGAAGGTTGAGACATCTTAGCCATTTGAAACCAGAAGAGAGGCACATAGGTCAATCCAACCCAGCTTAAATCCAACCCAGAGTTTAATAGAGAAACTGGGTCTGGATGAAGTACTGTGATGAATAGCGGGCACAAATGACCATGAGGTGGAAGTGCATACGCCGAAGTAATCTAATTTAGTCTAACAGCTCTGAGAACGTAAACATGGAACTTTTCTTTGAGTATCAACCAAGAGTAAATTTTCGAAGATATTTCTGATTCTTACCATGGGTAAATATAGTGAAGGGAGCGTGTCATTATTCTGTATTACAAAATTCTGGGTGACAAAATTCTTGCAAAAAAATTAATTAAAATTCTGCTTTTTAAAATTTAGCTTTCTAAAATTCTGCTTTTTCAAAATTCTGCATGTTTAATGCGAAAAATTCTAAAATTCTGCTTTATTCAAGTTTTGTGATTTTCGTCATACAAGAAGTAACAAAATAAACATTTATTACATAAATATACATATATTATATGTTTAAGCGATAACAATATTTTAGTTTAGCCAATTACAATATTTTTTGCAATTCTTTTTAAATATGTAGTGTGACTTAATTCATTTATTTTCTTAATAATTCTTCGCAGCTGTTTGTTTTTTTTTTTTAATTATTTTCCTTTTCTTCTAACTCTTTCTCCATTTTCTTTTCTTGATATTTGAGTTTTCGCTAAAATAAGTTCCTTTTGCAAACTTAGCACAAGATGGTAAAATTGCGAGTTTCTTCTTCCAACAATAACTTTCAGCCGGCGATGCCACGCTTCAATATTGTTTTGTGTTCTAGGAAACGTTTCTGTTTGCGATGCATTATGGTCATGCACTGACCAAAATTCGCGAGAATATTTAGAATTATTATTATTTATATCAGTATAATTTTTATCAAACCAAAAAATTTTTACACTTTCATCATCGCAGTTATTAACTAATGTGTGAAAGTAATTCGGTATTTCGCTTGGCGGTACGAAAGCTAAGCTTTTAATCACTCGGACTTGCAGTGCGAGTTCCACCGAAGTCCCATATTTTTGAGCCAATCTATACATAAAAAGAATATATTATTACTTAGTATACATACACAACCATAAAATAGGCTTTAATTACCTCTCCTTCTGAACCTTTCGCCATATTAGTTGTCCAAAATGGAACAAACAGCCGCGTAAATCAGTATTTGGGAAACATTGCTTAATTGCCGATACGATACCCATTTCGAAATCGCAAATTATACGCTGAGGGCATAAATTTAGTTCATGGTTACCTGCAATCGTCAGCAACTCGTTAAAAACAGCGACATATGACTTCAACGTTTTTTTGCTCATCAAGTAAAAAACGAGAGGCACGATTTCGCCATGTACTCTGCCATGTATGGAAAAAAGTTGCCTCATAACGCGAGGAGCAACATGGAAAGTTCCATCAACAGCCCAGCAGTCACTGCTACTCAGCATTTCCAATGAAGATTTTGCCCCCAATATTGTAAAAAATTCATCATCGACCCACTTTTCTGCTAAGACAAAAAGCTCGCCTTCAAGGACACATAAATTAAGTGGCATATCAATATTATAGGGTTTTTAGGGTTAAAAAAATCGATTTTGGTTTATTTGAGAAAATTAATGTACATAATCTCAAGAATGTTGTGTCCAAATTTTAAGTCAATCGGTGCAAAACTCATAAAGTTAGAGCATTATAACCGTTGGCCGCTCCGACTCGGCTACCTCCTATAGAAAACTTTAAATCGATTTTCTGGAAAACGACGTTTTTCAGGTCGGTGGACACTTTTTCTCTGAATCTACTCGACCGATCTTCCTGAAATTTTGTACACACTTTCTCTACATAATTACCGAGGTAACCCTGGGAGGTTTTTTTTCAATTTTTATTTATTTTACAATAAACAATATTATGCGATTTATCGTCTAAAAATCGCACTTCTACTTCAAATGTTAAAAAAAAATGAAAAAAAATGTGTTCTTAATGAAACCTCGACAGGGTTACCTCGTACAATTGATTACCTAATGAAAACCCTTTGAATGCTGAGAAAAACTGTCCACGGCGAATTGCCTTTTTTTCGAGACGTCTGCGTAGATCTGCTGTCAACGGCTCAATTTTGTATATTTTCTTGTGAAAATTTTTGAAAATATTTTTAAAATATTAGTTTACAGTATACTAATTGGATAAATAAATTTGCATGAATCATCTTTCCAAAAAAAATGCGTAAATAAGTGCATATTTTTAGTGGAATTAACCTTCCTTCAGCGCTTCTTTTCTGAGCGAAACTGTACTTCAAGGAAACCACTTTTATTACTACATTAAATCCTTATGCTTGCATTTGCACGGGTTTTATGTGTCTACGTAAGCAGTGTCATGATTCCTGATTTTACTCTTATATATCCACCAAATTTCTCACACCAACATTGTTGCTCTACGCTGCGCTACACATAAAACCTTGTCATGGATTTGGTAGCTTTAGGTGTCTTTCGCAGTGACGTAAGTTGGCAACGCTTCACACTCAACTGCGTGTACATTTGAATGGTAAATACTCTAAAGCCACACTTCAGCTGTCAGCTGTGGCGATTGCAGGTGTTTGCCGGCAAAATGTTTATGTAGAAATGTCAACATTTCCATCCTTTTCAAGGCTAAGACGTTTGATGGTAATTAAAATGCAGAAATTGTAAAGCTACGCAGTCAAGTGAACTGTCGTGAGATAAATATACAGGAAATAAGATGTTTGCATGTATTTCAATATATGTGAATATGTATATAATATATCCATATATTTGTATACCAGCTAATGCCTGACTTGTTTTGCGGCGCCTGATAAATAAAGATGGAAGATGAAGATTACATTTTTACACTAAATAGCCAATACTGTTAAAGTAAAATGTCATAGACTCCACCAAGTTTAGCAGAAAAATGTAGATTTTCCTCACGTTTATTAGAGCCTAAATCGAAAAATTCTACTAAGATCGTAATAAAAATTTTACTTCTGGGTCAGCAAGTTTGCAAGCGATATCCATGTACCGCATTTTTAATCAAGCTCGATTGATTTGAGAGTTAAGTTTGCACACTTTCACTATCTCAGATATGAAAGAAGTGAAATTTAATTGCCAGGAATATTTTAGTATACTGCAAAACAATTTCTACAATCGGTCACCAAGATCCACTCCAATCAGACGTTGCGTTCAGTCTTGGTGAAAAGCACTTTAATTTTCTTCACCTACTGGCAGCAAAAACACAAACGTAGTGATACTGTTTGCTCAACGACAGTCACGGCAATGAAGTTGGAGGCGAATTGGCAAGCAGAAAATAGGAAGCTCTTCTTCACGCTGTAATTATTCTTTACAGTGTGGGTAAACACAGACTGGTGTAAGAACTAGGCATCGATAGACGGCAGTAGGCAAGCTTAGCTTTCCGTTCGGATCGCGGCCGCTGTAGCCGAATGTATTCATTCATTACTAACATTCGGTTGCGCCTGGATTCGCAACATTGTAGGCATGAAACAACACGACTTTTCTAATAGCGGTCGCCCTTCGGTAGGCAATGGCAAACAGCCGAGTGCATTTCCGCCATGAAAAAACTCCTCATACAAAATTATCTGTCATTCGGTAGCAACATGAAACTGCAAGTCTCTGCTCTCCATTCATGGGAAAAATGTATTTCGCGCCAATTGTCTGTACTCTCTCCTATTGGGCACGTGTCTTAAGCGGATACTTCCCATAAGCGGATATTTTTTCAGTCCCTTAGATGTCCGCTTAAGGGAGAGTAGTAATGACATTACATTGTTTGGTTAGGCTGACCTTAGATCTTTCACTACATATCAGTCACTGGCGTTTTGGTTTTGGTTTGTCTATTGAGTCGGATTACTACTTATCATCTCAAGAACCAAAGAGCTTTTAGAATTTTTTAAGCAGGCAGCCAAGCGTTGCCTATTTAACATGACTAAGGAAGATTTTGGCAAAGAAAAGTGATCCACCCAAAAAACATGGAAACTTCGAGCCAGCAGCTCCCACGGCTGATATCACAAATGTTATAGTTTTTGAGAAAAGTTTCAGAACTTAACTGGGCATTTTAGCAAATTGGAGTACCCCTATATTGAAGAGGCTTCCATGCTCCCAGTTAAGGAGCACAGCAACCATCAAGGCACATCAGGAGGCATTTCTTAACTACATTGAAGAGATTCAGTACATAACACAAATGCAAATACTGGGCCGGCCTGTATACAGAAGGGCATAAAATGAAACTCATCGGGAGACTCTTACGACCTTCTTAAACTCCTGAACCCCAAATACCATTATCGGAGTACAACCACCACTTTTTGAGATGAAGAGTTTCAGCTGCCTCGCGAGACCCGCGTAACTTTGACCCATTTGTATTCTGGATATTGTAGTAGGCTAGGCAGTATATGAACTCAACCCATTACAATCACCTAACATCGCTCTCTCCTTGAAGCAAAGCAGCACGTTGCTCATCTAGCAGGAGTCTTTCTTTTTTTTTTTGTTTATTAGGGGGAAAGCGTCGAAAGCCTAAAAGGCCATTGCGGCCATCAGTGTGGGACCTTCACCCGAACTAAAACCTCTTCTTGTCCGTATGGTTGCGCCTCCCGGAACCTTGCTGTTAAGTAATACGTCGGGAGGCCGTTATTGAATATGTTAACTCAAATGAGTCAGTCTCTGTCAATACGATAATCTTCCTGGTATTCGTCTTGTAATGACTCTACAGCATTTCCTTCAGCATTGAGATCAAGCTGTTGATGGCGTGGGTTCATCTTTTGGACTCATTCTTCATCACGCAGCGTTTTCATTTTGCAGATTTATTGCAAATTTGCATTGTAAGGTGTGCCTCTGTGAGATCCTGGCCAAAAACCCTTCAAAGGTCTTCTCTTTCGGGGTTGAAACGCGGCCGTCGGAATATCACATGCCTTCCACTGGCAAACCAGACAGGGCAGACCGGGTAAAAGGGGTAGTTTTCCAAATTAAAGCACAGAGCAGCGAATAAAGATCCAGCGGATACTTTGGCTGGGTCACGTCGTCCGAATGGATACAAACGCTCCGGGTCTGAAAGTATTCGATGCGGTACTAGCTGGTGGTAGCAAAGGAAGAGGAAGGCCTCCTATGCGTTGGAAAGATCAGGTGGAGAAGGACTTGGCTTCACTTGGTGTGTCTAATTGGCGCCGGTTAGCACGAGAAAGAAAGGACTGGCGCGCTTTGTTAAACTCGGCCAAAATCGCGTAAGCGGTTATCGCGCCAATTAAGAAGAATAAGAGATACTCTTTAAAGCTTTTGTTACCGTTCAGCAGTTGCGTTCCATAAAATTCAACTTACCCGTTCTTCGTTCGATACCATTTCACTATGTCTGGTACTAGTTTGTGCGTCCAACGATCATTTTTAGAAGCTTCCAACGTTGCTGTCACTCTCCGATGGTTCGCTGCCTTTCTTCTTCTTTAATAACACAGGGCGGTATTTATCGTACTAGATTATACAGCCTCTGCAGCTCTTTGACCGAGAGATCTATAGGCATGCTTCTCGATATTACTGCTATGGCATCGCTTGAAAGGTCTAAGCGCGCTTAGTCTACATTTGATTCTTACTTCTGTCATATCTGCATTTGCCCATTTGCCATTAGAGGAGTTAGGCGAAGATGACCGATGACCATACCGCTCTGGTAAACTGCTACAATAACAATAACCATCTGGCTATGGCTATGTGCCGAGATCAGTTGAGAAAGAAAACTCCGAAATGTGTGAGTGAATCATTTGGTATGTGGAGAAAAACAAAATTTGTCAAAAATCAATCCGATTTTTGAGCCACTTCAAGATTTAATTTTATTTGTTTAAAATGCAGTAAACTATAAGCACTAACTAAATTATATTTAGCACCGAAGGCTCAAGCAGCTAGTGTGCTCTTTTGTTTTTGTTTTTAAGTTAGTGTAATATTTTATATTGATTATTCTAATAAATAATAATAATAATATTTAAAAATTCGGATTACAAAGTGTGATAGTTTGAGGAAACTTGGCAGCTTTGTTTCTTTTTTTTTTGTTTTTTTGAACTTGCAAAATATATTTAATTTTGGATTTATATGGTAGTGGTTGGATTTATATGTAGTGAATGAGTTATATTATCATAAAAAATAATTAAATTTAAATGGCAAACAAGTAAATTGTCAAAACTTGTCAACAAGTCCTTGCGCTATGGTTATTTAACGCAGTAAATTTGTTTATAAATGAAATTAATTCGATTTATATTCTTTACTGCACTCAACCACTGACTAAATATTTCTTGTACTCTAATAAAGTGGATCGCAATTCACTAAAAGTAATTGACTCTTAAAAACCACTTACCCAAATATCCATACATAAGTTTACTCACGCATACACATAGAAAATCAATGGAGAGAATTGATGCGCTGCCACTTTGGCGCACAATTGAAGTAAGTACCAACCGTTATTTTTCACACCCACAAGCGAAGGTCAATGCAATGATGAGGGTAAGCTTTTTGCAGCGCCACTGACCACAGCCATTTTTTACAAAACACGCACATAGGAGAAGATTATTTAGCATGCTGCTGCATATTTGCAGGCGTTGCAGCCCGGTCAGTATTGCATGTTGCGTGTTTTGTAAAAAATGCGATTTATATTGCGTGTGAATTTTTTTCCACATATTTTTACACGTATTTACATTCCTACAGCTTTGTGAGGGTGGGTTGGAAACAAATTTTATAGTCTCAGGGTTACGCGTGGCCCTATTCGTTACTGGGTAGTCGTTGAATAACAAATAGGCGCAATTAAAAACATTTTTTTTTTCAATTTTTTTATTTTTTATTATGAAAAGCATTCATACTTTCAGGCATGCTAAGAATTAATTATTCTGTTGATTTGCACGATATCTACGAAGGTTAAATGTTAACTGCAGTAAGACCCACTTATCAGGGTATAGAAATGCATAAATGTGTAGCAAAAATGTATTTTATTTGGTGTTGTAGCGATTAACGCCAATGCACGAAGCCAGATTTTGAGCGCCTGCCGTGCGGCAATTATTTCAAACGCAAAGTTTATTAACTCGTTTATTTTCCTACTTTTCGATGATGTGTGGCCAATCTGCATAGCTGGTAGTAAATTTAATTTAGAAATTTATGTCATATTAATGGCAGCAAGGCTATGTGTCGGAGAAGAAAATGTAGGAAAGAAAATGTTTGCAAATCATTGCGATGATGCATAGCGCCGAAGGAAATTTATGAAATGGAGGTTCGGATTAACTCATTGCCTATTTAGACATGGCAAAGAATTACGTAAGAAGGCAAGAAATAATGAATGTACAAAATAATGAAATTATGTGCGTAAGTATAACGTTTTTTTTTTTTTTGTTTTTTTTTTTTTTGTTTTTTGGGCAAAATTATGTAAACGTTTCAGTGCTCAAAAAGTTGACCAGAAACTTTGCTACTTACACAAAAACAAAGTTAGCTTTGCAAAGACAAAACGTCACGAAAAGTTGTGAGTAACCCAGAAAAAGAGCAAATTCGGCAGTGAGTAAGTGAGTAAGTGATGTGCAAGAACGATAATTGAAGAGCATAAAAGAAAATAATGTACAAAAAAGTGATTAAAAGTTTTCTTAGTTAGAGCCATAACTTTAGTAATGACGCGAATGTCTTAAAGGCTTAAGGGCTTAAATGCGGCAACCCACTGTAATTCATGCTAAACCACTGTAATCATAACTGTGAAGCAACGAATGATTCGATTTTTTTCTTTTTACATACATACTTATTTAATTTGCAACAAAAAATTTAAATTTACTTGAAACCATCTTCGAGTTTTGAAACGTAATTTCTACTAATATTTTCCAGCCCTCGATATGTAACCCACTGAAATCGGATTAATCTATGTTAGATAAATAAATTGAGAAAAGTGGAAGTTTATTAACAAAAACTGGTTACAAATTTAATGTTCAAAATAAAAGCCAAGGCTAGCCACACATTTTTCCCATCTCTCAGGCAATTTGTGGACGCCGCGCCAAAAAATTTTGCCGTCTTTGGCCGCAAACCAATCATCGAGCCATTTTTTGGCTTCTTCGTGAGAATTGAAGCGCTGCTCGGAAAGTGCGTGGCACATTGATGCAAACAAATGAGTCTGGTGAGTACCGCCTTCACCAGCGGTTCCCAGTCGTACGTCTCCACCAATTTCCGGGTCGCTCTTGTTCGATGTGGCGGTGCATTGTCATCAAGAAAAATTACTTTGGGACGCCGATCGGCATATTCTGGGCATTTTCGGTGTATAGCGCTGTTCCTTGGTAGCGTGTACCGTCAACTGTTTTACCTGGTTTTAATAGCTCGTACCAAATCATACCACCCTGGTCCCAGAAAACACACAGCATTGCCTTGCGGCAGAGGCGATTTGGTTTGGCCGTTGTTTTTGGCTCGTGGCCGGGCGGACCATACGATCGTTTACGCTTGGGAGTGGAGAAATACACCCATTTTTCATCATCCGTAATGATTCGATGTAAAAAGGACTTCCTTTTGAACCGAGAGAGCAGCATTTCACAAGTGGTTTTTCGGTTCTCTTGCTGCCATTCAGTCAGTTCATGCGGCACCCATCTTCCGACCTTTAAAATCATGCCCATGTCTTTCAAAAGTTTGGAACTAGTTTTTTGGGTCACTCCCAACTGCTCTGCCAACATTTCTTGCGTTCGACCATCATCTTCATCCAACAATGCTTGCGTTCTCAAACCTTTTCGGTGGCCGTTCTCCACGCTAAAATCCCCACTTCGGAATTTTTCAAACAACCTGAAGCACTTTGCTCTACTTAGAGCATGTCCACCATAAGCTTCTTCATATAAGCATTTGATGAGCTTGAGAAGCGTTTTTCTTCAATTGATAACAGAAAACCAACGATGTCCGCAAATCGTAGTTTGGAGGCACGAAATTCGACATTTTTAAGGGCAACAAAAATGCATTGTTGTATGAAACGTAACAAACAATGAATTGAATATTGTTGGCAGATGACAGGCGAAAAAAACAAGACATTTGGGAAGGTTTAAAAATACTCCTAGCAACATCTATGGACGAATAGCTGAAAGTCTCATTTCATAGGTAACTTCCGTACTTGGGAACCAACCAGCATCAGCAACGCTAATAATGCCACCTTGGAAATCTAACGAAAAATAATTTTTGCCGACAAGTGCTACTTTGAACTAAACTGGCAAGTGATTGACAAAAGTCCTCTTTCGGCGAACAAAATTAAAACTTTATAAGTCTCTCTTCATGCCTGTCCTATTGTATGGTGCAGAAGCTTGGACGATAACAACATCTGAAACGATGCCCTTAGAGTTTTAATAAACAATGCAAGCTTTTGTCAGCAATATCCTTCAGAAATGAAAGGTATGCCTATCCCAGGCAGTTGTAATGAGTGCTGCTTAGAGCAGTGGCCAAGGAGGTGTTCTAACGTACCCCTTTCTTCTTCGCATAAATTGTACGCGTCGTTCTGGACCAATCACATTTTTGCTAAGACATGGAGTGGAACAATGTCCTGTCATTACTCCAATTAATATGGGCATAGTCCGGCGAATTAAGTTTCAGCGGCTCCGCTGACAAGGTCATGTCGTAAGAATGGGCACAAATGCAGCGTCACTGGAAGTATTGGATACGAAGCACGACGGTGCTAGAAGAGAAAGAAGAAAGCCTCCTGTGTGTAAGATAAATCAAGTAGAGAAAGAATTAGCTTCACTTGGCATTTCTAATTGAATTCGCTGAGAATGTGTAAGGAAAGACTGACGCCCGTTTTTGAACTCCGCCAAAATCGCTTTGGCGATTACTGCGCCATAGAGAGGAAGAAGATTAGTGTAATTAAATTTTTTGTATTTTCAACTTCAGAAATCGGAAAAGAAACGTATTACTGGATATTGAACTGAAAACATGAAAAAGTGGGAATTTATTTGTAAGATTTCATTAGTGTACGAGTATTCCGACGCAGATATGCAGCACTCTGGCACTCTTAAGTGGCCCACTGGGGCAATCCTGTCCGGAGCTCATTTTTACCATAGAACCGGGTGACTTGGCAAATTGTATATTATTTTCAATGTGAAAATGGAGTTTTTAACAAAAGAATCAAAGTGCAACTCTGAGTACCTGAAAAAGTGCTAGTTTTAAGTGTCAAACTTTAAATCCCCTGGACTTGACGGATATCTCCAGCAACTTCCTGACTGGTTGAGGCCCTGAAAAGGATCTTCACAGCCTGTCTTGCATGGTATATAAATACAATCCCAATGGCGACGCGTAAGAGTAGTATTTATACCGAAATCAGGAAAAGACGACTATTCCTTAGGAAAAAGTTTTAGACCAATCAGTTTGACATCGTTCGTGTTGTAAAGTCTAGAACGAGTGGTGGAGAAACATATTCGAGTGGGGGTATTGCCGAGAAGTCCACTTGGTAGAAATCAACAAACTTACCAGAGTGGAAAATCATTTGAATCAGCCTTACGCAATCTTGTCAGCAAGACTGAAGCCGGGCTGGAAACTGACGAGTACACAATGGGCGTGTTCATGGGCATTGAGGGGGCTTTTGATAATTTGGCTTTCGGCTCAATATGTTCTTCTGCCGAACGACATGGAGTTAATCAAACCATTGTAAAGTGGATATATTCCATGCTCTACTAGCGGAGATGCAGGAGCTCAGTTTTCATGTCCAAGCATATGCGGACGATATCTATGCGCTAACATCGGATAAATCCCTAAGGAGGTTTTGCACGAAAGTGCAGAAGCTTCTGGACAAAATCGATGACTCCTGCATGAGACAAGGTCTTTCCGTCAATCCGAACAAAACCACCATTGTCTTGTTTACGAGAAAACGGAAATGGGATGGACTCAGTCTTCCAACACTGAAAGGTGTGACACTTTTTCTTTCCGATGAAGTTGAATATCAAGGAGTAATCTTGGATAAGAAGCTGACTTGGGAGACACACGATTCACTGAAGGTGAATCGCGCATTAAGAATTTTTCAGCAATGACGCAGAGCCTTTGGTAAAACCTGGGATCTGAAACCTGCTGTGGTCCTATGGATATACACAACACTTATCAGATCAATCATCACTTACGCCTCTATGGTCTTTTGGCGACGGATCGTGGTTAAGTCCACAATCCGGGAGCTATACAGGCTACAAAGAAGCGTATGTTTATGCATTACGGGTGCCATGAGTACAACCTGTTGATATGCTCCCCTTGGATCTTAAGATACAACAGGAAGCAATAAAAGCAAAGCAATGTGCAGACTCCATAAATATGGTTTCTGGCATGAAGACGGAGCTTCGGGACACAGAGAAATCTTTAAGTTGCTATCTGAGCAGCATCCACTGTTTTTGGCACCTAAAGACGACCTGATACCCACAGTTTCATTTGGAAGGAAATTTGATGTCACGCAATGGAGCAACCCAGAATGCATTCAGCGAGGTTTGCGGGATATTTTCTTTACCGATGGGTCCAAGAATGAAATAGGATCAGAATGAAACGATAGTGATAAGTATCACTATGCTATGGGGGAAATGGCAACTGTTTTCCAAATATTCGTAATATTTGTTCTCTAAAACTGGAGGATATTTACAGATTCGCCAAAGAATCTGGAAGATTCTCACAGGACTAACTATCTCTATCTCTGTCTCTATTCTTGCCTATCTTTTCCTCTGTTACTTTTCTCCTTCCCTCCTTAACTATCCACCCTCTTTTCAGAGCTCTAAATGCAATGGGCTTTTTAGCCTGAGTGTTTTAGGAGCCACCAAACCTCCTGGTGCTCCTAGGTTCGACCTATTCAAATTTTAATTTCAATTTCAAGTGTCAATCAAAATTGCGTTGATTTTTAATTTTTGATTTGCTGGCAGCTTTTACGATTTTTTTATTTAACAAGTGAAAAACTGGATTTAATTTTTTTCTTGTTTGCTTAATTAATTTTTAATTATTTTTTCATAAAATAATACAATTTGCAGAAACCGGAGTTATTTTTTTTTTTTTTATTTAATTTCTTTTTTTGTGTTTTGCGATTTATTTTTCTTTTCATATAAAAAAATTACAATTTATGTAATATAAACAGGAGCTAAGTTTTTTCTTTTTTTTTTTTGTGTGTTGCTGATTGCTTCTGCGTTCTTTTTTTCATACAGCAATTACACTTTATAGAAACTGGAGTTAAGTTTTCTTTAATTAATTTTTGTTTGGCTGACTGTTTTTGCGATTTTTCTTACATAAAAAGTACAGTTTTTAGGAACAGGAGGTAATATATTTTTTATTTTGTTTATTTAATTTTTATTTTTAGTTGAATGCTTTTGCTTTTCTTTCATATAAAAAATACAATTTATGTAAACTGGAGATTAGTTTTCAATTTTTTTTTTTCATACAACAATTATACAATATTTCATAGAAACTTGAGTTAATTTTTGAAGTGAAAACTTCTTTAGAATCGTTGGGAGTGATTTGAGAAAAAGTGAAACGAAAAAAGCGACACTCTTGGCTACGAATATTACATATACACGTAGCGACGAACTAAATAACTTTTAGGCCAGCGCCGACAGCATGGAGAGATAGCCGAGCGGCTAGCAATATGAGCTTCCGATCCAAAATCCTTGGTTCGAATCACAAGAAAAATTTTTTTTTTATACAGTTATTTTATTTTTTTATTTTATGATATGTTTATGAGGAGCTTCTTTTCATGGCAGAAATACACTCGGTGTTTTGCCATTGCCTGCTGAGGGGTGAGCGCTATTAGAAAAATAGTTTTCCTTAATTTTGGTGTTTTCACCGAGATTCGAACTGACGTTCTCTCTGTGAATTCTGAATAGTAGTCACGCACCAACCCATTCGGCTACGGCGTTTGTTTAATTTTACTGATGCAAAAATGAGGAAAAATATATGAATAAAGTTTGCTTACTGTTTACACATTTTCCAAAGGTGACGGAGAACCAAAAAAAAAAGTCGATTTTCAAACAAATACGAGTGCATATGTGTAATTGTGTTAGAGTTTCGGTCACGCCCCAGCAAAACCTGCGTGCATATGTGTTTGTAACATTCAAAAAAATGTAATTGTGTTAGAGTTTCGGTCACGCAGGTTTTGCTGGGGACGCTCATAATAGCAACCGCGTGTGTATTTTTATATTCGTAAATATTTTCATTTTTAAATATTTACCGCAATTATGCCGAAAAATAATGCAGAAAAGTGTCGTGAATATCGACAGAAAAAAAATCAATAAATAGCATCACGGAATTCATTCACGAAAATTTAATAAAGTATACACCAGAAGTATCGCGGATACTTAGAAAAGATTACAATAAAGTTCCAATGATTTTAAGTGGCGATTTTAACGTAAATTTTGCATTGGACACAGCGGTTCCTTTAATTGACGTTCTCAATACAACATTCAATTTAAAAATGTGTAACAATCGCACTGAATCGACAACACGACACATGTTGACAACATCGAAACCAAAGCATTTGTATCATATTTTAGCTATCATAAGCCACTCGTATCATTTGTTGAAATTGAGAACATTGAGGATGAATAATAATAAAATGAAGAAAATAAAATATGAACTTTATAGCAATATTATAATGAACCTATAATTATCCCGCCCCTAATGCTGCTTTCGTCTCATTCTCTCTCAGTTTGTTTTACGGAAGGTTTCACTTCTATCGCGTCTAACCGTTAGACTGGTGTTTTTTTTTTGTTGCTGACTGCGTTTTCGCTTTTTTTCTTATAAAAATGCAAATTATAGATATTGCAGTTATTTTTTTTTTTTAATTTTTTTCATATAAAAAGTGAAATTTATAGAAACTGGAGTTAATTTTTTTTATTTCATTTTTTTCTTCTTTTTTTCGTGACTGCTTTTTTTTTCATATAAAAGTACAATTTTCATTTCATTTTAATTCATTTACTGGAGTGCATTTTTTTATTTATATTTTTCCGACTGATTTTTCGATTTCTTTCATATAAAAAGCGCAATTTTTAGAAATTTCAGTTATTTTTTTTGTGATTTTTTGTACTGACTGTTTGTGCGCTGTCTTTTTCATATAAAAAGTGAAATTTATGGAAACTGTAGTTAATTTTTTGTAATTTTTTTTTTACTTCTTCAACGATGATAGCTCGTTTAGGCAAAAAAGTGGTACTGGAGGGCTCCTACGATGTGGTTGGAGGTTGACTCTCTTTTTTCGTCATCGCAGTATTTTATTTATTTGTTTGTTCGGTAATATCTAACAAAAATTTAGAACATACGGAAGAAATAAAATTTATTTAATTTACTAGAATAATAAATTTTTCATAGTTTTGATTAAAATTTTTATCAGATAAAGGTGTGGCTCATATTTTAACAGATCTAAATTTTTAATGAAGCATTGAGTTTTAGTGAAAGTGACGCTGATTAGTGATCGTTAATTTGATTTTAACGCTCAACTATTTAGCGATCTTACTTTACCATAGGATTTAATATTTGTTTTTTTATTTTTTTTTTTTTTTTGTGAAACTATGCATTAAGCTTCACAGAATTTTATCACAGACTCAAAATGGAAAAATTACACAAAACTACTAAAATGTGAATTACGTCAATTAATTTAGAATTTTTGTTAATTCTTCAACCACACATACAAACATATTAATTATATTTATTTTATACTATTTTCACATTTCCATCGCCCATTCACACTAGCATTTGTTCTCCTTGTTTGTTTTGGTTTCCGCGCTTAATCTCTAATTGGATTCTCTATAAGAATTTCAATTGAAATCACACCACAATTTGTTTGTTTTTGTTTTTGCTTTTTCATAAATATGCTCAGTAGCGCTGTTGTGCGGTTTGTTGTAGCCTGTCAATGGAATTGATTGGAAATGATGTTTAACAAGCGTGTGGTAATGCAAATTTTTATAAGTACGTAATTACAAATTAGCTAGAAAGTGGGCATTTATCTATCCTCATAATTCTCTGAATTGTGGGCGCATGAGTGCTAAGCGATTTTTTTGAGAAAGGTTGGTATTTTAGGCTCTTCGTGTGTAGACCGTAGTGACGTAGACATTACTGGTTAGGTATTTGGCCAAACTTCTTCACCAAATTGTGAGTGGCTTCAAAGGCCAAAGTGTAATTAGAAGTTTGCCACGAACACAGGGCCAACGGAAGCGCAGTCACGCGCAATCATACTCAGCTAAGGTAACTCAACATTTAGTTTACTTAGTTGTTATTATTATTACCTTTGCTGGGGTTTTGATATCAGTGATTTGTGGGTGAATGTAACTTTTATACAAATGAATGTAAATCTGAATGAAAGTTTTGTTTATTATTTCACCTACATTGGCCTTATCGGTACTCAATTATTTTAATTATATTTCGTTTGATTTTTTTGTGGGATAATTTTTGCAGTTATCACAATTTTCAGATTAAATAAAAGAGATAGGTTAGCATAAATGGCTGCCCGAGGGAGAGCCCACTTAGACAAAAACTCAAATTCGTCCATTGGGATGCCATACATGGGAAAAACAGAGGCAGAAAGCAGAAACCGCACAAGGGGAAAAGGAGCTTTGTTTATTATTTGGAGGATGACGGTCAGACGGTGACTAATTACATTACTTTAACCGCTTCAACCTGCTGATGCGTGATTCATCAAGCGTATAATGTTTAAACCTGCTTCTTTCGCAGGTGTAGCAAAAAAGTGTGAGCTGACATTTTTGAATCCTAGCCCGACGAGAGCAGAGCAATAAGGAGAGGATGCTTCGATGATTCCACCACAATCCTAAGTCCCAACGCTTGAATACCAAACGGACAATGCTGGGGAATGGGCACTTACTAAATCCGAGAGCTGCGTCTTTCTTAGCCTCAGTAGTTCCTTCGAGCGCCCCCGATTTACTCATGGCCAGAAGGATCTCGAGACTTTGCACGTTTGCGCACTAACCCAGCGCTCGCTGATTTTACACGAGTCCCATCGTTTCGTGAACAGACCAAAGTTTCTCAAAAGAACCCAATTTCATTTCACGGTGAAATCTTCTGAAGGTCCTTGTCTAGCCAGCTCATCAGTCCAGCAGTTTCCCGCTTTGCCACTATGACCGGGGACCCAAATGAGCTTCATTTCGATATGATGTTCACTAGATAGGGCAAGTTTACTGGGGCGGCAGCCCTTGGTCGGGAAAGCCCCGAGTCATTCCGGTAACGTAGAATCGGCTGCCATGGGAATTCAGACCCCTGCTTGAGCCTGAACCGCCTCCCAGGCACGTCAGGAGACACCTTTTAAACTACGCCGACGAAATCCAGGACAAAACTGACAGAAATTTACTGGGCCAGACAGTGTTTAGACAGTCAATAAACGACATTCACCGGGAGACCGTCACCACCTTCTTAAGCTCCCGTCCTGTGAATGCCGTAAGCGGAGTCCAACCACCACCTATAGCAGATGAAGAGCTCCAGCTTCCCCGTGAGGCACGTGTAACACTGGCACAATTACGTTCTGGATACTGTAGCAGGTTAAACTCCAACTTATCCAGAATCAACCCCGACTGAAGGCATCCCGCACGACACTAACCACTAAAACCGACTCATTTAACACCCCTCTTCCTCTAGACCCAACCCGTCGAAACAGCATGTTTTCTGGGCCTACCTTTAGATGAGCCAGACGAAGACGACCCGATGATATGCGCTGCACTGGCGGGGCTTCTATTACTGTTAAACAAACAAACAAAGCTTCATTTCGAAGAATTTGGATTCAATAGAGAGAGAAATCAGGCATTCGTCGACAAATATTGTACGCACATGAGTCCAGGGTCCTAATTGCCACCTGGCTTCCAGAGTAGATATTTGCCTCCCTTACAGTAATTGCAGAGAAGAAATAAGCAACGTATCCTCTTCTTCTTTTTGATTGGCGCGATAACAGCTTACACGATTTTGGCGGAGTTCAACAAAGCACCCCAGTCGCTTCTTTATCGTGCCAAGTCCTTCTCCACCTGATCTTTCTAACGCAGAAGACGCTTTCCTGGAATACTTTAAGAACCAGAGCATTTGTATTTATTCGGAAGACATAACCCAGTCAACGAAGCCGCTGGATCTTTATATGCTGCACTATGTCAATGTCGCCGTAAAGCTCACACAACTCATTGTTCCATCACCAACAGCTCATTGTTCCATCCATACTCGCCGCCCTCAACCTGCAAAGGTCTAAAAATCTTTCGCAAATCTTTCCCTCAAATACTTCAAGAGACGCCTCATCGAATATTGTCATCGTCTAATGAACCAATCCACTGCTTCTTTAATTTTGGTTACCTCCACTTTCAAAACATTACAGTGTTCCGGTAGCCTAAATTCAAGCTTGTTCCGCGGTTCTCGTACGATGGTCATTTGGCTTCGATTCATTCACGAACTGTATTTTAAGGGTATGTAAGGCAATATATATATATATAATTGGCGCGTACACCCCTTTTTCGGTGTCTGGCCGAGCTCCTCCTCCTATTTGTGGCGGGAGTCTTGATGTTGTTCCACAAATGAAGGGACCTACTGTTTCAAGCCGTCTCCGCACGGCAGATATTTTTTTATGAGAAGTTTTTTCATGGCAGAAATACACTCGGAGGTTTATTATTGCCTGCCGAGCGGCGACGGCTATTAGAAAAATGTTTTTTTTTCATTTAGGTGTTTCACTGCGATTCGAACCAACGCCCTCTCTGTGAATTCCGAATCGTAGTCATGCACCAACCCATTCGGCTACGGCTGCCGCCGATACCCTTGCGTAAAAGTTTCCACGTAGTCGAAGGATAAAGGCCAATAAGTTGAGAACTACGACGAATCGAAATTTCGGCGTTTTCTGCAATTCATTTATTTATTTATTTTTTTTTTTTTTTCAAAGTAAAATCCCGCGTTGTTTTGGCCTTGAACGATTCAGACCTTGCTAGGCATTAATGAACAGATATGTCAATACAGTCTGCCATTCTCAGCTGTCAAACCATACTTATCAATATCGAAAGTTATCATGCAGCAAAAAAAACCACCCGACACATTGTTGTTAAAACGGAAAGTTAGGTTAACCTCTGCGGTTTATGAAATATCTTGATTTACATTTGAACAACGTTGGGAAATACAGGGTGAGCCAAATAAGACCTACTAATGTTAAACACAAATAACTTTTGCAATAATCATTTATTTTGGTTAATTGTTTTTAAGCATTGAATAATTTGAAGGAAATTATGTAGGAAAAATTTCATCAGACAAATGTCCACCATTTTTCTCGATACAAAGATTGGCTCTTTTTAACGCGTTTTCCATTACACCACATAACGCTTCTGGTTGAAGGCTCAGTATTTCGTCTCGACTATTTTGCTTCAGCTGTCTAATAGTCTCTGGTTTATTAAGATACTCTTTGTCTTTTAAATATTCCCATAAAAAGAAGTCGGCGAACGAGGTGGCCAAGGGAAATCTAAATTTTTGGAAATCAGACGTTCCCTAAAAATTTCACGCAGCAGTTTGTCTAGCAGTATGCGCAGTTGCTCCATCTTGTTGAAACCACAAATTAGGATACTGCTTCGCCATTGGCCTCAAAAAGTTTCGTTCTAGAAATGCCCAATTGGCTGGAACGACCATCTGCAACACTCTGTCGCACAGTTTCCACGTTGTCTTCAGTGCGAATATTTCAATGGGCCCCTCGTCCTGGACGGTCGGCCACTGAACCCAGTTCCTCAAGACGCCCGACCAAACACCTAATCATCAAGGCTGTGGGAGCTGATCCGGAATTAAAATGTTGCCGATATTTACGCTGCGTTAAAACATTTGATCGTTGACAAGAATAGAAAAACTCAACAATTTCAACGCGTTGTGTTGTACTGTAGGGTTCCATAATAAATTTCCAACAATTTAATTATAATCTACAATACAAAAAGAGAAAAATAAATATGTCAAAAAATAAAAAAGTTATTTGTGCTTAACATTAGTAGCTCTTATTTGGCCCGCCTTGTACTTTGCAATAAAAAAACTCCACATTGAAGAGAAAAGTATTTGTTTCTTACTTAAAGCTACATATTTCAAGCTCAAATATCAGATGACCCTCCCTATACACGTATATTCCGGAATTACGAATTTTCTCTCGCCGACTTTAAACGCAATTCATATCGCATATTTTTATTCCGATTTCTGAATTTATTTGAATTCTACATATCGGCTACTTCAATCAAGACACAATTTGTATTAATAATCTCACTGTAGAACTTGAAACGAACAGCTATTTAATATGCTCATCTGCTCTGTGATTCTTCCCTTCATACACACTTTCTGCTGCCCTAGACTTCGCACTCTCTGGCAATTTCATGTAAGCACATGAAAGTATGTACATACATATGTTAGTGTGTGTGTGTGTGTGTATGCATGGGTTAGTGTACGCGCATATATGGCATCACTACCAATATTAAAAATAATTGCTTTGCGCCACTTTGCCACGCACATCACGTCTGATCAATACGAATTGACAGTGGCGCTCCCTTTGTCTCGTCCATCCATTCCGCTCGGGCTCTAAAATGCATATGACCTTTAAAATGCAAAAGCATTTCATATATTTATTAGAAGCGAATTTGAATTATCGTGTACATGTACGGGTACATGTACCGCATGCTAACAGTTGTGGACATAAAAATGTGGTCACTAAAATTTTTATGATTTTCTTTACATTGTTTTTTTACGTTGGAGTATTTTGAATATTTTTGTAAGTTAGTAACTAAGTGCAATTGGTTTTTGAGAAAATTATTTAAGAAAAAAAAAGAAAACGTTTTTTATTTTTAGTTAGGCATGAAAATATATTAATTTGATATAAAGGGTGGTTAAATTTCAAGGGCCGATGTTAAATGTGAACCACACCTAAACGTCAACGACACCGTTGGGCTTCTTTCTTTGGGGTTATTTGAAAGAAAAGTTGTACGTCGATAAGCCATCAACAATTCAAGAGCTAAAGGATGAGACAATTCGGCACATTAACGGCATAGAACCTCAATTATGCCTCAGCGTCATCAAAAGTTGGAACTATTGGATGGAGGTGTGCCGCCGAGACCGCGGCGGCCATTTAGCCAATATTTTGTTCCATACGTAATTGAGCCTTACCAATATTATCGTAATAAAGAGAAATGACAATAATTTCTTAAAAAAATTGTATTTTATTCAAAATCAACACCGGCCTTAACCACCCTTATCTGTTCGATTGAGAAACCAAATAAGGTTTTTTATGTCTGTGCTACAGAAAAATAAGCAATTAAAGCCTTTAAGTCAGTTTTTCGCAAACAAACTAAACTAATTAAAACACCCTCGGCTAATCAAATTCTAATTCAATTCTTCGAGGTTTTTAAAAAGCGTTTTGCCAAGGGTTAACATCCTCGCCTTCTATAAGGCAGGGCATTCACAGAGCAAATGGCAGATAGTTTCCTTTCTCTGTTTGATTACAACTATGACAGTATACTGGTATATATCAAGAATGATAGAAACAAATTTGCGTCCATCAGAGAATACGTGATGTCACGTTTGCCAAGTTGTGCAGTGTTGCCAACCATTTGCTCTTCGCAATAAATTTAGTACTTTTTTATACCCGAAATGCGAAAAGTTTTAAGTTTGGTGCTTGGTCTTTTTTGTTTTTAATTTAAAGCTTTCGAAACGGTAAGTTAAAAAAAAACTGTATTATTAAAAAAAAGATGTTAAAAAGGTCCCACTGAGAAGATTTTAGTGCTAATGCAAATTTGTTGATTCTTATAAAGTTTGATGTTTTGAAAGTGGAAATTTAATATTTTGCTCCTTTTCTCCTTTTAAGTTAATGCAGGAATATTAAATGTTCTCTCTCAACTCTTCTTAACATTGAAAACCTTTTTACACATTTTAAAAAGCGTTTGAATTTACCGATTGCGAATTAAAACCATAGAGGTGTACCCATTTCATCCGGTCCTCAATCCTTAGTGGGACATAGGGCATCAGGAGGTGTATTGATAGTAAAAATAAGCAACAAAATATCAGAAAATACTGAAACCCCCATAACGACATTTTTACAAAAAGTGGATCTCATCGTGTTACATAACCTGAAATATAGCAAATAAATCATTCCCTTAACAGAAGAGTTTCCTTTAACAAAAAACCCATCAATTAAATTGTACATTGCCATAACACATTTATTTAAAAAAAACGCACATTTTAAAGATAATTTGTCACGGATACAAAGTTCTTTAAGTAATTCAATTAAAATTTGGTATTTTCTTTTCTTTAAAAGGGCATTTTAGTGCGTTTTTATATACAAAGCTAGGCAACACTGCAGTAGCAAGAGAGAGATTTGACTGATTAAAGCAGAAGAACACCAACAACAACTGCAATCGCGGGCAATGCGACCAGATGTTAAAAAAGTAAAGCTAAATAAAACTGAGTGAATTATTCAACTAACTTTAAAAAAAATGTATATTTTACAAAATTATAAACATTACTTGTAATTAGAATAGGCTAGAGAAATGTCATGAAGAAAAACCTAAAACTTCGAGACTAAATAACAGAAAAAAAAATGCTAAATCAAGTTACGAAAATGGTAGTCTGGCCATACTGGTGCTAAAACGACGCAACTCATTGTCGAATTCGCTGAGAGCAAAGTAACGGTACCACGATAGGCGCCATCTCCTTATTCTTTCCATCATGGGTATATATGGTAAGGGATGCCCATTTTGACTGTTTGGTCTCTAATGCGCCAAATGCTACCGTGAGTCTGCAGTCGAATGTTTTCGTTTCTTCTTTATCAATGTTGACGTTTTTTTGTGGTGGTAGGGGGCCATAACGTTCTGCTAACTTTGCATGCCATTTGACCTTTCCATCCACAATCCGCGATTCGTAGATATTTTCAAGAGTTTCCATTTTTGATGGCAGCCAGTGGCGTGAATACCAATTCTGCCAAAATATTACTCATGACAGTTCGCTCTCTCTCCAATTCGCCTTCTTTTTCGTTACTTTCAATGCTTCGATGTCCCGGTACCCAGATTAAGGTAGCTTTATAGTTTTCTTTTAAGGTGGTAGGGTTATTCCTGCTTTGATCCAGCAGCTTAGAGGTTGTTGTAGCTGAATTCAGTGCTTGGATTGCAGCTTGTCAAACCGAAAGAAAGGCGATATTACCCTATTGCCTAAACTTCCGCCTGTAAGAAACTGCAAGTCTATGAGAACATACATATATCTACTATACCTGCTCCAACACTACAATCCAGTTCTAAACAATTTGTATAGGCTGTAGTGCGAAGTTGTTTAGTGGAAGTCATTTCCTCCATTCCTCCTGAGATAGAAAGAGAGCGGCGAAATCCCTATTGAATACCACCGTTGGGACGATGTAATCAGTCGTCCACTAGGTGTACTGAGTTTGTCGCAATAATAGGTTCGCTTCAGTTATCTTGACCTTAATGCACTCATGGTTGCCATCTTTTTGATATGTTGCCTATCCGAATGCTATAAAAACTAAAGGGGTTTCCAACAAGAGGTGTTATTCCCGTAAAATACCAATGGTTTCGTTGCATGTGTGGCGCGTACTGCCGTCTTGTTGAAAATAAACGTTGTCCAGATCAATACCATCCAATTCCGGCCATAAAAAATCGTTAATCATATCTCGATAGCGCAAATCATTCACCGTAACAGTTGCTTCAGGTTCATTTTCGAAAAAGTAAGGTTCAATGACTCCGCCGGACCATAACCCCCACCAAACAGTCACACGTTGAGGATAGAGAGGCTTTCCAACAATAACTCTTCGATTTTCTGAGCCCCAGATCCGACAATTTTGCTTGTTGACGAAGCCACCGAGGTGGAAATAGGCCTCATCACTCCAGATGATTTTTCGATGCAATTCCGGATCATTTTCATGCAGTTCAACGACGCAATCAGCAAAGACACGACATTGTTGATGATCTGCCGGTTTGAATTCTTGTGTTGACTGGACTTTATAAGCCTTAAGACCCAATTCTCTATGCAAAATACGGTGTAATGACGTTTGTGGAATGCCGAATTCCAAAGAACGACGAGGAATGGATAACCCTGGGTTTTCTTCAACACTTTACAACAGCAATATTTTCGGCTCTTCTTGCGCGACGTGCACGGGTTTTCTTCTTCACATCACTAACTTGTACCAAGAGCTCGAAGTTTTTCACCATGTATTGCGGTCCGATAAGGTGCTTCACGATGACCCAAAAATGTTCGAGTTTTACGAACCGTCTCTGCCAAATTTTCACCATTTTTATAGTGAATTTTAATAATTTCAATGCGTTGTTTAAGCGTGTGTCGTTCCATTTTTATTAATGGCGTAGTTTCTACTTGTCAAATATCAAAAAATGACAGCTTCAAAAGTGGCATCTACCGAAATAGCGGGATATTCCAAATAACACCTGTTATTGGAAATCTCTTTATATCAGATTATAAATTAATTCGTTTACAAAAAAAAATGTGGATACTCATTTAGTATTTTGTAAAGGCTTTTGTGCGTACCGACACTGAAAGATTCCATTTTCTTCTTCAGTAAAATATAAAAAAACATTTAAAACATTTAGAAAGCATTCCATGCAAATAAGAGCACCCCTAATATTTATACGCATAAAAACACTTACACATCGATGTATTAATAATCTAGCGACGCATTGCAAGTTCAATCAAATTTGTTCATTTGTGTCACATTTGAATTAAAATTTGAAATATGTGCGCGGCATAAAATTGTAACGCCGATACTTGGTATTTGAATTTAGACAACAACTTGTTGGAGCATAATTGTTTTGATATTGTTGAAGTAATTAAGTATTAATTGCATTCATTCATTTCGATTTTATGCTACTTGGGTGCGCAAAGTGCATTGAACTGGGTTTGAGATTGAATGTTTGATTGGTGACCGGAGTAGGAAATAATAATGGAAAATATTTTTTCTTTTAATATTCTTGATATTTTATATTTTTTGCTAATTGAATTTTTAATTATTTATTACTGCATACAGAGAAGATAGGAACTGATATGTACCTATACTGTTATCCGTTCGGGTATTTAATTAAATACTGGCGCGTATTAAGCATTTTTTTATTGGTGTTGTTTATCTATTTTAATCTAACGTACTTTACAAGGTAGAACTCAGACTTGTACAACAATACTTTAATGCAATGAAGGGTATCTAGCCACTATAAGTAAATAAATGCCACTAAGGATGCACCCGACAGGTCTTTGAATCTCCGTATAAACATTTGTAGACTGCCCATATTTGAACAAAGGCGAAGTACTATTTTTGAAAAAAAAAAAAAATTCATTAGATACTTTAATTTTAATTTTTTCAGACTCTATATGTACCCTGTATGCACTCGAAGTGTAACCAACTTCAAATGGATGCACAGGCATCAGCTGTCTGTTAGTTGTCTATGTAGGTATATGGCAGTCCAGAGTATTGTTTAAAAGCGCGCGGAAGCATTTTGCCGAGAGTAAACGTGAAAAAAGAAAATCAGGAATGGATTTTAAACGTAATAGTGTGATTGCATTATATTTGGCTGGAAAGTCACAACCAGCGAGTGTTCGTGAGCTCGAACACCTTAAAGTAAATAAAGTTTTTACTTATCCCACCATTACTCGTTACAATGATACTGGTATCATCGCGAAACGTCATAGAGGTGGTCATCAAAAGACTGCAACGTCACGTGAAATGGTTCGAAAAGTGAAGATGCGACTTGAGCGAAAACCTCCGACGAAGTGCCAATCAAATGCCGAAAGAACTAAAAATACCTTACCGTAACATCCACCGCATACTGAAGAATGGACTCAAAGCCACGACTTATAAGATTCAAAAGGCGCATGATCTCACACCAAAGCAGCAACAAGTTAGACTTGAGAGAGCGAAGGAGTTGCTTCGTTTAGCTGAAAGCGGTCAATTTCCGAACATTGCGTTTTCTGACGAGCTTTTTCAAATTGAGCACTTCGTAAACTCCAAAAATGATAGGGTTTATTTGAGCGACCGTTCTTACGAGAATTTGAGTCATCGATTGGCCACCAGGAGGCAGTATCCGCTACAGGTATTAGTTTGGGCCGCTGTAACAACAGATGGGCGCTCTCCAAAGTTGATCATATCGAGCAAAAGTAAATTGATGCTTAATTTTGTATTATTTTCACATATTTTGTACTTTGAATTGAATAAAAGTAATTTTCCAAACTAAATTTAAATGTATGGCCTTTTTAATTCGTTACACTTCGAGTGCAGGGCCGTGTAGTTCAGTTATCACCATCTTCATTGGCAATACAATCTTGTGCAGACCATTGCTTCCACAACTACAGTTCTCCACTCCGATCGATTCTCTATTACGTATTTCCAGTTTGTGATCCCCATTTTCCACAGGCTGGCTGTGACCTCATCAACCCAATTGTTTGTCTCTCCATTTTTCCATCACCATAAAGTGATTAGAGTCACAATTTGCACCTTTAAACGAGCTGACATCAAATGACAGAGGTTTCGAGTCTTTTATCAATTAATATCCTTCTGGTTCGGGCATTTTCTAGGTTTACTTATGCATTTTATTGTGTGGAAAAGAAACACTGCTTATTCACAGCTGCAGGTGCTAAGGCAAAAATTTATTAGACGTGTACCACAGGTGCTATGGGTACGAAATCTGGCGATACCCTTAATGCCATCCTGAACGTGTAACATCTAGATATTCAAATTCGAAATGAAGCGATGAAGGTGACGTACGGGCTCAAGCTAAACGAAGTCTGGGGTTACGAAGAAAACGCTGACCACTGCCAACTATGCCACGAGTTGTCGGGCCGGTGCACATTGTTCTCGATGCCAGCGGACAATCTGGTGCCTTAGGTAGGAAGTATGTTGTTTTGATCACAGATAGAAATCAATGGTTAAGTGTAAAAAACCTATTCATAGAATTTCAGCACACTTACCACACCGACAGATCCAAAACCAGTGACGGTATCGAATCTGGATGGTACTTAGGCGAATAGACTAAGTACTCCTACACAACAGAACAGATGGCTACGGTATTCTTAATGGAAGTCTATGCCATTTTGAATGTGGCGTACTGGCTAATTGAGGAAAAGTGACGGGGCAACAGTATTGGAATTTGTAGTGACAGTCAAGCTGCACTGAAAGCCTTTGTTAGTCCATGCTGCTCTTCGAAGTTAGTCGGTGAATGAAAGACAAAACTGAACAGTGTTGCAAAACACAACAAAGTACGTCTTATTTGGGTGCCTGGACATTGTGGTTGTGCCGGGAACGAGTTAGCTAATAAACTGGCTAAAGAAGGCCTTGCAAGTATGCCACCAGGTTCTGAACCCTTTCTGGTGTCAATTTTGCATCGATTCAACTATGGATTAACGACTTCATGAAATCTACAGATAGAGGGCGTTGGTTTGGGTTGAACTTGTGCAGAGTAGCCAAGTGCCTTGTGAAAGAACCAAACAGGAAAATAGCGACCTTTCACCTACAACTTAGTAGGAAGGATCTGAGAGTACAGGGAGCAACGCCTGTGGTCAGCATATGACTACCATTGGCGTCATGGACCACCCAATATGCTTATCCTGCCGTGAGAATGACACTGCAAAGCATTTTTTTTTTTTTCGGCGTTTTCTAGAATTAGACTTAGGCTATTGGGTGCAATGTACTGATTTCGTACACCTCCTCTTCCAGATCTCTTAATACTCATCCATGAATCCAAAATATTCGCAGAAGAGTTACCTCAAACCAAGTTTTCCGTCTTACCATCCTTACTGTATCTATCCTGTCTCTCTATTCTTTCCACTGTAATCTATCCGGGTGTGGTGCACTGATCTTCGTGACTGAGTGCTTGGGCTTGTTCAACCCCCCACAAATCTAGTCTAAACCATTAGCGTTCGATTCGTGTAAAGAGTGCCTTCCAAAAATGTCTTTGCTAATATTGAGAATAATGTTCCCGCAATAATAATAAGCACAATAAAACCAACGTTCATTTTTCCATTGTTGGGCCAATCGTATTCCAATCGTAAATGTCATAAAAATATCGCCATAATCCTACCCAAAGATATTTGCAGCACTTTAGTATTTTAGCAAGACCCTAAGGATGTAGCTGCCGTAGTCAAATACATTAAAATATTCATGAAAACCAAACAAATTTTCAGTACATATACATTTTTTGCCAGTTTCTGCTACTGAAGGGGTTTGGTTCTTCACAAATGCGTATGCATGTTTTATGTATTATTTAAGCGTGCATCACTTGGCAACATATTTTTCTTCAATGAGCATATGCCGCTCATGCAAATGGATCCAACTCGTAAATTAATCAACTTGCAACGTAATTCAAAGTGTGGCATATGCTTTATTACTCATGTTCGTGTTTTTATTTATTTTTTTTTTTCTACTTTGCCATACCCAAGTGTTGGCAGCAGGCTGATTAAAAAAGTTGCAGCAAAACTTTGAGTACCACAATTCTGATATTTTTATTGAAAAATTACTGGCAAAAACTTATAACAACTTACACAATGCAAGCAATTTGATGGTGAAATTGAGGCGAGAAAAGGTATAAGTAAAAAATGCGGGAGGTTAAGTTTTTGCGTTCTGGTATAATGTTGAATGCAAACTTTGCCAGATGAAAGTGTCAAAATTCTATAGAAGATTGCATGCAATTTTTACAAAAAGTGGAATAGCTATTCATACTATATTTTCTTGAAGTGTGTGCTTTGCAAGCACAGCTTCCACGCAATTCAAGCCAATAAATGACGACGTTTGCTAACTCTGTCTTCGCCCACAGGCGACACTCAAGTGGCTCGATATGGATTCCTTGGATATCAGCCAATTTTTCGGCTGTGCATACAAAACTTTACTTACAACATTTCAACGCACAGATTTCAACTATTCTCTCACATATACATACATACATATATGCACATGTATGCAAGAGTAGAAATACAAACACATTCCCTTCGTGCATACGAGTATTCTAGATCCTACAAATCTGTACTATTTATTTGTATTCCTGTTTGTATAGCTGAGCACATCGTCTGAGAGGAATGTAGCATGGAAGCATAGTTTTTGTTTGTTTGCTGTAGGGGAGTGAACAGCTGTCAGCAACAGCACGCGCACGCTTACAAACTCTGGGTGGCTAAAAATTGCAAGCACGTGCCAAAAAACGGCACTGAGATACTTTGAATGGAGGTTTGTATGTGCGCATGCAGCTGAGTTAGTTTATAAATAAGTAATCAAGAAAACATCCTTTGACCAGCAATCGAATGAAGGCAAAATATTTTGTCTTAACAGAATTTAAATTTATTTGACAAATTATGCAGAAAAACAAAGTTTGAATAGATACAAATTGCATTTAAGTGATTGAGTAAAGAAATATTTTTTTATTAAATGGAAACTGTTATATATGTTGGGCAGAGGTTGCGTTGTGACTCAATATTGCTGAATATACGAAATATGACTACTGAATAACGAAACTGACGAAAGTATGCAGACGCCAGCTATTGACAGCTGTGTAGTGTAAAGTCTTCACTTTCGATGCGATAAAAAAGTGAGTAGTCAGAGTATTCGTTCGTATTAGAGTTAGAGAAGAGAAGCTGACAGAATAAGAGCTCCAGTATTGTCTCGAAAAGCGGAAGTTTCCATTAGTAGTGTAATCAAATATACAGTATGTCAAGAAAATATTTTGGCATACTAAAATATTCGAGTTATTTGCATTTCTTTAAGGGAATATTCTGGTCTAGAAATTAAAAATAAAATCTATTTTTGTTTTTTTTTGCATATTTTCAAAGTTTAGACCTTCAAATATCAATATGCCCTTCAACGAATTTTTCAAAATTCGAATTATTCTCGGAGACACAGCGGATTTTGTGACGTAGCGTCTAAGCCGGCCGAGTGGAGCGAATCGCACAATGAACGGCAGATGTTACCGGACGATTTGAGGACTCGTTCTTTCCACAAAATCGTTTGTATACATATATTACACTTCTATAAATATACCTGGAAATATATAGGTATATATATATATATATATGCATATCCAGAGTGAGTGAGTAGTAAATATTATGATCTAAGTTATTCTGTAGGAATTGTTGCTCAAACTTCAAACGCGATTTTCTCAAAACCATTTTTTTTGAGATGGTCGTCATGATATCTCAAGTTCTACTTGACCGATCGCTTTGAGGTTTGTAAGAATTTTTGGCGTGATAACGTCTTATAATTCGATTTAGCCGGCTGCACTCACCAAAACATGCGTCGTTATCTTGCTTGAACTGCATGTTATTTTATGTTATGTTATGTTATGTTATGTTATGTTATGTTATGTTATGTTATGTTATGTTATGTTATGTTATGTTATGTTATGTTATGTTATGTTATGTTATGTTATGTTATGTTATGTTATGTTATGTTATGTTATGTTATGTTATGTTATGTTATGTTATGTTATGTTATGTTATGTTATGTTATGTTATGTTATGTTATGTTATGTTATGTTATGTTATGTTATGTTATGTTATGTTATGTTATGTTATGTTATGTGATATTAATATATGTTATGTTATGTTATGTTATGAACGTTTTTTTTTTGCTTTTTTTTGTTATTTTTAAACGGAACAATTTGGATTTCTACTATTGGCTTAGAAATTATTTATATTAGTTAAATAAAGCCAAAGATTAAAAAAAACCCAGTTTATATACAGTTAGTCTATACTATTATTTATCAGAAAATTAGTGAATGGTTTCATCAATGGGTGCATTCCAAAAATATTGCTTAATGTTTAAAAAGCAGATCGCAATAACGAACTGGATAAAAAAATGGATAGATTAGTAGATGTCGAAAAACTACTTTGACAAACTCGTATGCCTAAATTAACGTCGTTCTTTAACAGCCACTACACGAAAAATGTAAAATGGCATATGAAGCTACCTTTTCAAAATATTTCCCAATAGGTCACTTTCTGCGGCTCCATCGACTTTTTGACAAAGATAATCGTATTTGCCGATCTATTGAGTACCTCGAAGATATGATACACAGTTTCTTCTACTTTTTTGACCTCGACGAAGCTGTTAGCGTCAGAATAACATGCGACTTAAAAAGTAATTAGCTGAGGCCCTTTACATACAAATTATAGGAATACTTAAAGTACAGTATCAGTACAGTTTGTCATCAGATCAGCATAATAAGATCAAGACTCTTCTCATAGATTCTACGAATAAGAGAAAGTTAGTTGTACGGTCTATGTGAGTGCTAGCTTTCTTTTTGGTAGCGTACATACATTCCAACCATGGAGGGATGTTAATCTAGTGGATGGTCATTGGGATTAATCAGGCTGACAGTAAGTAGCAGAATACCAAGCCGACCTTAGCTACCATCGAGCTCAAATGCTACAGACCATCACAATGCTTATTTCGGCAAAGTGAAGTATTAAAAAAATGTAAGCAATTTTTCGAAAACAATTTTGGCAATTTCGCGGAACGGCTTTAGTCTCGTCTTTGAAGTCCATTGCTTTCCACAAGGGATTGACAGTCCACAAAAGTCATTTAGCTGAATAACTTCTTCCTCTTCTTCTTCTTCTTCTTCTTCTTCTTCTTCTTCTTCTTCTTCTTCTTCTTCTTCTTCTTCTTCTTCTTCTTCTTCTTCTTGATTGGCGCGATAGGTTAGGTTAGGTTGACCTGGCAGGCTGAAACCCATCACATAGGCCTATTGATCCTTAGAGTTACCAGAGGGAGCTAGACCATTTCGTTTCTTTGTAATACGTCTGCGTCTTTTGCGAATCTAAGTAAACTTTGGAGCTCTATGCCCGAGAGGTTTTCTAACTTCTCATATTGTAAAGCTCCTAAGCAGTTTAATCTAGTTCTAAGCAGTTTAATCCGCTTAAACGATTTTGGCGGAGTTTTACAAAGTGCGTCAGTCGTTTCAGCCAAGTCCTTCTCCACCTGATCTTTCCAACGCCGAGGAGGCCTTCCTTTTCCTCTGCTACCTCCAGCTGGTACCGCATCGAATACTTTCAGAACCAGAGCGTTTGTATCCTTTCGAACTACTTGACCCAGCGAAAGAAGCCGCTGGATCTTTATTCTCTATATTATGTCTGTGGCGTCGTAAAGTTCATACAGCTCATTGCTCTATCGCCTACGATACTCGCCGTCCCTAACGTTCAGAGGTCCAAACATCCAAGGGATACCTCATCGCGGAATAAATGAACACTGGATATAGAAGCAAGAACTGGCGCTTTCTCTTAGTAACACTATCTGAGAGAAGTTTCATGCTTCCGTTTGGCCGAGCTCCTCCTCCTATTTATGTGGTGTGCGTCTTGATGTTGTTCCACAAATGGCGGAACCTACACTTTCAAGCCGATTCCGAACGGCAGATATTTTTTATGAGGAGCTTTTTCATGGCAGAAATACACTCAGAGGTTTGCCATTGCCTGCCGAGGGGCGACCGCTATTAGAAAAATTGTTTTCTTAATTTTGGTGTTTCGCCGAGATTCGAACCAATATGAGCAAAATGCAAAGCTCATAAAGAAACTTCTTGCACGAGTGGCCAGCAACGAGCTTCAGACGTTTTAGGAGCCATTTTTTTGTAGACCAATACTATCCGCCGGCCTAGTTGGAGTATTCAACAGGATTCCGTACAATATTGGGATGCTTTAGAAATTGCTGCAAGAAATATATTTTTTCTAAGCATCACAACGTGCCTATTTGACCTCCGGCGAATAGCTTTAAAGAGCAGTCAGCTTAATCTGTCTAACATTATTTTAAAGCCACAACTCTAAACGACTTTTGCTAGGAAAATCTTCTCCATTCCCTGTGCCATCTCTTGAATGGAAAAGTAAAGAAACAAAGTAGTAGATAAGTTCGACATGAAACGACCATAGTTTGTTTGTATCACACCACTACTATCATACATCCTGATATCAAAAATCCTGAATGAGATTACTATTTTACGAGTGCCAGAACTCCTTGTAAAACAATAAAACTATTAGTATTTTTACAATCAGTAAAATATGTTGTTCACTGCCTTCTGTGTGTATGAGTATATGAGTACGAGTACGTGTGTATGTGTGTACATTGCGTTAGTCTAACTATACCGGCTGGGTAATAAAATGCAATAGCAGAATATGAAAATTGGCCCCCTGCCAAACGATACTTATAATAAATTGCAAATTACTATTTTCTTCCAATGCAGCCATGCAACAGGCAAACGTTTATAAATACATACAATCATACATTCATACCTACATGCATACATGCATGCATGCATACTAAGCCGGGTCGATTTGTGGGGAGGCAAAAAAATCGCCAATTGCTCTGTGAAAATCATATACCAGGGATCAAAAGAAGAAACTTTGCCGAAGGAACCATACCTCTAAAACGAATTCTGATGTACCCCAATTTGGGTCGAACTTTTTAGTTTCTTTTCTATAACTCACTTAAATTAATTTTTTCATTTACATATGTTCTGACTAAATAAATTTCTTAAGAGAAAAAATAGATATTATTATAAATAAATAAAAATAAAGAAAAAACATAGACATTTAGCCAAAAATGGTGATATTTTGAAATTGGGGGACATCAGAATTCGTTTTAGAGGTATGGTTCCATTGGCAAAGTTTTTTATTTTGATCCCTAGAATACGATTTTCACAGAGCATTGAGCGATTTTTAAATCGACCCGCCCTAATGCATACATATACATATATACATATGTGGATATAGGTATACGAACAATTCTTTGCGAACACAACGGGGCATATCCGGGAAAAAATGTGTGAGGAAGATTTCTTAAGAAAAATCCAAGTGCAAGCTTTTAATAGTTTCATATTTTCAATGGAAATTTGTATCACACGGATACAGCTATAATTATTTCTGTAGAAAATTATGATTTAAACATTTTTCTAATCCGTTTTACTTTTTTTATTTCAAAACATTTGGGGCCGAATCGAACAAATCATGCTAGTATTTCCTTCTTTCTCGCCCTAGCTGATACTGATTCAAAACACAAAGTAAAACCCAGACCTTTTCTGTTTGGGCTCTACTTTCTTCTACCACCGCCAACTACCATCAAATAATTGAAACACTGAGCGGAAGGTCAAAGCTAATCCGAAGTTGTTTTGGAATTTTGTGAAATCTCAAAAGTCGAGTTCGAGTATGCCTGCATCATGGAAGCATGGATGATAAATTTACAAGTGCACTTATTTGCAGACTTATTATGTCAAATTATATCTCGGCTGATGGGACATCTCCTGATCTTTCATCCGAGGTATCTTCATTTCTAAATTTTGGCTAGTTGCCCAACTCATCTACTGGCATTTTCAAAGGGATGCTTTCTCTTAAACCTTAGTCACATACAGTTGCTGACGGTCTTTAAGCTATCTTGTTCAAGACTTGTCTTCTATCTCTGGCGAAGACGAGTACCACGAAGAAAGAACTCACAGGATTAGATTTAAGGGGGTATTCTGGTCTAGACGCCTTAATTTTAGGTATTTTTAAAACTAAGTTCAAAAAAATGAAAAACATTTTTACTATCCATTTTTTTATGGTTTTTATTAATATTGGAAAAGAATAAAAAATTAATAAAAAATAAAAATAAAAAAATCGTGGATTTACAGGCCAGAGGAGTGGGGGTTACATAAAAAACGGTGCTCCATGGTTGACATGATTACAACCCTTGTAGTGATCTAAAACAAACAATTGGAAAAAAAATTCTTCATTAGTTAGGATGTCGCTAAAGGATTACGCCAAATCAAAGAAAAAAATTTCAAAAAATTTTTTTGCCCCCTCTTTCTTACCTTTTCAAATTTTTTAAAAATACTTCGAACTTAAATTTTTCAAAATCCGAGGCAGGCGCGATAGACAGATGTATAATGAAAAATTCTTATCAAACTTCAAAGCGATCGGTCAAGTAGAACTTGAGATATTATGACGACCATCTCAAAAAAAGTAATTTCAAGAAAATCGCGTTTGAAGTTTGAGCAACAATTCCAATAGAATAACTTACAATAGATCATAATATTTACTACTCACTCTGGATTAATCGGCGATATATTTCCAGGTATATATTATAGAAGTATAAAGTATATATATGTATATGTATAGAATAAATAAAGGTTGTGTGAGATACAAAAGATTTTGTGGAAAGAACGAGTCCTGAAGTTGTCCGGTAACATCTGCAGTTCATTGTGCGATTCGCTCCACTCGGCTGGCTTAGACGCCACGTCACACAATCGGCTGTATATCCGAAAATAATTCGAATTTTGAAAAATCCGTTGAAGGGCATATTTTTGAAGATCTAAACTTTAAAAATATGCAAAAAAAAATCCAACTTCTTCAAATTTCTAGACCAGAATACCCCCTTAAAAACCCCGATGCATAAGAACGGAGACAAAGGCGACTGCAACAATTTTAAAAATATAGCCCTTTTAAGCTCTACAAATATTCTCGTCGAAAGTATTAATTATGTGGCTCAGCATAATCGGGGCGAGTATCAATGTGGATTTCGAGCTGAAGGATCAACGACAGATGAGTGTTTCGTAATGTGCCAAATCTTCGAAAAGTTTTATAAATATGCACTTGAGTCCCATTGTCTATTTGTAGACTTTAAAAAAGCTTTCGTCAGCATCGACAGAAATAAACTTCCTTTTGTTCTCCATCGGCAACGTGAAACTCCAATGAAACTTGTTTCACTCGTATCTATGACCTTTGCAAGAACGGCATCTAAAGTAATGATACAAGGAAAAACAACGGAAATTAACAATATCCGGGCTTTGAGCCATTTGTGTATACATGGATGGACTCGCCCTGTCTTACATCGACCCGATTTTCCCTTGATGGTAGTTCGTAAACGTTGTAATGGCAAGTGTAGGCGGGAGAGGCGGGAGTGCGGAGTCCACCAGTCTGGGAAGCTCCGAAATGCCAGCCAGGATTTTACCGTGGCTGTTGTGCGTGTTTGACTACTTGATTAAAGTGTTCAAACTTTTTGTTGCACTGCGCGCGATATATCTTGCCTGCAGATCTACCGAAAGGAAGTGTAATATCGCATATAATGCATTCGATGGGGGGGTTCACATTTTTTTTTTTTTTTTTTTGTTTATTTATTTAATTATTTATTTATATATATCAATAGTACAGAATAAGACTAAGGTCTTTTAATAGTACTTCAACATTAGTATATTCTCGTACAACTAGAATGATTTAAACATTAATAAATCAACCCAATATATTTAACTTAACTATAATAATAAGAAGATAAGGCTTGGATAGTAGGAAAAAAAGAAGGATTTAGAAAAAAAAAGTAGTAATTAGAGAATATAGAGAGCAATTTAATGCCCTAATTCAATGCAATCGAATATTTTTAAAGTAATTATAGACTTGTGCCCTATAATTAAATCTGTTAAGTGCAGCCTTCACAGAGTCGGGTAATGAGTTCAACACTTTAACAGCGTTAATGAAAAATAGTCTAGATGATGATGCTAGATAATTAAATGTTGGAACGATGAATTTGTTGTATCCGCGAGACCTTGCTGGTGTCAACTTTACTGAATAGATGTCAACTTCTCTGATAGGCCCTTGCGGAACACCAGTGTGCACATATCTAGGCTGAGATGTTAATTTTCTGGCCTCAATCTTCTGCGTTCTACCATCAAGGTAGCTAGCCATGATAGTCCGGGAGCCAGGGGTCGATTTTGGACTGTGTTTTTATACCGTTAAATTCTTGACTGTACTTGTGATTTAGCGTTCATGAATAACAAAAGTGAACGTCAGCTGGCGCACCCGCGGTGGGTGTGATTGTGGGAGGGTACGAAACGTGTCGAAAAAAAACTTCTTTCAACTCATTTTATACCGGCTGAAAATTTCCCCCCAGCTGCGTATTTCCCCCCTCTACGGCGTATTTCCCTCATCTACGGCGCAGCTGACTATTTTTTTTTTTCATTCTACTACACAAAAAAAATTTCAGCCGGTATTAAATGAGTTCTTAAAAAATTTTTTTTGACACATTTCGCTGCATCCCACGCACGTACCCACCGCTACTGGACCAGCCTACGGTTGGTTTCGTCATCCATTGGATGGCATATGTCTTCAGTATTAAAATTAGTCGGCATGAAATGATGAGGTCAAAATGACCTCTGACTCCCAGATTATGAGCTTAACCGGAAGGTCTTTGTAGCCGAAATAGTGTTCAATCTTCAAACATAACAATTTGTGATTCACCATGTCAATTGCTTTAAAAAAATCGAGTAAACAAAGTAGAGTCAAGTCTCTGTTGTCAAAACTAGGTATGTAATTCTAATATCGTCTAGTATTTTAACCATTGCTGTCGAGCAACTATGACTTTGTTTCAAGCCAGATTGTAGTGGAGAGCTGTAATAGAGCCAGCGTATATTTTGGGTCCCATTTTTTTCTAAGGAGTACAACTCCGTCACTGCTTGGCGTACTCTATAGTATCTTCAACTATAAGTACCCAATTTAGTTAGCTTCCTGTCCAGCACAGAGCCTTGATATTTAGCTCTTTCGGTTACTCTAAGGGGTTTTCCCGCTAGGGAGAGAATTGGTTTGTTTAAGAAAAAGTGTCTTCTGTATCCTGCTAAAAAATGTTCAGATCTTTTTTCTTCGGATTTACTGCTTGACAAATACACCAAAGTTGTAGTTTGTTGAAAGATCTATGAAATATGCATTTCGAATAATTAAATTGACAATTAAATGACATTAAATGGAATGTTAAAATAAAGTTAGAAAATTTTGCAAAACAAATAACAAAATTAGTTAATTGCTTCAAATTATTATCCGAGTTTACTCATTGAAATTCCAAAACTTGCTCCACCACCAACAAAAAGTAAACAAATAATCATGAAATCTTATTCACAAACACATTTCGTCGTTAGTGGCAAATCGAATACGTTGACTGATGACTCGTAAAACTTAATTGATGTTATTTTCTTAATAAAGCAAAGAATGGGGCATGGGCTGGGTTCCTTTTTGAATCGCATGCCATTTTGACACTGATGGCTATTTGCGGCTCAAAAATGTGGCGCAAACTCAATATCATATTGGGTGAAGGGAAAAGTTTACATCGTTTTTTGTTTGCCTTATTTTGGCAATGAAACTAATAAAGTTATAATTATCATCAAACAAATGGTACCAAACAGTTCTTTTATTAATCTTCAGTTCCTAGGCAATACAAAAAATGCTCGCAAATAGTAGAGGTGCAAAGCTATCGATAGTAGGGAAAAAAATTGATAGTATCGATATATTTAATATATTTAATTATCTCTCACTATCGATAGTTTTTTTAAACCAAATAATAGTTTATATAGTTGCATTATATATTTTCTCTGGAACACCCGGAGCGCAGCTAACTTCCCTCCGTTAATTCTTTTTGCAAAAATAATAAATTTTGTGCAATTTTAGGCTTTTTTCGGTGTTATTGGTGCCGGTTGTAGTGTTTGTGTTATTGGTGCCGGTTGTGCTGTGGAGGTTGTCAGATTGTGGAGGTGGAGGTGAAGCCGGTTGGGCTGATTGTGCAGGTGGCGTTGATTGTGTTCGGGCGAAAACTGATCTATTATTTAGGTGACAAAGTCAAGAATGCTAGATTTACAAGGTTTGACCAATAACTATGCTGAAAAAGAAAATTGTGAGGCGAACTTCGGCTGCCACGTCACGGGGGATTCGCCAACCCAATTCTGCACGTTCATTTCATATGTATTCACACACTCATCCATTCAGTCCTTGTTCAGATGGCAATTAAGAAACACTTTGTTGATTTTTTTTGTATATCACTAACAAAATTTTTTTTTTTCGTAAATAAACCGCTTCGTGGCCCCAGTTAAGTCAGCCTATGAACTGGTTGTCTCAAATTCGCTGAGAGCCGGGTAATGATTTTTTGTTGGCCACACCTTCTCAATTCGTTTGACCATGCAATTTAGTGAGATGCTGCTTTCATTAGGAAATATACTTATTTAATAGGAAAGTGTAACCTGGACAAATCTCAACTTAAGTATTTGCTGCAGAAAATGCTTACTTTTCAGCTGCGGCAAGTGAATATTCATAAAATAATTCATCATTCTCTTTAAAATATATCCATCAAAAGGACAATTGTTGAGCGAAACGTTAAATGAAAAATGATTTCCTGCGGCTTGACTCCTTAAAGTAAAACCAGAGTGAGAAATGCTCCCTATAAAGCAGACATAAATAAATGGAGTTAAGGCACAAGACAAATTGCACACTTCCAAGTAGGGCGGCGGTCGTAGCCGAATTGGTTGATGAATAACTACAATTCGGAAGTGCGCAGGTTCGAATCTACGTGCATGAAACACCAAATCATAGAAAAAAGTTTTCTCTAATACCTGTCCCCGCTCGACTTCGCAGTATATTTTTGCTATTAAAAACTCCTCATAAGAAACCATCTGCCGTTCGCGTCGGCTTCAAACTGTAGATATCTCCATTTGTGGAACAACATCAAGACTCGCGCCACAAATACGAGGAGGCGCTCGGCCAAACACCCGTAAAAGGATGTAAGCGGCATTTATAAATATGTATATATTATAAGCACGTACCTACACACTACTCTCATGCCTTGATCTTTTCTTCGGCCTTTTCACACCACACACTTCAAGGTCATCTATCAGCCACGTATTCACGCCGTTTTTTTGTTCTTACTGTCGAGTGTCATAGGATAATATGATAAGTAAGCAAAGTAATAAATTCTCATTCATTTTACAAAGCGCTGCTGGCTGTAGCAGACAGCTGTGCGCTAGTTGGCAAATTGCTGGAGTAGTGAAGAAGAGTAAAAATGAAGAAGGTAAACTAGCCTGCGGCGGTTAAGCCAAGTGCTGTGCGTCAGAGCCAGCTACTTTAGACTTGTTTAGTATTTGCCCTTTTTTTTTGGTTGCTCAACTTGGCGTGACCCAATTAATACGTGAAGCAGCCGGAAGAGTGCGTGTAGGATTATATAAAGTTACAAAAACAAAGTTAAAGAAGTTAGTGGCATAGTGATAATGTTTTGACAGTGAGTCAAGGCAATTAATTTTTATAGGAGCTCCCCATTTCTTAATATGACATAAACCAATTGTGGGAAGTAAACTGATAAAAAAAAATCGATTCGCGTGTGAACATATTTTGTGGAAATGTCTTACCTTCGCCAGATATACAAATACTTGTACAGTCGAATTCCTTCGTGTTGAGATTTTGCTCACCAAAGACCTTTTAGCATTCATTAGCAAGTCTGAATATGTTTTCAATAACTCCAAATGCCAACAAATTAAGGCAAACAAATAATAAAATATTTATTTATTAAGAGTAAGAATTTACAAAAATATTACATAGGTATATACTTAATACCGCAGTAATCTCTCCAAATTTGTTAATTTGCAACAGAACTAAAAACCAAATCTAATTGGATGAAGGTGAACTTCGCATTTAATTCTTTGCTGTTAACTGCTGTGATCGCTCTCACAGCTGTCGAGCGTTGCATAGCAACTGCAAGCGGTGCGTATGATGTTTGTTGTTAACTGCACTCGCTCTCCCAGCAGTCGACTCACACTTGCATAGCAACTGCAAACGATGCGTATAATGTTTGCTGTTAACTCCATTCGCTCTCCCAGCAGTCGACTCACACTTGCATAGCAACTGCAAACGATGCGTATGATATTTTCTGTTCACTGCACTGGCTCTATCAGCAATCCACTTTCAATTGAATAGCAACTGCAAGGGGTTCGTATGATGCTCGATGTTAACTGAACTCGCTCTCTCAGCAACTGACTCCCACTTGCATAGCAACTGCAAACGATGCATATGATGTTTGCTGTTAACTGCATTCGCTCTTCCAGCAATCCACTTTCAATTGCATAACAACTTCAAGCGGTGCGTATGATGCTCACTGTTAAATGCACTGGCTCTTCCAACAGTCGACTCCCACTTACATAGCAACTGCATGGAATGCTGTAGAGTCATATGTGTTGATGATAGTTGAACATCAGAGAGCATGTTCGTTTATGTAGGTGGTCAGCAGTTATTTCTGCCTGCAGCCTTTCTGACTGCATAGTTTCGTCATTCAGCTAGACGTAGTATTCTATGCATGTACCTATATCTATTAATTTCTTTATATTTACTTATACAGTGACCTACAAAAGTCTACATACACCCCCCATTTCCACTGGATTGAAAGTTCAAAAACTTTACTGAAAAATGTGTTTACACAGTTTTATTTGAAAGCTTTTTCTAATCATTATAAACTTAAAAAAATCCATACATTAACATAAAATAGCAAAGCTATGGCAAAAAAACTTAAAACCAACGTTGACAAAAGTCTAAATATAGTACACAAATATCTTACTCCAGTGTGAAAAACTTCACTTAGCTCTAAGTAATATTGCTTCTTAGTATTTAGTTGGTCCACCATTAACATCAATTATAGCTTGAAGCCGTCGTGGCATCGAGGTAACTAAATTTGTTAACTCTGCAGAAGTTATATTGTTCCAAGCTTCTACTCGTATTAGTCGTTCTCTGAGTACTGAAGCGCTTGAAATCGGATTTTTTCAAATTTTTCGATCTAAAATTTCCCAGACATGGTCAATAATATTCAAATCTGGGCTTTGCGGTGGTGTATTTAATTGCCTTGGAGCAGGGTAAAGCAGCCAATCCTTCACTTTATGTGCTGTGTGCTTTTGATCGTTATCTTGTCGAAAGAATCAACCTGGACCAAGCTCCAAATCATCTACCGAAGAATTCAGATTGACTTCCAATAGTGATTTGGATTTATAACGATCCATATTACCTTCAATAAATACTAATCTTCCAACTCCAGACGCAGCAACAGCTCCCCAAACCATTATATTGCAGCCACCATGCTCCACTGTTGATACCCAATTCTTCGGACTCGGTATTATACTTCGACTCATCTGGAAACAAAACTTTTTGCCAAAAATTCATCCCCTTTTCACTGTGTGCTTTGGCGAACTCCAGGCTTTACGGTTTTTTTTTTCAGAAATAAAAGGCTTTTTTCGTGGTGTTCTACTATGAAAGCCGATTTTGTTCAGAGATCTTGGATAAACACCCTTGTTGGATGAGCTTGCTATATCCTCGGCCAATCTCGGAGCAGAAACTTTTGGATTTTTGTGCACTTCTTTTAGAATCAAGCTGACGTCTCTGCGATATAGTTTGCTCGGGCGGACACTGCGCGACTTATTTTCGGTATAACCACTATTTTTAAAGTTGTGCAGTGGTCTGGACTATTGCACGACTTAAGTTTATGATTTTTGAAATTTCGCCATATGATTTTTTCCCCTCCCCTGTTCTGAATACCTAAATTTCTAACGTCAACAGATATTTCTTTTCGAGGAGCCATTGTAGATGCTTAACTATTCAAATTGCAACTCAAATCAATATTAGCAAAGCAAGAAACATAAGAAATGGAAAGAAATAGACAAACGGTATTTTACCGTTATCACAACATAGGATATCAGAGTACAAGCTAGGAAACCGGTTCTGTATGTACAATTTTGTCAATGCTGTTTTTGCGTTTTTTTAGCATAACTGTGTTGTTTTATGTTAAAGAATGGGTTTGTTTTAGTTAAGTCGATTAGAAAAAGATTTCAAATGAAATTTCATAAACGCATTTCCAAGCAAAGTGTTTGTACTTTGTAAACAACGAAAGGGAGGGGTGTATGTAGACTTCTGTCGGCCACTGTATCTGTTTGGGTCAGCTTTTAGACAATGGCACGTTGAATCCACTTTTATTTTCCTTTTTATCAATGACCTTGCTTATGGCGCCTAAGTTCATTTATTTTCCTATTTTCCTCTTTTGTTTTCTCAGTTTATTCTTCGCAATTTCTGTGACCCTTGAAACATTAACCGCTTTATTTGCACACGTCTGAACTTCAGTTGATCATTTCTTGGCATTTCACACATTTCTATAATGTTGTTATTTTATTTTTCTTTCCTTCTTCGCAACCATTCTCGTTATTCTATGCAATAACTTCATTACGATATACCCAAGTTAAGTGCCAAAAAGAGTAGTAATGGTCGGCAGTGCATACCTTTTTGGTTTACTTATTTCGGCCTCCATTACGTGCATGCTTTGTTGCTATTTTTTTTTTTTTTTTTTTTTCTTTTTTTCTTTTTTTTCCTTATTGTTGTGTTTTGCCTTTTATTTGTATATACATATGTACATCTTTTTGTTTGCCCTTTTTTGCCAACAACAATGTTGCGTAATTTATGATCTGTCTGGCAGCCTGCTGTCATACAGCTCCGACTAAGCAGGCAAACCTTACCGTTTGCGAATTTAATCGGACGACGATATCTGTTAACATGTAACACGAATTGCCCCTTTTGGAAGCGCTTTGTTTTTTTATATTTTTGGTCAACTTGTTATATATCTAATTTGTTTTTTTTTTGTTTTAAGTTAAGCGTACATTTTGTTTTTTTTGTTCTTGCCACCCTTTACGCACCATAGTTGTTATTTTTAGATAAAGGTTCTTTGCTCAACCTGTTTATAGAAAAGACACGTGCACGTTGTTGTTATGACGTTAACTACATTTTTACAACAGCTATCTGCTATAAACTGCTATAACTGTTATTTGTATAATCTATCTTCTAGTGTGAATTATTAGCAACCAATTTCCTGTACGATTGCTTTATTTTCAGTTATATTACTTATCAAAATATTGTATGGAATGGAAAACTGTTTCCGAAAAAAAGCCACGTTCAAATAACTACATCGGCATTGATTGCCTATTAAATATCAATGGCTAATCCATCGCTTTTTGTTTTGAGACAAGAGAGCAATTTATCAGCTTTGACAGCTAATCCATAACTGCATGTGCTCAAAACCCATAGAGCTAGGAATTTATCAGTTAGTTTTAGGAATTTATCAAAAGCAGTGGCGAGTAAAGAACTTAGGTATGAAATTTTCTTCCTAAAATAGCCAGTATTTCCAATGAAATTTCTTCATATATTTAGACTAATAGCAAAAGCATACACTCAGAATATGTCCAAAACAGATGCAGCATCTGCAAAGGGGCACTCATATGTAGCTGTCGTGCTATCATACATCTAATATCCTCTTTTGAGAACTAGTCTTAAGGGGGGAGCCTGCATTAGAGGCTTCAAAAAATCGATTTTTGTTTTTTGCATAAATGTCTTCCCAAACTATCCAAGAATGTGTCCTCAAAATTTCAGAAGCAAATTCAAAATATTTTCGGAGTTACAGAAGAAATTGTGAGCAAGCGTCGAACAGGAATACGAGCGTATATATTCCCTGGCTGCGTCGGTTTGAGCAAAGCTATATTTAGCATTTAAGTTCAGTTTTAATTTGTTTTTCGACACGTGCATATCTTGAAATCATGCAGAGCTATCCAAAAGGGAACAAATCTTCAAGTGAACGGACTGGAAAACCACGGAAGCGCAGATTCCACGGCAATCAGTTTCATAATAATTCGTCATCGGACGATGGAGAAGCTAATGCTAGCCGATTTCTCGGTTTTTTATTTTTACGATTTTTCCTAATTGGCGGGAAAGATAGGGAAAAATTTAAACGTCCTATCGAAACGAAATAACATTGATTGTATTCGGAATTAAATTCTCTTCTAGTTGAATCTAAAAAACCTTAAGAAAGTTATGATAAACCCAATTTTTAAACAATCTAAAGTGAATTTGTTTTTTTCAAAAAAAATGAATTTTTTTTTGGTTAGCGAAAAATTGTTGAATTTCTCACTTTTTGTCTAATTTTCTTGGTTTAACTAGAAGCTATACTATACTCAATTAAAAATTTTTTTGGGTTTTTGGTTTCAGATGAAAAGTGCGACCTGCATCTTTCACGCCGCACGACTTATGCACACTCGAGGCGCCTCGGCAAAATGCTTGTACCAGGCATAATATGACATATGTTTTAATGAAAAAAGTTGAGAAGACTGCTGAAATATATAACAATAAAACCTGGAAGTTTCGCTTCAATCGAATATTTCTTTCCTTCCCAAAAAAATTCGCGAAAAAATCGATTTTTTTAATCCTTAAAGTAGGCTCCCCCCTTAAATAAAGCAATAAACGATAATTGAGTTACGCACCCTGATTAAGTAGCTCAGCAAGCAAGGAAAAACTTCACAAATTATTATGAGGGACTCTTAAGTGGCAGAGTATTATATAAGTACCAGTATCTTCACGTAAGATAGAGAGTCAATTGAAGGCGCTCTATGAACAAGTAGATCGATATCGCCTTATATCCTAGACATTGTTGGAAAATCAAGAAACTTTTTCCGGAAGGTCCAGATATAAAACACAAATAAATCACTGAGCTTGTTGGCGTAACATATACGGCTGTTCTGAAGACTTTCCATGCTAAGCTGTCTATGGCTATGGTCCAAGAATGATAGAAACAAGATTGCGCTCTGACGTCATGTTTGCCAAGTTGTGTAGTGTTGCCAACCACTTGCTCTTCACAATAAATTTAGTGCTTTTTTATAACCAAAATGCAAAAACTTTTAAGTTTGGTAGTTGTTTCTTTTTGTTTTTAATTTAAAGCTACTGAAACTGTAAGTTAAAAAAAACTGTATTATTAAGCAAAAGAATGTTAAAAAAGGTCACTCTGAGAAGATTTTAGTGCTAATGCAAATTTGTTTATTTATATAAAGTTTGATAGGTTGAAAGTGGAAATTTAATATTTTGCTCCTTTTCTTCTTTTAAGTTAATGCAAGAATATTAAATGTTCTTCTCACAACTCTTCTTAACATTGAAAGCCTTTTTACACATTTTAAAAAGCGTTTGAATTTACTGAATGCGAATTAAAGCCATAGTGGTGTAATCATTTCTTCCGGTCCTCATTCCTTTTAGAGACATTGGGCATCAAGAGGTGTATTCATAGTAAAAATAAACAAAAAAATACTAGAAAATACTGAAAAACCATAACTTGCATAACCTGAAATATAGTAAGAAAGTCGTTATCTTAACAAAAGCGTTCCACTTAACAAAAAACCCATAAATTAAATTGTACATAAGCATAACACATTTATTTAAAGAAGGGGACATTTTAAAAACAATTGGTCACGCATACAAAGTTCTTTAAGTAATTCAATAAAATCTTGGTATTTTATTTTCTTTAAATGGTGATTTTAGTGCATTTTTATATCCAAAGCTAGGCAACACTGCATTAGCGAGAGAGAGAATTGACTGCTGGATGCAGAAGAACACCAACAACAACTGCAATCGCGGGCAATGCCACCAGATGTTAAAAAAAAGTAAAACTAAATAAAACTGAGTAAATTATTCAACTAATTTTAAAAAAATGCATATTTTATAAAATTATAAAAATTTCTTTTAATTAGAACAGGCTAGAAAAATGACATGAAGAGAGAACTAAAACTCCAAGACTAAATAACAGAAAAAAATATGCTAAATCAAGTTACGAAAATGGTAATCTGGCCAAACTGGTGCTAAAACCACGTAACTCTTTGTCAAATTCGCTGAGAGCAAAGTAACGGTACCACGATAGGCGTCATCTCATTATTCTTTCCATTATGGCTATGGTCAGTATAGGATGAGTGTTGAGCCAAGAATGCTAACATCAGTTGAGAACCAACAGCATGGCAAATGTTCTGGCATGATTTTACACCTGTATAGCAAAAAAGGCGTGCATTTACGAACCGAATTATTATTGAAAATAAGACTGAAAATCATATCTAAGATATAAATTGAACCAGAAGTATACGAAGTAGAAAAAAGTTGTCTTAGAAGTTCAAAGGGTCAGAATTAGCTGAAATAAATAGCTAGTTTTTTCCTCTTTTTTTATTTTATTTTATTTTTTGATGCGATAAAGAAAGGATATCCATATTATGGTAGGCCTCTGGAGACAATCTCTCAAGGGACATGGAAGCATTTTCGGGCAGATATCGCCGTATTTCTCCGAACTTCGAACAGATCTCTCTATCCGCAAACTAGAGTTTGAGGGTCGTGCTAGAGCAATCTTTCCAAATAGGCAGGATTGGATCGAGGGGAAAATCTGCACCGAAGCTTGCACCTCTGTCTTCACTGACGGTTTCAAGATGGAATTGGGGGTCGGAGAAGGGGTTTTCTCTAAATCAGCCAATTTATCTATCTCCTTTAAACTGCCGAACACTGCTAGTGTTTTTCAATCAGAAGTCTTTGCGGTCCTGTAGGCATGCAAAATGCTAAGGAACGCGGGAGTGAGGGAGATATTAACATTTTCTCCGAGTCAAGTCAAGTCAAGGACTGGCCTCAGAGGCCTCCTACCCGGTCATCGGCATCCCCTTGACAGTTGTTAAAGGGGAACTGCACAAATTATTTCTCAGGAAAGCGCAGAAAAGATGGAGCTCCATTTCTTCATGTGCTATTTCGAAAACCCTTTGGCTCCAATACGATATACGAAGAACTCAGAAAGTTCTTTGGACTCCTCGCCATTCAATTTCCAAACTCGTAGCTGTGTTTACCGGTCACTGTACGATCGGCACACACGCAGGAGCTCCCAGTGACCTTAGTCTTCTAGCTGCCACACCCGGACACTTACAGAGAAAATATGCTCAACAGTCTCCTTCTCTCAAAGGTCCCCACAGCTTTTGCAATGAGGATTAAATGGTAACCCTAGCTTTTCCGAGTGTGTGCCGATCGTCCAGTGAGCGGTAAACATAGCTAAGAGTATGGAAATTGAATGGCGAGGAGTCTAAAGAACTTTCTGAGCCCTTCGTATATTCTACTGGGGCCAAAGGGTTTTCGAAATAGCACATGAAGAAATGGAGCTTCATCTTTTCTGCGCTTTCCTGAGAAATAATTTGTGCAGTTCTCCTTTCAAAACTGTCAAGGAGATGCCGATGACCGATTAGGAGGTCTCTGAGGCCAATTCAATCCCCTTCCTAGCAAGGTCATCAGCAATTTCATTTCCTTCTATGTTCCTATGTCCTGGAATCATGATCAGAGAAGTGTTACCTGCACACCCAGAGATTTGATCTCTTCTTTACAGGAGTTTACTAATTTCGTTCTGCGTCCTCAGAGCCTTAGTCGCGGCTTGCCTATCGGAAAAAATGTTAATATCTCCCTCGCTCCCGCGTTCCCTAAGCACCCTCCCCAGTTTAGTTATATTGTAGCCCTTCCGAAAAGCTTCCCACCAAACCACGCATCCATACGTTAAAATTGGCAAAGTCACTGCGTTGTACATCCACGACCTGTGGCTTGAGTCCCCATTTTTACCGAACATAGATTTGCAGTAGTAGAAAGCTATACGGTCTTCTTTACTTGATTTTCAATGTGCAGCTTCCAATAGAGTTCGGAGTCAAGCATCATTCCAAGATACCTAACTTCCGTGAAAGGGGGAGAACGTGAATATTTAGTCTGGTAAGTCCAAAGTGGGGAGGTGGTAAATAGCACCAGCTCCGTTTTATCAGAGTTGACTCGGAGGCCACAAGTGGCAGCCCAGCGACTGAGTACAGCCAGTGACTTTTCCAAAATCTCAGCCATGACTGAGGGAAACGGTCCCGTCTAGTCCCTAGTGACTTTAGCTCCTCTGGCGACCGCATTAATTTCCCTGCAGGCAAGCAGGAACGAGACCCAGAAACAGATAGGTCTTTCGACCTCTAGTCTATCTAGCGCAGTGATAATTGATTCCGCTCTGATGTTATTAAAAGCACCTTCTATATCTATGAAGGTCGCTAAAGAGAATTGTTTGCCTTCCAGAGATTTTTCCATAGTCCCTACGACCTCGTGTAAGGCTGATTCCGTGGATTTCCCTTTCAGCGTACTGCGCTGGAGATAATTTGGTTTGGATGTGCTGTCGAATATGATAATCAATGAATCTTTCAAACACTGTGAGGATAAATGAGGTAAGACTTAAAGGCCTAAAGTCCTTGGTCGAGTCGTGACCCCCTCTCCCTGCCTTGGGTATGAAAACCACCCTCGTTTTCTTCCAGTCGGTGGGAACGTGATTAAGAGCGATACACGCCAAGTAGATTTCTTGCTGAACAGGAACCACCGAGGTACTTGTTTTCTGAAGCATCGCAGGCAAGATAAAGGAGACTGTTTTGCTAAAAACCTCTCTCAAGATTTTGTTATCAAATCAAAATCTCCTGGTTACGTTTTAATAACAGCAAAAAAGAGAGTTTGCTGTAAAAAACTGAAATTTTTCTCACCCAACTCTCCAATACAATCATACTGAAAGGATTTGGGACTCTCAAATAGTCAAGATTTTAAAACCAAGGAAGAACTCAAATGATTCCATGTCATACCCCCGATAAGTTTACTCGCGATTATCTCCGAACTAAGGGAAGTCTTATTTCTTAAAATATTATCCCTCTTAATTAAGAAAAGTCAGTTGATTTAGTTTTTGTAAGCTCCAGCGTAGTATTGTATCATTACTATGTATACTCCGGATGCCATTCAACCTCCAGTCTTAATTAGTATTTGCGGTGATAACGTTTGGACTCCACTTTTTCTTATTTTCTAGTAGGGTTTATATAGCAAATTTAAGTAAAAACTTAATGAGTCAGAATATGTCTCCAAATCATCACTCACAACCCATTCTTGCATAACAGATATTTCTCTGGCAGTTTCTGTAGACGATCGATTAGCTACCCCTGCCTCCTTTCCTGAAGCCACTAATTACGTAAAAGGAAACTCAGAAAACTAATTTTCACCGGAAACCACTTATTATTTCCCCTGCTACCACCTACGTTACCAACGGTTGCCATTGTTGCCAGGGAACTAAGTATTTCTTGTCGCTTATTCGCACTCAACACAACAAACGTGCGCTCTGTGCTCTCGAGTGGTCAAATTACAGGCTTTTCTGCACAAAAATGGAAAATTCAAAGTGCCATTTAATTAGTTTTTTGCTATTATTTCATTGGAAACACTTTAAAGCATAGACAGGCGCATTTTTTATGCAAAGTATAAGTTACCTCTACACAGCACTTAACTAAAGCCATTTGATCCAATTCTTGATACAAAAGTGCGGTGGTGTGAGTTCAGTATTGCTGGCTCTACTTTAAATGCGTGCTTGTTGGTAATAATCTAAAGGCATAAAATTCAAAACTACTTAAATAGATAAGCAGCTATGTTTTTAATGTGTTGCTATAATTAAAAAAAAATTAGCTTACATAACTTCAAACAGATTCGATTGGTTAGAATACAACTTCAAACTGTAATTTTTGAATGTTTCTATTTTTTTACAATTTTTACTCAGTTGACGGCTTTACCATAGGTTAGGTTAGGTGAAGTGGCTGTCCTACGACGCACCTAGGCCAGTTAGAGGCCCCTTGTGATACCACCGGAACTGTCCTATCCTACTTAACTTGGTCCTCTCTAAACCATTGTGTGGCCTTTAAAAAGCTAGCTATACTAGATAGTTTGAGATTTGCAACATCTGCAATGCTGTCCAGAAAAGCGAAACCGAGCAATCTCCACCGCCTTCTACACAGAGCCATGCACCCGCATAGAAGGTGTTCGATTGTCTCTACCTCCTCTATATCTTGACAGCTTCTACAGTAGTCATTAGATGGTGCCCCTAATCTACTGGCATGTCTTCCTATTAGACAGTGCCCAGATAGGACACCTACTACAATCCTTAGATCCCTCCTGCCTAACTTAAGTAGACTCTTAGTGCGACCCATGTTCCATTCGGGCCACGCTAGCCTACTTATAGCGCAGGTGTTTAACTGCCTCCAGTTGGAGTTAGCAGCACTAATGGTGTATCTGTCTATCAAAAGTTTACATGTTGCCAAGGGCATAGGTATGTCAAGCCTGTCCTGACTAATTTGGAGCGAGGAGCCTAATCTAGCTAACTCATCTGCCTTACAGTTACCTATAATGTTACTGTGTCCTGGCACCCAGAGTAGATTAATATAAAAGTACTGTGCAAGTGTTGTTAATAATTTGTAACACTCCTTTACTGTCTTAGACGAGTGTTTGCTTGATAGAAGCGATTTCAGAGCTGCCTGACTATCGGAATAAATGAAGATATCTCTAACAGTGACTACGCTTTTATTTAGCATTAAAAGGCTTTCTGAGATTGCCAGGATTTCGGCCTGGAATACGCTACAATGATCAGGTAAGCGAAAGGATAAATTGGCGAAAATAGTTTCCGAATATACACCACCTCCCACTTGATCATTGAGTTTTGAGCCGTCCGTATATATACTAACCCCGTTTTCGTTGTTTGTTAACCCATTCACCCATTCCTCTCTGGATGGAAAATGGACTGTATAAGGCCTGTCTAGGTATGTATTCACCGAGTCACAAAAGTCGGTGGTATTAGGAATACCTGAAAACATCCCAAGTATGCGCGAGTGTCCCCATTTGTTTGTCTTGAGCATCGATGATTCCCTCAATCTTAGAGCCGCTTTGGCGGCCAGTTGTCTACAATATAGGTCAATTGGTAATAGATGCAACATAACGCTTAGAGACGAAGTTGGCGTTGTTTTGAGCGCCCCAGTAATACTGAGGCTTGCCGCCCTCTGAATACTATCTAGTTTCTTAATGGAAGTTTTCTTATCAAGGGATGGCCACCAGACCAGGACTCCGTAGGTCATAATTGGTCTGGCAATGGCCGTATATAGCCAGTGAACTATTTTGGGGGCTAATCCCCATTTTAAGCCTACAGTTCTCTTACAGGAATAAAGCGCCGTAGCAGCCTTCTTTATTCTTTCCTGAACATTCAGCTTCCATGAAAGTTTCCTGTCAAGGGTTAAACCTAAGTACCTGGCCTTTTCACCGACCAGCAAAAGAGTTCCGTTGAGTGTCAGAGGCCGACAGTCGGGAATTTTATATTTCCTTGTAAACAACACTAGTTCCGTTTTGGCCGCATTCAGGCTCAAACCACATGTTTTGGCCCAAGTATCCACATATTTTAAGGTTCTATGCATTAGACTGCAGAGGGTGTCTGGAAACTTCCCCCTTATTAATATAGCTACATCGTCCGCGTAGGCCACAACCTTAATTCTCCTCTCCTCCAGATCCAACAACAACTTGTTCATTGCTAGATTCCACAGAAGAGGAGAAAGTACCCCGCCTTGAGGAGTACCTCTACAGACAGATCTGCGCATCACCGAAGAGCCCAACGTCGAGTTCACGAACCTGCTCGTAAGCAACTGCTCAATGAAATTCACAAAGGTTCCGGAAATGCGCAGGTCTGACAGCGTGTTCGTTATGACCTTAGGCAGGATATTGTTAAAAGCTCCTTCGATATCTAAAAAGGCTGCCAGTGTATAATCTTTAACTTCAAATGAGCTTTCAATTGATGTGACCAGTGAGTTTAGGGCCGTCTCTGTAGATTTTCCTTTACAGTAGGCATGTTGCGATTTGGACAGACGTGAGTGGGGTATGCTGTTCCTGATAACCGAGTCAATCAGCTTTTCTAATGTTTTCAGTAGAAAAGATGATAGACTAATCGGTCTGAAGTCCTTAGGTTTGGTATGCGAGCTTCTACCTGCCTTCGGGATAAAAATGACCTTAACCTCCCTCCATGCTGAGGGAGTGTGATTTAACGGAAGAGTACTTTTGAAAATGGTTACTAACCACCTTGTGATATGAGCCAGAGGCTGCTGAAGTTGTGCCGGTATTATCCCATCAGGGCCTGGCGATTTATACGGCTTAAAATTTCCTATAGCCCAAGTAATATTAGTTCCATTGATTATGTCTGAGATATCTGAGCTAATCACAAATTCTGATACTCTGGGGTTGCAAGTTCGGGTAGGACCCGAGTTATAGACTTCAGAGCTCCCCGGAAAGTGGGTATCTAATAGTAAACTTAGCGACTCCTTGGTAGAAGTCGTCCAGCCGTTGTCTGGCTTCTGTAAAAAGCCAATAGATGTCGTTGATCTATCCAAGACCTTTCTTAAGCGAGAAGCTTCCGCTGTAGTTTCTATATCCTCACAGAACGACCTCCATGAAGATCTTTTTGCTTTCCTCAACTCTTTTTTATAGACTTTGAGTTGCTCATAACAGAAGTCCCAATCGTCTTCCAAATTAGAGTATTTCGCCTTATTAAATAGTGTTCTACATACACTCTTATGAAGGCTAAGTTCTGAGGACCACCATGGGGGTTTTGTCTTCCCCTTGTGCCTGACAAGAGGGCAAGACTTATTTAGCGCTTTACAACATGTTCCGGTAAACAAATTGACTAGCTTATCTAATTCTTCCTCGTTTTCTGGATAATAAGGGGGAATTTCGGGAAGATTTCTCTCCAACTCGTAATTATACACCTGCCAGTTGGTCCTCCTGTAATTCCTAAAACTAGTTGGTTGAGGGATTTCTTCTTCTAATATTAATTCAATATAGCGATGGTCTGAGAAGGAGTGCTTCTCTAATACTCTCCATTGAACCACCTTATCTATTAAACAATCTGAGACTAGGGTGATGTCAAGAACTTCCTGACGATTCCTGATTATAAAAGTAGGATCGTTCCCACGATTACATAACAGCAATTTAGTACATAAAATGTAATTGAAAAGTAACTCACCACGTTCGTTGATATCCGAACTTCCCCATACAGAGTGGTGTGCATTCACGTCACCACCCAGTATTAATCTGCATTTGGAGGCTTCGCTGTCCGATATTAAATCCACCAACAGTTGTGGTGGAACGGGTTCTTCGTGGGCCAAGTACATCGATGCCATACGAAATTCGATGTCAACTGCTTCCCAGCTTACCGTCGTGAAGTCTTCATTGCTATATTTTGGGATTAAGAAAACGTTAAGTTTAGATTTAGCTAATACGCATGTCCTACTTTTACCTGCACAGCTGGCAGCGTAAAGCTTATAGTGCGGAGCCCTCAATCCGCATATGCGCCCTTGTCTCACCCATGGCTCCTGAATGAGGACAATATCAGGATTTTCTGCCGCCATTAGTTCAACAAGGGCTGCTGTAGCTGCTTTACTGTGGTGCAGATTTATTTGAAGGAGCCTCATTGGTTACATCTGCGTCTACCTCCCCCAGGAGCTCTTTCTCCGATAATAGGTTGGCAAAGTCTTCTGTCAAATCCGCCCCAGAAGAAGCGTGTCCAATACTGTCGACATCGCCTATAGACTCTTTTTCGTGCACGCCCATCTCGCTAGACAAATCTTCATCATCAGCAAGCTGGCCTAACGTGTCGCTTCTGTATGTCCTGATTTTAATCTTACAGAAGCCATAATTGACTTCGCCATCGCTCTTCGCCAATGGCTCTAGTGAGTCCTCAGTCAGCAGTAACATGACTTGCATAGTGGCTCTTTTCGACTCCACCTCGGTGGTTGACTTCTCCTCAAAAGACTTGACAAATTTCCATTTGTCAGCTGGAAGATTAGGATTGCATGCTCTTAACAGCTGCATGATATCCTCAGGCTCTGATGGAGTAGTTGGTAACCAAACTCTTGCTCTTGGGCGAGACGGAATTTCCTTCTTCTCGACCACCGCCAGCTTGGCACCGGGATATACTTCGCCAACTTTAGAGATGGCAATCTTGTAAAGCTGCACCGACCTTTCGTCGTCGCAAGCAACTATCTTTATTTGACCCTGATACCACCCTGCATCTGTACAGGAAGGAGGAGGCCCAGGGTTGCTGGTCATAACCTCCATCGCTACTTTCGTCAGCGCAGCATTCACCCATTTCCACTGGTTCTTGGGGATTTTTCCTTCAGGGTCGTTTTCGTCTACAACGCCTATTATGATGCGGTTTTTTGCAACCTCCGCAAAAGACTTGTGTGGCGTGACATTGTGCAACCTTATTTTCTTTGCCTGCGAGCTGTCCCCCTCGGCTGACCTCTGACGCTTAGATATGTCCGGATGCACCGGACGCTCAATTTGGAAATTGGGTAGTACCGCCTTCGCCCACTCGATCGCCTCTTGCAACTCCTTAGTGAGTTCTTCCCCAGCTGGTGGCGTTGAGTGTATCCTAGTGAGTAACCTGGCCGCATTGCGCCTTTCCTGGTACCCAGCTTTTGCGGGTCGGAAATTTTTATTGTAGGCCATTTCTGGACCTGAGAACTGCTTTTAGCGCTGACTGAGGTCGCAGTCACCTCAGCTTGACGACCAACTTTCGGTTGTCGCAACAGTTGCTTGTTTGGCTGGACCAAATTACCAGCCGTAGATTTGTTAGCCACCAAATTTTGACTAGGCTTGGCCTCAGTCGCAACTGGGGCTGAAGAGAGGCTCGTCAAGGACGCTGCCCTTTTTGCAGAGCTGGAAGCTCCTTCCGGTCCTTTAGCGGAGGAACCGGTCTCCATAGAGTTTTTATTTTTAATTTTGCCAATATTCATTTTGGACCCACGAGTGTTGGAGAAGGAGAAGTCCGCCTACGCATAGCTCCAGGTACGTAGGTAAGGCTAGCTATTACGGAGGGCGCCAGGTATCCGTAAGCTCCGTTTACGACTGAGTTATTTTTGAAAAGGGCCCCCAGCCTGACAGATCCTCGGCACGGGTCGCATTACACCTTGATCCAGCCCTTTACCCCTCGACCATGCTAAAGATACTCCGAATGATGTTGTACTATTGAGGAGTAGCGAACACCAAACTTTGTATATTTAGCTTAGCTAAGTACCTCCTATTTCAGGACTACTGTGGTACCTATTATCAGCCGGCAAAATAAAAATATTATGAAATGTTGTTATTTTTTGTTACAGTCGCATAAACATGTCCCATACATGCACGTGGAACGCTACTGGAGTGACTGTCCTTGGCCGGATATAAATCCGTGTCGTTCCGGTAACGTAGAAACGACTGTCGTGGAAACAAATGAGATCGCTTCATTTTATTTTAAAGTGCGATTTGTTGCATTTAGGAATAAAGTATAAATACAAAAAATACTGATCAGGTGAAAATAGTCGTAACAAAAAAATTTATATAAGCTCTCAAAACAATTTTTATCTTATTTTCTTCTTTATTAAGCGCACTATGTTAAACGAAAACTTTATATCAATTCCCTTTGTTATAAACAAAATGGCGCTATTAAGAGTTGGTCCTCAGAAACTGCCGGCCGTTTTTAATTTCTTCTTAAAGTTCTAGCAATTGCCCAATATTTTTCAATGGTTGGCGATTGTGGACAGTTTGGTGAGTTACGGTCCTTTTGAACAACATTTACATCGTGGCTTTCATACCAGTTCATGGCAAGATGACTAAATTGGACCAGAACAGAACTGAACTTTATGTTGTTTTATGAATGCCTGCAAACATTTTTACCCCCACTCCTTCAAATAAATTTCTTGATTTATAGTCGTCATAGTAATGAACGTTTAGCTTTTCATACCATACTGGCAGATGGCTTGCCGAACCAAATATTTTTAACAGAACTTGGCCAACATTTTTAGCTGAAAGGCATCTGGGACTCCTCCTCTCTTCGTTGGAGTATAAAACTCAGCTCCCTGAATCTGCTTAAAGTCGGCTTTGCCATATGTTTCATCGTCCATAACCACACAGCCATACTTATGGATGCCTTGACTGTATAATTTTCGCGCACGTGTTTTATCACTCTTATTTTGTTTGTCATTTCGACTGGGTGCTACAATATTTTTACATGATCGTAAATCTTCACTTTTGCACTTCTTCTTGGGCGTATCCTTGCGACATACGGGCTTGTTTTGCAGCATCTTACCCGTTACCGAGTTATGGCCGACCTCACTAGCTCTCTCCAGGCGCCTCTGCTCCGCGCGCGCCTTCTCCAATTCTGTACACCAAGCGAGCATAGGATTTCCTCCTCCTGGTCTTTCCACCGAAGCAATGGTCTTCCTCTGCGTCGGCTCCCTTGGACTTCGCCCTCGAACACCTTCTTCATCCATACGCACGACATGCCCTAGCCAACGCAGGCGTTGGATGGCGATACGTTGAATTACGTCAATGTCGGCGTAGAGCTCATACAGCTTGTGGTTCATTCTCAACTTTTCTCTCGAACACCCCAAGAGCGGCTGCATCGCTTTGTGACACTACCCATGCCTCTGCACCATAAAGCAACAGGGGTATGATGAGCGTCTTGTAAAGTGTCAGTTTGGTCCTGCGAGAGAGGGCTCGGCTACTCAATTGCTTACTTAGCCCATAGTAACACCTATTAGCAAGAGTGATTCTCCGTTTGATCTCCAGGCTGATATCGTTGATGCTGTTAACGGTGGTATCAAGATAAATTAATTCTGGCACAACTTCGAAGGTATACTTGTCCGCAATGGCGTGCGCTCGTCGATAGCAGAAAACGCAGCGGTGACATCTCGTTTACAGCGGCCGATAATGTCAATGCCATCGGCGTACGCAAGGAGCTGGACACATTTGTAGAAAATAGTGTCATTACGATGAACACCTGCTTTTCGGAGCACCCCTTCCATTACGAAGTTGAAGAGGTTGCATGACAGTGCATCGCCTTGACTGAAACCTCGAACGGTATTGAATGGCTCGGAGAGTTTATTTCCTACCTTAACGGCGCTGGTTGTGTTGCTCAACGTCAATCTGGAAATCCGTATGAGCTTCGCTGGTATACCGAACTCAGACATGGTGGCGTACAGGACTATCGAACGCAGCCTTATAGTCGACGAAGAGATGATGGGTGTCGACTTACCACGTCTATCGATGGTGGACTTACCACGTCTGAAGCTGCACTGATAATGCCCGATCAGTGTGTTGGCAAACGGCTTAAGTCTTCCACATAGGACGCAAGACAGCTCCTTATAAGCGATGGTTAGAAACCTGATGCCCCGGTAGTTGGTGCAGATCGTCGGGTCACCCTTCTTCAGTACAGGACAAAGAACACTAAGATTCCAATCGTCGGGCATGCTTTCTGCTAGCCATATTCTGCAGATGAGCTGATGCATGCTCCCTATCAGCACATCGCCACCAGTCTTCAACAATTTAGCGGGCAAGTTTTGCAGCATCACAAAGTGAAATTTCAGCTTTTTTCGAAACAATGACACCACTCTTTGGATTTTGTATCCGACGTAAACCCTTTTTTTCTTCCATTGCCAGGCCTTCGTAACACCGACAAGGTTTCATTGAACTTTTTTAACACATAAGTTACCGTACTTGTTGGACATTTTCTTGCTTTTTGCATATAATTTTATCCGCAAGCTCACACTTAACCGAAGACATTTTGAAGAATACCTAGAAGTTTCAAAAAGTGAATACGCCAAATTATTAATGACAACAAACACTAGGAATGTGCATACTGAAATATTTTTTAGTTACAATAACTTTTACGCAAATGCTGAGTAAACACAATCGATTAGTTTTTTTCGTGTCCATTCTTTAGGACCCCTTTATCTAGTTTCCAAAGAAAGCAAATTGTTCGAATTTATTTGGAAAAACGCACAAAGGAATAAAAATTTAAGGACGCAATAAAATTGGCGGCCGCTGCAGCCGAATGGGTTGGTGTGTGACTACCATTCGGCTGTAGCGGCCGCGAATTCAGAGAGAACGTAGATTCGAATCTCGGTGAAGAAAATGTTTTTTCTAATAGCGGTCGCCCCTCGGCAGGCAATGGCAAACCTTCGAGTGTATTTCTGCCATGAAAAAGCTCCTCATAAAAACCATTTTCCGTTCGGAATCCGCTTGAAACTGTAGGTCCCTCTATTTAGGGAACAACATCAAGACGCACACCACAAATTAGAGGAAGAGCTCGGCCTAACACCCAAAAAGGGTGTACGCGCCAATTATATATTTATATATATTAATAAAATTTACATATCTATGTCCTGAAATCGTTCGTATTTCTTGGTTAGTTTCCCTTTTTTGCTATCGCAAATCGCATAGTTTCTAGTTGTATGCTTTTGTAGCCGAAAAATGAGTCATTTGACTTGGCGCATAGCCTCAAAACTCACTAAAGTAGGTATTTGGTGAAGAAGTTTAAACTGAACTCTATTAAGCACTTAGTTTTTTTTGTTTCAACTAACATCTTAGCTTAATAAACTCAAACTTAACAAATCATTTCAAACCTGAGTTGATGCAAATAATGACATTTTCTGTCAGAGCCTCTTCTCTAAAATTTTCAATTAATATTTACTTTACCTTCAATATTTACTTCACATATTCTATTATCAAGCTTCCATTTGTGCTTTTTCGTTGAATTATGTTCGCAATTAACAATTATTAAAAAACTCTCAATTAAGCCTGCGAAAGTGAAAATACATCTGGTTTGAAAATGCGACTCACAACAACTCCGCTATGAGTAATACACTCTAACAGGCAATTGTCAAACTTACTTACTCTATGAATTATATGAGAGAACTGCAAATTAAATTCTTCTCAGCTGTTAAGTAGCAAATTAAATATCAATATTGAGGTTTACGTGGTCCCTTACAAGGTGCATAAGTGACTTGCTAATGCAGTGGTTGGACACAAAAGTAGTTTGTGCATACATATACAAACATATATGGTATATAAACTCCATTGTGACTTGCAATTCACAGAGTAATGTGAAATTTTGTTTGTAAGTATGTTATGTTTCTAGAATACGTCGTTTAAGCGATTCTTAATTTAGTTACTCATACACACTGGCATGCGAATATAGGCAGTTAAGAAGGTGTAAATTGGAAATCTCTTCGTATTACTAATAAGTGATAATATAAATATATATATATATATTCCCCTCGTTCCTAGATAAAACATAGGGCCTCAATAAACATTTTAAAACTAGATTTATTTAACGCTAGGAAATTTACTGCTTGCAGCGCTTCTGCTTCCACTAGTCGCCTCCACGTGTTCGATGCTCTGCCGCATTAAGTAGTAATAATAATGGTTTATCAAAATTGGTGTGAAATAGTTTTTTAAAAGGCTATTATTCATTTATTTTAAAGAAGCAGAGGTATATTTACATAGCATAAGTACCCCCTATTCGGCAAAAAGAATTATTTTTCAACATCCTTTGCTTTCACCACAATAAACTTCATGCACAGTAAACTTTTTAATCTCATTCAAATATCAGCTCAGTCCATAAGTTCGTGCGTTTTTAAATATGGTTTTAAAATTAATAAAAAAGATGTTTAAAGTATTTATTAATCAATAATACATATATTTTCCTTCGTTATTTACAATGTCTTCCCAACGTTTAGGCAAATTTTTAATTACCTGCTCAAAAAATGTGTTGTCCTTGGAGCCAAAATACGCTTCGATATCCCTTTTTATAGCTTTTTTGAGGAGTAGTTCTTGTTACTCATATGGGATTGAAGTCCACGGGAAAGGTGATAATCACAAGGTGCAATATCCGGAGAGTATGGTGAATGCGGCATTAGCACCCATCCGAGCTCGTTCAGCTTGCCTTGCGGTATGAGGTCTTGCTTTGTCGTGGAGAAACAAAACTTTGGGTCTATTCACTAAAAACGGTCGATTTTTTTAAGTGCCTCATTCAGGTGGGATAGCTGATGGGAATAATAATCAGCAGTTATCGTCTGGTTAGGTTTCAGAAGTTCATAATAAGCAATACCGACCATATCCCACCGAATAGGCAGGAGAATTTTCTTGGGGTGAAGGCCATCTCTAGGGGTCGGTTCTGCTGTTTCATCTTTATCTAACCATTGGCGTTTGCAAACAGGACTAGTGTAAAGGACCCATTTTTCATCACCATCATTACGGTTCAAAAAACTTTCATTTTCAAGCCGTTGCAGCAGCTGCGAGCACACATTCACTCTCTGCTGAAGGACGGCGACGGAAAGTCTATGCGGAACCCATTCTCCCAGCTTTGAAACCTTTTCCCACTGAACCAGGTGCCTGTGAACTGTTCCATGCGTTGAATTTAACCTCTGAGCTATCATATCGACTGTCAAATTTGGCTCAGCTTCCACGAGTTCGAGCAAGGCGTCGGAGTTACAGACTTCAGGACGACCAGCGCGGGGGGCATCCTCCATGTCGCAGTTACCACATCGGAATTTTGAAAACCACTTTGGCGCAGTCCTTACACTCACGGTATCCTCTCCGCGAACAGTGTTTATTGCTGCAGTTGCAGTTGTTGCATTTTTATCACTTTTATAAAAAATAATTCATCTCGAAACCTTGAAAAGCAGAACTGGTTTCTGGATCATACATTTCAATATTCCGATATTTAATCTTGGGCACTTGTCAATGTTTTATATGGAAATCTTGTCAGGGAGAAGCAAATGCTCGGTTGACTGTAATAATAACAAATATATCTTGTACTTTGAGTTCGATTAAGTAAAGTTAAAAGGCCGTGCATGTAAGAGCCTATCTTCTTCCAAGCATACGTTTACAGGCATATAAAAGCAATTTCAGCTTTCCTTACCCGTTCTTCGACGTTTAATTTGGAGTCCAGAATTACCCCTAAGTCCTTTGCACTGGGTGAAAGTGAGAAGGTTTGTCCGTTAATGTTTGGTAGAGTAAAAGTTGGTACCTTATATCTAGTCGTAAATAGCATGAGTTTTGTTTTACGCGCGTTTAAATTTAGGCCACAGCCTTTAGCCCAAGAGTTAAGCTCGCCTAACGCCCTTTGGATGATCCCACTGATCGTATTGGGACACAGTCCTGATGCCATTAACACCACATCATCAGCGTACGCCACCACTTTTATCCCACCTCCATTAAATTTTATTAAGATTTTACTAATAACACATAACCAGAGGAGTAGAGATAATACTCCCCCTGTGGAGTGCCTTGTGGACTCTTTTTGTTATGTTGATATTACCCAAATAAGCTCTAATTATCCTGGTTTCTAGCATAGAAATGATCCAATTGCTAATACAATTTTCCACCCACAAGTCTATTAACGCCCGTTGGATAGCATCAGTGCTAACGTTATTAAATGCGCCTTCTATGTTAAGAAATGCTGTCATTGTGTACTATTTGCTTTCTAGAGACACTTCTATTGTTCGGATTACCTCGTGAAGCGCTGTATCCACCGATTTGCCTTTGAGGTAAGCATGTTGTGCAATTAATATACTCGCGCTCTCCAGCGAGCTTTTAATGTGTATGTCTTAAACGCCGTTCAAATGTTTTTAAAAGGAAGGACGATAGACTAATTGGCCTAAAGTTTTTCGCTGATTTATGTCCCCTTCTGCCTACCTTTGGTATGAATATGACTCTAACAGGTTTCCAGCTATTTAGACACGCTTTGAAAATTTTCATGCCTGTATTTTGGCGATTCGTCTAGATGGCAAGAAAGTATCGCCACTAAAGTTAAAAAGAGCAGATTCGACGTGTTTCAGGAATTCATATCATTGAAAGTGAAAAAGCCTGGTGAACCCAAGCAGTTAGAAGAAAGTGTGTTGATTTTATGCTGCCACCACTGTTGATGGGTCAGAATAGAGGTTTACTAGTTTGGGATTCAGCCAGTACTCACCGCGCTAAAGACATGCAAACCTTGCTGGGAGGAAGACTGATCAAATAATGATTCCAGCAGAAATGACTGGTTACCTCCAGACACTTGACATTGCAATAAATAAGCCATTCAAGGATCATTTGCGGATAGAAATCAATGAATATATTGAAAACCTAATAGTGAGAAATCATCGAGGTAATTTTGTGAAACCAGGCTTACAAGAAGTTGTGCTTTGGGTAAAAAAACAATTGGAAAAAAAAACTGATAATGATGTTTCCAATGCACTACGAATAGGCTACTTGGACAAGAAGTATTCATTTAACGATAGCTATATCGTAAGACATGAGAGATTCGGAACAATGATTCAACAAGAAATGGATTTGGAAGAAAATCAGAATATAATTCAGACGATGTTCCAGAAGAAGTTGACATGACTGTAATTGAATAAATTTAAATTTCTGTATACTGTGTAAATGGATATTAAATAAAGATACGTATATAAATATAAAGGGTGGTTAAGTTTTAAGGGCCGATGTTGATTGTGAATAAAATACATTTTTTTAGGAAATGATTGTCATTTCTCTTTATTATGATAATATTGGTATGGCTCAATTACGTATAGAACAAAATATCGGTCAACTGAACACCGTGGCCTCGACGGCACCCCTCCATCCGATGGTCCAAATTTTCAATGACGCTGAGCCATAATTGAGGTTCTATGCCGTTAATATGCCGAATTATCTCATTTTTTAACTCTTGAATTGTTGCTGGCTTATCGACGTACACCTTTGCTTTCAAATAACTCCAAAGAAAGAAGTCGAACGGTGTCAAATCACATGATCTTGGCGGCCAATTGACATCGCCGCGACGTGAGATTATTCGGTCATCAAATTTTTCGCGCAAAGGAGCCATTGTTTCGTTAGCTGTGTGACAAGTGGTACCGTCCTGTTGAAACCACATATCGTCCACATCCATATCTTCCAATTCGGGCCATAAAAAGTTCGTTATCATCTCACGATAGCGAACACTATTCACGCTAGCGAACACTATTCACGCTAACTGCCTGACCGGCCTCATTTTGGAAAAAATACGGCCTAATGCTGCCGCCGGCTCATAAACCGCACCAAATAGTCACTATTTGTGGGTGCATTGGTTTTTCGGCAATCACTCTTGGATTATCATTCGTCTCAAATGCGGCAATTCTGCTTATTGACGAATCCACTGAGGGGAAAATGTGCGTCCTCACTGAAGATGAAGTGAGCGATATGCATTTTGATTTGAACGCCCGTTTTCATAATAAGCCTGAACAACTTTAACGCTTTGCTCATGTATCTTTCCATGGTTGAAATTGAATTAGTCTGAAGTTAAAGAATGTCAAATAAAATGAAGAAAAAGCTTGATGTTTAGGTGTGGTTTACATTCAACATCGGCCCTTGAAATTTAACCACCTTTTAACTACTTTTATTTTTGCCCTTCCTGAAAATAAGCCCTGGCGCGTTTTTTGTACCCAAAAAGAAAGTAAGACAGTGTTTTATTTTCGGAAAAAGACAGTAACTACTTGATTAGAAAACTGGCTGACGATAAATGTCAAAAAAGAAATCAAGGTTAGCACTTTAGCTGTTTCAATAAGCAGCGTATCAAGGAGACATTTTTTGTATTTTTTTTTTTTTTGCTTATTTTAAGTATCTGATACAAAGACACAATTTTGAACTGTATGTTGTAAATGTTTTCATTGTTTTTCAAATGAATTTATTCTCGTAGGAAAACAAAATTTCTAATCTGATTTCTTTTCCACTTCCAGATCACTTCACAACGAGCTTGTGAGCCATAAATTTCCGAAAAAGTTCACATGCAATATGGCTTCAATGTGCGCGTGCAATCAACTAATGTCAATAAAACTCAGAAATAAAAAAAAGTCTACCAGTGTCAACGCGAAGATTGCGCTTTCCTTGCGAATGTTGAAATGTGATCAAATGAAATTGGGAAAACTCTCAACAAGGAAAGAAAAAAGTGTATGCGCAAAACACTTACAGACACCTCGCTGCAACGACTTATTTGTCAGTGTTAAGCCAACAACAAAAAATTCTGCCAAAACAAATATAGTAAAAATCGCATCAACAACACTAAGACAGTGCAGTTCACATTTTACGAGCTGTGAAAAACATGACACCGCGATAATACATGAAAAAGTGCACAGGTCCAAGTGAAGAAAACCAAAAAAACAAAGAAAAGGAAAAAGTGTAGGTGAAAGTAAAAGTAAAAGTAAAAGAGTGCGCGAAAAGTGTACTAACGAGCATCATTAAAACAGATTTTATATCACTTGAGTGGAAGAAAGAGTGACTATTAAAAGCGGGTGTGCGTGTATGTGTGTGCATCAACGACTTTTGATAGAGTATCCTTTCAACATACGTAAACAACAACTCAGCGGTGCTGAACATGCCGCAGTATCGTGCCAACCGAAATTCTTGTAGAAATTAATTGCGAAACCCACGCGCTTCCGTTCACTTCAGTGAAACGAATAATTGCTGAAAGCTACAAAACTAGCGTCGCCAGGTGACCAAAAGGGCAAACGCAGCCATAAGAAAAAATAAGGATATCAACAGAAATTAGTCACTAAATAAAAGAGTCAATAACAAAAACAACTAACAACTGAACCAAAAAAAAGTCACGAACAAAAATAAAGATTTTAACTACCACAAAAATAATTGTCAAATACAACCGACAGCACAGCACATTCCAATATCTGACGGCATTCTACACACAACTTCTACATTCGTCTTTCATATTTACTCGAAATCTTTACGCCAAAAATGTCCGAGTTTCGTTTCTTCTCGTTCACCGATTTCCAGTACCGTGCCAATGACTCAACTCTCTTCACCTTGCCCATAACGCTCTCGACGAAGAGCACACCTGCCGACAGCAATGAGATGTCCGATGACCTGAACGTTCCGTATATGGTTTTCGAGATATTGGTTGCCATTTTCGCTGTTGTCGGTAATTTGATGGTGATTGTTGTTTTCCGACGTGAACGCAAACTGCGACGACGTACAAATTATTATATTGTTTCGTTGGCTATAGCAGACTTACTCGTTGGCTCTTTGGGTGTGCCATTTGCAATATTGGCTTCGGTAGGATTGCCAAGAGATTTGTATACCTGTCTCTTCACTGTCTCTTTGTTGGTGGTGTTGTGCACAATTTCGATTTTCTGCTTGGTAGCCGTATCGGTGGATCGTTATTGGGCCATACTCTACCCAATGGCCTACTCGCGAAATGTACGGACGCGCACGGCAATTGGTGAGTGTTGATAACACAAATTTTATTTAAATTTGTTTCCAGCTAAATTTTTCTAATGCAATTACTAAAATTTGTATCTGATGAATGATGAAGGTGAAGGCTAGATAACCATGTAATATGTATGATAAGCAACTGCATGCCTGAGGAGCTGGCATGTCTGCTGAGGAACCAATTAGGGAGTTTCTCAGTGCAAGACGAGTATAGTAGTTCTCTTGCCTACTGGCGGCCTGCTCTCCGAAAGGTGGGCTACATGGCGAAGGCTTTTACATTCTATGTTGTAAGGTCGCAAGGTCCATCTGAATGTGGGTAAATCAGAGCTTCTACCGGGTATTTCATATTATATATTTATATTTTGAGACTTATCATAAAGTCTAGAAAAGAACAGTTGCCAGAGGAACCCCACAGGAGTCTTACAGTTACCGTGTAACCTAGACTTAAATGAATTGCATATTACCATGAACCAGAAAAGAATCAAGACAATTGCTTATGCGGACGATGTAGTCATCCTGATGGGAAGTTTCTCGCGACTATCAGCGGGATCATGCAATCAGTGTTAAGGAAACTATAAGTGGGCGATCTCAAAAGGTCGAATGGTTAACCCAGCCAAGACCGCACTAATTCTATTAACTAGAAGATACCGGGTGCGCTGAATAACTTTGCCATTTACCAACCGATCGACTTCAACATACATGTTTTCGATACGTCAATTCAGTACAATTTTAGGCATGGATCGCTTTACACCGAAAATAGTGACACTATTCATCGAAAATAGTCGTTCTATTGTTCTAACTCAACGCGCATATCGCAAAAAGTATCGCGGCAAACAGGCACCGTCTGACAATACTATTCGTCGTTTGGTGTCGAATTTTTTTGAGCACGGGACAGTCAACGACCAAGACGTTCCAATTAACTTGTTGAAGCAGTGAGGGAGATCGTTGCCCAGGAGCTACCAGTGTCGTATCCTCGTCCCGCTCAGCATTTTGGCGTCAGTGAAAACACAATGCGGCACATTTTAAAGGATGATTTAAATTTGTTTCCGTATAAAGTGCAATTAACACAAAGAATATTGCCGACAGACCATTCACGTCCCTTGGAATACGGCCAAACATTCGCTCGAATGGTTGACACTGAACCCAATTTTTGGAAGCAAATTTTAATGACTGACGAGGCTCATTTTAACCTCTGTGGCAGCGTGAATAAACAAAATAGCCGCATTTTGGGGAACAGAGAATCAACACGAGATCCATGAAACGCCATTGCAAGACCGGAAAGTAACTATTTGGGTCGGCATTTGTGCCAAAACCCTCATTGGGCCGAGAAAACGAAACGGTCGATGGAAACCGATATCAATGGATGTTGGCTCATTATGTCTGCCCGCAAAAGCGTAACAAAGGTTTAGACGGTTACTGGTTTCAACAAGACAGTGCGCCATGCCACACAGCGAATGCAACAATTGAATTTCTGCAACGAATATTTCCGGGACGTGTAGTGTCAAAAAGAGGCGACATCGTCTGGCCCCCCAGATCGCCTGACTTCGCTCTCACGACATCACAACACTACACTTTTCTGGCTCCGCGGCTACTCTGGAGGGGAAGGAAATGAAAGAGTGGATGAGTGTGCAAGGAAATGCTCTGAACTTGACCTTCAGCGAGTGGTAGAGGACATAAGTATTCCACTAAACGAACTGTATACTGCGACTAACTTGAGCAGAAACCAATAAAAGGCGGTCTCTGACTACTAACTGCATAATCTCCAAATCGCTCTGGCCAAAACTGAATCTTTAAAAGACAAAATGTTTGTTTCGATTCAACAGATCAACTATCAGCGTCCTCACAAGTGTTTTGGCAGATCACTGCCAGGAAACTTGCAAAATGTCTCATTGGAGAGGCTAGGTACCTTCTTAGAAAGATCTACTAATCTAAACACATCCTTCCCTTAGATATGTACAATACTTCACACTCCCTGTGACCTTTTGAAATTGCAAGTGTTTTTGCATGAATGAAATGAAAGGTAAGCTTTTAATTACGTAAAAGTAGCTATGCCCAAACTTTATATTACAGCGCGTAAAAATATGAAAAGAACTATTGTATTTTACCTTATCACCAAAAGAAACATATTTCGGGTGTCCAATGTCCTAAAAGGATTCACTCATTCATTCAGCAAGTTTATTTTCAGCACAACATCCATTTAGTTAATTAACAACAAATTTCGAGCAACAATTACAACGATTAGTTCCCTAGCTAATGTCGCGGCCACCATGCGAACACCCAACTCTCGCCATTCCCACACAAATGAGAATCATTTGTTTACTTAATTGAATTAAAGTAGATATTTTTACGTATGTTTGCGTGAGTTCGCGCGCGAAAATATTCATTTATCACGCTTTTCTTGTCCCATACGACTACGCTTTTATATATTTTGACACAAAACGCACGCGTCTTTCTTCCTGTTGTAGCACTGCAATACCAGCACCCTAAATATAGTGCATGTACAACAACAATAACGTGACGTGACAATAAACGTGACGCATATCATTTGTCTTTAGAAAATTTCAACGTCTTCATCGCGAAAACAAATAGTGAATGACAGAGTTGAGTGTGACAACAATTGAAAGGTCAATATGGCCTCTGGAGACGGTCAATCATTGTTGACAAGAACTTTATATGTGTGCGTGTCGGCCAAGGCGAATTTATTACAGGTGACAGCAAACACATATAAGTAAAACCCTACATGTATTTGTTGTTGCGTTTGGTGCAAGCATCATGTCAAAATCAGCAAGCAAATGTAAACATACGAATGTAAACATACCAATACATACAAACAAAGCATAACATTTTGACGTAAGCCATACCTACGGCGAAAAATTCAGCTGGGAGAATGCTGTCACCTTATTAATTCCACCTTGGTGTCGGCTGATTGACGCTAATATCTAAAATTTTTGATTTTCATCATTCAAAAGCCGACAACAAGTATGTGTGACACGACGACACCCGACTGCACTAACACACACAAAGCTCAGTCAAGCATGCTGTATCGTCTCCAGAGGCCAATAGATTTAGAATTCATGCAGAAAAAAATTGCTATACAAAGTAAGGCGCAAGGCGAATTGAATACTGGAGGTGGCGCTTTCCAAAATAGGTACTTTGTTTTTCGCGATTTTCACAAGTCTGACGTCAGGCTCCTTTCCAATATAAAACAAATGAACCGAACAAACAGAAGAAAGAGAAATTACGTGCTCGAAAAAATTCAGTGAATGGCTTAGTAATATTGTGATTTGTGAAATTTAAACTAAATAAACTAAGGAAAATGAAGTGCCGCGTGTTAAAGTGTGAGCGCACAAATTAATATAAAACCTCAAAATGCAGTTTGTTTGCGCTTTTATGTGGAAGACGACGTGGCAAGAAAGTGTATGTGGGTGCGTGTAATTTCCTCTTCACAAAGAATTAATTCCCCTTCTTTTTGTTTGTGTTTTCATGGAGCCCCTGACAACACAGCGAATTCGGCAGACGCAACCTTGTATTCTATCAGCCTTGCCTATTTTATAATATTTATTCAATAGGAAAAAGTGTACAACAGTTATCAAAAATCTTTTACTTAACCCCACAAACTATTTACAACATAAAAATAAAAATAGGCTGGAACCAAAATCTGCAAGTGAAGGACTACGGAAAATATCTCGCCGAGCCGAATGGCTTTTGTTAAGTAGCCGCAAACCCGCAGATTTCGACAAGAAATCTTGCTAGTGAACTTAGAGATGAGTGTGGGTGTGCAATTTTTCATAGAAAAGTCCACCAAGTTTTGTAAAAGTATAATTATAAAAGGCGATCAGTTTAGAGGTATCGGATTTTAAATTCAAATAAAACGACGAAAATTCAAATTCATTTGGCAATCTTTATTTTTTTTTATTTATTTATTTTTGTTTTGTGTAGAATCATTCATTTCTTTCAAATATTGGCCGAAACTGCACCCTAATTCAGGCATCCGTAAACACCAAATTTGAATGACTCGCTGGAGGACTTAGGTAGGTATTTCGTGAATAACTTTAGTTGTGAAGATTACGGGCTTTAATTTTCGGTATGAAAAAGTTTTGTTTGTTTGTTAACAGTAATAGAAGTCCCGCCAGTGTAGGGCATATCGCCGGTCATATTCGTCTAGCTCATCTAAAGGTAGGCGCAGGAAACATGCTGTTTCGACGGGTTAGGTCCAGAGTGAGAGGGGTGTTAGATGAGTCCGTTTTAGAGGGCTTGTGAAAAGGTGGTTAGTGTCGAGCGAGTCAAAAAGTCGTTTATCATGGTGCGATAGCGCTTGCCATTCACTGTTATATTAGAGCCAGCCTCGCCTTGGAAAAAATATGTGCCGATGAATCCTCCAGCCCATAGGCCGTACCAAACGGTTGTTTTCAATGGATGTAATGGCTGTTATTGTAGGGTTTCAGGTTGCTCTTCAGCCCAAATACGGAGAATTCCGCTTATTATGTAGCCATTAAGTCAAAAATGGGCCTCGTCGCTGAACGCCATAAGTTGGCCTGAGCGTGCGATGAAGACTTTTCACAGAGCGTCAATTTTCGTAATACAATTGTACGATTTGTAAACGTTGTTGGGGCGTAAGATTTTCCATGACGAAGTGTGAAGAATGAATACTGAAAAAACTACGTATTTAGTTTCACAGTAGTCACACGTGATCTGGAAAATGTACCTCCAATCTGATCACACCTTACTTCACGAGTTACTCGAAAGAAGTCTTTGCCCTCTGCACAGCATATTGAAAATCAGATATCTTTCGCTAGAACGTAAAATTTTACGAAGAGACTAAAACCATACTATACTACAACGATGGACCCAATAGGGGGTGAGGAAGCCATTAAAAGCACTGGAAAGACGGAATATTATACCGACAGTGAAATATGGCAAACTTTCAGTCATGGAGTGGAGAAGCTTGACTGTTGACAACGAACCTCAGTTTAAATTCCACCAGATCAATGATCCAAAACACAAACCATGTGGTCAGAATATAGCTTCTTTTTATTACAGTAAAGTACTAGATATACCAACCCAAAGCCCGGTAATTAATCCAATTGAAAAAGCTCGAATAGAGCTCAAAAGCATTATTTTCGGCTATCATGCTCAAAAATTGATTAATTCTGCTGCTTTGCTTGCACGTGCTTCGGCTCGTTTTCGATTTTTACCTATTCACAAAGATGGATCAAAGAACCTGTATCAAATTTTGTGTGAAAAACGAAATTAAGTGCGCAGATGCATTCCGAATGTTGACTGAGAATGTTGACGGAGAAACTACTTTGGACCAAAGCAACGTTTATCGGTGGTACAAAATGTTCTCAGAAGGCCGAGAAGATGTGAACGACGAAAAGCGTGCCGACGTGCCGGACGCCCGAGCACTTCAACAACAGACGAAAAAATCGATGAAGTGAAGAAAATGGTATTGGTCAATCTTCGAACCACTATTAGAGAAGTTGCTAAGGACCTAAACATATCGACTGGCTCGTGCCATTCGATTTTTTTCAATGATTTGGGCATGAGACGGGTCGCCGCAAAATTCGTACCAAAACTGCTTAATTTCGACCAAAAGCAGAATCGCATGAACATTGCTAATGAGATGTTGGACTCTGTCCGCGACGACCCAAATTTGCTCTAGAGGATCATAGCAGGTGCCGAATCGTGGGTTTATGGTTATCACGTGGAAACCAAAGCTCAATCATCTCAATTGAAGCTGCCGCACGAATCAAGACCGAAAAAAGCGCGCAAAGTTCGGTCGAATGTAAAAGTTTTGCTTACCGTTTTCTTCGTTTGCAGGGGCGTTGTGCATCATGAGTTTTTGCCACAGGGTAAAACGGTCAATAAGGAATATTACTTGCAAGATATGTGCAATTTGCGCGAAGCAATCCGCTAGAAACGCCCGGATTTGTGGAAAAACAAAAATTGGCTCTTGCATCACGATAACGCCCCTGCCCCTGCTCACACATCGTTGCTTGTGCGCGACTTTTTGGCGAAAAACAACACACTAATGATGCCACAGCCACCCTATTTCCCAGATCTGGCCCCCTGTGAATTTTTCTTGTTCCCAAAACTGAAGAGGCCCATGAAAGGACAACGCTACGCTGCGATTGCCGAGAGATGGAATCGAAGGAGGAGCTGAGCAAGATAAAAAAAAAATGATTTTTTGAAGAGCTTCGAAGATGGGAAAAAACGTTAGCACAAGTGCATAATAACTCATGGGGATTACTTTTACTTACATATTAAGGAATAAATAAATAATTTTTGAAAAAACACAAAATTCGTGATACTTTTTGAACACACCGCGGAAGTCAAATAAAACCAAAGATTGAAAGAAAACCATAAAAAAATATTGTATATTACATATTTTCCTAAGTAATGTGTGAATAAGTGAAAGAAAAGTTGATCAGTGACCGAAAATTAACCATCAAAGAGCTGGCAGAGGACTTCAACATTGCTTAAGGATTTCTTCAAGATATTATAGTTAATGAGCTGCAATGTTTCTCCCAAAGGACCTGAATTTCACGTAAAAAAGGGGCCGCGTTAATAGCGCCAAGAAAATGATTTCCAATACTGAATCTCGTCAAACGCATCATTGCTAGAGACGAGACATGCGTTTATGAAGGTAGATGCAATCCTGTCATCAGGCGATTGAGTGAAGAGCTCCGTATGAACCAAGACCAAAAGAAATACACCATTTTCAATCAAAAAGGAAAGCGATGCTCACGGCTTTTATGGATTACAAAGTTATTGTACACCACGAATTTTCGCTAGAATCTCCGACAGTTAATAACGACTATTATTTGTGCGTTAGAAGACGTTTACGTGAAGCAATTCGCCAAAAAAGAAAAGATTTGTAGGAAAACAACCCGAGGATTTTGCAACAAGATAGCGCACCGTCGCATAGCGCCATCATTATTCGTGAATGTTTGACCAAGAACGAAACCAATAACATCACATCCAACAGCCATCGGGTTCACTTGATATGGCTCCCTGTAATTTTTTTTTGCTCGAGTGGTCGAGCCAATAAACCGCTACGGGGAACGCGTTTTAACAGACGAAACGAAGTAATGAAAAAATCGAAAACGACACTGATGGCTATACCGAATATATAGTTTTAGAAAATGCTGGATTAATTGCAGGAATAAGTGCATTGCAGTTGATGAGGAGTACTTTGAAGAATTTTTATTTTGATTTTTCTGAATATATACCGAAAATCTTGGTCAAGCTGGTATTAACAAATTTAGGAAAAAATTGTGTAAAATTTGCTAGAAACAGGAGGCTTCTTTATAGGTGAAGCAACAGGTACAAAAAATATATCTTGGTAACACCGGAAAAGAGCTGCCAAAAATTACATTTGTTTGTGAAAATAGTGAGTTATACCAGTTTTATGAAGCTTAAGCCTGTGTTGTAGCCGGGAAATTGCCAGTTGATATTCACGCAAGAGAGCTTCGCCGCCTCTATAGCGAGCAAGGAGCTAAACCAACGGCAACAGAAAAAGCCGTCGAACGAGAGCGATCTATGTATGAGTGGCAAAGAAGATGGGAAGAGTCACTTAAAGGGCGCTGGACGTACAAGTTAATGCCACATCTCGAGCAGTGGGTAAAAAGAAAGCATGGTGAAACTGATTATTACCTTACGCAGATACTCACCGGTCATGGCTGCTTTATGGAATATCTCCACTGTTTTCAGCTGGGAGAAAACCCACTCTGCCCAAGCTGTCCTAATGCAATCGAAAGCACGGAACACGTGGCTTTTCATTGTGATCGCTTCGCACGAGAACGTGCAATACTTGAAAGGGTTTTGGGACACTCAGCTAGTCCTAATGACATCGTACAGGACATGTGCTCATCCAGTGCTAAATGGGTAGCGGTTCGAGCGTTTGCTGGAAAAATTATGATACGACTCCAATTCATGGAATGGGAGCGCAAGACCCAGCAACAGCAACTACAGTTGCAATTGCGAAATGGAGATGAACTATTTCCGGACAGAATGACGACAAACACAGACACTTGAGTGAATCACTCACAATAATATCAGACAGAAGACAAGACGATAGTTCGTAAAAACTGCGCTATCGCAAATTTTCCGATGTTCCATTTCCTCCAGAACCACGTATGAAAACAGTGGGGGGAGTGGATACCATCGCTGACGTAAGATCTCCATACGTCCACAAGAGAAGGACCTGGACCCAGGAACCTGGTTGTGTCAATAGACATAAACGCGGCTCCACCTTGATGAAATGTTTACAGCAGTCCCAGGGTGGAAATCAGCCGAGGAGGAGGAATGTTATAGTGTTAGTGGGAGCATGCCCCACATACCACTGGTGCGACGGCGCCTTTGATGATGTTTCTGACATTTTGATTTAAACCTGCTAAAAAAAAAAAAAAATAAAAAAAAGCCTGGTTTGTTGGTTGGTTGGTTGAAGTGAGGATTCAATCGGAATCCAACTAGCGCTTCCGCACCAACTTGTTTAATGTTATTTACAGCATGACCATATCCAAGTGTATACCTATGAAATGAGACTTTTTTTATTTTCAAACGTTTATTAACAGAAAATGGTTACAAATTTAATCTTCAAAATAATATCCCTAGCGATGGATTTTTCCCATCTCTCAGGCAATTTGTGGATGCCGCGCCATAAAAATTGGCGTCTTTGACCGCAAACCAATCATCGTGTCATTTTTGGGCCTCTTCAATGCAAACAAATGATAATCAGATAATCCACCAAGTCCCGGGACGCTCTTGTTCGATGTGGCGGTGCATTGTCATCAACAAAAATTACTTTGTGACGCCGATCGGCATATTCTGGGCTTTTTCGGTGTATAGCACTGTTCAAATCGGCCAATTGTCGTTGGTAGCGTGCACCGTCAACTGTTTCACCGTTGTTTTTGGCTTGTGGCCGGGCGGACCAAACGATCGTTTACGCTTGGGATTGAAGAAATACACCAACTTTTCATCACCCGTAACGATTCGATGCAAAAAAGACTTCCTTTTGAACAGGGAGGGCAGCATTTCACAAGTGGTTTTGCGATGTCCGCAAATCGTAGGTTGAAGACACGAAATTCGAAATTTTTACGAGCGACAAAAATGCATTGTTGTATGAAACGTAACAAACAATGAACTGAATATTGTTGACAGATGGAAAAAAAACAAGACATTTGGGAAGGTTTAAAAATACTCCTAGCGACATCTATGCACTAATAGCTAAAAGTCTCACTTCAAGATATATATCTAAACAAGACAGTTGTTCGAGACTCTCGAACAGTGGTTTGCCCAGGATTGATATTCTCTTCTTCCATAGGGTAGAGCAATTACAGAGGTCGCTAGCAGCCAATCGCACTCGATAACTCTATTGCTGCATTCACATGCAAAACCGTCAAGTGAGCAGAGCCCACAGATAGCGAGCAGAGAAGTGGCGTATCGAAGGCGCCTACTATTACCCTCAATGAATATTTAATTCAACATTTGCTAAAACTATTCCATTTACATATTTTTCGCTTTTGCTATAATTATTGGAAAAAAATGTTCTTGCTGAATTCTGAAAAAATTGTATGCTAAGCAACACTACAGTCTTTAAAAATTCATTTGCTAAGTGTTATTATTTGATCATAACTACATATATAACTGCTACTATCATTACGTTTCATAAAAAACAGAAACAGCAACAACACTGCTGTTAAGCCTATATAAATACATGTGAAATTGCTCTCAGGCAACGTTGGGGTCGAATGCGTTGCATGTAAATTCGCCGACTACTTACACATGCGATCTGAAGTGACTGGCACCAGTTCGACTGCTACGGCCCATTGAATGAATCAAGTGAACTAAAAATAGTTATTTCAATTAACACAAGCTCAATAATCTTTTCATAGCGCACGAACACTTTTACAAGCCCATGCGGCAGATGATTGTCCGTATGAGTTCGTATTGAAGTGGTGAACGCGCGCATTTACTTAATTTATGCAACTGTGGCAGCCATTAAATAGCATTGCGAAGCCACAATACAGAGACAGGGAGATATAATAAGTAGATGGAAATTTATGTGGATCAAATGGACAGGCGATAGTGGGCTCGTCTACGCAAGCAATGCTTTTATATACTAGTACTAGTACGCATGCACGAGTGTGTGTGTGTAAGACGTTTTGCTACCATATAATTTAGGGGGCTCGGTCGAATGCTGCCTTCTATGCCTTTTGCAGGAAGTACGCGCGCGTATTTATTAGCTATGCGTAAGAAACTGACACTTGTTGGGTGTATACATAGAACGTAGATGCCAGTTTAAGTTGCTTTTTACGTAATAGTCGCCCAGTAGTCCCTGAGTCGCTTAAGGGTCGCGGCTGTAATGCTGTATTTGTGCATTGGCTCACGTGATCTGCTGGCCAATTAGCGTACAGAACATCATTTATGGCTAGTTTATAGATTTACTACGAGGGTAGTTTGATAAATGCATAACTAATGAAAAAAAATAATAATTTTGCGGTTAAACTTGATTTATGCAATTTAATAGCTGGTTTCTTTTAAGCTCAGTAAAATGCTAAAAATCAGAAAAAGTACTCATTATCCTAGTTTACATCGTTTGGGGCGGCAGCCTAATCACCTACCCTGTCAGAAATCAAAAACAGATTAACGAAACCAAGGCAAGACTGAGTCTTGTCGAGGCCCTATGCTCCGGAGAGGTGTGAACAAGGGAAAAAATATCGTTTGGGGAAAAAGAAAGCCAATATTTTTGAGTAAAATTCAAAACTTTACTGAAACCTCTGTTGAACGCCTTTTTCTGTTGAGCATCCTGATCTGGCCTTTTTTCGTCGTGTTCGAGGATCCTTCTTAAAAAGTTATATCCCTAAATCAATAGAAAATTAAATTTTAGAAAGCTACCTGGAAGCTCAACTCGTTAACTACTATATATATTATATTAATAAAAATATGTTAAACTCAGAGCCAAATCCGAAAAAACCAGTCTGGCCGCATCTGGGTGCCCATCGGAGGGTTAAGATATTTCAGATTGTCCGATTTTGGTAAAATATTCACCGTTTTGTTTTATAATGTGTTGCAATTTAAAAAGGGTAGCTCAATATTACGTCAATCATAGAAATCTTGGCGAAAAACTCTAATAATCGATTTTCATAATCTCCTCTGAATAAAAAATTTATTATCACTCAGAAAGTTTTGCAATGAGAAAAAAGGTGGTAATCGCTTGGGACCAGGTCCGAATTATATGGTGGATGCATTAAAATGTCTCAACCAAGTTTTCGAAGGTTTTAACGAGTCGTTACAGACGTTCGTAGCCTTGCGTTGACCTGATGGAACACAACACCTCTTCTGCTGGCCAATGCTGGCCGTTTCAGGTCAAACGCTAGCCTCAAACGGTCCAGTTGTTGGCAGTAGAGATCTGAATCTTCTGTTTGGCTATACGAAAGCAACTCAAGTCCTATCAAATACACAGTAGAACCTTCCTAGCCATTAGTCCTGGTGTGACCACCGTTTGTATACTTCATTGAGCTACTTGACCACTATCGTTTACACACAATTTTGTCGTATGTGACCCATTTCTCAGTCCAAGTCACCATCCGTTTAAGAAATGGGTCAGTTTAATTCCGTCTGGCCAAGGCTCGCAGATGGTTATTCGATCCATCAGAAGCAATCCCTGTGGATTACCGTTCATACCTTGACTATCTTTTCCTAATACCAGATTTAGTTATTTTTAACTAAAAAACCTTTGAGATAAGTCAAGTGGTTTTGCTTTAAGTTAACTCAGGCATTCTGCTGTTAACCATAACTAGAATTAGAGATAGACTGGAGCTGAAATTACGAACATCCCACAGTTTTTAACGGACGTTGGCTAATACTGCGGAAGACGAGGCGATTAGTTGTATAAATCTTACTTTGGTATAGACATAGCGCAGCGAAGTGAAATACAGGTATCCAGGAAAGTACCAGTAATGGGATTTATGGATTCTTCAACATCCACCTGTCAAGCCCGAACATTTACAGAGAAAGTGCTCAACAGTCTCCTTCTTTGAAAAGTCCCAACCGGGATTAAATAGTAACTTTTCTACATGTGTGCCGATCGTCCAATGACCACAGCTACGTGTTTGGAAATTGAATAGCTTGGAGCCCCAGCACTTTCTGAATCTTGCGTCTAATGTACTGTGGCCAAAGGGTTTTCGAAATAACACATGAATAAATATAACTCCATATCTTCTGCGCTATCCTGAGAAATAAGTTGAGTAATTCTCCTTTAACAACAGTCAGGGGTATACCGATGACCTTATAGCCCATCAGAAGAGCTTTTGACCAAACTAGGCATCCATACGTTAAAATTGACAGAACCACTACGTTGTACCTCCAAAGAACGGCTGTCCCCAGTGGCTTAGATCCCCATGTTTTTCCGAACATAGATTTGCTGGAATCGAACGCTATACTGGCCCTCTTTACTTGATTTTCAAAGTGAAGGTTCCAATAGAGTTGGAAGTCAAACATCACTCGAAGATACCTAACTTTCGATGAAAACGATAGAACATTACTATTTAGGCTGGGAATTCTAAAGTGTGGAGGTTTATATTTTCTGGTAAATAACACCAGCTCCGTTCTATCAGAGTTTAGTCCGAAGCGGCAACTGGCCGCCAAGGGATTGGGTACAGCTAGTAACTTTTCCAAAATCTCAGCCATGACTTAGGGATACGGTTAAGATACTAGAGTTAAGATAAGATAAGATACCAGAGTTGACGGTTAAGATAAGAGTTGACTCTGAATCCGCAGCAAGCAGCCCAGCGACTGAGCACAGCCAGTGACTTTTCAAAATCTCAGACTGAAGGAAACGGTTAAGATACCATTAGGATCAAGTCATTGACATGCTACTACCTTAACACCACATTTATTTAACATTGTCAGAACTGCGTCAATAGCAACTAGCTAAAGGAAACGCGAAAAGATACCCCCCAGCGGCGTCTCCCTGTGCACAAATCTAGTGACTTTAGCGCCTGCTGCCACTGCATTAACTTCTTTAAAGCCAAGCAGGGACGAGATCCAGAGTCAGGGATGTTTTTCCACCTCGAGTTTATCTAACGCTCAATATACCTATATACAGGGTTGCCCATATTCGCCGGACCCATCTGGCAACCCTGTATCTTTTGACAGAGACGTCAGATCGCTTAATGACATACCGCGTTGGAAGCGTCAGTCCAAGCCGATTTTTACCATGGAACAGTACACGCCACGCGAGTGCTCCCAAATTGTTCATTGTTACATTCAACAAAAGAAGTCAAAAGAAGAAGAACAAAATCATCATGTCCGATGAGGCTCACTTCTTAATGAATGGGACGGTAAACAAGCAAAATTGCCGTATTTACGCCACTGAAAACCCTCACGAAATTCAAGAGGTACCTCTTTACGACGAAAAAGTCACTGTTTGGTGCGGCGTTAGTGCGAAAACGATTATTGGGCCGTTTTTCTTCGAAAATGAAGATGGTCAAGCTGTTACCGTCAATCAGGAGCGTTATTGCGATATGATAACCACTTTTGTGATACCAATTATTCGTCGAAAGCGTATGGCAATTCTGGTTTCAACAAGACGGCGCTCCACCACACACAGCTCGCACCACAATCGATTTTTTGAAGAAATTGTTTCCTCGTCGTTTGATGTCGAAAAATGGCGATTTTGACTGGCCACCGCGTTCGCCCGATTTAACGCCACCTGACTTCTTTTTGTGGGGATATGTAAAATCAAAGGTTTATATTAATAAGCCAAAGACCATAGAAGAGCTCAAGAATAACATCCGTGAGGAAATAGCCGCTATTCCAACCGAAATGTTAGCTAAAACTATGGAAAATGCTGCAAAACGGGCACAATACCCCGTACAGGCTCAAGGCGGCATTTGAGAGATATCATATTCAGAAAGTGATGTCAACAAATCTACTTGAACCAAATAAAATGATTATTATCGTCAACATCAAAAAAATTGTGTTTTTCTTTGATTTAAAAAAAAACACATGGGTCCGTCGAATATGGGCAACCCAGTATAGGTATATAATTGGCGCATGCACCCTTTTTGGGTGTTTGGCCGAGCTCCTCCTCCTATTTGTGGTGTGCGTCTTGATGTCGTTCCTCAACTGGAGAGACCTACAGTTTCAAGCCGACTCCGAACGACACATATTTTTTTATAAGGAGCTTTTTCATGGCAGAATTACACTCGGAGGTTTGCCATTGCCTACTGAGGGGCGACCACTATTGGAAAAAATGATTTTGTTCTTTCACCGAGATTCGAACCTACGTTCCGAATGGTAGTCACGCACCAACCCATTCGGCTACGGCGGCCGCAATAGGAATAGAAATAATTCGATTCGTTCAACAGTGATCTGATGTGTGTGCGTTTTACCACACTTATCTAATTGCCCTCGTCTGAAGAAATAATTTAGTTTTTACTTATTTACCTCATCTACGGCTTCATCCATGACGTTGTTGATTTCCTTGAGGAGGTCTTTCGTTCATTATTTCTTCCGTTATTTTGTGATATTCACCATTTTTTTGTTTTTTTATTTCTCATTATTCATGGAGTAATTGTTTTTCTTCACTTTTCACTTTCTTTGCAGTCATTATATCGATGTGTTGGGTCGCTGGCACAATTGTGGGCTTCCTGCCACTGTTTGGCTGGCACGTAAAGCCAGAAAATGAAGCGGATATGAGCTGCCATTTTGTCAAAGTAATGGACTACAATTATTTGGTATTTCTGTACTTTGCGACCATAATTACACCCGCGTTGCTAATGTTGGCCTTCTATACGCACATATATCGCGTCATCGTCAAACAGGTGGGTACTGAATGAAATTATAATATCAAATAAAAGTACAGTTATTTCAATAAACACGACTTTGAACGAACAATCTTTCGAAAAAGAAAAAACAAATATATTAGTTACTTAACAGTTTTTTGGGTTACTCTTTTACAGGTACGCCAAATAGTCACAATGAATCCGATGAGCGATAGTAGTCGTCGTAACTCCAACACGCAAGTTCAAATTGCGCACGGGCGCCCTTGTCATGGCGGCACAATGCTGCGCGTTTTAGGTGCTTCACGCAAGCGTGATGTGAAAGCTACACAGAATCTCTCCATTATTGTGCTATTCTTCATGATCTGCTGGTTTCCGCTCTACACCATCAATTGCATCAAAGCATTCTGCCCCGACTGTCAAGTGCCCGGCAAATTGACACTTTTCTGCATTATACTCTCACACCTGAACTCCGCCGGCAACCCGGTGTTGTATGCATATCACTTGAAGGATTTCAGATTGGCGTTAAAGAATTTATTACTGAAGATAATGGGCATTGAAATCGAACCACCAGTGGATCCAATGCATCGCTTCTCGCTGGCCAGTCAGCATCGGCTACAATCCATCGATGCTAGCATGAGGCATACACTGCAGCCACGTATTTATATTGGTAGGTAACTGTAAAAAAAGTGAAGAATACTTCGCCATTACTAGAGCAATTTATTATTTGCAATTTTTCCTTAGATTCGCCCATTTGGCTGCGTCAACAACAACAGTCACTGAAGAGCTCACAATTAGCGCCTAAATGCGGTGTTATAACGCCCTGTCTGAACAACATACACCACACGGTGGCCGCTGTAGCCTCCGTGCCCACCGATATTGGACGCGATATGTGGAACATAATGGAGGCTTCCAGTGGCGCCGAATTAGAGGATGTCAATTACGAATTTCCCATAGAAAGAAGCTCGAATACACCGCCCACCCCCGCGTCACAGCAACAGCGGCGCGGCTCTTCACTGGATCATGTCAGCATACCTGTCTACTCCTACAACAATAGCAACTACTACACTAATCCCGACGAATCCGAATTGGATGAAGTCTTCCTGCCAAGCATACAAAATAGCAGCGGCAACAATAGTGTGGAGAACGTGCGACCAAATGGCCACTTGATGAACGCTCAAACAAGTGAAGTTATCGCTTGCCCGTTACGGCAAAAATTACGCTCGGATGACACAGACTATCAAGGCAATGTTGGCGTGTTAGGCAATCAGTGCACACTCACCGACTCTTCATATAGCGATTATGATATACAAAAGCAAAGCGCTGGTCACACGCCACCAGCCAAGGGTAAATTGCTGACAACAACGCAGCTACGGCGGCTATCCCAACTAGATGCTGCTGAGCTAGGGCATATCTGCAACACAGCTGGTCGAATAGTTAATAGCATTGGCGAGACAAGCGTCACTGGCATAGGTTCCTGCTCGCGATCTACTTCCAGTTTATCGGGGCTCAGTAATTCGGGCGCTTATGTCGTTGAAAAGGACACTAGCCCGCTCTCGCCACGCCGGAAGCGTAAATTCAAAAAAGCTCAACGTATGTCCATGAACTTCAATAAGGCGGCTGGTTCCACCAGCAGCAATAAGATGGTGAGCGTAAATAAAAATAGTCGGTCATTTTCCTGCACCAGCGAGTCATCGTCGACGCCCACCACCACAGAGGTGGCGAAGAGCACGCAAACAGAATGCGCGCCAACAAACACACATTCCAACAGCAGCGCCAGCAATGGCAAAACTGCGTTGAAAACCCATAACCATCATAGTAAGTCACACAATAAAAATAATAATAATTATAATAGTAGTAATAATAAAAGCAGTAAGAATAATAATAACGAGCAAAAATTAAATTGTCATGCGACAGAGCGGCAGCCACATACAATACACAGTTGTGGGCACGACACGTTCAGTCGGTTGCGCGCTGTCAGTCAACTCATCCTCCCGCCCATCGTCAAGCATTCGAGCCTCTTTCAATTATTCCAACCAAGCGTATCCAGTGCGGATAATGCAATGGCAAACACTACGAATACAACTACAACGCCAACAACGTTGACTGAAGTATTGTCGCAAGCGTCCAGCAACACCACTACAATAGTCAGTGCAAGCGCTACAACAACGACAGCAATATCAACGGCTCCAAATGCAATCTCTTCCAGCATGGTCAACACTGCAACCACGCCCACAGCTACGGCCGACGCTGCAACGCCACATTCGACTGCCGCGTCGCGGATCGCATCCGTTGACGAGTCAATTAAGACAACAGTTACCGATTTAACCGATCCAACGCCAACGCCGCAGTCAAAAGCACAGCCACCGCCTCCAGCGCTAGATACGAGATTGGGTTGAAGCGAGGCGAGTAGTAGAGGAGAAGAGGAGGAGGACTGACAAGCCAGTTGCGCTGGCGTTTGTTTTCATTTTTTCTACTTTATTTTTATGATTTTTTATCGATAAGTGATTATTACATAGTTGGAGTTAAACAGTAGTTAGATATTTATGGTAGTATGTGTATCGTATTTATGTATGTTTATGTGTATGTACGACTAATTGCATTATTATTTTTAGTTGCAAACGAATACTCATTCTAAGTGTACCAGCAATTTTTGTACATATTTACCTACTTATATACTAAAAATATATTAAATGTATTTGTATGCATGTCTTTAGTTTGAGTTTGATTGCAAAGGGCACTTGATTCCAAACTAAACAAAAGGCTTTTAAATGACATTCACTTTCAAACGATGTCTGTCTGTGTGTTAATATTCTACTTTTAAATGTAAAAATAAAAAATAAAAAATATTATATAAAATGCTTTTGCCGCCCAATCTGAAATAGGAATTGAATGCAGCTCAGCAAAAGTTGGAAAACATATCCGCAAGCAAAAATGGCAAAGTTTAGCAGTATATGGAGCTAATGTTTTAAATCCAATAACTGTCAATTTAAAAATTAAAAATAAATATTTTTGAAAACATTAAACTTATGTTTTATTATTATTATTGATTCTTCTTCTTCTTAATTGGCGCGATAACCGCTTACGCGATTTTGGCTGAGTTTAACAAAGCGCGCCAGTCGTTTCGCTAACCGGCGCCAATTGGACACACCAAGTGAAGCCAAGTCCTCCACCCGGTCTTTCCACCACAGAGGAGGCCTTCCTTTTCCTCTGCTACCACCAACTGGTACCGCATCGAATACTTTCAAAGCCGGAACGTTTGTATCCATTCGGACAACATGACCCAGCCAACTTAGCCGCTGGAGCTTTATTCGCTGCGCTATGTCTATGTTATCGTAAAGCTCATACAGCTCATCGTTCCATCGCCTGCGATATTCGCCGTTGCCAACGTGCAAAGGTCCAGATATCTTACGCAGAATCTTTCTCTCAAACACTCCAAGCGTCGCTTCATCGGATGTTGTCATCGTCCAAGCTTCTGCGCCATACGTTAGGACGGGCATGATTAGAGCCTTGTAGAGTGTTATATTAGTTTCGTTCGTCGAGAGAGGACTTTACTGCTCAGTTGCCTACTTAGTCCAAAGTAGCACTTGTTGGCAAGAGAGATTCTACGTTGGATTGCAAGGCTGACATTGTTATCGGTGTTAATGCTGGTTCCCAAAATATATGAAGTCTTTTACAACCTCGAAATTATAACTGTCTACAGTGACGTGGGTGCCGATACGCGAGTGCGCCGACTGTTTGTTTGAAGACAGGAGGTACTTCGTTTTGTACTCGTTCACCACCAGACCCATTCACTTTGCCTCTTTATCCAGTTTGGAGAAGGCAGAACTAACAGCGCGGTTCTTAAGGCCGATAATGTCAATATCATCGGCATATGCCAACAATTGTACGCTCTTATAAAATATTGTGCCTGAGCGATTAAGTTCTGTGGCTCGTACGATGCTCTCCAACATCAGGTTAAAGAAGTCGCACGACAGCGAGTCACCCTGTCTGACACCTCGTTTGGTATCAAACGGCTCGGAGAGGTCCTTCCCAATTCTGACGGCGCTGCTGGTGTTGAGCAACGTCATCTTGCAAAGCCGTATCATTTTTGTGGGGATACCAAATTCAGACATCGCGTCATATAGATAACTCCTTTTCGTACTGTCGAATGCAGCTTTGAAATCGACGAAAAAATGGTGTGTGTCGATTCTCCTTTCATGGGTATTTTCAAAGATTTGACGTATTGTAAATATTTGGTCGATGGTAGACTTTCCAGGTCTAAAGCCACACTGATAAAGTCCACTCAGTTGATTTATTTTATTGGCTGTTTGTGCACTGCGACCTGAATAGATCCATTGTGCAGCCATGTAGCTTACTCAAACAGTTTTAGGCTGTTAATAAATCCTAAAACTGCTGTAGGCTTCATTTCTACCAGGAGGTTTGGATTTATAGCCCCATTTCCCAGGTAATTTAGTCTGCGTCGTGCCACTGCTGGGCAGTCGCATAGAACGTGTTCTACTGTTTCTCGTGCCTCTTTGCAGAGTCTACAGGAATCGTTTTCTATCGCACCTATCTTTTTCATGTGATAATTAAGTTCACAGTGCCCGGTTAGTAGTTCACTGTAAAGTTTTATGTCCTTTCTGCTTAGGTTAAAGATTGCTTCTGACTTTATCCGTTCTGGATCTATGAGTCTTTTCGATTGCCGCATGCCCGATTGCGCTCTCCAGTAATCGATTGGGCCTCGTTGTTCCTGCTCACGCAGAAAGGCACTTTTGAAGCTGTTATTTATCCCGCAGAAAGGTTCAGGACCTATGAAGGAAGTGTTCACAACAAAATTTCTTGATGCTAAGGTGTTGAGAATTTTAAATCATTCCCAAACCAACCTTGATTGGAATGAGAAGCTATCCAGCGATTTTAGAGCTGCTTGACTGTCAGCGAGAATATTAATATTGGCACCGCGCGTTCCTCTCCGTAGACATTCTCTGGCACACAGCTCTAAGGCGTGGACCTCCGCCTGGAAAATGGAAGTGGTTTTCCCCATTGCAGCTGCTTTTTGGAAATGTGGTCCCCCAATTCCAGCCCCGGCACTACCGTCTTCCATTTTGGACCCATCAGTAAACCACGCCTGTGCGCCCTGTTTTACGAATATTTCATTGTTTCTCCACGCTAAGCCGTCACTAATGACCACTTTAAATTTCTTGAAGAATTCTAGTTTCCTTTCGATCTTGTCGTGAACTGTCAGGCACGGTGAGTTCCGGATTGAACCCAGAATCCTTACATCTCCTGTAAGATTGCCTTCTTTGAGATGGAATACATTAGGAAGCCTTAGAGCTGCACTGACTGCCGTAACTTTGACTACAAGATAGAGTGGAATGAGTCCAGTGACCATTCCCAAAGCCGCTGTGGAGCATGTTCGCATTGCTCCCGTCACGCTCTGTATACCTTGTTAAGTGTTGTCTCAGTCTTAGTTTGGTCTACTTTTGGCCACCACACCATACTTTTGGCCACTCTTGGATTATCAGTCGCCCAAATGCGGCAATTCTGCTTATTGACGAATCCACTGAGGTGAAAATGTGCCTCATCACTGAATCACGAAGTGAGCGATATGCATTTTGATTTGTACGACCGTTTTCATAATAAGCCTGAATAAATTTAACGCGTTGCTCGATTGTGTATCTTTCCATGGTTCAAATTGAGTTAGTCTGAAATTGAAAAATGTTAAATGAAATGCAGAAAAAAACTTGACGTTTAGGTGTGGTTCACATTCAACATCGGTCTTTGAAATTTAACCACCCTTTAGTATACTTTATTTAACAATTTCCGGAAAACTAGTATTATATTTTAATTTTTTAACAGAGACAAATAATTCAATTGTCTTTATATTTACTGGAAATATAATATTTTATTTGAGAAAAACTCCTCAAAAGAAAATACATTTTCAAACATCATTACAAAGAATTTTTTTGGTAGAAATTAATTTACTTGAGGTGATTTGTACATCGCTCGATTTTCATAATTAAAATTGGTAAGAGCAATTCCGACGGTAAACTTATGGTGTGTTCATAGAAAGTTTCCGCCTGTATTCATAATTTTATTTTAATACTTATTTATTTTATTGAATAAAAATAGTTTAAAAATGCCTTACTATTAAACTGGTACCGAAAAACCGGCCCGAAGATAAAATCAGTAAAAAAGTTCTATGGCGATACAATTTTTTACTGTGGTGAGAAAATTTTACATACGTATATACTGCATGGTGAAAAGATTTTTAGAGGTGTAGTACCTAGCAGACCGTTACTCGGCTCTGACGTAGAATCCAAAGTTCCTCTAAAATTTCTTTTTTTTCCTATCGTCCTTGAAATTGCTGTGCCTACTTCTTACTTTTTACTGTTGGACATTAAGAACAAGCAGCGCGTTTTAAGCTCAAAAATGCAGCAATTCTATATAAAATATATGTCTTTGCTGATATCAATTCTTATGAAACTAAAATGCATGTATTTCTTCGACATTTAAGGTATGGTATTAAAAAACACGCCAAAACCGTTAGAGCTCATATTTTCTTTGTTTGCTTAAGGAGTTACATGGGTTTCGTGGGTTCAAAAAATCGATTTTTTTTGGCTTATTAATTTCTACAACATCTCAAAAATAGTATCCTATATTTTCAAGTCGATCCGAATAATAGTTACGGAGATACAGCCTTTGGAAGGTGTGCGTTCGAAACCACTTTTATTGTTACTCAAAACTTTAAACGCGTTTTTCTCAGAACCGTGTTTTCAAAGTCGGTTGTCAAATGTTCTCGAAAACTACTCAACCGATCTTGATGAAATTTTACAGAGAGATACAATTTACTCTTGCTTGAACGAAGGATTTTTTTTTAATTACAACTACAGGGTGGCTGATGAAAGCCGCTACCAAAAAAAAATTGAATAACTTTTTTTCTTTTTAAGTTATCTGTTCCATTTTTGTTTTAATTTGCAGATTGATCTTTAAAATTTATTAAAATGGATAACTGGGATACGCAAACAAGAATTTGGATAGTCCGCCGCTATCACGCACTGGAGTCCGTAGTTTAGGTGCAGAGAGAGTACAGGCGGATGTTTGGCGGCGATCCCCCGAGCAGATGGACCATAATGAGACTGGTGAATAATTTTGCTGAGCAAGGAACAGTCACAAGAAGGCCTTATCATCGAAACCCACCAGTTCGGACGGAGGAAACGATCGCTGCTGTAGCTGCAGCTATACAAAGCAATCCAAGGGTTTCAACAAGAAGCTTATCTGCTCAACTTGGTGTCAGCCGACAGTCTTTGCAAACAATAATGCACAAAGATTTAGACTTATTTCCCTACAAAATTCAAATGGTTAACAAACTGAATGCAACAGACTTGCCGGTTCGCTTGGAATTTTGCCAGAAGATCCTGCAAATGGTGGAAGAAGACCAAAACATGTTAAACTGCCTTTTCATGTCTGATGAGGCCCATTTCGATTTAAACGGCAATGTGAACAAACAAAATTGTCGAATATGGAGTACTTCTAACCCACAGATACTCCACGAGACGGAATTGCATCCTCTTCGCGTGACAGTGTGGTGTGCGGTTTCTTCACGCTGTATTGTCGGGCCTTATTTTTTTGAAGAAAATGGTCACACCGTTACGGTTACTGGAGACCGTTATTTGAAAATGCTGAAAGAATTTTTCTATCCAGAACTACGCCGAAAGAGAATTCCTTTCAACTCTGTGTGGTTTCAACAAGATGGGGCAATGTCTCACATAGCCCAGACTGTTATGACAGAGTTGCGACGAAAATTTCCCAATAAACTGATTTCAAGAAACTCCGAATTTCGTTGGCCCCCCAGGTCGCCTGACCTTACTGCACCTGACTTTTTCTTGTGGGGTTTATGTAAACAAGAAGTTTATAAAACAAAGCCAACAAATTTGGATGAACTAAAACAATCCATTCGGGCAACAATTGCGGCTATTCCTGTCGCAACTCTCAAAGCAGCAATGAAAAACTTTTTACTAAGATGCCGCACTTGTGTCAACGAGCATGGGGGGCATTTAAATTCAATTATTTTTAAAACTAGTTAAGCTACATTTAATAAAATTTAATGACCTTCAACTTGAAAAAAAAATAAATGAATTCCATACACTAAAAAAAAAGTTATTTGAGTTTCTTAATGTAGCAAAATTCATCAGCCACCCTGTATTTAAAAAAAAAAAAACCGAACGCAAATTTTACCGAAATTTTCTTTTTTTTGGAAAAATGGATGCCAAAACTTCAATTTTTACTTTTTTTCTTTCCTTCGTTCAAGCACGAGCTTATGGCCTTAGCTAAAACATTTATTTTTGTTTTTTCATTTTCGATGATTCTTTCAGGAGTTATGCTGACAACGCGGATGCACCATTTTTTCGAGGGGTCGCCGGAAATGACGTCGCAATGTAGGAGTTTTAATATTTTTTTTTTTTTTTAATTTCAGAAATTATTCTTTAAATATGTATCTATAAGACAGAAAAAAGTTTGAATTAAATAAATAATTTTTTACATAGAAAAAAAATATTGAAAATAGGCCTTTTTTACCCGACGAAACCCATATAACCCCTTAATATGGACTCGCTTTGGTTATATTCTGAATTTTGAGGTAGGTTCGTTGTAATTTTGTTATATATTTATTTGCCCTCTGAACTGTCAATCTTTGTTTTTGAGTTTTTGGCAAACTGGGGGCTATTAAAGTGCCTAACTACAGACCTTTTAAAAAAATTTTGAATTTTATCACGATACTTAATTCTATTGTGAATAGGTGCATACGTTTTGACAGCTACAGCTGTAGCAGCTTCATCCAACTGTCAAAACAAACCTAAATTCACGTGTGCCACAAGCGACTATTACACGCCGCTTTTGATAATTTTGTTTTTATTCAATTAAATTAAAAAATTTTGAATAACTACGCCGGAGTACCATCAAATGTCTTCCTCATTCTTCCTGAAAAAAGAGCCTAAGGCGAACAAAAAACGAAAAGTAAGCAAAATACTATGAACAGTGCCAACAATTTATCACTGATTTCTTCCCTTCACTTTCGGTTGTAGCTTTCAAAGGAACCACGCTCAACTGGTGGCAAAAAGGGATTTAGTAAAAAACAACCAACAAACGCCGCACCACCTTCACGTAAACGACCCCAAAAAGAGGATGAAGAAATCGCAAGTGATGATGATTTCGGGAGTGGCCTCGACGGCGAAGGGGGTGCAACAAATTTGGTATTCTCATCGGATGAGGTGGAGGAGGAGACTCCACAAGACAAACGCTTGCGTTTAGCAAAACAATACCTAGAAGAGATAGAAAAACAGGAAGCGGAACGTGCAGAAGATCGGGAAATACACGACCATGTTGCCCAACGCCTCCAATCCGAATACCTTGATAGTGTGGGTAAATTGCGACGAAACATAGCTGCCTCCATTGAAGACTACGATGCGGAAAACGTCGTTGTGCTTAAGCACAAAAAGCAACATTTGCCAATGTGCGCGTTAGTCGTTTCACCAGATGGTAAATACGTGTTTAGTGGCGCTAAAACACAATTCGTGCTGAAGTGGAGCATACAGGGGCAAGTGAAACTAGTAGGTTCTTTTAATGTGCAAGCGCACACAGAAGATGTGGAGAGTGATACACGGCGTCGTTCACATGTCACAGCGATTTGCTTATCGAGCGACATGAAGTACCTAGCATTGGCTGAAGGGGGTCGAAACATACAAATATGGTGTCCAAAAGAACTGAAACACTTAAAAACGTTTAAGGGGCACAGAGATGTGGTTACCGCGCTAGTGTTTCGCAAGGACACACATGAGTTGTATTCAGGATCGAAGGATAGATCGGTAAAAATTTGGTCGCTCGACGAAATGGCATATGTAGAGAGCCTGTAAGGAGATTAGAAACTAGAAAATCTGTATATGTTTGTTAATTTATAGTTTATTGCAGATTTGGCCATCAGGCGCCTATTACGGGCATAGACGCACTTAGTCGCGAACGCGCCATTACCTCGGGTGGCATCGATTGCTCGTTGCGCATATGGAAAATCACCGAAGAATCGCAACTGATTTACAATGGGCATCAAAATGGCATTGAATGCGTCAAGTACATAAATGACGAAAATTTCGTATCTGGCGGCGAAGATGGGTAGGAACTAAAATATTTATTTCTTTTTGTTTTCAGTAATTTAATTACCCACAAATTATTTTCACTCAGTTCACTTTGCCTATGGAGCGCACTGAAAAAGAAATCGTTATGCAAAGAAGCGCTGGCGCATGGCAATCAAAGCAATGGCGAGGCCAATTGGATTACAGCGGTGGCTTGTGTGGTAAATACGGACTTATTGGCGTCAGGTAACGTAATTTTAGTAAAATAGGAGAAAATTTGTATACATTCTAGTCCATTATACGAAAATGAAATAACCTTTCATGTTGAAACCGGTTTAAAATGGGTAACTTTTATATTTTAGGTTCCTGCGATGGTTACATTCGCTTATGGCAGTCGCTGGACAATTCGCGTAAGCTAAAGCAAATTTTAGCAATACCCATGCCAGGCTTCATAAATGCCTTAGCGTTTAATAGCAATGGCACAAAATTGTTTGCAGCGGTTGGACAGGAGCACCGATTAGGTCGTTGGTGGCGCATCAAGGAGGCGAAAAATAAAATAGTCATAATTGATTTAATAACAAGTACGGCAAAGACAAGTTGAATTTAATTAAGGAAATGCAGCCCGAAAACGCGCTTTTGTAAATTTAGGCGTTTAGACACTTGCTTTACTTGCAAACAAAGCATATTGTTTTTATAATGTTTATGTCAATACTAAAGTTTAAAAGTTAAGTTAGAAAAACGTGGATTATTACAAATAAATAATTTTGTAAAAATAAGTTCTTTGGAATGCATCGTGGAAATCTTAACTAAAGCTAAAGTAAAGAAATCACATATTAATTATTATCACCCACCACATCGACTATGGTTGCCACTAGACGCCGTGAATGCTCCACAGCGCAAGTTGCTGTCACTAAGCCTAAATGTATACAGAATAGTTCGTAGCATTTAACTTTGCCTGGTGTGACCTTTGGAAAACATACTTCAGCAAGCTGTTGGTAATAGTCGGCGGCAAGTAAACCGGGTTCGAATGGTGGCTTGAAGGCATTACTGGACGATCCTGAACTAACTATAAGCTGATGCAGATCGATTAATTTCATAGAACCACCAGCTTGATCTTCGAACCAAAGAAAATATGAATAGTTGAATACTTTGTCTTTCCACATAACAGTTGAGTGTCCCTTCTTCAAGTATTTGCGGGAGAGTTCAATCATCGACCATAAACTCTTTTTCGAAACCAACTGGTTGGCGCGCAAATCGGGCGCAATCATGAGACCAGTTGTCCTATTGACATACACAAAATGGATGAGCCCTTTAAAATATTAAAAAATATAATATTAATATCGCCACACTTGGTTTATATATTAAATTGTACCTGGAAAATCTTCCAAATAGGCTTCAATAGAGATGTTGCGCTCAGCTTTTACAGCTAGAAACTCTGTAATTTCGAGCATCTTTCCCTCAACTGCTGAAGCCACTTCTGGTAACTGGTCCAAAGCAATACCTGAACTGTCACAGCACGTTAGTGTGAAAAGCTGTTTTAGTTCATCCATGAATGCCGGTACGTTGGACTCAATTCGCACTAATAATTCTCGTTCGACAGCACGAAAAAAGTCGCCGTACATCTTCTTTAAGTTCTCCCATTTGGCAATGAATTTTTTCAACGAAGTATCCAATTCGTCACCTTTTAACTTGGAACGCTTGAGCGCATCCAATGTTTGTTTAACAAATGACTCTAAACTCTCATATGTCGGCTTCATTGCATCCGAGTCGCCTTGTATTTGCAAGGTTATGATTTTTTGTAGTACGAAGAAGGTATCGTACATGCTGCTTGCCACTTGTAGATTTGCATACTCGATCACCTGCACCAATAACACACCCTTTACTAGTTGAGACAGGTGCGCAATACAGGGCACACATCCTGAATTGGGATCATAAGAAGCACCCTTTAAAAATACAGCAACTGACCGATTAAGTGATCGATGATTACGTTGCAAAGAGCGCGCAAGCAAAGTAAGAAATATCAAATCGGATGGACTCAAAGCAAGCGCTTGCTTTGATGTAGCGGAAGAAACAAATTTGTGTGAAGCAAAAAGTAGAGCATGAGTACGTTGATGTCCCAGGTCACGCAAACATTCCAATGCACCATCGAGCGCAGTGCTTACAACGCGCTTAAGTTCAGTGTTAATAAGCAATCGCGGCAATGCCTCCACCAGCATAGTTTGCTCCTCATCCCACAAATGCTCTTCGTAACTTTCGAGGCAAGTTGATAGTAGTTCCTCCTGTACGGTGCTAGCTTGCGTAGCGAATAAGTTTGCTCCGTACAAGTGGCGTGTCAGTGCAATAGCTACGCCCAGGTGTCGCTTGAGTATGTCAACTGGGCGTTGACCGATTTTCACAAACGAATATCCCAGCAGATCGCCAAAGGCGAAGTTAAGTCCATTGTCGCATTGAAAACTTGAATACGTATTGTCAAATTGGCAATGCATAATGCGTTGGGAGTTAATGATAGGACTGAAAATTTGTAAAATGATATTCCCGTCTATGGATGCCGCAGTTGCGTTCTCGGGAAAAAGATCAGCGTTCTTAGCAAAGAAATGTTCAGCCAATGCTGTATTAAGCTGCTGGAAAACAACATCATTGGCACTGTTGAAGACAATTAAGCCGTTCATGTTGCTTTATGTTTATTTTCAAAAATTTTAATAAAAGTCAACTCAATTTGTGTTCATTGCACTGATAAAAATGTATAGAGAAATTGTACAAACAGCTGTTTTTGAACTGTACATAACCGTACACTGGGTTGCCAGGTCTTTGGCGTGGTAAAATAGCTCACTTAGTCCGTTAAACCGTGATTTCCTATTAAAAACCTTCATATATCGAAATGATTTGTAAGAATTGATTTTACGAGTATTACAATTTTAATGAATAAGTGAATTTTTAAGTTGTTCCCCCCAATGAACTACCATCATTTCCAAGTAAATGATGAATGATGCAAGTGCACTTATGTCCAGCATGTTATAAAACATGGCCAAGGGCCAACGCAATGTTTTGCGTTTCGTTGAATATGCAGAAAGCATTTATCCATTGCGTCGACGCCTCCTTTGTTTGCATTGTAATCAAGGATGTATTCCGGCTTGTTTTTCTTTTCAGCTACAATTGAATTTGTCAAAGGTGTGCTGGCAAGTATTATAACTGATCTGCCTCTTTTTGGAACATAAGATACCAAAGAAAACTTTCCATCGAGAAACCCGAAAATGGAAGATTCTTCAGTACGATTGCGGTCAGCCTTCATTTCATATGGTACAAACATTTTATTTTGACGAACAGTACCAAGAATAGCAAGACCTTTGGACATTAAATACTTTCCCAAGTTTAGCGATGTAAAAAAATTGTCACAAATAATATCCTTCCGGTGTTCTCCCAATGGCATACTAACCTTTGCACAACACCTTCACCTACGTTATTTGCTCGACCAGTATTTGAGTTTTTTCCAGTATATATTTCACTTTTGAGTGGATAGAACGACTTAGCATCGCATAGTTCGACCGCGATAAGCAAATAATTGTGCATCCACAGTCATTTCTCCAGATGTTTGGTAATATTTGCGCAGATTTGCGTTCATTTGTGTCCACAATTCAGATATTGCAGCAGCCTTATCGGCTTCTAGCCTAACTGCTCTTGTACGCTCGCTGTCAAATCTAATGAATCGAACAATTTCTTTGAAGCGTGACTTAGGCATTACTGCTCGATAAAAGCAAATGCTTTCTTGGCTCCATAGCACATCCACATCTTCGTCATTTGATTTATTTACACCTGCTGGTAACACAAGACCTATAAATGCCTATAAATGCTCTTAGTTTAATTTCTCCCAGATTCTTTTATCTCCAGTGCAGTTTTTCTCGTTCCAAGTCTCATAGGCTTTTCGTGCTTTTTCATTCATATCTACTAGAATTTGTTGAAGCATTGATGGAGTGAATATCAACTCAAAGACGTCAGACTCAATTAGACCCTGAGTAGCCCGAGTTGGACCCACAACAGTGCTCCGAAATACATTATGGCTACTTACGCGAACAGCTTGGCCAGGAAAGTTCTTAAGCCCTGCAGTTTGATCTTTAGCGATCAACGCATCATGCCGTTGGGTAATGGGCGGTTCGCCTGAATCAAAATCATCCTCGAAATCTGCTTCGAATATTGCACCCTCTTCTTGCTCATCATTGCGAATGTCGTCCTCTTCAATAATTAATTCACTTTCAGCGTCGGATTCTTCTGTATTGATACCAATCAAACCACCAGCGCCAATATCGTTCGGGTTGGCAAATTTTCCATGCGTGTACACATACACATACACACACACAAACGTACTTCGGTAACTAAGCGAAGCGACAGTTATAAAAAATCGTGTTGCGACAAGCTGAAGTCAACTATAAAATATTATTTTGCATACATTTTATATGGTTACTACAAATGTAGTAAGCCGGCCGCAAGATGATGTTTTTTTCAAGTAGGGTCTAGAGGTCAGGCAAATAGTAGGTCGATTGTTATTATACTCTTAATTGACTTTGATTTGATAATCAGGAAGCTACTAAAAAATTCGGGCATTGTTGTTGCGGAAAATTTTTTTTATCTCACTTTTTTTCACTATTTACTACAAATCTAGTAAGCCGGGCACATGAAGGTTATAAGAGTTTTCCAATAACAGGTGTTATTTTGAATAGGATTGCGCTATCGCGATTTGATTAACTATTTTTTATACTCGAATTTGGGTGGTATTGATCTGGACAACGTTTATTTTCAACAAGGCGGCGCTGCGTGCCACAAAAACAACGAAAGCATTGATCTTGTACGGGAAAAGTTTCCGGACCGTGTTATCTCTCGAAGAGGTAATCAGAGTTGACCACCGATATCTTGTGATTTAACACCTTGTGACTTTTTTCTTTGGGGCCACGTGAAAGGAAAGGTCTACGTCAACAGCCCAGGCTCAATTCAAAACCTCAAAGATGGAATTCGTGAGGCTATCGAGGACATAGGGCAGCTACTTTGCAATTCGGTTATGGAAAACTTCATGGATATTGTCCGGTAAGCGTGGCCGTGGTGGTCATTTAACTAATTATAATGAAATAAACATCCGATCATTTATATTAAAGAATGACACTTTTCTTTGAATATCAAAATAACACCTCTTATTGGAAAACCCTTAAGCTTATATTATATTTAATTTCTCACGGCGGTGTTAATCGGGATTTCTTTAATCGTTATTTTTGACCCAAAAAATCCATACGTCATCACGTGAACGTTAAAACGTCAAAATCAGCACAAGCATCAATTGCGAATGGGTAAGAAATAGTCCGAAAAGAAGAAGAACGATGTGCACAAGTGGCTGGTGTTAAATTACGATTCTCTCGGTTAATCCACTCCAAAATACAATTTTACGCATTTCGTAATTCTTCCAATTTAACATGAGCAAGTTAACACTAGACCACACCTTGCAAGGACATAAAGGTCGAATCTGGGGTGTAGCATGGCATCCGAAGGGTAACGCATTTGCTTCTTGCGGCGAAGATAAAACGATACGAATTTGGTCGTTATCGGGAAACTCCTGGACTACAAAGACTATACTATCTGATGGACATAAGCGCACAATACGTGAAATTAGTTGGTCACCATGTGGCCAGTACTTAACCTCGGCTAGCTTCGATGGCACCACAGCGATATGGTCAAAAACGACAGGTATGCAAAAAAAATTCGTATGGCAAAAAAAGTTTACTTCAACATGATTGGTGTTATTTTTCATTTCAGGAGAATTCGAATGTATCGCTACTCTGGAAGGGCATGAAAACGAGGTGAAAAGTGTTTGTTGGTCACATTCAGGGCATCTTTTGGCGACCTGTTCTCGTGACAAGTCAGTGTGGATATGGGAATTAGCTGGTGAAGACGAGTTCGATTGTGCTGCCGTACTTAATTCGCATAATCAAGATGTTAAGCGAGTGGTGTGGCATCCAAAAAAAGAAATATTGGCATCCGCGTCCTACGATAACACGATAAAGATGTATGCTGAAAATGCTGCAGACAACGATTGGTATAGCACCGCAACATTGGATTCGCACACCAGTACTGTATGGAGCATCGATTTCGACACAGATGGCGAACGTTTGGTTTCTTGCAGTGACGACAAAACGTTAAAAATCTGGCGAGCTTACCATCTTGGAAATGAGGAAGGCATTTACACGCCCGATAAAGAAACTGTATGGAAATGTGTGTGCACAATTTCTGGTGAACACTCGCGAGCAATTTATGACGTTTCATGGTGTAAAAAAACCGGATTAATTGCCACCGCATGTGGAGATGACGCGATACGCATATTTAAGGAAGACGCAAACTCGCAAAAGAACGAACCAACATTTTCAATGATCACATCAGAAGATAAAGCGCACTTGCAAGATGTGAATGCGGTTAAATGGAATCCAGCTCAAGAAGGACAATTGATTTCCTGCAGCGACGACGGTACAATAAAGATATGGAAATTTATTGAGTAAATGATAAGGAATTCTAAATAGAAAAATATTTAGGAGATGTACTTTATTTTATTTAATAAATATAAATTTTATGGTTCTCATTCTCGGCATGAATATTACTTTGTAAGAAATGGTTCATGTAAAGTTTTGTACAGTTTCGAGGCCTTTCGCGGTCCAAGACCAATTACAAGCGACAGACGTTCTTCACTAGCATTTATAAGATTTTCCAACTTGCCAAAATTCTGCAAAAGTGATACTGCATCCGTTTTATTCACAGGCTTGATGTTTGTCAATGCAGAAACCAACTAAAAGTAAACATTTTACTTACTCGAACATATGGAAATGCATAACAGAAAATCTAAAATAACCTTTTGATGTGGACTTGATTCAACACGTTCCATAATCCACTCTGGCGATCGTTTCTCAAATTGCTTATAAGTTTCTATGATTTTTCCTGCTTCTTCGGCACTCCACGCCAGCATCAGCGTCAAATCAGTTAGCAGGCTAATACGTGTTAGATTTTTCAACGCTGAATGTGGTTCCTGCGAGTAGTTAAATATGACTAAGCTAATTTCAAAACTTATATGAGTACTTACAGGCGCATCTATTTGTACCAGTAATACACGCAATTCATATTGTTTTCCCAATTCCTTAAGTCTCTGGCAGATATAATCGGGATTTAAAGTGTGATATTTTAGTGAAATGTAAAGTATACAAGAAGTACGTCCCACTACGTAATCCGGTATTATATCATCACGAAATTCTATTGGAATGTTGACGATTGATTTAAGCACCGGGTTACCACGCTGTTTAGGATTTACCAGAATACAGTGGGGGTTCGATGCAGTTTTTGGCAATGGCGCTGTAGTGGTTGCTGCGGTGATGTTACTTGCCGGTGCAGCCATGTTTCCAGCTGGTGTCGGTGTTTGCTGTTTCTCATGCTTGGGTATTTTCGGTGCACTTGGAACCTCAAGGTTTAAGAGTAAAGAGTCAAAAGAGTCGTTCACATCATCGTCGTCCATTTTGTTGACTCTCTCTTAATTGAGTCACCTTCTGTTTTAGTCTTGATTGTGGAATGATGTCCCAAAAATTCCACAAACAAAGATTATTGTAAGAGAGAATGGTTTCGCGCCTTTCCAGATTCTACTCCAATATACGTAAACAAGAATTTAGCGACCTTTACATGAAAAGCTAAACAAATTGCGTATTTCACCCGGTGATAGCAACAGCTGATGTAAGACGCAGTCAAGGCGAAATCGTTTTTTGTGTTTGTTGAACAGCTGATTGGGGTTTTTCGTCTTGTACATTAGGATGTAAGCATAAAATAAACTCCAAACATTAAAATCTTAAAAAGAAAGTGAGATATATGCATGGAAATTTTTTTTGGAAAAATTTTGTAAGAAATTAAAATACAAAAGGCACCAATCGAGAAATCAGAACAGTTGATGTCGTCTAAATAGTTTGCACATGAAACCTAATGACACAGCAATTTAAAAGCATGATTGATAACTGCATTCGCGCTGTATATGAACATTTCGAAATAATTTGAGCGCGACAAATAAATGGATTTTCTTTTACTTTGCCTTCATGGACAGACCTATTTATATATGTATATCCGTTCATACGTATAATTATAATAAGTTAGTCATCGCTGTTTTACCATATTTATTTAAAAGTTTTACCTTACGTATTTAAAAATATTTAATTTATTTTCATAAAGGTTCATTGACTCACACACATACACTTTTGCTCTCAACAACATGGGCCAACAACCTGCTGCAACCTATGTACATTCACTCCACATACATATCTACTAAATAAATCTATGTAGTTTAACACGACAACCTGGTGCTTTCCAAAAATTGCATAAATTGGTGAGTAAAGTAACAATTTTATTTCCATTATTTCTTGATGTTAGTCAAAAACTATACCCATGTACACACATCAGTATATAGTACATATATGTAAATACAGGTATTTATTTATATGCGCGAGTATGTTGCTGTTTTCATGCGCGGATGTGCACAGTTTAACACCTATTATGAATGAAAACGACACGGCGCAATCAAATTTACAATCAGCAATCCAATGGCAAATCAGTGGAAATCAGCGCCGAGCGGAAACTATTAAAAAAGTATACAAAAGCGTTGCCGCAATGTTTGTGACAGTTAATTTTCAGTGATTTTTTGCATTTGCATGTATTTGCATACGTATATGCACGTGTAAGCCAGCCCTGCAGAGAAAACCACGACGCCAGACTGGTTGACTTCTCATGAATTTAGCACCATGACTAGGTGGGACAACTTTTTTCTTTTATATAGTAACTGGGTTTATGTACGATTGCATAAAAAATATGTCATAGCCGCAAGTACAGTTAGAAACAGTGATTTTTGCACTTTTGAAATTGAGCGTTTTTTGTTTTTTGAATGGCAGCGTTTGAAATCGCTTTCAGGGCGTTTGACAGAGCTCCTCCTCCTATTTGTAGAGAGTGTCTTTGTGTTGTTCCACAAATGATGAGTCCTACAGTTTCGAATGGCAGGTTTTTCCATGACAGAAATACTCTCGTAGATTTGGCATTGCCTGTCATCGCTATTAGAAAAACACTTTTTCTATTATTTTGGTTTTTCATGCACGGAAATTCAAATTGGTTCAAAAAATGGAATATAGAAATTAATGGCGAAAAAACAATTCAAGTCAATTACACGAACAGAAAGGTAACCTCAATAAAGGTAGGCTCAATAAAGATTGGAAAACGCTGACATTCACCGCGACTTAAATATCGACAGAGTTGACGAAGCCATACAAATTGCGAACATAAGCAGACTCCTGACACACACAAATCCGACGATGCGGAAGCTTCCTGCTGAAAAAAAAACACCAGTCTAACGGTTAGACGCGATAGAAGTGAAACCTTCCGTAAAACAAACTGAGAGAGAATAAGACGAAAGCAGCATTAGGAGCAAGATAATTATAGGTTCATTATAATATTGCTATAAAGTTCATATTTTATTTTCTTCATTTTATTATTATTCATCCTCAATGTTTTCAATTTCAACAAATGATACGAGTGGCTTATGATAGCTAACATATGATACAAATGCTTTGGTTTCGATGTTGTCAACATGTCTTTGTAATACCGCGTCAATGGTTGTTTTTGATCGTGTTGTCGATTCAGTGCGATTGTTACACATTTTTAAATTGAATGTTGTATTGAGAACGTCAATTAAAGGAACCGCTGTGTCCAATGCAAAATTTACGTTAAAATCACCACTTAAAATCATTGGAACTTTATTGTAATCTTTTCTAAGTATCCGCGATACTTCTGGTGTATACTTTATTAAATTTTCGTGAATGAATTCCGTGATGCTATTTATTGATTTTTTTTCTGTCGATATTCACGACACTTTTCTGCATTATTTTTCGGCATAATTGCGGTAAATATTTAAAAATGAAAATATTTACGAATATAAAAATACACACGCGGTTGCTATTATGAGCGTCCCCAGCAAAACCTGCGTGACCGAAACTCTAACACAATTACATTTTTTTGAATGTTACAAACACATATGCACGCAGGTTTTGCTGGGGCGTGACCGAAACTCTAACACAATTACACATATGCACTCGTATTTGTTTGAAAATCGACTTTGGTTCTCCGTCACCTTTGGAAAATGTATAAACAGTAAGCAAACTTTATTCATATATTTTTCCTCATTTTTGCATCAGTAAAATTAAACAAACGCCGTAGCCGAATGGGTTGGTGCGTGACTACTATTCAGAATTCACAGAGAGAACGTCAGTTCGAATCTCGGCGAAAACACCAAAATTAAGGGGGTAGTATGGTATTTTTTTTTTTTTTTTCATTTTTTTTTTTTTTTTTTTAATTATTCTATAACATCTTAAGATTATTGTGTGAAAGTTTGAAGTGCATTAGAGTAAAATTGACAAAGACACAAAGGATTAAGTATCTACCTCTCCAACCGGATTTCACAATCTTCACAAATCTTTAAACGCGTTTTTCTCACACTTGCCTTTTTTACGGTCGGTGTCCACTGTAGATTCATATCTACTGCACCGATTCTTTTCAAATTTGGTTTTTTTGTTTCTTTACTTTATTCACGAGGTAATGACGTCGAGTTTTTTTTTTTTTAAATTTTGTCATATTTTAAAACAACAAAGTTTTCAAGTTTTTTTTATGAAAAATCGGTGTTTTGACTTCAAAGCGCTTTAAAAAATTAAAAAAAAAAAAAAAAAAAAAAAATTCGACGTTGTTACCTGCGAAACTTTATTAGCTGATGAAATCAATTTGGTTTTTTGATTTTAGTTCATCCAGTAATGAGTTCTGAGGGACACCGCAATAAAACTTTTTTATGAGACGTCCGCGAAGATTCGCTGCCACCAACTCATTTCTTCATAAAAATCAATGAAAATTTCACACAATATTCTTTAAATATGACTTTATAATGAAGTAATTTTAAAATTTTGAATAAATCAACTGTGTCGACAAAAAAAATTTCGAAAAATATGCTTGTTTTACACCGAATTAACCATACTACCCCCTTAAGGAAAACTATTTTTCTAATAGCGCTCACCCCTCAGCAGGCAATGGCAAAACACCGAGTGTATTTCTGCCATGAAAAAAAGCTCCTCATAAACATATCATAAAATAAAAAAATAAAATAACTGTATAAAAAAATTTTTTTTCTTGTGATTCGAACCAAGGATTTTGGATCGGAAGCTCACATTGCTAGCCGCTCGGCTATCGCGCCATGCTGTCGGCGCTGGCCTAAAAGTTATTTAGTTCGTCGCTACGTGTATATGTAATATTCGTAGCCAAGAGTGTCGCTTTTTTCGTTTCACTTTTTCTCAAATCACTCCCAACGATTCTAAAGAAGTTTTCACTTCAAAAAACTCAATAAGAAGAGACTTAAACGAAAAACACCAACAGACCTCTTGTATAGGGTTATTCAATAGGTGCGCTTCAACTTTTTCCCGATAGGGAGGGCGAACGACGCAATATTTTTTATTTTTCGCTTGTCATTTGTAAACTTCATTAGTATACATTTCATCATGGAACGCTATACACTTGAGCAACGATTGCAAATCGTGCAAATTTTTTATGAAAATAATCGTTCTGTTGCTGTTACTTTAAGAGCATTACGGCCATTTTACGGTCCATTTAACAAGCCGTCCCGTTTTGGGGTTATGTGAAGTCATTGGTCTACAGTAACAAGCCGGCGAGGATTTGTGAACTCAGAGCCAATATTGAACGCGAAATTGCTGGAATTTCGGCCGATTTATGCAAAAGAGTGGTCGAAAATTGGGTTCAACGATTGGACTTCGTAAAACGTGCACGCGGTGGTCATGCAAAAGAAATCAAATTTCATACTTAAATGTATATGTTCAAACTCGATAATAAAAAAAAAATTAGTTAAAGAAGTCAAACCGTTTGTGTTTTATTCAAAAAAGTTCAAAAGTTGAAGCGCTCTTACTGAAAAACCCTATAATATAATAATAAGAAATATGCTTATGTAATTATCTGAATTATTATAGTAAATATTTTACAAGTGAACTACATATTAATAAATGATCCTGAAGAGCAATGGCCTTACAGTGTCACTTAACTATTCAAATATTGTTAAAGCAAATTACTTATTGTTAATATAGACAGATGTAATATTTTTTGGAAGCAAAAAAAAAAAAAATGCACGGAAATTCGAACCTCCACACCAAGTGAAACCAAGTCCTTATCCACCTGATCTTTCCAACGCAAAGGAGGCCTTCTTCTTGCTCTACTCGCACCAGCTGGTACCCATCGAATGCTTTCTGAGCCGGCGCCTTTGTATCCAGTCGGACGGCAAGACTCAGCCAATATAGCCGCTGGAAATTTATTCGCTGGGCTACGTCCAAGTCGTCGTACAGCTCATACTGCTCTTTGCTCCATCGCCTGCGATACTCGCAGTCGCCAACATGCAAAGCTCAAACAATTTTCCGCAGCTCATTTTCTCAAACACTGCAAGAGACGCCTCATCGTCCAAGTTTCGGTCTCTATAATACTAGCTAACCTTAATGCTTGGTGCATTTCAATTTATCGAATTAAAAAAATATCTTGTTTTGCATACAACTTTAACTAGTAATTCGCAACTAGAACAATTCTGGCCCTACTCGAACTAGTATGACTTTTCCCTTCAAACATCCACCCAGTTACGCAATTCATGAATTAGGATGTTTGGTGAGTAGTTCAGTGTTTCACTGCATTTATTTTGTACACTCATGTATGTATGTATGTATTTTTCTGCACGAATGCAAGCACTACACACTTTGATTTTATTACATATCATTTTTTTCCATAAAATTTGCATACAATTAATTTATGATTGTCTGACAGAATGCTATACTGTTATTTCTTCAGATTTATTCTTCTTTATTTTTTATCTATTCTTGTAACTTTGTGCTCATGCTGCGTCAAATGCAAGTCGCGTAGGAAATTTTAGTAAATTATTACTGCAAAGGTTTAAAAATTTGAAATTTTCGACTGGCTCAAACTTTGACTCCGGATACATTACAAATAAATTGGATAGTGACTTTTTTTGGTAACTTATGCTAATTTTGGTTAGAAAATGACAAATAACGCACCACTCCACCCTATCACAACACCCTCTAACAAGATAATGATGAGACCTCGAGCTGTGTTTGTAAGTGCAAAATATCTCTATCAATAGCTTCTAACGTCTGGTAAAAATCAGATTTTTTTTCAGAAAATTAAGCAGGTAATTGAAACCAAAAAAATGTGTGGTGAACCGAGATAAATTTCTTAGGAAACTCTACATATCAACAAGGTAAAAGTGATTTCGACATGTTAATCTTTTTTCAGTGCTACTGAAATGCCAGTTCGTAAACCTTTACAATTCACAAATTAAATTTTTTCATTTTAATTTCAAATTGTAAGCTGCGGGTCTGATTTGAATTTATAAAATGAAAAGAAATCATGAATGGCAAGAGCCATGCACAGAGAGAGAGAGATAATAGGCTTGTGCGTTATTTTATGCCTCCCAATTGTCAAGTCAAGCGGCAACATTGGACAAACAATTGCGGTGTTTCAACCCCTGCGAGAGGACTGTCCTAGTAGCGCTGGAGCTGAAGAATGCTTTCGACATAGTCAGCCATTCCACGCTAGTAAATGATATTCTGCAGTTGACCTTCCCTGACGAGACTGAAGAGGTGGTCCGCGAATTATCTGAGTGGCCGGCATTCGTCAGTCCATTTTCGAGATCACAACTCAAAAGGAGAAAGGCAATGCTTTTCAACTTCTACACCTCGAAGCTCCCCAATCGGCAGAGGAAGTCTCCTACGCTGACGATTGTTCGATAAATTCACTAAATCCACGACGATCCTCTTTACCAACTGGATGAAGGAGGGCAAACTGCAGCTAAAGGTGAAAGGTAAAATGTTGGGCGTCACCTTCGATAGTTTGTTCTCCTTTTCCGCCCACAAAGACTAATTTGCGGCAAAGATTAAGAAATGTTGTTGGCGACATTGAAAGCATTTGGCCGGCCGGTTTTGAGTTGCGCTGCATCCGGTTTGGTCACCAGGAATCAGTGATACCCAGTGCGCAAAACTCGAGATCTGTCAAAATACTACAATTAGGACAGCTACGGAATGCCTCCTAATGTCGCCCCTTCACACCTTCACGTAGAAACCTCGCTCTGGTTTAAGGAGCACAGAAAAATGATCAGAAAACAATTTCTACCGAAGTTATAACCTCTGCATACATTTAGAGTCTCAAACACATCCCAGGCATGTCAAGAGGCATATATTCAACTACACTGACGATATCCAGAATAAAACACAACTACAACTACTGATCTACAGATTTACTCGTAAGCCGACTTCGACCTGCAGATATTTTTTATGAGGATCTTTTTCGTTGCAGAAATACACTCGCAATGGCAAATTTGCCTGCTGAGGAGCAACCACTAGTAGAAAAAGCTTTTTCTTAATTTTGTTGTTTCATGGAGATTGGAACTTTGTTCACTCCTCTCGGGAGTATAGGGCCTCGACAAGACTTAGTCTTGCGTTGGCTTCGTTAATCTGCTTTTGATTTCTGACAGGGTAGGGGATTAGCCTGCCGCTACCAGTACTAAGTAGTAGGAATACCCACCCGTCGTTGCTTAGGAACAACGCCTTCTTACTGCTTAGAGCGCCATCTGTGTTTGATATTTTTCTGGCAGAAGGATCGCACAGATGGTTGAGGACTTCGCTAAATTTGGTGTGCCTGCGATATTACCGCGGTCGCCCGCTTCCTCTTACTGGCGCCCCTGATGCAATATGTAACTGTGTGTTTTTCTTTGTTTTTTGCTTGTTTTAACAGCCACAATGCCAATAATGCGCAGACTATTGTGCGGAAGTAAGGATGGAAACGATAAGTTTTTGGGGTTATAGAATGGAATAGGAGGAATTTTTTTTTCGAAACAGGGGAAGTGGGTAAATTTGGAGAAGGGCGAGGACCGTGCTTTACCCACATCCTCTGGGATGGCAGGTTAGTGCATTTACGCTAGACTACAGAGGCCGGAGATTGGAACCTACGTACACCGAAATCCGAATGATAGTCACGCAACAACTATGGCGGCCGCCATGAAAACCAAAGATTTTTATACTTATAAATAAAGAAGAATAAAATTTTGAATACATTTTTCATTGTCTTGGACATTTTGTTGGTGTGGATGTTGTTAGTGCCTGTTTAAGTTTGATGTGATTTATGTTTAGTTTTATGATGCAAATTTATTGCATTAAGATATTTTTTACCAGGAAAGCCAACTTATGATAAAGAAACAAAAAATTATCCACAGAGACTGGATGATCTGGTTTTGGGTTAAAAAAATCATTAATTATTTATAAGGCAGTGCTATCAAGTCAATTCAATACTGAACCGCTGCAAATTGTAAAAATGTTTTTAAAGTTAAAAATACTAAATTCATTACTACATATGACTCGCTGCTTTTTAGAAGGTTGGTGTTAAATAACTTTTGATATCCGCGGTCAAAAGTTTTTAGTTATTTTTCAAAAATCTATATTTCATAAGTTTCAAAGTCGCTGTGCCGCATAAGAGTGAGCTTTTCACAATTTCCTACCAGTCTTAAAAAAATGTATTTATTATAAAAGAGTCACAAACAACGTAGCAAAATTTTATTTGCCGTAATGCACAACAAAATAAAACATATAATATAAAAAAAGCTCCACAATGTCTCAAAGGCAACGGCAACAGAAAAAAACAACAACAAAAAACTACAAATAGTTTGCATACCAAACTAAACTGACATTAATGAAAATCTGTATCTGTATCAGACGCCTCTCACTTTTATTTGCCGCAACCGAAGCAACAATCATTTGTTTAGGCATTAAAAGCGCTAGTTCATAGACACATTTACAAATATATGCACATACAGGCATATCTAGATACATAATTATGTGCGAGCATGTGTGTATGTATGTGTGTATGTAGTAAAGCGGCGTCCAACAAACAAGCCAGACAGTTCAAGTTGTTTGGTAAACTAAACCACTAAGCTGCGATTCAAATTTGCAAGCGATCGCTGCAAGTTGTCCAAGTCGCGTCAATACGCTCCTCCGGCCATTCAGTTGTTCGCGAGCGTTTAAACCAGTTGGACGGACCCACTTAAATTGTTTTGAAATTTTTATACTTCATTGCGAATATTTGTTCCTATTTGTCGTATTTATTGCATTTAAGTTGTGTGCAAGACCGAACAAAGCAAAAAAAAAAAAAACACAAAAAAAATTAAAAGAAAAGAAAATCTAAAGTAAAACAACGAAAATTACATGCAATAAAAAGACACTCACAGAAGGCATTCAATTGAAGGCAACCATACAAATAAATAAACATAAATAAAAGAAACCTTCATAATGACAAAAAAGCTAACTAGCTTCAACTACAAGTTAGCTTTTGTTTGGCTAACTTTTGTGTTGTTGCTGTTGCAGTGTTGTGGCTGTGCACTGGGTTCGCCGATGTTGTACAAGAAAAATCCGCAAGACAAATATGAAGCAGGTGATGACGCTTGTTGATTTTTCTGTTTTTGGTTTTTGGGTTTTGGTTTTCAGTGAAATATTTTTGTATTGTTTTTAAGTAGCGAATTTTCTCTATTTAAAATCATTCTTTCTTAACCCTTCACTTCATGAATTAATAAGGCGTTGAAAAAAAATTGTTGTTTCATGGTGGAAATAGCTTTATTTAATTATCAATAAGACATATTTAAAGAAAAAAAAAAAAAAATTAAAATGAAAAAAAAAAAATAAAATAAATAATTGGCGCGTACACTTCTGTTAGGTTCTTGGCCGAGCTCCTCCTCCTATTTGTGGTGTGCGTGTTGATGTTGTTCCACAAATGGAGGGACCTACAGTTTCAAGCCGACTCCGAACGGCAGATATTTTTATGAGGAGCTTTTTCATGACAGAAACATACTCGGAGGTTTGCCATTGCCTGCCGAGGGTCGACCGCTATTAGAAAAATGTTTTTTTTTTATTAATTTTGCTTTCACCGAAATTCGAACCAACGATCTCTCTGTGAATTCCGAATGGTAATCACGCACCAACCCATTCGGCTACGGTGGCCGCCGATTAAAAAATTAAAATAACTATAGTTTTATATTTCGGTTCTTTTTGAAACCATGCATAAAAACTAAAAGGTGATGTTTTAAGAGCTATAGAAAGTTTTATTTAAATCGATTGTACAGCCCGTATAACTTAATGTTTGAAGATTATTTCATGCAAATGTTGACCGCGACTGCGCTTCAAATGGTCCATCCGCTTAGTCCAATTTTGGCATACTCTTTCCAATGTTTCGGCCGCAATCTCACATATAAATGCTTTAATGTTATCTTCCAATGCGTTAATTGAAGCTGCCTTGCCTGAATAGACATGAGCTTTAACATAGCCCCACAAAAAATAATCTAAAGGCGTTATATCGCACGATCTGTGTGGCCAATTGACAGGTCCCGAACGTGAAATAAAATGTTCACCGAACTCGCCTCTCAACAAGTCCATTGTTACGCGTGCTGTGTGGCATGTGGTACCGTCTTGCTGAAACTACATGTCATGCAAGTCAAGCTCTTGCATTTTGGGCAAAACAAAGTTGGATATCATTTCACGGTAGCGCTCACCATTCACAGTTACGTTACGATTCGCAGCATCTTTGAAGAAGTACGGTCCAATGATACCTCCAGCACATAAACCGCACCAAACTGTGACCTTTTCTGGATACATTGGTAGCTCTTGCAATTCTTCTGGCTGATCGTCACTCCAAAATCGACAATTCTGCTTATTTACGTACCCATTGATCCAAAAATGAGCTTCGTCGCTGCACACAATTTTTCGATAAAAAAGTGGATCTTCGGCCAACTTTCCAAGAGCGCATTCACCAAAAATCACACCTAAATCCTTTCGCAAAATTTTCCACGTTGTTGAGTAACAAAGGTCAAATTGTTGCGAACGGCGACGAATCGATGATTGATGGCCATCATTAACACTGGCCGACACAGCTGCGATATTTTCTTCAGTTCGCACTCTACGTAAGCGTTTTGGTGGTTTGATGTCCAATAATGTAAATTTGGTTCTAAATTTAGTCACAATAGCTCGATTAGCCACTTCAGTGGGTCGATTAAACTGACCATAAAATGGAAGAAGCGCGCGATAAACTTTCGTAACAGAACACGCATTTTTAATAGGACTATGAATAAGTTCGTGCGGTTTTTTTTCGAAATTTGAAACTTTATTGACGTAAAATGGTTACAAATTTAATATTCAAAATATTGTCCATCGCTTACTACTACTTTTTCCCATCTTTCTGGCAGTTCACGGATTCCCTTTGTGAAAAATTCGGTCGGTTTTGCCGCAATCCACGAATCGATCCATTTTTTGACTTCATCGTAATTACGGAAGTGCTGGTCAGCCAGGCCATGTTGCATCGATCGGAAGAGATAGTAATCGGATGGCGCAAGGTCTGGACTATACAGCGGGTGGGGTAGGACATCCCATTTGAGCGTTTCTAAGTATGTTTTGACCACTTGTGCAACATGTGGCCGAGCATTGTCATGTTGCAAAATAACTTTGTCGTGTGTATCGGCGTATTGCGGCCGTTTTTCTCGCAGTGCTCGGCTCAAACGCATCAATTGTCGTCGGTAGACATCCCCCGTAATCGTTTCATTCGGTTTCAGTAGCTCATAATACACAACACCCAGCTGGTCCCACCAGATACACAGCATAACCTTCAGGCCATGAATATTCTGCGCCGACGTCGATGTTGAAGCATGGCCAGGGTATCCATACGTTGCCCGACGTTTTGGATTGTCGTAATGGACCCACTTTTCATCGCCAGTCACAATTCGATGCAAAAAACCCTTTCTTTTGTGCCGTTGAAGCAGTTGTTCGCATGCCATAAAACGGCGTTCAACGTCTCTTGGCTTCAATTCATACGGCACCCAATGGCCTACCTTTCGGATCATTCCCATGGCTTTTAAACGTTTGGAAATGGTTGATTGATCAACTCCCAAAGTTTTTGCAACCTCTTCTTGCGTTTGAGCCGGATCTTGATCGAGCAATTCCTCCAATTCGGTATCCATGAACTTTGGCGGCGCACCCTCGCGTTCTTCGTCTTCCAAGCCAAAATCACCACTTTTAAAGCGTGCAAACCACTTCTGGCACGTTCGCTCAGATAGAGCATGCTCACCATAAACTTCCACCAAGATACGATGACTTTCGGCTGCTTTTTTCTTCATATTAAAATAATGAAGAAGAATTCCCCGCAAAAACACATTATTTGGCACGAAATTCGACATTTTCAGGTGTGGTAAAAATATTGTTGTTTACGCTTCAAATAAAAAACTTATACTGACGTTTGTGCCTTACGACAGTAGCTCTCCAATGAATGTTTGGAAATGTGGATCGATGGAATAATAATCAAGTTACGCCATCTGTTGTAAAACCGCACGAACTTATAAATAGACCTTATAATAAAATTCAATGAAGATGTTTGACAGTGAAACAAAACACGAAACGTGTGTCAGCTGTTTAAACCAACTGTTTAAAAAGATAATAGCTAAAAAATAACCCGTTATTTAAAAAATTTCTTACATGCAAGTATGTACAAAACTACGAGACGCAATTACTGAATACACCGTGTAGTCTTCATCGTTGTTGCGTATAGCCGGGCATCTTCTTCATGCTTTGAACCAGTTTTCTTCCGTAGCTCATCGCCAAACAGGACTAGATTTTGCGAAATTGACGCAGGAGTTGCTTTAAATCATGGACTAACCTTCCGGCAAGATGCATTTTCATAGTTCCCCACACATTTCCAATGGGGTTGGCGTCTGGGGACTGGGAAGGCCAGTCCAATACTGTGACGCCATTTTCGTGTTTTGTTGTTTCTCAATGTGTTTTTCTGAGAGCAGTCGTTTTGTTGATGTGGGACGCTAGGATATGTTCGCTTCCTTCAGTCCACGTTCGATGGTGTTGATACTCGATACAACTATTCCATTTCTAGCAAAAATTTATCGTGTTTGGCGTAGTCACAAAGAAGGGTCCCGCTTAAAAAGTTGGACGATCACTTTATCCTGCTTTTTTGTCGTCACTCGCTTCAAGCCGCGCTCGGAAAAGTCATCAACATTTTTGTACACCTTATACCGCTGATTCCACATTGCAACAAACTTTTTTGATTTTCTAATCACTTTTGTAGCCGCGGCGTAAGATAAGGGCCGAACCTTTCGAATGCGTGCATAAAAATACCGCCTTAAAAGGCTTTGCGTACTTCTCACTCATTTTTTTTTTGTTGCGTTTACGGGAAAGTTTCAAACGATACTAACCTGAGTTAGCACTGACGTCGTAGCCCTTAAGTGGGACTATTACGCAGCAAAAAGCAGAACGAAATATGTTCGGAGGTATACGACTGTGGGCAAAAAGTAAGATGAATTTATTTGTCAAACTTCGCGGGATTAAAATTTCGCTTTAGTTATTTTTTCCATGAGTTGGCAGCACTGTTAATAACATTTGGGCCTACTTTCATGTGAATGTCATTATCACTAATATATTTACGCCTGTGTTTACCAAACGACCAAGAGTGCATTTTTCAATTTTTACAATGTCTGATTTGATTGAGCAGAGAAGGGCCATCAAATTTTGTTTGCGGAATGAAATTTCGGCTGCGGAAACGTTTAGCATGTTGCAGAAGGCATTTGGTGATTCGACCATGTCGCAGAAAAATGTTTATAAGTGGTACAAAGACTTCAAAGAGGGTCGAAAACGTGTTGATGACTTAGAGCGCTCCGGACGGCCATCGACGTCAACAGATGACCAACACGTCAATAAAGTGAAGGAGTTAGTGCTCAAAAATCGTCGGTTGACTGTTAAAGACCTTACTGATATGATCGGAATATCAGAAGGATCTGTGAAAACCATTTTGAAAGACCATTTGGGCCTACGAAAAGTCAAATCTCGTTTGGTACTGAAAACTCTCAATTTTTTGGAATAAAGTCGTCGCGTTGAAGTGTGTGAGACAATGCTTTCAGACTATCAGGACAAGCTCAAATGCATCATTACGGGAGATGAGACTTGGATTTATGCTTACGACCTTGAAGCAACCGACTAATCAAGCGAATATTGTGCTAAAGGCGAGGCCAGACCGAAAAGAGCACGTCAAAGTCGATCAAAAATAAAGGTCATGATTATAGGTTTTTTCGATTTTCGTGGTGTGGTGCACTATGAATTCCTTCCACCTGGCCAGACTGTTAATAAGGAATATTATTTGAGCGTTATGCGTCGTTTACGTGAAGCAATTCGTCTAAAAAGACCAGAATTATGGGCCAACAACTCTTGGTTTTTGCATCACGATAATGCACCGTCTCACACTGCACTCGTTCTTCGTGACCATTTCGCCAAAAACTCCACGCATATCGTTCCGCAACCACCGTATTCGCCTGATTTGGCTCCGTGTGACTTCTGGCTATTCCCAAAACTCAAGAGACCACACCGGGGAATGCGTTTCGAGTCGATTGAGGAGATAAAAGCTGAATCGAAGAAGGCGCTGATAGCTATACCGGAAATGGCCTATTTGGCATGTTTCGGGGATTGGAAAAATCGTTGGCATAAGTGTATTTCATCGAGAGGGGATTATTTTGAAGGGGATGAAATTGATTTACAAGAATAAATAAAGATTTTTCATTTTACAACCAAATTCACCTTACTTTTTGCCCACAGTAGTATATATATATATATTGTGAGATAAATAAAATAAAAAGTTTGTTTTCAATAAAAAAATATTATTCTAATTATATTATTTTACTATTATTTTTTTATTATTATTTTTTTATTCAATCAGTGTCTGCTGGTTACTAAAAAACTAAGTGGCAATCGCCTTATTAAAAAACTTTCCAAATTAATTTATGAAGTAGTTTTTTTGCTTTGTGGAATAGTTACTTAAAAATTTCAACATTTCAAGTAAAACTTTTAAATAATCAGAAGTTGCAATATTTTATTGTAATCCCAAATACGATTTAACTCATACTTTCAAATTTGTCCTCTATTTTTAACCAGATCTTGTACCCGTCTCCTCAACTGTCATACCGCTCACAGTGCTCGAGGTCAGCTATGGACTAGGCGGCAAACCCAGTGAGGAGTACAAGCAGGCTTATCTGAAGAAACTGCGCAAGAAGGTGCAACTTAAGCAACATTTAAAGCAGCAGCAGCCACAACAACACGATGATGATGATGCTGAAATAGCAGATCCCGATACGCTCATAACAAGTGAGTGAAATAGAAGAGAATGAAAAGAAGCAAATAGCCAAGTGTTTATAATTAAAACTAGTAAAGTTATGGGTAGTAAAATAGATTGACTATAAATTAGTGGTAAAATTTAGATATCGAACGGCCAACGGGTACACTTGTTATAAAGTTGTTTAGTTTACGCTATAAAATCCCATTTCACAACGAATACAACGAGCATAAAGTTCGAAGTGTGCATATACTCGTATGTATGAGACCGCTTTGTTTGATGACAGGGCGTATGCGTGACATTGAAATGGGAGCACTTGTTCATGGAATATGCCCACGCAGCGTCTGCTCATGATAAAAAAGAACAAGAGCATGTACAAGCTGCATGAAGAAAAAAGAAAAAACGATATTAAAAGCGATTGCGAGTTTTTGAAATAGAGTAATAAAATGAAGTGAAATAAAAAGTCGGCGCTGCTGCTGACTGCAAAAAGCAGTAGTTAAACAGGTTCGCAATGTTTTGTGCTAGCTGAGCGACGTAGTTTTGCTTCATTTTGCTAAAAAGCATATAAATTCGATATTTTCTTTAAATACTGGCATACACTGGTTTTGATCAAATTTTTTTTTTTGCATTTTTTTGGCGCATTGATTTTTGTGACTCTGACGGTAAAATTCGCACACAAGTTGCAGTTAAGTGGTGTTTGCAAATGCCCAAACATGTGTTTGTGTGCGTATGGCTTAAAATATGCTTTCATAGTCAAAACTTATGTATTTTGGTGGTATTTTTTTGTTACTCATTTTCCATTACTACTTTTCCTATTACAGAAATATTTTCATCTCCCAGCTTAATTTTAATATTTTTGCCTCTTTTATGCAGTCAAAAAGAAACATAACGACACCAACAAAGCCAAAGTCAAGGGCATCTAAGGCAATTGAAGATGACAACGAAGGCAGTTAGCGCGCAGGGGCCAGGGCTATGCTTGAAATGACATTTACTAATATATCGGCAGTGATAACAACAACACCAACAACAAACACAACAACGAAAAGCAGCGAAAACCACATAAATAACGGTAGAAAAGATGACAGCAATCAATGCTGAAATAATTGCAAAGCTACGCTGGATGGCTAGCTGGCGTTGTGCACTCAGCCGGCTTTTGGCGCCAAGGCGTACAGATTTAGAGTGCATTGCTTGCTGCTTCGAGTAATCTGTTTTTAGCAGTCAATAATGATGTCACTACGTTTTAGCACGATTTTAGTGTATGGAATAATAGCGATAAAAAAGAGAAAAAGTGGTTGCTTGCTTGCTTGCTGTCAACCTGCTCCAGCTGTGAGTCAACGCATCACTAACCAATTTTAGTTGCTTTTGCTTACTTGGTGATGTTTTTGGACATCATAATTTTCGCTGTCACTGCCACATACGCACACACCCACTCCCACACACAAATGTATATACTAACACGCATACTTACTCAATATTTTAATCCATTGATATTCACTTGGCTTCTACTAGGCAGCAAGAAAATATTTTATATGTACATATGTATGAATCTACATGTGTACATATGTAGATAATGCAATGTATTGAAATCACTTAAAGCAAGAACAAATTCGATATAAAACCTTTGAAAAGCGTAAAAAAATCCAAATTAATTATTTTGTCTCATTTGTGAAATTTTATACGGGCTTTAATTAGACCGCCATTCTATGTATGTATGTATATATGTACGTAAATAATTGTATATATGTATAATACTTTATTTTTACCATATTTGTAACTGTTATGTATACACAAAGCAATGTATATATCAATTTGTTTTTCTATCTAATAAATGCTTGCATTCAAATATACGCATTTTTTTGCCAAAATTGTGTTGTCTTTTTTGACATTGATCCATGGGATATTGCACGAAAAAAGAGGGCATTTGACATTTCTTTAACTAACGAGTTATTTAGTAAATGTGGCAGACATTGGTTTTTTTTTTTTGCTTTTTTTTGTTTTTGCAAGAGCATAAATGGCAAGAGACTTTAAGTGGATTTTGGCTCGGCATGGGATTCTGCGTATTTGTTAATCAATTAACTTTTTGGGTAGACAAGTTGCCTTATGTGTACTTGACTTATGTGCCAAACTCGATTTAAGCCAATCAAGTTTTGAACGAAACAAACTTAGAAAGCTAGCCAATAAAAATCAACTAACAAAATTAGTCATATTTCAATAAAAAAAATTGCATATAAAACACGGCGTGCACATAAAATGGTTAACAAATTCTCAACATATTCAAAAGCTAAATCTATATAAAGTTACTAATGGTTTTATTTGTAAGTTTGGCTGTATTTTCGTTTTTTTTTCTTTTTTAGTTTTTACCGAATTATAATTTCGTATCCAAAAATGAAAAAAAAGTAGAAAACACAATGAGCAAAATCAAACATTTCTCGAAAATTCCATAGTTTTCAGTGCTATATTCCGTAAAAATTTTAGGAATTTCTTAAAATAACCCACTTTATCCAGCCATAACTACAATTTACACTTAAGGGAAAACGCCACTGTGTGGGGTCAAAAAATAGTAGATTTTTGGGAAATTTTTTCTGTAAGTAGAAATGATTATTCGAGAATCGGACAAAAGGCAATTTATTATATATATATTAATCTATGTTGATGTAAATTTTTATTAAGAAATATTGAAAATTGACAAATTTATGTAAATAAACCTAACGAGTTAAAAAAATGAAATCATCTGGTGGCAGCGATACAGCAATGAATAATAATCTGAAATCAAAAAACCGAAAATCCCAAAAATTTTATTAATCTACACAATAGTGGCTATCGCTGTACGTAGCCGTTTTTTTTTTTTGATGAAATGGTGGTGATTCGAATTTCGATGTGTGTTTTTCACCAATTTTTCGATTTTGAACAGTCCCAAAAAAAAGTCATTTCCAAAATTTTTAAAATCGGCTACGTACAACGATAGCCAATGCGATAACAGAAATTTTGAAAAAAAAAAGAAAATTAAAATCGGTTCATTGGTCTTCGAGAAATCATTGCCACCGTAACAAAAAAAGTCGTTTCGAGAAAAACGCGTTTGAAATAAAGCATCGTATCGTAAGCGCAACGGGGCCGAGCCGACGGGCGCTCACTTAAGTGCACATAGAATCGGGAATAAAGCGAATTTCACTTAAATATTTTTACCACATTTTCTTGAGTAGTTATACTAACAATTTAAGCAAAAAAAAAAAACAAATCGATTTTTTTGAATTTTCACAGTGGCGTTCCCCCTTAATTCTTTCGTGCTCAAGAATTCTCCTAACTCAATTTTACGGCCCTAACAGACAATGTTATGTTAACAGTAATTGCCTATGTAAAGTATCAAATACAACAAACATAAGTTTTATTTACACTTAATTAAATATAAACATCGCACGGAAATGTTAAAAAATACATGCAGTTGTTGTTTCTTTTGTGCTCGTAAATTCTCTCAACTCAACTTTACGGCCCTAACAGACAATGTTATGTTAACAGTAATTGTCTATGTAAAAGATGTTTACAGGCGCAGCCAGAGTCACGACTACTTCTTCTTGTTCAGTATGATACTACGTTCATTTGACGATTTGTGCTGATTGCGAAATTCCACCAGTTACTCATGCCGAGTTAATTTTGTTACTTATTTCTTTATTTATTTATTTAAAGTATCAAACACAACAACCATACATTTTATTTACAGTCGATATCGTTTTTAGTCCTTTCTGCAAGAATGTTGTAGAATCATCTCAGCAACTTCTCCTCAGCTGGTCTACTCTCATCGGGTTGAGATTCTAACATCTTGGCTTCCCTCGGTATAGCACATCGTTATACGAGAAAACTTATTTCAATATCAGCGAAGCTTACAAAATCTTTATACTTTTTGGTTAGGGATGGCTAGAACTAATAATACTTGCAATGCTCCGATTTCTAGAGCCTTGAGAGAATTTAATTGTCTTTCAAACCACGTTGGCCTAGATTTTTCTTCCACAAAGCACTGCTTCAAAGTGCTACTAAATGAATTGTTTAACTAAATTCTAAGTCTTCTCTAATATTCTTTTTCTGTAAACTGTAAGAAATGCTACATTTTCTTCATTAATTCATAATTTAATTTTGATTGAATTGTTTAGCATTCATCTGTTTTTCACTGTCTGTAGTAAATATTGCACTTTAAGATTACCCAATTTTAAATAAATAAAAGTATAAGCATTTCAAATATTAATTCAAGCTTGTGATAAATATTCCAATTCGCTATACGGAATAAAAAAACTAATAAGCTAGCAGCTCTGGCAGCTCCACTTTGAATGAATTCGCATTGCTGCGAATATATTGAAATAAATAAAATTTGCGCCTAAAGGCAAGCAATGCCAATTATTGATGCCCATATGGGCACACAGCCATCAGCTCATACGTGCAAAATGCACGTACGGGTACTGGCGCCCATCTCTACTTTAAACTGGGAAGATCATATAGCGAGTCCCAGAAAATCTCTTATGGTAGAAAGTAAAAAATGTTTTTAAATGTACATATTTTAGCTTTTTTATGTAGATTTTATAATGTGGGTTCCAAACTATAGAACCATATTTCAGTAAACTAGAGATGTAAAAAGCGCTTCAATCACATATGGATTATCAAATTCTTTTGACCGCCGCATTTTAAATGCTAGAAAATCGCTGGCTTTATTAACGGTGACGTCCACTTCAATCTTAAAATTAAGTTTTGCATCCACTGCAACACCTAACTCATCAAAGTCATGTACTTGTCTTAGACTGTAATTGCGTATTTTATAAAAAAGAAGTACATAATTTTGTACATATTTCTTAAGATTTAAAAGCATTTTATTTGCTGTCGCACCAAGTAACTAAGTTATTTAAATCTGTTTGCATTAAAGAGCTTTCCACGACCGAAGCGCATGACTTAAAAAAATTTACATCGTTGACGTAAATTAAAATATGTATGTGTGTATGTATGTATGTATGTACATATGTATGTGTGTGTTTGTGGAATTTAAATTGGAAATAAAAGATTTTATCATTGAGTATTCTGTTAAAATCAAGTAATGAGGTGGCATACAATGAGCGTACAATTAAAAAGCCAATCATTAAGAATTGAAATTATATTTCGTTTTTATTACTCCGTTCATCACAAATGTTAACAAATGTTTGCATGTAAGTTCATTTCCGTAAAGTCATTCAATGTACTAAGTGCTTCAAAAGCGGTGAAAATTTCTTGCGATTGGTCGATTCTAAAGAAACTCCGCATAGAGTGTTTTTTTGAGGTTGCTAGTTTTTCAAAATTCAAAATGGCGGACACCATTTAAAAATCATTTATCAATCGATTTTAGTTAAACTTCTACATTGCACATTCAATATGGTGGACGATTTTCGAAAATAATAATCCGATTTTAAATAAACTAAACTTCGGCTAAATGGCTAAACAGAAGTTTTACTTGAGATCATGGAAGCGGCTAAACCAAAAAAAAAATGTTTTTTTAATTAAAAAAAATAACCAAAAAAAATTGAAATAATTAAAAAAATTGAATTAAAGAAGTAAAAATTCAAATAAAAAACAACACAATAATTTAAAAGAAAAAAATTAAATATTAAAAAAATAATCAAAAAAAAACAAATTGAAAAATTAAATTAAAGAAATAAAAATTAAAAACAATTAAAAAATTTCAAACAAACAACAATTCATTAAACCACAAAAAAAACTTTTTTTAAATATTAAAAATGTATGAAAAAAAATTTGGAATAATAAAAAAAATAAATTAAATTAAGAAAAAAAAATTCTACAAACAAAAAGAACAAAAACACAAAATATTAAACCAAATAACAAAAATTAAACAAAATAAAACACAAAAATTCAAAAACCCAAAAATAATTTTTTTATTTAAAAAAAGAACCGAAAAATGAAATAATTACAAAAATTAAATTAAATGAAATTAAAGAAATGAATATTCAAAAAAAAAATTAAAAAAAAAAATTTTAAATAAATAAATTTTTTTCAAAAATAAAAATTTTTTTAATTAATTAAAAAAAATAACCAAAAAAAATGAAATAATTACAAAAATTTAATTAAAGAAATGAATATTTAAACAAAAAAAACACAAAAATTAAAAAAAAATTTAAACCCAAAAAATGAATTTATTGAAAAAATTAAGTTAAATTGAGGAAATACAAAAAATCAAAATACAAATTCAATAAACCACAAACAATTTTTTTTTAAATAATAAAAAAATTTGAATAATTAAAAAAAAAAATTAAATTAAGGAAATAAAAATTCAAAACAAAAAAACCAAAAACAAAAAATGTTTAAATAAAATAACAAAAATTAAACAAAATAAAACACAAAAATTCAAAAAACCAAAAATAAAAATATTTTTAATTAAAAAAAATAACCAAAAAAAATTAAATAATTACATAAATAAAATTAAGTGAAATTAAAGAAATGAATATTCAACAAAAAAACACAAAAATTAAAAAAAAAATTTAAATTAAATTGAGAAAATAAAAAAATCAAAAACACAAATTCAATAAGCCACAAAAAATTTTATTTAAATAATAAAAAAATTTGAATAATAAAAAAAAATAAATTAAACTAAGGAAATAAAATATCTCAAAAAAAAAAATTATAAACGAAAACATTTTAAATAAAATAACAAAAATTAAACAAAATAACACAAACTAAACAAAATAAAACACAAAAATGCAAAAACCCAAACAAAAAATTGTTTTTTTTATTTAAAAAAAAAATTAAAAAAAAAGAAAAAAAAAATGTAAATAAATACAAAACTTAAATTAAGTTAAATTAAAGAAATAAAAATTCAAACAAAACAACAAAAATTCAAAAAACAAAAGTTTAAATATTAAAAAAAATAACCAAAAGAAATTGATTTTTTTGAAAAAGAAAGAAAAAGGAAAGAAATCAATAAATAAAAATGAAAAAATTAAACAAAAAACACAAATTCAATAAACTACAAAAAAAATGTTTTTTAATATTAAAAAAAAATTGGAATAATTAAAAAACAATAAATTAAATTAAAGAAATTAAAAAAAAAAAATAATTAAAAACAAAAAATATTAAACAAAATAAAATTTTTTTTTTTTAAATAACAAAGTCGTTTTGTAGCCCATATTTTGACAAAAAAAGTGTCAAAACCGCAAAAATGAGCTAGTTTTTAAGTAAATAGCCAAACAATACCATTTAACAGAGTAATAAATAAAACAAATACTTATTGAAGATAAGAATTTTTTCCCCAATCGCACGGAGTCTTAAACTAGGGAAACCGACTAACTCTATCTGGGGACATGAAATATCTGGGAGTAATCCTTGATAAATCCTTGACTTGGAAAAATCACTTATCGTACATCACAAATAAAGCCTTGAGAGCAATATATATATAAAGAAGGCAATCTTACAGGACATTTAAGAATTCTGGATTCAATCCTGAACTCTCCGTGCCTGGCAGTTCACGACAAGATGGAAAGGAAACTAGAACTCTTCAAGAAATACAAAGTGGTCATTAGTGACCGCTCAGAGTGCCGAAACAATGAAATATCCTTAAAATAGGGCGCACAGGTGTGGTTTACTGATGGGACCAAAATGGATGACGGTAGTGCCGGGGCTGGAATTGTCGGACCACATTTCAAAAAAGCAATTGCAATGGGAAAAAGCACTTCCAATTTTCAGGCGGAGGTCGACGCCTTAGAGCTGTGTGCCAGAGAATGCCTACGGAGAGGCACGTGCGGTGCCAATATTAACATTCTCGCTGACAGTCAAGCAGCTCTAAAATCGCTGGATAGCTTTTCATTCCAAACAAGGTTGGTCGGGGATTGTTTTAAAATCCTCAACACCCTAGCATCAAGAAACTTTGTAACCTTGATGTGGGTTCCGGGACATGAGGGGCACAAAGAGAATGAAATTGCGGACACTTTAGCGAAAAAGGAGGCAAAACTCCCTTCATTGGTCCTGAACCTTTTTGCGGGGTAAGTAACAGCTCCAAAAGTGTCTTTCTACGTGAACATGAACAACGAGGCCTAATCGATTACTGGAGAGCCCAATCGGGCATGCGGTAATCGAAAGGACTCATAGATCCAGAACGGATAAAGTCAGAAGCAATCCTTAATCTAAGCAGAAAGGACATAAAACTTTACACTGAACTACTAAAAGGGCACTGTAGACTTAATTATCACATGAAAAAAATAGGTGCGATAGAAAATGATTCCTGTAGACTCTGCAAAGAGGCACGAGAAACAGTAGAACACGTTCTATGCGACTGCCCAGCAGTGGCACGACGCAGACTAAATTACCTGGGAAATGGGGCTATAAATCCAAACCTCTTGGTGGAAATGAAGCCTACAGCAGTTTTGGGATTTATTAACAGCCTAAAACTGTTTGAGTAGGCTACATGGCTGCACAGTAGATCTCTTCAGGTCGCAGTGCACAAACAGCCAATCAATTATAAATAAATAACTGTACAAAATTCTCTTAACTATTTTAATAGCTTGCAGCCAATTTTCAAATATATAACTGCGCCGCATAATAAGTAGCCACTAGATTCTTTTCACAATCTATTCCATTCGGATTTTGATCGAACCCACACCATTTCGCTCACAATATGCTTTCAAATAGGACTGTGCACGCACGTACATGCAACTGCACATATTTTTCCACATTCATAAATATTCGCATAGGTACAACTGCTATAAACAATTTTGATGTAATATTCCGTAAGAGCTACATCTGAATATATGTAGGTAGATGTGTATGTATGTATGTAGATATCATCCGTTTAAATTTTGTTCAGATTTCAGAGGAAATAATTGATATAAAAAAATTAGCACAATTTTTGCACGTTCGCCTATTTTATAGCCCTTTTTGTTTACGCCGTAAATTATGTACGAATATGAAAACAAAGGCAGGCTGCAGACTTTGAAGCGCCAAATAGCAGCTTTCAACATTGAAGGCAAATAGTCTTCATTCGTAAACATAAAGTAAAGTAACAACGTAAAACAATTAAATTAAGTTAAACCAATACCTGTGCATATCTATATTTATACGTATTTATATCTTTGTACTTATACAAGGTGAAGTCCAAAATAAACAAGACTGAACTAAAATAGAAACGAAAGCAGCTTTGTTCTGATAACTTCGAGTTTATTTATTCAAAATAGTCCCCTCTGGTCTCGATACACTGGATTGCGCGATCTTAAAGCTTTTCGAAAAAGTGTTTCAGGTCATTGACCGGAATGTCCTTTAGGATGTCGACACAAGCCTTTTGAATGGCCTCTACGGAGGCAAAACGTTTTACTTTCATGGCCAAATGCAATTCTCCGAATAGGTAAAAGTCACAAGGAGCCATATCAGGCGAATGCGATGAGTGATTGATGCTTAAAATGCGATTTTAAGTCAAAAAATCAGTCACAAGAGTGGATCGATGAAATGGTGCATTCTCATGCAATAAGCGCCAGCTTCCACCTTTGCGGTATTCAAGGCTAATTCGACGAATGTGATGTAACAAACGCTTCAAAATGCTAAGATAGATAATTTCATTGACGGTTTGGCCCATTGGCACGAACTTCTTTGGACAATTCTCTTGGAATCGTAAAAACAAATGAGCATCGACTTGATTTTTGACTTCTCCAAACGCGATTTTTTGGGTGGTGGCTCGTCTGGGACCTTCCATTCGGCACTTTGACGTTTAGTTTTAAGTTCATGTTGTAAAGGAAGTTCTCGTTTTTTATGGCCTCTTTAATGAGTACTTTCGAATGTTGAATTCTGAGCAATTTTTGGTCCTCAATTAACTTGTGCGGAACGAAACGTGCACAGATCTTTCGTAAGCACAAATGATCAGTTAAAATGCAATAAATCGGTGTTTTGGAGATATTCAACTCCGATTTCATGAATTTCAGCGAAGGTTTTGGTTCAGTTTCGATCCATTTACGAACAATTTCGATGGAGTTTTTGGTGTTCATTGTCATTTATGTCCCTCCAACCAAAGTGTAAACCACTCATGAACTCTGGCACGAGATCATCATCAATTCTTCTTCAATTCTTTTTCATCAATTCAAATGTTTCGGTAAACGTTTTACGGATTTTAAAACAAAATTTCATATTAACTCTTTGTTTGAAGCTCACTTTTTGTACCGATGACACAAACATACTGACACTTTAGACGCAATAACTTCGCTTCCACTGAACCGAATGTCACCAAGCTTTCACTGGAAGTCAGCTAGGGATGTACCTTCCAACGCACTAACTCATTAGAAAGATGGCGCCATCAAAAACATTTTTATAGCACCAGTCTTGTTTATTTTGGACTTCACCTTGTATTTATACGAGGGTGGTTCAATTATGTAAATAAAACAAGTTTATTCAAATTTGTTGTTCACACCCAAAGATTTCACCATTTTGCACAGTCTTATTGCAAATCGGCGTTAAAAACAATGTGGCCCAGCATTTTAGATATATAATATGTTCAGCAGCTCTAGGTAAAAAATAACGAGGAGCATTTTTGTGGAGCATTTTAACCCTCTAACTCTTCAATAGATGGGTATTTATATCTCTTTTGTTGTCGATTGATTGGTCGAAGGCCAAATTTTGTGGATCTTTACATGAAGCAATTAGCCTCCTGAGGTAAGGACTACAAAGGCCGAACTACAATGGCTTAAACTCCGAAGGAAGCCCGACAAATCCGTAGGATTGCGTCGAATTCCGCCCTTTAAGCAGCAAACATTTAGTAAATGCCAATGTCAAAGTCAGCAAATCCACTGTTCCATGGGTTATTCCAAAAGCGCCACATCTGAAACATAAAAAATAACAAAAAAAAAACACCTTTGAATAAATTTCGCAAGGAACGCCGCCTCGATTTTGCAAAGAACTGCATAGCTTGGAGTTCTGTTACAAATAACGATTCCAGTGAATGTAAAAAATAGTATTTAGTGACGCAAAGAAGTTAAATCTGGATAAGCTGGATGGATACAATTCGTATTTGCATGACTTAAGAAAAGAGGAAAGGTACTTGAGTCGACATCACAGCCGTGGGGGCAATATGGTGCTACGGCGCGTTCTAATTGAAAATTGTAGACTAAAAAATGACGGGAAACAGCTATAAAGCTCTATTGGGATTTTGTTTTCCGGAGATTCGAGAAATATTTGGACCTATTAATTGGATCTTTCAACAGGATAATGCAACTGTACACACTTCAAGTGTGCTCAAAACTTGCGTTCCAAAACGTTGAAACTTTAGATGCCCACCATATTTCCCAGATCTCAATATTGTTGAATATCTATGGAGGAGACTAGCTCGTAAGGCAATTTGAAAGCAAACATGCTTTAATTCAAATCATTAAAATGGCCTGGTCTGAAATTTCATTATGCTGTCTGGAGAACTCGTACAAATTCATTCATCAACGTATCTCCGAAGGAATATATAAACAAGGTGGCAGACCAACCTATTAAGTTTAAATAATAAATGAAAAATAAAACTAAATTTCCTATATTTGTTATTACTTTTCTCGAAACGACTTTTTTCGGCCGGGTGTTGTCAAAAAAAAACTATTTAACCGAATCGTCCGAAATTTTAATATGTTGTTCACAACATCAAAGGCTATCGCCCGTACAAGAATCATATTATAATTTATAATATAATATGTATTGTAATAGGACTATGAATAAGTTCGTGCGGTTTTTTTCGAAATTTGAAACTTTATTGACGTAAAATGGTTACAAATTTAATATTCAAAATATTGTCCATCGCTTACTACTACTTTTTCCCATCTTTCTGGCAATTCACGGATTCCCTTTGTGAAAAATTCGGTCGGTTTTGCCGCAATCCACGAATCGATCCATTTTTTGACTTCATCGTAATTACGGAAGTGCTGGTCAGCCAGGCCATGTTGCATCGATCGGAAGAGATAGTAATCGGATGGCGCAAGGTCTGGACTATACGGCGGGAGGGGTAGGACATCCCATTTGAGCGTTTCTAAGTATGTTTTGACCACTTGTGCAACATGTGGCCGAGCATTGTCATGTTGCAAAATAACTTTGTCGTGTCTATCGGCGTATTGCGGCCGTTTTTCTCGCAGTGCTCGGCTCAAACGCATCAATTGTCATCGGTAGACATCCCCCGTAATCGTTTCATTCGGTTTCAGTAGCTCATAATACACAACACCCAGCTGGTCCCACCAGATACACAGCATAACCTTCAGGCCATGAATATTCAGCGCCGACGTCGATGTTGAAGCATGGCCAGGGTATCCATACGTTGCCCGACGTTTTGGATTGTCGTAATGGACCCACTTTTCATCGCCAGTCACAATTCGATGCAAAAAACCCTTTCTTTTGTGCCGTTGAAGCAGTTGTTCGCATGCCATAAAACGGCGTTCAATGTCTCTTGGCTTCAATTCATACGGCACCCAATGGCCTACCTTTCGGATCATTCCCATGGCTTTTAAACGTTTGGAAATGGTTGATTGATCAACTCCCAAAGTTTTTGCAACCTCTTCTTGCGTTTGAGCCGGATCTTGATCGAGCAATTCCTCCAATTCGGTATCCATGAACTTTGGCGGCGCACCCTCGCGTTCTTCGTCTTCCAAGCCAAAATCACCACTTTTAAAGCGTGCAAACCACTTCTGGCACGTTCGCTCAGATAGAGCGACTGCTTCTTTCTTTCGGCTGCTTTTTTCTTCATATTAAAATAATGAAGAAGAATTCCCCGCAAAAACACATTATTTGGCACGAAATTCGACATTTTCAAGTGTGGTAAAAATATTGTTGTTTACGCTTCAAATAAAAAACTTATACTGACGTTTGTGCCTTACGACAGTAGCTCTCCAATGAATGTTTGGAAATGTGGATCGATGGAATAATAATCAAGTTACGCCATCTGTTGTAAAACCGCACGAACTTATAAATAGACCTATTATATAATTATTTTGTATTTTTTTGATTAAAAAACTGAAAAAACCACCGATTTTTAGAGGATCAAAATCAAAACGGCGCCATTTTGTAAATATTTTTTTATTTTGTAAATTATTTTATTATAGTAGCGGGACATAGTTACAGCCGATTTAAAATTTTTTTTGTTTTTGTGTTTCAGATAAATAGAAGAGCCAAAAGGGCTTGGATGTATGTAGATTTGAACCTACGCACTCGCGAATGGTAGTCACAACTCATTCGGCTACGGTGGTTCCCTGGTATACATCCACTATTTATAATCATTATGTTATTCCGCACATGACTGTTCCATTCGCCCGCCAACCAAATATTTTGTTTCATTAAACATCCTTAATCGGCGGCAAGCAAACAAGTGCGCTCATTCCCTTTTCGAGACGACATCGAGAACAACACCGTGCAAGAGCAAATCTCACAATGTTTTTCTCTAATAAGGCGTAAGTCTTGTAATTTTGATTATTTACTTTAATATAACAACAAAATTATAAAAAAAAATAAACCAACCATTTATTGTTCTAATCAAATTACTTTGCGTTTTTCTTTTAAAGAATAAAATAAATAAATAAACGACTGGCTATGAGACTGTCATCACTTGCGCTAGGTCATTTCATTAATATGTATCATAAAAGCAAAAATAAAAAAAATTCAAAAAAATTAATTTCTAATTAACTCTGATCAAATTTCCATTCATTAAATTGACCAAAACCGGCGAACTTCAGCTCTCTGCCAAAACTATTCGTTTATGTTACAAAATATTTACAAAATGTGAAATAAGGCATAAAAGTCGCATACATCCGTTGGTTTCTTTGTTCTTTTATTACATTTGTTGTGGTTACGTATACGCACCCGTGCACACGCAGGCATGCCTTTATATGTTTATTTGTACATGAATGTATATACACATGTAGTATTTAGTTCTTAAACGCTTAGCCGACTCCCGCTGCTTTGAAAATTGCCAATCAATGCCAATTAATAGCAACAACAAATATCCGCAGTGTTTTCAACTGCACACCGATCTGCGCCCGACCTGCGCCCGATCGTCGCTCGCAGCCGATTCCTCTCCCTGGCTAATTTATGATAAAGTAAACAAACAAGCAGATTTCATGGACTCCATGGCATAGCGCGGTGTATTTTCGAATACTTTTGATATTTTCTTAAAGTATATCTGCACTCTTTGCTTGTACTTTTTTCACTTTGATTTTTGGCATTTTCTTTTGGATTTTATAGTAAAACTTTCCTGTATTGTAGGTGTGTAAATGGTATGGGTGAGTACTCGCAATTCGCACAAGTGTTAAATGAAGAACAAACAAAGCAAAAAAAAAAAAAAAAAAAAAAAAAAACAAGAAAAGATAATCGAAAACACATAAAGTGTAGCGAAGTTATCGTGAAAGTGTGGAAAATGTCGGGAAAACGGCACGCCAGCATTTTTAGCACGAAAGTCTTGAACGATTTTAGTTGTAATTCAGAAAGCGGCGCGCACGATTCACATTTCTCGGTATACAGAGTTTAATCGAAAATTTTAAAATTTAATCTTGCAGTGTCTGACTTTTGTATCTTATATTTTATTTTTATACATAATTTTTTGTTTGTTTTTGTAATTTGGAAGAATATGTCTGCTCATATTGGATTCGAAGTGAAGAATGAAAAAAATCACACAAATCAAGTGAAACCATATAATAACGCGCCAAATGATGTACGATTCGAAATAACTGACAATTTTAAACATGATCGAGTGCGTTTCAAAAATACCCCTCCTACCATTATTGTGCCTACACATAATTCGCATAAAAATGTGCCAAAAAATTTAGCAACACAGTTGAAAGAGAGCGGTAACAAAAGTGAATCTAAACACATTTCAAACATTTTAACCGTTAATGATACAAAAAATGATTTCGTCATACAAATCAAAAATGACACAAAGCATAAACGAAAAAGTGACGCAAAACTCACACCTAGCACACATTCGACACTTTCGAAAGCCGAATCAAAAACCTCCTTAAAAAGTGATCACAAAATTTTGATAAAATCAGATTCAAAATCGACTATACGTAGTGGTGAATCTAAAAACGACTTGAAATCACTCTCGGGTACCTTACCGAGGCGGGAGTCCAATGACACAGTGAAAGGTAATAGTTTGAATAGAACGCTGCAGAAGGTGGATTCTAGAGCGACGCTGAAAAGTGAAACGATCTCAACGACAAGCGTTCCAAGCAGCACGCATGGCAAAAAGAGTCTGGAGTCGATGACGGATGAGGAGATCGTCGAGGAAAATCTAAAAGAATTGCTCGAAAACAAAAATCGTGTAAGTTTTTAGATAAATAGCATAGCGTGACCATCTCCTTTGAATAAAGCAAAGCAGTTTATAGAAAATAATGATCTCTTAGCCAAAAAAGCAAAAAAACAAATAAACGCTGAATTAAAATGTTGACGCCATTTGTTGTTGCGCGCTCAGTTTTGAAATTCAAAGTGAAATTAGTTAAAGATTTTCTGACGAATACGCCCAGATTCGCCTTCCTCGACAGCACTGAAGAGGTCGCCCAAATAGGGCGTCCAAAATTAACATAATTTATTAAATCCACAGGTGGGTCATAGAAGACTCAGGAGTGTAAAGGAGCTCCAGTGGTATGACACTGGGGCTATTCAGGCGAAAGTGTGTCGGTTGACAGCCACTCAACCTAACCTAAACCTCAAATACAAAAAAATAAAAATATATAATTGGCGCTTACACTTTTGTTAGGTGTTTGACCGAGCTCCTTCTCGTATTTGTGGCGTGCATCTTGACCTACAGTTTTAAGCCGCCTCCGAACGCTAATGGTTTTTATGAGGAGCTTTTGGCATGGCAGAAATACACTCGGAGGTTTACCATTGCCTGCCGATGGGGGAACGCTATTAGAAAAAACTTGCTATTTCATGCACGCAAATTCGAATCTACGCATTGTCGAATGGCAGTCACACACCAACCTATTCGGCTACGGCGGCTAACCTACGAATACTTCTGTATAATACGAGAGTTGCTTCTTATATTTTTGGTCTTCTGCACTTATCCTACCTTCAGGCCCCATCTGATGTCTTCATTGGAAAATTTGTTATATTTTACCTTAAACTTACTCAGAGAATTCAACCGTGAACTTTTTCGTGCGACTATTTTTCACAATTTTCGACGCAGTTTAACTTCGTTAACAATGCTTCGTTGAACTAAGATCTGCATACCGCGAGCAAGCAGAAACCTCTATCGCCATAAAAAACTAGTGGTACTATGAATTCCCTCGTGTTAGGTGTTCACTTACCGCTGAATTTTGGTTCAGTGTTTGTATTCACATGCCATGACATTGAGGCTTCCTTGGGTATTTGGATGACAAGCATTAATAAGATGTTGCAGACCACCTTGGGTTAAAAAAAATAATAAAAGAAATAAATAATTTAAAAAACTCCCAGGAAACGCTCTGAAAACGCAATCGGACGAAATGCTTCAAAAATTGGTTTAAAAGAATGTAAAAATATATTGATCATCAAGAGAAACATTAAAAAAGATACTCGTTTTCAACCTCGATTTTTCCATTATTAGGCCAGAAATATAAATAGCAACCCTAATACAAAGGGAATGAAAATCCGTAATCGACGACAAGCACCGTAGCGGCGCATGTGATGTCTGAAACCCTTCAATTTAGCAGTACGCTTGTACTCCTGAATGTATTTCATGCCAAAAAATGTGGTTTGAGCGCATCTAACACTTATTTAGGCGTCCAAAAACTTTTCGCTTTTATTTTGCTTTTGATCTGCGGATCATATATCAATTCGATATTTTCAGTGCACAAATACTCGTTTGTTTGAGTTTGATTTGTAAGACCTATCAAGACCTATCACTCTCGTAATAGGACGTTCGTATTTTTCTTCCATTTCTGGCTAACAAATGGTGTTATACCAAACGCACGAGACAAACTCCATTATTCCGAAAAAAACAAGCGATCTTTTGCTTGAAAATCTTTCGTGCGTGAACAACTTTTTTGGATTTGGACGAGCTTAAAAGGTCAGACTATAAAGTCGATTATTGTCTCGTTTCGCACTCATATGCATTGATCCACAAATTGTCGCCTGTCAGCATCTTAGAGGCGTCTTTTGATGCACCAAGATAAAATTTGGTCAATATATCTCTGTTGCAATCGGTATGGGCCTTTGTTGAGCGATTACCAATCTACAACTATCCAGCGCATAGAAATCTTTTTGAAGGTCAAATGTTCATGCAATCTTGCATGTACGCAAATCGAACTAGTGCGCAGGTAAGCCTCTAGCTTAGGGTACGTCCAGGATTTTTTTTCTGGCACCACTACTGCTTAGACGATCTTCACAAATTCGTATCTACTGTTTATCGAAGCGCGACTACGATTGTATTCGGAGAGCTAGTAAAATACAGCCGTGGCTCATCGTCAAAAGTTGTTGGTTGATTCTTATTGTTTAATTATAAATTCACGTTGAACGTCATAAAAAATCATCATATGAGAATTGAATTCAATTAAACATTTCAGTATTTACCATCACAGTGTTAGTTGAGACATAAAGAGTTTTGAAGTCGACACTCATTGGAATCAGTGGGGCACTTCGAACGACTCCTGTTCTGGTGGTCAACGCAATGTTAAATGTGGTACCCGTAGACATCGCAGACAATTGCTGCGTACCGTAATCAAACTGAGGGGTTCGAGGGCTATAGGATCAATCTCACTTATGGGCACTCAAGCATTCTTAGAACCTTTGAGTTCATCCCCCTGTCAGCAGATCAATGTATACCCTCACTTAGTCCAACCGGAACTTTCTCCACTCATATTTCATCAAGGGAAGAGTGGACGGGTGGTTACACTTCGGAACAGGGCCTGGTGAACTTGTTCACGGATGGATCGAAGTTGGAAGGGAAGGTTGGCGGAGGAGTTTTTTGCGAGGAGCTCCCTTTCAGACTCAAATTCAGGTTACCTGGCCACTGCAGTGTATTCCAGGTAGAGGTAGCCGCAGTTCTTGGCTGCTCACAGGCATCTTGGCTCTTACTTCTTTGCTATGTCTGTTGATATAGCTAGCGTTGACATTAAAAATCTAACGCAAGCGCAGCACAGTTATCGTTCATAATCCACACACTCTAAACCCATCCTCCTAACCATAGCACCACCACCTCTCCCCGCCCTCTCCTTCGGTTTCCTCTTTCACCTTAGCTCCTTCATAATGGTATCACAAAGGACGAATCCGTTTATCTTCGTTCAAGTGTGCCCATTTCTTGGGTAACCATTCCAACCTAACCTAACTGCTTATTTCTCTTCCTCTTCCCTACAACTTCTGCAGTATTCATGAGAAAATACTCCTAGCCTAGAACAGCCTAGCCTACCTAACAGCCAATGACCGGGGACACAATCCACGGCCTCCGAGATGTTCTCTCTTGAGAGGTCCCGCAAATCGTCTGACCTTTTCCTATCTATTCGCGACCAAACTATCCTGGCTGTGAACCAGTATTTTCTTCTCTCCATGCTCTATTGGCCTCTTGAAGAATATTTTTTGTTATGCTTAAGTTGCAAATCGCCATAGGAATTCCAATATTGCCTCTGTTTTGAAGTAGTGGAAGATTAGTACCTGGCTGGCTCAACAGCCTTGCAATTTCCTTCAATATCTCTAAGTCCCAGTACTCATATTAGACTGCCACTGAAGATGGTGCTAATATCATTTAGAGCTATCAGGCATTCCTGAGCAACCTTTGATCTTCTTGATTTGAGTTTGCCACTCTTTTCTTGAAGGGATGTTAGTATTGAAGGGCCTGTTGAAGGTGAGTTTAGGGAAAGAGTAATCGACTTAAAACTACCCATAGTATGTAAGAACACGCCTAGTAACGTCAGTAAAAAAATCTCACGATTTACGAATAAGCAGGTGGAAAGTGGCGCAAAATTAATCATCCAAGGTTTTTTTTGTATAACTCTTTTACTAAACAAAAAAAATTGAGTGGTAGAAATCTTTATTTTCACCTTTACGCGCTCCATTGCTTGTCATTTTGCTTATTGCAGTTGTCTAATTCACAAGTGTCAAACCTGACTGATGTACAACGCAACATGCAAAAATTATAAATTTTCCGATAGGGTGATTAATTTACAAGTCTATTCTTGTTATCAAAAAACTTTGTCAAATTCAAAGAAATTTCATTCATCCTAGTACAAATATATCTATGCATGTGCATGTAAGCGAAAGTAAAGGGTGAACAGATTGGATATACTTTTTTCAATAGGCGATCACGTGTGGCTACTGTCAAACTAAACACTTAGTTTTTTCAGTATTCATTGACATTTCATCATGGAATGACTTACGCCTCAACAACGTTTACAAATCGCACAATTGTATTACGAAAATCGACTCTCTGTGAAAAGTGTTCATCGCGCTACATCAATAACCCCAACCCCATGCCATGCAAGAACAGCCATTACATCCATTGAAAATAATCGTTTGGTGAAGCCAATGGGCTGGAGGAATCATCGGCTCATAGTTCTTCAAAGACAAGGCTAACGCCAATGTAACAGTGAATGGCGAACGCTATCCCGCCACGATAAACGACTTTTTGATGCCGAAAATTAAACCCCGTGAGCTCTACATTATTTGGTTCCAACAAGATGGCACTACAGTAGATTCTGTTTTTATGCGGTAGATACGTTCCGCAAGAAACAGCATAAAAAAAGAACAGCATAAAAAAGCTACTAGTTCTATAGTGCTGAAACCGCATAAATCTGAAATAATGTAATAAAATCGCATAAAAAAGGGCACTAGTCCCATATTATAACTATAGATACATTCCATAGACCGCATGAATCTGAAATAATTAAATAAAATCGCATAAACAAAATATTATATTTTTGAAAATTATATCTTTATTTAAGAAACGTCAGAATCGAAAAATAAATTTAAGTCCGAAATAGAATCAGACAATACCCACATATTGCGCGTTCGTTTAGGATTTGGCGTAAAATCACTTTCGTCACTTGAGGAAATGTACACGTCTGATCTAGATAGTTATGCAGGCGGTTCCATACTTGTAGGGTTAGCATTTCTGATGTAATCTGTGATGAGTTTTTGCTTACCTGGTTTAGAATCTTGTTTATATGTACAATTCCCGATAGGTCGACATGCATTTTGTAATTTAAAAAAAAACCGCACTATTTCAAAACCGCATAAAAAAAAGCCGCATAAAAACAGAACCTACTGTACTTGCCATACGTGAAACAATTGAATTACTGCTTCGTCGTTTCGGTGAACAATTTATCTCTCGCCTTGGACCAATGGATTGGCCACCTTGAGCTTTTATTTGTGGAGGGATGTATAGTCAAAATACGTTCTGGTTGAACCAGCTTTGATTGAGGCATTCGTTGGAAGCCAACATTACTAAAGTTATTCACGAGATTTCGACCGAAGTCCTCCAGCGCGTCATTCAAAATTGGTATTTACGAATGACCGAATTACGGCGTAGTTGCGGCCACCATTTGAAAGGGATTATCTTTAAAAAGTAAATGTCTTGAGTGATTTTACTCAAAAATAATAAAGATTGTCTAATAAATTTTAATTTTCATTGTTTCCTCATAAATTCCAATACCTCTAAATTAATCACCCATGCATATGTGCAATATTTATATGTATATTATAAGTATACAATTTTTAATTTTGCACGCACATTACATCTTATTCAGTAAACAAACACATTCCACTCACTGACCGAAGGATTGCAAATTGATGGACCTGTCAAAATTGATGAAAATCCATGCCGTAAGACATTGAAAACTCAATTGATTTATTATTCAATAAATTTTTCCAGCCACTACTGCTTTTTTTGTTTTTGTACTGAAAATATTTGGTATGAGCGCATCACTTTATAATTAGAAAATCGAATTTATGTAGATAATAAATCAATGTTTTATGATAGTCGAAGTGAATCATAAAAATTTGCAATATGCTGCGCTAGAGTTCTAGTCCATTTAGAAAAAAATTGCGTGGCTCTAAATAATTGACACGTAAACGTCTGATAGGTTTTTGGCCGAGCTCCTCCTATTTGTGGCGTGGCTGCTCGACTCGTTCCAAGGGAGTTGAATTTCTTTCAAAAAATTCATCGGAAGAAGGTGGCTAAAGACATGCTTGAGCAAGTGACAAGTGAATTCGCACCCAACGTTTATCCAGCGCATCATAGCAGGTGATGAGACATGGATATATGAGTTTGACATGCAAACCAGTCAACAGTCAACAGGCGGCTAAATGGCCGAATGAGTCGAAACCCAAGAACCCACGTCAAAGTCGGTTAAAAGTGAAAGTCATGCTACTCGTTTTCTTTGATTATCATGGAGTTGTGCTCTCGGTATTCGTTCCAAATGGTTCTACAGCAAATAAAGAATATTATTTGGAAGTTATGCGACATTTGAGAGAGAATGTACGTAGGAAACGGCCCAATTTGTGGAAAGAAAACTCATGGATCTTGCACCATGATAACGCATCGTTTCGCAAGGCTCATATTGTGAACACTTTTTTGGATTTAGCCTCCTCTGACTTTTTCCTTTTCCCAAAACTTAAATTGCCACTCCGCGGGTGCCGTTTTGAGTCGATAGAGGTCATCAAGAAGAATTCGCTGAAGCAGCTGAAGAAGATCTCTTCAAACGCGTTTAAAAGGTGCTTTGATGACTGGACTAATCATTAGTATATGGAGCTTCAATGGAGCCTATTTCTAAGGCGACAAAATAAATTTTGATGATTAAACAATTATTTTGCGCTCTATTGAACAATTCCCGGTACTTTTTTGACAGAATGTATAAAGGTCATCTGCGTGGGTAATATGTTTAAAGAATTTGTGTTCTTTTATTACTTTAAATTTATTAAAAACAATCAAGAGGAAGGCCTCCTCTGCGGTGAAAATATCAGGTGGAGAAGGAGTTGGCTTCACTTGGTGTGTCCAACCGGCACCGGTTCGCACGAGAAAGAAATGATTGGCGCGCTTAGTTAAGTTCGGCCAAAATCACTTAACTGGTAATCGCGCCAATCAAGAAGGAGAAAAATCAAAAGAGGTACCACTGAAAGAGGGGACACTTGAGCAATGCTGTTTTCAAATTTAAATATGTTTGAGAAATTATTGCTTGTGCAAAAATTTTTTTTTATAAAATTTATAATTTTGTATCCAAGCTTGCATTCTATTAGTTGATCAATGACGGTGTGTATTACATGTATGTTTTGTATGTATGTATCATCCATAAATTATGGTATGAAATCTAAAGAGTTCAATGTTGAATGATGAGTAAAGTTGAAAGTATTCAGCATGACTCACAAATAGTACCTGGAAAAACGGAATGAAAAACATATTCATAATCTTGTTTGGGTATTAGCAACTAAACATTTTTGCCAGCTCCAATTAAACTACATAATTTGTGAATAATCTTATGAAAGTGTGGTGCACAAAATAGGAATCGTGTGCAACTTATGTGGGTGGTTAGTCACATTTTAATACATTTTTAAAATGTTATTCTATGTGCATACTTGTTTATGTACATACATACATACATACGTATGAATAGTAGGAAAGCAATGACCGCATGTGGTATTCAGCGGGAAAGTAGTAGGAATGTAGGAGGATGTAGAAATTAAACACAAATTCATACAATTTTATTTCTTTATATTTTAGGGGTCTAAAGAAACTTCATTAGTGGAATATGTCAACTATTGGAACTATTGGATAACATCCAAGAAACATAAACGGACTCTTCCTTAGAACTTTTTTATTCATTACAAAATCATAAGTAAGATGTAAAAGGTGGTTAAGTTCCAAGAACCGGTGTTGATTTTGAATAAATACATCTTTTTTAGGAAATGATTGTCACTTCTGATTTATTAAGATAATATTGGTATGGCTCAATTACGTATGGAACAAAATATCGGCCAGATGGTCTCGGCGGTACACCTCCATCCGATGGTCCAAATTTTCGATGACGCTGAGGCATAATGGAGGTTCTACGCCGTTAATGTGCCGAATTATCTCATCCTTTAGCTCTTGAATTGTTGCTGCCTTATCGACGTACACCTTTTCTTTCAAATAACCCCAAAGAAAGAAGTCCAACTGTGTCAAATCACATGCTCTTGGCGGCTAATTGACATTGTTTCGTTAGCTGTGTGACAAGTGGCACCGTCCTGTTGAAACCACATATCGTCCGCATCCATATCTTCCAATTCGGGTCATAAAAAGTTCGTTATCATCTCACGATAGCGAACACTATTCACAGTAACTTCCTGACCTGCCTCTTTTTGAAAAAAATACGGCCGTGAATAGTAGAATGATGTCACCGGCCCATTAACCGCAGCAAACAGTCACACTTTGTGGGTGCATTGGTTTTTCGGCAATCACTCTTGGATTATTATTCGCCCAAATGCGGCAATTCTGCTTATTGACGAATCCACTGAGGTGAAAATGTGCCTCATCGCTGAAAATCATTTTCTTCGAAAATTGGTCATTGCAACAGTGAACATTTCCTGCCACCATTCTGGCCATTGAAGACGCTTGAAATAGTCAAGAGGCTTAGTTCTTGAGTCAATTGCACCTTGTAAGCAAGTAAATGCAAGTCTTTATACATAGTATTTATCAACGACGAGCGTGAGAGGTGCAATTGTTGGGCACGACGACGAGTTGAGGTGGACGGCTCTTCAACCACACTATCGCGAACAGCAGCAAGATTTTCTGCAGTACGAGCTGTACGAGCATGCACTGGAGTTTTTACATCTCCTACAGACCCACTTTGCTCAAACTTTTGCACAATTTTTCCGATTGTACGCACATTTGGACGATTAAATTGACCGAAAAAATCACGAAGTGCCCGATATGCATTTTGATTTGAACGCCCGTTTTCATAATAAGCCTGAATAACTTTAACGCGTTGCTCGATTGTGTATCTTTCCATAGATCAAATTGAGTTAGTCTGAAATTGAAAAATTTCAAATGAAATGTAGAAAAAACTTGACGTTTAGGTGTGGTTCACGTTCAATATCGGCCTTTGAAATTTAACCACCCTTTACAATCTTATGAGACTACCCTTACTTTAGTGCACAAACATTTACAACAAATATTTATCTGCGAGTCCAATTTATGATGTGAACTCGAATATTTATAGTTGAAAATAGAAAGATATCTGCTCACAAAAAACTCAAACTCATGACCTTCAGGTGAAAGTGCACTATTCACTATTGATTGCCATTTAATTACAAAATATGAACTGACTACTGTGTCACTACAATTTAAGTTTCTAATTTGCTAATTAAATTACACTTCACTACTACATACATACCAATTATTATTTATGTTCGCAGGAGGAGCGCAAAGCCAATGGACGCCTGATAGCGCTGATTGTTGCGTTTTTGGTCATTTTCATTGCTCTCTACAATTCGTGGCTGAAGGATGCACGTGGCCTGGCTGGCATCCTAGTCCCGGCGTTAATTATGATATCTTATGCTGGATGGGTGGTGTTGTTGGCGAAGCGCGACAAACAACGTCAAGTATTGTTTGTGAGTATCCATAGGTTGTAATTACATTAATTGTTTAGAAGCACCTGACTGATACTAATAGTCCTAATATTTTTTCCTTTCATTACAGGAAAAGCATTTAGAAGAAGTTATGGAACGCAACAAAATTGAATTGGCGAGAAAGGCAAAACTCATAAAGAAAAAGAAGCAAATCGAAGAGGCAAAGCGCAAAGAGAATGAGAAAGCCGCTAAGCAACAACGGCTGGGGCATCGGCCCAGTTTCCGAGAGAAACTCTTCGGTGTGCGTACGCCGGCATTACAGCCTTCAACTAACTTACTGACAATTGCCGTCACTGCAGCGGCGCCATCACAAATTGTTGTAGAATCAAGTAAGAAGCACTTGCAGCGTATGGATGCTTTAGTGCTGCCACATCCGCCTGTGCGTACGAGTTCCATACCGTAGTGGTAGAAATATGAATATGGAGAAATATTCATAAACAGGAAAGCTGCTAAAAGTGTTGTGTTGTGGCAGGAAGTGAGCGTAGTTGTTAAAAAACTATACAAAAATATGATTAAACGAAGTTTTTCACATTAATAAATTTTACACAAATTTTTTAAAACCTTTTTGGTATATCAAAAATTGTATGTTTATATTTCTTGTACCTATATCATAAATTTTTCATTATTTTGCGTGCTTACTTTCATAAACACAATCAATGATAGATAAATTCATTAAAAATGTGCTAAATATACAAATCCAAAAATACTCGCCTTTGAACACAAATTTTATTTACTTAAAATTTTGCTACCAATTAACGAAAAAATTCCGTCCACTTTATATGTTTTTCTTTGTAGTCATTCTACTGTGCGGATTGGTGTTTCCTTAAGCATTTTTTTTTCGAGGTGCTATATGCTCTTGTATCTCATGCAGTTATTTTAGACACAAATACATTTACTTCTTAAGCTCTAAACATGCAGGCATACATACAAAGATATGTACGTTTGTAGTTAAGTAAATATAATTTCAATTGCTGAAACTACGATATATTACGTTTATACTTAATTTCTACTCCTCTAAGATTACAAATTTACTGTTATTTAAATAAATTTTAATTTATCAAATAAGATACTTGAAAGATTTTTCTTTTATTTTATTTTCTTATATTTTTTCTTTTTATTCTGTTGAGAGTAGATTGCCTTCTTTATAAATTTCCAATATGGTGATACAGACAGAAGCGTGGAAAGATTTCTGTAGTTCCATAGAATCAACCAAAGATACGGCCAGACTGAGTAAGCTTTTACCCAAAGAACACTCCTGTCCTTCTTTCTTGAAGTAAGACAACGGAGAATGGACAAAATCCTCGGCCGATACATTGGATTATCTCATAAACACACATTTCCCAGGCAACACAGAATATATTGAGAGCAATATTAATAGTGTTCAAACATCCAACTAGTCATCCAATAGAATCAATCACATGAACAGGGTTTGATTGAAAAGTAATGAGCCTTCCCACACGGAGCGTCTGCCAAGCGATCAACCAAATCGGCTGGTGGGGGAAAATGATCGTTGGGCTTTCCCCTTCCATTAGAAACCGGTCCGAGTTCGCTAGCAACAGCGGTGCAGTCAACATCGCTCCGCGCGTGAAAGCTCGTTTAAAAGTGTGTTAGGATTTTGCAGTGGCGAAAATGCAGCGATCTTTGGAGCAACGTTACTCGATCAAATTTTGCGTAAAGCTAAACAAAACGAGTAGCGAATCCATTGGGCTACTCAAGGAGGCTTACGGGGACCAATCTCTGTTCAGTGCCCAGGTAAAACGGTGGCACAAGTCGTTCAAGGAAGGCCGGGAGGACGTCGAAGACGAACAGCGATCATCTTTTTCGACTCTCGAGGCATCGTCCACAAGGAGCTTGTACATCCAGGAAGCACTGTGAATGCGGCATTTTACAATGAAGTGCTCCTTCGGCTGAAAAACTGTGTCGCCCGGGTTCGGCCCGACCTCGTCAACAATTGGACCCTTCATCACGACAATGTGCCGGTGCACACCGCCTTCGTCTGCCCCTCTGCATTGGCCAAGATGGGGGTTCCGGTGCTTCCCCACCCTTCTTACAGCCCAGACCTGTCCCCTCCTGACTTCTTCTTGTTCTGGCGCCTGAAAAGAAAGCTGAAGGGGAGGCGTTTCGACTCCATCGAGGGAATCCAAAAAACTGTAACAACCGAATTGAACGCGATTCCGGTGGATGAGTTAAAAAAATGTTACTGCTAACAGCGGTGTATTGACGCTCAAGGGTCCTATTTTGAAGAATATTAGTTGTATAAGCCAAAAGGTTTTGTGGCATAGAATAAAAACAATGCTCACTAGTCGCTTTTCTCGATCCTTAATTGAGATTCTTAATATATTAGGCACAGACATAGGTCTCAACGAATGGAAAGAGAACATGCTTAAAACTAGAATAATCATCGCACAGGTAGGCAGCAGCATGGTAAAACGCTCAATAGGAGAACCCCTCAGGGAGGGGTCTTATCTCCTTTGCTGTGGTTACTAGTCGCTAACAACATCCTTACCAAATTCAACCGAAAGGGCATTAAAGCAGTGGCGTATGCGGATGACATAGTGCTTATGGTTTCAGGAATGTTTTCATCCATAATCAGTGAGATTATGAAAGGAGTTTTGGGATTACTTAGTAATTGGGCCACAAACTGTGGCTTAAGTGTAAACCCGAGCAAAACTGAACTGATGCTATTCACTAAGAGAACTAATACACCAAACTTTAATCTACCAAAATTACACAGCCATTGTACGGCCAATACTAACAAATGCGGCACTAGTCTGGTGGACCGCAGCAGAAAAGTAATACAACCAAACCAAGCTGAACACTATACAAAGAACAGCGAGTATCTTAACCACAGGAGCGCTTAGCACCAGTCCTATTGAAGCGCTTAATGTACTTATACATATAATTATTACCATTAGACTTACATATAAAAACAAATCAGACTATACAGTCCCCGATCTTAATTTTAAGAAAGACTTTACGGTACGTTTTCCACCGAGAGCCGAATGGAGGAAAGGAAAAGTGATTAGTACATTCGACATTGAAATCACACTAATGGTTCTAAGATAAACTGTAGTAGTGGAGGGGGCCTCTGTTCGGAGCTGCTCAACATATCCACATCAATCCGAATTCCTGACTATGCCAGCATGCTCCAGGCAGAACTGTTAGCAATCAGAAAAGCATGCAAATCACTAAAATACTACAAAGACATTGGTGCAAGAGTAGCTAACTTTTCAGACAGTCAGGCAGTTATTAAATCCTTAGATTCCGATTCCATTTCATCCAAGTTTACAGTGCAGAAAGGAACTAGAGCTGTTTAGTCATTGGCTTCAAATTTGATATGGGTTCCCGGTCATAGAATCATAGAGAGTAATGAGATGGCAGATGAGCTAGCATGAAAAGCTCTTTCGGGAAGCCCTTCTTACAGCAAATTAATGAAATCTCAGACGTAGAGATAAAAAAATTGCTGCTATACCTAGATCTAACGAAACGGATCTGACTTAAAACGGAAAAAAAACATCATCTCACGAGAACAGTGGTAGTAAAACAGCGCTAGTCGCTAACTACGAATATTTCAACAGGAATACTGAACCACCGCCACAAAAACAACAACAACATGACGATACAAGGTAATCTTTAGTTATATGAAAGTATCTACTTAGGTTTTTCACAATACTGTATATGATTAAAAGATCATCGATATCCTAGGTTGTTCAATAATTTTTGCGGTTCGATAAGAGATGACACTGCTACGAGCCTAAATTTCTTTTGTTATGTTGGTGCGATCTTCATATGCACGGATTTCTTTACAAACCATTTAATATCGACGTGTCACAGTATTTTCTATAATGGAAAAAATCAAGCATCGTCCAGTGTTTGAATTTTTATTTTTGGTAGATTTAAAAGCTAAGGAAATTTAGGAACAAATGCTGAATATGTATAAAGATTAGTACAGACCAGCAATTAGTACAGACAATAACAACCCGAAATCATAGAAAAAATACAATACGATACTGGAAAATCGTCGAGTGACTGAAGCAGATTAACTATAATAGAAGCCCTAGGCATCTCGTTCGGCAGTGTAAGCAATATTTTGACTGTAGTATTGGCTCTCAAAAAGCTTTGTGCAAGTTAACACCGGCTTCAAGCTCACTTTTCTATAATTCTAAAAAATAATAGCAACAGCACCTGCTTATGTGTTGCAGCAACAGTAAAGGCAGTTGCCTAAAACATTCCCACAAAATAATTCCAAAGAAGTAATGGAAACTCCAACCACCTGTTTATGTGCTGCATCAGCAATAATGGCAGATGATCAAACATTGCCATAAAATTGCAAGTGAATGAGACTAAAATAGCAACAACAAACTGCGGCAGACGCGGAGGCGTTGGCGGCAGCAGTGAAAACAGAATGGATAGGGTAAAATAGAAGATTAGATTTTGGTTTCCTAAATTATGTCAATAGCATAATAATTCACTTCTTGGCAAACAGGCAGAGAAAACACCTCGTAAAAGCGGAGCAATAAAAATCGCTAACTAAAAGAACTTTGTTTTACTAAAAACGGTAACTTGCACAATGGGTGTCCCATTCGATAGCAACGGAAATGGAACAATAACCCATTCGAATGCGACTTTCTCAGCAACATTTAAGTTCTTTCGGTTTCCGAAAAGAAAAAGTGTACGAGGGCGGGTCAATAAGCTCAATGGACCACATCAGAGGGGGCGGTGCATCATGACCGCATAAATCTAAATGTATAGTCAGAAAGGGACTTCTCTATGAGTCTTCTGTCTTTGCTAGAGTAAGGCTACACATTTTGGGTTCCAATGTCATGAGAATGAGTAATATTCGTTTTCTAAAACTGGAGGATATTTTCAGATATGCCAAAGAATCTGGAAAATTCTTATTCCCTATTCTATTCTATCTCTTTTTTTTCTGTTACCTCTCGCCTTTCCTCCTTGACTATCTAAACTTTTACTTTCCAGAGCTTTGAATACAATTGGCTTTTTAGCGTGAGTGTTTTAGGCGTTACCAATCTCTCGGTCTCGGTCTTTGTTGACGCACCTTTTTCAAATTTCAATTTCATTTCAGAGAGGGACAGAAATAAGCATACATTGTTATTATTTGGGGCGAAGTCAGGCGTAACACCTGAAAATATGGGCATTGGGTACAGATAGCTAAATTTTTTAATATTTATACATCTAGCAGGGCTAACAAATATTGAACTAGACCTAAATACGTTCTGCATCAAATTCTGATTTAATATTATATGTAAGAGTATCGTGGCGTGGTGCTATCAAGGCGTACAACCTCAACAAGTGCAGATTGCTAAATTTCAGTACTAAAAATGCCGATCCATTTAGCAGCAATAATAAATTCATTTATTTTAATGTAATTCTAATTGTACATACATATATAAGTATATACATATATATATATACATATATGTGCGTAAATTTCCTTTGGCTAGAGGTAGCAGATTTTCACACCAACAATTCCCAAACAAGCAATAAAATTTATTTTTGAAAACAACCATTCAATAAATATATTTTGCGAAGAACATATCTACATATAAGTATACAGTACGAGTACATTTTTTGTGCACCATTTTGTGCAAGTCATGGAACATTTACTCTCGGCATGGTTGGCCTTATAAAAATACTTAAATAAAACAAAAAGTTAATGTAAACACGGAAAAAGCAATAAAAGAGTATTCGGCATACTATAAGTATCCACAATTACTATTATAAGAAACTGATTATTTCTTTATTCATTAAATACTGTAGTATAAATAAAAATTTGCTTTTATTATATTCTGCCACATACACACATGCACATAGCCGAATAGTATACACAATATATAAAATCTAAATATCTTTCACTGAGAAAAGCAATTATTATTACTTAGTACTTATTCTTGAATAAATTTTGATTTATATTTATAAGAAATAGGATACATTCATAACTAAAACTGAGTGGCGTCCTTGCGTCTTGTGCTTGTTTTTGTACACATTTTACTTTTATATTTAAATCAATGACGTTGAATGTTAGACACCAGGCGCAACAAGTACATTCATGAGCGCACAAATGTGTTTGTGTGCAGGAATTTAAATATATTTACTTGCACGTGTGTGCAAAGTAAATATTTGTACTACAACATCCAGTCAGATTTTGATGGCTTCAAAGCATACAAATAATTAACATTACTCATACGCCATGTTGGTCATTATTTTAAAGAGTCCTGAGTATTCTGCTATACAAAGAAAAATAAAATATAAAAATTAGCAGTTTCTGTCGGCGTAGCAAAATAACTGGCATTTAAATTACGCCCAGGGGTTTTATTTCTTAAAAAAACAAAGGAATTTTGTGCGTTTACCGCACCATTTTCGTTTATTGCCTCTTCAAGGACAGCGCTTTTATGACTCTTTTTTTATATGTCTAACTGTAAATCAGAAATAACCATAAAATATTGGTTTCTCATGTTGATGGTCTCTGTAGTTCATAAATTACTATGAAATTCTTGTGCATTTCCTTATTGCCAAGCTAAACATTCACGGGTGGCCAAGGGCGTGAAGAGCTCAGCACCTTCTTCAAAAATTTAAACGATTTTGTTCGAAACTCTTGCGCATAGGTGGCGCATCTTCAAGATGTCCATATAACTTTTCCTAATTCTTACGAATGCTGGGGCCTAAACCCAAAAATAGTTCACTGGCTATATGCAGCAGTGGTAAGGCCTATCATGACATACGGTGTCTTAGTCTGGTGGCCAACACTCGAGAAAAGAACAACAGTAAAACGCCTAGAAAGTATTCAAAGGGAGCGGAGCACTAAAGACTACTTCCAACTTAGCCACTAACAGAAGAGGTCACGTAAGAATACTCAACGATGGACTTTTGTAGCTCAGTGGAGTTGCATTTAAACACATCCCTTACCACAACTCTCCCAACGAGAGAAGATTGGGACAATGGGGTAATGGACAATAAAAGCAGAATCAGCATCTATACTGATGGTTCCAAGCTAAATGATCAAGTAGGCGGAGACCTTCATTCTGAAGGAATGTTTACCGGATCACTGCAACGTATTTCAAGCTGAAATATTGACTATCAGAGAAGACCTGCTAGCGCTAAATAAAAGTGTCCTCACAACAAGAGATACCAACATATATTCAGTCAATCGGCCCTGAAACCTCTAAAATCGCCTAATATTAACTCGAAGACAGTAAAAAAAATGTATCGACATTTTGACAGAACTATCACAGTACTTTGTAATAAACCTGCTCTGGGTGCCGGGTCATAGATACATAGAAGGCAACTGCAAAGCAGATGAACTGGCAAGATTGGGTACCACATTGCCGATCCAACCTTAAGCAACTTGTAAGATGCTTATGGATAAACACACTATCAGTGCTGCCAACAGGCTATGGTCTCAGTCCCTGACCTGTGCAACTAGTAGAATGACGTTGCCGGAATGGAACATGGGCCGCACAAACCGACTGTTGAAACTAAACAGGAAAAACATGAGAAATGTCCTCGGTGTCCTAGCAGGGCATTGTTTGATTGGCAGGTATGCCAGTAGACTGGAAGCTCCCTATTACGACTATTGCAGAAGCTGTAACGACATTGAAGAAGAAGAGCCTATAGAACACTTTCTAGGCGGGTGCATGGCTCTGGAGAAGAAGGTTCAATATTTTAGGAAAAAGCTCAATGAATAACTTGTCAGAAGTAGCCAATATAAAAATAACAAGTCCTGTTAGATATATCAAAGCCACAGGTTGGTTGAATGAGGACGATATAGAGTGAGGAGAGGGGACAGCCCCGGTGGTATCACAATGGGTATACAGCAGGCCTAGGTGTGCCGAACGACAACCACTATCCCTACCTACCTACCTACGAATGCTTTCTGTCATTGGCAGATGTATGTACAATCTCTCATTATTCGAATTAATTGTTAAAATTAATGCCCTACTATAATTGGTATTGCTCTTGCTACTCAATGAATCAGTAAAATTCTATTACAAAATCAATTAACTATTCCAACGATTTTGGGTACACAAATAAATTTGACGGTTTTCCAACCCAAAAACACGCAACATTAAGTCGGTCATGTGAGAGGCAGGGATTTTCTAGATTCAATCTATTAACTTGCAGTGATTTACCCTTGGCCTTTGCGAATGCGAGTCGAATGGGAAACTGGAGGTGCTTTTTTTTGCGGTGAGGTTGGGTTAAAAATGCCTTCGCACCGTTAATACTACTTGTTTGTGTGTATTGCTTCCACTAAAAAAATGTTCTCTTGGATTTTTTAGAAAAATCTTTAATTGCAATTTCTTAAACATCTCCAAAATATCAAAACAATTAATGTAACTTCGAATGAGTTAGTGCAAACCAGCATTGCATCCAGTCTTCCTTGATCTTCTCTTTAAAAATTCCATTTTTTTTTTCATTCTCAATAGATATTAATTGTCATTTTTCGGCAGTGTTGCCATCGAAACTTACCCTAATCTGCTTAAATTATGAGAATTAAGACTTGTTGTCAATCCGCATTAGTTGCACTTAATTCCGAATTAAGTTGTTAATCCCGATTAACGCCACCGTCTGTCTATGTTATGGCACTAAAAAAAGAGGTCTTTAGCACATTCTGATTTGGGCTCCGTGAGACCTATTAAATCCGATAACGGTTTTCTATGTATAATTAAACAGATTATAGCCGCAACACTGAAAAAAATATTATAAAACTCTACTATTGAAGAACACTATAATAAACTTCTTTCATTTATTAGAATACAGCATTTTTAATTTATTTTAATTAATTAAATAAATTTTTTTTTTTTGTTATTAACCCTGCGTTGGGCACCTTTCTTAAAGCCATCGGTTGGGCACCCGCATCTGGCGAAATTGACGTATTCGACTGTTTTCAAAATATATCGTTTCAAAATTTTGAATCGACACTGGGACATTGCTGCTGGAAAAATAAGCAAAGTATCCGAAGCCCACAAAATCTCCGCTTTCTGCATATTTTGTGTGTTACACCCATGGCGAAAAGAACACCAGTAAATGCCCAAGGCTCAGTGCTAGTCAGATCAATCCAAACTCTTAGTTCTACATCTGGATGTGCTTCATTGCATTTTTGAATGACTTCATATACATATCGATGTGTTTCCGAAATGATAATGAATGAAATATTGGATGTAAAAAATGTATTTACTACCACAATAGGAACGGGATTTTGAATAGCCACAGATGGCTCGTTTTTCTTTCACTTTGTTCCATCTCTGCCGTGGAAAAACGGATCGTCCGCACTTGGTTCTGGCGCAGCCGTCGACTCATTCAAAAAGTCGTCCTTAATTTCTTCATCGCTGTCAAGTATTTCATTTGGCTCGATTATTTCCTCCTGCCCAATACCGGATGCATCATCCTCAGGCAAATAATCACCATCTGGATCGTCATCACCACGACCAAATGGATCCACTTCATCACCGCTATCTTTACCTCTACTTCCACAACGAATATCAGTCTCCAAAGCTAAATAAAGTCGGTTATAACAATCAACACACAGATTTCTTCCACATGAGCTTGTGTTAAGTGTTTAACGTCGCTGCTGATACTATTTTCGTGTCCGCTGTAGTAATATACTGCTGATTTGAAGGTGCATATGTGAGGTCACGATCGCAGTAGTTGACATTCGTTTGAATCCTTATTTATTTGACGTCAAAAATTTATACGTTCGCCCCGAAAAAACAGCATATGCGCGAAGTCATGCTTCATTATTACCTTTTAAAGAAAAGTGCAGCTGAAACGTCTCGTATATTGATTAATATTTACAGTAATCATGCTCCATCAAATACAACTTATAGAGTGGTTTCGACACTTCCAAAGTGGCAATTTCGACGTGAGTGATAAAGATCGCGAAAGGGCACCGAGAAAAATTCGAAGATACTCAACTACAACAATTATTGGATGAAGACGCATGTCGAAGTCTTGCTGATATGCCTAAAGAGTTGGATGTTGACAGATCAACCATCGATAAACATTTGCACACGATGGGAGGGGTCCAGAAAGCAGGTAACTCCACATCAATTGAAGGAGAGGGATATCGAGAGCCATTTGGTGGCGTGCGTGATGCTTCTTGAACGGCAGAAAAGAAAAGATGTCTCGTCACTGGCGATGAAAAATTGATCTTTTGGGATAACCCTAATCGTCCAAAATGTTGGAGCCTGTCATGTGACCCAGGTCCATCGACAGCGAAAAAAAATATTCATCCGTCAAAGGTTGTGTTGTGCATCTGGTGGGATCAGAGGAGTGTCATCTATTATGAACTCCTTAAGGGGGGAGCCTGGTTTATGATGATAGATTTCTAATTATCGTAATTTTTTATTCTAGATGAACTAAGAAAACTGAGAGAAATTCCAAAATTTCAACTTTTTGGAGGTTTTAAAGGAAAAGTTGCCTTTCTATAAAAAAAAAATTCACTTCAACTTGGTATAAAAATCTTGGAAAAATTTTTTTAATCTATTTTGTTCGTTCAAATAGAAGAGAATTTAATACTGAAGAGAACAAGCTATGATTCATTTCAAAAGGTTCGTTAGTTTTTATTTCATTCATGTACGCCAATTCAAAGAAATCATAAAAATGAAAAGTCGAGAAAAGAAGATAAAGTTTGTACTATAGCTGTCCGGTCACAGCGAACTACCTAACGCTCGCCTACCTTTGGCTTTGTATCTACGGAAATATTGAGAATTAGGCTCTGTAACTTTGTGAGAATATTCTGAAATATATTAGGAATCGCTTAAAACGAAAAAAAAATTGAGTTTTTTGACCTTATAAACCAGGCTCCCCCCTTAAACATCTGAAACCATCACTTTGGATCGTTACCCACTGCAGCTAATGCGTTTGAATCGAGCTCTCAAAGAAAAGCAGCCGAAATGGGACGGTAGACATGACAAACTGGTTTTGCTGGATGGTAACGCTAGACCACACGTTGCTAAATCGGTACAGAAATATTTGGAGGGACTGAATTGCGAATTCTTGTCTCACCCGCCGTATTCTCCAGACATTGCACCTCCGGATTACAATATGTTCAATAATCTGATCAATGCAGTCAGCTCTTATTAAATAGCGGTCCAATGCTTACGAGAGCATCGCAAACTTGCTCAATGAATAGATCAAGTCAAAAGAACTCGAATTTTTCGTCAGAGGAATCTGTATGCTGCCTGAAAGATGGAATAAAGTTGTAGCTTCCAAGGGCTCATACGTCACATAATATCATGTAATATTTAATTGTTTAAATAATTCGAAACTTTGGCTAAGAAAGGACGGAAGCTTATTCCCATACTCATATAAAATTGTAAGAAAAAAAATCCAGTAAAGCATACCACTAAAGCCATTTCGAACCCCCCAATTTTAAAAGCAGTTATCTTATGTAGAATCCGAATCTGCTAGGAACGATGTCAAAGAAAAAATGTACCCGCCCTAATATTTTATATTTATATGCGAATATTCTTACATACGTATACAGGTATATATACGTACATATGTTTGGGAAAAAGTTGATTGCGATACTGATTTTAATATTTCCTTTACATCTGTTATTTCTTAACATTTTTTTATCTGTTTTGTGTGCGTTTCCAATTTTAGTGGGAATTCCAAATGCACATGTGCGAGCGCAAAGGTACTTGCAACATACTATACATACCTACTTACACACAAGCTTAATTGTTTATTTTTTTTGCATCTTTTTTGTTTTAAATTTTCTAGTCAAAAATAAATAAGATCGCCTGAATAAGCAAAAAAGCTTAACGCAATTTAAATATACACCGCAGATCAGTACTAGCATACATACATATATATATATATATATAGATATATGTATGTGTGTATGTATATATAGATATATGTATGTGCTCAAATTCAAACTTTGAAAATTACATATGACGCCTTCAAATATCTGAGTGCTTTCATGACCCTAGCACACCTGCAGCCATTCTAAATGGCCAACCGCAAACGAAGGTGTGTAGCCGTAAGAAGAACTCAGTCCTTGCCTAGGAAACCTGAACCAGTGAAAAGACTTTCTGGTTCAGAACAATAACGGGTGCCATAATTTCGAACTAATCGTATATATTTTTGACCTCTTCTCATTCATTGTGCGATAGTGTCAAAATAAAAAGGATAAACAAAAACAATACTCAACATGGTGAAACAAATTTAGAAGGTGTCGCTAATATCAGACCGTTAACCGGCTCTCAGCGAATTTTAAGGATTCAACTGATTGACTGACGTAACTGGGGTCATAACAGCGGTTTGTTTACGAAAAGACTGATATTGTGTTGGTGATATACGAAAAAAAGTGACACAGTCTCCGCTCATGTTGCTTTGTTGCTGTCTCAACAACGACTGATTTGATAAGTACAGTGGTCACACAATTCGTTCGTACACCCTGAGTCGTCCGCAAAAAACTTTAGCTTTGTGCAAAATATTTGCTGTGACAATATATGTACTACTTTTGGGTCACTGTAAGAATGTTACAGTGAACAAAACTCCCGTTATTTCAACTCACACTGAAGGGTTCCATGGAAAAGCAGGCAGATGTAGCAAAGTGCTGCAAAACATTTATTCCTATACTTGCAACTCTTGATAATGTTGCTGCAAAAGTAATAGTAAAAATCGTTTCTGTTTTTAATAATACTGCTGAAAACGAAATAAGATTGGTTTTTCTTAGTTTTTATCACCGATTTAGTTTCAGTTGCGCGTAGTATCTCGATTGAAAGTGACAAAATAGGACGAAGCGCGAATTTACCATTAGAAATGCGTAAAATTGTTATTAAATTGTACCTGGAAAACAAGTCTCTGCGCGAAATCGGCAGAACAGTTCGCAAATCCTATACTACATTGCAAAGTTTTCTTGCTAATTACGTTAATACTGGTAAATTGGAAACTAATCACCTTCAAGCCGGAAGGCGAAGAATATTGAGTCCACAATATAGTAGCATCAGTCGCGCAAAATCCAAAATTAAAGTCCACGATACTATGCCGAAATATTCAAGAGTCTTTGCATAAAAAATAATCCCACAAACAGTCGGTAATTGTCTGCTTAACTCTGGTTATCATAGAAGATTCGTACGCCGCAAGCCCTACATTTCAGATATAAACAGAAAGAAGAGATTGAAGTTCGTCAAACGCTATATAAATGAGCCAGATTTGTTTTGGAAAAACGTCACATTCAGTAGTGAGCCGAAATGTAATGTTTTCCGATCAGATGGTCTATCAAAAGATTGGAGAAAAGAAAATACAGAACTGAATGAAAAAAATCGTATCCCTATCGTTAAGCATGGAGGGGGAATTCAATGATTTGAGGGTGCATATCTGCATTTGGAGTAGGAAAAATGGTTTTTATTGATGATAAACTGGACAAATATCTGTATTTAAGGGGGGAAGCTGGTCTAGAATTTTAAAAAAATCGAAAATTTTTTTTTTGTCTTAAAAGGTGCTTTAGGGTCTTAGAAATAATATACCAAATGAGGGATGCCAGCAAAAATGTCTAAATGCCCAAATTTTTCATTCGACGGCAGTGCCTCGCAGGTATGCCCCGAACGCTACTTACAACTTTAAACGCGTTTTTCTCGAAATCACTTTTTTTAAACTGGCCGAAGACATAACTCGAACAAATCTTTACCGATTCTTACGAAATTTTGACAATACATTCGAAATACCTTTCTCCGGAGACGTACGTAGGATTTTTTATTTATATTACATAGTTTTTTTTTTAATCAACAATTTTATGTCGTTCTTTATAGTGAAAATTGTAACTTTTTGTTCAAACGTGCACCATTTCGCGAAAAAACAAAATATCGAAAAAATCCTACGTACGTCTCTTTCTGTTGTTATATAGAAACCAAAAAAATTTTATTTTTTGATCCAGGACAAAAATTAAGGAGTTTACGTCTTCGGCAATGGACCCACTAGAAAAAAAGGCGCCTTAGGAGAATTGCTGGACAGCGGCCATTTTGAAATTAATTCAGACGAAAAATTTTGTATTTGTACCATGAAAGCTATATTATTAAACCTATTTCACAGATTTTCGATTGATTCCTTTGTTGAGTCAAAATAAATTCATAAAATATGCCCATTTTTTGCGCTCTAGACCAGCTTCCCCCCTTAAACATGTTGCATAATTTTCATGATAGTTCCGTTAAACTTGGACTGGATGCTAATAGTCCGGGAGCCAGGGGTTATTTTGACTTCATCATTTCATGCCGACTGATTTTAATACTGAAGGCAGACGCCATCCAATGGATGACGAAACCAACCGTCAGCTGGTCCAATAGCGGTGGGTACGTGCGTGGGATGCTGCGAAACGTGTCGAAAAAACATTTTTAACAACTCATTTAATACCGGCTGAAATTTTTTTTGTGTATTGTTGACATTTAGTAGAATAAAAAAAATAGTCAGCTGCGCCGTAGAGGGGGGAAAATACGTCTGCTGAACAGGCGAACTTGTAAAATAAATTAAAAAGTAAAACTACTTTATGCTGATTAAATTTTTTTTACATAATTTTGGACACATATGAAAATATAATAATGATGGTCACCTGCGTTTATAGCGATGGAAAGACCGTCAGCCGAAGCATTGAAAATTCCACGCGCCGCCGAGATGCATGAACGCAATGATACATTCTTGCTTATTTCGCCCACGCAAAAAGAAGTTACATACGAAAATACTATTACATATGTTGAGTACGGAACACTAGAATAGGCCCACTGCGATTTACCTACAACTTTCCCCACGAAGACCTCACCTGGACAAAGGAGGTCAAATTGCAAATTAAGGTAAAAGTCGATGACACACCAATTCCGACTGTTAACAACCCCAAAATCCTGGGAGTTACCTTCGACAGTTCGCTCTCCTTCTCAGCGAGTACAACCGCTATTACCTTACCTGTCCAACACCGTCTATGCCATCTATCTATCATCAGTATTTCTGCGTTAATATTTATATACACAATTTATATATTGTAGACGTTGTTAAGCTAAGACTGTTAAAATATTCCTTTGTTTTTATTCGAATTGAGTTTGTTTTTTTTTTGTCTGAAAGCACCGTCCTTCTGTCACTTTTCAGCTATTGTTAACTCGAAAGAAGTTTTGCGCTTATAAATGCAAATTAAATTGTGGCTGAAGTGTGCATATACCCAAATATATTTCGGAAATTTAGACCCACTATATCCGCAGGCGTAACGAAAAAATGAAAGCCCAGATGGCTAAATCTTTGTCAGACGAAAGCAGGGCAGCTCAGAAGAAGGTGTTGAGATGATTCCACCTCGTCCTCAAGACAGCTTCTGCAGAACGGACTTGAGGCAATTCCAAGTCTTACCACATGAACACCTAACGGACAATGCCCGGTAAAGATACCCACCAAATTAGAGAGCTGGGGCTTTGTTAGCCCTAGGAGTTCCCTCGAGCGTCCCCGATCTACCCGTGGCCAGAAGGATCTCGCGACCTTGCACGTTTGCGCACTAGCCCAGCGCTCGCTGAGTTGACTTGAGGCCCATATTTCCAGTAGTAGACCACAGGTTCGTAAGGGAACCCCAAACCTCTCATTTCGTGACGAAACCGTCTCCAAAGTCCCCTGTCTAGCCAGCTCATCAGCCCAACAGTTTCCCTCTATGCCGCTGTAACCGGGAACCCAAATGAGCCTGATGTCGAAGTATTCGGATACTATCGAGAGAGAAGCCAAACATTCCCCGACCAATCTCGAACGTACAAAACAACGAGCTCAATGCCCTAATTGCCGCTTGGCTATCGGAGTAAATATTTACTTCCTTAACAGTAATTATCAAGGTAAGCAACCAATCCACTGCTTCCTTAATTGCGGGTACCTCCGCTTGGAAAACACTACAGTGGTCCGGAAGCCTGAATTCGAGTTTGACGAGAAGCTCCTTACAGAATACTCCCCCATCAACCCTTCCGTCCAACTTCGACCCATCCGTGAACATGTTTGCCATGCCTTGCCGCCAAATGTTACACCCTTCCCACTCATCCCTTGAGGGAATATGAGTGTAAAAAGGTCCGCTCGGACCAAGCGTGGGTGTAAAGTGATACAGCACCATGGGGATGAACTCAAAATTTTGAAGAATGCTAGACTACCAGTAATTTAAGACTAGCTTATGTCTCTTAGTCCGACTGCGGTGTGTGCAGCGGTAGTTTTCCTACAATGTTCACGGGTTCCACATTCAGCATAGCGTTAAGCACTAGAGTAGGAATGGCACGGAGCGCCCCACTAATTCCAATGAGGGCAGACCTTTGTACCCTCACCAGCTTCTTAACTGATACCATCCTTTCTAGCGAGTGCCACCAGACAAGGACTCCGTACAGCAAGATTGGTTTAATAATCGTGTTATAAAGCCAAAAAATGACTTAAGGAGAGAGGCCCCATCTTTTGCGCCCCTGCAACCATACAAGGCGACTGTTGGTTTCCTAATTCTCTTCTCAATATTTGGCTTCCACGTAAGACCACTGCCAAGGATAAGTCCCAGGTACTTCACCTTGTCAAAGAGCACCAACGGAGCGTCCGCTATTGAAGGGAGAAACACTATAGGTATTTTATATTTTCTCTTAATAAGACGAGCTCCGTCTTCAGGATTTATCGAAAGGCCGAAATTTGCGGTCCAATTCACAACTAGATTCAGATAACTCTGCCCCAATCCTATCAGAGTATCTAAAAACTTGCATCTAACAATAAGTGCCACGTCATCCGCGTAGGCAATCACATTGCAGCCCCCCCACTCCAGCTCCTCCAGCAGGTCGTTAAGTACGGCAATCCAGAGTAGTGGCGAGAGAACACCACCTTGCGGAGTGCCTCTGTTCACTTGCCGGCGGAGAGAGGTGCCGGACCTTTCTGCCGCCACCGTTCTATCGCTAAGCATCGTATGGATAAGCCTAATGAGTTTGGTTCCGACTCCTAGTTTACCCAGAGACTTGGGGATTGCCTCCGGGAGGACATTTTTAAAAGCCGCCTCAATATCGAGGAAGGCGCCCATAGTGAACTCCATCTGATGGAGTGAACACCTCGATGTCCTTAACAATTGTATGCAAAAGCAGACTTTGCCGATCTGCCTTTACAGTCCTCTTATTACTTATTATAAAATGTAATACAGATTTTCCCATGCGTATTGCTGCCATATTTTTTTTGCGCCGTCAGTAAACGACGTTTACGGATTTCCTCCAACGGTTTATTATTAGCAGCCAATTGCGCAATTAAATTAGCTATTCCTTCTCTTTGTCTTTTCTTCACATCGTTAAAAATAATCAAACAAACCAAAAACACCAAAATATTCCACCAAAATAATTTCTATGAAGAAAAACCTTTCACAACAGTATTGACAGCTGATTGTGAATTTTGCAGGTAATCTGCCATATGTGAACGGGGAGATTAATTTTGTGGGTTTATTGGAAATTACTGCATATTTGAACGTAGTTCTTCAGTGTGGCGTAATTCGCGTATTAGTTAAGCAAAGTATCGATATATCTGACACTACGCTACATATACAAGCAAACAACGTTGTTAACGCACATCCCTAGCTGGGCATTTCTATCGGATTTTTGTTTTTTCGGACGCTTGGTTTTCACCAATCCTTTAACGTTAGCGCGAACATTTTTATACTAATTAATGTTCTTCCAATATTTTGTTATACAAACAGAAAAAGTGCTTAGTAGTCAATACAAGTAATTTACATTTCAAGGTCTATTTCCGCCCATTCGGCATTCGCAATGGATTTGGATGAGGGCAAACATGTTTCTATAACACACTTCATCAACCCACAACTTTTCTGGTTTCATGAAATTAGTGTTCCAAATGAGGCGTATTGTGAAATAAAGGAGTTGGAAGAGCAACTACAGAATTACTACAAATCCCATCAACCATGGACGCAGGCAGTACACAAGCCGGCAATCGACATGCTAGTAGCTGTGAAATTCTTGTCCTGGCAGAAAATGATACGAGCACGTGTTGAACATATAGCAAATTTCAATAAAAATGCGCATGGCGGTGAATTTATAATGTGGGCTATTGATTATGGGTTTCCCTTTCAAACCAAATCTGATCAAATATTTCGTTTGCCGGATAAGTTATCGCGCAAGGTTGATCATATACGTCGTGGCGGACTGGTGGATCTGAATCCAGCAGAAAAAGATTTTGATTTCCGTATGAATTGTGCTGTAACAACTATGAAAGAGAACTGGAGCCAACGTTCGTGTGACTTGGTAGAGAAGTTGCTGAACGAGTCGGAATCGGTGATGTTTGTTGAAAAATTCAAAGTGAAAGATCATACCTGGGGCGATATTATAGTAACTACGCATTTGGGAGATAAATGTAACATACGCGACTATTTGATTGGTATGAGTTTGGCAATGGATGCCGGGCCCAACTTCCCTGAGATTTGCCTCAATTTGAAGGTCACAAAAATTTTGCCATGGATGACAAACAGTGGTAATAGTAAATTTAGTGCAAACAAAGGATTTTTGTATGCCGGCAGTGAACACGAAGCTAAACAAGCGCAACAAGTGGTCAGCACAGGAAGGGATGACTATGCGAAAAGAAAAGTTGAGGATTGGTGTGCACGAAATGAGCTGGCAAACTTTCAAGAATCATCAGATTTCGATGTCGACATGCTACTGGACAGTGTCGCATTCGACGACTCAGCATCAAACGAAAATTTGAATATCGGGAAGAAGTGCGTTAATAAAGAAAATCAACAAAAGCAACAAAACTTACATATCGATTTAAGCAGTAAATCCACAAAAACAACCTCTGAGTGGAGCGACGAGAAACTTCTTAACGCTGTGGAGTCAAAAGATAATGATGAAATTTCTGAACAGAAACTGGGCATGGCTGGTGCGTTGACCGAGTCAAGAAAGAAGAAATATGGCAAAAAAGAATTGCCACCAAAACCAAGCAGCAATGATTTCAATATGAGATTTGATTCCGAAAAGGATATGCATAAGAGAAATAATGAACTATCAGAGAGAGAAAAACTAGTCAGTAGTGTAGAGTCGCTGGTTTTAACGAGCACAGTAGTATCCGGCCGAAAGCAAAAGTTGCTGGAAAAACGCAAGCAGGTAAAGGTTGAAAATGTAAAATTTATGGTAAAAGCATTTCAAATAATTCTTGTACAGATTAGCAACAAACAGCCTGAAGAGTCGAGTATAACTAATAAGCTGCATGCGATGGCTAATGATAATATCAAACAAAACCTCCTTATAGACTTGAGCTCTAATATGAGCGCTACTGCTGAATCGGATAATGAGCGGCAAATGGTAAGTTAATTAAAGTTGATGAGCAATTATAATCTACGCGATATGTTCATATGTGCTTTTAACATCAATATCTCACACAAATCTGCATTTTCTTGTGAAGACTATTTTTAATTTTACCTTTCAATCGCATTATTGTTGTGTAGGATGCCGAAAGTAGCTCTCGTGTTAGACGTCATCTACTAAATCGCCATAAGGAAACCATTCCACTAGCAGAGAGCAACACAGACACTACATCCTCCAACACCAATGAGCTCAGTACGCCGCAAATCTCAGTTTCATCCAAACGCATGGAAATGCTTAGAAAGGTATTATTTACTTGCACTTAATTTTTAATTAAAATACTGAGAAAGTGTGTCTCTTTTGGCAAAAATAGCAAAGATTGGAAAAGCTTAAAGCAGATAAGGTCGCAACATGTAAGCAAGATGGCGCGAAAGAGGAACCACCTAAAGAGGAGGAGACCAACACTAACAGTGCATCTACTAATACGAATGAGCATGGCATGTCGCAAGGCTCATTTTCATCCAAACGCATGGAAATGCTTAGAAAGGTATTTACTTGCACTTAATTTGGCGTTAAAATACTGAAAAAGTGTTTATCCTTTGGCAAATAGCAAAGATTGGAAAAGCTTAAAGCAGATAAGGCTGAAAAATGTAAGCAAGATGGCGCGAAAGAGGAACCACCTAAAGAGGAGGAAACCAACTCGGACAGTGCATCTACTAATACGAATGAGCTGGGCATGCCGCAAAGCTCAGTTTCATCCAAACGCATGGAAATGCTTAGAAAGGTATTTACTTGCACTTAATTCGTAATTAATTTACTGAAAAAGTGTTTATCCTTTGGCAAACAGCAAAGATTGGAAAAGCTTAAAGCAGATAAGGCTGAAAAATGTAAGCAAGAATGCCCCAAAGCCGAACCATCTAATTTAAATCAGAACAATACAGAATTAAACAACGGAGCTGAAAACAATTCCTCGTCGACTGCATCTAGCAGCTCTCATGTAAATCGTTTGATGAATTTGCGCAAAAAGGTAATTCTCGAAAAAGTTCAGCAATCAAGCTAAATTATGTGACTCTCATATGCACCACAATTGAATACGAAATATTAAATGTAAAAAATTGTGTATTATTATGTATCTCAACTAACAGCATAACGAGGAAAAGCAGCACCAAGTAGTTGTTAACGTATTTGTACCTAAATGCAAGGTAAAGAAATAGACCAAAGTTTGGCAATTGAACTGTTTCGGAATAGCTAACTTATAATGTTTTATCAGCGAGTTTTGTACTGTAATCAAATGTACAATTACCAATATAAAACGATTTTTGTGACATTGCAAATATGTAGTATGTTTTAACTAAATTATTAGACGGTTTTCGCTTCGTACCTCCAACAGTCGGTTCTACGCTGGCGCAGCGACCCGAATTTATAGGCTGCCAAAGACTGTCAACTAGGCAGCATTCCCCAAAACTTTATGGAGGGTGTTGTACGATGTTACGATAATAACAATTCATCTGCTTTTTTATACTCATCTACATATATAAATATATAAATGTGTATGTGTGTATATCAGTTCTTATAATGCCATGATTTGCACTCGCTATTAAGCTAAACTTCAAAAATATGGTTAGAAAAATATGCAGAGCACATATCATAATTTACTTAGCTCTACTTATTCACAGCCTATAAAATCATAATGAAATATTTCTAGCATTACTGTTAAATGGCAAATGCTGCAAAAGTATCAGGGTAAAACTACGTAACGCTTTCTTTCAGGTTGAGGATATAAAGGACGATTCATTTTTTGAGCTGACTGAATCAAAGTCGCGTTATCGCCCAGCTGCCGAGGTTTGTTTGAAATTATAAAACGGCTTAAGCCCCCAATTTAACATTTAAATGCATTTTTTTTCTCTTTTTTTTTTGAAGACTTTAAATGAGAACTCCACTTTCCATGGCTTGCGTATGATACCAGCCGGTTTTGATATCACAAATCTAAATCATTATAAAGACGAGAAGAATCATTGGCATCGCAAAGCGACAACCCGTTTTGATTATGTGCCACATGACTCCCATGTAAGGGCCGTGGAGCAGAAGGAAGCTTTACGCTATGAAAACTTACATAGCGGCGGCCAAAAGTTACGTGGTACATCAGCCGCAAACATATCAAAGCATGCAAGTATTTTAGATACAACAGTGCCACGACTAAATGAAGCCCCAATGGAGTTTTCTAACACTGTCAAGCAAGAGGCAAACAATAGGGTGGCTACAACACAAGAGCCACAGTTGTCCTCCAGTGGCAGCAAGTAATATGCAAACAATTAAGATGTCACACTCTTCAATAGTAATCAAAATATAAATGAAAATGTTTCAGTTTAAGCTCACCTGTGCCGAAGAAATACGGAAGACACCGTTCGCTGAAATCTCCTTCAACTCAAATGAACAAAATTGATGAAATGCTACGACGTGCATATGACGAAAAAGCAGGAGGCAACGATCATATACTAGACTTAAACAATCTTAACTCAAGCGGCTGCAAAGATGACTCCGACAACATGGAACTGTACTCTGCAGAAGATGGCACCTACGGCGGCTCTACTTCCGATAATGAAGATGTATCTGCCCAACAGCATTCATCAAATAAACGCTCTTTAATAAAAAGTCGCTTACAGAAGAAAATGACGACACAACAGGCGCATTTGAAGCAAGTGGAAGAGCAACTAACCTCCGAACTGATTGGTGCTAAGCTCGAATCTTTTCACATTCGCCTGCCACAAGTAAAGGAGCTACGTGAGGTCGAGGGCGAACATAAGCTAAAAACCAAATTTATTGACCATTTAGTGCTGGCTCATTCAAAGGTGCCACTAAGTGCGCTGGCAAGCATATCGGAGGCGTTCTTCCTCAAAGAGATACACGAAGAAATGGAGCACATGCGCGTCACCAAACTGTATCGTATACAAGCCTACGCTTGGCCGCACTTGTTGCGTGGAAATTCACTGTTCATTGTAAATCCACACAAGTCGGGTAAAACATGGAGTTACCTACCGACTATTTGCAGTTTGGTTGCGTATCGCATACAAAGTTGTCGCCTTGCCGAGACTTATGGTCCCGTCGCCATTATTCTAGTGCCCACTTCGGCCTGTGTGGAGGTGGTGCACAATTATTGTAAGCGTTTGCTAATGGGCGTACGCCCAGAGGTGACCACAGTGTCATCGTATGGTGTGCGCAACGCAAACGCTGCTAAAATTCAATTGCTCAATAGTTGCGGTATTTTGGTAGCGACGCCAGGTAGTCTATTGCGTCTGCTGCGTGATAACGAAAAGGAATCGTTGATTGATATAGAACGGCTCAAGCACTTGGTTATTGATGATTTGGACTTGATGCTTTCGCGTTCGCAAGCGGACATCGAAACCGTATTGAAGACGTTCTTCAAGTTATCCAAGCGCAGCATGGGCAAAGATGCAGCGCAAGTATGTTTGCCTTGGCAACTGGTGGTGACATCACGCCATTGGGACTCACTGCTTGTAGCGCTGATGCGTAAAGCAAGTCAACCGCTACTTTTAATGGGAGATTTTCTAGAAGCTGCTGTATATGGCAGAGTGATGATATCGATTAAGTTGTGCCCCAGCGAACGTAAGATCGCGACAATTTTGGAATTCATAGAGCAGTACTCGTTGGAAAATGAGCGTTTACTTGTGCTGTGCAACAGCGATGACGATGTCTATGAAGTCGTAGACGCGCTAACCACTTCCGCATACGTCTGCATTGCCTACGACAGCCACTCTTCATCGGATGTGCGCCTCATAGTCGAGGAGTGGCGCAAAAAGAAGGTTATACGCTTGAATTGATTTAAATGTTTACAGCAATTTTACATAGTTATATTAATTTCAGGTAATGTCTTCACGTATACTCGTTTGTGCCGACTCCTCGTTTCCCGAGCTGCAAATACAAAATGTTTCGCACGTCATACATTACTCGATGCCCACATCGTGGACCAAGTTTACAGCACGTTTTTCAGCACTAGCACAAACCTACGAGAACTACGTGTGCAAAAACTTCGACATGCTAACTGGCTTGGACCGTCCAACAGCGCGCTCATTGATCTTACTTGACGAAGAGAACAGCATTCAACTGCCGCGTCTGATGGACTTCATGAAGAAGCATGATCAACTGAAACTGATACACGCCGACATTTTGGCTGTATCGAAGCGTGTGTTGGTGGAGCGCGAGGAGGCAAGAATTCTACAGGGCACACGCATGTGCCCGTATGTGCTGGAATTTGGCGAGTGTGATGAACCACGTTGCGAATTTCGTCACAATCTCACACGATTCGATGCGGCTTCCACAAAGGACAATTTGCCGAAAGCCGGCGATATGCGTATACTCATATTAAAGGTTTGTGTGGCATAGTAGCACTTAAAATAATATCAAATTTCAATAAAAATTACTAATATGCATTTCTAATAGGTCTTTTCACCCACCCATTATGCCGCACGCCTGCTACAACATCGCTCGCCCAACTCCACCAAATGGCATGACATTCGACGCTCGAAGGAGGTCTGCAATTTCAGCATACAGATGAATTTGCATTACTTGAAACAAGAGAACTGGAATATGCATTGGCCGCTCCATATAGGCGATTTGTGTGTCTACAAATATGCGGACACCTATCAGCGTGCACGCATACTTGAAATGCCAGAAGTGCAAAATACGGATATGATTAAGACTATAAAATTGACTGTGAAACTAATCGATGATGGCAGTATTATAACAAGCGTTAAATCGGATGAACTCTACGTGTGCCACGACAAATTCAAAGACTTTCCCGCCCAAGCAATTGACATACATCTCTTGGGCGTCGTGCCATTCGACAACGAACGCACGTGGGACACGAAAGCCACTAAAACAGTGCAAAAGTGGATTATGACCGATTTAACCAAGAATGAATGTGTGCATGTGAGCATTAATTTCACATTAATCGACACAATTTGGGTGAACAATGTGATAGTGATGGAGCAGCTCGCTCAAGTGGGACAATATGTGTATCGTGTAAACTTGAAACGCTCGCTCTTGGGGAAGGATATCGCCGCTGTGGCTGACTGCAAGCGGCAGGGTATACGCGAAATAGCTGAGGAGTTGGGATTGCTGGCAAATGGCGATGCGAATGCCACGATCAGTGACTCGGAAATGGAGTTCAAAAGTTTTAGTGAACACGATACGAGCAACCTAATAAAATTCTCCTCTAATGATGACACCACGGAGAGTGAAAAGCCACCGCCAATAAACGTCAAAGAGGTGCCGAAACCACAAGAACTGATTAAAATCAACGCTGGATGTGGCGAGGACGAAGCCGATTGGGATGAACAGTTGCGTGCTGACGATAAGAATGATAAAAACTCCAATGAGGTTAGTGTGCAACGTTTGAAATTAAGCAAGCGCGTGTTGCGGCATCGCCAGCGAAGCAGTTTACTCAATCGAATGTGATGAGCTTAAGAAATGTTTTCATATATTAAAAAAAAAAAGATTTATATATATAAATAAAGGTCCATAGCGGTTAGGCAAGGCGGCGCAGTCGAAAAAATCGCGATTTCATCGAATGAATTTGAAATGAATGCAACGTAAGACTAAAAATTAAGCAGATGTCGCACTACCAACTTCGTGAATGGAAATAAAAATAAAAATAAATAACTTGCGCGTACACTTCTGTTAGGTGTTTGGCCGAGCTCCTCCTGCTATTTGTGGTGTGCGTCTTGATGTTGTTCCAAAAATGGAAATATCGCTTTACATTTGACGGAAAACTTGCTTCATTCCTCATTAAGTTCACATTACTGAAATATTTTCATAATTCTTTTACATCAACATAACGGCCGGCCCCGCTTGATTTTCGACTGTGGACCTACTAACTTTATTATTATTATTATATACATATAAGAAACGTAGATGAGATCCACTACTTTACATTGGAATGGAGCACTAGTGTAAACACCTTCGGCTCGCATACTAACTTTAATTTCAAATGCTCTTAGAAAACATACTAATATAATAATTTTGCAGATTTGCTTGCCACTGCGTTCAACTAATACGCCCGAATCGAATGTAGCTACGCCAACAACAACAATCGCCTCCCAAATGAGTAACACCGATATTTTAACGCCTACAACATGGAAGGAAGATTGGATTGCTCTGCCAATAGAGCAACTGGTTAAAGTAGAAATCGGTAGTGAGGCTGAAAATGGTAATTGGAGTGACATTCACTTACAATATATCGGCGATGAAAATTTGGCCAAATTCGATGAATTGCTCGAGTTAATTAACGCGCACATAGCGCAGTTGCAGCAAAAGCCGCTGATGCCATTTCCTGCCTCTTGGTTCAAACCTATGCAGAACTGCATAGTACGCCATGATAATAGGTATTTGCGTGCCAAGTTGTATGGCATCTTCAACAAAGATTCCTCTTCAATTGGCGCCACCACTTCTTCAATTTACCGCTTCTTTTTGTGTGATTATGCTTGCTTTGTTATGGCTGATACTAAAGATTTGTATAATGATTTTCTGTATCCAACCACCCAGCAAATTGTGGAGTTTACACCTTATCAGGCGGTACACTGCACATTGGCGGGCATTAAGTTCAATCGCTTTGCGAAGCCTTTCAAAGTGACTAAGGATTATCTATTTGCTTATGCGGTAATAGAACGAAAATACGAATCGATGGAGATAAGGGGTTTCCCCATTAACTCATATGAAATTTTGTTGTATGAAAATGAAACCGAGGACGATTTGCAAACGCTTGAAATGCTTAATAAGGCTCTAATCAGCAATGGTGTTGCCACTGTGGATGAGGAAACAAAAGCATTTTTGGATATGCACATAAAATTACCAACGGTGCCTAAGGAATTGTGTAAATTTGATGAACTTTTGCAATGCATACAACGCTCGTTCGACCTAGAAATGGGCGAACTTAAGTGTGCGGAGTCCTCAACACCATTGCGAGCAATTGAATTGCCGCAACTTCCGGCACCGCATGAAGAAAACGCGCCACAAAATAGTGCTCTCAATCAACATAGCACCTACGAACCGTTAAAATCTAGCACATCAAGCGGTAGCGAAGAAGAACTGCTGCTATCGTCAACAACTAAAACCTCAAGCACCAGTAATAATGATCAATCGGTGAGTTGCCCTTCCGTAGCGCATGATACTACATCGTCGTCGACGTCTGACCTGCCACCTCCACCAGCATTACAAACGAAATATAAACGCCCACAAGTGTCTTGGTACGATACAGATTGCCTAATTTACCTGGTTATAAACGTGCCCGATATTAGCCACTACTATCTAGAAGTAAAAGTGGACACCTTGTTATTCTATGCCATAATCAACGATCAGCCATATGCGCTAGTGATGAACTTTTTGGGTATTGTCGAACCCTCACTTGTCACACATGAAATTCGCGGCTTAAACGTAGTGGTGCGTCTGGTTAAGGGAGTATTTATGAAATGGCCACGATTGCTGCAACAGTCAACCAGATTCCCGTGGCTCAACTTCAATTTGAACGCCATTGATTTGTCGGAAGTGGAGAATTTGCTACCGCAACAGCAACTGGAAATGTATCTGCAGAAGACAGCAGGATTAAACCGCAGCGACAGTGATAGTAGCGATCAATCTGATGATGAGGAACGCAATCTGTTCCAAACGTTTACACCAATAGTCAACAGTGAGGACATACACGATCCCACTGTAGAGCTTCTTTGATACCAAAAACCAGAGAAAAGTTTGAATATTAAGCTAGTTAGTTTGTTTGTTGGGTTGGGAGTTTTGTATTTAGGTTTCAAGTGGCATACGATTCGCATTCCTAGATCACTACCTATAATTTAAAATTGAATTTTATCTCATTTTAGTTTTCGAATATACCGATTCATTTTCATTTTAACTTTGATAAACCACTTTAAGTGTAAAGATACTTATACATTTATGGACGCATTGGAATGTGACGTTTTGAATTTAATATCGTTACTTACATATGTACACACTATATATAGGGTGCTATATGTACCACACACATCTTAAGAATTTCGAAATCAAGTGTTTTGATTACTGAAGTTTACAAAAAGTTTGCTCAAAATAAATCCATTGAGAACGACATTATTGTTTAAAACTGAATTTTTATGCTCGAAAGTGGGGTTGACACTGGATAAGTAATTTAGATAGTTTAACTTGCTACAATGTGCAGAACGTAACTGGGTGAGAATAATGCGTGCTTTACGAGACAGCTGAAATTCTTCGTCTGTGATGTGTGTTATGAAAACTATAAAGAATGAAGTGAATCAACTAACCTACTTTGTTTTTAAAGTCGCGGTTGCACGACGATTATTTACGGTTGGGTTAAACGCTTCACGCGACTAATGAAAAGTTTGATATTTTTTTTAGTAAGTTGAGAAATATAATAGGGACCACCTCACATACAACACAAAAACTACAGTAAGTAAGTTGCGCTAGTACACGGCTATGATAAGACCCATTATCACCTATGCGTCAGTGGTCTGGATGAGTAGACTCTCTCTAGTGGGAGTCAGGAGGACCTTATCGAGACTACAACGCACTGGCGCCATCTGTTGCACCGGAGCTTTTCCGACTACTTCAGGCCCGGCATTAGATGCTCTGATTGGTTTACCACCACTTGATGCTTTCATTCAAGAAGAGGCCTTGAAGGCCATCTGTAGACTGAAACACAATGGGAACTGGTACGGCTCCTGTACGGCATTGGAGCACAGAGAAGGCATGGACGTCGATCCAACGATTCTCTCCATGCCCCTTGACTCCATGCCATCAAGAGTCGTACTTGAAAAGAGATACAGTGTAGTGCTACCAGATGCTTAGCTGTGGGAAGACTCAGAAAATGAGCCCGGCAAACACTGTTTTCGCATTTTTACGGATGTCTCCAGGACCGAGCATGGCTCCGGCTCTGGGGCTTGCGTGGAATCCAGCGGGACAAAACTGCACTTTGCTCTTGGAATCTAGGCCGAACTATGTCGGTAGACATAATAACCTGATGCTAACATGGGTTCCGGGACACGAGAGTATCGCGGGTAACGAGACCTCGTGACTCCTTAGCTAAGATGGGCTCTGAGGCCAACTTCTTTGGCCCAGAGCCCGTTTTGCCACTCCTTTCTGCGGCCATCACAGCCACGGTTAGCAAATGGGTAACTACCACCCACAAGCGAGCTTGGCAGGCTGAGAGAGGGTATATTCAGAAACGCATTATAAATGCGCAGTAATTGCAGCGCTGGCAGCACTGCCAATGTGACAAGTGATGCAATTGATAGATTTGTTAACGATTTGCAAAAAGATTTGTTGCATTTATGAACGCGTTTTACACTAAAATGGAAGTATTATTGAGTTTAGTTGTTGACGATATATTTGACGTAAAAGTGATAGTTTTTTGCTAAATTAAAAAAAAAAAGACGTGTAAAGCTAAAAAGAAGATCACATATAGTAAGATGTTCATTAAAACGAAAAATTCCCAAAAATAAATCTTTTTTGCTAGTCGCTAATGCTTTTTAATTTATTGTGATTGTAATTCATTACTTTTCCAATTTTCAAAACAAAAAAAAAAAATCTTTTTTGAAACAATTAGAAAATTTTGCCCGTCTATTTTCAAATCTTTATTCACCTTTTTTATTTCTTCCGCCACTTTATTCCACAAAACACTCTTTTTCCTCCTCCCTGAAGCAAATTCACTTTCCATGCTCAGTCGGACTCTGAGAAGCAACTTTACTTCCGATGTACTTAGATAATCGCTAAAATCAAGAAAAATGTAATAAAATATTGTTTTAATAACGTATATTTAATATATCTTTGCATTAAAAGCTAAAAAAAATTGTTTTATACTCAGTTTTCATCAGACATCATATTAGCGTAATCAGCGGCAGTATTAAAATTTTTCCTGCAAATAATGCGTGACGTTTGATACAAAAATGGCGTTTTGGAACGCGATGCATTTGCAGTACTGCCATATTTGCATTTCTGAACGCATTGCCAACACTGCAAAAGTACGTTGCGCATTATAATGCGTTTCTGAATATACCCAGAGGCTGCAGATGCAAGTCCGATCGACTGTCGCAAACCCTTCTGTCATTAAGCAGAAGGGAGTGCAGACGGCTGGTTGGACTGATGACGGGCCACTTTCTGTGGGCAAAGCACATGGAAAGGTTGGGCATCTCAGACAGTGTACTCTGCCCAGCTTGTGAAGAGGAGGATGAGACGGCGGACCACTTCCTGTGTGTCTGCCCCGCCTTCGCTCGAATCAGGTTTGAGGTCTTTGGCACTGATGTGTTAAGAAGCGACCATCTTGGGTCCTTGGCACCACAAGATCTACTCAGATTTCTTCGGAGATCGGGTAGATTTAAAGAAAATTAAAAGGGAATCCAAGTGTAGTACAATGGACTCAATTAATGTCTGAGTGCTGCACTTTCTAGTTGTCCCGACAAAAAAAATTCCGCTAGAATATTTGGTAATAAATTGTTTTTAAAAGTTTTTATTTGTAGGACTTCACCGACGAGCAAGTGCAGCGGAAGGTGCACGTATTTCTACCATCGTCACATGTGGTGCTACGGACAATTTCATAGATGACATTGATCGTGCTGTGTATGATGGTTGGGCCTCTGTTACTCAACAACGTGGAAAATTTTGCGAAAGGATTTAGGTGTGAAACCTTTCGAAATACAGCTGGTGCAAAATTGAAGCCAAACGACCTACCGCAATGCAGAATTTTTGGTGAATGGGCTCTTGGAAAGTTGGCCGAAGATCCACTTTTTTATCGAAAAATTGTGTTCAGCGACGAAGCTCATTTTTGGATCAATGGGTACGTAAATAAGCAGAATTGTCGATTTTGGAGTGAAGATCAGCCAGAAGAATTGCAAGAGCTACCAATATCCAGTATCCAGAAAAGGTCACAGTTTGGTGCGGTTTATGGGCTGGAAGTATCATTGGACCGTACTTCTTCAAAGATGCTGCGAATCGTAAAGTAACTGTGAATGGTGAGCGCAACCGTGAAATAATATCAAACTTTTTTTTGCCCAAAATGCAAGAGCTTGACTTGCATGACATGTGGTTTCAGCAAGACGGTGCCACATGCCACACAGCACGCGTAACAATGGACTTGTTGAGAGGCGAGTTCGGTGAATATTTTATTTCACGTTCGGGACCTGTCAATTGGCCACCCTGATCGTGCGATATAACGCCTTTAGATTATTTTTTGTGCGGCTATGTTAAAGCTCATGTCTATTCAGACAAGCCTGCTTCAATTAACGCATTGGAGGACAACATTAAAGCATTTATAAGTGAGATACCGGCCGAAACATTGGAAAGAGTATGCCAAAATTGGACTAAGCGGATGGACCATTTGAAGTGCAGTCGCGGTCAACATTTGCATGAAATAATCTTCAAACATTAAATTATATGGACTGTACTATCGATTTAAATAAAACTTTCATGCATTTTTCTGAATTTTACGTGAGTTTTTTGAAACCCTTTCCTATAGCTCTTAAAAAATCTCCCTTTACTTGCAATGTTGTTGCCACTCTAAAGCCACGTCCTTGTACTCATTCGCCTTGACTGTTATACCTCAATTGTTTGTTTACTATGAATAAAAAACAAGAAAATAAAGAGTTCCCAATTTGGTTTCATTTTTAAAAGTGACAATTTTATTTGCTCTTTGTAAACATATTTAGTTGTAAACCATTTCTAAAGGATATCAATTTTATTAATAATATTGTAATATATGAACTTTTAATAGTTTTTGCTTCATAAACGCTAACTTGGAGATACTGAAAATCGTAGGATTACTTAGTTAATCGTCATATAATCATCTTTCGTTTAGTGTACAATATTCATCAAAAATGAGCGTGCCCAGACCAAAGTTGCACACACACATATATATGCATAAACATACTTCTATACTCGGTACATAAGAATGCCTGTCTATTTGCTTATTTGCTTATATGTTTGTATGTATTTATGTATTTTTTATGTGTAAAATAAGTAACATTAAACAAAGTGTGGGTATTATAAACCGCATTTCCCGTTTGATTGTTTGATTTCATTCATTTATTTAATAATTCCTTTTTTAGGATAGTTACAGAAACTGATCACGTAAGTTAAAGGGCTAAACTAAGTACGTAAAGTTCTGCGCAAGTGCCTTCATTTCGAATTTCGAGTGCATGGCGAGTGATTATTGTGAGCTTTTTCTGTCGTTCGTTTCGAAAAGTGCTTAGTTTACATACACATACACATACATACATATATACATACACATATATATGTACATTCTTCTATTCTTATTTATTTACGGGTAGGTTTACGAAAAGTACAAAAATCGAAATGAGCGAAGGTGTATTGTCACAAAAACTACTTAGCCTAAATTGATGCGCGTATGCTGCTGATCGCATTGTTGTATTGTTGTGAATGCAGAGTGCTAACTGATAATCAACTCTTGGGAGAGTGAGTACTCCGAGAGTGAATCTGCGAATAGGGTATGACGGAATAGTGCATTTTAAAGCTAAGTTACATCAAGGAAAAACTTACTTACATACATACTTAAATTTTTGCATTAAGTACCATTACCAAATCGTACCATAACCATTTTTTGTTGTTTTTTTCTTCGTTTCTTCGTTTTTTTATTGTTTTTTTTTTTTGCAATACTGTTACTTTTCGTTATTATTAACATTTTTCGCTCTCAATTTCATTGGCCACAGACATACAAAACAACAACCACACACGCGCTTGCTTACTAGAAGTTTTCAATGAGTTTTTTTTTTCAGAAAAATGTTTATAAAAAAATAATTAAAAAAAAAAAAAACGCTGTACGAAATGAAATCTCCTTTTGTTGAAATATATTCGCTGGATTTGTTCATGAAAAATTAAACAAAAAACTGTTGCAATTTCAAGATCCAGCGGCTCCGGGCTGGGTCATATCGTCCGAATGGATACAATCGCTCTGGCTCTGAAAGTATTCAATGCGGTATCAGCTGGTGGTAGCAGAGGAAGAAGAAGGCCTCTTCTGCATTGGAAAGATCAGGTAAAGAAGGACTTGGCTTCTCTTGATGTGTCCAATTGGCGCGGGTTAGCGCAAGAAAGAAACGACTGCCGAGCTTTGTTAAAGTGGTTATCGCGCCAATGAAGAAGAAGAAGATACTATTTCAAGGTTCGTTTGATAAAAGTAACAGATTAAATATAGATAGAAATTCGATACGAAATACATTCCCATGCTATAAGATCGAACTGGATTTGCAACAACATAGAATTTCGAGACCTTTAAATCACACTGGAATTATTTGTAGAAGAAAATGTCTACCCATTTAGTTTTCTTTAATATTTAAAAATTAAATATTAATACAAAATATATTAAAAACGAGTTTATTATAAGAAAAAAAAAAAAAAATAGAAATAGGAGGGGTTGCACTTTGACCTTAAGGTCTTTTGTGCCCTCTTAAACCTTTAATTTTGTTACCGTAAAAAAAAATTAATCTGATTTTAACTCAAAATTTGAGTTTTACGTTATTTAAACTGTAAGCCTGATCGACGCGGCTAACTCAAGAGTTGCTGAAGATCACTTCTACATAATTGAGGTCGAAATATCGACAGACAAGTGAATGAAAGCATTAATTCAGTTTGTTGCTTTATTATTGACCCTAAGTTGGACACTTTTTTTACAACCTTCGGTTGGGCACCCGGGTCTGGTCTTTTTTCGTTCTGTTCGAGGATCCTTTTTAAAAGATTATATCCAGAGAAAACTAAATTTTTGGAAGCTTCCTGGAAACTCAATTTTTTAGCTATAATAGAAATGTATTAAATTCATGTCCCAAGTTGAAAAAGTCTGGCCAGACCGGGGTGCCTAACGGAGGGTTAAAAAAAAAACAAAAAATGTAACTGATTTTTATTTGAAATTTGAGTTTTACATAATTTGAATCTGTAAGCCTTCTACATAATTGAGGTCGAAAAATTGGCAGTCAAGTAAATAAAAGCATTAATTAAATTTGTTGTCGAGCCCCAAGAGATTTAAGATTTGACATTTGTCAAGTCGAGACAATCCAGTACATTTCAAAGATTCTGCACAACTGATGCTGCGCCACCGATTGTCGAAGTCGCGTGCTCATTTTTTTTCAATACCAAATCTTTTGAAAACTAACTGACGGGGAATGTCCGCCCAAGAGAGTTTTGGTATTTCTCGACATAAAAAAAAACAAAAGCTATCGCGCGCTGCTTGGTTCTTTTCGTACTCATTTAGAGGAGAAGATGTTTGGGATTCTTTGCAAAATGAAAATCAGAGTTTTATTAAAATACTTTTTTAATTTTACATTTTTTTTTAATTTCTAGAAATATCATAACTTTAACACTATCTGCCCTATTTGAATTTTAAAAGCAATCAATATCAAATCTAATAGTCAACCAAAAATAGTCATATTTCCCAGTTTTCGAATAAAGCAAAAAAAAAAACACAGCTAGTGCTAGTTTAAATTCACAATTTGCTTTGAGTAACAGCTTTGCAAGTTTTATTCTTACATGGCTCTTCGTCATCGAATCGACGCTACAAGACGACTACTTTGGATAAAGTCAAATAATAAAAAAATTAAGTAATGACTTTTATTTTTTAGTTGAAATTGTAGCCAAAATGTCTTTACTTTATTGCTAATAAAATTATTTAGTGGTAACACCACTGCCAGATTTTAGAGCTATTGATTTGTTTTACGAAAACTATTTGCTAAGAGGTTTCTTCGATCCGCCACTTCTCTCTCGCTATGGGCTCTGCTCACGAAACCAAAAATTTGCATGTGACAGCAACAATAAAGTTGTCAAGCAAGATTCGCCGCTGGTAAGTGCGGTTATACTTCATAAAACTGGTACAACTCACTATTTTCAAAAAAAAAAAATTAATTTTGGCACCTCTTCTTTTCCAGTTGCTTCATCTATACGCCACTTGCTAACGCTTGGCTAGTTGTATGAATGAACTATTTTTTTCATATTAATTACAACAAGTCGCCCACACATCCTTAGTTGGTCACCCGGGTCTAGCCACACTGACTTTGGACTTGAATTTAATATATTTCTATTATAGCTAACGACTTGAGCTTCCAGGCAGCTTCCTTAAATTTAATTATCGACAGAAAATTGGATATAACCTTTGAAAAAGGATCCTCGAACGGGACGAAGTGCCAAACCCGGGTGCCTAACCAAAGGTTTCAAAAAAAAGTGTCCAACGAAGGGTTAAAAGGTCTAATTGCCAGCCCATTCGTGAAGTACATCTTAATATATATATATAATTACATATATATATACAATCACATCTTAATGTGGTGACAATTAAATGTTGTCCCCGAACAGCAGATGACTTGCTTACGTAAAACTTTTTCCTGGCTGAAATACCATACAATCGGCCTGCTGAGCGGTAGCTATCAGAAAAAATTTTGTTGAATTTAGAGAGCGACAGAACTTTGGCTTCGGCTTCAGCCATAAACTTACCGGTCGGTTTTAGTGGAACATTTCTTTGAATTTTTCGTGCTCAAACATTTTATAAACTTTAGTTTTTGTAACATTTTTTGAAGACAAAAAGCAAAGCTAACATTTTCTATTGAAATATCACGAAATATCTATCTGCTTCTCCATCGAATGTGGAGTGTGAAATGAGCAATTAATTGTCTAGTGTTGTAGGTCAAGCTTTTATAGTTAAGGTTTTTGTTTTTACACTAAAAAAATTGGCGTATACACTTCTGCTAAGTGTTTGGTCGAGCTCCTTCTTCTATTTGTGGCGTGCGTCTTGATGTTGTTTCACAAATGGAATTACATTACAATATGAAGTTATTCGATTGAGTATTAAATATCACTGTGAAACAGGTTGTCGTTAAGGTGCATACAAAAAAAAGAATACGAAGAATAATTTTGTAGAACATTTCAACCCATTAGTCCACTCAAGAAAGGGTAATTTTGCCCCCTTTTTTAGAAAGTCCGAATAAAAAAGTATTTTGAAGGGTTCACTAGAGGGTTCACATGTTCCAGAAAATTATCTATTATACAATTTCACACCCATACAATAACGAAAATTCGAAAATCTTTACTTTTTTCAATTCAGTGCAAAAACGTTTTCAGTGCTTTTGCAAGTAATCATGCAAATCTAGGTTTGAGAAAAAGGCTTAAGAAATTTTATTAGATTTCGGAAAGTTGACTTTGATATTGATCACGACGTACAGTGCCGGTCAAAATAATAGCAGCACAAAATTTCGAGCATTCGTTATATGGAAGAAAGCGCATATAAAAAAAATGCAACAAAGGGAAATATTCAATATAATGCAACACTCTTTGAAAAAAGCGGGCATAGAGGGGTGTATCCCCGTCCTAAACAGAAATAAACAACCCTTATCAGTCCAACTCCGGCCACGCCATCCACACTTCTTTTGCGTAGAACTCCTTTCCACGTTAAAACCACTAAACCAAAAATTAAAACGTCATATGCGCGTTTCCACGACAGTCGGTTCTACGTAACCGGAACGACCCGGATTTATATTTGACCAAGGACTGTAACTTCAGCAGCATTCCAACAACAACGTCATATGCGTGTATGTAGTAAGGATGCACAATACTATAAACCTCATCCCCATCATCAACACTGAACTAAAATACTTCATTTTTGTTCATATATTTATGTTCATTTGCAGGCATCCGGCAACACTATACTGTTTTAAATTTCAACGAATTGCTATTCTCGTTTCAAATAGGAAAGTGATGATAACGATAAATGCATTTACATTTAATTTTCATTGAAATATTTCGAATACAAAAGGAGTAAACACTCGCGTGTGACTGTACATTTTATGAATTGAAGTGAAGTTTAAAAGAAAAAATATTATAATCTGCCAAACTATAAGGCACTTTGAACGCAAATAATTGCAAAACTATTATTTCCGAATTATTGGGCGTTACAAAGGTTGTTCACGAACCACTCCCTAGCGCACCTCCACTAAGTTTCATTAAATAAATCAAATAAATAATTGGCGCGTACACTTTTCTTAGGTGTTTGGCTGAGCTCCTTTTCCTATTTGTCAAGTGCATCTTGATGTTATTTCACAATTGGAGAGACCTACAGTTTAAAGTCGACTTCGAACGACAAATAGTTTTTGAAGTGAAACTTCTTTACGCGAGAATAATTTCAAGACCGCGACACACGAGCTAGCGTTACGAAAAACCGTCACGAAATGTATAAGCCTACGGCATACAAGCTATTCTCTTTCTCCGCTTTGTGCGGTGCTTCGTAGTCTCATCACTCTGTTGTCGACCGCTTGCTTGTTTGATTGGCTGGCGATACGAATGCATTTGTGTACGTGCGTGGTTAAAGTAGGACCAACGGCGACGACGTGTTGTGGTGAGTCAATCGAAGCCGGTGTACTCGTACTCATAATAAAAAGTTGTAGTCAGCTACTTACATGCACATGTATATAATATATATATATACATACGTGCCGGTCAATATAATATCACCAGTTGCAATATTCTGATTCGAAAGATGTAAAAATTTCACCTATTTACTATATTATTTTTTGGAGTGTAAAAAACAGTTACATTTGTTATGCTATCTCAGAGTGTGTGCATTTGTTGTCAAATTTCGTATCTGTGAATCAGGTGAATCAGGAAAGCATTGTTCCCCTGAAAAACGAGGACTAATAAAAAATGTTGTGTCCGAGGGTAAATCGTATTCTCAAATAAAGGAATTGCTGGGCTGTTCCAATGACCCTGTCACCCTTAATAGTAAAACGGTTAGTACGGACGACTAAAGCAAATCCCTTTATGATAGCTAGAGAGCTCAAAAAAAACATTGGATGTGCCGGCAAACGTGGAAACTATTCGCCGCAGACTTCGAGACAACAGGCTCAATGCCTGTAGTCTTCGAAAAGAGCCGCTCCTTTCCTCTAAGCATGTTGCTAAACGGATTTCTTTTGCTAAAGCACATCTAAATTGGCCAAAGGAAAAGTGGAGAAATGTGCTATGGACTGACGAATTCAAAATTGTTCTTTTTGGTGGAAATTGTTCCAGATGTTTTATCCGTAGGCCACCTAACAGCGAATACAAGCCACAATTCACAGCAAAAACTATCAAACATGGAGGTCATAGTATTATGGTATGGGGTTGCTTCTCGCTTCAAGGTGTGGGTCATATATAGTGGATCAAAACCGTTATGGATTCATCGGTTTATGTAAAAATCCTTGATGAAATTATGCTGCCATATGCTTCTTATGAAATGCCGCTGGTGTGGATCTTCCAGCAAGACAATGACCCCAAACACACCAACAAAATAGCAAAAAAATGGTTCAACGATAACTCGTATCAATGTAATGGAGTGGCCTGCACAGTCCCCAGATTTGGTTTCAGTTACCACAAACCGATTGTATCCACTGCTGCTATTGAACCATTAATACAAAAGGTACAGGCTGTTGAAACACCGACTAATGTACTAAATTTCAGAAATAAATGAATAATAATATTGCCCACTATTATTGTATGTAATTTTATAAAACATCATTTCAATCCTCATTAAAATATTTAAATTGAATCCGGAAATTAAGAAGTTTCACTTCAAATATGCGCACATAGTGCGGCTGGTTTTCTTTTTATGATAAACTTTTCCATGGCAGAAATACACTCGGAGGTTTGCCATTGCCTGCCGAGGCAGGCCTAAAATTTCTCACTAAGCCTCCAACACAAAAAAATTATCAAAAATCAACACGAATTTTGAGCCACTTGAGACTTGCACAGGATTCTAATAAATATTCTAACAGTTTGAAATTTGACGGAAAAAACTTAAATTAATAAGCAAAACTGTGCAATATGTCGCACTGCTATCATTTTGACCGTCACTGTATGTACCGTTCAAAAGTATAACTCACTGCCTACTTTGAGCCGCCCGTGAATGTAGCAGCCTTCAAGGGGCAATATTTCAACTGTTTGAAGCCTTAGAAATAAATATTCCAAAATGTCCTGACTCTGGGGGATTTTAATGTTAGATCTAATTGGTGAACTTTTTTGAATCCAGGAGACGTTATTGGCTTGGAAACTTAATAATTAATAATTCCAGCTTATTCTAGCTCAACAATGTGCCTGTATACGACTTTAGTTTTACAAACATCACAACACTGGCAACCTAGGCGGCAACAGCACTATCGCATCCTAATAAATTCAGATCAAATAAAAATTAAGTAACCCAAATTCTTAGTCAAAAGGAAATTGTTGAAAGATCTTGGGACCATTAACCTTGGAACCACATATTAGTCAAATCAAAAATAAAAATTCTATTGTTCTGATAAAAAAAAAAACAAATCAAAAGATACTAACAAACAAAAGTGGAAATTACATTTTAGTGATAAAAAAACACTAGAAATTCCAAAATATTGGCCACGCGAGGTGTTGGCAAAACTCTTCAGGTAACAGCTGGCTGCGCAAAGAAACCAAATAAAGTATAACAAAGATAAATAATAATAAAATTATAGTAAAATGCGTAAATTAAGAAGAGTCTACACAATTACCGTCTGGGTATTTTTTTCTTCCGTTGTATGCACTTGTTTTTTGTGTGTTAATTGTTGTTCACGCAAAGTCATGCAGATATTCTGGCCTAAAACCATAAGTAACACTGACATATGGGCTAGTACTAAGCAAATGATATCTGAGCAGTATCCACTGTGTTTGGCACCTAAAGACGACCTTATACCCACAGTTTCATTTGAAAGGAAATTTGATGTCAGATTCCAGAATGCATTCAGGGAGGTTAGATGGATATTTTTTTACCGATGAGTCCAAGAATGAAATAGGGTCTGGAGCCAGATGGTAGTTAAACGATAGTAATAAGTATCACTACGCTATGGGGGGAATGGCAACTGTTTTCCAAACAGAAGTTTTTGCAATCCTAAAAGTAGCCGAATGGATAATCGAGAGGAGATGGAGTGGGAAACAGATTGGAGTTTTCAGTGACAGTCAGGCTGCACTGAAGGCCCTGGAGAATGCGAAGCAAACCTCAAGGATTGTTCAAGAATGTAAGAAGAAGCTTAATTCTGTCGCAAGACAAAACAGGCTTGTACTTATATGGGTTCCAGGACAATTCGGTGTTCAAGGAAACGAAATTGCCGATGAATTGGCCAACTGTGGATCAGCGGTTTTCCCACGAGGGCCAGAGCCAATAATCGGAATCAGTTCCGCAGGAATCATGAATTGGATCAGCGATTATGTAGGCAATGTACATAAAGAGCGACGGGCCGGTCTATAACGCTGCAGAACTACAAAGTGTTTTGTGAAAAGTCCGAACAGAAAACTGTCAAACTTTCTACTAAAACTTAGAAGGAAAGATGTTCGATTGTTGGTCGGTATTATCACAGGGCACAACTCGTGGGGTCAGCATAGAACCACCATTGGAATCATTGAGCACCCAATGTGCCTGTCTTGCTTGGAGGAGGCGGATAGCACTGAACACTTTCTCTGTGAGTGTCCTGCCTTTGCTGGAGCAAGGCTACGAATTTTGGGGTCCAAAGTCATGCGAATGAGTAATATTCGTTCTCTAAAACTGGAGGATATTTACAGATTTGCCAAAGAATCTGAAAAATTCTCACAGGACTAACTATCTCTATCTCTGTCTCTATTCTTTCTCTGATACTTTTCTCCTTCCCTCCTTGACTACCTGCCCTCTTTCCAGAGCTTTAAATATAATGGGCTTTTTAGCCTGAGTGTTTTAGGAGCCACAAAATCTCCTGGTGCTCCTTGACTCGACCTTTTCAAAATTCAATATCACTAAACAAATACTCATCCTCCTCGAAGTACGACGTCACAAATGGAAAGGGATCGGCCATAAACCAAACCGCCTAAACCCTTGGACGACATCGCAAGAGTTGTGTTGGGTTAGAATCCGCAAGGGACTCGCAGGCACGGAAGACCAGTCAATATCTGGAGGCTACAGGTGGATGCAGAAGCGCAGAAAACGGGCTATTCGTGGAAACAAATAAAATGCCTAGCTTCAAATAAATCAAATTATAATCCATTTGTTGAGGTCCTATGTTCCAACCTAGGAACCATGGGAAAATATCTATACATTCACTTCTACAAAGTTTCTGAGTAAAATAAACTCAAGTGCTTTTTTCGAGCTTCCTTGAATTGGCAGTGGCCCAAGAGGTAACAAACAACAGATTGCTCCTCCAAGTGCGATATATTCCGTTAATTGACTCTATACCCTGGATAACTTCCGTGCGTTGCTGCATTTATGAATATTGGTACGAATAAAGCCGTAAACGTTCCAGAAACTATTTGAATCAATGTCATTCTGATGACACACATACTCGCACGTCTACGTATGCATATGTATATGTGGCATACAGTTATAATAGAAACTGAGCTTAAATTGAACTTGCGCGTTTAAAGTACAAACAAAAAGTTTATTTTTATTTCTGAATTTGTAAGACGTCACACATACACACACACACACACCCATGCACACAAACATAAGCCTGAAATATCTATACGAATCTCGTCCTCGATTTAACTTCCCAAAAACTTATCACTTCATAGCGCCTGTCTATTACTTTAGGGGTCTTCACACCTTATTCGTGGATTCGTTACTTAGCAGTTTAACGTATTTTTGTTTTAGTAAAAACAACTAAAACATCTAAGCGCCAAGTAACGAAGCGCTGCTGTGACTAACTCGATAACGATCAGCTGTTTGACAACTGGCATTTGGTGGTCAGGCGTGAAGTTCAATTGCAAAATATCAAAAAATGTAGGGGAAAAAGTAAGTGAAAATAATTTTTTCAGTCAAAATTTTGTAGGTATAATTCGAAATTTATACAATTAATTGAGATATACAAATGTCTTTGCCTTCAATCAGAGTAACTTGCAACTTTCTATTAATTGATTAATAATTTTCGGTTTCACGTTACTAGGCAAAAGATGGCGCAAAATTAAACACCTTTTTGGAAAATTTATAATTTTGGCAAATAACGTCGTACGTCAGTCATTTTTGACACTTGTGAATTAGACAGCTGCTGTATTCAAACGGACAAGCAATGGAGCTCAAATTAGAAGGTCGCGTAGACCTATCGAGTACAATAAAAATAAACAACTGCATATAAATACAAGCCAATCTATTTAAAGAAACTGGAACGAATTAAGAAGAAAACGAAAATAACAAGAAAGTTCCGCTGAAATTGATATACCTCCAAGACAACATAAAAACATACGCAAAATCAAACGGAATCTAATTAACAAATGAAAACGAAATGCACTAAATGAAATAAAGGGTTTTCCAATAAGAGGTGTTATTTTGATATTCAAAGAAAAATGCTATTTTTTAATATAAATAATCGGATGTTTATTAAATTATAAAGAGGAAGGTATGCCGTTAATAGTGAAAAATAACATCAGTTAACTGACCACCACGACCACGCTTACAGGACAATATCCTTTTCATGAAATTTTCCATAACCGAATTGCAAAGTGGTTGCCCCATGTCCTCGATAGCCGCTCGAATTCCATCTTTGAGGTCTTGAATCGACCCTGGGCTGTTGGCGTAGACCTTCTCCGTCACGTGGCTCCAAAGAAAAAAGTCACAAGGCGTTAAATCACAAGATCTCGGTGGACAATTGTGATCACCTCTTCGAGAGATAACACGGTCCGGAAACTTTTCCCGTAAAAGATCAATGGTTTCATTGCTTGTGTGGCGCAGAGCGCCGTCTTGTTGAAAATAAACGTTGTCCAGATCAATACCATCCAATTCCGGCCATAAAAAATCGTTAATCATCTCTTCTGTTTAACACCTAACACCTGTTATTGGAAAACCCTTGATAAAAATGTCGATTCAAAACAAAAATGATTCAACATAATTTAAAAAACAAGACGATAGAAATCCTAAAAAATTAGAAGCTGTCGTAATAACGGTAGTACAGTACAGTTTTACGTCAACACACAGTTTGAACTCACAAACGGTGGTGGCGTTTTGTGGAAAAAAAATAAATAAAAAAAAATCACTTAACATCATTTCTTTTATTTAGTAAAAAAGTTATTCAAAAACAAAATAGGCTGATTTGATTTTGCGCCACCTTGTATACATATAGTGAATTTGCTATAAATCAGCTGGTGCGCAAGAGCATTACCAAACTAGCAAAAATAAGTCAAAGAGGCCGTTCACAGCAAAACACATTTGCCGAACCGACAAAGCAACGAAATGAGTGTGTGATTACCCCTACTAACGATTTCTCATTATTTCTACTGATATTACACCTTCACATTACATTCGTCCGACTACCAAAGAAAAAAAAAATAACAGAAAAGAAAACAAAATGTAATATGATTATGAATTACGTAGTATCTACAACATCACTTAACGCATCCGCCACAATACCTTCGTCATTTGCATTCGTATTTGCCTTCGTATTGATGTGAAAGTCATGCCGCAGATAGTTGATATCACGTCAAGGAAGCAATAGCGGCTTGAAGTAAGCTCGGCAGAAAATTGTTGCCGCCGAAGGTGGCAAATCCTGATTGCGATAGAACATATTGCATTCCTTTTCGGTCAGCTTGTCAAATACCGAGGCATATTCGCGATGGAATGTGGCCAAATCGACATTGGAACGGCCGATGGCGGTGAGCGCCAAAAAGAGTATATCACGATAGATGGAGTGTGTTCGATCAACGCCGTTATTTTTCAATTTGTGTCGCTCATTTGCTAATCGCTTGACTGGCGTTAAGAGATCATTGCAGCGTATTGCCGAAATGATTTGCTGAATGACGCTGAGGAGAAATTAAGAAATATATGTTAAGTATATTCATTAATTCTGCTGAAACTGCTGCTTACTTTTTGTTCAAATGCGCCTGGTCGGTGAGCAGTGCTTTCAGTAACGGACTGGCTGGCTGGTTTTGCTTGTATAATATATACATGGGCGGACCGGCTTCGCTGTGTAGTCGTAAATTATCCCACAGACATTGGATGCTTACAGTCTTTACTTTACTTAGCGGATCGCATTCCTCGTCAGCCTAAGAGAAAACAAAGGAGAGACTATTATTATTATGTTTTTTTACAAACCAGATTTACAAACATACATATATTTATTTAAATAACTCTTAAGAACCTTGGAAATAATAAAATTAAAAAAAAAAAAAAAAAAAAATAGTGAGCGTGCCCAATATAATGTAAACATTTTTGAAGTGAAACTTCTTAGGCGTCGATGGACGAGCGAGAATGGAGAGTAAAATTTCAAGGCCATGCAACGTTTTGGGCATTTTCGTTCCGCGAACGAGAAAAAAGATATAACGTAGAGGGAAAAGAGAAAGAGAGCATATCTTATATATCTTAGATACACTTTAGGCTATTTTTTCTGAGTTTTTCCTTGTGGTTGTAATTTCTAGTGAGAAATAACAGTGCCTACATTTTGGCGCTTGATTCTTGGTGCAAACTTGTAGGAAATATATTTTTGGTGCCTACTTTTTGGCGTTATATTTCCTTTGTGCCTACTGTTTGGGGCGTTTTTTGGTCCCAATTTTTTAGGCGTTTTTTTTTTGTGCATACTTTTTGGCGCTTTTTTCCGTTTCCTGGCTAATGCTTGTGCTTACTATAAAGTGCTAACCATTCGGATTTATTGGTATTGCCTTGCGGTAATTTGTGCCGTTGCTGCGGTTCTGGAATCGCTGCGTTTGTGCGGGTGATGAACGCTCGGAGTAGTGCGCGTTGTTGCCACAGCGCTTGTGTCCGGCGTTTACCTACACCGGTCGACACTTATCCGTTTTTTGTAAATCTTGTCTATTTGTATTCTCTGCAAATGTTGTGAATTTATTTAGATATATATTCGTTCTCTCTTTCTCTCTCTCTCTTTCTCATTTCCTCTCGGGTCTCTCTTTCTCTCTCTCATTCCCTCTTGGGTCTCTCTCTCTTTCTTTGTCTGCCTTGAAAGTTTCACTTCTGTTATGTGTACTAAGCTACACGCACTTTTTTTATTATTTAACTTTGAAACAAAATCAGTAAAAGAAAAAATAAAAATATAATGGGCTACTTTTTTTTATAAAATGGCATACGACTGCAGTACCTACTAATTATGTTTCAGAGTATTGTTTTTTGTATAAATGTCCATACCAAAATTGAAAATTTGTCCCAATAAAATGAACAGTGAAAAACTAGTTTTTAAACAATTCATAATTTTTATCCCCGTTTAATAGAAATAACCGTTTTAATATTTTCATTTCAATTAAATTTATATGTAAAAAATAGTTTTTATTTGTATTACCGCTTTAATATTTTTATTTCTATGAAGTTTGACAGTAAAAAACTAATTTTTGATCGATTTACCATTTTTAGCGAGTTTTAAATTTTTTTCTATTAAATAGTAAATAAATAGTAAAATAGTAAAAAACTAGTTTTTGATCGATTCACCGTTTTTATTGATTTTTAATTTTTATTACCGCTTTAATATTTTTATTTCTATTCATTCCGATCCATAATTTTTATCGACTTTTTATTTTTATTACCGTTTTAATCCATCCATTTTTAAAGATTTTTCATTGCTATCAAAATTTAATAGTAAGAACTAGTTTTTAAATGACTCATAATTTTGTACCGATTATTTATTTCCATACCGCTTTAATATGTTAATACATTTATTTCAATTAAATTATTCGATTTTTTATTATCATCCGAATATTTTTATTTCTATTAAATTTAACAGTAAAAAAATAGTTTTTATCGATTATTTATTGTTATTACCGCTTCATTATTTTTATTTCTAATTTATTTTTTCATTACTGAATTTTTAACGAATCACTACTTTACATATTAATTTACTGATCAGGTATCTTTTCGGCAACCCGTCTCAAAAAACTACAAAAAAAAAAAGAAAAAAAATTGAGAATCTGGAAAGCCTGTGGCACTAATATCGAAGATACGTAATATTTCGTATAATATGCATAACAACCAGTCTTCCCCACTGTCTTATCATGATTGACTCGAGATGTTCCGTACGAACAGACAATTTCTATTGTAATTCTAGCAAATTCGCTATTTCTTATTGAAAATTTGTCCCATATAAATTATAAAATGCCTCTATGGGGATTTAGGCCTCTTTGCCGAAGGTAAGCTGATGACAGTTGGCTCAAAGTTATTTGTATAACCCGAATTTATACCGGGCCAAGGATTGTTACTTAGCAGCATTCCCAAAAGTGTATGAAGAAAATTTAGTGCTGTTACAGCAACAACCTTAGTCAGCTGAACCTCTCCTATGGTGAAAATGTGCAGTTTGAGTTTCTTGCTGAATCTTCAATCTAACTGCCATAAGGTTGCTAGCCTTTAATTTAAGTAGACGCTTTTGAGTTAATATAACTTTTTCTTTTTCTTTGCCCAAGTGGGCCCCTCGCGTGGTCAGCCATTTGTCTTATCCTAATATACATAGTTTTAGATTGTATAGGAAAATACTCACAGCTACTGGCAGACAAAGCTCAGGCAGATGCGTTTTACTCTCGATACGCTCCATAATCCACAATAAATTCCAATAAATAATCGGATGCTCCTCTACAAAGGAGGACTTCACCAGTGCGATATCACCTTCCTGTGTAAGTATGTTTTCGAGTTCTTTGCGTAAGACCAATGGATTCAAATATGGAATTGTCAGGCTGTCTGATTGTTTGAGCGCCTTCAGGGAATCGTCCACAACAATTTGTACGCTCAGGAATGGCACGGTTAACTTATTACATGCGTGGCAGGTTGTATTCAAATTGGAATCCTCTGCTGACCAACCGGACATAATCTCCTCGTCATACAGCAGCACCGAACAGTTGTGGCATTGGGAACAGGATGTGATTTGTATGAGTACGTCACATTCGGGTCGCTCTTCTAACTGTAAGTACGCATGAATCGGGTTAATTTTTATTAGAAATAAATTGAAGTGCAAAAAAAAAAAAAACAAGTTAAATAGATTCAAAACTCACATCCGCAATGGGTGAGTACAAATTTTCCGGTAGCACTGGAAATGCGCTCAAATTTAACGCCGACGTATTTTCGCCCAACGGCACCAAATTATTATAGCTTGATTTGCGCGATTCACTCAGCCGTCCCCAAGGATCCAAATCGCTGGAGACGCGACGTATTTTCAACGTGCCATCCTCGTGTGTAATCACATCCTCATCAGCACCCTCGGAATGTCCAACGTTGCCAGGCGTTTTGACCGGTGTCGTTTGGGCCGAGAGCGCACCTTTAATCTCATCGAATTTTCGGGTTAACGAAGTGGCAGCATATTTTATGCTGCTCAGGCTACCTTGAATGATCTCATTCGATTTTTTACCCGTTAAACTGGGACTGCAAAAGGTGAGTAAGCGTGTATTTTGAGATATATATGCATGTATGTTTGCTTTTCATCGGCATAGAATTTGTTTTTTTTTTTTTCTAAGCAAAATTTAATGATTTAGAAGCTGATTTTACAGCTGTTTTAGTTTTGGTTAGTAAAAAATGTTTAATAGGATTGTATGGTGTAGGTAAAAATGAAATATTTGGATGAAAAAGCAATATAATTAGTATAAAAAAGTAAACGTTTTTAAAAAGTAATGAAATGAAGCACCGAAAAACAAAGTGTGCAAGCAACAATCACGAGTGACAGTGGTGAATTTAGAAGAGATTTGAGTCGATTATTCGTCGTGCAATGCTTTTTAGAGATGGATGATTACTTGCCCTAATTACAGGGTGGGCCATATAGCGTTTGCTTTTTGAACCAGCTATTTTTTTGAGAATGGTAACACAAATGACATGTCAAATGTGTTTATAATTCGTGGACACAATTTTTTTTATAAAATTATAGTTCTCACTACAATAAAAGCTATATAACGCAAAGTTCCAATTTCAGTTTCAACTTTCACAATTTTTCATTTAAATTTAACAGTAGACAAATTTTTAAACGATTCGTAATTCTCACCGATTATTTATTTTCGCCTTAATATTTTTATTTATATTAAATTAAATAGCAAAAAAACAACTTTTATACGATACATAATTTTTACCGATTTTTTATTTTTAATAATTTAATTTTTATTTCTATTAAATTTAACAGCAAACAAAATTTGTAATCGCTTCGTAATTTATATGGACTTTTTTTTTAATACCTCAATATTTTTATTTCTATTAAATTTAACACTAATAAACTGCTTTTCAATCGATTCACAATTCTTATCGATTATTTATTTTTTATCACCACTTCAATATTTTTATTTCTGATTCATTATTTCATCACAATTTTTCAAAATTAATATACAACATTTTTTTTTTATCTTTAGCCAGAAATTTTAGAATTTTTCTAAGTATGCATTTTATAGCTCACTGAATTTCAGTCTGACAAAGTGTAAATTTAAGGAACTATAATAATACTCGTATACCGTTGATTTTTGTAAATTTTTTTCGCTGAGATGACACACCTTTTCTTCCCCACGCGCAGTACATGCTCGATTTTTTTATATGGAAGAAAAAGCCTAGCACAAAAACAAAAAATGCCGAAAATCAACGGTAATCTTTAGTCACTGGAAACTTGCACTCTGTTATACAACATTTTTCTTCTTTTTCGCTTCACAGTCTATGGTGGGCCATAACTTCATCATCAATCTTCCTCCAGTTCACTCTCCCTCTCTTTTGCTACATTTTTCCAATCACGAACGTTCTTGACTTTCAAGTCTGCTTCGAGTCATCAAACCATCTCTTTCTTGGTTGGCCTCTTTTTCTTTCTCATTTTGGACGTAAAGTAAACAGTTTTTTTTAATTCATTTGGCATTTTAATAATGTGACCAATCCATCTGATACCCTGCGTTTTAATAAAACGTATCTCACCATCTTCGTCTCCTTGCCGCGGGGATGAGGCTTAAGGGGTGATTTAACTCCCATATCATGAGGGGGCTTGCCATGTCGAGCAGCGCGGACAATTATGAAATGATGATGCACAAAAAAGCCGTAGCTTCGGATAAAGGCATAAAGAAAACAACACCCAATCCTACGGGAAGGTCAGGTCTTTCGACGGGAAAGACCACACACACGAGTGGTGCAAAGCCTAAGTCAGGGCCAAGCTCTCTCTCCGTCCGTTCGGGGACTGCCTCCACGGTAGCGAGGACTATTACTGGTCACCATCCCAACCCTGCCTCAAGACAAGTTGGTGATGATATTCCATCAACGTCTGGTGGCAGAAGTAGACCCCCTCGCAACTAAACCCTCAGGAAGTAAGGACGGCCCTGTCCTAAGACAAGCCGAGCTTGCTGTCTCCGTCACTCCAGGTGACACGGGAACTCCAGAAGGAGTAACACTCCTGACAACGTCGGCGGCATCGGACCACATGGCTCAGCCAATGGTTTCTGTAGCTCGCCCTTCTGACACAATCACTGCCCCGGGTAGTACCCACCCCCGGAATCAAATTAGTTTTCAGAAAGGTACTACCGTACCAAGCGTTCAGCCTTCAGGATCCTGGAGAGGCTGCAGGATACCAAACTAGAGGATCTGACGGAGGAACAGTCAGACTTCAAGGTGTGGGCCGAAGCCTTTATTGCCGAGCACCGGGAAAAGGCTAAAACGGATTCTGCGCAAGGGAAGCGCAAAAGATCGAGGGAGGGACATCGGCTGAAGCCAAACGAACTAAAGTGTCCCCCACTCGAGCAACTAACACCACGAAGAAATCTATTGCGGAAGTAGCGAAAGAAAGCCACATAAGGGGGTTATTGATCGCAGTTCCCACGACGGTGCGATTACGCAAGCAAACTGGGACCTGATAAACAGGAGTCTCTGGAAAATTTACAGAGACATCCGGAAAGAAAATCCAGGATCCCCACCCAGTTGTTTGGACGTGGGTTGGTTTCAATTACGCGTCAAATTAATCAGGTGCGCTGATCAACGATCGGTGGACATATTTACTCTGGCAATAAAGCGCATAGGGGAGCCTCGGCCGTATTACTTTCACACCACGAATAATATTACGTTTGCTTTTTGAACCACCTATTTTTTTCAGATTTGGGGCTCAGAAAATGCACACGTTACTTTAGAGAAGCAAATGCATCCACAACGAGTCACTGTTTGGTGCGGTTTTTGTTATGGCGGCATCATCGGGCCATTTCTTTTCGAAAATGGGCGAGGAGCCGCGGTTACAGTAAATGGCGAGCGTTACCGTGACATGCTCAACGAGTTGTTTCCAAAAATTGAAGAGGATGACATGGACGACATTTGGTTTCAACAGGACGATGCAACTTGTCACACTGCCAAAGTTACACTCGAACTTTTGGCTACCTTTTTTGAACCGAATAATCAAGCGAAATTCCGATATCAATTGGCCGCCTCGGAGCTGTGATTTAAGCCCGTTGGACTATTTTTTGTGGGGAGCCGTTAAGGACAAATGCTATGCGAACCATCCAGAGACGATTGATGCTTTAAAACACGAAATCGAAGTTGCCATTCATGAAATTGGAGCCCAAATAGTCGAAAATGTGCTTAAAAATTGGGTTGATCGAATGGCCTACTGTAAAGCCTGTCGTGGCAGTCATTTGAACAATATTATTTTTCATTCATAAATGACAATGTTCAATCTTCAAAATAAAAAAAAGGTTTGAAAAAATATTGATTAGTTTTTTGTTTTTTTTAGCACATTCAAAAAGCTAATTTTACATGGCCCACCCTATATATAATATAAAAACTGCTTACCCAGCAAAACTCTGGTTAAAAAGTTGAAAGTTTTAATCAAATTTTGAAACTTGCGTTATATGGTGTTTGTTGTAGTATGAACTTAATTAAAAAAAAATTAGTAGTGTGTTTATAATTTTGCAACGGGGTGTATAGGTGAAGAAATCGTAGCGGTGCGAGTTAATAGTGGTTAGGGCAAGAACACTCATATTTATATATACTAGGGATTTCAAACCGCGATTACAAATTTGTCAACAGCACTTCAGAGTAGTCAATTGATCTTCAGATATCGTAAAATGAATTTCAGAATAGCTAATTGATTTTCAGAAAGCGGAAACAGTTAATTACAGTTCCGAGTCCGTTAAATATATAGTCCGGGAGCCAAGGGTCGATTTTGGACTGCGTTTTTATACCGTTAAATTCTTGACTATACTTGTGATTTAGCTTTCATGAATAACAAAAAAGAACGTCAACTGGCGCACCCGCGGTGGGTGTGATTGTGGGAGGGTACGAAACGTGTCGAAAAAAGATTTCTACCAACTCATTTTATACCGGCTGAAATTGTTTTCATGTATTGTTGACATTTAGTAGAATAAAAAAAAATAGTCAGCTGCGCGGTAGAGGGGGGAAAACACGTCAGCTGAACGCAATAATACATTCTACAATGGTCTTCCCACCGCTATAAACGCAGCTGACCATCATTATTATATTTTCATATGTGTCAAAATTATGTAAACAAATTCAATCGGCATAAAGTAGTTTTACTTTTCAATTTTTTTACAAGTTCACCTGTTCAGCTGACGTGTTTTTCCCCCTCTACCGCGCAGCTGACTATTTTTTTTATTCTACTAAATGTCAACAATACACAAAAAAAAATTTCAGCCGGTATTAAATGAGTTGTTAAACATTTTTTTTTTCGACACGTTTCGCAGCATCCCACGCACGTACCCCCCGCTACTGGACCAGCTGATGGTTGGTTTCGTCATCCATTTGATGGCGTCTGCCTTCAGTATTAAAATCAGTCGGCATGAAAAGATGAGGTCAAAATGACCCCTGGCTCCCGGACTAGTACTCCATAATAATTTTAAATGTAGCAGACAAATCAAGGCGAATCTATTAAAGGCGGTGTTGGTAAATCAGCTGATTTTTTTACCTTTCGCTGTGTCCATGTCGCTGTCAGCACAAAATAAAACAAGGCGAATTATTATAATTTGTTTTCTACTTCGCCAATACCATGCCGTGACAATCAAACGTAGAAAACATTGTTGTAGGTCTAGTGCCCCCACCTTCTACAAATGCGTCTTGAGAAAGGTTAGGTTAGCCTGGTTGGCAATAAGCCATGCATAGACCTTTTGGTCCCTCGCGATACCAGATGGAGACCGACCTCTATGAATACCTAAAGTAGACATCATGTAGGATGTCAGCGCTTTTGGCGAACCTAAGTAGGACTGGGAGCTCCGCTTTTGAGACGTCTTCCAGACCCTCAAACAGTGGGGCTCACAGGCATTTTAAACACGATGACTGGGAGAGTCATCTTAGTCGCGTTTTTGATAATGCCGGACTAAGCAGCCGCATTTGTGAGTATTCAAAACAGCTACTTCCTGAAACCTTCAACAGATTTTTCAGATTCATTAAATTATTAGAGATAATAATCTCTTATTAGCCTCCTTCGATTCCTGTTTTCCCGCCCCTAGTTCGTATTTTAAGGAAGTGCAATGGGCATCTAAGCCTGAGTGATTTTACGACTTACTCAAATCTATTCTTCCCCTCATGTGCGCCCAAAAATGTGCAGCTTTTTTCAAAGCCAAATTCAAAATGAGTTCCCTAAGACGTATATTTGTGGTGTGGACGTAAAAGTGAGTACTACACAGGTGCATATATACAAATTATTGGTCAAATTTTAAGCATTAGTGAACCCACACCGTCTTTAGTTCAAACCAACATAAAATTTTACACACATTGTGATTGGGTTAAAAAACGAGGAGTAGAGAAAACCATCACCGTAAAAATGTTTTTTTTTTTGTAAGGAAATCAAAAGTTGGATTTTTTTTTTAAACAAAGCATCTAAAGCTGAGTGTGGCGCCAAACACAATAGAATAGAATAAAACAGAAACAACTGGACGCACACACAGCTCAGCAAATCTGTGGCTTTTAGACGGTGGCACTTACCTTATATTGGAAATATTTTCTATAATAATGGTGGGCTTGAAACTGTCTTTCTTAAATGAGAATCGTGCAGGTGAATAACGTCTACGAAAACATGGTACAAATTTGTTTCATTAAAAAATTGGGGAAGTGACAATTAAGGAAAATTCAAAAAAAAAAAGTATAGCAAAATAAAATTTGTACTAAAGTTGGTATGTAAAAATCAAAAATAGCGCGCGTTAATAGCTTTAAAATGCGCTTGCAAAATATGTATGCATGAGTAGTATTGGCTGCATAGCAAGAAAAAAGAAAACAACACAAAAAAACAAAAAAAAAAAAACAAAAAAAAAAAAAAATTTAAAAATGACTGCCCTTGCATGCATTAAATTTTCAACATTAAAAAAAAATTAATATGTTGTCAGCCGTTGAAAACAGAAAAAAATAAATTTGTACTGTTTTGTCTGAATTCTGCTAATGTCAACCGCATCTGAATTGCAGCAGTTTACTCTTCTTAAATCGACAAGCCTAAGCAATTCTGCGCATTCATACTTGAAAAGAAATCTGTGCATGTCGTTGCGTATATTTACCCGAAATTGAATTTCAACGATGAACCGAAATTGGCCAAACTCGACGCCACACTTGAACCAGGCATTGTCTCCGATCGCTGCATACTTTTGCTCAAATGCGTCGATTCGTCGAAGGTCGCACTGCGTTGACCTTTGAATAATATGGGCTTATCGGTATACATAGTGCTGTTATTCATGCCGGCGTGTTGTTCGTTTGTTGCCTCTTTGGTGCTTTTGGTGTTTGCAGCCGCACATTGACCTTTCAGTTCTTCATTTAACGCGCCTAGCGGATCATTTTGAGTGACCGGCGTACGTGGTGATATTCTGACAGATAATTATTAGAAGAATAACCTTAGTTTATTTGTTGTAATTGATGTCAAGCACTTCGCACTTACTTTGTGGGACTCTGTAGAAGATTTGCGTGCGCATCTTCACCGCTCATATGTGCGTCAGCCGTCGTCGCATAGTCCAACTCTTCCTGAGAGCTGGCAATTTCATGCAGCATTTCATCTTCCTTCAGGCCCTCCTCTTCATCGGCTACATCTTCCTCGCCATCACCAATATTCATTATTTTATAACGTGGCCCACTTGCCTCGGTGGGCAGCGACTGCTTGCGTTGCAATTTGTTCAGCAGCTGTGCATCACCACCGAAACTCTCGGCCTTCGTCAATTGTAGCTTGCCGCTAGCGCCAACCCCGGTTAGATCACAATTGGGGCTGTGCGGACTGTTCGGTGTGTGCGGCGACGATGTGGAAGTAGGTGGCGCACTTTTGTCATTGCCTGATTTTTCGATGGCCCCACTGGACTTGATGTCACCTGCTATCAATAGTCCCGCTGTCGAGCTGATCACATCACCAGCTGGGTCCTGTGCACTCATTGCCAGCGCCGATTGGCGCACAATGCTACCTAATTTGCCTCGCAGTTTATCGAATGCCGAGAAGTCTAGCAGTGTGGCGCTGTACGCGTGAGAATCGCCAGCACCCCGTTCCATATGCGAAGACGTTGAAGAATCAAGGCTGGTACGTGATGTGCCGTCAACTGTTTCTAATGTACTGAGGTTATTTTCGCATGATGCCGAAAGTGGTTTCTTAGCTGCATGCTTCTTGCCAGCGCGTCGAAAATGCGCCGCGCCAAGTACGACGTTTTTAATGCGATTCCAACGTAGTTGGCTAAGCGTTGTACTATCACTGGGCCATTCCGACTCGAGCACGCAACGATTGTAGAAGCCGTAGGTTAGCGCATTGGGTTGTACACCCGAGCGCTTCATCAGATAGTGTAGACGCACCGCCAATACGGGGAGATTATGTATGCCACACAATTGCATCATGATACGGTAGCAAAATTCATCACAGGTTATTTTAAGTTTTGAGGCGCGCACCAACATGTCGTAGGCTGCACGCAAAATGTCGTGCTCTTTGCCCGCCTGGCGCGTATCGGTCACCATGGACGGGAGTATGAGGAAGTAGAGAGAATAGCATGTCGCCAGCAGATATTTTGACCACGCCTCTGGGTGCATCTGACAACGTCGTGCCATTTTCTGCGAGAGCTTAATTTCGTGTTTTGTGCGGCGTGCTATAGGCGAACCCGGCGCCAACGAGCCGTTTAACTGTTGCTGCAAAAAGTGCGATAACGCAGTCTTCTTCGACGATTTCAATAGACCCGGATTCAGCGTGAAGTTCGCATAGTTGTAAACGAACCCGGAGTTATCTAAGAGATAGACAATTTAATTATATATTTTTAGCGAATGTATTTGCGAAAGCTTTTAGTACCAACCTTGTTTGGGTCCTACACTGTCTGGTGGAAATATGTACTTTGTACGTTCGCTATTCTGCCCAGATTCCCAGTCAACTAAACGCAAGTCGGACGGTGTATCATCGTATGCGCCCACCTTTTCGGCGCATTCATCGAAAAATGTAAGTCCATGATCGCCATCCGATACGAAAGAACGTTCTTCAATGAAACGTATAAACATCTGAGTTTTCATGAGAAGTTCAAAGAACTTTTGATGCGCCTTATCGCGTGATCGCAAGAACGCCTTCAGTTGAAATAAGGCACTTGGATCTGTGGCACCGACAGAGGGCGCCTTCGATATCGGCGTCAAATAGTCGCGATAGCCGCGTAAAATCGATGCCATGAACAGCAGAAAGGCCTCTTGAATTCGTTGTTCGAGATCTTGCTGAGGAAGGAAAGAGCAGATCCAAATGAAATGCAGAAATTGGCAAGCACATTTGGCAGTGGGTAGGTAATTTAAGGTACCAGCAAATATTTGTTTTTGGGTCATGGAATATTTTTAATAGCAGCGTACCAATAAAGTTAGCATAGCGCGCATTTGTAGTTTGAAATTTAAAAGATAAAATTAAAGTTATTAATTGAAATTTAATAGATAAGGTACCTCACGCTTTCGCTTTCTTAAATCCCTATCAAGGCTGTTAGTTGATTCGATGTGTGTCGTTTTGAGAGCTTCCAATTCGTTGAGGCTTTGACGCAAAATACGTGCAGCACGTTTAGGCAAAAGTTTTATAGTTAAATGCTTCTGTGATTCACACAACTATAGCACAAAATAAATATAAAGGGTAGATAAGAAATGAAACTACATACACAAGTACAACCAACTAAACAATTCACGTACGCTGATTGTGTTCGTATCTAAGTCGATGCAAGTTACATCTTGCGGTGGTTCATACAAATCAAAAAACCTTGAATCGACGCCAATCAAATAGGGCAACGGCGCATGCAAGACTTCCGCCAAACCCAGCGGGCATAGTGGAATGTACGGGCATTGCCATTTGAATGGAAATAACAGCGATACAATAGCTTCACCCACTGCAGTTAATGTCGCCGGTCTAAAAGAAAAGCAGAAAATTAAAATCAAATTGTTTTTATATGACTTAATATCATTCAAGTTGCAGACCGTAATGAGTGTATCAAAATTTTTTGCTCCGTTAACGCCAGCAACAAGACATGCAAACAGTTATCAGTTCCTAAATTCTGTAGCAACATATGAAAACCCGCACCGCTACGTGGCAGAGGCGAGTCTTCCGGTTGCGTAAGCAGAATGCGGTCATTGGACTCGCTGGAGAGCTTTATTTGCGTACAAAATAAATATTACTGATAATGTAAATGAAAAATTTTAGTAAGATTTACTTGTAAGTGTATGCTAGGTGCTGGAAATGGTACTTCGTCCAGCAATTGTGTTATATAACGTTCGATGGCTACTGGTAAATCTACACCATACACTGCTAGGCGCTATAAAAGTACGAACAAACCAAGATTTATTTCACGATTGTGCAAAGCACTATTTCTCACTCACATGTAAGTAACGCAGCCATCTGTCGAAAGTATCCCCGAATGGGTAATGTGACAAAAGGCAAATAGATTTAATTATATGCAATGAATTTTGCTTAGCAAATGCTTCATTCCATCCCAACAGGTCACGCTGCTTCTCAGTCAATGCTTCTTCCCTAAAAACAAGTTTAATTTACTTTATAAATTAAATAAAACTCTATCTACTCACTCAAAATCCTCATAGAATGTTAAGGCGGAACCATAGACTTTGTACGTGCCATCATTGACCGTCAGTACAAACGTACTGAACACCGGACTGATGGGTTTACGTTTCTCTCCTTCGCTCACGTGAGGCCAAGCCTCTAAGGATGCGCCCATCGGCAAACAAAATAGGGGTACACTTGGACATAAATTTAAGGGAAAATCATTGTGATCGACTGTTGGATACCGCAATAATATTTCCGGCTGATAACTGATTAATCTTGGACGGTACATAGATTTTTTGTAGCATAAATAGACATCGCTGCCCATGTAACCCTTATTGAGGGTTTTGTAGATAAGGCAAAATGCATGTGGTGGTTTTTCTCCTTTGCTTTGTACGATCACACACAAATCTGTGACCACTAATTCGTTGCAGGGCATGTCCGGTCGTGCTCGTCGGTATGTAAGAAATATTTTCGATGAAGAATTGTTAACATTTGCTACGCGGCCACCAGGCGTCTCTGCGACAATTTCAGCATCGGACATTATACGTTCATGACCATCGTACAGTACACCTGGAATAGAGAACTAGGCATTAAAAGAAGTGCTTAAGTATACATGCAACAATCGATTACCTATATCCACTAAAGGCGGTCGATCTTTACCCCGTCTATAGTAAATATAACATTCCGTGGTACGCATAGACCCATGGTTGAGATTCGCTGGCAGTCCTGTAGGTGTCGCCTCCAACACCTCGTAGCCTTCAGGCACCTCTTCATCGAGTAACGGGAAGTATACACCAATATCAGTTATGGGTTCTATGGTATTAGCCGCTCTCAAATGACCCGATTCGCTGAAAATATTTTCCTGCAACAGCTGCGGATGCTCTGGCATACCAGCTACCACAAAATAGTCAGCAATTCGTTTCTCCTCCATGGCGCTAAAGATTATAAAATGAATAACAAAATTGAATTGAATTGAAGCAACAAAAGTACACATATAACATTTTTCACAATTGCATTTTGTTTTCATTTGACATTTTTGTCGCTTTTGTTTTGGTCAACAGTGAACACAGCAACCATACCCCAAAGCAGGTAGAGATGCCATTCACAATAGACCAAACAGTATGCACATTCTTATAGCTGGTAGAGTTGGAGCATTGCAGTTTTTATTTTTTTTTTGTTTTTTACACACAACCTGTTCTTCCCACTTAAAGAAATCCTTTGATTTATTTTCAACAAATCTTCCGCTAACGCCTTCCTGATATCAAGTTTTATACAAGGAGCTAGCTCAAACTAGTTCGCCTTTGCAACTTTGCGCCATGTAGTGATTCACCGTCCCGTCACTTCCTCGCCTATTTCCGCATTTGGTGTCGGGGTCAAATTGCTATTTGCCCCTGCTGCAGCCACCCGTTGCAAAGTAAGATTTCTAACTATTAGCTCATTTTACATTTAATGAACCTATAGTTAGAATAATGAAGTAAAATCCAACTTACGTCGATTGATTTTGCTTGGCTTTCCAATCTATGCGCCACTTTGTTCAGCAAACTGTCTGCTGCCTTTTACTTTTGCCTTGCACTCCTTTTCTCGACGTTCACTTTAATCAGAAAAATTTTCACAACACTGCGTAAAATATTTTGTATGCCTTTACATCACCATCTTTGAAATAAATGTTGTTCTTATTAATCTTTAAACATGAGGATATGATTTAAATTCAATATTCAAAATATTTTAAGAGCGAATAGAATTTATAAACGCTTCACTATTGGAATTTATTTTCCTTTGATAAATCCATTGGTTCGGTGACTCGCAAATGGACAAGAGATGCCACCTGATCAAATCGAAATAGATGAAAACCTTAAAATTTCGATTGACAATAATAAGTAAAATTTATACTAAAAAAATATGATATATTTTATTAGAGTTTTATATATATAAATTATTGTTATTCCAAACTGTTTAATATCGCTTTTAATTCAAGAAGTAAATATTGTCAAGCTGCTTTCTGAGATTAATAATGAGGATTTCACATTAGGTTTTAAGTGGCAGCGCCGAAAATGGAATGTATAACTGTTTTGTCTCTTTTAACCTTATGGCCTCCGGTGACGCTCCAGCATGCTTGTCCAGCAGGCTTGTATGTGTGCGTGTCGGGTGCTTGACGCTAATATCTAAAATTTTTGATTTTCATCATTCAAAAGCCGACAACAAGTATGTGTGACACGAAGCAAGTACGAGTGTCACCCGACACGCACACATATAAGCCTGCTGGACAAGCATGCTGGAGCGTCACCAGAGGCCATTATCAGTGCTGGCACAATTAAATACTCGTATAAATTGGTCTAAAAAAAGTTTTGAATTTTAAGGTGAAGTGAAAGATCGATAATGACCAAGAACATGCGAAAAGGTGAGCATTTTTCAAACTAGTATTTATTTGAAAATTAAGTGGTTTCTAACAAAAAAGCACAATTAAATAAAATTATTTTTTGTATTTATTTATTATTTATATTTTTATATATATTTAATCCCACGACATATCCGATCGCCTTATAATTTTTCAATTGTCTTGGAGCAGTCGGTTCGCTTTACAAAATATCCTTAAAAGAACGGCCTAAGATCTGATTGTGCGCTATGATTGACATCCGCTCCATGAAACCATTTTCCAATGAAAAATTAAACAAAATCTCCGATGAGATTTCCACTTCTGCTGATGACCATGGTAGACGCTTTAAAGACTATGATTTGGGGGCATAATAAAGAAATATTTTTCTAACAGCGATCGCCACTTGGCATATAAATATTATAACAATACAAAAATAAACATATTTAACTTGCATTTCTTACAAAAATTTTGAATTTGAAGCTGCATGCAATGTATGTCCGTCCGAGTTCTTTTTTAGCCACTGTAGTTTGGTGACGATCGGGTTTGCGCGATGTAATTTCATATCTACTCATTCTAAGTATATCTGTATTACGAATTTCCTCACCGTCCGGTTAGTTGCTATAAGCCGGTGATAACTTAACCGAATGATGGCTTGAAATTACAATTTCAATTTCCGTAAGGTCTGGTTGGCTGGCATCGGGTTAGTTCGCCATTCTGAATACTTTGGAAAAAAGCTCACAAAAACTCATTGAGAATGATCACAGCAACTGATTTCGGATGCTATTTAATCCATTGATGTAATTTGGCAGTAAGGAAAAAAGGAGCATAAGTTTATTCCCTTTTTGAAAAGGTAGTCAAATTTGAAAAAAAAGTCTAATGGTACTTAATTATTTATATTTTTAACCTAAGCATTGCAGTGGATTTGTCACATTTGTATTGACAATGCATGACATCTTTTTGTGCTTAGTTACCGAGTTCTTTATGGGGTTAGGGGTAGTTAGAGTTTTGAAATTTTTTTGCATTTTCTTAAAGTATAATATCTTAAAAATATTGTGTGAAAATTTGAAGTCAATCCGACAAATACTTTTCGAGTTATTCAACAATTAACAAAGGGCGCTCCGGAGCAGATAGCAAAACTTTAAATGCGTTTTTCTCTAAACAATGTTTTTTGAACTGGTGATTTCAATAAAATTTATAATGCTTTTAAAAAAATACCAGTCTAACGGTTAGACGCAATAGAAGTGAAACCTTCCGTAAAACAAACTGAGAGAGAATGAGACGAAAGCAGCATTAGGAGCGGGATAATTATAGGTTCATTATAATATTGCTAAAAAGTTCATATTTTATTTTCTTCATTTTATTATTATTCATCCTCAATGTTTTCAATTTCAACAAATGATACGAGTGGCTTATGATAGCTAAAATATGATACAAATGCTTTGGTTTCGATGTTGTCAACATATCTTTGAAATACCGCGTCAATTGTTGTTTTTGATCGTGTTGTCGTTTCAGTGCGTTTGTTACACATTTTTAAATTGAATGTTGTATTGAGAAAGTCAATTAAAGGAACCGCTGTGTCCAATGCCAAAGTTACGTTAAAATCGCCACTTAAAATTATTGGAACTTGATTGTAATCTTTTCTAAGTATCCGCGATACTTCTGGTGTATACTTTATTATATTTTCGTGAATGAATTCCGTGATGCTATTTATTGATTGATTCGGTGAAATATAAATTGCCACAATTAAAACTGTTTTTCCATTGCTCAATCTGGTTTCGCATGCACATATTTCTCCCACTTTAGAGAGCTGAACAGACAGTGATTCTAGTTGCTGAGCATTCAGATCTATCTGTGGAGTTACAATACGAGCACCGTCATTTTGATTGTGGTATATTGCAACACCGCTTGCAATTGCGGTAAATATTTAAAAATGAAAATATTTACGAATATAAAAATACGGACGCAATACAGCACACGCGGTTGCTATTATGAGCGTCGTAAGGCGTATATTACACAGACGTACTAACATACACACAAACATTCGTAGGACGCTTGGTCTAAGCAAGTATTAGGTAGTGTAGTATAGGTATACATAATGCTTTCTCGCTCACCGTGGCTCCGTAATACGCAGGCGCGCACACATACGTACTAGCATACATACAAACATGCATACGTATGACGCTTGAACTAAACACCAAAGCAAGTAATAGGCAGTGTAGTATACATACTACAATACTCACTATACTAGCGTGGCTCAGCAGCCACACACAAACGTACATATATCAACATATAACGCTTCGTAGCCAAGAGTGTCGCTTTTTCGGTTCATCGAGTCTCAAATCACTCTAAACGATTCTAATGAAGTTTTCACTTCAAAAAAATAAAAGCTCGTGCCTGATTTTATCTTAAAAACATTTGGTTTTTTTTTACAATTAATTGTCGGTTTTTTTCGAAAATCTGAAAAATATTTCTTGAGGACGCCATATTGTAAATTTTGAAAAAATGTTTCGATCAGCCGCAAGATTATCTATTAATAAAACTAATTTCTCTTGTCTTGAGTTTAGATGAATCTCCAAGGATTTGTGATGATCACCGAAAGAGACTTTTGAAGAAAAGCGCTCCTTACAAACAGCGGCAACTTTTACAATTACTAATTTAGTTTTTTGAAATTTTGCTAAAATCAAGTGGAAACGTAATAATGCTATGTATTTATTTTTGAAAAATAAAGCAATTGACTAGCAAAAAAAAAAAAAAAAAAAAAATTATTGAAAATCAGGGGCTCTGACTACTCCTAACCACTTATGTATATATATACTATATTTCATGATATTTTTGGTTGTATAGCTTTAATTTAGTAATGTGTCTCAAATTTGCTATATTTTTTTCAGGTTTTAGAAAGATAAAGGTCCAAAAGCTCGTAGTTTGACAAACAACTATGCGAAATAAATTAAAACTTAACTTAGCACTTAGAACTTAATTGTTGGGTTTTAACAACAATTGTTGCAACTTTCGGTATGTTTCACAAAAGATTTGATAACCTATATCTTAAGAACTAAAAAACTATATCTTAAGAAAAAAATATATTTTTCCTGTTCTCAGAAGACTTACGTATGCTAGTATTTCGTCAAGCCCGTTAATCATACATTTAATATTTTTGTTTACCGCAATGTTCACTGACGAGATCACCTGTTAAGCTACAAGTATAAAATCCATGTGAGAAAAAGGTAAATGGGCTGAAAACTCGCGGGTCTAACACATAGATGGCACTAGTTGTATTGCATTCGCCTCTTTTTCAGTTAGTTCCAAACTTAAAAAGACAGCGGTTAAAATTTCATAATATTTTATTCATTAGTTTGTGAGTTATTGTGCAAAGAGTGACGCTACTTTTGTTATTTTCAAAATAATGGATAAAAAACAATTTCGTGTTTTAATTTTACACAGCTTATTGATGGGGAAAAATATCGTTGAAGTGAAGCAATGGCTTGAAAAGTGTTATGGGGACTCCGCTCCATCAGAAATTACGATAAAACGATGGTTTGCTGACTTCAAACGTGTTCGTAGAGGCCCCGATGATGCACAACGCAGTCGACATCCTCTTGCAGTAACACCAGAAAACATAAAAAAACATAAAACACCAAATCGTTTTGAATGATCGAAAGTGAAGTTACGATAGTTAGCTGACATCGTAAAGATAACAAAGCATTTGACTATGAGAAAGCTTAGTTCAAAGTGAGTGTCACGTCTGCCACTGTTTACCATCAACAGGCAACGCACAGTGTCACAAGTTAATCAAAACACATGCAAAACTACATGAATTGAACTCGAAATTGCTCCTACATCTACCATATTCGTCAGATTTGGCTCTCAGTGTCTACTGACAGTTCGCAGGCACAATTAAGTCCATTGTAATACACTCGGATTCCCTTCTAATGTTCTTTACATCTAACCGATCTCCAAAGGAATCTGAGCAGATCTTGTGGTGCCAAGAAGCCAAGGTTGTCGCTTCGTAACCCATCAGTACCAAAGACCTCAAGGCCGGGCAGAAAGAGGTCCGCCGTCTTATCCTTATCTCCACACGCTGTGTAGAGTACACTGTCTGAGATGCCTACCTTTTCCATGTGTTTTGCCCATAGAAAATGGCCCGTCATCAGTCCAACTAGCTGTCTGCACTCCCTTCTGCGTAATGACAGGAGGATTTGCGACAGTCGATCGGATATGACAGGTAACATCAGTTTAGTCCATCTGCAGCCTGTCTCAGCATGCCAAGCTTGCTGTGGGTTGTAGCAACCCATTTGCTAACCGTGGCTTTGATGGCTGCAGAAGGGTGTGGTAGAACAGGAGTCAGAGGTCTCGTTACTCGCTGCAGATACATATAGATCTGCCTCTCCATCTGTTTTCCACAACAAAGTTTACACCGGAGCCCTGCTCGGTCCTGGAGTCATTCGTGAAAATGCGAAAACAGTGTTTGCCGGGCTCATTTTCTGAGTTTGACCACAACTGAGCTTCTGGCAGCAGTACACTGTATCTCTTTTCAAGAACGACTCTTGATGGCATGGAGTCAAAGGGCATGGAGAGAATCGTTGGATCAAGGTCCATGCCTTCTCTGTTTTCCAATGCCGGACAGGGGCCGTACCAGTTTCCATTGCGTTTCAGCGTGCAGATGGCCTTCAAGCCTCTCCATTGATGAAAGCATTAAGTGGCGGTAGACCAATCAAAGCATTTAATGCCGGGGCTGAAGTAATCGGAAAAGCTCCGGTGCAACAGATGGCCACAGCGCATTGTAGTCTCGATAAGGTCCTCCTGACTCCCACGAAAGAGAGTCTACTCATCCAGACTACTGATGTATAGGTGATAATAGGTCTTATCATAGCCGTACAGATCCATAGGACCTTGCTAGGAGAAATACCACACGTTTTCCCAAAGACACCTTTGCACTGCCAGAAGGCTGTCAGTGCTTTAGATGTTTTCGTTTCAACGTCTGACTTCCAAAGAAGTTTACTATCGAGGATTACTCCAAGATATTTGATTTCTTTGGATATCTGGATTGTGACTCTTTTCAGATCAATACCAGTTTTGGTGGGGTTTATCGATAGCCCATTCGCACAGCACCAAGTGTCAATCATATCCAGTGTTTTCTGTACTTTTCTGCAGATGTTCATAAGCGAAGGGCCCGTTATCAAACAGGCAACGTCGTCCGCATATGCTTCTGTGTAGACTCCAGCACCATTTAAGGTGGTGAGTAGAGGATCGATCACCATGCAACAGAGCAATGGAGACAGAACACCATCTTGGGGGCAGCCTCTATTAACCCCGGACAACACCAGCAGATCCTCATCCGCCCGCACCGTGACTATTCTTTTGGTTAGCATTGAACGAACCCAATTCACCAGCACTTGGTCTACACCATGTCTGCTGTCAGAGCTCCACATACTGTCGAAAGTGGCATTATCAAAAGCCCCCTCTATATCGAAAAAGATGCCCATAGCGTAGTCTTTTCTGTCGATGGTCTGACTATCTTAGCAACAAGGTTTTGCAGTGCCGACTCGCAGGATTTTCCGCTTTGATAGGCATGCTGAAATGGAAAGAGTGGGTGAGCCTTCAGCGATTTCTGACGCATATGCAACTCCACTAGCCGTTCGAGATTTTTCAGCATGAAGGAGGTCATGCTGATAGGTCTAAAGCTTTTGGGCTGGTGTAGTCATCTCTCCCAACTTTAAGGATGAAAGCGATCCTCACCATCCTCCACGAGCGTGGTATATAAGCCAGTGCCAAGCATGCAGTGAAGATTTTCTCCAGTGCTGCAGTCACTGACTCTATGCCTTCCTTCAGCATGGCGGGATAAATGCCATCTGGTCTGGGGGACTTGTAGCCGCCAAAAGATTCCATAGCAAATTGAATGGCGGCTTCATTCACCACAGACCTGGCAACGTACCAGGTTGGGTTAGGTTGACCTGAAAGCCAGATGGGGCTAGACCTTTACGTTTCTTTGTAGTAGACATCTTGTAATACGTCTGCGTCTTTTGCGAATCTAAGTACGCTCTAAACTCTAACCCCGAGAAGCATTCTAACTTCTCATATTGTAAAGCATTTTAATCCGGTTCTAGCTAACGCAGGGCAAGAACATAGAAGACGTTATATCGTTTCCCTTTCTCTTGAATAATCTGCAGCTATCGTAGTTTGCAATTCCTATTTTGTATGCGTGCGCCGCTAGCAAATTGTGGCCTGTCTGCTTTCTTTTCTGGACAGAGCTACATAGTACGAATCGGACGTATTTATCTGCATTCTGTGTACACATGATTTCCGCGGTTTTACAGGTAGCTTCGTTCAGACAAGTATATTTCTTATTACACAGGTTAAGTGATCGGGACGATCTAGTGATCGTAGAGGACATTAAGTTTACGACGACACAGACCATCACAATTGGCATACAATTCACATCCATAGAATAAGATTGATAAGATAAATGTTTTAGCTAAATGTACTCGAATTTTCAATGGATTAAAGTGCTCAATGGCCCATAATGAACAGAGCATACCATAGACCTTGCCTGTAGTACTGTAAATTTGGCTATTCCGCTATAGAGTTCTATTGAAAATTACTCCTAGATTTCTGGCAGTGTCAACAAATTTTATAACAGCGTTGTCAATTTTACTTCACTGTAGCCTTCGAGTTTGAAAGCCTCGCATTTAACCCATTAACCCTCGCAAAGTAACCCATTGACGTAAGCCCACTTGCTGATGTTTTCTAAATCAGTGTTGAGTTTATTAATACAGGGCAGTTGACATATAATTGGACATTATCTGTGTATACATGAATGTCACAATATTTTAACACACTTTGTAGATCACTTATATGTAACACACACAATAGTGGCCCGAGAATTGAGTTTTGGGGAGCACTTTTAGTTACGGGTAAATCATTACACAAATTCCGCGCTCAGCCCATTTACATTTTCGGAAACATGATTACTTTTATTGCTAGTCCCTATTTCACGAATGTAATTCCATGTTTTTTTAGAACCTATTGCTATGCTAAACCGAAGTTCGTAGAATTTATTTATAGTTAAATTTAAATTCGAATCGCGGACAAAACGGAGGTGGGCTATTGCGAACTAAGTTTAGTTTTTTTTTCCTTGTTTACTCCTTTCGGGAGCATAGGGCCTCGACAAGACTCGTCTTGCACTGGTTTCGTTAATCTATTTTCCCTGTCGATTTCTGACAGGGTAGGTGATTAGTCTGCCGCTACCAGTCCTAAATAGTGGGAATGCCCACCCGTCGCTGCTTACTGTCTTACTGCTTGGAGCGCCATCAGAAGGACCGCACAGTTGGTTGAGGACTTCGCTAAATGTGGTGTGCCTGCGCTATTACTGTGTGTTTTTCTTTGTTTTTTGCTTGTTTTAGCAGCCACAATGCAAGTAATGCGCGGACTATTGCGCGGGAGTAAGCATGGAAAGGATAAGTTTTTGGGTTTGAGGAATGAGATTTTTTTGTTTTTTTATTTATTTTTTCTGTTTTTAAGGGAAGTAGGTAAGTAGGAAAAGTGCGAGGACGTTGCTTTACGTGGGGTTCGAACCCACTACCTCTGGAATGGAAGGCTAGTGCACTTACGCTAGACTACCGAGGCTGGTAGTTTTCAAATTTTTGTAAAGGAGAGTAAACTTGAAATTATATGGCAAACCTGGGAACAGCAGCATCTAAAAATGACTCCTTATGGAAAGCAACAAAACACATTAATGGCGCTGTAGTCAACACCCCATCTAAACAGAAACATGAGCAAAAACAAGCAAAGAAAAAGCCGATACACTAGCCAAACACTTCTTAGACACGAAAACATTAACATTAACATTAAATCTGATAACATAATAAACGTTCCGCAAATCAAATCAAAAAAGACAACCATAAGCGAAATTAAAAATCAAATAAGAAACCTAAACGATAAAAAAGCTCCAGGATATGACCTAATAAATGGAAAATTTGTAAAAGAGTTACCTGAAAAAGCATTGCAATTTATAAGAAATACATTTAATTGCCAGTTAGAGGCTAAATACTTCTCACGGCTATGGAAAATTGCTCAAATTACCGCCATACCCAAACCAGGAAAAGTTGCCTCCAAAACTGCCTCATATCGACCCATCCAAGAAATCTACAGGGTTGTCAACAAAATACTTAACGATATGAATGACAAAAAAATATCTTTTGTAGCTATGTACTTGGACATTGCAAAAGCCCTTGATAAAGGTTGGCTCAGTAGCTCTTTCCACAAAACTACTTTGAACTTTTGAACAGCTACATAACTGATCGAAAATTTTATATAAGATATGAAGTCGAATATTCCGATATCCTACCAATGACAGCTGGAGTACCGCAAGGCAGTGTACTAGGACCTCTTTTACATCTAATATACACCGCATATGTGCCAACTCCGACAACGTACGCAGATGATACGGTATTAATGGCATCAAACAATTACGAAAAACTGGCGACCTTCACACTTCAAAAATTAATAAACAATACAGTAAACTGGTTTGACGAATGGGTAGGGCTGCTAGACGTCCCGGTTTTACGGGACATGCCCCGGTTTTAGGACATTTGACCTGGAGTCCCAGTCCAACTCTAAAATGTTCCGGTTTTCGTTTAGGTGTCCCGGTTTTTAAATCTAATCGATTGTAAAGAGCCATGAAATCTACCAATTTTTTGATTTGCTTATAATGTGCGCTCCAACTAGTCTGAATAAGAGTACCAACTATCGGCTTTAATTATGAAATTCTAATATCGCTAGATAGTTGCACCTTGCACAGTACACATATATCGATTATCGATATTAAGTGTTCTTCCTAATTAGCTACAGCGCTTTTTGTTTGCGCTAAGTATTTAGTTCTTCAAGTTGAGTATTTTCTCACAAAATTTATAAAATTAATGTGTTTATAATACTTTCAATCGCTTTTAGTAAATGCCAAAAAGGAAATGCGAATTCCTTCTCTCATACACAGAAGAATGGTCTTTTATGAAACGTGGAAGAAGTGAACATGAATCGTTGTGCACAGTTTGCGATTGTTTTATTGCCATTCGTCACGCTGGACGCTCAGATATTCTTGATCATATCGACAATTCCAAGCACAAATCAAGGTTATGCGAGGCTTCTACTTCAAAAGAAATCTGTTTTTTTTTTTTGTTGTAAAACCAGATACAACAAAGAGGCAGTTGATCTCCGCCGCTGAGCTAACAAATGCATTTAAGATTATTAATCAACTTCAGTAATTCAGCTCAATAGATTGCGCTACAAAACTATATGCGCTCATGTATATATCTTGATACGGAAATAGCAGCAAAGCAATCAGTTTGCAGGACCAAGCAACAGCTTTAATCAAAAATGGTTTTGGCTCCGCATTCATTAGCAAACTTTGTAGACATTTTAATAAAAACGGAATTTCAACGGACGCCAGCAACCACCAAGCCGAAACAATGTTTCCATTGCTTACTCACTTTTTCACGAAAAAATAAGGTTTACAAGTAAAATTATTAAAACTCAGAAATTTACCCAATGAAACTGCAGATTTTCCAACGCCATTATGTGTAGACACATTAAGTCATCACAAAATACCATTACAAAACCTTGTAGCTTTTGGTGCTGATAATACCAATACCAAGGTAGGGACTAAATCACATATTTTATAAATTAAAAGAAGTTTCAAGGAAAAGCATTGAGGGCGGAGGTTGCACAATACAATTTTTAGTGCAGTGGATGTAATGTCAATATATGTAGAGTCTGTTATATTTAAGATATATAAATACTTTTCGATATTCAATGCGGAGCGGCTTAAAGATTTTTGTGATAATGTGAGCACAATGTACAGATCAATTTTTTCTTATAAAGGATTTTCCAATAACAGGTGTTATGAATGAATGGATTGCGCTATCGAGAGATGATTAACGATTTTTTATGGTCGTAATTGGATGGTATTGATTTGGACAATGTTTATTTTCAACAAGACGGCACTACGTGCCACACAAGCAACGAAACCATTAACCTTTTACGGGAAAAGTTTCCGGACCGTGTTATCTCTCGAAGAGGTGATCACAATTGGCCACCGAGATCTGGAGGTGTTATTTCGATATTCAAACAAAAATGCTATTTTTTAATATAATGATCGCATCTTTATTTCATTATTAAGAGGAATGTATGCAGTTAATAGCGGAAAGTAGCATCAGGCAAATGACCACCAGGACCACGCTTACAGGACAATATCCTTTTCATGAAATATTCCATAATTTTTCGAATTGCAAAGTTGCTGCCCTATGCCCTTGATAGCCTCACGAATTCCATCTTTGAGGTCTTGTATCGACCCTGGGCTATTGGCCCCAAAGAAAAAAGTCGCAAGGTGTTAAATCACAAGATCTCGGTGACCAATTTTGATTACCTCTTCGAGAGATAACACCGTCCGGAAACTTTTCCCGGACACAAACCGTGGCAACAACGCGTACTACTCCGAGCGTTTATCACCCGCACAAATGCAGCGATTCCAGGACCGCAGCAACGGCACAAATTACCGGAAGGCAATCTAATAAATCCGACGTCGGAATGGATAGCACTTTATAATACGCACAAGCACTAGTCAGGAAACGGAAATAAGCGCCGAAAAGTAGGCACCAAAAAAAAAACGCAAAAAAAATTGGGACAAAAAACGCCCCATACAGTAGGCACCAAGGAAATATAACGGCAAAAAGTAGGCACCAAAAATATATTTCCTACAAGTTTGCACCAACAAACAAGCACCAAAAAGTAGGCAGTGTTAGTTCTCACTAGAAATTAGCAACCACAATGAAAAATAGCCTAGAGTGTATCTAAGATATATATATAAGGTATAAGCTCTCTCTCCCCTTTTCTTCTGCGTTATATCTTTTTTCTCTCTCGCGGAACGAAAATGCCAAAAACGTTGCATGACCTTGAAATTTCTCTCTCCATTCTCGCTCGTCCATCGACGCCTAAAAAGTTTCACTTCAAAACAAAAATTTTGTAAGACAAAATAATTTCATTACCAAAACTTTGGATTCCAAAGCGTACATATAAGTCTTATCTGGAGTTATTTCCAGTTCGACAAATTCCGTCCACTAATAGATTTCTCTGAGCGTCCTTGTAAGTATTTCCCTCACCATTTATGAATACCTACCTGAGATGCTAATAGCCAAGTAGTCAGCATATGCCATCAGTTTCGGTTCGCTATTCCCCAGTTTGATGAGAATCTGATTTATCACTAGAAGAAGGGAGAGCACTCCTTCCTGTGGAGTTCCTCTGTTTGCCTTTTTCGATATTGTACTGGACCCCCATTAGAACATCACTATCCGACAGTTTAATAGGCTGCCGATCCAGTCTTGAATAGCAGGTTCCACACCAGTTGCATCCAGCTCCTCTATCAAAGCTTCTGTAGATACTTTGCTAAAGGCTACAGATATGTCAAGAAAGACTCCCCTCGTATATTCTCCAAAGTGCAGCGCTTTCTTTATATGCAGCACTACTCTGTGAAGAGCTGTTTCAGTGGACCTACCCTTCGCCTGATTTGGTGCCAAGTTTGGCTAGGTTTTCGGTAGGTAGTGTTTTAATGAAAGATTGTACGGAAAATTTTCAGACCTTGGCACGTTGGCGACGGCGAGTAACGCAGGCGATGGAACAATGAGCTGTATGAGCTTTACAGAGGAGACCTTTCTCTTCCTCTGCGTTGGAAAGATCAGTTGGAGAAGGACTTGGCTTCAACTGGCACCGGCTAGCACAAGTAATAAATGACTGGTGCGCTTTGTTCAACCCGGCCAAAAATCGCTTAAGCGGTTATCGTGCTAATCAATAAAAATAAGTGTAGCTTGTTTCTATTAAAACCTTCCAATAGGCGGGTTTGTTATTTCTTATAAACATTTAATAAAAAATTTAATTTGATAAATTTTCTTTCTTTCTTTGTTGCTGATTAACATTACTACATTTTAAGTGCTACAAATGGCGGAATTTGTTTTTAGTTCTTGTACGTACACGTACACGTTTAACCACAACATTAACGGCCTTGCACAATATAAAAAAAAAACAATAAATAAACAAAATTTACTAAAAACGGCATTGGCTAACCATTGTTTGGTGGTCCCGCAACGGGTAACGCTCAAATATAGGTTGAAAAAGCGAGTAGGTGATTGAGAGAAGATAGTAAACAAATGAGCAGGATATTGCTTTCTCAACCTTAACATTTATTGAGTGGGTGGTAGAAAATTTAACGAGTGGCTGTAAAGGACTCTTGAGTGGAAGAGCAATTGAGCAACTGAGAAAATTCACATAGCTTCCATCCAAATCGCTCAACTTGCGAGTACTTACATACGAATGAGAATATGTGGAATTTATTAAGCGTAGATTTTGTGGAACATATGTAAAGTGTCCCAAAAGCATAGAGGCAACAGCTGCAACGAAAATCACTTTCGATTCACGTCAGTTTCGTATCGTTTGGTGCAAGTGGCGGTTCATTGTCGGCAGAGCAACGGGAGAAGATTTAATGCCAATGCACATAAGTCGTAACCGGTGTACTTTAAGCACCCACGGTTTCACGAAATTTTATACTTTAGCATTGACGTAAGTGAATTGTGGAAAATAATTAGAAGAAAAGAACGGCAAAGTTGAAAAGTATTAAAAGGGCAAAACTATGAATAGAAAGCAAAACAAAAAATAAGTGATTAACCGTTAAAAATAAGTGAAATACATGGAATTAAATAATTTTATCAGTGACGAACAGCAGCTTTGTGTTGCTTTAAAATTTTACCTTAAAAAAAAATAAATAAAAAAAATATGCAAAATGAGTGGTAAGTGAACAAATTTGGAAGATTTAAGCGCAAAAAAAGAAAGTGTTAAATATGTAGCCTAAAATATGTGGAAAAAAGGTTGGAAAATTAATGCCTTGGCACTGGTACAAACATACATACATATCCACTATGCGCATACAAAAAATTCTCGTCGTGTGCGACCTTGTCTGGATCCCAAAATTGCTTTATTAACCAAAGGCTAATGAAACAGTTTTTAACAATTTGCAGAAAAGGCTCGAAGTTATTTATTTTCACCGGACATTGTGCATTGTGCTAGCAGGATGCTGTTCTTGATAAAGTAGCGCGCCTAACGCTATGCTATAAAAATGTGTGGGTAATGAAAAGCAAACAGCAGCTAGTAGGCCAAAGCCAACGCCATAAAACAACAACAAAGGGGAAAAGTTACGGCTACTACATTTTTATATGACTTGAAGTCATACACATATGCTTAGATATGTATGTATATGCACATAAGTGTGCAGGCGTGAAAGTGTTCTTCATGTATTGGCGATAAAATGTAGTAACACAAATTTCCCCAACTTTCATAGGGGAATTATTAAGTAAGCGTCTCAACGTTTTATTGCTATTATTGAACATTTCGCTTTATGAAAACGTGATCCATTGGATTATATCAGCTATTAAGTGAAGTACCAACTTATAGGTATGTGCAAAAATAATAAATAAATCGGCTTAAAGCATGGATGTTGCTGTTTAAAAATGTGAGATTTCGATTTTAGAATTTGTGGCAATTTTGTTTTTATTTATTTTTTTATTACCAGGCTTAATTCCATTCAGATCCGGTGGGAAAACAAAAACAAAAATATATATATATATATAGATATATATATATATAAAGGATATACCTCCTACTCCGATAGAGTATTAAAAAGGAGCAGACTTTGTGTCTATGACTTTTTTCATTCATTTTATGAAAACGAAAAGCGTGGAGTTGTGTAGCAACACACTGAGGTTTGCGGGGAGAGTGTCAGTCATTTCAGAGTGCTCAAACCTTCATCATTAGAAGCCCAAGAGCCTTTGTGCGGGTGGTTGGTAGAGCTCGCACGGAAAGCAAAGAAGTTGGCTCTTGCAACACATTGCTTTACGATATTATCTTACCCTGACAATTTAATGCTGACTACCTTCCATGAGATTGCTGGCTGTGCACAATCAGTACACAGTTAATGGCTCGAATTTTCAACCTTCGTCGCTTTTTAATATAGTTGGAGTGGATTGAATATAACTCGGAAAGTTAGCGGAATCCCACTATTAAACTTTTATAATCTCAGCCATTAATTAAAAATTAAGAAAATTATCTGTGGGTTTCATGTCAAATTACAAAAAATTTGTTTTTGAACTAAAAAATTTAGGTTTTTTTCCAAAAACTTTAATCTGTGGGTGTTTCGTTAAATGGCAAACAAAAATTTTTTTTTAACTAAAAAATTTAATTTTTTTTCCCAAAAACTTTAAGGACTTAAAAAAGCATGCAATTACAATAAATTTAAGAATTAAATTTTTCCCGAAATTTTTTGAAAAGGTTTGTTAACAATTTTTATCTCAAAAGTATAAATTTCTTTTCCAAAAAGTTTTAAAAAAGTTAAAAAAAAAGAAAATTTTATTTTTAATAAAATTATAAAAAGGAAAATTGGATTTAAAAAAAAATTAGAAAAAAGAAAATTTAATTTTTTAAAAGATTTTTTTGTTTTTAAATTTAATCTTTTAGTTTTTATTGTTTTTAATTTTAAAATTGTTAATTTTTTTCTAAAAAATTTTGAAATTTTGTTTTTAATGTGGATTTGAATTTAAGGTTTTTCCCCAAAAACGTATGAACTTTAACACTAAAAGTTAATTAAATTAATTTAAATTAAATTTAAGAATTATAAAAAAAATGTTATTTAAAAAAAATTAGAAAAAAGAAAATTTAATTTAACAGAATTTTTTGTTTTTAAATTTAATCTTTTAGTTTTTATTTTTTTTTTTTTAATTTTAAAATTGTTAATTTTTTTCTCAAAAATTTTGAAATTTTGTTTTTGATGTTGATTTTGAATTTAATTTTTTCCCCCCCATAAACGTATGAACTTTAACAGAAAAAGTTAATGAAATTAATTTAAATTAAATTAAAGAATTATAAAAAAGAAAATTTCTCGTACAACTAGAATGATTTTAACAATTACTTAATCTGAATTTTTACACCAGTTCATTAACAAATCAATCCAATATATGTAACTTAACTACAAATTAGAAGATAAGGCTTTGGTAGTAGGAAATGAAAAGAAGGATTTAGAGAAAAAAAGTAGTAATTAGAGAATACAGAGAGAAATTTAATGCTCTAATTCAATGCAATCAAACACTTTTTTGTTAACAAAAGCATTTAATTTCTTTGTCAAAATTTTAAAAATTTATTTCCAAACAAATTTAATTTTTTCTCAAAATTTTAAAAAATTATTTCCCAACAAATTTAATTTTTTCTCAAAATTTTAAAAAATTATTTCCCAACAAATTTAATTTTTTGTCAAAATTTTAGAAATTTATTTCCAAGCAAATTTAATTTTTTTCCAAAAAGCTTTAAAGAAATTCAAAAAAATTTAATTTTTTTTTCACAGAAAATTGTTTTGTCTTATTAGAATTATTTTATTTTAAGTTTTAATATTTTAAAATTTTTTTCGTAAAAATTTTGAAATCTTGTTTTTTTTTCAAAAACTTTCTTTACAAAGCTTTAAAAAGATTTCGTTAACAAAAATATTTAATTCTTTTTCCAAAAATTTGGAAATTTTTTCCCCAGCATTTTGTCAACAAGCATATTTTATGCTAAAAAATATAAAATGGTTATAATATATTGTATAAAATGTTAAAAAGAACCGAAGATATTTGACTTTAAAAACTAATAGCAAAAGTTTCAACATTGAATGAATGATTTATATTAATATTAATAATAATTATTTATTATTAAATTTTTCCAGTGCTCTTTTAATTTCACTAAAATAAACCAATTTTCAGAAAAATTTAAGACCACTTGCAAAATACTTGGATGACTTGACATGAAATCGCTCATTAGAAAGATTGGTAAAAAATCCAGCAGTTTTTTGCCTCAAAAGCGAATGCTGATTACTTTTATAGAGATTTGAGTCTAGGCTTTGATATCTCATCAGAGAATAGGAATTTTTCAATCACTACAAAAAATGCGACAAAGTGCTTAAATATGACCTTCCGTTAAGCGTAGTGTCTTTGGTGTGTAGTGCCTGGTGTCGCAAATTGTTATCAATAATGATAAAGCTATATTAAAAAAAAGTGCGTGTAGCGTAGTACACATAACAGAAGTGCAACTTTCAAGGCAGACAAAGAAAGAGGGAGAGACCCGAGGGAGAATGAGAGAGAAAAAATATATACCTAAATAAATTCACAACATTTGTAGAGAATACAAATAGACAAAATTTACAAAAAACGGAGAAGGGTCGACCGGTATAGGTAAACGCCGGACACAAACCGTGGCAACAACGCGCACTACTCCGAGCGTTTATCACCCGCACAAACGTAGCGATTCCAGGACCGCAGCAACGGCAATACCAATAAATCCGACACCGAAATGGATAGCACTTTATAGTACGCACAAGCACTAGCCAGGAAACGGAAATAAGCGCCAAAAAGTAGGCACCAAAAAAAGGACAAAAAAATTGAGACTAAAAAACGCCCCAGACAGTAGGCACCAAGGAAATATAACGCCAAAAAGTAGGTGCCAAAAATATATTTCCTACAGGTTTGCTCCCAACAAACAAACGCCAAAAACTAGAGAATGTTATTTCTCACTAGAAATTGGCTACCACAAGGAAAACTCAGAAAAAATAGCCTAAAGTGTATATAAGATATATATAAGGTATAGCTCTCTCTCTCTCCTTTTCCTCTACGTAATATCTTTTTGCTCTCTCGCGGAACGAAAATGCCCAATACGTTGCATGGCCTTGAAATTTTACTCTCCATTCTCGCTCGTCCATCGGCCCCTAAGAAGTTCCACTTCAAAAATGAATTAATTCTAATATTTATAAATAAAATTTCTAGTTTATAAACTAAATAAAACGCGACTCAATTCGAAATATTGTATATTAAAAACAATAATTAAATGCCAAAGAGAAATTAAAGCTACAGCAAAAAAATCGTCGCTTGTATCAAATGATCAGCTGCGTCTAAAGGCCGGTTAAGCCTTTTACTTCAATGTTAAAAAACAAAAATCACTTGGCAATAAGAAAAAGCTGTATTTGTTGAAATTTTGAGCCAACTATAATATTTTATCTCAAATCGAGGAAACAATGTTAGGTCCTTTTAAGAAATACCAGCTTTAATTTTTGAGGTAAAATTGTGTTGACCAGCGCAGTTTGTAGTGGATTCACACGTTTGCAATTTAAAAAGTTCGTTTCATGGTTTTCTATCAGCATTAAATTAAATTCTTAGCATTTGCAAATAACACACGCACACATTTATGTAAATAGATACACGTATGGTACTCAATTTTGGTGAAACTTTTTATTCCATTATGCTTGTTGATGCAGTTGGAAGCATACCGCAACCATAACCGCATCATCCATCATCCAGCCAAAGCCCAGAGGGTAATCAAAACAGTTGGTCACGAGGCAAAAACAGCAATGCAACAGTGTGAGACACTGTCAAAATATCCATACTACAAGCTGATGTGGGTAACGTAAACATACAGATGTAGATCTACAACGAGAACATATGTAAAGCACAATGTGAAGTACAATGAAAACAGCAAGACAAAATAAAGGCAACAAAACAGGAACTGAAGTTAAAGTGCCAGTAGAATCAAACTTTGTATACCCGGCGTACGTTTTAAAAGAAATTCCATGACATGCAAGGATACAGATAAGGATATAAAGATAGAACAGAGATTATAAGTATAATTAAACTAGTGGAAAGAATAACAAGGCAATGTGATTGTATACTTCTGCTTCTTCTTCTTGATTGGCGTGATAGTCGCTTACGCTATTTTGGCCTAGTTTAACCAAGCGCGCCAGTCGTTTCTTTCTCGTGCTAACCGGCGCCAATTGGACACACCAAGTGAAGCCAAGTCCTTCTCCACCTGATCTTGCCAACGCAGAGGAGGCCTTCCTCTTCCTCTGCTACCACCAGCTGGTACCGCACCGAACACTTTCAGAGTCGGAGCGTTTGTATACATTTGGATGAGAGGAACCAGCCAACATGGCTGCTGGATCTTTATTCGCTGCGCTATGTCTATGTTGACATAAGGCTCATACGTCTCATTGTTCCATCACCTGCGATACTCGCTATTGCTAACGTGCAAAGATCCGAAAATCTTCCACAGAATCTTTCTTCTCATCGTCAAAGATTCCGCTTCATATGTAAGGGCGGGCATGTTCGTCGAGAGAGAGGACTCAACTACTCAATTGCCTACTTAGTCTAAAGTAGCACTTGTTTGTAAGAGAGATTCTACGTTAGATTTCAAGGCTGCCACTATTGTGGTAATCCTGGTTCCTAAACAAATGAAGTCTCTTGCAACCTTGAAATCTAACCAATACGCGAGTGCGCCTGTGCGACTGTTTGTGTGATGACAGGTACTTAGTTTTGTCCTCGTTCACCACCAGACCCATTCGCTTTGATACCAATATCATCCGCATACGGCAACAATTGTATGCTCTTACAAAAAATTGTGCCCGAGCGATTAAGTACTGCAGCTCGCACAATCTTTTCCAGCATCAGATTAAAGCAGTCACACGACAGTTAGTCACCCTGCCTGAAAACCCGTTTGGTATCAAACGACTCGGAGAGGTCATCATTTTGCATAGCCATATTAGTTTTGCCGGGATACCAAATTCAGACATCGCGACATACAGGTAACTCCTTTTCGTACTGTCGAATGCAGCTTTGAGATCGACAAAAAGATGGTGAGTGCCGATTTTCCTTTCATGAGTATTTTCCAGGACTTGCCATATTGTGAATATCTGGTCGATGGTGGTGGTATACTAGTCTAGAATATACTACAGGTATAACTCCCTGTAGTCTGCTTCTCATAGAATAAATCAATTTTTGAGCATCATAGTCGTAGTATATCATGTGCCATACCTCGTAAATAACGTTTTTGAGCTCTGCTCGAACTTTTGAGAATTTTTTTGCAATTTTACTTTAAATATGCCCACAATTTTTCTATTAAATTAATATCCGGGCTTTGGGCTGGTATATTCAGTATTTTACTGTAATAAAAAGAAGCCGCATTCTGACCACATGTGTTCTGTTTTGGATCATTGATATGTATCCTGGATCCTGTATATGTATGATAGGTAGGCTAGATAGCAAGATTTCCAGAGCTAAGCTGCAAAGAGCACTAGAGGCAGTTTTAATACCATAATGTCGACCACTAAATGCGAAAAATTACTAAACTTAAAGGAAGAGAAATGATCCACAGCCATCCGGAGTTGTTTATGTAAAGGATAGCAAAGGGATCTAGGCTGGAGAACTGCCTCAGGCTATCCCAAAAAGGCACACTAAGGAACGATAAGTGTCTAGCCGCCAAACCCGGCCATTTACAAAGAAAGTTTTCAACAGTCTCTTTTTCTGCAGGCACCCCACAGCTTCTGCAATTGGAGCTGAATGGAAGTACAAGCTTTTCAGCATAAGTTCCGGTCGCCAAGTGACCGGTGAGCACCGCTATGAGTTTGCACTTTTAGTGGACAACAATTTAGGTGGATAAATTCACTTAGCCTTCATACATTACACTGCCTTGAGCCATGCTTTGAGACTGACGGAGTCTAGAAAGCTTCTTAATGCCCCAGTTCTAGAAAAAAAAAATAGATTTAAAGGAGTATCGCACTTCGACCTAACTACCTTTTGCACTATCTACTCGACATTCTTCTACTCACATCATCCAAGCCCAGTTGCCTGAGTAAACCTAGTATGGAGCTGGATTGGGCTGTGTGTATTTGCCTTTGCTCTGGCTGTATCAGGTCTAGATGTTTATTCTTTGTTCTCGCAATGGCATCACAGCCTGATGGCTCTGCTTTATTCGCACAAGTATAATATAAGAGCCCTTGTTTGCGTAATTACGGGATTTTTTCCGTCAAACGAATATCTCTGCATTAGTGGGGTTATATTTTTGGTTTTATGAGACAAGAAGACAAAAATACTGATCGAATCGTTCAGGCATATGACTTTTGGGAGAATATTTCTAAGCAGTTCCGATGGCATGGAGTTCCATCTAGTGGATCGTATTCAATTTATTCCTTGTTTAGCTCAGCTCCAGGAGATATTTGTGTCTAGCTTAGTGGTATGGGTGTACAGCAGTTGAAGACTTCGCTTACCTTTGTCTGCGACTGCCTTTTACATCAGCGTAGAGGCGGTCAGTCAGTGTATGGGAATATTAGCTGCTGCTTGCAATTTATGAAAAAGTCATTTCAATGAGCAATAATCTACGCTCCGATAGCCAGCAGAGGATCCTTAATAATTATAAAAGCTCGTGGTTCTATCGATTTTGAAAAAATAAAATAAAAATTTAAACTATCGCATTTCCCTCATATCATTTCTCTCATATCATTTTTCATACATCCTCTTTAAAAAATTTAAGCAAAGCCTCTTCCATATTTACTATATTTACTGAAATATTTGCTTATTTTGTATAAAAGATGGAACTGAACATTGCCCGAATTCGCCTATTTTCAATACTAATCCAAGTTAGGCCGGGCGTGCACTAAGTTCTTTTGAGATATTTCACATTTTGCTTCAGCTATCTTGCGGACGGTTGGTTGTAGAGAAAAATTAATCATCACCTCTCGTCATTATGAATAAATTGGTATACATACCCGTATATGCATATATGTTTTGAGCCATAAGTCCTGGCAGCTAGTGCTCCTTTTATTGTAAAATAATAATTTATTGTTATTTTCCATATATTAAATAAATAAAAATACGCATATCTTCAAATCCATCGTCACTCCATTAGTCTGCCACAAGCAACCGCACAAAGTTATACTAGTCACACCCTAGTGCACAATTGCGCACGGGTATAAAAAATAAAGACCGGCATCCCTTCGAATAATCAGAAACATAAAATGAAAAATAAAACTTTGGCAAAGTTAGCTTTGCCGGGCAATGCGACCTTGAAGTATTCCCTCATTTACATATTATTACCTTTTAATACTCAACGCAACAAAAGCATCAAAAGCAACAACAACGGGAACATGCGATGAGAATAAGACAATAAAGAATAAAAAACGGCAAAGCAAATTGTTTGTCTACATTCACTTTTGAGCCAAGAGGGAATTGCGTGGTGGCAGGAGTAGCAGATTAAAAGGAAAAGTGTGGGTGTATTCATAGAAGCTGACACACGTACACACCAATTCCTATGTATTTAGTTTTTGCTTTGCGTGGCAGGCAAGACAGTGGTGCTGACTTGGTTCCCATGAGTTCAAAAAATGTGTTGCCACTTCGAAACAATGCACTTACGTGTAAGTACTTACATGGGTGTGGCGGCACACTTTTCTATTGATCCATATATTTTTAGTTGTAAATAGGCACACACACACGTGCTTGACTGTACATATGTACGCGTGCTTGTGTGTTTTGCAATAAATCCAATCTGACACGCTGTTACCGCACTCTAAAATTTTTTCTAATAGCATTTTCCTGCGATAAGTAGTTGGGTGGAGTAGCATAAATGGCTCTAGCTCAAGCAACAGTCACCTCCGCATACTTATCTGTTTAAGTGGCATGAGAAAGGTGGCTAATACAAGTTTTATTGCCTCAAGTGGTACAGCTTCGTATCTTAAAGTGACACTGCAGCGCGCTTGGCTTTGGATTTACACATACTTTGTATTTTATACTCCATCTTCGTATTTTTGGTGTAACAAAGTGTTACAAAAGCTGTTGGCAGTCAGCTGAAATAGCTAAGAAGGTTGCATGGAAGTTGGCGGCTGTCGTAGATGGGTGGATTTGAGCGCAACTACCATTTAATAGCCGTCGCCTCTCGGCAGACGTTGACAAACTTCTAAGTTAATTTCATAAGTAAAACTTTATTGCCCTCCATTTGTAGAACAACATCAAAGTGCACACCGCAAATTAAAGGAGAAGTTGGGTCAAACACTCGAACAATTATAGGCTTCTCAATAATGACTTTTGAGTTAATTTTGGCTTTCTAAATTCAGCAATCTTGCTTGTTTACGTAGTAATTGAGCTAAAAATTAGCAGCGTAAGTTAATTCATTATGAAATGTCGGAAAACATTTAATACTATTTATATTCAGATTATTGACTTAAGGCACAGCTGTCAGGCACTTAACCTATCTTAAATTACATTAACATAACGTAACATAACATAACATAACATAACATAACATAACATAACATAACATAACATAACATAACATAACATAACATAACATAACATAACATAACATAACATAACATAACATAACATAACATAACATAACATAACATAACATAACATAACATAACATAACATAACATAACATAACATAACATAACATAACATAACATAACATAACATAACATAACATAACATAACATAACGTAAATAATAAATTTTAAATGAAAAAGTCAGATCAGATAAGCTAAGCTGACATAATAAAGCATAAGATTATATACTGTATCATAGCATAAAATAAAATAGCTCCATGGTTGACATGATTCCAACCCTTTTAGTGATCTAAAACAAACAAATTAAGAAAATGCTTCATTAGTTAGGATGTCGCTATCGGATGACGCCAAATCAAAAAAAAAATAATGCACAAAATGGCGTCAACTTGAAAGAAAAAATTTTTTTGCCCCCTTTTTTTTACCTTTTCAAATTTTTTAAAAATACTTCAAACTTAAATTTTTCAAAATCCGAGGCAGGCACGATAGACAGATGTAAAGGGGTTTTCAATTGGCGCGGGTCGATTTTGGCGCCCTGTGGTTGCCATTTTGTTTTGGTGACATCTGTCAAATCTGTTGTTTATTATTCAGTTGTTTATGCTAAATCATCATGGCAAGTTACACGATGGAACAGCACGTTCAAATGATAAAACTTTATTATCAAAATGAGTGTTCATTAATGCAAACGTTGCGCGCATTGCCCCCATTTTTCGGTAGACGTGTTGGCTCTTCCAATTTCTTATGGCCCATATTGAACCATATGGACCTAGACGATATGTGGTTCCAGCAGGACGGCGCTACGTGCCACACAGCAAACGCCATTTTATTCCATTTCTACATCTACCCGCCCTTATTGAAAAACCCATTATAATAAAAAAATTCTTCTTCTTCTTCTTAATTGGCGCGATAACCGCTTACGTGATTTTGGCCGAGTTTAACAAAGCGGGGCAGTCGTTTCTTTCTCGTGCTAACCGGCGCCAATTGGACACACCAAGTGAAGCCAAGTCCTTCTCCACCTGTTCTTTCCAACGCAGAGGAGACCTTCCTCTTCCTCTACTACCACCAGCTGGTACCGCATCGAATACTTTCAAAGCCAGTGCGTTTGTATCCATTCGGACGACATGACCCAGCCATCGTAGCCGCTGAATCTTTATTCGCTGCGCTATGTCTATGTCGTCGTAAAGCTCATACAGCTCATCGTTCCATCGCCTGCGATATTCGCCATTGCCAATGAGCAAAGGTCCAAAAATCTTCCGCAGGATCTTTCTCCCAAACACTCCAAGCGTCGCTTCATCGGATGTTGTCATCGTCCACGCTTCTGCGCCATACGTTAGGACGGGCATGATGAGCGCCTTGTAGAGTGTTAGCTTTTATTTACTACTCACTCTGGATTAATCGGCGATATATTTCCAGGTATATATTATAAAAGTATAAAGTATATATATGTATTCCTTCTGCTCAAATATGAACGAGACGTTATCAATAAAACGGTCCGCGGATGACATATGGCAAAAATAAATTTTTTGTTTTTTGGTAGGACTGTTATAAGCTTACATGGCAAATTTCAGCGTGATATGTCACATGCTACTGTTACTGTGCTACTGTAAACAAGTCAAGCTCGAGTGTGTTCTTCGAATTTAACGATGGAAATTCAAGTTGATCAAAGAATTTGTTTGAAATTTTGTTATTCCAACAAAATTTCGGCTTCAGACGCCTTAAAAATGTTGCAGACAACCTATGGGGACTCTACTCTATCGCGTGCACGTGTTTTCCAGTGGTACAAATCGTTCAAAGAGGGCCGCACATCGGTTGAAAACTTGCCTCATGAACGTCGTCAAGCAACATCAGTAAACGACGAAAACATAGGAAAAGTAAAGGAAATTGTGCTTGAAAATCGCACAAATCGCAAAATCGGTTAACGCTGAATATTAATATATTTAGACGTTTTAAAGCGTTTGCGCGAGAACATTCGTCTTAAAAGGAAGGAATTGTGGGACAACAAGTCATGGTTCTTGCATCACGATAATGCACCAGCTCACACATCACGTCTTCTTCGCGATTATTTAAACAAAAATAATGTTAATATCGTTCCACAAGCACCGTATTCGCCTGATATGGCTCCATGTGACTTTTTCCTGTTTCCCAAGCTCAAGTTGCCGCTCCGTGGAAAACAGTTTGAGACAATTGAAGTCATAAAAGAGAATTCGAAGAACACACTCGAGCTTGACTTGTTTACAGTAGCACAGTAACAGTAGCATGTGACATATCACGCTGAAATTTGCCATGTAAGCTTATAACAGTCCTACCAAAAAACAAAAAATTTATTTTTGCCATATGTCATCCGCGGACCGTTTTATTGATAACGTCTCGTTCATATTTGAGCAGAAGGTATGTATAGAATAAATAAAGGTTGTGTGGGATAGAAAAGATTTTGTGGAAAGAACGAGTCCTCAAGTCGTCTGGTAACATCTGCCGTCCATTGTGCGATTCGCTCCACTCGGCCGGCTCAGACGCCATGTCACAAAATCCGCTGTATCTCCGAAAATAATTTGCATTTTGAAAAATCCCTTGAAGGCCATATTGTTGAAGGTTTAACTTTGAAAATATGCAAAAAAAAAAAATCGATTTTTTTCAAATTTCTAGACCAGAATACCCCCTTAAGAACAAAAAAATATTTATGGGCTGGATCGATTACTATTACTGTGCATCTTTATATTGTCGATTATTTTGCGAAGTAGATGGAAGACGTCAAAAGAAAAAAATAAATGAAAATAAACGCTGGCAAGGAGAATAGGTATATAAACATATATTTCATCCAATATTGTACAAAAATTAATTAATTTTTTTTTGTATATCTTTCAAAGGGGAGCAAAAATGAGTGTAGTGTTACAAAAATGAAGTAGAACTTGATTTATGGAATATAAACTGAGTGACAGCTGATTGCTAATCTCACCCTTAATCTGACAGGGCGAATGGACAAATTAATTATATCAATCAATCTGCGGCAAACCTTTGCATGTACGTAATATAAGGAGTACATTTCTCTTGTTCTACTTCAAAAGCAATTCCAGTTTTTGCCCACAGATCAATTGTTTTTCTTTATGCAAATAATTTTTCAACGCATAAACTTCTCCTGCCATAAACTTCTTCTCTCTAAAGCATCTTCCGTATTGCATTGCGGAAACGGTAATAAACTCTCACATATTTACATTTGTGGTGTGTGCTTGATGGTGACCAACAAATGAACGGACCTAAAGTTTCATGCCGCCTCTGAATGACAGAAAGTTTTTTATGAGAAGCTGTTTTACGACACCTATGCACACGGAGATTAACCATCGTCTACTGAGTAGCAACGCCATTTAGAAAAACTTTTTCTATTATTTGATGTTTCATGTTGACAGCGAACATCAAATAGTAAGCTAAGCGCAACCCCAAATTCAGCTACGACGAATATTTTGTTTACATAGCCTGCTCTTAAGGTTGACAAATTGGTTGAAAGACAGAATTTAGTTTTTTACTTTCAGTTTTATTATAGTTGAAGAGTTTCTTCATTTGCCTTTTGCTTTTACTCAGCTACCTACCCCTTATACTGCTGGTTTACGGGTTTTTGTATTTGCTAGCGGCCATCATTCAAGCAAAACAGCAAATTGTCAACATTGTGGCCACGGGGCGTATACGCAACATTAAAGTGTAAGCGAACGAGTAAAACATAAAATGTAAACACAAAGTGTTAGAAGAATGAAAGGCTGAAAATATAAAAAAAAAATTTGGTGAAGAATAAATGTTAAGCGAAATATGTTAAGAAGTTGAAATGCTGATAAGGCGAAGTGCAATAAACCGCGAGAAGGACAATATTAATACAGGGATGGGCTGGCGAAAAAAATGCAGTGGTGTTTATAAAAAAAGCTTAGATGAAGTGAAAATTCTAGTTGCGAAATAAACAAATTGAAGAAGTATTATAATTATAATATAGAAAATGCATGGGTTATAAACGGTTATCTACAATTGCAATAAAATATTCATAAATTTTAAAGCTAAGTGAGTTTTGCATTTCTATGTCTGAAATTTAATATTGAAGAAATTTAAAATGCTTCGTGTAATTGATTATTCAGGCGTAGTTTGATGCTTTATTTATTTAAAAAAAAAAAAAAAAAATTAAAAAATCCGACTGGCTGTCAAACACAGTTAAGCGAAAAATAAACCGAAATTAAACAGAGAAAAAATTAAATGATGTTATCACAAATGTGTTACAAGGGAATTTAACATGCGATAATGGAATTATCGTGGCAGCACAAAAAAATTGGAAGCGAATAAAAACGTTTGATTATTTGGGTGGCACTAAATACTGAATTTACAAGTCATCTGAAAACTTAAAATGCTTGAGAGAGGCGAAAATTACTGCTCGCCATTATGCTGAGTAAAATACATTCGCCCACTTTTGCAATTCAATATAACAAAATAACTAATCTAAAACCTTGCAATAAACTCAAAATTTTGAACAATTGGAAACTTATTTTCTGTGGCTTGTCACACAAAATTATAAGAGATATTAACTACCCGAAAAAACACTGGCCAAATAGAAATACTTCTTCAACAAAATAACCAGACTAGACATCATGAAATTTGAGCGACTCCAAAACAAACAAATATTAAATGGATCATAAATAAGTAAGCACCTCTTGTAGAGGGTGATCAATTTAACGGTATCAGATTTTCGGTACCGAAAATTCAAATTGATTGTGAATATTTTTTATTTTAGTGTAGAATCTTTCATGACATTTATTTTTTAAAGATAATCTTTTTCAAATATTGGCCGCAACTGCCCCCTAATTCGGCCATCCATAGACACCAATTCAGAATGGCTCGCTGGAGAACTTCGTTCAATATCTCGTGAATAACTTTAGTAATGTTGGCTCTCTAATGCCTCAGTCGAAGCTGGTTTATCCACAAAGCATTTAGACAATACATGCCCCCGCAAATAAAAGTTCAAAAGTGTGCTATCACACAATCCTCATGGCAAATTCACTGGTACCGGACAGGAGACAAATTGCTTACCAAAACGACGACACAGTAAATCGTTTTCACGACAGTCGGTTCTACGTTACCGCACAACCCGGATTGATGTCCGGCCAAGGACTGTCAATCCAGCAGCGTTCCCCTTATGTAATTATGGGGAGTGTTTATGCTGCTACAACAACAACAACGACACAGTAAATCCAAATTTGTCTTATTGGAACGAAATATTGTGGAGATCACTGGCTTCAATTTTCAGCATCAATGGTAATGGCAATATTTGTACGTGTTAGGCTAAGGCCTTTATGCACAGCGAACAGTTTGATCTACTCTAAGCCTCTCCTTAATGCTAATTGCTTAGTATTGCGACGAATCGAACCAGCTCCTTAGAAGGGCACATTTGCAAGGATGCATCGTCTAGTAGGCACGAGCTCAGGACTCTGTGTCTCCTGTGACCTAATGCTTCACAGTTGGTGATTAAGTGTTCCATGGACTCCTCTTCATCACAGCAGAACTAGCATAAACGAGTGCTAGATATTCCTATTGAATTGAAATGTTTATTGCAGGCAAAGTGACCTGTAGGTGCACCATAGAATAGTCTGAGGCCTTTTTTGTCTAGGGTTAGAACAGATCTTGCTTGGTTGGAGTGCTTACCGGCATCAAAAAGTCATTTATCATGGCGTGATAGCGTTGGCCATTCACTTTTACATTGGAGCTAGCCTCGTCTTTGAAGGAATATGGGCCGATGATTCCTCTAGCCCATTGGCCTCACCAAGCTGTTGTTTTCAATGGATGTAATGAATGTTTTTGAATGGCTTCGGGTTGATCTTCTGTTCAAATATAGCAATTTTGCTTACTGATGTGGCCATTAAACCAAAAATGGGCCTCATCGCTGAACACCATAAGTTCGCCTGAGCAAGGAATGAACACTTTTCACAGAGCGTCGATTTACCTAATAGAATTGTACGCTGTCTAAACGTTGCTGACTTTGTGCCGAATAATCGTCATTTGCGGGAAGTGTTGATTTTCCTCTTTCATTCGAAAGAAACGGCAGCTGAAGCGCAAAAAGTTTATGGAGATGCTGTAAGTGCTGACTGCCGAGATTGGTTCCGTCGCTTCAAAGACGGTGATTTTAATGTTGACGACCGTTCGCGTGAAGGAAGGCCAAAAATCTTCGAAGTCGCTGAATTGGTATTTTGGTATATTGCTTCAGTGTTAGGAGTTACCCGCCAATCCATTTCCAAGCGATTACATGCTTTGGGAATGATTCAGAAACTGGGGACTTGGGTCCCTTATGAGTTAAAATCAAGGGATGTTGAACGCCGTTTTCGAGCCTGTGAACGACTGCTCCAGCGGCAAAAAAGGTAGGATTTTCTTCATCGCATCGTGAGGGGTGATGAAAAATGGATTCATTACAGCAATCCCAAGAAAAGAAAGTCATGGGGACTGCCCGGTCATACTTCTACGTCGTCACCTCGACCGAATATTCACGCTGCGCAGGTTATCCTATATATTTGGTGGGACCAAGTTGGTTTTATTTATTATAAACTGTTAAAACCAAGCGAAACCATCACTGGGGATCGGAATCGACTTCAATTGATGCGATTGAGCCCAGAACTGCGCGAGAAGCGGCCGATACGCAGAGAGGCATGAAAAAGTGATTCTACGGCATGACAACGCTTGGTCTCACGAAACCCATTAAAATCTACCTGGAATTACTAAAATGGGAAGTCCTACCCTACCCGCCATATTCTCCAGATATTGCGCCATCCGATTATCACTTGTTCCGATCGATGTCAAATGGTTTATTCATATAAAGACTTCAAAAAATGGCTTGATTCGTGGATAGCCTCAAAAGATGAACAGTTTTACCGCGACGGTATACGAGATCTACCAAAAAGATGGGGAAAAGTAGTAGCCAGCGATGAGCAATAATTTCAATGATTCACTTGTAACCAATTTTTCAGAATAAAGTAGTATTTTCATCAAAAAAAAAAAAAAAAAAAAAACAGTGAGAACTTAATTGCGCACTTAATATGTGAGACTTATCCCCAAGAAAGAATTAAGCCTGAATAGATGTGCCAGGGCGTCCATATTCCCATCAATACAGCTCGAAAGTAGTGCTAGGAATGCATCAGCTCCCCACATTGCACCTGCGTATGGTTCAAGTAATCTAATCCAAACCTAAGGTTGTTAAATATATAACCATGGGATGTGACTAGTTTTGCCAGGAAGCCTGCGGAGACAAAATTATATCTGTTCCAACACCGGGCTAGAAAAGTGAGCTGGTTTAGATTATGCGTACAATAAACCACAATATACTAATAGGACTATGAATAAGTTCGTGCGGTTTTTTTTCGAAATTTGAAACTTTATTGACGTAAAATGGTTACAAATTTAATATTCAAAATATTGTCCATCGCTTACTACTACTTTTTCCCATCTTTCTGGCAATTCACGGATTCCCTTTGTGAAAAATTCGGTCGGTTTTGCCGCAATCCACGAATCGATCCATTTTTTGACTTCATCGTAATTACGGAAGTGCTGGTCAGCCAGGCCATGTTGCATCGATCGGAAGAGATAGTAATCGGATGGCGCAAGGTCTGGACTATACGGCGGGTGGGGTAGGACATCCCATTTGAGCGTTTCTAAGTATGTTTTGACCACTTGTGCAACATGTGGCCGAGCATTGTCATGTTGCAAAATAACTTTGTCGTGTCTATCGGCGTATTGCGGCCGTTTTTCTCGCAGTGCTCGGCTCAAACGCATCAATTGTCGTCGGTAGACATCCCCCGTAATCGTTTCATTCGGTTTCAGTAGCTCATAATACACAACACCCAGCTGGTCCCACCAGATACACAGCATAACCTTCAGGCCATGAATATTCTGCGCCGACGTCGATGTTGAAGCATGGCCAGGGTATCCATACGTTGCCCGACGTTTTGGATTGTCGTAATGGACCCACTTTTCATCGCCAGTCACAATTCGATGCAAAAAACCCTTTCTTTTGTGCCGTTGAAGCAGTTGTTCGCATGCCATAAAACGGCGTTCAACGTCTCTTGGCTTCAATTCATACGGCACCCAATGGCCTACCTTTCGGATCATTCCCATGGCTTTTAAACGTTTGGAAATGGTTGATTGATCAACTCCCAAAGTTTTTGCAACCTCTTCTTGCGTTTGAGCCGGATCTTGATCGAGCAATTCCTCCAATTCGGTATCCATGAACTTTGGCGGCGCACCCTCGCGTTCTTCGTCTTCCAAGCCAAAATCACCACTTTTAAAGCGTGCAAACCACTTCTGGCACGTTCGCTCAGATAGAGCATGCTCACCATAAACTTCCACCAAGATACGATGACTTTCGGCTGCTTTTTTCTTCATATTAAAATAATGAAGAAGAATTCCCCGCAAAAACACATTATTTGGCACGAAATTCGACATTTTCAAGTGTGGTAAAAATATTGTTGTTTACGCTTCAAATAAAAAACTTATACTGACGTTTGTGCCTTACGACAGTAGCTCTCCAATGAATGTTTGGAAATGTGGATCGATGGAATAATAATCAAGTTACGCCATCTGTTGTAAAACCGCACGAACTTATAAATAGACCTATTAGTTATATAAAACACTTTTGCTATTAATAATTTCGATAATAAACCCGCTTGTATTCCCCTTAGAAACACAGAAATAAAATCATAAACCCAGGCCCACCAAAGCATTCGTTGTTGTGTTGCATCGTTTAATACTTTCATTAAATTTTACTGCCTCATACAACTAATAACTCTTTCGCGGAAAAATATGTAATTCATATTAATTAATTCCATCCGTTTGAATCCATTTTAATTTACAAAGTCTAAAAAAGTGGTTTACTGCAAATACTTTTTATCACTCATACGCCCTGACAACCAAAGTGCTGAAGGGCGTGTAAATATTTATGTAGCCATGCCTTTATTATTTATTTTATTGCGTCTTCTTCAAATATATAAATATTTTTTATTTATTAGCTTTTGCATATATCAAAAAAAAAACCTTTAAAAATATTAACCAAAGCCAAATGCCACATCATTAAAAATGCGTGGACTTAAATCTAACTTACAAAATATGTCTTTGAGAAACATAAGAAAAAACCAAACCATGACACCGAAAAAGGGTAGTTACGTATAGCAACACATATCTGCGTAGATACTATGTCAGTAAGTACATGGATATAAGCCTTTTTTGGGACGTCATTTTAGCAAAACCACGCAAACCAACGTTAATGGCACAGTATGCGGGTGCGAATGTATCGCCTTCAGCGAATTGTCTAAAAATGTTTGCACTTAGATACGAATGCGTACGTACGTACATACATATGTAATATGTGAAGTGCACATCCTAGGCGCTCAACATATTTGCCTTTATGTACACATTTATGCATGCCGTTGGCGTGAGAAGCATCGTTTGTTTATATTTGCTCAGTTCGTTTACTTTAAATTTAAATTTCGGTGCGTTTCAGTGTAGAAAAGCAGTCGTGTTTTCACACAAACCAATAGAAATTTACGTATAGAATTTAAAATAAACAATGTTTGCAAAATGGTTAAAATTCAAAGCAAAATTTTGAAAGAAAAATATATTTCAGCAAAAAAAAAACGAAACAAACGTAAACAATTTCGGAATAGCGGACCTTTGAACATAATGGAGTTGGTATGTAAATCATCATAAGAGGCTGGTACATTCACCTCTAAATGGTGGTTGTTGTAGCAGCATAAATATTCCCGTGAAGTGGCAGTCCTTGGCCGGAAATGAAACCGGGTCGTTCGGGTAAGGTAGAACTGATTGTAAATGGCTACAAGATCGGTTTGACTCCAAGTTTCTCGACTTATGCAAGCCCTTTTGCACTACCACAAAAGCGACGTAACCAGAATTTGTATCGCTTTCGAATGGCAGGGAGTTTCTATAAGAAGTGTTTTGCATAATTAAAATGAACCCAGAAGTATTAAAAATAAAATAAATAATTGGCGCGTACACTTCTGTTAGGTGTTTGGCCGAGCTCCTCCTCCTATTTGTGGTGTGCGTCTTGATGTTGTTCCACAAATGGAGGGACCCAGAAGTATTGGGTTAGGGAATAAGTTCGTAGCGCTGTTACCGAAGACTTTTACTTAAACAAAAAAAAAAAAAAAAATAATTATATCAATAAGTTAATCAATTATAAAGGGTGGTTAAGTTTCAAGGGCCTGTGTTGATTTTGAATTATTGTAAATACAATTTTTTTAAGAAATTATTATCATTTCTCTTTATTATGATAATATTGGCATGGCTCAATTACGTATAAAATAAACAATTGGCCAAATGGCCACCGCGGCCTCGGCGGCACACCTCCATCCGATGGTCTAAATTTTCGATGACGCTGAGGCTTAATTGAGGTTCTATGCCGTTAATGTGCCAAATTATCTCATCCTTTAGCTCTTGAATTGTTGCTGGCTCATCGACGTACACCTTTGTTTTCAAATAACCCCAAAGAAAAAGTCCAATGGTGTCAAATCACATGATCTTGGCGGCCAATTGACATCGCCGCGACGCGAGATTATTCGGCCATCAAATTTTTCGCGCAAAAGAGCCATTGTTTCGTTAGCTGTGTGACAAGTGGCACCGTCTTGTTGACACCACATATCGTCCACATCCATATCTTCCAATTCGGGTCATAAAATCATCTCACGATAGCGAACACTAATCGTTTTCATAATAAGCCTGAATAATTTTAACGCATTGCTCGATTGTGTATCTTTCCATGTTTGAAATTGAGTGAAATTAAAAAATTTCAAATGAAATGCAGTTAAAACTTAATGTTTAGGTATGGTTCACATTCAACATCGGCCTTTGAAATTTAACCACCCTTTATATTCACCGTTGCTGTTTATAACCGCTTCCCACCTCTCGACCAATTTGTTGATGTCGTTCCGCCAAAAGTCGCCTGGTCTGGTGTCACAGAAGCTGTTGAGCCAGTTTTAAGGACCTATTTGTTATCGAAGGGTACGGCCTTCATATGGTTCGACAGGGAGCGGAAGAGGAGGTAATCGTTCGGTGTAAGATCAGGAGAATACCGCGGATGCTGAAGAACCTCCCATTCGAGCTCTTGAAGCGCGGCTTTGACGACTTGTGCAACATGGGGCCTGACGTTGTCGTGAAGGAGTATGGTTTAGCTATGTCGGTGAGGTCTTCTCAGTCGAACATCCTCATTCAAGCGGTGTAGCTGGGCAATGTATATAGTGCACTATGCCCTCCCAGTCCCACCAAACACATATCATGACCTTCTTTGGATGAAGATCCGGCTTGACTCTCGGCCTTGGTGTATCTCCTGGAAACTCCCAGCCCTTTCTTTGTTTCGTGTTGATGTATAGGCACCATTTCTCATCTCCCGTGACGATTCGATACAAAACGCGCTGTCTATGACCTCGTCTTGCTTGATGGCGGGCGAGGTGCTGAGAGGCAATTTGAAGGGGAATTTCTTTGTTGTTTTTTTTTTATTGAGCTCGTGAGTCAACAACTCGATAAATTCTATTGAACGAAGGTGATTGGTGATTGAGAATCTTATCGTGATCGCAGTTCCTTTTTTCCGCCAATTCACTACTAGTTTGGCGACCGTTCAAAAGCGATTTGAGACGTTCTTCATTGAATTCAGAAGGCCTTCCGCTGCGTAACACCCAAAGACGTCGCAAATGTCCCGCTGCTTTGGTAGCTTTCTGACCTCGATGAAAAACAAAGAAGAGCAGATGCCGAAAATGTTGATTTTTGCTTCCTCCATTTCTAAGCCTCACAACTAATGAAAAATTAAATAACTCAAAAATACCATTAACATAGTTTTGTATAGTAGAAAGAGTTCTATCAAATGAATACTTATATATATATATATTAGGCCGGGCCGATTTGTGGGGAGGCAAAAAATCGCCCATTGCTCTGTGAAAATCATATTCTGGGGATCAAAATAAGAAACTTTGCCGAAGGAACCATACCTCTAAAACGAATTCTGATGTCCCCCAATTTGGGTTTTCATGTAAAGGCCAAAAATGGTGATATTTTGAAATGATTGTATGGGAAACCCTCCAGGGGAGTGTATGGGGAACCCCCCAGGGGGTGTGCCACTGGCATGGGTGGATCGGCCGTCCAAAGTTAGTGGGGGTCGGTCATACATTTGGACTCGATTGGAGCACTCTAAATGGGTCAAAGTGGGATTTTTCGTTCGACCCAAATTGGGGGACATCAGAATTCGTTTTAGAGGTATGGTTCCTTCGGCAAAGTTTCTTATTTTGATCCCTAGAATACGATTTTCACAGAGCAATGAGCGATTTTTAAATCGACCCGCCCTAATATATTGTATATATATATTTATAATTGGCGCTTACACCCTTTTTTGGGTGTTTGGCCGAGCTCCTCCTCCTAATTGGGGCGCGCGCCATTGCGCCATTAATGGAGGGATCTACTGTTTTAAGCCAACTCCAAACGCCAGATATTTTTTATGAGGAGCATTTTCATGATGGAAATACACTCGGAGGTTTGCTATATCTTGCCGAGGAGTGACTTCCATTAGAAGAAAACTTTTCCTTCATTTTGGTGTTCATGCACGAAGATTCGCACCAGCGCACTCCGAATGGTAGTCACGCACCCACCCATTCGGCTACGGCGGTCTCATAGAAATTCTAGCTGTAATTTATTTAGCCTGACAAACAATATTGGCCTTGTGGGCACCTCTATTCACCTTTATGATGTATTAAATAGTTGAAATATAGTAAATAGCTGTAATTTTAATAAAATTTAGTGTAAAACATTAATTAGTTTAACAGGTTTGCTGTCAATTAGTTTTCCCAAATTTCGGTGTAACAACCTCAATTAATTTAAATAAATACTTCCCACTATGCAACAGAGAATGATATAATATCTATTGTATTTTACTCCATGCGCACAGTTTCGTATGACGACAGCCCTTAATTAGTAAAAGTAACTGCCAAAAATTAAAAATATTAAAAACCATATTTTGGCGTTTATATCATATCATTTTAACATTAGCAACATCGCACAACGGAAATTCGTGGAAATCCGGAAGGCAAAAGTTAAGCGTGGCAAAAGTTACACGCGGCAAAAATTGCAAAGCTGCCTGGTAAATTGGCAGCCATCAGGAAGCATTATTTAAAGTTTTTGCCATTCCATCAGCGATATGGAAAAACAACAACGAGCATACTAGTATAAGTAAAGGGCAACATACAAACATACGCCTGCTGCAATACAAGTAGCTGATAGTTTCTTCCCAATAACGTAGGCTATTAGTTCAATGGCCCTCTGTGCCAGAGTACTTTAGCGGTGCCTAATGGGATGTTTTTCATACCGATCCTACCCCTTCTTTCAAATTTAACTTAATTTTCCCCACCGCTGCGATCAGCGTTCGTTGCTCTTTTGTTCTTGTGAATTGGCAAATGTTGTCAATTATGAACTTGGAAACTTAATCATGTAACGGAATACTTAAAAAGTATGCGCTTGTGTAAAAGTTTATTTGTTTCTGCCTGGAAGTTTTCGTACACCTTTACAAAAGAGAGCGAAAAGGTAACTTGGATATTTACACGGCTTTAATTAGGAAAGAAAAATGTAGGAACATTAATAAAGTCATTGAAATTAAGATTTTCGTTTAATGGAAATTATTCAAAGAGTATCATTTTCCAACCTTACTGAGCCGCCCTACTGTATTAGAAGCCATATAAAAGCAAGGATAGGAGTCTCCTCTGAAGCAGCAACTACGTCCTTGCTGTTTGTTTTTTTGTTTCTGAAGTAAGCTTGAATAAAATTAAGAAAGCGGCTTTCACTTTTATACAGGCAACCTCGTCCAAATTAGAGGTCAGCTTGAGTTTTAGCTTTACCTTCTTCCCATATTTGTCTTGAAAGTTGGGTAGATCAGAAATTACTTAGTAGCTCACTTTACTGTTGACTTTGAAGCTTTTTTGTGCTACTAAATGCGCAGTTCGAGTTGGGCTAACGGATATCTATTTTTTTGGGGCAGGTCAAACTACCGAGTACAGCACTCCCACAACATTAAGTCAATTGTACTGCACTCGGGTTCCTTTTTTAATTTTTTTTTAATCTACTCGACCTCCGAAGAAATCTGAGTAGATCTTGTGGTGCCAAGGAGCCAAGGCGGTCGCTTCTTAATACATCATTGCCAAAGACTTTAAGCCCGATTCGAGCGAAAGCCAAGCAGACGCCCTGAAAGTGGCCCTCCCACTTATCCTCCTCTGCTGGGCCGAGTGCACTGTCTGAGATGTCTATCTTTTCCATGGGCGTTGCCCGCTACCTTAATGAGGTGTTTTTTCTTATCTAGGGAGAGTAGTTTAACCAACTAAGGTCTCGTAATGTTAACTGAAAAGGCCAAATGCGACATATTAAGTAAAATATCATACTTAGGTAGGGTGACTAAGAAGCCGAGCAATGGCATGAAAATTTTATTTAATACATTTTGCAATGTAAATTTCGGGGTAAAGTATTTTCATAATATTAAATAATATCACAACACCGTCGGACGCCATTTCTGAAGGTGATAAATTCTTTTACATTACGATGGCCTCAGATATGTATACCAAGACTTCCAAGCCACCCACGTGGCCAAACATTTTGTTTGGCTATCAAATTAAGCTTTCATATTTGTATCAAAGTTGTTTCGAAAAAATTAAAAATATATTTTAAAGCAACAATCTGAGCTAAATTTAAGTATCTGAAAAATAATTTTGGAAGCAATTTTTTCGACTCATTAATGTGTATTTTTGACACCTTATGTGACAAGTACTAGCAAAATCCTTTTACAAGTAAGAGGGTGCGTTGTGGGGAAGCTCTAAGACAAACGACCGAGGTCAGTCTCTATATAATTTTATTATTAATACTAACTTATCGGTACAGGTATGTAACAGAGGTAACACTCCCACTTTCACCTTTCCTAGTACGGAGTACTTCAGAGGATGGGAGGAAGTGATTGATGTTACTCTACTGTCTGAAAATAGCTCAGTAAGGGTAGATAATTGGAGGGTATCCAATGAAAGCAGTGAAGCAGTGAGCTCTTAAAACTAAGGGAAAAATCTATATCAACGTTTAACCTCAGCTACTCGATGGGAAATTGGGAATTGTACAGAGAAAGTCGGAGACAGTACAAGAAGGCAATCAGAGCCGCCAAAAAAGAGAGCTGGAGGGAATTTCGTTCGTTGTGTGTGCTGCTAGGCTCAGCCGTGTTCTTTCCAAAAACCACTCAATGGGTTCTTGGGTTAAGAAACCTGATGGAACTTGGACTACTACGGCAGAAGGATCGCTAGAGCTTCTGCTAAACACGCATTTTCCGGGATGCAGCGTTCACGTAAAATGGATGTAGGAGCTGGTATATATTCTCAAAGACTTGGAATTGAAAAATCTGTGCGTCTCCCTAATACCAGCAGGGTCTTCCAGGCGGAAGTACTGGCAAGCTTCCAGGTTACTAATCGCAGATTTCTCTTTTAAGGGCAATATCGCTATTCTTTCGGATAGCCAAGCTGCAATCCAGGCACTGGACGCGACTATAACAACCTCTAAAGTGGTGGAGCAAAGTAGGAATAGCCTCACCAACTTGAGTGAAAACCATAGAGTAACCTTAATTTGGGTCCCGGGACACCGGAACATAGAAGGTAATGAAAAAGCAGATGGACTGGCAAGAAGGGAATCTGCCATGAATAGCGTTCTTGCAGTACCAGTATTCACACCATTAGGTGCGGTCAAGAATGCAATTTCCCTAAAATACCTTCGAATCGCAGATTGTAGATGGAGAGACCAGACGAAATGCAAAATCAGCAGAACGCTATGGCCCACCTACAACCTCAAGCAATCGTCGACATTGATAAACATGAAACGACGGGACGTCTGGAGACTAACGACAGCCATAACTGGCTCTTGGTCTGTCGGAGAACAAGCAGCCTAAATGGGCACCCCACACAACACATACTGCCACAGTTGTAAACAATCAGAGAAAAAGGAAACAATCTTCCATTTCCTCGGTGAGTGCCCTGCCCTGTGGAAGGACAGAATGTTAACCCTGTGCAAACCGCTGTTCGAGTGTCTCGAGCAACTGTCTGGCTTGACGTCAACAACCTGATAAGGTTCCTAAAGCGCAAAGACTGGATATAGTCTTGCTGTAAATAACTGTTAAACAATTTGCTAACGAGGATGTGGCAACAAAATGGTGCGGAAGCGCTAGTTGGAATCTGCGATTAGTAGCCTAAATGGGCACCCCACACAACACATACTGCCACAGTTGTAAACAATCAGAGAAAAAGGAAACAATCTTCCATTTCCTCGGTGAGTGCCCTGCCCTGTGGAAGGACAGAATGTTAACCCTGTGCAAACCGCTGTTCGAGTGTCTCGAGCAACTGTCTGGCTTGACGTCAACAACCTGATAAGGTTCCTAAAGCGCAAAGACTGGATATAGTCTTGATGTAAATAACTATTAAATAATTTGCTAACGAGGATGTGGCAACAAAATGGTGCGGAAGCGCTAGTTGGAATCTGCGATTAGTAGCCTACAAGCTTCCCCAACCCCCGCGTAAAGACACTGCAAGCATTAGGGAGACGCATAGATCTTTCAATTTTAAGTCTATGGGAATATATACCAGCTCCAACACCACAATCCATTTTACTGCCATCTGTATAGACTGTAGAGTCGAACTTGTTTAGTGAGAATCTCTTATTTCATTCTTTCCAGTCTTCTTCGAGGTATACTGGGTTTGATGGAAGCAACTAACTACATGCATTACAACAAAAAGCACATGGCCGTCGTACAAAATCCAAAGGGCGAATGATGTGTTAGGATGCTCTCGGCCAAACATCTCACGCATCACTGCAACCCTTACATGCCATTGGAAAGTAGGGGATCATGCAGTTAGACTCAACCTACCCTTCAATCCTATCTGCAGAAGCTGTCAAGCGGAAGGGGCGAAGGAAAGTCTTTTCCATTATTTATGTGAATGTCCGGGACTAGTCAGGGCACGACTCCGCTCCTTCGTTAAGCCTTTCTTGCAGCAAATAATGAGATCTCAGACATCGAGATAAAGAATTTGCTGCTATACTTGGACCTCACTAAATAGATCTGACTTAGAACAAAAAACATCATCACACGAGGACAGTGGTAGTAAAACGGTGCTGGTCACTAATTAGGATTATTTTAGTGGAAATACTAAACCACTTCAACAACAACAACAAAAGACTGGCATGGCCATGAGCTTTTTCCTTCCAGCGACCCGCTTCATTTAACCTAAACGCACTCATTGTTGCCATCTTCTTGATATGTAGATCTCCGTACCCAGGGTTCCTGGATTAATGTGATGTCGACGTCCTCCTCCGCTAGGAGTTGCAGTCCGCGAGTGCTGCAGGTTTATTTGGACAATCTTGAGACCCATGCAGCTGGTCGTTTTACAATTCGACGGCGTCACCAAGCTGCACTCCCGGGTGCTGCTCGTTAGCGCCATCGTTTTTGGTAGAATCGGTGTCGTCAAGTTGCATACCCGTAAGCAACTCGTTCATCCTCCGAATTTGTAGAACTGAATGTATTCAGTTGCGTTTTCCTCACGCCAAACCGAAGCTTGTTGTCCCGTTTTCCCAGTGGCTCGATGCTCTCCTCCGATATTTGGAGAAGGAAGGACACACAGTTCGTTTGCGGAGCCTTCGCTTTGATGATGCTCCATTCATCCATCGGAATAGTGCGGTTGTGTGCTTGCAAGTATGGAATTAGTTGCTTAGCTTTAGTCGCAGATGCGAGCCCTCGGCCGTCGAGGGATTTCGCTGGCCGGGATTAGTTTGGGGCTTAAACCTTCCCAGTCGTTCTGGATCTTGCCCACAACTGTTTGCAGGAAGTTAAGAGGGTGTTGATTATCGCACTTGATCACCCTGTATCCACGGACCCCCTCCATTGAGTCAAATCCTGGCACTTGACCCTCGGATTTGCCATGACGTGATCGACGACAATGAGAGACATCCGTGGCTCAATTTCGGACCACTTCTTCAATGCAGGTTTACCGCGGTTAGTTATTTCATCAAACAACGCTGTTTGCAGGTGATATCGTTCCACCTCATTAAATGTGCGTTTGGCTGGCTTTGGTATTGAAGCGGTGTGCACTTTCATCCTGCGAACGATTACGTTTCACGGCCAACGTAGCCGCTGAAAATTTTTTCGCTGGGCTATGTCTATGTCACCGTAAAGCTTATACAGCTCATTATTACATCGCCTACGAGTTCAAAAAAATTCCTCAGAATCTTTCTCTCAAACACTACAAGGATGCCTCATCGGATATTGTCACCGTCCAAGTTTCTGCACCATATGTTAGGACGGGTATGATGAGAGCCTTAGTAAATAAAGGAAATGAGTATTAAATAAATAAAGCTCATAGTATTCGCGAAAATTACAACCATTTTTAGAATTAGAATTCCTATATTCACAACAACATTTTCATTCACATGCGATTAAGTATTAAATTTTCGACCTGACACTAATTAAATTCCATATTCGCATGTACATCTTAGCAAAATTGAACGCATGAATTAAAATATTTGCATTAGTGAAGCAGCGTGCACGGCTTCCTTGTAGACAGACCAAGGTCACGTATACGACATGCCAAACGCGTATGCCTACCCACAACGACCTTGGCAGATTAATCTACTTAGTCACGTTTCTAGTGAAACTTGTAGTTGCTAGAAAATAAAAACTAGAGTTTTAGAAAATATTGCTTACAAACATGCTAACTGTTAGTATTTAGTTATTAAAACGCTTGTGTGCATTAAATGCAAGTGTTTGAAAGTAGGCAGAGTTTGTTTTGAATTTATAATATCATCATTGTTATTTTCATACGTGTGTGTATTTGCACTTTTTCACAAACTAAACGCATACATATATAAGTATTTATACATTTTAGCAGTGCGTGATCCAATTTACATCAGCACTTTTATGTCTTCACACACAGCTGGGGCGTTCGACTTCTTTGGCAGTGTTTATTTCCCAGTGCGCTTGTTAACGCATTTCACAAATGGGAATAAAATTAAGCCACGTGCCGCAATTTGCTAGCGCTAAACTGTGGGGTGCCAAAAATTAAATTTTATACACAATTCTTCCTGCCTTCCTTAAATATAAATTTATGTATATATGTAGACACATATATCTATAGCTTAGAGATTGCTGCTTTCGATCCTGCTGCGCCAGTTGCTCATAAAATTCTCAAACGTGTCATTCACACTTACAGTTGTGCAAAATATTGATCATTTTCCTAAAGGCAGGATATTTACTGCTGTTGAGGAGACACCTGAGGCTTCTCAGTTATTTATTTTGTTTTTGCGGTTTTAAGCTTCTGAGGCATGAAAAGACACGATGAGGTAGTTAGATAATACCAAGAATTTCTGCATTGGCGTTCGGATTTTTCTTGATTTGGCAATGGGCGAACAAACAAAGAATTTTTTTAAGGGGTTAGGGGTAGTCAGAGGGACGAAAAAATGATGATTTTTAATAATTAGTTAGATTCCTATGAAATGAGACTTTCAGCTATTAGTCCATAGATGTCGCTAGGAGTATTTTTAAACATTTCCAAATGTCTTGTTTTTTTCGTCTGTCATCTGTCAACAATATTCAATTCATTGTTTGTTATATTTCATACAACAATGCATTTTTGTCGCTCTTAAAAATGTCGAATTTCGTGCCTTCAAACTACGGTTTGTGGACATCGCTGATTGTTATCAATTGAAGAAAAACGCTTCTCAAGTTCATCAAATGCTTATAGAAGCCTATGGTGGGCATGCTCTAAGTAGAGCAAAGTGCTTCAGGTTGTTTGAAAAATTCCGAAGTGGGGATTTTAGCGTGGAGAACGAGGACTGTGACCGGCCACCGAAAAGGTTTGAGAACGCAAGCATTGTTGGATGAAGATGATGATCGAACGCAAGAAATGTTGGCAGAGCAGTTGGGAGTGACCCAAAAAAACTATTTCCAAACTTTTGAAAGACATGGGCATGATTTTAAAGGTCGGAAGATGGGTGCCGCATGAACTGACTGAATGGCAGCAAGAGAACCGAAAAACCACTTGTCAAATGTTGCTCTTCCGGTTCAAAAGGAAGTCTTTTTTGCATCGAATCGTTGCGGGTGATGAAAAATGGGTGTATTTCTTCAAACGCAAGCGTAAACGATCGTTTGGTCCGCCCGGCCACAAGCCAAAAACAACGGCCAAATCAAATCGCTTCGGCCGCAAGGCAATGCTGTGTGTTTTCTGGGATCAGCGTGATATGATTTCGTACGAGCTATTAAAACCAGATGAAACAATTGACGGGGCACGCTACCAACGACAATTGGCCGATTTGAACAGCGCTATACACCAAAAGCGCCCAGAATATGCCGATCGGCGTCACAAAGTAATTTTTTTTTATGACAATGCAACGCCATGTCGATCAGGAGCGACCCAGGAATTGATGGAGACGTACGATTGGGAACCGCTGGTGCATGCGGCTTACTCACCAGACTTGGCGCCTTCCGATTATCATTTGTTTGCATCGATGGGCCATGCACTTTCCGAGCAGCGCTTCAATTCTCTCGAAGAAGCCAAAAAATGGCTCGATGATCGGTTTGCGGCCAAAGACGGGCAATTTTTTTGGCGCGGCATCCACAAATTGCCTAAGAGATGGGAAAAATGTGTCGCTAGCGATGGCTATTATTTTGAAGATTAAGTTTGTAAAAATTTTTTGTTAATAAACTTTTGAAATTGAAAAAAGTCTCATTTAATAGGTATCTACTGCTTTATTTTACAAAAAAAAATAAAAACATAGCATTAGTACGTCATGTTTCGACTTGACTTTAGCAAAATTTCAAAAAAACAACAAAATAATAATAATTGTAAAAGCTATCGCTGTTTGTGTGGAGCCCATTTCTCCAGAAGTTCCTTGCGGTGATCATCACAAGTCTTTGGAGATTCATCTAAACTCAATCGGGCAAGAGAAATTAGTTTTATTAATAGATAATCTTGCTCCTGATCGAATCTTTTTTTTTCAAAATTAACAATAAATATTTTTCAGATTTTCGAGAAAAAACCCGACAATTAATTGTTTAACAAAAAATTTAAAAACAAAAAATTCTTCGATCAGGCACGAGTTTTTTATGTTTTTCAAAAGCAGTATACATTTTATTGAAATCTACCAAGCGGTATTTTAAGTTACAGTGATCATCAGTTCAGAAAACATAGTTTTGAGAAAAACGCATTTAAAGTTTTGTTATCTGCTCCGGAGCGCCCTTTGTTAATTGTTGAATTACTCAAAAAATGTTTCGCGGATTCACTTCGAATTTTCACACAATATTTTTAAGATATTATACTTTAAGAAAATGTAAAAAAATCAAATTTTTTTAAAATTCTGACTACTAAATAAAAAATATTATGCGTTCGCTTACACCACCAACACTCGTTCATTACCTTGAGTAACTGTGAAATTGACTTCAATTTTTGGTCTAATGCGTTCGTAATAGAGTCTGGCATACGTTGGCCTACAAGTAATATTTCGACGAAAGACTGTTAGGCTGTCAATTATAACCATTTTATAACTTGGCAGCCGTCAATGGAATTAAAATTATTTTCATTTTGTTAGAGCGTTGGCAGCGTAGCATTTCTTTATTCCTTATTATCGAACCTTCTGAATATTGAAAATTAAATTAGGTAAAGTGACGTCATTAGGAAATATAAATGAATTGTGGCATCCATTGGGCGCTGTTTGCTTTGATTATATTTAACCAGATTTCCGTCCGACTAGGAGCGATACTATGCGCATAGATATTTTTTGTTTGGGGTAGTTCTTGAGTTCTGCTTAAAAACAAGAAGAAAAATAAAATAATTATCCAGATGCTGCCTGTTATAAATAAAATATATAATTTTTTCTCCGGGGTTCAACAGAAATGCTTCCTTTAACAAATACTTCTAGTTCGTTTATTTTTTTTTGTGTGGAAAATCTATGATTTAAATTTTTTTCCAAGGCTTCTGGTTTTATGCGTGCTTCCGCTTTATCGTTTATACTTCCTTCTCTTCTTTACTAGCTTAATAGGGGAACTTCAATTATTAGTAGAAACCAATTCTACTCGAGGACAGGGGACATTGAGCCGTAAATAGAATATTCCTCATAGTGTTGTTTATCTTTAGCACACGGTTTTTTCACTCTCTCTGTTTTAACTTTATATTATTCTGGACAAACCGACTAAGGCTGACATCTTTTCTTTAAGAGTAAATGATAGGCTTAGGTTAGGTTAGGTTATGGTGGTAGTCGGTCCGTATGACCAACTCACTTAGACCTTACAGGTCCGTTGTGATACCACTGTGTGACACGGGAACCTTGTTTATTTACTTTCATGAAACCATTTTGAGGCTCTTATGAAGCTCAGGATTGGTCTAATCCCCGCGCCAGATAGTTCTGTAAGAGAATTGAAAAAGTGTTTACCTAGACAACCTGCTCTGATTTTAGCTAAAGCTGGACAATTGCAAAGGAAGTGCTCTACTTTTCTTCCTCCTCCTCATCTCTACAGCTTCTACAATATTCATGGGAGAATACTCCGAGTCTCAAGGAATGCCTGTCAAATAGCCAGTGGCTGGTGACACAAGCCACGACCTTTGAGATATCTTCGCTTGAGAGGCTAAGCAATTCCTTTGTCGTTTTCTTGTTTATTTGCGGCCATAGTAGCCTGGCTGTTACGCATGTATCTTCATCTTCCCATGACCTACTGGCCTATTGGGTAATGTTGTTTTTTATTATTAATTTACTCGTGGCCAAAGGTATTTCAATGGTACTTTTATCATGGAACAGTTGAAGAGCAGTACCTTTTCTGGCTAGCTCATTAGCTCTACAGTTTCCCTCAATATCTGTGTGTCGCGGAACCCAAATAAGGCTGACCTTGAATACGACGCTAACATCATTTAGGGCTGCTCGGCATTCCTGTGCAACCTTTGATCTTAGTATAGCCGCATTCATTAATTTAATGGCCGCTTGGTTATCCGAGAATATATTTATAGTCGTTTTTGTTACGGCATGCTTATTTAAGTATGTAGCCACTTCTTTTATGGCTAGAACCTCTACCTGATAGACGCTGCAGTAGTTCCAGTCCTAGTTCTTTCGAAAATACTCGATAGCCCACTTTATCGTCTAGTTTGGAACCATCTGTATACAAATTTAATTCCCCTTTCTCCATGGCCTTGGTGTCTGCCACTTCCTTCTTGACGGTAGGCAGGCTATGAGACCCAGTTGAGAGGCAATCATACAAAGCAGGGTAAAAATAGCGAAAAGCATTCAAAGTTCTGAATCTACTTCGATTATATCTGTTCGGGCCAGTATAAGGCGGAATAGAAACCGACCATTGTTTAATGGCGATAAACAGAAACTGAGTGGCCTTTCCATCAAATGATTTTTGCCGCACTTTTTCATCGTACTTTGAAAAAGTGTAGAGCCTTTCAAGCCAAGGTGTGACCCCTTGATTTGCTCAACTAGTTCTTCGCTTGTTTAGTTGATGTGATTCCGGCGGGCGATACAGAAGAGAACAAACAGTTCATGTTTTTTTTGGATGATCTTAAAGGACTAACCAAAGACAAGGTTAGTAAAGACTGTTTTTCATATTCGTACTGAATTGAGTCTTAAGCAAGACTTATCACGAATCCCTGGATAGAATTCAATAGCATCCCTTCCAAAAGTTGTGGCGACCTAGACTATGCAGATGATAGTTGTTGTTGTATGGCACTAAAAAGAAACAAGAATCACTTGTTGAAAATGCGCGATTCGTGGACTTAAAAGTGAACATGAACAAAACTTGCGCGCTTATAGACACCGGTGACAGAATCTTTAACTATTTGGATGAATGACAACACTGAGTCAATCGCTGATGTTGAGCAGTTCAACTATCTGGATTGTGGGGTAGCGAAGAACGGAGATGCAGACGCAGTTTGTGATGCGTGCTTGTGCAAAGCGCATGCAGCCTTCTAGAAATTGAAGCATATTTGAGACTCCAGAGTTTTATTCCGGAAGACAAAAATGAGGTTTTCGATATAAGCAAAAAAACTGTTCTCCTGTATGGATTAGAAACTTGGAAAATGGCGAGGGTAATCTGCAATAAACTACAAGCTTCCGTAAAAAATGCCTCCGAAAAAAATTCTGCCAGGTTTTTTGGACTGTTACCATCACAAATGAGAATCTTCATGCTCTCCCAAATAACAAATCCACTAATGTGGAAATCAAAAAGAGAATATGCAACTGGTTTGACCTCACGTTACGCAAAGACCTCAGCAACATAGCAAAAATGGTCTTTGAATGGAATCCACAAGGGAAAAGAAATCGTTGAAGCCCAAAGAAGATGTAGGTGCGGACGTGAGCAACTCGTTTCCTGGAGTCAAATTAGGAACCATCCGTATGATAGAAGCTATGCTCTAATTAAGAGCGACGCATCTTCTAAATTTATGCATTCAATTTTGAATTTTTACTGTTTGTTTACTTTTAAGAAGTTCCAAGGAATAAATATAGATTTATTTAATTAAAAGCTAAGAATTGAAAGTAAGTATTGTGCGGGTAAAAACTCTTTCAAAAATTTGTCTATTTGTCGTTTGGTACTGGGGATACTAATATCGGAATATTTTCGAAGTAATCCAAGGATTAGTACTAGCTAGAATGGGGTTTTCGGAACCTGGAAAATACCAAATTTCAGGATCCCGAGTAGGTATCAACCTTATAGAATTTGTAATATTTCATTTGATAAGATAATTGTTTTTAGTTCTACCTTTTTAGATAGGTGACAACCCTATTGGAAAATACCATGTTTCTAAATCAAAGGCTACTCCAATACTTTTAGTTTGATACCCATTTTTTATATTGTCGGAGTTGCCCTTCAGGTCCGTATTTTGCTACATGTTGTGACAGTTAGTCAAACTCTTCTAAGAGCAAATATTATCTCCACATCAGAATCATTGGTATATTGTTGCGACCGACTATACTGAGTGTCCCATCGTCTTTGCAGCTAATAATTTTCACACCGCTGAAACATCCTACAGCATCGAAAGCATAGGCAACTTGGTGAAGAGGGTTTCTAGCAGCTTTATTTCGACGGCCTTCCAGCGCTTCTGTGACAGCCGTCCCAGCGGTTTACTATGGTCGACAAGCGCCACGGTCAGATGTTGTTTGGCAATCTATCTCACCATCCCCTTTGCGTTGGAAGTAGTTGGCTTTACGTCTTTGCGCCTTTTCTTCGTCACTGTCTTGCTTTCGCTTTTGGTTGAGCGCTGCCTTTTCTCGGCAATATGCTGCTCACCCTGGTTTGCAAGCTTCGTGTCTGATGCCTTATAACCTCCACTTTCCACTTCCTCCTTCGCCCAAGCCAACAGTTTCCTCCTCCAACAGTTTTCCTCTCCTCATGCTGGACTTGCTACTAGGTCGGTCGCAAATCTCGATAGCAACCTTATAGCACAATTTCGCCTTTAACCCTGAGCCTTTTACGGAGAGTGAAGTAGTGCGTCTTCATCCTCTGTGTTTACGCTCATAACGCTTTTATGGTCCGAGTCTTGAAGGACTAAGTAAGGTACCGTCGCGTCGCAGAGCAGATTTAGCTTAAGGTTTGGTAGTAGAGGTACAACCGCTGTAACCTGCTCCCATTACAGTAGAGGTGTGGCCGCTAGTGACACACTTGTAAGCTCGCTGCAGACGCGGATGGTAGCATCCCTGTCCTAGTCTCTTATTTTTTGCCCTCCATGTTGGTTCTTATGTCGGGGATTTCTACCCTGCATCCATGCGGAGAATTAGCTAAGAGAATTTCTGCCTGTCTTACCTGTCTGCCTGTATATGATAATTTACACAAAATATGTACAAATGCTGGTTAAAACAAGAGCCCAGGCTTGTGTCGTCAGCTTAGAATGCAAATACCAAAAGATTTCAGCATATCAATCCATTACCAAATTTATTTACCAGTTTGTAGAATATCAAGCCGTTTACTGCTTCAATGCATCCTATCGCATTATAAACCTTTACTTATATAAGTGGGACTAGATAATAGTAATATACCTTAATTTGAAGTTTGATTCTTTCCTTTTCCTGATTGAGTTCATATTGACGCGTAAGATTTCAATCGATTGGTTAAAAGGTAGGCAAAGACAGGAAAAAGTTTTTATTTATGTTTGGGAGAAAAATCAAAATACAGCAAAACTTTCCCAGTACTTTTCCACTACGAAAATATATACACATACATGCGTGTACTTTTCTCCAAAGAAAAGAAAAGAAATGGATCTTTTCACCTAATGCGAGCTGTCAAAAGCCAGTCGAAATGGATAGCACTGAAGCGTTTATTTTTGCATTAGCGTTTTGTAATATTTCAAACACTTCCAAATTGTATATACGCAAGTTGTTACACATATACAGGGTGATGCAAATAAAGGTATGGGCTTTAAAAATTTAATGAAATTAACAAAAATTTATTTAACTTTGGTAAATTTGAGCGAAATTTATTTTTATCGAAATATTTATATTTAATCAAAAAATAATTGTCACACAAATTACGCGATTCTGGTAATTTATAAAAATACTGTAAAGAAGCAAAGTGGGGACACTGTAAAGCCCACATTAAATTGTTAAATTGTGCGTTTGTTTTGACGTCACGATAATCAGTGACAGAAGGAGACTCCTGGTTGCGGAAATTTGTCAACGTAGCCGTAGAGAAGAAAAGGCAGCACAGCGAAAACTATTTTTCATGAACAGATAGTTTGGGCAACTCTGCACTCAATTAAGTTAAAAAATAATAAACTTGAAATAAGTTTGTTAGTTTTTGTAATCTGTTTTGTTACTTTGTTGTATTATGGCTCAAGAGCAGAGCGTCGTACGACATTGACCGGCAGTCAACATTTTAAGGTGAAAAAGCTGCCATATTTTATATAATAAAACTGAATATTTCTCAAATTTGTATTTTCCTTTCGTGAATTTTGCAACGCAAAATCTATTCCACATACTGCGAATATGTAGCCGTTTCCCTTGTGAAATTCACAGAAAGACCGCAATCTGTAAGTCAACACATCCAAATCTTTGCACTCACACGCTTTCTCCCTTCTCTTTTCAGAAAATCAAATTCCAGCAGCTGGCTGAGTTTTATGGTAATACAAACTGCAAGCTAAGTTATAGAATTCTATGCACTTCAGGTTGGTTGAAAATTATTAGCAAAAATATACAATAAGAAAGACAGTTTTTAAATGAATTAAGTTTTATTTTATGCAATATAATCTCCCTCAACCTCAATGAATTTATTCAAATGTTGCTCTAGTAATTTTATGCCATCGCTTTATTGAGCTGCAAATTCCTGTTGCACAACTTTATGTTGAATTGTCAACGAATGCGAACTAACTTTCGCGCATAGTTTTTCCATGAAAAATGCCTCCGAAAAAAATTCTACCGGATTTTTTGGACAGTTACGATGAAAAACGAAAATCTTCATGCTCTCACAAAAAACAAATCCACTAATTTGGAAATCAAAAAGAGAAAATGCAACACGTCACGTAAAGAGAAAAGCAACATAGCAAAAATGGTCTTTGAATGGAATCACAAGGGAAAAGACGTAGGTGCGGACGTGAGCAATTCGGTCCCTGGAGTCAAATTAGGAACCATCCGTATGATAAAGGGTGTTTTTTTTAGAGGTTAGGTTTTCAAGATGAAATAAAACGTATATAATTTAATGTTATGGCCAAGAATTTAGCTTTATTATAAAGATAAGGGTTTGCCATTATGTTTTAAAAATGATTTCGGGCAAGTGGCCGCAGCAGCTGGCTCGAATAAATTCCAGCCGAGAGGCCCAATTTTCGACCACTTTTTGCAGCAATTGGGGCCGTATGTCAGCAATAACGCGCCGAATATTCTCTTCCAAGACGTCAATCGTCTCGGGCTTATCTGCGTAGACAAGCGCCTTCACATAGCCCCACAAGAAATAGTCCAGCGGTGTTATATCGCACGATCTTGGAGGCCACGCCACAGGTCCACGGCGCGAGATAATGCGCTCACCAAAAGTTTCCTTCAATAAATCGATTGTTGCGTTGGCTGTATGGCATGTAGCGCCGTCTTGTTGGTACCAAAGGTCGTCCACATCAACATCGTCCAATTCAGGCACGAAAAAGTCATTAATCATGGCTCTATAGCGCTCTCCATTGACTGTAATATTATGGCCGGCTTCAGTTTTAAAGAAATATGGACCAATGGTTCCCTCTGCCCATAGAGCACACCAAACAGTGACTTTTTGAGGATGTAACGGCGTCTCAGCAATGGCTTGTGGATTATGTTCACTCCAAATGCGACAATTTTGCTTATTGACATACCCATTCAACCAAAAGTGAGCTTCATCGCTGAACAAAATTTTCTTGTGAAAATCGGGATCGGTGGCCATCTCGTTTTGGGCCCATTCACCGAACGTGCGACGCGCTTGATGGTCGTTCGGCTTCAATTCTTGCACGAGTTGGATTTTGTAAGCCCGCAAACCAAGATCCTTCCGCAAAATCTTCCATAAAGTGGATGGGCACATCTCGAATTGCTGCGCGCGATGGCGGATGGACTCATTCGGGTCTTCTTCGATACTCTGCTCCACAGCAGCAATAGCGTCTTCGGTGCGCACTGTACGATGTCTCTGAGGATGCGTATTATCCACTAGAGCAAACGTGGTGCGAAACCGATCCATGGTTAATCGAATTAGTGACTTTGATGGACGATTATGTCGACCGAATATTGGACGCAGCGCACGATGCGTCCCGCGAATCGAACCATTATTTTCGTAATAAATTTGCACGATTTGCAAACGTTGTTCAGGTGTAAGTCTATTCATTATGAAATGGCAAACCAAACTGAGCATAAATCAAGTGACAGCTGTCAAAAATACCATCTACGAAAAAAGTAGTGCCAACTTGAAAACCTAACCTCTAAAAAAAACACCCTTTAGAAGCTATGCTCCAATTAAGAGCGACGCATCTTCTAAATTTATGCATTCATTTTTGAATTTTTACTGATTGTATGCTTTTGAAAAGGAATAAATATAGATTTATTTAATTAAAAGCTAAGAATAGAAAGTAAGTACTGTGCGGGTAAAAACTCTTTCAAAAATTTGTCTATTTATCGGGTTACTATGGTGCAGAAGAAGCGCCACGGTCAGATGTTGTTTGGAATCTAACTGGCCGTCCCCGCTGCGTTGAACGTTGTTGGTTTACGTCACCGCGCCCCGTCTTTGCGCCTTTTCTTCGTCGCCGTTTTCCATAAAAATATGGAGTACTCATTTCCCTGTGGCTCAATGCTCCCCCGCGGAACAATAGAAATTAATAAAGGGTGGTTAAGTTTTAAGGGCCGGTGTTGATTTTGAATAAAATACAATTTTTTTAGGAAATTATTGTCATTACTCTTTATTATTATGATAATATTGGTATGGCTTTGATTACGTATGGATCAAAATATGGACCAAATGGCCCCGGCGGCACACCCTCATCCGATGGTCCAAATTTCATCCTTTAGCTCTTGAATTGCTGCTGGCTTATAGACGTACACCTTTGTTTTCAAATAACCCCAAAGAAAGAAGTCCAACGGTGTCAAATCACATGATCTTGGTGGCCAATTGACATCGCCGCGACGTGAGATTATTCGGCCATCAAATTTTTCGCGCAAAAGAGCCATTGTTTCATTAGCTGTGTGACAAGTGGCACCGTCCTGTTGAAACCACATATCGTCCACATCCTTATCTTCCAATTCGGCAATCACTCTTAGATTATCATTTCCAAATGCGGCAATTCTGCTTATTGACGAATCCAGTGAGGTGAAAATGTGCCTCATCACTGAAGATGATTTTCTTCGAAAATTGGTCATTCACTGTTGCCCGTTTTCATAATAAGCTTGAATAACTTTAACGCGTTGCTCGATTATATCTTTTCCTGATTCAAATTGAATTGGTCTGAAATTGAAAAATGTCAAATGAATTGCAGAAAAAAGCTTGACCTTAGGTGTGGTTTACATTCAACATCGGCCCTTAAAATTCAACCACCCTCTATAAGTACAAAGTATATTTCCTTCTGGTGTCAGCAATTTCCTTTCTAACCAAATTTAGATCTTGTCAAACAGCTGTATGTATTGTGTTTGCTCCTCGATTTCGTGTGATGTAGCCCTTTTTGGACATCCACTACGTACTTCATATTCAACGCTCGTACGACCTCATTTAAACTCTAAACCACGTCGAGATACATATAATTGAAATCGAAAGAGTAGATTCTTTTAAAACTTTCATTATTTTTTATGCTGCTGGCGAATCAACCAAAACAAAGAATTTTATGACGGCCTGATATTTGATTTTTAACACACTTTTATTAGGTCGGGTTGTATGTACAATATGTATGTACCATATGTATGTATGTATGTATGTATGTATGTATGTATGCATGTAACGGAATCTTTGAGCTTAATTTTCACTGGCTTCTAAAAATCTGATCGACTTGAAATTTTGCACACCTATCAAGGACCGATGACAATGCAATAATTTGATAAAAGTTTTCCATTATCCTTATTAGGATTGCCAGGATTAATATTTTCTTTTTTTACCTGTGGGCAAAAAGTAAGGTGAATTTGGTTGTAAAATGAAAAATCTTTTTTTATTCTTGTAAATCAGTTTATCAGGCTCCCTCCACGAAATAAGTTCTTCATCCCGATTACTTCTTTATCACGGCCGATAACTGCATAGCTTTAGACTCACAGTCGATAAGAAAGGAATTAAATATAACACGAATATATCGCATCATTAATTCACTGACTGCAATGATAACAATAATTTTCATTCATAATAAACAAAAAATAGTTTAAAGAAACTAAAAAACACACTTTTTTGCTAATCGAACTAAAAAGTAGAAAATAAAAAATAGTTTAAAAAAACTAAAAAACACGCTTTTATTGCTAATCGAACTAAAAAGTAGAAAATAAATTTTAATGACAAAGAGACCTATAATGAAGTAATAGCAAATCGAACGATCAGTCATAGTCAACTACCTCAGAACAGAATTATAACAAAAATTAAGATACAAATAGAGCAATTCAAATTAGAGTTAAAAGCGTGGGATCCTTGATATAGTAAATATTACAATCATTCTATTGGCAACTACCTATGTACAGAGGGTTATGAAAGTGAAGCAACGTGCATCCCACGCTTTTAACTCTAATTTGCTATTACTTCATTATAGGTCTCTTTGTCATTAAAATTCATTTTCTACTTTTTAGTTCGATTAGCAATAAAATCGTGTTTTTTAGTTTTTTTAAACTATTTTTTATTCCATTATAAAAATAAAAAGAAGTTCACCGACGCGCCAACTTCAAATGGCTTATAAACAAAGAATGTGGCATCTAAAATTTTTATTTTTCTACGGGTTAGTATCTGTTGCTTTTAATAAAAATCATTCAGATATAAATACCTACTCGAGTGTACTCGACTGGGTTGAAGAACAGTTGGGAAAGTTCACTTCTAAATTTAAAGTTTATTCGGCCCCTCAGAAATACATTTTTTGAGCTCACTAAAAATCGCTGAAATGGGGTTTTATCACTTAAATTACTATCCGATTTTCAAAAGGGGGAAAAGAGATTCATTATTTATGATTCATTATTTAAAACTGTAAAACTGTTTTGCGGTCGATCTTTAGGTCCTGGGCGATGTTACGACTACTAATATCAATTTTAATTACTTCTGTGATTTTATCGACGTTTTCATTTACATTAAAAATGCCTGAACAGAATCGATGAAACTAAAATTCAACGTTATTGGCTAGTACAGTATCGGCATCATTCACAATTTCAGCGGACTGACTTGCATTTTCGCCTTTATCAAAAAAAAAAAAACCTGTAAAATGTACTGAATTTTCTCTTTGTTGACTTCCATTGTTAACACCCTGTAACTCACAGCTGAATGAAATAAACAAAAAACAGCAAAAGAATTTTCGTAGTGTGAAATGTCACCTTGACAACGAGCATAAAGTTTAAATTGTTTGATCGATAGTTTATGCGATATCGATCACTACAGCCAGCTACCGAGAAAATAATGAATTTATTTTTTCCCAAACTAATATTTTTTTCTGATATTTCTCTGAGTTCTGAAGTTTTTTTTCATATAGTCGGGGTTTTTCAAAATTTGTACGCCGGTAAAGTAACCTTTCTTTGAAAATTTGAAGAAAATAACTAACAGGTAAATAGCGGTCTTCACAGGGAGAAGTGCTCTTCCCTTTTTTTGTGGAACCTAGTGGTGTACCAGAATCTTATTAAACTTGGGGATAGCGGCCCAAAACTGACGGCATTTGCTGACGACTTAGCTGTTGCCATCTCAGTGTCCTCAAATGAGGAGTGAAATATTCACAAGTACGCTTAGAGAGATTTGCAAGTGGACAGAACAGATCGGACTGGAAGTACCTATATCCAGATAAGACAGACTAGAAGTACAAGATTCCAAACTGGTCACATCCGAGGCTTGGAGGAGTTAAGTTGATACCAAAAACATCGACTAAATACTTAAAGGTCATTGTGGATAGTAAACTGACATGAAGATTTAATGTGGAAGAAAGACCAAAGAAAACCTCTAATGCCTTATATGCGTGCAGAAGAATGCTCGGTAAGACTTGGGGCTTATCATCTCGATTCATATATTGGATATAAATGGCGTTAGGTATTAGACCAATAATGCTGTATGGTTCGCTGGTATGGTGATAAAATGATGTAAGAATGACAAAAAATTGCAGAAATATGTGAAACCAGCGCTATGAGCACAACTCCAAAAGCAGTAATAGAAAGACTTCTCGTTCCGCATCCAATCAAATTAGTCGTAAGAAATTCAGCGAAAAGGGCTTTTTGGTCACAGTTAAATTTTTTTTTTTTGTTCACTTCTTTCGGGAGCATAGGACCTCGACAAGACTCTTCCATCGTACACGGTTCTGTGCTGTTGTTTTTACACCATCCCATGAGATATCTGCTCCCTTGCGGGTTTCAGCGCAGTGCCATTCTCGTGATGCTCTCTGGTGGTTTGGTTTAAACAAGTAAACTTTGGCAAGAAGCCTAGTTTTTTAATTGAATGGAATTGCTGACAAAAGTGTTAGGATCCGACTTCTACGCATACAACTCCTTTACAGATGAATCCAAAGCGACAGAAAGAGTAGGATCCACAGTTTAATCTCCAAAAGTCTTCCAGGCTTACTAACCATTGCAGCATATTTCAAGCTGAGATCTCTGTTGTGATCAAAAGAGCTAAATTAGAGTTGGAATTTACTCCCCTCGACTCTCGCACAAACATGTTTATCGATAGTCAGGCTGCTTTTAAAGCAATGATGCCTGTAATGCCTAGCTCAGAATGCGTGCAACACTGTAGATCCAAATTGAACGAGCTCTGCGAGAATATACAGGTAATAATTTACTGGGTACCAGGCTACATGGTAATAGAGGGAAATGAGAGAGTTAAGGAGCTTGTTAAGGCAGGCACCCCCTTACCTAGAATGAGTACGTCGAACATATCTCCTTTAGTCTCAGTTTGGAATACAGAACTAGACGAGGAACGAACTCTGTAGCCACAGTCTATGTGGGAAGCCTCGATCACCCACAGGATTGCCGAAATAATGCTACGAACTTGCGAACACGAAAACAATCAAAGTAAAACATTGTTTGGAGTACTGACGGGATATTATCTCACTCTATATCTCTCAGATAAAATGGGATTGGTCCAGAACGACGCGTGCAACTTTTGTGAAGAAGAAAGGTGTACGTTAGAACATCTCCATTGCTGATCCCTGCTCTAAGCAGAACTCGATACAATTGCCTGGGATCGGTACACCTTTTACCTCTAAAGGATATTGCTGACAAAAGTTTAAACAGTTTATTAAAACTCGCAAAGACTTGTATCATGAACTACGGTTCACACGACTTCTTACCCTTGCGGTTCATGTGATATCTATTCAGATCAGCCAGATATACCTAGCTTAACCAAGTATAAGAAATGAATATCTGATTTTTCATTTGACATTTGACATTTGATTTGATTTTTCATAGCATGAGACGTAAAGTGCCGCCTAGTCTAGAATACAATCATTTTTGATTACAATTTCTATAGGGACATAACCTTTGCTATGCGACAACTCCTTCTGGGGATGATGAAACGTGTGAAATTCAATTCAAAAAAGTACAAAAAGCCGTGACAATAAAATGAAATTATTTATACTCGAATTTGCATTCGAAATTCTGTCAAATATAACATTCCTTGTTGTCATATTTTCATATTTTCTATATGAAATCAAATCTCAAGTCATAAAAGATGAAACATGGCCTCGGCGCTAACATAAAAGGATTTCACGTCCAAAAAAAAAAAAGAAATGAAAAATGATATTTCCCACAATTGTCGTAAACGACGACGAAGAAGCACATATGGAGTACATCTGCACACACAAGTAAAGTACGCCGAGTTATCCTTTAGCTACAGAAAAATACAGAAAGGTCAACCCTTCTTGCCAAATTTCCCAATCGTTAGCATATCACCACTTTCGTTGCTATTTGCGGATGCGAGGAAAAACAGAAATCGTAAATTGTTTGTATTCACCCTTTTACACAAAGAATATGAAAAGCTGCAAGGAAAAGCATTAGGAAGAAATGAATGCGTCTAACAATCTGAATATGCCAAGATTGAAAGTGTTTGAAGTGTGACAAAATGAGAAATGGGAAATGACAAAATCAACGCATCAGTGCACGCAACTCGGCTGGCTTGTGACAGCTCCGACAGGGCGATGAAAACATTGGTCTACTTTGAAGAAACAACTGTGGAGTATATTGCAGATATGTACACCCATATACATATATGTAGGCGTGCATGTATGTATGTCGGTAAAGCACTTACGCAGAACTTTTTATTGCATTTCATTTTACTTTGCTGGTCTTGAAAGTGATAATTCGTTCTTGCTAGGGATGCCAATATTAGCGGAAACTTTTCGGATCTCGGGATTTTGGGATTTGTCCCGTAATTCAACTTTAGACATAATGTTTTCCATATGAGTAAAAATTCAATTAATGAATTTAAAATTTAAGGCAAACTGAGTTAACAAATCACAAATTTTTTCAAACAGACAAATTGTAAGTAATAATATATATTTTTTACATCCTAAACAATAAGTTATTGGGTTGGGGAATAAGTTTGTAGAGTTTTTACCGAAGACTCTTATTTAAACAAAAAGCAATTACAAAGAGTGGTTAAGTTTTAAGGCCCGATGTTGAATGTGAACCACACCTAAACGTCACATTTTTTTCTACATTTCATTTGACATTTTTCAATTTCAGACTAACTCAATTTGAACCATGGAAAGATACACAATCGAGCAATGCGTTAAAGTTATTCAGGCTTATTATGAAAACGGGCGTTCAAATCTAAATGCGTATCGCGCACTTCATCTTCAGTGATGAGGCACATTTTCACCTCAGTGGATTCGTCAATAAGCAGAATCTCCGCATTTGGACGAATGATAATCTAAGAGTGATTGCCAAAAAACCAATGCACCCACAAAGAGTGACTGTTTGGTGCGGTTTATGGGCCGGCGACATCATTGGGCCGTATTTTTTCCAAAATGAAGCCGGCCAGGCAGTTACTGTGAATAGTGTTCGCTATCGTGAGATGATAACGAACTTTTTATGGCCCGAATTGGAAGATATGGATATGGATGATTTGTGGTTTTAATAGAACGGTGCCACTTGTCACACAGCTAACGAAAGAATGGCTCTTTTGCGCGAAAAATTTGAAGGACGAATAATCTCACGTCGCGGCGATGTCAATTGGCCGCCAAGATTATGTGATTTGACACCGTTGGACTTCTTTCTTTGGGGTTATTTAAAAGAAAAGGTGTACGTCGATAAGTCAGCAACAATTCAAGAGCTAAAGAATGAGATAACTCGGCACATTAATGGCAACCTCAATTAAGCCTCAGCGTCATCGAAAATTTGGCCATACCAGTATTATCATAATAAAGAAAAATAACAAAATTTTTGTAAAAAAATGTAGTTTATTCAAAATCAACACCGGCCCTTAAAACTTAACCACCCTTTATATCAATAAGAAAATATTTTATATATGCGCCGTTGGCGTTTACAGCCTCTTCCCACCTTCCGACCACTTTCTTGATGGTGTTTCGCGAACAATCGCCTGGTCTGGTGTCAAAGAAGTTGTTAAGCCCGGTTTTAAGGACCTCTTTGCTATCGAAGGTATCGCACTTCATATGGTTTGACAGGGAGCTAAAAAGGAGGTAATCGTTCGGTGAGAGGTCTAAAGAATACGGCGGATGATGAAGGACCTCCCTCTCGAGCTGTTATTGTTGTTGTTGTAGCAGTAACTTTGCCCTGTCAGTGTAGTGTAAATCACCGGCCGTCTTCGTCTAGCTCATCCAACGGTAGGCCCAGGAAACTTGCTGTTTCGACAGGTTGGATCCAGAAGGAGAGGGGTGTTAGATGAGTGCGTTTGATGGGGCATGTGAAATGGTGGTAAGTGTTGTGCGGGGTGCCTTCACATGCCGGACATATGTTAAGTATGTCGGGGCGATTCTGGATAGGTAGGAGTTTAACCTGCTACAGTATTCAGAACGTAATTGTGCCTAGGTTAAGCGGGACTCTCGGGGAAGTTGGAGCTCTTCGACTACAATGGGTGGTGGTTGGACTTCGATGACGGCAATCGGGGGTCGGGAGCTTAAGAAGGTGGTAAGAGTCTCCCGATGGATGTCGTTAATTGTCTGTCTGTACACTGTCCGACCCAGTAATTGTCCGTATGTTTCGTCCTGGATCTCGTCCGCGTAATTGAGGAGGTACCCCCTGGTGTGTTTGGGAGGCGGCTCAGGCTCAAGCAGGTGTCTGCTTGGATGGGACCTGCTGTAACACCCTGAGAGGAACTGCTTGCTGAGTAATTTATTATGCTCCTTTACAGAGAGCATATGGGCCTCGTCGTGTAGATGTTGAATTGGGGACATCAAAAGACATCCTTTCGCAGTCCTAATGGCAGTGTTTTGACCAGTGTACAGCTTTGTCCATTGCGAATTACAGGTTACAGGCGAATTACATATCTTTGCTTTTGCCCCAAGTGCTGCCGGCAGGCGATTCGAGGACCTGGTTGCTATTTTGGACTTTAGTGGCAATAGCGGTTGTATGCGCTGAGAAGGAGAGCCAACTCTCGAAGGTACCTCCCAAGATCTTCCAGTCGGAATTGGAGGGTCGTCGACTTTTACCATAAGTTGCAGTTTGACCTCCTTTGTCCAGGTGGTGAAGAGGGTCAGCGTGGACTTCGTGGGGGAAAGTTGTAAAGTTGAAATAGCACCGGCGAATGATGACCACTGCAGCCCTGGCGGGAGTGTCGACTGTAAAATATCATTTAGTAGCGTGGCGTGGACAGTTTTCTCGCAGGGGCGGTTTTGGTTAAGCCTGCAGCTTATCTGAGTGTTAATGACGGGTAGGTGCTTGACTATCTTTCGGAATTAAGAGAGAACGCAGGTTCGAATCTCGGTGGAACACCAAAATGAAGAAAAACGTTATTCTAATAGCGGTCGCCCCTCGGCAGGCAATGGCAAACCTCCGAGTGTATTTCTGCCATAAAAAAGCTCCTCATAAAAAAAATCTGCCGTTCGGAGTCGGCTTGAAACTGTAGGTCCCTTTATTTGTGGAACAACATCAAGACGCACACCACAAATAAGAGGAGGAGCTCGGTCAACCAGCCAAACAGCGGTGTAGCTGGGCAATGTAAAGCTCCTTGTTGACCGTGGTATTCTTTTCGAGCATTTCCTAGTGCATCATGCCTTTCCAGTCCCCTCGAACACATATCATGATCTTCTTTGGATGAAGATCTGGCTTGACTCTCAGCCTTGGTGTATCTGCTGGAATCACCCACTTCTGTCTTTGAGCTCATGAGGCACCCAGCAACCCAGGCTCCCAATTTTTCTGGTTTGGTGACGTTCCCCTTGTAAAAATAATTTGAGACGTTCTTGATCGAATTCAGATGGCTTTCCACTGCGGGACGTGACATCGACGTCGAAGTCGCCCTTTTTGAACTTTGCAAACCATTTCCGCCCTTTAGACTCGCTTATGACACCTTCTTCATATACGTCGCAAATATTCCGGGCCATATATCCACGGATCATTTCATAGACAAGCCGAATTGAGTGAATAGTTCTTCCATTCTCAGGCGATTTCGATTCGATAAGTTCACAACAACACTACAATCAGGTAATGCTCTGAAAAACTAAGGCAAACTGTAGAAACTAAGAGCAAAATGTACAAATTTAGGTTGTACTCTTTTTGATCCGTTTAGAATGAAAGCTATATTATTATCCATATTATCGAAGCGTACTCAAGCTTTGAGTGAACCAGGGCATTGTAGAGTATTTCTCTAGTAGAGAGAGTGTTAAAATCGATATCTGTGCAGGAATGTTGAGTTACTATAAACCTTCGGAATTAGATAAAAAATTAAGGGTATGTAGATTGGAGGGCCTTTTTCCAATAGGGGGTTTTGACAGATCACGCGTGACTACTGCCAAACTATTATTTCCCTCAGTCATGGCTGAGATTTTGGAAAGGTCACTGGCTGTACTGTTCTGCCACTTGCAGACTCCGAGTCAATTCTGACAAAACGGAGCTGGAGCTATTTACCAGAAAATATAAACCTCCACCCTTTCGACCTCCCAAATTAAACAATCACGTTCTCCCGCTCTCATCGGAAGTTAGGTATCTTCGAGTAATACTTGTCTCCAAACTCCATTGGAAGCTACATATTGAAAATCGGGGAGGGCTATAATAACATTAAACTGGGGAGAACTGAATGCATTGGCATAGCCGGCGCATGTAATGCCCCAGCGCTGCCCTGAATGTTCTTTTGTACTTACTTCCCATCGACTTTTCCGTCATTTCCATCGCAGCTCAAAGTGCAATGAGGTTAAAGGAAATTGGCCTCTGTAGGCAATTCCTCAAGGGACATGGTAGCATTTTCGGGCAGTTAACACCGTATTTCTCCGAACTTCGTATAGATATCTCTACCCGCGAAGAAGAGTTTGAAGGTCGTGCTAGGGCAATCTTTCCAAATAGGCAGGATTGGATCGGAGGGAAAATCTACACCGAAGCTTGCCCCTCTCTCTTCACCGACGGTTCCAAAATAGAATCGGGAGCCGGAGCAGGGTTTTCTCTAATTCGGCCAATTAGTCTATCTCCTTTAAACTGCCAAACACTGCTAGTGTTTTTCAAGCAGAAGTCTTTGCGATCCTGCAGGCGTGCAAAATGCTTAGGAAACGCGGGAGCGATGGAGATATTAACATTTTCTCCGATAATCAAGCCGCGATTAGGGCTCTGACGACGCCTGGGTGCAGAATGAAATTAGTAAACTCCTGTAAGGAGGAGATAAAATCTCTTGGGTTGGGACGTAACATTTCTCTAATCTGAGTTCCAGGACATAGGAACATAGAGAGAAATGAAATTGCTGATGAGCTTGCCAGGAAGGGAACTGAAATGATCTCATAGACCTCCTACCCGGTCATCGGCATCCTCCTGACAGTTGTTAAAAGGGAAATGCACAAATTATTTTCAGGAAAGATGAAAAAAAAAAAGGGAGATCCATTTCTTCATGTGCTATTTCCAAAAGACTTTTGGTCCCAATACGATATACGAAGAACTCAGAAAGTCCTTTGGACTCCTCGCCATTCAGTTTCCAAACTCGTAGCTGTGTTTACCGGTCACTGAACGATCGGCACATACGCGGAAAAGCTAGGGTTACCATTCAACCCCCATTGCAGAAGCTGTAGGGGCCTTTCAGAGAAGGAGACTGTAAAGCATTTTCTCTGTATATATATATCCGGCAGCTAAACGACTAAGGTCACTGGGTGCTCCTTTCTTCGAGAGCCTTCGGCAGTGCGCCAACCTAAATCCAATCAATCCCCTCCATTATATCAATAGCTCTGGTTGGCTATAGATATCTGCCTCTGAGGTCTCTTAATGGTATAAAAACGGCGCTTTAGTGCTGCTAGAGGAGTGCCAGACCGGCACTTCAACCATTTCACCACCTATCTACTGCCAAACTAAATACATAATCTTTTCACTGCAATTTAGACTACCATTCTCAATAGAGTAAATTTCTGTCGATCAAGTCACTCGAAAAGGATCTATTCTACTGCCAGTCGCCATTTGCAATAAGGATGTCTATGATTTTATTAATTGTTTATTGTAATCAAATTTTATAACGAAGAAGTTTTAAATTTTCCAATTCCATATTAAACATTTTCCGCATCCCGAAATCAATCGAGGATTAGTAGGATTTCCAGGGCCTTAAAAATACCTCGTTATCGGGATTCGCATCCCTAGTTCTTACACAAACCAATACATTTCTTACTTTGTCCACACATCCCAGCATCCCTTGCCATCTAACTAGCACGAATAACTGCGCTAAAAAGCGAATCGTTTATGAGTCCACGCGCCTGAAGGAAGAGCAAAAATCCAAAAAAAAAAAAAAGTAGAAGTAATAAAAATACTTCTTTATTTACGTTTTATTGTAGTTAGGTTGCCTAGAGTACACACTTATGCTGATCCTTATCTCTCTGTGATTCTGACTGGTAAAGTGGCGTATTTCAATTCTACTAAAATTAATTTAAAATTACAATTATCAGAAATTTAAAAATTCTTTGATTTCTATGTAATAAAGGTGCTTCAAATTGTCGAAAAATCCCTTACTTAGAGTAAAAAGCCTTTGTCAAGCTAAATCAGTGAACTGGCATACAAATTGGAATTATATTTTCTCAGTGCGTTTACTGAGTTTATGGTTACAGTTGTCTGGAAAATTCACACATGACTTCAACATGTCATTAATCCTTAGCTACGTCGAGAGTTTCGCGCAAGTTCATTAGCCTTACAATTACCCTTTGTGGCGTAATAGGCTGGAAGTCATAGTATATAAGTTTTTTTGCGAAATAACTCAACCCTCTCTATAAGAAATGTGTGACATGTATGACTATCGTGGAGAAATGGAAATTTTTTGATTGTTGTGTGAAGGATTTTATAGCCTCTTGGCTATCAATAAAAATATTGCCGTCATGTTCGTAGTCACAGTGTCAAGGCCATTAGTTCAGTTTGAAAGACGCGCAAAGAGTTGACTCTTCTAATAGCTTTCGTTTGCCACTTTTCCCTTGAGGTTAAGAGGGCTGCGCATGCTACGAGATTTGCAGTCAGTAACGCATGATTCGGCAGTGTACCATTCTGAGCTGCTAAGCGAATATTACACCGTGAGAGAAAATAAACTTTTTTGTTACCCAGGAAAAAATTCATATGCACGTGCATCCATAGGGTACTATGTAAAGTAATGCTGCACATGGGGGAAATGGCAACTGTTTTCCAAACAGAAGTTTTTGCCATCCTGAAAGTAGCCGAATGGATAATCGAGAGGAAATGGAGCGGGAAACAGATTGGATTTTTCAAATCGAAGCAAACCTCAAAGATTGTTCAAGAATGTAAGCAAAAGCTTAATTTTGTCGCAATACAGAACAGGCTTGAACTTATATGGGTTCCAGGACACTCCGGTGTTCAAGGGAAGGAAATTGTCGAATAGGCAATCTAAATAAAGAGCGATGGTCCGGTCTAGAACGCTGCAGAACTGCAAAGTGTTTTGTGACAAGTTCGAACAGAAAACAGTCAAACTTTGTACTAAAACTTGGAAGGAAAGATGTTCGGTTTTTGGTCGGTATTATTATAGGGCACAACCCGTGGGGTCAGCATAGGACCACCATTGGAATCATTGAGGACCCAATGTGCCTGTCTTGCTTGGAGGAGGCGGATAGCACTGATCACTTTCTCTGTGAGTGTCCTGCCTTTGCTAGAGCAAGGCTACGAGTTTTGGTGTCCAAAGTCGTGCGAATGAGTAATATTCGTTCTCTAAAACTGGAGGATATTTACAAATTTGCCAAAGAATCTTGAAAATTCTCACAGGACTAACTACCTTTATCTCTGTCTCTATTCTTTCCTACCTCTTTATCTGATACTTTTTTCCTTGCTTCCTTGACTATCTACCCTCTTTCCAGAGCTTTAAGTACTATGGGCTTTTTATCCCGAGTGTTTTAGGAGCCACCAAATCTCCTGGTGCTCCTCGGCTCGACCCTTTCAAAGTTCAATTTCAATCTCAATGCTGCACATTTAGTTTTACATTTTCTCATCGATTTAGTTTTTCGAAGCCATTAAAAGTTTGAAAGGGGAAACGAAAGCTGTGGTATGTACTGCCTATGCTTTATTTCATAGGAGAAAAGTTTAGCCATTTTTTTTACGTTTCCGAACAGAACGAAGCTGAGTTATGTATTACTACGGATATATATCTTTCATATATATATTTTTTTTAATATTTCAGTGGAAACTTTGAAGGATATTTCAGGATACATTTTTCAAAGTGCTTTTCTGTAATATATTTCTTCCTTTTATTATTTGAGAACCTAATTAGTTTAAGCTCCGCAGCTTGGCGGATCTGCTATCAAGCAATAATCTCACAAAATGCTCTGATGCTTTCAGATCAGTATTGGATGATATCTGCTCAAAGAATATTCCCACTTTTAGCATGAAACTCTATAAACTTCCGTGGTATACTAAGAGACTGAAAAAAGTTAAGAGTATAAGAAACAAATTCTATAAAAGGTTTTAATCTCCTAATTACCAGATCTTTTATGAAAAATATCGTCATTATCTGAAAGAGTTCAACTGTTAGGAACAACACGCAGCTAAGATATTTGCTAATTTTATTAAATCGAACTACGACGCTTTGGAAGACGATGACCTGCGATCTCAAAACTCAAAAACTCCACCCAAACTGACTTTGATGATTTTTCGGCTATTTTATTAAAAAACTGCTGTTCAAAAAACAATTAAATCTCTTTATGAGTATTGTATTTCAGCATTCCCTTCTGGGTGTCAAGTTGATTGCATTTACACCGACTTTTCTAAAGCCTTCGACAAAGTTTCACTTATGGTGTTGCTCGGCAAGTTCGCTGCCTGGGTTTTCATTCAACTTTTCTGCAATGCCTAAGGGGACAGATACCTGTAAACGGCAATATTTTCCCTGATTTTCATTAAAATTATTTAAAATGAAGAAGTCAGTATAATTTTTTCAAAATTGACACTCAGTTTATTTATACATTAAAATAATATAAAAAATTTTGTTTTTATTTTAATCATTTAAAATTGCGGATGTACACTCAATTCTTCCAGGAAGGTCACAGCGAGGCTTCTCAATCGACGGACAGCGGCGTCAGAGTACAAAAAACCACACATTTTTTTGTTTATTAATGTCATAATTTCTATATAAATTAAAAAAAAAAAATGGAAAAAATGCTAAATGCTCCTAAAATGCTTAAAAAAACAAAAATTATTTTTTCGAAAAATTTTCGAAAACTTGAAATCCATAGAAAGTAATATCATAAAAAAGATGTGTGAACAATCTCAGGGAGATCGGTCAATAACTTTTCGAGTTATCGTGTACGCCAATTTGAAAAATATAGTTTTGAGAAAAACGGGTCTAAAGTTTGAATACAACATGACTATACCTCTCCCAACCCTCGAACGCAAAGAATAGAGTCCTCACGGTTGACGATCTATAATATAAGAAATACTTAAATTTACTTTCTAAAATTTTTTTCACATAATCTTAAAGGATTATATTAACATTTTATGAAAAACAAAAAAAAATTTTTTGCGAAATTTTACAGGTATCTGCCCCCTTAAATCCTATTTGAGTGGAAGGCAATGCGTTGTCACACTCGATGATGTTCAATCTGAGTCTTTTTCGCCATTTCTGGCGTACCATTAACTAGCATTCTCGGATCCTATAGCTTGCTCTTTAGCACTGCTCAATTTGAAATCGGTTGACTAAGAAAGGTCCTATTATCTTTAACTTTTATTTTTTGCATTATCCGAGGAGGTATCTTCGTGCTTTGCTGGCATTCTAGGCAGATAATGAAAGAACGAACTGTGTAAAAAATGCAATGAAAGAGCTATTTGCGAATTCAACCCAATCTCAACATCTATCGATCTTGATATTTCTTGCCTAAAACAATTTTTACTGATATTTTGAATATGAAGTCCTAGTCCTGAAGTAAATAAATAAATAAATAAATAAAATATTTGTCTTGGTGAAAAGTAAGAAACATCTTCTTTCTGTTGATGTCAATATTAATATCCATAAGTATTCAAACCATATTTTGAAAATTTAGTCCTATCTGATATTAAAGTCCTTTTAGAAGGTTAACTGCTTGAGCAAAAACTGAGTATGCAGTATTGATACATAAATCTGAAACCATAGATATAAAATTTTTCCCGATAACTGTTACTGACGCACGGTGTTATACATGCAAATAATATATTTGTGTTTGTGTTGTCAGCTAAAAAAATTATCAGACCAAAATCCCAATTTGCAGGTAGGTGTTAAAACGTTCAGAGTTTTAAACTGAAATATGTAAAATCCAAATTTGGTACTTTATTTATGGAGTTTGCAGAGTTATGATAGCTTTCGGAGTTTTCATCATACATAACCTTTTATTTATATACTAAACATAGTATATACAAACTCAAAAAGTAAAAACCACCAAAACTTCGCAAAAAACGTTTATGTTTGTCCCTACAGATGTGAATACATACCAGCATGTCTGACTTGCCAATTCCAGTTCAACACATTTAATTACAACCAGTTCACTCCAGAGTGGGCTTAAAAGACCATGAAGTCGAAGTGCAAACCTCCAATAAATCTAATCTACAACCAGTTCACATTTTCATCCCACAACTATTTGCGGTTAGTAGGCTGAGTGCCTACGTTTTTGGTATTTATTGTCCCTCTGATAGCTTTTGAAAATGCCCATTCTAATTATCGCTAATGCCTGGTTTCTAACTCCTGCAATAATTTACAAGTGTTTTGTTGTACATAACACAAAGGTGATAAGTGATTGCGGTTGCCCGCATACAGTTAACCGTTTCATCGGCTTAGTTATTTTTGGTCAGATTTAAATGAAATGTGGGTGAATTTTAGATATGGTACGCCGCTGAAAAAAGTTGGAAGGTAAAGTAAAAATTGTTGACAGGCCAAAAACATAGCCACTGACTGCTGGATGACAAATTAATGTAAACTTGATCAACTCTTAAGTAAATTTTTTTCGGCTTGTATTTCAAAGTTTATTAAAAGCCGGATTGGAGCGCTCCTCATTCTCCATAGATTGCCTCGACTTGTTTCACAAGTGATATCAAAGGTTCAAAAATCTTCTGCAAAATATTTCTTTCATACACTCCAAGTGACGCCTAATCGGATATTGCCATTGTCCAAGCCTCTGCATTATACGTTAGGGCGGGAGTAATGAAAAAATGTTAAGTTTTAGTTTTATTCGTCGAGAGAGGCGACGCAATGAGCGATTTAGAAATGTGGGGCCTCCACGGTCGCTCCGATGATATATTTTAGGAATATAAAAAAGTGCAAAGGCGTGTCAGTGTTCAGTTGTTATCATTTATTTTCAGTATATATGGCTTTAAAGCGTTGACAAATTGTACATATACAGAAATACGTTACCTACGTATTGGATTAGTATAACAAATGGTATTTACGGATAGTTACCTGAGTCGGCTGACACGTCCTGATGGTAGGATTTAAGAAATCGCAGTGACAGTTAAAATAAAAATTGAGGCGAAAGTAACCTCGCCGAACAGCGTTTAACACGGTAAACGTTTTAACTGTTCGGCGGGGAAATGCCAGGGTTAACGGCTTTCACGTTGCAGCAACTGGAAACGGTGGTTAGCAACAGTCGGAACGGTAGGCGCAGTTACCATTAGGGTGGCTAAACATTTACTAAATATTAGGGTGTGGTCTAAAGACTACTCAATCGCCTATTTAGTCCAAAGTAGCACTTGTTGGCAAGAGAGAGATTCTCTGTGTGATTCCAAAGCTGCTATTTTTATCGGTGTTAAAGCTGGTTCTTAGACAAACGAAGTCTCTTACAGCTTCGAAATCATAACTGTGAACAGTGGCGTGGTTGCCGATAAGCGAGTTTGTTTGATGACAGGAGGTACTTCGTTTTGTTTTCATTCACACCAAATTCACTCGGTTTGCTTCTTTATCTCGTTTGGAAGAGGCAGAACTAACAGCGCCGTTGTTAAGGCCGGAACGCTCTTATAAAAACTGTGCCTGAGCATTTAAGTTCTACGGCTCGAATGACGTTTCCAGTATCAGGTTAAAGAATTCACCCGACAGTGAGTCACCCTCTCTGAAATCTCGGAGAGGTTCTTCCCGATTCTGATGGCACTGCTGGTATTGAGCAACGTTACTTCGCATAGCCGCATTGGCTTTCAGACATCGCGCCATACAGGCGATCGACGAAAAGATGGTGTGTGTCGATTCTCCTTTCAGGGGTCTTTTCCAAGATTTGGCGTATTGAGAATATTTGGTCGATGGTAGACTTTCCAGGTCTGAAGCCACACTGATAAGGTCCAATCAGTTGGTTGATGGTGGGCTTCAGCCTTTCACACAGTACGATTGCTAGAGCCTTATAGGCGATATTTAGAAGACTAATCCCGCGATAGTTGGCACAGATTGGTCCTGCCCTTCTTATGGATTAGGCAGAGCACACTTAAATTCCAATCGTCGGGCATGCTTTCATCCGACCATATTTTGCATAGAAGTTGATCTATGCTCCTTGCCGCCATGATTGAATAGCTCACCCGCCGGCGCCCGCGGCTATGTTGTTCTTTAGCCGCGTTATCGCTATTCTCACATCGCTATGGTCAGATAGCGGAACGGCAGACGGAATGGAGGTGTATTGGGATCTTCACATTTTCTGTGACATGCGCAGCTGTCACTATTTAACAGGTTCGAGAAGGGTTCTCCCCATAATTTAAGGATGCTCTGGATGTCAATCACCAGATCGCCGTCTTTGTTCTTACAGGAAAACGCCGAACTTTGTGATAGAATTTTCGGGCGTTGTTCCTGTTGGCCAGCATCTCAAGCTCCTCGTACTCACGTATTTCGGCCTCTCGTTTCTTCTTTCGGATAATACGTCTCTCTTCCTTTTTTAGCCACTCGTAGCGTGGCAGGCAGCATCGTTTCTTAGCGCGGCAGCGTCGTGCCCCTCTTTGTACCAATTGTTTTTTCGGGCTCGCCGGAATCCGATTTCTTCTTCGGCGGCGGTACGTAGGGAACGAGGAATGTTGCTCCATTGCTCGCGCATGCCGATTTGTTGGGTAGTGCTTTCGGAGAGCACTCTCACGAGTGGCGAATCTTCTGGCTGTCTGTTGTGATTGCAGCTTTTCGATGTTGAACATTCTTTGCGTAGTTAAATGCAGGTTTTTTGCTGCACAGAGGCGTGCGCGTAGTTTGGCTGCAATAAGGTAATGATCTGAGTCGATGTTGGGTCCTCGGATGGTACGTACATACAGGGTTTGATTGAAAAGTAATGAGCCTTATTTTGTTTAAGCAGTTTTATTAAACCTTTTGGCTTATACAACTAATATTCTTCAAAATAGGACCCTTGAGCGTCAATACACCGCTGGTAGCGGTCCTTCCACTGCAGGAAAAATGTTTTAAACTCATTCGCCGGAATCGCGTTCAATTCGGCTGTCACAGTTTTTTGGATAGCCTCGATGGAGTCGAAATGCCTCCCCTTCAGCTTCCTTTTCAGACGCGGGAACAAGAAGAAGTCCGGAGTGGACAGGTCTGGGCTGTAGGGAGGGTGGGGAACCCCCATCTGGGCCAATGCAGAGGTGCAGAGGAAGGCGGTGTGCGCCGGCGCATTGTCGTGATGAAGGGTCCAATTGTTGACGATGTCTTCCGTAAGCCTCCTTAAGTAGCCCAATGGTTTCGGTACTCATTTTGTTTAGCTTTACGCAAAAATTGATCGAGTAACGTTGCTCCAACGATTTCTGCAAAATCCTAGCACGCTTTTAAAACAGATTTCACGCGCAGAGCGATTTTGACTGCACCGCTGTTGCCAGCGAACTGGGACTGGTTTCTAGTGGAAGGGGAAGGTCCAACAATCATTTTCCCTCACCAGCCGATTCGGTTGATCGCTTGGGAAGGCTCATTACTTTTCAATCAAACCTTGTACATCTAAAACACTAGAAGCGTGTCTTTCATCTGTCACAACATGGTCGATCTGGTTTCGCGTTATCAGATAAGGAGGCAGACACGTAGCCTGTTGTATTTTTCTATGCTGGAATCTGGTGCTGCATACTATCGTGTTTCGAGCCCCAGTGAAGTCGATCAGCATCTGCCCGTTACGGTATGTTTCGTTGTGCAGGCTGAATTTTCCGACTGTGGAACCAAAACTTCCCTCCTGGCGCACCCTTAAAGTGAAGTTCCTAAGCCCGATTTTTATGTCGTGGTGGGGCAGCTTCCATAGGTAACGCCCATAGAAGGAGTCTTAGGGCAAATCATTTTTCTTTTGCGTTGGAACGTGGGCACAAATGATCGTGAGGTCTTTCGAAGAAAGTATATTCACGCTCTTTTGGGTGAAAAATCTATGTATTGATGATAATTTGCGGTGACACCGCGATTTTTTGTTTTTAAATCAGTATTTGGCGATTTCGCTCCCAACCCACAAACCGCACCACTTAGTGAATTTCTTGGCGTACCCCGGCGGTTGCTGATCTACCTGTGCACTGGTATCACCTTAAACGCGACAATTTTGCTTGATCACGAAGCCATTGCGTCAATGATTGTCAGCCTCATCCTATAATACAAAGATTCAGTCCTGCTTTGGAAATGATTTGTTACAATTCGTGAATGCATAAATTTGTATATTTTGAAATTTTAAGGAATACTAAATGAGATGGCATTATGACTTGTCAAATGAACAGTCACAATGTCAAAGTGTCTGCCAAAGAGAAGGAGCAAAAAAATCCATCTGATTTGTGTTGCGTATACGCAGTGTATGGCGTTTATAGTAATATTAGCACAGCACAAACTCACCTATGTGTGTATGTTTATTCGTGAAGAAGAAAACAAGTAATTGGGAAAAGAATTCGCACCAAATATATGTGTTTATATACCTACATATTACACAAACATTTGTGCTTAGTTGAAACACCTACTTATAAAATATGTAATCCCATGGCATTGCTAACATTTAATTTGTTTATAAACATCACACATAAGTATTACTGTCTGTCGTGTAGACAAATCCTGCCTCAAAGCCACTATATTCTCTGTTTTGCGCGACTTAATTTGGCTCAGGGCAACAGAAAATTAGTCGCTTCTAGCACATTCGCCCCACCGCTGTGCAAAAGATCAATTACTAATTCTGGAAGCGTCTGTTTATGTGCGTGCGCCCTTATTTACTAAGAAAAAGATGAGATTTAACCATAAACACATTTTACATCCGTGGGAAAGATAGCAGCCAGCGTTACGTAAATAATTGTCAGCAACTGGTAAAATGCTTGCTAATGGAAATTGACAGAGTAAATATTTATTACTATATAAATAGGTTTTTACTGTATCGATGCTTCTTGTAGTTAGTGTGGGTAGTGAGATAAAAGTGTCGGAGAAATAAAGGCGCTTATGTTGCTATATATGAGTTCATCGCTATATTTCTCTCCTTCCTATCTACTATTTTTTTCGAATTTTCAGAATATTGAGAGTGAATCACTGAGTTGTTAATCCTTTTTTATCGCTGCTTGTCGCCAATTCGCGGACAATCTTCAGTGAACAACGCCGGCTTAAAACAAATAAGGATTTCTCAAGAGATTTTTTTTACAGTGGTTTGTTTTAAAAAGTTTTTACTTAATCGCTTTTGGCCTTGCCTGTTCGACTGAACAAATTTCGAACTAACTTTTCGATGAGCCAGATATTTAGGGTTTTCAGCATAGCTAAGAACTTAATGATAACATAGGAAAAAATATGAATAAATCTCTTATGCAGTGAGTGGTTGTAATATTAAAAACGGTGAGCTTATAGTTGGATTTTCCCTCGCAAGGACAACCATTTAATTCAGTTGGATTTAAAAAAATGTATTTAAGTACATGATGATGAATTACCCTCAAAACACTAGCCCGGTTACGTGGCACTGGGATCGAAGAACAGAGCAACAAATTCATACTAAGAATACCAATCCCAGTATTCCGGGTTTTTTCGGTCTTGAAATATTCAAAAATTAACTCTTGGTGAATGTCGTTCATACTGACATATCTTTGACAGTCGCTTCTACCTAATAGAACACGACGGGCTTTTTACTCAAACCTTCTTGAATTTCCAATTTCGGCAGTTGCGCTTCATATTGCAGTTTGCAGATTCTTTCCATGAACAATAAGCCAAGTCTTGGAAAATCACCCTGACAGAATAATCGTACATGTTATCTGATCGGCGTTTAAGATCACCGCATTCAACAGACCGAAACGAGCTTCCTATATGTCGCGATGTCTGAAATGAAATAACTTTTATTTTGTGTATGCCCCACTCTAATGTATATATATATACGTACTAGTGGCACACCTATTCATTATCCTTACATATTCAGATTACCTGAACTGACATAATCGGTTAGCATCTTTTAATTGCATTAAAGTTCCCGTAACAGCGTCATGAAAATCTTAATATTCCTGCCACCTGACACACGCGCGAGAAGAGCATAGGTGGAAGCGGCAGCGCAAGTGCATTCCAGCAACTCATCCTACTTGAGTTTTATATCAAATTTTGCTGTTGCTACAGATGTTGCAGTGCTTAAATATGTCACTTGTGCTGCCTCTTTAATGAGTAATAAAAAAAGAAGATTTCAGTGTGAGAGTGTCAGACAATAAAAAAATGGCTTAAAGGCAAAAGCAAACAAAAAAAAAAAAACCTTCAGTTAATAAACGAATAGCTATAGACGCACACAGTGATGAGCATGTGTATGTTTGTATGTGTACAAAAATGTAGCTTCTTGCGGTGAAATTTAATGCTTTTATAATTGGAACGAAGTAGGTGGAATGGAAAATACTGCGACTGCATATTACTTATATAAGTATACTCGGGTGCTGTGAAATGAGTATGTCTGCATTTGTTGGTGTAAGTCAAGTCACATTTTAATTTTATGAGAAATTATTGCAGTCATAAAATTGACATTTTCACGTAAAATTGCTTTTACTCTCTGCTTGAAATGTTACGTGTGAAAAAAATAAATAAATAGTTATTGGGAAAGCATCACACACATGGAAATGTGTATTTCAAGTTTACTACAAGTAAGCAAAAAATTACAAGGTGGTCCATTGAGCTGCCACTTTTCAGAACTTTGTCAATAAAATGGTTTTCGCTTTTCGGTCGTTTTCGTTACATCTGTTCGGTTGCGCTATAGGCTTAAAATATTCAGCTTAGCGGGGGCGGGATATTTGGGACAACCGCATTTGTGATCCACCAAATTATTGGGTTGGCAGCTAAGTAATTGAAGATTTCACTCACAGATTTAGATGGCTTTAGTTGAATTTTTAGGTTTGCGGACGTAGTTCAAATGTAAAACACATTTTGTTATTTGATAGTTGGCAATTCAGCTGTCAATCAGTAAAAAAAGCTTTTTGATCGGTAGCGCAGTTTTTATTTGGCATTCGTTGAGAAAGGGAAAATCAAAAGGAACATTTTGCATTTTTATTTCCGCAAAGAGAAAACCGCATCGCAAACTCATAAAAAGTTATGCGCTGTTTATGGTGACGAAACCTTAAAAGAACGGCAGTGTCAAAATTGGTTTGTAAAATTTGGTTCTGGTGATTTTTCACTCGAAGATGTGAAACGCTCTGGTTGTCCAGTTGAAATTGATGACGCCCTAATAAAAGCAATAATCAATTCGGATCATCACAGTACAACACGTCAGATTGCAGAGAAGCTTCATGCACCACATACATGCATTGAAAATCACTTAAAAAAACTTGGCTACGTTCAAAATCTCGATGCATGGGTTCCTCACAAACTGAAAGAAACGCATTTAACCCAACGCATTAACAGCTGCGATTAGCTAAAGAAACGTAATGAAAATGATCCATTTTTAAAACGACTGATAACTGGTGATGAAAAATGCGTTCGTTGTTTACAACAATATCAAACGGAAATGGTCGTGGAGCAGGTCCGGTGAACCAACTCATACAACAGCAAAAGCTGATATTCATCAAAAGAAGGTTTTGTTATCAGTTTGGTTGGGTCACAAAGGAGTTGTATACTTCGAACTCTTACCACCCAACCGAACGATCAATTCTGATGTCTACATTGGACAACTAACAAAACTAAACAATGCAATTGAAGGAAAGCGGCCCTAATTGTCAAATCGAAAAGGCAATGTATTCCATCATGACAATGCAAGGCCGCACACATCTTTGGCCACTCGGCAAATATTATTGGAGCTTGGTTGGGATGTTTTAGCACATCCACCATATAGTCCTGACCTTGCACCATCTGATTACTTTTTGTTTAGATCTTGAATGGTAAAAATTTCAATAATGATGATGATGCCAAATCGTACCGGATTCAGTTTTTTGCTAATAAAAAACAGAAGTTTTATGAACGAGGGATTATGATGCTGCCTGAAAGATGCCAAAAGGTCATTCATCAAAATGGGGAATACATTACAGAATAAAGTTATTTAGTTCCATGAAAAAATTCTCTTTGATTTTCTATAAAAAAATCCGCAATTACTTAGTTGCCAACCCAATAAATTTTTGGAATAGGTAAAAATTACATAGATAAAATTAGGTAGCATTGAAAAAAGCTGACACGCTTGGTGATGCTGAACTTATTTGGTTTATATTCTGAATATTTATAATATTACTCAAAATATGCTATGGGTACGTACATTGCATGTATCGTGCGGGCCACATAGAATGAACCATGTTTATTCTATGGAGAATTCGATAAAAAATTAGTTTTGTTGTTGGTATATGTGGACGATTTATTAATAGCGTCACGTGAACCAAATATATGATAATTCACAAATTTAAGCAGCAACTTTTGAATGGCTTCGACTAAAGATGTCGGTAAAGCCAACTATTGTCTTGGCTTAGAGATTCATCAAGAGAAGCGTGTAATTATTTTGAAACAAATGGGTTACATATTAGAGCTATTGAGACAATACGGCATGAGTGACCGCAATGAGATCGTCTTTTGTAAATCTCTGAATAAAATTGATAAATAATTCGTGTATCGCATTGATTTTGAAAGTTTTTCTAGTTTTTTTTTTTTGTTATAAATCTTTTAAATTAAAAATGTTTCTATCTTTACCAAAATTTTTTAATAAAAAAAATCACCATTTAAGTAAAGGGTATTTTTAAAATAATTATAATTAAAAAATATTCTAACCTATTTTAAAGAATCCAAATTTTTCGAAATGTGTACATATTTAAAAATATAAAGAATTAATTAATTAAAAGAAAAATAAAAGAAAAGTAATATTTTTTATTGACATATTTTTGTTAGTTTTCTGTCTAGCGCTTGCAAAATAAAATAATTTTGAAACGAAATTTTTTTTAAAAAAGCTTGAGTACAAAATTTTCTAAAAAAAATGTTTTTAAGTTTCTTTGTTTATTAAAACTCTTTGATATACAAAATGTTTTAAACAAAAATATAAAATAACTATTTAAGTAGCAAATATTTTTTAATTAAGAAATATGTAATTGTAAAACTGGCGGGCTCTAGTCTAGCGTCAGCACACTAGCATGCTATCCCATAGGGAGTAGGTTCGAATCCCACGTTAAGTACGGCCCTCGCACTTTTCCAAATTTACCTACTTTCGCTGTTTCTAAAAAAAAAAATTTCCTCCCATTCCATTCCTCAAAATTTAGCGAAGTCCTCAACCATCTGTGCGATCCTTCTGGCAGAAAAATGTGAAACACAGATGGCGCTCCTGGTAAGAAGAAGGCGTTGTTCTTAAGGTGTTGTTCTTAAGCAACGACAGGTGGGCATTGCCACTACTTAGGACTGGTAGCGGCAAACTAATCACCTACCCTGTCAGAAATAAAAATAAAAGATTAATAAAACCAACGCAATACTGAGTCTTGTCGAGATCCTATGCTCCCGAGAGGATTGAACAAGGAAAAAAATTGTAAAACATACTAAATTATTTAAAAGGATCCAAATTTTTTAAACACTTATTTAAAAAAAAATATATGTAAAAGAAATGTATGTAATTAAAAACAAATATAAAAATGAATTCTTTTTTCAAATAATTTTCTGTTGTTCAGTGCTGCGTTAGTAAACAAAAATAATTTTGAAGCGAAAAACAATTTTGAAAAAAGCTTAAGTTTTGAATTTTTTTTAATTCTCTTTGTGAAATGAATTAATTTTTAAATTAGTTGTTTATTAGTTTAAATACAAACATTTTTAGGACTGTGTTTGTTAAATAAAAAAGTGTTTAAACGGAATTTCCTTTTTTCAATTTTTAAATTGAAAAATGTTTTTTAAAAAAATGTGTTTGTTATTATAATAATAATTATTAATTTTTAACTAATAATTTTTAAACTAATTTTTTTTTGTCAATTCTGAAATGGAATAATTTTTTTCATTCAATTCATTAACAATTTTTAAACTAAATTTATTTTGTCAATTCTGAAATGGAATAATTTTTTTCATGCAATTCATTAACAATTTTTAAACCAAATTTATTTTGTCAATTCTGAAATGTAAAAGGTTTTTGAATACTAATTTGTAAATAAAATTTTTAAATAAAAAATGTTGTAAATTAAAATGTATTATTTATGCAATTTTTTTATTTAATATTTTTTTTATATTGCATTTATTTATGTTTTAAAATGATTTTTTTTATTACAATAGTTAAAACTATTTTTGATTTAAACAGTTTGCTTTAAAACGAAGATTAAAAATATCTTATCTAAAAATTAATTTAAATTAATTTTAATTAAAATTAATTAAGTATTTTTTGTTTAAGTCTTATTAAAATGGGCTGAAATTTATAAAAGTGTCCACATAGAAGATGTTCAGAAAATCTGCGCTTATGAGTTTTTAAAATCTAGAAGTAAATTTGCAAGATTTCGATATGCGTTACATACTTTAATAATATGCATTAACTGAACGATTTTCCTGCAACAAAAATATGCCAGGGAAGCTCGACTTCAAAACTTATCAAGTATTTAATAGGACTATGAATAAGTTCATGCGGTTTTTTTTCGAAATTTGAAACTTTATTGACGTAAAATGGTTACAAATTTAATATTCAAAATATTGTCCATCGCTTACTACTACTTTTTCCCATCTTTCTGGCAATTCACGGATTCCCTTTGTGAAAAATTCGGTCGGTTTTGCCGCAATCCAGGAATCGATCCATTTTTTGACTTCATCGTAATTACGGAAGTGCTGGTCAGCCAGGCCATGTTGCATCGATCGGAAGAGATAGTAATCGGATGGCGCAAGGTCTGGACTATACGGCGGGTGGGGTAGGACATCCCATTTGAGCGTTTCTAAGTATGTTTTGACCACTTGTGCAACATGTGACCGAGCATTGTCATGTTGCAAAATAACTTTGTCGTGTCTATCGGCGTATTGCGGCCGTTTTTCTCGCAGTGCTCGGCTCAAACGCATCAATTGTCGTCGGTAGACATCCCCCGTAATCGTTTCATTCGGTTTCAGTAGCTAATAATACACAACACCCAGCTGGTCCCACCAGATACACAGCATAACCTTCAGGCCATGAATATTCTGCGCCGACGTCGATGTTGAAGCATGGCCAGGGTATCCATACGTTGCCCGACGTTTTGGATTGTCGTAATGGACCCACTTTTCATCGCCAGTCACAATTCGATGCAAAAAACCCTTTCTTTTGTGCCGTTGAAGCAGTTGTTCGCATGCCATAAAACGGCGTTCAACGTCTCTTGGCTTCAATTCATACGGCACCCAATGGCCTACCTTTCGGATCATTCCCATGGCTTTTAAACGTTTGGAAATGGTTGATTGATCAACTCCCAAAGTTTTTGCAACCTCTTCTTGCGTTTGAGCCGGATCTTGATCGAGCAATTCCTCCAATTCCGTATCCATGAACTTTGGCGGCGCACCCTCGCGTTCTTCGTCTTCCAAGCCAAAATCACCACTTTTAAAGCGTGCAAACCACTTCTGGCACGTTCGCTCAGATAGAGCATGCTCACCATAAACTTCCACCAAGATACGATGACTTTCGGCTGCTTTTTTCTTCATATTAAAATAATGAAGAAGAATTCCCCGCAAAAACCCATTATTTGGCACGAAATTCGACATTTTCAAGTGTGGTAAAAATATTGTTGTTTACGCTTCAAATAAAAAACTTATACTGACGTTTGTGCCTTACGACAGTAGCTCTCCAATGAATGTTTGGAAATGTGGATCGATGGAATAATAATCAAGTTACGCCATCTGTTGTAAAACCGTAACGAACTTATTCATAGTCCTATTAGTAGAGGCACCGTGTAAAATCGAATATGGAAGGCTTTTGAAAAATTGAGTTTTACAAATACGCAACCAAAGTTCGATGCTCGATAAAATTTACTCTGCTAATTTAGACTCACTTTTAGGAGGTATATATAATTGGCACGTACACCCTATTTGTTTGGTGTGCGTCTTGATGTTGTTCCACGAATGGAGAGACCTACAGTTTCAAGCCGACTCCGAACGGCAGATATTTTTATGAGGAGCTTTTTCATGGCAGAAACACACTCGGAGTTTGCCATTGCCTGCCAAGGGGCGATCGCTATTAGAAAAATGGGTTTTCTTAATTTTGGTGCTTTACCGAGATTGGAACCTAGGCTCTCTCTGTGAATTCCGAATGATAGTCACGCACCAACCCATTCGGTTACAGCGGCCGCCAATTTGTAGTCTATATACATATATTTCATAGTCTGATTCGTTAGGGGTGAGTGGAGAAGCCAGTGAGAAGGAGTTCTTTAAATTTACTGAACCTTTGAGTCTTAGATGATTCACGGGACGTGTTTGGCACTTGGGGTTAAGAGCTGCAGTAAGCACGGAGAATATACCAAAATATTATTATTATTATTATTATATGAAAATTTTAGTATAAACATTAATTTTTAGAAAATCCACTTGTTTCCATTAACTTTTTAAAACGCTGCTACAATGTTTACTCAACCGCACTTTCACGTCACCTGCTAAGCCTTCAATCACAAATGGATGGCTGCCTACATGTCAACCTTTTTATTTTGCCTACTGAACTGCTGCACAGGCTTGGTGGCAAAAACAAATATTTGCTTTTGTAAAATATTTTGCGAAATAAGGAATGAGATTAAGCTTAAGGAAGCAGCTGCTTACAAATTTTAAATTGTTTGTCAAATATCTATTGAAAAAATATTCAACCTAAAAAGCCTTAAGGAGGCTTATCTTCTTCACCTTAAATCCTTTCAAGTGCGTCAACGACTTAATCCAAATTGGAAGTGTCAAATGTATGCATGAATATTTCTCATTTGATTGTTTATGGCTTTATCGCTTGCGTGTACACACACAGCAAAGTTCACAAAAGATATTTATTAAGTAGTGATTCAATTACTATGCAGAGATCAATTTTTGTAAATTTAATGCTCGAAGTTTAAATATAATTAACCTGAATACATAAATTTTATTTTTCAAAACTTAATATTACGATTGACATGCAAAATTTATCAACACAGCAAGGAAGATACCCTTTATTTAATTTATTTTATTTAGCCCTTTTTCGCTCTTCTGCAGCTCTTTTTTGGCAATAACCGCTAAAGAAACTAGAAAAGAGATTTTTTGCCTATTCTTTGGAAAAAGAAACAAAACTATTTTTTTTGGTTTAGCGATGCAAAAGTAAGTCTAAAAGCCATTTGTTACAGAGGAACTACTTTTTATGAAAATATTTGTAGTCTGGTGTTATAGATTTACGGGCTACATACATTTTCAAATCCAGAAAGAAAACTGATTTTTTACAAATATTAACACCAGTTTTTATTTTGTTATAAATACTTTTTAAAAGTCCATAATTCGCCTTCGGCTTTGATTTAAAATGTTTAATGCTTTACCAAGTCATCAAATGAGTTCTCATATACTTTTTATGCACGTTATTTAAGTTGTTGGTCATAATAGCTTGAGTGGCTTCAATTGATTCATGGCGCTTTCTTTTTCTAACCTAACGAATGCCATTTCGGTCATATATAATAGTAGAGGGGTATCAAAATAGACGAATACGGTGTTTGATGCAACGAAATAAGTTGCCACTTTTGGCAGAAATTCACTCACCACACTTGGCAGACAAAGAAGGTTAGCCTCTGGAGGCAATTTCTTAAACCGACATAGTAGCATTTGTAGGCAACTAACACCCTATTTCTCTGAACTTCGAACAGATCTCTCTACCCGCAAGCTGGAGTTTGAGGTCGTGCCAGAGCAATCTTTCAAAGTGGGCAGAATTGGTACCTCTGTCCTGACTGACTGTTCCAAGATGGAATCGGAAGTTGGAGCAGAGGCTTTCCAAAAATCAGCCAATTTATCTATTTCCTTAAAATTGCCGAATACTGCTCGTGTTTTCCTGGTAGAAGTCGTTTTGATCCTGCAGCCATGCAAAATGCTTAGGGAAGGTGTGAGCGAGATATATTAACATTTTTGTCGATAGTCAAACCAGGCTCAAGGCTCTGATCCAGACTTGTCAGCTTCTGTAAGCTTGGGTGCGTATGTAACATTTCTCTTATCTGGGTTCCAGGACATAGGAACATATAGGGAAATGAAATTGTTGATGACCTTGCTGGGATGGGGACTGAAATGGTCTCAGAGACCTCCAACCTGGTCATAAGCATCCCACTGACTTGTTAAAGTGAAATTGTACAACTTATTTCTCAGAAAAGCGCAGAAGAGATGGAGCTCCATTTCTTCATGTGCTATTATGAAAATCCTTTGGTCTCAATACAATAGAAGGATGACTCAGAAAGTCCTGGGAACTCCACCCCATTCGATTTCCAAACTCGTAGCTGTGCTGACCGGCCATTGGACAATCGACACACACGCGAAAAAGGTAGCGTTACCATTTAAACACCATTACAGAAGCTGTAGGGACTTTTTAGGTAAGGAGACTATTGAGCACTTTTTCTGTAATTGTCTGAGTTTTTTGGCAGCTGGACGATTAAGGTCTCTTGGGGCTTCTTTCCTCGACAGCTTGGGGCAGTAAGCTAACCTAGGACCTCGATGGACTGATGTTTTAGCCGTCAACTAGTTCAACACATTTTAAGTGGAACATATGAAGTCCTAAGATACTTGGTCCAAATGTAATAAACAAATGCTTGAGACATCTTCTGGGTAATTGTTGTCCCGGCAGTTCGCGGCCCGCAATTGATACAATATTCAAGTCTTCCTTTCGATTAGCTGAAATCTTTATTTAATTTAATTGTTACAAGTTTTTAAATTTCAATATTATAAAATAACTTACATTTTTGATTTATTTGCGGCCCCTGTGCGCTCTTGAACAACCAAAAAATAAATGCAATAGAATAATGTTACCTTTGACACTTGAAATTGCGAATGTGGGAATGAGAAAATAGAAGAATGCGATGGGTTGCCATTGCAATTTTTCGCAACAATAATTTTAATAAAATATCGCACTTTTCGGTGTTTTGATTTTTAGAGATATTTCAATCCGGACGATCCTCCTTATGGACTAATCGTTTCTATACTTGATTGAGATCGCTTGCGGTTCTCATTTGCGAATGGGAAAAATAATCATCAGCTTTTTAAGGCATTCGCTGCATTTCAAAAATTTTCCAAAATATTATATGTCGACAAAAGTTGTTTTTCTTTATACTTTATTTGGTGGTTTTTTACTGGTTTACAGCGAGCGCATTAAACCGCATCAGAATCACAATGAATATTTTTCTCACTTTGTATTTAGTTTTTAAATGTATACAGGTTTCTCTTAATTTTTCGTTTTTTATTGCTTAAATCCCAATTTTTGGTGATTAAATAAATTCGCACTTAACCGCCTTATTGTTTTTCAAAATATTCTCCTTGGAAGCCAATAGACTTCAGCATTCGTTTGAATGAATTTTCAAAGCACTCTTGCCGCTCAGAAGTGGATACTTCCCAATCGAGCTGTTTAAAGGCTTCAACAGTTTCTTCTATTAATTTGATCCTTTAAGTGCTCAAGAGTTCTCTTGTGTGCGCCAATGTGTAATAGCTCGCATTATATTGGTGAAAAATGATGGATGATTCGTCTTCAGCGGTTGGTTTTCCTTAAGTATCCAAAAGCTTTTGGTAATCAAATGGTGGCATATCATTCTTGTCTTGGAATGCCAATACTGTCGATTGCGACTTTGTTTCCGGCTGATACACACCAGAGATCTGCATGGCTCACTGTTTTCTTGAGTTGTTCATACGCTAAATTTCTTGCTCACATTCAGTCAATTGAACCAAAATATTTGGTCAAGTGCAGTCAGCTCATGCAGGCGAACGCGTAGTTCAGCTCAGTCAGCACGTATGATCTAATGTCTTGCTTTCAAACGATCAAACTTGTTCAAAGAAGTAATTGTCATTATTGTAAATAGCACATGTTCGAGCAAACGAGCGTTGGCGTACAATGTACGCTGTAAATTGCGTTTCGTATTTGAAAGGATTAGTTGGTTTCAGCAATGTTTCCTTATTTACATTATTTTCTTTCGTGTTTTATTATAAGTTTTAAGAAAAAAAACAAATATGAAAATATAGTGTTTTTGCTTTAAAATTTTGCTTTTACTTTGCTATCGTTAGTTACAAGCAAAAACTCATGCGGGATCATACGTGTTCAAACCGGCTCATTTGGCTCTGTAGCCCTTTTATTCTTGCTCAAAAAAATGAATGTATAGCCGAACGAGCAAATACCCGAAACGGCTGCTATGAAGATGATTGGTGATAACATCGGAGAGCTAAAACGCAGCACATGATTTGATTGAGCTGAAATAAACAATGACAATAACTTATTTGAACAAGTTCGATCTTTTGAACGCAAAGGCCTGTTTTTTTGTTCAAGTGAAGCGTATGAATGTTTTACACTGAGCCGGTGCAGTTCTCTGATACACGCGGATCCAAGATTCGACATCTATTATGTCATCATATTAGATATGCTTTGAACGGCCGCTACTGAATTTATTTACACCCATCAACACAAGTCTTCTTTTGGGCAATTATCAAATTATGCGACATCCGACGGGAACAAATCTGCTTGACTACCACATAGTCATATAATATTGCTGGCCTCACTAATCCCCAAGGATGTCTATAGTTAAGGATTCTTGAAGCCCTGAGGAAAAATTTGTTTTGATGACCTGTGAAAATCTCACATAAAAATGTAATTCGACTTTTCGATTTGTTTCAAAAGTTCAATTCAAATATGAAAGAGTTGGGTAAGTTTTTTCTTGAGTTGCTCTAAGGTCCATATCCTCTCTATAGTTCACCTAGCACTACCAGAAACTGTCCGGCGTTTTCACTAAAACTGTGATAAAGCTGTTAAAATAAAAGAAGCAGAAAAATTGAGCATCAAGTCCCGTTTTCATCTTCTTTTTCTCCATTCACGTAAAAGTTTTGACAAACACATCCCCAAACGCGTATTCTTAGTTATTTTCTCAGTAATTTAAACACACAACAAGCAGCGTACAGAAAAAAATATATAAAAATAAGAAAGAGGGGGAAAAACAGAAAGACAAAAAATCGTTTAAAGGTTATTGTCACGTACCAAAAGGCCACTGAACCAAATCAAATAGAGTTAAAAGCTCATTTAATAGCCTTTAGCTTTGTGGCACTGCATCCTTCGTTGGCGCCATTGCAGCTACTGCAAGCACATCGTAGCGTGAGATTGCTAAGCATTTTGTTATTATTTGCCAACAATGAGGTCATAAAGCTGCATTTTTATGGCGCTGCAGCGTGTAAGTCAAAGAACAGCCACAATATATACCCAAGTGCATGTATATGTATGTATGTGTATATAGTAGTTACGCTTGAAGTAGATAAATATGTATGTGAGTGTGCATGCTGGTGTACTTAAATGTGTGGTGAGAATGTTGTACAGTTATTTGTGCTAAATGGTTCAAAACACATTTGCGGTAAACTTTGCATTCACGTGGCAATGCCGACCTTTGACTCTGGGCTCTTAAGTTGAAAGTGGTGGGTTTGGCCTCTTTGTAGTTCAGTGAAGTCAATACCTAAGGTAAAATTATAGAGGCAGAATGTGAATACTGCAATGAACATATAAATTCCTTAGCTAAATCCGTGTCAATGCGCACTTTGAGTAGAAAGAACTGCCTAAACTACAGTTATGGATTTTGCAAAACAGGGAAGCTTACGTAAGCAGAGTCGCAAGGATTGTTATGAGTGCCCCTAAGATAAATATCTATGCATATTTGTGCGTGATCAATGCTGGGTTAATACTAGGGCCGAGCTCAGTCTTATGCCTTAATGAAAATAAATTAACTGGGCATGCAAGTACGGTGACGGGATCTCAATATTTTTTCCAAAAAGCCCATGATTGGCTTATATAATTAAATTCCGAGAAAATTTATAAATATTTGAACTTAAGATTTAAGATTTTAAAAGAACAAATTTCTGAATTGAGAAAAAAATATCTGTCTGACAGATTTGCTTTATGCTTTTCAGTATGCACCTTTTCATGACAAAGAGTGCCATTCTAGCGAAAACAGCTGCCATTTCGATTTGAACCTATGCAGCGATTGCTTATCAAGTGACTCAAGTACAGGGTGGCTGATGAATTTTGCTACATTAAGAAACTCAAATAACTTTTTTTTAGTGTATGGAATTCATTTATTTTTTTTTCAAGTTGAAGGTCATTAAATTTTATTAAATGTAGCTTAACTAGTTTTAAAAATAATTGAATTTAAATGCCCCCCATGCTCGTTGACACAAGTGCGGCATTTTAGCAAAAAGTTGTTCATTGCTGCTTTGAGAGTTGCGACAGGAATAGCCGCAATTGTTGCCCGAATGGATTATTTTAGTTCATCCAAATTTGTTGGCTTTGTTTTATAAACTTCTTGTTTACATAAACCCCACAAGAAAAAGTCAGGTGCAGTAAGGTCAGGCGACCTGGGGGGCCAACGAAATTCGGAGTTTCTTGAAATCAGTTTATTGGGAAATTTTCGTCGCAACTCTGTCATAACAGTCTGGGCTATGTGAGACGTTGCCCCATCTTGTTGAAACCACACAGAATTGAAAGGAATTCTCTTTTGGCGTAGTTCTGGATAGAAAAATTCTTTCAGCATTTTCAAATAACGGTCTCCAGTAACCGTAACGGTGTGACCATTTTCTTCAAAAAAATAAGGCCCGACAATACAGCGTGAAGAAACCGCACACCACACTGTCACGCGAAGAGGATGCAATTCCGTCTCGTGGAGTATCTGTGGGTTAGAAGTACTCCATATCCGACAATTTTGTTTGTTCACATTGCCGTTTAAATCGAAATGGGCCTCATCAGACATGAAAAGGCAGTTTAACATGTTTTGGTATTCTTCCACCATTTGCAGGATCTTCTGGCAAAATTCCAAGCGAATCGGCAAGTCTGCTGCATTCAGTTTGTTAACCATTTGAATTTTGTAGGGAAATAAGTCTAAATCTTTGTGCGTTATTGTTTGCAAAGACTGTCGGCTGACACCAAGTTGAGCAGATAAGCTTCTTGTTGAAACCCTTGGATTGCTTTGTATAGCTGCAGCTACAGCAGCGATCGTTTCCTCCGTCCGAACTGGTGGGTTTCGATGATAAGGCCTTCTTGCGACTGTTCCTTGCTCAGCAAAATTATTCACCAGTCTCATTACGGTCCATCTGCTCGGGGGATCGGCGCCAAACATCCGCCTGTACTCTCTCTGTACCAAAACTACGGACTCCAGTGCGTGATAGCGGCGGACTATCCAAATTCTTGTTTGCGTATCCCAGTTATCCATTTTAATAAATTTTAAAGATCAATCTGCAAATTAAAACAAAAATGGAACAGATAACTTAAAAAGAAAAAAAGTTATTCAATTTTTTTTTGGTAGCGGCTTTCATCAGCCACCCTGTACTTTGGGCATTGTGGATAATTCTACTAACGAGTGGCGGCCGCCGTAGCCGAATGGGTTGCTGCATGACTAATGAAAGTAGGTTCGAATCTCGGTGAAACATCAAAATGAAAAAAAGAGTTTCTTCTAATAGCCGTCGCCGCCTCGGCAGGCTATGGCAAGCGTCCTGCAATTTTCGTTAGATTATATTCCCAAGGTAGTCAGATGATAATTTAATTTACAATTCCCAGTTAGAGTTCCTGTGATGATTATTAAATTATTCTTATTTAATTCCATACAATCTTTAAATCAGTTCAGGTTGAAGCTACCCATCATTGATTTTGATTGCGGTGAAGCCGGTAGATAATCGCAGTATAATAAAAGGTCTACACTCTCACTATCTCTTGTTTCTAATTAAATTAAAGGGGAAATTGATGACTTGTCTGGGCTACTGGCACTCATTTCTATATCTCCACTAGAACTCTTCACAACACTTACTCATTTCATCTTAAATATTTTATTACGAATCATGCGCGTAATTCTATTGCCCACACACATAGAAAATTTAATGAGATCTTGTGTTTCATTCAAATATGGTGGGTAGGTGAAATAGTTGAAGTTCCAGTCTGGCACTCCTCGAGTAGCACTGAAGCGCCGTTTTGATACCATTATGAGACCTCCAACAGGCAGATATCAAGAGCCAGCAAGAGGGGATTGGATTGATTGGATTTAGGTTGGCGCACTGCCCCAGGCTGTCGAAAAAGGGAGCACCCTACACAGCTACGAGTTTGGAAATTGAATGGCGAGGAGTCTAAAGGACTTTCTGAGTTCTTCGTATATCGTATTGGGGCCAAAAGGATTTCGAAATAGCACATGAAGAAATGGAGCTCCATCTTTTCTGCGCTTTTCTGAGAAATAATGTATGCAGTTCCCCTTTTACAACTGTCAAAGAGATGCCGATGACCGGGTAGGAGGTCTATGAGATCATTTCAGTCCCCTTCCTGGCAAGCTCATCAGCAATTTCATTTCTCTCTATGTTCCTATGTCCTGGAACTCAGATTAGAGAAATGTTACGTCCCAACCCAAGAGATTTTATCTCCTCCTTACAGGAGTTTACTAATTTCATTCTGCACCAAGGCGTCGTCAAAGCCTTGATCGCGGCTTGACTATCGGAGAAAATGTTAATATCTCCATCGCTACCGCGTTCCCTAAGCATTTTGCACGCCTGCAGGATCGCAGACTTCTGCTTGAAAAACACCAGCAGTATTCGGCAGTTTGAAGGAAATAGATACATTGGCTGAATTAGGGAAACCCCTGCTCTGGCTCCCGATTCTATTTTGGAACCGTCAGTGAATATAGAGGTGCAAGCTTCGGTGCAGATTTTCCCCTCGATCCAATCCTGCCTATTTGGAAAGATTGCCCTAGCACGACCCTCAAACTCCAGCTTGCGGGTGGAGGATCTTCCGAAGAGCTTCCCACCAAACTAGGCATCCATACGTTAAAATTCAAATATGGAATTCTATTAATTTTCTAACTTTATTTTGTTTTTTAATTTCTATGTACGAAAATATATGAAATAAAATAACATTTCTTTGATTCTTTTCATTTTGAATCTTCTCCAAAAAGGTTTTTTACTTTTTCCACATTGCCTGAGGACATCGCTCCAATCAGCCAGCTTGAGCTCTCACCGTCTTCAGTTCCCTCTTTTATTCGCTTGAATACGTCATGGTGCTTTTAAGTATTTGACTGTTTTCGACCATCACATCTCTTCCGTAATGATCTGTGGTGTGCTCGTATTTCTTCTGAGCTTTGTGACTTCCACTGTAAGAATTCATGGCACGATACTCAATTCTATCCGTGCTTCGATTATGCATTCTTTCCGACTTATTTTTACAACGAGAACTGAAAGGTTGATAAACTGATTAAACTGAAATTTAGTACTTATTGTTATTGTATATGGTATAACTAAGTTGAAAAAAAAAAAATAGTATCTCCCCCTTTTCAACCTTTTCTTGCTCTGAATTTTTCGTAATTTTCTGCACTTATGTACTTTCAGAACTTATTTTTGCCAAGAAGTAAAACGCCATTTCGGGTATTTGTGGTGTAAATTGCGCCCTTCTACTTATAAAAAATCAATGCCTTCTATTGTGTATGGGGAGTAATTTCTTAATCGTGAAGAATTTCCTATTTGAGCTCAAAGGCATCCGATGCAATGAAGCAGTAAAAGTAAGTGAAGTGGAAAATTTGTGTGTGTTTGGTATTCTTGATTTAAGAACTGAAGCCTGGATAAAATCTTTCTCTTCTTGTATGCAACAAAGTTGTTTGCTATGTAGTACGCTAAACTAATACATGTGCCCTTCAAAGTGCAAAACTAAATATGTAATTGGGAGTACAAAGAAATCATCACTTACTACAAAACTTTTCGTATTAGAAAGTGGTTCTTTACCTTCTATTGCTTTTGCACTTGGCCATCGTCTTGATGCTTTCGATAGCTGCTTAATCTCAATCGGTTTACAAATGATTCTGGTATGGTTTTCATTAATGAGATTATTCATTTGCGTAATTTCGTTGGAACAACTCATTAGAATCAATTATCTACTTACTTAACGTAAGTTTCTAAGAAATCAGATAAGTTTTAATTAACTATTAGATGTACGAAACTCATCTGGATTACGTGACCACTCAGTGGTGATAGTTAGCTTATCGAATAGTAAATAAATTGCTTGCGATGACGTGAAAACTTGTGAGTTATATAAATATGTAAGCATGTACATATGTATGTATGCATGGAACTTCTTTCGCCATATCTACATTACAGGTAAAATGAAATGACTGATTCCGATGGTTGAAATAAACCTTAGACAGGCGAATGAAAAGCATAGCATTTCGTATCAGTAGAAAAAATCTACCGCTAAGGTAATAGCAAAGCGAAAAAAAATATTAAAACACAAAGAGCGAATAGTCTGCCCAGGGGCGATCGCAAATTAAAAAAAAAATTTTATGCCATCATTTTGCGTTTCATGCCCGAGCACTTCTACGAGTAAATGGTAGTCACGCACCAATCCCTTTGGCTACGGCGGCCACTGCAAAATTAGTTCACATTGAAAGGAGATATCTTAATTTGTCTTGCTACTCAACTGGTGAAATTTTAAACTCCAATTTAGGTTCGCTGAATCGCCTTGAATAATATTTGTATATTTACAGACCGCCACAAATGATAGCAAATTAATAAAATGCTTTGCTCAGTTTTAATCATTTTTATTTTTTTAATGTTCATTATTTTGGTATAAAGACCTAGTCCATTGTCTAACAAAAACTGTATAAACCCAATTTTCAAACTTTATATAAGCTAAGCAGATATGACTGCTAGTTACCGATATAAACGAGCATGTTCTCTGCGGTCCAACTAGCGCACATCATACACATCCCTTGCAATTACAATGCAAGTGTGAGTCGACTGCTGTGAGAGTCAGTGCAGTTAACAGCGAACTTCATACGCATCGGTTGCAGTTGCTATGCCAGTGTTACTCGACTGCTGTGAGAGCCAGTGCAGTTAACAGCGAACATTATAAGCCACGCTTGCAGTTGCTATGAAAGTGTGAGTCGACTGCTGTGAGAGCGAGTCCAGTTAACAGTGAACTTCATACGCATCACTTTCAGTTGATATACAAGTGTGAGTATGCTGCTGTGAGAGCCAGTGCTGTTAACAGCGAACATCATAAGCCACGCTTGCAGTTGCTATGCAAGTGTGAGTCGACTGCTGTGAGAGCGAGTCCAGTTAACAGCGAACTTCATACGCATCGCTTGCAGTTGATATGCAAGTGTGAGTCTGCTGCTGGGAGAGCAACCAGTTAACAGTAGAGAGGAATTAAGTGTGAAGTTCACCTTCATCCAATTAAAGTTGGACCAATTTGAAGATCACTACGGTTGGTAGTTTTGCTAAGCTTTACCAAGTATACAATATTTTTGTAAATACTTATTGTTCCCATAATAAAAAAACTATTTCATAATTTATAAAAGTTAGAAAAATTCCCCAAATTTTCCATACCAATTTCATGGTTTTTAATTAGAATTTCTAGAAAGATTTTAGGTATGCAGTTTTATAGCTTATAAAATTTTAGTCTAATAAAGTGCAAGTTTGAAGTTACTAAAAACTCTGTTAATTTTTTAAAATATTTTTCCTTCTATAATTTCTCCCATTACAAATCCACGATATTTTTTAAATTTAGAAAATGCGTAACATCGTCAAGGAAAAAAAAATAAAACATCAACGGAGTTTTTTAGTAACTTCAAACTTTCACTTTATTAGACTAAAATTTAATAAGCTTGTGGCGCCAAATAATTCAGCCTATCGGAAGATTTACAATTTTGCAAATGGTGACACTTGGGAACTTGGAGGATGGTTCCATGTGTAGAAGTCCACGCAAGTGGGGAAAGTTACTGATCGCCATTCACTTGGGAATGGCCAGGACGATTCTTCTACATATGGTTCAAGCAGCTCACAACGGCCGGGATTAGCCCACGTATCCTCTGGGTAGCTTCCGAACACCCGTTCGGGAGTGAGCTAACGTGAGAAGGCGAAACATTCCAGGATAGCTGGTTGTGCGTTGGGTTTGGGACCCGCCACTTAAAAATCCCCCCCCAATGAAAAGTTTGAAAAAGCCTCGGATGAGACCTCCCTATGCTGATGACGACCCCTGCAAACGAAATAAGGAATATGATTAGAGGGCATGCACCTGGAATGTCCGGTCCCTTAATGGGGAAGGTGCCTCTGCCCGGCTGGTTGATGTCCTCGTGAGAGTAAAGGCTGACATCACTGCCATCCAAGAGATGCGATGGACGGGGCAAGGTAAGAAAACCATAGGACCTTGCGACGTCTACTACAGCTGCCATGTAAAGGAGCGCAAATTCGGTGTCGGATTTGTTGTGGGAGAGAGACTTCGTCGCCAAGTACTGTCGTTCACTCCGGTGGACGAGCGTCTCGCAACAATCCGCATCAAAGCCCGTTTTTTTAACATACCGCTAATTTGCGCCCACGCCCCGACGGAAGAGAAGGACGATGCGACCAAAGATTCTTTCTATGAGCGCCTGGAACGCTCCTATGAGCGCTGCCCCCGCCACGACATAAAAATCGTGCTTGGCGACTTCAACGCCAGGGTGGGCAAGGAGGGAATTTTTGGTCCCACAGTCGGAAAATTCAGCCTGCACAACGAAACATCCGGTAACGGACAGAGGCTGATCGACTTCGCCGGGGCCCGAAACATGGTAGTCTGCAGCACCAGATTCCAGCATAAGAAGATTCACCAAGCCACCTGGCTGTCTCCTGATCGAAAAACACGAAACCAGATCGATCATGTTGTGATAGATGGAAGACACGCTTCTAGTGTATTAGATGTACGTACGATCCGAGGACCCAACATCGACTCGGATCACTACCTTGTTGCAGCCAAACTGCGCACACGCCTCTGTGCAGCAAAAAACGTGCATCTACCTACGCAAAGAATGTTCGACATCGAAAAGCTGCAATCACAACAGACAGCCAGAAGATTCGCCACTCGACTCTCACTCCTGCTCTCAGAGAGTACTGCCCAACAAACCGGCATCCACGAACAATGGAGCAACATTTCTCGTTCTCTACGTACCGCCGCCGAAGAAGAAATCGGATTCCGGCGAGCCCGAAAAAACAATTGGTACGACGAGGAATGTCATGCTGCCGCAGAAAGAAAGGATGCCGCCTATAGAGCCACGCTGCGATCGGGCGCAACGCGAGCCATGTGGGATCGCTACAGAGAGCTGAAAAAGGAAGAGAGACGTATTATCCGAAAGAAGAAACGAGAGGCCGAAATACGTGAGTGCGAAGAGCTTGAGATGCTGGCCAACAGGAACAACGCCCGAAAATTCTACCAGAAAGTTCGGCGGCTTACAGAAGGTTTTAAGACCGGGGCGTTTTCCTGTAAGAACAAAGACGGCAAACTGGTGACTGACGTACAGAGCAATCTTAAATTATGGAGGGAACACTTCTCGAACTTATTAAACAGTGACAGCTGCGCATGTCACCGAGAAAGTGAAGATCCCGATAACCCAATCGTTGACGACGGAATTGTCGTTCCGCTGCCCGATCATGACGAGGTGAGAATAGCGATAACGCGGCTAAAGAACAACAAAGCCGCGGGCGTCGACGGACTGCCGGCTGAGCTATTCAAACACGGCGGCGAGGAGCTGGTAAGGTGCATGCTTCAGCTTCTTTGCAAAATATGATCGGGTGAAAGCATGCCTGCCGATTAGAATTTAAGTGTGCTCTGCCCAATTCATAAGAAGGGTGATCCTGCAATCTGTGCCAATTAGCGCGGGATTAGTCTTCTAAATATCGCCTATAAGGTTCTAGCGACCGTATTGTGTGAAAGGCTGAAGCCCACCGTCAACCAACTGATTGGACCTTATCAGTGTGGCTTCAGACCTGGAAAGTCTACCATCGACCAAATATTCACAATACGCCAAATCTTGGAAAAGACCCATGAAAGGAGAATCGACACACTCCATCTTTTCGTCGACTTCAAAGCTGCATTCGACAGTACGGAAAGGAGTTACCTGTATGCCGCGATGTCTGAATTTGGTATCCCCGCAAAACTAATACGGCTATGTAAGATGACGTTGCTCAACACCAGCAGCGCCGTCAGAATTGGGAAGGACCTCTCCGAGCCGTTTGATACCAAACGAGGTTTCAGACAGGGTGACTCGCTGTCGTGTGACTTCTTTAACCTGATGCTGGAGAGCATCGTACGAGCCGCAGAACTTAATCGAACAGGCACAATTTTTTATAAGAGCGTACAATTGTTGGCGTATGCCGATGATATTGACATCATCGGCCTTAACAACCGCGCTGTTAGTTCTGCCTTCTCCAAACTGGACAAAGAGGCAAAGCGAATGGGTCTGGTGGTGAACGAGGACAAAACGAACAGTCGGCGCACTCGCGTATCGGCACCCACGTCACTGTAGACAGTTATAATTTCGAGGTTGTAAAAGACTTCGTCTATTTAGGAACCAGCATTAACACCGATAACAATGTCAGCCTTGAAATCCAACGTAGAATCTCTCTTGCCAACAAGTGCTACTTTGGACTAAGTAGGCAACTGAGCAGTAAAGTCCTCTCTCGACGAACAAAACTAACACTCTACAAGACTCTCATCATGCCCGTCCTAACGTATGGCGCAGAAGCGTGGACGATGACAACATCCGATGAAGCGACGCTTGGAGTGTTCGAGAGAAAGATTCTGCGTAAGATTTTTGGACCTTTGCACGTTGGCAATGGCGAATATCGCAGACGATGGAACGATGAGCTGTATGAGCTTTACGACGACATAGACATAGCGCAGCGAATAAAGATCCAGCGGCTACGTTGGCTGGGTCATGTCGTCCGAATGGATACAAACGCTCCGGCTTTGAAAGTATTCGATGCGGTACCAGCTGGTGGTAGCAGAGGAAGGGGGCGGCCTCCTCTGCGTTGGAAAGATCAGGTGGAGAAGGACTTGGCTTCACTTGGTGTGTCCAACTGGCGCCGGTTAGCACGAGAAAGAAACGACTGGCGCGCTTTGCTAAACTCGGCCAAAATCGCGTAAGCGGTTATAGCGCCAATTAAGAAGAAGAAGACACTTGGGAACAAGAGAGTTGTAGTATACAAAGAGACAAACAATGTCAAAAGGTCAAATTAAAAATTGCCATCACTCAAAAAAAGTTTTTTTTTTTATTTAGTTAAAAAGGCGTTCAAAAGCAACACTGGATGATTAATTTTACGCCACCTTGCAGCTATTCATGCATTATTCGTTCGGATTATTTTCTGCTTTTTCTTTAATATAAAAAATTCGAGCATATACTTTGTATGGAAGAAAAGGCGTGAAAAAAAATTGTCAAAAATCAATGGTATTTTGTAGGCACTTGAAACTTGCACTTTGTTAGGTGAAAATTTGAAAAATATATGAACATTTTGTACAAACTTTGAAACTGCATTATATAGTTTTTGTTGTATTATGAACTCTATTTAGAATATGAGCTACATAACGATGATTAGTTTTGCGCCAATTTGTTCAAAACCGCGTACAAAATTTTTTTCTAGAGATTCTACAGTGCTTAACGTTTTTTGGAATTTTTCTATATTTTTGTAAACAATTTCAAAGTTGGACTTACATGGAGATACCACTAGCAATTTGCAAGCTTCTCATTAAGGACGCACTAAACAGTTCTGCAAATCAAATATGGATTAGCGTTAAGACCTGTGAAATTGCTAAGCAAACATAGCCAAGGCCAAATTTACGTCTGTCCAAGAGTATTATAAAACTGAGTAGACTTCAAATCAGGACCTTAGTAGGGGCCCTAACAGGACATTGTCTCATAGGAAATCATGTAAGGAGATTAGGCGTTTACACTCATGATTTCTGTCGTTGCTGCAGAAATGAGGAGGAGTTGGAAACAATTCAACACCTTTTTTGCACATGCCCAGCTCTAGCCAGAAGCAGGAACCGATTTTTAAAATCCTACTTCTTAACGAATATAGATAATCTATACATTTTAGGTATCAATAACCTTTTACGCTTTGTCAAAAGCTCAGGATGATTTAGCATGGAGAGGGAAATGTTGCCCGGCCCCCGCGGTTCACAACGGACCCATTTCGTGGTCTAAGTGGCATCGTTGCCTCTATGTGCGATGCGGCTGCCAAACCTAACCTAGCCTAACAAGGGTTGTTTTAGAAAATGAGCTATACTCTCATACAAAACTAACGAACATTCAAAAGATAAAAGAAAACTAGTCAAAACTGGTCAAAATCTCGATGCGCCACCGTTCGGAAGGTTTAATGTTTTCGCAGATGCATTTTATCTGACCATAAAAAGAAAAAAAAATCGAGTGCGCAATGTGACAGCTTTCCAAAATACAATATTTCGTACGAAGGATAAAAAACGAAATTTCAAGCTATTCATCAAGGCGAAGCTATTAAAGGCGGTATCAGTAAATCAGCTATCAGGTATCTTTCGCCGTGTCCATGTAGCTGCCAGACCAGAAAGAAACAAGGCGAATTCATTCTTGCTTTTCTACTTTGCCAATACTTTGCTTTGACAATCAAACGTACAAAACATTGTTGTTGGTCTAGTGCCACCACAAATTTTATTGAATGCGCCTTGCTATTCACGAAACAAAAATATAGCTGTATGATATTACCATACTTCAATGAAAATTAGGAAATGTACAATATTATATTTCCAATTGAAAAACTGCGATCATAGAGAGCTTATACCAGAAATTTTAAAGTACTCAAACATCTTTAATACCACGTAATAGCACATTTTTTTAAATTCATAATTTTCTTTAATGATGGCTTCCAGCAAAAACTGCAGCTTCTGATAAATTTCTTTATTGAGACGTAAAAAGTTGAGGTACTTTTTTTCTGCTATGCAGCAGCAGCGGTGAGCGTAAAAACTTTGCACGCTCCAAATAACAATTTTCACACCAAATTTCTTGCTTTTGTTTTTGTTCATATTTTCAGCCTGTGCGCAGAGCAATGCAGAGCAATGTCACGCCTATTATTTCGCTATCAATGAAATATTTGTCGAAATTGTGTATGTTTGTATGTATGTATGAATGTATATCTCCATGCATGCTTATATGTATGCATGCATAAGCTTGTACGATGTGTGGAAGGGTATAAAAATTCAATTTGCTATCGGGTTTGCATACAAATAATATATATTCGAGTAAATTTTCTTTAAGCCGCTTGCTGCTCTCTGCAGGGTCGTAACCTTAAGTGAATTTTCTTTCAATTTTTGTCATTTAAAAGTAAAAAAAAGTTGTTTATGGAAATATTACAAAAAAAAGCTGTAAAGTAAAATTTTGCATTCGCCTTTAAGTGGTCTTGACTTTTCCCTTCCTTTAAAAGTCATTCCTAAAAATTGCTGCAAATGCAAAAAAACAAACAACAAATGCAATACATGAAAAAGTACAAATTTGCTATATTTTGAGGGAGAGTTCATGTGTATGTGTGTATGCGTGATTGAGAGTAGATCCAATTTCATGCTGAAGATGGAAAAAAGTGCTTAAGTCTGGGTGCTGTCGTTTTAAGGAAGAGCATTTTAAGCTTGAGAGCACTAAAAGCCTTTAAAGGAGGCTGCGTATGCTGTTCAAATTTGAAATTTTTTCCTATAAATTAATGCTATTTGTAAAAAAATCATCGAAATTCTGATAGAGCATTAATAGCTTAAAGTGAAATGACTGAGAACAACATCTTACCTGGATTTTCTGTGATGAGGTAGTCACAAAATTGAACACACAACAAAATGATTTGATGATAAGAACTTTGATAATAACTGGAATGACATAATCAGTGTTGTCTAATTGACCGAAAACAGCTGTTAGTTATCAGTCGAGTGATAAACTATCACATTTTAATACTTCTTGGTTTCAGCACTGATCATAGGAGCGCTAAAGGCGTGTGTTGGGGATTACCCCTTGTTTATCCTACACATGCGGAAAATTCAATCTTCAATATTCAAAAATATCAGAAACGTTTTGAAAGATTTTAGATGAACTTACCTTCCGTCAAAAATATATCGGGAATTGTGCATTTAAAAAGTGGGTATATGAGTTTGACATGCAAACCAGTCAACAGGCAACAGGCAGCTGAATGGCGCTATCCACATGAGCCGAAACCAAAAAACCCACGTCAAAGTCCGTCAAAAGTGAAAGTCATGGTACTCGTTTTCTTTGGGTATCATGGAGTTGTGCACTCGGAATTCATTCCAAAATGAGTATACGGTAAATAAAGAATATTTTTTGGAAGTTATGCGACGTTTGAGAGAGGATGTGCGTACGCAACGGCCCAATTTGTGGAAAAAAACTCATGGATCTCGCACCATGATAACGCATCGCTTCGCAAGGCTCATATTGTGAACACTTTTTTGACCAAAAACTCGACAAATATCATCGAATAACCACAGTATTCGCCGGATTTAGCCCTCTGTGACTTTTTACTTTTCCCAAAACTTAAATTGCCACTCCGCCGACGTCGCTTTGAGTCGATAGAGGTCATTAAGGAGAAGTCGCTGAAGGAGTTGAAGAATTGATGACTGAACTAATCATCGGCATATGCGTATTGCTTCAAATCGAGCCTATTTTGAAGGCGACAAAATAAATTTCGATAACTAAACAATTATTTTGCGTTTTATTGAGCAATTCCCGGTACTTTTTTGACGGAATGTATGTTTAATTTTTTGATTTCAGATCATATGAGCTCTTGCTATCTTGGCAGCAGATTTGAGCCTTTAGGTGAAATATTTGAGAAAATTGCAATTGTTTTTATTCATAGCACCATAAAGCCTATGGCCGAAGCCTCAAGTAAACCCCCCTCATGTGCTACGGTATGTTTTTCTGGAACTTCACCGGTATGTACAGGGTTTCCCATATTCGACGGACCCATCTGGCAACCCTTTATATTTTGACAGAAGAACACCATTAATCGTTTGTACGAAAGGTTTTCGACTGGTGATACTCTTTCTAATCCAAAGAGGCCAAATCAAAACCGACCAAGGCGATCGGATGAGAATATTACTCTTGTAAGGGCTAGTGTTGAGACGTCGCCAAGGACATCCCAAAATCGCCGTTCTCAGCAGTTGGATATTGCTCGGACCACTTTACAACGAATTATCCGCATTGATTTGCTTTTATTCCCGTATAAGATTCAATTGGCGCAAAGATTGTTGCCTGCGGACAAGCCTCGTCATTCTGTTCAAGTCCGATTTTTTCCAATACATTGCGTTAAGGAGCTCTTTTTAGGGATCTACATGCATATTCCGCATATTGAAGGTTATTCATGCCCCTGAACATGCTATTTTCCTGTTTTCTTCGTTCTCGCACACATATGGGATAAAATTTGACTCACTTATGTTTTCAACAAACGTCCTCTCAAGCTTATTTCGCTCATTAATGAACTGCCGGCATCGAAAAAAGATATGGCTCGCCGTTTCTTGTTCTTCGGTACACTGCCGTCAGTATGGGCCGTTCTCAAAATGGAACCTGCGCAGGTATGCTTTGGAGCAACCGTGTTCAGTAAGCAACTGTGTGATACAAATGCCGATTTATACGTGTTTTTGCTCAATCCACCTCGCAATGTTTGGAATCAGTTCAAGTGCCCACCTACCTTCCCCAGATTGCTCCCACCGTATCTGCAATTCTTCAATTGTTCGCAGCCTTTCTTCTTTTTTAGCGGCGCTTGACGGTTTCTGGTGTCATATAAACTATCCATTTAAACCGCGATAATTTCGATAGGCACCGTTCCCCGTTATTACATGGATTGCGTCATCTGAGACAATGCGATAGCCATTGGCTACTCTCAAGGCGCCAAGTCTGTATGTGGATCGTATGTGTTGGAGATACGATGGCTTTGTGTTTGCCCAGATTGGTGCTGCGTACAGAATCACTGAGCTTGTCACTGTTAATAGGAGTTTCCGTATACTTGCGCGAGGGCTGCCAATATTACGCATTAGTCTAGAATACGCGTTATTTATTCTGACGGCTTTTCCACTGACTGACTGTAAATTATTGTTAAAAGTCATTTTCGAGTCAATGAGTACTCCCAGGTATTTGGTATATGGCTGCGATGTTATGTCATGATCAGATAGCGTAATCACTTACTCTTCACATACCCCTGGTGCTGTCAGTTGACTTCAGTTTTTTCAGCTGCAAGCTCTAACTTCACATTTCCAAGCCAATTTCTGATTCTTACAATTGCATCGTTGTTTAACGCTTGCAGTGCGCCCAGATGCTTTCCCACTACCACCAATGCAATGTCGTCCGCGTACCCAATGAGGGTAGCATCTTCAGGCAGCTCAAGCTTGAGGATTCCATAGTGTTGGGCCAAGCACCGAGCCTTGTGGAACACCGCCAGTCACTTTATACATATAGTACATATGTCTCTAAGGGGTTATCAGTATCATAAAGCAAGAGCATCTTATCACAGTAATAAACACAATATACAAGCACTCTCGACTGCGATGGTAAGTTTCGGATAACTTCAAAAGCGTTTGCAGTTACTTACTATTCGTATGCATATTTGTTTATAATAGGCTATTGTTAAGCTGATTTTGCAATTTGGGTTTTAATGTATTGAGCGGCTTCTGTTCTGCTTCTGTTCTTGCTGTAGTATACAAGTAGTATTGAAATGCCTCTGTTCTAGTTGTAACATTTAACATGCATGCTGTCCTTATTTAGCAGATTATTGCTAAAACATGCACAGCCTTAAAAGGAAATTATCATTTTGGAAAATCAGAACAGCAGGTTTTGCAAATCTATTCAAACCCAGTAGGAATATTCTTGTGTGTTTGAATATATTTGAAACCGTGAAAACTCCGCGTTCCTTCCCTTTTCCATACAAGAAACTGGCGAATATTCTCTATATTATTGTGCCCATCCTTTCCGTCGTAGCCGAATGGGTTGATGCGTGACTACCCTTCGGAATTCGGAGAGAACGAAGGTTCGAATCTCGGTGAAACACCAAAAAATTAAAATTAAATTTTTTTTTCTAATTACGGTCGCCCCTCGGTAGGCAATGGCAAAGCTTCGAGTGGATTTCTGCCGTGAAAAAGCTCCTCAAAAAAAAAAACCTATCGAAAAGGAGGAGGAGCTCGGCCAAATACCCAAAAAGGGTGTATACATTCTTTCTTTCTTTACTCACTTCAGTTTTGATTGGTATCGCAATGAAAAGTTTCTATATTCAGCAGCCTAAGAGTGCTTTTAGAGGCAGCCATTTAACCTAATCTGACCTGACCTAGAAAGGGCCAATTATTGCCCAGCTGCATTCGTTTTTCATTAGTCTGGAACTAGTAATAAATTTGATGGCTCAATAAACCCAAAGGAGTAGCAAATTCAAAAAATTATATACATGAGAAATCAAACTCTAATCAAGACTGCGCTGCTGCCAGTCCCGCACTAACGAGAGAAGTAGAAGGGAAAACTTGGAAAAGAATTCAAATATAGCGGAAAAATGTCACACACAAATAATACACGAATAATAACCAACAACAATTTGACCAGATGATAAATAAAAAGTAAAGCTAAGTAGAACTACTTTTTAAAAAATTATATTTGCCATAATCATATTTTCATTAGAAGAGGCTAGAAAAATGTGAGGCAAAAAGAACTAAAAGTAACGAAAATGGTAAACTGGTCACATTGATCGCATGGCTTTAACTAAAATCTTAAAATGCGCATTGTCAAATGTTACGTTTGGCCAATATTGTTGTACACAGTGGAAACGTGGACGCTAAAGACCGCAAATATGAAGAGGCTGCAAGCATTTGCAATGTGGATCTTCAGACGAATTTTGAAAATTTTCTGAACCCTTCATGTTTCTAACAATAAAGTATAATTTCGAACACGAAGAGACCCAAGAACTTCTAAAAACCATTAAATAGAGAAAACAGCGTACTTCGGCTATATAATAGAAAATACCATCTACTGAAACTTATTTTAGAAGGAAAAATAGAAGATAAACGTGGCGTTGAGAGAAAACAAATGTTTTGGATACGAAATACACGTCATTGGACTGATGTCGGAGAATTTGAAATGCTACAAGGCAGAGAGATGTATATAAAACCATTCTAAATAGTAATATATAAAACAGGTCAAGTTTCGAAATTTATATAATATTTATTTATTCAAAAAATGGAATAGCGATCGTCGCTATTAATTCGAAATCGAATAGGCATAATAAAGAAGAAGTTTGACCAACATTGAGTTATTTAATTCTTATTAGTTTTGAGGCTTAGAAATGGAATTCCCAGGAGGCAAGAATCAACATTTTCTTTGCTTGTTGCATAGAGGTCAAAAATCTGTCGAAGCAGCGCGGAACATTTGCGACGTGTATGGAGAAGGTGTCACAGATGAGTTTAAAGTACCGAAATGGTTTGCAAAGTTCAAAAATGGTGACGTTGACGTCGATGACAAGTCCTGCTGCGGAAGGTCTTCTGAATTCGACGAAGAACGTCTCAAATAACTTTTGAAGGAGAACCGTCGCCAAACAGGTAGTGAATTGGCAGAAAAAATTAGCTGCGATCATAAAACGATTCTCAATCACCTTCATTCAATGGGCTTAACCGAAAACTTGGGAGTATGGGTCCCTCATGAGCTCAACGAAAAAAATAAAGAAAGTCGCTGTCAAGCTGCCTCTCAGCATTATGCCCATCATAGAGGAACACGTGGCCATAAACGCGCTTTTTGTACCGATAACTGAATTGTCACGGAAGATGAGAAATGGTGCCTATACATCAATATGAAGCAAAGAAAGGAGTTAATGATTCCAGGAGATGCACCAAGGCCGAGAGTCAAGCCGGATCTTCATTCAAAGAAGGACATGATATGTGCTTGCTGGGACTGGGAGGGCATGGTGCACTGGGAAATGCTTGAAAAGAAAGCCACGGTCAAAAAGGAGATATACATTGCCCAGCTACACCGTTTGAATGAGGCTATTCGACTGAAAAGACCTGATCGACATGGTCAAACCATACTTCTTCGCGACAACGCCAGGCCCAATGTTGCACAAGTCGTCAAAGCCGCACTTTAATAACTCGAATGGGAGGTCCTTCAGCATCCGCCGTATTCTCCTGACCTTTCAGCGAACGTTTACCCCCTTTTGCGCTCCCTGTCAAACCATATGAAAGGCGTTACCTTCGATAACAAAGAGGTTTTTAAAAACGGGCTCAACAACTTCCTTGACTCCAGACCAAGCGATTTTTGGCGGAACTTATTGATATATCGCACCCTAAATACAAAAGGGGCACAACTCAAAATTTTCCACACTCGAGCTTGACTTGTTTACAGTAGCACAGAAAACAAACTATGTGACATATCACGCTGAAATTTGCCATGTAAGCTTATAACAGTCCTACCAAAAAACGAAAAATTTATTTTTGCCATATGCCATCCGCGAACCGTTTTATTGATAACGTCTCGTTCATATTTGAGCAGAAGGGACATTTTGAGTTGTGACCCTTTTGTATTTAGGGTGCGATATTATTGATTTTTGTTGAAATAAGAGTCTTCGGTAAAAACTCTACCAGCTTATTCCCCAATCCAATACAAAAGACAAAAAATAAAAAAAAAATACTAAGTGGCAACAAAATCTAAAATTAAAAAACCGAAATGTTCACGCAAAGATGGTGCGCACCAATTTGAAACTGTAATTTCGAAGCATCAGACGCCGTAGTTATTCCTATCTAGTTTTTGTCTCACAAGTTCGATTGTCAGTTTAAATATTCCCTGTAAAGGTTTAAGTGCTTAGTAGATTCAAATTATTTTCCATTAATGACATCTCTACTCTCTTCTTATGGGAGGCATTTTCGTCGTCAATAATTGCACTATGCGCAGCCTCAAGCATCAAGAAAATACTCACCTGCTTTGTTAGAGAGCATTTAAGCTTAGCAGTACAATTTTAACGAGCTTGGATTGTATTGTTGCTGTATACTACGAGTACATGCATTCGCATGTAAGGATCTACATAATAAAATATGCTGTGTATGTATGTATGTGAAAGAAGTTATATTGCATTAAGTCAACATACTGCCATACGCACGCACATACACACTCGTACTTTGTTGTGTGCTATTGAAAGTGCAGATAAAGAAATTCTAGATATCATTCAGAAGTGCATCAATTAGATGCCTATGCAACAAATGCAAATTACCACTACTGAGCAGCATTTCATTGCTGCCTGCCTTTCTCGCTGAATTGGAATTCGAAAAATTTCCATTATTATCGAGCTCACCAATTTGCGAAATGTGCAATGCAACCGATATTTTAATTAAATATACCGAATGGAGTATTCTATTGAATTTATGTACATACATACATGTGTGTATGTGTGCGCTCATATGTACAAGTACAATGGGCATTAGGATGGTTCCAAAAAATTTGTTTTTCTTGCTGCTCGATCAATGAGACACCAGTGCCAGGGCTAACATATACGATTGAATTCCCATATAAAAAATACATTTTTTAATTTTAATTTAGAATAAATTTTCTCTAAATTTAATATTCAAATCGATATTATTTAATATAAATATATAAGCACAAAAAAAATTATATTTCAAGCTATTTGTGAAGGGTACCTGAAATCCTCCAAAATGTAAAAAGTGTTTTTGTTTTGTTTCAATTTCGGTATAAAAATGTTTAATAACAAAAGAATTTATTTTTATGTTAGTTTTAGACTATTAATGCCGTGTAAATCGATGACAGGGAAAAATTGGGGAGGCACACGAAAATTACTGCGATGGGTTTACCCGGCTACAATCAGTCCTTTGTTTTCTAACGGGGCAGTGTTTTATTATTTCCTAGAACGTCGGCTGGGGATGCAAAGTGCCAAATCACGGAAATATTTGCTGTGGAAGTTAAGCTGTAGGCTACCTGATGGGTCACAGGTTGCGAATGGTGAAGAATCTCCAGATATAGAGGCGAGCTTCTTCTTCTTAATTGGCGCGGTAACCGCTTACGCGATTTTGGTCGAGTTTAACAAAGCGCGCCAGTCATTTCTTTTTCGTGCCAATTGGACACACCAAGTGAAGCCAAGCCCTTCTCCATCTGATTTTTCCCACGCAGAGAAGGCCTTCCTTTTCCTCTGCTATCACCAGCTGGTACCGCATCGAATACTGAATACTTTCAGAGCCGTGCAGACGACATAACCCAGGTAGCAGAGCCGCTGGATCTCTATTCGCTGCGCTATGTCTATGCCGTCTTAAAGCTCATACAGTTCATCGTTCCAACGCCTGCGATATTCGCCGAAAATCTTACGCAGAATCTTTCTCTCAAACACTCCAAGCGTCGCTTCATCGGATGTTGTCATCATCCAAGCTTCGTCAAGCTTCCTAGGCGAGCTGCGAATAAAAAATAAGCAGCCTCGGTCAAGCAGCGGCTGCTCTATCAGACTGTAGTGCGGGTGTGAAGGATGCTGTACGACCCTCTAATTAAATAACTTCTTTTTATTTTGGATTGGTGCGATAACCACTTACGCAATGGCCAAGTTTAACAAAGTGCGCCAGTCGTTTCTTTCTCGTGTTAACCGGCGCCAGTTGGACACTCCAAGTGAAGTAAAGTCCTTATATTTTCAATGCAGAGGGGACCTTACTCTTCCTCTGCTGTCACCAGCAGTTATTTCATCGAATACTTTCAAAGCCGGAGCATTTCTATCGATTCGGACGACTTGGCCCAGCCAACAAAGCCGCTGGATCTTTATTTGCTGCGCTATGTCTATGTCGCCGTAAAGCTCATACAGCTCATTATTCTATCGCCGTCATCAACGTGCAAAGCTTTAAAAATCTTCCGCAGAATCTTAGATCTTCCAAATCGCAGTCCTAAATTTCTTCTGAATAATACAAATTTGGTTGCTTAAGGTAGTAGTCTGGTAACTTACACGTTTAGTGAGGCCATGTTTGGGACATTTTTTGGAAGGGAAAATAAAATTCAATCGGTTTGATTTTCTGATATGTTATTAAAGGTATCAGAAGGTGTACAAAAAATTTTTTTTTTTTTTAATGTTTTGATACTATTTTTGTACACTGCAGCAAGCGGCAAAAAAAAAAAGAGGTGCAGTGGCTGGCCGGCGTGATTTCGTCACTTGTGGTCATCTGAAACAGAAAAAACAAATTGCTTATTAATCAGTGTGCTTGTCGTTCTGGCGGGTAGTAAGATCAAATGATTTTGACAAAAAATAACAAAATGGCGGACTTCGTAAGAAAATTGTCTTTTTTAAAGTGGAAATCGGACTAAAAAATGGAAAGTTAGGGACAAAATAAATTAAATCTACTACCCGCCAGAACTATTGATGTGTAGAAAAACATATCTAAATTTCAGCTCAATCCGTTAGATAGAAAATTTGTTTTCACGACGGCCATCCGGAAAAACGTTGTTTTGAGAAAAACGCGTTTAAAGTTTTAGCAACTGATTATTTATAGCGCGCACAAGTACGAGCCGCTCTCATGTATGTGCTATAATTTCGTCAATATTTCGAATTTCGGTCTAAAATTTGTACAGTATATTACCAATATATCACAGTTTCAAAATATGTAAAAAACCGAAATTCGAAATTTTCAAAATAAGTTACCAGACTACTACCTTAAAGAATTTATTGCTGATATTTAATAGTTTTTTTAGGAATTATAGTTTTTTTCGGAGTCTCTACAAAAATCAGTTTAAATAATTGTGTTTTTGTGTTTGTTTTTGGCCCAACCTAATGCGCATGTGTATATATGCCACTTAAAGTACGTTGTATGCAACACGAATCCATTTATTATGTGTTACCTGAAGAACGCGTTGAAGGGATGCATCGTACAGGGGTGCAGTAGATGGAACACACAAATGATTGCAAATAACCAAGAGAGTACAGCAGTTTCATAGCGTAATTCCGCATAAACTACTTGTGTAAAGTTGAACTCGTGTGATGTAGCGAACCATTTTGATATTGGCCTGATTACCGTGAAAAATTTCCAAGGTTTTTCCGCTTTATTGCCAGATGAAATGGTTCTAAATACTTTCCTGACTAGTCCTCATTTCTTTGGCAATAGACCAAGTGCTCACACGCCGGTCCGATTCGATTTTATCTAAATTTGATTTTGTCCGAATTTTTATCTAAATTTTCGACGATTTGCCTGGAGAGAGTGCTTTAGCTTCGACATGCATATTGCCAGAGCGAAGTCACTGGAGCCACCAATATTGCACTGTATCTGCCACATACTCGTTTACCCAAAACTTACTTGTTTTTTTTTCCTGTTCAAGGGCTGCCGCTCCAGTAAACTGGCCCAATTTAGTGCGCTGAGCCTCATAGCTCACCTTTCATCTCTGGAACAGTTCCATGCAGTACGGCTGCTCCTAATACTTCTCCTTAGGGCTGGTGTTGCACCTAATCCTAAGTCAAAAGTTTATTTCTGCTGCTCCACCAAAATTTGACTTCGGTTAGATATAATCAGTGCAATGGGCAAATGCCATCTTAAGAGTTGTTAAGGGCTTCAGCCACATGTTGATCTACGGCCTCTATTTCATGTAATGCATTGGTGCCACCACCTAGTACTACAAGCGGAACTTCTATGGCTCCTCGGAGCTCATAAAAGTAATACCACTCTCCCCTATCCTTCAGTTTTATCAAAACTAGAGAAGATCATAATTTCGCTTTCAAAGCAGAAAATTACATAATTTTATTAAGCAACTATCATTTTTATGCAACGCGACACTTTCTACTTTATGTTAAATAACTTTTACTTTAAAATATAATTCTCAAATGGTTTGGAATGAAAAAAATATTGTATTGTATTTTTTTTATTGGCTCACTGTGGGTACGAAAGTTCTGGGTGGCACTAAACTGCTGTAATAGGTATATAATAAATTTATATTTGTGGCGTGCGGGTTGATGATTTTCCATAAATTGAGGGAGCTACAGTTTTAAGCCGACTCCGAACGGTAAATGGTTTTTTGTAAGTAGTTGGACTCTATCACTTGGTGTTTCTTAGACGAAGATTCGAAGCTGCGCACTTGTGAATGGTAGTCAAGCACCAAATGTTTGCATTAAAAGCTGAAAAGCGCACAGGTGGAAAAATGCTAAAGAGAGCCCCACGATTTTATATTTTGTTGGCTGGAGAAAAAGAACACCTTTTTTGCTATTGAGAAATCTGCAAGGCTTTGGGCATTTCGCAACATTAATTAGAACATTCATCAGTTACGTCGCCTTCTTGCCTGGTTGACATTTGATTTGATATTCTAGTAGAGTTCGCTAGAAAAATGTAGCTTCCCATCCTCGCGATCTAAAATTTAAAAGTAAAGGGTTTTCCAATAACAGGTGTTACAGGTGAATGGATTGCGCTATCGAGAGATGATTAGCAATTTTTTATGGCTGGAATTGGGTGGTATTGATCTCGACAACGTTTATTTTCAACAAGATAGCGCTACGTGCCACAAAAGCAACGAAACCATTGATCTTTTATGGGAAAAGTTTCCGGACCGTGTTGTCTCTCGAAGAGGTGATCTCAATTGGCCCCCGAGATCTTGTAATTTAACACCTTGTGACTTTTTTCTTAGGGGCCACGTGAAAGATAAGATTTACGCCAACAGCCCAGGGTCAATTCAAGACCTCAAAGATGGAATTCGTGAGGCTATCGAGGACATAGGGCAGCCACTTTGCAATTCGGTTATGGAAAATTTCATGAAAAGGATATTGCAAGCAAGTGAGTCCACAGACAATGCAAAGTAGTTTTGTTACAATAAGATCGGGTTTGCAAAAACCGATATGCCCAATAACGATAGAAGTTGGATCGCAGAAGATGAGATTCTTATATCAACACAGTTCAGTTCAATTATGCAATGTTTTTAATGCAGTTCAAAGCGTAAACCAAGTTGACGTGGAAGATTAGTTTAATTTGGATAATGAAATTGTTGAAAATGTATACCAAAATGTAAATTTTAGAATGTACTTGTACAAATATTATTATCAAATCTTACAACCATTGATGTACCTGTCAAATGTGGAAATACAATTTTGTAGTTATTCGTTGGAAATCGATTCACGTGTTTCATTTATAAAAGAAGTCTTCATTACTGATGAAGATATAGAAATCGTTATATATATCCTGAGTTAACATTTCATGTCTCCCAAGAATCGCTGCCTATTTCGTCTTAAGGGGAAATAGAAAATGGGTCTGTCAAGAGGTTAACTTCTTTTAAAGAAGCTTATTTGGCTAAAAAAAAAGGAAAGCTGGAGAAAGAAAGTTTAAAAAAACTGAAAGTTTTTTTTTAAATCACAGCTACCTTAAGATTGTTGAACTGCTTCCTGATCTTCAAATACATCTTCAAGATATTGAAAGTAAAGAAAAAAAATCGCCAGACTAAAATTTCTGACTTTTTAAAATAATTCTGAATATCTTATATATAATACAATATTTTGTTTTTTAATTCTTGAAAAAATTAATTTTTATGAAAATCCTGCTTTTTTAATATGTATGCATGTATTTATGCTTTTGTTTTCGAAGTAAAACTGTTTAGATATACAATACAAATTTTTAGTAACTCTTTTTATATTTTTTTTCGCAAGCAAACACTTCTCATAAATCGAAATTTTTCATATTTCTTCAGATTTTAAAATTTTTTAATTAGAATCTTCCTTTTTTCCGTCAATCCAAAGCCATTATTTGGCGCTATCTGGAAAATTATGTGACAGAAAAAAAATTACGTTTTGAACTAAGTGACCGATTTTATATAGATTTTGAATTCAAGATGGCTCTTGACTTTTTTTGCTGTAAATTATTGTAATCAGTATTTTTGAAAATCTTTGGGTTCACCAAACATTTCACTAAATGTAATATGTGAAGTGGGTATGTAAATTACAAGTCTTCTTTAGTTTTTTTTTTGAGTTGCTTAACTTATAATAAATTTGTTATATTAATCTAAGAGCATATTTTACAAAGAAATTTATCAATAAAATTCCATTTATTGATTTGCTTTCACACATCCGATTTAGTAAATTGAAAATAAAATTAATTTCCGTTTTGTCTCGTTTGCAGGACAAAATTATTTGCATTCGTCCATTATGTCGACCCCAACAACCTGCGAGAAGGCCGAGTACACATAGATGCCCCGCTAAAGGGTCAAAGGCATGGAAAGGATAAATATTGCAAAAAAAATGTATAGACCAAAATAATAAACAAAAAATAAATAGCAGATAATATGCGAAAAAGGTTACTGGACATACACACACACACACAATTAGTAAGAATTATGAGCCAAACAACCACACGAGCAGATTGAGCAAAAAAGCAGCGCGTGCAAAGTTCTCCAAATAGCCAGCAAAATGAATAAAAAGTTTACTGCAATGCATACAACGACCCAGCTTCAGTTGCTGATGCCACTTTTGCTCGCTCTATCAATGTCACTGTTCATACAACCCACACTGACAGTCTGCCCTAATAACGAATCGACTGCTAAAAGTAGCAGCAACAACAAAAACGCCACTACAGTGGCGGCATGCGGCAATTTTACACTTAATGACGGCGTTGACTTCTTGGGTAGCCATTCAAGTTTTACTGGCTATCCGTTTATGGATGAGAGCAGCAGCAATTTTACCCAGCTACAAGAAAATTTGTTGGAATTTGAATTCGATCCTTTGGAGAGTGTTGTCACTACGGTGGTGCCTGTCTTCTTCGGCATAATTGGGCTGGCTGGTTTGATTGGTAATGGGCTGGTGATACTTGGTAAGTGTTGAAGTTGTACTTCAACTGTATTATTTTCCGTATCAGCGCATATATTGTGATTACTGAGTTTGTGAAGAGTTAAGAGAGTTGATGGTTCAGTTGACTGCTTTGTATAAGTTTGGAGATAGTAAAATTTTTTTTTTTTTTTTTTTTCATTTCCTTGACAATAAATTCAATGCAAAAAAAATTCATATAACGTTACAATTTAGTGTCGTTCGCAGTCGGAACAAGATTAATAAAAGCAATTAAGATTAATAATAACCTACAATCTATGCACTGGGGCTCAGCAAAGATGCGCTTCAAAAAGTGATACGACTGGGGAGGCACTCGGGTGCTAAGAGAACTTAATACATGGGCTGAAAAGTCCCGGGCCTAACACATAGAGGGCACTAGTTTTATTGCATTCACCTCTTTTCAAGGTGTTTCTTTTGTTCTTTTGTTTGACATTAAATAAGTCCATTGTACTACACTTGGACTCCCTTTTAATTTTCTTTAAATCTCCCCGATCTCCGAAGAAATAAATCGGAGTAGTTCTTGTGGTGCCAAGGAGCCAAGGTGGTCGCTTCTTAACACATCAGTGCCAAAGATCTCACACCTGATACGTGCGAAGGCGGGTAGTTCAGCTAGCAGAATGTCTAACTTTACTTCTCCGTGAAGCAGCCATCAGATTTCCAAAGTGACCCCAGCTTTGCGGTTGGATTCTCTTTCAGTATCCTAACCAATTTCGCCGTGTCACTCAGAGATTCAATACCGCCGCAGAATTCCCTAAAAGAAGCCCTTTTCGACTCACGAATTAGCTTCTTGTAGTTCGTCTGAGCATGACGGTGTCGCTCCCAGTCCTCAGCAAGATTAGTTTTGGGGGCCCGGTTTAGAAGTTTTTTCGACTCACGCCTCAATATTTAGAGCTCTCGGTTCTACCACGCAACGGGAGTCCGATCAAGGAGAGGTCGAATTAGACTGGTTGACTCAAAACATTCAACTAAGGCAGCGCTGAGTTTCTCAACTGCCACCTCAATCTCCTGTTCTTTCCGAAATCTTGGTGGCGTCACGTCAAAACCCCATAACGCCCCCTAAACTTCTGCCAGCCTGTTTTTCTGGGATTTCTGGAGGGAAATAGTATTTGTGCCTCCTCGCCACACTGCAACTCAATATACCTGTGGTCCAAGCATGAATCTTCGGCAAGGACTCTCCAGTTCCTGATTGACCACCCAAATTTTGAATTTGATAAGGTGAGACCAATCATCTCTTGCCTTCTAGTGACCATTAGATTTGAAAGCTGATACTTTTAGCGGTTTAAATACTGATTAACAGGAGATATTTTTTATTAGTTTTGTCCTCACTTCCCCCAAAGCCATTTCCATATTTCTACAAAAGCAGCAAGGAAAGGCAAATATCATAGGTGAGGTAAATTTTTAAGCCTGTTTCAATGCCAGTCCTGGCAATTTCCAAGTGCAGAAAAAGTTAAGGTATGTTTCAAAAACACTGAATAAGCTTGAAATTAACTATCTAAACTAATATAGTATATAGTATAGTAGTAGTATATAGGAGCACCACCCGCATGATGTATATTTTTAGCCACGAATGCAGAAGTTTTTATACAAATAAGGAATAAAAGCAAACAACGCAATCAATCAGTGGGAAGCAAGAGAAATGCATGTGGTTAGAAATAATGTTAGTTGATGTGTTTCAAATGCTTTGTACTAAACTTAGTAGCCAACGTAGGTGAGTCACTTATTGCTTTGACAGAATGAATACTTTCGAGCTCTCGGGCGAAGGATAACAAAGAAAAAAAAGCTGCATTTAATTTATTTTTAATTTTTAAACTTTTATTTTAGTTTTATTTTTAATGAAACTGGAATTCAAACATACTTGTTTGCATTCGACAACGCGTGGAGCTAATAATAAGTACCTAAATAAAATGCATTTGCGTGCGTGTTCGTAGGCGTTCCCACCAACTTCGTAGAATGTTTGATTTGATGCTGTGTCGTGGTCGTAGAAGTAAGCAATGAGCAGAAAATATTAAAAAACTTTCGTATTTCTTGTACTTTTCTATATGCGAGAAAACATATTAGAGATTGCAGAAATTTTATACTACAAACTTTTGTAAACAAAAAATTTACCATTACCAGTTGTGTGGGAATGTCACTCATACGCTGTGGTGTACTGACAGTTAGAATAAAACGGTTCTAAAAAACAAACGTTCAAGGATCACTGTGAGGCAGTTAGCAAAAAAGCGCAGCTCGCACGCAGTGCGCTTTTAAGATTTATGCCAAATATAGGAAGACCTCGGGATGAAAAATGACAGACGATTCCATTTGCCCCCACATTCGTGATTACATAAGCAGCGCCGATCTGGGCACATAGACTAAGCGCGTTTAGAATGGAGAGCGCTTATCGCACTATTTCAGATGACGCTATAGCAGTAATATCGAGGAAAATTCCCTATAAATCTCTCGGCCAGCAGAAGGGGCTGCATCATCTTGTACGAAAGATACCACCGGCTATAATTAGAGCGAGCAGCAGTAGCGCTAGGATATTTCTAGAAATGGTTGTTGGATGCACAAACTGATACCAGACAGAGCGAAACGGTATCGAAGGAAGCACAGGGACGTTGGCATCGACGTTTAAAAAGTATCTACACCGCTTTAATTTGAAAAACAAGCCCTTTTACCCGCTCTGGCTTGACGAATCAGAGAGTGCAAGGCATGTGCTCTTCCTGTGCAAGAGTTTCGACACCGAAAGAGAAGATCTTCGCAGGGTTTTTGGCGAGCACCCTACAGAGACAAACCTTACGACGTAAATATGCGATAAATCTGCAAAATGGCAAACATTAAGTTGTTCGAGCGTACCATGAAAATGCTGCATGATGAAGAATGGATTCGAAAGGCGAAACTTCGCTATCTACAGCTAGATATCCAGGCTGATAGAAATGCTGAATACTTGTTGCGACACGAACACCGGATGGATTCTCATACTGACAGAGACTGAGTGATTTGAGTTAACATACTCAATAACGACCTCCCGATGTATTACTTAACGGCAAGATTCCGGGAGGTTCAACCATTCGGTCAAGAGGATGTTTTAGTCCGGGACTGGATATAGGCTTTCGACGCCTTCCTCCTACTAAAAAAAAAACAGACAGAGATACAGGTAGATATAGAAATAGAGATAGAAGTCCCAAACAGATTGAGGTAGAGGTATGGCTGAAAGCAATTTCTTTGCGAGTGACCCTGATTTGGGGATTACAGAAGTTGCCTTACAGAAACCCTTCTGGCATAGTTTCTGAATGACAGAGTGAGCCACAAAATCATTATCCGGGGAATGTAGAACAGCTTCAAGCAAAGCAGGCGCGTGCACTTTAATAGGGGGATAAACTTGTTGTGTGATAAATTTAATAGGACTATGAATAAGTTCGTTTCGGTTTTACAACAGATGGCGTAACTTGATTATTATTCCATCGATCCACATTTCCAAACATTCATTGGAGAGCTACTGTCGTAAGGCACAAACGTCAGTATAAGTTTTTTATTTGAAGCGTAAACAACAATATTTTTACCACACTTGAAAATGTCGAATTTCGTGCCAAATAATGTGTTTTTGCGGGGAATTCTTCTTCATTATTTTAATATGAAGAAAAAAGCAGCCGAAAGTCATCGTATCTTGGTGGAAGTTTATGGTGAGCATGCTCTATCTGAGCGAACGTGCCAGAAGTGGTTTGCACGCTTTAAAAGTGGTGATTTTGGCTTGGAAGACGAAGAACGCGAGGGTGCGCCGCCAAAGTTCATGGATACCGAATTGGAGGAATTGCTCGATCAAGATCCGGCTCAAACGCAAGAAGAGGTTGCAAAAACTTTGGGAGTTGATCAATCAACCATTTCCAAACGTTTAAAAGCCATGGGAATGATCCGAAAGGTAGGCCATTGGGTGCCGTATGAATTGAAGCCAAGAGACGTTGAACGCCGTTTTATGGCATGCGAACAACTGGTTCAACGGCACAAAAGAAAGGGTTTTTTGCATCGAATTGTGACTGGCGATGAAAAGTGGGTCCATTACGACAATCCAAAACGTCGGGCAACGTATGGATACCCTGGCCATGCTTCAACATCGACGTCGGCGCAGAATATTCATGGCCTGAAGGTTATGCTGTGTATCTGGTGGGACCAGCTGGGTGTTGTGTATTATGAGCTACTGAAACCGAATGAAACGATTACGGGGGATGTCTACCGACGACAATTGATGCGTTTGAGCCGAGCACTGCGAGAAAAACGGCCGCAATACGCCGATAGACACGACAAAGTTATTTTGCAACATGACAATGCTCGGCCACATGTTGCACAAGTGGTCAAAACATACTTAGAAACGCTCAAATGGGATGTCCTACCCCACCCGCCGTATAGTCCAGACCTTGCGCCATCCGATTACTATCTCTTCCGATCGATGCAACATGGCCTGGCTGACCAGCACTTCCGTAATTACGATGAAGTCAAAAAATGGATCGATTCGTGGATTGCGGCAAAACCGACCGAATTTTTCACAAAGGGAATCCGTGAATTGCCAGAAAGATGGGAAAAAGTAGTAGTAAGCGATGGACAATATTTTGAATATTAAATTTGTAACCATTTTACGTCAATAAAGTTTCAAATTTCGAAAAAAAACCGCACGAACTTATTCATAGTCCTATTATAAAAAAAAATAATTATTTATTCGTATATTTTTAAGCACCTTAAATCCATCTGAAAATACTCAATCTTAAGCTTTGGTTATTGCCTTAAACCGTGCCACTTTAAAGATTTCGAAGATTTTTTCATTTCGCATAAATTTCAACATGGAAAGATTCAAATCGCGACATTACAAATCTCTACAGTTTTTATTTTTTATGTCGCGCATACATTTTGGTGATTTACAAGTCATAAAAAAGGATATAAATGCCTTAAATTGCCAGACAGAATTTATTACCATTAAAAATATGAGCCTCGTAAAACATAAATTAATAATAATAATAAAAGAAATGGAAAGATAGAGAATACGATGCACACAGGAAGAATAAAAAGTAAAGGTCTCCCAACGGAAGCATCAAGGACAGGGCAACACAACGCAAACAACCTACATAAACAGTGCTTACTAATGTAAAAAATTGAGAGCTCCCTAAATGGACATTTGCGTTGTACTGCAATTTATAATTTTTCCTGCCATTTCTTTCTTTTGGCCACATTATCACTTTAATTGCCCTTAGCAGCCCTCTGCAGACGGGCCTTGTTGACGTGTGAAATGTCACTCCCACTCTTAAGTATAGCTGGGTCTGTGCGGGGTATTTTTGCATCTTTAAATTTAATTTAAGAATTTTTGAAATTTAAGATACGCGATGAAAAGGAAATGTTTTCTCTGTATCGCGTGGCTGCTTGCTCTGCATAGTAGTGCCTAAGAGGATATGTAGGAGTTTAATGCTCAATTAGAGCCTCCTTCTTTTGTGAAGTAGAATAGAAAAGTTTATACGTGAGCACGTAAGGAATAATTACAACTATTAATCTGGAAAAAAGTAAATGATAAAATTAATACTTGCTCATTAAGTCCTCTACGACACAGAAGCTTGGATGATGTCACCCAACGAGAAGTCACTTGGTGTATTTGCGAGAAATATTCTGCGGAAGGTTTTTATACCTTTGCACTTTGGTGATGATGTAGACATAGTGCAGCGAGTCCAGATCCAGAGGCTTCGTTTGCTGGGCCATGTCGTACAAATGTATACAAAAGCTCCGGCTCTGAAAGTATTCGGTGCGGTACCAGCTGGTGGTAGCAGAGCAAGAGGAAGGCCTGCTTTGCTTTAGAAAAATCAGGTGGAGTAGGACTTAATTTCCTTGATGTTTCCAAGTGGAGCTGATTAGCATGAGTAAGAAACGACTGGCGCGCTATTTAAACTCTGCCAAACTCCAAACTACCAATCACTTAAGCAGTTCTTGCTCCAATCAAGAAAAAAAGCAGTGACAGGTATGGAGAACAAGCCGTGCGTATAATATATAGTGTTCGATGTCTCTTATCACTTACCTCACAAGATTGTGCATTGAGTTAATATGAGTTATGCCGCTTTTTGGGAGGATTCATAGGGGAGCCACTGCGATACTATTATTTCTCCCTCTAAATCCCAATGTGGTAAAGTCACTTCGTTTCATGGATAAAATACTTCAGATGTTGGCTACCGATTGCAAGTCTACCAGACATCCAAAGAAGTAAAAATTTCTACAGCTGTCTGACAGCATTATGACAAGAGCAGAGTAATGCCAGAGGAAGTGTTCAAAGCTCTGCACCTCTCCACGTTCCTGTATTAGAGGGAAAACCCCTACCTTTCCATGTGATTGCCCGGTGATGATGCCAACCGCTATACTAGACCGAAAGACCGGCCCAGATGGGTGCGGGACCTAGTTCTCCGCTCCTTACTTCTAAGCCACACCTATGTACATATGTTAGTTATCTCAGAAGTGCGTTCTGTGGTTCATTTACTGTTGACTTGTGAGATGTAGACTGACCGTTTCCATAGCTTGGTTGGGGTTAAAAAGATGCCAACATGTTGGGCAGAATTGACTGATTTTAGAGGAGTTCCCATTCTAGCCAGCTTATTCGCGATACTGTTTTCAGGAATGGCTCTGTATCTAGGAGCAAGATAACGTTGATTCTGTATCACTTAGTCAGCTCTTTTAAAATAGTTTTATATTTGATTGTCACTTAGAATGAAGTACCCTGGCGCTGTAAAGATTTTATAGTCGCTTGACCGCGACTGCCGTAGCCGAATGGGTTGGTGCGTGACTACCATTCGGAATTCGGAGTGCGTAGGTTCGAATCTCTGTGAAATACCAAATTGAAGAAAAAGTTTTTTCTAATAGCGGTCACCCCTCGGCAGGCCATGGCAAACATCCGAGTGCATTTCTGCCACGAAAAGGCTACTCATAAAGAAATATCTGGCGTTCGGAGTCGGCACGACGCACACCACAAATAGGAGGAAACGCTCGTCCAAACATCCGAAAAGTGTGGAAACGCCAATTATATATATATTAGGGCGGGTCGATTTAAAAATCGCTCATTGCTCTGTGAAAATTGTATTCTAGGGATCAAAATAAGAAACTTTGCCGAAGGAACCATACCTCTAAAACGAATTCTGATGTCCCCCAATTTAAAAATATCACCATTTTTGGTCTTTACATGAAAAAATCAGCTAAATGGCTATGTTTTTTCTTTATTTTTATTTATTTATAATAATATTTATTATTTATTTATAATAATACCTATTTTTTCTCTTAAGAAATTTATTTAGTCAGAACATATGTAAATGAAAAAATTAGTTTAAGTGAGTTATAGAAAAGAAACTAAAAAGTTCGACCCAAATTGGGGGACATCAGAATTCGTTTTAGAGGTATGGCTCCTTCGGCAAAGTTTCTTATTTTGATCCCTAGAATATGATTTTCACAGAGCAATTCACAGAGCAATGGGCGATTTTTTTGCCTTCCCACAAATCGACCCGGCCTAATATATATACCTACAGAGTAGATAGTGATCGGTTGGGCTGCGACTTACGATTCTTCACGAGCCACAACGTAGCCTTCTTTATAGCTTTTAACACTGCCAATGATTATCCATTCCATGGTTCAGAAAAAATTATTAGCAAAACAGATTTGTGGAGCACTGTAGTCTAGCTTTCCATGTATTCCCAAAAGAGTTCTGAGAATTTGTATATGCCCAACGATTTCCATTCATGGGTTTGTATGCATTTCGCCTGATTGCGGCTGCGTTGGGAAGATAAGGTGGAGAAGGACTTGGCTTTACTTGGTCTCTCAAACTGGCGCCGGTTAGCACGAGAAAGAAACCACCGACGCGCTTTGTTAAACTCGGCCGAAATCGTGTGAGCGGTTATCGCGCCAATTAAGAAGGGAAGAAGAGGTCTATGCGGAGAAGGTCGGGTAGAATCTTAAGGATCTTAGTTGGAGTAAAGCTCAGCACTTCTGTGATAAGCAAAAAATAAAGGGTGTTTTTTTAGAGGTTAGGTTTTCAAGTTGGCACTACTTTTTTCGTAGATGGTCTTTTTGACAGCTGTCACTTAATTTATGTTCAGTTTGGGTTGCCATTTCATAATGAATAGACTTACACCTGAACAACGTTTGCAAATCGTGCAAATTTATTACGAAAATAATGGTTCGGTTCGCGCGACGCATCATAAGAAAATTTTGTTCAGCGATGAAGCTCACTTTTGGTTGAATGGGTATGTCAATAAGCAAAATTGTCGCATTTGGAGTGAACATAATCCACAAGCCATTGCTGAGACGCCGTTACATCCTCAAAAAGTCACTGTTTGGTGTGCTCTATGGGCAGAGGGAATCATTGGCCCATATTTGAAGCCGGCCATAATGTTACAGTCAATGGAGAGCGCTATAGAGCCATGACTAATGACTTTTTCGTGCCTGAATTGGACGATGTTGATGTGGACGACCTTTGGTTCCAACAAGACGGCGCTACATGCCATACAGCCAACGCAACAATCGATTTATTGAAGGAAACTTTTGGTGAGCGCATTATCTCGCGCCGTGGACCTGTGGCGTGACCTCCAAGATTGTGCGATATAACTCCGCTGGACTATTTCTTGTGGGGCTATGTGAAGTCGCAGATAAGCCCGAGACGATTGACGTCTTGGAAGAGAATATTCGGCACGTTATTGCTGACATACGGCCCCAATTGCTGCAAAAAGTGGTCGAAAATTGGGCCTCTCGGCTGGAATTTATTCGAGCCAGCCGCGGCGGCCACTTGCCCGAAATCATTTTTAAAACATAATGGCAAACCCTTATCTTTATAATAAAGCTAAATTCTTGGCCATAGCAATAAATTATACACGTTTTATTTCATCTTGAAAACCTAACCTCTAAAAAAAACACCTTTATAACCAAACTCTGTAATTACGTCTGCTTAACAGCTGGTTCTGATAAATTGACTGAGAGCAAAGTAGTAGCACTGCGATATACACAGCCTTCTCTGCTCTTTCAGTCGTGTCTTAAATCAAAAATATCATTTCGGTTTAGCGGTTTTCAGTTAACTACTGTTAACTTGCTCGTATGTTTTGGAATAAATGTGGCCTTTTGAAAAATTCTTCTTTATGAACTAAATTCCAGCATCACCTTTATTATAATAAAATCTAGAAGCCCTTATGAAATATTATTTCATTTATAATGGGACTCTATTGGTTTAATCTACTAATTTATGAACAAATTGCAAAAAAATTAAATTACTAGAATCGCATTCTGTTCTTTTCAATGCCCATTTAAATTTCAATCTCTTCTCATTTCAGTTGTCATCGCCAATCAACAGATGCGTTCCACCACTAATCTGCTCATCATCAATCTGGCCATTTCAGATATACTGTTTGTTATTTTCTGTGTGCCCTTCACCGCTACCGATTATGTGCTACCCGAATGGCCATTCGGCAATTTGTGGTGTAAATTCGTGCAGTATATGATTGTGGTCACCTGCCATTGCAGCGTCTATACGCTGGTGCTGATGTCCTTCGATCGCTTTTTGGCAGTTGTGCATCCGGTGACGAGTATGTCATTGCGCACAGAGCATAATGCGATGCTGTAAGTAGCTTCAATACAAGCAAACACACACACATACATACATACCCACACATAGATGTATACATGTTCATTTACAACCGGCATCAGCAACATTCCGTGTGATTTGTCAACATTATTAGACTTTGTGCCACGGAATTGAGGCCAGTCTGATAATGAAATTTCGTTTTCATTTCAATTTTAGTGCCATTGTCTGTGCGTGGGTGCTCATTGTGACTTCTGCGATTCCAGTTGCTTTGGCCCATTCGGTGCGCCTATACTATTTCAAAGGACGTAATTATACGGCTTGTGTTTTTTCCACGGAGGAGGAGGGATGGAGTTTGGTTGGATTTCAGGTAATTGTGATCGAATGAGTTTTTGTGGTACGGTTGAGATTGTATTTTGTAGAATTAAAGCAATTAGCACTTCCTCGCGAAATGATGTGAAAGTGGTGATGTAACGTTTTTGACCGGAATCAACAAAATTTTTAACTTAACTTGAAATTTATGTACTTCAAATGATAGCAAATAAAGTAAATAAAAGTGTGCTTGTTTTTATTTACAAATTCGAAATTAAATTTCGTGGGTGTGCTTAAATTTTATTTTGAGCACAAAGGTCCAGATGGGGAGGATATTGTTGTTAGTAAAAGAGTTTGCCTGTTTTACTAAATTTTTATGTAACTTTTTTTGAATCTTTATGTTACTTTTTTTGTTAAGCATATTTGCTGGAATTGGTTCTTATATCTGTGTTCCATCTGGGAATAATATGTACATATTCGATTCAGACATTTATATTATTACTTTTATTATTATGACAAATGTACTTCCAGTTACAATTTAAGTACAACGAATATCTATCCAGTTGTGGCTCCAGTAGCCTTAAGCTGTATAGTAAAGGGTTTTCCAATAACAGGTGTTACAGGTGAATGGATAGCAATTTTTTATGGTCGGAATTGGATGGTATTTATCTGGACAATATTCATTTTCAACAAGACGTCGCTACGTGCCACACAAGCAAAGAAACCATTGATCTTTTACGGGAAAAGTTTCCGGACCGTGTTGTCTCTCGAAGAGGTGATCTCAATTGGCCCCCGAGATCTTGTGACTTTTTTCTTTGAAGCCACGTGAAAGAGAAGGTCTACGCCAATAGCCCAGGGTCGATTCAAGATCTCAAAGATGGAATTCGTGAGGCTATTGAGGACATAGGGACCCCACTTTGCGATTCGGTTATGGAAAATTTCATGAAAAGGATATTGTCCTGTAAGCGTGGTCGTGGTGGTCATTTGCCTGATGTTATTTTCCACTATTAACGGCATACCTTCCTCTTCATAATGAAATACCAGGTATATACCTATAAAGTGAGACTTTCAGCTATTAGTCCATAGATGTCGCTAGGAGTATTTTTAAACTTTTCCAAATGTGTTGTTTTTTTCGTCTGTCATCTGTCAACAATATTCAGTTCATTGATTGTTACGATTCATACAACAATGCATTTTTTTCGCTCTTAAAAATATCGAATTTCGTGCCTTCAAACTACGATTTGCGGACATCGTGAAACCACTTGTGAAATGCTGCTCAAAAGGAAGGTCAAAAGGAAGTCTTTTTTGCATCGAATCGATACGAGTGATGAAAAATGGGTGTATTTATTCAATCCCAAGTGTAAACGATCGTATGGTCTGCCCGGCCGCAAGCCAAAAACAACGGCCAAACCAAATCGCTTCGGCCGCAAGGCAATGCTGTGTGTTTTCTGGGATCAGCGTGGTATGATTTGGTACCATCTATTAAAACCAGGTGAAACAGTTGACGGTGCACGCTACCAACGACAATTGGCTGATTTGAACAGCGCTATACACCGAAAACGCCCAGAATATGCCGATCGGCGACACAAAGTAATTTTTCTTGATGACTATGCACCGCCACATCGAACAAGAGCGATCCGGGAATTGATGGAGACGTACGATTGGGAAGCGGTGGTGCATGCGGCTTACTCACCAGACTTGGCGCCTTCCGATTATCATTTGTTTTCATCGATGGGCCACGTACTTTCCGAACAGCGCTTCAATTCTCACGAAGAAGCCAAGAAATGGCTCGATGATTGGTTTGTGGCCAAAGACGGCCAGTTTTTTTGGCGCGGCATCCACAAATTGCCTGAGAGATGGGAAAAATGTGTCTCTAGCGATGACTATTATTTTGAAAACTAAATTTGTAACCATTTTTTGTTAATAAACGTTTGAAATTGATAAAAAAAGTCTCATTTCTTAGGTGTACTATATACCGATCATTTATATTATATTAAATAAAAAATGACATTTTTCTTTGAACATCAAATTAACACTTCTTATTAAAAAAAACTTTACTTAAAATATAAAAACATCAAATAGGTTGTAGTAATGGGCTTTGATTAGATTTCGTCATACAGACTATAGCATTTAAGTAGCTTTAAAACATTTTACGATTATCTTGGGTTGGGCTTATAAGGAGGTCCGTTGGCCTTGTATTGGGTAGGAAGCTTTTATATTGGTTGAAAATCGAAATTGTTCTAAAATGTGTTCTTTCATGATTAGGCTGCATTATCTCCATATATTGGTTAGCTTTTATCTATTAAATGTTGGTTTGTCAAAATGCTGTGCCCTAATCTTCTTCTTGTAAGTTTGACCATGTCCTTTCTTGTTAATCACGAGTTGTGGTCGATTTGGAGGCTACGTTCATAGTTAATTTTTGCGGGTTTACTTTTCTATACCAAGTGATAGTTTTTTCGTATGCACTATTTGGTTCAAATGCAAAAAGTTTTTCGTTGTAGCTTCGTATGTCGCTGACCAGGTAATTATTAGACATAATAAGGGGCGTCTCGTGACTTTCTTTGAAGTTAGATCGACTAGTTCGTTGCCTCTAAATTGTATATTGGTTGGTACGCAGACGAGTTTTGTTTTATTTTTATGTTTTATAGGTAAATTTCTTACGGTGTCTGCATAAATGTTATTATATTTTGGGCTTTTTATGTTTTCGAGAGGTGAAAGGAACATCTTGTATTGAAAATATCGAAAGTGACTAGAAAATTTTGTTCTTCCTTGCGGGCGCTGCTCTCTCAATATCAAGTCACCGTGTACCTCTTTTCATAATTACGAAATATCGAAAAAACAAAAAATCGATTTTGAAATTTATAGATCACTGGGTCCCCTTAAGGGGAAATATTTTCGCAGAAAATATAACTGCAAATCCATCGAAATTGTTCGTAAATTTATACAAAACGAGGTGAATATCTCCAAAACAGCGACTTAACGCATTTAACTGATCGTTTGGGCTTACAAAAGGTCTGTGCACGTTTCATTCCGCACAAGTTAATTGAGGGCCAGAAATTGCTCACAGTTTAACATTCGAAAGACCTCATTAAAGAGGCGATGAAGGACGAGAACTTCCTTTACAACATTGTAACTGGTGATAAAACGCGGTGTTTCCAGCATGAATCTGAAACCAAGCGTCAAAGTGCCGAATGAAAGGCCCTAGACTAGCCACGATCCAAAACATCCCAGTGTCTTCTACATATTTGGCCATAAAAGAAAATCGCTTTGCATCCATAGATGCCATCCTGAAGGATTCTCCGGTCAATTACCTGAAACACTCTTTCGAAAACCTTTTAGATCGCGCAAAACAGAATATCGAAGCCAGAGCGCACCATTTCGAATAAATAAACTCGAAGTTATCAGAATAGAGCTCCTGTCGTTTCTATTTTAGCTTAGTCTTGTTTATTTTGGACTTCACCTTGAACATGATTTAGCTCGCTGTGGCTTTAGAGCAACATTTTAGTTTTAGCCTTCATAGCTTACTTGTGCATGTGTTCAACAGGAATACGAGAGGAATTATGAAAAGAGGCACACGGTGTCTTGATACTGAGTGGACGCTGCTATTAGGAAAAACAAAATTATCTAGTATAGTATCTTAAAAATTTGCTGTGGAGTTTCCAGCGGAAATTCCCAATATTATAGTTTCTACAGCCCATTAACTAGGTAAAGAGCGGTACGCGCGCTCCTGTTCTTCAAACCTTAGACTCAATTTACTCGAAAAATTTTTCGGCCTGGTGTTGTCAAAACAAAATCAAAAACAGTTCCACCAAATCGTCGGATATTTTATTATGTTGTTAACAACATCAATGACTATCGCGCTTACTAGAATCATATTTTCATTTGAATTATTTCGTATTTTTTTGATTAAAAAACTGAAAAACCCGATTTTTAGAGTGTCAAATTCAAATCCGCGCGATTTTGTCAATTTTTTATTCTAGAAGCGGGACATAGCTACAGTTATACTTATTAATAATTTTTTTTGGGTTTTGTGTTTTAGATAAACAGAAGAGCCAAAATGGACAACCCGTCCAGGTTCAATTTTTCGGCAGGGTCAATTTCAGCGACATTTTTAAAATTGTTAAAATTAAAAGAAATTTTATTTTCATTTTTGTATGTAAAATAAGTTAAATAAAAGACCTTAAAATTTAAACATTGTTTTTTTATTTTTTTATTGTAAAAAAAAATCCTCAAAGCATCCTAAATTTCGAGCTCTATACCACCGGGACCCCTTAAGTATAATAATACATAGTAGTTTGTGGAAAAGGTAATCCTTAATTTTTGCGTAAAATTTGGTTGATCTTTAGCTCCTGGGCGATGCCATGACTACTTACATTCCGGTCAACTTCGATTATTTCTGTGATTTAATCGACGTTTTCGACATTGTAGACTTTTCTTTAACATCAAAAATACCTAAACGAAATCGACGAAACCAAAATTACTTATAATTATCGTTACAGTTATCGGCACCATAAACATCATTCACAATTTAATTGGCCTGGCTTGCATTTTTTCCTCAAAACTGTAAAATTTACTGAATTTTCTCTTTGTTGACCTCTTTTGATGAAACCCTGTAACACATGACTGAATGGGGCAAACAAAAAAAACAGCAAACGGTTTTTTTCTTAGTGTGAAATGTCACCTTGACAACGAGCAGAAGCTTTAATCGATACTTTGCGAGATACCGATCACTACAGCCAAGTACCGAGAAAATAATGTATTTCTTTTTCCCCAAACAATATTATTATTCCTTGAGCTAAGTATTGAAAGTAGTTAAGATCAGTAAGCATTCTAAAAATTATGCCTCTGACAACTGAACAAATTTATTAAGTATTCTACCGGCATGTGTCGAAACAGCTCAAAAAATTATTGTATCAATTATTAATCTATTATTATATTCACTCAACTAACTATTCGCAGCCCATGAAAGCTATCCGGTGATGTAAAGACGGCGGCCAATGGATTATCTGTGGAACAGCTTTCTCGTCAATTCAATAAAAATATAAGAATGAAATAGATTTTAATTTTTCGTATCAGCAAATTTTTAGCAATAGGAAATTAATTGAAAGGTTATATGTTTTTATTATTTTTACAATAAAAAAAAAAATAAATAAAGACAAAAACATTATTAATTTATTACTCTGAAATGTAGTTTCTAACCACCATCTTTTTTCTATTTCTTACTCGCTTCCCAGATTTCCTTTTTTATGTCGTCGTACTTAGCCCCACTAACTTTAATTTGCTTCTTGTATGTGGGTATGTTGGCACGACTTTGGCGTAGTGCGCCGGGCTGTAAGCCATCAGCCGAATCCAGGTAAGTACTCGTAAATTACTGAAACTCATCACTGCTGAAAAGCTTCAAACATGAAAAAATGCAAAGAAACTAAACCAGAGTATGGGGAATCAGTAAAAAGGAAAGAAGAAGATCGAAGAAAGGAGAATTATTTATAAGTATTGCAAATACATTATTATACGATTATTAGCCACCTGGTGCTCGCAGCTTTGCTAAGGATTTCTTAAATTCTTAGTGATTTTTATCTGATGTACCTTCAAAGAGCAATTAAAAAAAAAAAAAAAATAATTCGCGTGTTCACTTCTGTTAGGTGTTTGGCCGAGCTCCTCCTGCTATTTGTGGTGTGCGTGTTGATGTTGTTCCACAAATGGAGGGACCTGCAGTTTCAAGCCGACTCCGAACGGCAGATATTTTTATGAGGAGCTTTTTCATGGCAGAAATACACTCGGAGGTTTGCCATTGCCTGCCGAGGGACGATCGCTATTAGAAAAATGTTTTTATTAATTTTGCTTTCACCGAGTTTCGAACCAACGACCTCTCTGTGAATTCCGAATGGTAATCACGCACCAACCCATTCGGCTACGGCGGCCGAAGAGCAATTAAAAAAAAAAAAAATAAATAATTGGCGTGTTCACTTCTGTTAGGTGTTTGGCCGAGCTCCTCCTGCTATTTGTGGTGTGCGTGTTGATGTTGTTCCACAAATGGAGGGACCTGCAGTTTCAAGCCGACTCCGAACGGCAGATATTTTTATGAGGAGCTTTTTCATGGCAGAAATACACTCGGAGGTTTGCCATTGCCTGCCGAGGGACGATCGCTATTAGAAAAATGTTTTTATTAATTTTGCTTTCACCGAGTTTCGAACCAACGACCTCTCTGTGAATTCCGAATGGTAATCACGCACCAACCCATTCGGCTACGGCGGCCGAAGAGCAATTAAAAAAAAAAAAAATAAATAATTGGCGTGTTCACTTCTGTTAGGTGTTTGGCCGAGCTCCTCCTGCTATTTGTGGTGTGCGTGTTGATGTTGTTCCACAAATGGAGGGACCTGCAGTTTCAAGCCGACTCCGAACGGCAGATATTTTTATGAGGAGCTTTTTCATGGCAGAAATACACTCGGAGGTTTGCCATTGCCTGCCGAGGGACGATCGCTATTAGAAAAATGTTTTTATTAATTTTGCTTTCACCGAGTTTCGAACCAACGACCTCTCTGTGAATTCCGAATGGTAATCACGCACCAACCCATTCGGCTACGGCGGCCGAAGAGCAATTGCTTTATACAAAAAGGCAATACTTTATATTAAAAGGTAATTCTCAACAAAAGCTCGAATTAGTTTGTATGACAGAAAATACTTCACACTTTCAGCAAAAATTAGGAAATCAACAACGAGTTTTGGGATTTGGTTTTGTATGGTAGAAAATACTGCTTACTTAGAAAACTAGAACGAATGCTCAAATTTTTTTGTACTTCACACTTTCAGCGAAAATTAGAAAATTAGCAACGAATGCTCGAATTTTGTGGTTGAAAATATTGGAGCAAATCCTTTCAGTAAAAAAAAAAATAAATAAGAACCAATGCGCGAATTTGCTTGTGTGGTAGGAAATACTTCACACCTTCAGGAAAATCAAAAAATTATAAATATTTAAAGCGAATTTTAAACTCCTTTAAATTTACTACCGAAATTGAACGGAGTACAAAATTGCATACGGAGATTTTGCTCTAAAAATTTAACCTAAAGAATTGGAAATTTTTATAAAAACATTTTTTATTTTTTTTCACAAGATGTGTGATATTTAAACCCGCAAAATCCGCTGGTGTAGCGAAAAAGTTTGAGCCCAGATGTTTAAACCTTAGCCCGACGAGAGCAGGACAGCTTTTGCAGAAGAGAGAGAAGCTAGGTATTCCCCAACTAATTTCGAACGCATAAACAGCGAGCTCAAGGCCTTAATTGCCGCAACAGAAACTAGCAGCCAAACTACAGCTTCCTTAACTGTGGCTACTTCTGTTGGGAAAACACTAAAGTAGTCCGAAAGCCTACGTTTGAGCTTGATGGGTAGCAGAATACTCCCTCATCAACTCTTCCGTCCAACTTCGAGCCATCAGGAAGGGTGGTTAAGTTTAAAGGGCCGGTATTGATTTTGAATAAAATACAGTTTTTTCTAAGAAATTATTATCATTTCTCTTTATTATGATAATATTGGTATGACTCAATTCCGTATTGAACAAACTATTGGCCAAATGGCCGCCGGGGCCTCGGCGCCACATCTCCAAAAACCACCAAATGCAAATAGTTCCTTATCTAAATATTTGCCATGCCCTGTTTCCAAATGCTGAGCTTCGTTTAAATTTCTGCCACTAATTTCAGCAAGCCTTATGCAAGCAACTTAAATGTTTCAGAATGTACATTGCAATAATAGTAACGAGATAAATAACCAAAATTTAACTATTTTTTGCGTATTTAATTGTTTTATGTTTTACAAATTGTTTTGTAATTGTTTTTAAATAGTATTTTTGTTCATTGTTTAATACTTTGAGTTATATAGTTTTTGTTGTGGTATGAATTTCATTTCTTTTAAAATTATAAAGCAATAAAAATGTAAAATAATATTGTCGTAAAAAATTAGCAAAATATTGCACTTCTATATATGCAGATCTTTAATCAAAATAAATTTCCCTGTCGCAAGATATTATAGTTTTTAAAATAGCATCCAAAGTCAATGGTGAATTATTATTTGAATCAAATAACTGCAGTATGCAAACAGACAAGCAACGCGACCCTAAAGTTATAAATAAAGATTTCCATCACTCAAAATAATTTTTTGTATTTAGTAAAGAAGTTACTCGTAAGCAGTTGGATGATAAATTGTGTGCCACATTGGTACGTACATCCTTTTTCAAGCTCGGTTATGCCACGCTTCTCCTCCAATATGTAAAGTACAGCCATATGCTGCTCCACAAATTGAGTGGCCCACAGTTTTATGCTGGATCCGAACGATAGTTGATTTTTTTGAGAAGCTTTTTAGTGACAGAAATTTACATAGAGGTTTGACTGCTACAGAAAAAAAAAATTCACAATGGGGTTTGAATCCTGCCGAATAATAGCTACTCACGACGCATTCTGCTAAGGTGGCCTCTCTTCACTAAATGCAGTTTTGCACATATTCTTGAAATAAAGGGTAGTTAAATTTCAAGGCCCGATATTGAATGTGAACCACACCTAAACGTCAACGGAACCGTTGGACTTCTTTCTTTGGGGTTATTTGAATAAAAGGTGTACGTCGATAAGCCAGCAACAATTCAAGAGCTGAAAGATGAAATAATTCGGCCCATTAATGGCATAGAACCTCTATTATGCGTCAGCGTCATCGAAAATTTGGACTATCGGATTTGGCCGATATTTGGTTCTATACGTAATTGAGATATACTAATATTAATAATAATAAAGAGGAATGACAATAATTTCCTAAAAAATTACATTTTATTCAAAATCAACACCGGCCTTTAAAATTTAACCACCCTTTATATTCCTATAATTTGATTAGTTGGTGGGAAATGTCAAAAGTCGGATATACTTAATTTTTAAGCAGCTACATTCAGAATTATACCTTAATCCAACATCGCGTCCTCAAATTTTTTTGTCCATATGAACTCTCAAAAAAAAAAAAATATTACGTTGTTATCCATAAAGTAACTTAATCTTATAGCCAATATTAATGGATGAATAACTCATTAATTAATGATTTTAAATAAAAGTTCAGTTTGAAAGTTCAATAAATTTTAATATCATCCTAACAATATATTTAATATTAAAAAAATAAAATTAATCTAAAAAAATGATAAAAAAAAAATTATATTAAATATAAAGATTTATAAGGTTTTCCAAAGAAATGTGCAAATGTGACCATCAAACATCTGGTAAACAGGGATTAATTGTCAATAATAAAATTATCAGCCTACGCTAAGATGAATGAAATTCAGAAAAAAAATTGAAAATTCTAATGAGTTTTAACCTAAAGGCAGCCATTAAACCTGGAACCAGAAAATAATTACCTTTGCACTAAGCTTTAAGCCCTTGCTAACTCTGCTCTTCGAAGTTAGTCGGTGAATGTAAGACAAAACTGAACAGTGTTGCAAAACACAACAAAATTAGTCTTATTTGGGTGCCTGGACATTGTGGTATTACAGGGATAAATTGGCAAATGAAGGCTCTGCATGTATGCCACTAGGCCCTGAACCCTTACTAGGTGGTCAATTCCGCATCGATTCAGCTATGGATTGAGGACTTCATGAGGTCTACTCATAGAGGACGTTGGTCTGAGTTGAACTCGTGCAGAGTAGCCAAGTGAAAGAACCCAACAGGAAAACAGCGACCTTTCTCCTAAAACTCAGCTGGAAGGACCTGAGAGTACTGGTGGGTGTAATCACAGGGCACAACGTCTGTGGTCAGCATATGACTACCATGGGGGTCGTGGACAGCCCGATATGCCTATCCTGTCTTGCAGAGCATTTTCTCTGTAGCTGTCTTGCATTTTCCAGAATCAGACTTAGGATACTGGGTTGCGATACACTGAGTATGGACTAAGTTCATACTCTTCCTCTTTCGGATCTCTTAAAACTCATCAATGAACCCAAGAGATTTGTGGAAGAGTGACCTCAAATTAATTTAACCGTCTTACGACCCACATTTTATCTTCCCTATCTCTCTATTCTTTCTACTGATATCTATTCGGTTGTAGTACAATGGTCTACTGACTGAGTACTTTGACTTGTTCAACCCCCCACAAATCGAATCTAATCTAATCTAAGCTTCGACAATAATCACTTTTTATTTTGCCAAAAAAATGTTGTTACGCTAAATGGCATTTAAAAATTTGTCTTTTAGTAATTAATTATCAATTTAATTTACTTTATAAAGAGGACACTTGTAAGGTATAACCGAACGCGCTGCGTCTTTTTATTTTAACGAAAGTAGCTACCAGGGAATTATTGTTATTGGCGCACTCCGCAAATAAAGTCGCTAAACAATAAATTTTACTTTGATAAAAACGCTTAAGAATTTTCAAATGTGACTTTGATTTTATTATTTTCTTTTCAGGAAAGGTAAGCGGCGTGTGACCCGCATGGTAGTTATTGTGGTGCTTGCGTTTGCTATTTGTTGGCTTCCCATACATGTAAGTATGAGCAAAAGTATATTGTTGGAAATAGTTATTACTTTAAATGATATCACAAAATTGTATTATTAACTGAGTTTGAAAGTCTTTTAGAAAGTTTATTTGAAGAGATTATGGAAAACTGGGTACTTGTCATTATTGAAAAAAATCTGTAGTTCCACATGCATATGAAATTTGTTTTAAGTAACAAATATAATCTAAAACAATAACAACTTAAGTGCAATACACTAACAATTTTTTTCATGTTTAATCATTTAGAATGTTTCTGCATGAACTTTACATAAGGAAAAGCAAAAACAATAAGTTTCCAGCATTTGCCAGTAACTGATATCAAAATTTAGTTTGGGGAAAAGGAAATCCATTATTTCCTCGATAGATGGCTGTAGTGATCGACATCTCGTAAAGTATCGATCAAGCAATTCAAAGTTTGTGCTAGTTGTCAAAGTATCATTTCACACTAAAAAAATTCTTTTGCCTCTTTTTGTTAATTCCATTCAGTCGTGAGTTACAGGGTGTTAACAATCGAATTCAACAAAGAGAAAATTCGTTACAATTTACAGTCTTTTTTGATATGGGGCAAAATGCAAGCTGAAGTTGTGAATGGGGGTTATGGTGCCGGTGCCCATACTTAAGCAGCTGATTACGGCAATTTTGGCTTCGTTGTTTCCGTTCAGGCATTTTTGATGCTAAAGAAAATGTCGATAAAATACCAAAAGTAATCGAAGTTAAACGGCATGTTAGTAGTCGTAGCATTATCCAGGAGCTAAAGATCGGTCATAAAACATTTTTGAACCATTTACGCAAAAATCTGTCGCAAACATGATGGATTTCTTTTTCACCAAACTAATATGGAGGTTGAATTAGTTTTAAAGGTTTTTTTCGAAGATTTGAGGCTTTATTGTGAAAAAAACGGTACAAAATATTTTATTCGAAGTATTGGCCATCGCTAGCTACAACTTTCGCCCATCTTTCGAGCAATTTCCGGATGCCGTTTCTCCAAAATTCTGGCCGCTGCTTGGCTATCCATGACTCAACCCATATTTGGTAGCCTCGTACGAGGAGAACCGCTGGTCCGCCAAATCGAGACTCATATGCCGAAACAAATGATAATCGGAGGGAGCTATGTCTGGACTATACGGCGGGTGGGGTAACACTTCCCAGCCAAGCGTTCCAAGGTATTTTTTGACAGGTTGAGCAACATGCGGCCGAGCGTTTTCATGTTGCAAAATAACCTTGTCGAGCCTTTTTACCGTTTCCGGCCGTTTTTCTTTCAATGCCCGGCTTAAACGCATCAATTGCAGTCGGTAACGATCCCCCGTGATTGTTTCGCCCGGTTGGAGTAGCTCTAAATATACGACGCCGACCTGATCCCACCAAATGCAGAGCATGATTTTTTTGCCGTGAATATTCTGCTTGGCCGTCGACGTTGATGCGTGGCCGGGCAAACCCCATGATTTTTTGCGTTTTGGGTTATCGTAGTGGATCCATTTTTCGTCGCCAGTCACCACCCGATGCAAAAAACCCTTCCGATTTTGTCACTCGATCAGCAATTCGCACGTAAAAAGTCGCCGTTCGACGTCGCGCAGCTTCAACTCGTACGGGACCCAATGTCCTTGCTTTTGGATCATTCCCATCGCTTTTAGACGCTTGCAAACGGTTGATTTATCAACGCCCAATGATTCAGCAAGCTCTTCTTGGGTTTGGCACGAGTCCTCGTTTACCAATTCCCCCAATTCCGCGTCCTCGAACTTTTTGGGCTGGCCAAGACGCTCCTTGTCTTCGGTGTGAAAATCACCACTTTTGAATCGTCGAAACCAGTACTCACATGTTGAAATCGACGGAGTATGGCCTGGGTAGGCCTCCTGCAGCAATTCACGGGCTTGGGCTGTATTTTTTTTCAAATTGAAGCAGAAAAGCAAAGCTTCCCGCAAATTGCGTTTCGACGGCACGAAAGTTGACATACTCGGAGCACGAAAACACTGCGTTGTTTATACTTCAGCGAAATGACAGATACTGATAAACAAAGCCTAGGGATGAGGCTTTGTCATGAATATATATTCAGTATTGCCAACGCGATAAAGTGATAAATAGCGCCATCTGTGTGTCACCTTTAAAACTAATTCAACCTCCAATATTATCCACTCATTAATACATTTTTGCATTGATTAAAAGGTCGATATCATTTCGCGTTTACTTCCCACTAACTTTTACATTATCTGCTCAAAGTTTAATCACGTTAAGAGGTTATACGCAGTTAACGGGTTGTATATACGGGTTGTCAAGGATTTATCCTGAAGAAACTTCAGAATATTTTAATTTGAACATTTTTGGCGTTTATAAAAGCATCCTTCAAGAACGTAACAAAATTTTTTATTTATGAAAATGTTGATTATATAGCGCGCTGCAGGCGATTTCTGGAACCTCCTTTAAAAAAAGACGATTTACGGTGTACATCGTAACTCAGGATTGGATTATCTGAAATCAAAAAACCAAACAAATTTTGTTAATATATTAGATTATCTAGTAATTAATCGTTCGGCTAATCAAAATAGTGAATTTTCACAAAATGGCAGCTTTTAAAAGAAATGATTTCGATTTTTACGTTTAAATTTGGCCGTAAATTGATTATAAAATGGAAAACAAGTATCAGATTTACAAAAGGAACGATTAATTACTAGAAAATGTATCTTTAAAGATTGAGTTAAAACGGTTGACCGATCAAACAAGCCGTTTTCGAGATATCGTGTACACCGACTTGAAAAATGCCGTTTTGAAAAAAACACGTTTAAAGTTTCAATACCTACCTTAAAACGTGCCGAGGCATCTCTACATATTTAGGTATAACTCCGAAAGTATTGCTTAAATCTACTTCAAATTTCGTGCGTATAGTTTTGAATATATGTACATTACAAAAATGCAATAAAAAAATCGTATTTTTTGGAAAGACATAACTGCGTATAACCCCTTAAAGGAGGTTGACCTCTGAAGGCAATCTTTCAAGCGGCATGGTAGCATTTCTAGGCAGTATTTCATGGAACTTTGGACAAATATCTCTATCCGCAAACTAGAGTTCGAGGGTCATACCGGGGCAATCTTTCCAAGTAGGCAGGATAGGAATGACAGGCAAATCTGTACCACTGCTGATACCTCTGTCTTTACTGACGGCTCCAAGATGACGGCTCCGACTTCCGATTGGAGCAGGGGTTTTCTCTAAATCAGCCAATTTACCTATTTCCGTTAAACTGCCGAATACTGCTAGTGTTTATCAGGCAGAAGTCTTTACGATCCTGCAGGCACACAAACTGCTTTGGGTACTTAGAAGCGAAAGAGATATTAAAATATTTTTTTTCGATAGTTGAGCTGCGATCAAGGCTTTGACGATGTCATGGTGCCAGCCAAGCTAGTCAACACCTATAAGGAGGAGATCAAATCTCCTGGGTGCGTATGTAACATGTCTCTGATCTGGGTTCCAGGACACAGAAGGAGATTTCCAGGAAGGAGTCGACGGAATTGGTTTCAGGGATCTCCTACCCGGTGCTAAAGGAGAATCGCATAGTTTGTTTCTTAAGAAAGCGGATACCATTTTTTCATGTGTTTTTTCAAAAGCCCTTTGCGCCCAGCACAATAGACGCTGATAGTCCTGGCGACACCACGTCATTCAATTTCCAAACTCGTAGTTGTGTTCACAAATCACTGGATGAACGGCACACATGCGAATAAGCTAGGTTTAAAACTTAACCCCCATTGCAGAAGGTGTGGGGGCCTTTCAGAGAAGGATACTGTTGAGCACATTCTGGGTAAATATACGGTCTTAGCAACTAAACGATTAAGGTTACTGTGTGCTCCTTTTTTGGGCAGCCTGGGACAATGCGCCAACTCAATAAACAAACCAGTTTAAATTCTCCCTTTTCATGCAATTTTTGCTTGAGGAAATATTTCACATTTTATTTCACGTATTATTGTGCATTCAAGAGTGTTGGTTGAGATCGAGGTGCGTGTGAATCTAAAGCATACATATACCTACGAAGGCTACATTTGCATGTTTCACAAGGCGTATGAGTTACCTTGAAAGAGAAGTGTGTTCGACCTGCTTGTTTTAATATGCTTATAATAGTAGGTTGGTATGCAATCAATATTACTGTATAAACGATGGCAAAGTTCACACAAGAATAGTAAGAATTGTGTAAAAGGGTGGAACTGCACACAAGAAAATGTAATTAGAAATGGAATTACATTTCCTGTGCGTCAATGAGAGAAGCATTTTTAAACGCATTCAAGTAGTTGTGTGTGCCGTAAAATTATCAGAAAAATATGCTCATATTTATTTGCATAAATGCAATTGATATTGTTTCTATATTTTTATTCAGATTTAAATAATTTCAGTAGAAGTCAAAGTCAATCAAATTGTTTAAATTCCAATATTCGGAAAAATGAAAATATTTTATTTAGGAATTCATGGAAAAATTCATGATATAACAAAAACTAGAAAAGTTGAATTGTATATGAAATATACTTGCATATATTATTTGATTATATTTTCTGTTTCATATTTCAAGATTTATATGTTATTTATGCAGCGCTACCACAATATTCGCCTACATTTTGCTATTTGTTCAGCTGTAAATTAATTTGGTAACTAATCGTCTTAAACCGTTTAGAGACTACAAAAAGTTTAAGTTATTAAAATTTAAAATTCAAATACTTCTGCTATGATTTTAAACAAAATGGCTATTATTCAAGCACAAAATACTATTTTTTCCAATCGCTATAAATTCGGAGAAGTTGTGCCATATTTTCAAGCGATGAATGATGGATATAATCATTTTTGCTGTTTTTATACCAGGCTGGCAATGGAATATGAAATGGAACTTAGCATTTCCTCATGAGCTGTGACTTGTTTAGAAAATTTTACTTAAGGCTACTATAAATTTTAAATTATCCTGCAGAGGAACTAGTCACTTTACATTTTTAGCATAGCTTTGACGTGAAACTGACTGCACTACCTTTGTTTTGCTGCTTTGCTAATTTTTCTTCTTTTTATTCCACCGATGGCAGTGAATCCTAATGGCAAGGAGAACATTAAATGAACCTTGAAAGTATAGCGAAATTGCTATGATAACTAATTGCTGGACTTTGACTTAAAGCGGAATATGTACTTTATTTTAGGTAAACCAACGCAGCAAATTAAAAAGGCGCCATAATTGCAGATGCTTAAAATTGAAATGAACTGTCAAGCAAATTGATAGTCGCGTGTTTAGCAAGTTTGTATACCTTAATGAGACCTCCAAGGGGCAAATATCTGTAGCTAACCGGTGCTGTTGATGTAACGGAGAAGGTCGATGGCATTTAAGTTGGAGCACTGCCCCAGGCTGTCAAAGAAGGGAGCTCCTAGTGACCTTAATCGTCTCCCGAGTGGAGTGAACAAAAAAAAGTATTTCTGGCACAAGGGACGATTTGTTCAGTAAAAGGGCGCATTACTACCCATGAGAAAAGTCTGTACTGTTATTAAGCAGAAATTATAAAATTTTTTATATTTTACGATTTTCACTCAAACGTTTAAAAAAAATATAAAAAAATGTGGGTTTTCATAAACAAAATTAGTTTTTAAAAATATTTTACTTAACGTATTCCACCTATAATTCCTCCGTTCAATAGACCTGCCCCCAGTTTTACCTTCCCTCTTTCATGCAATCCACTCTTGTTTTTGTTTTGTTTTTACAGGTCATTCTTGTGCTAAAAGCGTTGGATAGGTATCCTGGCACTCCGTTATCGGTTATGGTACAAATTGTCTCCCATGTATTGGCTTACACCAGCTCTTGCGTTAATCCAATTTTATATGCGTTTCTATCGGATAATTTCCGGAAGGCGTTTCGCAAGGTGAGTGCGCTTGTAGCCAGTAAAATACTTAAAAAAAATTTTCCTATAAATACAAGAAATTCTTAGCGCTTTATAACGCTAATATTTTGTACGTCTATATTTTCCGCAGATTGTGGTCTGTGGTCATCAGCCACTTATTGTCACGCATCAAATCACTAAAACGACACGCACCACTGGCAATGGACCGTCCAATGTGGATATGCTGTGAACAGCCGAACGGATTTTACGAAAGAGTTCGAATTTTTGAATGAATGCAGCGGTGTTTTGTTACTATTTATCTGGAATAACTACTTCTTGTATAGGTATATTTAACTTTTTGTTATTGTAAATACACGCACAAATGTAAATGATAAATATTTAGCTGTGCTAATGAATATGTGAACGAATTTATTCCATGTATGTATGTAAGTATGTATTGGTCCTAATGTAAATTTGTAATGCCTATTCAATATTTAACCCTAGTTATAGAAAATCAAAGCTGTTTCTCAGATAAAACTTTGTGTAAAATTGAAAGCGATGTGAAGGAATTGAATGAGATTTATAATTAAAATATTTGTGTAAAAAAATAACATTTTTCTTCCGTACATATTTTGAAATATCTCATGAATGTTTGGATTTTGAAAATTAACATTTTGAAATTTGAAAATCTACTACTATGTATTATAAACTATTTGCAAATATTAAATTATGTTCATTTGTAAATAATTAAATTAAAAATTTATGCTAATAAAACTGTTACTGAAAATAATTATTTTTTTCTCGTTTTTATATTATATGTATTTAGTTTGGAATATTTGCAAGGTAAATTAAAGGTAAATGAAAATTATTAGGCCTGTGTAGTTCTTCTTCATCTACAAAGTTTTGCAGAGTGGCACAAAATGAATCATCCCATCAGAATATTTATAATTTTTGCTAATGGCGCCATACGTCAATCATATTTTAGATTTGTGAACCAGCTGCAGGAGCGCATAAAGGCTAAAATAAAGATTTTCATTTTCATCTTCTTCTTCTTTATTTATAAAAATGAATGTGTGTCTGTATGCCATCGATGAACTCAAAAACTACTGGACCGATTATTATAAAAATTGGTATATATATGTATTTTGCCACAGAGAAGGTTTGTAGAATATGCTGATTGATGCAACTCGCCACCAGGTGGCGCTGCAGAGTAGCAACTTATGCCCTTTTCAACCGATTGTCATAAAAATTAGTACGACCATGTATTTTTACACAGAAGAAACGAATATGATATGTTCATAGATGTAACATAGATTTTGATTCAAGACATATGTTTGACAATCGCTAACAAGGCACTGGTGCAACTGGGAATGCCTGCTTCAAACCGACCTGCAAACAACCTTTTCCATCGTGATTTGCAACGAGAAACACACTATGATTTTGACAAACTGGGGACATTCGTTTGAACAAATCTTCCGCAGTTGATCCCAGAACAACGCATTGCATTTGACAGAATTATGCGTGCAATCACAGAACAAAGCGGTGGACTGTTTTTCATAGATACTTGACGCTTGCCGTACACTGCGAGATTTGAGAGGAACAGCCGGTGCGACACCGTATTCGCACTCATTTTATTGTCTGGTGATTTTCGACAAACACTGCCCATTATACTACGTTCAACACCCGCTGATGAAATTAATGCATGTCTTAAATCATCAGTTCCATGGCGTCATTTACAGCAATTGACTTTGAAAACTAACATGCGTGTCCAACTACAACGGGATGCATAGGCTGGAACTTTTGCAAAACAATTACTGGATATTGGGAATGAGCGAATGGAAATTGATAAATCTACACAATGTGTCAGCCTGCCAGCAAACTTCTGTAAGATTACAGAAATCATCGACGAATTGGTGCAAAAAATTTCCCCAACCATTGCACAAAACTACAAAAACCATCAGTGTCTCAGTACGCGTGCTATATTAGCAGCCAAAAACATCGATGTCAATACCATCAACTTCACCATTCAGCATGGAATACCCAGTGAAACGACAACATATAAGTCCATCGATACTGTGGAGAATCAAGACGAGGTTGTCAACTATCCAACTGAATTCTTGAATTCGTTTGATTTGCCAGGCATACCGCCCCACGTTCTTACATTGAAAATTGGCGTACCCATCATTCTTCTTCGAAACTTAAATCTACTACGACTTTACAACGGAACGAGACTCTCAGTCCAGAAAATGATGAACAATGTTATCGAGGCAACAATTTTGACTGGAAAATTCAAAGGTGAAGACGTACTGTTGCCACGTATCCCAATGATCCCGACAGATATGCCGTTCGAATTCAAACGTTTACAGTTCCTGGTGCAACTCGCTTTCGCAATGACTATTAACAAAGCTCAAGGACAATCGTTACGAGTGTGTGGTTTAAATTTAGAGAATCCATGCTTCTCACATGAACAGCTCTATGTGCCTTGCTCACGTGTCGGAAAACCTTCTGAATTGTTCGTCTACTCGCCAGATGGAAAAACAAGAAATATTGTTTATTCCACAGCACTTCAATGAACATCGAATTGAAACTAAACTTTGTAATGTCAGAATTTTTTCGAAATAAACAAAGTGAACAAAATGATTTGGAATGTATTGAATATTTGTGTACTGATTTTTCCTTAAAGTAATTTTTCTTAAATTTATTTTAGTTGTTGGCGTAGCAACGCGCGCCGGGTACAGCTAGTGCTATATAAATAGTAGAGAGTTAATCAAATCCAAATCCATCCTTGTGGTCGATTTTGACATGCTCATGTTGCTAATTATTCAATCCTCTTACCAAATCACCATGATAAGTTTCGCGATCGATCAGCATGGGCGAATGATACAGCTTTATTGTGAATGGCTTGAGGGTTATGTAGAAAAAGTTTCTGCAAGAAAAAGTTGCTGCAAGAAATCGTGGCAGTCACAACTTGGAAAACATTTCGAAACAAGAAAGGGCATATTATTTTCTAGCACATATCAGCGTTATATTCATTTCCATGATATCTGCGTAATTAGCTTGTTCATCTCTTATGGGCTATTTGCCCGAGCTTCTCCTACAATTTTTGCAGTTCGTCTCGATGTTGCCCTACTTGTAGATGGAGGAATTTATTGAGGCTAGAGATAACCGCAAAGGTAACGTATATTGCCGCCTTTAGATTTTTTTATGTGAGATTTTCTGAAGTCGCCGGTCAATGTCAATGAGACAAAATAGACCGATGTCAGCATAGCCCATAACATTTCTCAAATTCCGCCGCAGAGACATTCAAAATTATATTTCTCGGATTCATGCCAGCGTGTGATGTCATTTCTCATACAAGAGTCTCTCAAATAAAAAATATATTCATTTATAACGAGCACATAGCCTCTTTACCATGATTAGGTCTTTCAGGATTGTCCATAATAAGCCATGGAATAGCTCAGAGATGTGCTCCCCATGAGCTGAGCAAAGTTTATTCAATTTATCTTCAAAATGGGGTTTAGATTTTGCCCCGCAGTAGTTTTTCGTGCTGCTAATTAAGATTATAATATTTTTAACTGTCAAGCCAGCTGATCAAGTAAACACTTATTTTCGAATTTTTTTGTGGAAAAATAAACGCACAGAGACTTACATACCCATCCCCACAAAAAAAAGGCAAAATTATGTATTTTAAAATTCAAGTTCTAAAATCCAATTCTTCGAAAATGTTCGGAATGGAGAAACTATAACCAGAAGTGACAATCTCGTATACTGATTGGATGAGATTCTCAACAACTCGACTTCCAAGATTTTTAGTAAATATTGGAGCAACAAAGCAAATTTTGGTAAATTAAGGAGTTTCCACGACAAACGGTTCTACGTTATTCCAAGAGCTCGGAATTATATCTGGTCAAAGACTGCTATTCCAGCAGCATTGCCCGTTTTATTATGTGTGCTTATCTGTAACTCCGTCAATTTTCTCTGATGGGCCTGAAACTTTGACATATAACCTTTCAGTAAAAGTGCTATAACTCGCTTAGCTTGGCTCTGAATGGCTCGAAACTTTGGCACGTAATGTCAGAATGTTTTTTCAAACATTAAATAGGGTTCTTGGGATTAGATAAATTGTCGGATTGCGGCTGTGATTTTATTACTGATACAGTTGATGATACCTTATTTAAATTTATCAGAAAACTCCTATAATTCATTAGACAAAAATGGCAATCGACGGCACGATTCGTTAGCTCAGTACATACCATTGGTTAGAGTTGTCAAACTATCGCCGATAGCATGGATAGTGGGTGTTATTTTACGACATGTATATCTATGATTTTGTGACAATCAAGATTTGTTTTGTTTTTTCATCACTATTGGCGTTCATTTGTGAATGCATGCAGCCCCAGTCAGATGATGTGATGAACCATCTTTCGTATTGGAAGGTATGGACATCAGAGGTTAAATCATTTTACTATTGGGCATAAGAAAGAAAGCAAACGTAAGAATAAAATAGGTTTATGCATTTATTTCAGCTTTTTATAGTAAAAATTTAGTAGTTCTCTAGGGTGTAAAAGGAAATGAACCAACCAATCAAATTTTTATAATACCTTGAAAACACACTTTACATTTTTTTTTTTCCAATGAATGTATTTTTGTTAGCGATTTATTAGGTGGCAACACCAGCAAAACATATTTGATATTAAAGCTGTTTTAAACAACTTGCGTCAAATGTTCATATCTTAGTATTGAAATGAGAGTTGTTTTTTTGCAATAAAAATCATGTGGCAACATCAGATAAAACAATGTTTTTATTAAAGTTATTTAAACATTTTCCATTTAATGTCTATGGCTTAAGGCTGAAATAAAATGTTTGATAAGTTGCTCTTTTTGCAATAAAATTCAGCTGGCAATGCTGTCAATAAAAATTTGTTTTTATTGTACAATAGAAGTTTTTTAAAACTACTTTCCTCGATACTCAAGTGTATTTTTAATAAACAACTTTTTTTAAATACAAACAGCTGGCAACTCCCTGATAAAATGACTAAAAAAATGATTTTTTTCATTTGATACCTATGTCTTAATATTCAAATAAAATTTGTGACACGTTGCTATTTTTGCAATAAAATTCAGCTGGCAACGCTATAAAAAAAAATTGTTTAGAATATAATTTCTTAAAACTACTTGCCTCGATACTTATACACTAATGTGTATTTTTTAACAAACAACTTTTTTGAAACAAATAATTGGCAACAACTAGATAAAATTACCCATCTACGATCCATAGACATCCAAAAATGTTTAAAACCGGGGTAGTATTTTTTGCGTCGAGCTTTTGAAGGAACTTTCTACATTTGTATACATATATAGGTGGAGATAATAATTTTTCTTAACCTGGGTCCCAGCTGGAACATAAAAAACTTGTGGTACTGGTGAGAAGTTAAAAACGCGGTCTTACTAATACTAATAAATTCTTATTTACTTATTTATTAAGCCAATAAATATAATAGATTCTTATATGCTAAGTGGACATATTTTAAGGATAATAGGCAACAAAAAAAGTACAATTAAACTATTTATAATAAATATTAAAGATTTTAATAGGTGATATTTTGAATATGAAAAGTCTATCTCAATAAACTTAAAGATTTTATTAAACTCAAGTAAGATTCTAGTATTTGGAGCATTCTGAGCATAACGGGATTTTGAGAGGGCAACATAGAAGAACTCCGACCTACGCAGAGCTCTGGCTGGAATATTAAATAAAATCCTCTCAAGAAAATTTGAGCACTTGTATCACCCTCATATCGTCTGTCCATATTCTGCCTGAAATTTTGAAACCCTTCGTCAATCAGTTGCAGGTTGCAGAACAAAAAAAATTGTTAAGTTTTACAAAATACTCCAAGCAAAATTTTTCGTTCGAATATAATTGCAGAAAATTGCGATACCTCTGGTTTAAGTAGAAGACATTTTTAGCAGGAACCAAAGTGAACGAGAATAGAACATAGTGAGTAATACCTGTCAGCATACAAATGAGTCATCGAGTTATCGGAACTTATAAATTTCGAGTTGCGAAGAACTGGGTCTACTTACGAACCAATGGAAATATTGCCAACACTTCGATTCATCGATTCAAATCGATTTTTTTTTTTTGCATAATTTTGTTGTATGTGTATGCGAGAATACGCCACAGAAAGGATTTCTTGAAAATAGCATTTTTTCACATTTTTCTGGGCACCGAAGTGTACCCTCCTCCGGCCGTTTTATCATAAACTTTATCTTTAAACGCGTTTCCCCGAAAATCGTGTTTTTTAAGCATTTTGGTCACACTTTTCATAGTAGTTATACTCCGATTTCAATGGTTTTGGTCTTAAAAGGTTCGGAAAACTTACCGCTAAGTTTCCCCGTGTACGATTTTTGAAATTTTTTTTCATTCCATTTTTATAACCTTTTAAAGTTCAAAAAATGAGCAAAAAAAAATTTTTTTTGCAAATTGTTGCATAACTTTTGAAAAAAATTAAAAAAAAAAAATCTGTCACGGGAAAACTTAACCAGGGCAACTCTGAAGACAACGCATATCTAATTTTTGCTTTCTGATTACCCAGGTGGAAAAACCGTGACCAAAATGGAGACCTGTTTCGTTTGGAGGTGGACGTCTTCAGCGCCATTTCAAGGTCGCGGGTGTTAATTTTTTTCAAAGTCAAAACCATTTTTTAAAAGCCAAAAAATATTCACAAGATTTGTCACAATCAATCCCCAAAAAAACCCTTCATTTCAGGGCCTCGAGACCAGAATACCCCCTTAACGCTTAATTCAAAGAACACTTGAAAATTTCCCTCATTAATAACTAAATGAGCCTTTATATATTCCACTAGAATTTCCAACCTTTGAATTGCACTCTCTATTAAACGCCAAAGAGAACCGCCAGCAAAGGTAATGCAATCATCAGGCACACACTCGAACATATTCATTAGAACCACACTCGTTCCTGCTGCGTAGTACCACTACTCATTTAATCATACAACGCAGCAAATTAGGTTGTGTAAGCGGCTTTTCTCTTCGCTTGACCGACATGTTGACTTTTGTTTCTACTCCTTTTCGCTTAACAATGTAATTATATTACTTTTATTTACAGTGTGAACTTAATTGGAACAAGAACTGTTTACAAGCGAAGTCTGAATTGACGCAAGCAAGAAAAAAGGGTCTTTGGTGGAAGAGTTTCAGAGGAGGTGGACTCACTTGGACGAGCAAATAAGACTCTGTTCATTGTGAACCTATTGAAAGGAAAACTAGAGAGGGAGAGAGGATGACAAGGAGGAAATATGATGATGATTTGGAAACACGAAAGGAAAAATGGTGCGTGTTTATAAGGAAATTCAACAGGTAGCTTATGCCCAAGCGTGATAGCACCTCAGGCGTAGTTAAAAAGTGAGCGCCACAATGTCTCAGACGAATAGATAATATTGAGATGGTTTTATTTTCACCATCTTTCAGGCTGCTTCCACAAACACCAACTCGACGCACATAATTTCTGTTATATTAAGTTCTATGCGCCAGTGTACGGCTGAGACTCCAACTACTAACGAAAGTTGAGCCTTTGTTAGGCTTGGAAGCTCTCTTGATTTCCTGCAATCCAAGTGTAGCCAGAAGTGCTTTACGCCTTTGTGCGCCAATGTTCTCGCCTAGCAGCCGCTAAGCTGCCTGGAGACTCTTTTACACTAAAGCAGACCACAAGTAATTTATCCTTGCTCTGCATGGATAAACTAACTCAAAGAAGGCCAGCATCAAACTTACAGTTTACTGCTTGCAACCGAAAAGGGATAATATATTCTGCGCTTAGTTTTGAGCTCACCATCAGTGCCTCTATAGCCTTGATTGTTGCATGGCTATGAGAATTAAGGTCATTCTCTTCGCAGAATTAGCAGTTGAAGCAGAGTGGACAGGCGGCCAAATTTCATGAATTTAGAAAACATTCAAAGTATTAGTGATTTTCACAGTTTTCGTAGTAAATGAAGTCTGCTTTGGGGCAGAACCTTTCTAAGTATAAAACCGAGGCTGACATATTTATAAAGTGCCATTCTATAAAGTGCGGGCTGATATGAAATTTACCCATTCTCTTTTTACACTCTTTATGCACAAACAAATATAAGTGAAAATGCGCGGCGAGAGAAAAGCATAATGAACCAGAATAACTGTAAACCAATACAGGTGTACGTACATAAGTTTATATTTCCACGTCTACTATCAACGTAAATGTCTTTGCTCTACGCCACTAATACATTTTGTTAAAAAAGTGCCAGAAAATGATAAATAAAATAAAAGATATTTATTAGACATTCAAATTTATTGGATTAGATTCAAAGTAGGCTCCTTCTGAAATTTCACACACACCGCGAAATTATTATAAAGGCGCCATATATAGACAAGTTTTGGCTATTAACTTATTAGTTTTTTTAATTCCGATTATTTTCGTATAAAAATTTAAACATTATAAACATAATAATCCAAATAAGCTCTCGAACGTCAGCTTAAGGAGCAAAAAGAATAAAATGGAACACTAATAAACTAGCGAGTCCCAAGGTCAAAACTTCATTCCAGACAGAAATTGACAAAGAACTAAGGGGACAAAAAACATCCGACAGTATAAAAGAAGAATGGAAATGCATAAAGAACTCAATCACAACTGTAGCGGATTCTTTAATATATTTGGATGCGAAGATAAAATTAAAAACTCAGAATGGTTCGATAAAGAATGCAAGAGGATGATTGACCTAAAAAATGAAGCGAGGAAGCGATGGCTGCTGACGAAAACGCGAGCCGCTGAAGAAACATACATTGAAAAAAGGCGCGCAGCAATAAAAATGTGCCAAAGAAAGAAAAGAGATTACATGAAAAAGGAGATAGAAAACCTGTGCATAAATTTCAACGACAAGCAAACCCGCAAATTTTATTGCAAAGTTAACACAGAAAAGCGCGGATTTTAACCAAGGGCATATATATGCAAGAACAAAAATGGTGATATACTTACAGAAGAGCAGGAGATAGTAGAAAGGTGGGTGGAGTACTTTAGAAAGCTGCTGAATGCTGGTGAAATTGTTGCTTTTACAGATATTAACATACTTCATGCGAACAACAACACAGTTCTAGACCACCCTGACGAACAACCACCTACATTACAAGAAATACTAGATGCAGTCAACTATATGAAAAATTTCAAAGCTCCTGAAGAAGACAATACAACAGCTGAGCTCCTAAAAAACGCAAGTACTAGTGTCATTGAAAGAATGCATCACCTGACCACATTGATCTGGAACAATGAAACACTGCCAGGGACTGGAACACCGCAATAATACTCCCCATTCACAAGAAAGGCGATAAATTGAACTGCAAAAAATATCGCGGGATTTCCCTACTCAACCCAACGTATAAAATCTTCATAAGAATTTTTAACAAAAGACTTATAGCCCACTCGGCCACACTACTTCCAGAGTATCAATGCGGATTTCGACCTGGAAGGTCAACAACAGACCAAATTTTTTCTTTCAAACAGTCCATGGACGAATGTTTTGAGCATAACATTGGGCTGCACATGCTGTTTGTTGATTTCAAACAAGCCTTCGATAGCATCAACAGGAGGGCTATTCCCACAATATTTCATAAATGCAAAATCCCAGACAAACTAACCAGAATAGTGATGATGATTCTAAAAGAAATTGTATCCAAAGTAATGATACAAATGAAATTCCTTCAAAATTTTCTTTGTATAAAAAAGAAATTTCGTGGAGAGGGCGCACAAGACCTTTAGCAGAAAAAATGATCAGAAATCAAGGAGAATCTTGAACTACTTGAAGCTTGCTTTTTATTAAATTCAAACTTAATTGCCTATAAAATTACGTGCCTAAAATCGTGTACAAGGATGTCAGAACAGTTGCACAGCTCATTAGGTCCCAGATAAAAGTCCCAGGAAAAATTACCCGCGCACATTGCGAGAGAATTCCCAGAAAGCGAGCAGCACGAAAAACGCTTGAATTGTGCCCGGTTGGAAACCGAAGAAGAGGACACCCAAGAAAAGAGAATGCGCAAGATCGAAAATGAGAGAGCAGGCCTTAAAAGGCCAAGCGTGAGGCATTGGAAGGAAGTGACTCTAAATAGGCAGAGGAAAAAGGAAGGAAGTCTTTTAGATTAGAAGATGACGACCAACAGTGGCTGATGAATCTCACCAGATGTGTCATATTTAAAGCTGCAATATCCGCAGGTGTAGCGAAAAAGTGAGAATCCAGATGTATAAATCTTTGCCCGACGGGAGCAGGGCAGCTCACAAGAAGGTGCTGAGATCATTTCATTTAGTACTCCACACTGCTTCTGTAGAAAGGGCTTGAAGCAATTTCAAGTCTCACCGCGTGGACACCTAACGGACGACGTCTGCAGAGGCTTTAAACAGGCGCCTGGTTGTAAATGAAGTAATAGTTCTTCAAGAATTGTGATCCTAAGAAGAAAAAGCAAAATAATCTTCTTCTTCTGCGAGAATGAGAAGAATCTACGAGTATAAGAATTCACAACTTTTTTCCACAAATTAAACTTTGCTCAATGAAATTGCTCTATCAAAATTCGCATAACGCCCATATAGTATTTTGTCGTACCCCTTGGTTTTATGGCAAGAATTTCCATTTATGGCCTTTTCACAATCTCTTTAAATAACTTTTAAAGCTTTTTTATATAACCGATACCTGGTACTTTTTTGACAGAATGTAGAATATTGAGCTGTGAACTACTGTGATTTTATACCCATCTGTTTATAGTTACACTTGGCTACAAACATTTTTTTTTATTATATTTTTATATTCTTGTTTCAACACCATCTACACTATAGTACAAGAAGGTCCCCTATAGTAAATAGTATTCCCCCTATCGGAAGATTTATAAGTTTTGCAAAATGACGTCGTAAGTCAATCATATTTCCCACTTGTGAACAAGACAGCGTCAGAATGCAAACAGTCAGGCAATGGAGCGCGAAAGGGTCAAAATAAAAATTTCCCTTACTAATTTTTTAATTGGGTGATTAATTTTGCGCCCTCTTGTTATTGATAAGAGATGGTTTTAGTGCAAGTATTATGGATTTTTTGGCGGTGAGTTGGAATATCGGATTAAATTTCTTTACCGGTGAAATTTCAAATATACGAGGTGTATTCAAAAAGTATCGCGAATTTTGTGTTTTCTCAAAAATGATTTATTTATTCATTAATATCTATTTTGTCCCCTTCAAAGTAACCCCCATGAGATATTATGCACTTGTGCCAACGTTTTTTCCAATCTTCGAAGCACTTAAAAAAATGTTTTTTGTTTTATCTTGTTCAGCTTCTCCTTCGATGCCATCTTTATCTCGTCAGTAGTAGCGTAGCGTCGTCCTTTCATGGGCCACTTCAGTTTCGGGAACAGGAAAAAGCCACAGGAGGTCAGATCTGGGGAATACGGTGGCTGTGGCATCATTAGTGTGTTGCTTTTGGCCAAAAAGTCGCGCACAAGCAACGAAGTGTGATCAGGGACAGGGGCGTTATCGTGATGCAAAAGCCAATTTTTGTTCTTCCACAAATCCGGGCGTTTCTGGCGGATTGCTTTGGGCAAATTGCGCATAACTTGCAGGTAATATTTCTTATTGACCGTTTTACCCTGTGTCAAGTACTCATAATGCACAACGCCCCTGCAATGAAAGAAAGCGGTAAGCAAAACTTTTACATTTGACCGAACTTGGCGCGCTTTTTTCGGTCTTGGTTCGTGCGGCAGCTTCCATTGAGATGATTGAGCTTTGGTTTCCACGTCATAACCATAAACCCACGATTCGTTACCAGTTATGACCCTCTGGAGCAAATTTGGGTAATTTGGGTCGTCGCGGACAGAGTCTAACGTCTCATTAGCAATGTTCATACGATGCTACTTTTGGTAGAAATTGAGCAGTTTTGGTACGAATTTTGGGGCGCAAATCATTGAAAAAATCGAATGCCACAAGCCAATCGATATATCTAAGTCCTCAGCAACTTCTCTAACGGTGATTCGATGATTTTCCAATACCAATACCATTTTCTTAACTTCATCAATTTTTTCGTCTGTTGTTGAAGTGCTCGGGCGCTTTTCGTCGTTTACATCTTTTGAGCCTTCTGAGAACATTTCGTACCACCGGTAAACGTTGCTTTGGTTCAAAGTAGCTTCTCCGCAGTCAACATTCGGAATGCATCCAAAATTTGATACAGGTTCTTCGACCCATCTTTTTGAATAGGCAAAAATCGTAGACGAGCCGAAACACGGGCAAGCAAAGCAGCTGTCAACAATTAACTGAACATTCAAAATGGCCGAACTCGTCGTCATGAGTGAGAGACATGAGTACCAACATATCAGAACAAAAAAATTGAAATTCGAATATACGTAACCTGCGAAAATTCAAAATTCGCGATACTTTTGGAACACACCTCGTATTTCTATCTTTTCTACATAACTTGGTAAGCGAAGAGAAAAACAGCAAACAAATTTGAACCACAAAATGGTCTTGGACTTGAATATCCATTATTCGGGGTTTTTACTCCATATTCCATGTCACGTGGACGTCCAAGTCTTTTGGACATTGTCATCGTTTCTTCTAAAATTTTGTTTAGTTGTATGCTGGAATATGAAATGTTGTAACTGAGAAAGTAAAAAAATATTTTAACAGCCTAGTACATCCATGCACCATGTTCCAAAGCCTTCCTGTGGGCTCAACAAAAAATAAACGAGGAAGGCTTTCTTATAGAGGGATTTAAAGGTGTATGCTCTGAAGAAAGTAAGCGTCTCGAGGTCTCTTTCTAAAATTCTTTAATTCAGCCCCCGAACCAGCTAGATGATGGAACACATTCTTTATGACAGCAATCTACTTACAATAAAAAAAAACTTCTTGAAAATTTCTAAGAATATTATTTTTTCAACAAAAGCATCACTTCACTTCACTTGAAAAGCTCTATATGAAAATTAAAAAAAAGAAACTCTAAAACTTCTTGAAAAACCCGAAGATATAAAAAAGTGAGAATCTGGAAGAGCGGCAAAATATGCTTCCACAGCTGTTATGGTCTCATCGATTGAAGAAAACTGCTTTCCACAATACACAACTACATTTTTCTAGGTCTGGAAATGGACGGAACTTTAATTCATGTATTTTTGTCATTGTCAAAATGCTCTTGTGATGCGGTGCATTATCCTGATAAAAAATATTTTCTTTCTTTTCGAACTGGGTCTTCTTTCACGAATTTTTTTGCTTCAGCTGGTCTAAAAGGTTACATTCAATATTCAGAACTTATTTTTAACCAGTTTGAAAGTAATCCACAAACAAAATTCCTTACGCATCCAAAAGAATTGATGCTAACACCTTTTGGCCGATTTCTGGGCAAGTACATGTTCGAGAGGCGAAAAACCAGATTCAAACCATTCTTTAGCCTCCTGTTTTCATTTAGAGTCATAGTGATAGACCCAAGTCTCATCCGCAGTGATGAATCGGTGCACAAAATTCACTTTATTATTTCGAAAACACTCTAAATGTTGCTGAGAAAGTCGCATTAGAATGTGTTTCTGTTCTATTTCCATTACTAGTGAGTGCGGTACACATTTTCACACAGCTTTCTGAAACCCAATACTTAAGTCAAAATATTGCTTACACTGCCCAATGAGATGCATAGGCCTTCTAATATTGTAAATCTCTTTCAGTGACTTGACGATGTTTCAATATGATGTTCTGCATGTTTTCGATGATTTCTGGTTTTGTTGATTTTTTTGGACGTCCTTTACGTGGATCGTCTTCAACGCTTCTACGACCACGTTGAAATTCAGCAACCCATCTTTCTACTGTACTAATTGATGGCGAAAAGTCCTTATACACTTTCAACATTCGCTCATAAATTGTCTTTGATTTTAAACCTTCCAAAAATAAAAATTCTATTACTGCACAACGCTGGGGTTTTTCCATTATAGAAAATAGTGCATATGGCAGAAAATACTGTGACACATCAATACTAAATGCAATTCTTCTGATCGTTGTTGTCATGGTTTTCATGCCATGAAGTATTATTCGGCCCAAGGCAGCAGTATTACTAGTGTAATTTTGTAGATGACGACATAGCAAACTCAGCAATGTTGCCCGGTAATCTGACTTAATAAAGATGAGCTTTTCTATTATCTATCAGACATTTTTTTGCATGTACCTGTAGATACTGGAAACATTTTTGGTTGGTTGGTTAGAGTGGTGATTCATCAAGAATCCAACTAGCGCTTCCGCGCCATTTTGTTGCCACATCCTCGTTACCAACTTGTTTAACAGTTATTTATAGCATAACTATATCCAGGCTGTGCGGTTCAGGAACCTTATCAAGTTGTTGACATCTAAGCCAGACAGCTGTTCCAGACTCTCGAACAGCGGTTTACACAGTGCATTCACAGAGGAAATGGAAAATTGCTTCCCTTTTCTCCGGTTGTTTACAACTATGACAGTATATGTTGTGAGTTACCTTCTATGTCCCGGTGTCCCGGGACACAAATTAAGGTTACTTTATGGCTTTCACTCAAGGTGGTGAGGCCATTTCTACTTTGTTCCACCACCATAGGGTTTGTAGTAGCTGAATCCGCGCCTGGATTGCAGCTTGTATTAAAAGAGGAATCTGCGATTAGTAGCCAACAAGCTTCCCCAATTCCAAGTACTTCCGCCTGGAAGACACTGCTGGTATTAGGGAGACGCACAGATTTTTTAATTCTAAATCTATGAGAATATATACCAGCTCCAACACCACAATCCATTTTACTGTCATCTGTATAGACTGTAGTATCGAAGTTGTTTAGATAGAATCTCTTATTCCATTCTTCCTTAGATGGAAAGAGAGTGGCAAAATTCCTATTGAAAGTTACCATCGGGACGATAAAGTCAGTCCTCACCGTGATTAACTGAGCTTATCGCAATAAAAGACAAGAAAACATGTTTGCTGTGCTATCAATTTTTTGAAATTCAGTCCATAGTCTCAGTGTACCGTCAGTATTCACATAAATTACCTCGGAATTAAATTTGAATAATGAATTTTCTGTACATTAGGTAAGTCGATTAATTGTTACTTATAAATGCCTGGCACTTGGATCCATGAACGATTGATTTTGGTTGTATTGTATCACGCAATCTGAGTACAGTTACGTGTTTGTTTATAAACCCTGCCAAATATTCGAATTTGAGGTAAGAAATATTATTATGCTCAGCTCACAGCGTAGATATCGGGGCTAGATATTCTTATCAACGTACTGAGTGACTTCGCAGAACAGATTTTTTTGCAGCTTCTATTCACATTGCTTACAATTTGCATGTACGAGGTGGCACAAAATTAATCATCTATTTTTACAAATGATACTACAAATGATTATCAAGTTTGCTCCGTTTTGAGAAAAATGCAATACCCCATTAATTAAATTTTTTAAGAAAATCTTGCAATATTTTCCGGACCAAAACTCTTCCTTTTATGCTCTGCATATAAATTTGGGATTATTTTTTAAGCATAAAAGTATCGACTTTTAGTTGAGGTACATTTGCATAGTTTTTCAGTAAAAGGTTAGCGTCATATTCAAAAAGACGCACCCTAATACAAATATTGCAAGTTCAAGCAACCAAATGAAAGTCAAGGGCAAAAAGCGCACTTTTAATTTTTTAAATCTTCCTTCAACGTAGTAGTGATTTCATGTTTATCGCTAAGAACGAGTGGAAAATGGAGTGTGAAAATTGCTAAATCGAGGCGAAGCAATTTTGCTATTCAAATTTTTGTGTTGCTGAATAAGCGTTGCATCGCTCGATGTTGCAGAGTGTAATGAGCTCAAAACGCCACTCTATTTATGTGTGCGCGTGGTAGATGCAGCATCCCGTTTAATAGCAGTAAAATGCATTTTACATTATTGGAAATACCTACATATACAAAGTATAGATGGCTGTACATACATTTTTCTGCAGGCTGATTGTCTATTTCTGAAAACCTGTAGGATTCTCAGTTTGCATTCACTTGCCTCAGAGAACGGTTGGGCAGCGCATTGGTAACGCGAAAATATTGCAGAGTATGAAAAGTATGGAACTGAAAATAAATAATGTGCTGCATTTTTCAGTACATTAGTTAAATTATAAAAATTTTAGAAAAAAAAAAAAACAAAGTGTAAAATCCATGTGTAAGTTATAAGTATAATAAATTAAATCAGGGTTGGGCATAATGCACTAGAAAATAAATGCAATACGCGTTTCTTTACCACTATTTCTTCAGTGGTAGTTAAAACACGAATTTCATTGTCACTGAATATTTAGTGATAGTGAAAGAAAAATTAAATATCACTAAACTTTTACTGATAAAGAAAAAAAAAAAATGCATTACAAATATACCTTTAGTGATAGTGAAAAAAATTGCACTACCACTAAATATTTAATGATAATGAAAATCTTTAGTGATAATTAACATTTTTAAGTAACATAACACGGCTTCTTCAAGAATAAAAGGAATACTATACGAGCGTGAAACCCCCAAATGAAGAAAAAGTTTTTTGTTTGCTCCTCCCAAGGCATTGGCAAGCCTCTCATAAAAATATCTGCCGTTCCGAATCGGCTAAAAATGTAGGTCCCTCCATTTGTTGAACAACATCAAGACGCACGCCACAAATAGGAGAGGAGCTCGGCCAAACAGTCAAAAAGGGTGTACGTGCCAATTTTATATATATATATATATACATATATATATGTCAAAAAAGTCTTGCGGTAATTTTATTGAATTTTCAATTGTTCATAAAATTGGTTATAATAATGCGATTTAAGTCAAATATGCGCCGTTTTGTTCGATGACGAGTTCCCAACGAGATGCCAACTTCATAATGCCCCTCTTATAGAAGCTCGCTTCCCTATTGTCAAAAAACTCGGAGAGCCAATTTTCACAGGACTCTCCTGTGGACAACTTCCGACTACCAAGCTCGTTTGCCATGGACAGAAATAGGTGGTAATCACTTGGTGCGAGATCCGGACTATACGGTGGATGCAATAGAACCTCCCATCCGAGCTCCCGGAGCTTCTGGCGCGTCACCAAAGATGTGTGTGGCCTGGCGTTGTCCTGATGGAAGACAATTCGGCCTCTGTTGATCAAAGATGGCCTCTTCTGCATGAGTGCTGCATTCAAGCGGTCCAGTTGTTGGCAGTACAGGTCCGAATTGAGCGTTTGGCCATAGGGGAGCAGCTCATAGTGGATGATTCCCTGCCAATCCCACCAAACACACAGAAGAACCTTTCTGGCAGTCAATCCAGGCTTGGCCACCGTCTAGGCAGCTTCACCGCTTTTCGGCCACGACCGTTTGCGCTTCACGTTGTCGTAAGTTACCCACCTTTCATCGCCAGTCACCATCCGCTTCAAAAACGAGTCGATTTTGTTGCGATTCAGAAGCGATTCGCATGCATCCATACGGGCAAAAATGTTGTTTTGCGTCAAGTCGTGTGGCACCCATACATCGAGCTTCTTTTTGAATCCAAGCTTCTTCAAATGGTTTATAACGGTTTGATGACTCATGCCCAGCTCTTGGCCGATGCTACGGCTGCTACTATGTCTCTTTCGATCAATTCAGCGATTTTATCGCAATTTTAAAAATTCACTAACTATTCACTAACTTGAATATTAATTTAATTAAAAAGTATTTTTTTTCCTGTTTAAACTCTTGCTGTTAACAGTTAACAACTGTTAAGTATTATATATATACACATACATATATATCTTAACTGTTGTACGCTCGAAGAACTGCACGAACCGGCGTTAGCTAAACCCCGTAATGGTCATTTATTTTCGCAAAAACCGATTTTCGAAAAAAATTTATTTTTTTGTTCTTTTTTTTTAGAGGTGAAAACTTTTATAATCGCATGATATTTTGTGAACTCATGATAGTTTATAGACGCACGATGGTGTGGATGTGTATAGTGACGGCCGATAGCCTTGAATAAGTTCTGTAATGTGAAAGTATATCCGGATATACTTGTATTAAAATTTTCTTATAATTTACCGCTTTTCCTCCAGTTATTAATGCAAAATATCGTTGGAAAAAAATCTTACCCAAAATATGATGCTTTAATTAATTATAATCCCTTATATACTATATGATGAACTGAAATCTTCTAGATGTTTATTGTTGTAGCGTATGCTAATTTTTAGACTTGTGCACGCCTGGATGGTTTTGTAGTGGATAAAAAACCGTCGGCTGGCCTCAAACTGGATAGCCAAAAAGAGAAACTTTCACTACTTTCGTTATTGCAATCATGATCGGGAAGGACATTTTCTCGCTGTGTTTAATTTGTACATGAAAGACATACCTGTGTTTCTTTTGTGTATATGAAAATAAATGGAAAATAGGAGAAACTAAAAATGTGCACATGTAACACGGTACATTTGTTTTATTTTATTTTGGTTTATTTCTTACTTTCTCATTTAACTTTTTATTTAATTCATTTTTAATTTATTTTAATGTAATATATTAATTATATGTTTATTAATTTTTTACTTTAGTTTTATTTCATTTTAGTCTATTTAATTCTATTTTTTCATTTTCATTTATTTTTATTTATTTTATTTTTACATTTTTTCTTATTTTGATTTTAGTTTACGTTATATTACTTCGTTTATATTTATTTTTTGTTTTTAAATTTTTAATAAATTTTTTTTTTTTATTTGATTTTATTAAAGTTTTTCATTTTCATTTTCTTAACTCTATTTTATTTAATTTTTCATTTAATTTATTGATTTCATTTGACTTCAGTTTTACCTTTATTTATTTTTTGTTAGTTTTACTTTTTATTTTATTTAAATTTAATTTATTTTAGTTTTTTTATATTGTTTTTTTTTTTGTTTTGTTATTTTGCCTCATAACATTTTTAATATAATTATTTACTATTCTACTGCTATATATTTTTTATTTTATTGTATTTTTTATATTTATTTTCATTTTTTATATATATTTTAATTTTATTTTTCATTGTATATAATTATAATTTTAATTTATCTTTTATATTTTGGTTTTGTTTTGTTTCATTTAATTTTTAGTTTAATTTAATATTAATTTTTTACATTTTTTTATGTTTACTTTTAGTATTTTATATGTTACTCAATTTTATTTCTATTCATTTCATGTATTCTTTTTATTATATATTACTTAATTTCCCTCAATTTTTATTTTTTTCTTCTTTCCATTTTTTTTACATTTTATTTCTTTGAATTTTATTTAAAGTTATATTATAATTATATTGATTTATTTTTTATTTTCATTTTAGTATACTTCATTTCTCTAAATGTTTGCCTCTTTTGCATTCTATTTTTCGTACTTTTTATTTATTTTATTGCTATTATTTACAAACTTAATTTTAATTTACAAATTTAATCAGATAATCAATCGACTGGATATCATTTAGTAAATTTAGTTTGTTTTGAAATAACTGTTGTATTTATTTTTGTTGTTATTAGTTTTATCTTCACCACACATTAGCACTCACTTCACAGTTAATCGCTTTTACATGGTTTCTGTACTCTGCCTACGAGGTATTGAGGCGTAAAATGAGCAAACCCAGGTCAAGTATAAATAATCAATTATCTTAAGTGATTGATTTCGGTTTGGGCTCAATACTTTTGCAGTACCTTTGTGAGCTCTACGCGTAGTTAGTTTTTCTTTTATTTGTGATGCTTCAATAAATTTGGTGGTCGACTTAACTTAAAAGAACGTAATTTAGGCTCTATCAGGCAAAATCAAATGAGAAAAAAAGTTGAGATGACATTTCAGCTTTGCTGTGGCAAAGTTAAGCGAAATTAAAACAATTCGTTGTATTTGCATTTATTCAAAGTCTCATATTATTATTGTTATTGTGACGGATTCTATTTGGTTTCATATCACCTACATGCATGTTACGTATACGCAACGGACAACTTTTAAGCTGCATACAGAACTTTGGCAGGCGAGCATTATTTGACCTCAAACGCGTATTATTAGTGATTTGTTCTCTGCTTTTTTTCTTTGGTGGAATTTATGGTGAGTTATGACATTTTTCTCTTTAAGCCAATCAACTTTGTAGAATTCAATTATGCCTAGACGCTATAGATTATGAAGCATCAGCTGTACGCCGTATAACTTTTGTAATGCAACTTGAATAAGCATAAAGCTACATAATTCTGCATAGCGCAGTTTGATTATTTATTGCATTTTATCCTAGCTCATTGAATATGTTAAGAAAATAGGTTCGTTGTACTTACAGGCATTGCTCTGGAATAAGATTTGCTTTTGGTGTGCCATTATTGTGGTAAAGGTTGATTTAGTGGTTCTATTCTATTTCTTAAGTGTCATCTGAGTCTTAATTGGTCTACCATACCAAAGAGGTGTGGGTGATCATTGGCACTATTATTGTCTTATAACACCATACTATCATTTTTGGTCGCATGTTTTTCGCCCCATGTAAAGTGCGTGACATGTGTGTATTGCTTTCAAAGCTTTATTTTTATTGTTTTTTTTTTTGGTGGGTGATGTAGGGTTCAAAATGCCTTCGCACTTACAGCGACAGTCGTCTACTGCGTTGTGTGGTGTGGCCACTAAAACGATCCTTCCTCTCTTTCTGGGGAGACACCCTTCCCGAAACTGCTTTCTATATTACTTCGGGAGGGTCCAGAAGGGCATCCATAAAGGACCAATTCGCCCACGTCTAGGTCCACCATATTTGTAGCCAGCTTTCAGGCTATAGGCTCGTCTTCTTGTGCCTCTACCTGTGCTGTTTCGCTTCGCTTCAATATCCTACATAAACAAATTAATCAGAAGCGACCTAGATAATAACATCCTTAGATATCTAGGACGCCTTTTCCGGTAACCCTTTATAGTGATGCTATTAGCAAGCAAGAATTAAATTTATTTCCATGGAGCAGATTGTGTAATTTGGCACTCCTGTGCATTCAAACTAATGCCACTTACGTCGTACAGAACTAATCTCTTAATACATTTCATGTTCACCAATTGAGATTTCTAATAGTTAAGAGTCACTTGAATTATAACGAGGGTATGTATGTATATGTATTTTTGTTCATATAATCATTTTAAAATACCAACTACCACATTTTCACCGCCTCGTTTCCTCAAATCCATCTGTTGATTCCAATAATAATCATTTCGAGTTCTATTTAATGACCTGCAAATAGAATTTCGTTTGAAACCACATTTTGTGGTTTATTTACTACTGTTGTTGCCATGTGTTACTAAATTTTAGCGTAAACAAAATTAAGCTATAATTACAAGTAAAACAAGATATGCAATATTATGCAAAACCACATAAAGCCACAAATTTTAGAGAATAAATAATAATTATTGGGTGGTTGAAAAAGGTCGCTAACAAATTTTAGTAAACTATTTTAATAAGCAAATTATTTTGCATTCAGTTTAAAAAAATCGCAATTTGTTGACTTGGTTAAGTAACTCTTGTTAGCAATCTAATAGCCATTTAGAGACAAGTTCATTAGGTAAGAGACTCTCCAGTGTCTGCCTACGTTAGCCCAATCAAGCAGTCAATTGCAGAACATTGAATTTTCTGACGGGAAAATTTTTCAAATTGAGCAATTCGCAAACTTCCAAAACGATAGGGTTTATTTGTCCGACCGTTCATATGAGAATTTGAGTCACAATTTGTCGCTGTAACCGCAGATGGGCGCTCTCCAATCGTTTTGATTGCACCTGGCGTCAAGGTAAATGCGAAATATTATTGCGAAAGTATTTTAGAGGTTGCTTTAAAGGCGTGGGCAGACAAACATTTCGGTGGTAGACCATGGACATTTCAACAGGACTCGGCACCATCTCATCAAGCTGGAGTGAACCAAGAATGGCTAAAAAACAACGTTTTGAAATCGCCACACAAGGGGTCTCAAATTCATCAGACGCGAATCCAATGGATTACTCTCTTTGGGCCATTTTGGAGAGCAAGGTCCGATCTAAGTGATTCAGCCATCTCGAGGCGCTGGAAAGAAAAAAACCATTGTCCGCGAGTGGGCTAAAATACCCGCAAGTCATATTCGGACAGATTGCGATTCATTTCTGGACCACCTAAAGGCCACAGTCAATTGACTCTTAATTCAAAAGTCATTCAAAAGTAAATTCATTCTTAATTTTGTATCATTTTCACACAATTTTACTTTGAATTGAATAAAAGTAGTTTTCGGAACTAAATTTTTTACCTGTTTAATAGGACTATGAATAAGTTCGTGCGGTTTTTTTTTCGAAATTTGAAACTTTATTGACGTAAAATGGTTACAAATTTAATATTCAAAATATTGTCCATCGCTTACTACTACTTTTTCCCATCTTTCTGGCAATTCACGGATTCCCTTTGTGAAAAATTCGGTCGGTTTTGCCGCAATCCACGAATCGATCCATTTTTTGACTTCATCGTAATTACGGAAGTGCTGGTCAGCCAGGCCATGTTGCATCGATCGGAAGAGATAGTAATCGGATGGCGCAAGGTCTGGACTATACAGCGGGTGGGGTAGGACATCCCATTTGAGCGTTTCTAAGTATGTTTTGACCACTTGTGCAACATGTGGCCGAGCATTGTCATGTTGCAAAATAACTTTGTCGTGTCTATCGGCGTATTGCGGCCGTTTTTCTCGCAGTGCTCGGCTCAAACGCATCAATTGTCGTCGGTAGACATCCCCCGTAATCGTTTCATTCGGTTTCAGTAGCTCATAATACACAACACCCAGCTGGTCCCACCAGATACACAGCATAACCTTCAGGCCATGAATATTCTGCGCCGACGTCGATGTTGAAGCATGGCCAGGGTATCCATACGTTGCCCGACGTTTTGGATTGTCGTAATGGACCCACTTTTCATCGCCAGTCACAATTCGATGCAAAAAACCCTTTCTTTTGTGCCGTTGAAGCAGTTGTTCGCATGCCATAAAACGGCGTTCAACGTCTCTTGGCTTCAATTCATACGGCACCCAATGGCCTACCTTTCGGATCATTCCCATGGCTTTTAAACGTTTGGAAATGGTTGATTGATCAACTCCCAAAGTTTTTGCAACCTCTTCTTGCGTTTGAGCCGGATCTTGATCGAGCAATTCCTCCAATTCGGTATCCATGAACTTTGGCGGCGCACCCTCGCGTTCTTCGTCTTCCAAGCCAAAATCACCACTTTTAAAGCGTGCAAACCACTTCTGGCACGTTCGCTCAGATAGAGCATGCTCACCATAAACTTCCACCAAGATACGATGACTTTCGGCTGCTTTTTTCTTCATATTAAAATAATGAAGAAGAATTCCCCGCAAAAACACATTATTTGGCACGAAATTCGACATTTTCAAGTGTGGTAAAAATATTGTTGTTTACGCTTCAAATAAAAAACTTATACTGACGTTTGTGCCTTACGACAGTAGCTCTCCAATGAATGTTTGGAAATGTGGATCGATGGAATAATAATCAAGTTACGCCATCTGTTGTAAAACCGCACGAACTTATTCATAGTCCTATTAATTGGTTACGCTTCGTGTGTCGGACTCTGTAGGCCAAGTAGATATATTTAAGGTTAATAGGCATTAAAAAAGCAAAGTATATATTAACTATTTGTTATAAATCTTCAGCAAATTTTAATAGGCGAGCTTTTGAACATGAAGAATGTATCTCAACGAATTCGGAGATTTTATTAAACTCAATTAACGCTCTAGTGGCAAGGTAGCACTGGCTCACATTGGTTTGTAATTTCTATTACGATGATGAGGGCTCTGTAATAGAAGCGTTTCGAGCATAAAGAGATTTTGAGAGACCAACATGGAAGAACTCCGAACTACGAAAAATTCTGGGCGGAATATTAGAGAAAATGTTCTCAAGAAGCGCCGGACAGTTAACAGCACTGCGAATCAAATCAAAAATGAAAGGGAAGATAAACTTATTCCATATTCTATTAATCAATGAGCATCGCGCTTCACAAACGGGAAAAGGATCCCAACGCTAAATGTAGACGGCCGCCATAGCCAAATGTGTTGGTGCGTGACTACCATTCGGAATTCAGAGAGAGGGTAGGTTCGAATCTCGCTGAAAGACCAAAAATGAAGAAAATAATTTTTCTAATAGCGGCCGCCCCTCGGCAGGCAATGGCAAACCTCCGAGTGTATTTCTGCCATGAAAAAGCTCCTCATAAAATATATCTGCATTTGGAGTCGGCTTGAAACTGTAGGTCCCCCCATTTGTGGACCAACATCAAGACGCACGCCACAAATAGTAGGGGGATATATATACAATATAAATGTAAAAATACTTTGATTCGTTCAATTCTAGAGGCATGTCACGTATATTACGGAGAACAGACCGAAAGTCTAGCCCTTATTGAGGTGCTGTCTGGTTGGGCAAAAATGTGTCAAGCGGCGATTGAATCCCTTGGAGTTGTCACTAATTCCATCATTGCTCAGAAAATGACGAAATATTTCCGCCTCCATTTGATGTTGGTGCTCGGGGCATAGTGACATACTAGCGAGACAAATTAGCGACAGAGGGCACTACCACTCGTCTCCCTCTTGGTATGGAGATTTTAGGCTTACCCCTCTCAACCTACAAGCGAGATTTAGTCTGATATTCACTTCAGCTAACAGGAGATAAGTCTAGTTTGTAACGCTACTTAAAGAATCTGGTAAAATGGGACGTCGAGTGCTCAGGAGTGCTCAGTCAAGGGAAACATCTCAATATAAGTTGCTTTGATCACAGGCCACTGTCTCCTAAATCGACATGTTCAAAAATTGAACGTACCTCATTTCGACTAAAGCAGAAGCTGGAAGAATGAGAGGGAGGAAAAGTCTGTCAAACATTTTCTCTGTCACTGCCCTGCGCGGTATGCCACTAGGTTAAGATACTCAATGAGTTTGCACTTAAAACAAAATGATTCAACGAGGAGTATCAGATGAACTCGATCTATGTGAGTTGGTTTAGAGGCCGACTGCCACTTCTACCTACCTATCAACGATTATTGGGGCACCAGTTACTGCAATCAGCTAAATTTATTTGGATCTATTCAGAATCGGGAGCACAAGGGATCGCCGAATAAGCCCTAACGTCACCTGCATAAAGCAGAAATCTCGCTGCCGAGAAGCAAGAGAAAATATCGTTGAAAAAAATACCAGAAACGAGGCGGGCCCCGAATACTACCTTGCGGAAGCACAGAGCATGCAACGAAAGGGAGATATCTAACATTGTCGACAACAGCCAAGCAATGACGATTGAGCAAGTAAAACGTGATCCCATTCAATGAGGCTTAGTGGAGGAAGCCAATGCAGGCTGATTCTGTAGTTAATATTACATGAGAAACCCTATTAAAAATCTTAGAGAAGTTGGTATGAATGGTGTCAGCCTGGTATCCTGATTGGGTAGCAGCGATACATTCATCCAAAAAGACAGCTAAATTCAACACTGTTGAGCGGCCCGCAAAGAAAATTGGCTGCTCCGGCTGTACCATGTTCTTGACACCCAAAAGGAGTTTGTCCAGAGCTTTACCGTGGCGGAAAGCTTTGAAATAGTCCTATAGTTGTTAATATAATTTTTATTACCGCTTCTGAAAATAGGTGAAGTTGATATGTTTACAGATATTTCGAAAATGGTTGGAAAGATTGGTGGTGGAGTCTTCAATGAGACACTCTCCATAGAGCGGAAGATTAGGTTACCGGAAGACAGCGTGGGTAGCCATTCAACTTAGCTATCAAAGAAGCCGTCTATTAGCTGCTAAATAATTTAAGACTCTTGAAGAATATAAACATTTATTCCGATATCGAAGCAGTAATCAAGCTGCTAGACTTTTTTATGGAAGTTTTGAAGGTAATTAAACTGCATGGTTGCATTAAACTGCATGCTTGTTAAGCTAGCAAGTCAACCGAAAAATAGGGATAGAAATTCCTCTTGCTTTCTGCGGTCGGCTTTGAACAAATGGGCTTTGAAAAAGCTCGGTCAATTCCATGTAAAAATTTTGATCCGTATAATTGCGAGACCTTCTGGCCTTAGGTAGATCAGTCCAGGGATATTCAAAGTCTAAAAAAAAGTATTTCTCTTTACTGGTAAGAGTCCAGTTGTCACTCTTAGCATGAAATAAAAGTGTTCGATAGGAGTAAAGGCGTGTACGCGCTCTATATGAGTGTGATCCCTCTATGTATTATAGTAACTGTGTGAAGGATGATGAGGTTGAATTATCTGACTTTCTACTTCTGAGATTTTTCACCTTAGCGGAGCTAACATTCAGTCATCTTCGCTCTCACTTTTCAACTAAATCTTAAAAGTTCTGAGACGTCAGCAGAATTTACCCACCAGCGCGCAGAGCTTTCCCCTACGCAACTCTTAACTACTCAGCTTGTATTTATATCACTGTGCTTTTCTCATATTCTATGTTAAGTTTCTTCCTAATGATGCCTTAATAGACGGTTTCTATACCCAACTCAATAAGTGTACACCTTCCGTTTCTTTTTGGCCAGCCATTTGACGTGGATTAACCCCACCATCCAAACAATGCCTTATTTCGCATTATTTTATTTAACTAAGTTGACTTTAATTTGAAATAACACAGTCCTTAAATTGAAGGACCGGTAGAATGTACATACACACACATACAGTAATCGATGCCCGCCTTTTTGGTCATATTTTCTTAACTGTCATATTGATTGCTATTCCGCTAGACTGAACCTAATTCCTTAGTCAAGTTATTTAATTTTATGATAAGATTGCAAAATATGTAAATTTTAAATTAATTCTCTCTGTTGTTAAAGGTGTGACTTGGTGTCGTGTCTAGACAATACAAAAAATTAGCTTTAGGTATCCATTTGTGTGATGGTTATGCAAATTTTTACCAATACTAACGAGCTGCTGTTAAGTCCACTTCAAAATATTGAATAAAAGCCATCGAAAAGTTTGTCTAGTCACAGAGAGGTCCTTCACCAAATATGATTTATTGTTTGGGAATTTTAATAGCTGCTTAGTTCGAAATTTTTATGTTTTAATTACATGAATATCTTCCACGTATGTATGTATGCATGCACGTAAGTATGAGGCAACAACTTAGCAAGAGTTGATGAAGATAAACTCAGTTGCAAAATTATAAAATCACCTCGAATTGACTACTTTTGACTATTTATTTGTTTACTTTAATTATTTTGCTGTAAAAATATAGTTTATTCTACAACAAATTTCAAATTTTAAAGGTGTGTGGGTAACTTAAAAAAAATTAGACGTAATTTTAAATATAAAAATCCTAAACTTTATAATCAGAATTAAAAAAAAACCAAAAAGGTAATTTTTTATATTTTACTACATTTTATTAAATTAAAGAGTAAGTTTGAAGTAGTTGAAAATTATTATAGATATTTGCAAATTTTCATCCCTTACGGCGTTGCCCATATACTCCGTATAAAAAAAACATACCAGTCTAACGGTTAGACGCGATAAAAGTGAAACCTTCCATAAAACAAACTGAGAGAGAATGAGACGAAAGCAGCATTAGGAGCGGGATAATTATAGGTTCATTGTAATATTGCTATAAAGTTCATATTTTATTTTCTTCATTTTATTATTATTCATCCTCAATGTTTTCAATTTCAACATATGATACGAGTGGCTTATGATAGCTAAAATATGATACAAATGCTTTGGTTTCGATGTTGTCAACATATCTTTGAAATACCGCGTCAATTGTTGTTTTTGATCGTGTTGTCGATTCTGTGCGTTTGTTACACATTTTTAAGTTGAATGTTGTATTGAGAAAGTCAATTAAAGGAACCGCTGTGTCCAATGCAAAATTTACGTTAAAATCGCCACTTAAAATCATTGGAACTTTATCGTAATCTTTTCTAAGTATCCGCGATACTTCTGGTGTATACTTTACTAAATTTTCGTGAATGAATTCCGTGATGCTATTTATGGATTGATTCGGTGAAATATAAATTGCCACAATTAAAACTGTTTTTCCATTGCTCAATCTGGTTTCGCCTGCACATATTTCTCCCACTTTAGAGAGCTGAACAGACAGTGATTCTAGTTGCTGTGCATTCAGATCTATCTGTGGAGTTACAATACGAGCACCGTCATTTTGATTGTGGTATATTGCAACACCGCCTGCAATTGCGGTAAATATTTAAAAATGAAAATATTTACGAATATAAAAATACGGACGCAATACAGCACACTCGGTTGCTATTATGAGCGTCGTAACGCGTATATTACACAGACGTGCTAACATACCCACAAACATTCGTAGGACGCTTGGTCTAAGCAAGTATTAGGTAGTGTAGTATATGTATGTATGCATAATGCCTTCTCGCTCACCGTGGCTCCGTAATACGCAGGCGCGCACACATACATACGTACTAGCATACATACAAACATACATACGTATGACGCTTGAACTAAACACCAAAGCAAGTAATAGGCAGTGTAGTATACATACTACAATACTCACTATACTAGCGTGGCTCAGCAGTACGCAGCCACACACACATACGTCTATCAACATATAACGCTTCGTAGTGTCGCTTTTTCGTTTCATCGAGTCTCGAATCACTCCCAACGATACTAAAGAAGTTTTCACTTCAAAAGTGCTTCGTTCATTCATTGCTTCAGAAAATGCACAGCACCGTAAAAGCAAAACAATATCAAAAATCATTGAACATTTTGGGTCACTTTATTATACAAGGGGAAGTCCAAAAGAAGCAAGACTGAGCTGAAATAGAAACGAGAGGAGCTTTGTTCTGGTAACTTCAAGTTTATTTATTCCAAATAGTCCCCTCTGGCCTCGATATTCTGTTTTGCGCCATCTAAAAGCTTTTCGAAAGAGTGTTTCAGGTCATTGACCGGAATGCCTTGCAGGATATCGGTACAACCCTTTTGGATGGCCTCTACGGATGTAAAACGTTTTCCTTTCATGACCAAATGCAATTTTCTGCATTGGTAGAAGTCACAGGGAGGTATATCAGGCGAATACGGTGAGTGATTGATGGTTAAAATGAAATTTATAGTCAAAAAATCAGTCACAAGAGTGGATCGATGAGATGGTGCATTATCATGCAATAGCGCCAGCTTTCTCCTTCGTTGTATTCAGGGCGAATTCGACGAATGCGATCCAACAAACGTTTCAAAACGCCAAGATAAAAATTTGCATTGACGGTTTGGCCCGTTGGCATGAACTCCTTCCCTTGGAATCGTAAAAACAAATGAGCATTGACTTGACTTTTGACTTCTCCAAACGCGATTTTTTGCGTAGTGGCTCTATCTGGGTACCTCAATTCGGCACTTTGTCGCTCAGTTTCAGGTTCATGTTGGAAACACCACGTTTTGTCACCAGTTACAATGTTTTAAGGGGGGAAGCTGGTCTAGAATTTTGAAAAAATCGAAACATTTTTTTTTGTCTTAAAAGGTGCTTTAGGGTCTTAGAAATAATATACCAAATGAGGGATGTCAGCAAAAATGTCTAAATGCCCAAATTTTTCATTCGACGGCAGTGCCTCGCAGGTATGCCCCGAACGCTACTTACAACTTTAAACGCGTTTTTCTCGAAATCACTTTTTTTAAACTGGCCGAAGACATAACTCGAACAAATCTTTACCGATTCTTACGAAATTTTGACAATACATTCGAAATACCTTTCTCCGGAGACGTACGTAGGATTTTTTATTTATATTACATAGTTTTTTTTTTAATCAACAATTTTATGTCGTTCTTTATAGTGAAAATTGTAACTTTTTGTTCAAACGTGCACCATTTCGCGAAAAAACAAAATATCGAAAAAATCCTACGTACGTCTCTTTCTGTTGTTATATAGAAACTAAAACAATTTTACTTTTTGATCCAGGACAAAAATTAAGGAGTTTACGTCTTCGGCAATGGACCCACTAGAAAAAAAGGCGCCTTAGGAGAACTGCTGGACAGCGGCCATTTTGAAATTAATTCAGACGAAAAATTTTGTATTTGTACCTTGAAAGCTATATTATTAAACCTATTTCACAGATTTTCGATTGATTCCTTTGTTGAGTCAAAATAAATTCATAAAATATGCCCATTTTTTGCGCTCTAGACCAGCTTCCCCCCTTAAAGGAAGTTCTCGTATTTTCTTGCCTCTTTAATGAGGTCTTTTGAATGTTGAATTCAGAGCAAATTTTGGTCCTCAGTTAACTTCTGAGGAATGAAACATGCACAGACCTTTGATAAATCGATGTTTTGGAGATATTGAACTTCAATTCCATGAATTTGAACGATGATTTCGGTTCATTTTTGATAAATTTACGAACAAGTTTGATGGAGTCTTCGATGATTATTGATTTTAGGGGTTCCTATGTTCATTGTCATTTATGTCCTCCCAAGCATCTCTGAAAGGTGTAAACCTCTCATAAACTCTGGCATGAGATAGACAATCATCGCCGTCAACATTTACATTAATTCAAATGTTTCGGTAGACGTTTTACCGATTTTAAAGCAAAATTTGATATTAACTCATTGTTCGAAACTCTTTTTTGTACCGATGACACAGACGTACTGACACTTTAGACGCAATAACTTCGTTTCCTCTGAATCGAATGTCTCCAAGTTTTCACTGGAAGTCAGCTAGGGATGTACCTTCCAACGCACTAACTCATTAGAAAGATGGCGCCATCAAAAATATTTATTTTTTTTGGACTTCACCTTGTGGTATATTAGAATTGGAGTACAAGACTATGTACCTAAAAACTTTCTATAACCTCTAAATAAAAAGAGTAAAAATGTAATTGAACTAGGATGAATATTTCGAAAATACGCGGAAAGTTTGAAATTTGGATTTATGTGGATTTTCTTATAAAATTAAATATGTAGTTAAAAAATAAGGATTAAAATAATTTGAAAAAAGAAAACATAGTAAAACCGGCAGGTGAGCAGAGGTACTCCGCAGGGCAGTGTTCACTGCCACATCTCAGGTGTGTTGTTCTTAACGACTTGATAGAGGAGCTGGAGAGGAAAGGTTGCAAGGTGATTGCTTATGCGGATAATACGGCACTTATTGCCAGTTTTTAGATACTCTGATGGAACTGATGCAGGGTTATCTAAATCTATTTGAAAAATGGACCGCATATTGCGGTCTCTTGATAAATCCTCTGAAGGCGGAACTCGTCTTATTTGCAAGGAAGTAAAAAATACCTAGCATCTTTCTCCACTCAAAAGCGGGCCTCTAATAGGGTGAAGAAGCGGGAACCTATCCTTGACGGAAACCTAACGAGGAATCGCAACATTCAAGTGAGAATTAGAAAGCCAACATCCGCCTTGTATGGACGTAGCGACGCTATATAACAAAATTTTGAAGTAAATTTTGTGGTACAAAGTCTGGTGGAATTCGCTGGAATGGACGATATAACAACGAAACTGAACAGGGTCCAAAGATCTGCCCTATTTTGAATCAGTGGCCTACTTCAAATCACTCCTACTTTAGCGCTTAACGTTATGCTGAATTGGCACCCGTGGACATTGTAGGAAAAACTACCGCTGCACGCGCCGCAATCAGACTAAGGTGTTCGAACCATAGGCTGGACTTAAGTTACGGACACTCTAGCATTCTTAAAAATTGCTTACCTCGGTAATTACCGTTAAGGAAATAAATATTTACTCCGATAGCCAAGCGGCAATTAGGGCCTTGTGCTCATTGCTTGTGCGTTTGAGATTGGCCGGGGAACGTCTGTTTTCTCTCTCGATTGCATCCGAATACTTCGACGACAAGCTGTTTTCTTAAGGGGTTTTCTTAAAAACTGTGCTGCTGAAGGTCTGCTCCTGGAAATATGGACCACGGGTAGATTGGGGACGCTCGAGGGATCACCTAAGGCTAACAAAGCCCCAGCTCTCGAATTTGGTGGGTATCCTCGTCGGACACCATCCTCAAGTCCGTTCTGCAGAAGCCGTCTTTAGGATGAGGTGGAATCATCTCAGCACCTTATTCCCAGTTGCCCCTCTCGAATATTGCAGCTTTCACACAAGCAATGAAATTCATCAGCAGCTTGAAGCGGTTATATGAACGTAATTGGCCACCGTTGGGCCTAGACCTCTAGCCCCTTCTTCCCTTTTCCACCTGATTTGGTTCTTTCTCTTTCTGATTTGAGTTTATAATTTTGCAAAAATGAGAAGGAATCGCAATAGTAGGATTTCATAGTGATTAGGCTGAGTAGAAACGTTTTAGGCATCTTTTTAGGTATTTCTGTTGCCAAACGTTATTATTGGGTTCAAAAACTTATCGATTTAAAAAGGCGCGTATTTTATGTATTTACATTAAGAAGTAGTATGCACCTTCAAGTTTCTGCCTTTGGGCACTTTACAAGGTGGCGCAAAATTAATCACTCTATCGAAAGATCTGTAATTTTTGCTAATGGCGACGCCTATCATTATATAAATTGTTAAAAAAAAAACGTTAAAAAAAATTTAAAAAAATGGATGATTAATTTTGCGCCACCTTGTATAAGGCTTTAGGTTTTGGTAAGTTTACCACCTGCGTGTATTTTTATGCCCGCAACTGTATGCATATCGTGTTCTCAGTGGAAATACTTACATATGTATGTTTTTGTTTTTGTATATTTAATAATATGCCATGACTATGCCAATGTATTTTTATGTTTGCTCCGAAAATATCAGAACTCAATTTATTTTACTTCAATTGTTGTTTGTACTTAAGAATATTTCATTTTTACTGAACACGTTTTCACACTGCACATAGCTGCACAGAATTTTAGTGTTCAGGTACAGTCTCCTGTCCATTTAGAAATACTGAATTATTCAGCAAAATACCAAGAAAAACCATAAAAGTAGACAAAGTAACAATTTTTTTCAATTTAAATGTAAATTTTTAAATCAAATTGGTACAAAGACAACAAAAATTCTGCGAGCTAGTTGCTTCGACACTCTTATTTATTGTACTTTGGTCCCCAAGAAGTCTGGCTGAGTTTGTTGTTATTTGTTTTGACGCCCAGTGGCGCAATTTCGAAGTAGCTTAGTGTTGAGTGGCATTCAAAGTTTTTTCCTTCTGTTTTCAGAGGTCATTATTTTATTTTGCTTTTACGCGCACGCAGCACGGTGCTCATTTTGATAAGTTTTCCAGTTTCCGCATAATTTTCCTAATTCTCATATTTTACACCATAATTGTGGAACAATGAAAACTGACAGGATTTATTTTGTGGGAAATTTTTAAATTACTTAATTCTTGCTAAATTTGAAGCGAGAAGTTGCCTCACAGCGGTACAAATGTTGCACATGACAGATAACACGTGCTTACAAATAATTAATGAGTTTTTTTTACCAAAGAATCAGACCATCCAATTGCTATGTTAAATCGTCCGAATAAAAATTTTAATTAACTTTTACTGCACTTCCAGGAATTTTCAAGGAATGTTTTTAGTTCGTTGTTTTGCTCTGCTTGAAAAAATGCTACACTGGTAGTTAACCTTAGATTTCTCGTGCCTAGCCATTCCAGTGGCTCCAGTGTCGCTGTTACAGTTCCAGTTGTTCCTTGTTTATAATGATTTTTTCCATATAAAAAAGTAGTTTTATTTCACACCACGCGCTGAACTAACCAAAGTGGATTAGTTTTAAAGACACCTTTAACTGCAGGCTCGGTGCTTTATTTCTTAATTCAGCTGATATGCTGCAGTTTCGCAAATATTTATCGAATGTGCAAAAACAATTTCTTTTACATGAAAAATGTTTCCAGATTTAAGATAGCCAAGCTCAATGACAGTTAAAAGTTGTCTGGTTGCAGAATTAGGAATTAAAAGTTTAAATTAAAAATTTAAAAAAATTACTAACTATAAATTCAACATTTAAATAACTACAAAGAAGACAAATGCGGATTTTTTTTTTTTAATTATTTCTTTTAAAAATGATTTCCTCTTGGAATGTGACCTCCGTATACCATACCACTCGCTGAAAAAGTGTGGCCAGGATGCCATTGGCCTCATTAATGATATACACTTTTAGAGCTAAGATAGTCGCTGAGTTTGTTTCATAGACTTTATTTTTGAGGTACCCCACCCCCACCTGGGTGTCCAGGATATGCTGTTGTAACGGCTTATCAATTTGTTGGAGCAGAAAACACGCAGTATCGCAGTATCTTAGGTGGCCAATAATGGCATAGGTGCATATTTATACTTCCATTTAAGGGGGCAGATACCTGTTAAATTTCGAAAAAAAAAATTCTTTTGTCATAAAATGTAAATATGATCCTTTAAGAATATGTCCAAAAAATTTTAGAAAGTAAATTTAAGTATTTGTTATAAAGGGTGGTTAAATTTCAAGGGGTGTGGTTAAATTTCAAGGGCCGATGTTGAATGGGAACCACACCTAAACGTCAACGAAACCGTTGGACTTCTTTCTTTGGGGTTATTTGAAAGAAAAGGTGTACGTCGATAAGCCAGCAACAATTCAAGAGCTAAAGGATGAGATAATTCGGCACATTAACGGCAAAGAACCTCAAATATGCCTCAGCGTCATCGAAAATTTGGACCATCGGATGGAGGTGTGCCGCCAATATTTTGTTCCATACGTAATTGAGCCATACTGATATTACCATAATAAAGAGAAATGATAATAGTTTCCTAAAAAAAATTGTATTCTATTCAAAATCAACACCGGCCCTTGAAACTTAACCACCCTTTCTTATAGATCGTGTCGACTCTATTCTTTGCGTTCGAGCGCTGGGAGAGGTATAGTTACGGTGTATTCAAACTTAAGAGCGTTTTTCTCAGAACTGTATTTTTCGAATTGGCGTACACAATAACTCGAAAAGTCATGACCGATCTCCGTGAAATTTTGCACACAAAACAAAAATAATTCTTTCGAAGCAATAATAGTAGGAAAATTTACCCCGAAATTCATTTTTTTGTAGCATTTTATTCCGCGAATTTTTTTTTCCATTTTTTTTTTAATTGATATAATGAAAAAATATATTGACTTCTTCATTTTAAATCATTTTAATGAAAATCAGGAAAATATGGCCGTTTACAGATATCTGTCCCCTTAGATGACCCATTGGGTAGCATTCATCACTCCATAACGTAGTGTTATTCTACGAAAACGTTCCAAGATAGCCTCATAGCAATTTTTAAGCAATAGTTAGGCTTATGTTTTTTCGCACTTTGATTATTGACGGTGGTTCGTCTAAAATACTTCCTCAAAATTTCAAGAACACTAGTTTTTGGAAGTTCCAGGCCGATCTCTAGCGCACGGACTGGCGCACATTATCGTGCAAACTTGTAGCGACGAGTTTAATATTTTCATTCGTTCTCGATGTGCGTCTGGGTCCCGGATGCAGGCTGTTTGCCACCGAGAATGTTGCCCAGAACCCTCGCACTCATGAACGAATCGAATCTTTACTTGGTAAACTTGACGACGAGCAGCTGCACAAAAATCTTTGGCCTTGAAATGTGCTTCGATGGCGAATAGAGGTTATTCACCCGTCCACTACAAAATCGTTACTAAGTAACCTGCACGTATAACGAAGCTCCTCTCATAAATTTAAAGCCTTATTAAGCCGCCGGCCACACTGCACTTTTCATGCTAAAAACACAATTTTTGAGCCTATTGTAATTGGGAAGTTCTCAAATACCTTAACTTGATTGCCAGCATAATTTTTTCCATTAAAATTTGTTCCCTTCTTAACAGAGTCAAGGAGAGCAAACCGCTCAAACAAGTTGGTTTGAGAGAAACCCATAGCCTGCAGCGCAGCCTCTCTTCATACGAAGCTAATGTTGGTAGCTGAATTGTGCAACCTTTATTCCCTACACAGTCTATTTCGTTTAGATATGCGAAAAACCGAAAACTATTATAACACGTACCAAATTACTTTTTTTTTTAAGTCCTTGCTGAGCTTCCTCTCAAAAAGGTCACAACTTTTCACACTTTTTTCTGCCGAAAATTTGCTCCTTGAAAGAAGAGCACAGAAATGAAGTGCATATTTAATAGTTAAAGTTAATTCTATTGAATTGGGTGCTAGTTACATTGCAATACTTTGTTCTATACTAACACTAAGTTGTAGTTGAGTTGAGTGTAAAAGCAAGTTGTTGAGCTTCCTCTCAAAAAGGTCACAACTTTTCACACTTTTTTCTGCCGAAAATCTGCTCCTTGAAAGAAGAGCACAGAAATGAAGTGAATATTTAATAGTTAAAGTTAATTCTATTGAATTGGGTGCTAGTTACATTGCAATACTTTGTTCTATACTAACACTAAGTTGTAGTTGAGTTGAGTGTAAAAGCAGAGTAGATACGCGTGTATGCCAGTATACGCAAAAATTGCTCCGAACATCCTTGCAGTGAAAATCTGAAACAATTTTTTTCTTCAGCACTAGTCCGATTTGGTCAATTAGAAACCACTTCACCACTCACGTTTAGTGACTTCGACCATCCTTCGTTTATTTTATGCTTTACGTACTGGAAGTTATCTCAATGACACGTTGATACCTATAATAGGCCTCTTCTTTTTGCCAAGCCTCTAGACCAGCTTCCCCCCTTAAAGGAAGTTCTCGTATTTTCTTGCCTCTTTAATGAGGTCTTTTGAATGTTGAATTCAGAGCAAATTTTGGTCCTCAGTTAACTTCTGAGGAATGAAACATGCACAGACCTTTGATAAATCGATGTTTTGGAGATATTGAACTTCAATTCCATGAATTTGAACGATGATTTCGGTTCATTTTTGATAAATTTACGAACAAGTTTGATGGAGTCTTCGATGATTATTGATTTTAGGGGTTCCTATGTTCATTGTCATTTATGTCCTCCCAAGCATCTCTGAAAGGTGTAAACCTCTCATAAACTCTGGCATGAGATAGACAATCATCGCCGTCAACATTTACATTAATTCAAATGTTTCGGTAGACGTTTTACCGATTTTAAAGCAAAATTTGATATTAACTCATTGTTCGAAACTCTTTTTTGTACCGATGACACAGACGTACTGACACTTTAGACGCAATAACTTCGTTTCCTCTGAATCGAATGTCTCCAAGTTTTCACTGGAAGTCAGCTAGGGATGTACCTTCCAACGCACTAACTCATTAGAAAGATGGCGCCATCAAAAATATTTATTTTTTTTGGACTTCACCTTGTGGTATATTAGAATTGGAGTACAAGACTATGTACCTAAAAACTTTCTATAACCTCTAAATAAAAAGAGTAAAAATGTAATTGAACTAGGATGAATATTTCGAAAATACGCGGAAAGTTTGAAATTTGGATTTATGTGGTTTTTCTTATAAAATTAAATATGTAGTTAAAAAATAAGGATTAAAATAATTTGAAAAAAGAAAACATAGTAAAACCGGCAGGTGAGCAGAGGTACTCCGCAGGGCAGTGTTCACTGCCACATCTCAGGTGTGTTGTTCTTAACGACTTGATAGAGGAGCTGGAGAGGAAAGGTTGCAAGGTGATTGCTTATGCGGATAATACGGCACTTATTGCCAGTTTTTAGATACTCTGATGGAACTGATGCAGGGTTATCTAAATCTATTTGAAAAATGGACCGCATATTGCGGTCTCTTGATAAATCCTCTGAAGGCGGAACTCGTCTTATTTGCAAGGAAGTAAAAAATACCTAGCATCTTTCTCCACTCAAAAGCGGGCCTCTAATAGGGTGAAGAAGCGGGAACCTATCCTTGACGGAAACCTAACGAGGAATCGCAACATTCAAGTGAGAATTAGAAAGCCAACATCCGCCTTGTATGGACGTAGCGACGCTATATAACAAAATTTTGAAGTAAATTTTGTGGTACAAAGTCTGGTGGAATTCGCTGGAATGGACGATATAACAACGAAACTGAACAGGGTCCAAAGATCTGCCCTATTTTGAATCAGTGGCCTACTTCAAATCACTCCTACTTTAGCGCTTAACGTTATGCTGAATTGGCACCCGTGGACATTGTAGGAAAAACTACCGCTGCACGCGCCGCAATCAGACTAAGGTGTTCGAACCATAGGCTGGACTTAAGTTACGGACACTCTAGCATTCTTAAAAATTGCTTACCTCGGTAATTACCGTTAAGGAAATAAATATTTACTCCGATAGCCAAGCGGCAATTAGGGCCTTGTGCTCATTGCTTGTGCGTTTGAGATTGGCCGGGGAACGTCTGTTTTCTCTCTCGATTGCATCCGAATACTTCGACGACAAGCTGTTTTCTTAAGGGGTTTTCTTAAAAACTGTGCTGCTGAAGGTCTGCTCCTGGAAATATGGACCACGGGTAGATTGGGGACGCTCGAGGGATCACCTAAGGCTAACAAAGCCCCAGCTCTCGAATTTGGTGGGTATCCTCGTCGGACACCATCCTCAAGTCCGTTCTGCAGAAGCCGTCTTTAGGATGAGGTGGAATCATCTCAGCACCTTATTCCCAGTTGCCCCTCTCGAATATTGCAGCTTTCACACAAGCAATGAAATTCATCAGCAGCTTGAAGCGGTTATATGAACGTAATTGGCCACCGTTGGGCCTAGACCTCTAGCCCCTTCTTCCCTTTTCCACCTGATTTGGTTCTTTCTCTTTCTGATTTGAGTTTATAATTTTGCAAAAATGAGAAGGAATCGCAATAGTAGGATTTCATAGTGATTAGGCTGAGTAGAAACGTTTTAGGCATCTTTTTAGGTATTTCTGTTGCCAAACGTTATTATTGGGTTCAAAAACTTATCGATTTAAAAAGGCGCGTATTTTATGTATTTACATTAAGAAGTAGTATGCACCTTCAAGTTTCTGCCTTTGGGCACTTTACAAGGTGGCGCAAAATTAATCACTCTATCGAAAGATCTGTAATTTTTGCTAATGGCGACGCCTATCATTATATAAATTGTTAAAAAAAAACGTTAAAAAAAATTAAAAAAAATGGATGATTAATTTTGCGCCACCTTGTATAAGGCTTTAGGTTTTGGTAAGTTTACCACCTGCGTGTATTTTTATGCCCGCAACTGTATGCATATCGTGTTCTCAGTGGAAATACTTACATATGTATGTTTTTGTTTTTGTATATTTAATAATATGCCATGACTATGCCAATGTATTTTTATGTTTGCTCCGAAAATATCAGAACTCAATTTATTTTACTTCAATTGTTGTTTGTACTTAAGAATATTTCATTTTTACTGAACACGTTTTCACACTGCACATAGCTGCACAGAATTTTAGTGTTCAGGTACAGTCTCCTGTCCATTTAGAAATACTGAATTATTCAGCAAAATACCAAGAAAAACCATAAAAGTAGACAAAGTAACAATTTTTTTCAATTTAAATGTAAATTTTTAAATCAAATTGGTACAAAGACAACAAAAATTCTGCGAGCTAGTTGCTTCGACACTCTTATTTATTGTACTTTGGTCCCCAAGAAGTCTGGCTGAGTTTGTTGTTATTTGTTTTGACGCCCAGTGGCGCAATTTCGAAGTAGCTTAGTGTTGAGTGGCATTCAAAGTTTTTTCCTTCTGTTTTCAGAGGTCATTATTTTATTTTGCTTTTACGCGCACGCAGCACGGTGCTCATTTTGATAAGTTTTCCAGTTTCCGCATAATTTTCCTAATTCTCATATTTTACACCATAATTGTGGAACAATGAAAACTGACAGGATTTATTTTGTGGGAAATTTTTAAATTACTTAATTCTTGCTAAATTTGAAGCGAGAAGTTGCCTCACAGCGGTACAAATGTTGCACATGACAGATAACACGTGCTTACAAATAATTAATGAGTTTTTTTTACCAAAGAATCAGACCATCCAATTGCTATGTTAAATCGTCCGAATAAAAATTTTAATTAACTTTTACTGCACTTCCAGGAATTTTCAAGGAATGTTTTTAGTTCGTTGTTTTGCTCTGCTTGAAAAAATGCTACACTGGTAGTTAACCTTAGATTTCTCGTGCCTAGCCATTCCAGTGGCTCCAGTGTCGCTGTTACAGTTCCAGTTGTTCCTTGTTTATAATGATTTTTTCCATATAAAAAAGTAGTTTTATTTCACACCACGCGCTGAACTAACCAAAGTGGATTAGTTTTAAAGACACCTTTAACTGCAGGCTCGGTGCTTTATTTCTTAATTCAGCTGATATGCTGCAGTTTCGCAAATATTTATCGAATGTGCAAAAACAATTTCTTTTACATGAAAAATGTTTCCAGATTTAAGATAGCCAAGCTCAATGACAGTTAAAAGTTGTCTGGTTGCAGAATTAGGAATTAAAAGTTTAAATTAAAAATTTAAAAAAATTACTAACTATAAATTCAACATTTAAATAACTACAAAGAAGACAAATGCGGATTTTTTTTTTTTAATTATTTCTTTTAAAAATGATTTCCTCTTGGAATGTGACCTCCGTATACCATACCACTCGCTGAAAAAGTGTGGCCAGGATGCCATTGGCCTCATTAATGATATACACTTTTAGAGCTAAGATAGTCGCTGAGTTTGTTTCATAGACTTTATTTTTGAGGTACCCCACCCCCACCTGGGTGTCCAGGATATGCTGTTGTAACGGCTTATCAATTTGTTGGAGCAGAAAACACGCAGTATCGCAGTATCTTAGGTGGCCAATAATGGCATAGGTGCATATTTATACTTCCATTTAAGGGGGCAGATACCTGTTAAATTTCGAAAAAAAAAATTCTTTTGTCATAAAATGTAAATATGATCCTTTAAGAATATGTCCAAAAAATTTTAGAAAGTAAATTTAAGTATTTGTTATAAAGGGTGGTTAAATTTCAAGGGGTGTGGTTAAATTTCAAGGGCCGATGTTGAATGGGAACCACACCTAAACGTCAACGAAACCGTTGGACTTCTTTCTTTGGGGTTATTTGAAAGAAAAGGTGTACGTCGATAAGCCAGCAACAATTCAAGAGCTAAAGGATGAGATAATTCGGCACATTAACGGCAAAGAACCTCAAATATGCCTCAGCGTCATCGAAAATTTGGACCATCGGATGGAGGTGTGCCGCCAATATTTTGTTCCATACGTAATTGAGCCATACTGATATTACCATAATAAAGAGAAATGATAATAGTTTCCTAAAAAAAATTGTATTCTATTCAAAATCAACACCGGCCCTTGAAACTTAACCACCCTTTCTTATAGATCGTGTCGACTCTATTCTTTGCGTTCGAGCGCTGGGAGAGGTATAGTTACGGTGTATTCAAACTTAAGAGCGTTTTTCTCAGAACTGTATTTTTCGAATTGGCGTACACAATAACTCGAAAAGTCATGACCGATCTCCGTGAAATTTTGCACACAAAACAAAAATAATTCTTTCGAAGCAATAATAGTAGGAAAATTTACCCCGAAATTCATTTTTTTGTAGCATTTTATTCCGCGAATTTTTTTTTCCATTTTTTTTTTAATTGATATAATGAAAAAATATATTGACTTCTTCATTTTAAATCATTTTAATGAAAATCAGGAAAATATGGCCGTTTACAGATATCTGTCCCCTTAGATGACCCATTGGGTAGCATTCATCACTCCATAACGTAGTGTTATTCTACGAAAACGTTCCAAGATAGCCTCATAGCAATTTTTAAGCAATAGTTAGGCTTATGTTTTTTCGCACTTTGATTATTGACGGTGGTTCGTCTAAAATACTTCCTCAAAATTTCAAGAACACTAGTTTTTGGAAGTTCCAGGCCGATCTCTAGCGCACGGACTGGCGCACATTATCGTGCAAACTTGTAGCGACGAGTTTAATATTTTCATTCGTACTCGATGTGCGTCTGGGTCCCGGATGCAGGCTGTTTGCCACCGAGAATGTTGCCCAGAACCCTCGCACTCATGAACGAATCGAATCTTTACTTGGTAAACTTGACGACGAGCAGCTGCACAAAAATCTTTGGCCTTGAAATGTGCTTCGATGGCGAATAGAGGTTATTCACCCGTCCACTACAAAATCGTTACTAAGTAACCTGCACGTATAACGAAGCTCCTCTCATAAATTTAAAGCCTTATTAAGCCGCCGGCCACACTGCACTTTTCATGCTAAAAACACAATTTTTGAGCCTATTGTAATTGGGAAGTTCTCAAATACCTTAACTTGATTGCCAGCATAATTTTTTCCATTAAAATTTGTTCCCTTCTTAACAGAGTCAAGGAGAGCAAACCGCTCAAACAAGTTGGTTTGAGAGAAACCCATAGCCTGCAGCGCAGCCTCTCTTCATACGAAGCTAATGTTGGTAGCTGAATTGTGCAACCTTTATTCCCTACACAGTCTATTTCGTTTAGATATGCGAAAAACCGAAAACTATTATAACACGTACCAAATTACTTTTTTTTTTAAGTCCTTGCTGAGCTTCCTCTCAAAAAGGTCACAACTTTTCACACTTTTTTCTGCCGAAAATTTGCTCCTTGAAAGAAGAGCACAGAAATGAAGTGCATATTTAATAGTTAAAGTTAATTCTATTGAATTGGGTGCTAGTTACATTGCAATACTTTGTTCTATACTAACACTAAGTTGTAGTTGAGTTGAGTGTAAAAGCAAGTTGTTGAGCTTCCTCTCAAAAAGGTCACAACTTTTCACACTTTTTTCTGCCGAAAATCTGCTCCTTGAAAGAAGAGCACAGAAATGAAGTGAATATTTAATAGTTAAAGTTAATTCTATTGAATTGGGTGCTAGTTACATTGCAATACTTTGTTCTATACTAACACTAAGTTGTAGTTGAGTTGAGTGTAAAAGCAGAGTAGATACGCGTGTATGCCAGTATACGCAAAAATTGCTCCGAACATCCTTGCAGTGAAAATCTGAAACAATTTTTTTCTTCAGCACTAGTCCGATTTGGTCAATTAGAAACCACTTCACCACTCACGTTTAGTGACTTCGACCATCCTTCGTTTATTTTGTGCTTTACGTACTGGAAGTTATCTCAATGACACGTTGATACCTATAATAGGCCTCTTCTTTTTGCCAAGCCTTAGATGCAGCAATGGTATAAATAAACATATCTTGGGAGCGCTGGAATGGAGCTGCCTAAAATTGCGTTTGTTTGTAAAAATAGGGAGTTATAGTATATCAGTTTTTTGAGGTATAACCATACTCACTAGCGACGAATCTTACTCGATAGCTTTGTTGCTGCTTCCACATGTCACTCACTGTTCGTCCAGTGAGCAGAGCTCGGGGATACTGAACAGAGTAGTAGCGAATGGAAGAGTCTGAATATTGCGATTTCAAAATAACACTTAACAATAAACGAACGAATACAAGACTGTGGTTCTGCAACGAAGTCAAAACTAATGCAGCGGAAAAAAGGTCAGCATACCAAAACTACAAAAACAAGATATGATCAACACAAAGCAGTACGAAATTTTAGCTTGCGGAATAAGTTTGTAGCGTTTTTATCGAAGACTTTTATTTAAACAAAAAACAATAAATATATCAAAAAGTTAATCAATTATATATTCGCGTTGCTGTTTACAACCTCGCCCCACCTCTCAGTCAATTTGTTGATCCCGTTCTACCAAAACTCGCCTGATCGGTGTCAAAGAAGTTGTTGAGGTAGTTTTTAAGAACCCCTTTGTTATCGAAAGTAACACCGTTCATATGGTTTGACATGCTCCCATTCGAGCTCTTGGAGCGCGGCGTTGACGACTGACTTGTGTAACATGGGGCCCGGCTTTGTCGTGGCGGAGTGGACCATGTCGATTGGGTTTTTGCAGTAAAATAGCCTCATTCACGCGGTGTAGCAGGGCAATGTTGACCGTGGTATTCTTTTCGATGAGGCACGAGATGCTGAGAAGCAATTTGAAGGCGACTTTATTTGTTTTGAATTGAGCTCTTGAGGCACCCAGGCTCCAAATTTTTTGGTAAATCCCATTGAATGAAGGTGATAGATATTCGTGTTATGAACAAAGTTCCTTTTTTCTGCCAATTCACGACTGGTTTGGCGACCTTTCTCCTTTAAAAGTGATTTGAGACGTTCTTTATCGAATTCAGAAGGCCTTCCTCTGCGGGAGGTTGCCATTTTTGAACCACCACCACTTTGCACACCATTTCCGTGTTGCAGAATCGCCTATAACACCTTTTCCATGCATGCAACAAAGGTCCCTGGCTGTTGTGACAGCTTTTTGGCCTCGATGAAAAGCAAAGAAGAGGTGTCGAATATGTTGATTTTTGGCTCCTGGGTATTCCATTTCTAAGCCTCAGAACTAATAAAAAATTAAATAACTCAAAAATGCAAGTAACACAGTTTTGTGGATCAGAAAGAGTTCCCTCGAATGAATACAAACAAATTGTTGTAAAATAAAAGAAAATATAAAAACGCTATGGATTCATTCCCTAACCCAGTAGAATAAACGCATCAGTAAGAAAATTAAAAGGGTCTATTGAAAAACGTTTTCTAGAGAAATGGAACATGACCTTAATCGAAACCAAAAAAAGATTTGGAATATGCTTAGATATCAAAAAAGAGAACCGCAATGAATATCTTTCACTCACAAACATATCAATTTTGGAGTGGAAAGACTATTTCAAAAATTTACGCAATGAAGTTTCGTACGACGACTGCTCATCTAAATGCCCAAGAGTGACGGGTGCAGGGAATTATACCATCTCGAGTGAATGTGCTTCAGTTACGATTAAGCAACTAAAAAGTCGCAAATCTCATGGGATGGACGGAGTACTCAGCGGAAAGTTAAAATATGGCAACGAAGCTAATTCAGAAGACTTAGTAAATTTTTTTCAGAATATTCCCGATACGGGCAGGGTTCATTAGAATGGAAAGAAAGCATCACAATATACATATGTACATATACGTATATAAATGGCGCGTACACCCCATGATGTTGTCCCACAAAAAGCATCACAACACTCATTTTGAAAAAAACACAACATAAAGGACCCAAGTAAAAATATAGGTTAATTGCAACAAAAGTCATATAACTTAAGTTTCACACCTTGTACAAAATTAAAAAAAAAATTTTTTAAATGTTCATAAAAATTTCAAAATGTTTAGTCAGAATTTTCAGAAGCATCTCAGTTTGGAACTGGCGACTCTCTCTACTGGGATTTATGGCCTCATGTGCGCCAATTGTAGGCATACTGAACCTAACTTTCACATCACATACACACAGCCATCCGTTTACATGTCTTCATCACTCTATAAATTTTCGGCAGATGTTCAAATAAAATGTGATTCCTAAGTTTAAACCTTTTCATATCGGGGCACGTAATTGCTGCACGCGTGTACTTGAGAAACTGAATTTCTTTTACTTTAATCCTCCAACAGCGCAGTGTTAGTTTGTAATGGATATAATGTTGTTTCGAGAAAACAAAAGAAGGTGGGAAGAGTGAACAGAGACACAGGCAGAATTTTATACATCAAATACAAGCAGCCGCCTTCCTATGCTCTGTAAAGGAAAAGGTAGGAGTAACTAAGTGCAAACAATAAGTTGAACTATACTCGACACTAACAGAGCTTCACACATACTTTTGTGGGCCCTCGATGAAAGAGAAATGAGACATTTTTTAAGGTTGTCTCAATTGAAATATTGGATTATGAAGTCACCTTAAAGAAAGGAAAGCAGGTCTGCGGGAATATATCTTATGTGAAGTCATATTATTTTATACCCAAGAGAGGAATCTACTACACCCATCTAAGATTTGGTACATGAGACCCTCAAAACGAATTAATTTTCTACATAGCCTTAGGTTGAGGCAACTTTAATTAAGATTTTGCATAAACGATGTTTTAGGTGGCAGTTCGATAAAACTCCAAAAATTAGTAACATGTCATTTTGGCTTCCACGCTCCAGGTTTGGAAAGAAGCCTAATGCAGGACCGAATTCCGAATTCTGAATTTAGATACCTTAACCCTCTAGTACCCAAGACCGCCTGTAGACGGCCTAAGTTTATTTCACGCTTATTCCCTTTTAAAATACCATTTCGCTACTTTTTAAACTCTTTCTAATTCCGGAAAGTCCCAAAATTATTGCTGGTGCATTTGCAGCAGCGTCTTGTTTTTTAATCAGTCGTCATAGTCATTTGAAGTCGGAAAATAGTGAAAAGCGGTCAAATTAATTATTCTGCAAAAGTGGTGTATTTTAAAAATTAAATAAAAATATTAGAAGTGTATTTAGCTTATAATAAAAATTATCATAGTGTTGCTGGTTGTGTTCAAAATACGAAAGTTAAAAATAATAACAAAAAAAAAAGTGTTTCCTGTATTTTATAAACCTTTGAAGACAGCCCGTCTAGAGGCGGTCCTGGGATAACTCGGAATAAATAACATTATGCGGTAAGTTTGAAATTTTGATATTTTTAGAGGGGGGCTAAGCTTAAAGTTTTGGTTTTTTAGAAATGGATCAACAACAAAAGTGTAAATTATCATCCCTCAATGATGAAGATATTGCAACATTTTTGGATTTATTGGAAATCGACGATGATACAGACGTGGAAGAAGATTTGGAAGATCTTTTAGACGAAGATGTGGACGATGCAGAATTACCTATCGACACTGGAATTGACGAGGTGATTAACAGGGCGGTAAATTTGTCAGATTCTATGCTGGAATCAGAAGTGTGTGTCAATTTATGTCTCGTTGATCATTTCAATAACAGGTTTCAGTCCATTCCGATGACTCAACGTTTATGTGACGATGAACAAATGTGCGCACCGAAGATAAGGACTTTCCTTCGACAATATCTGCCAGATAAACCACATAAATGGGGTATAAAACTCTTCGTTTTGTGTGACTCCTTCGGATATTGTTATAACTTCGAAATATATTGCGGCGCAGGAGACAATGCTGTTCTGACTGATACACCAGATCTTGGGGCATCAGCGAATGTGGTGGTCCGATTGTCCCGTAATATTCCAGGTTTTAAAAACCATATAACATATTTCGACAACTATTACACGTCACTGCCACTTCTGGTTTATCTAAAATCACGCGGAATACATTCGCTGGGAACCTTTCGTTCAAATCGAATTCCGAATTGTAAACTTCCGACAGATCTTGATCTCAGGAAACAACCCCGTGGATATTCAACTGAATTTTGTGGATCTGCTTTAGGAGTTGACATTTCTTTATCAGTTTGGAAGGACAATAAAATAGTCGCATCGAGTTACGCAGGCGAAAAGCCCTTCCAGAATGAAACAAATGTTATAAATAAGGTGTCGCGGTTCGTCCGCTCAGAAAAAAAATTTGTTGATGTCGATTGCCCCAATGCAGTCCGTGAATATAATAGTCATATATGGGGGGCGTCGACTTCATGGATGGACTAATTGGGCGATATAAGATTCCGGTAAAGAGCAATAAGTACACAAATCGACTTTTTAATCACCTGCTTGATATGGCCATGATAAACGCTTATGTTTTGTTCAGAAGAATTAACAAGATTGACACGCATGCTAGGCAGTACCAACTGCCGAACTTCCGGGCAGAGATCGCATACGTACTATGCAAACAACAATATTCTTCAATACCAAGAGCTCCAGGTCGTCCATGACAAACTCCTCAAGTAAAATTTACTGGAAGAAAAGCTCACTTACCTCCTGACGGCGTTCGCTACGACGGAGTTGGACATTTTGCAAAGTTTTTATCACGCACCGGTAAAAATAGGTGCGAATATCCTGGCTGCACCTCCGAAACTCAAATCATGTGCAGAAAATGGAATCTGAATTTTTGTTTTTCCCAGCAAAAGGACTGCTTTCACAATTTTCACCATAAATAATTTGCACCAACTGCCTATTTATGCCCAAAAGCATGCCTTTCTTTTGTAGACATTTTTCTAAAACTATTTGAAATAAGACTGACTGTTTGTTTTGTATTGATTTCTGTTAAAAACTTTCTGTTTTGTTCAATAAAAGGGCGTAATACACTGAATTTGCAAGTTTTTCATTTAGATTTTTTTTGGCGTTCTTTCCCAAAGCCGCCTGCAGGCGGGGTAAGGTTTTATCCCTATATAATCGGATCAAGGAACAAAATTTGACTTTCCTGATAAAGAACCTATAATTTTACCATAATCCCCACCCAAAGCAATTTTTTTCATTCAAAAATAAAATTTGAGCACTAGAGGGTTAAGAAAATAGAGACAATTTCATATCCGTTTCATGCTTAACCTTCCGATGCACACCTTTTTTAAAACCTTCGGTTGGGCAAGCGGGTCTGGCCTTTTTTATCCTGTTCGAGGATCCTTTGTAAAAGGTTATATTATTTTTTAAAGGTTATGCTTGAAATTTTGACACAAATTTACGGATGCGTCAACCTTCCAAATTTGTAAAAAAATAAACAATAGGTTTGAAAACAAAAATGGGTCTAATTAGCCTAAAGCCTCCCTAGTGCATAGTTGCTCTGGCTAAAATCTCTCAGCCAAGGTGGATAGCTCCCTCAGTTTTCCTCTGATTTACTTGAAATTTTTACACAAAGTTACGGAATTGTAGATGCCAAACGTCAAATGTGTAAAAAGCACAACAATCGGGTGTAAAGAAGAAAATTAAATTTCAGGAAGCTCAAGCCGTTAACTAGAATAAGCTAATCCTGTGTAGTTGTCTTTTTTCAAAGCTTTACTTTTAAATGAGACAAATGCGAACATAAAAAATTACTTGCTTTGTTTATAAATGAAATAAACAAAAATAAAAAAAATTTTTTTAATTCAAAAATTAAAGAAGAAACAAAATTAAATTACATAAAGATTGTTCCAAAAATTGTTTATAAAAAAAAAGAATATATGTAATGTAAAGTTATGTAATGTAATTATAAAGTTGATGGCTTAGATGAAATATCGACATACAGTGCACTCGCGATAACTCGAACTAATTAAAACAGGCGCTGTTCGATTTATCGAATTTGTTCGACTTATCAATTGAGTGTGCTATGTTAAAAAAAACAGTCATCGATATCGATTTTTCGATCGATTGTTGAAAATGGAAGCCAGTAGAAAATTTCTGTAGTATATTTTCGTTATACGAATTACATTTTGGTCCATTGGCTGGATCAATGGTGTCACATTCGGCGGCATAAACATAGTTAAAATTAAACCATTCGATTTCGTTGGGATGTGATGGGGCATTATCAATTAGAAGAAGAGCCTTCTCAGGTAGTCCCCCATCTTTCAAATATTTTCTTACCTAAATATTAAAGTCATTTAACTTGGTTAAAAAAATTGTTTTAATGAATCTGGATTTTACCTGCGGCACGAACGAATTATGAAACCAGTCTTTGAAAATCGCCGAAGTCATCCAGGCTGATTTGGAATTTTTGTACTCCACCGGACAGTTAAAATTTTTGAAAACACGAGGATTTCTTGCTTTGTCAATAACGAGAAGTTTTAGCTTATGGTTGCCGGTAGCGTTAGTGCAAGCCATAAATTGCCTTATCTTTCTTTTTTATAAGACTTATGGTGGACTTGGCTACCCCATATTTCTTCGCTAGAGAAGTAATACTACGTCCACGTTTAATTTTGTTAAGGACTTCAGCCCTCTCTTTTAATGTTAAACACTTCAACCTTTTACGATCCATTACTCACGTGCACTGATATACTACAAATGACAAATTTAAAGCAATTTGGTCAATGCAAGATGTTGTTCCCAGAAAACTAACGGGATATTAACGCCGAAATATTCATATGGACAATACACTAGTATACATACTATTACATATGTATCTATGTACAAAATGTACATGTTTGAAAAGAATGTGTGTACAAATAAATTTGTTTTTTTGTTCGAGTTATAGCGCTTTTTTATTGTTCGAGTTACAAAGAAGTCAATAGGGGAAAAAATGTGTTCGACTTAGCGGCTATTCGAGTTACCGCGAGTGCACTGTATTTAGAAAACTGTTAAGCAAAGAATTTGATTTTTGTTGTAGTATGAACGATTTTATAACAAAAACAAGCAAATAGTGGTGTGTGGTCAATACACTTATATGTATGAGTGGAAAAATAAGAGATGCAATTCATAGAGATTAGTGCGGGTGTATACGTGCGGTCGCCGTAACCGAATGGGTTGGTGTATGACTATCATAAAACACCAAATGAGAAAAAGTTTTTTCTAATAGCGGCCAGTGGCAAGCAATGGCAAATTTCCAAATTAAGGCGTTTTTTACAAACCATAGAATTTCTCATTTTGTTTGCTTTTCATTTTAAACTCTAGAAATCTTAAGCAACTTATTAAATCCAGAGTGGCTTGAACTGGAACTCGGCCAAAATCTCTTAACCGATTCTCGTGCCAGTCAAGAAAAAGAATGCTGTGAGTATTTACTCATGCCACATAAATTTTTTTATTTTTCCTTATAAAATTTAAATTTTTGCTCGGACAATTCACTGTGAAAAAAATCCTCTGGCAAATATTTCACTGAAATAAATAGCGAACCTTCATTAGTATTGTGCTTAACAAACAGCATCCAGTGCGCAGCGTGGAATAGTCCACCAACAAAAGGACACAAAACCAACAGCAGGACACAAATACACTAAAGAAATAAAAACGATGGTTGAAGAAAAACATAAAGTACGAAGACGGTGGCAACAAACAAGAATTTTCTAAAAAGATAAAAGCTTTAACGCTCTAAGTGACCACCTTAGGGACTTACTAATTCTTGCATTATCGACTACTTGCGCTGGAAATGTGCCAGAAGCCTTTCCCCACCGACAGTGCAGTTCCAGCCAATAAATAAAGGGCTATGCTAATATATATTATATATATGTATATATAATTGGCGCGTACACCCATTTGGGTATTTGGCCGAGCTCCTCCCTTTATTTGTGCAGTGCCTCTTGATTTTATGCCACAAATGAGTTTTAAGCCGACTCCCAACGGCAATTATTTTTATGAGGAGCTTTTTCATGGCTTAAATACACTCAGCGGCTTGCCATTGCCTGCCGAGGGGCGACCGCTATTAGAAACAACTTTTTCTTAATTTTGGTCTTTCACCGATATTCAAACCGATGTTCTCTCTCTGAATTCCGAATTGGTGCGTGAGTAACCCATTCGGCTACGACGGCCGCCGTATACTTCCTATAAAAAGATCTTACCTAAATGTTATTGCTAATTCTCTTTAATTTTTTCAGCCAATATGAAATTTTTGTGCTAATAAATATTTAGTGAAAAACCAAAGATGCAACCAATGAAACTCTACAGCTTTCAGTGCAAAATATATAAATTTGGCAAGGTCGTTGAAGAAGTCACCCGAGCATATGAAAAACTTTAATATTGAAAGCAATAAAAATAACTTTGAGCCAAAGACCGTAACGTACAATAAATAACGTTTCATCACGTGACTTTCAGAAAAACTGTGCGCCTTATTGACACACCTACGTGTTACTTACATAAAAGCAAAAACAACAAAAAGCGGCATGCTCCACAATCACAGTTTCACATTCACACTCAACCGCCATCCTGCGCCTGCAATGGTGGCTTTGTCAACGTCTCTCGTTACACGACCCACAATGGCGGTGCTGCCAACGCTTTGCCCAAATGAATTCATTGCTAACGGCAGCAATGGCTTTGACTGCAATACCTTGAATTTGGACAATAAAAATAGTCTGGGTGTTATTGGCAACAGTGCGAGTTTGATTGCAGTGCCTGGCCTTAGCGGCGATGCTAATGGGGGTGGGAATTTCACGCATACTCTCGACAATCTGCTGGATTTTGAACTTGACCCACTGGAGCGTGTCGTGTCTGCTATTGTGCCGGCGTTCTTTGGTATCATCGGCGTTGCAGGACTACTCGGCAATGCTCTGGTCATATTTGGTGAGTATTAAATTAAAATTTGTGGTTGATTTTGTGCAAGTAAATATTTTGCTGTTATTTTGTCCTCTATGTTTGGCCACAACGTCCGAGTGCGTTGAGTAAATGAAAATACTTTCGATATTTGAGTTAGCGTTGATAGATTTTTTATTACGTAACAAATAATTGGCAAATTTGAAGTAGAATTAAATGGTTTCAAAGCCATATGTTCCAACTTGGAACTGTAGGAATTGTCGGGTAAGCAACATTCCGGTCAGTTTCAAAAACATACCAAATTTCGTATGTTGTAATAAATACATACAATTTCCACTTGTTGGCGAAAAACAAACTCATAGTGGTCTTTAGTGGTCAATATCCCGCAAAGTATTAATCAAAAAATGAAAAGTTGATGCTCGTTGTCAAGGTGACATTACACACTAAAAATTCGTTTGCCGTTTTCAGTTTGTTCCATTCAGTTGTGAGTTACAGGGTGCTAACAATCGAAGTCAACAAAGAGAAAATTCCGTACATTTTACAGTTTTTCTTTATAAAGTTGAAAACGCAAGTCAGGGCGCTGAAATTGTGAATGGCATTTATGGTGATGATACCACAATTTCGTTTTCGGCATTTTTGTTGTTAAAGAAAATTTCGATAATGTCGAAAAAATCACAGAAATAATCGAAGTTGACCGGCATGTTCATGCATGGGCATCAGTTAGTTGGCTAAATGACAGTACAGAGTATTTTTTAAAAGCGCACGGAAACATTTTGCCGAGAGTAAACGCGAAAAAAGAAAATCAGTTATGGATTTCAGAGGTAATAGCGTGATTGCATTATATTTGGCTGGAAAATCACAACCAGCGATTGTTCGTGAGCTCGAGTACCTAAAAGTAAATAAAGTGTTTACTTATCGCACCATTACTCGTTACAATGATACTGGTAGCATCGCGAAACGTTCTGGAAGTGGTCATCAAAAGACTGCAGCGTCACGGGAAATGGTTCAAAAAGTGAAGAAGTGACTTGAGCGAAATTCTCTAATGAAGTCCCAATCGAATGGTGAAAGAAACGAAAATATCTGACCGTAGCATCCACCGCATATCGAAAAATGATCTCAAAGTAAAGCCTTAAAAGATCCAAAAGGCGCATGATCCCTTACCCTCACAGCAAAGCAGCAACAAGTCAGACTTGAGAGAGCGAAGGAGTTGCTTCGCTTGGCCGAAAGCGGTGAATTTCCGAACATTGTGTTTTTTGACGAGAAAATGTATCAAATTGAGAAATTCGTTACCTCCTAAAACGATATGGTTTATTTGACCAACCATTCATACGAGCATTTGAGTCATCGATTGGCCATCAGGAGACAGCACCCGCCACAGGCAATGATTTGGGCCGCTGTAACCGCAGATGAGCACTCTTCAATCGTTTTGATCGAGCCTGGCGTCAAGGTAAATGCGAAATATTATTGCGAAAGTATTCTAGAGGTTGTTTTGAAGCCGTGGGCAGATAAACTTTTTGGCGGCCGACCATGGAAGTTTCAACAGGACTCGGCGGCACCGTCTCACAAAGCTCAAGTGAACCAATAATGGGTAAAAAACTACGTTCCGAACTTCATAACGTCCTCACAATGGCTCTTAAATTCACCAGTCGCGAGTCCGATGGATTATTTTCTTTGGGCCATTTTGGAGAGCAAGGTTCGAACTAAAAGATTCACCAGTCCCAAGGTGCTGAAAAAAGCCATTGTCCGCGAGTGGGCCAAAATAACTGCAAGTTACTTTCGGTCAGCTTCTGATTCGTTTCTGGACCGTCTCGAGGCCATAGACAAGGAAAAACGTGGTCATATCGAGCAAAAGTAAATTTATTCTTAACTTTGTATTATTTTCTCAAATTTTTTACTTTGATTAGAATAAAAGTAATTTTAAGAACTAAATTTATGGTCCTTTTAAGTGCCGGACCCTGTAGATCATACAACAATTTTATACCAATTGCTCAAAAGCTTACGCAAAAACAATGAATTTATTTTTCCCCAAACTAATAAAATCTTTTGTTTTGTTTTTTGTAATTTGTACAAAGTCTGAAACTCTGAGTTCTATGGTTTTCTTTGAAGTATGAAAATTATTTTTATAAAAAATAAAAAAACTTAAACAAAAAATAAATATATAATTAAAATTTTGCGACTATCAATCAAAGAAAATCTATATTTAATAATTTTTATGCAGCCGAACTAGTGTATTTTGTTTCACTCTCCATCTGATCAGGCCTTTGAGGAGGCTTATTCTTTCTAGGACGTAAACTCGTTCACTCTTACTGCCTTCACGATCTATACAACGACGTTTTAACATTTTCGAAAATCCCAAACAAGACACACAACTGCTCACTTCGAATGATCAAAAACAAGTAACCTTTAGTTTTATAAGTCTTAGCATATCGAATCTACATGTACTCTCATAATGTTTTATAGGTGTCTCTATACATACTTCAGAATAATAAAAGAACCGACCGGCTGTAAGGCCCCGAAAGTAACTGTCAGCTGCCTCAAACGAAGGCGCAGTCATCGGGCGGTTACATTTTCTACTAAAACTTTGTAAATATGGGGAATTTTTACAAACGACTTCCACAGAAATACGCCTAAAACTATAAGGAATAATAATATGCAAAAAAATCGAGTTTTTGAAAATTCTGGGCGTATGTAACCCCTTAAGTCCGAGTTACGCTTTGGCAAAAATGTTTTTAAAAAACTTATTTTGTTTAAAAAAACTCGAGTTTAAGAAGTGCTCTCAAATCGGCCCACTTTAAGTAAATTTTTCCAAAACATTTTGGCGGAGATCTTAAAATATTTAACATTTTTACCATACCGACGGAAAACCAGTACGATTTTGTTTTTGTATAGTGACTGATGCACCCTAATGTGCATATATACAATATATCATATATATGTACAAGTATACAGTGTGCCATATTTGTATGTGCGCGAAAATTAATTCATTATATCTTCTTCTTCTTTCCCCTTCATTAATTACTTTTACTTTATCTCCTATTTAATATTTCATTTTTTTAAATTCTTTGTTACACTTGCAGTTCCGTTGCGCGTTTTTCCCCCTTTTGACCTTTTCCGAGCTTTGTTTTCATTTACTTTCACATTCTTTCCTTTTGACTGCTATCATTTATTTGCCTTCAGCGGATATTTGTTTTCTGAGTTCCAAACGTTTGCTTTCATGTTTTCTGATTATCCGGTAAGCGGAAAAGCGCAACTTCCTTTAAAAAATTCCATTCCGTCATTGTGTGCAGATTGTCAGAGCGGAAGTATCTTTGATTGTGGTTTCACTGCTCTCACTCTTAAATGCTCGTGTGACTCTTTTCCATTTCATTTGTTATTCAATAATATTTTCATGGATTTTTTGAAATTTCTCATTTTGCTCATTCCTCTCTCACTAACTTTTCCCCTCTCTCTTTCACTCTTTTTCTCCCCCACTGCAGTGGTTGCTGCCAATCAACAAATGCGCTCCACCACCAATCTACTCATCATCAATCTCGCCGTCTCCGATATATTGTTCGTGGTCTTCTGTGTGCCCTTCACTGCCGCCGATTATGTATTGCCCACCTGGCCATTCGGGAATTTGTGGTGTAAATTCGTGCAGTATATGATTGTGGTCACCTGCCATTGCAGCGTCTATACACTGGTGCTGATGTCCTTCGATCGCTTTTTGGCCGTTGTGCATCCGGTGACGAGTATGTCATTGCGTACGGAACGCAATGCGACACTGTAAGTAGCCTAAACGCCTACACTTGCAATTAATAGCCTTTAACTACAAAATTTATTTGGCAGAGGTTTAGAAAATTTGCATTTGTATTGAAATTGATTACTACATTTGCTCATCAATCCCATTTCAGTGCTATTGTTTGCGCCTGGGTGCTGATTATCACTTCAGCTATACCAGTGGCTTTGGCTCATTCGGTGCGCCTCTACTATTTCAAAGGACGTAATTACACAGCCTGTGTCTTTTCTACCGAAGAGGAGGGTTGGAGCTTAATCGGATTCCAAGTAACTCCTTCTGCCTTCATTATATGCTTTGTGGTGTTCATACAATTCGTTTATGCTTTCATCAGGCCTTATTGTTCTATTTATTTTTGTATCTTTGTTACGTTTGTATGTAGTTTCGGTCGACTTTGACATATAATTTAAAATCCGATTTGCGTAATTAAAATTGTTTGGTTTGCTTTTAACTGCATTCTTAGATATCTTTCTTCATATCATCGTACGTTGCGCCACTGACTTTAATCTGCTTCCTGTATATGGGTATGTTGGCGCGTCTGTGGAGAAGTGCGCCAGGCTGTAAGCCATCCGAGGAATCCAGGTAGGTAGCTATTGAAGTGTGTCTATTATTGGGTACCTTTATGTTATATTACAAATGTAAAGATGCGTAATAATGCAAGATGTGCAATACGAAAGATGCTACTTCCATGCATTTTGATCGAGCTCGAGAGGCATAGGTTTGTGGCGAGGAATATTATAACTGGCTCGTTAGTTGGTTATGCGATTAGGTGTAGACAAACTGCTTATAAAAACTGGTCCTTCATTTTCTTCTTCTTGGTTGGCGTAATGACCGCTTACGCGATTTTGATCGAGTTTAACAAAGCGCGCTAGTAGTTTCTTTCTCGTGCGAACCAGTGCCAGTTGGATGCATCAAGTGAAGCCAAGTCCTTCTCATCTTGATCTTTCTAACGCAGAGAAGGCCTTTCTCTTCCTCAGCCACGTGCTACCGCATCGAATACTTTCAGAGCCGGAGCGTTTGTATCCATTCGGACGATATGACTTAGCCAATGTACCCGCTGGATCTTTATTCGCTGCGCTATGTCTATGTCATCGTAAGGCTCATACAGCTCGTCGTTCCATCGCCTACGATACTCGCCGTTCTCTCTCGACGAACGCAAACTTGTCCTAATCAACGTTGTAAGCTGAGCGCTGGCACCTTAAATTCCACCATTTTCCTGCTTTCGGAAAGCAGGTTGCGTCGGGCTAGTGACCCAATCGGAAAATTAATACACTCAATAAACGGAAACATGTCTCGGGTAAATTTAGTTTGAGAGGCGACAAGTCCTTACCAGTCTGCGAAGAAGTTTTTGTACCCAAGATCCTATTCTCAATGTCCAGTGAATCAAGGTTTTAATAGCCAAAATTCAAATTCACATGAAAGTAGATTAACATGGAACGAAGAAAACGAGTCTGCATCAGCACAATGGCGAAGTTAGATTTGAAAAAATCGCCAAACAAATTGGCTACGTCCGCAGGGTTTTTTTTTTTTATGGGGGTGACAAAAAGCGTTGAAAGCCGAAAAGTGTGAGACTTGTCTTTCGACTCACCAACTAAAAACCCACCCCTCCCGCATGACGACCGTTAGGTAATACTTCACGGGAGGGGGAGCGGCCTATTGCCTCTACCTGAAATCTGCGCTGCTGTTCAGCATGACGCAGTTTGGTAATTACTGATACCATTAAGTTTTAATTCCCGGGAGGGAGAGCGGCCTATTGCCTCTTCGTGAAAATCTGCGCTGCTGTTCAACGTGACACAGTTTGGTAATTACTATTCTCGCCATGTTACTGACAGCGGACCAATGTTTTTCTTAGTCAAGCATGATACCTACTAGGTTACCAACCATTATTGGCTTCCCAACCCTATCCCTCAAATATTCTCTTTTCAGCACAAAACGAGGGCAGACAAAAAAAACATGCTCTACATCTTCAACTAGATTGTCGCAAAAGGTGCAGTACGGGTCATCTTCGTGCTTAAATCTGTGTAGATTAAGGCTTAAGCATCCATGCCCACTAAGTACTTGGGTTAGGTAGAAATCTATCTGTCCATGCTTTTGATTTATCCATCTGGTGATATTCAGAATCAATCGATATGTCCATCGTCCGTTCATGGAGTTCCTCTATTCCTCCTGTCAAGTACGGATGCTTCGCTCCCGTTCAGTCCATCGGTTAGTCAGTTGGGCTGGATCCGCTCGATGTTTTTTTTTATTCGGCGAATTCGCTTGCAATCAGCTTAACTGGTAGCATACCCGCAAGAACTAATACAGCATCCTCCGATACTGTGCGGATTGCGCAGCACACCCTGAGGGCACATAACCGGTATACCGACTTAATGCCTTTCATGTATGTACCGCAGCTTGTTGCTTCGACCCAGGCTGGTACCGCATATAGCCAGATAGATGATACCACACTGCTAAGCAACTTCCTAGAAGCCTGCTTAGGTCCTTTTGTAGTCATCATAATACGTGTCAATGCAGTTACAGCACTCGCTGCTTTATCGCTGGCGTATGTTAGGTGCTGTTTAAAGCTCAACCTGTGGTCCTTCATTACCCCAAGATATTTGATGTACAGCTTAGACTCGAGTGCATGGTCACCTACTCTGAGATTTGCTGTTTCAACTATTTTCCTGCTGCTGATGAGAACTGCCTCTGTTTTATGGTTTGCAAGGCTTAAACCACTATTGCGCAGCCAATCTTTTGTGATTTCGACTGCTTGATTGCCGATCGCTTCAGCCTACGTCAGCAGGTGTAGTGGTAGATTTGTCAGTAAAACGCACAGCAGAAGGGACACCAGCGCTTGACTTCTTGCGCCACCTTTCATTTGTATACAAGTAATTACATAGATATATACATACATTACATATATTTCAATTAGAAAAGCTTCTGGACTTACTCAGCATTTTCCTTATATTTTTCTGTTTCTTCCAACATTTTTAGAAAAGGTAAACGACGAGTGACCCGAATGGTTGTTGTGGTGGTATTAGCATTTGCCATATGTTGGCTTCCCATACACGTAAGTAGAATATGAGTATGTGTGTATGTATATAGATATGTGCCGCTAAATGGGAACAATATGTTGCCCCAATCTCAACACATTAACATACATAAACAAATGCGTTACTCTGCATAATACTCGTATGCGTATGGTATGGTAGAAGGTATTGTTATTTTGCGTATATATGTATGCATGTATATATATGTATATGTATGTATGTATGTATGCATGTATGAATGTATCCAAATGCAAATTACATGACTTGTCAAAACACACTTTAATGCAAATTAAGTGATACATATTTTATGGTTCTGAAGGTACACGTTTTCCTCGGTTGCTCGCATGCAAACATGCTTACACACACATGCAGATATATAATAGGCACATATTAGCATATTAGGGTTTCGAATATTTGATTGGATTTCTTATTAGACGCAAAATTTGTGAGTCCTCCGACACCCTATTTTTTCTTTAAATAAGTATTCACTATGACAAATACACGCTTGACAAAACTATTAAATGCTTTTAGATTTCTTATAAAGGGTGATCAGATTGGGGGTACTTTTCCAATGGGGTTTTTTTGGCAGATCACGCGTGATTACTGTCAAACTAAATGCATCATTTTTTCCAGTATTCACTGGCATTTCATCATGGAAAGACTTACGCCTCAACAACGCTTACAAATCGTGAAAAGTCTGCATACCGCACTCAGGCCAATTTATAGTATTTAGCGATGAAGCCAGCCCTGGTTTTTCTTAGTGCCTACTTTTTTTTTTTTTTGTGTTTTTTTTTTTTTTATGGAAGTGGCACAAAGCATTGAAAGCCGAAAAGTGTGAGACTTGCTTTTCGGCTCACTCCCTAAAAACCCACCCCAGCTCCGTTTCCCACCCACGGAAACTGACAACCGTTAAGTGGTACTTTACGGGAGGGGGACGGCCTATTGCCTCTTCATGAAGATCTACGCTGTTGTTCAGCGCGAGGCAGTTTGGAGATTACTATTTTGCCATATTACATACAGCGGACCAATGTTCTATCATAATAGCGACTAGGTTATCAGCCGTAATTGGCTTCCCTCCTAGTGCTTAGTTTCTCCCTTTCTAACGCAAACCGCGGACATACAAAAAAAACATGTTCTGCGTCTTCTGCAGTTGGTACACAATGAGAACACTACGTTCGTCGTCTTCGTGCTTAAACCTATATAAGTAGGATTTAAAACACCCATGTTCTGTCAGTATTTGGGTCAGTTAGTAATCTAACTATCCATGTTCACGGTTAACCCATTTGGAAATTATGGGAATCAAACGGTACGTCCAGCGTCCGTTGGGGCACGAGCTCCATTTTTCCTACCATGAACGCAGGCTACGATCTCTTGCTATCTTGCGTATTGTCACTCGCTCTGAAGTAGCTTTGTTTTGTATATTTCAGCATACTCTGTTGCCATTAGGTTGATTGGGAGTAGACCTGCTATAACCATAATGACGTCTTCCGATACCGTGCGAAACGCGCAGCACACTCTAAGGGCACTCAATCGGTACACCGGTTTCATACACTTCACATTTGAGCTCTAATTTGTGGCTTCCGCCCATGCTGGAGTTGCGTACAGCAAAATCGATGAGACCACAGTACTAAGAAGTCTCCTGCTGTTTTGCCTAGGGCCTCTAATATTCATCATTAGTCATGTTAGCGCAGATACTGCTTCTGCTGCCCAGCTGCTCGCGTACACCAAGTGGTCTTTGAAATTGGACATACGGTCTATTATTACGCCCAGGTACTTAATGAACGGTTTCGATTCTATACCATGGTTGCCCACCATTATATTAGCTGACTTTACAATCTTCCTGTTGCTAATTAATACTACTTCAGTTTTATGGTCCGCAAGAGTTTGACCACTGTTGCACAACCATTCCTTTACCATGCCGTCAGCCTGGTTGCATGTTTCTTCGGCTCGACGGAGTGTTTTAGCCACGACCACAACAGCTATGTCGTCGGCAAATCCTATGATTTGCGACCCTAGAGGCAGATTGAGGCGCAAAACTCCATCATATTCTTAGCGCCTAGTGCCTTAGTATTACCGCATTTGGCCAGAAGAGTAACCCGAAGCCAGTTAAAAATATTCATTGCATCCATTGAAAACAAGCGTTTGGTGAGGCCAATGGGCTGGCCCATATTTCTTCAAAGACGAGGCTGGCGCCAACGTAACAGGGAATGGCGAGAATAGCTACGGCGCCATTATAAACGACGTTTTGATGTCGAAAATCACTCCAAAATATTCATGAACTTTAATACAAACATAGCAAAACCTGTTCTAACCCTAGACAAAAAAGGCCTCAGATTTCTCTGTGGTGCACCTACAGGTCACTTTGCCTGCAATAAACATTTCAATTCAATAGGACTATCCAGCACTAGTTTATGTAGGTTTTGTTATATGGAACACTTAATCATGAACTGTGAGGCATTAGGACACAGGGGACACATAATCCTGAGCTCGTATTTACTAGAGGATGCAGCCTTGCAAATGTTCCCTTCTAAATATAATACTAAATAATTAAAATTAAGCACTTAGGAGCGCACAATAAATCAATCTGGTCGCAGTGCATAAAGAGCTTAGCCTAACCCGTACAACCATTACCATTTCCATTGGTGCCAGTGATCTCCACAATGTTTGGTTCCAACAAAATGGCGACAGGCCATACAGCCCGTGAAACAATGGATTTACTGCCTCGTCGCGTCGATGAGGAATTTATATCTCGTCTCGGACCAGTGGATTGGTGGATTGGCCGCCAAGGTAGTGAAATATCACACCTTTAGACTTTTATTTGTGGGGGCGTGTAAAATTTAAATCTTTTGTGGATAAACCAAATAGGCGACACGTTTCTAGTGATCCAAAAAATAGCGAAATACCTAGGTATTCAATTTGACTGCAGGATTACTTTCTGGGCCTAGACAGGGAATGGGCTACCAAAGCAGCAAAGGTCACGGGAATGCTAAGTATATTAATGGCAAACATCGGTGGGTCAACATAAAGCAAACTAAGGCTAATCATGGCGTCCACAAACTCAATTCTTCTGTACGGTAGCAAAGTATGAGAAACTTTGCTAAACTGCAAAGCCAAGCCCAAAGCACTGGGGGCTGTGCAACGAACAGCGGCACTCAGAGTTGCCTTAGCCTAGTGCACCGTCTCTGGTTCTGGAGCGGGCAGCGACACGCCGATCTCATGGCCCGAGAACGAGTGGATGCGTGGGACACCAAGAAGAATCACGTCATCAGTAACGTCAAACCAGAAGCCAGCCAGAAGCCAAACCATGCTGCGCTGCCAAAGCCGATGGGACACTGAACCGAGTGGCAGATGGACGACGAAACTTATTTCATCAATAGCCAAATGGGTCCAAAGGAACTTCAGTGAAGTGAATCACAATCTGAACTCAGTTCCTCTGAGGCCACGGATCCTTCCAGAGATACCTATACCGCATGGGTAAGGTAAGCAATCCCAAGTGCAAAGCGAAGCAGCACAGATAAAAACACGAGCCTATAGAATGAAACCTGGCTACAAATACGAAACACCCTGACGTGGGTGAATAGAATTGGTCCTTTATGAATGCTGTTTGGATCCCTCCCGAAGTAAGGCAGAAAGTAGTCCGGGAAGGGTGACTCTCAGAAGGATAGGAGGGATTGTTTTAGTGGCCACACCACTCGACGCGGTAGACGACGTTCGCTGTAAGTGCGAAGGCATTGTGAACCCAACCTCACCCACCAAAAAAGAAAAAAACATTACTAAAGTTATTCACGAGATACCCGCGTGCCTAAATAGGTGTTTACAGATGGTCGAATTACGACGCAAAATAAATGCGACAGAAATAATAAAGATTGCCCAATCAATTTACTTTCTCGTTGTTTTATTTCAATTTAAAATCCGATACCTCTAAATTTATCACCCTTTACAAATGCGGTTGTGTGGATTTGATTTGAGTATTTTAATGATCTAAAACCCGTATCCGAAAGAGCAAAGCAGCTCTTACAAAAAGAAATGCAAATATCATGAAACGGTCCCATCTGTCACCAGCTTCAAAATTCTACTGAGTTTCTGTGGAATGATGTTGAGCGACAATGAAACAAATAAAAGTTCATAGGAAATTATTCAAAGATTCAGACAAAAATATATTTATATTGTTATGAACATTTTTATTGAAGAGCCACCCGTTTTTTTTGCATTCCCAAAATCGATTTAAGTACCAAGTTTGTTGAGCATCATTTTTTTACATCAGAGTCTATGAGTACAATTTTAATTACACAAATCCTGCTGTTTGAGTAGAGAAAATCTTTACTTGCAACATTGGTTTAAGGGGGGGGGGGGGGGGGGGGGGTAGGGTTTTTAGGGTAAAAAAAAATCGATTTTGGTTTATTTGAGAAAATGAATGTACATAATCTCAAGAATGTTGTGTCCAAATTTTAAGTCAAGCGGTGCAAAACTCACAAAGTTAGAGCATTATAACCGTTGGCCGCTCCGACTCGGCTACCTGCTATGGTCGAACTTTAAATCGATTTTCTGGAAAACGACGTTTTTCAAGTCGGTGGACACTTTTTCTCTGAATCTACTCGGCCGATCTTCCTGAAATTTTGTACACACTTTCTCTACATAATTACCGAGGTAACCCTGGGAGTTTTTTTTGTTTTTTCAATTTTTATTTATTTTACAATAAACAATATTATGAGATTTATCGTCTAAAAATCGAACTTCTACTTCAAATGTTAAAAAAAATTGAAAAAAAAATTTTTTTTAATAAAAACTCGACAGGGTTACCTCGGACAATTAATTACCTAATGAGAACTCTTTGATTTTTTGATTTCAGATGATCCAATGCTGAGAAAAACTGTCCACGGCAAATTGCCTTTTTTTCGAGACGTCTGCGTATATCTGCTGTCAACGGCGCAATTTTGTATATTTTCTTGTAAAACTTTTTGAAAATATTTTTGAAATATGAGTCTACAGTATACTAATTGGATAAATAAATTTACATGAATCATCTTTCCAAAAAAAATTCTTAAATAAGTGCATAGTTTTAGTGGAATTAAAAAACTTACCAGTACAAGAATTTTCTTGGTTTTCATAAAATACTTTCCTGCCTGATGCTTTCTTCATTGACGCGATAATCGCTTAAGGGGGACCCGTTGGTGGTTTGGAAAATCGATTTTTTTGATATTTCGAAAGTGGAGGATCTTAAGAATATACTGTCAAAATTTTTGAAAGAAGGATATTCCTAGTATTTTTGATTCTACATCCCGCTAAGCAGGTAGAGTCAGCTTTCATCGCGCGGCGGCATCAATGGTCGCATATCCACTCTCAAAACTTTAAACTCAATTATCTCAAAACGACTTTTTTCGGCCTGGTGTTGTCCAAAAAAAAACTATTCAATAGAATCGACTGAAATTTTAATATGTTGTTCAGAATATCCATGGCTATCGCCCGTACTAGAATCATTTTATTATTTCGTATTTTTTTGATTAAAAAACTGAGAAAAACCTGATTTTTATAGCGCCAAATTCATATCCGCCATTTTGTAAATTTTTTTATTTTGTATTCTAGCAGCGGGGCATAGCTACAGTCATACTGATTAATATTTTTTTTTTGGGGGTTTTGTGTTTCAGATAATTAGGAGAACCAAAATGGACGACAGCGTTCAGCTCCTCCCTTCTCGGCAGGGTCATTTTCAACGCCATTTTTTAAATTATTAATATAAGATTTTTTTTTTGCATTTTTGCATGTAAAAGAAATTGTGTAAAAAGCCTAGAGAATTTACATATCGTTTTTCATTTTTTTTATTGTAAAAAAAAATCCTGAAAGAACCTTAAATTTTCGAGCTCGCGACCACGATTTTTGCCGAGTTTAACAAAGCGCGCCAGTAGTTTCCTTCTTGCGCTAACCAGCTTCACCAAATGAAGCCAAGTCCTTCTCCATCTGTTCTTTCCAACGGAGGGGAGGCCTTCCTCTTCCTCTATTACCACCAGCTGGTACCGCATCTAATACTTTCAGAGCCGGAGCGTTTGTGTCCATGCAGACGACATAACCCAGCTAGCAGAGCCACTGGATCTTTATTCGATGCGCTATGTCTATGTCGTCGTAAAGCTTATACAGCTCACCGTTCCATCGCCTGCGATATTCCCCGTTGCCAACGTGCAAAGGTCCAAAAATCTTCCGCAGACTCTTTCTCTCAAACACTCCAAGCAATGCTTTATCTGATGTTGTCATCGTCCAAATTCCCATACGTTTAGACGGGCGTTAGAATGTTTATTTTGTTAGCCGGCGGAAGATTTTACTACTCAGTTGCCTACTTAGTCCAAAGTGGCAGAGAGTTTCTATGTTGGATTTGCCGAAAGAGATTCTATGTTCCATTTCAAGGCTGACATTATTATCGGTGTTGATGCTGGTTCCTCGATAAACGATGCCTCTTACAAACTCGAAATCATAACGGTGCCGATGCGCGAGTGCATCGACTGTTTATTTGTTTGAATCGAAGTACTTCGATTTGTCCTCGTTCACCACTTGGAAGCTTGGAAATGGCAGATCTAACAGCGCGGTTGTTAAGGCCGATGATGTCAATATCATCGGCATACATCAACAATTGTACGCTCTTATAAAATATTGTGCCTGAGCGATTAAGCTCTGCGGCTTGTACGATGCTCTCCAACATCAGGTTAAAGAAGGCTAGGGACAACGGGTCACCCTGCCAAACGGCTCGAAGAGCTTCCTCGTAATTCTAATGGCCCTGCTGGTTTAAAACAACGTCATTTTGCATAGCCGTATTAGTTTTGCGGGGATATCAAATTCAAACGTCGCGGCATATAGGCAACTTCTTTTCAGACTGTCCACAAAAAGATTTTTCTTTCAAGGAGAATCTTTTACCTTTTGACTTAATCATTTATAATAGACGTATACGTCCACTGTGAGGTGCTTGTGCTAGCTCCTATTTAATTTTGTTTAGAATTCGTACGATCTATTGCATTTTTGTATAATTTTTATATCTCAAGGAAGAGCTTTTTGAGAAGCTTTCTTATTTTAGAAATGTGGGTTTACCCTCACCTGCCGAAGCGCGGCCGCTACTATAAAATACTTTTTTCCTGATTTGATGTTGACCGGAATAGGTTTGCATTAATAAAATAAAAATAAAAGTTTACATACCCGCCGTCAGTTTAAAAATAACACGCAACTCAAAAATTTACTGTTTTTGAACTACCTGGTGCGCACTGTAAATTAGGTTGAATATTTTAATTTTAATTACAAATTTACCCGGAGATTGAATATGAGCTTTGGCATCATTTCGTAGAATCAATAATAAAGTTTAGTATGTTGCTGAAAATGCGACACTACCTGTTCATAAATATGCCCACGCATGCAAATTTCCACACAGTAATCGCAATATGCAAATGTTGGATTTTAGCTGTTTTAGATTAAATTCAAATATTTTTAGTTGGCTTACGATTTATTTTTATTTCCAGGTAATACTTGTCATGAAGGCCTTGGAATGGTATCCTGGCACCCATGTCTCAGTTATAGTACAAATTATCTCACATGTCCTGGCATACATGAACTCTTGCATAAATCCCATATTGTACGCCTTCTTATCAGACAATTTCCGCAAGGCTTTCAGAAAGGTGAGTTGTTTTTATGTATTAAGTTGGCAATACCAATTTTTATTTGTGCAAATAATATTTTGTAATTCAGGTTGTTGGCTGTGGCAATCAACCACTCTTCCCGATGGCACACCAAGTTACAAAAACAACACGCACCACAGGCAACGTCACATCCAATGCTGAAATGCTGTAAGCCAAGTGCGCGCACACAAATACATTTTTACGTTAATCTGTATGAATTCTAGTCAAACAGTTGCCGAAAAACTTGTCTAAGCAGAAGGACACAATTCGTTCGCAGCATCTTTAAGAACCGTATTACATTTACAATAAAATAAAATGTATTTATTTATTAATTTATTTACTTGAAATATAATTATAAATCATCACATAACAAAATCAAGGCAACCAATAGCAGAGGCTATCGGCCTGGAAAAATGTAAACTTTTAGTTTGAAAATAAAATGGAATATAAATATTTACCGCTGTATTAAAAAGTAAGCACACAATTTCTACATTTTGTGTTTGAAAGATTTACCCGTAATTGAAATGCTTAATACCCTGTTATTTTGTTTGGCTCAATACTTTTGAAGGTGTTGCTTCTGTATCATCAAAATGGAAGCAACCGATTTGATTGCACTCGGAGTTGAAAAGCCATCACAGGGGAAGCAGGGAAAATTTTATGGATTTGCAATTTAAATGAAGGCAGAGTGTAAAATGTAAAAACAAACAGTCGGCGCACTCGCGTATCGGCACCCACGTCACTGTTGACAGTTATGACTTCGAGGTTGTAAAAGACTTGAAACCAGCATTAACACCTATAACAATGTCAGCCTAGAAAGCCAACCTAGAATCTCTCTTGCAACGTTGAATTTCAAATGCCTCTTTGGACTAAGTAGGCAAATTAGTAGTAAAGGCCTCTCTCGACGAACAAAATTAAAACTTTACAAGGCTCTCATCATGCCCGTCCTAATGTATGGCGCAGAAGCGTGGACGATGACAACGTCCGATGAAGCGACGCTTGGAGTGTTTGGCAATGGCAATGGCGATTATCGCAGGCGATGGAACGATGCGCTTTTTGAGCTTTACGACAACATAGACATAGCGCAGCGAATAAAGATCCAGCGGCTACGTTGGCTGGGTCATGTCGTCCGAATGGATACAAACGCTCCGGCTCTGAAAGTACTCGATGCGGTACCAGCTGGTGGTAGCAGAGGAAGAGGAAGGCCTCTTCTGCGTTGGAAAGGTCAGGTGGAGAAGGACTTGACATCACTTGGTGTGTCCAACTGGCAGTGGTTAGCACGAGAAAGAAACGACTGGCGCGCTTTGTTAAACTCGGCCATAATCGCGAAGAAGAAGAGTGGATATGAGGAATTTCAGTGGCGATATCTTTCTATAATCAATCTTTCGTGATTGTTTTGAGTTTTTTAAACTATAGGGTTATCTAATAAGAGGTGTTATTTTGATATTCAAAGAAAATGCTATTTTTTTAATATAAATCATCGAATGTTTATTTCATTATAAAGAGGAAGGTATGCCGTTTATAGTGGAAAATAACATGAGGCCAATGACTACCACGACCACGCTTACAGGATAATATCATTTTCATGATTTTCTATAACCGAATTGCTAAGTGGCTGCCCTATGTCCTCGATAACCTCACGAATTTCATCTTTGAGGTCTTGAATCGACCCTGGGCTGTTGGCGTAGACCTTCTCTTTCACGTGGCCCCAAGGAAAACAGTCACAAGGTGCTAAATCACAAGATCTCGGTGGCCAATTGTGATCACCTCTTCGGGAGATAACACAGTCGGGAAACTTTTTCACGTAAAAGATCAATGGTTTCGTTGCTTGTGTAGCATGTAGCGCCGTCTTGTTGAAAATAAACGTTGTCTAGATCAGTACCATCCAATTCCGGCCATAAAATATCGTTAATCATCTCTATTCTATTCAAAATAACACCTGCTATTGAAAAACACTTTACTTTTTTTGGTGATGATTTCGATGAGCAGTGAATTTTCTAACATGACGAAGTTCATTCAAATTTTTTCGTGTGGTGTTTAATAATAAATAAATAATGTACTTGCAAAATCTCTTTAAAAGTCAAATACAAAACTTTTTTAAATTAAAAAGTCCTAATTAGTTTTTTTTTACAACTTTTCATATTGCCGATGTTTAAGCATTCACGTCACCTCAATCACTTTCCCGAAAACTGATGAATGGGCTAATATATAAACCAAATTAAACCACTCGCTTAACTACCTAAGTTAAGTTGTAATTAATTTTCAGGCAGTCAATAGGTCTTTGGTCTGCACGAGTACCCACGCAAAAATATTCTAAGGCATACCAACCAAGAACCAACCAGTACCCGTACCCAATTTATGACTAAAGTGAAACTATAACAAAACAACAACTATTTATGTCTTACACAGGCACAAGTTCACGCATACAATTTGCATATCTCATAAAATAGTTGATAGGCTGCCTGGTGCTGCTTGTTTAAAAGTAATCTTTACGCTGTACTCGTACAAACACTTATGACGTGAAGGCGATGAATAAATGTCTTGAAATGTGTAATCTCAGATATTTAGGAGTTCATCAGGACGAGGTGAATGCAAAGTGATACATATTTATGAGGTGCAAAGCAGAGATTATAAATTATTTTTTAGAAAAATGCAGAAAAGGATTTACGAAAAAGCCTTGGCGCTCGAAAGTTTAATTAAAAACTTACATAAAGGAATGTTGCAATGTTTCAACTGTGAGCGCATGTTTGAATTGAAGCGAAGGAAGGTGAGTTTAAATGAATATACACATACATATGCACGCATGTATATGCCAGTTTATGTTTGGCATAGTTTGTGATTTGTTCAACCGAAACGACTAGCAAAAAAGCATAAGTTTATGAAAACTAGGACTGGTATTAATGGAACTATGTTGCAGAGGAGAAGAAGAAGGAGGAACGAACGAATACCGAGCTAATTTTCGTGATGTGGTTCAAAGGTTATAAGGGTATAAGAAGGGGTTTATGCATAAGAAGATAAATTATATTACCTTTTCAGATGGGTGGCAACCCCCATTCGCAAACATGTCTTCCTACATAGCCTTGGGATAATTTGAATGCACTGTGCATGACCGGAATTTTCTCCAAGCACTCAGAAAATGTTGCCCATTGCACTTGAGGCATTAAAATAGGATTTAAAAGGCAAAGAAGAGGCATTAATTCTTTGCAAATTTCCCAGATTTTTTATGCACAAAAATATTTATAATATTTTGTTCACTTATTTAATGGTTTTACTATAGAGCAACATTAAGACGCACACCACAAAAAGGAGGAGGAGTTCGGTCAAACACCTAACAGAAGTGTGCGCGCGAATTACTTATTTTATTTTTTACTATAGAAAGATGGGGTCGAAATGATTTTCTCTCAACATCTAAAATAATCAATTTATATGGAATCTTACTAAATTATATAGAAAAATCTTCTTCATGAATCGCACCATCCATTGATCCAAACCCGTAATAGCCTAAGCAGATGGAGACGTTAATCGAGACTACCGGCACAGTTCATTCCGATTAAAATTGTAGCGTAAGAGACGGTTTTTACGTGAATTAGTGGACAGCTGATTTGCTTATTTTATAGTTTTGCCCGTAAAATACCGATATTAGCTGCCCTGATACTGAGAAATAATTATTAAAAAAAAAAAATTTTAAATTGCAATTCCTCACACTGCTCCGAAATATCAAAACAATGTAATTTCGAACGTGTTAGTGCAAACTAGCATTGTAACTCGTCTTTCTTGTCCTTCGCTTTAAAAGTTTCATTATTTTTCATTCAAAATTTTCGGCAATGTTGCTACGGAAAATTCCACAAATCCGCTTAAGTTATGAGAATTAAGTCTAGTTGTCCATCCGCACTTAATTCCTCAGATAATTCCGGATTAAGTACTTAATTCAGTTAGCGCAGCGTCTAGGCTATAACATAATCTGTGAAGCATTTTTTGAGTTTAACGCGTTAAGACAAACAAACATATCGCACCCTAAATACAAAAGGGGCACAACTCAAAATTTTCCACACTCGAGCTTGACTTGTTTACAGTAGCACAGAAAAAAAACTATGCCACATATCACGCTAAAATTAGCCGTGTAAGCTTATAACAGTCCTACCAAAAAACAAAAAATTTATTTTTGCCATATGTCATCCGCGGACCGTTTTATTGATAACGTCTCGTTCATATTTGAGCTTCTGCTCATTTTGAGTTGTGACCCTTTTGTATTTAGGGTGCGATATGTGTACGCTATAGCGCACCTCTTTTTTTCATATCATAAATGGCTGTGGAAGTATGGGGAACCTAAGAGAATATAATAAAACTAGTCTTAAACCATTGAATGTATGTTTGAAACCACTTATCTCCGTTAAGAATGAAATAAGTTTGATGGGACTTTCACTGATTGTTACGGTTTTTTTTGAACACGTTATAGGCTACTTTTTTCATACTCCAATTGCCGATAGTGGCAAAATGCATTCTATCAAAAAAATATCGGGAATCGTTCATTTATTTTACTGGAATGTTGGTACAACTGTCCCCTATAGTGTGGCAGAGTTTGAGCGTGACCTGTGAATTAGCTTGCTTTTAGCATTTAATTATATCAGTCTACCCCAGGTGTGCTCTGCGATTTTCACTATGAATAAAAATATCGAACAAGGAATTTGTCTTAAATTTTGTGTTTTGTACGGGATTTCGTGTGCCGAATCGTTGAAAATCTTGCAAAAAGCCTATGGCGAGTGAGCTTTGTCAAAAATACGGGTCTACGAGTGGTATAAGGCTTTTGCAGAGGGCCGAGAAGTCATGGAAAATTTGCCCCAATCTTGTCGCCCATCAACGTCTTCAACGGATAAAAACATCGCACGGCGACAAAGTCAAGGAAATGCTGCTGGAAAACCATTTTGAGTGAGGTAGTTCGCGACCTTAGCGTGCCTCACGAATCAATTCGCAACATTTCACACCATCAGTGGGGCATGAGACGCGTAGCTGCTCGAATCGTTCCAAGAGAGTTGAATTTCTTTCAAAAAATTCATCGGAAGAAGCTGGCTGAATACAACGTTTATCCAGCGCAACATAACAGGTGATGAGACGTGGGTATATGAGTTTGACATGCAAACCAGTCAACAGTCAACAGGTGGCTGAATGGTGCTAACCACATGAGCCGACACCCAAAAAACCACATCGAAGTCGGCCAAAAGTGAAAGTTATGGTACTCGTTTTCTTTGATTATCATGGTTTTGTGCACTCGGAATTAATTCCAAATGGTTCTACGGTAAATAAAGAATATTATTTGAAAGTTATGCGACGTTGAGAGAGAGAAGGTGCGTAGGAAACGGCCCAATTTGTAGAAAGAAAGCTCATGGATCTTGCACCATGATAAGGCACCGTCTCACAAGGCTCATATTCTGAACACTTTTTTGGTCAAAAACTCGACAATCATCAAATCACCGAACAACCACCATATTCACCGGATTTAGCCCTCTGTGACTTTCTCCTTTTCCCAAAACATAAATTGCTACTCCGCCGACGCCGCTTTGAGTCGATCGAGGCCGTTAAGGAGAATTCGCTGAAGGAGTTGAAGAAGTAACAAATCAACAAAAAAGCGGTATGACAAACACAAATTTATTCCTTTTAAAACTAGCTTTTTTGCATACTTTTAATATTAAGTAGGCCCACCACTGCTGTCAATCAGTGCTTGAATGCGTCATGGCATTGATTCAACTAGTTGGGCAAGCTTTTCCCGCGTTATTTGGTTTCGTGCCTCCATCAACTCTTTCTTTAGCGATTTTTCGTCAGTTACAAAGACTAGCATGGGGAAGAATCGTTGTCTGGAATGCACAATTTCAAATAGGTTCAAGACTACTGAAAGAATTAAGAGAGAGCTCATTGAAGAAGCCGGCATTGAAATTTCAAGCGAAAACTGGCTGTGGAGGAATTCAAGAGGCTGTCAATCTTCAGTTCGAGTTTAAGGTATAGGAAAAGGACAGATAGAGCTGCAAACTGCAGAAAATAGCTTAGGATTTACATACATATTATACAATATATTTATTACATATAACTCTTTTTCACTACAAACTGTAGCGAAGTAAATATCTCATTTTATTTTAAGATAAAAATTTATACCAGCAAAACAAATAAATACTCATGCCCATGTATAAATATGTATTTGAATGTAAAAATTCTCTACTTATTTATATGTGTTTCTACACTTAAATGTACCTACTCGTATAGGCTGCAATTTATGCGCTGCCAAGGCAACGCTTATCCATCATTTTCCACGAGACAGCAATTCTTATAATTGATTTCCTTTAGCTGCTGAAATTCCTCAGATAAAAATTATAGAAATGGCAAGCAAGCCAATTAAGATTAATTGCCCTTGTATTAAAATTTACAAATTCGCTTTGATTGCCTTAATTAAAATTTATTTCGGGACTTAAGCAATACATTTCGAAGTATGTGAAGGCCGTGAGCTCTTAAAAAATTCAGCAATACAAGCGGCAATTAATTAGCATTTTATTGGAAAACTGCTGTGAAGGCATCGTTTTTCAACGTTCGCGTTTTTTTCTTATATCATATAAATATTATATAAGTGTAAGTGAATGAATTATGCAAAATTAATGCGTGTATGTGTACTAAGAACGATTTCTTTAATTATCTTTATGTGGCGAATATTAAAAAGGTAAGGAAGTCTTTGATATCGAAGTGAATATTTTATCCATAGTCCTTACATTTTTGGTTAATTTTTTTAGAGAAATTTGTAATGTATTTTTTTAATAAAGTTATGACTGTAGTTATATATAGGTATGTGTATTTACATATTCTTTTTTTTTTGAAGAAATACTAGTTCCTGTATATTTTTTATGAAATTATTTTTTCACAGTTTTTGAAAGAAATCATGAGTCTGTATTAGTTTGAAGAAATTATATATATTTTCCTTTAATTTTTTAGTGAAAGAAAATAAGTAGGAATATAATAGTAATATAATATATTATTTTTTAAATTTTTTTTTTATTTCGTAATTTTTTAATGGAACTATTATTGCATATTGTTCCCAAAAAATATTTTTTTTAATTATAATTAGATTTATTAAAGAAATTTTTATTTTTTTATTTTTACAAAGAAATTTTATCTCTATATTTCTTTTCGAAGATTATATTTTTTACTAATTTTTTAATGAAATTATTAATATATATTTTTTTTAGAGAAAATATTCTTTTGTATACATTTTTAATGAAATTATTATTAATTATTTTTCAAAAAAATTTTTTCTGTTTTTAATTTTTTAATGCAATTACATTTTATATTTTTAAGAACAAACCATTTGTTATAACATTTTAATAAAATAACTGTTTAATAATTTAGTAATGAAATTGTGGCTGTTGATTTTGCTAAAGAAATAAGTATTGTCAATTTTTTTGGATACATTTTTTTTTTAATTTTTTAATGCAACAATTTTTTTTCATAATTTTTTAAAAAATTTTATTGCCACTTTTCTCAATAAAATTCTTTTTGGAAATTTTTTTAAGAAATTATGTCTGTAATTTTTTTTTTAAGAAATTAGTTTTTTAAAGTTTTGCAACATAATTTTTCCAGAAATTTTTATTGGCAAAATATTTAATGAATTTGGCATATTTTTCAACGAAATTATTATTGTATATGTTTTCCAGAGAAAATACATACTTCTATAGTTTTTAATGAAATATGATTTTATTATTTAGAAAAATTATTATTGTATTCTTTTTCGAAGAAATCATTTTTTTCTACTAATTCCCTTGGTTTGTTGGTTTCTATTTTGAAAAAATTTTCAACTCTAAACATTTTTCTAGAAATAATATGTTTTGTTTAATGACACTATTTTTGTACATTATTTTCAAAAAAAATATTTCTTCATAAATGAAATTATTAAGATTTTTTTTTGTAAGAAATTAATTCTCTATACTTTTTTAATGAAATAATGTTTTATAATATTGTAATGAACTATTTTTAAAGATATTATTATTCCTAATTGTTTAATGAAATTATTGTTGTATATGTTTTTCATGTGTTTTTATTATTAATGGAAATTATTATTGAGAATTTTTTTCAAGAAACCAATTGGTTTTTCATAATTTATAAATTATGTTTTGTCTCTATTTGGAGAGAAATTAGAACTTAACATTTTTTTTCAGGAAATTTGTTTATTTTTATTTTTTAATGAAATTATTTTTGTACATTATTTTCAAAGAAAATATTTTTTTATAATGGTGTAATGAAATTATTACGACAATTTTTTAAGAAGTTATATTTATAATTTTTTAATGAAATTATTTTTCATTATTGTTTAATGGAATAATGTTTTATACATTTTTAATGAAATAATTTTTTATACTTTTTTAATGAAATAATTTTTTAAAGAAATTATTATTCCAATTCTCAATTTAGTAAATGAATTTATTGTTGTACCTATATGTTTTTCCGAGGACATATTTTTTTAACTTTTTAATCAAAAATTGTTTGCATTTTATTATTTACTTTATTTTCTAGACTGTGATAAAATAAAGTTTCTGGTGTTCGTATACCTAATCCTTAGCATAATTTCAACAGTTTTGTACGAGGTTGAGTGTTTCTATGTCGACTGGGTTTCCATAAGTGGTTCCTCATTCAATACTTGCCTTAGCCAGCTCATCGGCTCTCTCATTTTCCTTTATTCTTTTGTGTTCTCGTATCCTGTAAATAGTGACCTGTTCATTTTCGCAGAGTTCTCACATTTGGGATATGCATTGTAGAACACATTCTGAGTCAGTGCAAGGAGCCATAATTGCTTTAATAGCCGCTTGACTATCAATGAAAATGTTTGTCCGAGTATTAAGAGGAGTTAATTCCATAGCTAATTCATCCGCTTTTTTTGCGTCATTCGTTTCAGCTTGAAATATTCTTCAGTAATTAGGGCATCTGAAAGACTCTCGGACATCAATTTGGGATAAAAGACAGCCGCTTCTACTCCTTCTACCATTTTGGAGCCATCTGTAGAGAAGTTGTATGAATGGTATATGGATCATTCTGCCGTTCATTTTTCTCTATAATAACGCTAGACTTTTTGCCAAATTTAACTCGGGGATTTCCGTAGTCTGACCCTGCGTTTGAGTCCAAAATGTTGCTGTGACCAGAAAGTCTCTGTGAGAATTGGCCTGACATTTTCAATCGTAGAGCAGATCTTGTGGCTGAGTTTCTTACTACTAGTTTGTTTGGGTATGAGCTCTATGAGCTTTACGACGACATAGACATAGTGCAGCGAATAAAGATCCAGCGGCTACGTTGGCTGGGTCCTGTCGTCCGAATGGATACAAACGCTCCGGCTCTGAAAGTATTCGATGCGGTACCAGCTGATGGTAGCAGAGGAAGAGGAAGGCCTCCTCTGCGTTGGAAACATCAGGTGGAGAAGGACTTGGCTTCACTTGGTGTGTGCAATTTGCGCCGGTTAGCACGAGAAAGAAACGACTGGCGCGCTTTGTTAAACTCGGCCAAAATCGCGTAAGCGGTTATCACGCCATTAAGAAGAAGAAGAAGTTTGTTTGGGTACCAGCAGATAATTATTTCTATTGCCGCTGTTGGACTTGTTTTAGTAACGCCGGCTATACATTTTCTTGCGTTCCTTTGCACGCTCTCCAATCTTTTAACGTACGTCATTTTATCACACGCTTTCCACCATCTTAGCGAATCATAAAGCATTATTGGTCTAATGCCCGCCATGCATATACACTATGCGAGTGTAGGAGATAAGCCCTAAGTATTTCCGAACATTTTCCTGCATGCAAGACATTAGGGGAATTCTTTGCTCTTTCTTTTGCATTTAACCTCCATAGCAGTTTGCTATCCACAACAATGCGTAGGTATTTAGTCGATGTTTTTGGTGTCAATTCAAATCCTGTCAGACTCGCAGGTAGCCAGTTTTGAATATGGATCCCAGCTACGTAAGTTATTGCTGAATTTATTTCCAAATAAATCAAATCAATTCAACAGAAACGAGTTTTTAAAAAGACAAACCTTATACGCAAAATACGTCTGAAGCAATCTGTTGTATTCTATTCAATTTGCTTATATGTCGTCCCTTTCCCTCTCATTCGATTTTAGTTGACTTCCTCCAGACTCCACCGCCTCCTCATGTCTTTATTTTATTTGATTTTAAATATATTTTTATTTCGCTAAAATCAGTTATTTTTAACCCTTTCACATAACCCATTCCATTGAAATTCGAAAACCTTTTTTGGAGCTGCTTAGGTATAAAAGTATTTTCCTTTCAAGACAAATTCTTTCCACTTCCTACAGCTAAGCATTTCACATTTCAAATGCTCCAATTCCAATCGCTTTTCTTCAATTCAATTTGCATTGAAATTTATTTAACGAAATATGATATTGCAAAGCATTGAACGACTTTGTGTAGATGTGGCTTTGTGTGTTTTTCCGCTTCACATGAAGCTCAACAAAGCGCACTGGCAATACATTTTTCCTATGACACTCAAGTACTGCGACTCAATTCTTCCTGTAATGTGGGGGATTGAAATTAATAACGGCTTTACTTGCATGATGAGCATTTCACATTTGCAGATACTATTGTCGGAATCTGCGTAAGCAAGAATAATATTGTATGAAACAGCAAACAGCACAATCAATCAAAAGTGTGGAGAATCAAATGCAAATGCGTTGCGGAACCAACGAACTATTTATAAACACATGTTAAGGAATATAGTATGTCAGATGGTTTTCAGAATTCAGAAAGCTAAGTAACCCACATACGCACTTTACGTGAAAAATGACGTACATTAGGGTGCAACACTCCCACTTCAAGAAAAAAATTGGATGTTAAAATTTATTATAAATTCTTTTGCTATTTTTTGTTTGTTTCATTCAGTAGTGAGTTACAGGGTGTTCAACATGGAAGCCCGGGGGACCATCAGCAAGACAGCACTGCTTTAGAAGCGGAAAGTATACAATGGGCACAATCATAAACAGCGTAGAATCAGCGCAACAGGACAATATTTAATCCGCAAGCGTTTTTTTGTTTTTTGTTTCGTTGGGACAACTAGCAAGTGCAGCACTCAGACATCAATTAAGTCCATTGCACTACACTTGGATTCACTTTTAATTTTCTTTAAATTTACTCCGAAGAAATCTGAGTAGATCTTGTGGTGCCAAGGAACCAAGATGGTCGCTTCTTAACACATCAGTCCCAAAGACCTCAAACCTGATTCAAGCGAAGGCGAGGCAGACGCACAGGAAGTGGTCCGCCGTCTCATCCTCCTCTTCACAAGCTAGGCAGAGTACACTGTCTGAGATGCCCACCCTTTCCACGTGCTTCGCCCACAGATAGTGGCCCGTCATCAGTCCAACCAGATGCCTGCACTCCCTTCTGCTTAATGATAGGAGGGTTTGCGACAGTCGATCGGATATGACAGGTAACATCAGTTTAGTCCATCTGCAGCCTCTCTCAGCCTGCCAAGCTCGCTTGTGGGTTGTAGTAACCCATTTGCTCTGATAGCCGCAGAAGGGAGTGGCAAACGGGCTCTTGACCAACTTGACGAAAACTTGAAGAACACTTAGCCAAGCCATGATACGAACACAAACGTGGCTAGATTCACGTGGGCTCAAATTAGCCACAGAGAAAATGGAGCTAATACTTCTAACCAAAAACCACATGCTATTAGAATAAGGTAACTACAAAAAAGGTTCTAAAGCATAAGACGGGGCCCTTGGCATAAGATAGGGCCCAAATAAATCACACAGCAGAATAAGCCTCTAGAATGGCATCCCTACTTCGTAAACTCATGGCAAACATCGGGGGGGGCCAACCCAAGGTAAACGGGATGTAATGATGGCTACCGCGCTCTCCGTTTTCTTATACAGAACTGAGTTGTGAGCAAATGCCCTAAAGGCAAACCACTGGTGTAAGCTCCTAGCATAGCTACAACGAACATCAGCTCTGTGAGTTGTGTCTGCCTACCGCACAGTTTCCAGACCAGCTGTTCAAGTGATAAACCGTTCAATACTGATAGATTTACTAGCCTTTGAGAGGAAAAAGCTGTGGACATTAAAGAACGAGACGATGGAAGAAGGAGTTAGCAAACCTACAGCGCGCGAAATAAAGGACGAAACGCTAAGTTTATGGCAATACCGCTGGAGAAAAGAAGCACACGCCAGTTCGACGGCTAGGCTAATAAAAGACGCCGCTAAATAGGACAGCAGAAATTTTGATGGAGCCAATTTTTATACAACCCAAATGCTATCGGGGCACGGGTATTTCCAGAAATACCATTCCACCTTCATTTACTGTTATGCAGCCCACAATGACGCTGAACACAACTTTTTCCAATGCTTGGGAACAAAAACGTCGAACGCTGGAGAATGCAGTCGGTCACATAGCCACTGAAAATGTAATCGACAAGATGGTAAGCAGCGTGGAAACGTGGGAAATCACCAGTGGTCTCGCGGAAAAAAATATACGCATTAAAAAGTGGGACGTGGGCGCAGGCACACAAGCATAGACCTTGTAATGAGGAAGATGAAACGCCACTCCAAAGTAGTACGAAGGCGGTTTTAAGGTGGGCGACGGTTCCTTTGATGATGCATTAGTTATTTTAAACCTCCTCATGCGGAAAAAAAGATGACATCTCTTCTTTACGTAATTCTAATTAACCGCATTGAGATTTTTATATGATTCGTCTTTTTTCACGCACCCTGGAGTCTTAGAATTCTCGATTGATAACATTGGAGTATTTCAAAATTTGAGTGACTTGCTGTTCACCCCAGACCAGTAGTATAAGTATACATGCTTTGTATATGGTCACTTTATTTTCAAATCGCAATTGCGAGTACTTTTTAAGAAGCCAGTATAATTTCTTATTTTTGATTTACTTGTCTTACTTTAGCTTTCACGTGTCTATCAAGATGCACACCAGGACACTTAACTGTAGTTAGTAGTTTGGGGAAATTGAGTATCACACAGACTAACTTGAAGGCATATCCCTCTTCGTAAATATGGCCGCAGGGTCAGCATACGTAGCAGTGTGTGCCAAGAGAAGCAAATCAGTAGTGAATATTGTGTATAATAAAAATCCAGAAGGTTGCCAAGAATGTTAAGTTGGATGTTTTAAATGTAATTAGAAGTCTGCATCTGTCACTACTTGGCTGATTTATTTAAGTTTTCCATAAACCTATCTTTAAAAAAAAAAGAACTTGAAAAAATGGGAGATAAGATAATTTCACATGCCGATGATATTGTAATAGCAATCTCGGGTAAGCAGCTTCCAGCATTGAGTGATCTTTAACAAAGAAAATATCCTTGTGCTGGAGAGAAAGCTGAATTGGGGTCTCAGAGTCACAGATGTGAAATTTCCTTTTTAGGAAAAAATGAGGGTTGGAACCTATAATGATGCATTGGTTATATACAGCAGTAGTTAGACCGAGGTGTAAACATCAAAAGAATTCTCAAGGTTCAAAGGCTCGCATCTGTTGCTATGTCAACCACACCATCGAAAGTATTATATGTGATATTAAACTTCCTTCCGGTAGATATGCAGGCAAGATACATCGCACGCAGTGCGGAAATAATCCTGGACAATTTAAGTAAGTGGTCAAACACGGACTACGACCACGGTGAAATCCTGGCTAGCATTTCAGAGCTTCCCGGACTGGTGCGCTATGCACTCCCGACTATGATTGCCACTACAACGTTCACGATCCTTCCACCCTAAAGGGAAGAGTGGGAACGGGGCAATGTGAGTCAGGGCGTGTCCATCCATGTATATACGGATGAGTCAAAGCTCGAGAGCTAGGAGAGCGGAGGTGTATATTCTGGACATCTGGGGATCTGCTGCAGATTTCGGGTTCCTGAACTGATGGCTATTATAAAAGCGGTGACACTGGTACAGTATGATGCCATATCTGGAGATGATATACATATTTTCACTGATAGCCAAGTGGTGATAAAATTCCCTCACAAAGCAGTGGACAGCTTCCAAGGTAGCCATGAAATGCCACACATCTCTTAATGAGATGGCTAAGTCATTTCATCTAAAGGCAACAGCTAATGTTCCTGGTCATTGCGGCATTGAGGGTAACTGCTCAGCCAATGAACTAGCGAGACTCGGCAGCAAATTGACCGATGAGTACACACACAATAACATAGGCACACCCTTACAAACATGTAAGCTGCTTATCCTTGAAGAAATCGTAAGGAAAACAAACGAAAGATGTCATTATGAAGCCACCTGCAAAATCGCCCATCAACTGTGGCCGACTCTTAATGCTAAATGCACAGAATCTCTGCTAAGTCAAAGTAAACACAATTTACACACTGATTTCGGTTATAACGAGGGCACTGTCTAATAGATAGGCATGTCCAGAGGATGGGTGTGAAAACACATAACTTCCGTAGAAGCTGTCTAGATGAGGAAGAGATAGTCTTGCACCTTTTGTGTCATTAATTTGCTCTATCCAGACGTAGATTTACCATTTAAAACAAACTTTTTAAGGAATTGGAAGATCTCACTTCTGCAGAAATCAGAGATATTCTAGAATTTCGGAAAAGCACACATTTTAGGAGAGATAGGGACAAGCTCCCTCTGGACCCAACCTGTCGAAACAGCATGTCTCCTGGGCCTACCTTTAGATGATCCTGACGAAAATGACCAATGATACAATCTACATACACTGACGGGGCTTCTCTTACTGCTACAATAACAACAACAACAAACAAACAACCGCTTCAGCCTACTCTAATCTATCGGAAGATTTAAAATTTTTGCAACATGGTGCCGCACGTCAATCATATTCCACACGTGTGAACTAGACAGCTGCAGTTTACAAACAGATAAGCAACAGAGCGGTAAAAGTCAAAAGAAGATTTCCATCACTCAAAATCATTTTGTGTTTTTTTGTAAAAAAGTTATTCAAAAACCAAATTGTATTAGATTTTGTTGCATAAAAACTTGATATTATTTTGAAAAAAATATTTTCTGAAACTAATTTTATTTACAATATAAAGACTATATTATTGCAAATCGCTCCCGCTCACGTAAATCTTTTTATAGTTTTTCAAGTTGTTTCGTTGAAGCTCCTAAAATATAATAAATTGTATAATTGCGAAACACCCTAATGTGCACATAGATATGTATATACATCAGTATCAATATGATTGTTCGAAGTTGTCTTCCGCACTCGTGCATGAAGTTTGATTATGTGCTTGCAGTCGTGTGGGGAATAAATAACTAGGAATTTATTAATACAAGTTTTGCATTACTAACGTTTTGCTGTCTCTTAAGTATTATACAAAAGCACGTTTATAGATATATAGGCATTATATAGGTATATTTAGATATAAAATAAGTTCTTTGTAGGGCTTTTCTATTCAGAACTCATACCTCAATTTATATCACTCATACGCGCCAGCGTACTTACAGCTGTAATAAGTTGCGAAAATGTAGCATCCGTTAACACTAAGCACTCTTACATTGAGATTATGTCGTTAATAACACGAATAAGCTACTGCCACTCAGTTTGGTTGCTCAGCATAGACACTTGATCTATATATAGCACATAAAGACTGCGTTTGCCTTACAAATATTTTAAGTTGATTAAAAACGCAATATAAATTTATATTTGGAAACATATTTTTTTTTTTTTTTCCAAACATTCATAAGTTACAAAAGCAAAAAAAAAAAAACATAAAATAATAATAATGAAATTCTTTACTTCATTTTTTGAGTAACGGTAGGTAATTGCAGCAACATGTAAATCTATATCATCATGCATACCACTCGGTTTCGGTTTGAGCCTAAGCTTACTCAACAGTTTGCCTCTATGCATCTCGGTCCATAGCCATACCACGGTAATTGGTCGCCCCTATGCTTTTTAGATCATTCTCAACGTCATCTTACCATCTTTCCGCGGTTGCCCTTTACGGTTTTCACCATACTTCGTGCATCCAAAACTTCGCGATGTATTCTTTCATCTCGCAGTCTGCAAACGTGTCCTAGCCATCGGATGCGCTGCGATAAGGCAAACCACACAACGTTTTCTCCTTGTAGGAGTTCCGCTGGCTCGTTACTATATCTGATGCGATAGAGACCATTTTTTTCTCATATTTGACCAATTATTCTTCGTAGTATTCTTCTTTCTAAGATGTCTAATTTGTAATTATATCTACGTTGAGTGTTCACGTTGCAAATCTTTAAGTTGACACTGATCGAGTCAGTGCTTTATATATTTCGATTTTAGTTTTTCTACTCAAGATCTTGCTTTTCAACAGTTTAACGTGGACAAAATACATATGCTCTGCAGCCTGCACACGTTCTTGGATAGCTCTCATTGTACCAGCCGTTCTACTGAGATACAGTCCTGGATATTTAATTTGATTGTCTGACGTTTTTCTTGTGGTATTTCGATTTCTTTGCAAGGTATTTCATTTTCCAAAGAAATTTCCTTTTATTTTGGGTGCTTTGAATACTTCTTTAAAGCATTCATATTTCTCGCGAGGATGACAAAGCCATCAGCAATATTTAAGTACAGGAGGCAGAAACTAAGCGCTGGGAAATCTTATCTAGCCGCACCTACAAACACAAAAGTTTTTTTTTAATGAAGAAAACGCGGAACACCATCAGATAAAAATAAATTCTAGAAAAATCAACTTACTAATACAACAACAACTAATTTTATAAGCAGCAAAACTGCATACCAAAAATGTTGCTAGAAATTGAAATTAAACCCATGGAATTGTGATAAAGAGTTTGTGAAATTTTGTGAACTTTTTATAAAATATGAAACTTGGATTTACATATACACATGTATGTAATTCAAGCTTGATAATGGGCTATGCTTTTATACAAAACTAACTAACATCCAAACAAACAAAAACAAGATAGAGAAAAAGCCAAAACTGGTTTTAATAATGATGGGCTATCGTTTCGTCGCGGGGACATATACTGGGTAAGTACAAATATATTATAAAAAAATCTAAAATGAGTATTCGAAAATTTGCTCACTGGCATCATCAGCCTTGAGTAGTTGATCAAAATTATGGATTTTTATTCCAGAGCTAAAGGACGGTCGCCGCAGCCGAATGAAAGTGCACAGGTTCGAAACCCCGGCCACGATTCTCTAGTTGATACAAAAAGTCTGTTCCTCGTAAGACAATGGCAAACCTCCAAGTGTATTTTTGCCATGAAAAAAACTATTCTCTTAAAATAAAACCATTTGCCGTCATAAGACTTTAGGTCTCTCCATCTGTGGAGGAGCTCGAAAAAAAAACCCAAAAGGTGTTTAAACGCTGTAAGCGCTAGAACATATTGAAGTATATTATACTATATATATAAAGAGAGATCAATTGAGAGATGTCGAATTTTTAATTGAAATAAAACAACGAAAATTCAAGTTTATTGGGCAATCATTATTATTTTTGTATAAAACCATTCATGACATTTAATTTTAGATAAATTATCCCTTTCACATGTTGGCCGCAACTGGAGGACTTCGGTCGGTTTAGTAATGTTGGCTTCCAAGCTGATTTAGGTAAAACATTTAGACTTTACACAAAAACAAAAAATAAAAAATAAATTCTGGTAGGTGTCTGACCGAGCTCCTCCTCCTATTTGTGGCGAGCGCCTTGATATTTTTCTACGAATGAAGGGACCTACAGTTTCAAGCCGACTCCGAACGGCAGATATTTTTTATGAGGAGCTTTTTCATGGCAGAAATACACTCGGAGGTTTGTCATTGCCTGCCGAGGGGCGACCGCTATTAAAATAAACGTTTATATCATTTTGCTGATTCATGCACGGAGTTTCGAGCTTATGCACTCCCGATTGGTGGTCACGCAGCAACTCATTCGGCTACGGAGGCCGGATTTTACATACCTCTACAAATAAAAGCCCAAAGGTGAAACCACGACGCATTAAATCCATTGTTTCACCGACTGTATGGCAAGTAACGCCACCTTGTTGAAACCAAATGTTGTGGAGATCATGGGCTCAAATTTCGGGCATCCAAAGATTGTTTATCATGGAGCGTTAGCGTTCGCCCTTCTCTGTTATATTGGTGCCAGCCTCGTCTCTGAAGAAATATGGGCCGATAACTCCTCAAGCTGGTTGTATTCAATAGATATAATGGCTTAACATGAATGGCTTCAAGTTGATCTTCAGCAAAAATATGACTGACGTTGCCATTAAGCCAAAAAAGGGCCTCGTCGCTGAACACCACAAGTTAGCCTGAACGCGCGATAAACACTTTTCACAGAGTACCTCTAATCTGATCACCTTTATTACTAGCAAGATTGAGGACTACGATAACTTTTTCGAATTATGTTGGCCTGGGCCTAACTTCGGTAAGAAAATAAATTATTTGTTATTGCATAACTTCTCACTTATTTCACGCTTTTTCTGCTACTGATATTATCAACACAAATGTCAGTTGCTCAGCAGCGCTATTTCAAGTGCGATTTTTTGACATTTAAATGCTTGCCAGCTCGATTTTGCTACTCGAATGCACACCCAGAGGAATAAGAAAGACGCATATGTACATATAACATATAATATATACGGCGTGCGTACGTTCATAAAAACATATTAATGTGGGCATACATTTAAAAGGTGTGTGGCACATTTAAATATGCAGCTCAACAATCTGTCAATTAGCGTCAACAGCAAGAAGCTCGACAAACTGATTTTAGATATGAATATTAAGGGGGAGTGAAATTTTTTTTTAAATCGCTTTAGGATGACCTGCCGAAAGTTGGCTTTTTATTATATAAAATAATATTTGTCTGATCGAATGCTAAGAGGTACCCCAAATACCATAAATTTTTGAAAAAACCTCAAATTCAACCTTTTAATTTTTCCCGCTTGAACTTCGCTGTGTGGTCCAATGGGACCTTAAAGTATATGCTACTAATGCCTACATTCTAAATAAATCCGTTCGAAAAGAAAAATACGAATAAGCACTTTCACATTACGAAATTATAAAAGTATTCAGTTAGAAGAAGACTTTCATATGTTGAAAAAACCTCGAGGACGCGCTAATACTGAGCTTCACATTATTCGCAGTAGGACTAAAAGAAACTGCATGGTATGCTCGAATCGAAAGGTTGTTTGGGGAAGGCGAGAAGCAAATTTTTATTGCGATACTTGTACCAACAAACCAGGAATTCATATAGGAGAATGCTTCGAAAAGTATCATACTCTAAAAAATATAAAATTTAAAATATATTGTTATTATTACCATTCATACATTTTAATACAATTTCACTAAAATAAAAATATGTCTTTTTCTATACTGGATTTAAAAATAGTTTACTATATACTGCTGTCTAGGCTGGATTCCGGGGCATGAAGGAAATGGGGGAAATGAAATGGCTGATGACCTTGCAAAACAAGGAGCAAATATGCAACTTACTGGTCCAGAGTTTCTGTTAGCTCATAAAAGGCCACATTAATGAATTCCTAAGGAAATGGAAAGAAAGAAAATTTGCTGCACACTGGCTAAACTGTGCCGGTCAGCGTCAAACCAAACTATTTCTAAGTCCCAACAAAGGAGTATCTGACAAGCTTCTCTCACTAAGCAGAGTAGATCTGCGTCTTTTAACGGGATATCTTATAGGCCTCTGCAGCCTGAGGTATCATCTAAATAATATTGATCTATCTGAGACCAATGTCTGCCGCTTTTGCGAAATGGACATAGAAAGCTCAGAAAATGTGCTTTGTGAATGTCCTACGTTGGGCAGATAGAGACTTCATCAGCTTGGTGGTATAGTAGTATCTCCATGCAATCTTTGGAACAACAAACCCAAAATGGAGCTAAAATTTTTAAAAAGCCAAAAACTCTAGGGTTACAAAAATAGGCCTTTCACAATAGATCAGCTCTGATCGCAGTGCGTAATGGCCTTCCAAATAATAATAATAAATACTGCTTCTCTTCGTATGAGAAATAGTTGTATCTGGTGAGAAATAAACTGGAAATACTTTCAGACCATTGAGGCTTAAGATTGATTTCAAGGCATTATCAAGGCCCCCTAAGGTGACTTAAAGGGTTTCCCAATAAGAGGTGTTATTTTGATATTCAAAGACAAATGCTATTTTTTTCATATAAATGATCGGATGTTCATTTCAATATAAAGAGGAAAGGTATGCCATTAATAGTGGAAAATAACTTCAGGCAAATGACCACCACGACCACGCTTACAGGAAAATATTCTTTTCATCCAATTTTCTATAACCGAATTGCAAAGTGGCTGCCCTATGTCCTCGATAGCCTCACGAATTCCATCTTTGAGGTCTTGAATAGACCCTGAGCTGTTGGCTAGACCTTCTCTTTCACGTGGCCCCAAAGAAAAAAGTCACAAGGTGTTAAATCACAAGATCTCGATGGCCAATTGTGATCACCTTTTCGAGAGATAACACGGAAACTTTTCCCGAAAAAGATTATTGGTTTCGTTGCTTGTGTGGCACGTAGCGCCGTCTTCTTGAAAATGAATATTGCCCAGAAAAATACCATCCAATTCCGACCATAAAAAATCGTTAATTATCTCTCGATAGCGATAAATAACACTTGTTATTGGACGACCCTTCATAACGCTAGTCGTGTTACTGATGTGCTTCCTAACATTAAACAAATCGGAGTGACGAATTTGCATTGTGGGTGATAGTTTTGGAGGTTTTTATTAATTATTATTTAAATTATTACTATGTTTAAAATTATTTCTTTTTTACTTTGGTATTGCGCTTCAGAAAAATTTACAAACGTAAAATCTTTGGTATACGAAAAAGTTTCAATAGACGTGTAAAACTTCGTTTATTTTTTCAAATATTATAATTCTGGCCAGAACTCAAAACGCTATATTAACCCTGCTACTACGTTAGGGTCTTTTGATGACCCAAATTGCATATAACATCACCGTATTTCTAACTGGTGGAATATATTTGAAAGTTCTTACTACTCAGTGCATCAATTGTTGAAATATACTGAATTCAAGTAGTTTTATCACCATTTTAGGCTTAGAAAATTGTTTATTGCAAGTGCTTACGCATATCATGTTCGGGTCATTTTATGACCCCTATCATATTTGTAAAACGAATAGTAAATATATAATGTAAAAAATTATAACTGTAAACGCATTCCAGCATTCACAACAGAGAGGTGTTCCAGACTTTGACTCTGCAACAGGGTCAATAGTTTTTGGTCAATAATTTTTGTATTCAATAACAACGAAACCAAATACTTTCAGTTCTGTGCTAAATATTGTAGTGATCAGTTGCTATTGTAAATCTAAGTTAATAGACGATAGATTTTGATAAAACATGGAATCTAGGCATACTGTAAGTATATAAAATCTACATTTTTTTTCTAAATTCATACTAGTATTTATACGGTAAAATTCGTTGTTGTATTTACTTGGCCATAATGTCAGCGTGGACAAATGACTGAGCATGACATTGGTGCATTCTTGAGTGTCCTTGAAGACGATGCAAGTGGTCATTGTGATGCTAATTTTGTACTTGAGGAAGACGAATGTTTATCTTCAGAACAATCCATTTCCAGTGGCACAGAAGCCTTCACTTCATTGACCGTAACTAATAGCACAGAAGTTTTTGATAAAGATCGGATGATAAAGTGTACAACAATACCTTCTTTGCAATGTCTAAGTCGTGCAGCAAGTGAAAATATTCTTCACGGAAAACCTGGAGCGACTTCTTATGTTATTTATCGTATTTCAAAAATTCGTGATACTTTTGATGTATGCCTTACAGAAGCTATGAAAAGGGATATAATTCACTACAGCAATTTGCAAGGAAGTGCTGTTTTCGAAAATTTTCAAGCTATAGATACTACTGAGTTCGATGCTTACCTGGGACTTTTTATACTTATTGGTATTTATTTACAATATATTTTTCCTATTATAATTGTATAACGGACATATTATTCGTTTAGGAGTCTACCGGTCATACGGTGAAAGTCTTAACTCCCTGTGGGACGAGTTTCATGGACGTCCGTTTTTGAAAGCAATCATGTCTTTGGAGCGATTTAGCAATACTTGTCGTGTACTAGCATTTGACGATAGGCAAAGAAGAAGATCAGAACAAAGAGGAGATAAACTTGCTCCTATTCGCACATTAAAAATATTTTTGAACTGTACAAATTTGAATTTTCTCAATAAAAAATTGTGGGGTCAAAAAAAGACCCGAACATAATATGTGTATTTTTTTCTAACATAGTAGCAGGGTTAATAAGGATTTTTATTATCTCTTAAAAATTCACCTTTTCATCGTTATATTTAGTATTTCTTCTTTTACGACTAAAAAGTTTCTTGTGTAAGCCAGCACTACTAAATTCTTTGTGTAATTCGAGAAGCAGAAGCTCTTTTAGAGTTTCGTAATCACTGACCGACAAGGATTCTAGAAACAATTGAGCATCTTTTACCATTTTGCCTTGAGCTTAGACGTATTTTTGCTTTGGTGTGAGCTCATGAGCTTCCGTGTTTTGATCGAAGTTATAAAACCATTGTTTGATAGGTATCGACTGGACGTATATTTTTTTTTGTATATTCTTCCATCGTACATGATCCTGGGCTGTTGTTTTTGCTCCATCCCATGTGATGTCCACAACTGCTAGCTCGCGCAACACCAACTTTCTCCAATCTTTGGCCGACAGGGACCTTTGCTCCCGTACGGGTATCAGTCCAGTGCCCTTCACGAGCCGTTTTATAAGCGTGTGAATTGTCCATCGGCACTTTCTGCGTTTGATTTACCATACGATGGGCTCCTCATTCGTTGCTAATGGTGGTCGGCCAGAATATTCTACATAGGCATTTGTTGATGAAAACTTGTTGTATCAGTATGTTTCACTTCCTACAACAATCATGTCTTCACACAGGAATTGAATATTCGCAGATTAGTGCGCCTGAAGATTTGTGAATTCGCTTATACAGTATGTATTCGCCCGAACGCCGCCCTTGCTTTGTTTAGTCTGCAGATGATATCTTCATCTGCTTCGCCACCTGTCGTGATAGTGCAGCCGAGGTAGCAGAAGCTTTCGACAAATTCCACTGGATACCCGTTAACCAGCATTATATGTCTAGCTTTATTATGGTTTACGCTCATAGCATTTGCCTTGGTAATGTTGACTTCCAGTCCGACAGTGCGCGCCAATGCGACTAGCGTATCCGCCTTCGCGTGCATGTCAGTGAGTTTATTAGATAGGATACATATGTCATTGGCGAGGTTCAGGTCCTCGCGAAATTTTGCTTGTCGTTACTGCCAAGGCCATCTCTACGTTTAACTGTTCGTTTGCCTTTTGGATGGCCTCTACGGACGCAAATGCAAAGCAAAGTTACAATGTTTTAAAGGAAGCTTTCGACTTTTCTCGCTCCTGTAATGAGGTCTCCCGAATGTTGAATTATGAGCAATTTTTGGTCCTCAGTGCGGAATGAAAAATGCACAGACCATTCGCAAATTATCAGACAAGTTGCGATAAATCGATGTTTTAGAGATATTAAACTCCGATTCTATGAATTTCAACAATGATTTCGGTTCGTTTTGGATAAATTTACGAACAATTTCGATTTCATTCAAAAGATGGCGTTTTTTTTTTGGACTTCACGTGTATGTATATAAACCAATTTCTAGATCCTTTCGCTCCACCCTAATGTATGTTCATGTGCAATTGTTCAAATCGATATGTATGGTTGAGTATTGAGTACATCCGCAAGTTCATTGAGGAAGTAAGCGAAAATCAAACGCCAAATCAATGTCGCACCCGGATAAGTATATGCACACCTAAGTAGCAATAACTGTCACATTAATCAACCAAACGCATTTCATATTGAAAAGTTATCTTTCAAGCAACCGGAAAAGTGTTCGGAGAATCCATTTACAGTGAAGCCAGCAAACGTGCCAAACAAGCATTCGGTGTGTGTGTGTGTGTGGTGATATTACAATTATGTTAAGAACACCCAAACAGAGAAAGATATTTATAGAAAGTACTGTATGTGTAAGTAGATAATAATGACAACATTTGGAGGAGCCGACAACGGTTAATATTATTTTTGCTACATCGCTTTGGTGGGATTCAAGCCCAATGCACTCGTACTTACATAAATGAGTTTTTAAGCCGTAATTAATATAATTTTATTATAATTTTTTTTCAGTTAATGGTTAAGCAGGTAACTGACGAATGGAAGCGGGATAGATATAGAAGATATATTGCTTGTATATACGTCCGATTAATAAGCCTGCGGGAAATAGATTTAGTCATGTGTTTGTGCTCGTTCGGATACGCGTGCAGTAAATATAAATACAGTGAGCACCATAATGATAAGGACACCGCTTATTGACAAGTTTTGTCTACCTAGACTAGTTTCCAATTTAGTTTTAATTATTCTGTTAAAAAAATATAAGAGTACTTCAACCAATAATAAAAACCACATACATCCAAGTTTCAAGCTTTGTGAAACATAAATTTCCAAAAATTCATCTAATTTCCGTAAAAAATTCGCACTTTTCCTTCAGGATTTCTATAACATTTGTACCTTAGATTGCCGTATCGACCCCACTACTTATTTTTGAGCAGTGTATGAACCACTCGAGACTTCTAGGATCAACCCAAGATCCCAGGTGTTTAATGAGTCGAAGTTTCTCCTCTGAGATCTGACGAAAACATTGTGTTGTCTCTGAAATTGTTGACATAAAATCCATAGATAATAAGTTACGAAACTCATTCATTTTGAGTGAGAGCGCGCCCATGAGCTTATTTCAAAACTTGGAAGCATTCACACATTATAGGATAATGAACAGCTGATAGGCGAAATGGTGAGCTAGCAGAAAAAACGCGCCGAAAATAATTGACGAAAAAGTTCGTTTTCGCTTAATATAAAAATGCCGCGACTGAAATATTTACAATTATTTACCTTAAAATTAATTCAATTCAAATATAATAATTTAAATTGAGGTAAGTTTTTAAAACTTTCCAAATTTTCTTATATCCTTTTCGACTTCTACTTTTAATAAGCCTTGTGTACATATGTATGTGAAAATGATTTACTCGTACATATATGCAGGTAGGTATGTGGGGTGGCTGTCGTAATGACATACTTAGACCTCTCATAGGACCATTGTGATACCACTGGAGCTGATCCTTACCCTACGTGTTCCTTTTCAAACCTTCCAGTAACTTTAATAAACGAGCAGAGCTTAGTTAGTTTTAGATGGGCTATATCCGCTACAACGGTTAAAAATGCTGTATCAAGAGTGCGCAGCCTTCTCTTAGCTAAGCTTTCAAACTCACATAAAAGGTGTCTGACTGTTTCCTCTTATTCTGTATTAAGACAGCTTCTACAGATCTCGAAGCACGGGCTGCCTATTAAACAATTAATACCCCTATCATTTTTCTAATAGCTTCTGTTAAATCTTAACAAGATTTTCGATCAACTGCTGTTCCTCTCGAAGCACGGGCTGCCTATTAAACAATTAATACCCCTATCATTTTTCTAATAGCTTCTGTTAAATCTTAACAAGATTTTCGATCAACTGCTGTTCTAATTCGACTACGTCTGTCTGCTTAGTTCGCATGTGGTGAGGTTTTGCCAGCTTGTATTTACCATTTTGATGGTTTCCCTATCTATAAGTAAATTACAAGTGGCTATAGGCATGGGTATCAGCGCCTTACCCGGTTGGAGTTCGAGCGTTTTACCGCAGAAAAAAGTTCCATTATTTTTGCTTCTATTCTACTCAGAATTTATTCACAGTTTCGTGGCAAATTTCGCTTGCTAGCACTGGAGTGGAAAGCAAAGGAAAATCGCATTGCAGTGACTGCAGTGCAAAAGTTCGGTAAAAGTGCAAGTGAGATTTACGAATTGCTGAAAAAACTTAATATTTCGACAAAGTTTGTTTACTGATCGATCAATCGTTTTTCCTAAACGTCTGCAGCAACAGAGAGAAAAATAAGTGGCCGTTCTCGCGTGGTTCGAACCAGCGCACACATAAAAGCCGTTCGAGAAAGAATTCACAGATATACCCTAAGAAAGCAGTAAATCATGTCCAGGGATATGAATGCGTCAACCAGATCCACGACAATAGTAATTAGAGATGATCTCCATATGAAAGTCTTACGTCTCAGGCTCAACTGATCATATTTTGACAACGCGCTTGAACTCCGCAGATGTAAGCAACTCCTTCGGTATCACGCGGTCAATGACCATGAAAATATTTCTTTTTACAGATGAGAAAATTTTCACTTTTGAAGAAGTTTTTAATAAGCAAAATGACAAAATCTATGGTGGAACTTCTAACGACGCGAAAAATGTTGTTCCACGGGTTCAGTGTGGCCAACATCCAGCCTCTGCAATGGTTTTGTGGGGAGTGCCTTGTAAAGGCGTTATATCTCTTAATTTCTGCGAAAGAAAGGTTAAAAACGGTGTAAAAGTGTACCAGGAGAATGTCTTAGTTAGAAGACGTGATGAAGCAGTTAAGCAGTATTCTCATCAATGGAAAACGTTGGATATTTCAGAAAGATTCCATCTCCAGCCCATAAGGCAAAAACCACCCAGCAGGGGCTAGGTTAGGTTAGGTTAAAGCGGTTGTGCTGTGGGACGCACCCAGGCTCATAGCCCATTGTCATGCCGCGTGGGGGGAGCCTTCTCTATCTCTCCTAAAACCAGAGTGTGCTTTTCAAAAATTTTAGAATATCTCCCATTTCTGCAGAACTGAGATCTTCCAATTCCTTCAAAAATTGTCTGCCTAGAATAATAAACCTCCGTCTGGATAGAGCAGGACAATGGCACAGAACGTGGAAGATTGTCTCTTCGTTTTCCTCATCAAGACAGCTTCTACTGAAGTCATGTGCTTGCACACCCATCTTTTGGACGTGCCTACCTATTAGGCAGTGCCCTCCTAATGACCGAAATCAGTGCGGAAACTGTGTTTACTTTGGCTTAGCAGAGATTATGTGCATTTAGCATTGAGAGTCGGCCACAGTTGATGGGCGATTTTGCAGGTGGCTTCATAACAACATCGTTCGCTTGCTTTTCTTACGATTCCTTCAAGGGCAAGTAGTTTACTTGTTTGTCTGCCTATGTCATTGCCTGTGAACTCATCGGTCAATTCGTTGCCGTGTCTCTCCAGTTCATCAGCTCTGCAATTACCCTCAATGTCGATATGGCCAAGCACCCATATTATCCTTAAGCGAAATGAGTCAGCCATCTCGTTAAGAGATGTGTGGCATTTCATGGTTACCCTGGAGGTTGCCCATTGTTTTGTGAGAGATGCTATCGCTGCCTGGCTGTCAGTGAAAATGTAGATGTCAATTCCAGATATTGCATCACACTGTAGCAGTGTTCGCGGCAATGGCTAAACAACATGTTCCTGGGTTCACAGCCGCAGAAGGTTGGCCGTTTGGAAGTCCAGATCTAAATCCATTGGACTGTACCATTTCGAATGAAAATTAAAAACTTTTTTTTTAATATTTACATGATTAAATAAATCTGAAAAGTAAAATCTGGTAAAAAAGTATTATAATTTCATATCTGTAACGGGCTTAACTTGTAACAGAACTTATGGCAGGACTAAGTACATACATATATAAATGGCAGAGGCGAGCTCCGTCTCACTTTTGTAGCGTTCGTTTTGACATTCCTCCTACAGTTTAAAACCCCCTCCAAACGGAAAATTGGTTTTTATGTGGAGGGTTGCCATTGCCTGTAATTAGAAAAAAACTTTTTCTAATATTTGGTATTTCATACCCGGAAATTCGAGCCAGACACTACGAATGATTGTCACGTATCAGCCCATTCAGCTACAACGGCCCTCAGACTTTTGGCGTATCTACGAAATTAAGGGACCTGAGCTTGAGCAACCACTACTAAAGACAGCAAGCGTTTCCACGACCGTCGGTTCTACGTTACCGAAACGGCCCGGATTTGTATCCGGCCAAAGACTGTCATTCCAGTAGTATTACCCGTATGTAAATATGGCGAATGTTTATGCTGCTACAACAACAACTGCATTTATAACAACCATGCCCCATATTTAATATAAGACTATTTTATCGCAAACACAACTGAAGTTATTTAAAGTATTAAGAACAATAAATGCTGCAATAAGTGCACAAAACCATTATAAATGTGAAATTGAATGGAAAATAAGCATAAAAGAAATACATAACCCATTTACAATTGTCAGCAATTTGAAGTGGGGGTAACACACACACACAAGTCAGCAAGAAAACAAATGAGGCAAGCGGAAAATTCGCACTGGCAGGTGTGAAAACAACGAGCGAACGTGAGCGCGGTGCCTGGTTTCGTGATATTTATCGAGTTTACGGCAGCGTTTGCATAAAATGAACACAGGATTGTGGTAAGCGAAATTGAAAGGTAGGAAGCAGAAGCAATGAATAAAAAAGAAGGTGCCTCAAATTCAAGTGACTATAAATTGAAGTAATAAAAATTAAGTTTCACTGCTGTAAATAATTTGCAAAATCTCGTGTAAAATATATTTACGTTTGGTATTGTCCTTAAAGGTCGCTAATAAAATTGAATTTTTCTTATATTGGGTAGTCGAACTCATTTTTTTATATTTATAATGAACTTTATTAAACCAAATATGTACCATTTTGGTCGACCACCTTTTGCCATTTTTCTTCTAGAGACATTATTCCATCAGTGTAAAACTTTTGTGGTCTCGGCGAAAAACTGCGACAAGTAATTTTCACATGCTTCTCTTGAAGCCAACTTTACTACATTAAGGGAGTTCTGCATTGACCGAAACCAATGGTAGTCCGATGGTTCAAGGTCAGGGCTCTATGGTGGATGCATCAAAACTTCCCAGCCAAGCTCTCCCAGTTTTTGCCGAGTCATCAAAGATGTGTGTGGCCTAGCGTTGTCCTGATGGAAGACGACGCCCTTTCTGCTGATCAGTTCTGGCCGTTTTTTTTCGATTGCTTGCTTCAATCTCATCAGTTGTTGACAGTAAAGTGTAGAGTCAATCGTTCGAGGAGGCTGGAGCAGCTTATAGTGGCTGATTCCTTCCCAATCCCACCAAGCACACAGCATAACCTTTCGAGGCGTCAATCCTGGCTTTGCGACCATTTTTTGAGCTTCACCACCCTTGCACCATGATCCTTTTCGCACATTATTGTCATATTTGATCCACTTTTCGTCTCCTGTTACCATTCGCTTCAGAAATGGTTCGATTTCATTTCGTTTCAGCAAATAATCGCAGATGTTAATTCGGTCTATTCGTGTGGTACCCAAACATCCAGCTTCTTTTTGTAACCAGCCTTTTTTAAATGGTTCAAAACCATTTGATGATGAATGTTTAGTGCCTTGGCGATGTCATAGCAGCTTATGTGACAGTCCTGGTCAATCTTTTCCATAATTTCATCGACTTTTTCAACGATAGGTCGACCGGAGCGAGGTGCATCTTTCACATCGAAATTTCCAGAACGGAAGCGAGCGAACCATTGTAGTGCTACACGAACTGATACAGCATCGTCTCCGTAAACTTCACAAATTTCATTGGTGGCTGGCGTGGCATTCTTCCTTTTTTTATACAAAAATTTCAAAATAAAGCGAATTTCTTCATTATTTTCACTCATTTTTGAACAACTATAACTTTTTTCAACTTCCCCGAATTTAATTTTTTTTTTGATAAATGAAGCTTAAAATGTCACCTTTCTAACACCACATGATAGGACACAATGTGATTGGTAGCACTGGAGATAGATGACTCCAACGACATCTATTGACAAAATACGAAAAGACTTTTTCGACCACCCAATATATCCTTTATTTATTACAATCTGTTATATACAGGGTGCGCCATCTTTTATGTCGGTATGTAAACGCTGAATAACTTTGTCATTTACCAACCGATCGACTTCAACATAATATACATTTTTTCGATACGTCAATTCAGTACAATTTCACCCATGGATCGCTTTACACCGAAACAACGCGCTGAAAGAGTGACGCTATACATCGAAAATAGTCGTTCTATTGTTCTAACTCAACGCGCATATCGCAAAAAGTATCGCGGCAAACAGGCACCGTCTGGAAATACTATTCGTCGTTTGGTGTCGAATTTTTTTGAGCACAGTACAGTAGGAGATCGTCAACATGCCGTTCATCAACGACCAAGACGTTCCAATGAACTTGTTGAAGTAGTGAGGGAGAGCGTTGCCCAGGAGCTAACAGTGTCATCGAAAACAAATGTTTTGTTTTTTTTTTATTCCTTCCATAAAATATTACACCTGTCGTTAGACAATAAGTAATTTGATTTACAAAAAGATGGAATGAGAGTGATATTGAAGGGCCAATGCCCCCAAGCTCATTTAGAAGAAATATATACATATTATTTAAAAACAAGTGGTTAACAAACAATGACATATACGATTAGTTGACAATTGATTACATTACATGGATTTTGCAAGATCTGTTGGTGTTTGACGGTTAAGCCGACTTTGGGTAGATTTTTCTTTATTTGGTAGTCTTCTCATCATAGGATTTGTGAGCGTTAATAATCTATTTATGTGTCTTCTGCTAGCGCTTTGTATTGTTTCATCAATAGTATCGATGTCAAGGTCGCGATGAATATCTGCGTTAGGTATGTACCAAGGTGCATTAGTTAAGGTCATAAGTATTTTAGACTGGACTCGTTGAAGTATACTTAGATTACTTTTTGCAGCAGTGCCCCAAATCTTAATTCCATATTTCCAGATCGGAGCAATTATCGTTCGATAAATAAGTACTTTATTTTGCAATGATAGATTGGACTGAGGTCCAAGTAGCCAGTACAATTTCTTAAAGCGATTTTTAGCTTCATTTCGCTTTTTCTTTATATGCTCCTGCCAGTTTAATTTCGAGTCGATCGTAATACCCAGGTATTTCGCTTTGGTGTCAATATGCACGTCACAATTACCAACGCTAACTGGATCAATGGTTGTCCTTCGGTTTGTGTAGTTTACTTGTATTGTTTTGTCAGCGTTAATTTCGAAGTTTCTTTTTTTGAACCAGTTTAATGTCACATTTAATTCGTTTTGTAAATTTTGTTTTGCGACTTTTGTATCTTTATGAGATACCATGAGGACTGTGTCATCCGCAAATGTTGCAATCATGCTGTTTGCTGACTTCGGTTCCGGTAGATCAGCCGTGTACAATAGATACAATGTTGGTCCTAAGACACTGCCTTGGGGAATGCCTGCGTTCATAGGTTGAATGTCTGAACATGCGTCGTTATATTTAACATAGAATTTCCTGTCTTGGATGTAACTCTTAAGCATAAGGTAAAATTCATTAGGTAGTTGTGTTTTTAATTTATGGAGTAACCCAGGGTGCCACACTTTGTCAAAAGCTTTAGCTACGTCGAGGTATATGGACATGCACATTCTTTTTTTATTCAGGTCATCATTAATTTTGTGAACTACTCTATGAATCTGTTGGATTGTTGAATGGTTTTTCCTAAATCCAAATTGGTGTTGGGGTATCAGATTCATCCTTGTTATTATAGGATTTATCTGGTCAAATAATATTTTTTCGAAAATTTTTGATATTGTCGGTTGTAGGCTGATTGGTCGATATGATGTCGCTAGTGTAGCGTTTTTGTTAGGTTTCGGGATCGCTATAACTTCAGCTACTTTCCAGGTACTAGGGAAATATTTGAGACTTATAGCAGCGTTGAAAATATTTCTTAGATAAATTATTGCCTTGTCAGGCATATGCTTCATAATTGTTCCCGAAATTTTATCGTATCCAGGCGATTTATTGTTCTTTAGAGTTTTTATTAATTGTTTTATCTCCGTAAGTGTGATTTTTTTAATTTGCTTCTTATTCTCGTTTGCTGCATAAGTGAGATTTATGTCGTTATTATTATTTTCAAAAGTATCTTTAAAATGTTGAGCTAAGACCGTTGCTTTTTCTGATGTGTTTCGGGCCCATTTCCCTTTAGTTGTTTTTATTGGTGGTAAATGTATTGTGGCGCCCACCACTTTTTTCGTCGCCTTCCAAAGTGTGTAGTTTGTGTATTTTGTTGTGTCAAACAAAATGCGGTGCATTTCAAAGGACGATTTAAATTTGTTTCCGTATAAAGTGCAATTGACACAAAGAATATTGCCGACAGACCATTGACGTCGCTTGGAATACGGCCAAACAGTCGCTCGAATGGTTGACACTGAACTTAATTTTGGGAAGCAAATTTTAATGACTGACGAGGCACATTTTAACCTCTCTGGCAGCGGGAATAAACAAAATTGCCGTACTTGGGGAATTGAGAATCCACACGTGATCCATGAAATGCCGTTGCATGACCGGAGAGTAAATGTTTTGGGCCGGTATTTGCGCTAAAACCATCATTGGGCTATATTTTTACCGAGAAAACGAAACGGTCGATGGAAACTGATATCAATGGCTGTTGACTCATTATGTCTGCTCGCAAATGCGTAAGAAAGGTTTAGACGGTTACTGGTTTCAACAAGACCGTGCGCCATGCCACACTGCGAACGCAACAATTGAATTTCTGCAACGAAAATTCCCCAGACGTCTAGTATCAAAAAGAGGCGACGTCGACTGGCCCCTAGATCGCCTGACTTAGTCCCCCGGACTTCTTTTTGTGAGGTTATCTAAAAAATAAGGTTTACGCCAACAAGCCGCAGATTATTGACTTGCTTAAGGCAAACATTAGTGTCGAAATCGACGCTAGAAAACCAAAAATGCTTGACAAGGTGATGACAAACACAGAAAAAGATCGCAGTTTGTGATTGCTAATAAAGGTGACAACTTGACTGATATTGTATTCAAAAAATAGTTTTAATAAATTTTAAATAACCGAGCCAAATAAAAATACCTCACTTATATCAATCAGTTTTTTTTTAAGTCATTCAATGTTTTCATACCCACATAAATATGGCGCACCATGTATGTCCACTTTTTTTAAGTTATTCCCAATTTTTTTGGTTTTCAATTACAAGTTATGTCAATTGGTAGAAATCATCAGCACAATTTAACTGCTTGAAAAAGTTTTCAATTTAAGATTTTTCACAAAGCGTTTCGAATTTCACGTCATTAAAAAAAAAAATTGGATGGAAACTATTCTGAAAATAATTTTAAACACTATTATGCTTTATTAAAAGAGTGCGTGTAGCGTATTACACACAACAGAAGAAGTGAAACTTTCAAGACAGACAAAGCAAGAGGGAGAGACCATAGAGAGAATGAGAGAGAGAGAGAGAGAGAGAGAGAGAGAGAGAGAGAGAGAGAAAGGATATATATTTAAATAAATTCACAATATTTCCAGAGAATACAAATAGACAAAATTTACAAAAAACGGAGAAGGGTCGACCGATGTAGGTAAATGCCGGACATAAACCGTGGCAACAACGCGCACTATTCCGAGCGTTTATCACCCGCACAAATGCAGCGATTCCAGGACCGCAGCAACGGCACAAATTACCGAAAGGCAATACCAATAAATCCGACGCCGGAATGGATAACCCTTATAGAATGCGCCAGCACTAGCCACGAAACGGAAATAAGCGCCAAGAAGTAGGCACCAAAAAAAAAAACGTAAAAACAAAAAAACGCCCCAAACAGTAGGCACCAAGGAAATATAACGCCAAAAAGTAGGCACCAAAAATATATTTCCTACAAGTTTGCACCAACAAACAAGCGCCAAGAAATATATATATATATATATATATATATAATTGGCGTGTACACCCTTTTTGGGTCTTTGGCCGAGCTGCTCCTCCGAGCTGGACCTACGGCTACGGCGGCCGCCTTCTGCATTAGGCATTGAATTAGCAAAAGAGTATGTCCAAAGAAGAGCAACGATGGCAAGCCTTCCAAGAAAACTGAAAAGGACCATAAGGGAGCATTTGAATATGGACTTTGAACAAATATTTCCAGCGGTTACAACTGGAAACAAATAGTTTTTGTAAGTTTGGACTCAAATGGTTTCGATCCCAGAGTTCACTAAAGGTGAATGCAACTTCTCCAAAGGCTTCTGTTCCGAGTTACTATGCAGATTGCAGCTAAAAGACAAAGCAGCCGTAAGAATGGCTTGGGGGTAGACCTCTCGACTACTACTATAACATCAAGCTTTGAGTCACCTCTGTAAATGGCCAAAGTATCAGGTGGACTACACTCCTACTTAAGGGGTAACACCACTGTACACGCGTAAAATAAACACGATTTTTAAAGAATTTTTTTGTATAGAAGGAAAGGGAAAACAATCACTCTGATTTGGGAAGTTATTACTTATATACTAAAATACAAAACTACAAAGTTTGATCGAAAAATTTTACAAAATGGCGGCATTGGAGACATTTTTGTAATGTGGTTTCTCTTGAAGGAGCTCCGCGGCACGCAGCACAGAGGTTGCAAATTTTAATCTGGAACAAAGAAACATTTTTTTTCTTAATCTAGATAAGAATAGCTAGAGAAGCACGTAGGGGATTTAAAAAATATTTATTTTTCTGGAATTAGCAAGCATTTGAAGGAAAAAACTATATTTTGGACTAAAGAAACGGCACTTAAATAATTATAACAATCGTTTAAATTAATCTATCGAAAATCCCCTACGCTCTTCTCTTAAGAATGTTATTATACAGACGTAGTGAAAAACCTGATTAAAAATATTTAAAATTGTTTGAGTTATGCTGCGTGCCAATTTCAGAAAACGTGTTTTGAGAAAAACGCGTTTAAAGTTTGGAAATTTGGAGAAGTCGTTAGGTAGCAGTCACTAACGCTTGGTTAAAAGCTTCAAATATTTATGAAATAAACTTCGGTAACGTATAAAACTTTTTGTTCTGTATTTTAAAAGGTTCAAAGAATTTTTTAAGCTTATAAAAAAAAAATCAATTTTTTGAAATTTCTACAGTGGTGTTACCCCTTAAGTCTAAACTCCTACATATAATACTACTAAGCTCCTGTAGTATATTCATATGGAGCTGCTGTGTTAGTTTTCCTCTAAGTAACTAAACCATTCTTATTTCAACTGCAGCTGTACTTGTATACCGAATTTCGCATATCCCATCAACTATTTTCTCACTATCTTTTCTTTTCCTCTTTTTTTCTACTTCCCACTCTTCCTCTGGCCGCCAGTTGCAGTATTGAATTTCTGTACATCAATACTACTCGTGTCAATGCAATTGGGATTTTACACGCTTGAATTTTATTTCCACATTGCAATTTCCACGCTTTTCCGTTTATAGCTCGTTTGCATATTGTGGCACTTGTTTATCTATATCATCCTCCGGGTTCACATTTTATTGTGGCAAATGCTTTATTCTGAATGAAAATGCTTTAATAACAGTTATGCATAAGCACACTGAGCAGCCTGAGCACCGCTTTGAAAGCATGCCGCACAGCATGAAGAGTAACCGCAAGCTGATGCCCACAATGGAAAGCGAGCATAAAACCGAAGTATCAACCCGACACATTTCATTAACACTTGGAAATATAAGCGAAAAACTTGCAGAATGAGATGCCAGCAACAAAAACACAAAATACGCTCCGCAGAGCAAATAAAATGCAAGACAATTGCAAAGAAGAACTTTTACTCAACAAATTAGTGCACTTTAACAGCGCAAAAACCTGGCAACGTTGGTGTTGGGTATGGGAAAAGTTTGCGGTAAGAATAAAAGAGTCAGCTTAAAAAAGTTGGGTGAAGTAGACGACGGTTACCTTACTTTTGGCTACTTCAATTTCTTCGGAGTGGTATGAAGCTAAAGTTATACAATGCTAGGGTCGTAAGACCTGGTAGCTGATACTCTTTGCTTGATATTTCTAATAAATAAAAATAGTCACAATGTGGCATAGCTCTGGATGACTTAGGAGAACGCTCCACTGATGTCTGTTCATAGTCACAACTTCAATAGTCCAGATGACTTAGCCCACAGTAGTCAAATAGCGCATGTAGACGATATTTGGTCGTGCTTCTTGGAAAAGAACCAAAAAGGTGGAAATAATAAAAAGGAGCTTTGGATTAGAGGATGACGAGCAACAGTGGCTAATTACGTACGTACAACTGTTTCAAGCTACTGACGAATTTCACCAGGTGCGTGATACGTAAACCAGCAATATCCGCAGGTGTAGCTTACTTTGTTCAAGAGAGATGCCCAAATCTTTGCCCCACGAGAGCAGGGCAACAGAGAACAAGGTTCTGAGATGATTCCACCACCAGACAGCTTTTACAGAAAGAAGAAAGAAAGAAGAAATCCCAAGTCTCACCGCATGGACACCTAACAGATTGTAGTAGTACAGTAGTAGTGTAGTTCAGTAAGGATAGCCACCAAATTCGAGTGCTGTAGCTTTGTTAGCCATATTAGTTTCCTCGAACGCACCCAATTTAGCCGGGTCAGCAGAATTTCGCGACTTTGCACTTTGCGCACTAGCTCAGCGCTCGCTGATTTGATACGAGGCCCTTCTTTCCCGGAGTAGAACAAAGGTTCTCAAGGGAGCCCCAATCCTCTCGTTCTGTGATAAAACAGTCATATGGTTCCTTGTCTAGTCAGCTCGTCAGCCTAGCAGTGTCCGTCTATGCCGTTGTGACCCGGAACCTAAATGAACTGAAACTGATAGCGAAGTATTCGGATGCGATCGAGAGAGAAGTCAAGCACTCCGAGACTAATTTCGATCGCACTAACAACGAGTTAGGGCCTAATTGTCGCTTGGCTGTCGGAGCAAATACTTAGTGATTATAGAAGTAAAAAACCAATCCTCTTCTTCCTTCATTGCCGCTATCTCCACTTGCAAAAGACTATAGTGCTCTTAAAGCCTAAATTAGAACTTAATGGAGAGCTCCTTGCAGAATACTCCCCCACCAACTATTCCGTCCAGCTTCGAGCCATCCATAAACATATTTCCATGTCTTCAAATGTTGCACAGCGCCCACTCCTCCCTTGATAGAATATAAATGGGAGAATTGGGTAATTTATTCTCATTGGACAGCAGAGCGACTTTCCTTAATAAAACTCTAAGAGATGTCATTTGTCTGAGTCATAAAAACCTTCAAATCTATCATCAATATATTCTGTTTTGAGCAAAACACAAAGAGTTCTTATTCCGAAAATTCGAGTCTCAGGCTCGACTCTCTGATCCTATAGAGAATGGATTTTTACACCACCTCCTAGGAGCATCCACTGCTGAAGTCGAATTCAAAGCGCCAAGTTTTACTCATAGGTAACCTCAAATCCGACAGAGTTGCTACCCAGTGGCTGAGTTACTCATAGGTAGCTCCAAATCTGACAGAGTTGTAACCCTGTTAAAGTGAAGTTGATTACTCTTGGATTATCAATTGGTGGTCCAAGACGCTTGGTTCTAGACTAAAGGTTCTGAGGGTATTGATATTGGAAAATATTTGTTGTGAAGGACCTGTCTTAGAGCTGTGGATACTGAATACTTAGCCCGTCTACGTTTGTAGTGTAACTGACGATTGATGGCATGCAAATTTAAAATCTATAAATACTAGTGAGCTTCGCACCAAGCTATGGTCACAGTAAATGGCATTTAGTTATGGATATCTTCGATTAGTTTGGGCGAGCCAATGCAACATTTGCGCAGCAAGAAAACTCCCATCCATGCTGTGGCCACCAACGGTTTAATCGAATTAAAATTTTCAATCAATTTTAAGAAATAGAGAAAGGGAAACAATTATGTTATGTATCACTCAACAAATGGTTACTTAGACGATTTAAGTTTTCTTAGATCATTTAAATAAAAAATCGATAAATTAAATTTTCAATACATTCGTAGCTAGAAATTAGGTTATTTTTGTATTACTCGGGCAGAAAGTAAAGGGTGGTTAAATTGCAAGGGCCGATATTAAACGTAAACCACACCTATATGTCCAGCTTTTTTCTGCATTTCATTTGGCATTTTTCAATTTTAGACTAATTTAATTTGAACTATGGAAAGATGCTCAATCCAGCAACGCATTAAAGTTATTCAGCCTTATTATGAAAACGGGCGTTCAAATCAAAATGCATATCGCGCACTTCGTGAAGAAAATCATCTTCAGTGATGAGACACATTTGCACCTCAGTGGATTCGTCAATAAGCAGAATTGCCGCATTTGGGCGAATGATACTCCAAGAGTGATTGCCGAAAAACCAATACTCCCACAAAGAGTGACTGTTTGGTGCGGTTTATGGGCCGGCGGCATCATTGGGCCGTATTTTTTCCAAAATGAGGTCGGTCAGGCAGTTACTGTGAATAGTGTTCGCTATCGTGAGATGATAACGAACTTTTTATGGCCCGAATTGGAAGATATGGATTTGGACGATATGTGGTTTCAACAGAACGGTGCCACTTGTCACACAGCTAACGAAACAATGGCTCTTTTGTGCGAAAAATTTGATGGCCGAATAATCTCACGTCGCGGCGATGTCAATTGGCCGCCAAGATCATGTGATTTGACACCGTTGGACTTTTTTCTTTGGGGTTATTTGAAAGAAAAGGTGTACGTCGATAAGCCAACAACAATTCAAGAGCTAAAGGATGAGATAATTTGGCACATTAACGGCATAGAACCTCAATTATGCCTTAGCGTCATCGAAAATTTGGACCGTCGGATGGAGGTGAGCCGCCGAGGCCGCGGCGGCCATTTGGCCGATATTTTGTTCTATACGTATTATGATAACAAAGAGAAATGACAATAATTACTTAAAAAAATTTTATTTTATTCAAAATCAACACCGGCCCTTGAAACTTAACCACCCTTTACATTTAATTGGAACTCAATTGATAGCACAAGCATTTCAATTGCCAAAATTTCGTATTTCATCAGAACGAACTCATTCTACAATAACTAATTAGGGCATTTCATCATAAAACGCATCACCGATAGCCTGACTAATTTACCACCTTCTCAACTAATTGCTGTCTACAATTTGCCATTGACAAACAACCAAAATTAAGCATAGATATGGCGCAAAAGAGCTTGTGCTTTCCCCTCGAGATGGCAAGCTAATGAGATTTTATGTATAATATCAGCTGAAGCCGTGCAAACAATGCGATGGTGTGGCGGAAATGTTCTCTTCCATTTCCTAGAATTAATTAATGCCCCAGGAGTTGGCGCCAATACATCAGGGCGCAATTGATGGTCCCCGGCGGTGCATGGGTTGCGTTTAAACCAGAAGTTATACCCAGCAGCGGCACTTGGCAAATTGTGCAGCATAAAGGAAGGGGGTAAACCTGTAAGTATCCTAAGAGGCACAGGCTTGAAATTAAATCAGTTAACTTCTTTGGATGATCTATTTCATTTGGGCTTTTTGATTCGATTGTAAGGCGAATTTGCTAAATATGCACATTTATTGCTAATTACATAAACATATACATAAATATTATCTCATTAACTTGCCCTCTCAAGAGGAGTGGTGGCGCGACCTGGGGGCTGTGGCATGGGAGTTCCATCATAAAAACATGCCTATAACCTTCATTGGGTGAAAATATGAATGTACAATATACAAATTTTTACGTCATTTGGTGTTGTCGTTTCGTAGTGATGCGCGGACAACGTACACACATTCACATTTATAGTATAGAAGATATGTAGTTCATACTGCAAAAAAACCATATAACGCAAACTTTAAAGCTTTGTATAAAACTTGTAAAAATTTTAGAAAGTTTCATCAAAAAATTTAAATTTTTCAACTAGAATTTTTTGAATTTTAGTGGTACTCGTAGCAGTTTTAAAGCCAATTGGATTCTAGTTCAAGTTTCAAGTTACCCCAAATAGCTGTTGATTACTGACAATTTTTTTGCTGAGATGTTACGTTTTTTCTGCCATGCATACTTGAATTTTTTTTGGAGAAAATAGCCTCACATGGTCAATAGAATAATCGTAAAATTTTTTTTGAAAAGTGAAAAGTTTTAATAGACTTAAAAACAATTTTTTTAAATTTTTTACAAAGTTTGAAACTTTTCGTTATAAATTTTTTGTTGCAGTTTGAACTATATTTTTATGAGAAAAAATATTGGTATATTTTTTATAATTTTGCAGCAGGGTGTATGTGAGAAAAATTTGTAAGGGTACGAATGAAAAGTGATTGGGGCAAGTATAACTTCATATCTTAAGTGTCATACCTACTTTGTATTTCACTGCTGAGGGCAGTACCAATGAAAATCACATGCAAAGTCAAATCCTCCACACAAGCGCACGTTGAAGGGTTAGCTGTTTTTGTCCGACTATTGTTAACCTTTTGAAATTACAACTTGACAAGTTTCAACATTTCCGCCTTCAGCAACTTTTGTTAATGGCTGCACGCTGCCTTTCATTAAGCCTGTTTAGAAAAAGTGGTAATACAAATAATATTTATTATTATCTAAAATAAAGCCACCAGGTGCCGCCGTAGCCGAATCGGTTGGTGCGTGACTAACATTCGAGAAGAGAGAACGTAGGTTCGAATCATTTTCCTAAAAGCGGTCGTACCTCGGCAAGCAATGGCGAACTTCCGAGTGTATTTCTGCCATAAAAAAGCTCCTCATAAAAAATATCTGCCATTCGGAGTCGGCTTGCAACTGTAGTTCCCTCCATTTGTGGAACAACATTAAGGCGCATACCACAAATAGGAGGAGGAGCTCGGCCAAACACCCGAAAAGGGTGTACGCGCCAATTATTATATATACATATAAAGGCACCACCTGGTGAGATACCTTCGGCTACACTTTGTCATACAATAAAAATGACTAAGCAAAGCGCAACCCAAAATTATGGATATACAAAAAGTGATTGTTTCAATTTTTTCCATATTTACTTAGTGCAAATGTATGTATTAAAGCGATTTTTTTAAGTTTCTCCATTGGTAGAAACCTTTGAGTGACAATCAACATAAATGTGATCCCATGAAATGAGGTGAGTGCGCAGATAAAAACCTGTTTTTCTTAAGGTATTAACATATAATTTAAATGGAAGATGTAGTTGTTTAAAATTTAATGGGTAATATTTTGGAATAATAAATAAATACATAATTTAAAAATAGCTTCTCAAAATTCAACTGGGAAGGATTGCGTTGGAATCACATTTTCTACTGATTTTTTTTTTCTTTCAGTACTGCACTAAATATTCTCGAATATAAATTTGTCAATCCCTTAAAAAGTGTGTTTTCTATTTATATCAAAACAGTGAATTTTGTGAATAAATGATTTACGAAATAAAAAAAGAGTGTATGAAACTGTCAAAGCAGACAAGGAAAGAGGGAGAGACCCGATAGAGAATGAGAGAGAGAGAAAGAATATATCTAAATAAATTCACAATATTTGCAGAGAAGACAAATAGATAAAACTTTCAAAAAGCGGAGAAGGGTTGACCGGTGTAGGTAAACGCCAGACACAAACCGTGGCAACAACGCCCACTACTCCGAGCGCTTATCATCAGCACAAACGCAACGATTCTAGGACCGCAACAACAGCACAAATTACTGCAAGGCAATACCAATAAATCCGACGCCGGTATGGATAGCACTTTATAGTACGCACAATCACTAGCCAGGAAACGGAAATGAGCACCAAAAACGCTACAAAATTGGGAACAAAAAACGTCCCAAACAGTAGGCATCAGGGAAATATGGCACCAAAAATATATCCCCTACAAGTTTGCACCAACAAACAAGCTCCAAAAGGTAGGTAGTGTTATCTCTGACTAGAAATTAGCAACCACAAGGAAAAACTCAGGAAAAATTGCCTAAAGTGTATCTAAGATATATATAAGGCATAGCTCTTTCTCTCCTTTCCCTCTACGTTATACTTTTTTTCTCTCTCGCGGAACGAAAATGCCAAAAAAGTTGCATGGCCTTGAAATTTTACTCTCCATTCTCGCTCGTCCATCGACGCCTAAGTAGTTTCACTTAAAAAATAATGACTTTGAGTGAAGGAATTTATGTTTTTACTTTTACGTGCTCTATTGCTAGTTCAAAACTGTCACATATGATTGACGTACAAAAATTATAGATCTTCCGAATAAATAAAGAGAGAAATGCAAATAGTTTCTAGGTTATGGCGGTCGTACTTCTACCGAACATACCGCATTTCAGTAGTTGAATCATTTGTATTACAAAACTATTGCAATCTTTCGACAAAAATACGCAAGGGCAATACCTGCAAATTTATACGAGTAGTTTGTTGAAAATCCCTGTAGAAAATCCCTTTTTTCATATAGCCAATTATATGTTACATATTCACGAGTTGGAAAACCATCAGATTTGTTGGTTTATACCTCCGATAACAGAACAAGTAATATTGTGGGCGCAAAAGCCACTGGACTCATATATTAAGTGACAGGAAGCATAAATAACACATTTTAAGTTTTTTAGTACTTCGGAGCAACGCTGGCCACGAGTAGCTATTACAAAAACCAACCAAAAATTCTACTGGCACAACTCTATGCCGATGCCCCATTGTGGGCAAATGTCAATAATCTGATTTTAATACAAAAAAGTAGGAATGGAACTACTTACCTTCTGTATAATACTCGCATCATGATTTTAATGAAAGTTTGACTACAAATAAAAATTGATAATGGCTTTCTTCAGACTTCTTCTGTGCATACATAAGTAAGTAACTACACAAAGCAGAGGCTGTCAAAAATTTTGGTATATGCATACCGAGATACTCAAGACTTTGTCAAAAAGTTAGCTTAACTAAATTTTTTTTATTATTTTCAAAAAATTCGTACCCAGCATTAAGAACTTCGGGATGAAATTCTATTTAGGCTGGCAATTCAAATTTAATTAATAATTCAAGTAAAACTTGCTGTAATCCGCCTTCTCGTTTGAGGCAAGTTGATGATTTCCAACTTACATACATACAGAAATGTTTTCATGCCGTTGCAGCACAGAGCCGTTACTTATTATATTAAACAACTGCCGGTGCTGCTTTAATTTTTCTTTTAATTCAAGGCTAATTTCAATTTTGAGCTTATCAAAAATTCATTCATTAAAAGTAAAGCATTTTTGCTTGTATTCAGCCAGATTTTATAACAAAGTGAAAAGTTTCCAGGCGGTACTAAAGAATTCATGAGTTTTGAAAATTTTTAAAAATATAATTTAATGAAGATTATACTGTTAGAATTTTGTTAAAATATTCCGCCCGCATGCCAGTACACTAAAACCCAAGAGTAGTAAAGCTTTGATCATAGTATATAACAGTTTTTGTAACCACTTAGCGGTATAAAAATGGGCTGATGAGCGATGTTTAAGCGAGTTGTACCTAATTGTTTCTCCTACCAGTAAGTATAGAATTATCAACAGTAATTTGAACTTTGTGCAAACTAACAAAAAATTTCAAACTTTTTAAACAGAATTATTATAATAATATATATAATAACCATGCAAAATACAGGTTTCACAAAACGCGTTGATTTAAAAAAACAAAAAACTTCTAAACTAAATAACAAAAAAAATAAGAGATTGTCTGTAAAGTCGGTTTACTGACGATAGTTGAACGTGACAACGTCATAAAAAAATACTGATGGAATGGTTGCATTTTTCAAAACAAAATTTTTATTTTATTTGTTTGATAGATATTTTGTATGTATATAGAGGAGGAGGTAAATGGAATCGCAATGGAATAGGTCAAGTAAAAAATGACGAAACATTTATCAAATTCATGAAAGATATGTTCAATTTCGATTGTGCATCAGACGTTAATAAGTCAACAGCACTAAGAGGCACCATCATCGATTTGACTTTTTCAAGACACATTACACTCCCTTTCATTTCCTACTTTTCCTATCATCGTCCTATTCTCAACAGAGAAATGGTTCATTACCATGCATACAGGAAGAAGGCATATGCAAATACAAGTATGTGAATTTATATACCTACATATGCGCATATACATACATATATACGCTCGCTTAAGTAGGACAGAGCCAGATGTCGAACGTTGCCGAACGCGGGGGCCGATTGTGCTCTTTGTCGTTCGTTCTGCGCTCTCGCTTGCAATTCAAGCAAGGTAACGACGCATTTTTTCAAGCGTGCAGCCGGATAAATCGAATTAGAAGACGTTATCATGTCAAAAAAATGCTAAATTAAGTTACCAGTATGGTACTCTGGCCATAGTGGTCACCAATTGTGTTAGTAGTACTCATTGTTAAATACGCTGAGAGCAAAGTAACGGCACCACGATAGGAGCCATCTCATTATTCTTTCCAACACGTATCATGGATTGAGGAATTACTTTCTCTGTTACAATTTTGTTAGCATTGATAATTGGAATTAAACTTTTTATAAAGATGGCTCCAAGCTAGACGATAAGGTTGGCTACGGAGTTTTCTCGAAGGAATTAGGACTGGAACTATCCGTTCGACTACCAGACTACTGCAGCGTCTATCAGGCAGAGGTACTAGCTATAAAAGAAGTGGCTATATACCTAAATACGCACGCCGTAACAAGAACGATTATAAATATATTCTCGGATAGCCAGGCGGCCATCAAATCAATGAATGCGGCTTTACTAAGATCGAAGGTTGCACAGGAATGCCGGGCAGCTCTAAATGATATTAGTGACGTATTCAAGGTCAGCCTTATTTGGGTTCCGGGACATAGAGATATTAAGGGAAACTGTAAAGCAGATGAGCTAGCCAGAAAGGGTTCCGCTCTCCAACTGCTGAGTGATAAAAGTACCATTGGAATACCCATGGTCACGAGTAAACTAATATATTAATAAAAAACCACTTTATCCAAGAGGCCAATAGGTCATGGAGAAATGAAGACACGTGTCTAACAGCTAGGCTACTATGGCCGCAAATAAACAAGAAAAGAACAAAGGAATTGCTTAGTCTCTCAAGAGACAATATCTCGAAGGTCGTGGCTTGTTTAACCGGTCACTGGCTATTTGGCAGACATTCCTCGAGACTAGGAGTTTTCTCCCATGAATATTGCAGAAGTTGTAGAGATGAGGAAGAGGAACAAACAGTTGAGCACTTCCTTTGCAATTGTCCAGCCCTAGCTAAAATCAGAGCAGGTTGTCTAGGTAAATACTTTTTTAATTCTCTTACAGAACTGTCTGGCGTGGGGTTGGCATCAATACTACGCTTCATAAGAGCCACGAAATGGTTCCACGAAGGAAGATAAATGAGGTTCCCGTGTAGCACAGTGGTATCACAACGGACCTGTAATGTCTAAGTGAGTTGGTCGTGCAGACCGACTACCACCATAACCTAACCTAACCTAGCATTGATAAGCTATGATTTCCTCTCCCCGCTAATATCTTATCATCTCCCTTCCTCTTATTCTCTTATCCTCTCTCTCTCTCTTATCCTCTCTCTCTCTCTTATCATCTTTCTTTTTCGCTCCCTTTTATCCTCTCTCTCTCTCGTTCTCTCTCTCCCCCTTGTGCCAAGTTACATTTCTCCAATAATGCTTTGAGTGTTTCAAAATTCACTTACGATCAAGGGTTGTATCTACTTATTAATTCTAAGGAAATTGTTTTATGTGATTTCTTAGATATTGAAGGCACCTTTGATAACAAGGAAATCGATACACCGCTGTAGGGTGGGTGAAAACGATGTTTGGCAGCCAAATAATTAGCTCAACTCTAGGTGCTGAAATTATCTTCTGTGGCCTTAATCATCGATGATCTTCTAATAAAACTACAGGAGACAAGCTAAGTGTCATTGGATATGCTGAAGATCTTACGGATATTGTGTCAGGCAAATAATTTGTAGGTAAAATTTAGAACTTCCTGAACCAAACACTGATGCTCATATTAGATTGGTGTCGTGCAGAAGGCCTATCTATTAACAGGACAATAATTGTTCCTTTCGCAAGCAATTTAAGGTAGAAAAATTCTAGAAGGAAATATTAGTTTAGGGAAAAGGAAATCCATTATTTTTGCGTAAAATTTTTGCGCAAATAGTTCCAAATTGTTTTACGGCTGGTCATTAGCTCCTGGGTGGAACTACGACTACTAACTTGCCGTTGAACTCCGATTGTTTCTCTAATTTTATCGACATTTTCGACGACAAACCTGCCTGTGTGAGGTGCATCTTTAACATCAAAAATGTCTGAACGGAATCGACGGAACCAAAATTGCACGTATTTAGCTATTGCGGTATCAGCACAATAAACACCATTCACAATTTCAGCAGCCAGCTGCATTTTCTTCTATATCAAAGGAAGCTGTAAAATGTCCCGAATCTTCGATTTGTAGACTTCCATTATTAGCAATATATAATACTAATATGTATTTAGAAAAAATAGGAACAAAAAATTATACAACAAAAATTCTACTTGACTAATTTTATTAAACTAAAAAAGAAATTAAAATAACTTACTATGAAATAAGTATATGTGCATCGGCATTTCTTTACATTTTTTACAACGTTTCTGTAACTTTCGATTTTCTAATAATTAATATGTTTCCATTTTGAGAAAGGACATCATTTATACGTTTAGGCATAGAGTCTGTCAAGTTTTAAAGAGTGAAATCACCTATGTTATCCCACTCTTCCAATAAAGCACTTTTCAGGTCTTTGATTGTCTCAAGCTGCCGACCATTCTTATAAATACGGGCCGACAATATTCCCCAGAGGTTCTCAATTGGGTTTAAATCGGGACTTAGTGCTGGCCAATCCAGAACTAAAATTTTTCTTGCTGATAGGAAGGCCCTAGTTAAACGAGCCGTATGGATTGAGGAGTTGTCTGGCGGGAAAACCCTGTCGTCTCCGTAAACTCAATGAAAACATCCTCTAATATTTCACCACAGAATTCTGCGTTGGTTCTTGCCGGAATAAAACAAATTGTAAACTTTCCACCATTCCCGAAAGCGGCCCAAATCATCAAAGACCCACCACTGTAGTTCCGCTTATGACGCGTTTGCCGTGGTTGCCTAAGGTCCCGCCAATATTTCTGGCAACCATCTAGACCAACTACTTTGAACTTTTTTTCGTCCGAAAATACAACGTTTCGGAATTCGTTAGTCCAAAATTTATATTTTCCGGCAAATGCTAAACAAGCCTTAATGTGGCGTGCTAATAGTCTTGGTACCGGCTCCTGTAAACAATGTTTAAGTGTTCCGTCCTCGACCAAAATTTGATGTTTGCAAGACATTTCTTTTTGAGCAGCCAGACGACGAATTTCTCGTTTGCATCTGCTGTCGATGTTAGTTGGCCTGCCGCTTCGTTTGAGTTGACCATATGTTTCTGGAGTTTTAAGAAAGTTGCTGATGGTATTCCTATGCCGATTTATATATATATATATTTTCCCGTGGTTCCTAGGTGGAACAAAGGGCCTCAATAAACAAGTTAAAGTTAAATCTATTAGAAGCTAGGAATTTTATTTGCCGCCAAGAGCGGCCTGCTTGTTGCACTTCTGTTTCTACTAGTCGCCTCCACGTGTTAGATGGTCTGCCAGGTCTGCGGCTGCCTTGGGGGTTCCAACCCAGGGCTGCTCTAGTGATATCACCATATGGCTTTCGAAGTGTGTGACCGATCCATTTCCATTTGCGGCGTCGAATTTCGAGATAGACTGGTATCTGTTTCGTTATAGTCCACAGATCGGAGTTTGATATGACGTTAGGCCAAAAAATGTGCGTGATCTTGCGAAGGCTGCGGTTGATGAGTACTTGCATTGCTTGTATGTCGCGTGTTGACGCGTTCCACGTTTCGCATGCATACAAGAGGACAGATTTCACATTGGACTCGAAGATTCTCAGTTTCGTGCGCCTCGTTATATGCGTTGCTCTCCAAACTTTATCAAGCATGCCAAACACTACGCGAGCTTTCGATAACCGGTTACGTATGTCAGCCGCTGAACCGCCGTTTTTATTTATTACACTGCCTAGGTAGCAGAATTCATCTACAGCTTCGATGTTAGTGCCGCGTATCTGAAAGATATGTGAATCGGTGGTGTTGATGCGCATTATCTTTGTCTTCGCAATGTTTATTTTCAGTCCAGCCCTCGCTGCGAATTCGCTCACCGCCTCTATTTTTGCTTGCATATGCGAGTGTTTGTGTGATAGCAGGCAAATATCGTCAGCGTAGTCTAAGTCCTCAAGGTTGCCGCTCAGGCCCCAGGATATGCCTCTGTTCGCCGCTGAGGCTTGTCGCATCACTAAGTCCAGTACCAGATTAAATAAGAGCGGAGATAGCACGCATCCCTGTCTTACTCCTGTTCGAACTCGAATAGCGTTGCTCAGGATGCCCTCATGTCTCACACGGCAGCTTGCTTCACTGTACAGTTCTTTGACAAGTGAAATGATTTTTTCAGGTACTCCTTTGCAGTAAAGTGCTCCCCAGATTGCCTCGTGGTTAAGAGTATCAAAAGCTTTTTCAAAGTCGATGAAGCAGAGATAAAGTGGCGAACGCCACTCGACCGATTGCTCGACAATCACTCTCAGGGTGTTGATTTGATCGACGCAAGAACAGCGTGGTCGGAATCCCACTTGTTCATTCCGTAGGCCACTTTGCAGTGCGTCGGAAAGCCTTTTATTAATTATATGCGCTATTACTTTATTGACCATGCTTAATACTGTTATGCCTCTCCAATTCTTGCAATCGGATAAGTTGCCCTTTTTCGGTATGAGCGTGATGACACCCTCCTTAATGTCATTCGGGATCTTCCCGGACATCCAAATGTTTTGCAGTAGAGGGAGTAGCCTTCGAGCGCTCACCTGAGGGTCAGCCTTAAGTAGTTCAGGATTGATGTTGTCTGGTCCTGGCGCTTTATTGGCCTTTAGGGCTTTAATTAAGTTCATAACTTCGATCTCATCAGGCGAGGTGGTGGGGATATCGCGTCTTACCAAGTGACGTGGACATTCACATGGCTGTATTGCTACGGATGGTGTTGGCGCAAGGAGCTTCTCGTAGTATTTTTCCCAAATGCGAACTTGTTTAGTTTTGGACGATTTTTTTGCCGATTTACTCTAGCAGTAATTTCATGAATACTTCTGCCACTTTCGCTTAGCCCTTTAATCAGACTACACTCTTCATTGGATAAATGTGTTCCACATGGCATTCTACAGATTAGCTCATCAATAAATCAATTATTCTTTATGATACCAATGCAAATCACACAAAATTTTTTGATAACTTCCTCTCTATGCTTGCCAAATCAATACTGATCTTTGATTGCACATATACTTATTTCATGTGGAAACCAAATCTCGCAACACAAATTTGTAATAACGGTACTAAGAATAATGACTAAAGAAAAATTTCGCAACCGAATAGTTAAGTTGGACTGCAAATACAAGACTTTGGCATACCAAACAAAAATGTACCGTTACTATCAAGAAAGATATCGGTATGAAAACTTTGCACATATACTTATTTCTGTGAGGTAGTAAATGAATTTTTCAAATTTTCACCTCGAAAATGAGCATAAACTTTACATTATTTGATCAATTGTTTACGAGATATCGATCACTACAACCATCTATCGATAAAATAATTTTTAATAATTTTTTTTTTCTTTCTGAGAATGTGACATTTTTACGAGATTTTGTTGGGTTTTTTTTAATCCGCACAAAGCCTGAAACTAGCTTTTATTTGGTTTTTGTAAGAGAATGAACCATGTTTTCACCCGAAAGTTATTCAAGTAGATAAGAAATAAATATATTATTACAACCTGTCAATTAAGGGAGGTAACAAACCCCCTGACTCTCCAAAATCTTACAGACCAATCAGTCTATCATCGTTCATGCTAAAGACAATGGAAAAACTACTCGAATACCATCTAAGAGAAGAAGTAATCTTCAAAAAACCCCTTCATAAGCTGCAATTTGCTTACCAAAAAGGGAAATCCACAGTCACAGCACTGCACACACTCGTTGTCAATATAGAAAAGGCCCTAAATCAAAAAGAAATAGCCCTATGTTCCTTTATGGACATAGAGGGAGCCTTCGACAACGCAAATTACAAATCCATGGAAACAGCACTCGAAAAAAGAGGTGCAAACCCAATATTAACTCACTGGATAAGCCAAATGCTTAATCAAAGGATTATTAAAGCCTCGTTAGGCCAAGCTGAACTTAATGTCACAACAGTAAAGCGATGTCCGCAAGGAGGAGTTCTTTCTCCACTGCTATGGTCCCTACTAGTTGATGACTTGGTGCAGCACCTAAACAATAAGGGATTTATAACCATTGGTTATGCAGATGACATATCTGTTATAATAAAAGGCAACCATGAAAGGACACTAACAGACTTAATGCAAAATGCCTTGAACGCAACATGGGAATGGTGTAAAAAGGAGGGGCTGTCGATCAACCCTAACAAAACCACAATATTCCCCTTCACAAGAAAAAGAAAGTTAGAGTTTCCTGCATTGAAATGAAACAGTGATAGAACTAAAGGAAGAGGTCAAATATCTAGGCTTAACCTTAGATAAAAAACTCACTTGGGAATCACATATAAATAACATAACAAAAAAAGCCACGAAATCCTTGTGGACAACCAAACAATTACTAGGGAGATCCTGGGGCCTCAGCCCTAGTATGGCCCTCTGGATATACACCCAAATGGTTAGACCAATCATACTGTATGGGGCACTAGTATGGTGGAGCAAATCTATCCAACAAACAGCATTAACCAAACTGGGAAAAGTACAAAGGCTTGCTTGCCTATGCATCACAGGGGCTATGAGAACTACCCCAACAGCTGGCATGGAAGCACTCCTTAATCTCCCACCACTTCATATAGCAATTCAAGAGGAAGCAGCTACGCAAGCACTCATGCTACACATGAAAGTAAATTTCAAATTGGACAACCTCACCGGTCACCTAAATATCCTAAATAAAATCAAAAACACCATAAGCATGGCTCAAGTTTCAGACCACATTGACCCAACCCTCTGTTTCACAAAAGGATACACAGTTACCTTTCCTGAGAGGATCGAGTGGAAAACAAACCCGAAATGGATGAATGATGATTCACAAAAATGGTACACTGATGGATCAAAACTACCTTATGGTGTAGGAGCAGGTGTAGTGGGGCCCAGAATCCACAAATCATACACTCTCACCAGGGACACCACTATCTTCCAAGCGGAACTATATGCAATAATGGAAGCAGTAAACATCATGCAACGCAGAAACCACAAGAGAGTAAGGATTAAAATACTCTCGGACAGCCAATCAGTCCTAAAAGCTTTAGATAGCTATACATACAACTCAAAAACCCTCTTAGAATGCCACAAGGCACTCAATAATCTGGCATCCAAAAACAATGTATCATTAATTTGGGTACCGGGACATGAGGGATATGACGGCAACGAAAAGGCAGACTTTCAAGCCAAAAAAGGGGCAGATGAAAACTTCATCGGACCTAGTCCTATGTTCGGATTCAACAAAAACAACCTAAAACAAAAAGTAAAATACTGGGCCAAAACTCTATTAAATCAGCATTGGAACAATATAGAGGGTCTTAGACACTCCAAAAAGTTCCTAAGTTTCAACGCTAAAAGAGCCAACATGACCCTCACGTTAAACAAAAAGAGCATTCGCACTCTCACAGGCGCCCTCACGGGTCACTTCACCTGCAACAAACACTTACATAAATTAGGCATAACTAACACCAGCACCTGCAGATTCTGCTGCGAAGATGAGGAGTCTATGGAACATCTCATTATCGAATGTCCGGGGTTGACGCATAGAAGGAAAAGGTTTTTAAACAAGTTCATGCTTACAGATGAAAACCTTCGATCACGGAGCTGGTACAATTCATAAGCATACTTAACAATCAATAGACAGCATAGGGTGCACAATAGATCAATATGGTCGCAGTGCTAAAGGGCTACTCCTTAACCCTTTACAACCATTAACCATTAACCAACAACCTGTCAATAAGTGTCCTCTGATATAATTAATAAACGCACTTTAATGCCAATTACAACGATTTAACTTTTTCTTCTTTTGAAATGGTGTTCTAAATATATTTATAGAATAAATACAGACACCCGCTACTTAAACACTTCTCCAGTTGTTTTTGGTAATTGCCCGCTAATCACGATTTCTCGAAATCATTGAAAATATCGAAAGCTAAATCGAATTAAGCCAGTCAAGTGCTTTTCAGAAAATTAACGGCACGTACTTTAACTCTGTTGTAGCTGCAATTCGATTCCTGGAAATGGCATAATGAGCTATGCCATATAAATGTGCTGCCTTAACCAATAGCAATAACAACAACAATATCTCTATTATTGTTGCGGGTGCCTATTCTTATCGATGACGTTCAGAATTATCGTGACATTGAATTTTGGCTTTTATGTTTTTATTTTATTTTTACTCTTTTTTTTATTATATTTTTTTTTATTTTTTTTATTTCTGTTTTTTTGACTATTCACGTGTATTGCTTTTTCAGTATTGAGCTTAGTTCTTAGCTTACTGTTATTTTGCCACATGTGGCATATTTGTTGTTTGTTGTGCATTGACTGCGCTTGGCTGCTAGCTTTATGTGAATGTGTGCATGGATATGTATAAAAGTAAGCTGATGGCTGTGTGCGTGCTAAGCCCTTATTATTTTCAGTTGTATTGTGTTTACTTGTACATTCTACTTGATAAAGCTGGAGGCATATAAATATGAGCAAAGCATTCTATAGCAAAGGGTTAACAATTCATTTAATTCGAAGCAACACAAAAACAAAAAAACAAAAAAAAAAAACACATTTATGCTCCTTTGTGTCATTTCTGCAGAATTAAGTTGGAGGTCAAATATAATTGTATTCTTTTCTTATGGAAAATATGCCAAAAGTCTTTGTCTTCCAAATTGAATAAGCTATCCAATTAAATTTGAACTTCAGCATGTTTTTATCTACACACAGACTCACACACACACTTACTTCGCGTTGATCTTCGAATGCAATCCATTGCTGCTCAGCGCGCTATTATTAACATTACTAGACATGGATTTTAAATTATTTTCATTAAAATTTATGCAAATCTGAAAAACCAGTTGGATTCGATAAAAAATAATGAGCAAATTATAATAACGGGTGATTTAACTGCTCGGATAGGACGAACAGGTGAGGTAGGCAGCAGCACGGTAAAACGCTCTGTCAACAGGGGAAACCCTCAGGTATGGGTCTTATCCCCTCTGCTGTACTTTAGTAGTCACAATATCCTTACCAAATTCAACCGGAAGGGAATTAAAGTAGCGAGGTACGCGGAGATTATGGAAGGAGCTCTGGTATTACTCAGCAATTGGGCAATAGACTGTGGTTTTGGATTAAACTCGAGCAAAACTGAACTGATGCTAGTCACTAAGAAAATCAGGGTACCAAACTTTAATACCCGAAAACTAAACGGCTAACCCAACAGGCAAAATATCTAGGTGTTATCTTAGACCCCAAACTCAGTTGGAAGTCCAATGTAGAGTACAGGGTAAAGAAAGCGAATATAGCACTCTACAAGTGTAAGATAATGCTGGGTAAAAAATGGGGTCTCCAAGCAAAACTACTACACAGCCATTGTAAGGCCAATACTAACATATGCTGCCCTAGTCTGGTAGCCCGCAACAGAAAATAAATACAATCAAACCAAGCTGAACAAAATACAAAGAACAGCGTATATCTTAACTACAGGAGCGCTTAGCATCAGTCGTACTGAAGCGCTCAATGTACTAACTCATCTAAGAGGTGATTTTTTAGCTATTATCTTTTTAAAAAGTTGGTTTAAACAGCTTATGCACGTTTCGTATTTTGTTTCACTGGCAAGCATCTTTAGTTTGGTCTATAATTTAACCATGAATTGTCTTACATACGAACTGTGCTCTGCCAGCATCAGCGAATTGATTTCTCAAACGACATTTAAAAAGAGTAAAATTATTTTAAACGAATATAATCTAAACTATAAAGATAACTTAACAATTAAAACATAATGGAATTTATAAATTAATTACTCACAGCTGGCTTGTTTCCTATATGGTATACCATATGTGATGTACTTGAAACTAAGCTGCTTTTGTTTTCAGTTGCGCTTGATCAAAAATTATAATTTTTTCTTACAATCTTTTTATAAATTAAGGTGTTTTTTAGCTGCATAAGAAGTATCGATATCAATAATTATGGTTTGACAGCTGAGCAAGGCATTTCTATTTAGTATAGGTTGGTAAATCAGCAAAAATCATCTAACGTTAGAACAACGCTTCCAAATTGCGGAAATTTTCGTCGAAAAACAAAAAATCTCTTTGTGAAGTTCAAAGAGCACTGCCGACATCATAAGAGTTAATTTCTTTCGAAATGAGGAAAAAGCTACCGTTACATTGAACAGCAAACGTCATCAAATTATCTACCAGATTATAAAAAAAAAAATTAATTCCGATAATAGGAACAAGGCATGAAAATTCTACCAGAAAGTTCGGCGGCTTACAGAAGGTTTCAAGACCGGGGCGTTTTCTTGTAAGAACAAAGACGGCTATCTGGTGACTGACATACAGAGCAGTCTTAAATTATGGAGGGAACACTTCTCGAACCTGTTAAACAGTGATAGCTGCGCATGTCATAGAGAATGTGAAGATCCCGATACCCCAATCGTTGAGGACGGAATTGTGGTTCGGCTACTCGACCATGACGAGATGAGAATACCAATAACTCGTCTAAAGAACAACAATCCGCGGGCGCCGACGGACTGCCGGCTGAGCTATTCAAACATGGCGGCGAGGAGCTGGTAAGGTGCATGCTTCAGCTTCTATTCAAAATATTGTCGGATGAAAGCATGCCTGCCGATTGGAATTTAAATGTGCTCTGCCCAATCCATAAGAAGGGCGATCCTGCAATCTGTGCCAATTACCGCGAGATTAGTCTTCTAAATATCGCCTATAAGGTTCTAGCGAGCATATTGTGTGAAGGGCTGAAGCCCATCGTCAACCAATTGATTCGACCTTATCAGTGTGGCTTTAGATCTGGAAAGTCTAGCATCGACCAAATATTCACAATACGCCAAATCTTGGAAAAGACCCACGAAAGGAGAATCGACACACACCATCTTTTCGTCGATTTCAAAGCTTTATTCGACAGTACGAAGCTAATACGGCTATGCAAGATGACGTTGCTCAACACCAGCAGCGCCGTCAGAATCGGGAAGGACCTCTCCGAGCCGTTTGATACCAAAGGAGGTTTCAGACTGGGTGACTCGCTGTCGTGTGACTTCTTTGATCTGATGTTGAAGAGGATCGTTATCGCGCCAATTAAGAAGAAGAAGAATTCCGATAATATTTTGGTTTTGTATTACTATTTTAAGCTCTATACTCAACTACTGCCTTTCTCATATTTAGACACTCTATGAGGTTTGCACTCCAATTTCATGATATTTTGAGTCTTTATATTTACTCTACTCTATCTGTTCCATAATTGAGTTAAATAACTTATGAGAAGTTTTTACAAATTTCAAATTTAGCTGAAAAATAAACTAATTTTCTTTAACTAATATATTAATATATATTTAGGAATTTATATAAAAGAAGCAAAACCAAATAGACAATAAATCTGCTATTCCTGCAGCTCTTTTAGAAAAATTTGATTTTTGATGATTGACATATATGTACAACAGCGCACCTATTTCACAAACTTCTATAATATATTCAGAGCATGGGGAACTAGAAAATTATTCTTTAACAGACACAGGCAATAATAATAACAATAACAATAAGTTATATAGGTTTTTATTGTATGATTACTCACCACAAATTCTTTTACTCTTCCCTTCCATCATTCCACAGTATTTGCGCATTAATTATTTTGTACCGACCTTTTCTATTATTCAATCCCTTTTTCAAGTATCAGAAGTAACTAACTAAGAATTTACTTTCTAGTAGTAAATACTTACATTTAAACAGTATCAATACCAACATACCCCACATCAACGAAACCGTTTCTTATTTACACGAGGACAGCATCCCACCCTTTGGCTATCCACAGAAACAGCTTAACAGAAAGGCACCAGTGCGATGGAGCCACCTTTCGCAGACATGCGTTGTCCTTGAACTTTCAATAGCTAGAGATTCACATATCCTTTTTCAGTTTATACTTTAACCATATATGTGCAGGCGTCTTCATAGGTATGCACCTAAAACTTCCCATATTTGGCGAATTTCGTGATGTGGTGGTGTATGACCGCAGGGCGTATACGTAACTTTGAAACGTCTGTTTGCTCTCCAAACAAACGCTGATTACAAAAATATGTTGGCCAAGGAAGAGCTAGTATATTTTGCAACAACAAATTCAGAGTTTAAAAAATCCACAAAAATATTCACCGGAAAATGTCAGTTAAGGGGTCCCGATGGTCTACTGCTCGAAAATTTAGGGTATTTTCAGGAATTCTTTTATAATAAAAAAATGAAAAACGATATTTAAATTTTGTAGGCTTTTTGTTTAATTTCATTTACATACAAAAATGAATTTTTTTTTAAAGAAAAAAATTAAAAAATTAATTTTTTTTTAATGAAAAAAATTAATAAATAAATTTTTTTTTATGAAAAAAATCAAAAAATAAATTTTTTTGTATGTATAAGAAGTTAAAGAAAAGTCCAAAAAAAATTAAATATCGTCTTCCAGAAATACATTTGTTTTTAATAATTTTATATATGGCGCTGAAGTTGGCCCTATCGAAAACTTGGACTTGCGCGGTGTTGTAGATTTTGGCTCATCTATTTATCTACAACCCAAAAACCAAAAAATTCATTAATCAGTATGACTGTAGCTATGTTCCGCTGTAGAATAAAAAAAAATTGACAAAATGGCTCGTTTTTAGATTTGACACTTTAAAATTCGGGGGTTTTTTCAATTTATTAATAAAAAAAAAACGAAATAATTGGAATAAGAATATGATTCTAGTACGAGCGATAGCCATTGATGTTGTGAACAACATATTAAAATTTCAGACGATCTGGTTTTTGTTTTTTTTTTGACAACCCCAGGCCGAAAAAAGTCGTTTGGAGATCAATGCCTTTAAAGTTTGAGGTACAGAAGCGCGCAGACCGCTCTCTACCTAGTTAATGAACTGTAGAAGCTATAACATTGGGAGTTTCCGCGTGAAAATTTCACAGTATATTCTTAAGATACTACTTATACTTTGGAAATATTGAAAAAACAAAAAATCGGTTTGAGAAAATCTTGACACATAATAAAAAAGCGGTGAAGCTTAGTGAAGATATTTAGAAGATGATCAAATATTCCACAGCTTTTCTTCTTTCATAATTATTGTACTACATTCTTGTCTTTATTCGGTCTCTCCTTCTCGCACATTGTAATTATAGCGACTGCTTGTAAATATTTTTTGGTTATATAAATCCGTAGTGCGCAACATGCGATTCATAAGTTCATCCGAGCCTGAATAAAACCTGCAAAAGTTAAAAAGTAGTAACAAATATCGGCGTGCACATGTCTACCTACTACATACGTACACACACATGTATACTGTTGCTATCATCCCACTCGATTCATGGTCTGCTGCTTAAGTTGAGTCGTTGAGTCGTTCACACCTGAAAAGTGCTTAAAAAATGATGAGTGCTTAGCAAGAGTGCATATGCTACCACCCTGCTTGGGTTCACAGATCTTATAGCTGTAGGAAACATAATAGACACATAGTATAGATACGAGTATAAGGCCACATACTCTACATGCGCCAGCTAAGCAGGCCGCTAAGCCAGGAAGCTCTGACGTTAAGGTCATTTAACACTGTTTTTGCTTCTGTGTTTTACAAAGTACTTGAGTTGCATGCAAGCTGCCTTCCAAGCGAAAACGGATAGTGTCGAATAGCTGTGTAAACAAGTTTGCATCCTTCATAACTATCACACCTGCATGTGAGAATATAAATGTATACAGCATTGGCTTCCGTCTTCTTTTAGAAAGGATATAATACCTGAGGTAAAAAAGTGTTTGCGTTAGTGTTGTTTTTGAAGAACTGCACAAGAGCATAGAAGCGCGCACACGCACACGCACTCGCATTTACATGTTTTAGTTTCTCGAAATATTTTAAGAATAAATGCTCTCAAGACTTTGCTTCTAGTTGTTGTGCATGGCAAATCATGTACGATCGTGCGTGTGTACACGCACTTACCTACACATCTACAATCTTCGTGTTAATGCTGCGAGACAGCAGCTTGCAGCGGCACAAAAACTAGGAATGCTTATGCTCGAAATATTATACATACATATAATATATAATATTTTATTATATTATAAAGGGTGGTTAAGTTTTAAGGCTGGTGTTGATTTTGAATAAAATACAATTATTTTTTAAGTTATTATTATTTCTCTTTATTATGATAATATTGGTATGGTTCAATTACGTATTTAACAAAATATCGGCTAAATGGCCGCCGCGCCCTCGGCGGCACACCTCCATCCGATGGTCCAAATTTTCGATGACGCTGAGGCATAATTGAGGTTCTATGCCGTCAATGTGCCGATTTATCTCATCCTTTAGCTCTTGAATTGTTGTTGGTTTATCGATGTACACCCTTTTTTTCAAATAACCTCTAAGAAAGAAGTCCAACGTTGTCAAATCACATGACCTTGGCGGCCAATTGACATAGCCGCGTCGTGAGATTATTCGGCCATCAAATTTTTCGTGCAAAAGAGCCATTGTTTCGTTAGATGTGTAACAAGTGGCACCGTCCTGTTAAAACCACATATCGACCACATCCATATCTTTCAATTCGGGTCATAACAAATTCCTTATCATCTCACGATAGCGAACACTATTCACAGTAACTGCCTGACCGACCTCATTTTGGGAAAAATACGGCCCAATGATGCCACCGGCCCATAAAACGCCAAACAGTCACTCTTTGTGGGTGCATTGGTTTTTCGGCAATCACTCTTGGATTATCATTCGCCCAAATGCGGCAATTCTGCTTATTGACGAATGCACTGAGGTGAAAATGTGCCTCATCACTGAAGATGAAGTGCGCGATATGCATTTTGATTTGAACGCCCGTTTTCATAATAAGCCTGAATAACTTTAACGCGTTGCTCGATTGTGTTTATTTCCAGGATTCAAATCGAATTAGTCTGAAATTGTAAAATGTCAAATGAAATGCAGAAAAAAACTTGACGTCACATTTAACATTGGCCCTTGAAATTTAACCACCCTTTACATACATATTTACATACTATGATATATACAATTAGACAAGGAGTGAAGTGCGGTAAGGTCAAAATAAGGATTCACAGCACCCAAATTCATTTTTTGCTTACCGCAAAAAATAGTAATTCAAAAACAAAATTGGGTTGTTAATTTTGCATATTATGATGCTTAGAATATTTGCAGGTAATTCCATACCAAATTACGGTAGATGTGTGTAATTTTTATTCTCATTTGCCATTTCCGCGTCTTAGCGTATAATAAAGAAATCAAGAAGTTATAATTTCCGGCTCTATGAAAAAAATTAAATATCACAAAGTATGTTTTAATGATGGTTGCCTTTTGGAATGTAATGGACGATATTCCAGTAAATTTTCGCATGAAAAAGACGCGTAAAAAAAACCAGTTGCCGTTCGAGAGTAGCATAAATCTGTTCAGCGCTCCACTTTACCGCTTACGCGATTTTGGCCGTTCCTAGCAGAGCTTACCAAACATTTCTTTCTCGTCCTAGCCGCGACACTTGGACACACCACATGAAGTGAAGTCTATCTCCCCCTGATGTTTCCAATGCAGAGCAGCTCTTCCTCTGGTACCGAAAGCTGCTAGCGCATCGAGTACTTTCAGAACCGGAACATTTTATCCATTCGGACGGCATGACCCAGCCAACGTAGCTACTGGATCTTTATTCGCTGCGCTATGTCTATACCGCACAGATGGCGCTCCGAGCAGTGATACTGCGTTGTTCCCAAGCAACGCTAGGTGGGCAATCCCACTACTTAGGACTGATAGCGGACGGATAAGATAGATTAACAACACCAACGCAAGACAAGTCTTGTCGAAGCCCTATGATCTCGAGAGGAGTGGAGAAGAAAAAAGAGGTTGTCTGTAAAGTCGGTTTACTGACGATAGTTTAACCTGACAGGTTAGGTTAGGTTAGCCTGTTTGGCAATAAGCCACGCATAAACCTTTTGGTCCCTAGCGATACCAGATGGAGACCAACCTCTATGAATACCTAAAGTAGACATCATGGCTGGGAGCTCCGCTTTTGGGATGTCTTCCGGACCCTCAAACAGTGGGACTCCCAGGCATCTTAGTCGCGTTTTTAATAATGCCGGACAAACGCACAGAAGGTGTTCTAAAGTCTCCTCAACATCCTCTCTGCATTTTCTGCATTTGTCCGTGGTAGCAATCCCTATCTTGTACGCATGTGCAGCCAATAGATTGTGACCTGTTAGCATACCTATGATAGTTCTGCGTTCCTTTCGCGAAAGCGTAGGTACGAATTGAGTCAGTTTTTTGGCGTTAGTTCTACACATAACTTTTGCTGTTTTGTATGTGGTCAGGTTAGTCCACCTAGCTTCCACTTGCCTTTTCATGTGGTCGTCCATTTCGTTGTATATTGTGTTTAGCGGTTTTGGTATGTCGTTCTCTTGTTTAAATGGTAGTCTCACAGCACTTTTTGCTATCTCATCTACTATTTCGTTCCCCATAATGCTTTTGTGACCAGGTACCCAGTAGATATGTGGCCTACTGTTTCCGACTAGCCTTTCTATGGCCTCCCTGCTCCGTCGAACATTTTTGGACTTAATACAATATGAGCTTATTGCTCTTATTGCTGCTTGACTATCCACGTATATATTAATTGTTGAGTTCTTTCTTGTTCTAGTGTAGGCTAGCTCCGCGGCCTTCCCCACAGCAAAAACTTCCGCTTGAAAAATACTGCTGTGGTCTGGCAGCTTGATAGGCTGCCTTATTCCTAGTTTTGAGCAGTAAATACCCGCTCCCACTCCGTATGGAGCATTTGAGCCGTCTGTATAGATGTGAAAAGTTCTATGGCCAGGCTTCATGCCTTTGTGCCATCCCTCCTCTTCAATTGTAGTACGAAACCTTCTCTCCCAATTAAAGTACGGAGTCATATAGTCCGTTCCACCGTAGCTCCACTTTTCTATTGAGCTGTGTCCGAAGGTTCTACAGGTGAATAGTCCAGCAGCCATTAGCCTCCTTGCGGATTTCGCTGCCAGGTTTTCCGCCATGAGGTCAATAGGTGACATGCTGAGTATCATTTCCAGCGCCGCCGTTGGAGTGGTTTTCATCGCTCCTGTTATGCACAGAGCAGCGAGTCGTTGAATCCTTTCCAGCGGCATTAAGTATGTCAGTTTTTTTGTCGCAGTCCACCATACTAAGGTTCCATACAGCAATATCGGTCTGACTACTGCTGTTTAGCATCAATGCATCAGAGAGGGTGATAGACCCCAAGTAACGCCGGAACTTTTGTACTTCCTGGTAGAAAGTACCATGCCCGTTTTTCCCGCGTTTATCCCTAGCTCTGCGCGAGATCTCCATTGGTGTATCGTTTTGAGAGTGTTGTTCATCACATTACTGATGGTGTCCAGGTACTTTCCCGTAACTACTATAGCTATGTCGTCGGCATATGCCACTAGTTTTGGTGCCCCTCCGTCAAGTTTCTTAAGAATTTCATTTGCTACAAGTAACTATAATAGCGGCGATAGTACCCCACCTTGCGGAGTACCTCTGCATGCATATTTGGTGACGCTCGCATCGTTCCACTCCGCTCTTATCTTTCTGCTAGCTAATAGCAGCCTTATCCATAGATAAACCGTGGGTTGCACATTAAGTGACTCTATGCTATTTAAAATAGCATCTTTTGTCACGTTGTTAAAGGCCCCTGATATATCTAGAAATACTCCCAGAGCATACTCCTTATTTTCTAACGCCTTTTCTATGTTTAGTACAAGTGAGTGAAGTGCAGTTTCAGTGGATCTGCCTTTAGTGTAAGCATGCTGCGCCTTGGATAATTCGTTCGGCGCAATTGTGTCTCTAATGTATGTATCTAGAATCTTCTCTAACGTTTTCAGGAGAAATGAGGTCAGACTAATGGGCCTGTATTCCTTTGAGTATAGAGGGTTACTTTTTTAACGTGACAACGTCATAAGGAAATACTATGGAATTGTTGCATTTGTCAAAAAAAAATTTTATTGTAGTTTTATTTGTTTGATAGATATTTTGTATGGATATGTAGAAGGAGGCAAATGCAATCGGAATAGGTCAATTACATTTACATAAACGTGAAAAATGACGAAACATTTATCAAATTCATGAAAGATATGTTCAATTTCGATTGTGCATCAGACGTTAATAAGTCAATAACAATAAGAGGCAACATCATCGAATTGCCTTTTTCAAGACACATTACACTCGAAACACCCCCTTTCATTTCCTACTTTTCCTATCATCGTCCTATTCTCAACAGAGAAATGGTTCATTACCATGCACACAGGAAGAGGGCATATGCAAATACAAGTGTGTGAATTTATATACAAACGCGCATATACATACATATATATGCTCACGCAAGTAGGACAGAGCCAGATGTCGAACGTTGCCTAACTCGGGGGCCGATTGTGCCTCTTTGTCGTTCGTTCTGCGCTCTCGCTTGCAGTTCAAGCAAGATAACGACGCATTTTTTGGTGCGTGCAGCCGGCTACATCGAATTATAAGACGTTATCACGTCAAAAAATATCTATATTCGTCATACAGCTCATCGTTCCATCGCCTGCGATATTCGCCGTCGCTAAGGAAAAAAGGTCAAAAATCTTCCGCAGAAGCTTTCTCTCAAACCCTGCAAGCGACGCTTAATTTAATGTTATCATCGCCAGTCTGCGTCATACGAAGGCCTTGTAGGATGTTAGTTAGTAGAGTTTTAAGGTAATACTGGGTTTCCCATATTCGACGGGCCCATGTGTTTTTTTTTAAGACCGGCGGGCCAATTAGATGTCCTAAATTCAGTAGTTTTCGCGAAGCGTTGTAGGATGAGAAAAAAAAACAATTAGCCAAATGAAGTTTTGGGGATAGTTTAATATATATTTGAACTAAAAAAAAAAAATTTGTACAATCTCCAACAATATATTGTAAGCCGAGTTATCAATAGATTCCCAGAGCGCCTTGCCACTGAAGTATCCAACTTCTGTACAAGATACAACTTGCAATTTTCATCTGAAAACAAAAAAAAAAAAGATTATTAATTTTGATGTAATTATCTTCGATGTGAACTAAGAAAATTGGGAGAAACACGTAAAATTCGAATTTTTGGGGAAGGTAGAAAAAAAAGTGGTTTTTCAAGGAAAAAAAAACTCTTCAACTGGGTAAAAAAGTCGCTTAAAAAAGTGTTTTTTTTTTCACATAGAAGAGAAAACAATACTGAAGATAACGCATTTTGAATGAAATGGATAGCTCGCTTAGTTTTTTTGCAATCGTGTACATAAATTAGGTAAAATCGTGAAAATGAAAAGCCGAGAAAACGCGCTTCAAAGTACAACAATAAGCGCACGGTTGCTCGACGCCGCACTACGCTCGGCTCTGTAGCTTTGCAAATACTTGGAATTTAACTCTGAAAATTTGTGTCTCATGTTCTTGAATATCTAAGCTATTGATTTCAGGAAAAAAAAAAAATCGATTTTTTTGACCTTTTAATTGGCCCGCCGGCCTTAAGTCCGCAGTCAACAATCTGTGCGTCAATTGAATCTTATACGAGAATAAATGCAAATCAATACGGATAATTCGATCGGCTTGGTCGGTTTTGATTTGGCCTCTTTGGATTAGAAAGAGCATCACCAGTCGAAAAACTTTCGTACAAACGTTTAATGGTGTTCTTAGAAGGCGCAGTTTTCACATTATTTAACTTTTTATACGCACGTTGAGTTTTCACAATTGACTTCTTTTGTTGAATGTAAATTTCAACAATTTGGAAGCGCTCGCGCGGCGTGGACTGTTCCATGGTAAATATCTGCTTGGACTGATGCTTCCAACGCGGTATGTCATTAAGCGATCTGACGTCTCTGTCAAAAGATACAGACTGCAGACATAACAAGAAAACACAAATACAATCACAAAAAAGTGCAATAAAAGCCTTATCTGAACTATATAGAGAATATATAGCACACATTTTCTTAGTTTAAGCTTTTTCATTTCAACTATATGAAACGAACGTCATCTCTTAAAATTAAACTTTTTTGTTAACATCAATTTTACATTTAAATGTGCCTTCTCTCAAGGGCCAACTATTTGCTTCCTCGTCTCAATTTTGACAGCCTTCTAACTTCTTAATGAAGTTGGAGATTAAGTGTAAAAGAAGGTCTAGTTTCATTTTAAAAATCTCCGTCTAGGATTTTTCCGATTAATTATTCACTTTGCTCGTAACTTCATGCAAATTTGTTCATCAATTAGCCCATCCTATTAAACAAATTTTCAGTTGATGAACTCACTGATTTCTTGCAAAGAAGGCTAATGGTGTTAAATCTTAATTTTTATATTATATAACTTTCGAACTTAAAAATCGACTGTTGGGCGATTAGTGGCCCGATAGTGCCTTTTTGCCGAAGCCATAGTCTTCCCAGAATTAATTCTTCAATGTGGTGCAAGAAAATAAAAATTGGTCACGGCATTTCCTCTGAGCGTAACATTCTCATCGTCTTAATTTTCCAAGAGAAGCAAGCCAATAACACCACTCGGCCAAAACCATACCAACGCGTGGTATGCTAAGGATGCTTTGACTCTTTTTCGCTTATGCACGAAAACTCACATCGAATGAGGCTGTTATGTGCAGCAGCTGCAAGGTCCCTGCAAAGGAGCCATGTCGAAGCAAATGATCCGGTGGCTTTACTTTCTGACTAGCTTTAGCCTTTTAAATAAATAAGCAGATGTCTTTTTGTATATTTGGCAGAGTATTTTTTATAAGGAGTTTCTTCATGACAGAAATGCATTCAGAGGTTTGCCGCTACCGGCCGAAGAGCGGCCGCTATTAGAAAGAACTTTTTCTATCCATTAATTTTTTGCGTCTGGTCTGTAGTCGCTCACCAAACCATTCAGGTATAGAAGCCGCCGTCCCTTTTTATTATTTCAGCGACTTAACTTTATTTTTTGTTTATAGGCTGAAATGCCGTATTTGCTCCAGTTAGCGGCCTTTGGGCTTCTGTACAGTATATGTTTATGATCAGATTTTGAGTCCTCATCGGAGACTCTGCAGTTGTTGATCATATCAAGTGAGTGGTTAGTTGTGAGTGTCAAGTCAAGAACCTCTTGTCTTATAGCGTAAAAGGTAAATAGCAAAGGTAATTAAAGAGTCCGGTATAAGTTGATTGTAAAATTTTTAAGAACTTTTTTAATTTTCTTCAATTTAGTTAAATAAAATTTTAATTAATTTTCATATCCACTACAACACTATATCCTTGAACCAATCCGACTGATAGTTTTTTTTTATTTACTATTCACCTGGTTGCTATGCTCTGAAACCAAAATAACTACCACAATTCGCAGCGCAACTCTAAGCAAAAGCAAATGCAGCGCAGAGTGGCGAAATAAAGGAAAGTTACTAAACGGTAATCAAAAAACACACATACACATCTACACATCTATACATACATACATCCATACCAATTTCTAATATTGCACATCTGCTGCGAAGAAAGTTTGTTGTGGTCAGTGTGGTTGTTGGCGCTGCGGTCAATAAAATGGAATATTACCAAAGTTTTGCAAAAACCGCTTTATTTGTTACTGTATAGCAAAACAATTGAGTAAATGTTGAATATCTATAAAAAGCATGTTGCATTAATAGAGAAGAGTGTAAAGAGCATTTCATAAAATATTCAGTGGATGCGGTTTTTATTCTATTTATGCTTCCTTCTTTTTCAAAGGAAGTCATATCGTGTCTATGTTCAATGTGGGATGAATGAGTTTCACGAGGGCGAGAAATGAAAATTTAACCCTTAAATGCGCGATGGGATCGGGGACTTTTTACCCCGGGCCCGGAGTTCTCAGAGGGGTCCGGACTCGAGAGTAATTCGAATTATATTATATGAATTAGACATAATTGGAAGGGGCACGCATTTTCAATTTTCTCCCGTGGCCCGTATATGCTCTCTACGGCCCTGGGCATCAGCTGTATGTTAGTTGGATAAATGACAGTCCTGAGTATTGTTTACAAGCGCGTGAAAGCATTCTGCAGAGAGTAAAGGCGAAAACAGAAAATCAGTAATGGATTTCAAAGGTAATAGTCTGATTGCATTATAGGTATTTGGATGGAAAATCACAACCAGCGATTGTTCGTGAGCTCAAGCACCTTAAAGTAAATAAAGTTTTTATTTATCGCAACAATACTCATTACAATGATACGGGTAGTATCGCGAAACGTCACGGAAGTGGCCATCAAGATACTGCAACGTCACGTGAAATGGTTCAAAAAGTGAAGAAGCGACTTGAGCGAAATCCTCGACGAAGTGCCAATCAAATGATGAAAGAACTGAAAATATCTGACAGTAGCATCAGCCGTATTTTGAAAAATTATCCCAAAGTCAAGCCTTAAAAGATCCAAAAGGTGCATGATCTCACACCAAAGCAGCAACAAGTCAGACTTGAGAGAGAGAAGGAGCTGCTTCACTTGGCCGAAAGCGGTCAATTTCCAAAAATTGTGTTTTCTAACGAGACAATTTTTCAAATGAGGGCAAAAGAGCAATTCGTAAAATCCCAAAACGATAGGGTTTATTTTACCGACCGTTCATACGAGAAGGCATCCCAAGTAGCAGTTTTGAAGTGCTTGCCGTTGGCGGTAAAGAAGATGGCGCGAAAGCGCAGACTACAACCAGTGCCGTTATTAATATAGTAGTGATGGTATCGGACTACGTTCAGGCATTGGGGCAAGCGTGGATTTCAGCAATGACGACCAAACAACACAGTTGAGCAGAGGCGTAAGTATTGGTGGTTATGGTTATGAAAGACCACGCCCGGATGCTGAGAATGAGATTTTGGGTGGAAATTTAAGCAAAATGTACCTGCCGGTGCAGTAAAATTAAAGGGAGTCGAATGGAATAGTTGAATTGTCTATTTATTTTGTTAAATAGACAGATGTGTACCTTCAGTTTTGTCTTGTAAATAAAGAACTCAATCGATATATTCAATTAAATTTGTTTGTATTTGCAATTAAATCTTTCATCAAAATGCGGAAGCCGTTCACCATTACGCAGCAGCAGCACAAAAGCAGTGAAAACAAAATATAAAAAACAAATAACATAACAAAAGCAGAATACCGCTTCCGAAAAGTATGAGTTTCCAGCTTGCGAACCGCCGAGTTCAGCTACATTTGAATTCTGGTCAATCTTGTATCTTTGGTTTTAATGAGATGCGTACTCGTTTATGCCCTTTTGTCTATTTTGAGGTTTCATTTTATCTTTGGTTTTGTTTTGAACACATTTTTTTATTTTTCTCTTTTTTTATTTACTTTTTTTTATTTATTTATTTTTTTTTTCAAATAATACCAGCTCAGAAACGCGACATTCGGAGCACCTACACCTCTTAAAGTTGTTTCAGTTATGCCGTTAACACTTTGGTGATAATCATTTTTCTAGTTTGAAGCTTGAACTTGTCTTGTCGCATCATATGATTTCATCAGATGCACCGAATATCGCAAAATAAGTTCCTTTTCTAAACACAGTACTTATGTGGAATCGGCGAGCGTTTGCGAAATTATCTCGCTTTGAGATCTTCTTTTTTTTATTGGCGCGAAAACCCATTAAGCGATTTTGGCCGAGTTTAACAAAACGTGAAAGTCGTTTCTTTCTCATGCTAACCGGCGCCAGTTGGTGAAGTGATGCTATGTTCTTCTTCAACTGATCTTTCCAACGCAGAGGAGACCTTCTTTTTCCTCTGCTACCTCCAGCTTGTACCGCATGGAATATTTTCAGAGCCGGAGCGTTTGTTTCCATTCGGACGACATGACCCAGCCAACGTAGCTATGTCTATGTCGTCATGAAGCTCATACAGCTCATTGTTCCATCAACTGCGATACTCGCCACCATCAACGTGCAAAGGTCCAATAATCTTACATAGAATCTTTCTCTCAAACACTCCAAGCGTCGCTTCATCGGATGTTGTCATCGACGACACTTCTGCGCCATACGTTAGGACGGGCATGATGAGAGCCTTGCAGAGTGTTAGTTTTGTTTGTCGAGAGAGGTCTAATTTTTAATTTATTGAACAAATTTCGAGGTAAAACGGAGAAATCTGCTCCGGTGTCAACTAAGTATTTGCGGCAATTTGAACGATCTGTGACAAATAAGCGGCGAGAATAATTCAGACCCACTTCGTCTACCGCAAATGACGAGGTGGAATTTAGTTTTTTGAATGTTCATCACTTTTGTCATCGGGCTTTTTGAATGCGCATGGCTGTTCACACTTGCGTGCCATGGCCCCAAAACGATAATGAAATCGACAATACGGTCTTTTATTACGAGATTTGGAACGTGAACGACTCGAATTGTGTGACTTCTGGGATTTGTTTGGACTATTGTTTCTGCTCGCTCTAAATTCGCGAAAAGATTTGGCTAATTCATCGATACGAGCGTTCAATTGAAGGAGTGTGTTATCCGATTTGATCTCCGAAATTAGTTTTGGGGCAGTCAATTCGACAACTTTATCTGCTAAGGTAGCACAGGTATTGAGGTCGTCGTTTGAAATTGCCACGACGGCACGAACGTTTTCCGGTAAACGTTCAATCCAAAGGGACTTGATTGCCTCATCGGTGAGAGCATTTTTGGCTAAATCACGCATTTTGCGTAGCAAATGTGACGGTTTGTCATCACCAAGTTCGATTTCAGTGAGTAAAACTCTGAGTTTCCTTTGATCAGATTGAGTGTATTCACTAATTAGACGGTTTTTAAGTGATTCATATTTGTTTTCCGCGGGAGGACTACGAATCAAGTCAGAAACCATTGATAAATACTCAGGTTCGAGAACAGATATTACATGATTATACTTCGAATTGTCGCGAGTAATGCTACCGTTAATGAATTGTGCTTCCATTTGTATAAAAAATAAATCCGGTTCTTTCTTAACGAATGTCGGTGCTTTTATTGTAATCCGACTGATTTCTGGTAAAGGCATAAAATTAACAGTACTCACGTATGATGTATTGCTTGACTGTGAAGTCCCGCTCGATTCGCTATCTCCAGGCATGTTGAATGCACGAAGTAGACTTTAGAAAATTTTGTCACGATTCGACTTCCAGACGAAAGATCCCTCAAACAATTTCTGCTAACGATCGCTCATGCAAATCCTCTTGAAAAAATACGACGAACAAACCCTCGCAAATATCGGCGCGTTGAAACCACGTGGCGGCAATAAGGTCTTCTTTTCCTTAATTGCGTTTATGGATAGCGTGTTAAATTTCGTCCAAAAAAATTGCGAGTGAATTCCGTTGATTATTTAAAAAAATTATTTTTAAACGTCGGGGTCACCAATATGGAGTTTTTATTATATCCAATTAAATACACAAGTAAATGGAACTTAAATAAGTTGAATCAAATTATGGTGTGGTCTCGTCGCCGGTTGAAAAGAGAATAAATTTTCATTGAATTTTAAGGTTGACATTATTTGACGAACTGACATAAAATTGATTGAGCAGCGGTGCTGCCACATGTCATAAATTAATTGAGCAGCGGTGCTGCCACAGATGTAATTCGCTGTGCCCTCACTCACAACCAGATTGTACGCTCTTAAAAAGATTGTGCCTGAGCGGTTATGCTCTGTGGCTCGCACAGTATTTTTCAGCATCAGGTCACACGACCTCGAGTCACCCTGTCACGAACCTCGTTTGGTTTCAAACGGCTGGGAGAGGTCCTCTACAATTCTGACGGCGCTGCAAGTATTAAGCAATGTCATTTCCCACACCGTACTAGTTTTGCGCAGATACTAAATTCAGACATCGCAGCATATACATAGGCAACTCTTTTCTTGCTGCCAAATGCAGCTTTAAAATCGACGAAAAGATGGTGTGTGTCGATTTTTCCTTTCATGAGTATTTTCGAGGACTTAGCGTACTGTAAATATCTGGTGGATGGTGAACTTCCCAAGTCTAAAACCACACTGATAAGGTCCAATCAGTTGGCTGATAGTGGGATTCCGCCTTTCACGCGATATTTAGAAAACTAATATCGTGGTAGTTAGCACAGATTGCAGAATATTCTTTCTTGTAGATTAGGCAGAGCACATTTAAATTCAAATTAGCAGGCATCCGACTAAGCAAGGGCCCATTTAGACAAAGAACGAAATTCGATTATTGCCAACCCGCCACAGCTAATGGTTTGGGCCGCTGTAACCGCAAATGGGTGCCCTCCAATCGTTTTCATCGAAGCTAGCGTCAAGGTTAATGCGAAATATTATATTATCGGAGAAGTATTCTGGCCGATATCTGGTGAAAACGAACCCACAGTCCAAGAGGATATTAAACAACTAGCTTTCTCATCAGAATTTCGGCGAATAATTACTCTACTGCAGATAACTGGTTGACTTCAAAGCCAACTAGGCGTAGCCGAGGGTCAGCACTGTATATTGCTAGATCTACCCATCGAATGTGGCGTAATTTATATGATCCTGTTTTATGCTTCAATATCCTTTTTTACTGATGAAATAATTGTTGAGATAGTAAAATGGACTAATGGCGCATAGATGTCTTTGAAATGAAGCATTTCTATGACCGGTGCTACATTTCGAGACGCTCATGAAGATGAAACTGGTTCCTTGATTGGGATTCTGGTAATGGCAGCATTAAGGAAGGATAACCACATGTCTACAGAAGAGCTATTTGATCGATCTTTGTCAGTGGTATATGTATTTGTGATGAGTCCTAATGGATAATAAAAGTATATAAACCAAAAATGACTGATAATTAATAAAAAATAAGTGGTAAGCGCTCTAAGAAATATTATCATTCATTTGCATACAACTCTGATTGGTTCCTTTACAGCTGGTACACTTCTAGTCTCTCTCGAACTACGAGTATGACTTCTACCGTCAAATACCAGTTCATGAATTAAAACGTTTGCTGTTTACTTTGTCTTTTCACTGCAGTCTATTTACTGTCATATGCATGTGTTTGTGTGTGTTTGCTCATAAGCATTCCTTTGTTGTTTTGCATGACACTCACGTAAACGTAATAAAGTTGTGACTCCAGTTTTGGCAAATAGCAACGAAATGCTGCACACAGCCCTGTTGCTCAACTTATTTGAAATTCTGCAACGGAACAAATGTGATGGCAAATAAAATGTAGCAGAGCTTAGTATATGCCACACCAGCTTCTAATTACATTTCATGGGGGTTCATTGTTCTCTTTATATTCGCTGGATATGTTAATAACCGCTTAAGAGTCTTATACGATTAGCGTTGCACTTTTGTTACTAACAAAGAGTGGCAAATTAATATTTTAAAAATTTTAAACTCTTATTGCATTTATTGATTTATCTTTCGAACATGATATCCAGAATAAATAAGTCTGGGCCAAAGGCGTCAATGGTTGTTTTGTTTGCGTCTTCCAATTTTTTAATCTGCCCTTCGGAAAGTATTGACTTGGAGAATAAGTTTATAGCGTTTATATATTTTCTTTTATTTTACAGCGATTTGTGTACTGTTCGATAGAACTCTTTTCCTCTTTCTGCTCTACAAAACTATGTTAATTGTAATTTTGAGTGCTTTTTTTACTTATTGTAGATTTGAGGCTTAGAAATGGAATACCCAGGAGGTAAAAACCAACATTTTCGACACCTGCTCTTCTTTGCTTTTCATCGAGGTCAAAAAGCTGCCGAAGTAGTACGGGACATTTGGGTCGTATATGGAAAAGGTGTCATAGGCGTCTCTACAGCACGTAAATGGTTTGCAAAGTGGTGGTGGTTCAAAAATCGCGACTTTGACGCCGCCAAAGCAGTCGTAAATTGCGACAAAAAATTAATTGGCGGAACTGCGAACTTTAAACGGTTCTCAATCACCTTCATTCAATGGAATTTATCGAAAAATTGAGAGCCAGGGTGCCTCAAGAGCTCAATGAAAAAAAAACAAAGAAATTCGCCCTCAAATTGCTTCTCAGCATCTCGCCCGCCATCGAGCAACTCGCGGTCGTAAAAAGCGCTTTTTATATCGCATCGTCACGGAAGATAAAAATGGTGCCTATACATCAATATGAAGCAAGGCAAAGGAGTGGGGGACTCCAGGAGATACGCCAAAGCCGCGAGTTAAGCCGGATCTTCATCCAAAGAAGGTTACAATATGCATTTGGTGGGACTGGGAAGGCATGGTCCACTGGGAAATGCTCGAAAAGAATACCACGACCAGCAAGGAGCTCTACATTGCCCAGCTACACTGCGTGAGTGGGACTATTTGAGTGAAAAGACCTAATCGACGTGGTCAAACCATACTCCGTCACGACAAAGCCGGGCCCCATGTTGCAGAAATCGTCAAAGCCGCGCTCGAAGAACTCGAATGGGAGGTCCGTCAGCATCCGCTGTATTTTTCTGACCTTGCATCGACCGATTACAAACTTTTGTGCTCTCTGTTAAACCATATGAAGGGCGTTACCTTCGGTAATAAAGAGGTGCTTAAATCTGGCTTAACAACTTCTTTGACACCAGACCTTGAAATTTTTGGTGGAACGGCATCAGCAAATTGGTCGAGAGGTGAGAAGAGGTTGTAAACAACAACTGTGAATATATAATTGATTTATTTATTGAATTGTTTTTTGTTTAAAAAAAGTCAGTCTTCGATAAACAAGCTACGTACTTATTCGCCCAAATCCACAAGCTATTGAAATTTATCCAGATTCACTAGTCGTTCCTTACGGTGAGCCAATTCTTTTTCCAGGTGAAACGCACGACAATCAGTATGTGAGCTAAATACAATTTCGTTTAAATAAAACTGCACTTTTTAAATAAAAACAGATGTACTCTTGCGTAGAAGCGTAAACCAAAGCACAGGCCTTCTAGGGTATATCCCAGCAATGCAAATTTTCGTCCTTTTCCGAGCTAGCCCGATCCGCTGCGATATACGCAAACTTTTTCGCCTGGTTTCTATGAAGTACCGCACAATTTTATCCAATATTTTATTTTCGTTTCACATTTTGGGCAAAGGCAAACTTAATGTCCTCTTTTGCGCACGTTTTGCGGTACAACAAAAACAATGTTGTCTGCTAAATTTTTTAGCAAAAGTTTTAATTTCTATGCTTCTGAGTATTTTCTTTAGAATTTAGAATGAAATAAAAAGAAGCATTTCCACGTGGAAATCACGGATTTTTGAAGTAGGTCAAAATGGCTGACGAAAAGTGTGAAAATTAGATATCTGACGTCACCTTTAATTATTCCTTCATATATATATATATATATACTTCAATCAATCAATAAAATCAATTTTTTGTTGGATGGTAGGACTGTTACTGGACTTACATGGCAAATTTTATCGTGATATGTCACACAGTTCGGCCGCCGTAGCCGAATGGGTTGGTGCGTGATTACCATTCGGAATTCACAGAGAGGTCGTTGGTTCGAATCTCGGTGAAAGCAAAATTTATAAAAACATTTTTCTAATGGCGGTCGCCCCTCGGCAGGCAATGGCAAACCTCCGAGTGTATTCCTGCCATGAAAAAGCTCCTCATAAAAATATTTGCCGTTCGGAGTCGGCTTGAAACTGTAGGTCCCTCCATTTGTGGAACAACATCAAAACGCACACCACAAATAGAAGGAGGAGCTCGGCCAAACACCTAACAGAAGTGTACGCGCCAATTATTTATTATTTATTTATTATGTCACACAGTTTGTTTTCTGTGCTATTGTAAACAAGTCAACCTCGAGTGTGTTTTTCGAATTTAACGATGGAAATTCTAGTTGAACAAAGAACTTGTTATTCCAACAAAATTGCGGCTTCAGACGCGTTAAAAATGTTGCAGACAACCTATAGGGACTCTGCTCTATCGCGTGCACGTGTTTTCCAGTGGTACTAATCGTTCAAAGAGGGCCGTACATCGGTTGAAAACTTGCCTCATGAACGTCGTCCAGCAACATCAGTAAACGACGAAAACATCGGAAAAGTAAAGGAAATTGTGCTTGAAAATTGCACAAATCGCAAAATCGGTTAACGCTGAATATTATTTAGACGTTTGCGCGAGAACATTCGTTTGAAAAGGAAGGAATTGTGGGACAACAAGTCATGGTTCTTGCATCACGATAATGCACCAGCTCACACATCACGTCTTGTTCGCGATTATTTGAACAAAAATAATGTTAATATCGTTCCGCAAGCACCGTATTCGCCTGATATGGCTCCATGTGACTTTTTCCTGTTTCCCAAGCTCAAGTTGCCGCTCCGTGGAAAACATTTTGAGACAATTGAAGTCATAAAAGAGAATTCAAAGAAGGAACTAAAATCCGAAATCGGCCTTCCAGAAATGCTATGATGATTGGAAAAAACGTTGGCATATGTGTATCGCCTCCAATGGTGATTACTTTGAAGGAGATTAAATAAAAATTGAACAATAATTAACCGTTTGTGTTTTATTAAATCAGTCTCGTTCATATTTGAGCAGAAGTATATTCACATAGTTCCTAGATGAAACATAGGGCCTCAATAAACAAGTTATAATTTCGTTTATTTGGAGCTAGATGCTCCATTTGACTCCAAGAACGGCCTGCTCTGCCCGCTTCTGCTGCTACTTGTCGCCTCCAAGTGTTGGCTGGTCTCCCGCACCTACGGATTTCTTGAGGGTTCTAGTCTAGCGCTGTCCATGCGATGTCATCCCGTGGCTTGCGCAATGTGTGTCCGCCCTTTTCCACTTGCGACGCATAATTTCTATGTGAAATGGTGTTTGCCCGGTAGCCGCCCAAAGATCATCGTTCCTTATCCAACTCCTTCATGAGTATCCAATTTGAAACCAAAATTGCACGCAATTAGCTGCTACAGCATTGGCATCATAAACACCATTCACAATTTCAGCAGCCTGGCTTGCATTTTCGCCTTCATCAAAAAATAAAAAAAATGTAAAATGGTCCGAATTCTTTGTTGACTTCCATTGTTAACATCCTGTAACTCACAATTGAATGGAACTAACCAAACACAACAACCGAATTTTTTTTAATGTGAAATGTCACCTTGACAACGAGCATAAAGTTTAAATTGTTTCATCGACACTTTACGAGATATAAATCACTACAGCCAGCTAACGCGAAAGTAATGGATTTATTTTCCCCAAAACTAATACGAGTATGCATATTTTTTATGTACATACATATATAATTGAGCCGCTCAGTGCACACATCGATTAAGTCCATAAAACGAAAAGTTGAGAAACGCGATGATGTAATGTATATTGTTTTTTAAAATTCCTCTGATAATATGAATTCAAATATATAATGTGGAATGCATAATTGCAGATATAGCTTTCATCTAACGGTATATAAAATTAATAAGAAAGAATAGCCAACAAACAATCGTCAGTAATCGCGTATTTTAAGCGTAATTTACTGGAAGCCCTCCCGACTAGAATTACAGTGAGGCATGCCGAAGAATCAGTTAGGCCCGAATTAGGCAGGCCTTACTGAGGCACGCCTCACTATTACCTTACCAGACCTACGTTAGGCAAGGCAAAGATTGGCATGCCAGAACAATACCAAACTTGGTTGTGGTCACGAAAATCTGTGGCAGTGTCTCACTTAGGCATAAATTGGAATTCCTAACTGATTTGTAGAAGGGCATCCGGAGTAATACCGAAGTTCGGTTTTTCGAACCTGCGCCTAATGAGGCAGATGTGTGGCGATACCTTTCGGGGCTTGGGCCTAGTTTGGCTGCCTTATGAGGCGCAAATTTGGAATGCGGTCTGCCTTATTTGCGCCTAATCACCGCCTTACCAAAATTTCTAGTCGGGCTGTGACGGTTACTTTTCTGTTAATGATAGACTGTTCTAAAGGTTTAGTTGACACAAAATTTTGGTGAGTGATTTGGATTAGATGAAACGGCGCTTTCTTTTTACATGTTTTGATTATATGGTACCAATCATCTGGTGAAAAAAGTTTTTGATTATTTTTCGCACATGACTCAATAATGGCAAAATCTGAGTCATTGGGCAAATAGCTGTGTCCACTTACCAAAAATTTCATGTCAATTGATTCAGCTTTGATTTCCGTGCTTTGAACAAGTTTCAATAAACTTAAGTTTTAATATAATATTTCTGTTTTTCGAAGTTTGCAGCGTAAGTCTTTATGAACTGAAACGATTTATATTAGAGTACGGAGTTAATCGAAATGGCTTCTGAAATAAATTACTTATTATTCAGTTGCCAAAAAAATTTGCCATTTAACGGTGCTAATATTTATTATTCAGGAAAGTTATTATAAATATAAAAAGTTATGACTATACCAAGGGCGTTGACACTTAAATTTAAGATTTTTGTGTGTGCGATGTGTGTATTGAGCGGCTCAATTATCGCTTATACTCTTTTGTTGGATATTTGGCTGTGCTCTTCCTCTTATTTGTGGGGTGCCTCCTTAGTGCGTTCGCAGAAATGAAGAAACCTACAGTTTTATGACGCCTTCGATTGACAGATGATTTTTCATGAGGAGCTTTCTTCATTGCGGACATTTTAAAAATAATATTTCTCTTCTTTGCTGTTTGATGTCTGTGGTTTAACGTTTAAATTAAGTTGTTAAAGGATTTTTTTTGCCTTGTATGCATTCGGTGGCATTATCTCTATTCGCATCTTAGAGCAAAACTTTTGGGTAAAATAAGAAAGAACAAATTCAGTCTTTGGTGCAACAAAATTGTGCGAAATTATTTCCGAAACTCCGAATTTGTATAATATTATCGCAGAGTGCACATATTGGCCTTTTCATTATTGTTTTATTTATTTTTTTCTTTTTGTTTTATGTGACAAATATTCTATATGTCTAAATAGAAAGCAGCCGTATCATTAGTATCAATCGAACTGCGTCAATTTTCTTATCGCAAGGCGTCAGAGCAGGGGTAAACCGCATCACTGAATACAGTTAGACGGCGAAGGGCACTGTGAATTTTACTGAATAGGGATTTTGAAAATGAATGCCCATAATTTATAAACTGAGTCGTAGATTTGCCTTTACATTATGACATGTCAATCAAAACTGAAAGAACGCTACGATTTGTCAAATTAACTGTCTACTATAAAATTAGAGCTTCTTCTTATTGAAAAAAGGTCTTAAAAGCACAATAAAGCAGACGGCATTCAATTGCAACGAAAGCACGTAGCTATGTACATATACTTTTAAATTGTATGCCCAAAGGGAGAAAAAAATTTCTGTTGTCATATTTGTCAATCATTTTATATGACAACCAAAATAGCGGATTTAATTCGGTCAATGCTCATATGTTTTGAGGTGGCTTCTTGGGTTCCTTATCAGCTGTCAACATGAAGTAACAAATAAAGGGTGATTTTTTAAGAGCTATAGGAAAGTTTTTCAAAAAAACACATGTAAAATTCAGAAAAATTCATGAAATTAAATTAAATCGATAGTACAGTCCATATAATTTAATGTGTGAAGATTATTTCATGCAAATGTTGAGCGCGACTGCGATTCAAATGGTCCACCCGCTAGTCCAATTTTGGCATACTATTTCCAATGTTTCAGCCGGTACCTCACATATGAATGCTTTAATGTTGTCTTCCAATGCGTTAATTGAAGCAGGCTTGTCTGAATAGACATGAGCTTTAACATATATATATACATATATATAATTGGCGCGTACACCCTTTTTGGGTGTTTGGCCGAGCTCCTCCTCCTATTTGTGGTGTGCGTCTTGATGTTCCACAAATGGAGGCACCTATAGTTTTAAGCCGACTCCGAACGGCAAATATTTTTATGAGGAGCTTTTTCATGGCAGAAATACACTCGGAGGTTTGCCCTTGCCTGTCGAGGGGCGACCGCTTTTAGAAAAATTTGTTTCTTAATTTTGCTGTTTCATCGAGATTCGAACCGACGATCTCTCTGTGAATTGCGAATGGTAATCACGCACCAACCCATTTGGCTACGGCGGCTTTAACATAGCCCCACAAAAAATAATCTAAAGGCGTTTTATCGCACGATCCGGCACCTAAATCCTTTCGCAAAATTTTCCACGTTGTTGAGTAACAGAGGCCCAATTGCTGCGAACGGCGACGAATCGATAGTTGATGGTCATCATAAACACTGGCCGATACAGCTGCGATATTTTCTTCAGTTCGCACTCTACGTAAGCGTGTTGGTGGTTTGATGTCGAATAATGTAAATTTGGTTCTAAATTTAGTCACAATAGCTCGAATAGCCGCTTCAGTGGGCCGATTGAACTGACCATTAAATGGAAGAAGAGCGCAATAAACTTTCTTAACAGAACACGCATTTTTATAATAAAATTCAATGATTTGCAAGCGTTGTTCGTTTTTAAGACGATGCATGGTTAAATTATAGACCAAACTGAAGATGTTTGACAGTGAAACAAAACATGAAACGTGCGTCAGCTATTTAAACCAACTGTTTAAAAAGATAACAGCTAAAACTCACCCGTTAGAAACAGCGCATTTTTGGCGCTGCTGGACGTATGCAACCCCTTAATACGAATATTAGCCACTTTAACTTTTACTTAACTTAAATCAACATTTTCTCTAAAAGATTTTATTTAAAATAATTCCAAAACTTTAAACAATTAATCTACAAGGTGGCGCAAAATTAATCACCCTATCGGAAAATTTACGTCAGTCATACACAGACAGCTGCAGTACACAAACAGACAAGCAATAGAGCGCGCAAAGGTCAAAATAAAGATTTGAGTGATGGAAGTCATTTGTTTTTATTTAGTAAAAAAGTTAGTCAAACGAGAAACTGGATGATTAGTTTCGCACCACCTTGTATTGTCCCAAGAACGCTATATACTAAGCCCGTGATTTTCGAAGCCAAAAAAATACTAAAATCCCGAATTTCCGAAATTCCGGCGTACCGTGAATTGCACTTCTACGCAACAATTTGTCATAATACTAACTATTACGTACATACGAGTACTTACGTGCCTATGAGCTTAAAAAAATTAATTTGTTTTTGGCAATTTCATTGAACTGATTAGTTTCGACACATCCCAGTTGGCGCTTTCCCACAGAATATAGTTGATTTCCCTTTTTCAGTTTCCAATTAAAATGGAAAATGCGCCTTTATGTACATCCTTATAGATACGTTTGTATACACACACGCATACATATATGTACATACTTATACACAGTTAGTTTATCCATTTACGTCGTTGATGAGTAGCAGCTGCTCAATCCCCACAAGTTTTCGTATATAGCGAAGTCAACATTCAGCCGATGTTGCCTTAGTAAATTACACTTTGGATTCCCTCCTCGAAACTAACTCTTAGAAGAATTGGAGTGTGCTTACCCTGCAGCAAATTCTACGACTAATCTAGAAAAAGAGTATTCCAGGACTAGTCTCCATGGGGTACAATAGGGTATTAATTCAGCAAATTCGAATGACTTCTTTGAAGTTGGGAAGTAAAGAAGTAGAAAAGGTGGATTACACCTGCACTCCTCGGGCATGTGAGTTTTTCAAATCAAATGCAAAGGTACCTTTTTAATATTTTATTTATTTATTCATTTATTAAATCTAGAAATCCACGTTTTCTTACAGACTACATAGAACTACCAGCATTTGTAAGAATTATTCATTGACTGACAATTAGAACTTATATTTAGATAGAAATAAATCAAGAGCCAAAGAACTTGAAATTTGATTAAACTCATTCAATGTTCTAATTAAAAGTACTTTCAAGCAAAACCAGTTCTTCCCCGCTCTAAGAAGAATAAATCATTACTCCGAAGATTTTTCCGAGGCATGCGAAAATTAATTCGCTCTAAGAGTATAGGCGAGTCAACTGTCCCATTTATAATATCGAAAGCATTGCTGAGTAACAGTATACGAGGGGTGCCTTCTATATTTCGGGACTTGGCAACCCTGGTGTTGCAATCTGGCAACTGACAGCTGTATCGCAAAGTTGGACATTTTTTGGCTTTTACGTACTCAGAACGTTTTGAAATACCAGCGCTATTTGTGTTGTTTACAGTAACTTAAAAGATTCATCTCGGTCCAAAAATGGAATTAAATTGTGAACATTTTCGTGCGATTATTTTTTACAACTTTCGACATGGATTAACTCAGCAACATTGCATGGATGAACTTAATTCATTTTTTGGCGATGAAGCTCCATCAAGGACCAGTGTTTATCGATGGTATGGTGAATTCAATCGTAGTCGTGAAGGTCGTCCAAAATCAGTTGTTGTTCCGAAAACCATTGATGCTGTGCGCGAACTGATATTGCAAGATCGTCATGTGACCTATCGTGAGATTGAGACAGTCTTAGGCATTAGTGGGACCAGCATACATTCAATATTGCGTTGGATCCAACACAATTTGTCAATCGCTCAAAAAAAGGCTCGTGTTGATTGGTCGAAGGAAATGCTCAAAAAATACGATCGTGTTCTTCGAAACACGTCTATGACATCGTGACAGGTGATGAATCATGGATTTATGAGTACGAGTATGATGTCGAAAGTAAACAGCAGTCAACTGTATGGGTGTTTCAAGATGAGCCAAATCCAGCAAAAGTTGTTCGCGCACGAAACACTTCCAAGCAAATGGTCGCCTGTTTTTTCGGAAAAACTGGACATGTCGCAATCGTAGCACTAGAACAACGCAGAACAGTAAATTCTGAGTGGTACACAACCATTTGTTTGCCAGTTGTCTTCCAAGAAATTAGGAAAACCAATCGCCAAAGACGGATCACTCTTCACCAGGGCAATGCAAGCTCTCACATATCGGCTCAAACAACTGCATTTTTGAGCACCCAAAACATCGAATTAATGGGTCATTCGCCGTATAGTCCTGACTTGGCACCGAATGACTTCTTTTTATTCCCGTACGTAAAAAACAAACTGAGAGGTCAACGTTTTCCGACACCTGAAGAACCGGTTGCGGCATTCAGAATGCATGTTTTGGAAGTACCTCATTCAGAGTGGCAAAAGTACTTCGACAATTGGTTCAAAGCATGCAAAAGTGTATAGATCTTCATGGAGAATATTTCGAAAAACAATAAAGGGATTTTCGATGAATAAAATTTGTTTTTGTTCTCTAATCTCGACATATAAAAGGCACCCCTCGTACTTCTTCTACTTTGTAACGATTTTAAGTTTAGCAATGTACTCCATGCATTGCATGAAGGGATCGAAGTAGTGAAGTTTAAAGATCTGAATGCAAATCGAAGAAATTTCTTTTCAATTAAAAACAAAACTTAAGGGGTTCCGGTGGTCTCGAGTTCGAAAATTTAGGGTATTTTCAGGATTTTTTTTTTTACAATAAAAAAATGAAAAACTAAATTAAAATTTGTTGGGCTGTTTATGTAACTCCCTTTACATACGACAATGAAATCTTTTATTGACAATAGTTTTAAATAAATATTATGGTAAAATCTTCACACCATTCAGAACATAAAAATAATAAAAACAGTTTTTTTGCCTGTTCCAAGATTTGAACTCCGGACCTCAGTTGTGGCACACCAACAAATTACTACAAATGCCAAATTTCAAGTTTCTCCCGGAAATATATAAAGTTTTAAATTTTGAGAACGGGTAGTCTCTTTACACTACCGAACCATGCTGTGGTGCCAAATCCGATGGGACACTGAACCGAGTGACAGATGGACAGCGAAACTTATTCCATCAATAAGCAAATGGGTTCAAAGGAATTTCGGTGAAGTGAACTACTTCTTAGCTCAGATCCTCTCGGACCACGTATATTTCCGGAGATACATATACCGCAAGGTAAGCGATCCCAAGTGCATATACTGCGAAGCGCCGAGCGATGACAATAAACACACATTTTTTAGTTGTGACAGATGTCTCGCGGAAAGAGATGCTCTGAGGAAGCAAATTGGTGACATAGCACCGAGCAATATAATCAACAAAATGTTCAAACGCGAAAACAGCTGGAACGCGATAAAGATATACATGGAGAACGTTCTACGGAAAAAAAGATAGACCTCGACACAGTGCCACAAAGCAAAGTCGCACAGATAGAGGCACAAGAAGACGAGCCTAGAGCATGAAAGCTGGCTACAAACATGGTGGACCTAAACGTGGGTGAATAGCATTGGTCCTTTATGGATGCCGTTCTGAGCCCTGCCGAAGTAATGCAGAAAGTAGTCCCGGAAAGTTGTTTTAGTAGTCATATCATTCGACGCAGTAGACGACGGTCGGTGTAAGTGCGAAGCATTTTGAATGGTAGCTCTCCCACCAAATAAAAAGAAAACAAAAATGTCCACTTTCTTCCAAATTTGATCCACTACACTTTGTTCACCCCAAAGGGATTATTACTGTGCTTCTGTTTTTATTTCGAATCTCTAAAAATGAAAAAAAAAATTTCAGGCGAAATATTTTGTGAACTTTTTTCATATAGAGTTTTTCGCTTTTCTGGCGAAGTGCATACTAACCATAAGAGATGAAAAGTAGCAGTGGTCGCATATTCCTTTGCAACTGATCCCACATTGGGAGCAAGTCCCATTTTTTGCGGGGTACGCTCATATAAGTAAGTGTAAATGTGTGTGTGTAAATAAACTTCAGCTGCTCCGAAACAATATCTGCCTCATTGGTAGATAAAGAGTTCAAAATAATGTGATATGTGAGTGCGTACTGTTATTTGCCTCTATTCTCTGCTTCATTACTCTTGCCGTGTTGTAATCAGCTTAAGAACAAATTAGCACTAATTAAGATACCCCGATGGATTACGCGTATATGACAACTTGTGAGCCATTTATGTATATGGTGCAGCTAATAGCAGGAGGGGAAATCTGCTTTCATTAGTTTTACTTCATTTTTACTGAACACAGCCGTGGCCTGGAGCATCAAAACTTTACTCACTGGAAAATTTTGTGTAGCACCCTAACGAAATCGCGATGCATATAAAGATATTACAAGCACAATGGTTTTAGATATGCTTGTATTTCCTATTGTCTCTCTGATAGTTATATGCCAACATAATTTGTGACATATGCCACTTTTGATATGAGGTGGGTTGATATTTAAAATGATTTACAATTGCCAATATCTGTGATATCACAGACTCATCTTGTGAAATTGGGAAAACTATTTTCAAACTAGTGGTTTCAGACAAGGTGACCCATTGCGACTTTGTTATGGAGAGTGTGGTTCGCAGGGCGGGGGTACAACGAAAAGGAACTTTTTGCTATTAAAGTGTCCAGCTCCTTGCATATGCTGATGACATCGACATTATCGGTTATAGCAAGCGGGATGTCGCCACCGCTTTTAGGACTATTGAAAAGGAGTCCACATGATTGGGTCTGGCGGTACACGTGGACAAAACCAAGTTTATGCTAGTATCCTGCAGAGAGTCGCCGTATCTGGAACCACAGATCGAAGTTAGCAACTAAATAAATTCAATGTGGTCCAGAACCTCATTTATTTTGGTTCCGCTATTACCAGCACCAACGATGTCAGCCTTGAAATCCACCAAAGGACTACACTTGCCAACAGGTGTTAGGTGCGCAATTGAGTGGTAAAACCCTCTGTTGACGACCAAAAACAATACACTACAAGAAGTTAATCATTCCGGTACTTCTCTATGGCGCTGAAGCCTGGACAGTCAAACAATCAGATGCAGCCGCTTTTGGAATTGGATTTTTGGCTCGCGTATATGACGGCTACTGCATTTGAATAAACCAAGAACTCTATGAGCTTTAAGGAGATATTGATACATTCAAACGAGTCCCCCTGCAGCGACTAAGGTGGCTGAGTTATGTCATTCGTATGGAAGGAACTGCTCCGGCAAAGATGATAATGATGCATGGGACGGTAATTGACGGTCGACGGTGAAGAGGACGTCCTCGTGTCAGGTGGAAGAACCAAATTGAAGATGACCTGGCTTCTCTTGCCGCAAGAAACTGGAAATGGTGTGCGAAGAACAGAGACACCTGGTGAGATATTATTCGGCAGGCTGTATCTCGGTGACTGGTTGCTGCGGCCAATTAAGTAAGTAAGTTGGTAACTTAACTTAGTAAAAAGTCTAGACTGCGTGACATAAATAATCCATCCGTCGGAAGATTTATGATTTTTGCAAGATTCCATCATTAGAACAACTCGAACGGCTAACGCACTAGCTGAAAGCGTATTTACCTATATTGATGACCGAATACTTTACTCTCGATGTCATGGAATAACAAAACTATGCTGCAAAAGTCACTCAGCCCTCCCCAAAGATGTCCGAAAGCTGAAATCCAGAATACGCGATTGAAACACCAAGTTTGGTATTAGCAAAATACTGGACCTAATAGATGAAATATAACTGGAAATTACTTCATTGTCTGCTTTAGTTATAAAACAGCCACTTTGGTTGCTTAACATTAAATCATTTATTACGGATCTTACAAGGCACGCCAAAAATGACACAAAGGACTTAGAGTACGCACAGTTGTTCGTTGTAGCAGTTCAGCCTTTTTCGGAAAGGAATTGAGAGCTTATTTCTACAGATGGCTCAAAATCCAATGCCGGTACAGGCTTCGTTTCTTTCACCTGTGGCAAGGGCATTTGACATGGCAGTGCAAGCGCTTTTAGCAGCCTTCTTATTTGCAAAATTAACAATGATTTTCCTAGCTTGAAGCGTGATTTTTACATTCCAAGAGCCGAGTTTTTATTTTTTTCCTTTTTCGATTTATCCGAGGCTTTCGTGCAGCTTTCATGACAATAAGATTCCGCTAGGTGGGCTGTCAACCCAGTAGGCTGGAATTTAGGGTTTAGGGTTATACCGTCCATCCTCAGTCGTCAGTGCCTCGTTTATTATCGACAGGCTGTGCCAACATGCGGATGAGGTTGACGGCTAATAAGAGATGCTTTATAATCGCGTCACTATTCCATAACTATGTCATAAAATTTGATTATAGACTCTTAAAACCAATATACCAAAATGGTTGCAAATTTAATCTTCAAAATAATAGCCATCGCTAGCGACACATTTTTCCCATCTCTCAGGCAATTTGTGGATGCCGCGCCAAAAGAATTGGCCGCCTTTGGCCGCAAACCAATCATCGAGCCATTTTTTGGCTTCTTCGTGAGAATTGAAGCGCTGCTCGGAAAGTGCGTGGCCCATCGATGCAAACAAATGATAATCGAAAGGCGCCAAATCTGGTGAGTAGGCCGCATGCACCAGCGGTTTCCAATCGTACGTCCAGCGGGTCCCCATCGTACGTCTCCGCCAATTCCCGGGTCGCTCTTGATCGATGTGGCGTTGCATTGCCATCAAATTACTTTGTGACGCCGATCGGCATATTCTGGGCGTTTTCGGTGTATTGCGCTGTTCAAATCGGCCAATTGCACCGTCAACTGTTTCACCTGGTTTTAATAGCTCGTACCAAATCATACCGCGCTGATCCCAGAAAATACACAGCTTTGCCTCGCGGCCGAAGCGATTTGGTTTGGCCGTTGTTTTTGGCTTGTAGCCGGGCGGACCATACGATCACTTACGCTTAGGATTGGAGAAATACACCCATTTTTCATCACCCGTAACGATTTGATGCAAAAAAACTTCCTTTTGAAGAGCAACATTTCACAAGTGGTTTTTCGAAGTCTGCAAATCGTAGTTTGAAGGCACGAAATTCGACATTTTTAAGAGCGACAAAAATGCATTGTTGTATGAAGCCCAACAAACAATGAACTGAATATTGTTGACAGATGACAGATGAAAAAATGAAAAAAACAAGACATTTGGAAAGGTTTTGAAATACTCCTAGCGACATCTATGAACTATTAGCTGAAAGTCTCATTTCATAGGTATACACCTGGAAAATGAAACTGTCAAATTACATCCAATAAATATTGACCACGACAATAATAAAAAAAGTTGCTTTCCCTGATGAAACACATGCCACTGGCATAGCTGATTGGGCAGCTCAGGTATGTCTGAAAAAAAAAAATTCGGTCGATTATTCATCAAGAGATATGTCGCTATGGTGGGTAGCAGATTTCCAAAAAAAAAAAAAAATTCTAGATATTTATCCGTTTTTTGGAAAACCAAAAAAAAGCTTTAAAAAACAAATTTAAAAATTGATCAAATTAATTCTGCTACCCACAAAAGCCACAAGTCTACTTAATAACATATTAAAAATTCAAATCAATCGGTTCAGTACTTTTTGAGAAATTTCCAACTACTAACTCGCTTATACCTGGGAGTCGTACTCCAAACCGGTATCGTTTTAAAGGGCTGTAACTCTAAACTGCAACGAATTTTAATATAAGTATTTTCAAGTATATTTTTGAAAGTATAAACTACCATAACATGAAAAACAATCGACTTTTCGAAATTCTAGACCAGAAAGCTTTTCATATAATTTAGAACACCTTGAAAAAACTTGGGTTACTTCAATGCACTGCGAAAAAAAAATTTTGGCCTTTAGGGACAAAACGGCTGAGGGTCCAATATTCTACAGCTCTTCCTGTTTAACAATTGCTACACCGCATTCTTGTATTTTTCAAGATTAAAAAGCTGAAATTGAATGAGATGACAACTTCAAACTGTGCGAAATTTCTGCAAAGTTGGAATGGAATTGTGCTAAACATAAATTTATAAATTTTTAGATTACAGAAGTGTAGTTTGTAGTTGCCTAAGCAGTTGGTTGAGCTACCTAACAACTTACAATGCCACTTACAAACTACTACAGCCACGCTATGTTATTAAAAAATGAATAATATGCGGTGTGTGCAAGGTCTGTACTTATGCAAGGCTAGCCACGAGCACAAGTGAATTCCACATTAACGCTATCTGCAGCTCTAAACGGCTGCTGCAAATGACAGCTACATAATTTAAGTGGGCTCCCACAAATAAGTAAAACACATACATTTGTATGTACGTCTGTTGCGGCACAGCAATAAATCTAGTCGAACGCTCAGTTGCGCGATTATAACTTTTTGACTCTGTTGGTATGTGTACTTTAATATGTACTCGTATATGTGTGGCTTTGTCTTATGCTCCATAATAAGTAAGCGGAAAATTTACGCAACTAAACTTTTGCTAATGGGGCACTTTTAAAGCATATTCAAGATGTTACGGTTAGACAAATTTTTCAACTTCTATTCCTTTTCATATCCAAGGAGAATTCTATGGCATAGCTGATTGATTTATTGCACAAGGCTTTTGCCATTTGCATGAATTTCGTGAGAAATACGAATAGGAAATGAAAAGCCCTTCATGATAACACCTTTTAGAAACATTTTTTTTTTTTGTTGTCGGGACAACCAGCATGTGCAGCACTCAGTCATTAATTAAGCCCATTGTATGTACTACAGTTGGATTCTCTTTTAATTTTCTTTAAAACTACTCCACCTCCGAAGAAATCTGAGTAGGTCTTGTGGTGCCAAGGAGCCAAGGTGGTCGCTTCTGAACACATCAGTACCAAAAACCTCAAGCCTGATTCGAGCGAAGGCGGGGCAGACCTTCAGAAAGTGGTCCGCCGTCTCGCATACTGTTTAGAAAAATAAAAAGTGGCGCAAAATTAGTCATCCATATTTGTGTTTGAATAACTTTTACACTAAATAAAAAAAAAAGGATTTCGAGTGATGGAAATCTTTATTTTGACCTTTACGCGCTCCATTACTTACCGCTTTCAAAAATTTTAGATTTTCTGATAGGGTGATTAATTTTGCACCACTTTCTATACTTTTGAAAAGTGTCATTATATATTATATATTAATTATATTTTATACTATTTTTTTAGGCATTAAAAACTTGAAAAAATCAGCTAAATATTAACCGATTTAGACTTCTCAGTATCAGGTTGGGGAATAAGCTCGTAGCGTTTTTACCGAGGACTTTTATTTAAACAAAAAACAATAATTATATCGAAATTGAAATTTGAAAAAGTCGAGCCAAGGAGCACCAGAAGATTTTGTGGCTCCTAAAACACTCAGGCTAAAAAGCCCATTGTATTTAAAGCTCTCGAAAGGGGGTAGATAGTCAAGGAGCGTGACTGACACATTGGGTCCTCAATGATCCCAATGGTGGTCATATGCTGCCCCACGGGTTGTGCCCTGTAATAATGCCGACCATCAACCGAATGTCTTTCCCTTTAAGTTTTAGTAGAAAGTTTGATAGTTTTCCGTTCGGACTTGTCACAAAACACTTTCCAGTTCTGCAGCGTTCTAGACCGGACCATCGCTCTTTATGTAGATTGTCTACATAATCGCTGATCCAATTCATGATTCCTGCGCAACTGATTCCGATTTTTGGCTCTGGCCCCTGTGGGGGCACCGCTGATCCACGGTTAGCCAAATGGTCGGCGATTTCGTTTCCTTGAACACCGAAGTGTCCTGAAACCCATATAAGTACAAGCCAGTTTTGTTTTGCGACAGAATTAAGCTTCTTCTTACATTCTTGAACAATCTTTGAGGTTTGCTTCGAGTTCGCCAGGGCCATCAGTGCAGCCTGACTGTCACTGAAAACTCCAATTTGTTTCCCGCTCCATTTCCTCTCGATTATCCATTCGGCTACTTTCAGGATGGCAATTATTATTTTAATAAGCTCATTGTTGCTGTTTACAACCTCTTACCACCTCTCGACCAATTTGTTGATGCCGTTCCACCGAAAATCGCCTGGTCTGATGCCAAAGGAATTGTTGAGCCCATTTTTAACGACTGCTTTGTAACCGAAGGTAACGCGCTTCATATCGTTTGACAGGCGGCGGAAAAGATAGTAATCGGTAAGTGCAAGGTCCGAAAAATACAGCGGGTGCCGAAAGACCTCCTATTAGAGTTCTTGGATTGCGACTTTGATGACTTGTGCAACATGAGACCTGACGTTGTCGTAGTGCACAATTCCCTCCCAGTTCCACCAAACACATATCAAGAACTTCTTTGGGTGAAGATCCGGCTAGACTCTCGGCTTTTACGTATGCCCTGGCGCCTCCCACTCTTCGCTTTCGCTTGTTGCTCGATGGCGGGCGAGATGCTGGGAAGCAATTTAAAGGCGAATTCCTTTGTTTTTTTCGTTGAGCTTATGAACCACCCATGCTCCAACCGTGCTCCTCGGTAAATCCCATTGAAGGGGGTTAAGAATCGTTTTATGATGGCAGTTCATTTTTTCTGCCAATTCACGACCTGTTTGGCGACGGTTCTCCTTCAAAAGTGATTTGAGACGTTCTTCATCGATTTCAGAAAGTCTTCCGCTGCGGGACGTGTCATCGACGTCAAAGTCGCCATTTTTGAACTTTGCAAACCATTTTCGTGCTTTAGACTCGCCTATTACATCTTTTCCATACACGTCACAAATGTTCCGGACTGCTTCGGCAGCTATTTGACCTCGATGAAAAGAAAAGAAGAGCAGATGTCGAAAATGTTGATTTTGCCCCTTGCGTATTCCATTACTAAGCCTCAAAACTAATAAAAAGTTAAATAGCTCAAAAATACAATAACATATATTAGTTTTATAGAGCAGAAAGAGTCCTATCGAAAGAAATCTTGCCCTTCGCTAAACAGCAATCAAATCGTTGTTAAAGGAAAAAGAAAATATAAAAACTTTATAAACTTATTCCACAACCCAATATTTGCCAGGTGTACCTCGAGAACAGCCTACTATTTCCTATTATCCGACTGTTATTTCCCAACGGAAGCAGCTTCCTTCTTATACACAGAATTTGAAAGAGGAGAGAGCGAATACCATCAATTGGGAGCATCATGCGCCTTATGACCGGACACAAACCTGGAGACGGTAATGAGTAATTTGTCATGGGGGAAAGATGGAGTTGTTTGAAAGTAAGCAGAAATGCGGTGAAAAAATTAACTTCACTTATCTGAAATCCATTATCGACAACAATTAACACACAAATTAGGCAAGCATCCATGAATTGACTGTTTGACGGATTTTACATAAGGATTTGCACTTGCATCCTTAGAAAATTCAATTAAAATAAGATTTGAAGCCAACAGATCCTTATCAAGGCAGAAATTATGCGAATTGAATGCAGAAATTATTTCATGCTGGTTTTTCATGCAAAATCTTCTTTAGTGATGCCAGTTTCACACTATTCCCAACAAATAAAATTGTCGCATCGAGCAGTTTCAGAAAAATTTTTCATCCATTAAAATGTACTATTTGGTGTGGTTTTTGGACTGGAAGGTGCCAATTGCATGCTAAACAAAGCAAGAGCGGCATTCGAGCGAGTGCATACAGTATGGGCGAGCTCACAAATCTCCAGGCGCTTTAAACTGCAAATGGTCAGCTCATGCAGAAAGTCAGAATTGTTGTACGGAAGTAAAACATGGCTGGTCTCTTCTCTAACACCTTCACACAGAGGCTACAGTCTTTCGTCAACAAATACCTTCGCATAATCTGTAGAATATTCTGGCGTTCGACCATCATCAGTAACGATGATGGATCAACGAATGAGGAGCACATCATATCAAACCAAAAGCAGAAAGTTACGATGGTTAGGACACATGCTTAGAAAACCACCAGATAGCATCTCGAGAGTGGCACTGGACTGAAACCCACAAGGGAGCAGAGGTCGCTTTCGGTCATAGATTACTTGGAGAAGGTCGATGTTGCGCGAGCTAGCAGATGCCCACATCACACGAGATGGCTTTTGTTAGTAAGTAAATGAGCAATGATTTCAGTGGCTGGGCCAGTTCTTGCTAATTATTGAATTTTCTTACTGAGTCCCATCGAACAAAATTTTCAAGTTTCAATTTCTCTTATGATTTTGGAAATGAAATTTACTGAAAATGGAATATTGGTAAAATGCAAAAAATACCTTTTACTTATCTAAGAGCAAACTTGCATATATTGTTTTTAAATCAGGAATAGAAATACGTTCTAAAATGTACCACTTGCGTGTTATGTACTTACAAAATCCGTATAGTATTGATTATTTGCAGTGCTAATTTAGCCAGCCAAGACCCAGACCATGTTGTAGAGTTACCAATGATGAGGGTGAAAAAATGTACATACACCAAATCACCCTTTAGGCTCAGCGATCAAATGAAAAGCAAAGTTCTCAGCTTCCATAAAAAAGTCATGGACCGTCAGCATGAATAACTGCCAACAATTTTGCGATGTGCGCAAAACTGTTTGCGGACATCAGCCGTGGCAAGGCTGCAAAAATACCAAAAAAATTGCATGCGAGAAAAATTATTTCTTTGCATAGGTTTTCATAGGCGCAAGCGCATCGGCAAATATTCTAAAACTTCAACAGGCGACCGGTACTATTTACAATACTTCGGTGCGCATTTCCCAATATAATACAATAATCCCGAGTTTCGTACTCGCATTGCTGATAAAAAGTTTACACAAGGCAAGACAAAGTTTTGATGTTGCCAATAAGCAAAAACAGAAGCCAGTGAAATGGAAAATACAAGAAGTGATAAAAGTCGAAACTAGTCAAGGCAAAAAATCTGAATTTGAAAGTGTTTATGTATTTGTATTGAGAATAAATTGGAAAGCATTGCCAGTCTTCACTTGCCGCCTTGTATTCTCTGTCAGAGAGCAGAGGTGGATCTGAAATATGTGCGCAATATGGAAAGATTATAAAATACTTTGCGAAGTTGAAGATTTCACAAATATTTGTTTGTCAGTATTGAAATAAATGTGGGGTGCCATTGCCACTTGCCGTTTTACTATTCGACAGTTACTGTTTATAACTAATTTTTCTTATGGCTTCCAGCTAACACTTGCACATCATTCGTTGTTTAGCTTAGTGTAAGTAGTACAAATATTAGGGCGGGGTAATTTTTTTTCGACATGGTTCCTAGTAGGTTCGAAATCTGCATCGAGTTCTAAAAACAAAATTCTTCTACAGCATAGCTCTGAAGTCAATTTTAAGCACCCAAAATTTTAAAAGAAGCTATCATTAATTATTCTTTAACATTCCACTAAATTGGAGAGAGACGAAAGTCTCCTTCATACCCAAGACAGGCAGGTCTTCACGTACTAATCCTAAGGACTGATAAGTTGTCTTACGTGTTTCTAGAAAGGATTGTAGATGAGTATCTACCTGGCATCATACCAATCAGCAAGATCTCCCCGGTACAGCATGCCTACATAAAAGACAAATCTACTGAAACTGCTTTCCACCCACTTGTCGGGTTCGTGGAAAAGAGCCTGGCGAAAAAAGAGTTTGCTTTGGTAACTTTTGTAGACATTGAAGAAGCCTTTTACAACATTAATACAAGCGCCATAACAGCTGCCCTAAAAGATTATGGAGTCGAATCTAATGTTGCTACTCTGATCGAGACCATACTTGTCAAAAGTAAAGTAACTGCAAGATTAGGCAACACAATAATAAGCAGAAAGGTCTGCTTTGGTAGGGGTCCTCAGGGAGGGGTCCTCTCTGCCTCCTCTGGATTTTGGCAGTGCACTCCTTGCTGCTGACCCTACAGAGAGAGGGTTGACATGTCAAAGCTTACGCTGACGATTTGGCAATCGCGGTTAAAAGCAAAATTCCTAGCCCGCTCATGGATATTGTGCGCTCTAACATGGCCACGCTTAGTAACTGGGCAGAGAATGGGGGACTCGGAATAAACCCCGATAAAACTGAATTAGTCTTTACAAGGAAACATAGACTGCCCAGAGTCTCCCCGCTAATTTTCAAGGGTGTGGAGATTCCTTTGAAAGATAATGTTAAATACCTAGGACTCATATTAGACAGGAAACTTACGTGAAAATCTCGTAAGAGATCGGATCGGATTCAAATGGCCTACATTGCTTAGCACACATGCAAAAAAGAGGTCGGAATCTAATGAGGATTACCACCTCGTATCACGTATTGGCTTTACACTTGTGTGGTGGCCATCAACTCAATAGGCAAGTTATATGAAACTGCTGAGCAATGTCCAAAGAGCTGATTTTATGCATCATCGACGCTTTAAAAACCACCCCTAATAAAACGCTCGAGGTGCTAGTCAACTTACCTGCCCTAAATTTGGTAGAAAAATACGTGCCCGCCGCTTCAGCGCTTCGACTTAATAGTATGGTGCTAAGGAAAACCCGGCGGTTCGGCCACGCTTCTATACCACACACCAATGAGTAATTATAACCAAGAAATGGGCTACTTTTTCCCGAAATCCAACTTCAACAAGCTTTTCAACACTAACATCCCGTCAAGAAGAGAGTAGCAAACTCAAAGACCATTTAGAAGAGGTGAAATAAATTTCTACACGGATGTATCCAAGCTCGAAAATAAAGTAGGCTATAGAGGCTTAGGTAGGTTCGAATCTCGGTGAAAAACTAAAATGAAGAAAAACATTTTGCTAATAGCGGTCCCTCTCCCGGCAAGCAATGGCAAACCTCCGAGTGTATTTCTGCAATGAAAAGGCTCCTCATAAAAAATATCTGCCGTTCGGAGTCGGCTTGAAACTGTAGGTCCCTCCATTTGTGGAACAGCATCAAGACCCACACCACAAACAGGAGGAGGAGCTCGGCCAAACACTTAAAAACAGTATACGCGCCAATTATATAGAGTAAAGTCGGGAATTGTGGGCACCATTTTACATTGATATTAATTTCTGCGAAAATAATCGAAAGGGAAAAGCGATATTTTTCTTTCTAACGCATATTGAATTATCTTTACTTTTTATTGCAAAATATACCCTAATATAATCGTTTTCGTCTGATAATATAGAAAAACTGAAAAAGTTGATGCAAAGAAAAATGGTGGGTAATGTGCCCCAGGCTATTCGGGTAAAGTGGGCCACTAGATAAAATCACCAAACAATTGTAAGAGTTAATAATAAGCCAATGAATTTATTCATATTGATTTAATTAATGCCCTTCTTAGTTGACTATTTGAAAAAATTATTAAGCTTAGGTAAATATAAATCCACATCCTGTATAGCAGATGGTGGAAATTTGTCATTGGTCTATTAAAAGATGTTCCCGTTGGAGAGCGAAAACTAAGCTCATTTCTTGTGCCTGCGCAGGAATCCATGCAGCAAACCTTTCCCTGCAAATTGCTTAAGGACCGAAAATTTGTTTGGCACTTTGGCAATTCCGTCAATTGAAACGCCAGGGAACGAATATCGTGTCTTGTGTGGCCGCAAGGTCTTGATTCCATTTCTAAAGTGTATTTTACAAGGTATTTTTCTGTGGCTTTGTCCAGTGCTGGCTTACGTCCAAGTGGGGTTTTTAAAAGCAGGTTAGGGGATGTTAGGATGGCAAGGAGTAAGCCATTCTTTGCAATGTAAATCGCGGCATATCAAAAGTCCTTGATGCAAAAAGTGTGCCCATCTCCTCATTCCTAATAGCTACAATGGCTCTTTTCATCATACCGGGGTCCCATTTCCGTATTTCCCCATTTTTGGCATGTCTAAATATGTATAATTGGGAAATATAAAACAGAAAAATTAACGAGAATTGGGAGCTACTAGTTCGCAATACCCGACGCTGACTAGCCCACATTAGCCACTGTACCACTTACAAGGAAAAAGTATAACAAACTTTTATTTAAATAATTTAAAAAGACTTTCTTACCGCATTAAAAAATGCAGAATAGCTTAATAATTCTATCTCAACTTTTACACTCTAAAAATAATCACTTGCTATTAAATACCATCAATATTACACGCCACTGCAAAACAAATCGACTGCACTTCAAAAAATATTTTGCTCAACTGCTCATCAGTAAAGGGTCCAATTAAACATCCGTTATATGAATTTTTAAGTTCATAAGAAATCTTTCTAGTGCATGTTCGTTATTATGAAAATACAGACGTTGACCACATTACCCGAATTGCCCACAATATCCGATTTCACTCTATATACATATATATTACTCGTTTATAGGCTAGATGTATATCGACTTAGTACGAAGCTCACCAGTGGTGAAACTACAAACAGTGCCAACTTCATATACAATATTATCTGAATATATGTGCACACAAATGTTAGCTTTTACGCACGAGCAGACCCATTTAGAATAAATATAAAATATTCCACACAAAAGGAAGCATTTGTACGTAAAGATGTTTTTTATATATTACTTATATATATAAATCACATATGAATTTTTTTTAAAGATATGAAATTCATTAAATGGCATCGCGGTTATTGTCAATAGCAACAGATGCTTGATGCTGAGAGTTGTGGAAGGACAGCAAAAGGCAACAAAAAATACCCTTGCGAATAGCAGTCAACAACTCATCAGCCACACTTAACAGGTAAGTCCATAAGTTCGTGCGTATTTTTATAATTTCACTTTTGTACGATTTTTGCATACAAAAAATTATTCGCGGAATCTAACGGCACTATTTATATTTTCTTTGACATATTGTGCATTCAACAAGTGATTTTAATCGCGGATAGAAGCACGTGTTGGTAAAAAATAAAATGGAATCTTCGAACGCGTATTAGAGGCATATTTTGTATTTTTTTTATAAAAGTGGTAAAAATGCAACAACTGCTGTTGCAGAAATAAACAATGTTCACGGAGAGGGCACCGTGAGTGTTAGTACTGCGCAAAAGTGGTTTTCAAAATTCCGAAGTGGTAACTGCGACGTAGAGGAAGCCCCGCGCGCTGGTCGTCCTGAAGTCTTTAACTCCGACGCCTTGCTCGAACTCGTGGAAGCTGAGCCAAATTTGACAGTCGCGGCTCAGAGGAACTCTTCGCATAGAACAGTTCACAGGCACCTGATTCAGTTGGGAAAGGTTTCGAAGCTGGGAAAATGGGTTCCGCATAGACTTTCCGTCGCCAACCGAGAGTGAATGTGTGTTCTCAGCTGCGGCAACGGCTTGAAAGTGAAAGTTTTTTGAACCATATCTCTACTGGTGATGAAAAATGAGTCCTTTACAATAATCCTCTTCACAAACGCCAATGGTTAGATAAAGATGAAACACCAGAACCGACCCCTACAGATGACCTTCACCCCAAGATGATTCTCTTGTCTATTTGGTGGGATATGGCCGGTATTGCTTATTATGAACTTCTGGAACCAAACCAGACGATAACTGCTGATTATTATTCCCGTCAGCTATCAAACCTGAATGAGGCACTTAACAAAAATCGTCCGTCTTTCGTGAACAGACGCAAAGTTTTGTTTCACCACGACAACGCAAGACCTCATACCGTAAGGCAAACATTAGGTAAGCTGAACGAGCTCAGATGGGAGCTAATGCCGCATCCACCATACTGTCCGGATATTGCACCTTGTGATTATCACCTTTTCCGTGGACTTCAATCCCATGTGAGTGACAATAACTACTCCTCAAAAGAAACTATAAAAAGGGATATCGAAACGTATTTTGGCTCCAAAGACAAACATTTTTTTGAGCAGGGAATTAAAAATTTGCCTAAACGTTGGGAAGACATTGAAAAAAATGAAGGAAAATATATTATTGATTAATAAATACTTTAAGCATATTTTTTATAAATTTTAAAACCACCTTTAAAAAACGTACGAGCTTATGGACTGACCTGATAATTTAACTTTTTGCTAACGATATTTTTGTAATATGTAGTTAGTAAGGAAAATTGTAATTTAAGTTAATTTTTTGTTTGTTTTTGTTTAATATACTTTTGTAGTAAGTAGTCAAAGGAACAATTGTTTATTGGTTTATGAAATTAATTAAATAAATAAACATAAAGCACTCCAATCCAATGTATTCTGGTTTATCTAACTGGCGTTGTAAACGTCACATTGTCAGCCAGCCACTAAAGGGAGCCACATCACGGCTTTGCTTTCCAATCCTTACAACTGTCAAACTCTGTGTCTACCAGAATATGCAACCACTAATCCTTCTCTCCAAGCATTCCTTTTTTGCTGCAAGGTGTGCATAAGTACAGCAATGGAAATTGAATAATCTTATTACCTTAGTTGCATGTCATAGGTCTGATTGCCATGGATTTGTAAGATATGAAATTCACTTGCGAAATCACTCCCACTTAGAGTAAATTTCCACATGGATTGTGCCGATTTTATAGACACTCAATTGCTTTATATTGAGAAATCAGTATTTATTTATTTTCTCAGCCTCCTTGTTTTTTTACAACTTTTATAGGCATCACAAATAAACTAAATTTACCTCAGCATGTGCTTTGAGAATGGGAGCTTACTTCATTGAGTTTTGCTAGATGTGCTAGCAAGGAAAAAGAACGTCTTACACCAGCGTTCCATATACGGCAGTTATATTTATGTCTTCTCCCCGCTACACTCCGCTCTTATTGACTACAGTTTTTGCGCGCCTGTATAATTTAAATGTAATTAGGATGATTACTTTTGCACGTCTCATGTGATTCCTGCACTTCAACGCCCACAGGAAGCAGAGAAAGAGATATATCAAATACAATACAAAGAAGTTGCCATAGAGAAATAATTAAATATAGATTTCTTTTTAATATGTTTCGTAATTTGGCCACTTCTCCCTAATGAATATTGAATATCTTCGAAATCGCTATGAGGCGTATATGAAAATATTTAATACTCAGGAGAAATTTGACAAGCGACAGCAGCTAGGACTTGCAACTGGGATTTTTGTGTATTTCAATTTTAAATATTGTTGCATAAATTTATTTGTAAGTTTAATGTGCACACTTTTTACTTAGTCTCTTTCTTATTTGGTGCTACATGCGTTTGTCCGCTTTTAGATTTTAGATTTCGATTTATTGGAGGTTTGCATTATTTTATGTGCCCTCTACTCATCACAGTACTTCATCCAGACCCTGTTCCCCTATTAAACGTAAGGTAGAGAACTGAGCGTATGTGCCTTTCTTGTGGCTGCAAATGGCCGAGATATCTCAACCCTGCCTGTGCATAGATGCCATTTTGCTCTTAATTCTTCCATAATAGATTCTGCATTGTGTTCGTGGCATTCTTGCTTTCATTATTCACCAGAGTTGAGCATCACGATATATTTTGATACGTGCGCCTATGTCCATATCTTCATACAGCTCATACAATTCATCATTTCATATTCTTCGACTTTTCTGGCCTGACTTTTTCGACTTTGAACGTGAATATATTGTAACATATTTCTATTTAGTATAGGTAAGCACACGGGTAGCTTCCTAAGATTTAATGTTCCATTGATTTATGAATATAACCTTTCAAAACGCATCGTCGAAGAGGACGAAAAAAGGCCAGACCCGTGGTGCCCAACCGAAAGTTTTACAAAAGGTGTTCAACGGAGGGCTAATAACGCCTGCATGGCCGAGATCTTTCCTGCGGAATAGATGAAGGATATACCTATTGCAGAAATATATGGTGGCTCAAAGTTAATCACCCTATAGGAAGATTTATACATTTTGCAAATGGCGACGAAAGTTAATCATATTTGCCACTTGTGAACAAAATAACTGCAGTATATGAACAGTCAAGCAATGGAGCGCGTAAAGTTCAAAATAAAGATTTCTTTTACCAAAAATCTTCTTTTCATTTAGTTAAAAAGTTATTCAAGCTTAAAAGGGATGCAAATGTGAAGGATCTGAGCAGAAGGCACAAGTAAACAAGAGAAGGAAAATGGTTCGTAACTGTTTTTCAGAGGGTCTCTGAGCCACTTGTTAAACTTAAGGGATTGGGGCACAGTGGAAATGGGGAGAATCGATTTTGGTTTTTCCTAAAAATTAAATACTCAAAGGAACGGCCTATATTTTTATGAGGAGCTCTTTCATGGCAGAAATACACTCGGAGGTTTGCCATTGCCTGCCGAGGGGCGACCGCTATTAGAAAAATGTTTTTCTTAATTTTGGTGCTTCACCGAGATTCGAACCAACGTTTTCTCTGTGAATTCCGAATGGTAATCACGCACCAGCCCATTCGGCTACGGCGGCAGCCCATTAAAAGGGTATACCAAAGTTAAAAACGTTGACGACTTCCCCGGATGAGCAAACATTTACGTTGGGTGACGCTAAAGCAGTTTTAAGGAAAAATGGTGTTAGTAAATCCAGAACTACGATTTGAGGATGTTTATGTGCAGGATATCTCAAATTCCGGAGCACATTGAAAAAACTGTTGCTCTCATTATCATAGATCCAAAAAATATTTGCCTGGGCTAAGGCAAATTGAGAACGGATTGGGGAAACGTAACAAACACGGGTGAGTCTTCCTTTTGGACAAATAGCTGCATATGTCAATTCTGGTGCACAGCTGATAATCGACCACTTCAACAAACTGTTAAGGTACATGTTTAGGGCTGGTTCTCCGAAAAAGACTTGATGGATAAAATGAATCAAAAAGCATTATCACCGTCAGCTGCAAAGATGTTTGGAAGAACTAGCTGAGCTTGCACAACCATCCCAAGCATCAAAACCGAAGTTGTAGGGAGTGGAAACTGCAAAATGTCATTGAAATGTTGAATTGGCCTTCACAGTCGCCCAACAGCAACTCTATTGAAAATGTTTATGTATATGGCACCATTCCATCTTATGGTCGAGGGAACTGCCTAGGTGTGGATTATTAAAACTTTTTAGAAAATTCTGTTAGTCAAAGCTTTTGGAGAGTTAATTTGTATATATTTTTCCCCACAGCTTAAAGTAGTAGCCATGTCAGTTTGTAGCCAATTCATTTATTCTCAAAATGCAAAAAAAAAATGTTCGTATTGTATAAGTTTTTGACATAATTCACACTTTTTCAAAAAAATGCTATGACCTACCAGAATTTTTCAAATCTCAACTGAAGCCAAATGGCAACAATTTTACTTAGAGGAAGAACCAATTGGAGATATAAGCTCAGCTGCGCCGGTAACACTTTCTGATTATTGATTGAGCCTCTGATAGTGAAGTTTTTTTTGCGACAATAGCAAGTAAAAGCACAGATTCTGAAGTCAAAAAAAGTATAGTTAGTTTTGATCGTGAATTCTTTCTAATTTACAGCGCTCAGGAAACCTAATTTGTTTGACGATTTTGAAGGGAATAAAACACTTTGTGAAAAAAAAAAAAATTCGGCAGGGGCAGAGATCGTGAAATTTCAAATGGCTTGTGACTATTGATCATAGCTGACAATAATTTAATATAATAATCAGATGTTTAGAATCAAATACCAGAAAGAGGAAGGAAAAGGGTTAAATGCCTAACAGTCGGCAAAATTGTTAATGGATGACGAATGTCGTTTTAGATGTGAAAGTCAAAAAAAAAAACCAAAAATGTAAATTCCAAACGATAGAAGGTTCTGCCACATAGTTTGTTTCCAAATCGTATTCAAAAATGATTTTTGACATCATGTACAGTATGTGTCAGAAGAAAAGAACCGTTTTTATCTCTTATAACTTCAAGATATATTTCGTTCTGCTTTTTGCTGCATAATAGTCTCACTCAAAGGCTACGACGCCAGTACTAACTCAGGTTAGTGTCGTTCGAAACTTTCCCGTAGACGCAACCAAACAAAAATGAGTGAAAAGTACGCGAAGCGTTTCGAGGGGGCCGAAATTATCATATGCCGCAGCTGCAAAAGTGTTTAAAAACTCAAAAACAGTTTGTTGCGATGTGGAATCAGCGGTATAGGGCGTACAAAAATGTTGATGACTTTTCCGAGCGCGGTTTGAAGCGAGTGACGATAAAAAAGCAGGATTAAGTGATCGTCAAAATTTTCAAGTGGGACCCTTATTTGTGACTACGCCACTCACGATCAGTTCTTGCTAAACAGGGAATAGATGTGAGTATCAACACCATCGGACGTCGATTGAAGGAGGCGAACATATCCTACCGTCCTGCATCATCAAAAACACTGCTCTCAGAAAAACACATTGAGAAACAACAAAAAAAGCAAATGGCGTCGCAGTATTAGACTGGCCTTCCCAGTCCCCAGACGCCAACCCCATGGAAAATGTGTGGGACGCATCTTACCGGAAAGCCAGTCCATTACTAAAAGCAACTCGTGCGTCATGTTCGCAAAATCTAGCCCTGTTTGTCGACGAGCTACGCAGAAAAGCTGATTCAAAGCATGAGGAAGATGCCAGGCTATACACGACAACGATGAAGACTACACGGCTCATTGAGTAATTGCGACTCGACAAAAAAAATGTTAAATATATATCTTTTATACTTCACGGTTCCTTTTTTTGGCACAGACTGTAAATTGGTTAGAGGCGCTGACTACCTTCAAGGAGGTTCCTTTGTGCTATGAAAAGTGATTTAGGCGGAACTCAATATAATCTATTACATCTGATCTGTGCTGTTACAAGAAGGAAAGTCTGGGGGCTTAGATTTATGCTTGTAAAGGGTGTCCGGTGGCAGAATTAGGTTTTAAATTTAAAGATTCTTCGTTAGAGACAATGTTGATCAATTTCGTATAGGAAACACTATCTCTTTTAGTGATGGATCCCATTTTCATTTAAACAGAAGTTTAAATAAGCGAAATTTCGATTATTGGTCACACAAAGGACGGAACCCACTATTAAAACATCAATAGCCAAACAGTCCCACAGTCATACAGTTGAATAATTGAACCATATTTTTTGAAAATCGTCAAGGGCAAGCACCATGTATGGACGTTGTATCTTATGAGACAATATCCCTCCTTTGGTACACATACATGGCTTCAGCAAGATGACACCACTCTGCACGCGGTCAGAGAGATCATGGCGATGCTACGTGATTTCTTCTAGAACAAACGGGTAAGCCCTTTCGGTGACCCTTTTGGACGTGTTTTCTGTGCTGGTATTTCAAAAATCATGCCCGTGAAACAAACCCAATGACTATCTCAGCACTAAAAGAAAATATCGTTCGCGAGGTTAATGACATCCTGTCATCACTTCTTCAGCAAGTGGCGCGGAGACCAGATTCTAATTGGACATAACGCTCAACCTTTTGAGCAAATAAATACTTAAACAAAATTAAATTCGCAATTTTCTTTTTTGTAGTTATTGAAAAAAAAAACGTTTATCATTAGTAATTATTTTTTAATTCAAATTTTAATTCCTAACTCTGGCAACGGGCCCCCTGTATAATGAATATAATTGTTATATAAGAGTTGTCGTATGTACTGACCTTTTGCTAGAATTTGAAGTGATTTCCTGTCTAGTTTGGATGTTGCATTTACTAAGGTACTCGGGAATCGAATTTAGTTCCAGGGCATCCATTAGATTGATCAGATACAGGGTGGCAAAAAATAACTGTATACAAACTTCTCTGTGCAATTAGATGAATGTAAAATTTTTTTTAGCGAATGCTCTTACTTTGTGATTGTTGTGTGTGTTCTGAAGTACAAAAAAAAGTATTGGTTTCTGTTCCAGCTCTTTTTAAATACTTTGTGTAACGATGTCAAGTAGTCGCTCAACTATTATAGCTCTGCATCAGCTAGGAGCACACAACTGCGAGATAGCACGGAAGCTTGGGATTGCACGTTCATTGGTTTCTCGTGCAACCAAACGATTTAAGGAGCTTGATAATGAAGGTGACCGCCCTGGCAGACGAAGAAAACGAACTGTTAACACTTCCAACAACCGAAAAATCGTCAAAAAAAGAGTTCAACGAAATTCTATGGGCTCGATGAGGAAAATTGCTCGTGAGACAGGCATCAATCGTGAATCAGTTCGCCTTATAGCAAAAAAAGAACTTGAACTTAAGCTTTATAAACTACAAAAAATGTCAGCTGCTCACGGATGAAAACAAGAAAGTAAGACTCGCAAGATGTCGCTCGCTCCAACGACGGGCCGCAGGTACGGGCTGGGAAAAAATCGTCTTTACGAATGAGAAGTTGTTTACCGTTGAAGAAGCTCACAATCATCAAAACGACAGAAACTGGTCTATAGAAGCCCCTGGACCTTCGTCCATTCTTGAACAGCGTCAAAATCCACGATCTGTCATGGTATGGGGTGGAATTTGCGCCAGTAGCAAGACTTATTTGATTTTCATAGACCAAGAAGTCAAAATCAATAAAGAAGTTTACCGTCAAAACATATTAGACATGTTGTTCTTTCCTGGTCCCAGCGCACTTTGGTGACAATGAGTGGACGTTTCAACAGAACTCGGCACCAGCCCACAGACCAAAAAAAAAAACCCCAAGAGTGGTGCAAAACCAATTTCCCCTGTTTCATTACTTCCCAAGAATGGCCACCCTAGTCACCGGATCTGAATCCGCTAGATTTTAGCGTATGGTCTGTGCAAAACGCTACAAAACTGTGGAGTCCCTGAAGTAAGCGTTGCGTCGAGAGTGGGATTGCAACAGCATAAAATATTTTTCATGAATATTAATGAAAACAAAATTTTTTCATGCACTTTTTTGGCTGAGTTTTGCAGGCGTGCAAGATTAATTAAAATTTGCTTTGACTCATTTCTTATCTGGGCGGTGACTGGAAAAAAATTAAAAATGTATAAATACTCAAACTGGTATTTTACGAAACATTCATTTATGTATGTATGTATTGTATGTATGTGTTGAAAGAATTAATTACTGTGCGTGCCTCTGCTTGTTTGCCAAATTCAAAATATGTCAGAGAAATACAAATTCGGTTGATTATCTTTCTACTGCACCAGCTATCCATAAAAGATAAAAGAGTCCTATTTTTCTAAAAACCAACCCAAAATTTGCGTGCCTGAAGCCTGAATGCCTGCTATCACATACGATAAATCAGCGTTAAGAGTCATAAGTTATGTTTGTCAATAAGACTGACGCCACAAAGTGGCACTAGAAAAAAAAAAAGAATTTGTGCGCGCTATAATTTTTTACATTTTTACTGGGAATTGTGGTGGCGAAAAATTGTATATCTCTAAAGCTTCAACCCCCTAGTCGACTCATTTCATTTAACGCTAATAAATTTAGGTTTAGTTAAATTTTTGATGGCAGCTTTTTTCAAAAATGAAGATAAAAAAATAATGTACGCTGGTTTATATCGTTAGAGAGAATAAATGGATTAATCAAAAACTAACTATTGAAACTAGCTGAAAAACTAGCTATTAAAACCAGCAAATAAAAAGAATGCACACCAACACATTTTTCCACCGCTTCCAACCACTGCAAAAAAATTTAAAATTTTATCAAAGCTCGAAATTTTTAATAATTAAACTCACTGCATTTTTTTTTCTTTCTTTTTTATTAAAACCGAATTATTCGTGTTTTTATAAAGGAATACTGAAAAAGATACAAATAACGAATTATTTGTTCATGGCTTGTAATACTTCAGTCAATTCATGACAAAAATGTGCGTCATATCGAGCAGTGAGCGAATGCCTATGGAATGAGTTACGGTGTTATTCATAAAAATTCTGTATTTAAATTAGATTAAAGTGTGCAGTTTGAAGAGGGGATTACTTACTGGAGGATAGGGATAAGTTCCGAATAAAAAAAAGTTAGTAAATAATCCCAATTTTTAGTGAAACTTAAAAAAATTCATAACTAAAAATTAAAGAACCACTAGAGGAATTTATATTATGTTATATTATAAAGGGTGATTCAAGGGTGATACAGTTATGAGTTATTTAAGTTTTTTCAGAGAACCGGTACTACATATAATGGTAAAGTATAAGAACAATTAAAAACTTATTTTAATCGGCTCGTTGCCTGACTTCATTTCCGATTGCATCCGAATTCTTTGATATAAGGCTCATCTGGGTACCAGGTCACAGTGACATTGCAGGAAACTGCGAGGTAGAGAGCTAGCTAGACAGGGGACCTGTGAGGTAGTTACCCCGCAAAATGAGAGGATTGGGATCCCGTGGACTACCTGCGGTCTGCTCTCGTAGAGGTGGTCTTCGCGTCAACTCCGCGAACGCTGCACAAGTACACAAATTTGTAAGGTGGCGAAATCTTTATGGTCACGAGTGGATCGAAGGCACTTGAGGGATCTCCTTAGGTTAACAAAACCTCAGCTCTCAAATTTCGTGGGTGCCGTTACAGGGCACTGACCGCAAGGTATACCTGCTGGCATTACTTCGAGGCTTTTTCGCGTATGTTGCTTGGAGGATGAGATGGAATCATCTCAGCATTTCTCTTTAACTGCCCTTTCGGTGGATTAAAATTTAAGTATCTGGGCTCTCATCTCGTTGCTATGGCTTTCATATTTCAGCAGTAATAAGAAGCGGCTAACACCACCGTAAATCAGTCATAGTTCGGGTGTCTTTATCAAATACGCATCCCCTCCCTCTAACCTACTCCACCTTCCTTTCTTTCCAGTCTTCTTATCGTTTAGTTTCATTCAAGTGCGTTCTCTCTATACGCAACCATTTCAACCTAACCTACCATTCGGTAGTGCCCAGGCTCGAATTACGGGTACGAATCTGCAGGCACGAAAAGCTTTTTTCTAATATAATATGTGATTTTTGGACGAAAATGATATCAGTAACGCTGATATGGTGAACTTTTTATGGCCTGAATTATATGAAATGGAATTGGACAATATGTGGTTTCAACACGACGGTGCTATTTGGCACACATCGCATGGAACAATGGTTCTGTGGCGAACGGAGTTCTCAGGACACATTATCTCACAAAACAACAAGGAGGTTATTTGACACCGAACTCCTGCAACTTGTCACCCCTGGACTTCTTTTTCTAAGGCTGCGTGCAAAGTGTGGTCTACTTCGGTAATCCCAAGACTCTGGAGTCGTCTGATTAACGACATTCAACTAAAACGGACTATCTGGTTTCCAAGATTGATCTGAACAAAGACTACAAAATGCGAATACCCGACAGAAAATATTGGCAGACTAGAGCCAAATCAGATGATAGATGTGCGATATTTATACTGACGGCTCAAAGATGGACAATTGCACTGGATGGGGGCAACTATCCTTCTGAAGCTCAGCACAATTTTCTTTAAATTGCTAGTTTAGACTTCCAAACCAGGGTAGCGTCTTCAAAACAGAGATCTACGCTATAGACAAAACAGCAAATAACATTATTGGACTTACCTTCGGTAAGCCTTAGCATTTTTATTGATAGTCAATCAACGATCAAGGCACTTGAAGATACATTAAATAATGCTGGAGGTCGCTCTCAGTTACACAACAACACAAGACCACACTTTGTTGGGTGTCCCCGATCACTCTGGAGTGAAGGTAAATGAAAAAGCAAATGAGTGTGCAAGGAAAGCCGCTGAACTTCACCTTTAGCGAGCGGTAGAGGACATAAGCATTCCCCTAAACGCACTGTACACTGCGATTAACTTGAGCGTAAACCAATAGCAGGCGGTCTCTGACTACTAACTGCAAGGGCTCCAAAGGGCTCTGGCCAAAACAGAATCTTAAAAGGACAAAATGTCTGTATGGATTCAACAGATCGACTACCAGCGTCCTCACAGGTGTTATAACGGGTCACTACACTATTGGCAGCCTAGCCAGTAGAATGGGTTTACCTCACCATGACTTCAGCAGCAGTTGCAGAGATTAAGATGTATTGATGAAGATGTATTGACTGTCATTGTCCTGCACTTCAAAGAAGCCGTGCCCGATATCTTGGCGATTATTTCTTTGAAGCCTTTGAAATTTGTAAAGTGTCTCACTGGAGGCACAAGTTACCTTCTTAAAAAGATATCAGTGGTTTAAGCAACTTAGTTAGGGGTGGATGTCAAATGCAGGTATCACAATGGATCTCACAGTCACCGAGTGCCTTGTTTCAGACAAGCAACCTGGCTAACCTAACCTAATCCTAAGCGCCGATGCGGCACCACGATTTTCATCCGATTTTATCAATATTCTCGACGACTGGCCTATCTATCAGAGCGCAATTCATCCTCAACTTAAATGTATGTTACCAAAACGGAGTCGTTGACACACTGCATTGGGTCTGTTAGTAGAACAAAATTAACAAAAAGATCGACAGGCATTAAAAACAATATTTTTCAGCTATTGTTATTGGGCTTCGAACCCGAGGTAAACGAATAATAATTACGCACAATCACATTCGGCAACAGATTCGGACGCATTCGATGGACTCCCTATAATTTGCTCCACTGGAATATCGAAATATAATAATAATAAATATAATATATAATAATTTGCCTGCATTGCATTCAAATTGCATATAACTGGCTTCAGCAAAGACCAGAAAAAAACATTAGTCCCACTCCTTTCGATTCAACCAAAATGAGTTTTTGGGGGTTACGGCGCCACTCAGGAAGCGGAACCCTTTGGCACAATTGAAGTCAGTGGCGTTCTTATTTGTTTTCATTGAACAAAAGTGTTTTCCTCATGTCCTCTATCAGGTTGAAATGTGTAGCAATAAGGCGGCACGCCCATGATTGACAGAATATAATTAAATTAATTATAATTTTGTATTTCATTTCCTTTCAAAGCAGAGTCACATATGCAAGTGAGCAATATATATATATATGTATGTAAAAATATATATGTATATATATATATGTGTGTATGTTTTCATAACTAATTTCATAATGAGTTCCATATGAGTTGCTCAGCTTACATTCACATGTGTGCAGACTTGATGGTAATTCAGCAAAAGTTAACAGCCAAATGTTCTGCGTCGTTTTCGAGTAGCTTGAGGATGTTTGTTTGTGTAGGTAAGCATATACATAATTTATACATAAGCATATATGTAAATTTATTAAAATAATAAGGTGCCTTAATTTAATGCCTTGAACTGAAATATTTACTAGAAAAGGAACTTGATAGCTTTGAGAAAAGGAATATTTCGCAAGCAAAATTTTTGAATTCATCAAAAAACTTAAAGTTAAAAAATTTATCTCTTAAAGAGCATTCCCGACTTTTTTGCGCCGTTAAGGTCATTTCAGGACCTTTTTAATATAACATGACTTGTATCTCCGAAATCGCAACTGGTATATTATTAAAATATAGTTTTATTATATCCGAAATGCTATGATTTCCTAGTTAAATGCACAAAAAAGTTATTGAAAAAATTTAGTGCAATAAAAAATAATTTTTTTTGTTTTTGTTTTTAATACATTTCTTTATTGCAATCTTTTTTAAACATTAAGCAATAGTTTTACTTAAAGCTATTTAATTCATTTAAAAGAAAAAGCATTTATGAAATTCATCTCATGGTGCAAACATTTATTATTGTAGTTTTATGATAAATAATGATTTAGACTAATTTATTATCGTACTAGCGGACCCGACAGACTTCGTTCTATCAAATAGATTTTGAATGTGGCAGTTTATATTTCGACCTTAAGACGTTTTTACTCTGCTGACCCTCACATACCGCCCTATCATCATGGTGACGGTTCTGTTCAGGAGAATTAAAGAAAAGGGTCAGCTCGGGTGGTCTAAGTATCTTCGCTTCCACGAAGTTTAGTAAAGTTTTTATGTCCCAGCCTAAGTTGTTTTCAAAATAGTGAAAAAATGGTTAAAATATATGTCTGAGTGAAATGAAAGCCTCAAACATATACGATGAAATTTCATTTGGAACATTTTAACCTATTATATTGCACCTGAAAGCGTCGTTTTGATCCATTCTTCAAGAAACCTCTCAAAAAACAAATTGGAAATTCATTAGAGAATTGAAATTGTGGTAAAACCTTCATTACTGATGTCCACCAATGCAGATGTCCCTAAAAAAGTAAAAGAAAAATTTGTGCCAAAAAGGAAGGAATAACAAAACTTATCAATTAAATTTTCACGAATTTCTAGATAAAACTGAAGCTGGCTAAAAGCAGGTGGATGGGAGATTTTTGCTGAAGTTACGCATTTATTTGAAAAATCTTCTCAAAACTCTATATTTCAGGATGTCAAAAACACGAAGCATATGAACGCATTCTAACACTCGCAGAAAACTCGCCATTGTAGGACATGCAGACTACTTTTAAGCTACTTAAGGTTTACGAACGATTACCCTCTAGTTGGTGTTCTGACACCTATTCTATGGTCTTAGTAGTTGATTATCCTTAGATGAAGATGTAAAACTTATATCACCATCAAGACGCTCTGTGAACTGTCTGTGCGAAAAAACAAGCAGGATTTAAAACCTTAAATCTTAAGGTGTTATATACCTTGTGAGCCCGAAAAAATGGACGATTGTCATAATTTTTTTTTAAAATATGTTTTAGAACTTTTATTCAAATGAGGCATACATCATACTGAAGGGTAACTCTCGAAGAATACATTTTGGTGTTTTTATTTAAAAAAATGTTATTATTTATTGTTGATATCGCCCCTCCACCGAAACGCCGCTTTTTAGAAGAGGCTTGCGGTGATCACGGTAGCGCATGAGCAGCTCAGCTAAAATCAAAAAAATTAAATGATTATTATAGAAAAATGTTTTTTTGTGAATCGGAACGGTTTATTTACCCAAAAAAAACATGTCTCGATATGAAAACCGCTTTGAACCAAAAAAACGATTTTTGAGGGATTGAAAAATTAAAAAAAAAATAAATTCCAGCGAACTATGCAAATATTTATAAAAAGTGAACCGTTCAGATTCACGAGGTTGTAACTTCGAATAATTAAAAAAAAGTTTATGCAAATCGGTCAAATAGGTTCTGATAAATAATGATGACCGCGACGTTAATTTTCAAAAAACACGACTTCGAGATAATCGCGTCTAAAGTTTTGCGTGCACTTCATTTAAGGATAAGGTCACGCGCTTCCACGGTCTGTAACTTTCATTCTAGTGCTCCGATCTTTATGATTTTTTGAATTTATATTTTTAAGATGTTGCACTTTTAGAATATGACATAAAAAAATTTTCGGTTTTTTGGTCCAACACAAGGTATATACCCCTTAAACCGTAGCACAGACTTTGCAGCGCTAATGATAAACTAAAGGTGGTTTGACAGCCTTACATTTATGACGGAAGCAACCATTCAAGTCATAACTACATGGGACTCCTTTCAGGCGGCTGTGCCTAACTCTCTCCGGGCGAAAGTTTGCTTGAGTACAAATTTGTCTACCCCAAATTAACTTGGTGAAATTATTACTTTTGATGAAAGAGGAAAAAGCAGGCCAAATTTTATATGGCAAATTTTATTTTATTAAATCCAACAAATGGCGAAATGTCGTCACTTGCCATATACCTATCCAATATTATTGAATACTTCTGATGCAGTATTCAAACTGTTTCATATACCTATCCAATATTATTGAATACTTCTGATGCAGTATTCAAACTGTTTCGGTGTACAAAGTCTCAATTTATTACTGACGCACCGGCTACTATGCTAATGTGTGTACTTATTCATTGTCAGCATTTCGTGGTAAGGCCCTAAGAAACTCGAAACTTTTACGTGTGCATTGTAACTGACATCATGAAAGTCAGAGAAGTACCCAACAATTTATTAATTCCTTTATTAATGGTGTTTTTGCCATGAAAAGCTTCTCATAAAAGCGATCTGCCATTTGGAGGAAGCATAAAACAGTAAGGCGCACCATGTGAAGAAACACACTAACACTCATACCACATACTTACAGAAGAAGCTGAAACTCAAACAAACGACGAACGAAGAGTTTATGTGCCAGTTGTATATACAGGGTGGTCCAAATAACGTATTCTTTACCGTTAGTCAGTGCCATCCACCCATTGACTAAAATAAATTGCCAAAGTAAGCGGCATGTTAAGTAAGCTCATGGCAAACCTTGGAGGTCCAACGCAGAACAAGCGAAAACTTTTAATGGACACGACAAACTCGATTCTCTTATACGGATGCGAAATATGGGCAGATTCGCTAAGGGTGCAATGCCGGCGGAAAACTCTGCAATCTGTACAACGCACCTGCGCTCTCAGAGTGGTTTCGTCATACAGAACAGTATCTAAAGCAGCGGTGTTAGCTAGATATTATAGCACAAGAGCGCAAACGGAGATGGGAGAAAAGGAATCCCAGTACCACGCTTCTCCGATATTAGAGTTCAAATGCTCACACTTTGGCAGGCAAGATGGAACTCTGAATGGTATGTTAGATGGACAGCGAGACTAATACCCGATCTAAAACAGTGGGTAGAAAGAAAGCACGGTGATGTATGTATTACCTCACACAGTTTTTGTCCGGACATGGGTCCTTTCGCAAGTATTTGTGGCGAATGGGAAAAGTGAGCCAACTAAACTGCATATATGGAGATACTGAGATGCGGAGCACACCTTTTTTAAATGCAAGAGATGGAGCGTAGAGAGAACAGATCTGCAACGAGCTGAAGAAATTATCGAGAAAATGATGATAGACGAAGAAAAATGGAATGCCGTCGCAAATTTCGTGGAGGATATTATCCGAAAAAAGAAGCACGAAATGGAAAGTTATGCTGAAGAGCATTGAGCATAGGTTTCTCAAAACAGGCGACCCTGGACGCAGGGTGAGTAAGTATTGTAAGTGTCCTTCTTAGGACGCCGTCTTGCCCTCTACCTCGAAGCAATGCGGAAGCAGTCCCGGGGTGGAGGAAAAAATCCAAGAGGAGGGATATTTTTAGTGGAATCACCACACACGTAGTAGTGACGGTTACTATATTGAGCGAAGGCATTTTTAGCCGACCAACCTTACCGCCAAGAAAAACAAAAAATTGACTAATATAATAAAATGAGTCGATCCGTGCTTCAACCTTGGTTAAAGATATTAAAAGTTTTTTTTTTTTTTGAAGCAGAATGCTGTATGATCTCAATTGAGCTTTTATTGGAAGAACTTCGGAAAAGAGCCCATTTTCAGCCTGAGAGTTATGTTAACAGCTGCGACTACCAGATTTAAAGCTCAGAAATCGAGAAGCCTATCGAGATGCCTATGCATACATAGATCTGCAATAGATGGAAAAACTGAAAAACCTAAAACTCAACGGCTATTGGACAAATTTTTGCAAGCAAACTTTTTAGCCCTGTCTCCCAATCGAAAATGAATTTTTTATATAAATCCACTCCAGGAACGAATGGAAAAATTATTTAATTTTAAAACCAACTGAAAACAATTATTGTATATTAAATTAAAAGTACTATATAAAAATTAAATTAAAAATAAATAAAAAAAACATAAATTAAGAAAATTAAATTAAAAAATTAAATAAAAAATAAATTAAAAAATTAAATAAAATATAAATACAAAAAAAAAACATAAATTAATATAAGAAAATTAAATTTAAAAAAATGTAAAAAACCAAACATATCTCGAAGGCCTGTATATAAAAACGTACAAAATTTCTTCCAAAGACCATCACTCAAATACCACTGCGCCAATTTTAGTATTTTTACCCCGCCCAAAAAAAAATTGTGACTTAGCAGAATGATGCCACCTGCTTGCTATTGTTTTCGTTATATCTTTAGGCCGCTGGATTGATTACTAAAGTTTGCTTGATTCAAGTCACTTCTTTCTTCATTTGTTCTTCTCTTTTCTAAATATCCAAGCCTGCCTAGAAAAACATTTTATCATCTCGTCCTCCTGACTCAACTAATCTCCCGTAGCATTTTTTGAAACTTTCCTATTTTTGGACCTCCCTATATATACACCTATATCAACCGCGCTACCTTTTATGTTGACATCAACTGTTAAGTAGAGAAAGTTATGCACTCCTTCGCCATTCTCACGCTAAATATGAGAAAATTTCCGTTTGCGCCCAGAAAATGCCGCAGAGAAGAAGAAACGTCGATTGTGACGTATGACAAAAATTGAATATCTGAGTGGTGATAAATCATTGGAGTAAAAATATGTGTGTGTGTATTCGTGTATTACTTGCCAGTGACTTAAAAGCAGCAAAGCCACAGGAAGATCCCAAATGACGTTTATCTTTACAAATGTGTTTACACTACCACATACACAGACACACATACTCACACACATTGTCATAAACGTGCGGCGCGACGCTTAGAATTTTTGACTACCTTTTCAAAGTTGTGATTAATGGTTGGAGAAAATATTTATATTCGAACGAACAAAGCCTTCGTAAGGTGGATGTTGATGAAATCGTGAATTCACAGATAACTGAATTATTCGCGAAATGCCAATACAGATGCGTTTATTGTTATTCTGCTGTTTACTGCCGAGTATGCCAATCAAATTTGTATGGCTTTAACAGGTCACGTAAATGAAAAGTAAATGGCTTCTTTGTGGCATATTTGCAATTTTTTCACGCCTGCTTAAATTCTGTCAAAGCAGTAACGGATTTAGTCAATAAAATAAAGCACAAAATGTTTACTACTGATTTAAATTTATTGTATTGCCTTCAGGGTTAGACCATTCCGAAATACAAGTCATTTAATTTAATTTAATTATAAAAACCATTATTGGATTACTAAACACCGAAACATTTTTCAAGCCCATCTTCCAGAAACTACTCCAGTTCTTGCTGTGAATTGTTTTTTTATGTTTTGTATCGACTGAAAACTGCTTTCACGAATGGTAATTTTACTTTTGGACAGAATTTCCATCGGGTTTTATAACTTTTTTAATTTTTTATGATGAAAATACTTAAACAGAAAACTTTATTTTCGTATTCAAAATTTTATACGCAGTTTTTGAAGAAAAGTTGTAATTAAAAACAAAACTATTTTTATTTTTAAATTTTTTTGGGAAAATTCTTTTTGTGTACTATTTGAAAAAAAAATGTGAAAAAAAAAATTTTTAAATAATTTTATTTTTATGCTCAAAATTTTTTGGAAAAAATTATGTTCAAAACAAAATTTTTAATCAATTTTCGAAATTTTTTTTTTTTTGAAAATTAAGTAAACTGAACATTTTTTTCGAAAAACACTTTCGAAAATCAATTTTCGAAAAAAACTATACTTAAAAAAAAAACTTGGATTTTTTTTTGGAAAGTTAAGTAAACTGAACATTTTTTTAATTTTGATATTTATTCAATGTTGAAAATTTAATATTACGTTTTTAAAGTGAAACTAATTCTTTATGATAAAAAACATTTTATTTACACACATATATTCAAGATTTTTTGGAAAAATATTTTATGTAGTTTTCGAAAAAAAAAGTTTGTAAACTGTAAAATTTTAAATAAAAGTTTATAACTTTGAGACTTATAGAATGTTGAAATTTTTTTGTATAAAGCTTTTGAAGTGAAATTAATTCCGTTTTTGTAATATTTTTGTAAATTTGTTTAAATTCTTTAGGATAAAAATACTTAAAAATTCTTTTTTCGAAAGAGTTAAATATTTGAGATTTACTCAATGTTGAATATTTTGGTATAACGTTTTTTATGATAAAAATACTTTTGGAAATTTATGTTTTGAAAATCTGAATAAAATATTTGAGATTTACTCAATGTTGAATATTTTGATATAATGTGTTTTAAAAAGAAATTACGTTGATTTTTATAATATTTTTATAATTTTTTTTTTAATTTTATATCATGAAAATACTTAAAAAATATAAGATAAATTAAAATTTTTTTGCGAAATTTTATTTTTTGAAGCCTTCTTATTCTTAAAAATTAACAAAGAATTTTAAAAAACTTCAATTTTTTTTTTGAAATTTTGGAAGAAAAAATTTTTTTAATTTCGAAAAAAAAAATTTTTTTCAAGTTGTTTAAAGTGAAATTTTTATAATATTTTTATAATTTTTTTTGAATTAATTAATAATTTTTCTTGTTCTTAAAAATTAAGAAAGAATTTTAAAAAACTTAAAATTTTTTTGAAATTTTTGAAAACAACTTTTTTTAATTAAAAAAAAAAAAAAATTTTAAGACCATATTTTTGCCTAAAAATTATTAAAAAAAAGTTTTAGTTTATAAATTTTTTTAAAGTGAAATTACTTGAGTTTTATAATATTTTTATAATTTATTTTTATTTTTAGGATAAAAATACTCTGAAAAAGGAAATGTTCCAAACTTTTTCATTTTTTTCCGGAAATTAGTTTTCCAAAAATATTATTTTTTAAGCATTTTTATCTTAAAAATTAAAAACAAATTTATAAAAAAATTGAGGTTTTGGTTTTGTAATTTAAAACAAAATTTTTATAATTTTCGAAAAAAAATTTGGTAGTTTTTGGAAAGACATTTTTATTTAGTTTTGAACAACCGTTAGAGTAAAAAAATTATAAAAATTTTAAAGAAAAAAGGGAATATTAAAAAAAACTGTAAGTTGAAATTATCAACATAGAATAAATCTCGAAACTCAATTACATTTCTTGACCAAAATACTTGAACCCCTCAACATGGAATCGCTCATCTTTTTTCTGACCGTAATTTTGATTGGATACCAGGCTAGAAATAAAAAAATTGAAAGGAAGGGCATCTAGAACCTTATCAGGTGCGTGCGGTGCAACGACAGCCTTATGAGATGGTGCATTGTTCTTGTCCAAAACCAATGAATTTTGTTTGGCTTTTTCTAAAAATCTGCCCTTTTCCAACGAATTTGCTCTTTCTTAATGACACTTCCCTTCAAACGTACTTTTCACCTAACCAATTTCCGATACTTTTATAACAGAATATACACGCGCTGAAATATCAAAAATTTGCGTTAATAAAATAATAAACGCAAATTTTTCATTCGTATTCATTGCTATGTCGATTTATGTTAACAAATTATTTGGTTGGTGCTATTTTGCATATGCAAATATTAAAAAAAAAAACACGTTTTGCCACAAATGCATTTTTCATAAGTACATAATTGTTTATACAAAATATGATCGGAATGTGACGGAGTTATTAAATTTGCATAAGGAATATTTTTTTTGCATCGAATTTTTTAAAAGTATTTAAATATTTTTAAACTCTTCGAGTGCCATTGAAAAATAATGGCATTTTTTGCATTACATATATTAATGGCACTTCATTTAATAAAACTTCAACAGATAAGAAACATTTTATCATAATTGCTTTTGGGGCAGTTTTTGTTTTATGAACAAAAAGTCATTGGCTTTTAGTGATACTTTCAAATGAAGCAGCAAAGGCTTTTGACGTTTTTGCCTTAAAAAAACACCAAAAAGGCACCACTCACTAACAAAAAGGCTAACTAATAATTGGTTTTGCTATTTATAAAAATGTTTTTCACTCATAACTCTGTGTGACAAAATGCGTCGAAAAACGGCAAGTATGCGGCATAGCAGTAATGAAAGCGAAAAAGTTGTGGAATATTAGACACCTGACGTTTCCCCTTAAACTTTAAATTTTTTTACAACGCATTGAAGTTTTCCTAATTTGCTCTCAATTTGATCTAAATTGTTTTAAAAGCTTGTTGTTGAAAGCGTTTTTTTTTTGTTTGTTGCAGACTTACATACATACACAGATTTACCTATCGGCATTATCCATCAGCATTGCAGCTTGGGGTGAGCTTTAGCTTTCCCAACGATCTTCTTCCATTTAACTCGGCTAAGGGCTTCCACCTTCCAGTTTTTTACTTTTAATTTTACTCATATTTTAATTTAATTTATGAAAATATAGCTTTGTTACAGACTATAGGCAAATAAAAAGTTTAATCTTAAAGCAATTGTAGGCCTTTAAGATCTACAGCCACACCGATAGCAGCAACTTCTCGGCATAGGGTTTTATTTGGTCAGAGAACAGTGATGAAAAAAGTTTATAGCCAGCATTAAGTTCAGTAATGCCTCTGTAGGAGCTTGGTACTACACATCGTAATTCAGTGGAGATGATAGTTCGTAAGAGTTTTTGAAATAAATTACATATATATACGCACTTTTTGGATATTTGTAGGAGCTCCTCCTCCTATTTGTGGCGTGCGTCTTGATGTTGTTCCACAAATGGAGGGACCTACAGTTTTTAGCCGAGTCCGAACGGCAGATATTTTTTAGGAGTAGCTTTTTCATGAAAAACGTTCAAGACAGGGGCGTTTTCCTGTAAGAGTAAAGACGGCAAACTGGTGACTGACATCCAGAGCATTCTTAAATTATGCAGGGAACACTTCTCGAACCTATTAAATAGTGACAGCTCTGTCACAAAGAATGTGAAGATCCCGATACCCCAATCGTTGACGACGGAATTGTCGTTCCGTTACCCGACCACCACGAGGTGAGAATAGCAATAACACGGCTAAAAAACAACAAAGACGCGGGCGTCGACGGACTGCCGGCTGAGCTATTCAAACACGGCGGCGAGGAGCTGGTAAGGTGCATGCTTCAGCTTCTTTGCAAAATATGATCGGGTGAAAGCATGCCTGCCGATTAGAATTTAAGTGTGCTCTGCCCAATCCATAAGAAGGGTGATCCTGCAATCTGTGCCAATTAGCGCGGGATTAGTCTTCTAAATATCGCCTATAAGGTTCTAGCGAACGTATTGTGTGAAAGGCTGAAGCCCACCGTCAACCAACTGATTGGACCTTATCAGTGTGGCTTCAGACCTGGAAAGTCTACCATCGACCAAATATTCACAATACGCCAAATCTTGGAAAAGACCCATGAAAGGAGAATCGACACACTCCATCTTTTCGTCGACTTCAAAGCTGCATTCGACAGTACGAAAAGGAGTTACCTGTATGCCGCGATGTCTGAATTTGGTATCCCCACAATATACAAGATGACGTTGCTCAACACCAGCAGCGCCGACAGAATTGGGAAGGACCTCTCCGAGCCGTTTGATACCAAACGAGGTTTCAGACAGGGTGACTCGCTGTCGTGTGACTTCTTTAACCTGATGTTGGAGAGCGTCGTACGAGCCGCAGAACTTAATCAATATTTTATAAGAGCGTACAATTGTTGGCGTATGCCGATGATATTGACATCATCGGCCTTAACAACCGCGCTGTTAGTTCTGCCCTCACCAATCTGGATAAAGAGGCAAAGCGAATGGGTCTGGTGGTGAACGAAGACAAAACGAAGTACCTCCTGTCATCAAACAAACAGTCGGCGCACTCGCGTATCAGCGCCCACATCACTGTTGACAGTTATGATTTCGAGGTTGTAAAGGACTTCATTTATTTAGGAACCAGCATTAACGATGGAACGATGAGCTGTATGAGCTTTACGACGACATAGACATAGCGCAGCGAATAAAGATCCAGCGGCTACGTTGATTGGGTCATGGCGTCCGAATAGATTCAAAGACTCCGGCTCTGAAAGTATTCGATGGGTACCAATTGGTGTGAGTATAGCAATAGGAAGACCTCCTCTGCATTGGAAAGATCAGGTGGAGGAGGGCTTGGCTCCACTTGGTGTGTTCAATTGGCGCCGGTTAGCACGAGAAAGAAACGACTGGCGCGCTATGTTAAACTCGTCGAAAATCGCGTAAGCGGTTAAAGCGCCAGTCCATCATTCTACAACAAAAACCACCAGAATTAAAATATGAGCAATTAAAATAAGCATTAAGAATATTTAGAAATATGTAAATACAGCGTCATATCTCGGATACTTGAAACTCCATACCCATTAGTCGACATATTTCATGGTGAATGAAGAGGACTAAAAATCAGCGTTGCTTTGTATTTTTAAAATAAAAGTAAAATTTCCATACTTGAAACCATCAAAAAGCACTTAAGCACCCAACTTACATAAGCAGAATAAAAGTAAATAAAAAAAGAATATTTAATGCAGTGACAGCTGACAAAATTCAAAGCACAGAATTTGTGTGTAACTGTCAAGAGTAATTCTGAAGCAAAAGGTTGCGTATACGCAGCGTACGACAGAGGGCATTGCGAAGACAAAAATGTAGGCACCTTTGCAAATTCATTGCAAATTAGTCTAATGTTAATTTAGGAAGCAGTTTGAATTTGCAAAATGTTTGCGCCAACTGTTTACCTCACTTTTCATAGACATTTACCAGACGTGCCGCAATTTAGCATAAAGAAAATGTGACAAATGCGTTTATTTTATTTACATTTACCGGAACTAAGATATGCGAGGAAGAGGAACTGCCGCGAAAAAGTTGTGAATTAAAAAGTAAAAGTAAACACTAAACAGTTACCGGTATAAGTGAAAGAAGAAGTATAAATATTTATTTACTTACTCACTTAGCCTTTGGTAGACAATTTTTCAGTACAGAAACGATCTCAAAAGCCGTATTAATGTTCAACTTTGAATAGTATTAAAGAAAATTCGGTTTTTGTTTTTAAAAAAATGTTATGTTTTAACAGTTTATAAAAAAAAAAAAAATAAATAATTGGCGCGTACACTTCTGTTAGGTGTTTGGCCGAGCTCCTCCTCCTATTTGTGGTGTGCGTCTTGATGTTGTTCCACAAATGGAGGGACCTACAGTTTCAGGCAGATATTTTTATGAGGAGCTTTTTCATGGCAGAAATACACTCGGAGGTTTGCCATTGCCTGCCGAGGGGCGACCGCTATTAGAAAAATGTTTTTATTAATTTTTCTTTCACCGAGATTCGAACCAACGACCTCTCTGTGAATTCCGAATGGTAATCACGCACCAACCCATTCGGCTACAGCGGCCGCCTTTAACAGATTATATTGTGCCCAAATTTCTGTTTCGCACAAATATCGCTTCATTATTAAACAAATCGAAAATTGAGAATAGGAAAGCATTCGAAAAAAATTATATTATTTCAGAAATAAAAAAGCTTGCCAGATGCAAGGCGGCGTAAAACTAATCATCTGAGTTTTTTTTTTTGAGTGACTTCTTACTAAATAAAAAACAGTTTACAGTGCACCTAGTGAGTCATCCATTCACAACACGTTTATTTGACAATTTGTATGTGAGGAAGGAAATGAGGCAAAAATACCTAAGATATTTCCATGAAAATTTGGTAAAACAATATGAAAAATATTATATATTCAAAATAAAACTCTCACGTAGCTCTTTTATAAAGTTTTGTATTTATATTAATCCAAGGCGAATCTATTAAAGGAAGTATCAGTTGATCAGCTGTTTTTCTTTTTGCTTATTTCGCCGTGTCCATGTGAATGTCAGCACAGAATAAAAGGAAACTAATTCATTTTTTGTTTTTTAGTTTTCCAATACTTTGTCGTAACAAGCGAACGTCCAAAACATTGTTTTTCGTCCAGTAGCACTAAAGCTTCGTTTTGAGACCTCCGAAAGGAAGATGTCTACTGCTAGGCAGAGCTATTGCTATAATGGAGAAGATTGATGGGATTTAGGTTGGCACACTGAACACGCATTATGAAAGGAGCGTCCGGTGACCTTAATCGTCTAGCTGCCAAACCCGGACATTTACAGAGAAAGTGCTTTATAGTCTCCTTCAGATTCTGCAATGGGGTGTAAATGGTAACCCTGGCTTTTCCGTGTGTGTGCCGATCACCCATTGACCGGTAAACACTGCTATGAGTTTGGAAATTGAATGGCGAGGAGTCCAAAGGAATTTCTGAGCCCTTCCTATATCATATTGGGGCCAAAGGCTTTTCGAAATAGCACACGAAGAAATGGAGATCCATCTGATCTGCGCTTTCCTGACAAATAAGCTGTGCAGTGCCCCTTTAACAACTGTCAGGGGGATGCCGATGACCGGGTAGGAGGTCTCTGAGGCCAATTCAGTCCCTTTCCTGGCAAGCACATCAGCAATTTCATTTCCCCCCACGTTCTTATGTCCTGGGTTCCAGGATCAGATAAATGTTACCTGCACACCCAAGAGATTTGATCTGCTCCTTACAGAAGTTTACTAGTTTCGTTCTTCACCATGGCGCCGTCATAGTCTTTAACGCGGCTTGACTATCGGAGGAACTGTTGATATCTGCCTCGCTCCCGCATTCCCTAAGCAATTCGCATACCTTGCTTTTGATCTAGTGCTACCACTTTCAATGAATGCGCAATTTATTAATATTTTTTTATATTGATTTTTCTTCAAAACTTTGTTCAAAGTCAACCTTCTCCATAAGGGGTACACTTTGACGGACAGGGGAGTGGAAAGTCTGTCTCTGAGGGGAATGTGTGCCCTAGGGTAATAGCAGAGCTTATGTTTTCACCGTCCCAAAGAATATTTCTTTTCCTTCCTAACTTTCTTATTGAACTTCGAGTTAAGATCAATTTTAATTAGTTTTCTGGTTCTTTTAGGCCTTACATCTCTTTTAGAAGTTCACAGTTGTTTTGATGTTAATATTGTCTACGAAACAAGTGTACTCATTTGAACCTTTCTTACTTCGTTTGCGTTTTAGCTTGGTTTTTGAAGTCTATATTTGAGTGTGCTGTTTGAATGTGCAAAATGAATTGGGTCCATGATCAGGTGAAAACTGTTTCACCACAAAATCCACATCGTCATCAAAAACCTGACAAAATCGGGAAATTGCATCTTGAGTCTTATTGCTTCTTGAGCTGTCTAGTTCACAGGTGTCAAATACTCGTATGATTAAAGTAGGAAGCTATTTCCAAAAATTATAAATTTTCCAATAAGGTGATTAATTTTGCAATTACGTCTGTCACAAAATACAAAATACAATATTCAACAAACTCAACAGTAAAATGAAATGATTAAAAATAACAAATAAGCCGTGTGGTGTGGAGGGAGAAGCATTCACACCAACTGCTGCTATTCTTCTGAGCTTAAATTTGTACTCTGTAGAGAAATAACGAAGAATAATTTGTTTTACCGAAGTTGGTAAAGCTTTTGTGAAATATATATACCTTTTTTTTCTTAGCCATGAACCATGAGCCATGAGCTCAAATGTAATTAAAGTACTGCGATTTAATATAGCACGAAAGTAATACTGGTACGAAAATAATATGTAATAGTAATAGACTTTTTTCTTGGTTTATGTTTCAATGCACAAATTCTGGTATCGAAAACCAGCCAATTAACCTTTTCAGCTTTAAGTGTTTGCTTTTGTCTGTTTTACGTCGAAACAGGGCTTTGAACGAGAAAGTGATTTTTTTATTTTATTGTATATTCTTATTAATTACTTCTTTTGGATAAAAAATACTCCGATATACAGCAAAAATGTAATTTATAACAAAATTGTGAAAAGAAATCGTTAATGTTTCTTTTCATCTCTAAAAAAACTTTGATCAAAATCATTATTCAAACCATTTGTTCCTCTATAAGTAACATAAAAGCAAAGCACATTTGACATTCAGCAGCCAGGCATAATTGATTGTTGAATTTATTTAAGAGTTTCAGCCGCCTTGTGAAATCAAGTTTGATGCTAGGCAGAAAGGAAGTGAAAAAATATGTATATATCTGGTAGAACTACAGATACCTGGGTATCAAGCAATGCTAGTAGTTCGATACTCACTCTAAACATTTTCATTGCTGAACTGCTCAAATAATTGTTCGAAACTTTCGAGCCTTTGAGTAATTCATAATGGTATAAAAACGGCGCTTTAGTTCTACTTGGGGTGTGTCAGAGTGGTACGTCAACCATTTCGCCAACCTGCCCGAATAGTTTGATCGGATGCTCACTGATTTCAATGGTATACATATTCTAACCACATGAGCTGTGTCCTGTAATAATACCGACATTCAGCCGAACGTTTCTTTCTTTCAAGTTTTAGAATAAAATTCGACAATTCACTGTTCGGGCTAGTCAGAAAACACCATTCGGCCCCAGAACCTATTGCATTCTTGGACCCATCCGTAAACAAAATATCCTACGAATTTCTTTGAGTGCAAAACAAACACAAACCTCCCTTTCACAATTTGTTCTGCTCAATTGACTTTTCACTAATGTCGAAAATTATGTGCAAAAATTATCACAGCATTTAGAGCGAATTCGCTCTGCTTCCGCAGATGTCGCTTAATTAAATTTGCAAGCTCAAAATAGAGCGCCACGCATCAATTGACAAGTGAATGTTGTGGAATGACGGGGAAAATTAAATTAGCTGTTGTAAGTGCAGCTGCTAACTATTTTAATTAATGAATACTAATTACTCGTAAACAACATTTCAATGTAAGTGGCTTAAAAATGTATGCAGTGTCTAGCTACAAAGCAATATTTTGACAGGCATAAAGCCGCATTTACACCAAACCAAGCCATGTTTAAATTTTTTACAAACTTTTTTAAGCGAATTTTATATTTTTGTGAATTCGTTGAATGCAATAAATGTGTTACGGTTATGTAGAATAGACTGTATTGAAAAAACAGAGTTTAGATTAGATTAGATTAGATTTGTGGGGGGCTGGACAAGTCCAAGCACTCAGTCAGTAGACCATTGCACTGCACCCGGATAGATTTCAATAGAAAGAATAGAGATAGGAAAGATAAAAAGTTGGTGGTAAGACGGATAAATTAGTTTGAGGTCACTCTTCCACAAATTTCTTGGATTCATTGTTGAATCTTAGGAGATCCGGAAGAGGAAGAGTATGAGCTTTATCTATACTCAGTATATCGCAACCCAAACCCCTACAGAGAAAATTCTCTGCAGTGTCGTCATTCTCAATACAGGATAGGCATATCGGGCTGTCCACGACCCCCATGGTAGCCATATGCTGGCCACAGACGTTGTGCCCTGTGATTACACCCACCAGTACTCTCAGGTTCTTCCAGCTGAGTTTTAGGAGAAAGGTCGCTATTTTCCTGTTTGGTTCTTTCACTTGGCTACTCTGCACGAGTTCAACTCAGACCAACGGCCTCTGTGGGTAGACTTCATGAAGTCCTCAATCCATAGTTGAATCGATGCGGAATTGACACCTAGAAAGGGTTCAGGGCTTAGTGGCATACTTGCAGAGCCTTCATTTGCCAGTTTATCAGCTAACCCGTTCCCTGCAATACCAAACGTGCAGGCACCCAAATAAGACTAACTTTGTTGTGTTTTGCAACACTGTTCAGTTTTGTCTTACATTCACCGACTAACTTCAAAGAGCAGCGTGGGTTAGCAAAGGCTTTCAGTGCAGCTTGACTGTCACTACAAATTCCAAAACTGTTGCCCCGTCACTTTTTCTCAATTAGCCAGTACGCCACATTCAAGATGGCATAGACTTCCGTAAGGAATACCGTGGCTATCTGTCCTGTGGCATAGGAGTACTTAGTGTCTTCGTCTAAGACCATCCAGATCTGCTTCCATCACTGGTTTTCGATCCGTCGGTGTAGAAAGTGTGCTGATATCCCGTTAATAGGAGACTTTTAGTGTTCGAGAGACCTTCTGCTCGACGTTCTTATTCACTGAAGGCCGTTGAGAACGCGAAGCAAACCTCAAAGATTGTTCAAGAATGTAAGAAGAAGCTTAATTCTGCCGCAAGACAAAACAGGCTTGCACTTATATGGGTTCCAGGACACTGCGGTGTTGAAGGAAACGAAATTGCCGACGAATTGGCCAACCGTGGATCAGCGGTTCCCCCACAAGGGCCAGAACCAATAATCGGAATTTGTTCCGCAGGAATCATGAATTGGATCAGTGATTATGTATGCAATCTACATAAAGAGCGATGGTCCGGTCTAGAACGCTTACCTCTTGACTGTCTACCCTCTTCCCAGAGCTATAAATAAATTGGCTTTTTAGCCTAAGTGTTTTAGGAGCCACCAAATCTCCTGGTGCTCCTTGGCTCGACCTTTTCAAATTTCAATTTCAACTCTTTTGAGTTATGGAGATCAGAGATCAACATGTCTCCATTTTTAGAGAGCAAATTATTACAATTTCCCAGATCTTTGGCTTGCGTTATTCATGCCAGATTTTGCAAACCAGCTGATATATGGTAAGGAGGTTTTTATTACTCATGTGTTTTAAGAGCTCTGCTGGGATCTCGTCAAAACCACAGGATTTGTTGTTAGCTCAGTATTGTTTATTTTGGACTTCACCTTGTATATCCTATAACTTCTTCCAATATCATACAAATACATAGACAAGTAGTATAATGTAAAGCCGCAGGCCACAGTTGCCGGTGCTTTGGGCATTAAGAGCATTAATTATTTTAATATTACAAATAAATAAAAAATAATTATCAGCCATTTCTTGGCTTTAATTTTTTTCATTTACATATCTATTTCTTTTTTTTATTTCCTTTTAGTAAGAAGTACCATTTAATATACAATTTTATTCTCCGTACACTGACAGCTACGATGGTGCCGCTTACCGTAATTGCTTTAGGCTTCGTATTAGGCCAACTCTCTGCCGAATTGATTGATGGTTGACGCGCAGAAACAATTTGCTCTCATTTGTTTTGTTTTGGTTTGTTTTGTACAAATATATGTATATATGTATATATATAATATATATATATATATATATATATATATATATACATACACATTTTACGGATATTTTGTTGTCACTTTCCTGTCACATTTGCAGCTGCTTTCCACCCGGTTCACTGTCCTTGCATATTTAAGCTCACGCTATGTGAGATATTTTGCAATTAGTTGAGCGATTAGGCTTAATTAGTTGCAAAATTTGCAGGCGAAAAATCATTTTAAGTTTCTAATTACAAGCATCGTTATGCTATTAGCGTATTTCAAGGACGATTAAATTTTAATTTCATGGAAAAAATGGTAGAATTAATGCTACTCTAGTCTGAGTTTATATGTTAATACACAAAATTTTTATGTAAAATTTAAATATGCTGTCGCTCACAACTTATTTGATACAGATACGATAATTTGTAAAGTTTTGAGTATTTCAGAATATTTTGGAAAACATTTAAAAAGTATATTTCAACATGAAATAGAAAAAAGTGTCCTCTCATTTCATTGTAATGCAAAAAAGCAAAAACATATGGAGAATCCAAGCCACACCTTAAATATTTTAAATTTTTGAGGGGTACCAGTGGTCTAGAATCTTCAGAAATTGATTTTTTTTTACTGATATTTCGAAAGTATATGCCTTTAAGAATATACTGTCAAATTTTTGGAAGGATATTCCCTGTATTTTCGATTCTACAGGCATTTTAGCAGGTAGAGTCAAATTCGTCATGCGGCGGTATCAATGGCCGCATTATCCACTCTCAAAACTTTAAACTCAATTATCTCAAAACTACTTTTTCCAGCCTGGTGTTGTCAAAAAAAAAACTATTCAACCGAATCGTCTGAAATTTTAATATGTTGTTCACAACATCAATGGCTATCGCCCGGCCTGAAATCATATTATTATTTCAATTATTACGTATTTTTTTTTGATAAAGGAACTGAAAAAACCGCCATTTTGTCAATTTTTTTTTTTAAGTGAAACTTCTCAGGCGTCGATGGACGAGCGAGAATGGAGATTAGAATTTCAAGGCCATGCAGCGTTTTGGGCATTTTCATTCCGCGAGAGAGAGAAAAGATATAACGTAGAGGAAAAGGAGAGAGAGAGCTATACCTTACACATATCTTATATAAACTTTAGGCTATTTTTCCTGAGTTTTTCCTTGTGGTTGCTAATTTCTAGTGAGAAATAACACTGCCTACTTTTTGGCGCTTGTTTGTTGGTGGTTGTAGGAAATATATTTTTGGTGCCTAGTTTTTGGCGTTATATTTCCTTAGTGTCTACTGTTTGGTCCCAATTTTTTTGGCGTTTTTTGTTTTCTGGCTAGTGCGTACTATAAAGTGCTATCCATTCCGGCGTCGGATTTATTGGTATTGCCTCGCGGTAATTTGTGCCGTTGCTGCGGTCCTGGAATCGCTGCGTTTGTGCGAGTGATAAACGCTCGGAGTAGAGAGCGTTGTTGCCACGGCTTTTGTCCGGCGTTTACCTACACCGGTCGACCCTTCTCCATGTTTTGTAAATTTTATCTATTTGTATTCTCTGCAAATGTTGCTTCAGAGATATTCAGTATATATCAAATAAATAAAATTTTGGTAAGACAATTTCTTTTAGTTTTTTCTTCTTTTAATATTCTCAATATCATTTATATGCGTATATTCCTATGTATATATAATTGGCGCTTACCCCAGTTTTGGCTGTTTGGCCAAGCTCCTCCTCCTATTTGTGGTCTGGGACTTGATGTTGTTCCACAAATGGAGGGATTAAAGGGTAGTTATTTTTTTATGAGGAACTTTTTTATAGCAGAAATACACTCGGAGGTTTGCCATTGCCCACCGAGGGGCGATCGCTATTAGAAAAAACACGCTTTCGTCATTTTGGTCTTTCACCGAGATTCGAACCTACGTTCTCTGTGAATTCCGAATGATAGTCATGCACCAACCCATTCGGCTACGGCGGCCGCATTTGCGTTTTTGCTTTTATTTTTTCTAGTTTATATGGATTTAATGGTATAATTTTTATTTTATAGATATTTACATCTTATTTATTGAAAAGGATGCATTTTTATGTATTTTAAACACTGAAAACATGAAAATTGAAATATAAAACCAAATAAAATTTTAGCATTTTTCCTTACCGTACACAAAATTTGCATCCATATGGATGCATTCCAAATTAACACATTTAGGTTAAACATTTTTTTTTAAATCGAAAAGTGATTGATATTCTTAGGGCCAATTAGAGTAAGAATTGAGAGAGTTGAATTTTTAAAGCTACCCGCAAAAACTCGTAGCGAAGGAAGTTTACGCGTAGGAAGGAGTGAAAGGGGCGTAATTGAGGATGATGAACTTTGATGCGTTGAAGTCTGCGAAATCCACTTAAGCAAAGTATGTCGAATATTTTACGAACCTCCCCATAACTGTATAAAATGCTTATTGAACATAAAAGTATAAGTAAATCGACGTAAACACAAACATATAATTTTGTTTATTTGCATGCATAGTTAAAGTTTATCGGCCTCTTGTTGCTGCGCTCACCATAACTTTATTGCCTCTGGGCTTTCTGAGCTTTACGCACGCGTATGTATATGTGTATATTTATGTGTGTGTATGCGTAAAAAGTGTAAATTGCTAGCATTTAATATATTTTAAGTAATACTTTCGCTGCTTCTTTATTCTTTCTGTGTGTATATCAAATACAAGTTCAACTTTATTGCCAATAGTCGATGGCCTTCAACTTTGACTCTCTTTTGTTGACTTGGCTCACTTTATATTTGCAATTTTATTTCCCCTTATGGAAACGGGCTATAAACTGCGTGTGTGCGTGTGTAAGAACCTGCAATATTGTGAAGTTAGAACTAAAATCAAGCTTATGGCAGGTTACTCAATGCTCATAGCTGTTCCATGTCGCCGTCGGGTCTCTGTCATTTGCTTTTCAATTGTTTCGCTGTTATTATTGTTATTTTTGCCGCAAATGCAGTTTCCGGTGTCTTACCTTTGTTATTGAGTGTTGTGGCTGCTGTTCAAGGTATCGATGTTCTTGCCGTCTTTGTTGTTTTTCTTCTTGGCACTCGCAAATTAGCGCACAGGTGTGAGGCATTTTCAAGGCCTCCTTTCCATTGGAAAGATCAGGAGGAGAAGATCTTGGCTTCACTGGGTGTGTACAACTGGCGCCGTTTAGCACGAGAAAGAAACGACGACCAGTGAATTTCTTTCTGCTGAATTTCTGCTGACGAGAGATTCTTACCTAGTGGTGCCTTGAGCTCTAACAGCGGTAACGATGATACTGAAAGCGACATTGATGACGTCGCTTCGAACCCTGGCATATCGAAAATAAATATTATTTGGAATATTCCTAATGAAAAATTTGTACGAAACAAACTGTTTATGAACTTCGGATCTGCACAATATCAAACCACATACCAAGCCATTCAAGTATAGATCAGACATGACACGAAAGAAGTATTGGTATTGAGTAATTGTCACGAGCCTTCTGTGACTAATGTTACAAAAACGTTGAAAACAGAAGAAAAAATTCTAGTGCAATGTCCAAGTCAAATCAAACTTTATAGGGAGGTCATGGGAGGAGTCGACTTGGCTGCTCAGATGTCTGGGCTTTGTGAATACGATAGGAAATGGGATAAGTGGTGGAAGAAAGTGTTTTACCGTCTGATAATGATGACGGCAGTGAACGCTTCGGTTATTTATAACGTCCTCAACCGGAAAAAGATTGAATGGTATCTTTCGTCCTATCGTTTTTAGTTACTTAAACTGAGGCATTGATCCAGGACGGTTTACAAACTACAGCCGTTCGTTGGTCAAAACCTGGACGAATACCACAAACTGCCAAACGCAAGGCAAAACATCTTCCTGCTGAAGGTACTACACGACGTCGTTGTACCAATTGCAGTTCTCAAAAAATTCAGACTCGCACTAAGACGATATGTAAAGAGGGACAAGTACTGCTTTGCAAAATGTGCTTCGCACGAAAAAAATAAATAAATAAAATATAAATTATTTCTTATTTCTAAAGTGTGTTTTACAGGACGGCTGGTACCACATAACATCCCGAGTGGTACAACGAATTACCACCACCCACCGCGCCACCCTGTTTTTGCATCTCAGATTTTTAATAATTTTTAAATTATATATCACCTAATCAACCAACTTCGATAAACAATTTTATACCAGGATTTCTGTGCAAATATCGGGTCGAAAGGGTTAAATTCGGCCAAAATCGCGTAAGCAGTTATCGCGCTAATTAAAAAGAAGAAGAAGAGAATACCTCCAACAGACAGATATTTACAGCCAGCTGTTGATATAATGGAGAAAATTAATAGGATTTTGGTTGGCGCACTGCCCCAGGCTGTCAAAGAGTGAGCTTAACCATCTAGCCGCCAAACCCGGACACTTGCAGAGAAAGTGCCCAATAGTGGACTTTCTGAGTGCTCCGTCTATTGTATAGGAGCACAGGGGTTTTCGAAATAGCACATAAAGAAATGGAGCTCCATCTTTTCTGACAAATAGGTTATGCAGTTTCCCTTTAATACCCAAACGATTTGATCTTCTCCTTACAGGAGTTGACTAGTTTGGATCTGCATCATGACGTCGTCCGAGCCTTGATTGCGGCTTGACTGCCGGAACTAATTTTTATATTTCACTCGCTCCCACGTTCTCTAAGCATTTTGTTTGCCTGCAGAATTGCAAAGACGAACATGGAAAGCTTCGATAGTATCGCTTCATTACTAGATTGACGGGCAGAGGATAGCGCGGGGGTTACCGGAGCTTCAAGGCGACCTTATTTTTTTTATTCATTTGAATTTTGAAAAAAATATAAGCTTTCTGTACTCTTAGGAGAAAATTAAGCGCAGGTTTTTTCGGTTATGGGTGTTTATGCCTGGAGTACTGTGAAGGCGACGATGAGAATGAATGCAAAGGTCCCATCTTTTAAGTCTTTGCTAGTGGTTTAAATGAAAAGGAGAGTCCATTCTGCACTGGGAAGAGATTTTTATCGGATTATGGCTGACTTTTTTGTTTAATTTCTTTGGTTTCTCCACTCCAAAAATTTGCACGTTTACTTTGCAGCTCATTCACAAAAGGGCTTGAAACAGTTTACCTTGAAAAATATACCTACATCGGTGGGGCTAAATAATAATTTTGCTAGTAAAATTTGAATGAGTTTCACGTGTAGCGCATTACATTAATTACTGTGGCCTTGAGTGACAAATATTTAGCGCCACCAGTACAACCGCTTAATATTCCTAAGCTCAAGAGTGGTTCTCCGTTTTATTGCCTGTCACATGTCAACACCTTTTTTATTATTTGTTTAAGTACTCGTGTATAAATAAATACTTTTCACACACTTGCAAAAAAACCTTTTTAATATCCAGTTTGACTTTTATACAAGCTGAGAAGAGGAGCACAAAGCATCGATTCCTTTTGTGTGCAGAATGGAGCAATTTAACGGTCGAATAGCTACCCAGTCAACTCACTCACCCGCAAAGGATTAGCGAGGGTGATCTAATGCCTATGTAAAACATGTCAGCGAATAGAGTGAAGGACGCGTCATGGCGACGCGATCCATGTCATTCATTTAAAGGTTTGCATAAAAATAAAAACTCTGTCGTGCAAAAAATGATGATGGGTGAAGTGACTCACAATGATATCATACAAGCAACGCACCTTTGTTTTCCTTAAGCGACACAATGGGCATCCCACTTCAATAGGGTGACAACAAATGAGAGCAGCTAAAAGTGGTGCCCACCAGAAGGGTCAGGATTAAAAACAGATGGTCTGGTAAAAGAGCAAAATAGCAGTGCTTGAGTGCAATTCGTCACTCACGAGTGTCCAATAAAAAAGTGCGAACGTTCTTTTTAAGAGTGAGACGTGATGGCTTATTGGGCTGCGAAATCGCTGGAAGGCTTGAGTTCACCACCACGGGCGGATATCAAATTTCAAAGCAAATGGGCTTACAAATATATTTCGTCTGGAAATGATGAGAAACATCTTATTTTCCTATTTTATTAAAAATGAGGAGCTTTTTTGTCTGACCACGTCCGAAAGGGAAAATTTATGGCAAGATTTGGTTGGAAGTGCACGCACAAAGTAATCACCTACTGTCACTCGGAGGTATACCTGTGTTCACATAAATAAGTCACTATGAAGTAAAAGTCAAATAAAATCAAGAATAACATAGTAACCCTTGATAGCACTGGAGGTTTTCCGACTACTTCAGGCCCGGCATTAGATGCTCTGATTGGTCTACCACAACTTGATGTTTTCATTCAAGGAGAGGCCTTGAAGGCCATCTGCAGGCTGAAACACAATGGGAACTAATACGGCAACTGCCCAGCATTGGAAAACAGAGAAGGCATGAACTTCGATCCAACGATTCTCTCCATGCCCCTTGACTCCATGCCATCAAGAGTCGTACTTGAAAAGAGATACAGTGTAGTGCTGCTAGAGGCTCAGTTGTGGTCAAACTCTGAAAATGCAGATGGGGAGGCAGATCTGTGTGTCTGAGGCGACAGCCAAGCCGCGCTCATTGCCTTAGACAGCCCCCCAACCACATCAGTAATCGGTAATCAGGCCGGTAAATCCAGGCTGAACTATGTCGGTAGACATAATATTCTGACGCTAACATGGATCCCGGGACACATGGGTATCGTGGGTAACGAGACCTCTGACTCCTTAGCTAAGATGGGCTCTGAGGTCAAGTTCTTTGGCCCAGATCCCGTTTTGTCACTCCCTTCTGCGGACATCAAAGTTAGCAAATGGGTAACTACAACCCACAAGCGAGCTTGACAGGCTGAGAGAGGCTGCAGATGGACTACACAGATGGACTACACACCTGTCATGCCCGATCGACTGTCGCAGATTCTACTGCCATTAAGCAGAAAGGAGTGCAGACGGCTGCTTGGACTGATGACGGGCCACTTTCTGTTGGTGAAGCACATGGAAAGGGTGGGCATCTCAGACAGTGTACTCTGCCCAGCTAGTGAAGAGTAGGATGAGACGACGGACAACTTCCTGTGCGTCTGCCCCGCCTTCAGGTTTGAGGTCTATGGCACTGACATGTTAAGAAGCGACCATCTTGGCTCCTTGGCACCACAATATCTACTTAAATTTCTTCGGAGATCGGGTAGATTTAAAGAAAATTAAAAGGAAATCCAAGTGTAGTACAATGGACGTAATCAATGTCTGAGTGCTGCACTTGCTAGTTCTCACGACAAAAAAAAAAACAACAACCCTTGACAGAATGACCTCGTTCTGTTTCTAATGATTAGATTCGTATAGTTCAAAGAAATAGTGCAAAGGTTGAACAATTTTCTTTGTTTTGTGGTAAAGTGAAGCTGTTTTGCGAAAGATCAATGCGTCTGTGCTTACACAATAAAGAAACCCGATTTGAAATCGGTACTTATCTATTTCGTTTTCTTATTCTTGATTAGTGCGACAACCACTTAAGCGATTTTGGCAGAGTTTACCAAAGCCGCCCTATGTTCCGGCAAGGATCGATATAATATGCATTAAGATGTTTTTTACATAGAATGTTTACTTTTAGTTGAGAATGCCCTCTAAATGTATAATTTATTAAACAAAAACAAAAGAAGCACGTGAGTTGGACACACCAAGCGAAGCCAAGTCTTTCTGCAACTGATCCTTCTAACGCAGAAGAGGCTTCCCTTTTCCGCTGCTACCCCCAGTTGGTACGGCTTCGAATACTCTCAGAGCCGGAGCGTTTGTATCAATTCGGACGACATGACCCTGCCAACGAAACCACTGTATCTTTATTCGCAGCGCAATGTCTTTGTCGTCGTAAAATTCATACAGCTCATTCATACAGCGTTCCATCGCCCGTGCTACTCGCCGGCACTAACGTGCAAAGGACCGACAATCTTCCGCATAATCTTTCTCTCGGTTCAGAGAGGTCCTTCCCAATTCTGATGGCGCTGCAGGTATTTAGCAACGTCATTTTCCATAGCCATATTAGTTTTTCGGAGATTCCAAATTCAGATATCGGGGCATATTGCGTGCTGTAGAACGCAGCTTTAAAATCGACAATTCCAAATCGACTTATTAGGTCCAATTCTTTGGTTGATGGTGGGCTTCAGCCTTTCCCACAATGTGCTCGCTAGAACCTTATAGGCGATATTTAGAAGACTAGTTCCGCGATTCGGTGGGTACGCTTAACGGGCATTGTCCGTTGAGAGAGATTTGGAATTGCTTCAAGTCCTTTCTGCAAAAGCTGTTGTCAGGATGAGGGAGAATCATCTCAGCCTCTTCTCCTCTTCTCCTACTCTCGTTGGGCTAAGACTCAGACATCTTGGCTCCAACTTTTTTGCTACAGCTGCGGATATTTTCCATGAAATCAGCCCGAAACGAAGGTTGTCTTTATACCCAAGGGAAGGAGGCGGGGTCAAGACTCGGGCAAGGACTTTAATCCTATAAGTTTCACCTCATTTATTGTAAAGGTGTTTGAAAGTTTGATGGTCTACCACATCCGAGAGCACATTGAATCCAAATTGCCTCCAGCGCAACATGCTTACTTGAAAAGGAAACCCATGGAAACGGCCTTATATAAAGTTGTAGGGACTGAGTCAATTGTCACTGCGTTAAAAAAAACTACAGGTGTAAAGATCTACTTGTCTCCGGATCTCGTCCTGCTAGGTGGTAGGAAAGCTAATGCGGTGGCAGGAGGGGCTAAAGTCACTAGATTTGTGTACAAGAGGGCGCCGCAGAGGATCCCAGTGCTGGCCTTAAGGCCGTTTTGCACTTACTGTCAAGTTAAAGAAGATAGCCCTCAGGAGGTAATCTCTCAGGCATTTTTAGGCTATTAATACCATATTTAATACCATATTGAGGATCGTGTCTGAATAAGTAGTATTGGAAAGAGGAGAAAATCTTTACCGAGGTTGTTAGCTCTGTTTTCACTGACGGCTCCAAAATGGGACGGGTAAGGGATTTGGCTAAACCAGCCAATTTATCTATTTCCGTAAAACTGCCGAATACTGCTAGTATTTTTGCGATCCTGCAAGCATGTAGAGTACTTTGTTAATTCGGGAGCGAGTCAACTTGCGATGAAGATTCTGACGACGCCATGGTGCAGATCCAAACTGGTCAACTACTGTAAGGAGGAGATCAAATCTCTTGGGTGTTAAAGGGAAAATGCACAACCTATTTTTCAGAAAAGATGGAGCTCCATTTCTTTACGTGCTATTTCAAAAACCCCCGTGCTCCTGTACAATAGACGTGAGACCTAGAAAGTTCTGTCGGCTCCACGCCATTCAATTTCCAAACTCGATAAGCTGAGTTTACCATTGCAGAAAAGGAGAGTGCTGAGCACTTTCTCTATAAATGTCCGGGTTTGGCAGCTTAGCGATTAAGGTCGCTGGCTGCTCCTTTCTTCGACAGCCTGGGCCAACGCGAATCCCACCAATCTTCTCCATTGCATCAATAGCTTTGGTTGCTTGTAAATATCCGCTTGTTGGAGGTATCAAAACGCCGATTTATTTCTAACTCAGGAGAGTCTGACTGGTGCTTCAACCATTTCACCTATCTGTCTATGTCACCATTTGCGCAATAAAATAACAACTGGACAATTTTGCAAATAAAAGAGCCTTTTAAAATTGTTTTTATGCATATTTTTTTAGTAAGTAATAAGAGAATTCTGATATTTCTACTGGATCCAAATGAGTTAGCACAGCCATATTGAATAGAGGCGGCCCTTGCTTTCAGAGCCAAGATATTATTTCAATAGTAATCAGAGATACTTCGCTCTATTGTAATGTGGATTTTAATTTACTTTGAACAGCTGTCCCGCACTTTCAACAGCTGTCTAAGTAATACAGGTACATTGGTACGGGTTTTTTTCTTTATTGAATACCATGAAATTGTTTTTTTATTTAAATCTTGCCTTTAAAAAAGTGGAAACAATGTAGAAATTTTTATATTTTGTAACTATTTTTTCCTTTCCTGGTATAAATATACTCGGCCTTCCGATGAATGGCCTTTACTTTAAATTACGTTTGCTGCCATTCTGCTATTTCATGCCCGTGAAGTTCGGTCCTCCAGCCCACAGCCTTCGACTCTCATATGCGCACACGGCGACGAAGGCCGGTTGTATTGTTATAATTAATTATTACATTATTATGTGTCAGGCCCATTATATTTACATACAGCTGCGAGTGATTAATGCCACATAATTAATGTTGTGGTTAAGGTAAAGTAAACGAAGCGGCGACAAAATTCAAAGGATACGAAGGAACAAAGAATGCAATTCATTTAAACTTGCGTCATTATTAAAAGGCTGCGGAGTTTATATTTTACGTGAAAATTTTAAAATTTAAGAATTTTGAAAAATTGGAAAAAAGAGTTCAATTCATATAAGATACGAAAAAAATTCGAAAAATATAATTTCAAACTGGACAGACAAACAGATAGACTTTTAGAGCGGCGGATAAGTTTTGTGCGCAGCGACAATATGAAAAGCGACCGAAAAACTCAGGAACTTGTCTATTAAGCCTCTTAGGATACTAGCCACTCAATGCAGTTATAATGTGGTTCCTAGTTAGCAACTGATCTTCATGAAAGTTTAGATAAAGCTTATACGATTCTTCTACCCCGTAGCTGTGCTCTGAACTCATGGAGGAATAAGGCACTGCAGAAATTTTGAAATTGCAGTAGGCAAATTCCTCCACAGGATTCTTAGAATAAAATCGAGTATAAACTGGGTATTTGCCACTGTATTAAAAGAGTGTAAGAAAAAAATCCGCGAGGCTGATTGGAAAAAGGTTGATTTCACAGAATGTAGCAGTGTTATGGATACCTGTAAGGCTGCTTGAAAGCGTTAAAGAGAAGGAGCTCATAAAGCTGCTAGCAGGGGGCAGTGAATTGTGATGGGGAGAGTTAGGGCGCCATAGGAGTCTGTATGACTGTATGTAGAAAGAACAATAACAAAAACAAAGCTTGTTGAAAAAATATAGAAACAAATAGTTTTCTCATCAAAATATGCTCACAGCTTAAATGGCGCAGTGTATTTTATATTTTCTCTGAGAATGCAATGACTGTGAAATGTATTTTTTTTTTTGTTTAGCTTAGTGTCTTAAGTCATTCTCAAACAATTTTTGTAAAGAAAAGTTGAAAAAATTTTAATTTTTTAAAATGGGAAAACGGACCTCACTTGAAAAATAGGAAGACGTTATTCATCATTATAAAGAGTGCAAAAGCCAACACAAAATTGCAGAAATTGTTGCTATTTGTTCGTCAACTGTCCAGCACATTATAGAAAGGTTTCGCCACGAAAACGGGATAGAAGATAAGGGCAAATCTGTGCCAAATAAAATATTTAATGATGCAGATAAGAGGTGGATTGTTCGCAAAGTTAAAGAAAACCCCGATTTGAGCGTTGCAAAGTTAAGCAACGAAGTCGAAAAATACTTAAGCAAGATCTGTAACCCTGAAACTCTTCGTAGAGTTCTGCGCGAAGAAAATTTTCGTGGAAGGACTGCCCGAAATAAGCCATTGATTAATGCTCGTAATAGAAAACAAAGAATAGAGTTTTGCAGACAACATTTGAACAAAGACATTTCGTTCTGCAAGTCTGTTGTTTTTGCGGATGAAAGCAAATTTAACCTCTTCAGGTCTGATGGGAACTCCAGCCTATGGAAAGCGAAATATTAATGTGTTTATATTTTTTAAATACTTTTAATTTAGTGCATCCTTTAAGCTGTGACCTCAAAACTGTAACTGAGTTAATGTAATTTGCCATATCTTTCTTTTGAAGAAACATTTTTTGCTATTTTTTTGTTATTAAATAAAACATGTTATTTATCAATAAAAAAACTAAGATTTTTTCTGTAACGGAAATACCACAAAATATATTTGATATTGTAAGAATTTTTTTTCGCTGCATCAAATTAGCTGTGAGTCACGTAGTTATAAGAATACCTATCTAAATAATTTAGTAGTTCTCATCTCAAGTTCATTTCTCAGTAGTTTGTGGGAAAGTGTAAAGACTTCCGAATATGATTGAAAATTAGAATAGATCATCCACATGGGAAAAAGATTTTTAGAGGTGTGCTCTTTAACACACTGTTATTCGGCGAATTTGACCGAATCAGCTGATAGGCTGGCGTGCGAAAAAAAAATCAACCAATGACACTGCGTTTGCAGTTTGAACAACGACTGATTGGACGAGTGTGTTAATTTGTGTGTAATGATCGTGCAGAATTCGGCTGCCGAATCTCCCACGTGATGTGTCAGCCGAAGTTCCCCTCATATTTTCTTTTTCACCATAATTAAAGAGCAAGCCTTGCAAATCCATCATCCTTTGGTCATCCATTCCCTTTAAAGCGATTCCATGCCAACTGATCCGAGTATGCCGTATGTGGTCTTAAATTTTTCTGAAAATTTTGTTTATTTATTGACTTGACTATACTAAGAAATAAAATGAAAAAAAATATTTCAAAAATATTTAATAATTTCAAAATGTATTCAATGCATACAAATATCTTCCGTTCTTTTTAACATTGTTCTAAGGTTTTTTGTGGAATAAAATATAACGTAAGAGAATTTTTAATTAATATTTTTATGGTAAATGTTTTTAAATTTTTTGGTAAATATATTTTTGTTGTCACTTGTAAAAACACCCTCTCTTCACCCACTCACTTTTTTCCTGTTTTTTTATTAATAGCTCAGACTATCCTCAGTAATTCCTGAAATCAAACATTCAGTGGGGTTTCATTAACTTTTCAAGTTGTATTCAAATACGTATGTACAGCAAACCTGTGCGAAATACTGTCGATCTGCGTGCTAATGGATGTGGCGAAACTTCGGTCGAATTGAAAACGAACGTAATATACGAGTACGTACGTAAGTTAGCGCTTCGCTAGAACAGTAGTTTGCACCGTTTTCTAGCTGGATATTGCAATTAGCCCAGTTCACAGGTAGGGTAGAGGTCTCTGAGGCCAATTCAGTCCCCTTCCTGGCAAGCTCATCAGCAATTCCATTTCCCAGATCAGAGAAATGTTACCTAGGCAGCAAACCGATTTGATTTCCCCCTTACAGGAGTTTACTAATTTCGTTCCGCACCATGGCGTCGTCAGAGCCTTAATCGCGGCTTGACTATCAGAGAAAATGTTAATATCTCATTCGCTCCCGCGTTCCATAAGTATTATGCATGCCTGCAGGATCGCAAAGACTCTGCTTGAAAAACACTAGCAGTGTTCGGCAGTTTAAAAGAGATAGATAAATTGGCTGATTTACGGAAAACCCTGCTCCGACTCGCGATTCCATCTTGGAACCGTAAATAGACGCAATTGAGCTTTAAAATGGCATTGACGTCTTGCAACTAGAGTTGGGTTTCGGGAATTTCCCGACGGGAATTCTCGAGAAATTCTCGATATTTTTCCATCCCGAATCTCGAGAATTGAAATTTGTAGCATTTCGGGAAATCCCGAGTCTCGAGAATGTTTCAAGATTTCTCGAGAAATCCATTTTTTTGAACAAATTGTTGCAAAATTGGCTGCAAAAGATGGAATTCCAATAAACGCGACAACAAAAAGTGAGTTCATTCGTAATAGTATCAGCCGCTTAGGATTTCATCTTCCAAAGGGTCACAAAGCTGTTCTGGGGTTGGTTATGAAGTACTGCACGAAAATAAGAAGCGATTTGAAGATCAAAATTGAAAATTTTAAATCTGCACAGCGTAAGTTCAGCTTGAGCATCGACGAGTGGACAAGCGTGCGAAACCGACGTTACATGAACATCCATATATATTATGACGATGGACAATCTGACAACCTTGGCCTGGTTCGCATTCAGGAATCATGTCCCGCTGAAAAAGTATATGAGCTCGTAAATGCAAAGCTTTCAGACTTCAATATAAAACTACAGTCCGACATCGTGGCTATTACAAGTGATGGTGCCAGTGTCATGATCAAATTTGGGAGACTAGCACCAGCGCATCAACAGATTTGCTACAATCACGGCATACATTTGGCGGTCATGGAGGTAATGTACCAGAAACGAAAAGTCGCAAACAGGATATACGATAGCGACGTAAGCGATGGAGACGATTCGGATGATAGAGGCTCCGATGAAAATGAAAACAATGCAGCCAGTACTTCATTTTCCGACATTAATGCGGAAAACGCTTCCGATGACGAGGACGACAATATCGTATTTGTTGCTGACAAGACGGTCACTATAAAGTCTGCATTTGAAATCGTAAAAAAGGTTCGCAAGATAGTTTTGAAATTCAAGAACTCGCCTGTACGGAATGCCATCTTGCAGAATTATGTTAAAGAGGTCGAGAAGAAAGAGCTTTTCTTGCTGTTGGATTGCAAAACACGTTGGAATAGCCTGGAAACTATGCTGGCCAGATACATTTGCATCAGCAAGCATGTTCGTAAGGTGCTCGACACTCTTAATTTAAATTTTATGGCCACTACTGACGCAGAAGAAAAGTATTGCGAGATATCATAAATGCTCTTAAACCTATACGTGTTGCTGTAGAAGCACTTAGTCGCCAAAATGTGAACTTACTTGCTGCGGATTCTATTCTCAAATTTTTGTTCACAAAATTGGAGAATCAGCACACCGAATTGGGCAATGAATTCTTATCCAGCCTAAAAAAAAACTTAACAGCTCGTAGATCTAGCCGTTTGTTATCGGCCTTTAAATATTTACACGATCCTGTTAACAGCTCTAGTGACAAATCTGAATTTTTCCACACCTGTTCTAAAACAGAATTGATAAAAGAAGCCGAAAACTATTTGGTTCGTCTATTTTCTACGAGCATTCAAGAAGACCAAGCAGTGTCTAGTTCTGACGATGATGACGTATTTGCAACCAACAACGTCGATGAAGAAGATATGGCGAAACAGCTTGAAAAATACGTTCAGCAATGCTCAAAACCGAAAGCAGACATTGCGCAACATGCGGCGAACCAGATGTTTTCGTCGCTTAGAAACGAGCTAAAACTATATGAAAAAACTGGAGAGAAAACACTAAATGTTGAAAGACTGATCGGGGCTTTTAACACTGTTAAGCCAACATCGACTCAAAATGAGAGGAATTTTTCTACAGCGGGTAATTTTGTGTCCAAAAAGCGTACGCGATTGTCAGACGAAGCCATTGACAGTCTGTGTTTTTTAAAACACCATTTTGGAAAATAATGTTTACAATCACTTTTTTCCCCTATTTTAATAAGTATAATCTTGAATTATTTTTGTTTTAAATTTTTTTGTAATTATTTTTGTTTCACTTTTTTGTTTGCAATAATTGAAATAGTAATATTTTCAAATATTTTTTTATGTAATTTATACTTTAATCAAAATAAATAAAAATAATATTTTATGAAATTCATTGCTCTTACACTGGTTTTAGATTTTTTTTTTTAATTTTTTGGAATTTTTCCCTAATTTTCGAGAATTCTCGAGAAATCTCAAAAATTATTTTCGGGAAATCCCGCATCTCGAGAATTGAAATTTTCTTTATTTCGGGAAATCCCGATTCTCGAGATTGGGATTTTCTCGGGAAATACCCAACTCTACTTGCAACTATGGTGTGTTAGTTCTCGACTTTCTTTAAGCATCAAAAAGTAATTTGAAGTCAATTACTCGAAAAATCACAATACTTAACGACGTCTCACAGCTTTCTCATTCTTTGTTACAAAGTTTTGATGAAATCAGAATTCGTGACGTTATTTCTTCGAGTAAGTTTTCATTTAATATTCTTATAAGTCATATTACTTTGAAAGCTTACCCGGTATTAGGGTTCCAAATTTACATTCAATTAATTCACTCGAAATTTATTATATACGCCTTTCATTCGATCCAATTTAGAATGCGCTGCTTTCATTTATAGACCAAGTCATGAAATCTACATAAGCAGAATTGAACGGGTTCAAAAATGTTTTTGTTGAATACGCTCTATATTCATTGAGCTTTGCTGAACCAACTCCTATATGTCAGTCTCTTTTGCTTTTGATTAACCTAAAGTCTTTGGAAGTAAAAAGATCAGAAATAAGAAAGCTCCTCTCACTTTCATCTGTTTCTAACAGCATTAATGGCAGTATTGACTGCTCCATTCTTTCGGAAACAATAAATTTCAATAGGTATACCACAGTATAGTCTTCGTAGCTCCTTACCTTTCTATGGAGCTAAATGTGAAACGGAGTATTTGTTCTTCTCCGCTTTGAGGCTTAAGGGAACTTAATTCAATCTCGGGTTCTATCCAGTCAGATTTTTTATCGCCGAAAGTGTATTTTTAAATATATTTTATTCTAGTTTTAAGGTATTTAAATCATGTTTGATAGTTACACTACTTTTCGTTGTAATTAATCTGTCAGAGACTTGTGTTCATAGACTAAATAATAATAAATAAATAATTGCCTTACAGAATTGTTGGTTACTGCGCCTGGAGCCGCTCTAGATACATTACCCCGCTAACCGCCACTTCTCATCCTTATACCACAGGTGGTCTTAAAAGTCACCCTAAAGGAGCATTTGCTGGTATGAATTGAAATGAGTTCAACGAAATTCCTGTTGCCAGAGATCCAGGTACTGGTGCCCAGAGTTTAGTGATAAATATTTGTATAATTCTGCGGACATATGAAAAAATAAACGTAAGAAAGCAAAAATAAAAAAATTAATTTTTAACTGGAACATTTTTTTTTTGTCTAGTAAAATCCCGCTCAACTTCAATACATTTAATCCAACAATCTTTCAAAAAGTAACGATTTTTCTTGGAAACTAAGCAAAGTGCTAAATGCTGATCCATACTTATTTCGCTTCTTAAGACATGCGAATTTATTATTTATTACTTATTTTCATAAGTAATTAATTAATCATGTAATATATAGAGTGCTCGTTCATCTTAGTTGCTTATGGTACCAACAATTTCACCCGCTTACGCGATTTCGGTCGAGTTTAGCAAAGCGCGCCAGTCGTTTCTTTCTCGTGTTAACCCGCGCCAGTTGGACAAACCATGTGAAGCCAAGTCCTTCTCGACCTGATCTTTCCAACCCAGAGGAGGTCTTCCTCCTCCTCTGCTACCACCAGTTGGTACCGCATCGAATACTTTCAGAGCCGGAGCGTTTGCACCCATTCCGACGACAGGACCCACCCAGCGTAGCCGCTGGATCTTTATTCGCTGCGTTAAGTCGTAAAGCTCATACAGCTGATCGTTCAATCGCCTACGGTATTCAGCGGTGCCAATGTGCAAAGGACCAAAAATCTTCCGCAGAATCTTTCTTTCAAACACTCCAAGAGACGCCTCAGGGGATGCTGTCACCATCCACGCTTCTGAGCCATATGTTAACAGGCTTATACTTATTGTCTTCAAAAATCGAATATCCAGCCAAAACAGTAATGTTGACTGGCCTAAGCCATTGTTATTTTGCCACATTAACGATAAATGGTATGCCAACCATGAGCGGTCGTTTGCGGAGTAAAAACATGACATACAAGTTTTCATTGGTTATGTAAGTACTGAAACTTCAAATATGTACATTGAAAAATTGAGCTAGCAGAATGGGGTACTATCATATAAGGCCAGCCACGAAAGTCATTTGAATGAAATTGACTTTCATGTTTAATAGCATTCTTCATTTCTCCAATGAAAAAACTCATTGAAAATTACTCGTGCGTACTTATTTATAACTGAATTAAGCTGCAAATGAACGTTGGTAAAATACGCAAAAAAATTACCTTCATATTTAAATTCGCTTTAATAAAAACAGCATGAAGAATCATCTCACATTTAATATAGTCACAGCAACACACGACCTTGCTGCCAATGAACTGCGTACTCATACACAGGCTAGACAATTTATCAAAAATGGATGGACGAAGATACAAAAATGCTCTATAAATAAATAATAAACTGATACCCGCCTAAGAGTTCATTCACACCAACCAGCCATTTGTATTCGTAGTCCATTGAGTTTTTATGCGCTTGCATTTCAGAAAATATTTTCGCCGATGTGTGTTTTTATAGCCTCATAGCCTGTGCGTGTTGGCAAATTTGTTAGCAGCCAACTCAACCCAAACTAGCCACATAGAAGATTGAATTGCCAACTTAAAGTGGTAGAACAACAAAATCGGGATAATTAATCACTTATTTTATAGTAATTTAATAAAATATAAATTCAAAAAAAAATGTAAAGAAAAACTTTCAAAAAAACTTAAAAAAATTTTTTTAATATTAAATTTTTTCAATTCAAATTGAAATTTTTATTTAATTTTTTATATACATATTTTTATATAATTTTATATACAAAATCTTTTTTATTTAAATTTTTTTTATATTAAAATATTTTTTTTTTAATTTTTTATTTTCTTTTTTATGCCAATTTTTATTATTATTAATTTTTTATTAATATTAAGTTTTTAAAAACCCAAATTGAAATTTTTATTTAATTTTTTATATATAATTTTATATAAAAAAATCTTTTTTATTTATAATTTTTTATTTTAAAATTAAATTTTTTTTAAAATTTTTTATTTTCATTTGTATGCCAATTTGTATTATTATTAGTTTTTTATTATAACAAAATTTTTAAAAATCCAAATTAAAATTTTTGTTTTATTTTTTATATAATTTTTTTTATATAATTTTACGTAAAAAAACTTAAAAAAATGTTATTGTATTAAAACTAATTTTTTTTTTTAATTTCTTATTTTCATTTTTGCCTTTAAAGTGGTATGCCAATTTTTTTTAATATAAAATTTCTTAAATTCAAATTGAAATTTTTATTTTATTTTTTTATAAACATATTTTTTTTATTTAAAATGGTTTATTAAAGAAAAAATATAAAATTTTTTTATTTAAAATTTTGTATATTAAAGTTTAATTTTTATTTAATTTTTTATTTTCATTTTTACCTTTAAAGTGATATGCCAACTTCACTTTCTTCTATTTCAAAATATTCAAATATTCTTTGATTTTCAGCTCCTTGCATCTCACTTTCAAATAAGAAGTTCATATCCTTTATAAAAAAACTTACTTTCCGCTGTGCTTGCGACGATATGGCATGGATTTACTTATACAGAAATGCGAAAATGCGAGTTTCATTCAATTTCCAGCATTTAACTGGAACTAAATTACACACTTCGAGTGGATTTCATAAGCGTTCATGCATGATTTCTCGAGTATTGCAATTCACTTCAGCTTATCAAAATTTGTTCCTTGTAATTTTGATCTGTGAAGATACCGTGGAATAAATTTATTATTGTTATTACTACTAGTATGCGAGTGCACTCTGCTCTAATATCAATAAATATTCTCCACTAACTACTTATACAAGTGCATCATATCATCCTTTCCCTTTTTCCATAATTTTGTGCAAGGGAAAATCATTTAAAGTAAGTCGCTGTCACAAACTCAATTCAATACATCTTTTCCTGTAATACTTTTAATCATCCTTTACACAAGAACGCCTTCGCATTATTGATTTAATTCTTCAACTGTATTTAACAACAAACCGAAATAACAACAAACCCACATTAGACACATCATTGCACTGTGAGAGGTCCCATTACGCTTTCTCAAATCAATGAGCAGCTTTTCATAGAAATAACAAGACAATTCAGCCAATTAAGGCTTACTTACGTAAATGGCTTCTTTCCCGACTCCGTTAAACTCATGTTATCTCCGAAATACTACGTTTTATTTTTCTATAGTTTCTTTTGTGACTTACAACATTGGGTGTCTCTTTAAGAGCCCTAAGCATGAAATAAGCGATAATTTTATTTTTATATATTTTTTTTGCTGATGACCGGAAGAATAAGAACCCGTAAAAATTGAGATTTTGTTATAATTAAGGGGACAGATACCTGTAAACGGCCTTATTTCCCTGATTTTCATTAAAATTATTTAAAATGAAGAAGTCAATATATTTTTTTCAAAATTGGCATACAATTTGTTTATACATAAAAATAATATACATTTTTTTTTGTTTTTTTAATCATTTAAATGGTGGATGTACACTCAATTCTTCCAGGAAGGCCGCAGCGGGGCATTTTAGCATCGGTGACCTGAATACAAAAAACCAACCATTTTTTTTTTGTGATGGATGCCATAATTTCTAAAGGGTGGTTAAGTTTCAAGGGCCGGTGTTGATTTTGAATAAAATACAATTTTTTTAAGAAATTATTATAATTTCTCTTTATTATGATAATATTGATATAGCTCAATTACGTGTGAAAGAAAATTGGGCCAAATGGTCTCCGCGGCCTCGGTGGTACACCTCCATCCGATGGAGGTGTACTTTTCGATGACGCTGGGGCATAAGTGAGGTTCTATGGCATTGATGTGCCAATTATCTCATCCTTTAGCTCTTGAATTGTTGCTGGTTTATCGACGTACACCTTTTCTTTCAAATAACCCCAAAGAAAGAAATCCAACGGTGTCGTTGACGTTTAGGTGTGGTTCACATTCAACATCGACCCTTGAAATTAAACCACCCTTTAGAATAAAGTATAAATTTCAAGTAGCTGAAAAATCGCGTTGATTTTTGACAAATTTTTGTTTTGTTTACAGCCGTGAATTTGAATTCTTCATTCAACGAATGCTGGAGATTTGTATAAGGAAGAAAACATTTCAGACTGTCTACTCCAAATTTTTCTATCAATTCTGATTAAAATTTGGAAATTTTAAGGAAAATTAGTTGAATTTGTGATAAAAGTTATTTACATTTTTGATGAAAATTTCTTGATTTTTTTTTTAATTTTTCTCAAAGCTCGAATATACATATGTAGTTTTTGTGCGAGAATGAACTTTATTTTCCTAAAACATTTTTTAAAATTAAGCGAAATCTAACAAGCCCAAAAAAAATAAGTCCTTGTACTCTACGGTTATTTAACGTAATGCAAGTATATAAAAGGTTTTCTAATCAGAGGTGTTATTTTGATATTCAAAGAAAAATGCTATTTTTTGAATGATATAAAGTGTTACCTATTCAAAACACCATAACTTTTTTGTGTGCAATTAGTTTTTATTGATTTCAACGACAAAATTGTTCAAAAATGATTACAATTTTAACTTATATTCACTTCAGCTCGATATGACCACCTTTTGTCTTGACTATAGCCTTCAAACGGTCAAAGAATGAGTTGCATGCTACACGAATGGGATCTTGAGGTATTTTGGCCCATTCTCGTATAATCGTTTTTTTCAGCGCATCCATATTGGCATATTTTTTAGTAATCACCTTGCTCTCCAAAATAGACCAGATGAAATAGTCCATCCAATTTGCGTCTGGCAAACTCGAAAGCCATTGTGTGGACGAAATGAAGCGTGGAACATGATTTTTTAACCATTCTTGGTTCACACGAGCTTTATGAGACGGTGTCGAGTCCTGTTGGAACGTCCATGGTCTACGACCGAAATGTTTGCGTGTTCACGGCTCTAAAGCATTTTCCCGATAATAAGTCGCATTCACTTTGACACCAGGCTCGATAAAAACAATTGGAGAGCGTCCATCAGCGCTCACTGCGGCCCAAACCATTACTTGCGATGGGAAATTGCTTCGAGTGGCCATACGTAGGATCAAATTCTCGTATGAGCGTTCGGTCAAGTAAACACGATCGTTTCGAGTGTTTACGAACTGCTCAATTGGGAAATTTTTTTCATCAGAAAACACTATGCTAGGAAATTCGCCACGTTCGTGCAAGCGCAACAACTCCTTTGCTCTTTCGCACCGAACTTTTTTTTTGCTGGGGTGAAAGATCGTGTGCTTTTTAAAACTTGTAAGCCTTGACCTTGAGCTCATTTTTCAATATGCGTCGAATGCTGTCTTGCGACATTTTTAGTTCTTTGGCCATTTTTCTTCCACTTCGACGTGGATTTCGTTCAAGTCGAGTCTTTACTTTCCGAACCATTTCTGGCGTTGTTGCGGTTTTCTTGGTCCACCTCCATACCGTTTTGCAATGCTACCAGATCATTGTAACGTTTTATAGTGCGATACACAAACATTTTATTCACTTTGAGGTGACTGAGCTCACGAGCAATGGCTGGTTGTGATTTTCCAGCCAAATATAACGCAATCATCACAGAAAAAAAAAAAATTCAACAAAACTGAGACGCAAATGCTTTTGATGGCTTATAAACAATATATTGAACTGTCATTAGAACAATTTTGACGTTGATGTCATGAGCTGTTTTACAGATACAAGCAGTGAGAAGTTGGTAACACTTCATATGGTATACAAAAATTTTAAATTTCAATACTTAAATTTTGTTTTACATTTTCCAAAGCAAGCAGCCTTTAACATACACCCTTTTCAAATAAGCCTCCGCTGCAAGTTATTCTACTCAAGCTTACATCTTTTAATGAGCTGCAGGAAAAACACACACATAGAGACAACTAATTGGTGATCAATCTGCCAAGCAAACTGTGCGTAAGCTGACGCAAGTTTAAAGCTGTGTAAAGTTTTAATGAACTTTTAAGTAATGTGGGAGTTTATTTTGCTTTGGTTTTGTATTGTAATATGAAATTTGTTGATAAACAAGGCTATAACTTTCGAGTCTATTTTTGCTTCTCATGCAAAGCAGCAAAAGGATATAGAAGAGAATGACTTCAGAAGTCTTGAAATAAAACAACTTTTCTGCAATTAGCACTAATTGGGTTAGATAAATTAGAAGTGGCTGACGCTAAAGTCAGCGCTATATTTAAGACAAAAGTGAAAGCCTTTTATGATACCTTTTGCCTGGCTATTTTCTTGACTAGGAATATTGCCTCCTCTTCAACTTAAGGCATCTCGAATCTCATCAGTTCCTTTACAACGACATCCACCTACTTTGGAATAAATAAAGATCAAGCGGGTTCCCGCACTTAAAGAGGAGATGAGAATTAATTTCTTTCCACAAAATCTTCGAAAGGGCGAATTTATAATTTCACACTGTTGAAAAGGCATGAACCACGGTCAAAATATATAAATTTATCTCAACTCCAACTCCAAATCAAATTTAAGCAAAATAGGAAAGAGACAAAAAAAAAAAAAAAAATACAACAAACTGAATCAGAAAGAGAAGTAAGTAAGGGAAGTCTGTTTATTTATAGAAAACAATTCCAATACTTTGAAAAATGAAAACAAAATAAAAAAATATTCATCGTGCTTCACATTTTTCATACAAAATTAAGAGGCATTGCGGTCAATTTGACACAAGGGGGGCCGTTGGGTGTTAAATATTAAGAAGTTAAGACGGCGCTGCTTATGCGACCACTTCAAATGAAGTGAATTTTTTCTTTCTTTCCTAAGGGTTTGTGTACTTTAAAGGTCGTTATGGGCTCACTTTTAGTCAAGTCTGCCTTGAAAAATGGGAAATTATGTTTTGTTCCCATCTTTCGTAGATTGAGTTATGAAAAATTACGCAAGCAGGTGACATGTGGCATTTTGCATGCCAATGTTTGTTTTTATTATGTGCTGCACAAATATTTAATTTAATATGACAAAACAATATTCATTAAATGACGAGGCAAAATGATGAAAAATTTCTCGCTGAGGTCGATGACATTATTGTATCTGATGAGGTGCGATTGACGAACTGAAGTCTGACTTGGGTGAGCTAAGTGCAGATGAAAATTCTTCTTAAGACTTTTCTTCGAGTGCAGACGATATCCCGTCGAATATGTTGCATGGAAGGTCTAATATGTATAATCACATTTTCGAAAACTATAGATAGGTAGATAGGTAAAATGGCAAAGAAAAATTATTGGGAAGAGAAAACCTTCTACAGCCATCCAGTGCTGTTGATGTAGTGGAGGAGAGAAAAGAGAACTAGGCTGGAGAATTTCTTCAAGTCATCCCCAAAGAGCACGCTAAGGAATCTCAAGCGCCTAGCCGCCAGAGCCGGGCATTTGCAGAGAATATGTTCAACGGTCTCTTTCTCTGTAGGATCCCCACAGCTTCTGCAATAGGGGTAGTACGAAATTCCAAGCTTCTCCGCATGAGTACCAATCACCCAGTGACCAGTGAACACCGCAATGAGTTTCTGATTCTATCGTATTGGGGCCACAGTGTTTTCGAAATAGCACACGATGAGACAGACCTCCATCTGTCTTGCGCTTTTTTTTAGAAAGAAATTATGTCGTTTCCCTTTAACAACGGTCAAGGGGACACCGATGTCTGAGAGGGGGACAGCTGAAACTGTATCTGTCGACCCCTTCCTGGCAAGCTCGTTGGCAATTTGATTTCCCTCTATATTCCTGTGCTCAGGAATCCAGATGAGGGGTATGTTTCCTGCGCGATCGAGATGTTTGAGCTCCTCCTTGCAGGAGTTCACCAGAAGAGAGCTGCAATACGGCGACGAAGGAGCCTTGATCACAGCTTGGCTATCGGAAAAAATATTAATGTCACCCTCCCAACAGCGATCTTGAAGTATTTTGCAAGCCTGCAGTATCGCGAAGACCTCTGTCGCCGAAATGCCGGCTGATTTAGAGACAACCCCCGCTCCCACTCCAGATTCCATCATGGGTCTGTCAGTGAAAACAGAGGTACCTATATCCATGCCGACTCTCCCCTCCTTCCAGTCTTGCCTGCTCGGAAAGATAGCCCTAGCACAACCCTCAAGACACAGTCTGCGGATGGAGAGATCAGTGCGAAGAACAGAGAAGGACGGGGACATCTGCTTCAAGATGCCACTATGTCTTACAGGAAATTTTCTCTAGAGGACAAACTCCTTCAACTTGATAGCGCTTTGAGCAGCAATGGATTTAACCTGCAGATCCACAGGAAGTAAGTGCAGAATAACGTTGAGCGCAGCAGTGGGCATGTTCTACAAGCACCAGTGATGCCCAGACATGCAGTTCTCTGCACTCTCTCTAGCTTAGTGGTGTTTTAGCCCTTCTGGAGAGCTACCCACCAAACTAGGCAACCGTATGTCAAAATTGGCAGAACCACTAAGTTGTACATTCAGAGTACGACGCGTGGCTTGAGAGCCCATTTTTTGCCAAACATAGATTTACAGGCGTAGAAGACTGTACTGGCCTTCTTAACTCGATTTTCTATGTGCAGCTTCCAGTGGAACTTGGAGTCAAGTATTATACCAAGATACTTGACTTCCAATGAGAGAGTAAGACACTGGTTGTTTAGTCTTGGAAGCTTAAAAGGCGGAGGCTTGTATTTCCGGGTGAATAGCATCCGTTTTGTCAGAGTTGACTCTGAGACCGCAACCGGCGGCCCACAAAAACTATATTACGTGGAAAAACCCGTCATAAGTGGTCGAATACGGACAAAATATTGTGAATTAAGTGAATGTCCAAAAATATTCTGAACCTACTACAAGTTTTTAAATTTTTATAACGGACAGTATAATTGGTGAAGTTGTTTAGTGGGCCAACATCGAAATCAACAAAAGCTCGTGTATTAGCTCCACTGATGGGTTAGGTTAGGTTGAAGCGGTTGTCCACTATGGGACTGACTCAGGATCATAGCTAATTGTGATGCCGCATGAGGAACTTGTAATTATCTCTCCTAAAACCAGTGAGTACTTTTCAAAATTTTTAGAAGATCCCTCATTTCCACAGAACTAAGATCTTCCAATTCATTACCAGATTGCCTACCTAAAATGGTAAGCCTGCGTATGAATAGAGCAGAATAACGGCACAAAAGGTGCGGATTCGTTTCTTCTCCTTCCTCATCTAGACAACTTCTGCAGAAGTCATGTGTTTGCACACCGATCCTCTGGGCATGCCTGCTGATTAGGCAATGCCCCGTTTAACTGAAATTCCACTGATGCAACTCAAATAAAAGAAACAAACTCTGAGGAAATTGACGCCTTGATTTGTATGTTAGTCCTAGCAGCTGCCATGGTAATAATAACGTCACATGTGATGAGATATTTGATTCGTCTTACCCTAGATCTAAATATCTTGCTACAGTGGCTCAAAGCAATACGTACACAGCCTACATCAGTCCAATTTGCTCCAATAAGGAAGGTACGGAAAAATTTTATTCACAAATTTCGGGATTATTACACAACTGAGTCCTATATGACTAGAATATGAAGAGTTGGCAACGAATAAAGGAGAAACATTTGCGCGCATTGTCAAGCACCCAAACGGTCAAAGAAGCTTATCTGGAGAGTATAAAATTTGTCTCTGTGCCTCGTGTGCAAAATAAAGTATAAAACTTATAAAAAATAATCAAATCGAATAATTTAGTGTTTCAATTTAATATCACATTAAAATAAATAAACTAGCATTCAAATTATTAAATAAATATACGGAATAAAAATGTCATTTTTACATGGTGTTTGGGTCTCGGTAAAATCTGGGTAAGTTAAAAAGTGGGTGTCGTCGTTCCGACAAAGAATATCTCCACCGTACTAAAAATATGAATGCCCTTCTAGTGTTAACGAAGGTACTGCTGTAGCTTAGAATCACAATTGACCGGAGTTCTATAAAAGACTGGCTGTCGTTAAATTTGAAGGGAGATATGTATACATATATAGCCCGTGACGAAAGATATCACATCAACATTTTGACCAGCTTTATTTGTGACCTAGTGAAAACCTTTTTAGGCTTTATAATTTTTTATTTTTTTTTATTAAATTTTTAATTAAAATCTCTAGATATTGGTTGATATAATATACAATTTTGTTGGTTATTAAATTTTAGTATAAGAATATGCAAGTTTAAAGTTGATACAACCTTTTTCTAATTTTTTCAGTGTTATGCAATGATACCCTATGCTCCAATGAAATATAAAGCAAATGATGATGATGCAATTTCTGCATTTAACCCTTGGGTTGCCAACCAAAAAAATCTACATGTTCTGCCACCCGGGTAGCCGGGTACCCCGACGGCAATTTTTTGGGTATAAGTCTTATATATCCCGAAATAATTACATTCGATAAATATTTATTTATTTATGTTGTATGAACATATTTCTAACTGAATACTGAATAATATTATATATGTGCAGCAACTTTCGTACTCCTATATTAGGTATAAAACATAGGCAGCTGCACCCTAAATTTCTCGTTTTTGTGAAGGTCAGGTGAATTGAGCTTGAAAGCGAAAATGTAATGTTTTCTACCTGAGGTATGTTCGAGAACACATTTCAAACCAATATGGTTAAACATTTTGAAAAGCAGTATATATATCGAGATTGGATTTTTTGAGGTAATGTAAAGAATATAGGTTAATAGGATATCAAAATTTATAATACGTTTATTTTTTATTTAGATTGAGTGAAGCTGAAAAAGATGCGTATTTGAAACACCAACTAGGCGAGGTCGATGACAATAGTTCGGATCCTTCGGACAGTGAAGACGTCGAGTGGTTTCCTTGCGGCAATAGAATGCATAATTCTCGAGATACTGAAGCGTCAGATAATAAAGAATTTGAAAATGAAGAAAGTGCAAATGTCGACGGGAACAACAGCAAGAAGAAGAAGAAGACGACGACAATGACACCGAAAGAAAAGGTGACCATGAGGAAGGGTGCGAAGATGAAGCAGCCGCACCCATAGGTAATTTTTGTTTTCTAATATTGTGTATACCGAAATATTCCTCATAGTACTATAAGGCTAGAGTATAACATGTCTCTTCGTTTTGCAGCAGGTAAAGACTCTCTCTCGTCAGGTAGAATCAATGTATGCACACTGGCGGGGCTCGTCCGTACCTGTACCGATCACAGATCCTAACTGACGGGAGAGACAGCGTTTTTGACTATAGCCAACAGCAGAGATGCACCCTATGTCTACAATACTATACTTACCCGACCATTGTTTAGAGCCGTAGGCTTATACATTTCGTGACGGTTTTTCATAACGCTAGCTCGTGTGTCGCGGCCTTGAAATTATACTCTGAAAAATTGAACCTAGACGGTGTTGTTCATTTTGGCTCTTCAATTTATCTACAAAAACCAATTGTTAATCATTATGACTGTAGCTATGTCCCGTACTAGCATAGAAAAAAAATTTGACAAATGGCGCGGTTTTGAATTTGACACTCTAAAATTCGGGGTTTTCTCAGTTCTTTAATCAAAAAAGTATGAAATAAATGAAATAATGATATGATTCTAGTACGAGCGGTAGCCATTGATGTTGTGAACAACATATTAATATTTCAGACGATTCGGTTTGTTTTTTTGACAACACCAGGAAAAAATAGTTTTGAGAGTGAATAATGCGACCATTGATGCCGCCGCGTTACGAATATGACTCTACCTGCTAAAACGGCTGTAGAATCGAAAATATTGGGAATATCCTTCCAAAAATTTGACAGTATATTCTTAAAAGCCATTCGTCATTTTCTTTTACTGTTCTATTTTCTGCTATTGTATCATTTCCAGGTATGGCCTTGGTTTTGCGCTTAATTTTTGCATCATCATTTGGACATTTTTGAGGAGAAAGTAAAAGAGTAGAACCAGAAATCTCTACGAGTAAAAAAGTTTCTGTTAAAATTTACTGAAAAAACAATTATTTAAAAAATTGTATTTTTTTTGTTTTTTGAAAGCGTTGGCGGCACTATTAAATATTAAAACTAAAAACCAAAAAAATGGCTGCCATATTTTTGTGGACAGAGAACAAATTCAAGAGATAGCGTCAAGAAAAAATATTTTTTTCTTGATATAAATGATGCTATGTCCCCGAGTATAACTAAATTCCGCAACATTTTTTGCACATACCTGACTGTGACTGAACAGCTGTAATTTTAATATAAAACATTTACTGAAACAAAAAAAAAAATATTGCGTTTAATATTGTATTTCGACGCGAAATAACTAGTTTTCTAGCCTTCCATCCTCTATTGAGCCTTGTCAAGTAGGCGATTAATTTAACTTATTTTCTTTTCTTCTGTTTACTTTGTTGCTGCTAATCACATTTCTGCTTTGGCTGATTTATTCCACATGAAAACAAATACCATTTACCTTATTAATACCTTTGGCTGTAGTTTCTAATTAAGTTTGCTAGAACAAATGTAAACAATGAACTAATGTTCACATGAGAGATACATATTTACAGTGACTCAAATGTTGTACGTGCAACTCACCTGCGAGGCAATAGAAGGGGATAGTAGTCATATATGGCGAGCAGAACAAAGTGACTTTTAATGTTTCCCGAGGCTCAAATTTGTTTGCTATAATTTTTAAAGAATATTGTCTAACCATAACCATAGAAGTAAATCAAACTTGCAAAAAATATATTGGCTGTACAACTAATTAATTTCATATTTTTTTGTTAAAAAAAACATTTATTTATATATAAAAGTGAAAAAATATTTTATTCAAAATGTTATCTATCGGAAGCGGCAACTTTTTCCCATCTTTCAGGCAATTTATAGATTCCATCTCAAAAAAACTTCTGATCTTTTGCGCCGAGAAAGTCATCAAGCCATTGATTAATACCTTCAACATTGGGTAGGCAGAAGGAGCTATGTCTATGCTATAAGGCGCGTGAGGTAGAATTTCCCATTCGACATTTTCCAAATAATTTTTTACCCGTACTGCAACATGTGGCCGAGCATTGTCATGATGGAAAATCAATTTCTCGTGTCTGGTCGCCCATTCTGACCGTTTTTCGGCTATTTCTTGCTTCAAACGTATCAATTGTTGCCTTTATAGCTCTCCTGTAATCGTCTGACCCGATTTAAACAGCTCATAGTACAGCACACACTTCTGATCCCACCAAATACAGAGCATTACCTTCAAACCATGAATATTTGGCTTTGTTGTCGATTTGGCTGGTTGCCCTGGCTTCACATATGATCTTTTACGCTTTGGGTTGTCGTAATAAATCCAGTGACGATACGATGCAAAAACGATTTATTTTTGTGGCGATTAAGCAAAATTTCAGACATGCAAAACTGTCTCCCAACGTATCTCCGCTTCAATTCGTGCTGCACCCAATTTCCTTATTTGCGAATGTATCCGGCTGCTTTTAAACGTTTAGAAATGACTTGTTGAGAGACTTCCAATGTTTTTCCAAGTTCTTCCTGAGGTTGACATGGATATTGATCGAGTAATGCCTCCAATTCTTTGTCTTCAAACTTTTTTGATGGACCTGATCGCTCTTTGTCTTCTGTGTCAAAATCCCCACTTTTAAATCGTGCAAACCACTGCTGACATACTCTAACCTTTGGAGCATATTCAGGATAAGTTCTGAGAGTAAACGATGTGCTTCTGTTGCACTTTTCTTTAAATTGAGGAACAAAAGCAAACCTCCCCGCAAATGCTGTTTTGTTGGAACGTAATTTGACATTTCTAATATTCACTGTGACATATCAAATTTACTTAATTTTTTGGCGTGATTTAACATAGAATAGCTGTCCTGTCAAAATATTGACTACATAACTATATACGAAACTAATTAGTTGTACACCCATTAGAAAAACTTTAAGAACTTTCATCTAAGTTTTAAATTTCTGAATCTGAATTTTTAGACAATTTTTTGGGATGCAGTAATATATATTAGCATATGAAATTTTAATAATACAAATGCCAACTTTAATCAGCGAAAACGTGGGGTTTTTTTAATTTATTTTTTTTTTGCTGACGGCTTTTTGTACTTGTTTCATATCAAAATGAGAATTAAGCTTAAAATATGTGTACTTTTGTATCACCCGTCTGCCTATTTGTTTTATTCAAAGCAATATTTGAGTATGAATTCATGCTTGTCGTTTCGCCTATCAGCAGCGCGTAGAATTGTTTGATCCACTGTGTGGATATGTGGGCAAACTACCCAAATAAAGAAACGGCATAGCCAAATGTCGCTTTACTTACCGCGGAGTGAAAAGCCTAATCACCTACATTGAGCAAATATGCCAGTTCAAACAGTAGTACAATATTTGATGGGAGACATAATACCAGTTCAAAAGTGACCAGAATTGAACCAGTTACAAAATAGCTAATTAGAGCTGAATGTAAAACGTATCCAAAGAAATAGATATTATGCTATTATTTTAAATAAGAATGTTTAAAACGCTGAGGACGCACGCAAAAAATATTAAAGGGAATATACCTGAATATTGATGGCGTCAATCATCTGCACAGTGAATCCTGAGTACCTAACTTATCCAAAAACTATCGCTCAAGGGTGATCAGATTCGATCTACTTTTTCCAATATGGTTTTTTAGACAGATCTCGCGTGACTACTGTCAAACTAAATACATCATTTTTTTTAATATTCATTGACATTCCATCATGGAACGACTTACGCCTCAACAACGATTACAAATCGTACAATTTTATTACGAAAATCGACGCTCTGTCAAAAGTGGCAATCCCGCGCTCAGGCCATCAATTTTGTACAGCGCTGAGACACATTTTTGGCTAAATGGCTACGTCAATAAACAAAATTGCCCTATTTGGACTGAAGAGTAACCTAAGCGATTCAAGAACATCGATTGAAAACAACGGCTTGGTGCGGCGTATGAGCTGGAGGAATAATATTTCTTCAAAAACGAAGCTGGCGCCAATGTAAAGTAAATGGCGAAAGCTATCGCGCCTTGATAAACGACTTTTGATGCCGGAAACTCATCTCCACAACAAGACGACGACGGCACAGCCCGTCTAACAATCTCACATATGGGCACTCAAGCATCCTCAGAAACTTTGAGTTCATCCCCTCGTCGACGGATCAGTGCGTGCCTTCGCTTAGTCCAAGCGGAACTTTCTCCACCCATATTCCATCAAGGGAGGAGTGGACTGGGGGCAACACTTGGGGACAGGGCCTGGTTAACCTGTTCAACCTGTTTACGGATGGCTCGAAGTTGGACGGAAGGGTTGGAGGAGGGGTATTCTGCAAAGAGCTGCCCATCAAACTCAAATTCAGGTTACCGGATCACTGCAGTGTGTTCCAAGCAGAAGTGGCCGCAATCAAAGAAGCAGTTGACTGGCTACTTACTTGCGTAATAACTGTTAAAAAGGTAAATATTTACTCCGATATCCAAGCGGCAATTAGGGTCCTAGGCTCTATTATGGTGCATTCGAAATCGGTCAGGGAATGCCTGATCTCTTTCTCGATTGCATCAGAATTCTTCGATATAAAAATAATTTGGGTACCTGGTCATAGTGACATTGCTGGAAACTGCGAAGCCGACGAGTTGGCCACACAAGGGACCTGTGAAGCGGTGTGCCCGCGAAAGGAGAGGATCGGGATCCCCTTGATAACCTGCGCTCTACTCCTGGAAGGATGGGCTTTGAACCAACTCAGCGAGCGCTGGGTAAGTACACGAACGTGTAAGATCGCGAAGTCCTTCTGGCCACGTATGGATATTGCATTAACATTCTCTGCCTCTACCGCGCAGCTGATTTTTTTTTTATTCTACTAAATGTCAACAATACATGAAAAAAATCTCAGCCGGTATAAAATAAGTTGGTAGAAATTTTTTTCGACAGGTTTCGTACCCTCCCACAATCACACCCACCGCGGGTGCGCCAGCTGACGTTCACTTTCGTTATTCATAAAAGCTAAATCACAAACATAGTCAAGAAACGCAATCTAAAATCGACTCCTGGCTTCCGGACCATAATAGGTCTAATACCGACGCAGAGGCTCACTATTTCGCTTATTTGGTAAACAAAAAAATTAATTAGGACATCCCATGTTGAGCTACCAGTTGTTAGTGATAAAAAAGTTGGAAGTAAGGCATTTCAGAACTACCTGGTTTGACCACTGGGTATTAGGCCGGGTCGATTTGTGGGGAGGCAAAAAAATCGCCCATTGCTCTGTGAAAATCAATATTCTAGGGATCAAAATAAGAAGGAACCATACCTCTAAAACGAATTCTGATGTCCCCCAATTTGGGTCGAACTTTTTAGTTTCTTTTCTCATGTAAAGGCCAAAAATGGTGATATTTTGAAATGATTGTATGGGTTACCCCCCAGGGGAGTTCCAGGGGGTGTGCCACTGGCATGGGTGGATCGGCCGTCCAAAGTTAGTGGGGGTCGGTCATACATTTGGACTCGATTGGAGCACTCTAAATGGGTCAAAGTGGGATTTTTCGTTGGACCCAAATTGGGGGACATCAGAATTCGTTTTAGAGGAATGGTTCCTTCGACAAAGTTTCTTATTTTGATCCCTAGAATACGACTTTCTCAGACCAATGAGCGATTTTTAAATCGACCCGCCCTACTGGGTATATTCATATATGCATACGTGTGTGTGTGTGTGTATCAACTAGCATTTGAAATAAGTAAACTAGTCGTTTGTTTGGCCAATTGTAATAACGCTGCTAACTGTAAGCTGCCATTGTGAAAACAAAAAATAGCTGGAGTTGTGTAAATATTTTCACAAATTCCGGCAGCCGTTGGGGAAGGAGAAGACTTGTTGATTTATGTGTTTTGGGCGAGCTTTTATTACACGAATTTTATTTACATTATTTGCATAGTCTTGTACAAATATCTCTTTGGAAGTAAATACGAGTTGGTTATACAAGAAAGAACAAAGACACATGAAGTACAATGAGTAAAGCGATTTTTAGCGAAATAAACCCCCTTATAAGCATCAAATAATATTTAAATAAAATATAAAAAAAATAAAAAAATCGATGTTGTTATCTGAATTAAAATTACAGGTTTCCCTTTTGCTTTTTATAACTCGTTTTCTAAGTCTTATTTACTCAAAAATAATATTTTTTCTGTTGCCAGTCGGTATTTATTTGATTGTAAAAAGTCATCTGAACGGCAGTGGTTTCCCTCGCTAACCACTCAGCTGCAGGATAGTGTGCGCGTTGAACTAAACTGCATTTTCGAAACATACCAATAGGATTACACCTTACCAATAGGAGTACACCACTTTCATGGAACCTCAATGTAAATTTTATGCTTCGCTAATCAAATTCGTTGGTCGATGTATGGGAGACAGGGCGAGTCTATCCATCCATACACAGCTGGCGCAAAGCTCGAGGACAGGGAGGGCGGAGGTGTATACTCCGGACATCTGGGGAGCTCCTTCAGTTCTCGGCTTCCCGACTACTGTAGTGCCTTGCAGGCTGTCTTGATAGCAATATTGAAAACCGCGATATCTGGAAATGATATCCACATTGATTGACAGCCAGGCGACGATAAAATTCCTCACAAAACAGTTGACAACCTCCAAGGTAACCATGAAATGCGGCACATCTCTTAACTAGATAGCTGAGACGTTTCCTCTAGAAGCTAATATGGCTTCCTGAGTATCGCAATATTCAGGGTAATTGCAGAGCCGATGAACTAGCGAGACTCAGCAACAAATTAAACGATGAGTGCATATACAATGACATAGGCACACCCTTACAAACATGAAGCTACTTATCTGAGAGGAAACTGTAAGAACATCGAAGGAAAGATGGCGTAATGAAACTACCTGCAAAATCGTTCGTCAACTGTGGCCGACTCTCAATGCTAAATGCACAGAATCTCTGCTAAGTCAAAGTAAAAACAGTTTGAACACTGATTTCAGTCATAACGGCGCATTGCCCAATAGGTAGGCACATCCAGGCACATAGGTGTAAAAACGCATGACTTCAGCAGAAGCCGTCTAGATGAGGAAGAGGAAGCGATGATCTTGCACCTTTTGTGCCATTATTCTGTTCTATCCAGACGTAGATTTACCATTTAAAACAGACATTTTTTTAAGGAATTGGAAGATCTCACTTCTACAGAAATCAGAGATATTCTAGAATTTCTGAAAAGCACACATTGGTTTTATGAGCCTGGGTGCGTCCCACAGGATAACCGCTTCGCCTAAACAAATTAGAAAGGGGTTAAAGTGTTCACTAGTCACCGTTCATGGTCCACAAACACTCAACCTTTCCCTTTCGTCCTTTTTTCCTTCACCTCTTTTTCCTCTCTTGCAATGGTATCACAAAAGATGAATCAAACTTCTTTCGTCCAAGTGGGCCCACTCTCTGGGCAAACAACACTACAATTCGAGTTGAGTCAAGGTGATCCACTCGTGTGTCTTAATAAACAACTTGAGTGAAGTAGAACTTGGCCATTTTACGAGGAGATGCAAAATGTCAGAGGTAGAGATGTAGAGTAGCTGCTGCAGCTAAATCGCGAAGGACTTCGCTGCACAAATAAGGCTAAATATCTAGACGCTATCTTAGATACAATTTGTTTGATTGGTTGTTTGGATAATTTTTCACTTTTGTTTGCTTCCGCACCATTTATTGCCACATCCTCGCTACCGACCAACTCGCTCTTCGAGGTTTCCAAAAAATGGTTTGCCAAGGATTAACATCCTCGCCTTCCATAGGGCAGGGCACTCAGAGAGGTAAAATCTTAAAGTGAACAGAGAAACCCCAATGATACAAGAAAACTTAAGCAATCAATTGAGGGATTTAGAAAAGAAATGGAGGATATTTACGAGCGAATTGCCATAGAATAGAATAGATATTTCATCCGGTATGGTTTCAGTGCGACTTTAACACAGCAACGTAAAAACAGACTGGCTTGCATATTTGACTATTTCGTTACCACTTTTAACATCCGAGGGAAGTCAGTTATGCTTCTCGCTTTATGCAATTTCTTCATCAGAGAAGTTCATCATCAAAGAAGTGAATACGAGATTAAAGTGATTCAGTAGCTACAGCCAAGCTCAAATGGGCAGGATTCAACATAAAAAAGTGGCAAGAATTCTTGCGCCTAAGTAAGAGGGAACTTTATGTGGGCTTGTGACTATTTCCCAAGCACATACTTATCAGAAGAATTGCGGAATGATCAGAATTTCACCATACTGACCTTTTTAAGAGGTTTCGTTTAAAAGAAGAGCGGGAATACATTAGTCATTTCATCAGTGATAACCCTGCACTTCATATAAGTAGGCGAATATTATCGAGGATCCAGTTTTACATGATCTGAGCAGAGTGGCGAGTTGAAAATAGGTTAGCTGCATAGGATCTCTGCCTCCACTGGCTGACTTAAAGAAGAAGGGGCATTTGGAGATTCATGTAAGGGTTCGTGGCCGAATACCTGATTGCATACTCCATGCAGTGCAACTAGAATGCAAAACTGAGTGGCCTGGTTCAGAGTAGCGCATAACCTTTGCTTCCAACAGCGCCAACAATTCTCTCGCTCTTGTTTAATGGCACAGTGTGTAGTGACACAGAACCAACGTGAGCTACTATTTTGGTTATTTTAAATAAACTTAAAATTACGTTTTTAGTATTAAAACGAATTATTATTAATTTGGCATAACTAACACAGGTCCAACGCGGTCTTAGATAACCTACTATGCAAGGTGAAGTCTGGCACAATGCTGGCGCATTAAAAATGTTTTTGATGGCACCATCTTTTTAACCAGTTAGTGCGTTGGAAGTTACATCCCTAGCTGACTAGCAATGAAAGCTTGGTGAAATTCGGTTCAGTGGAAGCGAAGTTATTGCGTCTAAAGTGTCAGTATATTTGTGTCATCGGTACAAAAATGAGTTTCGAACAAAGATATTATATAAAATTTTGTTTTAAAATAGGTAAAACGTTTACCGAAACATTTGAATTGGTGAAAAAAGCTTATGGCGATATTTGTATATCTCGTGCCAGAGTTCGTGAGTGGTTTATACGTTTCAGAGATGGTTGTGCGGACATAAATTACAATGAACATACGGGCCGCCCAAAATCAGTAATCACCGAAAACTCTATCGAAATTGTTCGTAAATTTATCAAAAATGAACCATTGTTGAAATTAATGGAATCGAAGTTGAATATCTTCTTCTTCGAATTTAAACTGATCGTTTGGGTTTTCGAAAGACCTGCGCACTGAGGAGCAAAAATTGCTCAGAATTCAGCATTCGAAAGGCCTCATTAAAGAGGCGAGAAAAGACTAGAACTTCCTTTACCACATTGTAACTGGTGATGAAACGTGGTGTTTCCAACTTTAACCTGAAACTGAGCGTCACAGTGTCGAATGGAGGGCCACAGGCGAGCCACCATCCAAAAAATCCCGTTTGGAGAAGTTAAAAGTCAAAATGATGCTCACTTGTTTTTACGGTTCCAAGGGAATTGTCCACAAGGAGTTCTTGCCAATGGACCAAACAGTCAATGCAATTTTCTATCTTGGCGTTTTGAAACGTTTGTTACATCGCATTCGTCGAATTCGCCCTGAATACCACGAAGAACGAAGTTGGCGCTTATTGCATGATAATGCACCATCTCATCGATCCACTCTTGTGACTGATTTTTTTACTAGAAATCGCATTTTAACCATCAATCACTCACCATACTCGCCTGATATGGCCCCCTGTGTACCTGTGGCTGCTACCTATTTGGAAATTTGCATTTGTCATGAAAGGAAAACGTTTTGCATCTGTAGAAGCTATCCAACAGAATTGTACCAACCTTCTGAAGAACATTCCGCTCAACTCTTTCGAAAAGCTTTTAGATCGCGCAAAACAGTGTGTGGAGGCCAGCAAGGACTATTTTGAAAAAATAACGTCGAAGTTATCAGAACAAAGCTCCTGTCATTTCTGTTTTAGCTCAGTCTTGTTTATTTTGGACTTCGCCTTCAATCTATATTAGAAAGCCTGTGGCGCTTGTTTTCCATTCTAACAAAATTCGCTTTAAAATATATTCATATGCAATTTCAAGTAGATAACTTACTCATATACATAGGTACTTATCGTCAATTTTCATTTTTTTTTTTTTTGTATTAAGAAAACTCTAAAGAAACAACCTCTAGCCAATTTTTTATGCTGTAGAAAATATTCATGATAATATTAAGGTTGCCTTTTATGAAAATGGCTTTACTGCCTTTTAAAATATTCTCCTTGGAAGTCAATTGCATTGTATTGCTGATGGATTAAACTCTTCAGCGGTTGATGTTGCTAAATTCGCTGAAAACTTTAGAAACAAAATGATTCTGTTCCACTCAGAATTGATAATTTAAGTTTCTCAGTAGTACCGCTTAGGCATGACCATATTTTTATGTAAAACCAGGCGACCATTTGCTTTTAAATGCTTCTTTTGCAAACATCTTTTGTTGAATAAAGCTCACCCACACCCTCGAATGTTGTTTCGTTTCCGCCACATACGCATAGATTTAAAATTCGTTACTTGTTATGATGTCACAGGCGTGCTTTGAACCACAGCGGCTGAATTTCTTAAACATTTCTTTACACCAATCGATACGAGCAATCGATAATGGGCAATTGCCAAATTATGCGGTAACCAACGAGAACAAATGTTCTTGATGACCAAATATTCATTCAAATGTTCCTCACATTGTCCAAGAATGCTTCTATCTTGCGATTTGTCACACGACGTTCTTGCATTATCGATTGACGCATAACATCGATTTCTCTTCTGGGACAACAATCGTTTTTTAACGTTTTTGTCCTTCACAAAATTCACTTTGTAAGGATCGACGGCCACGTTGGAACTCTTTGTACCAGCGTGTAAGTGTCTCGAAGTATCGAAGTCGAAGTATCGAAGTCGAAGTAACGAAGTAAGGTGACCAATGCGCTCCTGTCTCGATAAGCCCTGTGCACAATCTTAATAAATCATCGCGCGAAAAATTTCACAAGTTAATTCCATATCTTGGGCGAGATGAATTTTTGAACTCACGGAAAAAAGACTAAGTATAGCTCGTAAATGAAATGTAGGTAAATTTACGCTAAAAAAAGACCAAACTTTTCGAAAAAAATATCGAGTTATAGTCCATCGCACTAGGCATTATTGATGGTTGTGTGTTTGTTTAGCTATATTTTCCATCTGGCGATGTATGCAATAATCAGCTTTCAATAAAAACCAATATACGCTTGCCGTGCCATCTGGCGATCTATACAATAATCAGCTTTCAATCAAAACTAATATCCGCTTGCCCTGCCGTCTGGCGGAGAAAGCAATAGTCGCTGACGAAATATTCACAATGGTGTCATAGTACAAATAAATCTTTTATGCGCTCAAAATCATTAATTTTAAAATGTTATAATGTTTTTAATATATTATAGCTAAACAAAAACACTGCCACCAATAATGCCTAGAGAATGTTATCTGCTGGTGTTGAGCAACGTCATCTTGCAAAGCCGTATTAGTTTTGTGGGGATACCAAATTCAGACATCGCGGCATCCTTTTCATACTGACGAATGCAACTTTAAAGTTGACGAAAAGATGATGTGTGTCGATTCTCCTTTCATGGGCCTTTTCCAAGATTTGGCGTATTGTGAATATTTGGTCGATGGTAGAATTTCCAGTTCTAAAGTCACACTGATAAGGTCCAATCAGTTGGTTGACAGTGGGCTTCAGCCTTTCATACAATACGCTCGCTAGAACCTTATAGGCGATATTTAGAAGACTAATCCCGCGGTAATTGGCACAGATTGCAGGATCGCCCTTCTTATGGATTGGGCAGAGCACACTTAAATTCCTACCGGCAGGCATGCTTTCATCCGACCATATTTTGCATAGAAGCTGGTGCATGCACCTTACCAGCTCCTCACTTCGGCGGCGGTACGTAGAGAACGAGAAATGTTGCTCCATTGCTCGTGCATGCCGATTTGTTGGGCAGTACTCTCTGAGAGCAGGAGTGAGAGTCGAGTGGTGAATCTTCTGGCGGTCTGTTGTGATTGCAGCTTTTCGGTGTCGAACATTCTTTGCGTAGTTAGATGTACTTTTTTTGCTGCACAGAGGCGTGTGTGTAGTTTGGCTGCAACAAGGTAATGATCCGAGTCGATATTGGGTCTCAGATCGTACGTACATCTAATACACTAGAAGCGTGTCTTCCATCTATAACCACATAATCGATCTGGTTTTGTGTTTTTCGATCAGGAGATAGCCAGGTAGCTTGGTAAATCTTCTTATGCTGGAATCTGGTGCTGCAGACTACCATGTTTCGGGCCCCAGCGAAGTCAATCAGCCTCTGTCCGTTACCGGATGTTTCGTTGGGCAGGCTGAATTTTCCGACTGTGGGACCAAAAATTCCCTCCTTGCCCACCCTGGCGTTGAAGTCACCAAGCACGGTTTTTATGTCGTAGCGGGGGCAGCGCTCATGGGAACGTTCCAAGCGCTCATATAAGGAATCTTTGGTCGCATCGTCCTTCTCTTCCGTCGGGGCGTGGGTGCAAATGAGCGAGATGTTAAAAGATCACGCTTTAGTGCGGATTATTGCGAGGCGCTCGTCCACCGGAGTGTCGTGCACGACGAAGTCTCTCTATTGAACGATCTAAAGGGTAATAAATGAAAAAACAACTTTAATCTCACACCTCTCCCTCCGCAGTCTGCGAACTTTTTAACTTCGCTGCGTAATTTCGTGTTGTGTTAAATAGCAAAAAATATTTTAAAATAATTTGTTGTTGTGGTTGCCTAAAAGAATAAAGTTTCTTCTAAACTAATTTTGTTTTTGGTTAGAAATGTTTCTTTGCACTTTACACTTTACTCCTTTACTTTCTTAGTCATATTTCTTTGAACATTTTTTTACGCAATTCGAATTAAATTAGCTAGCGCTTTAAAACATTTCGCACACAAACGAAAACTGTGCGTTTTCACAATTCTGTGAGGATAATTTCGGTAAAGCGAGACTTTTCCCTTTTTTGCTTTTTGTTTTTGTCATGGAGTAAATGAAGTCAGTCGACTTGTAAATACTTAAGTTTTTGTTGATGTCAAACGCAGACGCCGCTCCCACTCTGTGTGTACATACACATGTCGACACATATGTATGTACTTGAATATGTATGTATGTGTGACGCCTGAAAAATTCCACAAAATGCACGACAAATAACTTTTTCAAATGCTTTGACGACTTTAGCGCTTTCTGCGAATTGTTTACCAGAAAAGTTTTATTTAGTTTGCTTTGCAATAGAATTGGGCACCTCCAGCGGTTTTTTGTGCACTTTGTCTACTTTGTTTCATTTATCATTTTAGCTACGCAGAAAAACCAAGGCTTTGTTGCCATATGGAAATGAAGGTAATCAAATTTAAACAACAATGTTTTTTGGAAAATACTCAGAAAGAGTAAATAGAAGTTTAATTAGATGAAAAATGTACACTTCTAAATGGATTTTTAACTACGAGTAATTGTGTTGCTGCATGACAGTGAATGAGGGGGCCCCTAAAGGTGTTTAAGACTCAGTTTTGGTATGTGCGTAAATTTTACTGTCAGTCCTTTGTACTTTAATTCGACCGGGAGTGACTCAAAGGTAAATTAAAGATAACTTTTGCTTTAGTGCATCCGTGGCAATATTGAAACATAATAGGTGAATTTTCTCAAAAAATAACTGAAGGTGACAATTTAAAAAATTTGCTTAAGGGGATAGCACAAATTTGCATTCAAAATATGTAAAATCCAGGAAGTGTTGCTCTCGCATTCCCTTAGATGTCTTCTTCAATGGAAACTACGCCTCCTCTACCAAGGAGGCTGTTGACCTTTTTGCGGACTTTTTTAGTTCCAATTTTGTACCAGCGTCAGGATCAATTAGATATGATAGAGAGGATACTGTTTCTTCTGTTAATTTTGGTTCTCTCCAGTTAATTGTTGATGATATTTGGGATGTTATTCAGCACATCCGGAGCTCATGGCAAGTAGATACTGATGGATTATCATATTCATGGATGCTTGGAAAGGTACACGCGACCTATTTCCAAACCGACATCGCGAACTACAGATCTATTTCTAAACTTTCAACGGTTTCAAAGCTCTTTGAGTATATTGTAAAACAAAAGTTATTTTTCGCTGTGAAGCGTAATATATCAAGTAATCAGCATGGTTTTATGGCTGGTAGGTCAGGTAAGGTAGTGATTGTTGCCCAGAGAGTGGGCCCACTTGGACGAAAGAAGTTTGCGGAACCATTGCAAGAGGGGGAACAAGAGGTGAAGGAAAAAAGGACGAAAGGGAAAGGTATGGGGAAGGTTGAATGTTTGTGGACTATGAACGGTGACTAGTCTGCGGTTGTGTTAACCTCTTTATGCTGCTGATGAAGTTCATCAGATTTTTGCTATCAAGACCCTCTATATCAGCAGGCGCAGAAAAGAAGTGAGAGCCAAGATGCTTGAATTTTAGTCCCGCAAAAGCTGGGCAGCTAAGGAGCAGGTGCTGAGATGTTTCCACCACATACAGCTGACGCAAAAAGGACTCGAAGTAATTCCGAGTCTCACGGCAGACCTCTGAACTATTATATCTTTTTAACTGATGTCGTCCTCTAAGTCAAAGCATTTAATCTCTACCTCATATTTTATAAAGAATTCGCGCCTAAATACTTTTAACGAAATTACTGATTTGGGTGTAATCTTCGACTCCACCTTTCAGTTTCTTAGTCATTTAAATTTTGTCATCGCCAAGTCGTATTCTACACTTGCTTTCATTCGGCGGTTTGCTTCCGATTTTACGGTTCCTTATACTTTGAATTCACTATTTACTTATTTCATCAGTGCTTCATCCTTATCAGTCCCGCATCAATAGACTTGAAAGTATTCAAAAGAAATTTCTTTGTTTTGCACTCAGATTGTTGAACTTCACTGATCCGATTCCTTCTTATAATGCAAGGCTTAAAATCGTTACAAAGTATGTAGAAGAAGGATACTGTCACTCTGCTTTGTTTTCAATATTATTAATGGGACAGTAGACTCGCCTACACTTTTAGCGCATTAATTTTTACATACCTCGAAAAAATCATAGGAATAATGATATATTCTTCCTGGAGCGGGTTAGAACTGTTTATGCCTCGAATGCACCTATCACTAGAACATTGAATGAGTTCAAAGATGTTTCACTCCGCACTTTATTGCTGCACACACACGACATTGTCTTTGCGGCTTTTTCTCCTGCCCTTTATCAACAATTTCTATTAAATACGTTTTCACATACCATTTAATAATCTCTCAGGAGGGTCATATTTAGGTGCCCTTTTTGCACTAGATGCCGATGGCCTTTCATCTGGAATGCCACTTTCAGGCAATTGGTCATTTACCCATTCCAATGCGACTTTATAAAGGATGATCAATTTAGAGCGTCGAGTTTAAATTAAAATAAAGCAACGAATCAAAATTCAAATTAATAGGAAAATTTATTATTTTTATGTAGAACCATTTATGACATTTATTTCTTCAACATATTCCCTATCAGTTATTGGCCGCAACTGCGTCGCAATTCGGTCATTCGTAAACATTAATATTGAATGACTCCCTGAAGGACTTCGGTCGGTATCTCGTGACTAACTTCAGTAATGTTGGCTTCCAATGCCTTAATCGAGGCTGATTTATCTACAAAGCATTTCGGCTTTACATGCCTTTACAAATAAAATTCCTAAGGTGTCATATCACACAATCTTGGTGGTCAATCTACTGGTTCGAGACGTGAGATAAATTGCTCACCGAAACGACGATGCAGTAAATTCATTGTTTCATGGGCTGTATGGCCAGTACCGCCACCTTGTTTGAACCAAGCATTGTGGGGATCACGAGCTTCAATTTCCGTTCATTCGGCATCAAAAAAGTCGTCTATCATGGCGCGATATCGTTCGCCATTCACTTTTACGTTGGCGCCAGCCTCGTCTGTACCAAACGGTTGTTATCAATCGCTGAACATGATACCAGGTTGTTCAATAAAATATGGGCCGATGATTCCGCCAGCTTCAATGGATGTACAGGGTTTGATTGATCGCTTGATCGCCGTTGATCGCTTGGCAGACGCTCGGCGCGTGAAAGCTGATTTAAAAGTGTGTTAGGGTTTTGCAGTGGCGAAAATGCAGCGATCGTTGGAGCAACGTTACTCGATTATATTTTCCGTAAAGCTAAACAAAACGAGTACCGAAACCATTAGGCTACTCAAGGATGCTTACGGGGACCAATCTGTGTCCAGTGCCCAGGTAAAACGGAGGCATAAGTCGTTCAAGGAAGGCCGGGAGGACGTCGAAGACGAAGAGCGATCTGGAAGGCCTTGGACGACGCAAACAGACGAAGATGTGAACCGGGTTCGTGAATTTGTGAACATTGACCGTCGTGCAAGTCTACGTGAGATCAGTAAATAGTAAAATTTAACTTATTACAATGTGCGGGAAATCGTGACCGGAAAACTTGAAATGCGCAAAGTGTGTGCCAAATTAGTTCCAAAGGTTTTGACTGATGAACAAAAATTATCCAAAAAACTGTGACATCCGAATTGAGCGCGATTCCGGCGGATGAGTTTAAAAAATGTTTTCTGCAGTGGAAGGACCGCTACCAGCGGTGTATTGACGCTGAAGGGTCCTATTTTGAAGAATATTAGTTGCATAAGCCAAAAGGTTTAATAAAACTGCTTAAAAAAATTAAGGCTCATTACTTTTCAATCAAACCCTATAAATTCTGTCCTTGAATGGCTTCAGGCTGCTCTTAAGTTCAAATATGACAATTTTGCTTATTGACGTAGCCATTAAGCCGAGAATGGGCCCGAACGCTGAACACTATACTTGAAAAATCTTTGAGAGTTAGTGGAAGCCCAAGGCTTCTCACTGGGCAGTGTAGTATTTTGACCGAAGTATTGGGTTTCAGAAAGCTGTGTGCACAATTGGTGCAGCATTCCCGAACAATGGATCAGAAAAACACATGCGAATGCGACTGCGACTTTTCCAGCAACATTTAGAGCGTTTTTGAAAGGATGAAGTGGATTTTGTGCGTCCTCCCAATCGATGAGACTTGAGTCTATGATCTTAAATCAAAACAAGAGGCTAAAGAGCGGTGTGTACCTGGTTCTCGGTCAAGAAAGTGTTAGCATCGGTTCTTGAAGATTCGAATGAAATTTTGTTTTTGAGTTACTTGCAAAACTAGAAAAAATTTATTATGAATATTATTGAAACCTTTTAGATCAGCTGATGGAAAAAATTCGTGAAAAAAGACCAGTTTGCAAACGCAAAAAAATATTTTTCCTTAGGACAATGCACCGGGACACAAGAGCTTTTTGACAATGGTTGAAATCCATGAACTAAAGATCGAACTATTGAGGCATCCACTTCATTCACCAGATTTTACCCCTCGCGACTTCCATTTCCTTTTCCACATTCTCACTTCAGCGATAGAATTCATAAATTGGAATCTCGTTCGAAAAAGTGTTTGCTGTTCTTTGTGTTTTCTTATCGAACCGTAAGATTTGTTGCATGACCTAGTAGTTTGGAGAAGTGTCATCATTTGGGCTCATTTTTTTAAATTGCTGCGGGAAACGCCCTTTCGGCCAACGGTTGACAGTTGAGGCAGTTATATGGATCAAATCGTGCTCCATAGGTATTGAAATGTTTGTTCTCTTTAATGAACTAATGAATAGGGGTAAGCTCGTTTTCGTAAATTTGTTTTACTCTTAGATAAGAACCCACTTGAAGCCTCTATTGCGACATAATTGTTCGCTCTGGCGTATTAGTAATATTTCATTTCGTGTAGAAATGAAACAAAATTTCAACCGAATAAGTGATGATTGTAAATATATTATGATGATTCAGTTATACAAATAAATCTATTATAACGATAAATATGTATGAAGGTAATAAAATATTTCACTTAAAATTTCTGATGCTGCAATGAAATAAAATTTGCATAAGGATTCTTAAGGGGATATTCTAGTATATAAATTCTAAAAAATCGTTTTTTTTTTTGATATTCTCAAAGCTTAACCTTTCAAGATCATGTCCTTAAAAGGATTTGTTAAAATTTTAATCATTTCCAGAGATATAGCATTTTTTAGTGTCATGACTTCTAAACTGGCTCGGCTGGAACGAATCGAACAAAGGACATTAGAGATCATCTGTCTACCTGCTTAACGCCTCAAAAGAAGCCAGAACTGCTCGTTTAGAAGAAAGAAACGCAGAAAATGCTTTTTTGAAGTAGAGGAAGGCCCAATGTATGGAGCAGAAATCGCGGATTAAATAAATGTAAGCATAAAATGTCAGGGCGTAATTGCACCCAAAACTTTAAACGCGTTTTTCTCGAAACTGTATATTTCAAAATGTTTACCTTGATTTCTCAGGTTCTACTTAACCGATTTACTTGAAATTTGGTGTGGGCCTTCTCACTATAAATATCTATCGTACTTAATATTATTATAGACAAAGTAAAAATTTTTTATATCTCTAAAAAATTCAGAAAAGTAACAAAAAGTAATAAATAAATTTATCATTTTTTCGGGCAGCCGTAATTTGGCCAAACAAATTTTTTTTTCAACTTTTTTGTAGTAACTACGATAGCAGCATTCATCAGGATTAATCTTTTTTTTTATTTTTTTGTTTCAGATTATTAGAATGCTTGCAATCGTGATAGGTGTGGCGCGCCATTTTTTGTTAACCCCCCACTTCAACTACTTATAACTTTTTGAGTTTTTTGTTTTTTGAGATTTTTAATTTTTTTTATGTATTTTTAAAACATTAATAAATATCTTATTAAAAATGGATAGTAAAAATATTTATTTTTTATTTATAGTACCCAAAAAAATACCTCGAATTCATGCCTCTACACTAGAATACCCCCTTAAGGGGGGCCTAGAGGGTTCACAAAATCGATTTTTTCGTGGATTTTTTTAAGAAAAAGGCGCCTCGAGTGTGCATGTGTCGTGCAGCGGGAAAGATGCAGGTCGCAATTTTCATTTAAAACCAAAAACCCAAACAAATTTTAATTTTAGTATAGTATAGCTTCTAGTTAAACCAAGAAAATTAAACAGAAAGTGAGAAATTCAACAATTTTTCGCTAATTAAAAAAAAATCACTTTTTTGGAAAAACAAATTCACGTTAGATTTTTGAAAAAGTGGGTTAATCATAACTTTCTTAAGGTTTTTTAGGTTCAACTAGAAGAGAATTTAATTCCAAATACAATCAATGTTATCTCGTTTCGATAAGACGTTTAACTTTTTCCCTATCTTTCCCGTCAGTTAGGAAAAATCATAAAAATAAAAAACCGAGGAATCGTGCGGCAAAGTTTTTGTATATACACCGGCCGCTCGTATACCTGCTCCACGCTTGCTCACAATTTCTTTTTCCATTTTTGGATAGTTTGGGAAGACATATATGCAAAAAAAAATCGATTTTTTGAAGCCTCTAAAGGCTCTGAATAAAACTGTTCACCATTAATTTTACTCTAACGGCCTTCATGAAAATAGTTTTCATGATAGTGAGTATATTGACACATTCCTCAATTTAAGTGAGTGATATTTTGTCATTAAATGTAGGAATTTTCTCCCGAATTTCCTAATATCAGCAAAATTGCCGTACGTTGCTTAAGTAATACAGTTCCTTCAGTTAAATGATTATTCCAACGACAACAACAACTGTACATAGTACTTCCGTCCTGACCAGATGCTCTAAATGCCTTTGAATACTCAGGAGTAGTAAACATTTGAATTCCATCAACTGCCTCTTTTATTTCTCGGATATATTTTCATACATACACACATATAAGATCCTATACTGGTAGCTGTAACTACAATAAAATGCAAACTGTGTTTTTGCTCACGTTTGCCACTTCTGTGTGATTGATTGAGTGGTTTGCCTGGTTTTCACCAATGATAGCGAGGATTTTTCTCATTGATCAAGTGGTCCTTTTTCTGTTCGACGAAATAGCCCATGGTAGTGCTAGTAAAAGATGTGTGCCAAGGCAATTGAATGGATAGCAAATTGAGTAATGACTTAGAGCAACAAACATAAAAAAATAAACAAAAAAATACCACAAAATGTGTTTTTATTGGCCGCTTTGAAGAAAAATTACAAAAATAAACATAAACAAATTTAGTTAAATGCAGCAGCATCCGCCAGATTCTCTGAGTTTGCGGATAGAAGTTGTTATGTAATATGAAGTGAAAGAAAATCAAGCTAAAACGTAAGCAATCCAATGATGTGTTACTCAATTGAATGAAATTGAATGGAATTAAGCTGTAAAAAATATAGCAGAGAAACTTTATATTTAACGAGAAGGATGTAACATCGAAGGCTTTCTTTACTTCTTGTAAATAATAACACATCTTAAAACGCAAAAACATTAGACAACCTGAAATATCATCGTTGTTTTTATATGCGTATTTTAGGCTAGGTTAGGTCAGTTTGGCCTTAAGGACCACAAGGGTCCGTAATATTTTGGAGTCGTATTGCTGGACTCGCGTTAAACATAGTTCATGATGCACATATCCTGGTGATTTTTAATAAACTGTTTAACTTTTTGTCTGCAATATCTTTCAGAGGTAAACTTCAAGCCAATCAGAGCAAAATTGAGGGAGTTACAGCACTTTTTCCGAGGAGATTTCACAGTTTTATTGTTTTAGAACCGATCTTTATGATTTTTGCATATTTAGAAAGGCAGAAGCTTCTGCAATTACGTGCGGAAATTTCAACCCAATCAAAGCACAGCTTAGCGAGTTATAGCACTTTTACTGGGAGGTCATATGTCAAAGTTTGAGGCCAATCAGAGCAAAATTGAGGGACTTACAGCACTTTTTCCGAGGAGACTTCACAGGTTTGTTGTTTTAGAACCGATTTTCATGATTTTTGCATATTTAGAGAAGCGGAAGCTTCTGCAATTACTTGCCGAAATTTCAGGCCAATCATAGGAGGAGTTCGGCTCAACACTCAAAAAGGATGTAAGCGCGAATTATACGTTTACATATGTAGATAAAGGGTTTTCGGTAGATGTCACTTTTGAGACTGTCATTTTTTGTTATTTGACAAGTAAAAACTAAAAAAAAAGGAACGGTACGCCCTTAAACAACGCATTGAAATTACTAAAATTCACTACATATAAAAATGCTGAACATTTGGCAGAGACGGTTTGTAAAACTTGAACATTTTTGGGTCATTCTAAAGCACGTTGTCGGACCGAAATACAGAAATTGGTGCAAAAATTCGGGCTGTTGGGGCCAGTTAGTGATGTGAAGAATAAAATCAAACCCCGTGCACATCGCTCAAGAACAGTCGAAAATATTGTTGTTGTAGCCGAAAGTGTTGAAGAAAACCCAGGTTTGTCCATTCCTTGTTCTTCTTTGGAATTAGGCATTCCACAAACGCCATTACACCATATTGTGCATAAAGACTTGGGTCTATAGGCTTATAAAGTCCAGTTAACACAAGAACGCAAGCCGGCCGATCATCGACAACATCGTGTTTTTGCTGATTGGGTCGCTGAAATGCATGAAAATGATTCGGAATTCCATCGAAAAATCATCTTGAGTGATGAGGCCCATTTCCACCTCAGTGGCTTCGTCAACAAGCAAAATTGTCGGCTTTGGGGCTCAGAAAATCCAAGAGTTATTGTTGAAAAGCCTCTCTATCCTCAACTTGTGACTGTTTGCTGCGGTTTCTGGTCCAGCGGAGTCATTGGACCTTACTTTTTCGAAAATGAAGCTGAAGCAACAGTTACGGTGAATGGAGATTGCACTATCGAGAGATGATTAACGATTTTTTTATGGCCGGTATTAGATGGTATTGATCTGGACAACGTTTATTTTCAACAAGACGGCGCTACGTGCCACACAAGCAAAGAAACATTGATCTTATATCAAAATAACACCTCTTATTGGAAAACCCTTTAAATGAAGGGTGGTTAAGTTTCATGGGCCGGTGTTGATTTTGAATAAAATACAATTTTTTTAAGATATTATTGTCATTTGTCTTTATTATGATAAGATTGGTATGGCTCAAATACGCATAGAACAAAATATCGGCCACGGCCTCGGCGGCACACCTCCATCCGATTGTCCAAATTTTCGATGACGCTGAGGCATAATTGAGGTTCTATGCCGTTAATGTACCGAATTATCTCATCCTTTAGCTCTTGAATTGTTGCTGGCTTATCGACGTACACCTTTTCTTTCAAATAACCCCAAAGAAATAAGTCCAACGGTGTCAAATCACATGATCTTGTCGGCCAATTGACATCGCCGCGACGTGAGGTTACTCGTCCATCAAATTTTTCGCGCCAAAGAGACATTGTTTCGTTAGCTGTGTGACAAGTGGCACCGTCCTGTTGAAACCTTAATTCGTGTACATCCATATCTTCCAACTCGGGCCATAAAAACTTCATTATCATCTCACGATAGCGAACACTATTCACAGTAACTACCTTACCGGCCTCATTTTGGAAAAAATACGACCCAATGATGCTGCCGGCCCATAAACCGCACCTAGCAGTCACTCTTTGTGGGTGCATTGGTTTCTCGGTAATCACTCTTGGATTATCATTCCCCCAAATGCGGCAATTCTGCTTATTGACGAATCCACTTAGGTGAAAATGTGCCTCATCACTGAAGATGATTTTCTTCGATATGCATTTTGACTTGAACGCCCGCTTTCATAATAAGCCTGAATAACTTTAACGCGTTGCTCGATTATGTATCTTTCAATAGTTCAAATTGAATTAGTCTGAAATTGAAAACTGTTAAATCAAATGCAGAAAAAAACTTGACATTTAGGTGTGGTTCATATTCAACATCGGCCCTTGAAATTTAACCACCCTTTACAAGGATTACTTAATAAAAGAATTTAACTGATTTTAAAAACCGAAAACCGGATAATTGTTTTGCACAAAAAATAAATCGATAGACGGCTTATGCCATTACCGTAAAATTATTGTAAATATATTTTTTTTTAATTATTAATACTAGAATAAGTAATAATAAACTTTTGTATATTTTACTTTTATTTGCTTTTATTTTACTTTTATTTGCAATAAATACTACTACTACTACTACTACTACTATAGTTGTAATATACATATACTTATACATACTATATTTGAACAAATGTTTGTACTTTTACAGTTCATTAATGAAGGATTCTGTTTTTTTCTTTCTTGTCTCTAAGAAGAACAATAATTCGCCACTTTTCCCATACAAAAACGCTATCGAATGAATTAAATAGTTTTAAAATGAATCGAGACAATTTTTCACTGAACTCGAATATTCTTTTAGAACGAACAATATATCACCATTAAACTTATGTATATCATTGGAACCACAGCACCCAGGTATGCTATAAAACGAGCAGGTTGTGGCTTCGCATAAATATAAATGTAGGTATGGGCTAAACGTGAAATAGCCACAGCGCGGAACATGTTGATGGCCACAACAGGTGATGGATCGAACAGCACATATAAAATGCCAACAACGAAGAAAGGTAAAATGTTCTCTAGATCATTGCGATGAACTCTGAATAAGGAATGAGTAAAATAATAGTAATTTTGAAGAACAAATTTTGAGACATATTTAATTAAATAGTTATATAGGTACCTGCGCAAGCGTTCAACTTCGGGATCATCGAACTTCAATTTAATGCGTTTGTCCACGAAATCCTCGGGATTGACGAAGGTCTGGAAATTTTCATGTATGTGTGATTAGATATGCATCTATGTATTTTTTGTTTGTTTTTATTTGAAAATGTTTTATGCAGAAAGAATTTATTTGAGAAAAACGTTGAAGTAGTTCATCTTTCTCATAATTAACCGTTAGCTTACGACGCATTAGTTAATTTTACACTCTCTGCTTTTACTATGACTCTATTTTTTGTCGTATGTGACTAGCATTTGGGGTGTGTTGGAGTGTGACTAACCATTGGAGGCACACAGCTTCCAAAATCCGTGCATGAGGCTTCAAATGATAGAAATTTTTTTCCAAGCGAAAATCCGAGTGCATTTCTGGCATTAAAAAGCACATCATAAAAGAACCATCGGCCTTTCGGAGTGAGTATAAAAGAGTATGTCCAAGCATCGAATAAATGGTGTTCAAATAAGCTAAAGGGGGATTTTTTGGCTATTACCTTATAAACAGTTGGTTTAAACAGCTGACGCACGTTTCGTGTTTTGTTTCACTGTCACATCTTCAGTTTGGTCTATAATTTAACCATGAATCGTCTTAAAAAGGAACAACGCTTGCAAATCATTGAATTTTATTATAAAAATGCGTGTTCTGTTGAGAAAGTTTAAGATCCATTTTTTTATCGAAAAATTGTGTTCAGCGACGAAACTCATTTTAGGATTAATGGGTACGTAAATAAGCAGAATTGTCGATTTTGGAGTGAAGATCAGCCAGAAGAATTGCAAAAGCTACCAATGTATCCAGAAAAGCAGAAAAGGTCACAGTTTGGTGCAGTTTATGGGCTGGAGGTATCATTCGACCGTATTTCTTCAAAGATGCTGCGAATCGTAACGTAACTGTGAATGGTGAGCGCTACCGTGAAATGATATCCAACTTTTTTTTGCCCAAAATGCGAGAGCTTGACTTGCATGACATGTGGTTTCAGCAAGACGGTGCCACATGCCACACAGCACGCATAACAATGGACTTGTTGAGAGGCGAGTTCGGTGAACATTTTATTTCACGTTCGGGACCTGTCAATTGGCCATCCAGAGCGTGCGATATAACGCCTTTAGATTATTTTTTGTGGGACTATGTTAAAGCTCATATCTATTTAGACAAGCCTCTTTCAATTAACGCATTGGAAGACAACATTAAAGCATTTAAATGTGGGATACCGGCTTTGGAAAGAGTATGCCAAAATTGGATTAAGCGGATGGATCATTTGAAGCGCAATCGCGGTCAACATTGGACTGTACTATCGATTTAAATAAAAATTGCATGCATTTTTCTGAATTTTACGTGTGTTTTTTTTGAAAAACTTTCCTATAGCTCTTAAAAAATCAGCCTTTAATTTATAATGGAAATAAACAAAAAATAAATAAAAAACAAAAAATAAATAAAAAAATTAAACTAAAATGAAACTCATTTCAACTAGTGAAGTAAGCTATTTTATCTGCTTTCTTTTATGACATTTTTCGATGACGAAATCGCAGGAGTTTTCACAAGAATCCTACTATTGTCATAAAAATCGTTGTAATGAATACCAGGCATTAGTGCCTCTGTGTAAATGTCCGATTTGACTTTGACTTTCAGCACTTTGATGGCAATGACTTTTTAATTTCTCACTTAACGGCTATTTCATATTTTCTCTTACCAAAATTCCATATATACACACATACATACACATATGCATATATATATTTGAATTCATTCACATCCCCTCTCTCCTTACCTTAGTCGCAAGGCGTTTGATAGATGTCAGCAAGGCGACTACTATCATTTTTAAGACCAGCATTGCCATCCAGAAGGCAAAGCATGCGAAGACATCATTGTCAAGTGATAATAATTCAACCACTTCCATTTTACGATTACAATGCGGTTTTCTCAAATTTTTCAACTTTTCTTTTAGATCGCCGAACTGCCGCAGTGCAAATCCACTAATCAACTAACTTTAAGTCGCCACTAAGAGCTCTAGCATAGACGCGCTGCCTCTCTGGAGGGTGTTTAACCCTTAAATGGTGGCGTAAGAAAGTTTGACACCAGAAGAGTAACGTGGAGTGCATAAAAGTTCTTCGCGAATATTTTGATTTTTAGTAAAATATAGATAATAAATTAATTAAATTAACTCCTACTGATAACCCATTTTATTTCTCACAAAAAACGCAATATAGCAATAATGGCATGCTGCTAGGTCATTTACGCTGAACTATGAACTGTTCTAATATAGGGTTATTCAATAGGTGCGCTTCAACTTTTTTCCGATAGGGAGGGCGAACGACGCAATATTTTTTATTTTTCGCTTGTCATTTGTAAACTTCATTAGTATACATTTCATCATGGAACGCTACACACTTGAGCAACGATTGCAAATCGTGCAAATTTTTTATGAAAATAATCGTTCTGTTGCTGCTACTTTAAGAGCATTACGGCCATTTTACGGTCCATTTAACAAGCCGTCCCGTTTTGGGGTTATGTGAAGTCATTGGTCTACAGTAACAAGCCGGCGAGGATTTGTGAACTCAGAGCCAATATTGAACGCGAAATTGCTGGAATTTCCGCCGATTTATGCAAAAGAGTGGTCGGAAATTGGGTTCAACGATTGGACTTCGTAAAACGTGCACGAGGTGGTCATGCAAAAGAAATCGAATTTCATACTTAAATGTATATGTTCAAACTCGATAATAAAAAAAAATTAGTTACAAAAGTCAAACCGTTTGTGTTTTATTCAAAAAAGTTCAAAAGTTGAAGCGCTCTTACTGAAAACCCCTATATTTTTCAGAACAAATGCGGGAAAATATTTCTGGTATTCGGCCACCGTAGCCGAATGGCTTGATGCGTGACTACCTACCATTCGGTAGTACGTAGAATCGAATATCCGTGCATGGAATAGGAAAATATTAGATATATAGTTTTTTTTTCTAACGGCGGTCACCCCTCGGCAGGCAATGGCAAACCTGCGAGTGTATTTGTGCCATGAAAGAGCTCCTCATAAAAATCATTTGCCGTTCGGAATCGGTTTAAAACTGTAGGTCCCTCCATTTGTGGAACAACAACAGGACGCACACCACAAATAGGAGGAAGAGCTCGGCCAAACACCTAACAGATGCGTGGTTTAGAACATTGGACAGAAGTTTGTATAAAAAAATAAAAAATCTTCTAAAAAAACCAAAATTATATTGTATTATAGTATAAAAATTGCAATTTATAGTAAAAAACTTCTTTTTCGTTAAACTGAAAATATAGTTATATTAAAATTACTTTGGAGCTGCAGCAGCAATTGCTTCAAATATTAACAACCTACGCTTTTAACTAATGGATAACGAGGTAAAATAATTTTAAGAAGTACAAACGATGTGAAACTCTTTAAACAGGGGAAAACCTGTCCTTGATCTTAGTAACTTATTTTTAATATAGGTCGATTTCGTTAGAATTACAATTCAGTAGATGATGAATTTTCTAAATCGTAACGCACTTAGTTTTTGTTCTTTTCCCGCAGCATGACAAATCAGCTCAAGCTCACTGATACAACTTATTAATTTAAAAATCTCGCTACAATTCTAGTGAACAAACAGCACTGCATTCCAATTGTAAAGGGTCTTTCAAAAGTCACGCCAAGATGTCATTGGTTAATAATTTCTAGACGACACCTTCTTAAAATATCATCTTTGACATTTGTCAAGTAGAGAGATGTACAATTTTACACGATAGAACAGCGCATTAAAACTATTGAAACTTATTATGCAAATGGCCAGTCTCTAAGTGCAACATGACGCAGAAGTCGTGATTTTTCTGGTCCGAATAATCCTGCGAATGAATCGACAATTCAAAGGTTGATAAAAAATGTTCAAAAAACTGGTTCTGTCGAGTATACAAAAAGGCTGATAGAGTGGCAGACCAACAACTGGACGTTCTGTTAAAAATATTGCTGCTGTAGCGCAAAGTGTTTTGCTGAACAACTTTCAACCATCGAAATCGATATCTCGACGCTCTCAACAATTAAGAATTCATGACTGTTCGACTGTTTAGCGGATTTACTTGTAGATGTGCTCTTGGTGGACATTTAAATGATATAATTTTTACATTTAATTGTTCAAAGCCGTATTTTGCCTAAATATGAAACTTTAAAGAACACAAATTTTTACATGTTTTTTGTTAAAACAACGTCTAGGCGCTTCTTTTGAAATACGCTTTACTTATTAATTTAAAAATCTGGCTGCATTTGTGGGAAGCAAATATGTGTAAATGTAGAATTACTGATTCAATATTGGGTTTCATCGCGCCTATGTGCGACTAGTCACCTCGATAAGAAAATAAGCCTCAGTATCGCATTGTAACTTTACCGAGCACGCTCGTCCTAATATGCGAAGTGAATTCGGTATCAAAATGCACGCAAAGAGACATGCGTGAATGCGTGACATATATACGAATATTCTACCTTTCGAATACTACCTTGCTTTTGGGGTCTTGACCGATCCAGCGACTATTCTTAATTTCATTTTGAATTTTCACCGACTCTTACAGCCGCGTGGAGTCTCAGAGACTGCTTTTGAATTTTCTTACAAACAATTTTGTGCAATTTCACAGCTCATAAGTGACTGAAATGTATTGAATGAGTTGCGTTTTAATTTAAATGTTCAGAAAATTTAAACGAATTCAAAGTGTGTTTAAATTTCAAGATGCTTTGAATCCATAAATTTTTACTTCTTTGGCAAAATAGTACCTTTACGTTGAGCCTAAATATGAGTTTCAGATTTTGTGTTTACGAACAAGCGTCAAGCGTTCAAATTGGTATATTTAAGAAACTCAGAGCTTAAGGGGGGATTCTGATTCCCCGGCTTAAAAAAATCGATTTTTTTTTACTTTCAAAGAACTCTGTGCAAAATTTCATGACAAAATTCGTTAATCTGACGGAAAATAAGATACATGCATGACATTTTTTTTATTAACAAAAATCCGAGGAAAAAATGTGCGAAAAAACAAACTTTGTCTTTCAACCATCGCAGTTATATTAATTTAAAAAAAAAAATTGTTTTCAATAGCTCATACTGACACTATATTCATAAGGAGTAAAATGCCATTTGAATTGTTCCTTTCAGACAACCTGGAGCTGAGTTATCGTGGCGGCCAGCGGCCAGGAATTTTCATAGAAATTTCACCTCGAGCGTTGTCAAAGCCACAATTTTCCAGAAAATCTACCAAAAATTGAAGTTGATTTTATATAGTGCATAATAAATATGGCTGTAAATTTTCCAAAAGATTCAACTGATAGTTTTCCCAATAAAAATTCGTAAAAAAACCGTATTTTTTGGCGTTTGAAATGGGAATGCCCCCCTAATTTTACTGTCAAAAGAGTCAACAGTGCGACTAAACTTTCATAAACAAACAAATGAAAGAAGCGTTGAAAGCGAGTTAAAGAAAAATTATTTGCATCATTAACCCCGAGTTTATGAGTAGTGTTTAATGGTAAACACCAAACTCGTGTTTATGACAACAAGAACGTACTATTAGTTTCCGTAGCCAACTGCAATATTTCATTTTTATACTAGAGAAGCAAACTTAAGTCACAAAAAGTGGTATCACAAAAGGACTAGTTATGCTCTTCAATACTTTCATGAAGCGGGACAGCCACCAGCACAGTTAAGCCCCAAAGCAGTTAAGGGTTAATGGTGTAGATATTATGGTTTGTATGTACGCATGCATAAGGGAAAGTTAATGGTAAGCTGATATGAGAAAGACTCTCGTTCTTTGTGCGTAGGTACTCAAAAATTGTTCTTTGCTCTCTCTCTACGAAGTTTTCTAGTCTTTATATAATATATGGATATGTGCATTGTAAACAAGAATGATATTCTTTCCATCATGCATTGTAGTGACCTAAAGAAATATTTATGTATATAGGTTTGTATGTAATTATTTATGTGTATAAAAATAAAATAAAAATTACTCAAACTTATGGAAATGCTCGTACATAATATAAAAAAGCATAAGCATAAAATGCATACATATATATATTTAGCTAGCTTTTCCTAAACAAAGAAAGTAAGTTGTATAATACTTAAAAAAAATCATGTTCTTAAAGTTCCATATACTGGGTGGGCCATATAGCGTTTGCTTTTTGAACCACCAAATTTGGTCTCGAACTTTTGGCTACCGTTTTTGAAAACGGAATAATCAGCCGAAATTCCAATATCAATTGGCCACCTCGGAGCTGTGATTTAAGCCCGTTGGACTATATTTTGTGGGGAGGCGTTAAGCACAAATGCTATGCGAACCATCCAGAGACGATTGATACTTTAAAACACGAAATCGAAGTTGCCATTCATGAAATTCGAGCCCAAACAATCGAAAATGTGCTTAAAAATTGGGTTGATCGAATGTAAAACCAGTCGTGGCAGTCATTTGAACGATATTCTTTTTCATTCATAAATGACAATGTTCAATCTTCAAAATAAAAAAAAAGTTTGAAAAAATATTAGTTTTTCTTTATAGCCTATTCAAAAAGCAAATTTTACATGGCCCACCGTACATATGCACACTAGCTTACCTCAAAGAAAGTCAATTTCTTTAACGCTTTGTTTCCATTAATTTGCTCGATTTATTACGTCAAAGTATCCTAATTGTAAAATAAACTCCAATTAAGTAATTTGAACTGCTGTAACCTCTGCAGAGTTTCATCGAAACATGTTACCCGTAACAGAGAATGTTTAGTAACAGCAGAGAATGTAAATTAACATTCCCTGGTCACAGCTTGCATTAACATTCTCTGATCGGAGAGTGCTTGGTAACATTGTATCAACACTACTTAACATTCCCTGCTCATAAATAGGAGAACTGTAGGAGTAATTCGTTCAGCGACACAAGTTTAATACACACATATATGTACACAAATTTGTTATATTTTAAATTACACTTTATTTTGTTGATATTATTTTTAGGTATTAAGTTTTTGAGCTCATTAGCAATCGGTCATCGACGTTGCTCGGACGTGATATACAGGGTCCGGCATCAATTCAAAAGGCTATAAATTTAGTTTGGAAATTTACTTTTATTCAATTCAAATTAAAAAATGTGTGAAAAAAATACAATTTACTTTTTCTCGATATGACAACCTTTTGCCTTTACTATGGCCTTGACACGGTCCAGAAACGAATCGCAAGCTGCCCGAATTTAATTTGCTGGTATTTTGGGCCATTCACGGACAATGGCTTTTTTCAGCGTCTCGAGACTGGTGAAAGTTTCAATTCGGACTTTGCTCTCCAAAATGGCCCAAAGAGAATAATCCATCGGATTCGCGTCTGGTGAATTTGAGAGCCATTGTGTGGATGTTTGGAAGTTCGGAGCGTTTAATTTCAATTGAACTATACAATGTACGATTCGCCACTTCTCTGCTCGCTATCTCTAGGCTCTGCGCACTTTACGAATAATGTGCATTTGAAAGCTACAACAAATTTATCGAGTAAGATATATTATACCTCATAAAGCTGGTATAACTCACTATTTTCAATGTTGCCAACTCTCTTTCAAGATACATTCACTAGACCGCTTTTGTGCAGGGATACTTTTGTTGCTTTAAGGCCCTCGTCTCATTTGGGTGTTCCTTTAAAAGCGTGTAAACGGAAACGAAAAAAGATTTTTAATTTTTGTTTTGAGTATTTTATTTTCGGATCCATTGGTAAAAAATAATTTTTTTTTTTGGCCATACGAGATTCTTTCAAAAAGTTATTAGTCTTCAAAAAATGGTCTAGTACTTTTTAACTATTTCTACCGCTTGCCAAGGCTTTTAGTTTGCCGAATGACTAGCTCGTCTCTCTGTTGATTGTCCTTCGCCATGTCGTTTTCGGTCGACCCCTATTTCTCTTTCCTTGCGGGTTCCATTCCAAGGTGGCATGAGCTATTCCGCTTACAGGTTTGCGTAACTTAAGGCCGAACCAGCCATACTTTCCTTTCATAATTTTTTGCCAATTGGTTGTTACTGTGTCCATAGCTGCTCATTGTTAATTGTTATTGATCACCATATTTTTTTAAATTTGTTTCAAGCATTTATTAAAAAAGGTTTGCAACTTATGTGCGATAGAAACCCTCACAAACCCTGTTTCTTAGCCATAAAGCAACACGTTTTTGACGCAAGCATTAAAATATTTTTATTTAGTACTTACGAACAAGCCTCTTGTTCTCCAGATCAGGGCTGGTGATGCCAATGACGGTACTCCCCTCAGGAGTAATAATATTCCCAAGGCACTCAAATTGAGTAACGTCTTCTACTAGATTACCACTAATATTAAACTGAGCATTCATTGTTGGGGTTGATTCGCATCGATTTAGTTTTATCGATATTAATGTTGAGATATTTCGTATCAAGTCCGGGTCTGGGTGTACTCAATATTTGCACAGCAGGCAGAAGTTCGCGCTTATTACCCAATTTCAATAGTAAATATACGAATAAAACTAGCAAAACATATTGGGGAGCTTTTTTGGGTATAGATTTCTGCAGCTTTCATACTGTGTATTTTTTTTCTGTTGCACAGTGTAATTTTGTTAATTAATTTGGTTGTGATTCACAAATTTCTTTGCTACTATTCCAGTGGTGGAAATTTATTGATCGGGAATCACTTTATACACACAAAACGAAATTCTACTTTTCTCCCCTGCCTGCCTGGAGAATACGTTGGAGAATATAAAGAGCATTCATGTTTATCACATGAACGTTACCTTTTACCCCTACCAAAGCTCTTGAAGCTTCATTAGATCTTCTGACCATATAGATCTATGGAGAATTCTGGACTGAAAACCTGCAAAGTTTTCACATTTGGGCACTAAAAAATTTTCGGAGCTGTTGAGGTGAAATATCTGAAGCTACACTATACTGCTCTACAATTAGCTTTTTAGCTTCTGCGCTTTTTTTACGAAATATTTAGCTTACATTTGTTGCCTTTGGCTGCGTTTTCAACTAAACAAAAACATACCGGCCAACCGGAAATCATTACAAACATATATATAACAGCAAGTCAGCTCGTGTTATCACTTGCCAAAGCGTTAATTTATTCATTCAATTACTTATGATTAATGAAAAAATGTTCATTTGTATATCTACAGTAAAAAAAGAAAATCCATTTGCCTTCGGGCCACCCGAAGCGCATACAAAATTTATGTTTCTTTGATTTGCTTCACTTTTACGAGTATAGAGCAACCACCGCCACCTGAAAAGCCATATAAGCAGTTGCCAATAATGCGACGAAAAATGCAAGAGCACGACTCGGTTGCGGCACAACAACAATTGCATAGACGATGGTGTGTATAATGCGAGAGATGCCCACCGCGCGGAAAAGATTGATAGCCAAACTAATGTTGGGATTGATCAGTACGTACAAAAATCCAATAGCCAAGAATGGTAAGATATTCTCAAGGTCGTTGCGGTGTGCCCTGCGGGATAAATGGAATACGTAAATATATAATGGTAAATATATTTATGCATATGTATGGGCATTTGAGTACCTGCGTACACGTTCCACATCGGGGTCATCGAACTTCACCTTGAGCTTTTTGCTTATTACATCCTCCGGATTGACGAATGTCTGTAAGGGAAGATATTTAGTACAATTTTTAGTCCAGATTCGTTAAATAACATATTTTACAGTAGTCCTTGAAAAAAATCATAAACTAATTCATAATCTTTTTAACTTTTAAAAAATTTTAAGCTCACAGTGTTGTGCTGATAAGATTATGTACTGATAGCCTGATTGATGTGGCTCAAAGTGTACAAACACAATAAATATCAACAAAATAAGCTTTTGAATTTACTAAGCTTGTTCGTACAATGTAAAATGATTAACAATAATCTGCTTTTCATTCTGAAGTACCTAATTTTTAATTTCCCACTTTTTTTGTATTTTTTGAGTATCCTATTTTTTGGCGCAATTCTTTAATTTTTTACATAAAAGTCAATAAGTTCACCATCAAGACTTCATTGCCTTTTACTATTTTAATAAAATCTTAATTGAAGCGAGCAGTTCTCTACAAACTTTACGACGACATAGACATAGCGCTGCGAATAAAGATCCAGCGGCTACGTTGGCTGGGTCATGTCGTCCGGATGGATACAAACGCTCCGGCTCTGAAAGTATTCGAAGTGGTACCAGGTGGTGGTAACAGACGAAGAAGAAGGTCTTATCTGCTTTGGAAGGATCAGGTGGAGAAGGACTTGGCTTCACTAGGTGTGTCCAATTGGCGCCGGTTAGCACCAGAAAGAAACGAGACGCGCTTTGTTAAACTCGGACAAAATCGCTTCAGCGGTTATCGCGCCAATTAAGAAGAAGAAGAAGTTCTCAACTGCAATAGACCTTATCGGATTTTTCTCTGGGGACTCAAGCCACAGGTCGTGCTGTGGATGTACAACGCGGTGGTTTTGCCAATTTTAACCTATGAATTACTGGTTTGGTGGGAAGCTCTTCGGAAGGGCTATAATATTACTAAACTGGGGAGGGGTCAAAGAACTGCATGCGTTGGCATCACCGTAGCATGTAAAACTTGCCCCAGTGCTGCCCTGAATGTCCGTTTGCACTTACTTCCCATCGACTTTTCCGCCATTTCCATCGCAGCTCAAAGGGCAATCAGGTTAAAGGAGATTGGCCTCTGGAGACAATCTCTCAAGGGACATGGTAGCATTTTCGAGCAGTTAACACCGTATTTCTCCGAACTTCGAACCGATCTCTCTATCCGCTAACTAGAGTATAAATAGGTAGGATTGGAGAAAATCTGCACCGAAGCTTGCACGACGCACTGCGGAGATTAACGAACGAGAAACCCATCCTTAGGCAAATCAAACGCAGAAAGTGGTGATGGATAGGTCACACACTGAAAAAATCACCAGATAGCATCACGCGGATGGCACTGGACTGGGACCCGCAAGGGAGCAGAGGTCGCGGTCGACCGAAAAACACTTGGAGAAGAGCGAGGCTGCGCGAACTAGAAGATGCCGACATCACATCGGACGATGCATAAACAACAGCACTGAACCGTGTACGATGGAAGAGGTTTGTCGAGGCCCTATGATCCCGAGAGGAGTGAGCAAGGAGAAAAAAAAGTTAGATATTTTACACAGCATTCGAGCCCGTCCTTGAGTGGCAGTTAAATTATGCAGAATTTAACGATAATTTTACATAATACCCTTCCTTGTTTGTTCAAGAAAAGATCGAAGGGGAATAAAATCAGGCCAAGCCTCGGTAAATCCAAAATTCGTCCTCAAGAATTTATGTCTGTACCGAGGATTGGAGGATTGTTATAGTATTAGTGGGAGCGTGCCCACATACCATTGGTGTAACGGCACGCTTGAGATGTTTGTGACATTTTGATTTCAACCTCCTTTAAATATTAAAAAAAAAAAAAAAACAAAAAAAAAAAAAAATAACACGCTAACGCCTAGACAGACGGTGGCTTTATTCCGGATTAACGACTTACTAGTTCGGAATTATCTCAGGAATTAAGTGCAACTTATGTGGATTGACAACTAGACTTTCTTCTTATAATTTAAGCGGAAAAATTACAATTAATATTTATTGTAAATTAAAAATAATAAAACTTTCAAAGAGAAGAACAAGAAAGACTGGATGAAATGCTACATTGCACTAATACATTCGAAATTATATTAATTATTTTTTTTAAATCAATATTTTTTTTTTTATTATCAGCCCAGCGAATCCCCTTATTTATTGCCTGCGGTCCATCTTTTACAGAAAAAACTATCCAATAAGCAAACCAGCTGTTCACTAAACCGCGTAAGAACCGTCTGTCAGAATCACTACAATTTTAATCAGAATTTACGCCGTCGTCTGTCTAGGCTATGACGGCATACACCTGACGTTGTCAAATGCGTTGAAACAGCGGACGAAGTGTACCCACTATGCCAAGCCTATTTGACCGGCATGCAACATAGCTGTCTATCAGTAGTGTCATAAAGTGGCATGACTTGCAATAAGTAAAATTCAGTAGTAAACTTACCGACATTATCTGGTTTATATAAAACAAAGCATTTGAAAATTTACAGAATGAGCAATAGATATAAATATGTATGTATGTATGTGTAAACACGCATGTGAGTACAAATAATTGCCGGCCGGCCGGCTTGCATGCACTCGTATTGGGCCACCTGCTTCGAACACATGCACAAGCAATATTCACCTTCTATACTTTATGGCCATATGTATGTATGTACGAAACGATAAATGGGCAACGTAAATACGTCACAAATATAAATGTTGAATATGCGAATAATCATTGGCCGGCAAAAAAGTTTGAACTAATTGTCGTATTAATTTTAATGGAAAATTTAAATAGATTTAAATTGCTTGTCAGCGATAATAGAATCTACAATAAGCAAATATATAAATATTTATAAACATTTACAGCTATTTATGTTCCAGAAAAAACGAAAGATTAATTATTTTAGTATAATGAAAGCTTTGCAATGCGAATTGAGAGAAAAACTATAATAAGTCTTAGAGACACACATACATACATATACATACATATAAGAGAAGAGAGAGCGAGTGGGAAAGATGGAGAGCGCATAAGTGGTTGTGAAGCGTACATGCATATCTTTATACAGTAACTGCCACTAAATATCGTACAACGTTTACAAAGTATCCAGGTTATTTTATTTGAAAATGAAACGGCTATCGCTCATGTGTTGAACTTAGTCACACAACTTGAAAGGTGTTTTCTTGACATTTTGGGTTTTTGGATTATGATACTCTTGCAGCAAATTGGCAGCATGCAGTTCATATTTCAGGCTTATCAAAGTAACTAAAAAACTTAAACAGACGACAAGAATTTTATCAAAACTAAAAAAAAATTTAAATGGAGTATTTTCAATTTCATGTAAATTTTAAGTCACTGCTGATGACAGTTTCAAATTTATAACATTTTTCCGGATAACGCATTCAGAAAATGCTTTTTTATAGGGGAAAAGTGTGTAAGGTTATTAGTGCTATTATATAATTTAACAGTTTGCATGGAAATTTGTCAATTTAGTTTACTTTCTTTAATAGAATAGTTTGGCAATTTGATTTGTACTGCATTTATAAATGTGAAATAAATATGAACTAAAAGGGTTTCCGAATGAATATAACCACAATACCGCATTGGTAAACTTGTACATCGTCATCAATTTATTCCTGGCCAAAACTGACAGCATTTGTACCAAATTCTCACTATTTGATTTTCCGCCCCCATTTGAAGAAAACTACGGTCGAGGTTGGTCGATGAGATAGTAATTAGTGGCGAAGGGGTTGTGAGTGATTCATATCAGAGCTCCTCGACGGCCAACCCACATATTTGCGGCGTTAAAAGTATGCTCTGTATTTAGTGAAACAGCTGCCACCGTATCGAGTATGCAAGTAATGTAAAATTGAGCGGAACACTCAAGGAAAAATGTACAAAATATCAAGAGACAGACGAAAAAGTTATACTCCAGTATGTTAATGCTGAGCTTCAGGTCGCAAAGAAGACTTTCTTAGAAATACTTAAATATGAGATTTTACCCGACCCGCAGTATTCTCTAGATATTTCTTCTTCTGATCATTAGTTTTTCTTCGCATGGAATATGCTCTGAAATTGTGAAAATTCTGTTTACATGAATTTATAGCTAAAAAACCCTAGAACCAGACCAACCAATTCCCATGTAAAATCTGTTGCCGAGTCCCAAAATCTACGGACATACTTTTTTCCATTAGTTTTTAAGATTAACGGCTTAAGATTAAAGAGAAAAAGGTACATTACATAAATTTCGAATACCTTAATTCACAGATTCCATCTTTCAAGTTCGATACCTACTTTTTGTTGTTCTTGGAAACATTTCTGAAAATCGTTTTCTTATATATCTCAACAAAATACATCGAACACTTCCGTTCGAAAAAAAATGGTAATAAAAAAATTTGTTTGATAGTGAAAAAATAAAAAAAATTTAGGATGATAAAACAGTAAAAAAAAATTCAGTTTTAATGAAAAACAAAAACAATTTAAAAAAAAAATTAAAAATTAATTTTTAATAATTTAATTTTTAATTTGTAAATAGCATCTTAGAACTGTTCAGTTTTAATTAAAAATAAAGCTGAAGCGAAAATGTTTATGAAGGACTTCTTTTCTTTATTCAAAGTCGTTATTTGGCGATGTCTCGAAAAGTACAAAAAAAAAAATAAATAATAATAATTTGCGGACTCCTTACGTAGAAAATGGGTAGCTCCTGGATTAACAAATCTTCAATAATTTGTAGCCTGGTATTTTCACTCTCATTATAAAGTCAAAATGCAAGCAGCTTTTTCGCTAGTGATTTGTTTGATACGCGAAAGATGAGAAAAAGTGATAGCAAATGACTGATAGTACTTGGAAACGTAATCGATATTTTAAAATAACGTTTTGAGAGAAACGGCGAAATCTAAGTTGGAGACCTTAGAAGTTAACAAAAACAAAAAAATTAAAAATATTGAAACATTGTAAAACCTGCAAAAAATATCAGTACGATTTTTACTGGCACTCACTGTAAGTAACTATGTGCGTAATTATCTGTCGCTATTAGTGCGATAATTATGTTTTCTGAATATTAATGCATAATTGCATCGAAGGGAAACATTTATGACTAATTGAAGTCGGTTTTAGTTATTTGCTTTAATGCATTTTTTAAGTATATAGTACACCAATCATTCTATTTCATTTTCAAGCAGCAAGAAATGTTAAAAGTTTCACACCAACTACATCTGGCTAACCTCTAAACTATATTATCAATCGAGCTTAATGAACTTTGGATCTACGTCCACTTATGTACGTCTGGATAACCTCTAAACTTAATTTAATTTTTTTACCAGGTGTAGTATTTCATAACGCCGGGAAAAAATTTGAGTAATGTGTAAGGTTCGAAATGTATGTGGAATGCAGTCAAAGCAGGTAAAACATTTGGATGTAAACACAAAATGAAAATAAAAAGAATAACTAAAATTTTTCTATTCAAGCCCAAAAGGTTAATGGCTTCAATTTTTCTGTTTTCTTTTGTTGTGACATTTTACTGAACAGCAATAGAAATTCACAAAACGCAAGGAAAAATGTTGAAAGTGTTAAAGAAATCAGCCCCTTCATTGGAGATGAGTAAATATCCATTATTGTTGTGAAACTCAAAATTCGACTAAGCGGGAAATTGCTGATACCATAGGCATCTCAGGTGAACGAGCACTCCATGCCTTGCATATGGAAAAGGTGAAAGCTTTTGCGCGAAGAATTTACATATGGAAAACCTGTTTAGAAAGTTAGAGCCACATTCGTTACCCATTCCACAAAAATCTGTGGAAAACTATTTTGCAGAGCCTACAGGAAATCATGACGCAGAGGAGGAGGATGATCAAATTATTTGAGGGTCATAAATAAAGTCAAGAATCTTTCAAATAATTGTGAACTTTGAACTTGGGAAAAATTCTATTAAATACAAAAATTTATTTCATTTTAAAATTCACAATATTTTATTTTCCGCTTTTTTACTTTTCAACCAATCTGTACATAAAGTAGAGAACTATTTATACGCACCTGTGTCCTAAAGCGCGTAAATCCTGTCAGCAGCGACATAAACAACATTTTCAACACCAAAATCGCTGACCAGAAAAGATAGGCTGTAAAAACCTCATTTTCCAGTGTAAGTAACTCGAAAGCAAATTTAGCCATTTTTCAAACGCAATTCTTTAAGCAACAGATATTTTTAACTATGATACAAAATATTTATTATTCAATTAAGTAGAAAACTTTGAAAACAAATCGTTTTTTTATTACCGCACTTAAGCTATTCAGCCGCTAGGTTTGGGGCTCGCGAACGTACTGAATATTGCTTGTCAGTGTTTTTCATATCAATTAAGAAACAAAGTGAGAGAAAAACTAACTTGTTCGCGGCAAGCGTGATGTTGCATTTTTCATGAGTTATACAGGGTGATATTCACTGCGTTCATTTTAGGTATTCTATGTTAAACTAAAGTCATTCTGAATACTTTTTTTCTCAATGGGCTCGTAAAAGACAAAATGTTGAAAATGAAATTATGCGATGTGCAGTGTAAGTTTTGACTATTTAGTTTGTAATTTCCATTATTATTTTTAAATATAATTCACACTACAATAAAATTTATATATTAAGTGCGCAACTAAGTTATCGCTGTTTGTCAATAAATGCCGCCAGCAGTATGCGATAATCGATTCTAACATAACCTAAACGACATAAACCAAGCTTAGACATATGGTAAACAAACTGCTTCGAATCATTAGTGATTTTGTTTTGGTATCATAACTTTGGTTTTGTGAAAATGTCTGATTTTGTGCCGAATAATCGGCATTTACGCGCAGTGTTGATTTTCCTCTTTCATTCGAAGAAAACGGCGGCTGAAGCGCATCAGGAGCTACAAAAAGTATTTGGAGATGCTGTTTTAAGTGAAACAACGTGCCGAAATTGGTTCCGTCGCTTCAAAGACGGTGATTTTAATGTTGACGACCGTCCGCGTGAAGAAAGGCCAGAAACCTTCGAAGACGCTGAATTAAAGACATTGTTCAATGAGGATCCGTCTCAAACACAAGAAGAGCTTGCTACAGTATTAGGAGTTACCCGCCAATCCATTTCCAAGCGATTGCATGCTTTGGGAATGATTCATAAATAGGGGACTTGGGTTCCTTATGAGTTAAAACCAAGGGATGTTGAACGTCGTTTTTTCGCCTGTGAACAACTGCCACTGCTCTAGCGGCAAAAAAGGAGAGTTTTCTTCATCGCATCGTGACGGGTGATGAAAAATGGTTTCTCTTCAGCAATTCAAAGAAAAAAAAGTCATACCAGGAAACACTGAAATGGGAAATCCTACCCCACCCGCCATATTCTCCAGATATTGCGCCATCCGATTATTACCTGTTCCGATCGATGGCACATGGCCGAGCTGACCAGCAGTTCCATTCATATGAAGACATCAAAAAATGGCTTGATCCGTGGATAGCCTCAAAAGATAAACAGTTTTACCGCGACGGTATACGAGATCTACTAGAAAGATGGGAAAAAGTAGTAGCCAGCGATGGGCAATACTTTCAATGATTCACCTGTAACCATTTTTTCAGAATAAAGTTGTATTTTCATAAAAAAAAAACAGCGAGAACTTAGTTGCGCACCTAATAAAATGTTTAAGAATTCGAGAAATTTCTTTGAAAATTTTAACTTTTTCCTCAGAATTTTTAGAATATTTTGGGTTATGTAATTTTATAGATCATTGATACATACGTATACATCGTAAGATATGACGCCCTAAAGACATAGGTATGGCGGAAGACATTCGGAGCTATTTATTTCACCTAATATCTTACAAAAGATACTTGAGTTTAAAGGCAAATGGCCTTACTTCTTATGCTACCAAATACACGCATCGGCAAAGACACTCCCACACCGCTTGTGACTAAAAATTTTAATTAAATTAAATTAATTTTTAACAAATTTTCCCCGAAAATATATAGTTAATATATATGAATAAGTTCGTGCGGTTTTTTTTTCGAAATTTGAAACTTTATTGACGTAAAATGGTTACAAATTTAATATTCAAAATATTGTCCATCGCTTACTACTACTTTTTCCCATCTTTCTGGCAATTCACGGATTCCCTTTGTGAAAAATTCGGTCGGTTTTGCCGCAATCCACGAATCGATCCATTTTTTGACTTCATCGTAATTACGGAAGTGCTGGTCAGCCAGGCCATGTTGCATCGATCGGAAGAGATAGTAATCGGATGGCGCAAGGTCTGGACTATACGGCGGGTGGGGTAGGACATCCCATTTGAGCGTTTCTAAGTATGTTTTGACCACTTGCGCAACATGTGGCCGAGCATTGTCATGTTGCAAAATAACTTTGTCGTGTCTATCGGCGTATTGCGGCCGTTTTTCTCGCAGTGCTCGGCTCAAACGCATCAATTGTCGTCGGTAGACATCCCCGTAATCGTTTCATTCGGTTTCAGTAGCTCATAATACACAACACCCAGCTGGTCCCACCAGATACACAGCATAACCTTCAGGCCATGAATATTCTGCGCCGACGTCGATGTTGAAGCATGGCCAGGGTATCCATACGTTGCCCGACGTTTTGGATTGTCGTAATGGACCCACTTTTCATCGCCAGTCACAATTCGATGCAAAAAACCCTTTCTTTTGTGCCGTTGAAGCAGTTGTTCGCATGCCATAAAACGGCGTTCAACGTCTCTTGGCTTCAATTCATACGGCACCCAATGGCCTACCTTTCGGATCATTCCCATGGCTTTTAAACGTTTGGAAATGGTTGATTGATCAACTCCCAAAGTTTTTGCAACCTCTTCTTGCGTTTGAGCCGGATCTTGATCGAGCAATTCCTCCAATTCGGTATCCATGAACTTTGGCGGCGCACCCTCGCGTTCTTCGTCTTCCAAGCCAAAATCACCACTTTTAAAGCGTGCAAACCACTTCTGGCACGTTCGCTCAGATAGAGCATGCTCACCATAAACTTCCACCAAGATACGATGACTTTCGGCTGCTTTTTTCTTCATATTAAAATAATGAAGAAGAATTCCCCGCAAAAACACATTATTTGGCACGAAATTCGACATTTTCAAGTGTGGTAAAAATATTGTTGTTTACGCTTCAAATAAAAAACTTATACTGACGTTTGTGCCTTACGACAGTAGCTCTCCAATGAATGTTTGGAAATGTGGATCGATGGAATAATAATCAAGTTACGCCATCTGTTGTAAAACCGCACGAACTTATTCATATTCCTATATTAATTTCTTAACAAGTCATATGAATCAAAGTTCCAAACTTTGTACGAAACTCAGAAAAACTCAGCCAACTTTTATCAAAACCTCCAACTTGTTAATCAGAATTTTTAGAAAAATTTTAAGTACTCAGTTCTATATAAATCATTCAATTTTATTGCAGTGAAGTGAAGGTTTGAAGTGCCTCAAAAATCGCACTTATTTTATTGAAAGTATTGTGCATATTCTTCCATATAAAAAGTTCAACACCATAGGCAAAAACAACAAAAAAAAATTGTCCAGATCAACGTGATTTTAAGGCACTCCAAATATTCATTTTATTATATTGAAATTGAGTGAGCGCGAAACTGCATACTAAAAAGATTTCCAAATATTCTTAATAAAAATTTAAATTTTATTAATTTTGATTTTATTGAAAATCAATTAAATTATTATTAAACACAATAAAAAAATTAATGTTAAAACGGCAAAGTTGTGGCCAACATTTGAAAGGGACTATCTTTAAAATTTAAATGACATGAATAGTTCTCCACAAGCATAATAAAAAGTCTAAATCAATTTGAATATTCGTTGGTTTATTGCAATTTAAAATCGGATACCTCTAAATTGATCACCATTTATAAACAACTAAGAATTTTAAAATACCTTCTTTATATTAAGGGGTTACATGGGATTCGTGGGTTCAAAAAATCGATTTTTTATGAAACTAAAAATATATCAATATCTCAAAAATATTATCCTAAATTTTCATGTCGATCCGAATAATAGTTTCGGAGATACATCCTTTGGAAGGTGTCCGCTCCAAGTCAGGTTTCCGTGTTTCAAAATCGGTTGTCAAATATTCTCGAAAACTACTCAACCGATCTTGATGAAATTTTAGACAGGTGTTCGAGATACAATTTACTCGTACTTGGACGAAGGATCTTTTTTGTTTCAATTACAACTAAATATTAAAAAAAAAAAAATGTGAAGCAAATTTTACCGAAATTTTAATTTTTTTTGGAAAAATGCCTGTTTTTTTTCTTTCCTTCGTTCAAGTACGAGTTTATGGTCTTAACTAAAACACTTAGTTTGGTTTTTTCATTTTAGATGATCCTGTCAGGAGTTATGCTGACAACGCAGACACACCTTTTTTTCGAGGGGTCACCGAAAATGACGTCACAATGGAGGATTTTTTTTTTTTTTTTTTTTTTTTTTTTTTTGTTAATTTCAGAAATTTATCTCTAACTATGTATTTATAAGACAGAAAAAAGTTTGAATTAAATAAACAAATTTTTACATAGAAAAAACATATTGAAAATAGGCCTTTTTTTACCCGACTAAACCCATGTAACCCCCTAAACTCATCAAAATGGCAATCATGTGTCGAAACATTTCACAAAACAAACACAACCCTGTTTCTTTGAGGGCAAATGTCTGAGTAGCTCATCTGCTTCAGAGCGCAAAAAAATACTATAAAAACATATGTATGTACCTATGTATGCAATGTGTGTACGTTACTTTGTATAATTTATTGCCCACTTTCATTATCGGGCGCAGTTTTACAACTCTTATATTGGTTGAAGAGCTAAACGCTTTCTTAAGTTTTACAAAAGTGTTGCCTTAAGCTTTTTACACTGAGAGAAATTTAAAAATTAGAAATAATAAAGAGAGAACCGCCAGCTACATATGAATATACATACATACATATATAGTTCATTTAAACATACAAACATAACAGGGTCTCGACAAGACTTGTCTTGCGTTGGTTTCATTAATCTATTTGCATTCTAACAGGGTGGGTGATTAGCCTGCCGTTACCAGTCCTAAGTGGTGGGAATGTCCACCTGCCGTTGCTTAGGAGCAACGCCTTCTAACTGTTTAGAGCGTCATCTGTGTTTGACATTTTTTTGTCAGAGGAATCACACAGATGGTTGAGGACTTCGCTAAATCTCGAGATAGAGACCAAAACGTGGACCCTAGAATGTGTTTGTACAATATGGATATCAAATTGAAGCTGTTGGTGAATGCTTTAGTACAGAGTATTTTTCATGCCGCTCCGTGACTGGGGTCTCGAGATATAGGTCAAAACGTGGACCCGGGTAACCTTTGGTTGTGTATGTACAATATGGGTATCAAATGAAAGCTGTTGATAAGTGCTTTAATACGGGGTAGTTTTCATACCTATTGATGACTAGGGTCTCGAAATATATGCCAAAACGTGGACCCGCCGTGTCTTTGAACCGAATTAAACCAAACTTACACACATTGTTAAGTAGGTATTGAAGATGATTTCCGTATAGTTTGAATACCTATTGGTAGATAGGGTCTCAAGATATAGGTCAAAACGTGGACCCGGGTAACCTTCGGACGTGTATGTACAATATGGGTATCAAATGAAAGCTGTAGGTGAATGCTTTAGTACAGAGTATTTTTCATGCCGCTCCGTGACTGGGGTCTCGAGATATAGGTCAAAACGTGGACCCGGTGGTTGTGTATGTACAGTATGGGTATCAAATGAAAGCTGTTGATAAGTGCTTACAACGGGGTAATTTGTTATGTTATGTTATGTTATGTTATGTAATGTTATGTTATGTTATGTTATGTTATGTTATGTTATGTTATGTTATGTTATGTTATGTTATGTTATGTTATGTTATGTTATGTTATGTTATGTTATGTTATGTTATGTTATGTTATGTTATGTTATGTTATGTTATGTTATGTTATGTTATGTTATGTTATGTTATGTTATGTTATGTTATGTTATGTTATGTTATGTTATGTTATGTTATGTTATGTTATGTTATGTTATGTTATGTTATGTTATGTTATGTTATGTTATGTTATGTTATGTTATGTTATGTTATGTTATGTTATGTTATGTTATGTTATGTTATGTTATGTTATGTTATGTTATGTTATGTTATGTTATGTTATGTTATGTTATGTTATGTTATGTTATGTTATGTTATGTTATGTTATGTTATGTTATGTTATGTTATGTTATGTTATGTTATGTTATGTTATGTTAAAGTATATTATGTTATGTTAATGTTAACTCATTCTCTATATCCATACAAAATATCTATCAAACAAATAAAATTAAAATTTTCTTTTGAAAATGCAACCATTCAATCAGTATTTTCTTATGACGTTATCACGTTAAACTATCGTCAGTAAACCGACTTTACAGACAACCTCTTTTTTGTTTTGTTTGGAAAGGGCGAACACCATGCGTTACGTGGGATTCGAACCCACAACCTCTGGGATGGCAGAATAGTGCGCTAGTTGTTACGCTAGACTACCGTGGCCGTTTTCTGTGTAATAGATCATTATTTTTACACGTGTAAAGAAAATCGTAAAAACTTAGTAAAATGGCTGCCGGCAAAGAAAACAGGTTTGCAGACATAATTCTAATAAAAGTTTTGTTAGGTTCTATTGACTATCGGGTATTTACTGCTCAAATTAATATATACGTGGACAGTCAAGCAGCAATAAAAGCTATAAGCTAATATTGTATTAAAGTCGACGGAGTAGGGAGGCCATAGAAGGGCTAGCCGCAAACAGTAGGCTGCATATCTATTGGGTACCTGGTCACAAAGGCATTATGGGGAACGAAATAGTAGATGAGATAGCAAAAAGTGCTAGAGAACGGCATACCAAAACCGCTAAATACAATATACAATGAAATGGTCGACCACATGAAAAGGCGAGTGGGAGCTAGGTGGACTAATCTGACCACATGCAAAACAGCAAAAGTCATGTGTAAAACTAACGACAAAAAGCTGACTCAAATCGTACTTAAGCTCTCGCGAGAGGACTGCAGAACTATCATAGGTATGCTAACAGGTCATAATCTATTGGGTGCACAGGCGTAGAAGATAGGGATTGCTAACACGGGCAAATGCAGGAAATGCAGAGAGGATGTTGGGGAAACTTTAGAACACCTTCTGTGCGTTTGTCCGGCATTATTAAAAACGCGACTAAAATGCCTGGGAGCCCCACTGTTTGAGGGTCTGGAGGACGTCTCAAAAGCGGAGCTCCCAGCTCTATTTAGATTCGCCAAAAGCGCTGACATCCTACATGATGTCTACTTTCGGTATTCATAGAGGTCGGTCTCCTTCTGGTATCGTCAGGTACCAAAAGGTCTATTCGTGGCTTATTACCAGCCAGGCTAACCTAACCTAATCTATTACCTATGCATTCATATAACAGAAAAAAGAGCGTGCCTCTTATTACTTATTATAAAATGTAATATCGAATTTCGAATGCGTATTGCTGCCATAATTTTTTGAAACCTCGGTAAACGTCGTTTATTATTAGCAGCTAATTGCGCAATTAAATTAGCTATTGTCCTTGTATTTTCTTCATAACGTTACTAATAATTAAACAAACCAAAAACAGCGAAATATTCCACCAAAATAGTTTATATGCAGAAAAACCTTCCACAACAGTATTGACAGCTGATTGTGAATTTTGCAGGTAATCTGCCTTATGTGAACGGGTGGGTTAATTTTGTGGATTTATTGCTAATTAATGCATATGGGGACGTACTTTAAACAAACCAGCAGTTCACTAAACCGCGTAACAATCGATTGTCGCACTACAATTTTAATCAGAATACACCTGACGTTGTCAAATGCGTTGAAACAGCGGACGAAGTGTATCCACTGTGCCAAGCCTATTGACCGCCATGCAACAAAGCTGTCTATCAGTATTTGAATAATTTGTTATATTCTCGTCATAGTGTCATAAAGTGGCATGACTTGCAATAAGTAAAATTCAGTAGTAAACTTGCCGACATTATCTGGTTTATATAAAACAAAGCATTTTAAAGTTTACGGAATGAGCAATAGATATAAATATGTATGTATGTATGTGTAAACACGCATGTGAGTACAAATAATTGCCGGCCGGCCGGCTTGCATGCACTCGTATTGGGCCACCTGCTTCGAACACATACAAAAGCAATATTCACCTTCTATACTTTACGGCCGTATAATAATATCTGCATAGATGTATGTATGTATGTACGAAACGATAAATGGGCAATGTAAATACGTCACAAATATAAATGTTGAATATGCGAATAATCATTGGCCTGCAAAAAAGTTTAAACTAGTTGTCGTATTAATTTTAATGGAAAATTTAAATAGATTTAAATTGCTTGTCAGCGATAATATAATCTACAATAAGCAAATATATAAATATTTATAAACATTTACAGCTATTTATGTTCCAGAAAAAACGACAGATTAATTATTTGAGTATAATGAAAGCTTTGCAATGCGAATTGAGAGAAAAACTATAATAAGTCTTAGAGACACACATACATACATATACATACATATAAGAGAAGAGAGGGCGAGTGGGAAAGATAGGGATAAGAGGAAAGATAAGTGATTGTGAAGCTTACATGCATATGCTTATACAGTGACTGCCACTAAATATCGTACAACGTTTGAAAAGTATTCAAGTGCTTACTTTCGCTGTGTTGATTTATTTGAAAATGAAACGATTATCGCTCAAGTGCTGAACTCTGTCATACGACTTGAAAGCTGTTTCCTCGACATTTTGGGTTTTAGTATTATGACACTCTTACAGCAAAGTAGCAACATGTAGTTCATGTTTCAGGCTAATCAAAGTCACAAAGTATCTAAGAAACTTAAACAGACGACAAGAATTTTATCAAAACTAAAAAAACTCTAATGGAGTATTTAAGTCATTTTACGGATATGCAGTTTTGTAGGCCATTTAATTTCACACAGCAAATTTTAAGTCACTGCTGATAACAGTTTCAAATTTATAACATTTTTGTGGATAACGCATTCACGAAACGCTTTTTTATAGAGGAAAAATGTGTAAGGTTACTACTGCTATAGAAAAATTTAACAATTTTCATGGAATTTTGACAATTTAGTTTACTTTTTTTAATAGTTTGGAAATTTGATTTGAATTTCCAAAAAGTGTGGGCATCTATGAATATAACCACAACATCACATTGGTGATTATGGTTACGGCTATGTCGTTATAGCTACAGCACCACTAATTGCAGCTTAAGTTTGGGTCAAAATTTGAATAATTGACCACTCCAAAGAGACCACTCTCGAAGAGGTGATCGCAATTGGCCACCGAGATCTTGTTATTTAACACATTGTGACTTTATTCTTTGGCGCCACGTGAAAGAGAAGGTCTACGCCAACAGCGCAGGGGCGATTCAAGACCTCAAAGATGGAATTCATGAGGCTATCGAGGACATAGGGCAGCCACTTTGCGATTCGGTTATGGAAAATTTCATGAAAAGGATATTTTCCTGTAAGCGTGGTCGTGGTGGTCATTTGCCTGATGTTATTTTCCACTATTAACGGCATACCTTCCTTTTTATAATGAAATAAACATCCGATCATTTATATTAAAATATAGCATTTTTCTTTTAATATCAAAATAACACCTCTTATTGGAAGAAAGCCCTTTATATATATATCGTCATAAATTTATTCCTGGGCAAAACTGACAGCATTTGTACCAAATTTTTACTATTTGATTTTTCGCCCCCATTTGAAGAAAACTACGGTCGAGGTTGGTCGATGAAATAGAAATTATAATATGAATGCTTCAAAGGCCGGACAATCCGGACATGCTCTTCGATGACCAAACCACATAGTTGGGGCGTTAAAATTATGCTCTGTATTTAGTGAAACATTCCCGGTGGGATATATAAGGGACATAAATATTATATGAATACATATATAATTGGCGCGTACACCTGTTTTCGGTATTTGGCCCAGCTCCTTCTGCTATTTGAGGCGCGTGTCTTGATGTTATTCCACAAATGGAGGGACCTACAGTTTCAAATCGACTCCAAATGTGAGATATTTTTTATAAGGAGCTTTTTCATGGCAGAAATACACTCGGAGGTTTGCCATTGCTTGCCGAGGGGCGACCGCTATTAGAAAAAACTGTTTCTTCATTTTGGTATTTCACCGAGACTCGAACATTCGTTCTCTCTGAATTCCAAATGGTAATCACGCACCAATCCATTCGGCTACAACGGCCGTACATAAATATTATGAACTTTTAAAATCGAGTAATGCAAATTATGTAAAATTAGCGTAGCACTGAAGGAAAAATGTACAAAATATCAAGAGACAGACAAAAAAGTTATATTCCAGTATGAAAATGCTGAGCCTCGTGTCGCAAAGAAGACTTTCTTAGAAATTCTTAAATATGAGATTTTAGCCGATCCGCAGTATTCTCTAGATATTTCATCTTCTGACCCATGGCATATTCTCTGAAAATGTGAAAATTCTGTATACATGAGTTTAAAGCCAAAAAACCCAGAACCAGACTAACCAATTCCCATGTAAAATCTTTCGCTGAGTCGCAAAATCTACGCACTTTTTCATATAGTTTTTAAGATTAACGGCTTAAGATTAAAAAGACAAAGGTACGTTACACAAATTTCGACTATTTCAAGTCACAGATTTGGTCTTTTAAGTTCGATACCTACTTCTTGTTGTTCTTGGAAACATTTTTGAAAATCGTTTTCTTATATTTATATCTCAATAATATAAATCGAACACTTCCGTATTGAAAAAAAACGGTAATAAAAAATTTGTTTGTTGGTATAAAAATAAAAAAAAATGTTTGGACAATAAAAGATTAAAAAAAAGTTTATTTTTAATGAAAAACAAACAAAAATTAAAATAAAATAAATAATTAATTTTTAATAATATATATTAATATTTAATGTTTTTAATTTGACAATAGCATCTTAAAACTGTTAGGTTGTAATGAAAAAAAACTGAAGCGAAACTGTTTATGAAGGACCTCTTTTTTTTATTCTACAAAAAAAAAAAAAAAAAAAAAATAATAATAATTTGCGGACTCCTTACTTAGAAAATGGATAAATTGGATTAACAAATCATCAATAATCTGTAGCCTAGTATTACCGCTCCCATCATAAAGTCAAAATGCAAGTAGATTTTTCGCTACTGAATTTGTAAAGATGAGAAAAAGATGAGGATCATAAATACATTGAAGAGTCTTCGGAATAAGAGTAACTTCTAACTTCGAGAAAATTCTATTAAATACAAAAATTAATTTCATTTGAAAATTCACAATTTTTCATTTTCCGCTTTTTTACTTTTCAACCAACCTGTACATAAAGTGAAGTACTATTTATACGAACCTGCGTCTTGACGCGATAAAATCCTGTCAGCGGCGCCATAATCAACATTTTCAACACCAAAATCGCTGCCCAGAAAAGATAGGCTGTAAAAACCTCATTTTCCAGTGTAAGTAATTCGAAAGCAATTTTAGCCATTTTTCAAATGCAATTCTATAAGCAACAGATATTTTTAACTATGACAATATTTAATATACTACTCAATTAAGTAGAAAACTTCGAAAACAACTCGTTTTTTTATTACCGCACTTAAGCTATTCAGCCGCTATGTTTGGGGCTCGCAAACGTACTGAATATTGCTTGCCAGCGTTTTTCATATCAATTAAGAAACAAAGTGAAAGAACAACGTATTTTCGGCAAGCGTGATGTTGCATTTTTCCTGAGTTATACAAGGTGATATTCACTGCGTCCATTTAAGGGGACAAACTTTCTGTAAAATTTCGAGAAACATTTTTTTTTCTTTTTTTCATAAAATGTTAATATAATCCTTTAAGAATATGTCAAAAAAACTTTGGAACATAAATTTAAGTATTTCTTATTATATATTAAAGATCGTCAACCGTGACGACTCTTTTCTTTGCGTTCGAGCGCTGGGAGAAGTACAGTTACGTTGCCGGCTTTAAACGCGTTTTTTTCTCAAAACTATACTTTTCGAATTGGCGTAGATGCCAACTCGAAAAGTTATTGACCGATCTCCCTGAAAATTTGTACATCTTTTTTATGATATTGCTTTCTATGTGAATTTACAAGTTTTCGAAAAAATAATTTTTTCGAAGCAAAAATGGTAGGAAAATTCGCCCCAAAGTTCATGTTGTTTTTTTTGAAGCATTTTATTCCGCGATTTTTTTTCCATTTATTAATTTAATTCATATAAAAATTATGACATTAATAAACAAAAAAGTTTTTCATTTTTTGTATTCAAGTCACTTGTGCCGATGCTACAATGCCCGCCGATTGAGAAGCGCCGCTGCGACCTTCCAGGAAGAAGTGAGTGTACATCCGCCATTTTAAATGATTAAAATAAAAACAAAAAAATTTATTTTATTTTAACTGTATGCCAATTTTGAAAAAAATATATTGGCTTCCTCATTTTAAAAAATTTTAAAGAAAATCAGGGAAAATATGACCGTTTACAGGTATCTGTCCCCTTAAGTTATTCTATCTTAAACGAAAGTAATTTTGAAGATTTAGCTCAGAGCTGTAACGGATTTAAAGTTGTATCAGGCATATGAATATCACTTTTTTTCTCAATGGCCTTGTAAAAGACAAAAAGTTGAAAATGAAATTATGCGATGTGCAGTGTAAGTTTTACTATTCATTTTGGAATTTCCATTACTATATTACAATATTATTATTTTTAAATATTCATACTACAATAAAATTTGTGTACAATTTTTAAGAATTCGAGAAATTTCAGTCAAAATTTTAAATTTTTTGCTCAGAATTTTTAGAATCATTTCGGTTATGCAATTTTATAGACCATTGAATTTTGATATTATAAAGTGCAAGTTTAAAGTGGCTCAAAAGTTGCGTCGATTTTTGGCAATTATTTCTTCTGGCGATGTTGCCTATTTTCTTCCACAAAAAAAAAAATGCGGAAGGCATTAAAGGGAGAAAATGAAAAGATCGCGTCCCGAAAAAATTCTCAAAAATCAGTGCGGCTTATAAAAAAATAATTCAAATTACGAAATATACAAATAAATGGTCAAAACTTATGAATATTTTATGTACACTTTCTTGCGAGGCTGACCTTATGTAGATGAAGTAAAAATTCTATACATTTTTTTTTTTTGTTTCGAGGAAATAAACATAGCTGTGATTTCAATTTTCAAATGATTTCAAATTTTCTAACCATTAATAGCTTCACATACTCAACTCCCAAACAATAATATGTCAAGGAAAAAAAATTGGTACATAAGGTATCCTTGTGATATCGAAACATATATTTTTTTGTAAAAAGTAGGAAAATTAATTACACTTAACGAAATTTTTTTTTAATGTAAAGTAAAAAATGATAATTTTCGTGAATATTTAGCTTCTGGTAGGTCTCTTTTAAGTTTCCAACAATAATCTGCTAACATTCCTGGACTCCATTTCCCTTGGTAGCGCTTTTCCATTAAGGAAATATCCTGATGAAATCTCTCGCCTTGTTCATCACTCACATCACCTAAATTTGCTGGAAAGAAATCTAAATGCGAGTTCAGCATAAGTATTTTTAAAGACATATTACACCCTAAAGCTTTATATGACATTAAAAACTCATTTATTAATTCTTTGTAATTTTCCGCTTTATAGTTTCCTAGAAAAATTTGAACACCGTTCACAAAACTTTTCCAGACAAGTTTTTCTTGATCATTCAATATTTCTTCAAAATCCTTATCTTTTAACAGTTCCCGTATTTGTGGGCCTACGAATACTCCCACTTTAATTTTGCTTTGCTGAATTTGGGGAATTTTTCTTTTAGGCATAAAAATCCACTGCCATTTTTGGGCATAGCCTTTACAAAATTTTTTTATCAAGCCGAGTTTTATATGCAACGGTGGTAAAAATATGTGATTAGTGTTCAAGGATTATTCTTAAAATTTTTACGGCCTGGAGTAAGTGATTCCCGTTTGGGCCACACTTTCTTTATGTAGTGATTTTTTCTGTCTCTACTGCCCCATTCGCAAATAAAACAGCAAAATTTTGTATAACCTAGTTGTAGCCCAAGCAAAAGAGCAATGACTTTAAAATTTCCACAAATTTTCCAAACGTGTTCACTTTATTTAATTTTTTCAAGAAGAAATCTCATATTTTCATAGGTCTCTTTCATATTAAAGCCATGAGCAACCAGTACAGAAGGGAGCTTGTTTCCATTATGCAACAGCACAGCTTTCAAACTTGATTTTGAAGAGTCAATGAACAATCGCCAGTGACTTGGATCATATTGAAAATATAATAAATTCATCTCAATAGGAAAATTATTACAATAAACTAAATCATCTGCTTTAGAAAAGTAAGGTTTTATTTCATCGAGACGATGTCGAAAATATATAATTTTTGTATCAGAAGAAAGTAAATTCTAGTCATTTAATATAGACCCCAAAAAGTTCAGCCTGCTTTTTTGATAGATTCAAATCAGGTACTAAATCATTTAAATCACTTTGTGTCAATAAATGAGGCTTCTCTTCTGAAGTTGATGGTTCGTAACTTGTGTCACTTTTATGCTGACTGAGAACAAATTCCGCACTAGAAATAGAATCTTTACTTTCTGGTTGACTTGGAGGCTGGACGTGACTGAAACGAAACTATATTTTTTTTTTAATGTAGGTATGCCAACATAAACAAAAATCATTACTAAGTTCATGTGACATAAACAGTGTTGACCAGTGTAATGAAAGCGGGAAATAAATTATACAAAGTAACGTACACAGTTTGCTTACATACATACATATGTATGTTTTTATAGCATTTTTTTCACTCTGAAGCAGATGAGCTACTCATATATTTGTCCACAAATAAACAGGGTTGTGTTTGTTTTGTGAAATATTTCGAAATATGACTACCATTTTGATGAGTTTAATGTAAAGAAGGTAATCTGAAATTCGCAGATGTTTATAAAGGGTGATCAATTTAGAGGTATCGGAATTTAATATGCAATAAACCAACGTTTATTAAAATTTATTGGACATATTTTATGATGTTTGTGTAGAACCATTCATGTCATTTAATCTTTAAAGGTAATCCTTTCAAATGCTTTTTTTTTGTGTTTAATAATAATTTAATTGATTTTCAATAAAATTAAAAGTCATTCTTTAAGAAAATCTATTAGAACGAAAATTCCGAACCGTACACAAAATTCATGAAATTTAAATGTTTATTCAGAATATTTGGAAAGCTTTTTAGTATACAGTTTCGCGCTCATTCAATTTCAATATAATAAAGTGAATATTTGGAGTGCCTTAAAATCACGTTGATCTGGACAATTTTTTTTGTTTTTTACCTACGGTGTTGAACTTTTTAAAAATGCACAATACTTTTAATAAAATAAGTGCGATTTTTGAGGCACTTCAAACCTTCACTTCATTGAACTAAAACTGAATGGTTCAGTTTTATACTGAGTACTCAAAATTATTCTAAAAATTCTGATTAACAAGTTGGAGGTTTTGATAAAAGTTCGCTGAGTTTTTCTGAGTTTCGTACAAAGTTTGGAACTTTGATTCATATGACTTGTTAAGAAATTAACTATATATTTTCATTGAAAATTTGTTGAAAAATAATTAACTAAATTAAAATTTATAGTCACAAGCGGTGTGGGAGTTTCTTTGCCGATCCGTGTATTTGGTAGCATAAGAAGTAAGGCCATTTGGCTTTAAACTCGAGTATCTTTTGTAAAATATTAAGTGAAATAAATAGCTCCGAATGTCTTCCGCCATATGTCTTTAGGGTCTTACGATATATAAATTGCATCGGGTCAAACTTTGCAGCTATTTAAAGATTACTTTACGCTTAAAAGCAAAGCGTTGCGAGTTTTGTGCTTGATGAAGCATCACAAAATGGTTATAGCATTCCAAAATGGACGTAGATAAAACAAAAAAATCTATTCATTCTTCAGTACGAGTACCACTACACCCAAAGTGAAAAGTAGAAGAACGAAAATTTGGGTCCATTACCATATCGAATGCAACAGTAAGGCGTTGATTCTATTCTGGTTACATGAAAGCTGAAGTTGTGATAGGCGAATCGGCAGAAAAGTTGATGAACTCATAAAAACAGTTCAATGCGATAGGCAGCTGAGCGTTTTTTCCATTGCTCAAGAATTGAAGATTAAAGTACATTCACATATAAAGTGCAATATAGTAATAAATCAAAAAAAAAAAAAAAAAAAAAAAAAAATTATCTGTCCGTTAACATACGAGTATGGCAGATTAGGCCAATTAACAATCGGCTTTCGGCGAAAATTTACGCCATTAATTAAACAGTGATATTTAGATTATTTTGGATTTCCTGTGTCACGTCCAGATAGATCCTGGGCTACACATACATACATATGTTGTGTAACGTGTATGAGACTTTTATTAGGTTGCTATTTGCTATACCAATGATTTGGACAGAACCAAGAGATCATGAAGATGATTGCTATTTTTGTTTAACTCAAACAAAAGGTATTACTACCAAGTCTAAACACACTATCCAGTATCCAAACTTATCTTCCGCCCTCAGACTCATCTCACACAGTGCTGAACTGCCTGTTCCAAAGCCTCCAAATCAACCAGAAAGTCAAGATTCTGTTTCTAGTACGGAATTTGTTCTCAGTCAGCATAAAAGTGACTCAAGTTATGAACCGTCAACTTCAGAAGAGAAGCGTCATTTATTGACACAAAGTTATTTAAATGATTTAGTACGTGATTCTACCTGAATCTATCAAAAAACAGGTTGAACTTTTGAAGTCTATATTAAATGACTGAAATTTACTTTCTTCTGACACGAAAATTACATATTTTCGACATCGTGACGATGAAATAAAACCTTACTTTTCTAAAGCAGATGATTTAGTTTATTGTAATAATTTTCCTATTGAGATGAATTTATTAAATTTTGGATATGATCCAAGTCACTGGCGATTGTTCATTGACTCTTCAAAATCAAGTTTGTACGCTGTGCTGTTACATGATGGAAACAAGTTCCCTTCAGTACCGGTTGCTCTTGGCGCTAATATGAAAGAGACCTATGAAAATATGAGATTTCTTCTTGAAAAAATTAAATACAGTGAACATGTTTGGAAAATTTGTGGAAATTTTAAAGTCATTGCTCTTTTGCTTGGACTACAACTAGGTTATACAAAATTTTGCTGTTTTATTTGCGAATGGGGCCGTAGTGACAGAAAAAATCACTACATACGAAAAGTGTGGCCCAAACGTGAATCACTCACTCCAGGCGGTAAAAATATTAAGAATGATCCTTTAGTGAACCCTAATGACATATTTTTACCGTTGCATATAAAACTCGGCTAGATAAAAAATTTTCTCAAGGTTATGCCCAAAGATGGCAGTGGATTTTTATATCTAAAAGAAAAATTCCCCAAACTCAACGAAGCAAAAATTAAAGAGGGCCCACAAGTACCGGAACTGGTAAAAGATAAGAATTTTGAAGAAAAATTGAATGATTAAGAAAGACTTGCCTGGAAAAGTTTTGTGAACGTTATTCAAAATTTTCTAGGAAACTGTAAAGCGCAAAATTACAAAAAATTAAGAAATGAGCTCCTAATGTGATATAAAGCTTTAGGGTGTAATATGTATGTCTTTAAAAATACTTATGCTGGACTCTCATTTAGATTTCTTTCCAGCAAATTTAGATGCTGTGAGTAGTGAACAAGGCGGGAGATTTCATCAGGTTATTTCCTTAATGGAAAAGCGCTACCAAGGGAAATGGAGTCCAGGAATGTTAGCAGATTATTGTTGGAAGCTTAAAAGAGACCCACCAGAAGCTAAATATTCACGAAAATAATCATTTTTTATTGTATGGTACATTAAAAAAAAATTTCATTAAGTCTAATTAATGTTCCTACTTTTTACAAAAATATATGTTTCGATATCACAAGGATACCTTAAGTGGCAATTTTTTTTTTTTGACATATTATTGCTTGGTGACCTCAATATATTCAAAATGAGATATGAGTTTTTGTGTAAAAAGAAAAGTTTAAATTTTGTTAACCAGTGTTATCAGCAGCAGCTTTACAACTCTTATATTGGTTGAAGAGCTTATTTTATAGACGCTTTCTTAAGTTTTACAAAAGTTTTGGCTTAAGCTTTTTACACTGAGAGAAATTTAAAAATTTGTAGAAAATAAAGAGGGAACCGCTAGCTGCACATATACATACATACATATATATATATAGTTCATTTAAACATACAAACATAATATTTAATGAAGACTATTTTGTTCAGGTCGCCGTTGCCGAATGGGTGCGCGAACTGTTCTACGCGCACGTGAAGCATTAAATTATTGAACACTTCTTTCGAATAACGGGCATTCCTCCTCCAACTTGAGTTGTGCGTTTTTTTGATTCCAGAAATAGAGGCAGCCACAGGGAGGGGCCACCTCTGAACATACGATGGTTTTTTATGCGGAGCTTTTTCATGGCAGAAATATACTTGAACGTTTGCCACTGTCTGCGGAAGGGCGTCCGCTATTAGAAAATTTTCTATCATTTGACTTTTCATGCCCACATAGTGGGTTCCACCGTGTATGAGGCACGCATAAGCGCATTCAGCTACGAGGGAACATTCTCTAAATACCCTATGATCAGAAAGTACCGGGAATGTTTAATTTCAACGAACCGCGCACTTGGGAACCGGTCTGTGTTTTTTTTCTTATGTTGATAGGACTGTAGGACACCCATTTGTCACTTTTTAGCGCCATCAGATCATTAGTGTCTGCCTGGCCGGCCGGAAATGTGGGCAAACAATTTTTGGACTTTGCATGATGATAACGCACCATCGCACCGAGCCCAAATTGTGCCGGATTATTTAACCAAACACCAAGTAAATACCATCGTGCAAGCACCGTATTCACCTGATATGGCCCCGTGCGCCTTCTTTTTGTTTCCCAAGTTGAAGTTACCACTTCGTGGAAGCAGATTTCGAAAGAAGATATCAAAGAGAATACGACGAAGGAGCTGAAGGCCATCCCTTCGTTCGCCTACCAGGAGTGCATGGAAGACGGGTTAAACGTTGGAACATGTGTGTTGCTTCTGACGGTTCATATTTTGAAGGAGATAAAATAAATTTGCATGTTTTGTTTTATTTAAACATTCCCGTTACTTTCAGATCATAGGGTATATTATCTATGCGTAAGGTTGCTTCTAAAAAAAATTATATTACCATTTAAAATTAGTATAGAATACTCATTTATTTTAAAATGTAAAAAGTTTTGAAACAAGTTCGGAAGCTAAAAAAGATTTAAATTGGCAAATTTGAAATGTTTTTTAGGGCTTACATACGTCCAGCAGCGCCAAAAATGCGCTAAGAGAAGAACTGTTGTTAGAAGGGATAACAATAGAACCAAATATTAAAAATTGTATGCATTGCTTATTAGTACTTAAACTTTATAAAAAAAAATTGTATTTTAATTTTTCTTTCATATTCTTAAGATGCTAAATAATTTGCACCAAAGCTTTGCTAATTCTTCTAAGCACATTTTATTTGGTACTTATACTCTTATCTGTAATTAAATTTTGTTGTTAATTTAAATTCTTCTTTAAACTTATCTGGTAACACCTTTTAAAAATAATTATTGGATTAAAGGTAATATTTACCTTACGTTGATATACATATGTATATTATTTTTTTGCGATAAATTCGTTTTGCAATCAGCTTTTAATTAAAAAAACATTATAAAAAATAGGTGGCAACCCCAGCTAAAAATATTTTTTTTAATAAAGGTTTATTAATACCTACATCTTAATGTTCAAGTGAAATGTGTCATAAATTACTATTTTGGAACAAAATTCTAGTGGCAACGCTTTAAAAAAAAAAACATTTGCAATAGATTTTTTCTTAATAATATTTGCCCTAATACCCATGGTGAATACTTATGTTCCTGTTTTGATAAATTAATATAATATTAATTTTGATAATATAATGATACAGACAGGTGGCAACCCGAACTAAAAATATTTTGTTAACAAAGGTTTATTAATACCTGTATCTTAATATTCAAGTGAAATGTGTCGTAAATTACTATTTTGGAAAAAAATTCTAGTGGCAACGCTTTAAAAAAAAAAACATTTGCAATAGATTTTTTCTTAATAATATTTGCCCTAATACCCATGGTGAATACTTATGTTCCTTTTTTGATAAATTAATATAATATTAATTTTGATAAATAATGATACAGACAGGTGGCAGCACCTCGCCACGACCCATATGCCTTTAACGATATAAAAAGTGCTAAAATCGGGCCAGTAGTTTTTGAATGATGCCCCTTCTAAGAAATTTTCTACGTTTTTATGTATGCACATATGTATGTACATATGTATATGTGGATATTTAGGGGTTGGTTGGATGGTTGGTTTAAGTGGTGATTTTTCTAGAATCCAACTAGCGCTTCCACACCATTTTGTTGCCACTTTCTCGTTACCAACTTGTTTACCAGTTATTTACAGCATGGCTATATGCAGTCTGTGCGGTCCAAGATAAGGTTCAGGTTGTTGACATCTAAGCCAGACAGCTGTTCCAGACGTTTCGGCCGGTATCTCACATAATGTTGTCTTCCGATGCGTTAATTGAAGCTGCCTTGCCTGAATAGACATGAGCTTTAACATAGCCCCACAAAAAATAATCTAAAGGCGTTATATCGCACGATCTGTGTGGCCAATTGACAGGTCCCGAACGTGAAATAAAATGTTCACCGAACTCGCCTCTCAACAAGTCCATTGTTACGCGTGCTGTGTGGCATGTGGCACCGTCTTGCTGAAACCACATGTCATGCAAGTCAAGCTCTCGCATTTTGGGCAAAAAAAAGTTGGATATCATTTCACGATAGCGCTCACCATTCACAGGTACGTTACGATTCGCAGCATCTTTAAAGAAATACGGTCGAATGATACCTCCAGCCCATAAACTGCACCAAACTGTGACCTTTTCTGGATGCTGGATATTGGTAGCTATTGCAATTCTTCTGGCTGATCTTCACTCGAAAATCGACAATTCTGCTTATTTACGTACCCATTGATCCAGAAATGAGCTTCGTCGCTGAACACAATTTTTCGATAAAAAAGTGGACTTAAACTTTCTTAACAGAACACGCATTTTTATAATAAAATTCAATGATTTGCAAGCGTTGTTCGTTTGTAAGACGATTCGTGGTTAAATTATAGACCAAACTGAAGATATTTGACAGTGAAACAAAACATGAGACGTGCGTCAGCTGTTTAAACCAACTGTTTACAAAGATACTAGCTAAAAAATCACCCGTTAGTAGTGTGAATACCGATTCTGCAAGAGCGTTATTCATGGCACATCCCCTTCTTGTCAGTTCATCCGCTTTTTCATTACCTTCAATGCTTCGATGTCCTGGGACCCAGATTAAAGTAACTTTATGGTTTTCGCTCAATGTGGTAAGACTAGTCCTGCTTTGCTCCACCACTTTAGAGGTTGTTGTAGCTGAACCCAGTGCCAGGATTGCAGCTTGGCTATCCGAAAGAATAGTAATATTGCCCTTAAAAGAGAGATCTGCGATTAGTAGCCTACAAGCTTCCCCAATTGCCAGTACTTCCGCCTGAAAGACACTGCAAGCATTAGAGAGACGCACAAATCTTTCAATTTTAAGTCTATAAGAATATAAACCAGCTCCAACACCATAATCCATTTTACTGCCATCTGTATAGACTGTAGTGCCGAAGTTGTTTAGTGAGAATCCTTTATTCCATTCTTTCCGAGATGGAGAGAGAGTGAGAGGTACATATGCACAAGTAAAGGTCCATTTTACTACTTAATTTCTAATTCTTCCTACAACTATACAAGTATATGCATGTACATATGTACGTTTTTTTTGTGGCACAATGAGCTCATGTACGAGTAGTCGCTATAATTAGAGCACAAACCTAAATACATACATACATACATACATATGAACCCATAACTGACTCATTGCAACATTCACCTATCCATATGTAAGCACAAATGTAGTCAACTTCTCTGTGCAATCTTTGTTTTGTTAAATTGTAATTTTGAATCACTTCATTTCAGCTGGTCAAAGCAAATTGTAGAACAATAAATTAGTCCATTCATATGAGAGCGATGTGTTTACCGTGAATTCCTGAGCTACGCACTAAGCGAGTACCATTTGCGGTCCAATCAAAGCCATGTGCAAATAAGTGGCCACCAAGCAATGCACGCGCAGCAATAAATGGAAACTGTGTCATCCATATAATGGCATTAGAAATTAGGTATAATCATTAGTCAATCTGCTGGCTACTAAAAACATGAATGTGGCACATTTTTTTTAGCTACTTTTGAAATCTTTTCATTTGTTTTGATTCAACCAAATGGTGCAGAGTCAATCACAAAACAATTTCGAATATGAAAATGTGGCAAATGTGGTGAAAAAATTTTACACAAATCATATAGCGCTTTGTTGTTTTTTTCTTGTTCTTTCTCATTTTTGTTTTTGTTCTACGATTATCTGGGTGCGACGCGCAGTCTGTCTGCTCAATGCATAACAGACGCCATTCCAGAATTTTGCTGATCATTTCAAGTGCTTTGCTGTTTTTAGGTTGCTTTACTGTGAGGCTTCTGTGTTTTTCTGTTTCTGTTTGTTTTTGTTTTTTTTTGGTTTTGTTATTTGTGTCCACTTCACCCTTTCCATCGAAATCACCAGGCGGCCATACACTCATGTGAAAAGCGTATTTCCTTCCTAAAGTGTAATTAATTAATTCTGGCCACTATCATCATAGTGGGTTCGGTTCATTCGGTGACGCTGGTTTCTTCGTTCATTCCATTTGCTCATTATTGTCATTGTAAACATTAAAAATGATAGTTGTGGATCGGCCGCATGTAAAGCTCCGAATATGAATGAATGGAATGGAATGATTCGAGCATAATTCCATACATTTCCAATTGTAATTTGCCAATCTGTCGATTATGTCTAGCGCCAAAGTAGAATCTGGGAATCTGTTTTTGCTGCTCGGAATCTTTTCAGTTCACATTTTACATTGGATATGCTCGTTTCAGCATTCATCCAGATCGGTTTATTTGCATTTGTGTAAAAGGATATGTGAACCGCTCAAGTGGATTGACTGTTTTAGTTATCATAAAAACAAAAAAAACATAGTTGCTGTTTATAGTTCACAGCATCAGCTGGAAAAATGTCACACAATGAACGGAAAGCTCGTTTGAGTGCTGTTAAATTTATGGAATTGGTAAAGCGTAAATGAATGATTAAATAAATATTCTAAAGTGATATGGGCGTGGTGCGACTTTCGTAGCAGCTGCTCGCGTTTTGATCTATACCAAATATAATACAGCCTTACTAATAATTTTAAAGCAGAAGGATGTGTCTTAGGTCTAGGGTCGCGCAAAATATATTGCTTACAACTAGCGCGGATATTTGTTAGCTTGCTTCGGGAGGAGTTTAGCAACGTCAGACGCGCCCTAAAAATAATCAAATCGTGTTTCGTTTTGTTTTTTCTGTTCATGGCCGAATTCAATGAGGGACATTGACAGATAGTTGGAAGTGCAATTTCGGGTGTCCTATATACTATTTTTTAAGGAAAACTTTATCACTTATAAATTGTTATGGCGCTTAATCTCTTTTTTGGGTGTTTCGCCGAGTTACTCCTTCTATTTGTTATGTGCGTCTTGAGAATTTTGCATAAATGGAAGTGTTCCACAGCCAATTTCGAACGGCAGATGATTTTTTATCAGGAGCTTTTTCATGGCAGAAATAAGCTAGGAGGCTTGCTAGTGCCTGCCGAGAGACGATCGCTACTTGAAAAAACCTACCAAGTCACACACCAACCCATTCAACTAGAAATTGAGTTTACTGTTCGAAGAAAACATTGGCGGACAACATGATTTGAAAAATATAAATAAAGTGCCTGGCATAACTATAGTACAGAGACTTAATGTCAGCTCTTGACAATCCGTTTGTGTCTAATTGATTTCTAAATAACTTTTTCATATTTATTATTATTTATTATATTACTTAAAAAACCATATACATCTCAGCTTCGAATTTTAAGATAATGAAAAAAAAAATCAATACATTCTCTTCAAGCTTCTTACCCAGATTCTTTTTGATAAATTTCGAGTATGCAGAATTATAGCTCCTTGAATTTTGTCATAATAAAGTGCAAGTTTTAAGTGGCTCAGAAATAGCCATGATTTTTAAGAATTTTTCTTGCTGACGCTGTTGCGTGTTTTCTTCCATATAAAAAAAATTTCGAGCGTTCGTTATCTCCAAATAATGCAGAAATTAATATTAGGTGATTGTAGTGATTTCAGGGTTGCTTAGCTAACTGAGTATATATTTTTTATCTCTCTTGTAGTTAGAACACTTTCCTTTAAGACCAACAGTCTTTCCCTGATAGCCAGAATTTCAGTTTGAACGAAATGCTGGCATCTCGCGTTCATGAAGCTTGAAGGCATCATTTAGATACTGAATATGCTTTTATTGCCCCACTACCCCATTGTTATAATCTTCTCTTGTTGGGAAAGTTGTGGTAAAGAATGTATTTAAGTGTAGCCCTGTATGGGGTATAAAGAGGAATACCGCTTACACGATTTTGAACGAGTTTAACAAAGCGCGCCAGTCGTTTCTTTATCGTGCTAACCGGCGCCAGTTGGACACACCAAGTGAAGCCAAGTCCTTCTCCACCTGATCTTTCCAACGCAAAAGAGGCCTTCCTCTTCCTTTGCTACCACCAGCTCATACCTCTTCGAATACTTTCCAAGCCGGAGCGTTTGTTTCCATTCGGACGACATGACCCAGCCAATGTAGCCGCTAGATCTTTATTCGCTGCGCTATGTCTATGTCGTCGTGAAGCTCATACAGCTCATCGTTCCATCGTCTGCGATATTCGCCGCTGCCAACGTGCAAAGGCCCAAAAATCTTACGCAGAATCTGTCTCTCCAACACTCCAATCGTCGCTTCATCGATTGTTGTCATCGTCCACACTTCTGCGCCATACGCTAGGCATGATGAGAGCCTTGTAGAGTATTAGTTTTGTTCGTCGACAGAGGATTTTACTGTTCAGTTGCCTACTTAGTCCAAAGTGGCACTTGAGTTTCTACGTTGGATTTCAAGGCCGACATTGTTATCGGTGTTAATGCTGTCTAAGAAGGCCTGTCTAGCCGTTCAGTCATTCCATATATTTTCACTAAGCTGAATTTATTCCATAGTAATGCTGCTTCCCCAGTGTTTCGTTTATCAGACGATATCTCAAAGCACAATAGCCGATTTCACTAAAATTTAGTAGTAGCAATAGGGCATGGGAGCCAAATGGGTTGGTGCGTGTCTACACGCGGATGCGCACTAGTGCGAAACCATTTCATTTGCATGAAACACCAATTAATAGTGTTTCTAATGGCGGTCTCCCCTCGGCAGACAATGGCAAATTTTCAAGTATATTTCTGCCATGACAAAGCTCTTCATGAAAACCATCTACCGTTCAGAGGCGGCGAAAGACTCGAGACGCAACCAAACCAAACCAACCCACAAAAAAGGGGGAGGACCGCAGACCACAGGCCACAAGTCTTCCGCTCTGCCTTCTTTTGGGTATGAAAGGCTCCACTTGGGAAGACGTTAAGCCTTCCTTTCTCTCAGAAACGCTTCCATACAGGTGGGTAAGTAGGTTAAAGAGTACCATAGGTTGCCTACAAGTAGCAATAGTGTGTCGGTTTGATATCATAGACCACTACCTGCGAAATATTACAAAACTTAAATGCAGAAAAACCATCTACAGCCATCCAGTGCTGCTCATACAATGGAGGAGAAAAAAGGCCTCCTAGTTGGAGAACTGCCTCAAGATATCCCTAAAAGGCACACAAAGGAACCTGAAGTGCCAAACCGTTAAACTCGGACATTTGCAAAGAAAGTGTTCAACAGTCTCTTTCTCTACAGGATTCCCACAGCTTCTGCAATGGCAGTTGTAAAGAAGTCAAATCTTATCCGCATGATTTCCAATCACCCAGTGACCACCGTACCAGTCGTACTGAGACTAAAGTGTTTTTGAGATAGCGCACGATAAGATAGAAAGCAATCCGTCTTGAGCTATTTTAAGAAAGAAATTATGCGGGTTCCCTTTAAGAAAAGTCAAGAAGACAATGTTGTCTGAGATAGGGACATTATCTGTCTTGCGTTTTTTGAAGAAAAAAATTGTGCAGTCGCACTCTAACAACGTTCAATGGGATACCGATGTAAGAGATGAGGACAACAGAAACCGGAGTAACTGGAGAGCTCATCGGCAATTTCATTTCCTTCTATATTCCTATGTTCTAGAACCAAGATAAGAGAAATGTTTCCTGCAGGTTCGAGAGATTTATTGCCCTCATTACAGGAGCTGGCCAGAAAAAAGCTGCAACATGGTGATGACAGGGCTTTGATCGCAGCTTGACTATCCATACAGCCTTCCCTAAGAGATATTCTATTATAGAACTCTTTATTGAATAGTTTTGTTTTTTTATTTTCACAGAGAAACTGTTAAGTTTTTTATATAAAATTTTCAAAATTGTGTTAATTTTTTACAATTTATAAAGAAAGGCTTTTAAGGGGAGTTTATGAGGTCTAAAAATTGCATCTCTTTCCGATTTTTTTTAAGGAAGAAATTAATTTAGCACTGCAAAGTTTTTTCTATCTTTTAATGAACATTTAAAAAGTATAAAAACTTTTTGTACTGGTTAAAATAAATTGAAAAAAATGTTTAACATAGAAATTAGTAGAGCGCTGCAACGCGGGAGTCTCCAACTGACGTACAAGATACAGCTCGTAATTATTATCTAAAGCAAAAAATTCAAATGAATTTCTAATTATCATGATTTTTTATTCTAGATGAACTAAGAAAACGGAGAGAAATTCCAAAATTTCAACTTTTTGGAGGAGAAAAAAATGCCTTTCTATAAAAAAAAAATTCACTTCAACTTCGTATAAAAATCTTGAAATTTTTTTTTTTATCTATTTTGTTAGTTCAAATAGAAGAGAATTTAATACTGAAGGGAACAAGCTATGATTCATTTCAAAAGGTTCATTAGTTTTTTTGTTTTATGTTTTTTTTTTTTCATGTACGCCAATTCAAAGAAATCATAAAAATGAAAAGTCGAGAAAAGAAGATAAAGTTTGTACTATAGCTGTCCGGTCACAGCGTAACTACCTAACGTTCGCCTTAAGTAAATTACAACAGATCCTCATAAAATGTAGTACTTTTAATTGAAAATCAAAACTTATTTAAACACTTTATTTTATAATTTATATAGAAAAATGCCAAAAACGGCAAACAATAAGAAAACAAATTTAAGCTGTGGCAGCTTCTGAAAATGGAGAGGAATGCATTTCAGCAAACGACTTCAAAGCTAGACTAGAAGGCTAGAATAGACTAGAATAAAAGGTAACATGTCTGGGGCCTTGCATGGGAACGTTTGCCAGAAAGACTGTGCTGGAGAAGGCCTTTTGTACGAGTAAATGTCAACTGGGGAGTGTTAAGTAACAATAAAATCTCCACTCTCCAACCACGCATTTCCTCGAACTGTTTGAACTCCCACATATGGCGTAAATTCCCACTGAATAAAGTAATTGACTTCATGTTGGTTATTTAATTTTTTTTTTTTTTTTGCTTCTTTGTACAGAATCGGCTATGTTGATTTATTAATCGATATTATTTTCAGATTTTCTTACTCCTAGTTTTAATACATTGAGTGTTTAGTGGATTTGAGGAAAATTTTCATCGAAAACCCAGTATGTTGTTTTTTTGTTAGAATGTGGAATGAAAGCAGTGAATTTGGATTTTATAACGTTTTTATAAGCCGCATTTTTTTGTACGAAATGACTCAGTACGACGAAACTGGACTAGTAAAAGTAATCATAGCTCTATGAAAATGACACCTACAGTTTTGTAAACATAATCCTACTCTAAGAACAAAAAATATTGCTTTTAGTAACGCACGAAAGCGCGTGATAAGGTCTGAGGCGCAACAACCGCGGTCGTACGCTATCGCACAACTCAACTATCGGGCACTCAATGCGTTAATATGTCACGTCTGCTTGCGGCGATCTAAATTTGGAGCAACTTGGAAAACTTGTCTTTAAAATCTAATTGGTTAATAGCATTTTACCCCAATGCTTCCTACTTTTCTGGCAAACCCTTTTGAACTTTTTTTTATCCCCTGTTAATAAATAAATAGCACTAAACAGGAGTTTCAAAAAGAAAACATTTTTCACTGTCCACCCCCCGGCAGAGCCCACAAGGCACTCCTCTTCTTAATTAATAGTGCAAACTGGTGGGAGGAAAGCATAAAGCATAGACGCCACTCAGACTCACATATACATAAAGGAGTGTACATAAGTATGTGCATTAGGGTGGGCCGATTTATAGGAAAACTGTTAGGGAGATATGGGAATGAAGACAGAAAGTACGAAAAATACACTTTCTGAGAAAGTAAAAAAAATCGAAAATCAAAATAATGATTTGAAAAAAATTTTTTTAATATAAATAAATTTTCGAGGTTGAATTCTTTTTGGTTTTTTGGAGGTTTCAATTCGATTCACATATTATTGTATATAAAAATAAATTTTTAAGGTTTACTTGTTTTTGGTTATTTTGCAAGTTTCAGTTTGATTCACATATAAAAAACAAAAATGTACAGTTACTTTTCCTTTACTTAATTTCCATGGACTTTACGTTATTTGTATCGCTGCTCAAAGTGCAATCAGGTTAAAGAAGGAGATCTCCTCCTTCTGAAGCCCATCTCTCAAGGAAATTGATAGCAGTTTTAGGCAGTTAACACCGCATTCCTCTGAACTTCGGACAGACCTTCGGATCCGCAAAGTGGAGTTTGAGCGTCGTGGCGGGGCAATCTTTCCAAGTAGGCAGGATTGGAACGAGGTTGAAAATCTGCACCGAAGCCTGCACCTCTGTCTTCACTGACGGCTCCAAGATGGAATCGGAAGTCAGAGCAGGGATTTTCTCTAAACCAGACAAGTTATTTATTTCCTTAAAATTGCCGAATACTGTTACTGTTAGTGATTTTGAGGCAGAAGTCTTTGCGATCCTGCATGCATGTAAAATGCTTAGGGAACGCGTTAGCGAGGGAGATATAATATTAACATTTTTTCCGATAGTCAAGCTGCGATCAAGACTCTGACGACGCCATGGTGCAGATCCAAACTATTTAACACTTATAAGGAGGAGATCAAATATCTTGGATGTACAAGTAACATTTCTCTGATCTGGACATAGTGAAAAATAAAATTGATGATGAGCTTGCTAGGTAGGAGACGGAATTCTCAGAGAATTCTCTTTCTACCCGGTCATCGGTATCCCCTGACTGTTGTTAAAGGGGATTTTACACCATTTATTACTCAGAAAAGCGTAGAAAAGGTTAAGCTCTATTTCTGTATATGCTATTTCGGAAACCCTGTGGCCCCTGTTCAATAGACGGAGGACTCAGAAAGTCCTGGGTATCCCACGCCGTTCAATTTCCAAACTCTTAGCTGTATTTACCGGTCATTGGACGATCGGCACATACGCGGAAAACTAAGTTTACCATTTAACCCCCATTGCAGAAGCTGTGGGGACCTTTCAGAGAAGGAGACTGTAGAGCATTTTCTCTGTAGCTGTCCGGGTTTGGTAGCTAGACGAATAAGGTCACTGTGTGCTCCTTTCTTCGACACCCTGGGGCAGTGCGCCCACCTAAATCCCAACAACGTTCTCCATCACATCAACAGCTCTGACTGGTTGTCATTTCCATGGCAGTCGGTTCTACGTTACCGCAATGAGTCGGGTAATGCCACTAGAGGTTAGCTTGCAAATAAGCGACACGTCCTTAGTGACCCAAAAAGTAGTAAAATTCAACTTGACTGCAGGCTGACTTTCTGGGCCCAGATACGGTACGCGGCTATCAAAGCAGCAACACCGAGCAAAAGAAAGCTAATTATGGCGGCCACAGGCTCAATTCTTCTGTACGGCAGCGAAGTATGGGGAATTGTGCTAAACTGTAACGCGAAGCGCCAAACACTGGAGGCTGTGCAAGGAACAGCTGCACTTAGAGTTACCACAGCCTACCGCAGTGTCTCAGGTGCAGCAGATCAGCGGGCAGATACTCGTCGACTTCATGGTCCGGGAACGAATGGATTCGTGGGACTCCAAGAAGAAACACGTCATCACTAGCTTCTCAGAACGGAAATGCCAAACCATGTTGCGGTGGCAAAGCCAATGGGACACTGAACCGAGTGGCAGATGGACGGCGAAACTTATTCCATCAATTGTCAAATGGGACCAAAGGAGCTTCAGAGAAGTGAACTACTTCTTAACTCAGTTCCTCTCGGACTACGGATACTTCCGGAGTTACCTACACCGTATGGGCAAGGTAACCAATTCCAAGTGCATATACTGCGAAGGACCGAGCGATGACGCTGAACAGACGTTTTTTAGTTGTGACAGATGGCTCGCGGAAAGAAATGCTCTGAAGGAGCAAATTGGCGACGTTGCATCGAGCAACATAATCAGCAAAATGCTCGAACGCGAGGACACCTGGAACGCGGTAAAGAAATACATCGAGAACGTACTACGAAAAAAAAGATCGACCTCGACACAGTGCAGCAAAGTGAAGCAGCACAGATAGAGACACAAGAAGACGAGCCTATAGCCTCACCCACCACAAAAAAAAAAAAACCAAGGACTGCCGCCACTAGTAAACTAGCCCTGTCTAGTGTACTTGCTGTAGTTTTCTGCCTGTTGGAGGTCTTTTAATATTATCAAAACGGCGCTTGAGTGCCTTACTTAAGGAGTGCCTCAGTGGTACTTCATCCATTTCATATACCTACCTACTTTCTTTCCTTTAAAACATTAAAAAATTACATATAATTTGCTTGGGGTTATTTTAGTAAAAAATATAATATCAAAAATTAAGTTTCGCACCAAAAAATCCGTAAATCCTAAACGTCAACGACACCGTTGGACTTCTTTCTTTGGGGTTTTTTGAAAGAAAAGATGTACGTCAATAAGCCAGCAACAATTCAATAGCTAAACGATAAGATAATTGGGCACATTAACGGTATAGAACCTCAATTATGCCTCAGCGTCATCGAAAATTTGGACCATCGGATGGAGGTGTGCCGCCGAGGCCGCGGCGGATATTTGGCCGATATTTTATTTTATAAGTAATTGAGCCATGCCAATATTATCATAATAAGAAAAATGACAATAATTTCCTAAAAAATTGTATTTTATTCAAAATCAACACCGGCCCTTGAAACTTACCCACGCTTTAGATAAGGAACTATTTGCATTTCGTGGTCTTTGGAGGTGTGCCGCCGAAGCCGCGGCGGCCATTTGGCCAATAATTTATTTCGTACATAATTGAGCCATACCGGTATTATCATAATAAAGAGAAAAGACAATATTTTAAAAAAAAAATTGTATATTATTTAAAATCAACATCGGGCCTTGAAACTGAACCACTGTTTAGAATCCGAATCTACTACGAATAATATTGACCCCCCCTAATGTTCATATACATATAATACTAACTATTTATCAACATTCCACTCACACTCCGTTTGACCTATTTCTTTTAGGGCTTTTCTGCTGCGTGTCTGGCATTACATTTCTACAGCTTCGACGACCGAGACATACTGACCTCGTTTGTGGCGACCGGCACCTTTTCGGGATACATAATTGTAGTGGTGGGTATTTTTGCAGGTGCGTATACATAAATACATACATACATAATATACAATAATAGTAAAACAACAAAAAAATACGCCAACTCGATTTTTAAACAATGCAAAAATAACATTTAAATTTGTTAACAGGTGTCCTAATGCGCGCACCTATACACAGACGCATCGACATATTCTACAGTGTGCTCGGCTGTGGCCTCTTCATCGCCTCGGGTGTCTTCATAATCGAGGCTTGGGAATTTTCATTTCGTACACGTACACGCGATTTGGCGCTCATTAAGGCCTCACTAGCCATTGTCAATGGAGTATTGTTTGGTTTCGATGCCATTTTTACATTTCGTGACAAATGAAGGAGACGAAGGAGAAGCACACGCAGTCGAAGAGGCGGAAGAGGAGTTTCCGGAATTACCAGAATTTTACAGAGTTTTTTAAATCATCAAATTCATATGTCATTTTTATTTTTATTTTGAATTAATAATTTAAATTTACTATAGAACTAGATTTCTATTTTTATGACATTAAATTACTCAATAATTTTTTATTTGTTGCGTTTTAAGAATTTTAAACAGGGCTGATACTTAAGCTTTCAGGTTTTTACGCAGCTAAAAGCAAATGATTTTTGCCTCATTTTTAACTGCATGGAATTTTTCGGCAAATTGCGCAATGTGTACGAATCTGGAGTTAGAATGTTGCAGCCTCAGCCATCATCTCAACTGGAGTAACATAACCTGGTGTTTGTGCTTTTGTTTGTAGCGGCTATACAAAGCGTATAACAGACACGTACACGCACTTATTTTTCGTATATACCTACATATACCAGTATAAAGTTCTCTCAGGGGATGGCGTCATCTTCTTTGCGACTCTGCACTTTGTCAAGCTGGCTTCTATTGATGGCGAAAGCTATGACTTCATATGTAAATGGAATACGCAATAGAATGTTGCGCAACATCTGTGACATCTGCAACATTTGGCCATACTACCGGACTACATACAGTGGTGTATATGATGAAATTTTATATAAACTTTAATATTAAAAAAAATTTATAATTCTTACTTATTTTTGTTATCTAGTGCAGTTAAAGAAAATTGTATTGTAAATATTTTCAAATTTCCTATGGTTATGTTTGACTATATCTGGAAATTCGAAATTCAAGTGGAATTAATTCCTACTCCACTTAGACTTTCGCAGAAAACACAGAAAATATAATATTTAACAAAATGTATTTAATTAGCTCTCCCAGCGCAGCTTAGATTCGCCAAAAGCGCTGGCATTCTATATGATGTCTACTTTAGGTATTCATTGAGGTCGGTCTCCATCTGGTATCGCTAGGGACCAAAAGGTCTATGCGTGGCTTGTTGTCAACCAGGCTAACCTAACCTAGCTCTTATTTTTTTTATCTAGTTCTGTTGTATTTGGCTATGTCTGGCGATTGGAAAACTCAAGTGAAACTAGTTTAAACTTCACTGGGTCTTTCAGAGAAATTGTAGAAAATATTTGCATTTACTTATCTCTTATTTTTTTATCTAGTCCTGTTAAAGAAAATTGCTAATATTTTCAAATTTCCTATGGTTATATTTCTCTAATTATGGCAATAGGCAGACTCAAATGAAATCAACTCAACCAACTCCACTTAACCTTTCACAGAGAACACAGAAAAATTAATATTTTGCAATTTTTTTTTAATTAATAGGACTATGAATAAGTTCGTGCGGTTTTTTTTCGAAATTTGAAACTTTATTGACGTAAAATGGTTAAAAATTTAATATTCAAAATATTGTCCATCGCTTACTGCTACTTTTTCCCATCTTTCTGGCAATTCACGGATTCCCTTTGTGAAAAATTCGGTCGGTTTTGCCGCAATCCACGAATCGATCCATTTTTTGACTTCATCGTAATTACGGAAGTGCTGGTCAGCCAGGCCATGTTGCATCGATCGGAAGAGATAGTAATCGGATGGCGCAAGGTCTGGACTATACGGCGGGTGGGGTAGGACATCCCATTTGAGCGTTTCTAAGTATGTTTTGACCACTTGTGCAACATGTGGCCGAGCATTGTCATGTTGCAAAATAACTTTGTCGTGTCTATCGGCGTATTGCGGCCGTTTTTCTCGCAGTGCTCGGCTCAAACGCATCAATTGTCGTCGGTAGACATCCCCCGTAATCGTTTCATTCGGTTTCAGTAGCTCATAATACACAACACCCAGCTGGTCCCACCAGATACACAGCATAACCTTCAGGCCATGAATATTCTGCGCCGACGTCGATGTTGAAGCATGGCCAGGGTATCCATACGTTGCCCGACGTTTTGGATTGTCGTAATGGACCCACTTTTCATCGCCAGTCACAATTCGATGCAAAAAACCCTTTCTTTTGTGCCGTTGAAGCAGTTGTTCGCATGCCATAAAACGGCGTTCAACGTCTCTTGGCTTCAATTCATACGGCACCCAATGGCCTACCTTTCGGATCATTCCCATGGCTTTTAAACGTTTGGAAATGGTTGATTGATCAACTCCCAAAGTTTTTGCAACCTCTTCTTGCGTTTGAGCCGGATCTTGATCGAGCAATTCCTCCAATTCGGTATCCATGAACTTTGGCGGCGCACCCTCGCGTTCTTCGTCTTCCAAGCCAAAATCACCACTTTTAAAGCGTGCAAACCACTTCTGGCACGTTCGCTCAGATAGAGCATGCTCACCATAAACTTCCACCAAGATACGATGACTTTCGGCTGCTTTTTTCTTCATATTAAAATAATGAAGAAGAATTCCCCGCAAAAACACATTATTTGGCACGAAATTCGACATTTTCAAGTGTGGTAAAAATATTGTTGTTTACGCTTCAAATAAAAAACTTATACTGACGTTTGTGCCTTACGACAGTAGCTCTCCAATGAATGTTTGGAAATGTGGATCGATGGAATAATAATCAAGTTACGCCATCTGTTGTAAAACCCTAACGAACTTATTCATAGTCCTAATATCTCTTGCTTAGTACTGTTAAAAATTTTCCATACATTTGAAAGTTTACTGTGATTATATTAGTCTATATCTGGTGATTGGAAAACTCGAGTGAAACCAGTTTAAACTCTACTGGATCTTCAACAGAGAACATAAATAACACAGCCATCCAAATTCCGCCCTTCATCATTATCATAAATTCCTAGAAAATCCAGTCTCGAACATAGAGCCACAACGAATTTCCTCCAATCGCATCTGTTTTTCTCCAATTTCTCAACCTCATTCCAGCTGAGCTGCTTGTGGCGCGGGTTTCTGTATCCAGTAGTCGTCTCCAGGTGTTCGCAGGCCTTCCAAGTCTGCGGTTTCCAGTCAATGGCGACCCTTTGTAAGCCACCATTTCCTCGGCGTAAAACACAACCAATCTAGCATCATTTTCTCTTCCGGATCTCTAATACTATTGGCTTCTGCTGGGTTCTGGCCCCTAAGTCAGCATTCGATTTAATATTTGGCCGGAATGTTTTGAGAATTTTTCGAAGGCATCTGTTTATAAAAACTTGGAATGAGTTTGTGTCAGCAAGCGTCGCATTCCACGTTTCACAACCATAAGTGAAGTCGACTTTACATTGATGTTAAAAAATCACAGTTTTGTGCGCCGTGCAAGGTGTAATGCGCTCCAAATTGCTTGCAAATGCCGCCACAGCGTTCTTTATTCGGATTTTGAAAACATCGCTCGAACCTCCATAGATCGATAGACTAAATAGCAGAATGATTGTACATCTTCGAGATCGACACCATCAATATGTAAATGTTTCCTATATTTATACGCATGACTTTGGTTTTCTGGATGTTGATCTTCAGGTCGGCTTTCTCAGCTACTTCTTGCACTGCTTGAATCTTCGCAGCCATGTCAAGATAGTTGTGTGAAGCCCTTACTAGTCTTTAAATATTTTAATTCATTCGATAGCATAGTTTTGCCAAACAAGAAGTTTTAAAACTAGGTGAAAATAAACATTTTCGTCATCATCTTCACAATACTATTTGGTTGGACGTGGGGTGCGATTTCACTGTTAATTGAGTTTCTTTATAATGTGCCCGCCCGTCCGATCAATATGTATTCTTCCATGGTAAAATTGCTGAAAATATTATATATAAAAAATACTGCCAAATTACAGCTAAGTGAAATGCATAGATTGGTCTGCCTCTTGATCACAATGAGAATTTGTGCTACTTCAGTGTTTGGGATCTCCTCCTCGGAGTGATTTCTTTTCATATTTTTATACAAACGGTAGCAGCAACAGTGAAATATCTGCAACTGCGTTTACCTGGGCTTCCCTTAATAGAATTTACGAAAAAGTAGGCTAAGAAAGTTCCCCGGACTGAAAGGTGCAGTATTTTTGGCTCTACGATTCTATGAGGCAAAAAACTTGACTAAGCAGTTTAGACAAACGAGTTCACAGATATAGATTCCAGACATGTAGTCAAACTCGGGGACCGGTATGCTTCGAAATGCGATAACTATTTTTTAGCAATCGTAGGAAATCAGGCAGCCGCCGTGCCGAATGGGTTGGTGCGTGACTACCAGTCGGAATTCACAGAGATTGGTTCGAATCTCGGCGAAACACCAAAATTAAGAAAAAGATTTTTCTAATAGCGGTCGCCCCTCGGCAGGCAATGGCAAACCTCCGATGGTATTTCTGCCGTGAAAAAGTTCCTCATAAAAACATTTGCCGTTCGGAGACGGCTTGAAACTGTAGGTCCCTCCATTTGTGGAACAACATCAAGACGCACGCCACAAATTGGAGGAGGAGCTCAGCCAAACACCCAAAAAGGGTGTACGCGCCAATTATATAGGTATACTCGTATATAAGAAATTTGCTTAATGCCAGCAAAATACGAGAAAAAAAGTGAATTCAACAAGACGAAATTTGCAGGACAAAAGGAAGTGGAACAGATAGTCGGCCAAACGCCCAACAAAGGATGTATGTAGGTACTACTCAATTATTATGTTGATATTTATTGCTGAAAGGAGACTTCAACGTTGCGTTTGAATACGCATCTCTAGATGGTCTCATAATCTGAATAGAGGAACTACTTCGGAATTACTCAGGATATCTTCGTTATTCCTCTTATCAATACATTCCTCGTGGGAAACTTCGGACCTCTTGACGATCTATACTTGCCGTTCACTGGCCTCCGGGAGCCAACATCCAATCAATATCTCTTTGCAGCCAAGATTAAGTAAGAAGCATATTTTAGATAACAAAGCAGCAGTCGACAGCAGCAGTAATCTGCAGCGCTAGTTGACATATTTTGTATTCGACTCGTAATCCTCCCCATCCTCCCCATCTCTTGTTTTAGTTAATTTTCATCAAAGTCGGTATCTGTACGGCATGGGAATTAAAGAAAACTAAATCGATTCTTTAAGTACTTCATCTGAAGATGGTTTAAGCACACGGCTTAACGTTCGTAAATGTTATTTTGCAGTCCATCTAGAGTTTAAACTACTTAACGCCACTGTTGGTGACCTTCAGCAGGGGTTTTTTGCTACAAACAACCACATTTTTCATATCTCGTTGTGAAGTTCGTTTTTAGTTCGCACTCTAGCTTTTCATTGTCGCTTCTTAGCTGTCAAGCACTGTTAGGAGTGCTCTCGTATTCGGTGCCATTGTTTTTCAAAAAACGATTTTTTTTAGTTCCAACTCCTACAAATTGATTGCAAAGTTCGCTCTTGTTGCCATTAAGGCCTACGCCTTAATTGTTCCCTCTTACTGTCTGTCATGTGACGAAATCTTGTTGCTCCTCATCATCACTTCTTCTTGCTGTATTTGTTTGATCACGGAACTGAAGCTGGCTCTAAACTGCAGCGCTTTATTATTTGTAAAGTTATTTCAAGTAGGGTATAATGAGAAGAGATTTAAATGTCCTAAAAATTTTCCCGAAACACAAACTGAGATTGCTCACTAGCATTTCAGCCACTAGTACTAGCTATTTCAGATCGCATATTAATCTGTAAAGCCTTGAGAAATCAGCTCTTGTTGATTCCGCGAACTCTCTCCATAAACACCAACGAATTGAATGGCCTAGGCAAGGAAATGAAATTGACGACGAATGAGCCAACTGCAGATCAGCGGTTACCCCACAGGGACCAGAGCCAATAAACGGAATCATTTTTACAGGAATCATAATTCGGACCAGCGAATATATATGAAATTTTCGTAGAGAACGATGGTCCAGTCTAGAACGCTGCAGAGCTGCAAAGTGTTTTGTGAAAAGGCTGAACAGGAAACTGTCGAACTTTCTTCAAAAATTTTAAAGAAAAGACGTTCGGTTGCTGGTCGGCATTATTACACGACACAACCTATGGGTTCAGCAATGAACACTATTGGAATCTTTGAGACTTGCGGTCTTGCTTAGAGGAGGCGGATAGCACTAAGAATTTGTTCTGTGAGCCTTCTGCGTTTGCTAGAACAAGGATACTAATTTTGGGTTCTGATATGATGAGAACGAGTAAAATTGGTTCTTTCAAACTGAAGGATATTTTCAGATTTGCCAAAGAAACTGTCAAATTTTCACAGGACTGGCGCTATCTGTCTTGTTTCTATTCTATCTCATCTTTTTCTCTCTGTCACTACTCTCTTTTCCTCCTTGACTATCTACCTCTTTAGTTTCCAGTGCTTTGAATACAATGCGCTTTTTAGCCTGAGTGTTTTAGAAGTTACAGGTGCTTTTTGGCTCCCCTTTTTTCTAATTTCAATTTCATTTCAAAGTATCTAGGCCTGGTACGGTCGGAAGACCGGTCAGTTCATTCCAGTAATAACCTATGTTTATTGAAATAAATGTGTTTGGTAGAGGTCATAAAATATCATAAAGTCGAATTTCGAATCTCTATCCATATCTATCTACTTCTTCGATTACTGGGAACTCGTTCCCCACATTTCCCAACTGTGACGACATAAGTCCCCATTTCTAGTTTATTTCACAAAGTTTTTGAACGTTCGATACGATGTTTGTCACACAGTGCACTGCTACCATATTTGTTGGTCTTACTTTGAAAGCAACATGTGGATTTGTGGTAACACAAGCAATAAAAGTCGGAAGCGATATGTTGCGAGAGCTTCAAGCAACTTAAAGAAAAAAGCAGATACAAAACAAAGAAAACAAAAACAATAAAGCTCTGATAGCAGCGACGCGATGCACTGTCAACAATCAAGAATGATAGTCAACAATGTATGTAGACCGCCGAATGGTGAAACGGGCGAAGCGATCTCCTCCACCAACCAACCAGCCGAGCGCCAAACAATGCGACTCAAATTGGCGGTACAGGCAACTTTCAGAATCAGTACGAATTGAATGTTCGCGTAAGTAACAATAAACGACGGAGCGAGTTTTAAAAGCAATTAGCTGTGGAAGAAAATAAAGTTTTGGAAAAGAAGCAGCCGTGTGAACAAGTGCATTTGCTTGTAAAATAAAAAATAAAAAAAACACAAAAAGAATTAACAGTCAGCCGGTTTTAAAAATAAATAAAAATAAAAGAAAATGGAGTTCAACAATCGTCTGTTGCTGAAAATCATTGAGCTGGTAAATTCAAAACCCATTTGTTCTTATAATTAAACAAATCATAATTGATTTAAGAACTTTATGGAAATTCATGGCTATGGAACAAAGTAAACTAATTAATAAAATAATCCATGAAAACTTGCTTAAAAGGCAGAAAATTTTTTTTTGTGCTTAAGCAAATATGCGATTGATGGACGAAGAAATGTGATTTATTCAATTTTGGTTGTATTGGTAATTGAATAAATTTGGTTATTAAAATAAATAAATCAAAATCAAGGAATAAGTGCTGCGATTTGTATGAGAATTAGTTTATATCATTTCAAAAACTCAAAATTTTAAGTAGAATTAATTCATTAAAAACAAAAATTAATGGTGTAAATAATTTCCAAAATATAATACATATTTGTGTATGAAAAAATTGTAGCACTAAATTAATAAGAAAATATCTGCATTGGAATTGATATTTTAACAGTGTCTTGCACATTTTATTCAATATTATTAATATAATATACAATAATTAAAATATTATAGGTATTTCATGGAATAGGAAACCTGTCCATACTTAATTTCTTTTTTTTTCGTGTAAATTATTTACTTTGGCACATTTTCTCACGCATATCTTCGGAAAAAGAGCCAAAAGTATATTTTGTGTGATTAGAAATTGGGAAATTGAAAAAAGATTTTAAGAATTATACCATTGAAGAAGAACTCTCTTGTAAGGGGTGTGTGTATAAGTATATGGTTATTTTACAGCAACAAAAATACATTCAACGATTATTAAAAAAAATTTAAATTTTTTCTCAGGAATTTCAAGTTATTTGGCCGTACATCCATAAGGGAGCTGCATGAGCAAAATCTACCTCAAAATAATATAGGTTTTGAACATGTATTCCCGGTACGTTTTTGTTTTGCGCTGTAATGTGTGACAGACATTCTTTTTTTAAATTTTTAACAAATTTTTATAATATATTTTTAATTTTTAAACAAATATTTTTTTTTACTTTTAATTGTTGGCCTGGGATTGGAGGCTTAATTAAAAGGTAGCCTAATCGCTAATGTATGTATATACAATATGGCGCAAAATTAATCATCCAATTTTATTTCCGGATAATTTGTTTCTAAATATTTTTTTTTTTAAGAGAAAAAAAGGAGTGCCTTGTATTGGAGGCAAAGCAAAGCAAAATCTACTTCAAAATAGGTGTGGAAAATGTATTCCCGCTTCGTTTTTGTTTTGCGCTGTAATGATGAAATAATTTTTTTTTTTTAATTTTTATCGTAATTTTTTTTTTAAATTTTAAACAATTTTGTTTTAATTTTTAAATAAATACTTTTTTTTAATTTTTAAACAAATTTTTTTTTAATTTTTAAACATTTTTTTCTTTAATTTTTAAACAAAATTTTTATTTTTAATTTTTAAATAATTTATTTTATTTAATTTTTAAACAATTTTTTTTTCTACTTTTTGAAGAAAAAAAATGTTGGCCTTGGACTGAAGGCTTCGTAGGAAGCGTTAAAGACACCCAGATTACTAATGTATGATATGACAGCTGGCGCAAAATTAATCATACATAAAAATCAAGTTTGTTTTTGAATAATTTGTTTACCAACTAATCAAAATATTAGCTTGAGTGATGGAAATCTTTATTTTGACCTTTACGCGCTCCATTGCTTGACTGCTTGTATACTACAGCTGTCTAGTTCACAAGTCTCAGATAATTGCAAAAATTATAATTTTTCGGATGCGATGATTAATTTTACGCCACCTTCGGTATAGTCAAAAACTATCAATTTTTATTTATATTGCTTCAATGTAAATTAATTTTTCTAAAACAAAATGCAAGCTCTTTTGCCTGCTCCCTATCGAAAGCCACTTGGGAACCAGGAATGTGTTGTAAAAATTTCTTACCAGATATCTCTATTTTTCCGAAGAACATACACCGAGATTCTTACAATTTCTTTTACCACACACTTTTCTCATTCTAAGAAACATATTTTGGGCCCTTTACCATTATCTTTTCTTGTTCAAATAAGCCAAAACCATGGGAAAATAATGACTTTGTGGCACAGTTCACAAACTAAACGTTTTACGAGTACCATTTTTTTACCATAGTTTGTAGATTTCAAGCTCTTTTCATTTACTTTTTTTTTTAGTTTGGAGATTTCAAGCTTTTTTTATTTGCATCACACACAAAGACACCTGATCAAATTTACTATTTTTCATTAAAAAAATTCATCATATCAGCCGTTTTAGCAATCAATGCCTATTGGCTACCTCAGAGCTGCGATTTGATGTCATTTCCTTAAGGGGTTAGGGGTAGTCAGAGGCCGGAAAAAATGAAGATTTTGATTATAGGTACATTGTATTTGGACTTGACTTTCGCAAAATTTAAAAAAAAAAAATTAATAATTGTAAAAGTTATCGCTGTTTGTGTGGAGCCAGTTTATCCAGAAGCGGTGATCATCACAAGTCCTTGGAGATTTATGTAAAATCAATCGAAAAAGGCAAATTCGTTTTATTAATAGATAATCTGCTGCCAGATCGAAGTTATTTTTTTTCAAAATTAACAATATGGCGGCCTCAGGAAATATTTTTCAGATTTTCGAGAAAAAAACCGACGAAAAAAATCGAAATTTTGAAAAAAAAATCCTTCGATCAGGCACTAGTTTTTTAAGTTTTCAAAAGCTGTATAAATTTTATTGCAATCTGCCAAGCCGTTTTTAAGTCACACTGATCACCAGTTCAAAAAACATAGTTTTGAGAAAAACACATTTAAAATTTTGCTATCGGACGCTCCGGGCGCCCTTTGTTAATTGTTGAATAACTCGAAAAGTATTTGTCGGATTCACTTCAAATTTTCACACAATATTTTTAAGATATTATACTTTAAGAAAATGCAAAATAAATCCAAAAAGTCCCAGCCGGACTCATCTGCCAAAGCGAGCCTTAAGCTGGCAGCCGGTTCTGCATTACCGAAATGAGTCGATTTTTTTCCCGACCAAGGGCTGCCGCCCCGGTAAACTAGCCCTGTCTAGTGAACCGTTTGTCATCCCGTTTATCAGCCTTAAGCTGTTATAGAGTTCAGGAATTAGCTCAACTACTCTGGTCAAGTCACTGCCCGCAACTACGTCAAAAGGTTTTTGCACTAAGATGACGAAATAGCTGATTTTGGCATACATAAAAAGTTACTACTAAAGGAGTGAATGTTTCCTTCTTCTATTGTGTACCGCAAAATGATGCTCTTCTTTTCATGTGACAACTTCTTAACTCCACATCTCCACCTTCTAAAGAAGCCGCTGTTAAAACAGAAATCTCACTTGAAGACTGCGGATTTTTCTGTTTTAACATCAGCTCTCATTTCATAGTTTGGCAACTCAATCTTCATTTTACTGCGCTATTTGCATGCCCGAATACAGCGATCTGATTTGCTTAATGTAGTTCTGAAAATGAAATGTTAAGACAGCCAGGTGTCCACATGAAAAAACGGGACAAAGTCAAAACAGGAATTCGACAAATTTTAAACCACTTTTAGTAGAGAGTGTAGATGAGTAAAGCCATGTCAAGTGATCCTCGAAAATTTCACTAAGTCACGGATTTTAGGGCAAGATGTCTCATTGTGTAGTCAAAGTCATGTTAACGCTGTTCTATAAATATTTCGCACAAATTCCAATTTTAGCAATAGTTATTAACAATCAAAGTTTTAAGCAAGATTAAATTAAAAAAATAATTACTCCGAAACTACAATAGATAATGGCGTGAAATTTTGCATACCATTCAAGTATTATCTGTTCTATTTTTCAAGTGTTAATAACTCTTTTTATTGTGACAAATAGATAAATAAATAATAGCTTTTTGTAATCAGTTGCATTTTTTTATGTTTTCTTCACGCTGTTAAACAATCGGACTTACGGATAATTGTGCGGAAAACGCTTACCTTCAATAATCTGAAAATAGAATTTTGTACTTTTACTCCATTTCCGAGATATTGGCTGTTTTGTAACTTGATGCGCTCGACGGTGGCATTGCTGCCATCGGCTGATCGGTCGCGCGGTGGCTTGAGGACCGCGCAAATTGAAGCAGCGTGCACGTTTAAACATGGACAGGATTTATTGCCTATTGACTGAATTCGACACTGCTTTGTGACAGTTCGATTTAAGTGGTGACTGGTGACAGAGCATATTTGCATATTTCAATATTATTGTAATTATGGTTCGACCGAGCGTATGCTCTAATCTGTTTATGAAAAAGGGCCATAATTGTGTCCGACGCAATTTATTTTTGGTGACATCTAAGTGGAATGATAAATTTGAAAAATATATTGGTCAATATGTTTGTAAAATGTGTCGCAAAGAATTATATCAGGGTGCAAAAACTACTGTGAACGCACTAGATGAACATTGTCAGAACTGCCTGCTGTTGCAAACAAGATTTGAATTTCGATTGAAAATTATTTCTTTTCAGAGTGAATGGATGTTTGCTTGTATAATGTGCATTTCGTTAGATATTTACATACTTTCCAAATTTTTTGTCTTTTATTGCTGTTTTTAACCTCAAAGGACAATTGAATGAATTTATAACAATAACTTATGAATAAAAACACTTCAATTTTTAATGTGAAAGTTAATAAAACATTTAAAATTGCTGACTCCGCTAGAGTAAATCGCCACGTTTCTTTTTTCAATCCTACTCAAAGTACAGAAAGTGAAACGTCGGACAGCTCTATAGATTCTTTCGACGATTCGGAGGATGAAAATTTCGAAATAAAGAACATTGATCATTCTTTGAAATTCGATAAAGTGAACAAAATTCTGCAAGAACTAGGCGAACCACCTATTAAAAAAAAAGGTATTCTGATTTATGCGATAAGGAACTCAAAGAAATTGTTGCAGACGTCATTAATTCCGGAAAAGGAACAGAAAATGCAGACTTAAAAAATCAGAAAAAAACAGAAAATCCATACTCAGCTTTTGTGAAAAATATTAAACACGCTTAGCTTGAAAAGAACAGTATCAACCATAAAATTCAAATTCTCACAACAATTCCAGTAACAATAACGGTAAAAAACAAAAGAAAAAAAAATTGTTACTTTTTAACCTGAATGATCTACACGAACAATTTAGAATAGAATACCTTGAGACATTAATTGGTCTATCAAAACTCAAAGAACTTCGGCCTCGCGAATGCATTGTCGCTGGGCAAAGTGGGACGCAAAGTGTTTGCGTGTGTAAAACGCATCAGAATGTAGCTTTGAAAATTTATGAAATCAGGCATGAATTAAAAAAGTCTAAAGTAAATTTCAAGGAGAATATGGGCGATTTGATAAAACAGTGTGTCTGCGAAAATTTCGAATTCAGTCAATAGGCAATAAATCCTGTCCATGTTCAAACGTGCACGCTGCTTCAGTTTGCGCGGTCCTCAAGCCACCGCGCGACCGATCAGCCGATGGCAGCAATGCCACCGTCGAGCGCATCAAGTTACAAAACAGCCAATATCTCGGAAATGGAGTAAAAGTACAAAATTCTATTTTCAGATTATTGAAGGTAAGCGTTTTCCGCACAATTATCCGTAAGTCCGATTGTTTAACAGCGTGAAGAAAACATAAAAAAATGCAACTGATTACAAAAAGCTATTATTTATTTATCTATTTGTCACAATAAAAAGAGTTATTAACACTTGAAAAATAGAACAGATAATACTTGAATGGTATGCAAAATTTCACGCCATTATCTATTGTAGTTTCGGAGTAATTATTTTTTTAATTTAATCTTGCTTAAAACTTTGATTGTTAATAACTATTGCTAAAATTGGAATTTGTGCGAAATATTTATAGAACAGCGTTAACATGACTTTGACTACACAATGAGACATCTTGCCCTAAAATCCGTGACTTAGTGAAATTTTCGAGGATCACTTGACATGGCTTTACTCAGATGTGAGTAAGAGCTTTTAATAAGTTTTCTCGTGTTTAATGGTCTGATGGTCTGATTTGTGAATTCCATTTTTATATTTTCTTCTACTGCGTCATAAATAATATAAAGATTTTAGACAGCAACTTTTAGAAGAGCGTAAATTCCTTTCGAATACATCAACAACGCATTCAAGTCTATGAACAAAGCGAGATACAAAGCAAAAGTGAGTGCGTAAGTGTGCCTGTGAACAATTCCGAATTAGAGAATTTTCCCATACAAAAATACTCACGTAGACCATCAGGCAGTAAAAAAATATGAATTCCAAATTGCCTAAAAACACAAGGGTTACTATTACACTTATATAGTACATACGTAAGTAGATGGATTTCTGTTTTCAATGTCTGAGCTACCCTGTAGGAAACTGCGAAACATGGTCAGCGCAACAGAAATGAAAGAATGTCAAATATGGCATTAACCTCTTGCTTCGCCATTTAGCTCGACGAAACTCGGGCCCAAGTGTAACGCGTCAACGCGTAGTAAACAGATCAGAATAATATAAACTACTTTATAACAGCAATTATGAGACTCGTGAATAACTCTGGTGGCATACAGATAGAAACTTGTTCAGTCACGACCCAGGCTCGTGATATTGTATTTACTTTGGCACGACAATCTATTCACGAGCCTGGCTCGTCATATTCATGTTTGGACCAAAATTTTCATCACGAGTCAGACTCAATAAAGCGCCGCAAAGGGCTAATGAATTCGATACATTTTACAGTTTTTCTTTGATAAAGCCGAAAATGCAAGCCAGGCTGCACTCAAGGTGTCGATGAAACCACAGAAATAATCGAAGGTCACCGACATGTTAATAGTCGTAGCATCACTATGCTATGGGGGAAATGGCAACTGTTTTCCAAACAGAAGTTTTTGCCATACTGAATGGATAATCGAGAGGAGATGGAGCGGGAAACAGATTGGAGTTTTCAGTGACAGTCAAGCTGCATTGAAGGCCCTGGAGAACGTGAAGCAAAAAACATCAAAGATTGTTCAAGAATGTAGAAGAAGCTCAATTCCGTCGCAAGACAAAACAGGCTTGTACTTATATGGGTTCCGGGACACTGCGATGTTCAAGGAAACGAAATTGCCGATGAAGTGGCCAACCGTATATCAGCGGTTTCCCCACAAGAGCCAGAGCCAATAATCGGAATCAGTTCCGCAGGAATCATGAATTGGATCAGCGATTATGTAGGTAACCTGCATAAGGAGCGATGGTCTGGTCTAGAACGCTGCAGAACTGCAAAGTGTTTTGTGACAAGTCCGAACAGAAAACTGTCAAACGTTATACTAAAACTTGGAAGAAAAGACGTTCGGTTGATGGTCGATATCATTACAGGACACAACCCATGGGGTCAGCATATGAACACCATTGGAATCATTGAGGAGCCAATGTGCCTGTTATGCTTGGAGGAGGCGGATAGCACTGAGCTCTTTCTCTGTGAGTGCCCTGCCTTTGTTAGAGCACGGCTACGAGTTTCGCGTTTCCGATGTCATGAGAATGAGTAATTTTCGTTCTCTAAAACTGGATTATATTTACATCAATCTGGAAAATTCTCTTTATCTTTGTTTCTATTCTTTCCTGTCTCTTTCTCTGATACTTTTCTCCTTCCCTCCTTGACTATCCACCCCCTTTCCAGAGCTTTAAGTACAATGGGCTTTTTAGCCTGAGTGTTTTAGGAGCCACCAAATCTCCTGGTGCTCCTTGGCTCGACCTTTTCGTATTCAAATTCAATCACCCAAGGGTTAAAGTTCAACCATAAAGCAGTTTTAAACCATTTGTGCCAAATTTTTTCGCAAAAATAATAATTTTTACTTAATCAAAAAAAAAAAAAAAAAGATTTAAATTTTTTCCTTTACGCGGACCATTGCTTGTTTGTTTGTGTACTGCAGCTGTCTAGTTCAGAAGTGCTAAATATGATTGATGTATGACGCCATTTGCAAAAATTATAATTCTTCCGATATCCTGATTAATTTTGCGCCACATTGTGAAAATGAGTTGAAGTGTGTTAATCTCGCAAAAACACGAGTGCAGACTGACTCATGCAAATAAGTATATTTTTTTGTTGCTCATCTCTTTAATAGGTTGCCTTCATTTTCCCACAGGGTAGCCAAACAGGTAAATAGGTGTTGGTAGGCACGTAGCCACTTCTTAAGCAACGGGTAGCAGCCAGCAACTTTTATGAGCTGCTCATTTCCGTGAACCTACCCGCAGCATAGTGAAGAGAGTGAATAGTACCTTCAAGTGTTAGTGCACATTTCGTGATTGACTCTCAACTAATGCAAAACGAATGCAGAGTGGAGCAGTTGGCACTAGGCTTGCGCTAGCTGTTATCTACATAAACCACTCGTGCTGCCGCTTTGTTGTGTTTGGAAGAGCATTGATGTAGAGTGTACCTGTTTACCACCAAATAACAACACGAAAAGTTCGCATGATTTTGCCTCCCTGAATTTATTGCGCCACAAAAATGTATCAAAGCAATTACTGTTGTTCGTTCCCCTTGTTGGTATTGCCTTGCCGTCTTTAATGCTGTTTATTTTTATTTATTTTTTTTTTTGGTTTTGCTCATAAATGCTTTGTTGTTATCCTTGAAGTGCATACATACACACTTTACGAGTTATACTCCATACGCGCTTCCTTGTGTTGTATGTTTGTGTACGTGCATATAAATTAGGTGTGTTTGCTGTTAAGCTTTTGTTGCGCAACATGTTTAGAAACATCTGTGTGTATCTACCTACTAAATACATACGATTCGCGTATGCGTGTGTGGAGTTTTGTGGTGTGACATCACTAACTTTGGAAAAAACAAATTCACACAATGTATCAATGTAAAAAAGGCAGCAAACCCATAAAATTTGTAACAATGAAAATAAAATTAAAACCACACCGGGGTCAGAGGCAACGCCTTCTTACGAGCGCAACTGCTTATAGGCTGTTTGATCGGTCTGCGCTTAAATTGAGTTAGTGGCTTAGCGGTAATTAAGTTTTTTTTTTTCCTTAGACTTTTTTCTTAAACGAATTATTCAGTTTTATTATTCTTTGCACTTTAGTAACTTTTTGTTTTAATTGATAATTTTCATACGCGTTCGATATGTGTGCTCGTTTGTACTTATGTACATATGTATGCATATAAAGTACCATATATACTTACATACTTATACATTTGTATGTCTAATCCATTAACTTTGGCTTTGAAGCCAGCGCCTGAACGTATTGGGTTTCTTTTATTTATGGGCACATACAAATCTGGAGGTTTAACCTAACTGCCTACCTGTGATTATCATACATACATATGTTTGCATGTATCTTTTTACATACATTTGTATGTATACGGGTAAAAATGTTAAAATCATGGCGGATGTAAAGTAAAAAACTCATTATTTTGGCAGTAACCTACGACTTACGGGGATGCTTGGGTACGCATATTGAGCTTCACATTGAATTCGTGGATCGTATGGGCTCTTTGTCTACATTTGTACATATACATATGTACATGCAGATATATGACAAACGTTTGTGTGGTTGTTTGCTATTGTTGTGCCGGCGTCCATGGCAATCACGATTAGTGCGTCGCATTTTTGAGCTACGCTTTGTTTTTAGAATGATGTCATTTTTGTTTTGTTATATTTAGATTTGTTACCTGTTTTTGTTTTTTTTTTTTTTGTTTATTTTGGAATTGGCTTGATTTCTAAACATTAAAACCAGACGCCAGTTTACTGAGCGAAGAGTACTTAAGTTATAAAGGGTGGTTAAGTTTCTAGGGCCGGTGTTGATTGTGAACAAAAGACAATTTTTTTAAGAAATTATTGTCGTTTCTCTTTATTATCATAATATTGGTATAGCTCAATTAGGTATGAAACAAAATATCGGTCAAATGGCCTCCACGGCCTCGACGGCACACCTCCATCAGATGGTTCAAATTTTCGATGACGCTGAGGCATAATTGAGATTCTATGCCGTTAATGTGCCGAATTATCTCATCCTTTAGCTCTTGAATTGTTGCTGGCTCATCGACGTACACCTTTTCTTTCAAATAACCCCAAAGAAAAAGTCCAACGTTGTTGTTGACGTTTAGGTGTGGTTCACATTCAACATCGGGCCTTGAAATTTAACCACCTGTACATACATATGTATGTATATCACACTAGCAAAATTCATGTGTCGTAATTAGCGTCGTTCATACTTCAATACCTGTAATTCTTCATTGTTTGACTGACTATGAAATAAAGATAATTCGATTTATTCTTTCAAGTCTAGAATTCCCCGATTACTGCCACCAAAATTGAAAAAAAGAAACAGTAAAAGCGTTTCGAGCTTTGGGAACAGTTAGTTCGTTTTTCTGATTTTTTCATGCACGCAAACTTTCTTACCTTTTCCATTACAATTTACCTCCGCGCGAGCTCATTTTAATAATAAAATACTTAGGCTGGAGCCCCAGCTTGAGCTTTGAACTTTGTACTTCTTTGCAAAGAGTACTAAGACCGACTTGTCTGGCTTTAGCTCCTGCGGAACTGTCTCTATTTAGTTGTATATCTCTTGTAATGCCACTTCGGTTATGTTGAATATTTTTCGCATCGAGTCTCGGCATCTCCCCAAGCTTATGATGACCAGATTGTTTTCACATGCATCTAACTGCAGTTCGGCACCTCTTATTTGTAGTAAGTGAAAGATTAAGATTAACAGGGTAATAATTCCTACTCGAGGCGTGTCTCTATTTGACTTTCCTGTGCTGGTCGGTGGCCCTATTTCATCCTCAGAGTATGACAATTCAAGAGGCGATTTAATGGTATAATGCGTGGCTTTAGCAGATTGAATTGATTCCCTCCAACAAAGCCTCTAGGGAGGTGTTGTGGAAGATTTATAATGCGTCGAGGATAAGCACTGCTACGCTGATTAGTTGATATTAGTTATGTGTAGTGCTTTTCTTTTCTTCTCTTTCGTACGAGCCTAGTTGGTTATGTTAGCTTAGCCTGGTTGGCAATAAGCCACGCATAGACCTTTTGGTCCCTAGCAATACCAGATGGAGACCGATCTCTATGAATACCGAAAGTAGACATTATGTAGAATGTCACCGCTTTTGGCGAATCTAAGGAGCGCTGGGAGATCCGCTTTTGAGACGTCCTCCAGACCCTCAAACAATGGGGCTCCCAGGCATTTTAAACACGTTTTTAATAGATCCGGACAAACGCATAAATAAAAGCGATGGGAAGCTTATCACTGGAGTATAAACAGCTGTTCTTGCCTGTTTTTTGGTATAGCAGAGAAGACAATTTTTGCCACTCTCGCAGTTTTTGAAACATTATTCCACCTCAATAGATTTGATGATATCAGAATAGCGTTTCGTTATTTGTGAAAGTTCGAGGAAGACCTAATGCGAACGCGGGAAGCTGGAAGTGTTGAACGATCTTCAAGTTTGGGTATCTTTGGGGTATAATTATACTATGCGCAAGTTTTGAAGATGCCTTTGGTAGGAAAACCACTTCGTGTTTTCTGCAAAAGCGCTCGCAAATCCCTCTTCATTTTTGCTACTGCTGTTAGATATTTAAATGATATTTAAATGCTTCTAGTCTACCGTGACATTCAACAGGAATGTCATCTAGTAAGGAACTTTTACTAAACAACTTCGCCACTGCAGTTTGCATAGATGGTTCGAAAATGGTATGTGGCGTTGGAGCTGCTATACAAATATTCTCATAGAAATCTGTGCGTCTTCCTAGTACAGTGCAGTGTCTTTCAGGCGGCAGTACTGGCAATAGGGGAAGCTTGTAGACTACTAAGCGCATACTTCTCTTATAAGTGCAATATCGCCATCCCGTCGGAGAGCGGCACTAGGTTCGGCCACAACAACCTCTCAACGCGTGGAACAAAGCAAAAATTGCCTTGCTGCCTTGAGTGTAAACCAAAAAGTTGCTTTAATCTGACTTCGGGGACATCGGAACATCGAAGAAAACGAAAAAGCGGGGAGCTGGCAAGGGAGGAATCTACCATGAAAAACATTTTTGCAGAATCGGTATTCACACCACGGAGTGGAATCAAGAATGCAATTTCTTTAAAATTCCCCAACAAATTGTAGAATGCAGATGAAGGAACCAGACAACATGAAAATTTAGCAGAAGGTTGTGGTCCACCTACAAACACAAGCAAACGTCAATGCTGACAAATATGAAACGAAGGGTTGCCTACAGACTCACGGCGGTGATTACTGGCTTCTGGTCTATCATACAACAAGCAGCACACTGCCACAGTTGCAATCAACTGGAGAAAAAGAAAGCTATCTTCCACTTCCTCTATGAACGCCCTGCCCTGTGAAAGTATTCGTAACTGCATGAGCATGAAAGTGGGCTCTTCAAAGAGCCTTCGAGCATTTGCTTTCTGTTGCATATCCATTCACTAGCCTCTTTTCGATTATGCCGGCTAAATATCAGCAATATAATATCATAAAAAAGTTAAAACTAAAGCAACGAAAACCAAAATTAGCATTATTTTTTATGCAGTAGAAGGCAAAATATTAATACAGGAATTTAAAATTTATTTTTTTTTAATTTCTTTTGACTACTTAACTGCTATTTTTACTAACAGATATATAAATAACTCTGGAAATTTTGAAGTATAGACGGACGTTTTTTGGTTTAATTTGTTTTTTTTTTTTTTTGGATGAAAAGATAGCAAATTGAGAATTTTAAAAACTCTTAAGTTTGTAGATTTTGACAGGTAGATCTTTTTACTTATCAACGCTCTTAATTTCACCGTTGTATGATTTCCAATGCTTACCAAAAAACCAAAAATCAAACATTTAATAGCAATAATAATTAATCTACTTATTTCCGGCAATTCACTGGCTACTATTATGTAACTCGTAGCTATGTAATTATTAAATATTCTTCAACTACCTCACGCCTATGTATGTATAATATATACATACCTATACTAATTGTTTGCTGTTGTTATATACCTAATGTTCTAAATTCGCCACCTACGTTATGATGTCATACCTCCAAATTTGAGCAAATCATTCTCTTCACTAAGCGCGCATGTATGCGTGCCCACAACTCGTAATTTGAATACAGCGCCAACAAACAACTGTACAAACATGCAAGCAAAAGCAGAATACTCCACATGCATATGTGGATATGTGTACATGCACATAGGTGAATGTGTGTGTATGTGTTAGTATGTGTTAATAATATTAAATAAAAACACTTTTGTGATTCTTCTGCCGCTTTTTAGTGATTTCTTCATTGTTGTTGGCAAGTAAACCGCCGTCAGGCGATGAATCCGTAATTTTGTTATATTTGCGACGAGAAAACAACAAAATTTATTCATTTAATCGCAGATTAATTTCACCGTCTGATTCTCAGCTCTATGATAATCAAATTTTATTTACATAAATAGATTAGTTTGCGCGTCTTTGTATGGTTTTTCGTATGTAAATACGTCTGTATATACATCGATGTATTAAAATGTGTTTGCTGGATTAGAGATAATAAGTTAAGGAACATAGAAATCATGTCACACGTTCGTAAATGCACAAACCAGCTTATGCTCGGCGTGATTTACGGCGCCTCATCAGCAAAATACGTTAAATTTTATCTTAATTCAAGTGCAAAAAAAAGGCGGCAAAACTTGGAAAAATTTCTTTATATTTCTTCAAGCCAAAGGTTTTCTTTTTTATTCCCTCTGTAAATTATTTATTTAATAAACCATTTCGAATATTTGAACTCTCATTCCCCCACTTCTAATATATCGGATTCGCCTTTTACCGTTAAGAAAGTGATGCTATCCTCTCTCAACAAATGGTTGACGATGTACGAGTATATCTTTAAGCCAGCAGTCGACAAAATTGGTTTTGGGAGTGTATTGGTGAGCACGAAGTATCGCATGGCTGATGATTTTGTTACTGCGGCTGAACAGTTCTTTATCGCAATGCTTAACAAACTTCGGCCTGTCTTAGTCCAGCGTTGAAACCAAAACGATCCGTGCTCATGACCTAGTGCCATTTGGAGCAGGAGCTCAATAATTGGACTTATAATTTATTAATACCAGTCCATAAGTTCGTGCGTTTTTTAAAGGTGGTTTTAAAATTAATAAAAGAGATGTTTAAAGCATTTACTAATCAATAATATATTTTCCTTCATTATTTACAATGTCTTCCCAATGTTTAGGCACATTTTTAATTCCCTGCTCAAAAAATTGTTTGTCCTTGGAGCCAAAAAACGCCTCGATATCCCTTTTTATATCTTCTTATGAGGAGTAGTTCTTGTTACTCATATAGAATTTAAGTCCACGGAAAAGGTGATAATCACAAGATGCAATATCCGGACAGTATGGTGGATGCGGCATTAGCACCCAACCGAGCTCGTTCCGCTTGCCTAATGTTTGCTTTTCGGTATGAGGTCTTGCGTTGTCGTGGGGAAATAAAACTTTGTGTCTATTCACTAAAGACGGTCGATTTTTTTAAGTGCCTCATTCAGGTTTGATAGCTGATGGGAATAGTAATCAGTAGTCTGGTTTGGTTCCAGAAGTTCATAATAAAAAATACGGGCCATATCCCACCAAATAGAGAGGAGAATCTTCTTGGGGTGAAGGCCATCTCTTGGGGTCGGTTCTGGTGTTTCATCTTTATCTAACCATTGGCGTTTGCGAACAGGATTATTGTAAAGGACCCATTTTTCATCACAAGTAACGATACGGTTCACTTTCCTTTTCAAGTCGTTACAGCAGCTGAGAACACACATTCACTCTCTGCTGAAGGTTGGCGATGGGAAGTCTATGCGGAACCCATTTACCCAGCTTTGAAACCTTTCTTAACTGTACCAGGTGACTGTGAACTGTTCCATGCGATGAATTTAACCTCTGAGCTATCATATCGACTGTCAAATTTGGCTCAGCATCCACGAGTTCGAGCAAGGCGTCGGAGTTAAAGACTTCAGGAGCAGCTGTTGCATTTTTACCACTTTTATAAAAAAAATAAAGGATATGCCTCTTATACGCGTTCGAAGATTCCATTTTAGTTTTTAACAACACGTGCTTCTATCCGCTATTAAAATAACTTGTTGAATGCACAATATATCAAAGAAAATGCAAATAGTTCCGTTATATTCCGCGAATAATTTTTTGTATGCAAAAATCTTATGCAAAATCGTATGCAAAAAACTTAGGGAGTGACCTGATATATGCATTGTGGCTCAAAATTATTGCATATTTCATACCATCGATAGTTCATCTGTATACATTTTTGAGGTTGGACTTCCTTCTGAACATTTTGAACGTATTTATGTGAACAAAATTAAAATGACTTAGATAGCTGTATTCGTTTAAAGAAATTTTTTTAATTTTGCATTTCTGTTTCTTTTTTTCATTTTGTTGCCCTGTGATTCCCGGCACAGTCTGTGCCATTTTTGAGTAAGTTCGCCAAGCACGATTGAAAATAGCTGTCGATTTATTGCTGCTATTTCACATTTCAATGAATTTGATTGTACGCAGTTTTATTAAAAACTTTCCACATTTTGCATTACTAATTCAATTATTTTTATAGCTCAGTCCTTTTTTTGTAATAAAGCGGCAAATTTTAATGGCCAGTAATCTGTTGAAATAAAGATTTTTTTTAATTTTCCATCATCCAAATCATATGACTAATATTGAATTAAATCCTTGCTCACAATAATAGCAGCGCGCCATATTGTAAAATTTTGACTATTTATATAGATTTCATTTACTTTTCCTAACTTTTTATAAAAAAATAGTTCATACTGCACCAAAAACCATATAATTCAAAGTTTCAAACTTTGTACAAAATTTAAAATAACTCAAAAATTGTTTACCAAAAACTCTAACTTTTTAGCTAGAATTCCAGCAAAATTCCAGATATGCAGTCTTACAGACCATTGAATTTTGAATTGCTGGTAAACTCTAAAAACACCAATATGCGTCTGTATATTTTTGTAATTTTTTTAAGCCTTCAGCACCGCCAAAAAGATAATCGTTTCAGATCTTATTGCTGAAAGAAGCAATCGAAATCTCGCTGACCTTCTCTCGTACATAAAATGACAGAATAAACTATACAAATCTCCTGTGGCTCATGCATTCGCTGAATTGAAGATTATTTATAAATACCTGTATTGTTTACCTTTTCTCGTTAGGCAGCTGTTATTTCAGTCCCTGAGTAAACAAAATAGTGAATTAGGAAAACTCATTAAATAACTAAACGGCATATTTTATGAGACTATCAAAAGTTTTTATTTCGAGTGAACGCTGACAGAAGTCGATAGGTAGCAAAAGGCAATAAAGTTGGCAAATAAGAACTGCTAGAAATTAAGAACAAAAATTTTAAAGCTTATAATATACACTAGTGGTGGAAATAAATGCAGCACAACTTATTGCCAAGTTTTGACTTTTTTTAGATTTATTGTACTTCTAAAATTTTCGTATATAATATAATTAAAAAAAATAATTCATACTACAACAAAAATCACATAGCTAAAGTTTCAAACTTTGTACGAAGTTTAAAAAAATTAGAAATTTTGATAACTTTTTTCTTATAAAAAATGGTTTAGAGTACAAGAAAACACATATCTTAAAGTTTTAAACTTTGTAAAAATTTACAAAAACAAACAAATTCAACAAATTTTCTTCAAGGTTTATTTTTTTTTTATTTTTGAAATGAAAGAGTTGTTCACCCAACAACAAAAAACATATGCCTTAAAGTGTAAAATTTTGTACCAAATTTAAAGGGCTTTAACAAATTTTCATCAAATATAAAATTTTTTGTTTCTTATAAAAAAGTAGTTGAACTACAAGAAAAACCACACTTAATGCAAAGTTTTAAAAAATTAAAAGAAATTTCATCAATAACTAAATTTTTTATTTTATTTTTTTTAATGTTCATACAATAACCAAAACCATATGCCTCAAAGTTTTAAACTTTCTAAAAAATAAAAAAAAAATAAAACAATTCATAAATAATTAATTTTTTTATTTCATAAATCATTTTTTTATTTCGTTCAAAAAAATCAAAATACCTCAAATTTACAAACTTTGCACAAAATTTGAAAAATTAAAAAATGTCAACAAAGTTTCATCAATTATTAATTTCTTCACTTCATATAAAAAAATATCTCATACTATATTACAACAAACCCCAAATACCTCAAATTTTTAAACTTTGTACAAAATTTAAAAGCAAGTTAAACAAATTTTCATCAGCAATTAGTTTTTTTTGTTATTTTTTATAAAAAAGTAGTTCATACTACAACAAAAACCACGTATCTCAAAGTTTCAAACTTTGTTCGAAATTTTAAAAATTTCAACAAATTTTCATCAGTAATTAATTTTTTCTTATAAAAAAATATAGATATGACATAACAAAATATGCCTCAAAGATTTACATTTTGTAAAAAATTTAAGAAATTTAAAAAAATTTTCATCTATACTTGAAATTTTTATTTTAAATATTTTAATATTGCATACGTTTAAACTGGCTTAAAATACGCTTTTGTTTTTGAAAAAAAAAACGAAAAATATTATAAATCACCTTGACTGAGGTAGAAAACTGCATGCGGAGAATTTTCCTAAAAATCGGACTAAAAATTGGTATTTTGATGAAAATTTGTTGAATTTTTTTAAATTTTTAAAAGGTTTTAAACATTAAGCTATACAGTTTTTAATTGTATGTAGACACAGGGTGGCGCAAAATTAATCACCCTACCGGAAGATGAAAAATTGTTCCAAATGACGTCGTAAGTCAGTCATATTTGACACTTGAGAGCTGCAGAGTTGCGGTATACAAATAGACAAACAATGGCAAAAATAAAGATTTATAGATATATTTTTTATTTATTTATTTATTATTAATTTTTTTATTATTATTATGGAAATGTGTCATAATTATTTCGATTTTCCCGCTTCGAATTTGATACTCATACTGCTGATGACCAATTTCTAGACAATTTCCGTTTTTTTTCAAGAAAAAAAACTCTAATACAAAAATGTATTTACTCTACTATTTCTCAGAACTTATTGTATTTATCTGCGTCTAGCGCCTTCTCGCAAAGCGCCTTTAACACACTTACATATTTACATGTACGAATATTTGAATACATTTGTTTTTTTATTTTCTTGCGAATGCTTTCGAATGGCATACTTTGTTTGTTTATTAATTACTTGATCGTATTTTTATGATATTTGTTTCCACTCTGAGTCTAATATTAGGCCCTGAATCATTTATTTCTATAGAAATAATTTTAGAAAAGATAAAAAATTGCTTGCTTTGATGCCAATAAAATACTGCAACGAGCAAATTAAGTGGCTCTTTAGCATTCAAGACGCGAATTACTGCATTTCAAGATAATCAAAATGCGCTAGATATAAAATAAAACAACTCATAACTCACCGTAGGCGCGTAGTGTGCGTACAAATGTTCAGTGAAATGATACTAAAGATCACAGTATGCCGACAAAAAATAAAATAAAAAATAATTATACACGCTCGTAGGCACATAGTGAAACGAACATGCCCAGCAGGGAAATCCAGTAGTTCCGAAGTGTGTCGTCTGTAGTGAATTTGTTGGCATTCGGAGTTCAGGTTCTGCGCTGCTCGCTTTTTCGATAGATCGAAGCACTACATTTCCTATAGCACCTGGCAAGACACTAGAAAATACACAAAATAAGTGTCAAAAGTGCTTCCCTAATCGCCTGTATTCTTTGTAAAAGAGACCTTTGTAATACCAAGGGCAATAAGTTAAAAACATCCTTTATAACTAACTATCTATACGCTGATGACCTAGTAGTTTATGTATTAGGCTGGCAGGAGGAAACCATTTCGGATCGCATGCAGCAAGCCCTTACAATAATAAGCAAATGGTGCACGGAAAAAGGGCTTTCCATTAACCCATCCAAAATAGCACTTGTACCGTTTACTAGGAGAAGGAACATAAATCTCAAATGTCCGACCCTTAATGGAACAGCTCTCGACAGAAGAGAACTATTGAGAGAGTTACTTTAAAAGCCACAAGGGCATTCTTTGCCCGCACAAGGCTTTTTGGTAAGACATGGGGACTAAACCCTAGAATGACCTTCTAGACAGTTAACTACAGTTGTGAAACCCATAGTCACTTATGCATCCTTAGCATGGTGGCCCAAGGTCAAGCAAAGAAAAGCAGTAAACGAGTTAAACAAACTGCATCGTCTGATATGTGTTGGTGTTATAGGGGCTATGAAAACATGTCCCACGGATGCATTGGGTGTGCTCCTGAACATACCACAGCTTCCAATCTTGATTGAAAGGGAAGCTCGCTCGAGTGCCTTAAGATTAAAAGGTATATCTGGACTTAAAATTGAGGATATGAAAGGACATTTAAAGATCTTAGAAGACTTCCTACATAGTTCCATTCTTCATAGGGATGATATACTATCACCCAAACCAATACTCTTCAGGAACTTCCAAGTTATAATTAATGAACGCACAGACTGGAGAACTACCACTATCACTTTCAAACCTGGCTCTCAGCTATGGTTTACTGATGGGTCCAAATTGGAAAATGGTAGACCAGGGGCAGGAATCAATGGGTCTAAATTCAAAAAACCGATTGCGATGGGACTCTACAAAACAATATTCCAGGCAGAAATACATGCCATTGAAATATGTGTGAGAGAATGCTTTAGCAGGAAAATGTGAGGTACTCACATCTACATACTTTCAAATAGCCAAGCGGCTCTAAAAGCCCTTCTATCAACAACTATCACCTCTAAATTGGTAAATCATTGCCTAAACCTTCTCAACACGTTAGGGAACCTCAACATAGTAACACTATGCTGGATTCCGGGACATGAAGGACATGAGGGAAATGAAATGGCTGATGACCTTGCGAAACAAGGAGCAAATATGCAACTTACTGGTCCTGAGCCTCTCTGTGGACTCAGAAAAAGCCACATTAATGAATTCCTTAGGAAATGGGAAGGAAGGAAATTTGCTGCACACTGGCTAAACTGTGCCGGTCAGTGTCAAGCCAAACTATTTCTAAGTCCCAACAAAGGAATATCTGACAAGCTACTCTCACTAAGCAGAGAAGATCTACGTCTTTTAACAGGATATCTTACAGGTCACTGCAGCCTGAGGTATCATGTAAATAATATTGGTCTATCTCAGAAATGTCGTCATTTATTCAGACAGCCAGGCAGCAATAAACGCGCTAGAGTACAAAACGCGCTCATCAAAAACAGTCATAGAATGGGGTAAACTCCTAAACGACTTATCCAATATTTCAATGTAAACCTCATTTGAGAGCCAGGTCATAGAAATATAGCAAGGAACAGTATAGCAGAGGAACTTTCCGGAAAAGGTACAACTCAAACTATTCAATCGGATAAAGCGTAGATATTTAGGTCCATCGCCCCTTGTTAATAAATGATTTTTTAAATTGTAAATTCGAAATGGCAAAACCTATCAACGTGTGAATTAAGCAAATTGTCATGGCCGAAACTCAACAGTGGTCGTTCAAAATGTCTGCTAAAACTCAACAGAGCGGATACAAAAACTTTGATAGGTGTCCTAACCGGGCATTGCCTAATAGGTAACCACGCTAGACGGCTGGGAGTTCCATATTACGATTATTGTGGAAGCTGCTATAATACAGAAGAGGAAGAACTATAAGACATCTCCGTTGTGACTGTGAAGGATTAGCTAAATAGAAGAAGATTTTACACGCTCGGTAGTGCATTGCTGACCGATGTAGCGGATATAGGACATCTTAAATTAAAGAAAAGCAACAGAATGGCTTAAAAGTGATCCCATTAGCGTAAAGAAGAAGTTCCAGTGGCATCAAAACGGACCTACAACAAGTCAAATTTGGTCATATTGTGTGACAGCCACCAATTCTAACCACACACTGTAGTCCAATGGTTTCAGATCTGGACTTCCAGACGGTCCATCTTCTGCGACTATGAATCCAAGAATATTGTTTTTTAGCCACTGATAGGTGGTTTTTTCCTTATGGGCTGGAGCGTAATCTTGCTGGAGGGTCCAACGCTCTCCATTTTTTTTTTTTTTTGGTGGGTGATGTAGGCTTCAAAATGCCTTCGCACTTACAGCAACCTTCGTCTACTGCATGGTGTGGTGTGGCCACTAAAACAATCCCTCTTCTCTTTCTAAGACATTCTCCTAGTACACTTTTGCCACGCTCTTAACCCCTTTATCGCAGAAATGAAGAGATGTAACGCCTTTACAAGACACTCCACATCAAACCATTACGGGCGCTCGATTGTGGTCCCGCTGAACCATTGGTAGAACACTTTTTACGTTTTTAGAAATTTTAGCATAGATTTTGTCATTTTGCTTATTAAAAACTTCATCAATTGTGTACATTTTCTCACCTGTGATAAGAATATTTTCATGGCCATTGGCCGCGTGCCATCGAAGAAGCTGCTTGCATCAGTTGTGCGACGGAAGGCTTTCAGGTGGAGATCATCTTCAACGAGTTTTGACATGGATCTGGTTTACCATTGATTCCTGTTTCTCTCACTGAAGATTTCGTTCCAAGTTTTTGATTTCGTTCCAAGTTTTTCTGATCTGTTTGATACATTCATTTACCTGGACATGATTTTCTGCTTTCTTTGGCTTTTGTTTCCGACGCAAATCCTTTTGTTCTTCCACTGCAAGGGATTCGTTCCATCGACAAGGTTTCATTAGGCTTTTTCAACACATAAGCTACTGAACCTTTCGGTCGGATCTAAAGTTTTCGCTTTGGCATTGTCCGACAAATGACCCATTAGTGCAAAAAGAGGTTATAATCGATCCTGGTTTATATCCGGCCAAAGACTGTCACATTGGCAGCATTCGAAAAACTTTTTTTTGTGAATGGATTATGTTGTTTCGACTACAGCAACAACGACTCGCTTAAGGTTTTTCCTGCTGGGTACGCATAAAATTCTCATATGATGATACTAATTTACTAAAAGGCGGGTAGGGTATTCATTCTCACGCAAGCAAACAAGTGCAGTTTCATTCCTAATTTGGCTTAATTTTTTATTTTTTCAAGCACGCGCTTTGACATCATTTCTCAAGTACTTATGTGCATACATATGTACATATATAAATTTCAATAAGTGGATTTATTTATTTAATCATCATACACATAAGTGTACATATATTTGTGACAGTACAAGTGAGTTAGAGTGCGTTCGCAGAATTTATCTGGTATTGTATTGTATTTATAGCGCGTTTTTAACGAAATTTTTAGAGTGAAGTATTTGCTTGATGTTCCAAAAACTTGCATTGTTTTGACATCAACTCGAAATCTGAAAATCTTAACATACAGCTGCGAGAGATTGGTCACAGGAGGCACAAAATTCTGAGCTCGTACCTACTAGAGGATGAAGACTCCCCCCTAATGAGCTGTTTCGATTTCTCCCAATACTAAATAATTAAAATTAAGTACTTAGGGACGTAAGAGACTTCGTTTATCTATTCAAACAGAGAATCTCCCTTGCCAAAAAGTGCTACTTTGGACTAAGTGGGCAATTGAGTAGTAAAGTCCTCTCCCAACGAGCAAAACTAACAATTTATAAGGCTCTCATCATGCCAGTCCGATCGTATGACGCAGAAGCTTAGACGGTAACAGTGTGCGACGAGGCAGCCACCTCCGAACGGCAGATAATTTTCATGAGCAGCTTTTTCCTCGGAAGTTTGCCATTGCCACTGCCGAGGGGCGAGCGCTATTAGGAAAAACTTCCTATCAGCAGGTGTGGCAAAGAAGTAAGAGCCAAGATGCCTGGATCTTAACCCCCCAGAGCAGGGCAACTAAGGAGAAGGTGCTGAGATGATTCCACTTCATCCTCCATACATCCAGCGCAAAAAGGACTCGAGGTGATTCCAAGTCTCACAGCATGCATTCCTTGCGCATGGTGTTCTGTGAGAAAACCCACGCGATTAAAGAACTCATATATTGTCAACCTCAGAAGCTCGCCCGAGCGCCTCCGGCCAAAAAGATTTCGCGACCTTACACGTTTGTGTACTTGCCAGCGCTCGCTGAATTGGCGCGATGCCCATCTTTCCAGGAGCAGACCACAGGTAGTCAGGGGGATCCCAATTCTCTCCCTTCGCGGTGAAATCACCTCACATATCCCTTGTCTGGCCAGCTCATCCGCCTCACAGTCTCCCGCAATGTCGCTGTGACCAGGAACCCAGATGAGGCTGATGTCAAAAAATTCGGACACAGTCGATAGCGAGGTCAAGCATTCCTTGACCAGTTCCGAATGCACCGTCATAGACCCGAGGGCCCTTATTGCCGCTTGGCTGTCGGAGTAAATATTTACTTTCTTGACTGTTAGTACGCATGTGAGCAGCCAATCAGCTACCTCCTTGATTGCGGCTACCTCTGCCTGGAACAGACTGCAGTGGTCCGGTAACCCGAATTTGTGTCTGATGGGGAGCTCCTCACAAAAGACTCCTCCGCCAACCTTTCCTTCCAACTTCGATCCATCCGTGAACAAGTTCAACAGGCCCTGCCCGGTGTAGCCCTCCGGCCACTCTTCCCTTGACGGAATATGAGTGGAGCAGGTTCCGGTTGGACTAAACGAGGGTATACATTGATCCGTTGACAAAAGGGGGTATACATTGATCCGTTTAACTCGAAGTTTCTAAGGATGCTTGAGTGCCCATAAGTGAGGCTGAGCTTATAGCTGGAGCCTCTCAGTCTGATTGCGGTACGTGTAGCAGCAATTCTGCCTGCGATGTCTACGGGTACCACATTTAACATTGCGTTGAGCGCCAGAGTCGGAGTCGTTCGAAGCGCCCCACTGATTCCAATGAGTACCGACCTCTGAACTCTCTCCAGCTTCTTCACCAATGTCGTCTTTTCTAGTGAGTTCCACTAGACTATGACTCCATATAACAAGATAGGCTTTACAATAGTATTATATAGCCAGAAAACAACTCTAGGCCCATCTTTTGCCAATTGCGCCCCTGCACCCATACAAGGCGAGTGTTGCCTTCCTCACTCTTTTCTCAATATTGGGCTTCTATGTAAGCTTGCTGTCAAGGATAATACCTCGGTACTTTACCTTGTCAGAAAGCATCAGAGAAGCGCCCCTTAGTGAGGGAAGTTGAGCTCGGGGTATTTTATATTTCCTCGTAAATAGGACGATCTCCGTCTTAAGAGGATTCACCAACAGGCCGCAATCCGTTGCCCATCTAACAACTACGTTCAAATATCTCTGCTTCAAGTTGTACAGAGTAACCCGCCACATTAGTAAATACAGATTATAAATATAATTAGTCGAACGAGTTGAAGCATAAGGCATAAGGTTTTTTTATCGAACCTTTGCTCTTACCGAAATTTATTTATATTCCCTTTTAATTATGCTAAACATTTTAACTTATTGCTTTGTGGCATTCTTTGATAGGAATAGATATACTCACCTACATTCAAAGAGGCCTTACCAACAGCAGCAATAGTCGTCACTAACAGTCAGTAGTCATTTAATTATGTGACAGCCATAAACCCTTCATTAATTACTGTTAACAAATTTTGGCACAGCTGACTTAAAAGCTATTCTTGTCATTTAAAATTTTAAGTGGAAATATCTGAAATATGTAGGGCTCGATTGCCTATCTCTGATTTAATTTCTAATTCACGATAACAGTTTCGCAATTAATTGTGATAGTGCGTATCTCGTAAACGCCAACAATTAATCATCGCAAGCTCTTTATTTGTTTTTATTTAAATGTGTCTGCGTGTAGTTTATTTTATTTATTTTAATTTTGCTTTTTAGTTGCAATACGTTTAATACTCTTTTATTTAAATTTATTTATACTGACTTTGAAAAACACTTGTGTTGTCAGCGATTGCTATCGTTCGCGGAATTTAATTTAAATGTTTATGCAAATATAACGAAGTTATTGTCTTATGTTATTAGCAGTGAATTGCATTCGATTGCTTATCGAAAACTGGGGATATGGAAATAAAATAGATTCAGTTAAATGGTTAGTCAATTAAGAAAATAGAGCTTATGTTGGACTGCTGGGAGAATTGTTGGCAAGGTCCCAGGTGGCGCAAAAGTAATTTAGCTATGCTATGGGGAAAATGGCAACTGTTTTCCAAGCGGAAGTTTTTGCCATCCTGAAAGTAGCCGAATGGATAATCGAGAGGAGATGGAGCGGGAAACAGATTGGAGTTTTCTGTGACAGTCAGGCTGCACTGAAGGCCCTGGAGAACGCGAAGCAAACCTCAAAGATTGTTCAGGAATGTAAGAAGAAGCTTAATTCTGTCGCAAGACAAACAGGCTTGTACTTATATGGGTTCCAGGACACTCCGATGTTCAAAGAAACGAAATTGCCCATGAAGTGGCCAACCATATATCAGCGGTTCCTCCACAAGGCCTAGAAATCGGAATCAGTTTCGCAGGAATCATGAATTGGTTCAGCGATTATGTAGGCAATCTGCGTAAGGAGCGATGGTCCGATCTAGAACGCTACAGAGCTGCAAAGTGTTTTGTGACAAGTGCGAACAGAAAAATGTCAAACTTTCTACGTAAACTTAGAAGGAAAGACATTCGGTTGATGGTCGATATCATTACAGGGCACAACCCATGAAGTCAGCATATGACCACCATTGGAAACATTGAGGACCCAATGTGTCTGTCGTGCTTGGAGGAGACGGAAAGCACTGAGCACTTTCTCTGTGAGTGTCCTGCCTTTGCTAGAGCACGGCTACGAGTTTTGGGCTCCGATGTCATGAGAATGAGTAATATTCGTTCTCTAAAACTGGAGGATGTTTACAGATTGGTCAAAGAATCCCGAAAATTCTCACAGGACTATCTACCTTTATCTCTGTCTCTATTCTTTCCTATCTCTTTCTCTGATACTTCTCTCCTTTCTTCCTTGACTATCTACCCTCTTCCCAGAGGTCTAAATACAATGGGCTTTTTAGCCTGAGTGCTCCAACTCTCCTGGTGCTCCTGGGCTCGACCTTTTCAAATTTCAATCACTTTATTGGAAGGTTTATAATTTTTTTAAATGGCGTCGGAAGTCAATCCTTTTTTTCGTAGCACGATCTCGATGTATTTTTTTACCGCGTCCCAGCTGCCTTCGCGTTTGAGCATTTTGCTGATTATGTTGCTCGGTGCGATGTCGCCAATCTATTCCCTCAGAGCATTTCTTTCCGCGCGCCATCGTTGATTAAATTGTCAAAATAATCATAGTATTTCTTGAAATCACGCATACTTTCTTAAGCAATTTTCACCGAGTTCAACAAAGCGTACCATTCGTTTCTTCTTTCCCATACTAACTGACGCAAATTGGGTACGCGAAGGGGAGTCCCGAAAATTTGAGAGACCTGCAAGGTGTGATTTCAATTCGCAGTGAGAGCGACTTTTCTGCTCAATTACTGACTTGGTTTAAATAGAACTTCTTGGTTTAAATAAAACTTCTTGACGTAATCCATTGAACTTCCAGGCTGAGGTTATAGATAGATAGATTTTTACGAGGCTTACACTTCGACCTAATGGTCTTTTGTGCCCTTTACTTATAACCTCACCTCATCCAGACCAAGTCCCTTATTAAACTCAAGACAGAGCTGGGTTGCATTGAACGTATCTGGCTTTCTTCTGGCTGCAGTTGGCCAAGATGTCTCAACCTTCTCCGCGCTAAGGCGCTACATTCAAGGTGTATATGCAATGGAGTCCCCTGAGATTGGTCGCAGAAACGACAAGACTTAGTAGAACATATCCCGATCATGTGTAGATGACTACGAAGCCTGCAGTGGCTTGTGGGAATGCGCGTGCAACTGAATCTCAGTTTATCCTTGGGAAGGATTATATTTACTTTAAACCTCTTTTGGTTGTACCCGTGAAATAAGGATTTTACCAAGCGTAGCCCGATATTTTGGTGGCTCGCTCCCTTAGGCTTAGCTCTTCACTCTTAAGCTTCTCATTGATGGTGTGTTGTTCAAGAGCAAGGATGTGCTCAGATCCTATCAATAGCCTCTCTAACAAATTCAGTTTGTCGGTACACTCAAGGATCTGTAAGGATTTAACCTCACAGGATGGCAGTGCACTCAACACTTGAATGTCTTTCAGAATGGCGGTTCACTCATTACTGATATTCTAGCCTAATTTATATCCGCACATAGACATACATCTCCTCTTGGAAGATGCTTGGAAACCTACCCATCGGCACAGAATGCTTCGTTATGGAGCCATATATTCCAGCGCAGATGTCTTCTGGGGTCTTCTAGCCATCTGTATGCCAAATGCAGCTCTACTCCAGTTTAACTTATCGTCCAGTTCAATTCTGAACTTATTTTGATGACTTAGTGATATCATCTCTGGGTAGCTGAGTAAGTGAAAGCTGCATCCTTAGCGATTCCTTGTTTTTAGATAACATCACTTTGCCTCTCGGAAGCCTTCCCTGTTAATATTCAACAGGGTACGCCTGGCTGATTGCGGAATAACTATACGAAGCCCAAGCATTACCTCCATCGTTGCTATAAGAGAGGTCCGCATTGCAGGTCGAGGTTATTATCGGTGTTAACCGCTCGCTTGTTGAGACGGATATATTAATATTTTCAGTATACGCCAGTAACTACACGTCGTTATCAATGATGGTGGGCGCAAAAGACCTTGGAGTCGAAGAGCAAACCTCAAATAAATCTTTGTCTATCCATCAATGATGGTTACTGATCAATTCAGTTCTGCAGCTCAACCAATCTTTTCAAACGTCGGATTCACGAAGTGGATCGACAGAAAATCACAACGAAAAAATCACGGATAAGTCCTTTCTAATTTTGAGTATAAACGTTGTGGGAATCGCAAATTAAGACCGTTAATCGGTATCGGTAAGAGCTTTCGCTCTATGACTACTGCCTTGCAAGTGGCTCAGCTAGATTTCTACACAGGGCGACAGCAACAGTTATATTGAAGTTATCAGACCTTGATGTACCAAGTGTCTATCACAGAAGCACAAGTGTTAGGGAACTTGATCTTGAAGGGTTTCAAATTCGTATGGATGGCAGCAGAGCATCACAAATCCAGTATCAGCAGGCTGTTCTTTGCCTAGACCGGCGTAGGAACTTTTACAAGGTTCTGATTGTTTAATAAAAGATGGTAAAAAATGTGTTTCCATGAAATTTTTCCACCTCTTCCATCACTGATTTAATAGACATTTTGATATTCAATACAACTAATTTGTTACATGGCTTCGTTTTTTTATTCAAATTTCCTGCAGCTATTCTTTGCGAAAAGGGCATAGAAATGAAAGAAAAAAGTTAATCCCACAGCAGTTACTTAGTTGGCGAACTTTTCATAATAGCCCATAAACTTTACTTAATCGCAACTTAATTTAATTGATTTACGACAGCAAATGTCATACAAGAAATTGTCAGCAAAGCAGTGACGCCACGCCCTTATGCCATTATTCAGAAGTTAAGTGAAGGGGTCAAATCGTAATGTAAAAAAAATTATATACAAATATATGAACATATATATATATATGTGTGTGTGTATGTATGCAAAGTAAAGTGTATCGCTGTATTAATATTTGTGTGTCGTTTACATTTTCAACATCTCTTTTGTTTATTTCTCCACCAATTTTATGTCAATTTATGTGTATCAATATTTATTGAGCGCATGATAAACTGTACTAATGTATAAAGAAAATTGTGTGGTGTCAACAATTGGCTGACGGTGGACATTACAGCAAAATTTACCTTATCCATTAGTAGGTATTGACATGCGCAAGTGCACACCCTGCAGGAGCAGCTACTACATTCTACGGGACTGGTTCGCTTTTAGTGGATTCAGACCTCTGACGAGTTTGTGGTGCTATTGTTTTCCAATATAGCAACTGTGGAAGTTTACCGGTGATGTACTTGGAAGTATCTTTTACTTTATACTTTTCTCCATAGTTTGTAACTAGTATTAATTTAGACAGTTGAGGTCTAGTACATTTTGAATCCCTTCTTGGACAATTCTGAACTAGTACTACGTTAAGCCTCGTTTAAATGACTCCACCACAAAGAAGCAGTTAAGTAATAGAGCCATTCTTTGTGGTATCCTTAAAAATCAAAACAAAAAAGAAGAAACAAGAATTTGCGCAACAGAGACTATTAAAAATGAACCCTCCGTTTGACACCTTTTTCGAAATCTTCGGTTGAGCACCCGAGTCTGAGCTTTTTTTCAGCCTGATCGAGGATTCTTTTTAAAAGGTTGTATCCGAAAAGCTCAAGTTTTTAGCTATAATAGAAATATCTTAAATTCACGTCCAAAGTCGAAAGAAGAAAGTCGTTAAATATAACAAAGGGCTGCAGCAAATATCCAAGCCAAATTGCTTCTTAGACGTTGAAGGAAGAGTTTTCTGCAAAGAGCTTCCCATCAAACCCAAATTCAGGCTACCGGATCACTGCAGTGTGTTCCAAGCAGCTGACTGGCTATTTACTTACTCCGATAGCCAAACGGCAATTAGGGCCCTAGGCTCTATTATGGTGTATTCGAAGCTGATCAGGGAATGCCTGGTCTCTCTCTCGATTGCATCAGAATTCTTTGATATAAAGATATATTAATTTGGGTGCCCGGTCACAGTGACATTGCTGGAAACTGCGAAGCCGACGAGCTGGCCAGACAAGGGACCTGTGTGAGGTCGCGAAGTCCGTCTGACCACGTTTGGATAGGAGGCGTTCGAGGCATATTCTGACGATGACAAAAATACATCTCTCAAATTTCGTGCACATCCTCACGGGGCACTGCCTGCGGGGTACACATGCCGTAAGACTCGGAATCACTTCGAGTCCTTTTTGCGTCAGCTGTATGGAGGATGAGATGGAATCTCAGCACGTGCTCCTCAGCTACCCAGCTCTCTCGGGACTAAGATTCAAGCATCTTGGTTCTCATTTCTTTTCTGCGCCTGCTGATACAGCAGGTTTTGATAACAAAAATCTGATGAACTTCATTAGCAGCATAAAGAGGTTAACACAACCGCGGACCAGTCACCGTTCATAATCCACAACCCTCCCCACCCCTTTCCCTTTTGTCCTTTTCCTTCACCTCTTTTCCCCCTCTTGCAATGGTATCACAAAGGATGGATCAAACTTTTTCGTCCAAGTGGGCCCACTCTCTGGGCAACCATTACTACCTAACCATAACCTAAAATGCCTCTAAGACGAATACAGAGTCAAAATGTCTATATAGGTGGTGAGATGATTTAATCTACGTACCCCCGACAGTTATCTCTTGGGTGTGCAGGTAACATTTCTCTGATCAGGGCTCCAGGACATAGGAACATAGAGGGCAATGAAATTGCTGATAAGCTTCCCAGGAAGGGAACTGAATTGGCCTCAGAGACCACCTACCCGGTCATTAGCATCCCCCTGACATTTGTTAAAGGGGAACTGCACAAATTATTTCTCAGGAAAGCGCGGAAAGGATGGAGCTCCATTTCTTCTTGTACTATTTCGAAAACTCTTTGGCCGCAATACGATATAGGAAGGACTCAGAACATAGATTTACAGGCGTGGAAGGGAATATTGGCATTCTTAACTCGATTTTCTATGTGCAGCTGCCAGTGGAACTTGGAGTCAAGTATTATACCAAGATACTTGACTTCTGATGAGAGAGTAAGACACTGGTTGTTTAGTCTTGGAAGCTTAAAAGGCGGAGGCTTGTATTTTCTGGTGAACTAGCAGCCCATCTACGGAGTGTGGCCAGTGCACCTTCCAAAATTTCAGCCATTACTGATGGGAAGGGTCCTGAGACCATTAGGACCAAGTCATCGGCATATGCTACCACCTTTACCCCACTCCTGTTTAAGCGAGTTAAAGCTTCATCCATAGCTGCTAGCCAAAGCAAAGGCGAGAGGACGCCGCCCTGCGGTGTACACCTATGTACGAACCTAGTCATTCTAGCCCCTCCTGCCACAGCATTTATTTCCCTACCACCAAGCAGGGACGAGATCCAGAGGTAGATAGCTCTTTCTACCCCTAGCCTATTTAGAGCAGTGACAAAGGACTCAGCCGTAAGTGCGTGCATATTCATAGCAAAAATACATCTGCTGATTTTTTTTCTGTAATATTATAATATATTCGCTTCCTACCCCCATAGAGCAGCTCTCAACCAATTTGTCGCGAAAAATTAAATTAAAACGTTCGCCAACAAATAATTTGCCCAATCAGCAAAATTTATCTAATTTGTATAAAAATTTTTAATTTAGATTGCAATTAATGGGTATGTCTTTATAACTGCGAAAACAGTTTAAAAAATGGAAATGTTAGCCATGCAGGAATTTCACGCTTGAATGAATCACTAATTTGCATTTTGATTGATTGCTGCCACAGTCAGAAACGGGCGCACTGGCATGAAATTCAATCGCCTGCAATGGCAATGATGCAATACTATTGGAAACGCTGTAACTCTAATTAGATAACAACAAAACAATGCCATATTAAAGGCAATCGCAACACTAAATACTTTCGTTGGTGTGTGTGCGAATATAGAGGAATAGTTGAACGGGCATTTTTTAATGCCCAAAGTGTTACGCACCGAACGCACGTTGAATTGTCGTGAGCCAGAAATACTTAAGTGAATGAAAAGTCCGCTAAGTAGAAAATTAGAATAAGAAATGAGTATTAAGTATTGATTGAGCAGAGAAATGAGACGTGCAGCAGCTTTGCTTTTGGTAGAGTATAAGAAACCGAACGAAATTAAAAAAAAAATTAATAAAGCTATTAAAGGGGGATGGAAGAAGAAGGCAGATAATAAAGGGTTTTCCAATAAGAGGTGTTATTCCCGTAAAAGATCAATGGTTTCGTTGCTTGTGTGGCACGTAGCGCCGTCCTGTTGAAAATAAACGTTGTCCAGATCAATACCAACCAATTCCGGCCATAAAAAAAATCGTTAATTATCTCTCGATAGCGCAACCACTCACCAATAACACCTGTTATTGGAAAACCCTTTATATTTCATAAAGACTCTTGTTTCAGTTATGAAGGGCGCGTTTGTTTGAAAAAAGTGTTACGCGATCTGCTTGAAGGTATGGTGGCTTGCTAAGCTCCAGAAAGCGGCAGCCTTCGGATCAAAATCAGACATATTTTTACTCCTAGGTGGTCGAGGAAATTACTTGCCCAAACTCTACGTTCTGTCTTGCAGCCGTCATTGAAAAAGTAGTGATTCTCAAATTCCCTATCTCAGTATGACTCCAATGGTTCTGTCGAATTATGGTTTAGACTCTTATGAACAGTGGCCCTATCTGCGCAAATATCTTATCATGTCCATTCATCCTCTTTTCATCCAGTTTTCAAAGTCTCCCAAAAGATATTCATGCTCTGCATAACATGAAGATACAACACTGAGTGGCTCTGTAGTTGCAATTTTGCGTCATTTTCTGAATATTTCATGCCTATTTAAAGACTTATTGCTTCGGATCACACTAAACGGCGATTTGAAGACGACAATCTGTACTACAAGTGTCTTTTTGACAGTGTCGTGATCGTACACGTCAAAGATAGAGTCCACCAAGCAAGAAATTCGTCATATTTTACGTTTTTACTACCTTAGAAGTAAAAATGCAACGAAGGTGGCGGCAAAAATGTGTGAAGTTTATGGGCCTGATACTGTAACGATTCGCACAGCACAGCGTTGGTTTGATCGATTTCGTTCCGGTGTAGTAGATGTCGAAGATGCACCCCGTACTGTTAGGCCAATCGTCGTAGAGACTGATAAAATCGTTGAAATCATCCAAACAGACCGGGATGTGAGCATTCGCTCGATTAGTCAGGAACTAGGTGTAGACCACAAAACCCTTTGGAGCCATTTGCAGAAGATTGGATTCCAAAAAAAGCTGGGTGTTTGGGTGCCACACGTGTTGAAGCAAAAAAATCTCTTGGACCGAATCAACGCTTGCGACTCTCTGCTAAAACGGAACGAACTTGACCTATTTTTGAAGCGGATGGTGACTTGCGATGAAAAGTGGATCACGTACGACAACGCCAAGCGAAAAAGCGGCGAGCCGGCCCAAACCATCGCCAATTGGAAGGGAATTATCCACTATGAGCTGCTCAGCTATGGCCAGACCCTTAATTCGGTCCTCTACTGTGAGCAACTTGACCGTTTGAAGCAGGCGATTGCCCAGAAGCGGCCATAATTAGTCAATAGGAATGGTGTCGTGTTTCACCAGGACAACGCTCGACCTCACACATCTTTGATGACCCGCCATGTCCTATCTTCTTCTTCTTAATTGGCGCGATAACCGCTTACGCGATTTTGGCCGAGCTTAACAAAGCGCGCCAGTCGTTTCTTTCTCGTGCTAACCGGCGCCAGTTGGACACACCAAGTGAAGCCAAGTCCTTCTCCACTTGATCTTTCCAACGCAGAGGAGGCCTTCCTCTTCCTTTGCTACCACCAGCTGGTACCGCATCGAATACTTTCAAAGCCGGAGCGTTTGTATCCATTCGGACGACATGACCCAGCCAACGAAGCCGCTGGATCTTTATTCGCTGCGCTATGTCTATGTCGCCGTAAAGCTCATACAGCTCATCGTTCCATCGCCTGCGATATTCGCCGTTGCCAACGTGCAAAGGTCCAAAAATCTTACGCAGAATCTTTCTCTCGAACACTCCAAGCGTCGCTTCATCGGATGTTGTCATCGTCCACGCTTCTGCGCCATACGTTAGGACGGGCATGATGAGAGTCTTGTAGAGTGTTAGTTTTGTTCGTCGAGAGAGGACTTTACTACTCAATTGCCTACTTAGTCCAAAGTAGCACTTGTTGGCAAGAGAGATTCTACGTTGGATTTCAAGGCTGACATTGTTATCGGTGTTAATGCTGGTTCCTAAATAGACGAAGTCTTTTACAACCTCAAAATTATAACTGTCAACAGTGACGTGGGTGCCGATACGCGAGTGCGCCGACTGTTTGTTTGAAGACAGGAGGTACTTCGTTTTGTCCTCGTTCACCACCAGACCCATTCGCTTTGACTCTTTATCCAGTTTGGAGAAGGCAGAACTAACAGCGCGGTTGTTAAGGCCGATGATATCAATATCATCGGCATACGCCAACAATTGTACGCTCTTATAAAATATTGTGCCTGAGCGATTAAGTTCTGCGGCTCGTACGATGCTCTCCAACATCAGGTTAAAGAAGTCACACGACAGCGAGTCACCCTGTCTGAAACCTCGTTTGGTATCAAACGGCTCGGAGAGGTCCTTCCCAATTCTGACGGCGCTGCTGGTGTTGAGCAACGTCATCTTACATAGCCGTATTAGTTTTGCGGGGATACCAAATTCAGACATAGCGGCATACTGGTAACTCCTTTCCGTACTGTCGAATGCAGCTTTGAAGTCGACGAAAAGATGGTGTGTGTCGATTCTCCTTTCATGGGTCTTTTCCAAGATTTGGCGTATTGTGCATATTTGGTCGATGGTAGACTTTCCAGGTCTGAAGCCACACTGATAAGGTCCAATCAGTTGGTTGACGGTGGGCTTCAGCCTTTCACACAATACGCTCGCTAGAACCTTATAGGCGATATTTAGAAGACTAATCCCGCGGTAATTGGCACAAATTGCAGGATCGCCCTTCTTATGGATTGGGCAGAGCACACTTAAATTCCAATCGGCAGGCATGCTTTCATCCGACCATATTTTGCATAGGAGCTGATGCATGCACCTTACCAGCTCCTCGCCGCCATGTTTGAATAGCTCAGCCGGCAGTCCGTCGGCGCTCGCGGCTTTGTTGTTCTTTAGCCGTGATATTGCTATTCTCACCTCGTCATGGTCGGGTAACGGAACGATAATCCCGTCGTCAACGATTGGGGTATCGGGATCTTCACTTTCTCTATGACATGCACAGCTGTCACTGTTTAACAGGTTCGAGAAGTGTTCCCTCCATAATTTAAGATTGCTCTGTACGTCAGTCACCAGATCACCGTCTTTGTTCTTACAGTAAAACGCCCCGGGCTTAAAACCTTCTGTAAGCCGCCGAACTTTCTGGTAGAATTTTCGGGCGTTGTTCCTATTGGCCAGCATCTCAAGCTCCTCGCACTCACGTATTTCGGCCTCACGTTTCTTCTGTCGGATAATACGTCTCTCTTCCTTTTTCAGCTCTCTGTAGCGATCCCACATGGCTCGCGTTGCGCCCGATCGCAGCGTGGCTCTATAGGCGGCATCTTTTCTTTCTGCGGCAGCATGACATTCCTCGTCGTACCAATTGTTTTTTCGGGCTTGCCGGAATCCGATTTCTTCTTCGGCGGCGGGACGTAGGGAACGAGAAATGTTGCTCCATTGCTCGCGCATGCCGGTGTGTTGGGCAGTGCTCTCCGAGAGCAGGAGTGAGAGTCGAGTGGCGAACATTCTGGCTGTCTGTTGTGATTGCAGCTTTTCGATGTCGAACATTCTTTGCGTAGGTACATGTACGTTTTTTGCTGCACAGAGGCGTGTGCGTAGTTTGGCTGCAACAAGGTAATGATTCGAGTCGATATTGGGTCCTCGGATCGTACGTACATCTAATACACTAGAAGCGTGTCTTCCATCTATCACAACATGATCGATCTGGTTTCTCGCTTTTCGATCAGGGGACAGCCAGGTAGCTTGGTGTATCTTTTTATGCTGGAATCTGGTGCTGCAGACTACCATGTTTCGGGCCCCGGCGAAGTCGATCAGCCTCTGTCCGTTGCCGGTTGTTTCGTTGTGCAGGCTGAATTTTCCGACTGTGGGACCAAAAATTCCCTCCTTGCCCACCCTGGCGTTGAAGTCGCCAGTCACGATTTTTATGTCGTGGCGGGGGCAGCGCTCATAGGAACGTTCCAAGCGCTCATAGAAAGAATCCTTGGTCGCATCGTCCTTCTCTTCCGTCGGGGCGTGGGCGCAAATTAGCGAGATGTTAAAAAATCGCGCTTTGATGCGGATTATTGCGAGACGCTCGTCCACCGGAGTGAACGACAGTACTTGGCGACGAAGTCTCTCTCCCACAACAAATCCGACACCGAATTTGCGCTCCTTTACATGGCAGCTGTAGTAGACGTCGCAAGGTCCTAGGTTTTTCTTACCTTGCCCCGTCCATCGCATCTCTTGGATGGCAGTGATGTCAGCCTTTACTCTCACGAGGACATCAACCAGCCGGGCAGAGGCACCTTCCCCATTAAGGGACCGGACATTCCAGGTGCATGCCCTCAAATCGTATTCCTTATTTCGTTTGCAGGGGTCGTCATCAGTGTTGGAAGTTCTCATCCGAGGCTTTGTTGCTGTTTTCATTGGGGGGGCTTTTTAAGTGGCGGGTCCCAAACCCAGCGCACAACCAGCTATGCTGGGATGCTTCGCCTTCTCACGTTAGCTCACTCCCGAACGGGTGTTCGGAAGCTAACCAGAGGATACGTGGGCTAATCCCGGACGTTGTGAGCTGCTGTAGAAGAATCGTCCTGGCCACTCCCAAGTGAATGGCGATCAGTAACTTTCCCCACTTGCGTGGACTTCTACACATGGAACCATCCTCCAACCATGTCCTACCACACCTACCATTTAGTCCGGACCTGGCACCAAGTGACTATCATCACTTCCGGTCCATGCAAAACGCCCTTGGCGATACCAAGTTGGCCTCAAAAGAGACTTGCGAAAACTGGTTGCCTGAGTTTTTTGCAAATAAGGAGGTGGGGCTGGGGGGGTTTTATAAAGGGGATATAATGAAGTTGCTTTCTAAATGGCAACAAGTTTGCGAACAAAACGGGGCATATTTGACTTGAATCGGATAATTCTAAGTACGTTAAATAAAGCGTCAAATTTCGATTACATATACGACATTTCTTTTTCCCCAACCCAATATGTTTTCTACTTAAAAAATATCAAATGATTTGAATTACTGCTTCGCTTGGGAAGCCATAGAAACAATATAAAACGGCATACGCTGCACCCACTGTACGACATAGAGTTATTTCGCTGCTCATTTTAGTATTTGCATATGAACTTGAATAAATAAATTTACACTTGAATTTCGATAATAACTATGTACTAGTATGTACATATATATATATATGCATGTTTGCCCGTACGTCCATACCTATATTCAACTAACACTGCAACAGCCGATTCTCAAGTTCAAAATAAATATGCGTAATTGAGATGCCGGCGAGGAAAAATAAAAAAATGTTTGGCTTGAATTACGTGCTTTTTTGAAAGTCCACAGAGTGCTCGGATAGTAATTATTATAATTTTTGCACACGAGTACTTGTACTGAATTTTGATATAAATTCTATGTTATTTTATTTGTATGGATTACGGAATGCAAATCACGTCTGGAGAATAATATTTATTTATTTTGTTTATGTTAGTCATTTTGGAGCAATATTTTCTTTTTCTTCTATTTGAATTTTGTTATGGCGATAATGTATGTCGGTAATGAAGCGCCTAAGTAGGGGTGTGAGTCATTCTACAAGTGAGTATAAGCAAAATGAAATTTTACACAATAGCGGCGGCGGATCTGCTACATAATATGAACATCTGTAATTGGACATAGATATCGCATGTTAAAATTGCTCTATGTTAAGCTTACATTGCATTGCTTGTACATTTCTGCTTGCTTTCGGTTTTGCGCGGCATCGGTCTCTCAAATTCTGTAAATGTGTAACTGCACACATTTGTATTAGTCCATAATGATTGAATATAACATTAGCAGCAGATCGCAGAACAAATTTGTGTAAACAGTGAGGGGAATTGCCAGAATATTCGATTTTTGTAAACAAAAAGGAAAATTTGGGTTAATTTAATGAAAAGATTAACTCATTAATCGAGTTAAATAGGGAATAAAAATTAATTTAAAAGCGAAAATTTGCCTAATATTTTATATGTTAATTAACAACAAAAACAATAAATTTAAATGAATGCAATCTATTTGCTTACTGTAAGGTTACACAATTAGACGTGCATAATTTGTTTTACCTGCACTAATTTAATCGATTAAATTTGAAAAACTTTAAATTTTTTCTAAAAATGTTACGCGAACAATACAATGACAGAGCAAAAGAAAAAAATCTCAATGCTTAAAAACAGGAACAAAAAATGGGCGAAATCTTCGCTGCTTCTCACGCAAATCGGACAATAGATCTTGCGAAGAACAATTTCTCTAGAAAGCTCCTTATAACCGCCCATCAGTGTTTGTCAATGTCCAGGACCCAGCGCCATACAGTAAAACCGGGAAGATGAGTGATTGAGAGAGCTTTTTTTCGTGCATCAAATGCGGCCTCTGCTTTTCAAGCCCAACGCCACCCCAAACTAGCACCAGTTGGCAAAAGTTATTCTTCGCTGGATCTCTTAGCTGACATTGTTGTTGGTGTTAACGCTGGATTCTAGACAAACAAAGTTCTTGACTACGCCGAGCTCTTAGTTGCCAATCACAACCTGTTGACTAATACGCATAGACTTTTTGGTTGTTGACTCAAGGTACTTTGTCTTGCCCTCCTCGTTTACCGCAAGATCCACTGTAAGCGCCATAAATAAAGTTTGGCTTGAAAAAAACCAAATTATTTCTATTATGCTCATGGTTGAGTGAAGAGAAAAAAATTCTTAATGCTGAGTTTTCTTCAATTCCTGAATCAATTTAACCTTTGAAGGCAAGTAATTTGGGATCTCGATATAAAATCTCATGAGGCTAATATGTAAAATGTACGGCTAAGATCGATGGGATCTCAAAGTTCTGAACTTAAATCAAGTTAATTAGTTAGAAGAAAATAATATTTTTCGAAGAGAGTTTGAGTTTGAAAGCTTTAAAATATAAAAAATTGACGCGTTCACTTCTGTTAGGTGTTTGGCTCTTCCTTCTATTGGTGACGTGCGTTCACGAATGGGGGAACCTACAGTTTTAAGCCGACTCCGAACGGCAAATGATTTTTATGAGGAGATTTTTCATGGCAGAAATACACTTGGAGGTTTGCCATTGCCTGTCGAGGAGCGACCGCTATTAGAAAAATGTTTTTCTTAATTTGGTGTTTCACCGAGATTCAAACCTACGTTCTCTCTATGATTCCGAATGGTAGTCACGCACCAACCCATTTGGCTACGACGGCCGCATCACTCCCGATACAAACAAAAAATATGTACTGTGTTCCCATGGAAATTATAAAATTTATTATATTTTAAGACTTCCGTGAAAATATTTCGGAAAAATCTTAAGATTTACGTGAGCTGCAGCAATTTACAAGTAGGTATCTGCGAAAATCTTGTTCTTTTGATGCTGTTGATAAAAATAGGAAAATATTGAGAAAGTCTGTTTAAGAGTTTTTCACTTAACTCTCATTGCTCCCTAACTCTCATTGCTCTCATTTTCAGCTAATGGAATATTGTGAACGAATCCAGCTATGATTTTGTTTATGTTTGGCAATTCTGCATGCTTTCGGATGGACTATGGCACTCTTTCAGCAAACGAACGATATGATATTTTTCTTCTCCCTCATTTTTCACATCCCCGTTTCTCACACAGTGCATATTTGTTTTGCTTACAATCACACCTTTCGCCTTCCTACCTCCTCCTACATCCTCTCCTCTTGGATTGTCTACTCGGCGCGTTAACCGATAAGCTTGTCGACCTTATTTTATTCATAGTCTCTGATTTCATTGTTATTGATCATTGGAGCAGTTAGTGTTCGCACCGCCGAAAAGATGGCGATGCCGTAAAGGTTGCTGGCGCATTAATGATGATGAATGTTTTTATATTCGTATTCCTGACTCAGTAGTATTTATACGCAGATAAAGTGGTGCCATATACATACATATATACGTAGGTATGTGTGTGTGTATGTAATTTAAAAATGCATTAATTAATGCGTGTAACTCTTGCTTGCATTCATGTGGACTATAAGTAAGCGAGGAAAATGTGCCACAGTTATGATAAGGGCTTATAAAGTATGATTGTATTTGTTATTTATATTTAAAAATATACACTCATCTCATTCACGCTTTACATAATAAGAAATTAAATATTAATAAAATTTTGTTTATCGCTTTGTGTTTTTAGGGCATCTCGATCGCCTGCATTGTGCTTTGGCAGACCTCTACGGCAATCTCATCCCAACCGCTGATTGTTTGCGGTACGCTGGGAGGTTTTACTATCATTTGCGGTATCCTGTTGATTGGTGAGTAAATTTACTATGTATTTTTTGTTTTTTGTTTCATAGTTTCATAACAACAAAACACCCTAACTTTTTTGTGTGAAATTAGTTTTTATTGATTTCAAAGACAAAATTGTTCAAAAATGAATACAATTTTAACACACATATATTCATTTTAGCTCGATGTGACCACCTTTTGTCTTGACTATAGCCTTCAAACGGTCAAAAATGAGTTCCAAGCTGCACGAATGTGATTTTGAGGTATTTTGGCCCATTCTCGAATACTCGCTTTTTTCAGCGCATCCATACTGGTATATTTTTTAGTCCTCACCTTGCTCTCCAAAATTGACCTGATGGAATAGTCCATCGGATTTGCGTCTGGCGAATTCGAAAACCATTGTGTGGACGAAATGAAGTGTGGAACAAGATTTTTTAACCATTCTTGGTTCACACGAGCTTTATGAGACGGTGCCGAGTCCTGTTGGAACGTCCATGGCATACGACCGAAATGTTTGCGTGTTCACAGCTCTAAAGCAGCTTCTAAAACATTTTCCCGATAATAGGTCGCATGACTTTACTTTGACACCAGGCTCGATAAAAACAATTGGAGAGCGTCCATCAGCGCTCACTGCGGCCCAAACCATTACTTGCGATGGGAAATTGCTTCGAGTGGCCATACGTAGGCTCAAATTCTCGTATGAGCGTTCGGTCAAGTAAACACGATCGTTTCGAGTGTTTACGAACTGCTCAATTGGGAAATTTTTTTCATCAGAAAACACAATGCTAGGAAATTCGCCACGTTCGTGCAAGCGCATCAACTCCTTTGCTCTTTCGCACCGAACTTTTTTTTTGCTGGGGTGAAAGATCGTGTGCTTTTTGGAACTTGTAAGCCTTGCCCATGAGCTCATTTTTCAATATGCGTCGAATGCTGTCTTGCGATATTTTCAGTTCTTTGGCCATTTTTCTTACACTTAGACGTGGATTTCGTTCAAGTCGAGCCGTCTCTTTCCGAACCATTTCTGGCGTTGTTGCGTTTTTTTTTGGTCCACCTCCACAGCGTTTTGCAATCCTACCAGTATCATTGGACCGTTTTATAGTGCGATACACAAACCTTTTATTCACTTCGAGGTGACTGAGCTCACGAAAATGGCTGGTTGTAATTTTCCAGCCAAATATAACGCAATCACACTATTACGTTTGAATTCCATCACAGAAAATTCAACAAAACTGAGACGCAAATGCTTTTGATGGCTTATAAACAAACAATATATTGAACTGTCATTAAAACAATTTTGACGTTGATGTCATGAGCTGTTTTAGTTGGTAACACTTCATATCGTTCAGCCTGTATTTTACTCCTTACATGGGGTGTTTGGGGTGTTCGCGCTTTAGAGCCTTCACGTTATCTAGCGTGCGCTGTTTATTTTTTATTGTTTTTTGGTTAATATTGTATTTATCCCCTACAAATAATAATAATAATACACATTTTATTTTGAAGCCACATCTGGGCCCGTCTTTTGAAAGACCCTTTATTAAATTATATTCAACTTCGTCTTTGAATAAATAAGTTAAACTGCATTTATGTTAAGCAAAATGAGACACATATTTTTCTGTAAAATTTTATTTCTAACTACCAACTTCATTTCTCATTTTAATTGTTTGCAGGCCACATTCTCAACTCGATTGTGGAGAAGCGTCTGAACGCGCTCATCTCGATTATTGGGTGCATTCTCTTCGTCATCTCTGGTGCCTTAATCATCGACGAGTGGCATGATAGATCCGATTTCCTGTTCAAGGACAGCAAACGTAATGCACTCGCTACGGGCTCGCTGATGATCATCAATGGCGCCGTCTTCCTGCTGGACACACTCTCCATATGCAGAACGTAAATTTGACACTAAAAATAAATACAAAAAAAAACAACAAATACCACATATGCTTTTAACTAGTTGTTGCCTTTTTGTATATGTACATAAATGCATACATATGTACTCGTATATGTAATGAAGAGAAGCACACTTACATTGTTAGATTACATAAAAATGCATAAATTCTTATAAACACACACACACACCCATTTATACACTCAAATATTAAAATATATGTAGTTATTTTTAAAAAGTTGTATTTTGCGAGAATTCTCAATGTAACAGATATTGTATTTGTTGTAGTCGTACCGCTTTTGTGCTTGTCTCTTGTTAGAATTAAAAGTTTTCATATGCATAAATACACAGAAACACACATTTGGACTTTACATAAATGCATAGGTATACACCGTTATACGTTACACGTGAGAGGAATAGAAACGAGGTAGTTTATTGAGAAAAACAGCAAGAAGTGAGCTAACAAACTACAAAAGTGATGATGAGAGAGATCTTAATGTTAGTGAGTAGCAATTTTGACTAGCCACCGAAACTTTTAAAGCCAGAAAAAAGAAAACCTTTTTAAACAACTGCAAAAAAGGGCATGAGAAATATTTCGCATAAAAAACTACTTGCTAACCGAAACAAGAAAAATGAGGAACACGAAATTTTGAAAGAGTGGAAGAGTAAATTCTCTTTTTGTAAAAGCAAAAATCATGAATAAATAAATATTTAATCTCGAATTTGAAAATTTTGACTTTTCATAAAAAACTCTCGCACAAAGCACATATTTTATGTAATATTGATATTTTTTACGAAATATACTCAAGCAGTAGAGAATTTATATATTTTTATTTTTACTTACAAGCTTTCGAAAAAGTAATCAAAAGATTTCTGCTATTATTACAGTTAGCCCTTAAGCTCACTATAAAGTGTAATAATCCAGTATACCTACAAATAAATAAAATTAAATCAGTTATCGAATAAATAAAGCAACGCTGTTGTTGTGTTTTATTCCTCATCTATGCATAGAATATATGAATTTATGGTTCAGGGACTACACACATACATACATACTCGTATATCTACTTTCATTAGCCAGTAGTAATTATTTCATATTATTCGCATGTTTGTGAAGTCGTGTTAAACAATTTAGTCAAGAAAAAACTGAAGGCTGCGTTCTCTAAAGGGTCAACAAGTACTTCAACTTCACAAGATATGTTTGCCTTGAATTCTATTGTGCACGAAGCCGATAGAGGGCTCAATATGATTCATATAAAGGGTAGTTAAGTTGCAAGGGCCCGTGTTGATTTTGAATAAAATACAATTTTTTTAAGAAATTATTATCATTTCTCTTTATTATGATAATACTGGTATAGCTGAATTACGTATGGAACAAAATATCGGCCAAATGGCCGCCGCGGCCTCGGCGGCACATCTCCATCCGATGGTCCAAATTTTCGATGACGCTGAGGCATAATTGAGGTTCTATGCCGTAAATGTGCCGAATTATCTCATCCTTTAGCTCTCGAATTGTTGCTGGCTCATCGACGTACACCTTTTCTTGCAAATAACCGCAACGAAAGAAGTCTAACGGTGTCGTTGACGTGTAGGTGTGGTTCACATTCAACATCGGCCCTTGAAATTTAACCACCGTTAACAATAAATATAAAAATATATGCAATGTAATGTTTACAGAAAATAGAGGCAATTTTGTATAGAGAGTGAACCTTTTAGACGTGGGTTGAGGTTTGTTGAAGCCTCTTATTCAAATACGAATTCGATTCATATTCAAAATTTGTATTAGGTGAATATTTCGACTAGAAATTAAAGAAGGCAAACCATTAAAATAAATTTCACTCACACATTTTGACGAAAAAAATAAAAACACCGTAATTGATTTAAAAGAAGAAAAGATTTTTCCGATAGATTTTCCACGCCATCCAATGGAAATCCTCTAAGAAAAAAAATTCTAATAGAGATCGCCGTACACCAGACAATGGCAACCCACTTAGTGCATTTGTGTTATAAAGATAGTTATAATACAAACCAAAAAGTTTAAAACTGTAAGCTACCCCATTCGTCGGACAAAATAAGGACGCGCGCCTCAATTTAGAGGAGGACCTCTACTAATCGATACTCTGGGAAACGATACCAAAGTAAGAAATATTTATAACAGCCTTGGCATAAAAAAAAGTAGTTTGTGTACAAAAATATTTTTGAATAAGGTGGCAACTCTAAAAATTAAATATCTATTGGAGCTATCTAAATCAGAAATATTAAAATGCGTTCTACATATATTACAGGTTATTAAAAGAATATAAATATTAAACGGAGTGTGTGTAATAGGCCGGGTCGATTTGTGGGAGGCAAAAAAATCGCCCATTGCTCTGTGAAAATCATATTCTAGGGATCGAAATAAGAAACTTTGCCGAAGGAACCATACCTCTAAAACGAATTCTGATGTCCCCAAATTTAAAAATTTAAACGCGTCAAAAAATAAAGGTTATTAATATATCAACAATATTACAGGAAGTGTGTGTAAACAGTCTTGCCATCTGTTTTAATTAAAATTAAATTAATAAAATTAAAATTAATGAAATGCCGTTTTTAAATACATACTATATTAAAATATTTCTATCGAAAAAAGGACATATACAGTTATTATTTTGAACAAGGTGGCAACTCTAAAAATTAAATCTATATTGGAGTTAACTAAATTTGAAAAATTACATTGCATTAGATATTAAAGGTTATTAAAATAATATAAATATGAACGAAGTGTGTGTAAACAGTCTTGCCACATATTTATAAAATTGAAATTAATGAAATACCGTAGCATATAATATTCATATTAAAGCATTGCTAAAGAGAAAAGTTTGTAGAAGCTTCAATACAAATAGTATTTTAAATTAGGTGGCAACTCCAAAAAAATTAATTTTTATTCAAGCTATCTAAATTTAAAAATTAAAATGCGTCAAAAAATAAAGGCTATTAAAATATTACAAATATCACACGGTGTGTGTAAACAGTCTCGCCACCTATTTACAAAATTAAAATTTATGAAATACCGTATTTCAATAGTATATTAAAACATTGCTATCGAAAAAGCAGTTTGTAGAAGCTTTAATTCAAATACTATTTTAAATAAGGTGACAACTATAAAAAAAATAATCTGCATTGGAACTAACTAAATTTAAAAAATTAAAATACATTAAGTATTAAAGGTAGTTTTTGGCATAACGAAAGCTGCTCGGAAAAGCTTTAATTTAGCGATATTTTTGAGTAGAGTTGCCAACTACATAATACCTAATACTCAAGTACTTCGCTCACATTTATGGTTTATATATTTTGAAGCTGGACACTACTCGCCAGTACTAAAACACAAGAAAAAAGTTGATCCCTCTCTTTGCACTGACTCATTAAATGACTTAATATTGAATTCTAGTCAGTGACTGATTAATAAACGAAAAAAAAAAACAAATCCTCTGCCAATAGTTAAGCGACGAGCTTGTTCAGTTTTCCAATTGAAGTCATTGAAAAAAAAAGTAACTGCAGGTATAATTTGTGATAGATTAAGCTGGTGATAGAGGAGGCTTAATAAATTTAATACGAATATTAAACGAAAGAAGTTCAGGAATACCCTAACCCAGAAACAAATGATGAGTTGCCTCTTCTTTGATACATTTTTCTTTATTATATTTTTTTGTTATTTGTTAAAGCATAAATGGGAAAGTGGTTTGAGGCGATATAATTTTCAGAAAGTTTCAAAAGCAATGACGAAACATAAATCACTTCGACTGGTTTCAAACGAAATATACACCGAATCAATATTTCACCATTCTGTTCTCGTTGTTTGCCCCTAATATTACTTTTCGCCGTTAGCTCTTAAATATATTAATATATATACTAACTTTTCGTTAATTCTTTCAAAAATGGAATGACCTGAAATGCACACTCTCCTAGAGTATAATATTTGTAAAGGCATGGATAACGCAGGTTGAAGGTGCGACACTTTCCCTTTTTATGTGCGCATTCAGGAACCCGTTTGAGTAGTTGGCAACACTGTGAATATCTGGTCAAATAAGCTGCTGATAGACGAGCGTGCAGCTGCCCGAGATACGAAGGGTGCCTTTTATATGTCGGGATTAGAGAACAAAAACAAATTTTAATCATCGAAAATCACTTTATTGTTTTTCGAAATATTCTCCATGAAGATCTATACACTTTTGCATGCGTTTGAACCAATTGTCGAAGCACTTTTGCCACGCTGAATGAGGTACCTCCAAAGCATGCATTCTGAATGCCGCAACCGCTTCTTCAGGTGTCGAAAAACGTTGATCTCTCAGTTTGTTTTTTACGTACGGGAATAAAAAGAAGTCATTCGGTGCCAAGTCAGGACTATACGGCGGATGACCCATTAATACGATGTTTTGGATGCTCAAAAATGCAGCTGTTTGAGTCGATGTGTGAGAGCTTGCATTGTCCTGGTGAAGAGTGATCCGTCTTTGGCAATTGGTTTTCCTAATTTCTTGGAAAACAACTGGCAAACAAATGGTTGTGTACCACTCAGAATTTACTGTTCTGCGTTGTTCTAGTGGTACGGTTGCGACTTGTCCAGTTTTTCCGAAAAAACAGGCGACCATTTGCTTGGAAGTGCTTCGTGCGCGAACAACTTTTGTTGGATTTGGCTCATCTTGAAACCCCCATACAGTCGACTGCTGTTTACTTTCGGGCTCATACGCGTAAATCCATTATTCATCACCTGTCACGATGTCATAGACGTGTTTCGAAGCCCCTGCAATCGACACGAGCCTTTTTTTGAGCGATTGACAAATTGTGTGGGATCCAACGCGAACAAATTTTTTTGACAGGCAAATGTTTATGCAATATTGAATGTATGCTGGTCCCACTAATGCCTAAGATTGTCTCAATCTCACGATAGGTCACATGGCGATCTTGCAATATCAGTTCGCGCACAGCATCAATGGTTTTCGGAAGAACAACTGATTTTGGACGACCTTCACGAAATTCGTCTTGGAGTGAACTACGACCACGATTGAATTCACCATACCATCGATAAACACTGGTCCATGATGGAGCTTCATCTCCAAAAAATGAATTAAGTTCATCCATGCCACGTCGAAAGTTGTAAAAAATAATCGCACGAAAATGTTCACGCTTTAATTCCATTTTTGGACCGAGATGAATCTTTTAAGTTACTGTAAACAACACAAATAGCGCTGGTATTTCAAAACGTTCTGAGTACGTAAAAGCCAAAAAATGTCAAACTTTGCGATACAGCTGTCAGTTGCCAGATTGCAACACCAGGGTTGCCAAATCCCGACATATAAAAGGCACCCCTCGTAATGCAAAAACAACTGTAGAAAGCTTTTTTTTGCGTTAACATTGTTGGGCCTCTTCTTTTCTCCAAGCAGCAAGTGGTGAATAGATGAAGCAATTGGTAAAAGTGAACATATGTTGGGTACGCGGGAAGGGAGCTGCCTGAAATTACATGTGTTGGTAAGGCAGTGCGTTTAATGAGCTATAGCCATACTCGCTAGCGGCGAATTTTTCGCCAAGTTAATCCAGCAGAGGCCTTCTGTCACACTACGATCTGTGTTTAATTTGAAAATTAATTTATAAAATATAATTTTTGGATTAAGTTAAACCATTTTTTGATTTAAAATCATTCTTGCAAATTTTTGCTAATAACTTCTATTTGTACCATATATGTATTAATATTTATAAATATCTTCATATATAAAATCCATAAAATACGATATTTATTGCAAATTCCCATTTAAATTTTTTTTAAGCCGTCCCCATTTTGTTTCCATTTAAATAAAAATAAACCCTTTTTTGCTACCATTTTTACTAAACGGGACCCAATTTTTCCACTTTCTCCACGCTTTTAAATGCAACCTTTTGTAAGGGAGTGTCAAAAACCGAACGTCACAAGTGAGCAAACCTTTAATAATTGAATCATTTTTTTCAGAAATTGCTTTTTCATAAATTTTTTATTTCTTTATTTTTATTTTCATCATTACAACATTAAATCGTTTTTAATCATTATTTTTCATGGATTTGGTGGTAGCCGTTTCTTTTTTATTTTTCGGCTTTCAAAGTTTAATTTTTTGCACCACTTAAGAACTTTCTGGTAATTTGTATTCCCTCATTTATTTCATTTTATTTGCATGATTTCTTTTTATACATCCTTTAGCCGCCGTGAAGTGCCAATCTTTAAGGAGACGTCAAAAAATGCCTACGATCTAAATCGTTATTAGTCAGCAACTTTTTGGTGGGACGTTTTCTATTGGAAAGGAGAACGGAGAACAAGTTTTTTGCTACAAATCAATAATTTATGTGATATTAGTTTTAATTAAGTTTTAAGTTGCGAAATATAAATAAGAAATTATTATAAAAAAAAATCTAATATCTGCTTACTGAAATATATAAAACAAAAATCTTGAAGAAATAAAAATTAGAAAACTATAGAGGAGTATTTATTTCACCATAAAATATTTAATTTTCTATGCACTAAGCTAATCCATTCAACAGACGGTAACTTCTTCCCATAAATAAGATTTGGTATAGAAAAAATTGTCCGCTCAAGGGAGATATCCGGTTAGTAGAGGTGTCCGTTAAGAAAGGTTCACTGTACAACGTCGAACGCCTCCTATCCTAACGAGGCCGGAAGAACTTCGCGACCTTACAGAGGTCCCTCGTCTGGCCAGCTCGTCGGCTTCGCAGTTTCCAGCAATATCAGTGTGACCAAGTACCCAAATTACCTTTAAATCGAAGAATTCTGATGCAATCGAGAGAGAGACCAGACATTCGCTGACCAATTTCGCATGCACCATAATAGAGGCTAGGGCCCTAATTGCCGCTTGACTATCGGAGTATTGTGAAAATATAAATGACAATGAACAGGAAAAATCATAATCACCGAAAACTTCATCGAAATTGTTCTTAAATTTATCACAAAATGAACCGAAATCATTGTTGAAATTCATGGAATCGGAGTTGAATATCTCCAAAACATCGATTTATCGAATTTAAACTGATCATTTGGGCTTACGTTGGGCTGTGTACGTTTCATTCCGCGCTGAGGACCAATAATTGCTCAGAATTCAACATTCGAAAGACCTCATTAAAGAGCCGAGAAAAGACGAGAACTTCCTTCACACCATTCTAACTGCTGAGTAGACGTGGTATTTCCTACATGAACCTGAAACTAAGCTTCAAAGTGCCGAATGGAGGGCCCCAGACGAGCCATCACCCAAAAAATCGCGTTTGGAGAAGTCGAAAATCAAGTCGATGTTCATTTGTTTTTACGATTCCAAAGGCATTGTCCAAAAGGAGTTCGTGCCAACGGACCAAATCGTCAATGCAATTTTCCATCTTGGCATTTTGAAACGTTTGTTGCATCGCATTCGTCGAATTCGCTCTGAATACCGCGAAGGAGGAAGCTGGCGCTTATTGCAAAAAATGCACCATCTCATCGATCCACTCTTGTAACCATCAATCACTCACCATATTCGGTTGATATCGCCCCCTGTGACTTCTACCTATTCGAAAAAATGTATTTGGTCATGAAAAGAAAACGTTTGGCGTCTGTAGAGGCCATCCAAAAGGCATGTACCGACATCCTGAAGGACATTTCGGTCAATGGCCTGAAACACTCTTTCGAAAAGCTTTTAGATCGCGCAAAACAGTGGATCGTAGCCAGAAGGCTTATTCAAAATAATATAAATAAACTCGAAGCTATCAAAATAAAGCTTCTGTCGTTTCTATTTTAGCTCAGTCTTGTTTATTTTGGAATTCACCTTGTATATACTCAATTCCAAAACAAACCTTTACCTTATAAAAAATATCTTAGGGCGCCAAGACTAGCTTGGCGATTAGGTTCTTTCAGCCTTTTAGGGCGCCAGATGAGGACCAAATTTTTCCAGTTCTCTCAGTAAAAGGGCTGGATATGTTGCTAAATCCGCTTGTCCCAATTTTCAGGCATAGTTTCAGCTGAGAATGCATGCCACTAGTATGATGTAAGGTTAACGTAGTATTTATCCCACAGGTAGGCAAGAGATTCAAGGAACTTTCCAAATCGTTTAACAAAGTGCGCCAGTCGTTTCTTTCCCGTGCTAACCGGTGCCAGTTGGACGCATTAAGTGAAGCCAAGTCCTTCTCCACCTAATATTTCCAACGCATAGGTTGCTCCCACCTGCTGGCATCAAATCGAATACTTTCAGAGCCGGAGCGTTTGTAACCATTCGGACGAATATAGAATAGAAATAAATATAAATAAATTGTATGCATTGTTTACTAGTACTTAAACTTTACGAAAAATTTTATTTTAATTTTTCTTTACAAAAATTAGTATATAAAAAATCACGTGACCCAAAGTACCATGAAAAAAAAGTTGCTCTGCGGTCTGCATCATTTCTCTTTCAAATGTTAATGGATCTGCAAAAAGTAAAAACAATTCTTGTAAAATAAAGTTGTAGCTATATATATGTATATATATGCGTTTTACGTCATAAATGTCACACTTTATTTATGTTTATAAAATTTTTTAATAAGGCTCGAGACTATAGAGAAAACACTTTCGAATATTTAAAAAAAACCTCATCAAAAAATATTAGAGACTGCATCAGTTATCATGCAGACTGTGCCGGAAAAAGTAGTTTCGAGAAAAACAAGTTTAAACTTTCAAGTGAAAACGAAGGAAAATTTACCTGTGCGCATCAAACTCTCGTCGGGCAGTTACATTTTCTACCATAACTTTGTATCTGTATAGGGAATTTTTACAATCGACTTCCACAGAAATACGCCTAAAACTATAAAGAATAATATTCTGTAAAAAAAATCGATTTTTTGAAAATTCTAAACGTACATACATATGTAACCCCGTAAGTTGTATTTCAGTTTTTCAATTAATTTTCAGAGAAAATGAAAATGATATTTGCCAACACTACTCTCCACTCACATTTTGAAGTTTATAAGTGAAATACAAAAGAAAATTATATTTTATATATTTTTATTCTCCTTACATTTACTGAGCTTTCGCGTGAATAATACTCAATTAAATACCTAAGCAGGATTTGAAGATTCTCTAAAAAATTGCAATGGAGCTCAAGTCTATATTCAGAATCGTCGAGCTGGTAAGCAAATTGCCGCTTTTATTGACCGAACACAAATTTCAATATTTCAAATTCTCCAGATAATAGCTATTGTTCTGCTGATTATTTGGTATGTGTTGGGCATGTATGCATACAGATATATGCTCGTTTGTGGCACTGTTTTTGGATTCGTCATAATTACTGCTGTGTTAGTGGGCCGTAAGTGACACTTTTTTCAATCCTCTTGGCACCAGTTTTTCAATTCTTCCATTATAGTAAATTTAATATTTTTAATATTTAATTTTAATAATTTCTTTTACAGTTGAATTTGCTGATTTCGAACCCGTTTTGGCTTTCTCAATCATTGGTGGTATTTTATTTATTATTTGTGGTGGCATAGTTATCGGCACGATGCCCAGCTATGGCGACGGAAGAGTCACTTGTATAATCGCAGCGGCTCTATTCTTTTGTAATGGTATCCTGTTTATATTTGATTTCGTTATGGAAATTAAGAAATAATTCGAAATCTGTTGGCTGTATGCATGTAAATGTTATTGCGAAAAATTTAATATACTTGTACAAAGATTTTATCATCCTGAGAAAAAGATTTGAAATTATACAGTCTGTGTCAAAAAAAGGAACCGCGTTTATGCATGAAGTATAAAAGATATGTATGTATTTAACATTTTTTTCACATGAAAGTGTGTACAAAATTACGAGTCGCAGTTACTCAATAAGCCGTGTAGTCTCCATCGTTGTCGAGTATAGCCTGGCATCTTCTCGGCATGCTTTGAACCCGCTTTCTTGCATACCTCGTCGACAAAGAGGACCAGATTTTGCGAACTTGAGGCACGAGTTGCCTTAAATCGTAGACTGGCTTTCCGGCAAGATGCGTGTTTATAATTCCTCACGCATTTTTAATGGAGTTGGCGGCTGGGGACTGGGAAGGCCAGTACAATACTGCGGCGCCGTTTGCTGGTTTTGAGAGCAATGGTTTTGATGATGTGGGACGGTAGGATATGTTCGCCTCCTCCAGTCGACGTTCGATGGTGTTGATACTCACATCTATTCCTTTTTTAGCAAGAACTGATCGTGCTTGGTGTAGCACAAAGAAGGGTCCCGCTTAAAAAGTTGGACGAGCACTTTATGCTCCTTTTTTGTTGTCCCTCGCTTCAAATCGCGCTCGGAAAAGTCATAAACATTTTTGTACACTTTATACCAGGCCCGTGCGCACTGGGTTGAACCCTGCATCTTAAATCAAGTAACGAAAATGGTAACCTGGCCATACTGGTCACGAATTGTTCTAATATGACGTCACTCATTGTCAAATTCGCTAAGAGCAAAGTAGTGAAACCACAATAGGCGCCATCTCATTATTCTTTTCCTCGCTGTTTTCATCCACGCTACATTTGGTGTATCGATTTTCGTATTAAGAAGAGTTCTCTCCATAGAGCGATAATCTGCTTTATCAAAGGGGCGTTCAATATTTAAGGGAGCACATAAAACAATTTTCCTAAAATTTACAGGTTTCTCTATTCTTTTTACAACATAGTGAAGTGCTCCTTCCGTGGATTTTCCTTTATTATATGAAGAGCCACTAATCTTTCCATAGGTTTTAGGAGATAAGTTGAAATACTAAATCGTATGTACGGCGGCCGTTGTAGCCGAATGGATTGGTGCGAGACTAATATTCGGAATGCAGAGAGAACGTACGTTCGAATCTTCGTAAAACACTTAAATGAAGAAAACATTTTTTTTAATAGCGGTCGCCCCTCGGCTGACAATGACAAACCTCCGAGCGTATTTCTGTCTTGAAAAAGCCCCTCATAAAAAATATCAGCCGTTCGGAGTCGGCTTGAAACTGTAGGTCCTTCCATTTGTGGAACAATATCAGGACGCACGCCACAAATAGGAGGAGGACCTTGGCCAAACACATAGACATAGTGCAGCGAATAAAGATCTAGCGACTGCGTAGGGTGGTTGATTCCACTTCATCCTCCATACAGCTAACGCAAAAAGGACTCGAAATAATTCCGAATCTCATGGCATGTATACCTCGCGGATAGTGCCCCGTGAGGATGCGGACGAAATTGGAGAGATGACATTTTGTTATCCCTCGAACGCCTCCCATCAAAACATTTCCAGAAGGACTTTGTGACCTTACACGTTCGTGTACTTGCCCAGCGCTCGCTGTTGGTGCAAACCCCATCCTTCCAGGAGTGGAGCGCAGGTTGTCAAGGCTATCCCGATCCTTTCCTTTCGCGGGCATACCACCTCACAGGTCCCTTGTCTGGCCAACTCGTCGGCTTCGCAGTTTCCAGCAATGTCACTATGACTAGGTACCCAAATTATCTTTATATTGAAGAATTCTGATGCAATCGAGATAGAGACCAGGCATTCCCTGACCGGTTTCGAATGCACCATAATAGAGCCTAGGGCCCTAATTGCCGCTTGGCTATCGGAGTAAATATTAACTTCTTAACAGTTATTACGCAAGTAAGTAGCCAATCAGCTGCTTCTTTAATTGCGGCCATCTCTGCTTGGAACACACTGCAGGAATCCAGTAACCTGAATTTGAGTCTGATGTGGAGCTCTTTGCAGAAAACTCCTCCTCCAACCCTACCATCCAAATTCGAGCCATCCGTGAATAGGTTAACCAGGCCCTGTCCCTAATTGTAGCCCCCGGTCCACTTCTCCCTTGATGGAATATGGATGGAAAAAGTTCCGCTTGGACTAAGCGAGGGCACACACTGATCTGTCAACGGGGGGATGAACTTAAAGTTTCTGAGGATGCTTGAGTGCCCATATGTGAGATTGAGCTTATAGCACAAACCTCTCAGCCTGATTGCGGTACGTGCAGTGGCAATTCTGCCTGAGATGTCTATAGGTACCACATTTAGCATTACATTAAGCGCTAGAGTAGGAGTAGTTAGTGAACGTATGTAACGCCTTAAATAAAAAAATGTAATAGGTATACCACATTCCTATAAATGGACTATAAGCAGAAATTAATTTTTCTTCGACTCAAAGAACTAGTCTTCAGACCGAATTTTAAACCTTCAACGATTTATAAGATTTACAATGGAAAACCTGGGGTTACTACATGCACCCGGTGGTTGGTTTCTCTTCATTCTCCGAAAACTTCTATCAAATAAATGGTTGTGTACCACTCAGAATTGACTGTTTTAAGTTTCTCTATTTGCGCAATTGCGACTCGACCTGATTTTCCGAAAAAACAAGCGACCATTCGCTTTGAGGTGCTCCTTCCGCATACAAATTTGTATTCAGCTCGGAACACCCATAGTCTCGTTTGCTATTTTGTTTCCGGTACACATTTGTAGATCCAAGATTTTTCACTTGTTACGATGTCATAGAAGTGAAATTGTCAAATTATGTAGCAGCCAACGAGAACGAATCTTCATGGCGTCCAAATGTTTATGGAAGATTTAATTGTATCTCGTCATCTGTCACTTGATAATCTTGCGTTATCGATTGACGCACAGCATCGATGGTATCGGAGATAACAAACGTTTTAATCTAGAGGTACGCCACAAATAGGAGGAGAAGCTCGGCTAAACACCCAAAAAGGCGCATTCATTAAAGGTGATGGCACAAGACCAACAACAATGTCAAGCAAAGTATTGAGCAACTAGAAAAAAATAATGAATTCGCCTTGTTTCATTCTGGGCTGACAGACACGTGGACCCGGTGAAAGAAAAAACCACCTTTAATAGATTCGTCTTGAGAATAAGGCAGCACCATTTATGTGCCAGAAAGATACCGAAGAATAAGAGAAACAAATCGCTGAATCAGACTATTCTACATCACAGCAATGCAAGCTTTCACACAGCTTAAATGGAATGGAATTGATGCATCGTCCCTCTCCGGTATATTCTTGGTATCCAGGCATCCAGAGGAAAGAAGTAGCCTCGAAAATTAGTTTAAGCACCTTAGCTTCACAGACAATATTTGGGAAAACAATAATATTTTCGACTCTACAGGGTCCGGCAGTCGAAGTGTGGCCAATTAAAAAGGCCTTAAATTTAGTTTGGAAAATTACTTTTATTCAATTCAAAGTAAAAAATATGTGAAAATAATACAAAACTAAGAATCAATTTTCTTTTGCTCGAAATGACTACCTTTTGCCTTGATTACGGCCTTGAGACGGTACAGAAACGAATCGCAAGCTGCCCGAATGTTACTTGCAGGTGTTTTGGCCCACTCGCGAGGAATGGCTTTTTTCAGCGCCTCGAAACTGGTGAATCTTTTAGTTTGGACCTTGCTCCCGAAAATGGGCCAAAGAGAATAATCCATCGGCTTCACGTCTGGTGAGTTTGAGAGCCATTGGGTGGAGGTTCGAAGTTCGGAACGTTGTTTTTTAGGCATTCTTGGTTCACTCGAGCTTTGTGAGACGGTGCGGCCGAATCCTGTTGAAACGTCCATGGTTTTCCACCAAAATGTTTGTCTGTCCACGGCTTCGAAGCAACCTCCAGAATACTTTCCCGATAATACTTCGCATTTACCTTGACGCCAGGCTCGATGAAAACGATTGGACAGCGCTCATCTGCGGTTACACCGGCCCAAGCCATTACCTGTGCCGGGTAATTCCTTCTGGTGGCCAATCGATGACTCAAATTCTCGTATGAACCGTCGGTCGAATAAACCCTATCATTTTGGAATTTTACGAAGGGGTCAATTTGAAACATTTTCTCGTCAAAAAGCACAATATTCGGAAATTGACCGCTTTCGGCCAAGCGAAGCAACTCCTCCACTCTCTCAAGTCTGACTTGTTGTTGCTTTGATTGCTTTGATGTGAGATCATTCGTCTTTTGGATCTTGTAAGACTTGACTTTGACATCATTTTTTCGGTATGCGGCGGATGCTACGGTCAGATATTTTCAATTCTTTCGCCATTTGATAGGCCCTTCGTCTGGGATTTCGCTCAAGTCGCTTATTCCCTTTTTGAACCATTTCACGTGACGTTGCAGGTTTTTGATGACTACCTCCATGAGGTTTCGCGATGCTAACAGTATCATTGTAACGAGTAATGGTGCGATAAACAAAAACTTTATTTACTTTAAGGTGCTCGAGCTCACGAGCAATCGCTGGTTTTGATTGTCCAGTCAAATATAATGCAATTACACTATGACGTTTCAAATCCATTACTGGTTTTCTTTTTTTGCGTTTACTCTCGGCGAAGTGCTTCCGTGCGCTTGTAAACAATACTCTGGACTGTCATTTAGTCAACTAACAAACAGCTGATGTCCGTGCATCAGCTGCGCGAGCGGTCTGAAGTTTGTTACACCTTCGAGTGCCGGACTCTGTAAATACTTGAGTTTACTTGTACATCTCATAGACTTAAGTGCTACCGATAACATTTTCAATGTGGTTGTCGTTAACGCTTTTCGTGTCGGTTGGGCGAGAGGAGCGCGATATTTGTGTTTTTTATGATTTTTAGAAAATTTCTTGTAGACATTTCATAGAGATTATTATTTCTTGAGCTGCTTTGAGTCGATGCACGTCACTACTTATCAATCGTTAGAGTTGAATGCTCCACTAAACCGTAAAAAATTCTAAAGACTTCAGTATACTATTAACTCCTCGCTAGCTCCCATCTACCATGCCAGAACGACCAAGCCCTCATTTGGTAATATTTAATCCCACACAGATAACGACTTAAGTGTTTACGGAAGTTATACTTTGATTACAATAATCAAATGTGATTGGATTTTTTTTTTAATTAAGCAGTGTAACACTTCAAATCACACGCTTCGGATTCCTGCTTCAAGTGTAAAATAAGTGATTTTCCTACTGCACTCCAGCGTTATCAGCCAACCATAGGAAGAGGAAGCATACATGTAGTGCTAGGCGTTACATACTGGTCAAAGCGAGGGCACAAACAAAAAAGGGCAAAAGTTCTACAAAAGTAAATATCAAATCAAGATATGTAATCGTAATCAGGTGGAGAATTTGCAAAATTAAAAATATACGATTTTTTATTGTGAAATGATATTTTCGTTCAATCGGACGCAAGATATCTCCATACATCCACATATTTGTACATAAACGGTGATACAAAAGCAAGTTTTCTTTAAAAAAAATAAAACGAATAAATTTTAAAATGTATTGGTATTAAAAGTATATTCTGGCTTTGTTATGTAGGGAACACGACTTGAAATTAAAATTTGAAATTTGAAAAAGGCGAACCAAGAAGCACCGAAAAAATGGTAACTCCTAAAACACTCAGTCCAAAAACTCCTTTGTGTTCAAAGCTTCAGAAAATAAAAGGATTGATCGTCAAGGAGGAAAGGAGAGAGGTGACAGAGAGAAATAGATAGGATAGAATAGAGACAGAGACAGCTAGTCCTGTCAGATATTTCCGACTTCTTTGGCAAATTTGAAAACATTCTCCAGTTTGAGGCACACAACCTGATTTCTGCGGCTCCATCAGACGCCTAACAAAATTTTCCTAGACTTGGTTGGCAGTTTGTGACCTCTTTGAACACAAGGTCTGTGCAATCTTCACTGTGTGGTTCTGAATCGGATCATTTAGGGCATCCACAAAAAAATCTATCTCAGTCTAACTATCTGTCCCCTGACTGTTGTTAAAGTGGACTTGCACAATTTATTACTCAGAGAAGCGCAAAAGAGATATACCTCCATTTCTTCGTGTGCTATTTCGAAATCCCTTTGGCCCCAATACAATAGACGGAGGACTCAGAAAGTCCTGGGGACTCCAAGCCAGTCAATTTCCAAACTCATAGCTGTTTTCACCGGTCATTGGACGAATGACATACACACGGAAAAACTAGATTTACCATTTAATCCCCATTGCAAAAGCTGTGAGGACGTTTCAGAGCAGGATACTGTTGATAATTTTCTGTGCAAATGTCCGGGTTTGGCAGCTAGACGATTAAGGTCACTGGGTGTTCCTTTCTTCGACAGCCTGCGGCAGTGCTCAAAACTAAATTCCATCAATTTTCTCCATTACATCAACAGCTCTGGCTGGCTGTAGATAACTCCCTGTTGGAGGTCTCATATTGATATCGAAACGGCGCTTTAGTGCTACATTGGGAGTGCTAGAGTGGCACTTCAACCATTTCCCCTACCTACCTAATATGAATTCTGAGGCTACCAATTGATATCGCCAGTCGGCTCATAACACTACTAGCGAACTTAACGCGCTGAATCAGTAGCGTATTAGGCTCTTTAGCATTGACATACCACTTCAGAAAACAAGGTTCATTCAGAGCCATTTAAACTCAAGTTCACGAAATTTCGGTAGCATTTAGCAATCAAAGATCACGGCGAGTGGTGGATAAGATGGAACGACGAGCTAGATCAACAGATAAAGGGCCAAAATGTTATATTGTACGTTACATCAAAGCGCAGCGGTTAAGATGGCTGGGTCACATTACAAGAATGGACGGGACGAGGGCGCAGAAGAAAATCGTAGAAGCCAGAGCCTTCAACACTAGGGCAAGAAGAAGGTCGATAACAGAATGGACCGACGAACTAGAGGACGACAGCAAGAAACTTAGTATAACGAACTGGAAAAAAGTCGCAAGCGTTCAAGACGTATGGAGGTCCCTCGTGCAGCAGACCAAAGCTCACAAAGAGCTGTAGAGCCAAAAGATGATGATGATTTAGAGTTCTCCAAAAGGGCTTTTGTCTGTGCCGTCTGTGTAGAAGCATAAGACTGCATGGCAATCACGTGAGGATGTTTCGTTTCCCAGATGCAGAAATTACTATATATCTATCAAAATATGAAAATTAAATGAAAATACATCTTGGGAAAGTTAATTTTTCAGTCAGAAACCACAACTCAACTCTCACATCCACAATCAACTCGATTTTCTCTGAGCCCGAGAAGGGATAAAAAAGGTCCCGTTTTTTAGGTGAGTCAATTCAGCGTTATAATCGGAAAATGTGAGATCTTTCCTCAAGATTTCAATTAGGGTGTTGCGAGAGGATGTATTGAGATGCTATTCGTCGATTATGGTGCGCACACTCGGCATCAACAAGCTCACTGTACTGACTGTGGAGTCAGTGAGCTTGATGCATGGTGAAGAGATTTCAAAGATGAGCTCTTTAACAGGCTGTTATTCGGCTCTGAGCGAATTTGACAGAATCAGCTGTTGGGATGGCGTTGGCTGAGATTGTGTTGGTGATATACGAAAGAAAATCAACCAATGACACTTCGTTGCCATCTGAATAACGACGGATTGGGGGAGTGTGTGAATCTGTGTAAAATGATCATGCAGAATTCGACTGCCGTATCCCCAAGTGACGTGGCAGCGAAAGATCTCCTCACAATTTTCTTTTGATGATCCCTCCAGCCCATAGGCCACACCAAACGGTTATTTTCATTGACTGTTCTTGAATGGCTTCGAGTTGCTCTTTAACCCACATACGACAATTTTGCTTATCGACGTAGCCATTAAGCCAAAAATGGGCCACATCGCCGAACACCATGAAAACGCGCGATGAACAGTTTTCACAGAGCGTCGATTTTCGTAATTCAATTTTACGATTTTGAAACGATGTTGAGGCGTAAGATTTTCCTTGATGAAAAGTTAATGAATACTGAAAAAAATAGAGATAAATACCTATGAAATGATACTTTTTTTTCAATTTCAAACGTTTATTAGCAAAAAATGGTTATAAATTTAATCTTCAAAATAATAGCCATCGCTAGCGACAGATTTTTTCCATTTCTCAGACAATTTGTAGATGCCGCGCCAAAAAAATGTATCGTCTTTGGCCGCAAACCAGTCATCGAGCCATTTTTTGACTTCTTCGTAAGAATTGAACCGCTGCTCGGAAAGTGCGTGGCCCATCGATAATCGAAAGGCGCCAAGTCTGGTGAGTAAGCCGCAAGGACCAGCGGTTCCCAATCATACGTCTCCATTAATTCCCTAGTCGCTCTTGTTCGATGTGGCGGTGCATTGTCACATTGTCAGTTCATGCGGCACCCATCTTCCGACTTTTAAAATCATGCCCATGTTTTTCAAACGTTTGGAAATGGTTTTTTGGGTCCCTCCCCACTGCTCTGCCATCATTTCTTGCGTTTGACCATCATCTTCATCCAACAATGCTTGCAATTCGGTGTCCTCAAACTTTTTCGGTGGCCGGCCACGGTCGTCGTTCACCACTTCGGAATTTTTCAAACCACCTGAAGCACTGTGCTGTACTTAGAAGCATGTCCACCATAAGCTTCTACAAGCATTTGATGAGCTTGAGAAGCGTTTTTCTTCAATAGATAACAGAAAACCAACGATGTCCGCAAATCGTAGTTTGAAGGCACGAAACTCGACATTTTTAAGAGCGACAAAAATGCATTGTTGTGTGAAACGTAACAAACAATGAACTGAATATTATTGACAAATGACAGACGAAAAAAACAAGACATTTGGGAAGGTTTAAAAATACTCCTAGCGACATCTACGGACTAATAGCTGAAAGTCTCATTTCATAGGTATCTACCGTATTTAGTTTGATCTGTCAAAAACCCCCTATTGGAAAAGTACTTCCAATCTGCTCACCCTTTATATCTCGATTTTGATCTTCTTCAACGCTCTCTCTTACAGCAACAATATTTTTAATAGAAAGGCTGAGACTAGTAAGCGTACTGGCTTTTTCACTTTGAATCGGGAGCCACTGAACGTAAATTTTTGGATGCACTTTTCTATTCCTGTTCCATTGCGGAATTGCTTAGAACCATCGAAAATATTCACAATTTGCCGTAATGTAGTTTTAGCAGATCCCCTATTCGCGGAGTGGGTTACAATTATTTGTAAAATATTTTCGAGCGAAATCGAACTCATTTTAGGAAATTCCAGATTTTCTATTTCACATTTGCCAAAAGACGTGCAATCGAGTTGTGGCAGCTGCCTAATTAAAATACTGCTAAAAAATAACCTCGAACTTGAAAGATCCTGTTCAGAAATGCATAGTTGCCTATGATATGTGACGTTTAAAGATTTTCGCAAGCATTTTGTATTTCTGGCAGTTCTCTGTTTGAGGCACTTTCGAAGCCAAGTGTTTATAAAAAAGTATTAATTAAATTAACGGCGCTACTGTAACTATAATAAGATTATATCAATTTTGTTTCTTTCACTTCACTACTACTTCTGTTAGCGCACGTATCCACACACACACACACATGCATGCATATAGACGTATGTACATACTTGGGTATATCTTTTTCATATGCTTATCAGGTGTATGCTGCTGTCGCTCCATGTTTGGTTTTATCTACGAGTATGAATTAGTTCTTTTTTGCACATCAATTCTCGTTTTTTGTTAGAAAAAACAGCTAAGTAAATATTTGCGTCAAAGTTTACGTTTTAAGTACTCAAGAAAATATATTATACCTGGGCACATACATATATACGTACACTCATAGAAACATATACATATACATATGTACATACTTGTACATACCTACCTCTGTGTAGGTATGAATAAATGTACTTGGAGACTTTAGAAAGCGCAACCTACTTGTGATTCAAACATTCACTTCCACAGAAAATTCGCTGTTATGAAACAAGATTTAATTATTCTAAACTAAAAACTTCTGCTTTGCAAACAGCGAATTGCTTCATGTGCAGAAGTCGTGTGCAAGTGGCGAAAGTATGCAGCTGGAAATAATATTTTCAGTCAAACAGCTCATAACTTCCCACTTCGGTTAAGTGTCCTCTGGGTATGAACGAAACTCCCATCGAGCTATAAAGTGTGCAGGCGAGCATTGCTGATCACTCTGTGACGTATTTGACTTAAAGGCGAACCAGGGTTTGCAGCGCCTGTGTGACCACCGATAGCACATCCCCATTTTTTTTTTTTTATCCGAAGGGGGAATCTTACATAGATACCGTTAATATAGACGGCATGCACGATTCATACTAATCGTTAAGGGTGCACCTCATTCGGGACCACGCAGAGTCAGTTTTACTACTAAACTGGACTTGCAAAACAGTAAACTCTAAACCCTAATTTCGACCTCTGTAGCTTTAGTTTGCCCTGCGGTACCACCGTTTAAGCATTGCATCGCAGGGCCAAGCTAGCCATTAGGGCTCCTCATTTATATTTCTGTCTCCGTCTACCCTTCATTACTTCTTTGTCTTCTTTCTCTACTGCGTTCCCATTCCTTTTTCCACAGTTCATGTAACGCATTTGCGGACCATTCCTTCATCTTGATCCACACCAACTTCGACTGCAGCATGTGATCTACAATGTTGCCCGGGGTTATTCTTTCTTTTATGATTTCTTCAATGCACATTATTTCAGATGCGTATCTCGGGCAGGAGAAGAAAACATGTTCCACGTTCTCACTACCGTTGCCGCAGATTAGCTGCGTCCTCGTGGCCGAGTCTTTGGAGATACTCTCTATAGCATCCATGTCCCATTAGGAACTGTGTGAGGTAGTAATCTCTGTCACGATGTCCTCTTTCAACCCAAGCCTGCACGCTTCTGATAAGTTTATGCGTCCATCTCTCTTTTGTCGCTAGGTCCCAGCGATTTTGCCAATCAATTATGCTCTCCCGTCTTTCTTCTTTACGCTCTTCCACCGTTAGTCGCCTGTTTAGCCTTTTGGCTTTGTCGTACACTCTACCCAGTGCAAAGGCCATTATATCTGGTGGCATGATACCCGATATGACACATACTGCACAGGCAACTCTAAGGGAAAAACTATTTCAGCCTAAAATAAGTCTAAAAACTATTTCAACCTTCTTCGCGTATGTTTTCTGTATCAGGGCTTTACCCCATATGGGTGCTGCATACATGAGTGTAGACTGGGTAACTTTAGCCAAGAGCGCTCTTCTACTCTGAATAGGACCACTGATGTGGGCCATAATTCTTGACAGTGCCGCTCTTCCATACTTTCGGAAACATGCCTTAATTTATACACTTGGTGAAGTGTTCTGCAAATGGCTTTGCGTTGCGCCTGATAGCGATCTTCATCGCCTTGTTCGGAATACCGTCAGGTCCTAAAGCCTTAACATTGCCGAAACTTTCCGTTGCCAAAATCACCTCGGCTTAACTGATTGTGACACTGCTTTCTGCTGCGTCGAACTGGGTCTGGCTTGGTTGCATGTCTTGCTTTGGAAAGAGTGTATGTACAATCTTTTCTAAAAGAATGGGGCAAGTTGGTGCCTGTCCTCTACCTCCTACTTTTAATGGCGTTCTTTAATTGTTTCCGCTTCTTTTTATAATTCTCGCGGAGCCTGTAGTGTTCTGCCAACGCATAACTCCTTTGGGAAAAGCGCCTTGCTTTTTTGCATCTCCTCGTTCCACCAGTATACAGGCTTTCTGGAAACGCTCTGCCTTTTCCTGCACATAGCGTCAGCGCAAGCTCTGCTAATATGTTTTACTAGCAGCTCCGCCTGTAGTTTTACATCGTTGGTGTTAGTCGGGTTCTCTTCTAGCATGATTAGGAACATTTCTTCATCAAGCGTCTCCACCCTCCAGCCCTTATTCTGTTTTTTCTGTACGGCTTCTTTTCCATGCGAAAAGTCCACCTTAATGGCAAGGTGGTCACTGCCTGTGTAAAAATCACACACTTACCAACTTGCTGATCCTACTAGAGCCCTGCTGGCGTAAGTGATGTCGATTATTGATGCACGACCATTCACATCGAAGGTATTTTTCCCCCCAATGTTTAGCAGAACCGCATCAAGCAGTGAGAATGCCTTAATCAAGGCATCTCCCCTTTTATTGGTGTATCTGCTACATCCCCATGTTGAACAGTTTTTGAATGCACATTATTTTTGTTGATAAATTACAGCGCATTGCCTACCAAAGTCCATATGAATGAATGTTTCAAATCAGGCTCATAGCCCATTGTGATACCTTGTTGGGAACTTATCCCTATCTCTCCTAAAACCAGTGTGTACTTTTCAAAAACTTTAGAAGATCTCTGATTTCCACAGAACTAAGATCTTTCAATAGATAATTATCTACCTAAAATTGTAAACCTACGTCTCATCTAGACAGCTCTTCCTCATCTAGACAGACAGCTTTTGCAGAAGTCATGTGTTTTCCCAACCCTCCTCTGGACGTGCCTACCTATTGGGCAACGCCCCGTTATGACTGAATTCACTGTGCTTATTTTGGCTTATCAAAGATTTTGTGCGTTTAGCATTGAGAGTCGGTCACAATTGTCGAACGATTCTGCAGGTGGTTTCATTACGCATTCGCTGCTCTTAAGATTGCTTCAAAGATAAGAAGTTTACATGTTTGTAAGGGTATGCCTATGTCATTGTCTATGCACTCATCGGTCAATTTGGTGTCGAGTCTCATTAGTTCATCGACTCTGCAGTTACTCTCAATGAATGTCGCAATGGCCAATAACCCATGCTACCTTTAGGTGAAATGACTCAGCCATATCGTTAAGAGATGTGCGGCATTTCATGACTACCTTGAAGGTTGTCGACTGCTTTGTGAGGGATTTTATAGCTGCCTGGCTATCAGTAATTAGTATTGTAGATATCATCTTCAGGTGTCGCATCACACTGTAAAAGTATTGGGGCTTTCATTATTGCCATTAGTTCAGCCTGAAAGACACTACAGCAGATGGGAGCCGAAAACTGAAGGAGATCGCCAGATGTTCGGAATATACACCCCCGCTCTCTCTGTCCTCGGTCTTTGAGCTATCTGTGTATATATGGATGGACTCGCCCTGTCTTACATAGTCCCGTTTCCACTCTTCCCTTGAGGATAGGAGAGTCGCTAACGTTGTAGTGGCAAGTGTAGGCGGGAATGCATAGTGCATCAGTCCGGGAAGCTGCGAAATTCCAGCCAGGATTTCACCGCGACGATTGTCCGTGTTTGACCACCTCCTTAAAGTAATCAGCCTTATTGTCGCTTATTTACTCATTTTACTTGTAAAGTAGCTATCTTATTTGTGATAAATAGTATTTTCAAAAAGCCGATTCTTTTATTAAAATTTGCAACGACATTTACGCACTTCGCTATATAAAATTGTTCTCAAATGAAGCACCTAAGAGACTAGTTGTACATAGAGCTCAAAGCCAACACAACATCGAATGAAAAGTTCAACAAATCCTAGTAGTCGAAACACCTCTTTTCTGCGAAAACTACGGCAAATAGGGTAAGAACCAAGATTCCAAATTCGAACCAAGATTCCAATAAAGGAGAATATGGTTCTGCTCGGCAGGTTGATGTCCTCTGAAAAATTAAAGGTTGGCACCACTACAATCCACAATATTCGGTGAATTGCGTAAGACATGAATATCCTTAGAATTTGAAACTAATTTAGATGAAAACTACTATAGATCCCAGCTCTATACTGCTGTTGGGCTCTCTCGAAAATGAGGCTCTGGTACCAGGGTGCTTTCAAAGACTAGAATGTATCCCTGAACCGATTCCTAAAATTCGCGACCAATACGCGCATCTTGAAAGATTCAAATTTCCGCTAAAAATAGGACTCTGATCTGGTATCGTTATGGACCAAAATGGTCTCTGCATGGCTTCAGCCAACCAATATAACCTAACCTAACCTAACCTACTACAGCTTCCATGTAAAGTTCAGCATCAGATTTACAGTGAGAGGAAGAGTTCACAACCAAATATTTCGTTTACTCCCATGGACCAACATCCGCATCTACGGTAACGTCACCATCCGCATATCGGCGCTACTAAAGACCGCTTCTTTGTGGCCTGACAAACCTACTCCGATTCGAAATAAAAAATGACTTCAATATTGGGGATGGGTTAGGAAAATATTATTAGAATTATTGTCCGAAAATTCGGCCTCCACGACGAACCTACGCTGACCATTCCTGCACAAAATCTATTAAGCTACCTAACTGTATTCTACTTGAAAGTCTCGACACCAAGTCCGTCATGCTATTATAGATAAACGTACGCGGGTAAACCGAGCATCTACTCGAACCAACGAAGGTACGCACACGATTCTGTTCAGCAAAAAACATGCACCCAACATCACATGGAAAGCACGACTTTGAAAGGCTGCATTTGCAACAGATAAGGCACTCGACTCTCGCTCCTGTGCTCAGATTGGACAGTTCAACAAAACGACTAGCAGTGGGAGTGACATTTCTCGCTTCCTGAAGCCATCTTTAAGGAAGAACTCGGATCACAGCGAGCCGAAAAAATAAAAGATACGATCACGGGTGCCATAAAGAAAATACGTTGTTGCTGCAATCACGTTGGATCTCTACCGGCCTACCGAGAGTTAAGAAAGTAAAAGAGACGTATCATTTCAAGAAAGACGAGAGAGACAAAAATATGTGAATATGAAGAGCTCAAGTCGCTAGCTGACAATGAAGAGACTCGAAAATTTTACCTAAAATGTAGACAGCCTACTCAGGGGTAAGGTTTAGCTCAGTGCTTGTTGGCCTCGGACCATTGGCCGGTCGGTTCTGAATTACATTGCGTCCGTCTGATCGCCTGACACTAGTGATTCATAGTGGACTAAACTTCAGACCTGTCAGAATACTGCCATTAGGATGACCACGGGAGGTCACCTGATGTCTCACTTGCAACATCTCCACAGCTTTTCTTTTGGTTAAGGAGCATAGTAAGATACTCAGCAAGTAATTTCTGCTGGGTTACTGGGTATCACACCTGCGGACACTTGCTAGATCCTGAGCTACTTCCTAGGCTTATAGGGTTTACTGTCATCCATTAAATGGCATTCATCGGGAGTCTTTTACCACCTTATCTCTAAACTCCGGACCCCCGAATGCCATCATATTGAGTACAACCACCACCCATCGCAGACGAAGAGCCTCAGCTGCCGCATGAGAGGCGCGTAACTTTGGCTCAATTACGTTCTGGATATTGTAGCTGGTTAAACTCCTTCAACCGCGACGTACACAATACACATATGTGAAGATATCCCGCGCGATGCCAATCATCTATTTACATGTCCCCACCTATTACCTCTCTCCTTATGGAACCAACCCGTCAAAACCGTATGTTGCCTGTGCCTACCTTTAGATGAGATAGGCGATGACGATCGGTGACTACACCGTACTGGCAAGGCTTGATCAACTGATACAACAACCACAGCCCACGAAAGGCTTTAAGACCGTGACTTTGAACAAAAACAACATGATATGTAGAGTAGCCTAAAATTATGCTGAGTATGAGTTTTACTCGCGTTTGATAATCAGCAAAAACTTCACCTCTCGACGATCGCGTATGTAACTTTAGCAAAGTAGGAGAAATTGAGAGAGCGAAGTGAAATTTAAATTTGAGAGGAAGTTGATAGGTAAAAATTTGTCCAGCAGAAAAAATAGTTCGAATCTAGCACAGCTGGTTACAATTTATGCAATTCTGAAAATTTAATCTAGCATTGAAAAAGTAGATTAGATTAGATTAGATTGGCGGGGGTTGGACAAGTCCGAGCACTCAGTCAGTAGGCCATTGTACTACACCCGGATAGATTTCAGTAGAAGATAAAAAGTGGATGGTAAAACGTATAAATTAGTTCGAGGTCACTCTTCCACAAATCTCTTGGATTCATTAACAAATTTTAAGAGATCCGGAAGAGGAAGAGTACGAACTTTGTCCATACTCAGTATATCGGAGCGTCCCCTTTGGGGATGACTTGATGAAATTCTCCAGCCTAGATCCCTTTTCTCTCCTCCGCTACATCAACAGCACTGGATGGCTAAAGACGGTTTTCTCTCCTCCCTAAATCCTTTCACAGGTAGTGCTCCACATTATGGTATCAAAACGGCACGTAAGTGCTACTTGTGGTGTACCTGGGGTTCTCTTGCTATCTTACCTACCTACCTACCAGTATATCGGAACCCAATATCCTAAGTCTGATTCTGGAAAATGCAGGACAGCTACAGAGAAAGTGCTCTGCAGTGTCATCATTCTCAAGACAGTATAGGCATATCGGGCTGTCTATGACCACCATGGTAGCCATATGCTGACCACAGACGTTGTGCCCTGCGATTACACCCATCAGTACTCTCAGGTCCTTTCTGGTGAGTTTTAGGAGAAAGGTCGCTATTTTCCTGTTTGGTTCTTTCACAAAGAACTTGGCTACTCTGCATGAGTTCAACTCAGACCAACGACCTCTGTGAGCAGACCTCATGAAGTCGTCAATCCATAGATGAATCGATGCGGAATTGACACCTAGAAAGGGTTAAGGGCCTAGTGGCATACTTGCAGAGCCTTCATTTGCCAGTTTATCAGGTAACCCGTTCCCTGCAATACCACATCGTGCAGGCACCCAAATAAGACTAACTTTGTTGTGTTTTGCAACACTGTTCAGTTTTGTCTTACATTCACCGACTAACTTCGAAGAGCAGCGTGGGTTAGCAAGGGCTTTCAGAGCAGCTTGACTTTCACTACAAATTCCAATACTGTTGCCCCCCCACTTTTTCTCAATTAGCCAGTACGCCACATTCAAGATGCCGTAGACTTCCGTAAGAAATACCGTGGCCATCTGTTCTGTGGCATAGGAGTATTTAGTGTCTTCGTCTAAGACCATCCAGATCCACTTCCATCACTGGTTTTGGATCCGTCGGTGTAGAAAGTGTGCTGATATCCCTTTAATAGGTTGTCTGGACTTAACCATTGATCTCTATCTTTGATCAAAACATCTTACTTCCTACCGACGTTAACGACAGACACCCGATTGTCCACCGGCATCGAGAACAGTGTGCATCGCTCCGACAACTGGTGGTATATTTGACAGTGGCCAGTGCTTACTTCATTTCCCCAGACTCCATTTAACTTGAGCCTGTACGCCGCCTTCATTGCTTTCGAAAAAGTTAATAATATAAGAACTCTTATATGGACGAATTTTCCACTTTCCTTATTTCACTTTTAGTTTTAAACAAACTATCAGCTGATCGAGAAACGTGCAAGTTATTTCTGTTTTTCTACGAGAGTTTTTATTTTATATTCTAAGAATGCGACACCCGTGAAAGTGTTTTTGTCTGTGAGTTAACGATTGAATAAAATAAGAAAGAGAAAGGTGTTGTAGAGAAATTCGGTCATGAATAGCAATGAAAAAGAAAAGCAATACATCAATAGAATGAATATAAATATCCACTTATTACTTCAGGAAATCAGCTAAGTCTGTCAAACTCACAGAGTGCAGGATAGCAGTTCGTCGCCATCTTTCTGTATTCCCTCCACAATGGGCTCCTGTTCGTTTACTAAATAGAATATTTATCCCTTTGAGAGAAATCGGATGGCAATGCGACAGAATTTCGCTGCTGGATAATATTTAATAAAAAACCCAGCTAAAAACCCCACTTCACTCAAATTCGTCAGCGAACTTCATAGGCTACCCAATATGAAATGAAAAACCAGTTCATTAGATATATCTTTGAAAGGAGACACTTAATTGGATTTTTCTGTCAACCTGTTTTGATGTATTCGATTGCCACTGTCAATCGTTCAAATTCAGACAAAATCAAGACAAATTAATTATAATTGGCTGGAAAATATTCATAATTCCTTCGATTACCAAAATGTCCAATATGACATCAGTTTTCGACACATATTTGCCAAGGTAAACATCAAAATTTAAATAAATGCATTGCGCGTTACTTGAATTGTATTGTAAACAGAAATTAACTAGTACGGAAGTAAATTAAAAAAAATTTTTTTTTGAAAAATGACGCAAAAGCTGATCAAGGTTGGTAGATATCATCAATTGGTGGTCAAATTAGCTTTGATTAAAATTTACATTCCTTCATATTTTTTCTGTTTAAATTATTAAAAAAAAACAAATATGAAAAAAAATCGTATTGAAGATCTATCAACATACAGGGGCCCTATCGCATTATCGGGTTTTTTAAAACCCTATGCCTCCAAAACTACGATGGTATCGAGTTAATTTTGATCTCAATTTGTTGGCAATTTCATGTATCAGGTCAGTCCATAAGTTCGTTCGTATTTTACCCATAATTTAACTTTTGTACGATTTTTGCTTACAAAAATTTATTCGTGGAATATAACGCAACTATTTATATTTTCTTTGACATATTGTGCATTCAACAAGTGATTTTAATCGCGGATAGAAGCACGTGTTGTTAAAAAATAAAATAGAATCTTCGAACGCGTATAAGAGGCATATTTTGTATTTTTTTATAAAAGTAGTAAAAATGCAACAACTGCTCCTGAAGTCTTGAACTCCGACGGCTTGCTCGAACTCGTGGAAGCTGAGCCAAATTTTACAGTCGATATGATAGCTCAGAGGTTAAATTCATCGCATGGAACAGTTCACAGGAACCTGGTTCAGTTGGGAAAGGTTTCAAAGCTGCTGAAACGGCTTGAAAATGAAAGTTTTTTGAACCGTATCGTTACTGGTGATGAGAAATGGGTCCTTTACAATAATCCTGTTCGCAAACGCCAATGGTTAGATAAAGATGAAACACCAGAACCGACCCCTAGAGATGGCCTTCACCCCATAAAGATTCTCCTGCCTATTTGGTGGGTTATGGCCGGTATTGTTTATTATGAACTTCTGGAACCAAACCAGACTACTGATTATTATTCCCATCAGCTATCAAACCTGAATGAGGCACTTAAAAAAAATCGACCGTCTTTAGTGAAAAGTCGGAAAGTTTTGTTTCACCACGAAAACGCAATACTTCATACCCCAAGGTAAGCTGAACGAGCTCGGATGGGAGCTAATGCCGCATCCACCACACTCTCTGGATATTGCACTTTATGATTATCACCTTTTCCTCCTACTTTCCCTAGAACTACTCCTCAAAAGAAGCTATAAAAAGGGATATTGAAGCGTATTTTGGCTCCAAGAACAAAAAATTGTTTGAGCAGGGAATTAAAAATTTGCCTAAACGTTGGGAAGACATTGTAAATAATGAAGGAAAATATATTATTGATAAATAAATACTTTACACATCTTTTTAATTAATTTTAAAACCACCTTTAAAAAACGCACGAACTTATGGACTGATCTGATACTTGATAGTGGGAAATAACTTACTTTCTGCTGTCCCGATGTTCTCGTGTAGCCAAAAGGCCTCTTCAATAGATCCAGATTCCTTATTGACTGTCTTGCCCGATGGAAGGTACTCATGGTGCACTATGCCTTGGCAATCGAGGAAAACAGTCAACATCACCCTCCCGGTGCTTTTTGATCATAGGGTATAACTCATATTGGGCACGATTGCAAATTAGTTCTGTAGGCAGTTTAATTTTTTTAAAATGTTTTCTGGTGTACTGAGAGGGACGGTGTTATAGTATTTGTATATGTATCACCTGTATACCATGTTTTAGGGGGAGTTCTCTGACTTCTCATAAGCTGACTCTCACTGCACAAATCGGTGACCCCTAGGCGTACCTAGGAATTTCTGGCTCTATCCGCAACCATCAGTGCGTAAAGTAGTATCATACGAGACTTGGCAGTTGTGCCCTTTTACATTGCATGCACCTCTTTATTATATGACAGTCTCAATAAGTGTTCATCACACCAAATTGGAGCTTCATTTGTAAGTAGACACTACAGGCTTCTGTGCAGCCACAAACACTTGCTTATGTTCTTGATGAAATTAGTCATAGCTTACGACTCACATGCCCTGTTATCACATGCTGGGGTTTTCTCAATATCAGTAAATCGATTATCATGCGTTAATATTGATGTTTATAGTACAGTATCTATTTTGTATCACGCATGCATTGTTGCATAGGGATAAACGCTAAACAAAAACACTTTTTTCATGAATTTATTGTAGCGAAACGGTTCAAGTCAGTTTATTAAAAGTTGTTGCATATTATAAAGTAACATTTCAAGAATATTTGATAAAATTTTCATGTAAAAATATTGCAAATAATGCATTTACGTAGACGTCTTTTCAAAAATACATTTTGCAGTAGTCAGCATATCTCAGCGTAGAATCATCTGAAATCAAAAAAATCGAATAATCTAGTTAAAGTATGAGTTAAACTTCCCCCCAACGTTTATTTTGACGATTTATTTTCATTTTCAGCCATTTGGTAGTCGCTTGAAGTAAAAAGTGATTTTTGACGAAAAAATGCCGCCATTTTGTAGGTGTAAAACCACCTTAATATAAAAAAAAATGGCGAAAAAAAACGTTGGGGGGAGGTTTTTTATATGTAAAATATGTGTGCAAAATTTCAAAAGGATCGGTTGATTAGTTTTCAAATGCCAATGACTACGCACTTTAAAAAAAAAGGTTCGAGAAAACCGCGTTTAAAGTTTGTAACGGACTACGCGCGCAACTGCTGCGTCTCGGCAGATGTTTGAGGCGGCTCGGCTTTATGCTCTATAACTTAAAAAGTTTTGCTTGGATTGACTTAAAATTTTAACACGGTATTTTTGAAATGTTTTACTACAATAACAGGCAAAAAAAAAATTGTATCCCTTACCCCCCCTTAAAAAACCATCCGCCGTTCGGAGTCAGCTTAAAACTGTAGGTTTCTGCATTTGGTGGAAAAAAGCAAGACTCGCACCACAATTAGGGTGAGGAGTTCGACCCAATAAAGAGTGTAAGCGCCAATTGCATATATTTTAAATACCCATCAAAACGGTCTATTTTGCATTGAGCGTACATTTGGGTGCAGAAATTTCAGAAATTCACTACCAAAGTAGAGAGCGTTCTACTGAGGCGGTTCGAAGATATCGTTTCTACACGCCACTCAGTAAATCCAAGACACAGAAACACTGGACAAAAATAGCAAGAGTGGTCTGAATTTTTGAAACTTTACTCCTAACAGGATAGCCAAAAGCAGTGTTTTCGTAAGGGCTGCCAATTTTTTTCTACTTTTTACAGTATTATGGAGGTGAAGTTAGACACAATTACCTTGCAGTGAAACGCCAAACTGTTTTGCCTTTTCCAAACTGGATGAAGAAGCAAAGCGAATGGGTCTGGTTGTGAACGAGGACAAAGCGAAAGGCCTCCTGTCATCAAACAAACACTCGACACACTTGTCACTGTTGACAGTTATGATTTCGTGGTTCTAAGAGACTTCGTTTATCTACGAACCAGTAACAACATCGATAACAATTTCAGCCTTTAAATCCAACGGAGTGTCTCTCTTGCCAACACGTGTTACTTCGGCCTAAGCAGGCTACTGAGTAGTAAAGTCCTCTCTCGACGAACAAAACTAACACTCATGCCCATCCTAACGTATAGCGCAAAAGCTTTGATGATGTCAATATCCAATGAGGCGTCCTTTTGAGTGTTTAAGAGGATAGTTTTTGGACCTTTGCACGTTGCCTACGGTGAGTATCGTAGGCGATGGACCAATGAACTGTACGAGCTTTACAACTTCAGAGACATAGTGTGGCGAATAAAGATCCAGCGGATCCATTGACTGTGTCATATCGTCCGAATGGATACAAGAGCTGCGGTTCTGTGAGTATTCGATGCAGTACCAGCTGATGGTTGCAGAGGAAGAGGAAGTTGCAAAGATCAGGTGGAGAAGGACTAGGCTCCACTTGGTATTTCAAACTGGCGCCGGTTAGTACGAGAAAGAAAAGACAGGCGCGCTTTGTTAAACTCTGCCAAAATCGCATAAGCGGTTCTGTCGCCAAAATCAAGAAGAAGAAGAAGAAGAAACATTAAACTAGTCAGAAAACATACTAGTTTACAACTGACCGGAATCGAACTAGTCCGGAAAATATCACTTTTGTAACGATTATAAGACGATTTTTTCATGCCTTTTTTTCTTGGAGCTTAACATTTTAATTAAATTTTACTTTATTAGCTCTTTACACATGCGGCTTGCTTCCTTAAAATCCTCAAAATGTTTGTTAAGGTTTTTAAGATATCTGTGCTCCAAATGACATCTATGTCACTTCTTTATGAAAAAGTTTCAGAAAAGGTTTTGCAGAAAATCGACCTAGCATCCCAAAATAAAAAACCTTCTGTTGCTGTTGAATATGACAGTTTATTTTTGAAAATCTAACAAGCGGATCTGATGTCATTTACACAAAATGCCTTCTCATATTTTCAAAGTAGGCAAGTTAAAACAAATACAACAAAAGGGCACGTAGGCACTTTTTCGAAATAAAATATCTTCAGGAAGAAAAAACAAAAAACAAAAACCAAAAAAAAAAAACCAGCGAACAAATTACCTTAACAGATACGAAAAAATTTTGAATATTTAAGGAAGTTCTTTTTGCTTATAAATTTTCACGATTTTAGAGCTTCAAACACGGATTTATTTAATATTAAAAAAAAACATTTTTTTTTTAATAATTTAAAAATATATATTTTTGGGTACAGAAATTTTATATATATTTTTAAATTTATATATATTTAAAAATGTTTGAAGTGAAACTTCTTAGGCGTCGATGGACGTAAAATTTCAAGGCCATGCAACGTTTTGGCCTTTGCGTTCCGCAAGAAAGAAAAAAGATAGAATTAGAATAACGTAGAGGAAAAGGAGAGAGAGAGAGAGCTATACTTTATATATTTTATAGTAATTTACCATCATAAATCCATCCATTTTCGGTTGATTATTTGCTGTTGACCGTCTGATATTTGACAGTTTATATTTTGTATTATTTTTTTACGGGCATCAGTCACAACGCTCTGTTTTCGCAATGTTAATCCTTTACGCGGGTTTTCCGAATTGTTACTGCAATGAATGAAAAGCATTAACCAAAAGATTTCAGATTGCTCAGTCTGCAACACAGGGAAATATATCTCGACATATGTACAATTTCTTAACCTCTGATGGTCGAGCAATATTTTTGCTTTTAATTATTTCGTCCAAGCTCAGATCCATAGTCGTTGCGCACCGTATTTCTTTTTTTCCTTCGATAATTGGTAAATTAAGAATTTTTTAACTAATTTACCTTCAAATATTACGAAAAAGTAACAAATTTGTGTACGTCTGTAAAAAAATCCGATTGATGTATAGTGCAAAGTTGGATGCGCTTGCTCTATTGTGAATAGTATGTAAGTAGTGCTATTAGGCAAAAGCAAGACACTTAGTATGCCGAAAAAAATTTTATTTCAGATTCGATTTGAAGAAAGCTTAGGAATTAACGCAGTTAGGGCCTCCGCACACGGGTCGTATCGTCTGTGGCTTGTCCGCATACAATGCAACTATCTATCGTGAAAGTACGAGTTGTCAATATGCCAAGCGATGAAGGGGAATTTATTTGTAAATTTTGTCTGTTTGTATTCTCTGCAAATGTTGTGAATTTAATTAGATGTATATTCCTTCTCTCTCTCTCTCTCATTCTCTCTCGGGTCTCTCCTGAGATTTTTTATGCAACACACATTATTGAGTTCATCATAATTGTGTTCATAAAAGTACAGCAGTACTTCTCGCAAAGGATAAAAATATATTTCCAACAAATTTTTTACTACAACTACTTTTATATGCCAAGCCTCGAAACGAAATTTGATTTGAGGTGGCGTATGAAGCGTAAGGCCTATTCGATCAAAAGATATGATAAAAACTTTTCTTAATTAGAGCTTTAGCTTTTAAGTTATACCAAAAAGGCCAAGTTCCAAGACATTCGATTTTTTCAATTTCCTCCACGTTCGGTGCGCTGTGCACCATTACGATTTACATTGGCAATTGATTTGACGTCGATGAGTTTTCTTTCTTTAGGAAAGAAAAGAAACCCCCAATGACGAAATTCGATGCGCCATTTTTTACATGAATGCTCTGCAATTTCTACATTTTATTAAAAAGCGACCTTGTCAATAAAAAATTTCCAATTTTAGTCACTAAGCGCAAGTGGCCGACTAAACTAAATAATTTGATATTGGCAAATATTAACGCATAAAATCAGTAGATGGTGACATTAAATAAAATCAACACTGCAAATACCTACGAGTATACTTTATTACCGTAAACTATTTGTTGGATTTTTTATACATACATATGTAAATACATACCCCTGTGTTCACAATGACAACAGGGCATCACATTGCAAAGTTTCCATTATTTTTTTTTTTATTTATTTTAGTTTATGCCCCAGCAAAAACCACTCATACAACTTAAAGTTTCACACTTTCAAAAACATTTAAAAATTTAAAAAATGTTAGTCAAAATTTTAAATTTTTAATCGGAAGTTTGAGATTTTGTTTAACATTTTTTAAATTTTTTTTTAATTTTGTACGCAGTTGAATACCTTGGATTGCATAGTTTTTGTTGTAGTATAAACTGTATTTTTATAACAAAATAAAGAAAATTATTTAAAAAATGAATATTTAGTCAAAACTGTACGAAACTGGTAGCGCGACTCCATTATTGTGAGCACAACTATGTACACATATGGCCATTAAAATAGGTACGCTGCCTTTATATATCGATTTCCTTGTGCGACTTAGAAAAAGCTATGATAGTTTACAAAGGTTCTTACTGACTAAAACGATAACTTAGACTAAGTACGGAATGCATTGAAATAAAATTGAATTTACTATTGTAATTTAGAAACTACGTTTATGGGTAAACAAAAATTAAACAAAATAGAATTCTAAGTTTCGTTGGGCTCTCGAAATGAACTCACTAATGGGGCATTACCTACGTAGTTAATACTGAGGTTCTAACGATAAAAAGGAACATAAAAAAAGTGTTCTCACAGGAATAAGAAGTTGAATCCCTAGCAGTATTGCGGGGCAATCGATTATATCACTTACCGAGCCCTGCACAAAAGACAAGGAAAGATTAGCCCTTGTGCTTTCGAGGGACTTAAGGCTAATCAAGAGGAGGCGATAATCGCACGGAGGGGGGGTGTTTACAGATAGAAGGGCATTGTCGCGGTCACTTTGACAACCTATTACGCATTCTCTCATCTCTCCGTTTTTCTCTCATTCGCCAATCAACACCTGTCACATAGCAGCAAATTTAGGTCCTTTTCTATTTAGTCGTTGACGAAAGCGCATGGGCGCCGCAAAAAACAAGTGTAAGATAAAAACTGTCTATTAATTTTGATATTGAATTCAATAAAGTTTTCAGCTTTCGATTAACAAACGCAGCTTTACTTACTGCTTAGGAGCTTAGGACAAGGATTTAACTGCGCGTCACACTGCCGTCGTCAACAGTGCGTTCAAGGCGCCGTTCAAGAAAACCTTCTGAATACGCTCAACTCTATCAATAGCAAATTTGTGATGGAGACCTCATATTCGCATATTCAAGCTTTGGGCGAACAAAAAATGCATAAAGTATAAAGTATTGATTGAACTTCGGTAATTTAAACAGCATTTTTAATGAAATCACTAAGTTCTTTTTCTGTCGTATTTATATTTATTTCGTACCTATTTTAATAACAACTTGAATATTTCCTTTTTGTTCCTATTGTTACGAGTTTGAGCTTTAAAAGATCCCTGAAATATCAATTATATTTGCGATATTTATCTGTGAATCGAAAACCACTTCAAATTGAAAATCTGTTATTTTAAATTAAAAAACATAAATTTTCCGTGGGGCGTACCTATTTTAATGGCCATATGTGTACATATAAATACCTACTTGTTTAACAAAGTTATCTACCTACGGGGCGCCAATGCATAGTTAAAGTTCCTCCTCATGTAAAGGCAGCTACCATTTCGGCTGCCGATGCACAGTGCGGCCGATTCCCGAAAAGCTGGCCAAAACTCCAAAAATTAAGTAATTGATTCAAAATTTCTTACTCGGGGGTTGTCGGGGTCGCTGATTACGAATTCGATCTTAAAATTTTGAAAATCCACCCCCTTCCACCCCTATTGGCCACCCCCTCACGTGAAATAGCGTATATTCAAGAACATAATCAAGATGCATGTAAATTTATATGTTTTCGGGGTCGCAAGGTAGCAAGTGGTAGCAGCTGAATCTTGTTTTATTCAGTAACCATTACTTTTTTTGAGTAACCTTTAATAGGTTTCAAAGCAGCATATGACGGTGTTGTATTACTATACAGTTTGAAAACTCAAATTTTATAAAAAAAATTGCAAAAAATGTATCTACGTATTGCTGCAGCTAAAAATTGTGTGTCGAGGTATTGATATGTACTAAAGATTTCTCGTATTTTACTAACCTTCCGAAGATGATTCCATTTGGTTTTGTTCAATTTACTCCATTACAAAATCTTTCAAATGTGTACAACTTTCACTATTTATCGACAGTAATACGATGCTCAAACGAAGGCCACGTTGCGACTGAAAATACAGAGGATACTTAGGGTACAGGACGTTGCTATGAACGGTTTTCACTACTCAAGGCATTACTGTAGCCAACCCAAAGACAAAAAAACTCTATCTAGAAACTTTTTTTCGACTTTTGGCCAGCTTTTTGGGAATCGGCCGCACTGTGCGATGGTGTGAATATTACTGATATCTTTATATTCTATACATACAGACACCAGACGTATGCAGATAAGAAATAAAAGTGTAATGTAAGTATATTTATGAATTGTACTAACTCCCTAACGTCAATGATTATTTTAGTACAAAAAAAATTGTTTGTTCGGTGTTTTTATATAGCTACCCCAGGGATTATTGCACCATTTGCTTGCTAAGGGGGGTAAGGAATTTAAACTTGTTTGCCTTTTTTATTTAAATATATAAAAAAATATCTTTAAAAAATGTGTAAAAATTTCAAATAGTATCAAAGTAACCGCTGCTCTAGGTTTTTTATCTGCTCGATACTAGTTCACCTGATATCCTTGGGAGCTTGTTTTGCTTATTTTTTAATAATTATTCAACTTTCAATAAAATTAAAAAAAAAATAAAAAATAAAAATTATTTATACACAAATCGATATTTTGGCTTACAAGTGCTACGGTAAATGAAAATTTCAAAAAAAAGAAAAAAAAAAAAGAAAAAAAACTAAAAAAAACTCCTTCACAAATGTATTTAATTTTTTTTATTTCTGATGATTCTGAAATCGTTGAGTGACTGCATGAACTTGTTGAATGCCTTCGTCTTCTTCAGTTGTATTGCCATCTTCTTTGTTGTTGGTATAGACGTGCATTTGACTCATTTGAGTATACTCATAAACGGTATGCCTATAAGTATGCTTGCATTTCGCAATGGAAATCAATTAAGGAAATTTTTTGTTGCTCGGTGTTCATTGATTTTCATTCGTTAAAAAGTTGCAAGCTTCATTCATCCCTTGATTAGTATTTGAGCAAATAAAACGCGTGCTTTTGCTCAAGTTCTGTTTGAAGCTTTGTGCTGAAACTTGTAACTGATTATTCGTTAAAAAGTTAGTTAAATTCAAATCAAGAAAATGCACAGCAGAGAATGTTAATGAAATATGGCATAGATTGCAAAGAGAAAATTTATCGACTTAAGTGAATTTTAGTGCTTGTAAATCAATATTTTTTTTTAATTATTTTTGAAAATCCCATCACCATTCACTTCAAATATGTATGCATGCATTCTGTCAAAAAAGTACCGGAAATTTGTCAATAAAACGCAAAATCAATGTTTAATCAACAAAATTTATTCTGTCGCCTTCAAAATAGGCTCCTTTCAAAGCAATACACTTATGCCAACGATTAGTCCAGTCATCAAAACACCTTTTAAACGCGTTTGAAGAGATCTTCTTCAGCTCCTTCAGTGAATTCTCCTTAATGGCCTCTATCGACTCAAAGCGGCGTCCGCGGAGTGGCAATTTAAGTTTTGGGAGAAGGAAAAAGTCACAGAGGGCTAAAATCGGTAAATCTGGTGAATACGGTGGTTGTTCGATGATATTTGTGCGTTATCATGTTAAAACGCCTCGCCTCAGCCAAGCGTCTCATGCCCAATTGGTGGTGTAAAATATTGAATAATGAATTGATAAATTGATGCGTGAGACACGCTAAGGTCACGAGCTACCTCCCTCAAACTTAAAATATGGTTTTCTAGCATCATTTCCATGACTTTGTCGACGTTTTCATCCTTTGAAGACGTTAATGGGCGACCAGATCGGGACAAATCTGCAAAAGCCTTATACCACTCGTAGACCCGTGTTTTTGATAATGCACACTCGCCATATGCTTTCTGCAACATGTTTTCGGCACACGAAATCCCGTTGAAAACACAAAATTTAAGACAAATTCTTTGTTGGAATCAAACCTTAGAGTGAGTGAGGAAACTGAAATTTTTAACACTTACGAGGAAAATAATTTTTCTGCCCGGTAGAGAAGTTTTACTAATCAAATCTTTCAAACATATTTTTTCCAGATAGACAGTAAAGGTAAATTTGTATTACATTTGTATAAAAGTTTAGTTGATTGCTAGAAAAAACCATATAAATCCAAATTTCATGCTAAACTAGAAAATGTCTACAAAGTTTTCACACCAGTACAAATAGAATTTAATTATATTTATTTTCTAGAAATATATATGTATATAAGTATTTGGTATGCTGTTTTATAGCTTATTAAATTTTATTACAATGAAATGCAAGTTTGAGCTAAAAAACCTCGTTGACTTTTTATAATTTCTTTCCTTTTAATTTTGAGCAAGCAGAAAATTTTTGTATTATGTTGAGAAGTGGCATTTTCAAAGGGAAAATATAGAAGTACTCAAAAGTTAGCAAAATGCTGATGTGCACACAGTGGCGGCCAAAATATTATTGTAGCAAAGCGGCATGTTACAAAATTCTGACTATTTAATTATTTTTTGTTTAAATAAAAAGTTTTTTTTTATATAGTTTATACGACAATAAAAATAATATAAACAAAACTTTTTTCTCCGAGCGGTCGCCCCTCGGCAGGCAATGGCAAACCTCCGAGTGTATTTCTGCCATGAAAAAGGTCCTCATAAAAATATCTGCTGCTCGGAGTCGGCTTGAAACTGTAGGTCCCTCCAGTTGTGGAACAACATCAGGGCGCACACCACAAATAGGAGGAGGAGCTCGGGTGTACGCACGAATTATATATATATATATATATGTATATATATAAATAATATAATTCAAAGTTCCCAATTTTTTACAAAATTTAAAAACATACAAGAAATTTGCATCAAAATTTGAAAATTTCTGGGTATGCACTTTTGTGGCCCATTGAATGTGGTGGTGAACACTGTGTAAGCTTAAAATGGCTCAAAACTCGCTTTGATTTCTAGTAAATTTTTTTCGTGACGTTGTTATGCATTTTCTTCTATATAACGAGTTCTCCAAATTAGAAAAAACTGATTGTGCTGCAGAACTGCATACCCATACCCTACAAATTCTGATTAAAAATTTAAAATAAAAAAGTGCGTGTAGCGTAGTATACATAACAGAAGTGAAACATCTAAGGCAGACAAAGAAAGAGGGAGAGACCCGAGAGAGAATGAGAGAGAGAGAGAGAGAGAGAGAGAAAGGATATATATCTAAATAAATGCACAACATTTGCAGAGAATACAAATAGACAAAATTTACAACAAACGAAGAAGGGTCGACCGGTGCAGCTAAACGCCGGACACAAACCGTGGCAACAACGCGCACGACTTCGAGCGTTTAACACCCGTACAATCGCAGCGATTACCAATAAATCCGACGCTGGAATGGATAGCACATTATAGTACGCACAAGCACTATCCAGAAAACGGAAATAGGCGCCAAAAAAATTTGGACCGAAAAACACCCCAAACAGTAGGAACCAAAAATATACAATATTTCCTACAAGTTTGCACCAAGCAAGAAGCGCCAAAAAGTAGGCAGTGTTATTTCTCACTAAAAATTAGCAACAACGGAAAAATAGCCTGAAGTGTATCTAAGATATATATAAGGCATAGCTCTTTCTCTCCTTTTCCTCTACGTTATATCTTTTTTCTCTCCCGCGGAACGAAAATGCCGAAAACGTTTTACTCTCTCTTCTCGCTCGTCCATCGACGCCCAAGAAGTTTCACTTCAAAAAAATAAAAATTTATTGCAAATATCTTGAATTTTTATTTATTTATTTATTACTTAAAGCTAAAACAAAAAAGAAATATTGTATATTTCTAGAATTTTTTTGTTAATTTTCTACAAAGTTTGAAATTTTTATCTTATGGTTTTTATTGCAGTCTGAACTATATTTTTATAAAAAAAAAATTAAGAACAAAATAAACAAATGTTGAAGAATTTTCAAAATGTTGCGCTGCTATTATTTCACCCGCCACTATATATGCGCAAAACTAAGCATCCTATGGAAGGATTTATAATTTTAGCAAATGGCGTCAATCGCCAATCATATTTGACACTGGTGAACTACAAACAGGCAAGCAATGGAGTGCGCCAACGTCAAAATAAAGACTCCCATCACTCAAAATCATATTTTTTCATTTAGTAAAATTTTTTTACAAAAACGAAATTGAATGATTAATTTTGCGCCACTTGTTGTATGCTTTAAATAGTTTCAGCATTAAAAAGCTGCTTTATTTCAAACCGAATCACGTGGCCAACCATTTAGTCGTCCGTGACTTTGGCAGTGTTGAAAATAAAGGGCGGTTAAATTTCAAGGGCCGATGTTGAATGTGAACCACACCTAAACGTCAACGACACCGTTGGACTTCTTTCTTCGGGGTTATTTGAAAGAAAAGGTGTACGTCGATAAGCCAGCAACAATTCAAGAGCTAAAGGATGAGATAATTCGGCACATTAACGGCATAGAACCTCAATTATGCCTCAGCGTCATCGAAAATTGGGCTATCGGATGGATGTGTGCCGCCGAGGCTATTTGCCCGATATTTGAGCCATACCAATATTATAATAATAAAGAGAAATGACCATAATTTCTTAAAAAAAATTGTATTTTATTTAAAATCCCAACCGGCCCTTAGAACTTAACCACCCTTTATAAGCCTCTAAAAATATCATTCTTTTGGAGTTGTAGATATTATTTTTCAGAAAATTATTTATGCAGTTTAAAGTAATATGAAAATAAAAAATTAGAAATTATAAAGAATATAATATTTAAATTACATTTGTTTTACTTTATTTATAATAATTTTCGAAAAACTCTGGTGAAAAAAGTGGGTATCTAAAATTTGCAGGAGTTCAACGATATTTGTGGCTTCCTTCGCTTGAGACAAGATAATTTCTTTAAAACAAAACATACATAGATATTTACATATCCATGTACCCATTCATAAAGTGCATTCGATCGGAAAAAATTCATACATACAAATTTCGGCATGCTCAAGGAACAGCGTGAAGTCAGCGCTGCCATTCTGCTATGATACTGCAATTACAGATAGGTATATTTTCTGAGAACAACATTTTTAGGGGAAAAATGCAGTGGGAATTTGCACCTTCTTTTGCATTATACAAACAAATGTGAGTGCTCCTCAATCAGTTATTTCTATTCCAACAAAAAACCGACATACATACATATATGACATATATCGTACCAACAAAGCCGAACGTGTTTCATGGTTTGTTTCTCTCCTTAATTTCGAATACAGATACGTGCTTTTTGAGTCAGCATGCCAATAAAATGCCTACCTACCCTTAATTGCGATCGAGCGACTCTCTAAGTAATGCACCTCTTTATCTCTTTGCAGTCACGCTAGTGGAATTTGACTCTTGTCTCTGTGTACGGCATTCGTTGAACGATTGGGAAAATTCATAAACAACACAAACACTAACAATACTTACAATGTGGCACTAATGAAGTGGAAACTAATATTTGCTGTTGAATTTATCCACCGCCGGTTCAACGTCAATGTTTTCTGTAGCAGAGGATTTTCTTATCTCCTTCTGCAACTAAAAAAAAACTAATTTCCTATAATTTCAATGTGAGTCAATATTTTTGTTTTCCTTAAGACTTCTCTTATCGCTTCAACTAAATAAATGGTGATACTTTTATGTGGCAAAAGTATTTCAATGAATTGGGTCAAATATACAGTGTAGGGCATAAAAATCAAAACACAATAAAATTGCAGAGTATTATTTTGTGAAGGCAAATATTTTTAATTTTTATTTTTAAGTTAATATTTACCTCATTAATAAGTACCTGATTGAAGAATGAGTTGAAAAAACTGTTCTGTGTATTTTTAGTTACAAAGCGTCCACTCAGCGAGCGCTGGGCTAGTACCCAAACGTGTAAAGTCGCGAGGTCCTTCTAGCCACGGATAGATCGGGGGCGCTCGAGAGAACTTCTAAGGCTAACAAAGCCATAGCTATCGAATTTTGTAGGTATCCTCACCGGACACTGTCCGTTAGGTGTCCATGCGGTGAGGACTAGCATTGCGTCAAGCCCGTTCTGCAGAAGCTGCCTGGAGGACGAGGTGGAATCATCTCAGCACCTTCTTCTCAGCTGCCCTGCTCTCGTTGAGCCAAGGTTTAAACATCTGAGTTCTCACTCGCTACACCAGCGGATATTGCGGACTTAAATATCAAAAATCTAGTGAAATTCATCCGCAGCTTGAAACGGTTAACACAAACGCAAATCGCTACTCGTTGGTCGTCATCCTCAAATCCTCTAATCCAAGCCCTGGATTCTGTCTGATTCCTCTCTCTTTCCTGTTCCCCTCCCCTCTCACGGTATGGTATCACAAGGGAAAAATTTTAATTTTTGTCCAAGTGGGCCCCTCGCAAGTGCAGACATTTGTTATTATAAACATTTCGCATAAATATTCCAGCAAAGCTGCTGCAGTAACTGTCCTTGGCCGAATATAAATCCAGGCCGCTCCGTTTATACATTGATTGCCATGTGGCACGTTTCATAATCACATAACACACTTCCTGGGGTGGCACGTACAATGGAGGCATACGACGGTGGTTGTTTCACATTAGACTTTAGCCGGTGCTTTCATACTACTGCATGCATTTTTTTATGTTTTATTGTAGCATGGAATCAGCGGTAGCTGTTGGCTAAATAGGACCAAAGAATACTGCCTGATTATCACCCAAGACGTTAGAAATGCATTGAACTCTGCAAACGGGGCGAAAATTTGAGACGTTCTAGAGCGAATTGGGGTCTCCACATACCTGAGGAGAATCTTGTGCAGCTACTTTGATGTCCAAATTCTATGGAACAATACATCAAAGGCACGAAAAAAGATATAAATGACGAGTGGCGTTCCACGGTTTCCGAATTATTGCTGTGGAATATAATGTACGACGGCTGGTTGGGCCACTTTCAATGGGCAAAGCACATGGAAAAGGTGGGCATCTCAGACAGTGCACTTTACTCAGCATGTGGAGAGGAGGATGAGACGGCGGACCACTTTCTGTGCATCTGCATCGCCTTCGCTCGAATCAGGCTTGAGATCTTTGGCACTGATGTATTAAGATGCAACCACCTTGGCTCCTTGGCACCACAAGATCTACTTAGATTTCTCCGCAGGTCGATTTGAAGAAAATTAAAAAGGGAACCCGAATGCAGTACAATGGATTTAATTGTGTCTGAGTGCGACGGTGCTCTTCTTGTCAAGATTCCAGAGGGAACCAATGTAATTGGCTTCGCCGACGACATTGTGGTTGTGGTAGCAACTAAAAATTTAGGCGATATCCGCAACAATGCGATTCATGCAATCTTAAGCGTGCAATCTTGGCTAGCACAACATAATCTAGAATTGGCGCAACAAAACACCAAAACAGTTCTTATATCCAGCCGAAAAGAGCCAGAAGTGTCCTCTTTTATAATCGGAGACTTTAACATATCGATCATTCCCGCAATCAAATACTTAGAAACAACGATAAAGCATCCAGCACTACGACAGAGCTGTTGTTAAACGGACGAGGACCAAAACAAAATCGCCGCCAGCTTCTGGCTAATGTCGTGAAAAGCCAAATTTTGTATGGTGCACCAATTTGGACGAATAAAAAGCATCATGCATGATCTGTCCAAATAGCGTAACACAGAGGCCTATATGCTCGTCTATTCGTGCGGCGTTGCGAGAGAATCGCTTCGATGATTGGCAAACAAGGTGGTACAACTCTGCGGAAAGGAGTGGGACGCACAAATACATTCCCAACCTAAAGCTTTGGCTAACGAGGTCACATGGAGAAGTGGACTTTTAACTGACTCTGTTTTTGAGTGGGCATGAATGCTTCAAAGCATATTTATACAGGACTAACCACGACGACAATCCCTATTGCGACTACTGCGAAGAAAATGTAATAGAGGACGTTCATCACATATTCCCCTCATGCTCGCGCTTCTGTTCTATAAAAGAAAGACTTCATAGAACCCCCTTCGCCGGAAACATTCCTGCATCATATCCTATCTGGCACTCCTCAAGTAACACTAAAGCGCTGTTCATATAGTGCGCTCGAAGGAAAAGTGAAATGCGGCATGCGACTAAGTGGCCGTAATTTTGTTTTTTTTTACTTATTTCAAGGTTAATTTATTTTTACTTTTGTGGTACTTGTTCAATTTTTTTGGGACTCAACTTTTTACTGCGATTGCGCAAACACTTTTCACTAACAACGTTAAACCTGTAACTACCGATTGCCTTTTGAATACCAGCTTACGATCTGAGCTGACTTTATGCCCGCCACTGTATGTTGAAAGAAGTGCATGATTGGTAGAGAACAAATCATACGCATTTTTGAAGTTTGCGTCTTGACTTGAAAGCAATAGAACACACAACAGATTCAAGCAAACGAAATGTGACTTAAAACTTTGGTTTATTAAAAGCCTAAATTAAGAAGAAGAAAAATCGCAAAAAAAAGCAGCTGTAAGAATAGTTAAGACAAAAGTATTCGAGGGCTAGTTTTAAGGGAAATTTACATTGAATGGCACAAATTTTTGATTTTGAAGCCAAATGTTGAAGGGAGCTGATTTACCACCTCACAGCCGCCTCTTACGCTCCTGCAAGAAGTGGCTGCTAATTTTCCACGCTATGTTTAATCGCTTGAAAAAAGGGATATATATATCATAAAAAAATAAACTGGTAATAAAAATAAGAAATTCGAAAAAATAGATAAATAATAAAAAATATTATTAGTGTCAAAGTTGAAATAAATTAAATTATACAGGTGTATACCTATGAAATGAGACTTTTTTTCCATTTCAAATGTTTATTAACGAAAAATGGTTACAAATTTAATCTTCAAAATAATAGCCATAATAGAATCGGAAGGTGACAAGTCTGCTGAGTAAGCTGCATGCACCAGCGGTTCCCAATCGTACGTCTCCACCAATTTCCGGGTCGCTCTTGTTCGATGTGGCGCTGCATTGTCATCAAGAAAAATTACTTTGTGACGCCGATCGGCATATTTTGGGCGTTTTCGGTGTATAGCGCTATTCAACTCGGCCAATTGTCGTTGGTAGCGTGCACCGTCAACTGTTTCACCTGGTTTTAATAGCTCGTACCAAATCATACCACGCTGATCCCAGAAAACACTCAGCATTGCCTTGCGGCCGAAGCGATTTGGTTTGGCCGTAGTTTTTAGGTTGTGGTCGGGCGGACCATACCATCGTTTACGTTTGGGATGGGAGAAATACCCCCATTTTTCATCACCCGTAACGATGCGATGCAAAAAGACTTCCTTTTGAACCGGGAGAGCAGCATTTCACAAGTGGTTTCAAGATGTCCGCAAATCGTAGTTTGAAGGCAAGAAATTCGACATTTTTAAGAGGGACAAAAATGCATTGTTGTATGAAACGTAACAAACAATGAACTGAATATTATTGACAGATGGCAGACGAAAAAAACAAGACATTTGGGAAGGTTTAAAAATACTCTTAGCGACATCTATGGACTAATAGTTGAAAGTCTCACTTCATAGTTATATAAATTATGGTTAATTTTCAAGGGCCGATGTTGATTTTGAATAAAATACAATTTTTTTTACGAAATTGATGTCATTTCTTATTATTATTATAATATTGGTATAGCTCAATTACGTATGGAACAAAATATCGGCCAATTGACCGCCGGGGTCTCAGCGGCACACCTCCATCCGATGGTCCAAATTTTCGATGACGCTGAGGCATAATTGAGGTTCTATGCCGTTAATGTGCCGAATTTTCTCATCCTTTAGCTCTTGAATTATTGCTGGCTTATCGACGTACACCTTTTCTTTCAAATAACCCCAAAGAAAGTAGTCTAACGGTGTCAAATCACATGAGCCTGAATAACTTTAACGCTTTGCTCGATTGTGTATTTTTCCATAGCTCAAATGGAGTTAATCTGACATTGAAAAATGTCAAATGAAATGCAGAAAAAAACTTGACGTTTAGGTGCGGTTCACATTCAACATTGGCCCTTGAAATTTAACCACCCTTTACCTTGGTAAACATAATTTTCCTTTGCCCGGAGAATGCACCATTTTCTAAATATTACAAAATAAATATAATATAACAAATATAAACAGTAATGAAACATAAAAGTGAATAGGGAAAAACATTTTTAAAAAAAGTAAAATACGTTTTCCGCGATTTAAAAAAAAAAAATACTGTAAATAATCAAGAACAGTTCTATCCAAAAATGTTAAAAAATATTGTAATTAATTTAAATAAAATATTATTTCAATAAACGTATCTCTAAAAGAAAACAAACAATTCACTCTCCTCCAATGCATACAACTTTCTCACTAAACAAAAACCAAAAACAAAAAAAGCACCAATACACCTCTCAGCTAATCCCATTCAAGAACTTACGCACATTACTCAAAAACAAAAGAGTTGAAGAAGAGAGATTCAGAGTTCTCATTTGAGTTGTTAAATTCAAAGCAAATATCAACTTGAAAAGTTAAGCGCTTTCAAGTGCGGCTTTAATGTGGAGCTTTTGCTTGCGGCAACAACAACAAGAAGCCAGTTCTTTCACTACACACTCCATTTGAACTCCGTAACGTTGTTGTCCATTGATACACAGTTAATAGACCGGTCGGTTGTTCGCTTGTTCGGTTGTTCAGTTTGCTGAGTTGGTGCGTTGTATTTGCTTTGTGGCCTCGCTGCAACGGCAGTCATCCGTTGGCGATCTTTGAAGTTGGTTTGCGTTGAATGCGCGTCGGTAAAATTGAACGAATTGAGGTAATAAATAGTAAAAATATGTAAAGAACGAAATGCTAAAGTGTGTGTGAGTGTGTAGTAACCAATAAAAAGAACGTTGTGTTTGAATTCGATAAGCGAAAATTGCTGTGTGTTCAGAAACAATGTTGATGTAAGGATGAAAATGATTGTTTAATGTTGAAAACGAAAATGTGAGAACGTGAAAAAAATACAGTGACTGCGTTTAAATTAAAAGAAGAAAATACACACAAAAATGAATTAAAAAGTGAACTGAAGAATTTTTAAAAATAAATAAAAATTGAAAAAGGAAAGAAATATATGAAAGTACTGCGAAAAGTGTGTTTAAAAACCGCATACTTAGAAATTTATTAGAAATATTTATTAAATATGATTACGAGAATAGAGGCTTACAAATTCTCTATGTAATTTATTTGAGCATAACATAACAGAACAGAGCAGAACAGGAAATTAAAAAAACAACTAAACAAAACTCGAAAAATTAAATTTTAACTTATAAAATCTGCGTGCGAATAACATGAATAATTTTAATACAATAGCTATTTTCATTATTAAATACCAATAAATGATCAGATAGCGATATTGAATAGGAAATTTGCCCAAAAAAATGTTTGTAATTATATTTGAATATATAGCAAATTAGACCAATTTTTTTTTGAATATTTAAATATATCAGACATTAGTTCAAAAAAAAGTTTAAACTGCGGAAAATAAGTAAAATATTATGAACTCTAGAAACTTTGTTTTTGGAAAGAAATAAATAAAAAATTTGCTGAAGCGATTAACTAAGTGAAAATAATTGTAAATACGAAAACTCATCACAACAAGAATTGTCGACAAATTCAGACTTAAACTAAAAAGACTTAAGCACAAGTGACTAAAATACCATCCGTAAAAATTAAAAAAATTAGTTGAAAAATAAACAAAAAAATTTAACATCACCTAAAATTATTTAATTTACCTGCACACTACGAAGCTGTTACTGATATTTTATTAAAAAAAAAAACTACCAAATAAGAAAGCTTTTCAGCTGCTGAATCATAGAAAATTACTATAAAAATACTATTAAAAGCCAGAGAAAAAACAAATGTTTTAATCTTTAACAAATCCTGCCTGGTTCCAATGCCAATTCGAAACTAAAAAAAGAAAAGTTAAAAATTGTTTTATATAAAAGAAAAATTGTAAAATACATAGTTTTCGTGACGTATTATTGTGCGATAATATAAATCACCGGCGAAAGCAGAAAAAACAAATTGGAAATAGGTAAGTTGATTTTTGATTTTTATTATTTTCGTTTGGCCAAATACAACTGAAACTAACCAACTTTTTTTCTTGCAAAAATTTTTCTCAAATCCCTAAATAATATAAAATCAATCCTGACTTGGTTCTCTGGTCTATGCTACGAACACAATTTCTTGCCCTAAGCCCAATGTTTTGTCTCTCTAAAGTAAAACATTTACAATTTTTTCTTAGTGTGAGTATAATAAGCTGCATACAAAGAATTTTTTTAAGATTACTGCTTAAAAAGTTTGAAATGTTGATGAGAATTAAAAAAAAAGTTTAAAACTTTATAGGAAGTTATGTGAAAAAATGCAAAGCACGAGAAGAAAAAATTATCAAAAATCAGCGCAAATTTTGAGTCACTTTAAGCTGCATTTAAAGAATTTTTCTGAAATTTCCGTCTACATAGTTTGAAAATGTTGATGAAAATTTAAAAAAAATTGTTTAAGCTTTATAGGAAGTTATGTGAGAAAAATGCATAACACGAGAAGAAAAAAAATTATCAAAAATCAGCGCAAATTTTGAGTCGCGTTAAGCTGCATGCAGAGAATTTTTCTAAAAATTCCGTCTAAAAACTTTGAAATGTTGATGAAAATTGAAAATATTTTTTAAAACTTTATGGGTAATTATCTGAAAAAAACGCATAACATGAGAAGAAAAACATTATTAAAAATCAGCCCGAATTTTAAGCCACTTAAGCTGCATACAAAGATTTTTGAAGACTTTTGAAATTTTTCGAACTTTTTTCACTTTATGAGAAGTTTGAAACTTTTCCTATTATGAAAAAATAAGATAATATGGAGAAATAAAATAAGAATAGGTGAAAATTGTGTCGCGCTGCTATTGATATGCACACAGGCGTATATTGCGAATATAACCTTTCAAATAGAAGTTCTTGGGATAAGAAAAGCATGCAGGATAGTAAGAAACCATCCACCATCCAGTGAAGCAGCCATCTTAGTTTTAAAGTCACCTACAACCAATTCAAAAATCGTCGGACACTGCAAAGAAGAACTTAATCCTGTAACGCGCACGACAAATATCACTCTCACGTGGGCACCTGCCCATAGAAACATAGAAAGAAATGAGAAAGCTGATAACTGCTAAAACAGGGGGACATCCTATAACTAATCCGAAGTGGTAGAAATAGGCTGTCCCCAAGGCGCGAGCACAAGGCAAATCTTCTCGCTATTCCAGAAGCAGGCCGTTGACTGATGGACTAACACGGATACCTGTAAAATAACTAAACAAACATCACTCAATTTCAACAAATCCAGAACTGACTAGTTGCTCAGAAAGACACGAGCAGACATATTCAGTATTACGTCAACAATAACCGGTCGCTGATGGAGGTGATGGGGTGGCCGTACAACGAAAGATGTAGAAACCGCAATCAAAAAAATCTAAGGAAACACTCTTTCACTATCCGCGTGAGTGCCTAAACTTGGGTGCTCTCCGACATAGAATGCTGAAGGAATTCTAGATGGTTAACTTGAAAGAAATTGTAGAAAGGAAAATAGAGGGCATAGGCAGATTCGTAGACAAATCAAGATGGTTCCAGAACTGAGTTGTTCAGAAAGACTCGAGCTGGCATATTCAGAATTACGTCAACAATAACCAGCCGCTGATGAAGGTGATGGGATGGCTGTACAACGAAAGATGTAGAAGCTAAAAAAAGCATAAAGCTCAAAAAAAAATCTAAGCAGCAATCTTTCAATATCTGCGTGAGTGCCCAAACCTGGGTGCTGTCCGACATAGTACACTGGAGGAATTCTCGATGGTTAACTTGAAAGAAATTGCAGAAAGGAAAAAAGACGACATAGGCAGATTCGTAGACAAATCAAGATGGTTTGACTCATATCTTCTTCTTTATATATAAAAATGAATGTTTGTCTGTATGTCATCGATGAACTCAAAAACTACTGAGCCGATTATTATAAAAATTGGTATATATATATGTATTTTTCCACGGAGAAGGTTTGTAGGATATGCTCATTGATGCCACTCGCCACCAGGTGACGCTGCAGAGTAGCAACGCGCCGAGTACAGCTAGTTAAATATAATAAGCAGGGGATCTCCACGTAGTGTAACAAAATGGCATATTTTGTGCTAATTGGATCTGGACTGTGTGACTCAGACAACACCTCCACCACCACCACCATCAAAAACCAAATCGAGCCATAAATTTAATATTTCGTCTCCTGCACCACCTAGCGTTCTTTTTGTCCCAGCAAGGCAGCAACCTCGGCGCATGTACCTTCACGATACTTGGGTTACTGAAATTATTTAAAGTAATGAGACTGCCAATTGACTACTTAGTTGATATAGAGCCCCACAAGTCTATGGGGAAGAACCTACACCGATTGATGACTTGAAAATCTACTTTTGGCGTGCCAGAGGCCTGCTATGCAAGAAAAAGTGGTTCAAAAATAGATCGAGTTGGAGTTCTTCTCGAATATGATCGCAATTATTCAAACATACACACTAGTTTAAGCTAGGTAGTGCTCGCTGATTTGTAAAAAAGTCTCACTGAGATCGCTAGGCTCCATTGTGTTACCAGTGCTATGCACTTGGATTCGAATTTTATTTTATGTAATTCTTACGTCTTCACGAGTTTTAACAAACCGTTCAGCCTTTTGTCAGCAATAACCTTCAAGGATGAAAAATATGATAATTAATTTGTCGAGTTCTACAAAGAGCAGGGCAGTGGCAACTAATTGCTCTAAACTAATACCATTTTGGCAGCGTCCCTTCAGTAATCCAACCAATATTTTTTAGTTTGTAGTTTTCGTATTCCAAGTTCTTAGCAAAATTTTGGCAGTTTTGTATGATGTTCAGTGTTCCCATATCGACTGCGTTTCCTCATTTAGTTTCGTTTTCAAAAAGGAGAGTGATGCGTATATTTCTGACGTGCTCAATCTCGGCGAGCAAATAGCTACCTTAGCGAGCTCATCGGCTCTCTCATTTCTTTCCACTCCTTGGTGTCCTGCTATCCAGTATATAGGGGCCTGCCCATTTCTGCAGAGTTCATCCATTTTGGATTTGCATTGTTCAACACATTTCTAGTTAGTCCAAGTCATAATTGCTTTAATAGCCGCTCCATATTTCGACGAGTATTAAGAGGAGTTAATACGAAAGCCAATTCAATTGGTTTTGTTGCGGCATAGGTTTCAGCTTGAAATATGCTACAGTATTTAGGAAGTCTGAAATACTATTGAAGATCAAATCGTTGCATAAACACTAAATTGTATACAATTTGGCAGCTTGAAAATCCAAAATATTCAAACTTTGAATGATTTAATTTAGGGTATTTTTTTTTTTTTAAGTAGTATGGGTTTCCTTAGGTTGATCACGTAAGAGAAAAATGCAACATTGGTATTCATATCCATATAAAACAAACGGCCTTAAAAGTTACATTAATCAGTAGTAAACAGATATTTCATATACATCCATGCACAGGGGACAGCCAAAGAAAGATCTACCTATTGCCGCACACCACAACTGATTTGAGAATCGTCTAGCTCTCCTTCTTCATCGTAACTCAGCTGTGACGAGCACACACCAATCCAAAATCCATTTACACATGTGTAGGTGTGTACCTGTACTTTAGAAATCTTACAGTTCGAGCTCTGATCAGAGAACACAAGCATATTTACATGTGTGGACATGTACCTATACACACACCCTTGCGTGTGCTTACCCTGTTGGAAGCGCTTGACAAATAGTGATTGCAATGCTACTAGTAGAAACGTTGTTTTAGAAAAAGGACCTAATCTGACCGAGATATTTATTGTTTATTTGGTACTTTTGCAACGCTTCTTTGTAGTACTGAATTAAAATAAAAATTTTGTTACGCTTTTATGTTAAAGGTATTTATTATTTAGATTTTCATATTAAGGCCGGCGGGCCAATTAAAAGGTCAAAAAAATCGATTTTTTTTTCCTGAAATCAATAGCTTAGATATTCAAGAACATGAGACACAAATTTTCAGAGTTAAATTCCAAGTATTTGCAGAGCTACAGAGCCGAGCGTAGTGCGGCGTCGAGCAACCGTGCGCTTATTGTTGTAGTTTGAAACGCGTTTTCTCGGCTTTTCATTTTCACGATTTTACCTAATTTATGTACACGATTGCAAAAAAACTAAACGAGCTATCCATTTCATTCAAAATGCGTTATCTTCAGTATTGTTTTCTCTTCTATGTGAACTAAAAAAAACATCCAAAAACTTTTTAAGTGACTTTTTTACCCAGTTGAAGAGTTTTTTTTTTCCTTGAAAAACCACTTTTTTTTCTACCTTCCCCAAAAATTCGAATTTTACGTGTTTCTCCCAATTTTCTTAGTTCACATCGAAGATAATTACATCAAAATTAATAATCTTCTTTTTTTTTTTGTTTTCAGATGAAAATTGCAATTTGTATCTTGTACAGAAGTTGGATACTTCAGTGGCAAGGCGCTCTGGGAATCTATTGATAACTCGGCTTACAATATATTGTTGGAGATTGTACAAATTTTTTTTTTTAGTTCAAATATATATTAAACTATCCCCAAAACTTCATTTGGCTAATTGTTTTTTTTCTCATCCTACAACGCTTCGCGAAAACTACTGAATTTAGGACATCTAATTGGCCCGCCGGCCTTAATAATAGAAGTATTTTCGTCAAATTATTCCTAAACCTAAGAGTGATAGATTACAAAATTGCGCCATCCGTGAGAGTATTTCTGGCTGTGTCGTAACAATTGGGTTAACCAGAAATAGAACGACGTAGTACAGGAGTAAAGCTAGGATACGCATTGTCTTCGCTTGTGTACAATCAGATCCTTCTTCCTGATTGGCGCGATAACCGCTTACGCGATTTTGGTCGAGTTTAACAAGTCCACCAGTCCAAACCAGTCGTTTCTTTCTCGTGCTAAAATGCGCCAGTTGGAAACACCGAGTGAAGCCTGATCTTTCCAACGCAGATGAGGCCTCTTTCTTGCTACCACCAGCTAGCATCGCCATTCGGACAACATGACCCAGCCAGCGTAGCCGCTGGATCTTTATTCGCTGAGCTATGTCTATGTCGTCGTCAAGCTCATACAGCTCATCGTTCCATCGCCTGCGATATTCGCCGTCACCAAAGTGCAAAGATCCAAAAATCTTCCGCAGAATCTTTCTCTAGACACTTCAAGTGAGGCCTCATCGGATATTGTACTCGTCCAAGCTTCGGCGCCAGACGTTAGGACAGGCATAATAAGAGCCTTGCAGAGTGTTAGTTTTGTTCGTTGAGACAGGACTTTTGGACTTAGATTCTGACATCATCTGACATACGATGACATCAATATTTATATTTATGAAGTATGAATACTTCTATGGTTTCAGTAACAAATATTAATCAGTAGGGATAGGTTGTTAGCCCAGGGTCTCTATCCGTACGATGGGCTGGCATTTTAGATTTATGTAGCTGGTGGGAGCACCACTTCGTTTTTCAGCCGCTTGCTACAAGACAGCTGCTGCTTTGAGCTTTAGGGGGTATTCTTGTCTAGACGCCTTAATTTTAGGTATTTTTAAAACTAAGATAAAAAAAAATGAAAAACATTTTTATTATCCTTTTTTATGGTTTTTATTAATATTGGAAAAGTATAAAAAAAGTATAAAAAAAAATTAGTTAGAAAAAAATAAAAAATCGTGGAATTACAGGCCGGCGAAGTGCGGGCTACATAAAAAACGGTGCTGCATGGTTGACATGATTCCAACCCTTTTAGTTATCAAAAACAAACGAATTAAAAAAATTCTTCATTAGTTAGGATGTCGGTATCGGATTACGCCAAATCAAAGAAAAAAAGTTCTCAAAATGCCGTCAACTTGAAAAAAACAATTTTTTTACCCTCCTTTTTTACCTTTTCAAATTTTTTAAAAATACTTCATACTTAAATTTTTCAAAATCCGAGGCAGGCCCGATGGGCAGATGTATAAAAAAAAATTCTTTTCAAACTTCAAAGCGATCGGTCAAGTAGAACTGGAGATATCATGACGACCATCTCAAAAAAAGTAGTTTTGAGAAAACCGCGTTTGAAGTTTGAGCAACAATTGCAATAGAATAACTTAGATCATAATATTTACGTCTCACTCTGGATTATTCGGCGATATATTTCCAGGTATATATTATAGAAGTATAAAGTATATACATATATATGTAAAGAATAAATAAAGGTTGTGTGCTATACAAAAGATTTTCTGGGAAGAACGAGTCCTCAAGTCGTCCGGTAACATCTGCCGTTCATTGTGCGATTCGCTCCACTCGACCGGCTGAGACGCCATGTTACAAAATCCGCAGTATCTCCGAAAATAATTCGAATTTTGAAAAATCCGTTGAAGGGCATATTTTTGAAGGTCGAAACTTTGAAAATATGCAAAAAAAAATCAATTTTTCCAAAATTTCTAGACCAGCTTATTATAAGGCGGCGCTTCCTCGCGTTCTCGGTGATGGCTTTGAACTTGTAGTCAAATTAATAGGACTATGAATAAGTTCGTGCGGTTTTACAACAGATGGCGTAAGTTGATTATTATTCCATCGATCCACATTTCCAAACATTCATTGGAGAGCTACTGTCGTAAGGCACAAACGTCAGTATAAGTTTTTTATTTGAAGCGTAAACAACAATATTTTTACCACACTTGAAAATGTCGAATTTCGTGCCAAATAATGTGTTTTTGCGGGGAATTCTTCTTCATTATTTTAATATGAAGAAAAAAGCAGCCGAAAGTCATCGTATCTTGGTGGAAGTTTATGGTGAGCATGCTCTATCTGAGCGAACGTGCCAGAAGTGGTTTGCACGCTTTAAAAGTGGTGATTTTGGCTTGGAAGACGAATAACGCGAGGGTGCGCCGCCAAAGTTCATGGATACCGAATTGGAGGAATTGCTCGATCAAGATCCGGCTCAAACGCAAGAAGAGGTTGCAAAAACTTTGGGAGTTGATCAATCAACCATTTCCAAACGTTTAAAAGCCATGGGAATGATCCGAAAGGTAGGCCATTGGGTGCCGTATGAATTGAAGCCAAGAGACGTTGAACGCCGTTTTATGGCATGCGAACAACTGCTTCAACGGCACAAAAGAAAGGGTTTTTTGCATCGAATTGTGACTGGCGATGAAAAGTGGGTCCATTACAACAATCCAAAACGTCGGGCAACGTATGGATACCCTGGCCATGCTTCAACATCGACGTCGGCGCAGAATATTCATGGCCTGAAGGTTATGCTGTGTATCTGGTGGGACCAGCTGGGTGTTGTGTATTATGAGCTACTGAAACCGAATGAAACGATTACGGGGGATGTCTACCGACGACAATTGATGCGTTTGAGCCGAGCACTGCGAGAAAAACGGCCGCAATACGCCGATAGACACGACAAAGTTATTTTGCAACATGACAATGCTCGGCCACATGTTGCACAAGTGGTCAAAACATACTTAGAAACGCTCAAATGGGATGTCCTACCCCACCCGCCGTATAGTCCAGACCTTGCGCCATCCGATTACTATCTCTTCCGATCGATGCAACATGGCCTGGCTGACCAGCACTTCCGTAATTACGATGAAGTCAAAAAATGGATCGATTCGTGGATTGCGGCAAAACCGACCGAATTTTTCACAAGGGGAATCCGTGAATTGCCAGAAAGATGGGAAAAAGTAGTAGTAAGCGATGGACAATATTTTGAATATTAAATTTGTAACCATTTTACGTCAATAAAGTTTCAAATTTCGAAAAAAACCGCACGAACTTATTCATAGTCCTATTATAAGATTGTACAGAGCCCACTGTCGAATGGACTACGTTCATAACCACCAGCCACATCTTGTCTGTGACTGTTTATTTCTTAGGAAAAATTTATTCGCAGGCAATGGCCATATCTCAAGGTAATTCACTATACGCAACCTGTGACCCAATGCAATAGCCTACAGCGCGGCTCGATCGCCTGCCTAAAGCCGGCGCGATAGTAACTGATAATAATGCTGTTACAACAACAACAACATCAAACTTAGTTACAGAACTTTAAAACGCTTCAAACGTCAAATGTACCTCGAATAGTTGGAAACGTATTTAGGGAGTAATACTTCAAAAAGCACAAAATGTACTTTGGAATTTTGTGGTATATTTAAAACTCCCTGAAATACATCTGACTACCCCGAATTACTGGTTCTGATTCCTGCCTCCGTCTCTGATTCCCTACAGGGTAATTTTAAAAAATATCTACACATTTTCATGCCTCCCTTCCTTCCCTTGCTTCTTGCAGAGCTCATTTCTGGCTCATTTTCTGTGTTCTTGTTTTATCAGATTGCTGCTCGTACTTTGGTGTAGTAGTTGCTTTTGTTTTTGTTTTTGGTTTTGGTTTTTTTTTTAATTTTGTGTCGATATTCGCTTTTTCAATTGATTTTTTATTATTTGTAGATTTTTCTAAAGCGACCACATTGATGCGGTTGTTCATTTGACAGTGTTGCTGTCGCCAGTACGTCGCTTTCGCGTAGCCAACAACACGACTGCCTCTGCACCTCCACTTAGCCGTGTTACTTCGGTTGTGATGCGTCTTGGTTTTTTTTTTGTTTTTTGGTTTTTGTATTTTTTCTGTTTCTTTTTTTGTTTTCTGTCTTCGGGAGTGTTGTGGTTTGCGCGGCGATCCATCGCCTGCGGGAGTCACACACCAATAACGTAGGGGAAAAAAACAAAAACAACAAGTGTTTGCAAGCAATTTGAAAGCAACTACTCCTCTAGTAGTTTATGGTGGCCACATTTAAAATAAAAGATGCATTAATAAATAAATCAAAATAAAAGCTTGGAAATAAAAATGTTGAATGAATGAAATAAAAATCAAAGTGAAACAAAGTGTAAGCAAAAAATAATGAAAGAAATGGAATTTTGGATAGTGCGAAAGCCAACATCAAGTGGCGGTAAATATACATATGTGCCTGTATATTTGTTTGTGTGATGCAAGGGAATATGTGCTTCGTATGTATGTGTGGCTGATAAAACCATGAAATCATAATTCTATGTATTAGCACAGCCTTTTCAGATAAAGCGTCTGGCTGATTGCTTTTTGCTTTGATCCACAGAAGGTACCTTCAAGTCTTTCAACCAAACTGACTCATCTCGCTGTTTTTTTTAATTCTTATTTTTATTCTTCTCCGCTGCTTAGCTACTTTTCACCGCCGCCGGCCATATCAAGACGAGAATAGTAAATTTTATAAATTTAATTTCTAAAGAAATTCTCATGCTCAGAAATGGGTTGATGTACAAAACGTTGAAGCGAAGTGGAATTAGAATATTAACAAAAAAAAACACAATAGGGTAAATTGCGCTTTTTGCTAAAGAAAGTAAAGGGTGTGGTATAACTAATGATGGGCGCGGGAGAAAATTCAGCATCGATGCCACATATCTCTATGCACGTTTTTTGGTTATTGAATCTGCACATCCCGAAAAACGAAATCGCCAAGAGGAGGTATCGGTGTACATGTATAAGTATGTATTACAGGCTGTATCAGTGTCCATACAAGAAAAAAGCAAAAAAAAACAACGGTATTGCTTCTCCATCGATATTATAAACAACAGGGCTTGCACCAAAATGTTTCTGAAAAATATTTAGACACACGTCAGCTGGACCGTGAAAACCATAAAGTTACCTTAATCTGGGTCCCAAGACATCGGAGCATTAAAGGTAATGAAAACGCAGATGAACTTGGAAGGAGGATCTGCCATGAATAACGCTCTTGCAGAATCGGTATTCACACCATTAGGTGCAGTCAAGAGTGCGATTTTCCTAAAATACCTTCGAATCGCGGATTGTAGATGGAGAGACCAGACGAAATGCAAAATTAGCAGAACGTTATGGCCCACCTACAACCTTAAGCAGTCGTTAACACGGATAAACATGAAACGACGGGACGCCTGGGGCCTAACGGCAGTCATAACTGGCTTTTGGTCTGTGGGGGAACAAGCAGGTAAAATGGGCATCCCTCACAACATACACTATCACAGTTGCAAACAACCGGAGAAAAAGGAAATAATCTTCCATTTCCTCTGCGAATGCCCTGCCCTATGGAAGGACAGAATGTTAACCCTGAGCAAACCGCTGTTCGAGCGTCTTGAACAGCTGTCTGGCTTAGATGTTAACAACCTGATAAGGTTCCAGAACCGCACATACTGGAAATAGTCTTGCTGTAAATAACTGGTAAACCAGTTGGTAGCGAGGATGGGGCAGCAAAATAGTGCGGAAGCGCTAGTTGGATTCTGGAGGAATCACCACTTAAACCAATTAACCAATCAACCAACCAACCAGCTGGACCTCTTCGAAAGTACCTTCAAAAATCGAGTTTTTAATAAATAAAATTAGTTTTTAAAAATATTTTTTCCACAAAAATCGTCTTCTTCTTGATTGGTGCGATAATCGCTTAAGCCTTTCTCTTCCTCTGCTACCACCAGCTGGTGCCGCATCGAATACTTTCAGCGCCGAAGCACTTATACCCATTCGGACGATATGACACAACCAACGAAGCCGCTGTAGCTGTAAAGCAAATACAGCTCATTGTTCCAACGCCTACGTCACGCGCCGTCACCAACGTGTAAAGTTCCAAAAATCTTCCGCAGAATCTTTCACTCAAACACTCCAACATGAGGCGTCCCCGTCGAATATTGTTTGGTTTCAATAACTCAACGAATAGTCCGTCGGTTGCCGCGGCTTGGTTTTTCTTTAGCCGGTTACCGCTATTCTCACCTGGTCATGTTTGAGTAGCGAAACGACAGTTCCGTCGTCAAAGATTGAGGTTCGAGAAATGCTCCCTCCATAATTTAAGCACGCTCTGCATGTCAGTCACCAGATCACCGTCTTTGTTCTTACAGAAAACGCTCCGGTCTTGAAACCTTCTGTAGAATTTTCGGGCGTTTTTCTTATTGGCGTCCATCAAGTGTTCATAAATGATACACAAGCAAAAAATATCAATACTGAAGTGCCAACTCACGCTGGTCAACTCTTCTAAAGATGAATTAGAAAATAAGTTAACTCTTCTTATAAAGAGGCTTCTTTAGCAACGAGAAAACTAAGCACTATTTCTTTATATCACATTGACCTCAAAGGCCTTGAATTGCTTACTGATCTTCCACTACACCTCCAAGATATTGAAATTAAAGGGAAAACTCGCGAAGCTAAAATTTCTAAATTTTTCAAATGAATTTCAATACCTTGTACAACAAAATTTGTGTTTTACATTTCTCGTGTTTCTTCATCGTAATGAAAATTCAGTTCATTTTGTTAAATATTTGTCTGTTCTGGTTTTGGAAATAAAACCAAGCCGCATTCATTAAAGGTAGCACTAGACCAATAACAATATTTTGTATATTTGATTGTCAAAGCAAAGTATTGGCAAAGTAGAAAACAAAAAATGAATTCGCCTTGATTCATTCTGGGCTGACAGCCACACGAACACGGCGAAAGAAAAACAACAAATTAGCGGATTTGCCGGTGCCACTTTTAATATATTCATTCGCCTTGAATAAAACTGATTGAACATTAAAGAGCAGTCAGAAATTATTTTAACTTTTTTACGCTTTTCTCATAAGCGGACGCTTCCCATAGGAGGAACAATTTTTCAGTTCCTTAGGTGTCCTCTTAAGAGAGAGTTCACTGTACATCGTGCTTATATTAGAAGTGACATTTTTGAAGATCAATGATGAATTAATTTTTTTAGAGCAAAATCGCTGATGTCTTATATCGACAAATCGGGACGGGAAATCAGATTTTTGGTCCAGATTTCTTAAAAAACTTTTAAAGTAAATAATAAATCCTTCTCATAACAACTCAATTTACGGTGCTTATACTCCATATCGACTTTTGATTTCGATTTTCAAACTGAAAAAATGTTATTCTTAGTGTTTTGATATTTTTTGAAATACTTATTTCCATTTATATACAAAGATATGCGCACATATGAACCTATGAAGTTTCTATAAACTATCTACAACTGGAGTCTGTTTTTGAGTAGCCTTTAATCTTTCTGATAGGTTTATCTCTTCTTTTCTGCTTACGAAACAGTTTTCGCTAACGAAGTAAGTGGCAAGCCAATTTTGCCTTTTTTTTAATGTTGCTTTCAAATTTCGAATAAAAGATGTTTGCGTTCACTTTTCGTATTAAAATTTTCCTTCCACTATGCGCTGCAGCTAACTAAGTACAGCTTATCTTGAATGTAAAGTCGAAGTCGATAATTGAAAATATTAATGAGGCAAGCTTGGAAAACTCAAACAGCTGGCTGTACTTTGTTTACTTTTTAACGGCATCGATGTTTAATTTTATGCAAAAACACATACATACAAGCTGCTTATTAAGTAGTGGAGGATAAGTGAATAAAAAAGAAAGAAATATTATCAAATTTTAACAAAGAGTAAAAATGAAAAGTGGCACGAATGAGATAGTGTAAGAAATAAAACAAATGAGAAATAATACAACTATAAAAGGAAAATAATAACAAAAGCCGGTTAGAGCGAAACAAAAAGCGGCACTTTGCGCGTGGCATGCACTTGTGGCATGCAACAAGTATGTGTGTTACTTAGTAGAAATACAACAATAAAACCAAAACAACATTGACGCATAAATGGGTAAAGGCAAGCGAGATATTTAGAATGTGTGTATAAATATATTCGTACTTATTCAATCATCTGTGCATGCACATACAATGAGGCGTGCATAAATACATATTTGGACTTTGCCTGCTGAATGAGTATGACAAACAGTCAATTTACTTTAAAAATTGGTCACTTTGAGACTCAATGGAGGAAGGTAAGAGAATCGATAACAAATATTTGTTTGCCTATTTGATTTTTGTTGTTTAATTTTAAGAATCTTATGTGACAAAGGTGTTGTGCAGCACTGTCTTTAGTTGCCACATCATTAACTATTCCAATAAAACCGTAATTGGTTTCAACACAAGGGCCGACAGTGTGGCTTTCACCGGGGTGAGTACTTGGGTACAAAGTACTTGGTGACTATAGAGAAAAACCGGCGCTCATTACTTTTGGTATACCGGTCAATACTTATAACGAAATTACCTATGTATTTATGAGGAGATTATGCAGGTTCAGCTGTGATGAAGAGGAGTCTATGGAACACTTAATCACCAACTGTGAGCCAGTAGGCCACGGGAGACGCAGAATTCTGGGCTCGTACCTACTAGAGAAGGAAGGCCTACTATTGCTCCCTCCTAAGGAGGGCACAATAGGACAATCTGGTCGCAGTGCATAAAGGCCTTAGCCTAACCCGTACAACCATTACCATTACCATTGCCATGAGGAGAAGACGCGGTATGCCACTAACAAACTATGTCAGCCTTAAGATTAAGAAGTATATCTTGATCGTTTAAAAATCTCTGATAAAATTCTCAGCGATTGAGTTTTACGAGTATTCAGCCATATCAACAACCTACACTACATAATTTGTCGGTTATATTTTCAATGTAGCACCGCAAAAACGCATACAAAAAATGCACGCAACAAAACAAAAACGAACAGTGCCCAAATAGCAGCTATGACAGTAGTAGCAGAGCAACAGAAGCGAAAGCAGTAGCCGTAGCTGGAGCATACACGAATAATATCGCAAGTAGCGCTCCAGTCGACTCGAAGTTCTTTTGCTACTACTACTACAAGCACAGAAATATGGAAATCTGCACTGACGGTTCTAAGATGAACTGTGGTGAGGGAGCTGGCATCTATTCGGAGCCGCTCAAATTATCTCGAATATGCCAGCGTGTTCCAGGCAGAACTATTAGTAATCAGGGAAGCTTGCAAATCACTAAAACACTATAAAGAAATTGGTGCAAAAGTAACTATCTTCTCAGACAGTCAAGCAGCTATCAAGGCCTTAGATTCCAATTCCATTTCATCCAAACTAGTTTTACAGTGTAGAAAGGTACCAGAATTGCTTGGACATTGGCTTCAAATTACTCGGATATGGGTTCCCGATCATAGGAATATAGAGGGTGATGAGATAGCAGATTAGCTTGCAAGAAAAGAATCGGCACTAGACATAACAGAAGCGGTGCCAGTTGCTATCGCATTCAACACAATAAAAACATCCATCGCTTCACACTACTAAGCTTTAGCCGAAAGAAGGTGAAAGCAATTAACTACATGCACTACATTTTTATTGAGGCCTTCATACATTAACGTCATACAACATCCAGAGGATGAATTACCGATTACGATGCTCTCGCCCAAGCATCTCACGTACCACTGCAACTCTTACAGGTCACTGGGAGGTAGGGGATCATGCAGCTAGACTTAACCTTCAACAATCCCATCTTCAAAAGCAGTCAGGCGGAGGGGGTGAAAGAAAGTCTTTCCACCATTTATGCGAATGTCCGGGTGTAGCTAGAGCAACACTTCGCGCTTTCGGTAAGCCTTTTCTACAATGAATTATTGAAATCTCAGACATTGAGGTAAAAAGTTTGCTGCTATACAGGGATCGCACGAAATGGATCTGACTCAACAAAAAAAGAAAATCAACAACAAGGTATTACACGCGAACAGTGGTAGTCAAACGGCTCTAGTCACTAATTAGGACGTTTCAATAGAAATCCTCAATCACTTCAACAACAACAACAGCTGAAAGACTCTGCCGCCGAAGCGGATGAATTGTCACTTGTATGGGTCCCACTTGGAGTATTAGTTCTATTGCTCACCATTACCGATGACGAGTTTAATTCGAGAGCGCTCCCTAGCCAGTTTGGTTCGCGGATGACACTCTGATTCTATGCCAACTTTGAGTCATCACACGAGTGCTGGAACCTAACCCATCAGGGAAGGCTACTCGTGAGATGCCAGTGCTTCCCTATCCACCACCTGGGACGCGCCCGATGGGAAATTAGGCAACTCCTCACGGGTAATGTTCCTTCCGCAAATTCTCTTTACATGCTGGTTCCATTCTTTTCTTCTCTTGCTGCTCCATTTTATTATGTCCGTGATTTCGCACGTCTCCCGTATCTCCTCGTTTCGTTTAAGATCGCGCTTTGTGTAGCCAACTGTTGCTCGCGGCTCGAGTTTCAATTTCGTATGTCATAATTGGCTTACGTATGCCTTATGTACCTATGCGAACTTTGCTCGGGAAAATACACCGCTGAGAAGAATGTGCTGAGATGATTTCACCTCGTCCTCCAAACAGCTTCTGCAAAAAGAGCTTAAAGCAATATCAAGTCTCACTGAATGGGTACCTAACGGGCAGTGTGCGGTAAGAAGACCCACAAAATGCGAGAGCTGCAGGTATGCTAGTCATGAAAACTTTTTCGAGCGCCCTCGATCTAACCGTGACCGGAAGGATTTAGCAATTTTATATATTTGGACACTAGCTCTGCACTCGCTGAGTTGATGCGATGCTCATCTTTCCAGGAGTAGACCAAAGGTTCTCAAGGAAACCGCAATCCTCTTGTTTTACGATGAAACCGTCTCCAGGATCTTCTATCTAGCCAGCTCATCAGCCAAGCAGTTCGCTCTATGCCACTGTGAATAAGAGTTGAGGCTAATATCGAAGTATTAGGATGCAATCGAGGGAGAAGTTAGGCATTCCCCGACTAATTTCGAACGCACAAATAAAGAGCCTAATTGCTGCTTGGCTGTCGAAGTAGACATTTATGCCCTTTACAGTAATTACAGAAGTAAGCAACCAACCCATTGCTTCCTTAATTGGGCTAAATCCGCTTGGAGAATACTACAGGGGTACGGGAACTTCTCGCATAATACTCTCGCACCAACTCTTTCGTCCAACTTCGAGCTATCCGTAAACATCTTTGCCATGCCCTGCCTCCAAATGTTGCCCCACGCCCACTCCTCCGTTGAGGCAATAAAACGAAAAAGTAGAAAAAATATCTCTAACTCGTCATAATTCTTAGTTCTGGAAACTCATTAACAAACGTCTAGAGAACTTTTAGTACCAGGATTATGTATTTGAAGGGCCCAATTTGTGAATTCCTCCTCCGTTTGGTATTGCCAGATTTTGAGAAACAAAAAAATCACATTTTTTCTTAAAACTCTTCAACACTTCGAATAACACAGCCCCGAGAATATCTTCATTCTTCGAATGCGCGGGATGTTCACAAAAAGGTATTAATTTTCATAATCGGCTAAGGCAAATCTCAAATAATCAAAATAAAAAATGGACTTAAAAGGAAATAAACATAAACATCCTTTTCAGCTGTTGAAATGCATGCCATTGCAGTGTTTATTTCCATTTGCCTCAACAGAAGCACTCTTTCGACTGTTGCATTGTTAGAAACGACTAAAAGCGGCAATAAAAAGTGCATTTGTTGCAACAACACAGCAGCACAGCAGCCTGACTTATAAACAAAACCAAAGGCAAAAAAATCATATTTTTCTATAGAAAATGATAGTGGAAATGGCAAAACGGCTGCCTGCCTGCCTACCGACCAACTCAAATGGAAACACTTAGAGCGGCAATAACAACAACCAGAACAACAAATGTTGCAGCAGCAATGAAAATGACCGAAAGTAAGAATTGCTTAGCCAGAGGAGCAGATAAACATCATAAAACGGATGAACCGAAGCTAAAGCGTAAATACATAGCTGGGGAATTGGTTGCGCGTGCGCGATCAGCAATTTAATATTTTGTTATTCTCTTGCATTCTTGTTGATATGATTGTTTTTGTTTTGTAAGTGGCTATCGTTGTTGCTGTTGTTGTTGATCTGATGAAAGTTTATTTCCATTATTTTTGAAAAGTGCCCATTGTGCGGAAACTCGTGCACGACTCTAATAATATGGTGCATTTCGACAGCAGCAGTCACAGCAACAACAAGAAACATTGGCTGCAACTACGTAGAGGCCATCATAGGAAAAAAGCTTTTGAAATATTTTTATTACAAGCGAAAATTTTTCTTTCTTCCATATTTACTTATTTATTTATTTTTGTTGTTTTTTTTACGTTCCGCTTTCCTTTTCTTCCTGCAACGAAGCTAGCCTGGCTCAACATTCAAAGGCTTGGATTTAAGATTATATTTTTTGGCTACAGAATGGCTCTAATGGCCATAGTTATAATCCAGTTACGGTGGCTGTTGTTGTTGTTCCTGTTGTAAAAAGTAATTGCGTGTGTAATCTGCAGCTGAGCAAAAGATGGTAGAACGCAAGAAGTACACAGCGCTGTATGGAATTCTTTATGTATGAAGCCGATTCCACATCTGTTAGAGCAACATCCGCCGCCGCATGATAATAACAAATGGTTAGACACAAATGGAAATAATCACAATAGCAAATAATGGCAATAATTATAACAAAGCGATTTACAATGCCTAAATGCTTAATGGAAGCGCGCGCATGCGCGCCAACACAGCTAAACTCTGTATGCGTGAATATGCTCGGGCTGTGGGCTGCCCACCTAAGTAAGTTCCAGTTCAGACATTCACCGGTATGCCTACTTATTAGACATCCGATTGCGCGAATACGATAGCATACAGTGGGTGCGAGCGAAAGTCGGACACCTTAGGAAATATTTTTACTCACTACAAAATATTTCAATTGAACGAAGTGGAAGTAGATAGAAGTGTTTAATAGTTTTCCAACAAATTATAATTATATTATAATTATCGGTTATACTCTTATTTATATTAAAAGTAAGAAAACAAAATATTTAAATTAATTTGCTGTAATAAAAATTCAGCTGGAAATATTCGTATGAAAATTAAAGCGGAAGGCAAGCTCGGAAGAGAGAATTTTTTTAAATAGTGAAAAAATACTCTAAAAATATTTAAATATTGATTTGGCCGCGGTAAATCTATTTGAGGTGGTACCGGTAAATCAGCTGATTTTTTTTTTCTTTCGCCGTGCCCATGCAGCAGTGAGCACAGAGTGAAACAAAGCGAATTCATTCCTTCTTTCCACCTTTACCTTGACAATGAAACGTGCAAATTGTTGTTTTTGGTGTAGTGCCACCACCTTTTGTGTATCCGCCTTGAATTTGGCAAATTTCTTCTTCTTGATTGGCGCGATAATCGCTTAAGCGATTTCGGCTGAGCTCGGCTTGGAACATGGGTTTCGTCGGGTAAAAAAAGGCCTATTTTCAATTTTTTTTTCTATGTAAAAAATTATTTATTTAATTCAAACTCTTTTCTGTCTTATAGATACATATATAAAGAATAATTTCTGAAACTTTCAAAAAAAAAAATTAAAATTTTTCCGTTGTGACGTCATTTCTGGTGACGCCTCGAAAAAAAGGTGGGTCCGCGTTGTCAGCATAACTCCTGACAGGATCATCAAAAATGAAAAAAACAAAAATAAGTGTTTTTGTTAAGACTATAAACTCGTGCTTGAATGAAGGAAAAAAAGTATAAATTAGAATTTTGGCAGACATTTTTCCAAAAGTATGAAAATTTCGGTCAAATGTGCTTGATATTTTTTTTAAATAGTTGTAATTGAAAAAAACAATCTTTCGATCAAGCACGAGTAAATTGTATCTCGAAAACCTGTGCAAAATTTCATCAAGATCGGTTTTGTAGTTTTCGAGTATATTTGACAACCGACTATGAAAACACGGTTCCGAGAAAAACGCGTTTAAAGTTTTGAGGAACAATAAAAGTGGCTTAGAGCGGACACATTCCAAACGCTGTATCTCCGAAACTATTACTCGGTTTGACTTGAAAATTTAGGATAATATTCTTGAGATGTTGTAGAAAGTAATAAGGCAAAAAACCACGAACCCCATGTAACCCCTCAACAAAACACGCAAGTTTTTTTTTTTTGTTTTTTGAAGTAGAGAATAAAAATATCAGAAACCATTGATATATGGGGCCTGCTCTGACTAAAAAAAAACCTGCCCTCTTCGGCAGATTTTTTCCCTGGGACCTCATTTGCACTACATCGAGGGTAAAGGCATGATTGCGTCTCTCTGCCTATGACGTATGGAGGTTATACGACGCTGATAGTCTCCAATACTTTCGTTATGAAGCAGATGGAACAACTTCGAAAGGGTGCATTACCGTCTTGTCTGCATATGCTTTGGTCGTGAGTCTTTAACCCAAGCGTATGTAATTGTCGTTGGTACGCTGGAGTTGATCTTCTCTCAACTGTTTCATGTTCAATTCAGTACAATCGGCGCCAGAGTGGGTCCAACTGTGAAGTCTAGTCTTTCTCCAACTGATCATTCCACCTCTGCTACCACCAGCTGGCGCCGCATCGAATACTTTCAGAGTCGGAGTGTTTGTGCCCAGGCCCGACGAGAGGGGCGGGGGGGGGGGGGGGGGGCATCGGGTACTTTTTACCCCTGGCCCGGAGTTCTCAGAGGGGCCCGGACTCGAGATCATACGTATTTATATGAGTTAGACATAATTGGAAAGGGCCCGCATTTGCAATTTTCCCCCGGGGCCCGGATATGCTCTATAGGGTCCTGTTTGTGTCCATTCGGGCGACATAACCCAGCCAACGGAGTCGCTGGATATTTATTCGGTGCGCTATGTCTATCTCGTCGTAAAGCTCATACAGCTCATTGTTCCATCGTCAACGATACTCGCCGTCACTAACGTGCAAAGGTGCAAAAATCTTCCGCAGAATCTTACTCTCTTGTGTTTTGGATCCTTACATATTAGTCCAAATTACAGGGGTGGACACCAAGGGTCCACCAGGGGTGCAAAGTAAAAAAGTCAAAGTATCGCTTTACTAGTTTTGTTATTATTATTTCATTAGCAGCACTTCAAAACAACGACGAGTATTTTTTTTTTTTTTAAGAAAATGTAAAGTAAGACTACACAGCGCTGAGTTAAAGTCGTCTGATCGAATTTTCGCTAAGCACGTGTACATAGGTTCAGTAATGCTCGATCAACTTGAAACACTTTTTCCTAAATTTTATGTTGATAACACCAGGTATAAAGTGATTCATTTTGCGCCACAAATTTTTACATTCTTGTTAATGGTCGTGAAAGGGATCATTTTGTTCGTTGGTAGTCCATATGTGAATTTCGCTTTTACTACCTACGCTACAACTACATTTTATGCCTTTTTTAGCACTCCAATTTTCTTAAACGATTTTTTTTTTTTATTTACTTCTTGTTTTAGAAAATTACTACTGTGCCAAAAAACCACTCACATTTTGTGTTCCCTTTCTTCAATTAAAATATATTTCGCAGAAAATATTTTTTCGATGATGTCCGAATTTATCATGCAGCTACTGTAGGTACATATATTGTAATGGCTTTTATGTGATATTTTGTTTAAACGTTTGCTCTTCTTTAAATTGAGTTTTGTGTTTTTTTTTTGTCTACTCTAAAGTTAATTTTTTGTTCATGGTTGAGTTATACCAAAGCGCGGGCGTCGTTATGGTGCGTGAAGATCTCACCTTGTTGATAGTGATTTATAGTATTTTTAAGCTTCTTACATGCTTTCAAATTGACTTCCCGTACGTAAATGGCAAATGAAGCTAATAGAGCTCCCCAAAAAGAGCTTGCTAATTAAAGTTCATAGCTGTTAGTAGTTCCACTAACCCTTTGCGGTCGTATAAAATTTGGGCAAGGGTGTCGCACTGGTCGGAATTAATTTTCGTTGAAGGAGCAGTGATACAAAACATGTAAGATTATGAAGGGTAAACAAGATTTATTAGTTCTATAAATAAATACAGTATAAAATTAGTATGGCTCCTTGCTGTGGTGGCTGAGAGAAGGCATATGACCGCAAAGGGATTAACCCGTGGAGCAAAAAATGCAGAGACGAACTGCCACCCTGCTCTCAGGGAGTTTGACCGAATCAGCTGATTTGCCGACGCAATAATTAGATATTTGTATTAGTTTTATTGTTGTATTGTTTTGTTTTGCTATGCACGGACCTATTTCCCCTCTTCTCTTTCGTTCTATTTCTTGCATATTCAATTGTTACGTCACATCCCGAAGTTATCCGCAGATGTCACCATCTTACAATCTATCATTCTTAGAAATTGTGAAACAAGGATTTTTTTGCTTGAAAGTGGTTTTAATTCAAAATTTCCATACTCGAAGGTTTCAATTGCGGATAATGACAAAATACTTCCTTTTGGTATTTTAGAGCATCACCTCTCAGCTCAATACGTACCCCAACGCACATTTTAAATTACTTTTTCTCGGCACTACATTTTTTTAACTGACCGCACTCATGACTCCAACATGTCTTGACCGATTCGCTTGAAGGTGAAGGTGTGACCCAACTGTACTTAGGTGATAAATACTGCTTCCACCAGCCCATAGACTGTCGATTCTGAAATATTTTCCAGTATACTCTAATCAGGATCCTACTAGTCTCTATCCTGCTGAGCTTTACAACCCTGCCGCTAAAGGTTCTCGGGCGTTTCGAGCCGAGCCCCTTCCTCGAATGCACGACATATTTGTTAATTTTAGTGAAAAAATCAATGCAAATTTTCAGCGACTTTAAACTTGCACTTTGTTTCTACCATACAACGAGATTAAGGAGCTAGGAGTTTTTATTCAAAGTTCAATTTTACTTGCATGTCAGCTATATTATTTCAAAATCTCTTGCTATGCTGGTATTTGTTAGACGTCATTCTTTTTTATTCTCTAACCCATACACATTCAAGATTCTATACTCTTCATTTGTGCGATCTAAATTATAATACGCTGCTGTTATCTGGAGGCCTTGTCGCGCTATTCATATAAATCGATTGGAGGGAGTGCAGAAAATTTTCCTACGTTTTGCTTTGCAGCCCTTACATTTTTCTTAACCATTTTATAACTCTCGTCGCCAATTAATTAGCTTATTATCGCTGAGTAATAGACGATCTCTTTAGTATTTCTCATTTCTTCTCTGCATCATATCGGATAAAATTGATCACTCATTCCTTCTTGGGTTAATTGGTTTTAACGTGCCATGTAGAAACCTTCGCAGTTTCTACACTTTTCGTATGGGCTTATGTCAAACGCTTTACAATGATAATGATCCAATTAATAGAAATTTGCCCGAGTTCAATTACTTCTCGTTTTTTTTAGAGCAGACTTATCGGACTCAAAATCAATACTCTATAATAGACTCAAGTAACATTTATTGTGTACTAATTTAGGATAATGTTAATGGACTTCCAACGTAGAATCTTTCTTGCCAACAAATGCTACTTTGGACTAAATAGGCAAATAAGTAGTAAAGTCCTCTCTCGACGATCATACCTAACACTCTACAAGGCTTTCATCATGCCCGTCCTAACGTATGGCGCAGAAACTTGGACGATGACAACATCCGATGAAGCGACGCTTGGAGTGTTTGAGAGAAAGATTCTGCGTAAGTTTTTTGGTCCTTTGCACGTTGGCAACGGCGAGTATCACAAGCGATGGAACGATGAGCTGTATGAGCTTTACGACGACATAGACATAGAGCAGCGAATTAAAATCCAGCGGCTACGCTGGCTGGGTAATGTCGTCTGAATGCATATAAACGTATCGGTTCTGGAACTATGCGATGCGATAACAGCTGGTGGTAACAGAGGAAGAGGAAGGGCTCCTTTGCGTCGGAAAGATCAGGTGGGGAAGGACCTGGCTTCACTTGCTATATCCCACTTGGGCCGGTTAGCACGAGAAAGAAACGACGGCGCGCTTTGTTAAATTCGGCCAAAATCGAGTAAGCGGTTATAGCGCCAATTAAGAAGAAGAAGAATGTTATTGGAATTTATGCTTAAGCGTAGTATACAAAAAAAAGAACGAAAAAAATACAAATATACATATTATCTGCAATTTTCCCTAATATCTGTACCATCTAACTTCAGACATAAATAAATAAGTATTATAAATACGATTTTGAGAGATACCTCGACTCAGCGCCATCTATTGGGAAATCCAGCGATTTTCTTCTAATTTGCTTGAAGACAAACTTGTCTTGTTACTTTGAATATAATCGCCAGGCTACTTTTTTAAGTTACCAGTCACGAACATACGCAGAAAAACGGCACAAATTTTATATATAAGATTTTCGAAAGATTTTTTGAACCTTTTGAACTTATTTTTAGAAACACACCGTTTTTGCAAACACCGATATATCAAAAATTGCCACTGAGTTGGCAAATAAGTTCAAAGCGTCTTGTATTTAATTTTTTATTAGTTTTGAGGCTTTGGAATGGAATACCGAAGAGGCAAAAATCAACATTTTCGATATCTGCTATTTTTTGATTTTCATCCAAGTCAAACAACTGCCGAAGCAGCCCGAAACATTTGCGAAGTGTATGGAGAAGGTGTCACGGAAATGGTTGGTAAAGTTCAAAAATGGCGACTTTGACGTCGATGATACGTCCCTTAGCGGAAGGCCTAAACTGCGTTCATAAAACGTTTCTCAATCACCTTCGTTCAGTGGGACTTATAGAAAAATTGGGAGCTGACTCACGAGCTCAAAAAAAAAGCAAAGTAAGTCTTCAATTTGTTTCTCAGTATCTCGCTCGCCATCGAACAACTCGCGGTCATAAACAGCGCTTTTTGTACAAAATCATCACAAGAGATGAGAAATGGTGCCTACACATTAATATGAAGCAAAGAAAGGAGTGGGTGGCTCCAGGAGATACGCCAAAGCCGCGAGTCAAGCCGGATCTTCATCCAAAGAAGATCATGATATGTGTTTCGTGGGACTGCGAGCGCATGTTGCACTGGGAAGTGCTCGAAAAGAATGCCACAGTCAACATGGAGCTCTACATTGCCCAGCTACACCACTTTAATGAGGCTATCCGACTAAAAAGACCGGATAGACGTGGTCAAAGCATACTCTTTCACGACAACGCCAGGCCCCATGTTGCACAAGGCGTCTAGGCCGCACTCCAAGAGCTTGAATGGGAGGTTCTTTAGCATACGCTGTGTTCTCCGAACCGTACACCCACTGATTACCATAATTTGCGCTTCCTGTCAAACCATATGTAGAGGGGTTACCTTCGATAACAAAGCGGTCCCAAAAAATTGGCTCAACTTTGACACCAGATCAAACGATTTTTGACGGAACAGCATCAACAAAGTGGTCGAGTGGTGGGAAGAGGTTGTAAATAACAACGGGGAATGTATAATTGATTAACTTATTGATATAATTATTGCTTTTTATTTAAATAAAAGCCTTCGGCAAAAACGCAACGAACTTATTCCCCTATTTAATAGGTACTTTTATAGCTCTTCACTTGTATAACCGAAAAAATGTAAAGGCTTTGTTGAAAAGAGCTGCGCACTAGCTGTTGTTTTCCTTTATATTACTTTAAAAAAGAAAAAATTGAAAATAAAACATCAAAAAATTAGTAATAAAGCATACGTTTAGATATTTAAAATAAAGCATCTTTCGGAGAGTTTTGATGTATTTCCTTATCCCGCTGAAAACAATTCGCAATTATGCTTATTATTCCCGCCACTGCAGTGGCCAAACCCCTTGAAATTGATTTTGATTAGACTCTGCCTGTCTGTGGAAACTTGATCGTGCAAGTTCCAGTCTATTGTAACATATTCTACTTATAATATTGAACTCTCTAGAAAACTTCTAAGCGGCAATATGGGTCACAGAACACGCCAAGCTTTGACTTGCTGGCTCTAGATTTGTTTCTAATTTAATTTTAATAAAATTACATATAGACTATAGAAGATGACTTAGAACTAAGAATCTGTTCTGTAAAAATCCACACACTAAAGAGACTCTGTTGTTTTCAGCTTGCATAATAATTGATTGATGAGTCTCATTAATGCAAGAGTAGCAACATTTTTTTCCAACTATTTTGAAAGCGTCGAAAAGACAAGCTGACTATTAAGTAAACTGCCTTCTAGTTTCAGTCTTAGTAAAAAATATTCAGAATTCTTAATTGATTTATTCTGGAAAATTTTAATATAACACTTTTATGGTATGAGTATTCGTTTTTTTTTCTCATTTGAATGCAGGAAGGCGAGATTTAAATGTGTCAAAAATATCAAATTTTAATTGACTTGAGTACCAATTTCATACCTTTGCCAATAGCAATAAAACTAATTATAACTTAAAAACTAAATTAAAATTTTTCAAATTTTCTACAATTAAATTAAAATTTCTAATTTCTTTTAATTATATATTCTCGCCAGCATGAATAAAATACGGTAATTCAAAAAAACCTGTATGTCATGGCTACTATTTCTTTATTTATTTTTATTATTATTTTTTAGCGATTTATTTAAAACCATGAATAAAGAGACATCCATAAGAAATACAAATAAAATAATTTCATTTTTTTTTATTTCTTGGAATGCAAATTTCGTTAATTATGGAGAATGGCAAAGAAATGTTGGATCTTAGTTTTTTCTCCTTTATTTCTGTTTGTGATTTGCGTTTTTGGTTTTTGTATAGTTTTATTACTCTTTTATGTAGCTCTGTTATTCCTCATTTTGTGCAGCTTTTCAACCTGATTTAAACATTTTTCTTTTCTCTTGCTGATGCTGCTTAAATTTCAACGGCAACTTGTTTTACAAGGCGTACATTAAGAATTCCCCAACGTTTTGCAAATCAAAAGCCGCATAACAAAGTCAACGAACGACTTAAGAGCATAACAAACAAAAACAAAATATACATTGAATAATACAATTAAGTTATTTAACAAAAAAAATATGGTATTTTAACGACACATCCATATTTGAGAAGAATAAAGGCATTCGACTCTTAAAAATATCTGCGTTGACTGCAAAGGTTTAGCAAAGGCTGGGGGCAAAAAACAGAGACTACTTTTCAATTTTATTTAATATAGCAAAACAATGACAAGAAAATACAAATGAAGGCAAGGCCGTTTTTTATATTTCATATAAGATTCTATCGAGCGTTTTGTCAATGAACGGATTGGCCCCACTCAGTGCGGCTTTGCAACCAGAAATTCACAGCTCATGCGAAAAATGTTGGAAAAAGCCCGAGCAAAAATAATCGTCTGTCGATTTTGAAGAGTCGTTGCAACTAATCAGCTATTTACGATGCGCCAAATCTTGGGGAAAAGCCGAGAAAAAAGAAACGATTTTCAGTTTTGAATCTACTATCGACAGACACTGTCAATGGGCCCGTTGGCTGGATTTCGTATATCCTTAAATCTAATACGGTTGTATGAAAAGACGTTAACCGAATCCATCAATTCCGACTTAACTGCGAAGGGTCTCTCAGAATCATGTGGTGCCGAAGAAGACTTCAGATAGAGTGATTTCTTATTGTGTGATTTCTATAATCTGATAATGGAAATAAAGTAGTATAGATAAAATATTATATTCGGAGGAATACTATTGAAAAATCTTCACTATTTTGTGAAGATAATTAATAAATAATAATGATGTTAATTTAAAAAAAAAACACTTTGTAAGGGTAGAAGCGCGAAATATAACGAATAATGCCTGTAACGCCGCGTAATTAAAAATTAAAGACCGACTCGTCCGATTACAATTTCAAAAGTGGAGTTTATTACACATGTACTGTCCTTATATTAAGCCTAAAACTAAGATACGAGAAATAGCGGAAATGGAAGAACAGTAAGTGGAGAGTTAGAGAGAGTTTGCAGTTAAGTAAATAGAAATAGGAAGAACGGAAAGTAGGTATAGTTGTAGAATAAAGTCAATGTTCGGAAGTAAATAGAAATAGCGACAGCGAGAAACAGTAAAGTATACTACATACCTACTTATAAATAAACAATATAAAATAACTTAATATTAAGCTTTAATACAATTTCAATTTTTAAATTCAATATTATTTAATTTATTCTATTCTAATGGTTTGCCAGAATCTGGCTTAACAACTATGATCTATAAGGTATCTTTGGCATCACGGTATCACGCTTCTAATGCCAATGTTAGAATCAGCCACGCATTTCTGAAAGAATATCAATTTCGGTTCTATTCTCTAATAATCTCTTTTTGTGGAACAACATCAAGACGCACGCCACAAATAGAAGGAGGAGCTCGACCAAATACACAAAAACGGCGCCTTCGTCCTTTATTTGGTGTGCGGCCCAGCTTCTTTTCCTATTTGTGGGGTGCGTCGTGATATCTTTCCACAAATGGAGAAATCTATCATTTTAAACCGACTCGGAACGGTTGATGGAAGTTGCGCGGAAATGACGCCAGAACATGTTCCAAGGCCCATATTTGAACTTCGGCTGAAGTGGATAGGTCGACGTTGGAGTTGTGACCAAATCCAATATCCACGATTCACAATTTTTACATATTCATCTTCCATTCGGTACAAGGTGGAAATAGTCATTGCTATTGGATATTAAAAAAATACCTTCTTCTTAAAGTTGAAGAAAATCTTTAAAGGTAATTTGTGGCAGACTCTCTCGCTTTCCTTTGAAGTCAGTTGCATGGGCCTGTACTTGACAAACGCTGCGTTTATTTGGAAGTCTTTTCAAGGTTCTGACAATGGGGTTTTGGAGAAAGGAAATCCAGCACCTATATGAAAATTGTATTCCTCTGTGAATATTGAAGTTCCATCATTGCTTCTATCGGGTAAATGGAGGTAAGATTGTGGTAAAAATCGATTGGCGCGATTTGATATTCACCGCTTCTATGTTCAGCCCCCTTTCTGTGCATTATGGAAGAAGGTATTGGCACAATATATTATAAAAAAATTTGATGCAGTGTTTTTATCTCGGCCTTTCTATAAAGTGCTGAAAGTATCATTTGTTAGGTATAGACTTACTTACCCATGTATTACTGCAAATTGCTAAAGTTTCAATCAAACTCAAAATTCTATCAAGCTTTTCTGTTTAGACACCATCTTTGAGACACCCTGTAGTAACATAAAGCAATAAAAAAAAGAAATTTAAAATACGACAGCAAGAAAATAACAAAAAATTATTTGTTCTAAACCAACGAAAATTTACATAAACCAAAGCAACATCATTAGCGCCGTTTTAGTTGACTTCACTTTTGGACATTTGGTTCTGGGTTTTGATTTTTTCAGTTGATTGTTTTCAGGTAGTCAGACTGTCACATCGACTGCGGTTGGAAATATTTATGGCTTGAATTAACGCCAGCAAAACATATTTACATAAATACATAGTAATTCATGTACATATATACATACACACACATACATCGAACATACATATAGTACACTTTACACACAATTTCATGCTAGGATTTTGATCTGAAGGCGTATAACCGCAAATTGAAAGTTTTTTAATCACGCATCATCCATCAACTTAACACAGATTTCAACACTTTCCGGCAAAGCAGCAATGGCTATTTGGGCCAACAAAAACCGCCAATTGACGCCCACTAGTCACACTGATAAGTTGACAACAACATGGCTAAGAACGTGCCTGCTTGGAGTTAACTCGTAGAAGTAGAAAAGACTCGAGTAAAGGCCTGCAGTTATACTTTTTTTCTTATAATTTTCTTCGAAAAAATACGCCGAATTTCGTTTCGCTTGACAACTGTGTAAAAATATGCTAAACTGCTGCCAAATTTGTGTTAATTTGAATAGATGTAAAACAAATATTCCGTACAACAAAAAACTGGGGTGAAAATGATGGAGTTAAAAAATAGCGAATTTGTAGGCTTTCAGTCAAACGTCTGTGGCAACGGTGTGTGGGCGAACAAGCTGATGGGCAATCGGCCAAGCGTTCTCCATATGCCCGAAGTATAATGTAAATTGACCCAAACATTTTAGCTTTACAATGTTGCAGGGATTTTCCAGAATTCGAATAGCTTACTTGGCAAAATATGGTATTGAAATCAGCGACGCATATGGAGCAAACAAATGAAGATTCGTTAAATTTGTGAGTTATTGAGGACGCATCATTGACTGATGATAGTAAATCAAGTAAAAATTTCTGAGTATATTTTCACAGTATTTCCCAGATGAAGTGAACATGCAGCACGCAACAAATGGTATATAAATATTTAAAATTGGCGCTTACACCTTTTATTGGGTGTGTGCCCGATCTCCTACTCCTATTTGCAGTGTGCGTGCGATTTTTCACAAGATTTTTTATGAAGAGCTTTTTCTTGGCAAATATACACTCGGCGGTTTGCCATTGCCTGCCAAGGGGTGACCGCTATTAGAAAAATTGGTTTCTATTATTTGATGCTTCATGCCCGGAGATTCGTTGATGTGCACTTCCGATTGCGCGTCACATTAATTTATTATTTCTAAAGAAGTAAGTAACCTCATTGTCGAACAAAATCCAAGTTTCAAACTTTATTTAAAAACTAAAAAAATTCCACAAACTTTTTATCGCAATTTCATGGTTTTAACTTGAGTTTCTAGAAAGATTTTTGGTAAACAGTTTTATAGGTTATTAAATTTTGGTCGCACGAAGTACAAATTTGAAGTGGCTTAAAAATACCTCAGATTTCTTACTATTTTTGTCTTTCAGGTGTTACGCATTTTCGCCATACAACGAATGCTCTAATTTTTTTATATGAAGAAAAGACCCAACACCGAAAGCAAAAAACCAAAAATCGGCCAGCATATCAAACTCTTCACACTCACGTATTTCGGCTTCTTCTCCCTTCTTTCTGATAATATGTCTCTATTCCTTTCTCAACCGCTGGTAGCGATCCCACACTGCTCGTGTGTCACTCGATCGCAGCATCCCTTCTTTCCGCGGTAGCGTGATATTCCTCGTCGTACAAGTTGTTTTTTTCGGGTTCGCCGAAATCCGAATTCTTCTTCCGCGGCGGTACGTAGAGAACGAGAACTAAGGATCCATAGCTCGTGCATGCCGGGTTGTTGGGTAGTGCTTTCTGAGAGCAAGTGTAAGAGTTGAGAGACGAGCGTTCTGGCCGTCTGTTGCGATTGCAGCTTTTCGAAGTCGTACATCCTTTGCGTAGTTCGATATATGTTTTTTGCTGTACAGAGGGGTCGCGTAACTAGATAATAGTTCGTGGCGATGTTGGGTTCTCGGATCATACGTACATCTACAACTCTAAAATCGCGTCTTCCATGTATTGCAACATGATCGATCTGGTTTCGCGTTTGTTGATCACCGGACAACCATGCCGGTTGGAGAATTCTTTTGTGCTGAAATGTGGTGCGGCAGACACTCATTTTTTGTGTTCCGGTGAAGCTCATCAGCCACAACCGATCGTTATCTGATGTTTCGCAGTGTATATTGAATATCCTGGCAGTGGAAACAATACGAGTATACCTTCCTTGCCATCCTGGAATTGAAGTCGCCAAGCACGATTTTTATGCCTTGGCAGAGGCAGCGCTCATAGAAATAGTCCAGAGACTCATAGAAGCAGTCTTTGATCGCACCATTCGTCTCTTTCTTCGGGGCAAGAAGGAACGCAAATAAGCGAGATATTGAAGAATTTCGCTTCGATCCAGATTATTGCTCATCCACCGAAGTGAACGGAAGTACTTAGCGACGAAGTCTATCTCCAACTACGAATCCAACTCCGAATTTGCGCTCCTTTACATGGCAGACGTAGCAAGTTCCAATGGTCTTCTTGTCATGTCCCGTTCATCGTATCTCGTGAATGGTGGTGATGTAAGTCTTTACTCTTACGAGGAAATCAACCAGCAAAGCAGAGACACCTTCCTCATTAAGGGCCCGGTCATTCCAGGTGTATGCTCTCAAATCACGTTCCATAGTTCGTGGTTTGCATCAGAGTAGGGAGTTATAATTCCAAACTTTGCATGTTTATACTAAGTTTACCAGTTTACTATTTAATTAGTGAAAAAACATTTCTCAAAGTTGGTATATTAAATAACTAGGCTGAAGTACTAGGACGATAATATCCGATTAGGTGTCCTTTGGAGTGTTTGAGAGAAAGAGTCTGTGGACAATGTATGGAACTTTGCACTTAGCATGGCGAGTATCGTAGGCGATGGGATAATGAGATGTATGAGCTTTACTACGAAATAGACATTGCACAGCGAATAAAGATCCCGCGGATACGTTGGCTGGGTTATGTCGTTCGAATGGTACCTGCTGGTGTTAATAGAGGAAGAAAAAGGTGTCCTCTACGTTGGAAAGATCACGTGGAGACGGACTTGGTTTCACTTGGTGTGTTCAACGGGTACCGGTTAGCACGAAAAAAACGATTGCCGCGCTTTGTTAAACTCGGCCAAAATCGCGTAAGTGGTTATCCCACCAATCGAGGAGAAAAAGAAGGCGGAAGCTGTACTCCTTTTTTAATAACTCAGTACTTGTAATTAGCTGTTGAATACTTTCCGACTGTGATATGCACTCTTTACATCTCCATTGCGAATCTTCTGTTCGAAATAGTGTTTGTTGCTTTAGAAAATGGACACAAATCGCACGGCGCAAGATACGCGGATAAAGCCGACGGTCTAATACTAGAATGTTGAACTTGTCTAGACACCTCTTGTCTTAGTGGAGAACTCATAACTTTATCTTCCACAATTGACTTCGTTTATTTTTTACTTACTGCTTCACGTAGTTCAGCAAAACCACGAAGGTAGTACTGCTGGTTATTAGTTTAAGCTTCAGGAACCCAGTGACGGTGTTAGATAAAAGTAACCAATTGTTACGATAGTTCCACCCGTTGTTTCGAAGGAAGGTGACGCCATGCACGTATATCTAAAAATTGTAAGTTTCAGTAGCAATTTTTGCAAGTTTCATAAGAAATTTGGCAATAGTTCGTTGCTTCGCTATTACACACCGGCACGCGATTAATTCCAATTCGCATCAAAGGTATGAATGTTCTGATTTGCTTACAGAAGCGAGAAGAAGGCACTTCATTCGAAAAGGGAGGCATTCGCTTTCCTTTGACTCATATCGCCCATTTGTTGCAAAAGTCTCCAGAAAAACGGTGCAAATTTCAATTTCCTAGATTCAGTTTACAATGGCTCCCTAAGTAAGATTAAATATGCTTTTTCATTTAATGAGTTACTTGTTAATAGATACCGCCATGATTTTTTTACACAGCTAAGAGAAGAGCCGGTGGTAATTTCTGCATATTTATCTAAAACATTTTTTTTAATTGTGTCGTTCTTCCAGCAAACGAGCGATATCTATTTCTGCTATAGCAACGTCAGTACTGCTGTTTATTAGCCACACTTCGCATTTACATTTTCTGGCATTCAGTACATAATAAGTATATGCAAATGTGTAAATAAAATTATTGAATTACTTATTAAAATTTCCTAAGAAAAGAGATTAAATAAATAAGGGAATAAATTGCAAGCAAAGATAAGACAGTTTAGTTAGCAAAGTGGTCTCTATAACAAAAAAAAAACGAAAGAGAATATATTAATCGGGTGCACAGGGATATCAAACTGTCTAATGTCATGCAATGCCTTTGTAAATTTTCTTAACAAAAAATTCATATTCATACATGGGCTGCTGGCAACAAATTCACTAACCCAAGCGAATTTTACTCGTTTCCGGAAATCTAAACGACTTTATTTGTTTTTGATCAAACAACTTTGATAGCCGGAGCAGTTGATTGTATCGGGTGTGTTTTTTAGCTGTATAATAACTATCGATAACTATGGTTTAGCAACTGAGAAGCGCAAATTATGTGGACATGAATCGTTTAACACTAGAACCCAAAATTACGCTTCCAAATTGTGGAAATTTACTTCGAAATTACAAAATATTAATAAAAAATCCATTCGCGAAATTCATAGAGCTTATGGCGGCATCATCGGTCCTCCCGATGCAACAATGCATAAAGAAAAGTGCGAAGATAGTGGGGATGATTAAACGAGAGATCCAAAGAAGACAATAACGACGAGTACAACAACTGCAGTGATAAGACAGCGTGAATGCGAATTCGATATGTGTAACGACAGTTAGAAGAATAGCTGCGGCGACGGGGGCCTTCAAAACCATAAAAAAATATATATAAAAAAACTTTTAATCCACTTTAAGCTGGCATAATATATATCAAAATTTATTAGGCTATAAAACTGCATATCCGATTTATTTTTAACTTGTGACTAAAAAATTTGAAATATTGCTGAACATTTGTGACCAACTCTTATTTGTTTTTTCCTTAGTAGCAACTTTTAGTGCTTTTAGAAGTGTAACTCAGTATTCTCCTGTATAATTAACCACTCTTACTTTATGAATTTGAATCCCAGAAAAAACAGTAGTCCCCATCTTTCCTGAGAATTGTGACAACCTGTGAGGTACTTATACCATGTTGCACCATTTTGGTGACACTGCCTTACAGTGCCTACTGCCTCAGTAAGCAAGAAGCTGCCGTTACGGTGAATGACGAGCGCTATTAAGCCTTGTTGACTGAATTTTTGTTTCCAAAATTTGATCGGCTAAACATCGATGATACTTGGGTGCAGCCGCTTGAAAGCAAAGCAGTCACAACATTAAAAAATTGGACTGATCGAATGGACCGTGTAAATCGTAGACCCAGCGGACATATGTCATGCTGAATATGCTGTACCAGATTATAATAAAAAATATTCATTCCAACAATATTTCTGTTTTTCTCTTCACTTTGAGTTCTCAAGCTTTTGAGAAAGCACCCGATATGCGCTTGTTTTTGCTACTTTTGATAATTCATCTTACCACGCAAATTTATAAAGCTGTTAGTACTTGAATGTGAATTTGAAAATTTACATTTTTGTCGAAAATGGCAACAGTGGCGTGTGGTGTAGGCGGCTGCTGTCAGTTCAAACAAAGTTATTGCCCATTCAAAACTATTTAAATATATATTATAAAGAAAAGGAAATACACAAATTGAGTGGATATGAAGAAATATACAAAAATTACAATAAGATAATAAGAAATAATTAAGTACATGAAAAATAAATATAATAAAATAGAAAAATATAAATTAGAAATATAAAAAATTTAAAAATAAAATTCAAAGAAAAAGAATTAAAATTTTTCTACATAATTTGTATTTTTTTATTTATTTAAAAAATCGAAAACGTGAAGTGCTTATCGTGCAAATATTTTAAGTGTTTGGCTGAATTTGGTGCTCAGCAATTTGAGTTTCATCATTCATACGAAAGCACACAAGCAAAACGCCAACAAATCAATTTTAACCATCAACCAATCGAGTAGCCCACAGGCAAATAAACACGCCAAATATGCTGTCAAGTTAAAAAAAAATGCCTTTGCGACATTTTTGCACAGTGTAGGTAGTGTCAGCGCAGTTTCGACTGTTAACCTATTAATTTATAGCTTCAGGGCTCATCAACGCATTCTTCTAATCACACTAATCAATGGATTTATGTTAAATGTCACAGATAAAATTTTATGAAATTTGCATAATTACAATATAAACTGATTTTTAAAATGATTTAAATAAACATGCGCGTAAGGAGAAGAAGAAAAAATTTGATTAAGAAAAGAGTACAAAAGAAAAAGTTGTATATGGAATAACCACTTCGCGTTCTAACCTTGCCCATTTAGGTAGTCTATCAGCTGCAGGGCCTCTCTTTAAATTGGCGCACAATTCGGTCGCCTTCGTAGTATTGTTTGTCGTACTGGCGTTCAAAAGTGTGGATGTAATAGTATACAGGGTGGCGCAAAATTGATCGTGCATTTTTTTCTGGATAACTTTCTTACTAAATAAAGAAAAAAATGATGAGTGATGGAAATCCTTACTTTAATTTTTCCATTGCTAGTCTGTTTAAGGGGACAGATACCTGTAAACGCCCATATTTTTCCCGATTTTCATTAAGATTATTTAAAATGAAGAAGTCAATATATTTTTTGCTTCAAAATTCGCATACAGTTTATCTATACATTAAAATAATATAGGGGAGAATGGGGAGTTGTGAGACATAGGGAGTTATGAGACATTGTTACCGTTCGGCATTATTCATTTGTTTACATTCGATTTTAAGTGTCAACAAGTGTTCTCGATGCGATCTCACTTTTCAGCTAGTATTGGCCATATTTACACGCATTCGACGCGTCTCTCCAGTTACTGTGTTTTGGAATTTCTCGGTAAGTTTTTTTCATCATTTGTTTTGCGATACATTCGATCAGTTGTTGAAGCAAATTGCAAATGTTATATTAATATATACAAATTATTAATTGTCCTATTAGCTTTGAATTTACACATTCACTTGGGCATGAACGTTCGATGTGTTTATGACTACGCGGCCATTTATAAAAAAAACGATTTGGGGAGTTGTAAGACAACAAATGTGGGGAGTTGTGAGACACCGTTTTTTCGACGTTTTAACGCATCTGTCATAAGTACCTCGCAATATTCAAGCATTGTCATATATACAAATATAATATATCATGAAAATTTTCTGCAAATGCCGAAAAAGTTAAGCAGAAACAACTCCATTCATTGCAATGAGCTGTGCACCTAAAGTGCGCCAATTTACGAACTGGTTATTATACATGTTCTCACTGCGAATCATCAGATTGATGACATGGCATTTTTTATACACTTTTTATAACAATTGTCTTTTCTTTTTTATTTTTCATCTTAATAAAGAACTAACAACTAAAATAAGTCATTTTTATTGATTTAAACCATGGTGTCTCACAACTCCCCACATTTTTGTATTTTGTATTATATTTTATATTATTATATACAATTTTAATTTTAAGGAAAATTGTAGATTTGTTAAATAGGCCATACCAATAGCTTCCAGTATTCATTGACTAAAGATTCCATCGTTGGCATATGCAGAATATTAAGATTTTGAGTAATACGGGTCCAAAAACAAAACCCGTCTCACAACTCCCCATTCTCCCTTACAATTTTTCTTTTATTTTTACCATTTAAAATGGTGGATGTACACTCAATTCTTCCAGGAAGGCCGCAGCGGGGCTCTCAATCGGCGGGCATTATAGTATCGGCGTCAGTGACCTGAATACAAAAACCAAAAATATTTTTGTTTAGTAATGTCATAATTTCTATATAAATTAACAGTAAATGGAAAAAAAATTCGCGGAATAAAATGCTTCAAAAAAAAAAAAATGAGTTTTGGGGCTAATATATGTCTTTTTTTTCTTTTGAAAAATAGTGAAAGTCTTTCGCACATGCGTCGAAATCTTATAGAAATTTCAGTGCAATGCCTTGTGCTATTTCTTAATGATTAAACTTAGGCTTTGAATATAAACCGGTGCTGTTTGAAAAAATAAAAACAAAAATTTATATTTTTGTATGGCTATATGGAATATTTGATTATAAAGGGTGGTTAAGTTTTAAAGGCCGGTGTTGATTTTGAATGAAATACAATTTTTTTTACGAAATTATTGTCATTTCTCTTTATTATGATAATATTGGTATATCTCTATTACGTATGGAATATGGAAAAATATCGGTCAAATAGCCGTCGTGGCCTCAGCGGCACACATCCATCCGATGGGCCAATTTTCGATGACGCTGAGGCATAATTGAGGTTCTATGCCGTTAATGTGCCGAATTATCTCATCCTTTAGCTCTTGAATTATCGCTTATCTTATGGCTTATCGGCGTACATATTTTTTTCAAATAATCCCAAAGAAAGAAGTCCAACGGTGTCGTTGACGTTTAAGTGTGGTTCACATTCAACATCGGCCCTTGAAATTTAACCACCCTTTATATTCATCTGCAGTCTTCCAAAAAACTCTTTATACAAAAAATTGTATTATAATATATAGGTATAATAGGTAGACACTTTTGCCTTCTAAAATATTTGTCTAAATACATACATTTGTTAATTATCTACTAATATAAATATGAGGGTTGCCTTGTAACAGGTTCAGCTTACATCGCCTTATTCTAAATGTTTTATATTTTTTCATGGGCACTTAATTTCTGTATTTCCTTTTCTTTACATCTTTAAATAGTTTTGAATGGGAACACTACATGTGATGAGCTGCACTACGATATTTTTATCGAAGAGTTTAGTAGTTTTTAGCATACATTTACATGCAACGTTTTCACTTACCAGCTTTATTTGTTCCTTCTGCAGTGAGTGGAAAAATTCATCTCTGGAATTAGCTCGTAAAAATTGCCATAATTTGACAATTGCCCATAACAAGACTCCTGTCAATCGGTGTAAAGAAATGCCAAAGGTGGCGAACCTTGGATATATGCGTATGAGCTGCAAGCAAAACAGTAATCAATCGTATGCCTGTTCCAAGACAACAAAAGTTGTTCGCGGAAGAAACATCACACAGCAGATGATGGCGTGTTTTTTTTTTTTTGTAAAATCTAGCCATGCCGCAATTGTACCACTAGAGATACTTAAAACAATCAATTATGAATGGTAGAAGTAGTTTTCAGAGCATTAAGGGGTCCCGGTGGTCTAGAACTCGAAAATTTAGGGTATTTTCAGGAATTTTTTTTACAATAACAAAAAGGGAAATATATATATTTTTAGGCTTTTTATTTAACTACTTTTACATACAAAAATAAAAACAAAGAAAGAAAAAATTTTAATTTTAATAACTTTAAAAATAGCGCTGAAGTATATCCTCTAAAAATTGAACCTGGACGGTGTTGTTCATTTTGGCTCTTCTATGGGGTTTTCCAATAACTTTTCCAATTGCTGAATGGATTGCGCTATCGAGAGATGATTAACTATTTTTTATGGCCGGAATTGGATGGTATTAATTTGGACAACTTTTATTTGCAACAAGACGGCGCTACGTGCCACACAAGCAACGAAATCATTGATATTTTACGGGAAAAGTTTCAGGGCCTTGTTATCTCTCGAAGAAGTGATCACAATTGGCCACCGAGATCTTGTGATTTAACACCTTGTAACTTTTTTCTTTGGGGCCAACAGCCCACGGTCGATTCAAGACCTCAAAGATGGAATTCGTGAGGCTATCGCGGACATAGGGCAGCCACTTTGCAATTCGGTTATGGAAAATTTCATGAAAAGGATATTGTCCTGTAAGCGTGATCGCGGTGGTCATTTTCCCGATTTTTTTCCGCTATTAACGGGATACCTTCCTCTTTATAATGAAATAAACATCCGATCATTTATATTAAAAAATATTTAGCATTTTTCCTCGAATATCAAAATATCACTTTATCTGATACACAAAAACCAAAAAAATTGTTACTATTGTCCCGCTACTAGAATAAAAAAAAATTTGGCCAAATGGCGGGGTTTTGAATTTGGCACACTAAAAATCGGATTTTTTTTCAATTTTTTAATCAAAAAACTACGAAATAATTGAAATAGTAATATGATTCTAATACGGGCGATAGCCATTGATGTTGTGAACAACATATTAAATTTTCAAGTGATTTGGTTGATTTTTTTTTTTTTTTTGACAACACCAGGCCGAAAAAACTCGTTTCGAGATAAATGAATTTAAAGTTTGAGGTACAGGAGCGCGCGGACCGCTCTCTACCTAGTTAATGGGTTGTAGAAGCTATAATATTGGGAATTTCCGCACGAAAATTTCCCAGTATATTCTTAAGATACTATACTTTCGAAATATCGAAAAAATTAAAAATCGATTTGTTGAAATTTCTAGACCAACCCAAAGAAAACGAACTACCGAAGACGAGTGGAGGAGAGCTTTTCAGCGCTCAAAAGATTTAATTAATGGATCATTCGCTTTACAGCACTGATTTGGCACCTAATGATTTCCTTTATTTTCCGAACATTAAATAAAAAGAGGTCAACAATTGGCAATACCTGAAGCAGCTTTGAAGCCCTTAAACAGCTCGTTTAGGAGGTATCCACTTTTGAGTGGCAAAATTGCTTTGAAAATTGATTCAAGCGAATGCAGAAGTGTGTTGACTTCCAACAAGAATATTTTGGAAAAAATAAAGCCATATTACTTTACCGTATTTTTATTATTAGGCGCAAAGTATAAAAGGCAACACCCGTAAGATCGAACTAACAGGATTGGTTACCACCACTAATGAAATTTCAGAAAAAATGTGCATTTTTTAGTGAATATTAGTGAAAATTACTCCATGAGGTTAGTCATAGATTGCTAATTTAGAACTAAATCAAGTCAAAGGGAATTAACCTTTTATTGGATGAATTAATAAAGTATTGGGAAAAAATTGTTTCACGGTGGAAATAGTCAATAAGACTTATGAAAAGAAATATAATGAAAAAATGTTATATTTTAACTTTTTTTACGGAACCTTAAATAAAAACTAGTTGGAAATTAAACAAGAAAAACAGTAAAAAACAGTTGAAAAACGGAAAAATTATTAACCATCGTCAACGAGGAGTAGGTATATTGACTCTATGGATATACTTTTTTTTTGTCAAAAAGTACTTGCATTCTACTCTGTGATCGTTTTTTTTTTTAAATAAATCTCTTGTACTTAAATTCCGCTTTTTCACGCTCTTGCACTAAAGTGAGGTTTTAGCGAAATGTCATAAAATCCTAGAATTTTTTTTGCGTCTTATTGTTGCTAAATATATATTTCATAGCTTAAAATTGTTTGAATTATTTTATAATACTTAAATTTTAAATAAGATTTAATGAAAACTGTAATACCATATATGGTGCCATATACAGTAAAGGGTTAAGAAGCTTTGGGATTTTGCTGGTCCTATAAATTTAAGTTTTTAGTCCATCCGTCTTTTCTCCTTTCTCAAACATGCGTGAGATATGAACTCTGTGGAGCGACCACAAGAAGATGTGGTGTATTCTATAATATAATTTCCAACTTGCCGACTCTAGCTGCACTTACCCAAAAACATCACATTTTCTGCACTGTGCCTCACAATTCCAATTGTGTACCTCGGATTGAGGCCGCAATCGTATCTCCAATGTTTCACTGAACATAAACGGTTGAATTTAAAGGCTTGAGTTTTCATAGTCATATTGAGTAAGCAACAGGCAAAGATTGAAGAGAGAAGGAAATTTATTATGTGCTCACCCAATCTGCTATATAAACGAAATGGAAGAACAATTCAAAGCTCTCATTTATCATTAACTGCATGCCGCCAAAAATTGTCCAATGCAGTCAAATGGCAGCTTTTACTTGGCAGCCAATTGGCATCATCATTCCCGTGTAATTTTAAAATTGCGAAGGCAGTGCGCAAAAGATCGAATTTAGGCAGCTACGTTTCATTCCACAAATAAATAATACCCTAAAGTAGTATGAACCTTCAATTAATCAAAATATTTTTAAGTGAAAACTAAACGCGGCACCTATGAGCCCGAAACTCATTATAAGCATCGGAAATAAATTCATTTTTAATGTTTTCATTTTTACAGAAATCTTTTCAGTTTTTTTTATAATGATCAGCTCAGTGATTACCTATAACAAAACTAATTGAGTGCAATTATAATATCATTAAGCCAGTACGAGTAAAGAATAACAGGCCCTGTATCCGATCATAAGCAAAGTTTAATAGCATCACTAATTTGTGAGTTTTTAGAGGCACAAATTTAATAATGACATGTGAAACTATAAATTATTAAGCCGTTTCAAATTATTGTATTAAAACTTAAAAATATAACTTTTTTTTAATGAAACCTTAAGGTCAATTCAAATGTATTTGGCTAAACTATACAAAAGTTTAGTATCTTAAGTGATAAAATAAAGCGTTTTCGTTGCCTTTGTAGACTTTTCAATGATTATTACTTTTCTAAGTAAATTGTTTTTGTCCCTCATATTTGCCGATTACTGCCTAACTAAAAATACACTTTTTCTCGGATTTTTTATTGTTCTCCTACTTGACTCTGTGTAAGTTATACATTTGTAGTAAGAGATAAACTTCAAAAATAAAATAAATAAATAATCGGCGCGCAAACTTTTGGAAGGTGTCTGTCCTCCTCCTATTTGTGGTTTATGTTTTGATGTTATTCCCCAGGAGGGACCTACAGTTTTATGCCGATTCCGAACGGCAAATGGTTTTTATGAGGAGCTTTTTCATGACATAAATGCACTTGAAGGTTTGCCATTGCCTGCCGAGGGGTGACCGCTATTAGAAAAGACGTTTTCTATTATTTGATGTTCACGCACGGAGACTTGACCCTGAACACCGGCGAATGGTAGTGTAGTAGCACAAAGATGCGTGAAGCTTTTTGCTTCATCTTTTTGCTATAAAAAGAGAGGAGGTTCTCCATTCAATTGTGAGTTTTTGGACGAAATACCACATTTCTTAGTGTATGCACATATGACAGAAAACGATACGATGTGAGTTAATAAATGCTTATGCAAAATTTTTTAAGAGAAAAAGAATTTGCAGATAAAACTTTGTTCTATGTATTCTATAGAAGTGGCATTTAAAATGTCATTACGACTCTTTCAAATATTAGTCGTGCTCGTAACCCAAAAATTTGCAAAAGTTATATCTAATTTTTGCAAGTAGATGTTTGAACACTAAAAATTATATATAATATTACCCAAAAAATTATCAAAAAATTGTGAGAGCAAAGTGACAATTCAATGAAAGAGAGGGATACATTAATTTTGGCCAAAAAAAATTATCCATCTTAAAAACATACGCTCTGAAAGCATATAACTGAGCCTTTTGTAAACAAACACATTTATTTTTCATGGAATCTGGTGTCTTGTGCATTTTTGTCCTTGATCCTGTTTACAATTTTCGCTTAATGCAAAAAAAAAGAAAAAAATTAAGTGGGAGTGCCATAAAAAAGTAAATATTTGTTAAGTAAACCTATCCATATCCTAATACTTCATGCAACTCTGCTGCTATTCACTATTTTCGCCTTAAGAATTAGGTGGCAACGCTATACACAAATAATTATAATTAAAACTTTTCTCATTATTTTCACTATGTTTTGCTTGATATTCATACCCTAACCTCTAGTTAAATTCTGTTATTAAATTAAAATTTTCTTTAAAATTATGTGGCAACGCTTTTTAGAAATGTTGTTGAATTTAAGTTATCTTTAATTGATAAGCGCGTATTTTTTTGTTGCAATAAATAAATGTCTGTAATAAATTTTTTAATTTCCAAAAAAATAGGTGGCAACACCAATAAAAATAACATTTTTTATTGAAGCTTGTTTAAAGCCCCTTTTATTTGATATTCAACTAAAATTTGTGATAAAAGATGTGTTTTGCGAAGAAAGTCGGGTGCAAAAATTTTTTGAAATACTTTTTTTTAATCTTTGCCTTGAAAACCATGAAATTGCAATGTTTATGCCCATTTCTTAATAAATTACATATTTTTAAATGTAAATTCCATCGTTTAAAGGTTTTTTTTTAAATACAAATGGGTGGCAACACCAAGCTAAAATGAGTGTTGCATACAAATCACGTACGACTCATAGGTTTTTGAGCGGTGTAAAAAGGGTTACAATCGGGGCAGTAGTTTTTAAGTGTTGCTTTGCCTATTGATGCTACTTTTGTTGTTGGAACGTCATCCTAGCCGAATGGGATGGTGCACGACTAACGTTCGGAAGTGCACAGGTACGAAACCTCGTGCCCGAAACACCAATCGATAAAAAAAGTTTATTTCTAATAGTGGTCGCTCCTCGGCTGACAATGGCAGACCTCGGAGTGCCCCACATAAAAAAATCATTTGCCGTTCGTTCCATTTGTGGAATAACATTAAAATGCACGCCGCAAATAGGAGGAGGAACTCGTTCAAAACACCCGGTAAAGGATCTAGGCGCTAGTTATATATACATTTATATAACTTTAAAATGACATGAAAGCACCACTTACTGAAAATAAGTTTTGTGCTTTCGCTTCACAAATTTCATATCTACCAAAAAAATGCCTAAATGTAGACGGTTACATTTTCCTCAGAAGAGGGTTTTTCCCACTTTTGTAAACATCATTGCATATTTCTAATAATTTATTATTGATTGTCAAATTTTGATTTATGTGTCTTAGCACACATGCATACATACATACATTTACATATACAAGCGCATACATACATACATATTTATTATTTTACTTAAATAAACGTTACTACCTCATTTGCAATGCTGTTAATGTCGCTGGCAGCTCAAAGCCTCGCATATTTATGTTTCATTTAAAAACAATTACAGTAGTTTTTATTCGAGTGCTGTTGTATTCTTATTTTTATCAATCCACTGTCCAGCTGTTTGGTTCTGCAATAAATTTTGCGCTACTCTGGCTTGCCTCAGGTCTTATGGAAGTCAAACGAAATAAATTCTTAATGTAATTTGTTTTTATTTTTATATTTTTTTTTACAATAAATAAGGCAATAATTTTATTCAATTTTCATTTTGCACACATTTCTGTGGAATGCATTTCATGCCACACCGATTAAACATTCAAACATTTTTACCAAGCGGCATTTCAACATTCCTCAGGCAAAATGCCGGCTAATAGACTTATAATGGACACAAAGGGAAGGCGAGCGAGCGACGACTGAATGAACACAAAGTGTCACTTAAATTGTTGTTGCTCACTCACTAAGTGTTGTGTTGTATAACAATTACAGTAGCAGAAGCAAATGGCAGAAATAGCGACGAAGTAACAGCAAAATTGGTTTATAAAAGCATAGCCTGTTAGTGTAGGGTGAGGAGGAAGGAGGTGACTGCAGAAGGCAGCCGTTAAGTGAAATTAATGCGTAACAAATGATATTTATTTATGTGCATATGTATGTACATATATGCATACATTTGCTTAGTGTGCGACGTTATCGCTTTGCTGTCTAGATAATTTAGTATGCATTATTGTGATTGCAGTAAAGTTGCTGGTGTAACTCCAAGTCGTATGCGACAATTGTTAATTGCTGTGCAATTAAAACTATCATTCGATTTGATTTTTTTTAATATATTGTATATTTTTTTAATTTATTGCAGTTTTATTGATTTTTAATATGATCTCTGAAATATTAGGTTGGGGGAAAAAGAAATTAACTATTTTCTCGGTAGATGGCGGTAGTGATCGATATCTCGTAAAGTATTGATCAAACAAGTTAAAGTTTATGCTCGTGCTCAAGGTGCATTTCATAACAAAGAAATGCTTTTACTGTGAGTTATAGCAATTCCTTCGCTCTCTCAAGTCTGATTTGTTGCTGCTTTAGTGTGAGGGTGAGAGACCATGCGCCTTTCGCATCTTGTAAGCCTTGACTTTGAGATCTGTTTTCAGTATGCGGCGGATGTTACGGTCAGATATTTTCAGTTCTTTCGTCATTTGATTGGCACTTCGTCGAGGATTTCGCTTGCGACTTGCTTTCCACCTCCATGACGCTTCGCGATGCTACCAGTATCGAGCTCACAAACAAACGCTGCTTGTGATTTTCCAGCCAACTATAATGCAATCACACTATTACGTTTCAAATCCATTACTGGTTTTCTTTTTTCGCTTTTACTCTCGGCAAAATGCTTGCGTGCGCTTATAAACAATACTCTGGACTGTTATTTAGCCAACTAACAGACAGCTGATGCACGGGTAGTTGCGCGAGCGGTCTGAAGTTGGTTACACTTCGAGTGCCGGACCCTGTAAATAGTAGTGTTGGACAGACTGAATACTTATAGATGCAAGTTCTAGATGCTAAAAGAATCTCCAGTACTCGATAACTTAAACTATCCATACTGATTAGGTGTGAACAACCTACTTTTGAGTGTCTAGTACTAAACATTGAATTCATAAACGATTCCATGTCAAACGCTCCGAGTAATTTAGACTCGGACTTACATTTTTCTGAAAATTGGTTTGTTTGTAGGCTTGCGATAAGAAGTAAACTGAAAACATGTTGGTAAATGTTTAATGTTGAAAATTTTGGTATGAATTTTTTTTTAAGTCAAATGTCTCCGGCTCTTTTTACCATTTTTTAATTTCTTATTTTATATTTTGGGATTAAATTTACTTAAAACATTTTTTTTGTTGAACAAATTTTTTTTTTCTTTTGGAATGTTTGTTGTTGTTTTTTAATTTCTTATTTTATATTTTGAGATAAAATTTACTTAAAAAACATTTTTTTGGAACAAATTTTATTTTTTGTTTTGGAATGCTTATTGTTGTTTTTTAATTTCTTAGTTTATTTTTTGGGATGAAATTTACTTAAAAAACATTTTTTGGAACAAATTTTATTTTTTGGTTTGGAATGTTTGTTGTTGTTTTTTAATTTCTTACTTAATTTTTTGGGATGAAATTTACTTAAAAAAAATTTTTTTGGAACAAATTTTATTTTTGAAGTGAAACTTCTTTAGGCGCGTCGGGGGCCCCAAGGCAGATTGAAAATAGGCGAGTGAAACGGTAAGTTCGGAGCGTTACCGAAATCCGTCAAATGGGCGGGGCCAAGGAGCAGCTTCTCCTTCCCACTCTCGCCTATTCGCTCTCTCTGTCGCTCTCTCTTCTAGAAGATAAACCAGTGCAAAAATGCAAACGTCTCTAGCACACCCTGTAGCGAATAATTTCGAAATAATATGAACTGAAATGTATATAGCACACAAGTAAGCATTGAAGTAGACTGGCGAAATGCAGGCAACCGACAATCGACAACCGACAACGGGTATTATAGATAGCCATAGCCCGTGCAAATGAGTGCTCTGTGTGAGTATCAGATAAAGCGCCGATTGAATGTGTGTAAGCGGGAAAGCAATAAGAAACTGCTGTGAAGTAAATAGATGGTAGGTATGGAGGAGACGAAGCGATACAATGAGTGCGTTTGCCAAACGAGTGACGATAGTTGAAGTAGAAGGTTGTAAAATGACATTTCAACCGTTTCGGTGATCAAAGCAAATTGATTAACGCGCCAAAAGTAGGCAAAAAATACCATTGGAAGTTCAAAGAAATGTCAGCGTCAAGTGCAACACTGCACCCAAGTGTCAAATTTGAAGCTAATAAGGACAAAAATAAATAGTACAAATTTATGTGGAGTGATATAGAAAAAAAAATATGAAAACCTGAATTTAACACGAGAGAGGGGGGAGAGATCTAAACCGGGGCTCCCATGCATGGAACAACCAACTTAGAAGTTTCACTTCTACCGTGCGTGAGTCTGACAGACCCTAGTTTTTTTTGTTTTGGAATGTTCGTTGTTGTTTTTTAATTTCTTGTTTTATATATGTTGAGATTAAATTTACTTAAAAAACATTTTTTTGGAACAAATTTTATTTTTTGTTTTGGAATGTTTGTTGTTGTTTTTTAATTTCTTATTTAATTTTTTGGGATGAAATTTACTTAAAAAAAATTTTTTAGAACAAATTTTACCTTTCATTTTGGAAACAGAAAAAAAAATTGATTTGTTTGAATAAAAATTTAATGATAATTTCAATTTCTGAGTAAATTTTTTTTTGGAAAACAATTGTTGATTTTGCAAAAATGAGGAAATTTACAATAAAAATTTTTTTTTGTTTCGAATAATTCCTTCGTGTTTGTAAAATTTTTAAATATTATTGTTTTTGTTGTTCTATAAGGAATTATATTTTTAGAAAAAATTTGTTTATGCAACAATTATGAAAGTTTTGCAAAAGTGTTATGGGAAAAGTTTTTATTTGTTCGCAAATTTTTTGTTTTTTTTGAAAAAAATTGTATTTTGTGCAAAAATGAGCAAATTTGTAAAAAACATTTTTTTTAAGATTTGTTTTTAATTTTTTTTGGAAAAAATTGTATTTCTTTGGAAAACCTTTAATTGTTTTATTTTCTTAATTTTTGAAGAAATTTATTTTTTTTTTTTTTCGTTTGTGAAAAATACCTCCGCTCAGATTTTTTTTCTTATTTTTTTCTTTAAGAGGGCGAAATTTCTAGAAATTTCAAAAAATCTACGTTTTGTTTTTTCGATATTTCGTCGGGTGAACCAGCAACTCGAAAGTAATCTCACGCGCTTCCGCTTATTTCATGAGTTCGTTATTGTTAACTTTCTTCGGATTCTGTGCACAGTGACCATTCTGAATGTTCAGTTTCTTCTGTACAATCACTTTGGCTTTCAGATTCACTATCGATTAATCGGCTTTTTCATCTTCTTACTCCTCTAACGGGGTCGCTATGTTCATCACTTCTGTCTTCGTTCCCCTGGACAAGTTGTCTATGTAGTGATGTAATTTGGTTCGTTAGTGCAGAAAAATTCAACTCATCTTCACTAGAAGTAATTTTGTCGTCATGTTCCATACTTATTAGGCTCACTAACTTTGAAAGAAATATTGCGATCGCCAAGAAGGCTGAGTTCGAACTGATGTCGAAGACAAAGTCCTACTTCGCTATAGGAGATGAAAGCGGTGCCGCGGGACTTATGTATTGGTGGCCCTGTCGGCTACGCTGAAAAGGTTGCTTGTGTCTGTGACATAACCAGTTTGCGGTACAGCTTTCATCTCCTCTGGCGATAGAATCACACGAGATAAGACATTTAGACACATCGATCTGAATGGTGCCTCTCAGGCACCGCTCGAGTTATTGCATCACATGCAGTGGCGCCTTAGAGGCACCGCTCGAGCGCAAAGGGTTAAGAATATACTGGAAAATTTTCATGCGGAAATTCCCAATATTATAGCTTCTACCGCCCATTAACTAGGAAGAAAGAGGTCCGCGCGCTCCTGTACCTCAAACTCATTTATCTCGAAACAAATTTTTTCGGCCTGGTGTTGTCAAAAAAACAAAAAAAATTCAACCAAATCACTTGAAAATTTAATATGTTGTTCACAACATCAATGGCTTTCTCCCGTACTAGAGTCATATTATTATTTCAATTATTTCGTATATTTTTTTTTTATTAAAAAACTGAAAAAAACTCGATTTTTAGAGTGTCAAATTCAAAACCGCGCCATTTCGTCCATTTTTTGTTTTTATTCTACATAGTAGTGGGACTTAGCTACAGTTATACGTTAACAATTTTTTGGGTTTTTGCGTTTCAGATAAATAGAAGAGCCAATATGAACAACACCGTCCAGGTCCAATTTTTCTGGAGGGTGAACTTCAGTGTCACTTTTAAAATTATTTTGTATGTAAAAGAAGTTAAATAAAAAGCCTAAAAAATTTAAATATCGCTTCTCATTTTTTTATTGTAAAAAAATTCCTGAGAATACCCTAAATTTTCGAACTGTGAAACTATGCCAGTGATCTCTGAACATTTCATATGGACTGCTATTATACAGGGCCTTTTCTATCATCCATTCATTCATTTTATGTGGATTTCGAACTCGGCCTCTGCCGAAAGGTAATCACGCATAAACGCATTTGGCTATGGTGGCTGCTAATAGGTTTCCAAAACAAATTTGCAGAACCAAAAACCAAACTCTTAAAGGTATCAATGCCAAAATACTCGATACCCAAAAGTTCTATACATAAATAAATATGATTTATCAAATTATGGGAGTATCATAGGAATTAGTGTATGGAAGTTGAAGAAGATTGCATTGATTAAAAAAAAAATAGTTTCATTTAAAAATTCGCATTCTTTCAGTTTTGCTTCTTAATTTTTCAACTAACCTGTATTTGTCAAATTGTTGATGAAAAACGGTACTCACATTGTTTACTCTAAAGTAATCGCAACATATTTTATATATGTGATTTTTTCTATATTGCAATTCGATAAGTTTAGTTACTTCTATTGCTCTTTTAGATGATAGATGGCATGCGATTTTTGTACATTTTTTTTTTAATTTTTTGACATTAATGTTTAATATTTTTAACATTAAAGGGGGCTCCCTATATTACCCCAACTATTTCCATACTCCGCTCAGCTCAATTACTTAAGCTTCTTAGCGCCTTTTTGTTCTCCCTGCGTTCCCGACTTACTTCCAGTGCAACGCTTTTGCTAACCTTTAGCCACTGAATCAGTGCCACGTGAATTGTCATGTGCACTTCAGAGCCGGCTGAATTAATATTCCATGCAACCAATTAAACTGTGTTTAATGCATAATTAAATGCATTTATCTCGTTATACGCAGAGACTAAATAATTGATATATTATGAATTTTACTAAGAGGGTTGCTATTTATATTTCTGATCTTGGGCACTTCTGGTGTTGTCAGATGCCATTTCAGATATTTAAGGATGGGAAAGTGTGACATATTTTGCCATAAATGCACTCGGAACATTTTGATAATTTTTTTTGGATTCAAAAATTCATCTCGAAAAAAACCGTGAAGATTTTACAAAATTATGCGGTGAGCAGGCATCATGCTTAAGTTTCTTATAAAACTGGTTCAATGATTTTCTTGAGGTCGCGTTCGCTCACCTATGAATTACCAAAACCAGTTCTTGTACTAGAAAATACTGATGCTTCGCGCGAAGCGATTGAGTAAGATCCTCATGTCACTTGCCGTGAGATTGAGCCATCAATATGATTTCGCATGATCACCTTGTGGTAAAAAGGTGTTACGTTGGATCCTAAAAAAATTTTTAAAATAATTGGCGCATACAATTCTGTTGGGTGTTTTAACGAGCTCCTCCTCCTTTTGTGGTACGCGTCTTGATGTTATTCCGCAAACGGATGGTTGTTAGGTAGGTAGGTAAGTAGAAGTGGCAGTCAGTCTTTAAACTAACTCACTTAGACCGTTGCCGACCCATTTTGATACCACAGCAGCAGTTTTTCCTACTACTCCTCTTTTTCTTTATTTATCTATTCCATTTACAGAATGTTAGCGATCACAACATTATAGTATTATGCTCAATTTTAAAAATTTGTAAGTACATAACTATGAATTTAGTTTAATTTATTCTTAATACTATATCAGGATAATCTTCATGGTTTCGCGCTGCGTGTATGAGCTGTCTAATTGTCCGAAGTTCAGTCCATTCTCTTATGTTCCTTAACCAATACATTTGCTCCCTTCCTATGCCATGTTTACCTTCAATTTTGCCTTGCACAATGAGTTGCAAACATTTTTATTTGGGTCCACGCGTGATATGCCCGAAATATTCGGTTTTTCGACGCTTTAAAAGCTTTTTAAAAGTTCTCTTACCTTAATAAGGCTGTCTTTTCCTTATAAGGCTCTCTTTCCTACTCCTCGTTAAACCATTTTGTTGTAAGTGCAAATTGCTTGAGTCATCAGTATAATTCTAGAATGATGAGCAAAGGCATCTAAACCTAGTGGCTAGCCACGCGTGACAGTGAAGTTCTCTGACAAAATTCTCGCTTCTCATTCTTGAAACCTCTGCAATAGTCGAAATGCGGTACGTTCAATCTTTGAGCATGACGACTTAGGAGACAGTGGCCTGTGATCAAAGTAACTAACATAGAGACGTTTTCTCTTCTCCTATTAAGTAGCGCCTCTGTCTCCATTTCAGCATGCCTATCAAAGTGGAAAATCCTGCGAGTCGGCACTACAATGGGAATCTTGGGAATCTTTTTAGACATAGAGGTATTGTCCTCTTCTCCAGAAGAAGGAAGCTTAATGGACTCGTTCTACCTGAGCTAAAAGTAGTCACAATCCAGCTATCCAAGGAAAGTAAATATCTTGGAGTAATCCTCGATAGTAAAGACATCCAAAGCACTGACAGCTTTCTGGCAGTGCAAAGGTGTCTTTGGGAAAACGTGGGATCTTTCTCCTAGCAAGGTCCTATGGATCTACACGGCTATGGTAAGACCTATAATCACCTATGCATCGGTGGTCTGGATGAGTAGACTCTCTCTCGTGGGAGTCAGGAGGACCTTATCGAGACTACAACGCACTGTGGTCTTCTGTTGTACCGGAGCTTTTCCGACTACTTCAGACTCAGCTTTAGATGCTCTGGTTAGTTTACCAACACTTGATGTTTTCATTCAAGGAGAGGTCTTGAAGGCCATCTGCAGGCTGAAATACAATGTGAGTTGATACGGCCCCTGTCCGGCATTGGACAATAGAATAGCCATGGACTTCGCTCCAGCGATCCTCTCCATGCCCCTTGACTCCATGCCATCAAGAGTCGTACTTGAAAAGTGATACAGTGTAGTGCTGCCAGAGGCTCAGAAAATGAGCCGGCAAACACTGTTTTCGCATTTTTACGCACGCTCTATGACCGAGAATGGCTCCAGAAGAGGGGAGTGCAGACGGCTTGTTGGACTGATGAAGGGCCACTTTCTGTGGGACGAAGCACATGGAAAGGTTGGGCATCTCAGACAGTGTACTCTGCCAATCTTGTGAAGAGGAGGATGAGACGGCGAACCATTTCCTGTGCGTCTGCCCCGCCTTCGCTCAAATCAGACTTGAGGTCTTTGGCACTGATGTATTAAGAAGCGACCATCTTGGCTCCTTGGCATCACAAGATCTACTCAGATTTCTTCGGAGATCGGGTAGATGTAAAGAAAATTAAAAGGGAATCCAAGTCTAGTACGATGGACTCTGAGTGCTGCACTTGCTAGTTGTCCCGACAAAAACACAAAAAAAAAGGCAGTCACATTTCAGCCTCTTTTATGGCTAGAATTTCAGCATAAAATACGTTACGGTGATTAGCAAGGCGAGCTTAAACGCTTACTTTTGGCTTTTTGCCGTAGACGCTTGACAATAAAATTTTGAGAAATCAGTAAAGGACCGTAAACAGTTTTTCCGACCAGGTATGTTGTCAACCCACTCACTTCTAACTGGAATTCTAATACTAAATAAACTATTACAACATCGTTCACCTAAACAATAGTCAACATGATCAGTTGGACCCAGACCGAGTGTCCAACACCTCGGCAAGCCGAGCAGCCGTGTTCTCTGCATTTTGTTTACCAGCCAAGTCTGAGAAAGTAAGAAGAAAAGAGGCGACTGGAGAAAAAGGCTTCGTGGTTCAAAGTGGTTCAAAGTGTTTTGATCCTCATGGAGAATATCTTAAAAAGCAATAAAACAGTTTTCACACCATCAATGTTAATTTTTCCAGTATAGGCCAAAACTATCAATAACAAACTTCGTATTTTTAGCAAGTATGTTTTTAATTTTGCAATTTCACTAATCCTATTTTCACTTTTTTCCCTTTCCAGTGCTAAAAATACGCATTTGTGTTAAATACGCTAATATTTTAGAGGCACATTCCTGAAATTCCATACAAAGTCACATCGATATTTTTTAATTGTGGAACATTGCGCTGTAAGTGTTTTTTTTTTTATTTATAATAAAATTTTATTATTTCGCACATTTATCTACTTAATTTGATCACGATTTCATAGTTTATAGTTTTTTTTTTAATGCTTAAATTTTTATTATTTTAGTCTTTAATTGAAGGCACAAATAGAAAACTCCTCTTTTCTCAAAAGCAAGAGATTTTGGCTCTGCATCCATATAATAAAAATAATTAAATTAGATTAGTAAATAATTTTCAGAGATAGCGACATGAGATGGCAGGCCTGCAGGGCGCAAAATTTCATCAAATATATAAAAACTCTAACTGAAATGATAATAACAACGGTTATTTATAAGTATGTATGTATGTTTGCCTATGCCTTGTCTATAGCAAAATAATTTATGTACACAAATTTACTTTATTGCTGACTAAAAAAGATAAATTTCAGAGTCCAAACATTTTGTTGGCTCATACGAAATTTCTCACTCATTTTTATTCATACGGAATATTTATTTTATGAAGAACCTACTCCACTAACCTCCTTACACTATGGCAAAGTGGAAATTGCAACTTTTCCGGATTTCCCAATAAACTTGTTCGCCAGTGAATTTTTATTAAACTAACAAGCTCAAGTTGACATTAAAACGCAAGCGACAGGAAATTGACATGATTTTGCGGCAAGTGAGAAACCAGAAGCGTAGAAAAGAGTCACGGCAATAATTTTTGTTGTTTGTAACCACGCAAAGTTTAGTTCTTAATATTTAACACAACATAAGAAAATATTAAATAAAAAAGATAAAAATATTATATTTATTACGAAAACCCAACAAAACAAGTGAATACATAAAATACTTGATTTGTTTTTGCTACTCTTCTATTTACAATATATGTTGGTGTAATTTCCATAAGACGCAGTTATTTGCCGGCGCTCCACGTTGACCACCAATTCTACGTTGGACCAAAAGTCGAAGTGATTGCATACACACACGCACACACACTCACGCGCCACCGCACTGACACACTTGCCATGCAAGATGCGGTGGAGTTGGAGAAAATTTCCATGCCGGTGCCGAACAGCAACAGCAGAGGCACACACATATCAACATCATATCAGCACATTGTTGGCAACAAATCATGCGACTGGCCAGCGACAGCGAGGCTTGGCAGCATTACGACTGTACGCGTATAATATGCCAGCAGGCTGCCATGCAACAGTCCATTATTGGAAATGTTGCTAACGGATGCGACATTTTTACGAGCATCAACACTCGCATGAAAGCATACAAATACATATATAGAAGTTTGTAAAATCATGTGTATGTGTATGAGTGTATTTTTCTTTTGTGTACGCGACACAGAATTCCATTTCGTTTTGCTGTGCTGCTTGACAGCATAAAAGTTGTACGTTGTAAAATTGCTGTTGCAGTAACCTTGAGGCATGTTGTGGAAGGTCAGTGGCAAATTGACTAAAATGGAATATTTGTCTGTGCATTTTTTTTGTTTTTGTTTTAAACTTTTCGCTGTTTTGAACACTGAGTTTTTCCGCACTGCCAAATTTGGTGCGATTGCGCCAGTTTTAATTAGGTGTTGAAGAGCACCGTTGCTTGCAGGTGAAAATTTATAATTTATTACAATTTATTGCAAGAACTTGGGTAGAACTTGAGGAGTGCATTAGGTGTGCTCAACTTTTTCTAGATCAGCGACTGTGATGCGTTGGAAAGGCAAGCTGTGGGAAGAGCTTTGCCAATGTCTGCTGTAACGCAAAGGCTTTCACCCTAATTAGCAGGCGGTTGCTGGCATTCGGAGCATGCATAGGTACTTCCTTTGTAGCAGAGTCAGTTTCATTATTTAATAGCCAGTCCTGGTGAAACTGTAAGTCTCTCCATATATAGAAAAAAAAAACATTAATAGGCACATCACAAATTGAGAGAGCCAATATCCAGAAGTTTATGAGGAGCAGAAAAGGTTTATGGTAGATATCCAAGACAATTGAACAATACCAATATAACGAATGCTGCTCAATTTTTTAAATGTAATATGTACAAAAAATTGTCAAAAATCAACAAGATTTTTGAGCCAGCTGAAATCTGCATTTTATTATTAGGACTATGAATAAGTTCGTGCGGTTTTTTTTCGAAATTTGAAACTTTATTGACGTAAAATGGTTACAAATTTAATATTCAAAATATTGTCCATCGCTTACTACTACTTTTTCCCATCTTTCTGGCAATTCACGGATTCCCTTTGTGAAAAATTCGGTCGGTTTTGCCGCAATCCACGAATCGATCCATTTTTTGACTTCATCGTAATTACGGAAGTGCTGGTCAGCCAGGCCATGTTGCATCGATCGGAAGAGATAGTAATCGGATGGCGCAAGGTCTGGACTATACGGCGGGTGGGGTAGGACATCCCATTTGAGCGTTTCTAAGTATGTTTTGACCACTTGTGCAACATGTGGCCGAGCATTGTCATGTTGCAAAATAACTTTGTCGTGTCTATCGGCGTATTGCGGCCGTTTTTCTCGCAGTGCTCGGCTCAAACGCATCAATTGTCGTCGGTAGACATCCCCCGTAATCGTTTCATTCGGTTTCAGTAGCTCATAATACACAACACCCAGCTGGTCCCACCAGATACACAGCATAACCTTCAGGCCATGAATATTCTGCGCCGACGTCGATGTTGAAGCATGGCCAGGGTATCCATACGTTGCCCGACGTTTTGGATTGTCGTAATGGACCCACTTTTCATCGCCAGTCACAATTCGATGCAAAAAACCCTTTCTTTTGTGCCGTTGAAGCAGTTGTTCGCATGCCATAAAACGGCGTTCAACGTCTCTTGGCTTCAATTCATACGGCACCCAATGGCCTACCTTTCGGATCATTCCCATGGCTTTTAAACGTTTGGAAATGGTTGATTGATCAACTCCCAAAGTTTTTGCAACCTCTTCTTGCGTTTGAGCCGGATCTTGATCGAGCAATTCCTCCAATTCGGTATCCATGAACTTTGGCGGCGCACCCTCGCGTTCTTCGTCTTCCAAGCCAAAATCACCACTTTTAAAGCGTGCAAACCACTTCTGGCACGTTCGCTCAGATAGAGCATGCTCACCATAAACTTCCACCAAGATACGATGACTTTCGGCTGCTTTTTTCTTCATATTAAAATAATGAAGAAGAATTCCCCGCAAAAACACATTATTTGGCACGAAATTCGACATTTTCAAGTGTGGTAAAAATATTGTTGTTTACGCTTCAAATAAAAAACTTATACTGACGTTTGTGCCTTACGACAGTAGCTCTCCAATGAATGTTTGGAAATGTGGATCGATGGAATAATAATCAAGTTACGCCATCTGTTGTAAAACCGAAACGAACTTATTCATAGTCCATTATCTCAAAACTGAAGAAACTACAAAACTGCGTACTGAACATTTTTCTAGATTTGTTTTGTTTTCCTTGTTCACTCCTCTCGGGAGCAAATGACCTCGACAAGACTCAGTCTTGCGTTGGTTTCGTTAATCTATTTTGATTTCTGACAGGGTAGGTGATTAGCCTGCCGCTACCAGTCCTTAGTGGTGGGAATGCCCACCTGTCGTTGCTTAGGACCAACGCCTTCTTACTGCTTTAAGCGCCACCTGTGTTTCACATTTTTTTGGCAGAAGGATCACACAGATGGTTGAGAACTTCGCTAAATTTCGTGTGTTAGCACTATTATCGCGATTGCCCGCTTCCTCTTGCTGGCGCCACTGAGCATTGTGTAAGTGTGTATTTTTTCTTTTTTTTTGCTTGTTTTAGCAGCCAAAATGCAAATAATGCGGGAGTAAGGATGGAAAGGATAAGTTTTTTGCGGTTGAGAAGTGAGATTTTTTTTCCAGATATTCTTATTAAAAAGTTTGAAATCTTGAAGAGAATTTGACAATTTTTTTTAATTTTGTACAAAGTTTGAATATAAAATAAAATTTTTCTTTTATTTGGAATGAAATTTTTTTATAAAAAAATAATTAAAATTAAAATAATAATAATATACAAAAATTATCAATATGTGGTGTACACTTTCTTTTGACGCGGATTGTTTGTGTTTTTTTTTCATGGAGGGGGCAAAAAGTGGTTAAAGCTTAAAAGTGTGAGACTTGTCTTTCGACTCACAACTAAAAATCCACTACAGCTGTGTTTGCCTCCCTCCATGAAGATCTGTGCTGTTGTTCAGCGCGACGCAGTTTGGTAATTAATATACTATTTTTGTCTCCTGAGTCAAGCTCAATATCCACTAAGTTCAGAAGCGTACCTGGAGGACGTAGCGCCCATGGCAGCGAAAAAATTGCAATTGCGATCAGTTTCATCCCTTTCGATACTTAATAACGCCAAGTCGCACAATCATTCTTCTTCCATTGTAGCTCTTAATTAAATAAAACAGTATAAGTTTTAACTTGCTGAAGGGTCTCTCGCAGCTAGCAATGGAAACTGCTATTGTCAGTAGAATTTGGATAGCGACGGGAAGTTTCGGGAACACGCTTTTATCTCCGAACTGAACAATGAATTCGAGGAGTCTTTCTGGACTTGAAATGGTGTTTTTTCGGCTCGTGAGCAACATTCTACAGTCAAGAATTTCTTAAAGTTCATTTCCATCAATATCCCTCGCGTAGAATTGATCTAATTCGTTGCACTTTTTTTTAGATCTTATTATTTTTTCTGATAAATAAGACCTTTAACATCGAGAAGAAATCCAAATTTTTCATCAATTTAATTCAACCGTACGAATCTTCCAATCATTCCTTGAAATAATCGATCAACTGTTCCCTTCAAAACCCTTTTCACTTCTTCGTTGGTACTCAAACCTGCATCAATCGAAATGTCACCATCCATAATTTTTGTTCTTCTTCGGCGTCTTTCAGTCGCGACGTCCCATTTTTGACTTAAAATTATCCCTTCCTAGAGTGAACTATCAACGATGGCCTCTCTTTCATTTTCGAAATAATTTTGAAGAGCCTTCAAAACTTCAGCAGCATCGTGAAAATTCATCGTGGGATCTTGTAGCCTCTTTTGAACGCGGCCTATGCGGATTAGTACTTTATTCCAAAATCCCAGCAAAATCAAGAAATCTTACTTAAACATTCGGTTGTTTAGTTGCTGGGCATCACTTCTTGTTTCACTTGTTTGATTCGTGTCTTCGGCCATTTCTTCAAGATCTTCTAGAATTTGATCCAAATGGCTGTGCATGTAACGACGTAAAATGTCCAGAAGGGAGGCGGTCCTTCGCCTCCCACGTCGGTATTTTCTCTCGATCGCACGAACAGGGTTGCCCATTTTCGACGGATCTTCAGCCATTTCGATGACTCTTTGGGCCCATTCCAATCGACGAGGCTTGTCCGCAGGCAACAATCTTTGCATCAATTGAATCTTATACGGGAATAAATGCAAATCAATACGGATAATTCGTTGTAAAGTGGTCCGAGCAATGCCCAACTGCTGAGAACGGCGATTTTGAGATTTCCTTGGCGATGCCTTTGTCGGTTTTCATTTGGCCTCTTTGGATTAGAAAGAGCATCACCAGTCGAAAACCTTTCGTACAAACGTTTAACGTTCTTATAAGGCGCACTTTTCACATTATTTAATTTTTATACGCACGTTGAGTTTTCATAATTGACTTCTTTTGTTGAATGTAAATTTCAACAATTTCGGAGCGCTCGCGTGGCGTGTACGGTTCCATAGTAAAAATCTGCTTGGACTGACGCTTCCAACGCGGTATGTCATTAAGCGATATGACGTCTCTGTCAAAAGATTCAGGGTTGCCAGATGGGTCCGTCGAATATTGGCAACCCTGTACTGCTTTCTCCATCGCGCTCGCGCCACTCCACGCTGTTCGAAGGTTTTCGAGTCACCGGCAGTCATCAGCTAAACCGGCTTTGACTTTAAACAGCGTAGAGGGACGCGGACAGTATACGTTTCGGTTTTTCTCGCTGGCGAGTATACAGATTACAGAGTCGACTATTCTGACTTCTTGTATCTTTATATAAAACTGAAGCTCAAAATCGCGATTGAATATACAAAGTTGAGTTGTCACTTTCCTGTTGAATATTACCGTACGAACGATGTATTCAATTCTCTCCGAGGTGTACTGAGTTTGTCGCAATAATAGACTGGCAGGACCATACGTTTTTTCCTTCCAGCGACCAACTTCATTTAACCTAAATGCACTCATTACAATCTTCTTTATATGATGATAATGGACTTAGTTCACATTATTAATCATTCGAAGGATGTTTGTCATGCCATTTAGTAATGCTACCAGTTATACCGGATACTAAACACTTTTCGCTGCCGCTCCTAATTGCTTTAGCGTGTTTTTTGATGTTCTTATAGAAAAGTAATTATTTCTTTAGTTTGTTTTTCAAATTCGTTACTCTTTCCAATCGATTTAAGTGTGCCACACCTGTACTCTTTTCTTTGCCGCTTGTTTGGCGCCTTCCACTTAATTCATTTTTGATAAAAAAAAAATTTCCTAACGATTCAATAATTCTGCTTTTACTGATTTCATAAGTATTAGAATAAAAAAAAGTATAATAGAAACAGCTAGAGTTAAAAATTCAATGCAGTGCATGCTTGCCTTGCACATATCTACACAAGCTCGTAATTAAATTTGATATATTTCATAAGTATGATAGTTTTTTTTCATTTATAATGCTTTTACTGCGCTTAATTATTTATATCAATGTTTTTTCTGCAAAACTGCCCAACCAAAAAGAACAACAAGTATAGCTATGGAGCAGCCATGGAGGCGAGAAGCCAGCCAAGTCAGCGGTTGCGGGAGTGGGCAAACAGTGCAAAAATTATTTCAAAAAAAAGTGATACATTAATGCAATACAATACAAACATAGATACTTATGTGTTCCATGACTTGTTACAACAACAAATACAACATATTTGCTATAATTTTTCGAAATCATTTGCTGCTTCGTTGATTTCTTCTTAGTTGGCTGCTCTTTGGCTGTTGATTTGATTGCCTGTTTGTTGGTGTGCGCTGGTAGGTAGGCAAGTTGGCTTGCTGGTTGCTTGGCTGTTTGCCGCAAGCGAAATGGCGAAAAAATAATAGGAATTGTGTAGAAAAAACCATTGAACAACAGTTAGTTTTATTATAGATAGCAACATGAATAATTTCGCATTAAATTAGCGCGCATGCGGTTTTAAATTTTTTATATTTGTGTATTTTTATTTGCCATTTTTTTGAATTGTCTAGCTGTCCATTGCTTATGACTATCTGTGGAAATTATAAGTAAATTATTGCAATCTTAAGCTATTGCATTAAGTTGAAAATTACGGCTAACTACAACTTTTTAATTTATGTGCGGCATAATTCGATTGGCTCAAATTTGAGGTACGATTGAGAAGGTAACGATGAATGAATTCTAATAATAGTCAACTCAATGTAGATAGATGCAATAATAAATGAATTTACAATTTGAAAACCTAGTGTGTCTTAAATATCATTGAACTGTACGTAGGCTTGCCGGTCGTCATGCGTTACGGAATACTGAGAAGCGATTGTATCTGTGGCGGAGTAGCTTCCTGGGTTGTGTCAGTTTCACTTTTCGTCTGTCAGCAGTTATTTCACTTGAAGAAATATTTAATCAGATCAGTATTAGGCATATGAAAAAAGAGGGCTTGGTAAGCCTCGTAGCCAGCCGCTTCAGTAGAATGACGACGGCAGGCTTCAGCGTGTGAAGGATTACAAAGTTTGGTTACTCAGATGAGCCTGATTTTTGAGTAACTGTGACCACTGAAACAGGAGATTCAATTCAGTACCTCAGAGCTTCCAAATCTCTTCACACAAGTACACAACATTTGGGGCCAATCGGGGCAAAATGAAAGGTAAACAAACATAGTTGGGTACGGCGCAAATCTGGTCAATGGACTTTTGCATAATTTGGGCAATTATAAACTGATCGGCATTGAGTCTTCTTCTTATTAAGTGCCGCGATAACCGCTTACGCGATGTTGGTCGAGTTTAACATAGCGCGCCAGTCGTTTCTTTCTCGCACTGAAAGGCGCCAGTCGGAAACAACAAGTGAAGCCAAATCCTTCCCCACCTCATTTTCCAGCGCCTTCTTCATCCTCTGCTACCACCAGCTGGTACCACATCGAATGCCTTCTGAGCCCGAGCGTTTGTACGCATTCAGAAGGCATTACCCAAGCAACGGAGCCGTTGGATATTTATTCGTTACGTACGTAGACATACTATATCGTCGGAAAGCTCATACAGCTCATTGTTCCATTGTCTGCGATACTCGCCGTCACCAACGTGTAAAGGTCCAAAGATCTTCCGCAGAATCTTTCTCTCAAACATTCCAAGCGACGCCTCATCGAATGTTGTAATTGTTCAAGCTTCTGTGTCATACGTTAAGACGAGTTTGATGAGAGCCTTGTGGTGCTTTAGTGTTGTTCCTTTACTACTCCATTACCTACTTAGTCCAAAGTAGCACTTGTTGCCAAGAGAGTGTTTTTGATTTGTATGCATAATTTCTAATGCTAAGCGTCGAAGAGCATCTAAGTATCCATTCTCAGCTTCTAAAGCTTATTTTTGTCTCTTTAGTTTAGTGGTGCTGTAGCCCTTCTGAAGAGCTACCCACCAAACTAGGCATCCGTATGTCAAAATTGGCAGAATCACCAAGTTGTACATCCAAAGTACGACACGTGGCTTGAGACCCCATTTTTTGCCGAACATAGATTTACAGACGTAGAAGGCTATATTGGCCTTCTTAACTCGAGTTTCTATGTGCATCTTCCAGTGGAGCCGCCCTGCGATGTACCCCTATGTACGAATCTAGTGATTCTAGCCCTTCCTGCCGCAGCATTTATTTCCCTACCACCAAGCAGGGACGAGATCCAGAGGTAGATAGGTCTTTCCACCCCTAGCCAACCACCGTTATCCAGTAAACGGACGAGATGGCATGTAAGTGTTGTTGGTGCCCTACGTCCCGCTAGGGATTCAAAGAGGCACTGAAAAATGATGATAAAAAAGTTTAAATATAGGAAAGGGGACGGTGAACGAAATTCTTCTTTCGCTATTTCACTTGTAGTGATAATTTAAAAAAAAATCGAGCAAAAATCAGTTTTAATTGAAAAGTAAAATTAGAAAAATATTTTAACGGCACAGTATACAAATGAAAATTATGCAAAACAACATAAATTGAAACTAATCACTGTGTACTTGTATTTATGTGTTTTTAATGGCACCCACTGCGTATACTTGATACTCAATGCCGTTAAATTCATATATTGTTGGATGATCATAAATTTCAGCAATAAAGTAACCGCATACACCATCACATAAGCTGATACACATAACACACACACTACATATAGACTTATACATATGCAGATACACACCCAGCAATTGGCAATTTATTTTTTCGTTATTACTTTTTTTCCATGCGCACTAAATTTCCGCTGATAATCTTTGGCGTCTAATGTCAGTCAGTTGCTTGCTCGAGTGCTTCAAAAGAATCGGGTTGTGTGTGCGCACTCACCTGGCACAAAAATCTACAAATTCAAAGCAAACAACAAAAAAAAGACCACAGAAAAAAAATTAAAAAATAAGCACCAATAAAATTCTGAAAATAATTACAGATTTTGCGTGCCAAATGGTCGAGGCACAGCCCAATATAGGAAATTAACGATACAGTACTTGTAAATATATACTTTTCACTATCAAACAAAAGCAACTATTTTGGATTTAATTGCATTTTTCCCACATTTTATCACACCAAGAGCGCTCACAAAGAAAGCAGCTGCCCAGTTTTAACTCTAAATGTACTAAAATGTTGCACTGAGGTATTGCGAGCCATAGCCAAAGTTGGAAGTGTGGCAACCAGTTACTTATTTATGATTTCCACTTCCCTTGTTGTGAAAGTTGGAAATATGTTAATACCATCGTTGCTGGTTTATTCTTTGTGATTTATGCTCCAGTGAGCTTGAGTTCACACTCCATTCGAACTGCCTGCCCACTGGACAGCTGAGTGCACAGTGAAATTATTGCTTCAATGGGGGTACTTTGTAGAGGGACGTGTGCTAGAATATTTAGATGCAAAAATCTTTTTGCATATTTTTATGACTTCGCAAAAATTAATTTGAATGCATACAAAGAATGGGTCAACGGTTGATTTCTTTTTAAAAATATGTTTCCTAATTTTTATTTAATTTTTTTTTTTTTTCTTGTATTAGAAATTTAATACTAAACTAACGCGGTAACTGTTGAATGCAACTGCATCGATATAAATGATAAGTGGGAAAACATTTCTATACTTTAAATTGCCAAAATTTTAAAATCCCAGTTGTACCGAAACCATTTGCGGCTGATCCACAAAAAGTTGGTGGCTCTATGCTTCATTGTGCAGCGGGAGGAGTAAATATATATTTATAACAAAATATCGCAAGGAGTTGAAAAAATATTGAAAATTCTGCAGATTTCATAGCCGATAGTATCATTCGTGGGCTGATCTTTTTAAGTCCAACCTGAGACCACCAACGCGGCACACAGGTTAGGTTAGGTTAGGTTAGGTTATGGTGGTAGTCGGTCCATATGACCAACTCACTTAGACCTTACTGGTCCATTGTGATACCACATGGTGACACGGGAACCTTGTTTATTTATTTGCATAAAACCATTTTGAGGCTCTTATGAAACGCAGGATTGGTATAATCCCGCCGCCAGATAGTTCTGTAAGAGAATTGAAAATGGTTGTCTAGCCTGCTCTGATTTTAGCTAAGGCTGGACAATTGCAAAGGAAGTGCTCAACTATTTCTTCCTCTTCTTCGTCTCTACAACTTGTACAATATTCATGGGGAAATACTCCTAGTCTCAAGGAATGTCTGCCAAACAGCCAGGGGCCGGTGACACAAGCCACTACCTTCGAGATATCTTCTCTTGAGAGGCTAAGCAATTCCTTTGTCCTTTTTTTGTTCATTTGCGGCCATAGTAGACTGGCTGTTACGCATGTATCTTCTTTTTCCCATGACTTATTGGCCTCTTGGGTAATGTTGTTTTTTATTATTAATTTATGTATGTATTCCAATGGTAGCTTTATCACAGAACAGTTGAAGAGCAGTGCCTTTTCTGGCTAGCTCATCAGCTCTACAGGATTCGGACATAAAAGTCATGCGGAGGTGATAGTTGCATTTATGAGAGTAATTCTTTTAAAACACATTTTGGGACATTTCTAAGTCTCGAATTTGTTTAACATTTTTCAGAAGGTATGTGAGCTATTTCTTTGATATTCTTTGATTTTCAAATTTTTTTCAAAATTTTTCTAAAGAAATTTTTTCAATATTTTTATTTATTATTATATACTTATAGTGTATTATATTTGTTTTATATATGACACTTTTTGATTACGAAATTCTTTTATTCGCAAAATTTGTTTAATTCGGAATATTTTTAATTAGAGATTTTTGCTTTAATTTAAATTTATTTTTCAATATTCATTTTAAAATTAAAAAAAAAAAATTTTTCGAACATTTTTTTTTAATTTGCGATTTTTTCAAAACTTTCTATTTACGATTTTTTTTTTTTCGATATTTTTTGAATACGTTTATTAAAAACTTTTTTTAAATTCGAATTTCGAATTCGAAAAATTTATTTGCAATTTTGTTTTTATTTCAGCAATTTTTCAATATTTTTAATTATGCCCCTTTTATTTTATAAATTTTTTTTCAATATTAATTTTGAAATTTTTTTCAACATTTTCTCCCAGAATTTTTTTTTTTGATTTAGTAATTTTTTGAAACATTTTTTTTTAATCTTTTTTATTTCTCAAGTATTCAATTTTTTTATTTAAAGCACTTCTTGATTCGAAATTCCTTGATCACATTTTTTTTTTTAATTTTTACCTCGAACTTTTCTTTTATTTTGTAATTTTCGAACTCTTTTTCCGATTTAGAAATTTTTTCAAAAATTTTTATTCTAAAATTCTTTTTATTTCGGAATGTTTTTAAATACGACGCCTTTTGTTTTAAAAATTTGTTTCAATATTCATTTCGAAATTTTGTCTTTATTTCAACATTTTTTAAAAACCTTTCCCCAAACTCTTTTTTTTTTGGTTTAAAAATTTTTGGAAAAATTTTTATTTACGCATTTTTTTATTTAGGTATTCAATATTTTTATTCAAATTTCGTATTGAACTCGAAATACTTTTATTACAACTTTTTTTCAATGTTTACTGCAAACTTTTTTTTTATTTCGGTATTTTTTGTGAAATACTTTTTCCTTTTCTTTTTTTTCATATTTTTATAAACTTTTTATCTGCATTTTTTATAAACTTTTTTGCATTTTTTATAAACTTTTCCCCGAAATCTTTTTTTTTTTTATATAATATTTTTAGAAAAATGTTTAATTACGCATTTCTTTTATTTCTTCAATATTTGTATTCAAAATGCGTTTTGAATTCGAAATTCTTTGATTACAACTTGTTCTCAATATTGACTTCTAAATTTTTTTTCAATATTTAATTTTACATTTTGACGTTTCGGCATATTTTTCAATATTTTTATTTTCGACTTTGAAATTTTTTTTAAACATTTTTATTTACAAAGCTGTTTAGTTCGGTATTTTCTTTCAACATTTTTGGTTATAACACGTTTAGAATTCAAAATTTTTTGTTATCGACATTTTTCTCAATATTTCCCTCGAAATTTGTTTCACTCCGTTATTCGTTTTTGTATTTTTTCCAAACTTTTTATTCGATTGAGATTTCTTTTTAAAAAATTTTGTTAAGGCAATATTTTGATTTCGATATTTTGCCAATCTTTTTATTTTCGAATTCCTTTTTCGACATTGAAATTAAAAAAATTATAATAATAAATTTTTTATATCCGAATTTGTTTCAATACTTTTAATTACGACACATTTTCGAAAGTAATTTATTTCAACATTTTTCTGAATATTCATTTCGGCTTTTGTTCTTTCGATTCCTGGTTTGCCAGATTTCGCCTTCTCAGCTGGCTCTGCAATGGTCCAATATATCATCTTTATTCTTTCTCTGCTTCCCGATTTACTCCGCCAATAATCGTCTTAGGGGCTTAATTGCCACTGTATTGTTGTAAAGGCAGCGATTTTTAACAGTAAATCACAAAAAGTCTCGCAGTGGTTAAATCGCCACTCAGATCTTCCGTTTTCTGAAAAATTATAGAAAAGCACGTTCTTATAGTGCTTTCCGATGGCATTGGTGCCGCCATCATTCCATGCTTGGCTCAGGATAGATTACTCATTAGTTTTGCGGTTCGGAATTTCCGAAACACCAAACCCAAATGGGCACATAATCGCCAACAGCAGTAATATTCCAAGTGCTTGCTTTTAACATTCTTTAATGTAGACATTCCGTATATAAAAATTCTTAAGTCCTGTGAATTGCGCACTTGAGAGTCTAAACAAGTTGAAAATACTTTAACATTTAACTGTTGAGAAGAACCTCATTATTATTTTTTTTTTTCTTGCGGTTCGCAATTACTTATTTGCTTTTGTACTTCGCTCATTCAAAATAAATTGCTAGCAGCATTATAGGCATCCGGTGATTATTATCATCATTTTCCATTTTTTTAGACTGTAAATAGAAATATAAAATTAAATAAATAAAAAATAAAAATTAGGTCGATTAGAAGGTGCAAAACCAAATATAATGTGCTTTTGCGAGATTAAAAAATTTGCCATAATCGAGTAAATATCTATAATTTTGATCTGGAATAAAAATATTTATAAAAAAATTAATCTTGTATTTATGCGTTTAAGGTAATAAAAATGCTGAAACGAAGTATCGAAATTTTAAATTTTTTAAGTCTTTGGCAATTTTTAAGATACTCGCCCCCAATAATCTGTGTCATGGCGATACTCCATAATTTAATTTATCTTATGTTTCCCCTACTGTTAAGTGAAAATGGCGCATATATCAAATGCCAGCAAAATCGAAGCAAGTTTATTATTTTTGGTCATAATTTGTATGGTGAAATTACACTGCACATCGCCCTCAACCTGATCACAGATTATTCAATTTGGATTTTTAATTTTTGTTGCATAATTTTCAAATATGTCCCACTCATTTAATCGTTATATTTTATTTAAATAATTACGTAGCCGTCTTGCGACATTGAAAACGAAATGCACCCAATACCGTTTGCTTAAAAAATATCAAAAGTGATAAAATCAAAGAAATGCACTTTCAGGCGTGAATAAATAAAAGCATAGGAAAAGTAAAAAACTAACAGAAAAAATGCAAAAATCGATTGTGGGCTCTATTATGCGTAACAAAGCATAAAAAAGAGCGTCAAAATTAGCTGCACTACGACTAATATTGAGTTGAAGTGTTGCTATTGCACTGGCGCATCTACGTAATTTCATAAAACTAATTTCTGTTTTTTCTTGATTTTCTTTTTTTTTTGCCTTGTTTGCTACTCGCGGCATGATGATGCGGATGTGCATCGCTGGTCAACAACAATGCGCCAAGCGTGGTAATGAAGAAATCAGTTTAAGTTGCTTGAATGGTTGCACTTTGGAGCAGGCGGTAAAAACAAATTCAAATCAATATCATTAGCTATGCGCGATTGCAACAAAATATATGAGAAAATAACGGCAATCGATGAGGCGGAAAATGAGTTGTATGTAACGGTGTTTGATGCATTTGTGATTTCTGGTTAACAACTTTACTACTCGTATTTCGTTCGTAATGATGCTATCGATGTGATACATAAAAAACTTTTTATCGTTATGCATTTATTATGATCACTGTATGCTTTTATTGTTGTTTTTATGCTATATTCGATATTCACATTGTAGTTATTGCTTTGTAATGTCTCATGTGCCTGTAATGCTGGTGACTTTGAACTGCATTGCGGCATATTATTATTTACTGTTTTTATTAGTCGTAACTGCATTGACATTGTTGTTACTGTTGTTGTTCCAATCGCTTTATATACGTGTCGATGTATGCTTTTGTAACGTCTACTATGATACCTTGGTTGAAATGCCATAAAAATTGCATTCCATTTGCATGATGTCCATTTCCCAATGGCCCAGCTAACTACGCCTGTTTGTTCCGTTTCGTTGACAAGTTCGTTGCTTAAGTCTTTTGTTCAGCTTAACCGAAACGGGTTACGGTTGCTGTATTTTACCATGCAATATACACCTAGTACATAGACTAGTGTCACATTCATTGCATGCGCTAATGCGTTGGAAAGAGTGTTGACTGTCCACCACAAAAACAAAAAAAAAACAACAACAAAAATAATTCAACTATGGCAAAAAGCAAAAGCAAAAACAAAACCAAATCTACAGCAACAAAAGCGCACAACATACTATTTAGCCGCAAATAATAATACTTTGAGCTTAGCCAACATTTCTACAACTTTGAACACATCCGCCTTCAGCTTTAATCAGTTAAACTCTCTTTGGAATTTTCCCAAAACGCAATACTTGCCTGCCAAATGCGGCATTTCTACGCTACGTTCGCGTCGTACCGCGTCGTACAGCTGCTGTTTTACGTTGACTTCAATCTTCGATTTTTTACTTATGATAAATGCTCATAACCTATAAAGCCGCTGCGAAAAGTGGGTCAACCGTGCACGTATCGCATCGTCGTACGCTTCCCTTCACTCCTATGCTTTGTGGCACCGCTTGTTGGTGTGCCTGCGCCTTTGCCCGTGCCGGGTGGCATCGAGTTTGCCGTCATAACGGCGCTGACTTTGCTGCCTTCATCTGCGCCTTCACCATCTCCGATGCCGCTGGCGGTGTTCATTAATCAAGACTTCTTCATCATATTTATTACAAGCATTCGCAGTGGCTTTGGCACTGGCACTGGCACAATGCGCGCCGGCTCATTGGCTCATTGGCGGTTTTCATGTAGCGAACATTTTTGTGTTTTAACGTTGCTTTTTATTTTGTAATATTAAAAATAATAAATGTGCGATGTTTGTCGATGGGGGCGCACGCGTGGCAAAGTGATGCTCATGCCTCTGATAGCCCTGCTTGTGTAGTTGTGAATAAGTACACGATCCCTGTTTTACACAGAAAGAACGCGATCAGCAGCAATAAGTCAAAGTGTTAAGCTAAAGTGATCGAAAAGAGAATATCATCATTGAAGTGTGAGCCGGAATAAAGCAAAGTAATTACAAACTGTAAGCAAATATTTTTGTGATTTTCTTATAAGCTGCGAGTTTTGAATTAAAACAGTAAATGAATATGCGGGCTTGGTCAATAATACAAACAACTTGCATTTAATACCAAATTTTATTTTAATGGAATAAAGTGCTGGCTTATCAAAGTGCTACCCTTCAAATGCAATACAGATTTGCCAAAGACAAATACTGTTTTTTTTTTGGAATATTTGGTAGGCAGATAGTGCTGGCTGATCTGTAAAAAGGTCTCACTTACACCTCTAGGAGTGACATTACGCCTCAAAATAAATTCTTTGACAGCTGAGAAATTCCGAGTCTAGTCATCTTAGTATTTTTTGGATACTGCTGCAAATTTTTCTGTAAATTGGTTTATTTGCAGCCTTGCGTACGAGTATAATAGGAAAAAATTTGAACAAAATTTTAAAAAGATTGGATTATTCAGTGTTAAAAATGTGCTTATGGAGCTTTTTAAAGTCAAACATTTATTTTTAACATTTTCATACATTTTAACTTTTTGTGTTTTTGTTAAATCAAATATTTTTTAAACACTTTTGGTTTTTAGTTTTTGGGAAAATTTATTTTTTGTTGTTTTCATTTGTGAAATTAAAAATTTTTAAGGATAAAATATACTATTTAAATAAAATATTTTCGGGAAAAAAATTATAATTTTTTTGAAAGCTGAAACTTCGGTACAGAATTTTTAAGGTGACGTATTTTCGGTTATTTTTAATATTTTTTTTACGATTTTTTTAAATTTTATTATAATTTTTTTTTTTTTTAGGTTTTTAGTATAAAATACTCTATTTAAACAAAATATTTTAGGAAAAAAAAGAATTTTCCGGATTTTTTTTTTTTTTTTGTCAAATTTCAGAAACCCCAAACCTTACCTTTTTTTGTTGTTTTTGTTAAAAGCTGAGCCTAAACTTAGTAAACCCTCAAAATTCTATTTGGCGAAGTACTAGCAGATAAATAATATTTTCACTGGTTCGCTAAACGTATTTGCATATAACTCGGAAAAGTTATTGAAACCTCCGTATAAAACATTTGGGTACTACTGAACGAAAAAATAAATGTTTCCTAAAAATTAAAAAAAAAATTTTTTAATTAAAATTTCAGAAAAAACTTTTAAATTAAAAAAAAAAATTAAAAATTAAAAAAAAATTAGAATTAAAATTTTTTTAATTTTTAATTTGAATTTTTTTTTTAATTCTCAATTTAAATTTTTTTTTAATTTTCAATTTAAAATTTGTTTTTACTTTTTAAAATTTTTTTTTTTAATTTTCAATTTAACATTTGTTTTTTACTTTATACCAACATTTTCAAGATTAAATAAGTCTCAAAATTATAAATCTTTTTTTTCAAAACTGTTTCAGCCATTTTTTTATTATACTCAAGGCTACTAATAATTGAATTTGTATAAAAACTGACGGGAATGACCAAACTGTTTGGATCACTTGACATGAAATCGCTGAGCTGTGTGTTTAGTGAAGTCATTTATAAGTTGTAATACTCCAAAAGTTAAGAAGTCGATACATTTTTAGTATCTTTATAACCAAGTTAAAATGTCGAAGCGTGTGGCCAAAAACATTCATGGCCTTTATGATCTCGAATGCAGTATAAAATCAGTGGTTCCAATGAATCCGTTCTAGTAATATGGACACCGAAGATGGGTCACGCTCTGGTAGGCCAATCGCCGAAAATATCAATCAAATGATCGAAGTCATGGAGTGTGACTGGAGCCTGAGCAATTTTTTCGTTGCCCTGAAGATGATTTCTTGTAACTGATGATTAGCCAGGAAATTATTTGAAACCCTTTGCAAAAGTCTGGTCTCACGTAGAAGTAGAGAGTAGTGTACAGGTAGCAGAAACTTTAACCATCGCAGCAATCGACGTATGGCCGCTTCTCTATGCAAAAAATTTCATATAAAGTATCGTATTTCTACTTCTATGTATGCCAAATAAATGTGTCGTCAAATAATGAGTCAAATATTAGCCTCAGATATCTCACACGCTTTCAATTCTCTATCCCCTGTAACTATTTTAAGATTTTTTCTAATCATTTCGGCAATTATGACCTTCACTGGACGTCTTGCTCGTAGATCGCCATCAGCACTGCTCTTTTTTACATTCGAAAACCTACTGTTCGATCGTTGCATATAATGGAAAAAGTGGTGGTGTTAGGTTATTAAAATAAAAGTACTTAATTACCGGAAGTTTCTTCGATTTTTCCATTTTCACGTTAGTATTCGAAGTCTCTAATACCAATAGAACAATCAACTCTAAAGTTGGTTGTCAGAAATACTCCTGTAGAACTCAAGTGTAAATTGGAACCCTCTGGCAATTCGAGGGTTGCTATTTATATTTCTATTCTTGAGCACTTCTTGTGTGATCTGGTGTCATCTGATGTTTCCATTACAAAGTTTGACATATTTTAACTATAAAAACACTCAGAAAGTTTTGATGTGGTAGCCAAATGGGTGTTTTTAACAGTAAATTGAAAAATTGATTGTATCTCGGCAAAACAAACTTAACTCAATCGTGAATACTGTCTACTTTTCATTATTTTTCATAATTTTCGACGTTGATTAACCAAACAAAAATGCATCGCTGAACAAAAATTATGATACAACAAGCAGGCACCATCCTTTAGCATCTTAAGAAACTGGTACAATGAATTTACTTGGAATCGCGTTTGCTCATCGGTGAATTTCGGAAAAGTTGTCCAAACCAGTTGTTGTACTAGAAAATATCGATGCTTAGCGCCAAGTGATTGAGTAAAAGCCTCGTGTGACTTGCTGTGAGATTAAGTTACCAATAAGATTTCCAATGATCACCTCGTAGTGAAAAAGATATGTCCACGTTGGTCCCATACAATTAAAAAAAAAACAACCTGGAAGCACGACTGGACAAAGTCTGCGACAATTAGTTCAAACTATGCAAAAGTGTATTGCTCATTATGGAGACTATTTAGAATGAAAACAAAACCAAAAATTTTTTTCCCCCTTTGTTAGGAAAGAAATACAAGGTGGCCCAAAATTAATCATTCTATGGAAGATTTATAGTTTTTGCAAATGATGTCGCACGCTAATCATATTTGACACTTGTGAACTAGACAGCTGCAGTGTACAAACAGACAAGCAATGGAATGTCCACAGAACAAAATAAAGCTTTCCATAACTCAAAATCTATGTTTTTTTAAAGTTATTTAAAACAAGGATGATTAATTTTGCGCCACCTTATATGAATATGTACTCTTCATACTTCTGGATTAGGCTGGAAACTTTTTGCTCCGCCGTAATATCCTGAGTAGGTGAAATATTTTTTAGGCAGAAATTTTAGTTAAAATTAAAAAAAAAAATCATTATAAGTAAATTAGCTATATATTATAAATTACTTAGTTAGATATTTTTACACACCAGCAACAATAGCGGAAAACGAAAATATGCTCACAAAGGTGCATAACAAGGGCAGTGGTTCTTCGCCTCGGCGTATCACTCAGAGCTCTTGGAAACCGTGAGTGGAGCCTTCTAGCCGTATATTAATTGTAGCCTGTTGAGAGCGAATACAGTCACATCTTGCGCTGGTTTTAGTCTTAGTCGGACACTCTATGCACTCTTCGAGCCACTTGTGCGAAAGCCTTATCAAAGGAGATGATATGAAGTCTTATCAGCATACACTCCCTAGTTTTTTCACTTTCACATTGAGAAAGCTTTGATTGAGGCAGCTTGGCTATCACATCTAAGTAAGCCTGAAGAAATCTCAGATCTGAATATCAGCCGCATGCGAAACCGCACATTTTTTTTCTCATTCCCCGCAATTCTTCTTAAGTAGATTTCTTACTAACTAACCTTTCTTTCTGTCTTACCATTTAGTTTCATTTTAGAGGCCTAGCTATACCCCCTCCGTTCCGCGGATCAGCCATGCAACCAAACCTAATCTAATCTAACCGAGCAGATCAAGGAAAGATACCTATTTTCGAGTAAAATAATTTGACTGCTTGTTCCAATTTTACTGTTAATTATTTCGTCTCTTGCGTCATTAGTCTATACAATAGGAGATTCTCCATCGGATAGTACCCACTATCGATAGTTTCAGACCTCTTAATTCCAATTTAGATATTTTCTATAGAAATTTCCAAAAACCAAATCACTTCTTCCTGTGCAATTACACACGTGATTTACCTGCACCAGCATGCAACAAATTCAAACGCCATCAATAACAGCATGCAACAGACAGTGGCTCCGCAACAATAGCAGCCGGATGAAAGGCATTGGCGCCGCACCGTGAAAACCATTTCCGAATGTAGCCGCACTGATGGTGTGAATGCGCTTTGGCCTACGCTTGCGCGGATCCGCACGGTTGCACGCAGCGTGGAAAGTGAAAGCGTTTCTTCGCTTATTCCTCGCGCTCTCAATGCACTCCAATTTTGCATATCGACTCTTTTAGCTGGGCACTGATAAAAAGGCGCACTTAATTTCACCTACATACGTACATACATATATGCAAATGTGTATGTAGTACGACTAAAAACAGTGGTGCATGGTAGTTAAACGCCTAACCGTAGGGGCAGCAGTGTTTTTAATTGATTTCTTTCTTTCAATCCGATGTTGTAGTGTTATTTGAGGTTTTTTTTCTGCGATTTTATATGTATTAATTTTTTTCACTTTTTTCGTATTTTGCATTTTGCTTCATGCTCAGTGCTCAATGCTGTTAAAGTGCAAAGTAGCAATTCGCTTTAATTGCCGCAACGTTAAGCTCCGCTTGAATTGTGGCAGGTTAATTGGTGTGGTAGCATTTTGCGATGACTGGGTAACGCAATGCGCTAACGAGCGTACTAACACGGATGTTTATATGTATATGTATATGTATATGTATATATACGAGTATATGCATGCATGTATGAGTGTGTGCATGTTTGCAAGCGCTTTCGGTTTCAGGATGTGAGTGAATTTGCTTGCCGTAAATCGTTGCTGAACTGCGCAGTCCCGTCTCGCTGATTGTCTCATTCATTGCCCGCTGTTGGCCATTTGCTCGCTTAGCAGCTGGAATTTTCGCTTAATGTGTTTATCGACATGTCAGTCAATTTTGCTGGTGATTATCTTATTGATTTGCTGTAACGCGCCAAGAAAAATGCAAAAGTTTTACGTTTCACTCAATCTGGCTTGCCGACAGTCACTTTAGTGTTGGATTGTTATTGCACAAAAATGAACATGCAAAGAGTGGAAAAATAGAATTGCAGAAAAATATATAAATACCGAATGCGGCAAATGCGCGCTTCGCACAGTGAACAAAAATGTACAAATCTAGTGATTTGGAACTTGAACTTTTTGGCATCACTTGAAAGTTAAAACTCCAATTAAGAAAAGTTTTTATCCCAGTTTGTGATAAAGTAGATCTTACACCTTATACTCCGCACGAAGGAACTATAAGACCAAGATGATTGAGATGACATCTACTAAAGCAATAATATTATAGAAAAAAGTCTCATTACCGTTTCGTAGACTGTATGATTATAACGATATTTTAATGGTCCGGAAATGATTCCGCATTTATTGCTGGTATTTTAGTAACGCGTAAGTTCTTGTGCAAAACGAAATAATTATATGCTCAAAAGTGTTTGCTTTTAATTTAAAAGTGTACATAGTAAGTTATTTTATGTGATTCTTTCAGTTTGGTAACACAAAATATACCGCGGGGAAAAACTTTATCTGAATGTGAGCAGATAAAATTTTTTGCATGGAGAGAGGAGAAGCCTTACAATGCGAGAGAAGTTCAATAAAAAGATAGACATGATTATAAATCGTTTATATTCGCAACAAATGTGGTCTTTTTCGGACTAGTTCGATTTGTGTCATTAGTAAACTAGTATGCCAGTATGGAGTTAAAGTTTTGAATAACTATGAATAAGTAAATCATTTTATAATCGTTACAGAAATGGTATTTTTCGGACTAGTTCGATTTGAGTCTGTTGCGAACTAGTATGCAAGCATGGAGTTAAAGTTTTGAATAAATAAGCATAAATAAATCGTTTTATAATCGAAACAAATATGGTATTTTTCGGACTAGTTCGGTTTGAGTCAGTTGTGAACTAGTATGCCAGTATGTAGTTAAAGTTTTGAATAAATAGGAATAAATAAATCGTTTTATAATCGTTACAAAAATTGTCTTTTTCGGACCAGTTCGATTTGAGCCAGTTATGAACTAGTATGACAGTATGGAGTTAAAGTAAATAGGCATAAATAAATCGTTTTATAATCGTTACAAAAAATTGTATTTTTCGAACTAGTTCGATTTCAATCAGTTGTGAACTAGTATGTTTTTCAACTATGGAGTATGGAGTTATGCCAGTATGAAGCTAAAATCTTGAACTCCAATAAAAATGTAGGTATAAATAAATCCTGTTATAATTGGTACAAATGTGGTATTTTTCGAATTTGTTCGATTTGAGTCAGTTGCAAACTAGTAAGCCAGTACGGAGTTAAAGTTTTGAATAACTAGGCATAAATAAACCGTTTCATAATCACGACAAATATGGTCTTTTTCGGACTAGTCCGATTTCAGTCAGTTGTGAACTAGTATGTTTTTCAACTATGGAGTATTGAGTTATGCCAGTATGGAGCAAAAATCTGGATAATTGGTACAAATATGGTATTTTTCGGCCTAGTTTGATTTCAGTCAGTTTTAAACTAGTATGTTATGAAGTATGTTCTCTAACTAGTTTGGTGTTTTACTGCAGGCTAATTATGCCTTATCTTACCTCCTCAGCAAAAAGTAGAAAAACTTTGTGAAATATTTTTTTTTTGAAAAACCCGTAATCGATACGAAAAAACCGATCTCGTTTTTGAAATTATCGTGCTGTCCCTTTTATGCAAGTAAATTCTTCAAGCTTTCTGATCACTTCTTTTTTTTATAATTTTTATTTAGAATCGATGCACTGTGCGTCGTAGCGAAGTGGTTATGTGCGGTGGTACCATTTAGGGAGTTTCAAAATATGAAACATCGAAGTATAGAACAATTTTTTGTGATTCTTGGCAAACCTCAAACCTCATTTCTGCTATGAAAAAGCTACTCATGAGAACCATTTACCTTTCAGAAGTGGAATTAAGGAAGAAAAGGCGCACTTTCTTTGCCTATGTTAATTCTATTATAAAACCCATATAATTCCAAGTTTCGAACTTTGTGTAAGTTATAAAGCAGTCGAGAAATGTTCTTTAAAATTTCAACTTTTTAAAGAGAATTTTCAGAAAATTTTTAAGTATGAAATTTTATAATCTATTGAATTTTGGAATGCCTAAAGTAGAAGTTTTAAGTGGGCTTAAAAATTGCCTTGATTTTTGACAATTGCTTTTGCTGACGGTTTTAGGTGTTTTCTTTCATTCAAAAAAATGAAGAAAATGCACAAGGAACTTGAAAATAAAGGCGATTTTTCCGCCATTTGAAAAATGCACCTTGTTATACAAAAATTCAGTGGGCTATAACGTTGCATACTGAATTTTTCTCAAAATCCTGCTGTAAAAGTGTGAAAATTTTATGAAAATTAAAATTTTTTTCGCTGAAAGTTTGAAACTTGGATTTATATGGTATTTGTAGTAGAATTAACTATATTTTAATAAAAAAAAAAACTATTGGCTTGTCAATAAATCCCCGTGCTAAGAAGTGCGCTTTATATATTTGTTTTGCGGATTTGTGGTTATTTTTGAGCCATTAAAACTGTCTCAATGTGGTAGCCACAGTTGTCTCACTACAACACAATTTAAAAACAATAATGAACACATTCCGAGCGCATATAAAATTTTGTGTAAAATTTATGCTCTTTCAAGCTGTTTTGTATACAAATTGCCATTCAATTAAGTTACAATGTAATTCGCGATATTTGTTTTTTGACATTCAGTTTATGCTTTAAAGTCTTCGAAAAACATTTTTTTTACTTTGATTGCTGATTGGAGCCAAAAGGTCATAAATATCTTAAGATATTTTGAATTAATGCTAAAGACTTTTAGTGGAGGCCACTGAATAATGGTAAAGTGATAAGGAAGTTTGGCATGCATTTGGTTATAAAAGTTCAGTGAAGTTATTCCAATCTTTATTTCATCAGCAAAGCCACAACTAAATTGGCAAAAGCGAGCCATAGGAACCCTAAACAATTTAAATAAATGCAGTTAATACTCACACTACTTCTGTTTTCTAACATTGAGAAGGATTAGAAGGAAACAAAATCAATATTTTAATTTGTTGTATAATAGTTAAACCGGTCTTACCTTCACAAAATAAAAATACGAATATTATTATATTTTTTCAAGTATTTATCTAAATATATGAGAAGGCAAATTTCAGCCCACTTGCCATGAGCAACGAACTGCCTTGTCTCAAGCCAAAGGCTTATATCAGTCCCACAAATAATTTCCTTTCCAGTGAACGTATAACAAAGAAGATTCACCTCCTGTTCTTACTCTCTTCTTACCACCTATACTACCTACTGGATATCTACGAGATGACCAGCTTAGATCCACAAAATGACTCCGATCTTCTTTCCACTTCGTCGGCTGATGTAATTGGCTGGGACTATGCAGTAGCCAGGTATAAAACTCATGGATGGTCTAAAGACTTGCTAACAATAGAAAGTCAAAAGTTTCTCAAAGTCCAGCAATCTAAAGATTAGTTTTCGCTGCTAGAAAGAGATTTTCTTTTGATAAGTTAACAGCCGATCTGAGGCGTGCGTCTTGATGTTGTTCCATAAATGTAAGTACCTACAGTTTTTGGCCGACTCCGAATGGCAGACGGTTTTTTATGAGCCGCTTTTTCATGCCAGAAATACACTCGGAGGCTTGCCATTGCCTGTCGAAGGGCAACCGCTGAAACAACTTTTTCTACAATTTGATATTTCCCGGAGATTCTAGTCCAGGCACTTCCGAATGGTAGTCACGCCAACCCATTTGGCTACGACGGGCATCTCAATAGGCATAAGAAATAATTTATAAATATGGCGTGAGATTGAAAACATTACGCAAGCTTTTACAAGGCAGCAGCAAGTCTCACCCACAGTGTCATTAAATTCGAATTAAAAACAAAAGTAACGCGCTCACCGCGTGAACTCGAATATTTGTTCGTGCTTTACAACAGCAACTGACCTCCCTCTCCCTAAGCTGAACATGCCCCTTTAAGCCGGTTGGCAACTGCAGTATGCAATGGTTCCAAGACATCTAAGTCGTCTAGAGGAACAACGCCGGCTTGCAGCGATTTTGAAGCAGTCAACTGGTTTGCTGACGTAACCGGGGTTATGACAACGGTTTGTTGACAAAAAAACTACTGAGATTGTGTTGGTTATATATAAAAAAAATTAACACAGTCCTGGCTGATGTTGGTTCATTGCCGTCTGAATAGGGAGTGAGCGGACGAATGTGTGAATTCTTGTGAGATTAGCGAGCAGCAAATTTGCTGCTGAGTCCCCGATTACGTGGCAGCCAAAGTTACTGCCACAATTTTGCTGCGGAGGGCCAGACCTGGTAATCTATCATCCTTGGTCTAGAGTACTAAAATGTTTTCGAACGAGCTACGCTATTTAATTTATTATTTCACTTTCAATCAACGCGTTTATGAAATTATTTTTGGACACGTTCTATGCTTGAAAATCATAAAGAGGTTTTTGTCACAAAAAGCAAGAGACTAATGAGCTCTAATAAGTAAATACGAGTAAAGCAGTGAATAAGCTTATTCCGCGTATCATATCAATGCGGCTCAATGCCCAATAGCAACTGGTTCATCTCTCCTAAAGTTGGAATAACTAAGTACATTATCGGGATGAGGATCCACTCATAGGATAGGTTTTCGGGTTGGCTGAGTTGAGTTAATCACTGCAAACTCAAATGGATGCCTTATTTTTTTGAATTTCCACAATTAAGGTCAATTATATCCTCATAGTACTTGCTTTTTTCTATAAAATTCCGACTACTTTTCTTCTAATTATGAAATTAATTAATCATTTTAATTAATTCTTTCATGTAAAATTTGCAGGAGTGTAAAATTAAATTCCATTCAATAACACGTGAACAAAGACTGCAAACGTTTCAAAGGCAACAAAACGAGCAAGAAAAAAAATATAAAAGAAAACTAAGCCATTTATACAAAACTTAAGAACTTTATGGGTCTTACTGAAATATTTAGAAAAATGAGGCAAGGAATGAAAAACAAGTTAAACCACTTTGCACGACAACAAAACGCACCAGCTACCGGTCAAAACTTAATTTGGTCAGATGGCCGGCCATTCAGTGTGCCGGCAAGTCAAGTGAAGTCTTGCACGAGCGTAAAGTTGTGGCAATACCAAACAGCTGACCGGAGTTAAATCAAGTTCAGTGGAAAAGAAGTGGAGTCGACCGTGTGGAAAATATTTAAAATAACAGAAATTCTTTGAATAATAATAATAAAAATAAGTGCGCATGGAATCAGAGAAAAAGAATGAGAAAATAAGAATTCAGAAAAGTTGGTAGCATATGGAATGCCCATTGCTTTATGCTTGTAATACCATAAATATGCATAAATGAAGGTTGGATCGATGGCAGGTTTCACTTTCACAAAATGCTCTAAAAATATCGTTCACTTTTTTCAGTGATTTTTGTTTTATTCAAATGCATGAACTTGAGTGGTAGGGCAGATCCGTTTATCTGCATAAACGGCAGACTGCAGGATGCAAGTAGAAACTATTACGCAAACCTCAAACTGATTTCAAACAACGAGTAAGCATAGGATCCTTATAAACCCAATAGAAACATGTGGATGCGAAAAATGGGTTCTTACTGCCAATGCAAGCGTCTTTGCGATCCTGCAGGCTTGCAGAATGCTTATGGGGCGTGGGGGCAAGGGAGATATTAACATTTTTCCGATAGCCAGGCCGTGACCAGGCTCTGACGACACCATGGTGTAGATCCGAACTAATCGATTCCTGTAAGGAAGAGATCAAATAACTGAATTGGTCTCGGAGACCACCTATCCGGTCATCGGCTCTTCCTGACTATTATTAAATGGGAATTGCATGATTTATTTCTCAGAAAACCGAAGAAAAGATGGAGCTCCATTTCTTCATGTGCTATTGCGAAAACCCTGTGGACGCAGTACAATAGACGGAGGACTCAGAACATCCTGGCGACTCCACGCCAATCAATTTCCAAACTCGTAGCTGTGTTTACCGGTCATTGGATGATCGGCACACACGCAGGAAAGCTAGGTTCACCATTAAATCTCCATTGCTAAAGCTGTGGTTAGCTTTCGGAGAAGGAGACGGTTGAGCACTTTTTCTGTAAATTTCGAGCTTTGACTATTAAGGCTGCTATGTGCTCCTTTCTGGGACAGCCTTGGTAGTGTGCCAACCTAAATTACATCGATCTTCAACAGCTCTGGCTGGCTGTAGGTGTCTGCTTGTTGGAATTCTCTTAATGGTTTTAAAGCGGCGCTTGAGTGCTATACTTAAGGAGCGCCAGTCTGGTACTTCAACCATTTCACCTACCAACCTACATAGTAATATAAAGAACGTTTTGTGCGTAAAATTTTGAGTCCTTAAGAATTTGGTCCTGTACATTTTGGTCCTGATGGGTCTTATGGAATACAACATAACAGTGAAATCGAAGAGCCGATAAATGGATGATGATGACCGTCATAATGATTTGTTGTTGTTGTTGTTAGATAGCACTAAAACCGCATATCGGATTTGGCCGAATCTAAAACATTGCGGCATATAGCTCGGTTCACTGCTTGCTGGGGCCAGTTGATGGCACCGATTTCTGCCAGGTTATGCTTCACTTGGTCTCCCCAATATAGAATAGGTCTTCCTCTTCCTCGTCGTCCACCATTTCTCTCTCAATTTATGAGCTGCTTCACATCCGTTCATGGCTTTATGGTCTGAAATTCATATCTGCGGAATGTGGGGGAGTTGGATGAATTCATCATCCTACGTTGGTTAATTTCTGCACACAAGCTGAGGGGATTTAGATTTAGATATATTGAGGATTTACACTTCGACCTCATGGCCTTTTGCGCCCACTACTCACCACAGTACGTATGCAGACCCAGTGTTCAAGGAGAAGATGCATTGTAGTCTCCTAGGTTTGCTTGTCCATGTGCAGATGACTGCGCAGTCTGCAATGGTCTGCGGCGATACCTACGCTTGATATATTCTCGGAAAGTTGCCGATAAATACAGATACCCCTGTCCTGTGAATGAAGTTTTCCACACCTATGCTTTGCAGTATCCTCGAGCCGATGAGCGCAGACACCTTTTCACAAGCTTGCTTTGTTTCTCAGCTCGATCCGGAAACTGTTATTAAATATTGATAGCTTCTTTGATATCATTCCTGGGTTGTAAATTTGCAATATTCCAAAACATCTAAGCATAAGGCGATTTATTTCGCACCATGAAGATATGGCCCTGAGTTTCTGCCGCCTTTTTTGAGCACGAAACCAAACTCACACGTGTGACTTAAAAACACAATCGGTGGCACACCCTTTACATACATATGTATGTATGTAGTTATTATAAAAGGGAGAAAAAGCAATTTACCAAAGGCAATGGAAGAATAAAAAAATGCAATAAACTGAACCGTACAACAACACTTGCAACAATAGCAGTAAAAAATAAAGTAATAACAATATGGGCAACAAGTGGCAATGAAGTGTCAGTCACCAGCAACAATAACAACAACAGCCACTGCATAGATGCATTACAATTCTACAGCTTTTATTTCTTCTGACCACACACACTCACATACATATAAATAATATGCATGCATGTATGTTTGTTGTGTTTTTTCGCAAAAGAAAAAATAATAATAATAATAAAATAAGAATAAAAATAAAAAAACTCTGATAAACTCAATTGCGAGCCTTTTTTGATCTGTGAAACTTTAAAGGTCAACGGCGGCTACGCGACAAAAACCTCTTGCATATGCATGAGCTTAAGTGTTTACATTTGCTGAAGCAATTATGTACGTACAAGTAATTTGACTGTACTCGTACGCTGCTAGCATGAAAAACGTGCACACACACAAATATTTTTAAAATATATTCGCATATGCAAGTATGGCCCACATTAGGCTGGGCTTTTCTAGAAACTCTGCTGGAAGGAGTCTGCAATTGGAGGTGGAGCTCGCCTTAAATCTGCCAAAATTGTATGTTAAAAAATGCATTTTAAAATAAAGAGTATTTTTTTTAATAGGTATTTCTATTGAGACCCGTGCCCAAAACCAAGTGTATCATTCACGAATTGCATGGCATTTGCAATGACAAATAGTAGACCGCGTTGACTAACTAAAGTACTTGGAAGTATTGACAAGTTTCGGTAACATCTTTATTTAGTAATTAATACTAATCATTTTTTAATAAAACTATAGCAAATTTTCTTACAAAAACTACATAAATCCAAAATTCAAACTTCGTGTAATATAAAAAAAATAATAAATTTCCATCAAAATTTCAAGCTTTTTAATTAGAATTCTTAGAAATGATCCAAGTGTGTAGAGTTATAGCCCATAGAATTTCGATACAATAAAGTTTAAGTTCTAAGTGGTTTAAAAATCGCGCTAATTTTGGACTTTTTGCCCGCCGATGCGTTTGGTGTTCTCAGTCATACAACAACAAAAAGATGGAGCATTCGATATATGGAGAAACTGCAAAATACCACCTGCAAAAAACAGTTGTTAAAAATAATCGAGTTTTTTGAACCTCTTAAACTTTTTTTATTGGTAAACAAAGTATAGACTTTTTCATAATTTAATTGTAAATCATAATCAGAAAAACTTTTTCTGAACATCTGAGTCATATTTAACCCAAACATAAAATTCTATTAGGTGCGCAACTAAGTTCTCGCTGCTTTTTTTCAAGAAAATACAACTTTATTCTGGAAAACTGGTTGCAAGTGAATCATTGAAAGTATTGCCCATCGCTGGCTACTACTTTTTCCCATCTTTCTGGTAGATCTCGCATACCCTCGCGATAAAACTGTTCATCTTTTGAAGCTATCCACGGATCAAGCCATTTTTTGATGTCTTCATATGAATGGAACTGTTGGTCAGCTCGGCCATGTGCCATCGATCGGAACAGGTAATAATCGGGTGGCGCAATATCTGAAGATGAATGGCGGCTGGGGTAGAATTTCCCATTTCAGTGTTTCCAGGTAGGTTATAACGTGTTTGGCAACGTGAGGCCGAGCGTTGTTATGCTGTAGAATCACTTTTTCATGCCTCTCCGCGTACCTATTGCGGCCGCTTCTCGCGCGGTGCACGGCTTAATCGCATCAATTGAAGTCGATACCGATCCCCAGTGATGGTTTCGCTTGTTTTTAACAGTTCATAATAAATAACAACAATTGGTCCCACCAAATACATAGCATAACCTTCACAGGGTGAATATTCGGCCGAGGCGACGACGTAGAAGCATGGCCGGGCAGTCCCCATGACTTTCTTTTCTTTGAATTACTGTAATGAATCCATTTTTCATCACCCGTCACGATGCGATGAATAGAACCCTTCCTTTTTTGCCACTGGAGTAGTTGTTCACAGGCGAAAAAGCGACGCCTCCAATTCAGCGTCTTCGACGGTTTTTGGCCTTCCTTCACGCGGACGATCGTCAACATTAAAATCACCGTCTTTGAAGCGACGGAACCAATCCCAGCACGTTGTTTCACTTAAAGCAGCATCTCCATAAACTTTTTGTAGTTCTCGATGCGCTTCAGCGGCCGTTTTTTTTGAATGAAAGAGGAAAATCAACACTTCTCGCAAATGACGATTACTCGGCACAAAGTCAGACATTTTCACAAAACCAAAAGTATATGATACCAAAACAAAATCACAAATGTTCAAAGCAGTTTGTTTACCATACTTCTAAGTTTGGTTTATGACCATTAGGTTATGTTAGAATCGATAGATAGACTTTCTCATATGGAGCCACTTATCGACGTAAGGAAGGCCAATGGAAGGAAAATTGGTGAAAATGGCTAAAACGTCATACAAATCGTGGAGTTGGGTCAACTTGTGAATACTTATTTCATTGTCCAAAACCCGGAGATTAGTCGAAAAACCTTTTGAAACCATTAGCATAAGGCTGGTCTCAAGGGGCAGCTCTATGCAGTGCCAAGCGAATTTACGCAGTCGCACCTTCTTGGACCGAGTTTATACTTGCGATTTTTCGCTCAACGTAACAAAGTCGACCCATTTCCAAAGCGGAGGCAACTGGTACTAAAAATTGGATCACATACAAGAACAATAGCCTAATGAGATCAAATTCAAATGGCAATGATCTGGCTCAAACGGTTGCCAAGCTCGTATTAACGACTAAGAAGGTTTTTCTGTGTGCTTGGTAGGATTGGAAGGGAATCATCCGCTTTGGGATGCTCCCATCGGACCAAACACTCACCTTGGATCTCTACTGGAAGCAATTGAAGCCAAAATGAAGCAGGCTAGCTCGATCAGAATCGGCTGGAATAGATGAATACTAAGTTTTTTGAATATCTATTGCCAACAAGTGTACTTTGAACTAAGTAGGCAATTGAGAAGTAAAGTCCTCTTTCGACGAACAAAACTAGCACTTTAGCACTCTCACCATGCCCGTCCTATTGTATGGCGCAGAAGCTTAGATGCTGATAACATCCTATTAGACGTTGCTTGGAGCGTTCAAAAGTAAACTTCTGCCGAAGATTTTGGGACCTTTGCACGTTGGTGACGGCGAGTAGCATAGGGGATGGAGCACTAAGCTGTATGAGCTTTACGAAGACATAGCTTTAGCAAAGCAAATAAACATCCAGCAGCTACGTTGGCTGGATCATGTAGTCCGAATGGATGCAAACGCTCCGGCTCTGAAAGTGTTCGATGCGATGCCATTTGGTGGTAGCAGAGGAAGAGGAAAGCCTCCGCTGCGTTGGAAAGATCAAATGATGAAGGAGACAGAAAATCGCGCAATCGGTTATCGTTGTGAAACCTTTTATTAGACTTCTATAGAAAAGAATTTAAAAGACGAACATTTCGCTTGTACATAAACCTTGATTCCCCAAGCTGATATGATTTAACCTTTTCCAAAAATTGTGCATGAATAACCAGATAGCAGTTATTTTCCTTAGATTAGACTAATCTTATTAGAAAAAAAATATATTTTATGAATGCCCCCTATTGGCAAAATATTTTACTCACATGAATTTTATGTTTTAATTAAATCATTGTAATTCTTAAAATTCTTAAGTATGCATATAAATAAACCCACCCTAGGAGGCATGCTTATGTATGTATGCATGCATTAAATGTGTGTAATTTTATATGTTGCATGGCTTGAAGCAAGTTTATGCTTTTCCATGTTAAACGTCATCATCAGTAATTCGAAGTCATGTACGCAAGTTTACAAATCGACCAACGAAATTACTTACGTGCAAACTTTAAGTACTTAAACACTTTGACAGCTGCTTAGGCGAAGTGAGTTTAAAAATAAACTCCGCTCGTTTACTTTTGATTGTTGCTAATTTTTGGGATTCATGTTTTGTGGATATTTTTAGTTTAACTGCTTGAACGCCGTGGGAAATTTTACTGCAAGCCACAGATTGCAACATTAAAGTAATAAAATGAAATGTCTATGTATGTGCATGCGTGCACACACGTATTCTGTATAGATGGGTGGCATGAAAATGCTCAGTGGGGCTTTACATTTATTTTTGAAGAGATTCGATTTTAGTGCGGCTTGCATTGTTGTCAAATGTATGTAGTTGAGCCAGTTATAATACAGATGAACAAAATATTATTCTTTTTCTGCTTGTGCTATTTTACTATAGTTTTTATTTATATTTATTATGATCCTTTACCTAAGGGCCCTTTTTCGTAAGTAACCCTATTGGGTGTCTCTCAACAACAGAAAGTACAAGAATCATTTTCTACCACACCAATTTTTTCTAAGTTTACAATTTCCTGTTAGTAGTTCAGTGTAAAGTTTTACGTCCTTTCTGCTGAGGTTCGGGATTGCCTCTACGTTATAGATCAATGTTTCTTTTTAATTGCGTCATGCCGATTTGTGCTCTGCAGTACTTGAGTAGACCTCGTCGTTCTTGCTCACGTAGAGAGACAATTTTGAAGCTGCTATTTACTCCGCAAAAAGGTTCAGGACCAACGAAGGGAGTGTTTGAACCCTTTTTTGCTAAAGTGCTCACAATTTCATTTCACTCGTGCCGCTCATAACCCGGTACCCGCATCAGAGTAACGAAGTTTCTTGAAGCTAGAGTTTCGAGAATTTTAAAATATTCCCAGACCAATTGATATGGGAATAGAATAAAATCTCATTCGGTTGGTGGGCCCGGCTAAGTTTGCCTCAAACTCCAGCGGCTACTCCAAGTGTTTAACATGAAGCAGTAGTCATTCGGAAGAGCATGTCATGGCCTTTCGACCAGGACAATATGCCGGTTCTTTGTCTTCTTCTAGCCAACTAAATCATCTCAGGTTTTGACAATCGCTTGCTAAGATGAACTCTGCATTGCAGAGAAGCTGTAATCCAAATTTCACTCAAAAAATTGTGTGTTCTATAAAAAAAATTAACTATAGTACAGTAGACGCTCACAAATTAGAACCACTTTGTTTTTAGGGTGATTCTAATTTCTGAAAAATTCTAATTCCTGGACGTTTTTTTATTTCAATAAAACCTTAAAATTTAAGTCAATTTGCATTGAAAAACTACAATGAAATTTTGGCTTACTAAATTTTATTCATAAAAACGAGAAAATATAAGGTAACAATCCAATATACATATATGTATTTATGCGCTAAGTCAAAAAAAGGTCCAAAAAACAAAAACTCCAATTACAGTAAATATATTTTTTTTTAATCAAAAATACATAAGAGATCGATAAATATACATTAAAACAGCCAAAAATTAATAAAAAACTTCGTAACTAATTCGCAGGCGTGTAGTCTGTTATTGCTGTTTGCTTCTTCCTTTTATTTGTTTCTGCAATAACAATCTCATTGCGAAGAGCTAGCAGATTGCTTGTGTGCTTTGCGGAAAACGATTTACTATAAGTACACCATTTTATTAAATTATTGACGCTTTCAATGGCTGTAGAAGTAGAGACAACTGGTAAGACCTCCCGGTCATCAAATTCGCTGCTACCTGAAGACTCATCATCGCTATTGAGATCATGTGCAGGGCCGTCATCAAGCACATCATTGTTCCATATTTCAATTTCTGGTATGCTAATGTTATTAGTTGGCTCTATTTCTGTTAAAAGTGCTTGAGCTGCCTGAAGAGCTCCATTGCAGTCTTGATCTTTTTGCAGTAGCTGTGCTAGTGGCACATCATCGTCATCACTTTCATACTGATCAGAGTCCCAGTTGTTCAACTTTGACCAGGACTTTTTTATTACTCTTTCTGGAACATCATACCAAGCTTGCTTTAATAGCATGATTGCATTTCGAATTGAAAAGGATTTCAAGCGAACCTTGAGGTCACCTCCTTCAGCAATTAATTGAGAAAGAAGCATACTTCTGTAGTTTAGCTTGTTTAACTTAATAGGATTATGATCCATTGGTTGTAAAGTTGCTGTTACATTTGGTGTAAAGAAAAATGCAATTATATTTCCATCGTCGCTTTGAAGTTTCTCAATTGGTGCATGAGCAGAGCAGTTGTCAATTAGCAAAATTGCCTTCGGAGGCAAATTATCTTCCTGAGAGAAACGAATCACCTGTAAATTGAAAATATTTTGGAATTACTGAACCTAAAAACAAAGTTTTTTCTTACCTCATGAATAAATATCTTGTGAAACCAATCATGAAAAATCCGAGATGTCATCCAAGCATTTTTTGAAAAGTTGTAATGGAGTGGATTATTGAATCCTTGGAAACTTCTTGGTTTTTTTGCTTTTCCAATTACTAATGGCATTAATTTATGTGATCCATCAGCATTTACACCAAGTAACACTGAAATTCGTTCCTTCTGGATTTTATACCCGGGGCGGTTTTCTCGAAAAGAGAGACGTATGTTTTGTCAGGTAAACAACGGTAAAATAATCCGGTTTCATCTACATTATATATTTGTGACTCCATTAGCCCCATCTCATCGACTTTTGCACGAAATCTGTGAATAAACGGGGTGACTAAAGCAACATCAATAGAGAGAATCTCGCCACAAATTTTTAAAAAACGTATTCCGTGTCGTTTTTTAAATTTGCTAAACCATCCATCACTTGCGCTAAATGTACTTTCATCTTTATCGGGATATTCCACTTTGAATATTTGTTTGGCTTTCTCCTTTAGTATTGGCCCAGTTAATGTACACTTTTTTTGGCGTTGATTTAAAAACCACTCATAAAGACTTGCTTTTATTTTTGGATATTCAGCGATATGCAATGATGTTTTGTTAGCCTTATGATAGGCGTTAGAAACAGCGCTTAAAATTGATGATTTCATAGATTTGATATAGGTGATTGCAGATTGCGCCACATCAAATTCTAGGGCTAACCGCTTCCCTTGAATACCTTGGTCAAGCTTTTCCAAGATCTGCACTTTGGTTTCCAAAGACAAAGTATTTTTCTTACGTTTATTTGGCATTTCAACGAACGACTTTTACTTTTAAGCAAACAATGACGAAACACGTGCACGCGAATCGAATTTCAAACAAAAACTACCAAAAACTGTACAGATAGCGACGAAAATCCAACGACTACCGAGCGTAACATGAATAAATTGGGGATTCCCCTTTTTATATCTATTTTGCAACAAAAAAACAAAATACGCTCTGAAATTAGAATCGAAAATTCTAATTTCAGAGCGTGTAATGTATTCAAAAAGTTGATTCTAATTTCTGGAAATTCTAATTACTAAGAGTTCTAATTTGTGAGCGTCTACTGTACTTCTTATGGTTACCCTGAAACTCTCCAAAATTAAAAAAAAAATGTTCAAAGTAAAAACAAAATGTCTTCATTTTAATAACTTTCCCAGTGCAATTTGTCGAAAGTTTCGGCTACCTCGGCTGCTTTATCACAGCAGACGGCGGATGAAGTTGTTAACTGCAGGCTAAACAAAGGAAGAGCGGCCAATGCGTACAGTATGGGCGAGTTCGCAAATCTCCAAGCGTTCTAGACTGGTAATATTCAGCTCATTTGTGAAGTGAAACATGACGGGCCTCTAACACCATCACACAGAGGTTACAATCTTTCGTCAACAAATGCCTCCGCATCATATTCATAGCATATTCTGGCCGAACTCAATTAGCAACGACGCGCTGTAAAAGTCAACGAATGAGGAAACCATCCAATAGTAAATCAAAAGCAGAAAGTGGCGATGGATAGGACATATGCTTAGAAAACCACCAGGTAGCATCCCGATAATGGCACAGGACAAGAACTTGCAAGAGAGAGCAGGGATCGCGAAGGCATTAAGAAAAATAGTTAGGTTTTGTAGCCATCTTAGTGAATACTTATATTAGGTGACGGTTTAAGGGTCCGGATTTGGCGTATAGTTGTTTGGAATTTCTTTCCTTTATAGGGAGTGTATTTCTCAAAACCGATTTTCTTTAAACTCCCATCATTCCCAGTTTTTTGTCAAATAAACGGCTTTTTCTGTAAGTTCAGCTTGACTATAACTTTTTGGGGAGAAAAGTGCAGCTGAGGCACCTTGATTGCTTCATAAGGTCTACTGTACATTGGGCTATCGAAAACTAGGAGAGATGCACTTAAAATACCTTAAGTGGACAGGATGTTTACTGTTTGTTCTAATGAAAAAGAATTTTACAGGATTACTAAAATTACAATATTAATTTTTCTCAAACTTTAACAAAAAAATAATTTATTACGGATTATTACGTTCTTGGCGATAAGAGAGTTTTTGATCGCGGTTTATTCCGTCAAATGATGCAAAAGGGTTAAGCGATTCAAAAGCGGTCTGGCTGACCAAATTGCAAGAATTAGGAAAATGGTTTGCCTCGGAAGGTGCTTCGAAGCGTTTCTGTCGATAGGGAGAAACGATACTTTGATAAAAATAAGTTTCTGAAGTGAAACTTCTTAGGCGTTGACGGACGAGAGCGTAACATTTCAAGGCCAACCAACTTTTTGGTGATTTTCGTTCCGCGAGAGGGAAAAAAGATATAACGTACACGAAAAGGAGAAAGAGAGCTATACGTTATTTATATCTTAGACACACTTTAGGCTATTCTTCCTGAGTTTTTCCTTGTGGTTGCTAATTCCTAGTGAGAAAAAACACTGCCTACTTTTTGGCGCTTGTTTGTTGGTGCGGAGTAGGGGGCGTTGTTGTCACGGTTTGTGTCCGGCGTTCACCTACACCGATCCACCCTTCTCCTTTTTTTTAATTTTTTCTATTTGCATTCTCTGCAAATGTTGTGAACTTATTTAGATATATATTCTCTCTCTACCTCCTGTCATCAAGCAAACAGTCGGCGCACTTGCGTATAGGCACCCACGTCTCTGTTGGCAGTTATGATTTCTAAGTTGTAAAGGACTTCGTATACTTAGGAACCAGCATTAACACCGATAACAATGTCAGCCTTGAAATCCAACGTAAAATCTCTCTAGCCAACAAGTGCTACTTTTGACTAATTAGGCAATTGAGTAGTAAAGTCTTCTCTCGACGAACAAAACTAACACTCTACAAGACTCTCACCATGCCCGTCCTAACGTATGGCGCAGAAGCGTGGACGATGACAACATCCGATGAAGCGACGCTTGGAGTGTTTGAGAGAAAGATTCTGCGAAAGTTTTGTGGACCTTTACACGTTGGCTACGGCGAATATCGCAGGCGATGGAACGATGAGCTGTATGAGCTTTACGACGACATAGACATAGAGTGGCGAATAAAGATCCAGCGGCTACGTTGGCTGGGTCATGTTGTCCGAATGGATACAACCGCTCCGGCACTGAAAGTATTCGATGCGGTACCAGCTGGTGGTAGTAGAGGAAGAGGAAGGCCTCCTCTGCGTTAGAAAGATCAGGTGAAGAAGAACTTGGCTTCACTTGGTGTGTCCAATTGGCGCCGATTAGCACGAGAAAGGAACGACGCGATTTGTTAAACTCGGGCAAAATCACGTAAGCGGTTATCGCGCCAATTAAGAAGAAGATTCTTTCTCTCTCTCTCTCTCTCATTCTCTCTCGGATCTCTCCTTCTTTCTTTGTCTGTTTCACTTCTGTTATGTGTACTCCAAACTTTTTTATCTTTTTCGAAGAATCTGCAATCTTTCATAAAAATCAAAAACCCGGTAACTTAGTTGCATACCTAGTACTCATATTTCTGGTGACAATAAGCAGTTAGGTATAAACATTTTATTTAATAGCCACACCTCGTACGTTTATGCATTCGAGGTGCGTCAATCGGTTTTACCACTTCAAAATGATACAGAAAACGATATTTTCTCGCAAAACAAAACAAAAAAAAGAAATGAATTTGTTGCGTCATGTAATTTTGTTGTAAATAGTATAAGAGATGTAGTTATGTACGTGAATTTTTCAATATTTAACTGCCGGCTAGTGCGGCTGGACGATTGTTATTCTCTAGCTACGCAGTCGCAGTGTTGTTAGCGGTAATTGCCATTTGTGTGCATTTTTTATTTGCTCATTGCTGTTGCAAGCATTTAGAGCGTCCAACATGTGTTCTGAGAAGCGTACACATATCGTGTATGTGGAGCTCATGTGCAGCCACAGATGTTGCAATTGTGAAAACGCACCTTTTTGACTGAAGAGGAATGACGCACATTGTGTTGCAAAAGTAAATTGCCAGGAAAATAAATTTGTATACTTACAAGCAACTAAATAAATTTACGACCCTGTTGTTTATTGTATTTTTATTTGTTATCGCATTCGGCAACGTTGACAAAGCGCTCTAAATACATTCGCATATAGAAATGTGAAAAAATAATAGGAAATTTAAAAACTTAAGTATTTTTCGCACAACTTATCTAATGCGCACTAATTCTTGTTATTTGCGTATGTATTTGTGTGATTTTTTTTCTTTGTATTTTTTCCGCCACATTTGTTTCTGTCAGTAAGATTGCTGCTTTTAAACTGAATACTTTTTTTGTTGCTATTTGTTTGCTATTTCCTCCATTATTCGTGCCCATTGGTTTCGCAAATATTTTTTTTTTTTTGTTTCTTCTTTGGGATTTCTAAGCGGATTTTAAAATAATGCTTATTCTTCGAAATTAATTACATAACTCATGGTATTATAACTAATTTGTCTAGATTTTTATACAATAAGTGAAGATTTGTACTCGTATGTTCGACATTTGGGAGTTAAGGTCAGACTACTTCTATGCTGACATACAGAAAAATATGAACGATGTCAAATCCAAGTATTTTCGTCATTGTGGTAAATTTTCCAGAAAATTGGCTTATTTGCAGGCTTGAGTGCAATCAGAAATAAACTGAATAAAACAATCTTGAAAAAAATGCATAATTTTGAGATTTATTCAATGCTGAAAATTTTCTATAGAGTTTTCTATCGCGAAAAAACTTCGGTACTTTTTGACATTTGTATAATTTTTTTTATTTTTTAGGATAAAATATACTATAAAAAAAATTTTTTTTTGAGAAAAAATTTAAACTTTTTTATACAAATTTGTATAACTTTTTGTTTATCATTTTTGAAAAACACCGACTGATGCTGGGTACGATTCCCATAAATTTTCAGATACTATTTAAGTTGAAAAATTTTCTATGGAGTTTCTAACACGAAATAACTTCGGTACTTTTTTACATTTTTATAATTTTTTTTTAGTTTTTAGCATAAAATACACTTTTTAAAAAAAATTTTTTTTGAATGAATTTTTTCGAAACAAAATTTTTTAACTTTTTATTAAGTAATATTTTACTAATGCTAATAATAAAAATTTTTTTTAAAAATTAAAAAAAAAAAACAAATTTTTTTCCGTTTTTGAAAAACCCTCCCAGTAGATTTTTTTTTTTGTCATTAAAAGCTAAGATGGAGTGCGATTTCCATAACTTTTCGTGTAATAATCAAGTTGAAAAAATTTTTATAGATTTTTTTGATTTTATAGATTTTAGTAGAAAATACACTTTGAAAAAAAAATTTTTTTTTGAACAAAAATTTTAAATCTTTTTTTTATATTTTTTGGAAAAAGTTTTTTTTTGTCGTTTTTTGAAAAACCTTCCCCAACATTTTTTTTTTTGTCATTAAAAGCTAAGATGTAGTGCGATTCAAATAACTTCATTCAAGTTGAAAATTTTTGTATAGAGTTTATTAACGTGAATGACCGAAGATATCATTTTTGACATTTTTATTACTGTTTTTTAATTTTTTAGGATAAAATACGTTTTTAAAAATAAGAAGTTTTTTTAATTTTAATTTCATTATTAATAATTTGTTGGAAAAATTTTCTTGCCATTTTTAAAAAACACCACTCTCAATTTTTTATTTTATTTAAAAGCTGAGACTGGGTGTGATTCCCATAACGTTTCGTGTAATATTTAAAAACGTACAGTAAACCAGCGAAAAATGCCGTCGATCTGCTTACTAATGTACACACCCCACGCTTTGATCGATTTGAATAAGAGTACATTTCGCTTGATAATTATTTTGGCCAGATTTTTGGCTATTTACAAGGGGCGCAAAATTAATCATCCACTCGGAAGATTTATAATTTTTCCAAATGGCTTTGCAAATTAGACAACTGCAGCATACAAACAGACAAGCTAGGCAGTGCATCATCATTTATTTGTATTTAATAAAATTTAATCAAAAACCAAATTGGATGATTAATTTTATGCCACCTAGCACATATACGAGGGCCGTCCGTGCAAAAAAAAAAAAATGTTTAATTGTTTGGAATATACCTTTTTATTTTTCGACAGCGTCTTCGATAGGCTTATAAACTTCGCTAAATGCTTATTGATCCCTTCCGAATAATAAGACTTGTTCAAGTCTGAAAAATAACAATTCGTTTTTGCAATCATCTCCTCGTAACATCTTTTACCGCCAACAATTTCTTCACTTAGTAGTGCAAAAGGGTGGGCAAACTTAGAGAATAGAGGGAAGTGAAACAAGTTGGAACCCTGTTTCCATTCATTTTGCAACCACAACCGCTGAGGTGTGTGACTAGTGCGTTGTCGTAATGGAAAAGGAAAATCACTTAACTTTCTCGGTTCAAACAAAAGCGAAACACAATGAAATATACTGATCGGGCTGAAACTTGGTGTGTGTTCTACCAAGAGACGCTACTAAAAAACACATAACCTCGATACGCGCCAACAGTGCCGACCCTCGTATACTTAGACGTGAAGCTGAGTGTAGAAGAGAAACTTTGTTAGCAACTCTTTCATTACAAAATATCTCAATTCACATCGGTATGACTTGCATTAGCTTTACCTAAATATTTTCATATCGGACAGTCATTTCTCAGCTGCAGTCAACGAAAAATAAAGGAAATTTTTGCAAAATCATTTCGGGCTAAGATTTCTTCAGTCAACATAACAACTTTCGATAATATAAACAAATATATTTTAATCTTAAAACATATATGCATGCATATGTGTGTGTGTGTGTGTGATCAACCACTCCAATCACAATACCATTAATATTCATTACACTCAATGGAAACTCCTGCTTCTTTATTTAGTTGTCCATGCGATCATTTTAATTTAGCTATTCAAGCTTATTTTGCATATTCCTTAATTGTTTATTCATATTTGCATATGTATGTATGCATGTATGTATGTATGTGCTTCTATAAAATGATTTTCCCACGCTTTTATGTGCATCGCAAGCAAGCAAGTCACTCAAACTTGATTTGCGTCTAGTCAGAATGACGTGCGATCGCCGAAGGCAGGTGTTTGCTCGAGTGTGTAGAATTGTGAAAGATTTGCAGCGAAGACGCGCTTTAAAATACAATAATAAAATAAAACAAAAACAATGCCATAATAAAAGTGCCGCCAAAGCAAAAACTGAAAAAATAAAAATAAAATTTAAAATGAAACTAAATGAATACAGATTTGCAAATTTAACAAGCAGCTGCAGAAATGTGGTTGTAGAGTGACCGAGATTAACTGTTGTTGTTATTCTTTATTGCAGTGGGCGGTTGACAGCTAGCAAATATTAACTTGCAAATTTTTCACTTGTTTTTGGTGAATTTATACAAACTTTGCGGTGCCTATATTTTATGATACTGTTGTTCAAGGAACCGACTTTAATATTTTTTGTTTCGTGTTTTCTTGTTCTGTCCTTAATTTGTTGTATTTTAAATTAAATTACATACATCAACATACACCCATCGGAAATACATCTTGGGGTTATAAATTTTGACATTTAGGTTTGATTAGGATAAATGGCTGCCCAAACCAGAGCCTATTTGGACAAAGAATCAAATTTGACAACTGTGAAAAAAAGCTGAGATATCTGAATCTTATCCCGACGAGACTAGGGTAGCTGAGGAGAAGTTGCTGAGATGATTCCATCTCATCCTCCAAACAGCTACTGCAAAAAAAACACATGAGACAATCCCAAGTCTCACCGCATGGGCACCTAACAGACAATGCCCGGTAAGAGCATCTACCACATTTGAGAGCTGCGGCTTTGTTGGTCTCATAAGTTCCCTCGAGCGCCCCTATCTACCCGTGGCCAGAGGGATCTCGCGACTTTGCACGTCTGCCCACTAACCCAGTGCTCACTGACTTCACGTAAAGCCTATTTTTCCAGGAGCACCTGCGGTCCGCGGTCAACGGGATCCCTATCCTCGCATTTCGCAGGAAACTTCGTCGCAGGCCTCTGTCTAGTGAGCTCATCCGCCTCGCGGTTACCTGCAATGCCGCTATGACCAGGTACCCACAAGATCCTTTTCTCAAAGAATTCAGATGCAAAGTGAAGTCAGGCATTTCCCAGACAGTTTCGAGTACACCATAATAAAGCCCAGGGCTTTGATTGCCGCTTGGCCGTCGTCATTTAATTTTAATTAATTTTCAATTTAAAATTTCTAAATTTGTACGAAATTCAGAAAACTTTCATTAAATTTTCATCCAAATTTTCAACTTTTTACTCAGCATCTTTAGAAAACTTTTGAGTTGCAATTTTAGTGCAATGAAGAGAAATTTTCAGCTGTCTCAAACTAAACGTTGATTTTGACATTTAGGTTTGGTTAGGATAAATGGCTGCCCAAGCCAGGGCCTACTTGGTCAAAGAATCAAATTGGTCAACTGTGAAAAAATGCAGAGATATCTGAATCTTAGCCCAACGAGAACAGGGCAGTAATAAACGTTTCCTCTATATAAAAAATGTGTTTTATATGGAAGAAAATACCAGCAATGAAAAAAATTTGTGGAAATCGACGCGATTTTCAAAGCACTTCAAACCATCCCTTTAAAAAGTGAATTCGTTATGAAACTGCGTACTCAAAATTTTTATGAAAATTCTGCATAAAAAGTTTTATATTTTCAGGAAATTTTAAAGAAATTTTCTGAATTTTGTACTAGGGAATAGAATTTAGTATACAGAATGAACTAAACTTTTATTAGAAATTAGTTGAATAATTTTTTTTTTCCTGGTTCACTCCACTCGTGAGCATAGGGCCTCGAAAAGACTCAGTCTTGCGTTGGGTTCGTTAATCTATTAATAAAATAATCGTAAATCTATTGAATAAAATACAAAAGTAAAATTCGTAATAAGAACAATTGTGAGGTGTTTTTCGACGGGCGTATTTATCACTGTGCTGCGAGTATCACAAGCAAATATTAAAATTGCTCAGCTACTTCCTATTTCTCATTTTTCCTCTCGCTACTACTCTGGACTTGAATAGATGAGTAGGGGAGAAGGTAGCGCAAAACACGCGATTAATTGTTTTACTCCGCTCCAAGCTACGTTTTGCTACTGCAAGTAGCTCAGAGTACTAGTTAAAGAAATTCTTCAGTACTCTCTGTAGTCTGAGTAGTAGCAAAAAGTTTGGAATCGGACGGAGTGCTGCTTGCGAAATTATTCCTGTGTACTCCAGCTACCGCTACTTTTTTTGCTTCTGCTGTTCTGCTACTACTGCCATAGCTGCTATTTGGGCACTGTTTGTTTTTGTTTTATTATTTAGACGCATTTTGTATACGGATTTTTGTGTGCGAAGTAGTCAATGCAAACCCTGATCACAAGTCTTTTTAACACGAAGCTTGCTTAAGATGGATAATCTGAGGTACGCTTATATTTATTTTATTCATTTTATCTATTGTTTGTCCACTCTGAGGACTTGTTTCACTTTTTTTTTCATTACACTCTTTGTATTGCCTTCGTTTATTTTAATTTATAGTTATTATATTTTGTGTTTTAAATTAATCAGCTTACTTTGTCGTTGTTTTGTTGCCGCCGCCTTCAATGCATTGATTTTGATTGGTAAATTATATACTCAATATTTGGTAATCAGCAAATTAAATTAATTGTATATATGTTGACAGCTCGATAGTTGATTATTGATGGCTTCAATCCAGTCAAAATTGCAGCATCAGCAACAAGTTTTTGTGCTCAGAACTGCTGCCAAGTGTATTTTAGTATGACATATACCATAGGTGTGTATGTATGCACATTTATGAATGTAAATACTTGCATACTTATATTGGCAGCAACCCACTAAACCAGGCATCGAAAATAATTATTTTTAAATTTTCAGTGGAATTAAATTAAAAGCTTGCAAATATTGTAGAGCAGCTTCGAATATTTATAAAAATGAGTGTATTTGTTGACACTTCTTATGAAGTTTTTAGAATTTAAAACTTTTTGTGCAATACCTGTAATTTAAATTTTTTATTAGCCGCTCCGAAAATGCAATCATATATAAACATTTTTTCTATAAAAAATAAAACAAATTTTTCGAGTTGTATTTTTTTGCTCTGAAATAACGATTCTTTTTTTACTTATTTTTTTTTTATCTAAAAAACTCATTTCTTGAGCGTTAAATTTTCTCTTAGAAATAAAAATTAACTGCTAGTTTTTTTCATTCTGAAATAATAGGTATTTCTGCTTTTTTTTATCGATAATAAAACTCATTTCGCTCAGGACGAAAAAAAAATGTTTTTTGGTTGATAAGAAAACTCATTTCCCCCCCCAAATCATAGTTATTTCGTGGGTTTTATTTTTTTATCGATAATAAAACTCATTCCTCTCAGGTAAAATAAAATATTTAACTTTATTTATTGTGGCAGGTTACCAGCTAAATTTAATCGTCAAAATAATAGCCATAAGAGGCAAATTGTGGATGCCGCGCCAAAAAAATTGGCCGTCTTTGGCCGCAAACCAATCATCGAGCAATTTTTTGGCTTCTGCAAACAAAAATAAGCCGCATGCACCAGCAATTCCCAATCGTACGTCTCCACCAATTCCCGGGTCGCTCTTGTTCGATGTGGCGATGCATTGTCATCAAGAAAAATTACTTTGTGACGCCGATCGGCATATTCTGGGCGTTTTCGGTGTATAGCGCTGTTTAAATCGGCCAATTGTCGTTGGTAGCGTGCACCGTCAACTGTTTCACCTGGTTTTAATAGCTCATACCAAATCATACCACGCTGATCCCAGAAAACACACAGCATTGCCCTGCGGCCGAAGCGATTTGGTTTGGCCGTTGTTTATGGCTTGTGGCCGGGCAGACCATACGATCGTTTACGCTTGGGATTGAAGAAATACACCCATTTTTCATCACCCGTAACGATTCGATGCAAAAAAGACTTCCTTTTGAACCGGTAGAGCAGCATTTCCCAAGTATTTCGAACTATATGGCAAGAATTAAGTAGAGCTGCTTTCTGCATATCAAAAATCAGAGATTCCGGAAGCTGAAATTGGCAGGATGTACACCTTCCTTAACTTCCATTGGCGTTTGACATTAATCACTAAGTCAGAATTTTTTTTTGATATTTTTTCCGCATATTTTTGTTCAGAGGAAGAGCAATGTCAAATATATAACCAGTCGTTTGAGATTGATCGATCAAAAAAATGTCTGGCCTATTGTGGTCTCTCGTTGCATTATCACAATCAATATCTACAATCAATATTTCAGAGAGTAAAAGTAAAACTCATAAATTGAAAAAAAATTGTATTTTTATTTTATTATTAATTTTTTTTTTATTTCTTGTTTAGCAGATCTAAAAACTTCAAATGCCATCTAAAAAAATTATGGACCATCAAAACAAAGATCCATAAAATCATTAAAAAAAATGTCCATCAGCTGACACACCTCCTCGATCCGATTCCGGAAACGATTGCATGCCGGAATCAAATTTTCGCTATTCATATTCACCATAACGGTATTAATTTCAGGTGTTATGAGGACGTTTATTGGTTTCACGCTCAACTACGCTCCATCCGCAGTAATCCAAGGGATTAAGGTATGGGGAGTTAGACGGCCATAAGTTCGGTGATATGTAAAAAAGTTATGTAAAAAGTTCCTTCAGTTAAGGAAATGTGCGGCTATCGAATTTCGTGTAGCCATCGCTTTATGTGACGGAACAGAATCTTGCTGAAAGACAGCCCGCGCGTCACCGCGTACACTATCAATATAAGGACGTGGTGGCATGACATGTCTTTTGTTCCGCACAATCCTTAAAACCATAGCTGGAAACTTCGTGTGTATGACAACAGAACCCACTGTAGGATAGCAACAAAGCCATCTGTCATTTCTGCGGTTGGTCTTTTGATATCGTTTCCTTGAACGCAGTCCATATACAGATTCGTCTATTAATAATTTTGAATTTTTAGTTAGCACTCAATTCTTGAATTTTTTTATAAATCTATTGCTATAAATCAATGAGAAGTCGAGTTTTAGTCAGAACCGCTATACAGTGAAATTTATGTTTTGCGTAAGCCTTAGAAATTCTTTTTGTTTGGTGGGTTACCGATTTTAGCGGCACACAAACATTTTGCCAAATTATCTATGCACTTCTATCCACGCACACCTTATTGGCAATCGTTAAACCAGTTTTCAACTACTCTTGCCTCCCACCTCCACCGCAAAGCCATTCCGTTGTCTTCACTGCCATTCATTCATGCTGACTTTTAATCGTTTGCTGTTTAATTTTAATGGAAACTGATTGAAATAAATAAAAACCAAATAAAAAAAAAAAATCAAATTAAAAACAACAATGAAAATATTGAAAAATATGTAGTTAAAAAACTTGTTACCAAACAACATAGACGAAAAATAGCAAACGAAATTGAATTCAAAATAAAAATGTTTAATAAAGCAATTTAACGCAAATGCTGAGGTCGCTTTTAAGCTTATCTAAATTTATTGCAAAGCAATTCTGTTCTTTTTAAATGCTGATTATTAATTTTTATTGTATATTTAACAACTTTTAATTGCTTGGTTATTGGTTTAATTTTTTTTATATTTCTGATGTTTGATATGTTTTTTAGTGGGTTAATCAGTTATTTTCTTTTTCTTGCTATTTTCTGTTTTTTGTATCTCTTTTTTTTTTAGTTGTTATTGGTTTGGCCACTATACGCTTTAATTATAAAATACTTATTAACCATAAATCACTTTTTTCGTTTATTGACCTTGTCGCTGGTGCAATTTTAAGCTCACTTTTGTTTCACATTGATAAAATTTACTTTTTTGTGTTTTTATATAATTCATATGTTAGGGATCGCAATATTGATGTTAATTGTTGGTTACGGGGTTTCGGAATATTTGTAATGTAATCCCAAATTTTCGGGACTAATGCCTAAATATATAATTCTGAAACTCAGAAAAACTGTATATCTTCTTTTATTTATTATAAGCTTAAGCCGTTTTAGCAAAATTCCAATTCAAAAGCTGCCGCAAGAAAATGTTGGAAGTTAAAGTGCGAACAGCAAGAAAATATTGGATTAAGGAATAAGTTCGTAGCGTTTTTACTGAAGAAATTTACTTATACAGAACACAATAATTATATCAATAAGTTATTCAATTATACATTCCCCGTTGTTATTTACACCCTCTTACCACCTCTTGACTGGCAAAAATTGCCTGGTCTGGTGTCAAAGAAGTTATTGAGCCGGTTTTTAAGGACCTAGTTGTTATGGAAGGTAACGCCCTTCAAATGGTTTGACAGGTAGAGGAAAAGATGGGAATCAGTCTGTGCAAGGTTCGGAGAATACGGCGGATGCTGACCTCCCAATCGAGCTCTTGGAGTGCGGCTTTGACGCATAAGCGCCACAAATGTCCTGGGCTTTGCCAGCTTTTTGACCTCGAGGAAAAGCAAAGAAGAAGCAGGTGTCGAAAATTTTTATTTTTGCTTACTGGATTTTCAATTTCTATTCTATTCTATTCTATTCTATTCTATTCTATTCTATTCTATTCTATTCTATTCTATTCTATTCTATTCTATTCTATTCTATTCTATTCTATTCTATTCTATTCTATTCTATTCTATTCTATTCTATTCTATTCTATTCTATTCTATTCTATTCTATTCTATTCTATTCTATTCTATTCTATTCTATTCTATTCTATTCTATTCTATTCTATTCTATTCTATTCTATTCTATTCTATTCTATTCTATTCTATTCTATTCTATTCTATTCTATTCTATTCAATTCTATTCAATTCTATTCAATTCTATTCTATTCTATTCTATTCTATTCTATTCTATTCTATTCTATTCTATTCTATTCTATTCTATTCTATTCTATTCTATTCTATTCTATTCTATTCTATTCTATTCTATTCTATTCTATTCTATTCCAGTTCTTCAGTTTCATGCCTGGTTTTCGTTATGACCTGTCATTTCGATTTCAAGGCATGGCAAAATGTTAAAATTACACTTTATTTATTTATATCTATTTTTAAACCTAAATCTAATTATTTTAAAATTATAGCCTTGGTAAGACCAAAAATTATACTAGACTGACATTTCGTATAAAATTATGCAACCAAAACAATGCCAAAGAAAGTAAAACCATAGTTTTCGTTCATATGGTCACTTTTATATTACTTTTTTTTTTTGCTTTGGAAATCTATAAGTATATGAAGTATGTATAAACTTTTATTTCTTATTAAAATATCTAAATAATTTTTTTTTTCTATAAATTTTATTTGCAGATTTAAGTACTTTAAATTGTCCTACGCAGTTGCAGTTCTCAAAGAGTTTTGGGTGAGTTTTGTTGATATTTATTTTATTAGATTAGTGAAATTTTGTACAGACTTGGGCTTATGTAAAATGTTAAGTATAAAAAAAGAGCTCTTAAGTCCTCAACGAGATCAAGAGAAGTATAGACGAGTGCATGTAAAATTAAAATTAAAAACGCCCATAATTTTCTTCGATATAACCACTAGGCCGGCTACTGAACGTTAACATGGTTTCAAGAGCTAATTTTTTATTCACCTTATTCGGTACACGTGGTTTAATGCAAATGCTCATAAGTGTATCCATAGATATATTTGCTGTTTGCATTTCGACCTCATGGTCTTTTGTGCCCACTACTCATCACAGTACCTCATCCAGACCCAGTTACCTTATTAAACATTATTAGAATAGAGCTGGGCTGGATTGATCGCGTGAGCATTTCTTTTGGCTGTAATTCGTTGTACTATCCCAGTAGGGGTTTCGTTTGGTGTAGCCCCATAGTTTGGTGCCAGAAAACGTCTCTTAGCCGTAGCTCTTCACTTCTAAGCTTCTCCTTGATAGTGTGTTATCCCATAGTAAGGAAGGGAACGAGTCTTATCAATGACAAGGTCGCAGCCTGTTTTACTAAAGCGTCCGCTACTTCCGTCTCAGTCATATCCCTGTATGCTGGGACCGAAAACAGCCGGATGCGATTGTGCATTGCTAACAGATTAAGTTTCTCAATAAACTAAAGGACCAGTGAGGACTTAAACTCATAAGATGACAGAGCCTTGAGTGCCACGTGACTATCGTTCAGAATGGCAATTCGCTCAATCCGGAAATTCCTGTCTTAGTTTATCTCTGCACACAGACAGATGGTATACATCTCCGCTTGGAAGTTGCTTAGAAAACTAAATTGGCACATAATGCTTGGTTATGGAGCCATATATTCCAGCGCTTATGCCTTCTTGTGTCTTTGATCAATCTGTGTATCAGTGCAGGGTTCATTCCTGGACTTTCCTCCTAAATCAGTTCATAAATCAGACTTTCAATCTAACAAAATTTTTAAAATCTCCAAAAATTTCATTTAAAGTTTGCCCTTTTTATTTTGAATATTTATAAAACTTTTTAGTAAACAGGGGCATTGCGTATGAAATTTTAGGAAAATAAGTGAAGCTTTAAGCGGCTTGAAAGTCGTGTTGAATTGTATTTTATTTTTTTGTAGAACATTGATATAACAGTGTTTTCTAGTGGTAACCATTTCCATTACCATTTGTTTTGCATGGCTCTTGTGTACATACACACGCACATGCCTATGGGAGCAACACGCGAATTTGTATCATTGCTTGTCTTTTGTCTTTGCATCTACAACAGTTACTTACCATTTAAACTGATTGCAACATTTAGTGGCACGGCACTGACAAATGTCAATGGAGGCGGAAGCATTTAAGCCACGCAAACGGACTCATTTACAGCCTTGTATAGCTACTCTTACATACAAGCACATACATACATGCACACATGCATATGTACAGAAAGGAGTGCGCTTGCGAATTTGCATTTAATCACACAAGAGGCTGCCCAAGCGCCAGATCGTGTGCACGTGCGGGTTTGTGGCTGCAACATGCGATTGTGATCTTAATTAAATACAATCGCTGCTTTTTATGTTTTTTCTGTTTTTGTTATTTGGAGTTCAATGATGGCTTTTTCCATCCATCAAAGTTGCTGGCAGTTCAGTTGCCGTTTTTTTTTATTTTTTATTGGTCTTCTCCTTTATTATTTTCTTATAATTTTTATATAATGCAACTTCTTACCTTTCATGTTAATTATGTTGAAGCGACAGCTGTTGCTACTGCTGTTGTTTATATCTACTGTTGTCCCGTGCTGTGTGGAGCTTCTGTTGTGTCAGCTCTTTTTCCCTCAACATTTCAGCGCAACGTGTGACTTTGTAATTACACAAAATTATTTACTGTTCTGCTGTGTTATACAACGATGTACATTTATAAATATTTATATTTGCATGTACATATGTACGAAATTCTTGCATGCAGCAACTGGCTCAAGTTTTTGCTACTGGAACTCTATTTGCGGAATATCTTGAGTGAGATTGTCTACCTTCACCTTTTTTGCCACTTTTTATTGGCTGCTGCGTGTGATAATTCCTTTTGTTTGCCTCATCTGCGCCATTTAGTTGACATGAGCAATTTTAAGTTCAAGTTGAGCGTTGGACTGTGTGGCAAGCTTCACATTTTATATTTTTCTGCCGACTTAATAACTTTTTTGACCTTTCATTTGCGTGTCCGGCGGCTTCTTTGTCTTTTACTAAATTGCAAATTTACAGTTACTAACTGTGAAATGTGAATTCCTTTCAGAAGTTATATAACAGAAACTTTATTTAATTACTTTTTTATTAGAGCAACTTAATATTATTTTTTTTAACCAAACGAAAATTTTTACATCGCTCATAAATTTAACTGAAACTTACATAAATGACTGCATATTATTTGCAACAGGCTCTAAGACTGGCGATAAGAAGATAGGAAATTAAAAATCCACATATTTATTAACACTATGACTACTATACTTAGTCCAGCCATAAGTTTTGTTACAAGCTAAGCCCGTTATGCATATGAAATTATAATACTTTTTTAAAGAAGTTATATATTGGGTAGCCGAAAAAGTCTTTTCGTATTTTGTCAATAGATGTCGGTGGAGTCATCTATCTCCAGTGCTACCAATCACATTGTGTCATATCATATGGTGTTAGAAAGGTGACATTTTAAGCTTTATTTAACCAAAAAAAAAAAATTAAATTCGGAGAAGTTGAAAAAAAGTTATAGCTGTTCAAAAATGAGTGAAAATAATGAAGAAATTCGCTATATTTTGAAATTTTTCTATAAAAAAGGGAAGAATGCCACGCAAGCCACTAATGAAATTTGTGAAGTTTACGGAGACGATGTTGTATCAGCTTCCGTTCTGGAAATTTCGATGTGAAAGATGCACCTCGCTCCTCCCGATCTATCGTTGAAAAAGTCGATGAAATTATGGAAAAGATTGACCAGGACCATCACATAGGCTGCCATTACATCGCCAAGGCACTAAACATTCATCATCAAACGGGTTTGAACCATTTAAAAAAGGCTGGTTATTAAAAGAAGCTCGATTTTTGGGTACCACATGAATTGTCTATGAAAAATTTAATGGACCGAATTAACATCTGCGATTCTTTTCTGAAACGAAATGAAATCGAACCATTTCTGAAGCGAATGGTAACAGGAGACGAAAAGTGGATGAAATACGACAATAATGTGCGGAAAAGATCATGGTGCAAGGGTGGTGAAGCTCAACAAATGGTCGCAAAGCCAGGATTGACGCCTCGAGAGGTTATGTTGTGTGTTTGGTGGGATTGGAAAGGAATCATCCACTACGAGCTGCTCCAGCCTGCTCGAACGATTGATTCTACAGTTTACTGTCAACAACTGATGAGATTGAAGCAAGCAATCGAAAAAAAACGGCCAGAACTGATCAGCAGAAAGGGCGTCGTCTTCCACCAGGACAACGCTAGGCCACACACATCTTTGATGATATAGCCCTGACCTTGCACCATCGGACTACCATTTGTTTCGGTCAATGCAATGCTTCAAGAGAAGCCTGTGAAAATTACTTGTCGCAGTTTTTCGCCGAGAAACCACAAAAGTTTTACACTGATGGAATAATGTCTCTAGAAGAAAAATGGCAAAAGGTGGCCGACCAAAATGGTACATATTTGGTTTAATAAAGTTCATTATAAATATAAAAAAATGAGTTGAAGTTTGATTAGAAATACGAAAAGACTTTTTCGACTACCCAATATATATATATATATATATTATATAATTGGCGCGAACACCCATTTTTGGTGTTTGGGCGAGCTCCTCTTCTTTTCGGAGCGTGCGTCTTGATGTTGTTCCACAAATGGAGGGACCTACAGTTTTAAGCCGACTCCGAACGGCAGAAATTTTTTATGAGGTGCTTTTTCATGGCAGAAGTACACTCGGAGGTTTGCCACTGCCTGCCGCTATTAGAAAAAACTTTCTCTTCATTTTGGTGTTTCACCGAGATTGGAACCTACGTTCTCTCTGAATTCCGAATGGTAGTCACGCACGAACCCATTCGGCTATGGCGCTTAGTTTTATTTATTCACGCAAATATTAAAAAAAATTTAATTTTCATTCGAAATGGTCACCATTTGCTTTTAGACAAGCCTTCAAATGATTAGGCCATTCAGCTTTGTACTGCTTCCATGGATATTCACGTCACTGCTCGAACCAAAGATTTTTTGAGACTCTCCAAATCTCTATGAGGTCTTCGACAGGACATGCTCTCCAATTCTGACCACAAACTGTAGTCGAAAGATCTAGACATCTAGGAAGATCCAACGCTCTCCATTGAAGAGAGTACTGCTTCACCACGCATTCTAAGACATCCTCCTAGTACACTTTTTCCCCTGCCTTAACTCCTTTTTCGCAGAAATGAAGAGATGTAATGCCTTTCCAAGACACTCCTCACCAAACCATTACGAAAGCTTGATGGTGGTGGCCACCCTGAACCCTTGAAACAACATTTTTTGGCTCTTTAGACGTTTTAGCATAGATTTTGTCATTTCGCTTATTAAATACTTCTTCAACAGTGAAAATTTTCTCATCTGTGAAATAAATAATTTCATGGCCGTTGACCGAGGGCCATCGAAGAAGCTGCTTGCTTCTGTCGAGTCTGATTTTCTTTAAGCGCGTGGCGAAATGATGACCAGTTGAGCGACGGAAGGATTTCATATGGGGATCATCCCTAATCTGGACATGGATATGGTCGATACATTCATTGAACATAATTTTCTACTTTCTTAGTGGATTTCTGCCAATTCTTTCTCGAACCACGTTTGGGAAAAACTCTTGATTGTGCGGTAAACAAACATTCTGGAAATATTAATTTTTTTCATAAATTCGTAAATCTCAGTTCACTTTTTCCGCACTTATGTAATGCAATCACTTCAATACGATTTCCTTTATTCCACACCTGGAAACGTGACTGAGAATATTTTGAAAGACAATAAAACCTCGTAATGGACTGATGCCATTGGCTTACTAAAGCGTTTTTCAGTAAGAGCGCTTCAACTTTTTTTTTTTTTTTTGAATAAAACACAAATGGTTTCCATTTCTGGAAATAATGCCCTCATCGAACTTATTCTTCAACAAATCAATTGTAGCGTGTGCTGTGTGGCTTGTGGCCCCGTCCTGTTGAAACCACATGTCGTCTAAGTCCATACCATTCAATTGCGGCCAAAAATAATCGTTTATCATGTCGCGGTATCGATTTCCATTCACAGTAACGTGGCGATCGTTCTCGTCAACGAAAAAATATGGGCCAATTACGCCGCCGGCATGTAAACCGCACCAAACAGTGATTTTTTCGAGATGCAACGGTGCCTCACGAATCACGTGTGGATTGTTTTCTGCCCAGTAACGCATATTTTGCTTGTTGACAAAGCCATTGAGCCAAAAGTGAGCTTCATCACTGAAGGTGATTCTTTTGTAAAAAAAACCTGTATCACTTTCGATTCGACAGAACGATTATTTTCATAAAAAATTTGCACGATTTGCAATCGTTGCTCAAGTGTGTAGCGTTCCATGATGAAATGTATACTAATGAAGTTTACAAATAACAAGCGAAAAATAAAAAATATTGCGTCGTTCGCCCTCCCTATCGGAAAAAAGTTGAAATGCACCTATTGAAAAACGCCTTGTAAGTAGTTCGCTTACTAGTGCAATGCTGATGCAGAGACTGGCAATTAACATTTCGTATGGCATCGCTGTGCTACAAATACCTGGCGCTGCAAAACAAGCAGTTAGTATATTAGTGGGCTGCAGGGATTGTACTGATACTTTGGCGATCGTATGCATTCAGTAGACAAGCCTTGGGCTTAGTCCCCATTTTCTACTGATGAACTAGTAGAGATTAGCACTCGATATGTCGCCTCTTTCGAAAATTACCCCAATTCAGCTACATAATTCGACGCCCAACTGCTTCACCTTCAAAGGCTATAAAAGTGTGCTGACTCGTTTACTTGTGTATTTGTTTTCATTACAACACCACAAAAAAATTAAAGCACCTTTTTGCAGCGAAATTTACCACTCTTCTAGAGATAATCATTGCACAGTTATTATTATTATTATTATTATTTTTTTTTTTTTTCAAAACGAATTAAGGCTTTTTGGTTACCATGAACCTCATGGAAAGAAATAAAATTTATGACGGCTTTGAAACAAACACACAATGTTAACTTATTTTCACATAAAAAATATATTTTTAGTCATTTCAATTTCTACTTTGAATACTCAAACATATATACATTTACACCAGTGTTTGGAATAATAGCAGCACGACATATTGCAAATTTGTTGACTATTTTTGGGAAATATTTTTTTATCTTTTAGAAAATTATAGTTCATACTACAACATAAAGCACTTAAATCAAAGTTTAAAACTTAAACAAAATTCAACAAATTTTCATGAGAATTTCAAATATTTGGTCGAAATATTTAGTATGCAGTTTTGTAGCTCATTAAATTTTCATCATCATCTTTTGGCACTACAGCTTTTTGTGAGCATTAGCCTGCTCCACGTAGGACCTCCATTCATCCAGATCGCTTGCGACTTTTTTCTAATTCCTTAACGGATTATATACCTTGTGTTGGACTAAAAACTAGACAATTTTTTTATGGCATATTCTAAAAGTACATCATCTTAAAAATATAAATTCAAAAAATCATAAAGATCGGAGTACTAGAACGAGAGTTACAGACCGTGGAAGCGCGCGACCTTTCTTGGAACGAGAAGTGCACGCAAAACTTTAGACGCGATTATCTCGAAATCGTGTTTTTTGAAAATTATCATCATTATCAAATTATCAAAATTATGATCATTATTTATCAAAAACTATTTGACCGATTTGCATAAACTTTTTTTTTAATTATTCGAAGTTACAACCTCGTGAATCTGAACGCTTCACTTTTTATAAATATTTGCATAGTTCGCTGGAATTACAATACAATAATTATTTTTTTTAATTTTTGAACCCCTCAAAAATTGTTTTTTTGGTGCAAAACGGTTTTCATATCGAGAGAAATTTTTCAGATTCACTAAAAAACATTTTTCTACAATAAGCATTTAATTTTTTTGATTTCAGTTGAGCTGCTCATGCGTGATCACCGCAAGTCTTTTCTAAAAAACGGCGTTTCGAGGGAGGGGCGATATCAACAATAAATAGTAACATTTTTTAAAATAAAAACACCAAAATGTATTCTTCGAGAGTTACCCTTCAGTATGATATATGCCTCATTTGAATAAAAGTTCTAAAACATATTTAAAAAAAATTATGATAATCGTCCATTTTTCCGGGTTCACAAGGTATATAACCCCTAAACTCAAGTTTATTGATGTCCTCTTCTAATTCGTCGGCCCATCTTGTTTTCGGTCTTCCTCTTGCTCTAGTTGTAGGCGCTTTGGCTTCTGCAATTTTCCTCTGCGTCCTCGTACCGTCCATTGTTATTATGGCTGGACCATCCATCTTAACCGGTGCACTTTGATGAAACGTATAACATTTTTGCCATTTATAAGCTGGTGTAGCTCGTAATTCCACCTTATGTGCCACTCACCGTGATCTGTGATTGCTCCAAAAAAATTCCTGAGTATTTTTCGATCGAAGATTTGCAGTTTTGCTTTATCTGCTTCAATTAGCATCCATGATTCAGTTCAGTTTAATTGTTCCTACTAATATTGTGCCCCTTTAAAGTGATTTAAAATTAGTGCTAATGTTTTTTTTTTTTTTTTGCTTCGTTGTTTTGTTGCAGTTAGTGTTATGGATTTTCTTCCATGTCTAAAAAAATCTGTTGGGAATCATTTGCCTGAGACTGGTTTTAAGACGTAACCTGGTATATTGGGTTACCCATACACCAGCGGGTTACAGGGTTGGAATTTGGAATCTGGGAACAGAGCATTAACTCAAACAGGGAACGAAACAGGGATAGAAACGGCTTGCTGACGGCGGGAATACTGTCGCCATTGTATACAAATTTATTGAGAAGCTTGAGCGCATAGAAATACGACGAATCCATGAAGCGGGCACAACAGATATTCCTAGCCACATATAATGACTGCCAGAAAAGGTTTTTATATGCAAAATTGTCCATGTTTGCTGATCAAAAAAATATAAAATAATAATAATAATATAATAAAAAATAAAAAACTCAATTCATCTTTATACTCGAAAGTTTTCTAAAAATTCGTACCCAGAAAGTCTTAAATTTTGATGAAAATTTGCTTGATATTTATTAATTTGCACAAAGTTTGAAAGTGAAATGTGCACGGTTTTTGTCGCAGCTTGAAAGATTTATTAAAATCGAAAAAAAAATATAAATAGTCAAAACCTTCCGCTGCAATTATTGTGCACACAGGTGTACATGCATTTATACAAAACTATTGTAAATTATTACATGTATATATACATACTTGTCTACTATGAGTTTCATATTATTTCAATTTTAATGTTATTATTTTTTCTTTCTCACCAATCGTAAAGTCACGTAATTGAAATTAAATTTCACTCATTACGCTTAATTAGCCTCCTCAATTATGTAGCAGTACTCGTTTATGTCACAACGTCACATCATCGCTTCGTCGCATTAAATGTCGCTTTGGATGGCTTAAATTTCTGGTAGTTGTAAAACATGTTTACACCTTTGAAGACAAGACAAAATTATAAACAAAAAGTCGAGAAAATACTTTGCACTAGTCATCATTACCCAGTAACTACTTTTGGATGGGCAAGTATGGGAGTAAAGAAAATTTAAGTGTTTCTCAAAATTAGCCAGTAAATGTTAAATACATGGGCTGAAAAGTCCCAAGACTTACAAAGAAAACTCTTATTTGTTTTGTTGAAAATTAGCTTTATTCATCAACGTAATTTCCATCAAGAACAATGCAATCATTCCAGCGCCGCTCAAACGATTCAATAACCCTTTTGTACGATTTATCTTTTACCTTAAAATAGATCTCAGTTTCAGCGATAACCTCTTCATTCGAAAAAATTTCTTACTGGCGAGCATTTTATAGGTCTGCGAACCGCTAGTAGTCGCTAGAAGCCAAATTTGACGAATACGGTGGATGTGTGAGCAATCCGAATTTCATGTCGCTTTGCTATTGTTTTAATGGACTTCCGACACGGTGCGTTGTCTGGAAAGTGAGCAAATGCGGCACTCACTTGGAAAAGAGGTTTCTCATAGTCAATGTAAGTGCAATGCAAGGATGATAGATTACAAGGTATGGGCATCCGCAGCGAAATTGTGAGAGTAACTTGGGCTGGGAACTATACAGGGGGGCCATGAGTACAACCTCTGGTGATGATCTAAATGCTATGCTTGATTTGCTCCCCCTGAATCTTAAGATACAACAGGAAGCAATAAAAGCAATGTGTAGTCTCGTAAAAATATGATTTCTGGCACGAAGACGGAACTTCCGGACACAGAGAAATCTTTAAGTTGGTATCTGAGCAGTATCCACTGTTTTTGGCACCTAAAGACGGCCTGATGCCCACAGTTTCATTTGGAAGGAAATTTGATGTCAGATGTCAGCAATCCGGAATGCATGCAGGGAGGTTTGACGCATATTTTTTTTTTTACCGATGGGTCCAAGAATGAAATAGGGTCTGGAGCCGGATGGTACTTAAACGATAGTAATAAGTATCACTATCCTATGGGAGAAATGGCAACTGTTTTCCGAATGGATAATCGAGAGGAGATGGAGCGGGAAACAGATTGGAGTTTTCAGTGACAGTCAGGCTGCACTGAAGGCCCTGGAGAACGCGAAGCAAACTTCAAAGATTGTTCAAGAATGTAGAAGAAGCTTAATTCTGGCGAAAGACAAAACAGGCTTGTACTTATATGGGTTCCGGGACACTCCGTCGTTCAAGGAAACGAAATTTCCGATGAATGGGCCAACCGTGGATCAGCGGTGCCCCCACAGGGGCCAGAGCCAATAATCGGAACCAGTACCGCAGGAATAATGAATTGGATGACCGATTATGTAGGCGATCTACAAAAAAACCGATGGTCCGGTCTAGAACGCTGCAGAACTGCAAAGTGTTTTGTGACAACAGAAAACTGTCAAACTTTCTACTAAAATTTAGAAGGAAAGACGTTTGGTTGATGGTCAGTATCATTATAGGACACAACCCATGGGGTCAGCATATGGCCACCATTGGAATCATTGAGGACCCAATGTGCCTGTCATGCTCGGAGGAGGCGGATAGTACTGAGCACTTTCTCGATTGCTCTGCCTTTACTAGAGCACGGCTACGAGTTTAAGGTTCCGATGTCATGAAAATGAGTAATATTCGTTCTCTAAAACTGGAGGATATTTACAGATTTGCCAACGAATCTGGAAAATTCCCACTGGACTAACTATCTCTATTCTTTCCTATCTCTTTCTCTAATACTTTGACTATCTACCCTCTTTCCAGAGCTCTTAATACAATGGGATTTTTAGCCTGAGTGTTTTAGGAGCCATCCAATCTCCTGGTGCTCCTTGGCTCGACCTTTTCAAATTTCAATTTCAACTTCGACTGGCACGTCGTCGGGGACTCGGCAGTGTGTTGGCGACAGCTTCTGAATTCTCTCCACCGAGCTAATCTTGTATGTTCCTATTTATGTGTCTGGATACTCCTATATTTATCTGAAAGTGTATTTTATTTTCTATTATATATACAACATCAAAATATGAGATAAATCATCATTAACGAACAAAGTATGTGATACAAATGACTGTTGTATTTAAGGAGTCAAATGAGCTGAGTCCTTAAGGGATTATATACACTTGTATGGCTGAAAAATCACGTTTTTCTGAGAATTTTTTACAAAGAACGATTTTATTAAACAAATACAATTTTTAATTTTTAAGTGAAGTGTAGTTATTGAGTCAACTCTGGAAGATGTACTGTGTTACCGATCGCTATTCGGCTCTCAGTGAATTTCCAACTGAACGCATAATAAATATGCAACTTTGCCTTTCCGTGCGGCTATGAACGAAATCCATTGTTTCAGTTTTATTACATTGCTACGCAATCCGCTTTGATTATAAAAGATCGTTTAAAAAATAACGTTTTAAAAACATTAACACATTTGAAGAAAAAAAAGTTAGTTTTGATTTATAAAAATTACATGCGCTCTCCATATATTTATGTAACTCACTGTATGTATTATACCTCTAAAAAAATCAGACAACCCCTAACAAGTGATTTGTCGCTTACTATAGCTCGAGTTATTTCCGCCTGCGCTTGGGTGTGCCTCACTACAACTCACCTAATCGAGTCTGAATGCGCGTCGCCATGTCTGGCCTCACCGTTTTACCCCTCAACATTTATTAGTACATTTGTTGGTCACAAAAGCGCATGTTTGGGCAGCCGAGACACATGTTAAAGAGACAAGGAGACAAAGAGACAATACAATGCGCACTTGTTATTGTAATACTCGTATAATTGCATGCTGTTTGCGTAAGCTCACAACGAGTAAACTGTGAAAACTGTTCGGATGTTTTGGTGCTAGGAGGGATATGAACAGTTAAACACCCGCACAGTGGCAAAATTGATCGATTGCAACATTGCGTGTCATACATTGTGCAACAATAATTTACATATGTCTGCCAACTACAATACCAGAAGTAAGTGAGCAAGTTTGATTCCGTAACTTTTGAATCAGAAATGAAAAGTACAATCGTGGAGTACGCAAAAATATTGTAATTAGATAGTGTTTTATCGAAAAATAAATAGCGAAATATTTATTTATATTTATTGCCAGTACAAAGTACCTTTCACACTAGAGAGAAATATCACAAGAAGGCCTTCTTGGGCAGTTAAAATAATAACAATTAAATAAAGAATTTTTACGAAATTTGATCCAGACAAATCTAAGTATAGATCAGAATTAAAATAACTCAACAAGTTCACCAGCAATAGGGGCATTACTAGCAAATATACTAGTCTTAAGGTGTTCCACATAGGAAAGGTAAAAATTGCGACTCCTCTGCGAAACATTAAAACTTATCCGCTCGATTAACACTGGAAAACTGGATTGCCTTTATTTATATTGAAAGTGAAAGGACTGTCTTTCTCTTCTCCAGAGCCTTCAGAATAATTAAGATGGAACAGAATTTTTAAAGATAGTAAAGCATTTTTAAGAAATATTTTTTGAACATGTTCAATTCTGCTTATCGAAAGATGGTCATAAGGTATCCAAATAATAACTGCATACTTCAAATAAGAACGAACAAGAACCGTATAAAGACAGGGTGAGAAAAACGCACAAGGTGTGGCCAATATCAGACCGTTAACCGGCTCTCAGCGAATTTGAAAGTATCCATTGGTAACCGGGGATATGAAAGCGAAAAGCTGAGACTCTGTTACTGATATGCGAAAACAAATCAACACAACCTTCACTCATATTATGATACTTCGTTGTTATCTGAACGACTGACTGGACGAGTTTGTGAAAATGTATGAAATGAGGGGGCAGAATTCTGATACCGAATCCTCGAAGACGTGGCAGCCGAAGTTACTCTCACAATTTCGTGTTTCACCATAGCTGAAGATCAAACCTAGTAAAATATCATTCTTGGTACTCTTATAAAGCAGTTTATAAGGAAAGGTATTAAGTAATGAGTGATATTAAGATTAAAATTTCGAAAAATCTTATAAATAGTACAATTTATTTAGAATATTATCCTAAAGTATTAAGTCAGTTGATAAAAAGTTCAAGAGATAGAGCCAGGACAATTTTATCAGACCAAGCAAGCATAGTGCCGCAGGTAGTTAATGCTTTTTTAAGCCTTTGAGTCACATGTTAAATTGTGGCGCATTCGTTATGTGTAGAAAATATATAAAAATCAACAAAATTTTTCAGCCACTTGATATTTGCACTTTATTCAACTAAAATAGCTATAAAACAACATACCAGAAAATTATGTAGAAACTCCCCAAAAAATATGGGACCAAAAAACGCCCCAACCAGGGAAGTATAACGCCAAAAAGTAGGCAGCGTTATTTCCCACTAGAAATTAGCAACCACAAGGAAAAACTCAGGAAAAATAGCCTAAAGTGTACCTAAGATATATAGTATATAAGGTATAGCTCTCTCTCTCCTTTTTCTCTACGTTATATCTTTTTTCTCTCTCGCGGAACGAAAATGCAATGCACGGCCTTGAAATTTTACACTCCTTTCTCGCTCGTTCATCGCCTAAGAAGTTTCACTTCCAAAATGTTTGGATTTAACATTTTCGAGGGATCAGAATGTGGTTAACACATCCTACACTATTCTTTTTCTTCCTTTTCAAACTATTGATAACCATTACAAAACTACTAAATGTAACGAAGCTCAAAGATATTAGAGTTATATTCGACGCTGAATATTCTTGCAGTGGTGACATCAACTTAATTTTTACTAATTCGTATTCATTCATCGCAATACTTTCGAATTACCTGAACCATTTGATGGGTTTTTACCTGAACCATTTGATGGTCTGGACTAGATGTGGTTTTAAAATAATATATGTAAAAATTTAGATTCTTTTACTATTTTTATTCAAAATACGACTCTTAACAATTATTAGTGAATAATTCCATCATTTAAATGCTTATTTGCTTCTATAGTCTACCACACGATAATTTTCACGGGCTCACTAACACACTATCGCATTGAGTTCAGCAATATCGATCCGAATATTGCCTTTCAGCTCTGGAAACGGTGTTGCCTCATTCACATAGTCTTAACTGTTCAAAAAGCCCCAGCCTAGTTTGTCTGTCCTTTTTCTTTTCTCGAGAGAACCGGTTTCTTGAATTTTTTTCATCAACCTTTGAATTGTCGACTCATTCGGACGATTATTTTCACCAAAAAAAATACGAATTTCGCCCTTAAAAATCGACTGATTTGTTCTTAAAGATCGATAATTTTGACAACATTAGTTTCAATAATTTTCAAGAATATTTTTTATCATGTAAAATTTTAGATCTGTTAACTGGACAAATGCCAAAGATGACTTAAAAAAGGAATACGAATCATTCTCCACTGACATCTAGACGTCACTCTTGAAAGGCCAGACCCTTTAAGTTAAATTATGCTCAGAGTACATTCAGAGGACTAGTAAGTGCTCGGCCAGATCTCCTGTATTAGATTCCCTTTAGATTCTACAGTAATCATTATGAAGATAGTGAGCCTTCTAACTGATATCGGTGCCTGTTTCCAACAAATAAAATTTATGTTACTTTCAAACTAGAAAATAGTTTTCAATTCTATTTTCAATGCTGCTTTGGAAATGTTTTTGGCGGTGCTATATATTTTACTCGTACTACTACTTTCTTACCTTCATTTCAAAAACTTAGAAACTCCAAGAGAAAACTCGAAACAAAAAATAAAAAAAAACAAATGCTTCCGAAAATACTAAATCAAGCCTTTTTCCGCAAAGAGTGTTAATACTTGTAGATTTTTCAAGCACTAAGTAAATAGCTTTGGCGTATTTTTTCACGAAATTACTTCCTTATTTTTAATTATTACCATGAATTAGTGAATAGCAATAAAACTAATTTAAACTGTTAAAAAATACATTACACAATTTAACAAAAACATTTTCTACTTAAATTACCACTTACACACTTAATACAACAACATTTACACACATAATAAAAGTACAGTCTGGGGTTTGTGCTTTGGCTGCTCAGAAAAGTGCTTCATTCACCTCACTTTGTACGAGTATATGTCTTCTTCTTCTTCTAAGTAAATAGAAGTGAGTGTATAAGTAAGGGTACAAATATATGAATAAATGTATATAATATTTGTATGTTAGTCTGAAATATTGATCAGGTACATTTCAAGTTGCTTACGAAATTAATAGAAATTAAAATTTAGTTCTGAATTAGCAAGCAATTCATTCAAGGAGCAAAGATTTAGCAGTCGGTTTATGCGATACTTGCCAATGAAGCTATAAAATAATTTCAGTCAATTAAAGGACTCAAAAATGTGTTAGCAAATCCAGGTCGAGTGACGAAAGTATTTTGGACATTGCCATCAATTTTACTGAAAATTGATTCTTTTGTAGACTTGAGTGTAATAAGAAGTACGCTGGAAAAAAATTTGGAAAAGAGTCGAAAATTTCGGTACTCAGTTTTTTTTAAGTTTATTTCTAATTCGTTTTTTTTTAGTTTTTAAGAAAAATATAATTAAAAAGATTTTGTTTTTCGAAAAATATTATTTTTTTTTGTAAAAACGATTTTGGAAAAAATTGTTGATTGTTTGTAAAAAATATATGGGATTTTTTTTATTCATTGAAAATATTGGGTTGGCAACTAAGAAATGGCAGACAATTTTTTCATGGAACTAAATTACTTTATTTTGTAATGTATTGCCCATTTTAATCAATGACCTTTTGCCATCTTTCAGGCAGCATTATAATCCCACGTTTATAAAACTTCTGGTTTTTTCTTACCAAAAAACTAAATCAGGTACGATTTGACATCATCATAATTATTGAAATTTTTACCATTCAAGGAGTTTTGTAAAGATCAAAACAAAAAGTAATCAGATGATGCAAGGTCAGGACTATATGGTGGATGTGGTAAAACATACGAAACAAGCTCCAATAATTTTTGCCGAGTGTCCAAGGATGTGTGTGGCCCTGCATTGTCATGATGGAATGCAATAACTTTTTGATTTGTCAAATCGGGCCGCTTTTCTTCAAATGCATTGTTTAATTTCATTAGTTGTTCCATGTAGACATCAAAATTGATCGTTCGGTTGGGTGGCAAGAGTTCAAAGTAGACAATTCCTTTGTAATCCCACCTTCCTTTGTTGAATATCAGCTTTTGATGTTGTTTGAGTTGGTTCACCTGGCCTGCTCCACGATCTTTTCCGCTTGATATTTTTGTAAACACCCCATTTTTTGCAGGTCATCAGTCATCTCCAGCTATCAATCGTTTTAAAAATAGATCATTTTCATTACGTTTTTTTAGCAAATCGCAGCTGTTAATGCGTTGCGTTAAATGCGTTTCTTTCAGTTCGTGAGGAACCCATGCATCGAGTTTTTGAACATAGCCAAGTTGTTTGAAGTGATTCTCAATGCAAATATAGGCTGGGCTATGTAAAATTTGCTTTTCGAATCGACTATAAAAAACAAACTAATCAATATATTTCCAAACTTTTTTTTTTATTTTTAAGATTGAACATTGTCATTTATGAATAAAAAATAATATCGTTCAAATGACTGCCACGACTGGCTTTACAGTAGGCCATTCGATCAACCCAATTTTTAAGCACATTTTCGATTGTTTGGGCTCCAATTTCATGAATGGCAACTTCGATTTCGAATTTTAAAGCATCAATCGTCTCTGGATGGTTCGCATAGCATTTGTCCTTAACGGCTCTCCACAAAAAATAGTCCAACGGGCTTAAGTCACAGCTCCGTGGCCGCCTCGGAATTCAAAAACGGTAGCCAAAAGTTCGAGTGTAACTTTGGCAGTGTGACAAGTTGCACCGTTCTGTTGAAACCAAATGTCGTCCATATCATCCTCTTCAATTTTTGGAAACAAAAACTCGTTGAGCATGTCACGGTAATGCTCGCCATTTACTGTAACCGCGGAAGAAGACTCACCACTTTGGAAAAAGGTTTTCAATATTTCCCAATTTTGTTCAAGCGTATAGCGTCCCATTTCGTAAATGTCAAACCTTTAAGTAAATTATGAACACATTTGATATGTCATTTGTGTTACCATTCTCAAAAAAATAGGTGGTCCAAAAGGCAAACGCTATATGGCCCACCCTGTATATTGTACATGAAGCTTCTCTGCAATCTCACGTGTTGTACTGTGACGAACCGAATCGATTATTGCTTTGATTAGGGCGTCATCAATTTCGACTGGACGACCAGAGCGTTTTTCATCTTTGAGTGAAAAATCACCAGAACGAAATTTGCCAAACCAATTTTGGCACTGCCGTTCTTTGAAGGCTTCGTCACCATAAACAGCACATAATTTTTCATGAGCTTGCGATGCGGTTTTCCCTTTGCGGAAATAAAAAAGAAAAATACGACGCAAATGTTCCTTTTTATTTTCCATTTTTCAACGAACGCCAAACGAAAACTACGCAACCGATCAAAAAACTTGTTTTTACTGATTGGCAGCTGAATTGCCAACTATCAAATAACAAAATGATTTTTACACTTGTACTACGTCAGCAAACCTAAAAAATCAACCGAAGCCATCTATGAGTGAAATCCGCAATTACTTAGTTGTCAACCCAATATTAAAATTTTTTTTGGGTTTTAAGAAATATATACTTAAAAAAATTTTTTTTTCGAAAAATATTAATTTTTTTTGTAAAAAATATTTTAGGGAAAAAACTCATTTTTTTTGTAAAAATGTTTCGTTTTTTTTTTGAAAATACTATGATCAGTAACTCTTTAACTTATGGGTTATATTCAAATATTCTACTGGAATTATGAACCATATATACATACATATATATATATATTTTAATTATTATTTGGATGGATAAGAGGATCTTAATTTGGGAAAAATACTGATATTTTCAGACCTGCTGCTCAAGTGAGTACTGCTAAGCCTGCTTCGATTGGCTTAAAACTTCATGTTTAGTATTTTTTTTATTACCTTACGTTTCTACAGGGTGACCTGCAGAAAATTAGTATAATTTTTCCCCCACAATTAAGGTCACCCTAATATGTCTACATACATACTCCAAAAACTATAAGTAAGCCATTTCATCCGCTAAATTTCCAAACATAGAAATAAGCACACATACGGATGTTTACCCTACTCAGTATAAAATCAAGCATCCGTAAAAAAAAACCATTTGGAAATAGGTTCAAGCCGATAAATGACACATTTGTGTGGCAATCAATTTGCGCGAAAAACTACAAGAGGCGCAAAAATAAGAAAGTCAAATTAAACGAAACCATTTACGCCCACCTGCCCACTTCAGCTGCAATCAAATGCAGTGCCACTCAAGCATACCCACACACAAGCGCACACACTTCAGATGCCAGCCGTTCAAGTGGCGCGTTAAATGTTGCGGCGCCGGCGCGTTCCTCACTGCCGCCTTGAAAGTAGCATAAACCAACAAAAAACAAAAACAAATTGCACAGCGGATGAACATAACGCAATTGCCAAATGTACACTAAAATTTAAGAGAGTATGCATACATACACAAACACATACATATGCACAATAAATGCAGGTGCTGAGGTGTATATTTAAATTAGCTTGTGTTCGCTTTCAGCAGTAAATTCTACGTTGGAGTTGTTGACAAAGTCATAAAATGTTGCAAGCAACAATCCGACCAACCAGTTCGCGTACTTAGTAGTGGCAATTAGGCAATTGCGCGGAAGCCTATAAAAATCAACCAGCAGTTAATCGTAAAACACAGTTCGTCCTCCAAAAAAGCCGCTTGGCTGGCGATGAGTGTTGCGCATGCGTGCAATTTAATGATTAAAACAGCGATAACGTTTTTGAGTGCATTGTAAAAGAAACCAATCCGCTTTATAAGAGTAATATTTTTGTGTGAAGCAAAATTGGGAAATGTGTTTTTTTTGTTGATTTGTTTTTTTCTTTAAGTAGCTGCTGCACAGGATAGCAAAACATGTCCCGCCTATTTCCGCTGAGCCTTGCATGCAGTTTACGCTTAACTACAGTTTAACAACGTACGTAAATGAATAGATTCCCTTGAAATTATTGTTGCATCAAGCCGCGAAAACTCACTTTCGGAATTAAATTAACTAAACTCTGTTAGCCAAACAGAAAGTTTCATGTATACAATAATAGCCACACGTATTAGGTTAGGTTGAATTATTTGCCCATAGAGAGGACAGAGCAAACTATCTATTTGTACGTTACATAGTGACATCCGGCACTCTCATAGCATGGGGGATGTCTACGATTTTCCCTTAATACTTTCATATAAACTGCAGAGATAGTGAACGCTACTCTCTTCCATTCCTCCCTGCAAATAGCGCCGTCTTTTCTACCGTTGTCTAGTTCGCTAAAGATAATAGCACCTGCCTGTTTCGAAGAAAATATCTTCCTACTGGGAGCGTTGCCTTTTAACCACTCGAGTATATTAGCCCCAGACGTATTGCAACATTTTTTGCACAATATGCACAAGCTTCGTGGCGCACGCTGAGCCTTAGCTCTACAAATAAACGAGGAACCCAAAATTTAGTTTGGTGTGTGCGGAAATTATGTACTTACTTACTTAAATTATTATAAACCTATATACGCTAATTAAAAAATATTTAACAATTTAAATAATTTTATTGTAATTCCAATTTGTAACATGAAAGTCTACACCCTCGCGAAAGTCAGACACGCACCAACCCATTTGGCTACGGCGGCCGCTGTATTCTTAAAGGATTATAAAGGGTGGTTAAATTTCAAGGGCCGGTGTTGAATGTGAACCACACCTAAACGTCAACGACACCGTTGGACTTCTTTCTTTGGGGTTATTTGAAAGAAGAGGTGTACGTCGATAAGCCAGCAACAATTCAAGAGCTAAAGGGTGAGATAATTCGGCACATAGAACTATAATTATGCCACAGCGTCATCGAAAATTTGGTCCATCGGGAGGTGTGCCACCGAGACGGCCATTTGGCCGATATTTTGTTCCACACGTACATACCAATATTATCTTAATAAATCAGAAATTACAATAATTTCCTACAAAAATTGTATTTGATTCAAAATCAACACCTGGCCTTGAAACTTAACTACCCTTTACAAGAGATTTCAGAACTCTTATGCTAGAAAATCTTTGTTTAAATATTTACGAACTATTAGGTTGGGGAATAAGTTCGAAGTGTTTTTCCAAATACTTTTATTATTATTATTAGACTATTTACAACCTTTTCCCACCTCTCGACCAATTTGTTGATGCCGTTCCGCCTGCAATCGGCTAGTCTAATGTCAAAGAAGTTGTTGAATCAGTTTTTAAGGACTCTTTGTTATCGTAATCTAAAGCCCTTCAGATGGTAAGCGGTCGGTGCAAGGTCCGGAGAATACAGCGGATGCTGAAGGAACTCCCATTCGAGCTCTTGGAGTGCGACTTTGACGACTTGGGCAAGATGGGACCTGGCGTTGTCGTGAAGAAGTATAATTTGACCACGTCGATCAGGTCTTTTTAGTTGAGTAACCTCATTCGCGCGGTGTAGTTGGGCGATGTAGAGCTTTTCGTTGACCATGGCATTCTTTTCTGCATTCGCCAGCGCACCATGCCCACCCAGTCTCACAAAACACATATCATGACCTTCTTTGGATGAATACCCGCTTGACTCTCGGCTTTGACGTATCTCCTGAAGCCAACCACTCCTTTCTTTGCTTCATATTGATGTGGGGCCACCATTTCTCATCTTCAGTGACGATTTGGTATAAAAAGCGCTGTCTGTAGCCGCGAGATGCTGAGAAGCAATTTGAACGCGGCTTTTCTTGTTTTTTTCGTTGAGCTCGAGAGGCACCCAGGCTCCCAATTTTTCGATAAATCCCATTGAATAAAGGTGATCGCAGTTCATTTCACTGAAACGTAAAGAAGAGCAGATGTCGAAAATGTTGATTTTTGCCTACTGGGTATTCAATTTCTAAGCCTCAAAACTAATAAGAAATTAAATTACTCAAAAAAAAAAAAAAATACAATTAACATAGTTTTTCTGAGCAAAAAGAGTTCTATCGAAAGAATACTTACCTTTTGCCAAACAGCAAACAAATCGTGGTAAAGTAAAAGAAAACACAAAAATGCTATGAACTTATTCCTAAACCAACCCAATAGTTACACGGGCTATTCCTTCACAATTAAATCCAGTTTGTGCGATTGAGAAACCTTATAAGGTTAGTTCTTATTATTCAGAAGAAAAACGTTTTGCACTTAGTCGTTAAGAAATTAACATAAGGAACTTTCGGCATATCTGTTCAGTAAACTTTTGTAATCATAAATTCAATAAGAAAATGTAATATGAAATATGGAAATCTTTAAGAAAATTGGTTTATTTGTAGGCTTGAATAAATTAGGAAGTAAACGGGAAAAATTTTGAAAAAGTTTTATAATTTGGTGATTTATTTAATGTTGAAAATTTTGGTATGGGGTTTTGCGTTATTTTTTTAATTTTTAATTTTCTTGTAATGAAAAAAAAAATGCTTAGTTTTTGTTAAATGAAAAGGCAGTGCGTTAAGATTTTTTATAATTTTCTTTTAATATTTTAGAATCAAATATATTCAAAACAAAATCTTTAGTTATAGTTGATTAAAAAGTCAGTGCAAAATACTGCTATGGAGAAGTGCTAGCACTCAAACTATTCGTATATTACGGCCGCTTGCAAAGCACTTCATGGTATTCATCGGATCTTTTTAAGTTTTTTCATGGTAAAAATGTTTATCGCCGAAGACGTCAAGGACCAAAAATTCAAATTGACAAACTTCGACACAATAAAACAAAGTAAGGCGCACCATTGCAGTTTCCTTCTATGAGAAACTAGAGAACAGAGGGGAGTTGCATTGACATTTACCACTGGGGTGGTTAGTCAGTGATTGCCTAGCGGCAGTATTACATGTTTTCTGAATCACTAAATATCTCTCTCTTGTTGGCATTTTCGCTGCTGAAATTCTGGGAATCCATATAGAGTATTGAGAAGCAAATGCCAAGGATTACAAAGAACATAACTTTTTATGAGCGTCAAGCAACACTGTTGTCACTGGCATCACCAACAAAAAAAATTCTGAAACTCATACTTTGCAAGTCAATGCTTTACTCTGATGTACTCCTCACACACGTCTGGGTTCCCGGTCACAGGCATCTACTCGACAATGAGAGGACAAACGATTTGACTCGAACTGCTATTTTTTTTTTTTTTTTATGTGACCGAATTCCCACGAAGGGCTGCATCAAGTCAGTGCAAGAAAAGCATCTGTAAAATTGAATTGCAAAGCAGATTTCTTGCAATTACAAGCCAAAAACAGAATAATTACTTTCTAAGAAAGTCAAGGCGATGTTTTCAAACTAAGCAAAAGACTTAAGAAGCAAACTTTAATAACTTTTCTGAATTTCTGCGAAGCTCGGAAGTTTATTTATGCTGTATAAACTTTATATACTTTGAATGTGTATAAAGGGTGGGCCAATGGCTGATTTCCTTTTTAAATTCAAGATCACGAGACATTGAGGCCTGTGGAAAAAAATTGTTATTACTATTAAATTTTTCCTCCTCCAATGAGTAGTCAACTTGTATATAAATAGGGAAAAACTAGACAACTTTCAGGTCAACTTTCTGCTTTCGCAGAATAGGCCGAGTACTTCGATCGCATGATTTATTCACGCGATATATACCATTAAGTGTAAAGATACTCAAAAACACCTTTTTGAAAAAAAAAATCGAAAGAGCTCTTTAAAAAAAAAACATTTTCGTGTATAGTGACACAAATTACCCTTAATTGAAGCCAAGCCGGCCCTTGGTCATTACCAACCCAACCTAATATAAGAGCACTACCAAGACAAAAAGAAAATCAAGAATAATTCAGAACTTTATTAAATTTTTCTCACCATAACGACGTTACCGAAAATATTGAAACTAAAGTATTTTCAACATCAGATCAATGGTCAAATACTCGCACTTCAGATTGGTAATAAACAGAAAATTAAAAGCAATAAAAAGAATTAATAAAACAAAATTCAGAATGACATTCTCACGCAAAGACTGGTTCAACAGAGGAATCTGGATAAATGTTAACATAAAAAATTGAGAAAGAAAATCACGACAAGCAACAGTAAAAGCGAAAATAAAAAGATTGAAGCAATGAAAAGATATCTACAAAACAAAAAGAATAAAATGCAATGAAAATTGGGAAGCCACTGCTTTCTAACAAACAGAAGAAAAAATACGTAGCACGACAAGCAACGGTGCGGCTACAAAACAGTTGCTCAACGACAGATCATACGTTGGGCTTAGTGATCTTGTAAATGTCAGTCACTGTTGCGTTCATAAGTGGATACTTGTAAAGACTTGTACTCGTATGTATGTGTGTATGTAGAAGCGTACGAGTGTAACTTCTTCACACCATAAAAACTCGTACTTCTCTTATATCTGAATATTTGTCCATTAAGTATCTAGAAACATCGCATCTCTATCGATTTTCTTATGTTGCAAGTGCGCATATACGAGGTGTAGCTGTAAAATTACAGGACTGATGTTGTGGAATGTTTTATTTTCATTACATGCATATCTACTTACTTTTAGCGCGTTCATCATAAGGACATCTTCCCTCGATCCCTCCAAAGCTCCATGCGCATCTTCTATTGCTCGAGATAAGGCTGGTAGTCATCTTCTATCAGTTTCTTCAATGACGCGTGCCGCTTTCTCTTTCACAGCTTCAACGCTGTGCTGTGCTTGGCTAGAAACCTAAAACCAATGTGAAATAGCTGACACAATTCCGAGCTTTACTTTTACTTCTTCTTCTTAGCTTCACAGTCTGTGGTGGACCATAGTTTCATCAACAATCTCTCTCCAGTTCACTCTCTCTCTCTCTCTCTCTCCCTCTCTTGCTACATTTTTCCATTTACGAACGTTCATCATCTGCTTCGCCGTCATCAAGCCATGTCTCTCGTTTTCTTCCTTCTATTGGTCGCAAAGTAAACACTTGTTTTTTTTTTTTTGAGTTTTTACACTTCACAATTTTTGGCTTGGGCTTGAATTTTCGGCAAAACACAAAAACAAATATTATGCTTATGAAGGATATGGCGGTCTAACTGATTAGTATACAGAAGCGGGAAGAACTGCGTACAAAAGAGAAGGCTTCACTCTAGGCAGCTGGTAGTCGCTTGCATTTGGCGCATGTGCACTTTTTCTATAGAGCGATTCCATATCTAGTGATCCAGGTATTTTGGATATAGCTTTAATTTTTAAAAATGAGTGTATTTGTAGGCTTGAGTGTAGTAAGGAGTAAACAAAAAAATTAGAAAAAATAGTATTGAGATTTATTCAAGTGAAAATTTTGGTATGGTTGTCTTTTAATGTGGTAAAGAGTCTGTTGACTGCCATTCGGATTACTTAGGTTCGAATCTCTGTGCATGAAACAGCAAAGTGATAGAACAAGCTTTTTCTAATAGCGCTCGCGCCTCAGCAGGCAATGGCAAAACTCCGAGTGAATTACTGCCATGAAAAAGCTCCTCATAAAAAATTTCTGCCGTTCTGAGTCGGCTTAAATCTGTAGGTCCCTTCATTTGTGGAACAACAACACCCCAAAAAGGGTGTAAGCGCATTTTTTTACATTTTTATTTTTATTTTTTTTTATACCTTACAAAATAAATTATTTGAAATTTTTTTTATTTTTAGTCAAAATTTTGTCCGAAAATCGTTTTCCCAAAAATTTTTCACAAAAAGAATTATTTAAAAAAAAACATTTTTTTTAAGTAAATTTTAGCTTCAAAAATTAACAAAAATATTTATAAACTTTTTTAATGAAGATATTTGAATACAAAAAGGGTATAAGCGCATTTTTTTACATTTTTAGAATATAATTTTTTTTAATTTTTTTTTTTAACTTTACAAAATAAATTATTTCAATTCTTTTTATTTTCAGTCAAAATTTAGTCCAAAAGTTGTTTTCCCAAAAAAGTTAAACAAAAACATTGATTTGTAATTTTAAAAGTAAACTTTTACCTAAAAAATTAAAAACAAAACCATTTTAAAGTTTTAGAGAAAAATTGAGATATATGAATACAAAAGCTTTTGAATATATCTTCAAAAATTTAAATTGTTTTCAAAATCTCTCCAGTTTACTTCTTATTATTATTACTATTATTACAGAGTCTGAGCTTAACATTATCAATCATTTTTAGTCTTTATCTTATTTTATTGCCCTACTTATTATTCTGAACTATATTTTGAAAAACATGGGAAGCCTTGTCCAAATAACAAAAAAACAAAAATGTTTTTAAGTTATATTTGTTGCTATAACCAAAAAAATATTAAAATGTTAAGAACTTCGAAGAAATTTTTCTTTAAAAAACTCCATACTAAAAATTTAAACATTTTGTATGGTATAAATCTTAGAATTATAAATTTGTTTAAAAACTTTCCAGTTGAGTTCTTATTATACTCAAACCTATTTGCCGAAACATTGAGAACCTTATCAGAATAGTAATTGATTTTTTTAAGTATATTTAAAAAAAAGTTAAAAAGAATCGATGATATGTGACATTGAAAAACTCCACTCCAAAATATTTAGCAGTAAATAAATCTCAAAATTATATAATTTTTTTTCAAGATTTTTTCACTTTTCTTCTGGTTAAACTCAAGCCTACAAATAAAATTTTCAGAAAAATTTAAGATAATTCAAATACTGGGATTACTTACTTGACATGGAATTGCTCTATAGCAGCGTGAACCTCGTGATTAACTAGCCGCACCTCGTATAAGTTTGTATCCGTGAATATGTGAACGCCTTTGAAATATTTATCGCCATGTCGGCTACTTCTTGTTTAACGCATTCTCCTCCCTCTTTCTATCTGCCTCGCTCGCTTTTCCCACATACGCGTTGACGACTGGTTTGTGCGCACGCACACATGCGACAACAGAAAATGTCTCCCAACACCACTGCACATTCACATAACTACATACTTTATGAACCAGCACTCGCATTCATGCTGGAAATTGTGGCACTAGTGCAACCTAGCCGCCAACTGCATGCAACCATGCAACGACAAGTCGTCTTGCCAATCCAATTCAATCCACTACAAATCTGAAGCCAGTTTGTCTTCTAAATAGCCACATTTACTCATTTTCTAGTGGCACACTTTAGCACCACGACAACACTTCAATGGCGGCTGCTTCAATGGCACGCACTGCCCGTTATTGTCTATGTTTGTCCACATTTTTTCCACCTGAGGCTTGTTTCTTCTGATACTTCTAGTGTCTTTGTTCTTTTCTCCTTGTTACGGCTTACAGTGTATGTAGTATTGTGCTTTGTCTTGGAGCAGCACGCAACGGACTAGACTTCATTGATGCATCACACCATTAACATGTTTACTGTCATATGAGAATATATGTAAGTACGAGTATAGAGGAAGATCTATGCCACTACGGTACTCCACATTCGTCCGATGGATGGTCGCGTCGAACCTGTTCCTCCAGGTAAGTTGTATTGGCTCGCCTACCTTGTTCCTCTGCATGTCTATCTCTGCACGTATTTGATAATTTATGCATGGGGAAAATGTCGACCGCCCGGTAGTTGCATAAATTAACACACATTTCTTTGTACAAATAGAATTTATGATATTGATTTGTCCACAAAATCGATAGCGGCAAGAGCAACAAAATGCGGAATACCGTCGTTGTCAAGTGGCAACGGGTTAAATTGTTCTGCTGCTGTGCGGATAAAAAAAATGAGAATGAAAACACAAAATCGTGCGGATACCTTGACCATGTGGTAGGTAGGTGATCGCTGGTGGATCAATAAAAATTAGGTAGGTGCTTACGAGATTATCAGGTTATATACGAAATGAAATCAACTTCCAGAAATGGATAACAGGTGAAAGGAGTTCGAAAATTACACATACTTTTGAAATTCTTTTTGTTAGCCACTGCAAAAATGTTTCCAATAATCTTTTCAAGCAGTAGTTGTGCAAGCACACATTTATCACTTATTAGGTATAAAGAGAATTTAGCTTGCACAACGAAACCTCTGATCGACTTTCCTAGAGCTTTTCTGTTTTGCTGGGCATGAGAGATCTGCATGAGTTGCCATTTTTATGCCTTAGGTTAGGTTGGTCAGGCTGCTTGTCTAAGACAAGATACTCTGTGGTCCTAAGGCCCATTTTGATGCCTGCATTCGATTTTCATCCTCTAACTAAGTTGCTTAAATCACTTAGATCCTTTTAAGAAGGTAACTCGTCCTCCCAGTGAGACATTTTGGAATTTCCCAGGTCTTCAAAGAAATAACCGACTCAATTTCTTCTTCATCTCCATAGCTCTTGCAAAAGTCACTGTGAGGTGAACCCATTCTACTAGCTAGGGTGCCAATAGTGCAGTGACCCGTTGTAACACCTGTGTGGGTGCTGGTAGTTAATCTGTTGAATTCAAGCAGACATTTTGTCAATTTAAGAATCAGTTTTGGCCAGAGCGCTGCACTTAGTGGTCAGAGACTACCGTCTGTTGGTTTCCACGATTACGCTCAAGTCAATCGGAATGTACAGTGCGAGTTTAGAGGAATGCTTATGTCCTCTACCACTCGCTGAAGGTCAACCTCAAAGCATTTCCCTCCACACTCATCCACTCTTTCATTTTCCTCTACTCCAGAGTGGTCGGTGACCCAAAAAAGTGTGGTTCTTTGTTGTTGGATAAGCGACAACGTCCTCCTGCGTCCTTTAAAACATCTTGAATTGATGAACGCTGAGGCCAGTATTTTGATCGCTGCTTGACTATTAACAAAAGTGGTAAGGTTTGTCTATCAGTCTTATTGTTTTTGTTGCTTGGTCTATTGCGTAAATCTCTGCTTGGAAGACGCTACACCATTCTGGAAGTTTAAAATCGCGCTACCCGGGCAACGTGAGCAATTTTTAAAGAGATGTGGCACCCATCTTTATATCATCTTTATCATAAATGCATCTTTAAGTCAGAGAGATACCAAGAGGAAGGGGAGTACTGGTGTAGGATTGCAGCGGCTGCTCACCAGGTAAAATGCGGCTGCAAACAGGCGTCAGTCTTGTAGCAAGCGGCTCGTCTAGACCAAATAATCTGTGCTAGTCAGAAAGGGAGAGTGTATACTACTAGCTCCTGCTTTGCGCTTATGATCATCGCACGGAAATTAGCAACGAATGTACATTTAGCAAAAATGGAATCAAAATGTGACGGAAGAAATGTAATTTTCTAAGACTCTGAGAAATCCCCCTGCTTCGGCAACACGCAAAACGGATTTGGAGGTGCGAAATCCATGTACTCTGAACAAAAAATCAAATATAGCTGAAACCTCAGGCCCAATCCTATTATGGGAGAAACTGGAGCCGATGATGAGGGGCGCATAATCGCCAACACTGCATTTGTACACTCAAACTAAATGCCACCATTACTAATATACAATTACCCAGAACCAAATGAGTGGCATGGTTTGAGTGCTGGTTTTCACCTCGTTCCAAAGGCATCCAAATTAAAAACCCGTGGAATCGTAATGAAAATGTTGTGGCATTTTTTTTAATTTTTGCGCAAAATTTGGAAAATTTTGTTTCATATAGTTTTGCGTTGGACAAGGAGCTCAACTTTTATGCAAAAATAATGAACATTAAAAACAAATAGAAAAATACTAAATCCAGTAAAAGTTTTGTCGTGCTACTGTTACGAGGTAGGTATGGCTATCAAATAGTTTTAATACAAATCCATTTCACTTTCGTAAATTTAAATTAGTGTTTAATTCAACCCAACTTATGCCCAATTTGCGATGCTTCAGTCGGTACACTATACCAATTAGTTCTCTGCTCTTAATTAGAATTTCATAGCCAGCGAAATTTTAACTCAATTGACCCTTTACAGTTGCAAATGAACTCCTCCCATTGTAACATCTTTGAAATGTACAAATTCCTTAAGGGAGGAAGTCCATGTGGAAGCCTCAAAATTGGTAATTTTCTAAACACATTTTTAAAGGTGATAAAATAATGATATTATTTTACTTTACCTTTATTTAACCTTTCGAGAGTACAACATTTTTTTCCAAAATGGTGGCTCAGTATCATTTTTTGTCGGCTGCTTACGGCGCAAGGACCCAATCTGCTCTATTTATTACTTTTAATCTATCGATCTGAAATAAAACAACGAAATTGTTTTTTTTTATAACATATTAACGGAAGGGATGTCCTATAAAATTAAAAAAGTATAAAATTAATTATAAAATAAGCCTTTGAAAAAAAAGTCAGAATTTAGGGCTATTTTATTGACATTTTTAATCCCCAAAAAGTAATTTATCAACGCGAATTATCTGAAATTTTAGGCTTATCCTTCCGATAGTAATGTAGAGAAAGGCCTCACCAAACTTCAAACAAATCGGTCGAAAACTTTTTGAGTTATAACGCGAGCAGTTTTTAAAAATACGGTTTCGAGAGAAATGAGTTTAACGTTTGAGGTACAAGAGCGCACGGACCGCCCTCTACATAGTTAATGGGCTATAGAAGCTATAATATTAAGAATTTTCTCATGAAAATTTCATAGTATGTATATTCTTAAAATATTATACTATACTTTAGAAATATCGAAAAAAGAAATCGATTTTTTGAAAATTTTACATGGACTTCCTCCCTTAAGACTCAGATCTTGTCGGGCGTATCTAATCAGCCAAGTCCTCACAGGCCAGCCGAAAGTGTGTGTAGCTAGTTCAAGTTTGTATGATAATTTTGTTTTTGTTAGAAAGCTTAAAAAATAAAAAAAATAAAAAAATAATTTAATTTAATTAATTAGTTTAATTTAATTACAACTGTCTCATCCAATCTAATTTCTTCTCATTGAATAAATCATTGCCAACTATGGCACTACTTAATAAATTTAATGAAATTCTAAATGATTTTCCTGAGGCGCTACATCAAAGCCCGCTTTATGGTTGCACAAAATATTCAATAGCACTTTAGAAATACAGGCCACATAAACTATGAAATACGTCTTTTATACGTCGGACTGCGTGTGCTTATGAGCATTAGACTGAAGCGCATTACTTAAGTGTCCACTGCAGCTGCTCTGCCAGTTTGTGTTTTGTCGCTTCTACTACTCCTATAGCGGCATTAGATCATAAGCGCGTGTCAACGACATATTAACCCAATTTTTGCCAGTAACAAAACCCGAATCAAAGAACAAAGACTGTTCTTTGTTTTATATACACACATATGGTAGACATTAGTACACACATACATATGCACATATTTTTTGTGATTTTGAAAATTTTTTATGCTTGCACTCCAACAACTCGTGCGGCACTTCGAATCTGTCTAAAGTATACAAAATACGCTCTGAAAATTTCCTCATTCATTTTCACTTGATCTCAATTAGAATTTCATTACTCGTACATTCACTCACTAGGAAAGCGATTGCGCAGCTCTTCAGCTGTCTTACGAAAATGTGAAATTAATTTTTATACTTTGCTTTCGACGGCACCGACGGTAATGGAGCTCATCTTCTGCTTTGTCATCCATTGCCGGAGTAATAAAATGCATAGTTCGTCTATTACAGCACTTGATTCACTCATTTCTCTGGTACTTGGAAATGGAATATGATTAATTTTTGTTAGTGTAAGATTTTTGCTTGCTCACCCCGCACCATAAGTAAACCTTTCTAGCTCCTTGCTTTTGTTTACAATTTTGCTGATTTCTATACGCTTTGTTTTTGTTGATTTGTATTTTTCACTTATTTTTGAAAACATATCCGCTAATGATAGCTATTTTCAAGGCTTCAGCTACGCCTGCCTTTCACCGAAAAATTATTAAAAAAATGAAAAACATGAGAAACAATTTCAAAGCACCTGCAGAAAATTTAACGAGCCATCTCGCCGACTTCATATGAGCAAATTTATCTGTGCTTTTTTAGGTCAGATGGGAATAAGAATTTTTGTCAAACTCATTAAAAAAACAGCAAAAAACTTTTAAAAATACAAATAATAAAATAAAAATTTAGCGAAAAAGTTATCTTTGGTTTCAGGATCTACAAAATATCTCATGTCCTCCTATCCTATTTCCATAAAATAAAGGATATTGAGTTTACAAATTTTGAAGGGGACTAAAAGCATATGGATTGTGTTGGCTACATTCAGCTGGACAGGTTAGGTTAGGTGGACCTGGCTGACTGAAAGCCATCACATAAATCTATTGGTGCTTAGTGGTGCCAAATGGTGCTAGACCTTTACGTTTCTCTATAGTAGACATCTTGCAATAAGTCTGCGTCTTTGGCAAATCAGCGTAAACTCTAAAACTCTAATCCCGAGATATATTTTCGAAGACCGATCTAGAACGTATCTGACCTATTTATCTGCATTCTGCGTACACATGATTTTCGCGGTTTTGCAATTGGCTAGACTGTTTCAAGTCCTGTCTATCCATGATTTCATGTCCGCTAAGATGCCATTGTAGATAGTCTTTAAGGGTTTTAGCATGTTGGTTTCTTTTTTAAATGGCATGTAAACTGCGCTCTTGGTAATCACGTTTACAATTTCGTTTCCTGCAATGCCCGTATATTCGGGTACCTAATAGATGTGCAACCGTCTGTCTTCCCTCAGTCTCTCTATGGCTTCCCTGCTTTTTAGAACGTTTTTAAATGGAATTTCATATGAGTTTATTACCTTTATCCCTGCTTGATTGTCAACGTATATATTTATTTAGAGTTGCTCGATGTTTTTCCAGATTGAACACCTGGCTGTCTAGCTCTGCACAATAGATCCCTGCACCTACTTCGTCCGACATTTTTGAGCCGTCAGTAAATATATTAAGTGTTTTTGAGCTAGGTTTCGTTCCACTTTTCCACCTCTCTTCTTCTCGTCTTTATCTGCTCCCTGCTAGGCTGTAAGGAAGTTAATGCGGTGGCAGGATGGGCGAAAGTCACTTAATTTGTGTACAAAGGCAAGCCGCTTCGTCAATAGCAACTAGCCCTTTCGTCTTTGCTTTGGCTAGTTGCTATTGACGAAGTTCTAGCTTAAATAAGGGTGACTATTTTTAAAGGGAAATTGCACAACTTATTTCTCAGGAAAGCGCAGAAGAGATGGAGCTCCATCAACTCCAACATCCATCTCAGGAAGCCGTGGGGACCCCACACCATTCAATTTCCAAATTTGTAGCTGTGCTTGCCGGTCATTTAATCTCCATTGTAGTAGCTGTGGGGACCTTTCAGTGAAGTAGATTGTTTCTCTGTGAATGTCCGGGTTTGACCGTTAGATGATTAATGTCACTGGGTGTTCCTTTCTTCGATAGTCTGGGGCAGTGCGCTGAACTAAATCCCATCATTTTCCCCATTACATCAACAGCTCTGGCGGGCTGTAGATATCTGCCTGTTGGTGGTCTCATCATGGTATCAAAACAGCGCTTCAGTGTTACTTGGAGAGTACCAGACTGGTACTTCAACCATTTCACCTACCTACCCCCTCAAAAGTCACTAAATATTGTGCTTGATTTCGCCTTAGATGCACTTGTGTTCATATTGTGAATCCACCTAATTAACTTGAGTTTAGTTTGGCTGCAGTTATTCCCACGCAGGTGTGTACATACATACATACAGAAAAAAACAGTGAATGGGCGTAGTAAATTTGAATACAATAAATCAATAAATTTCTTAGATTAGTTTTGAAGCGTAGCAAACAAGAATTCGTCAACCATAATATTAAACTTAATTCATAGCAAATTATCTATGTACATTTGACCTTTGTGGTCCAAATTATCTGTAATTATTTTTAAATTATACGAATAAAATGCATATTCCCATGCCAGTGCAATAAAGTGAAGTAATATAAAAAGTGGCTTTTATTGTTTAAGTATTATTTAATAATTACGAGGCGCATACAATGTAGGCAGTAAAGGGCCCCATTGTTCATGAAAATTTTACACTGCGTGTTAATCTTTTTCTGCTAATGGATTTCTTCATATGTCTTTTGCTTGTAAGGTAAGAATTTTTACTGCTGAAATATGAATGTGCATAGCAATACAGTAAAACTCCTTATTACAATCAGTCCTTATAACCGGACAACTTCAACGGCAATTTGGTGCACATAGATTCTTCGTTGATTTTTCCATACAAATATAATCTTAATAGCCGAACAAGCCACATATCTCCATTAATTTTTCCAAACAAATATCACCGCAATAGCCGAACACTCTGATAACCGGACGCATTATGCTGCAAACCTTTTTGATAAAAAAGTGTCACATAAATGGTCAAAATTTAAGAAAATCCCACGCAAGCAGGAACAATGAAAGAAGACAGAAACGAAAACTCCTATTGCTTTTATTTGCCTCTGTATCTCATCGAAGCGAATTAAACTTAACTAACATAAACATTTTTTTGCCTCCAAACACAACGGCGGTAAACCAATGAGGTATAATAGAAAATTTTTAAAGTTTTTGTAAGAGCTTACTTCTAAACTACTTTCTCAGCCTCAGAGCGATCCAAATTGTAAACAAAAATTTCATAAAAATAATTGTGGATAAAATAATATATAACCGGATTTCTCGGAAATCTACGAGATTATTTTCGATTTTCATACCGAAGATGACCTTCTACTGGCAATATGTGCTTAGTTTCAGGAAGAACTCGTTTTGGCGAAGAATTTTGATGGGGTTTCCCAAAATTTATTGAAATATCTGCTTTAGAACCCGCAATACAATTAAAAAACAAAGCGAATTATGGGTATAAGTCATTCAGAAGAAGAATCTATTGATGAAATAAGTGAGTCCATAACATCAAGCTGAAAACTTGCTGCGCTTTTGAAACAAATCACCAAAAATGGCTTGCAGCTTTTGAGCGCATAAAAATATCAAGAGTTAGTTTGAAAATCAACATTTAAAACAAAAACAATCAACTTTTTTCTCTTTAAGTAGTATTGTATAACAATCCGATCAGAGTTCCGGACACAAAGAGTTGTTCAAAAATTTTGCCAGAGCAGCACCATCTATTTTTAGCACTTAATGATAAGGTGATACCTTTTTAGAAGGAACAATACCTTTTCCATAAGGAGGCAGTGAAGATATTCAGACAATCTTGGAATACTCGCTAAGAACTTTCTACACCGACGGCTCCGAGAGTTGTACTGAAGCAAAATGGCATTTCTACAGTAACTTCAGATGCTTTACTGCTTTAGAAACGATAGTAACGGTCTTTTAATCGAAAGTTTCTGCAATAATTAAGGTGGATAACTGGATAATTGGCATTAAATTGTATTCTGGGTCTTTAGTAACAGATCTAAAAATCTCAGAAATGATTCGCAGTTCTTCGAAAAATTTTCAGGAACGAAAGTTGAGGCTACAGTTCTTTGCAAAATGGAAAGATCTTGAACATTAGTGGGTGCCGGAACACTCTGCTGTTAAAAAAAATGCAATGAATTTTCATCAAAACTTAAAATTTTTGGTGAGAATTGTTCCAAAAATGTCGAACAGTATAAAAATTCTGAGTATGCAGTTTTCTAGCTCATTCAATTTTAATATAATATTGTGAATGTTTGAAGTCGCTGAAAATTCCTGTTGATTTTATAATTTTTTTTTTTTTTTTTTTTTTTTTTGTTAGCAGCTCTATGCTTTTTTCTATGCATTTTTATAGGGAAGAAAGATAGACACTCAACACCGTCAGTAAAAAAAATTTTCAAAAATTAAATCGATTTTTCAGTCAGTTGAAACTCACACTTTTTTATACTAAAATTCAATGCGCTACAAAACTGCATACTCGAAATTTTTTTAACAATTGTGATTGAGAAATTTGATTAAATTTTGATGATTTTTCTTTTTAATTTTGTGCAAAGTATGAAATTTTGTGTTATACGGTTTTTGTTGTAGTGTGAATGATGAAAAAATGGTAAAGTAAAACCACTGACGGGCACATTTAGCATTTTTGACGTTTACAAACCATTTAGCCGCACACTTTAAACAGAATTCAAAATATTTTAAGGGTGTTATGCATTTTTTCAATCCATTCCATCCCAGAGGTTGTGGGTCCGAGTCCCATGTAAGCACAAATTTACCTACTTTCCCTGTTTCTAAAAAAAAAAATTCCATTCCTCAAACCCAAAAACTAATCCTTTCCATCCTTACAATAGTCAGCACTTTATTTGCATTGTGGCTGCTAAAACAAGTAAAGGCAAAGAAAAACATACAGTTACACATTGCATCAGTGGCGCCAGTAATAGGAAGCAAGCAATCGCGGTAATAGCGATTTAGCGAAGTCCTCAACCATCTGTGCGATCCTTCTGGCAGAAAAATGTGAAACACAGATGGCGCTCCAAGCAGTAAGAAGGCGTTGTTTCTAAGCAACGAGAGGTGGGCATTCCTACTATTTAGGACTGGTAGAGGCAGGCTAATCACCTTCCCTGACAGAAATCAAATAGATTAACGAAACCAATGCAAGGCAAGTCTTGTCGAGGCTCTTTGCTCCCGAGAGGAGTGAACAAGGAAAAAAATTCATTTTTTCCATATAATGCGTCGTCGTCCATGATATGATTTTATAATGGAGACAATATGCAACATCGTTACCAAAAAAAATTTCAAAAATCAACGCAATTTTGGAGCCGCTTCAACCTGGCAGAATTGATTGGGGTACAAAACTACATACTCTACATTTTTCAACCAGTTCTGATTGCAAAGTGTGAAATTTTGATGAAAACTTTTGCATTTTTTTCTTAATTTGCACAAAGTTTGAAACTTGGGCTTATATGGGTTTTGCAATAGAATGAACTATGTTTTCAGAAAAATTATTGAAATTAAATAATAAGTAAATAAATGTTCACAATTTTATTCAACCCAGAATACTTTTCAAACCCGCCGCTGAAACAGAATTATATTCTACCAATTTTATGTTTATGCCTCATTTCCGAATTGGCATCAGTGAGCCGCGCGTTACCAACCGATATGCCACATACAGCACATGATTATACCGTTCAATAATAATCTCTTGCTGCTGTGTGTACGATTCGAATTTGCAATTCGTGACGCATTCGCCACCAGCGAATTCAGTTTCGAAGGCATTTAACAGCTTGCCGCTTATTTTGTGCACTTTTACAGCATTTATATGAATCATAAATGGGGCAATATTAATGTAATATAATAGCATAAATAATAATACCAATAAATTTCGACCTTGAAAATTATTTAAAACACTCATAATAATACATATAAATAAAAATTTTCTCATAGCATTTATAATATTTATTAACTATAACATGGGTTTTATGGAGCAATGTGAAAAAATTTACTATTGACGAACAGAAAAGAAAAATAAATATTTTATATACCGCATACATGCACACGATGGCGCAAAATTAATCATCCAGTTGCGTTTTTGAATAACCCTTTTACTAAATAAATAAAAAAATATTCTGAGTGATGGAAATATTTATTTAGATCTTTGCGCATTCCATTGCCAGTCTGTTAATATACTGCAGCTGTCTAATTCACAAACATCAAATATCATTAACGAGCGACGCTATTTGCAAAACCCTTACTATAGGGTGATTAATTTTGCAGCACCTTGTGTTATAACAATTTATTTGGTAGTTGAACTTATTTGTAATATGATAAACCTCTATAAATTAAATTTGTTGTAATTAAGGTTAGGTTGAATAGGTTGCCTTGCAGTCAGTCACGCATAGACCGATTCGGTCCGCAGCGATACCAGATGGAATTCATTAGTTATGTGTTTGTGCTTTGAAATACTCCATGCGGAGGAGATATATTTCAATTCTTCAAACTGTGGTGCCTCCAGGTATTTTAAGCGTGTTTTGAAAAACTTTGGACATCCGCAAAGAAGATGCTCTACAGTTTCCCTTCAGCCCTGCTCCCTAAATGTCTTGCATTCTTAACCCAGATTAAATTCCGAGATTCCTATCTTATAAGCTTACACTACAACTGAGCTTTGTCCCGTCAGCACGCCTATCATAGTTCTACAATCTCTTCGTGTTAGTGATAGTATAAACCGAGTGCAACTGCGATCGTCATGTTTTAACACTTAGCATCCTTGCAAGTGGGCAAGCTCTCCGCCTCTCCTTGAGTTTTCTAATCATGTTTTCATCTGGTGCGTCTAGTTCGTTCTAGTTCGTCTAGTTCTAATTTTTATTACACCAAACTGAACTTTCTTCACCCGCGAAACAGTTTTAGACCGATTTTGGAGTGGTGGCATCATTAAAGAGCCATCCCTCCCGCCTTTATGCGGCTTGTAGTTAACGGTATAAACTTGGTGACCTCTGCTCTCTTTTGGCGACTTGTTGCACAGTCATCATTTATGTCCTTACGTCCTTATGTCCTTATGTCCATGAACACTGCCTCTGGATAACTGATCATCACCTTAAACTTGGTCCTTTCATACCAACATTTTTGTAAAAGTTACAGTTTCAGTTACAAAACAATTTTTTTAATTATTTCTTCAATCCAAGTTTCCAAAACCGTTGTCACTAATACACTAGAGGGATTTTCACGCATAGTTGCGGAATTTATAGCAAACAGAAGGACCTCTCCAAGCCATTTTACTGCAAATGAGTTTTCAGATAGGGTGAATCTCTGTCGTGTGACTTCTTTAGCTGCTTTAGTCGTGTGACGCTTAGCAACCATTTATTTTACGAACGTTCAATTGCTGGCGATATTAACATCATCGGCCCTAACAACCATGCTGTTAGTTCTGCCTTTTCTAAGTTGGATAAGGAGCAAAGCGAATAAACCTGGTGGTGAACGAAGACGAGACCAAGTACCTCCTATCATCAAACAAACAGTGGGCGCATTCGCACCCACGTCACTGTTAGTAGCTACGATTTTGAGGTTGTAAGGGACTTCATTTATCTAGGAACCAACATTAACACCGATATGTCAGCCTTGAAATCCAACGAGAAATCTCTCTTGCCAACAAGTGTTAATAAAGTCCTCTTTCGACAAACAAAACTAACACCCTATAAGGTTCTCAACATGCGCGTCCTAACATATGGCACAGAAGTGCCGTCCGATGAGGCGCTCTTTGGAGTGTTTGATGGAAAGATTCTGCGCAAGATTTTTAGACCTTTGCCCGTTGGTGACGGCGGGTAACGTAAACTATGGAGCAATGAGCTGTATAAGCTTTACGACGACATAGGCATAGTGCAGCGTATACATTGACTCAAGTCCGATTGGATAAAAACACTCCAGCTCTAAAAATATTCGATGTGGTACCAGCTGGTGGTAGCAGAGGAAGAGGAAGGCCTCCTCTGCATCGGAAAGAACAAGCAGAAAAGGATTTGCCTCATTTTGGTGTGTCCAACTGGCGTCGGTTAGCATGGGAAAGAAATAACTGACGCGTTTTGTTATTGTAAAATCGGTCAAAATCGCCTAAGCGGTTATCGCGCCAACTAAGAAGAAGAAGAAGAAGATGAACCACATTAAAATTCTAATGTGGATGTGTCATAGCTGGAAAATATCTTATTTCTTATTTGTTTAAATTTATTTTATTCAATGTGACGAGAAGTCAATTAAAGCCGCTGCCGATTTTGTTAAGGATATTTTTTTGTATATCCCCGCCTTCAGTTGAGTCGTTTTTTCAGCAAGGCGGGTTTAATTATGTTTAAATAAGGGGCGATCTAGGTTCAAGTATAAAACCGTTGATGCACTAATTTAACTTTAAAAAATTTATATTGGTTTTAATAGATCGTAAATAAATAAAATAAATAAATAATTAGGTGTTTGACCGAGCTCCTCCTCCTATTTGTGGTGTGCGTTGTTCCTCAAATGGAGGGACCTACCTGTACAGTTTCAAGCCGACTCCGAACGGCAGATATTTTTTACGAGGAGCTTTTTCATGGCAGAAATACTATCGGAGGTTTGCCATTGCCTGCCGAGGGGCGACCGCTATTAGAAAAATGTTTTTCTTAATTTTGGTGTTTCACCGAGATTCGAACCAAGGTTCTCTCTGTGAATTCCGGATGGTAGTCACGCATCAACCCATTCGGCTACGGCGGCCGCCGTGATCGTAAATACACATTTTTCATATAGGCATTTTAGTTAATTAATTAATAACTTATTATTCGATATTATCGATAGTCAACACATGAACTATAGAAAATCAGCGATGACCAGCGATGGAATTGGTAATTTTTTGCAGGTATTGGAAATATTTTCTCACATATGCTTTGTTGTTGTATTATGACACGTTTTGCAATTCTGACAACTAACAAGTATTTCACAAGCCTTTGAGATTACCCCTGTTATTAGTTCAGACACCATAACTTTGCTTCCATTCATCTACATAAATGCGTCCAAGTTTTCACAGAACATTAGCGAAGGATCCACTTTTCCTTCGCATTCCCTACTTTTGTATCTATTCAAAATTCAAACACCTCTTTTACTGGCAATTTATTTTACTTTCTTCAAAGATATTTTATTTAAAACAAAAAAAAAGTATAAACCATAAAAACACATAATCAAAATCAAAAATGCCTGCTGTGATTCAAATGGAGCATAATTTAAAATCACTTAATCAAACAACATTTTTTCGTATATTATATAACATACACGTCAGTTAAAACAAATGTTGTTATTTTTATACCAATCGGATAATGTTTCCCTCATACAACGCAGTTAAATAAGCCATGGGATTAAATGAAGAAATGTGCGCTAGTTGACTAGAGCTGTTCAACACAACACATGCACATACACACATATAAACTTACATATATACATACATACATATATACATTTTAGTTGTTACCTTATTGCTTTCACATCTAGTAAGCTGACGATGGGATAGCGAAAGGTGGCCAATATGAGAAAATGTTGTTAAATTTTAAACCTCTACAGGTTTAGGCCAAACTTCTCCTTTCACTATTCCATATTGCTCGTTAATATGGAATCCATATTACATTATATCCTATATTCTAAAAAAATTTAAAAAACCCCAAACATTTTTACAAAATTCCAAGACGCATTCATTAAAGGTGCTGGCACTGGACCAACAACACTGTTCTGTACGTTTGATTGTCAAAACAAAGTATTGAGAAACTAGAAAACAAATAATGAATTCGCCTTGTTTCATTCTAAGCTGACAGCCACATGGATATCGCAAAAGAAAAAACACAAGTCAGCTGATTTGCCGATACCATCTTTAATAAATTCGCCCTGCAAAATTTCCTTTGAATAAGATTGACTGGCCAAATGGTCCTCCTCATTATATCAATAGATGAAAATTTTTGGGTCTACAGTCATTGTCTGATAGAAGAATCTACTTCTCATTAATTTTAGTTTATAATACAATATTATCAATAGCACAATGGCAAAATTAACTGCAATGAGTTGACCAATCCCTTCAAAGCTTCTATTTCGCCTCATAGTCTTAGAAATAACCGCTTGTTTGTTCATTCAATTAACAAAGCCTATTATTCGCTGAATGAGTCTAATATGCGATGTGCCCGATTGCGTTATAATTACAGCAATATTAGAGATTTTAGTATTAATATTAAGAAAATTTAAACTTAATCTTTTTTGTAAAATTTAATTAATTGCATTAGTCTTTAAGGCATCTCTGTGTAGACTGAAATAAATAAATAATCACATTGTGCGCCCAAATGGGAAGAAAAACAGACAAGAATGCGGCTTCGCAGTTATGAAAGAGGAAAATCTATAGAATATTTGGCCACCTAACGTTTTGCTGAATATTCTGGCCAAACACCACCAGTAACGACGCACTGTGGAGATTAACGAATGGGGAACCCATCCTTAGGCAAATCAAACGCAGAAAGTGCCGATGGATAGGTCACCACCAGATAGCATCACGAGAATGGCACTGGACTGAAACCCGCAAGGGAGCAGATGTCGCGGTCAACGAAAAAACACTTGGAGAAGGTCGATGTTACGCGAACTAGCAGATGCCAACATCTCATGGGACGATGCAAAAACAACAGCACAGAACCGGGTACGATGGAAGAACCTTACCGAGGCCCTATGCTCCCGAGAGGAGTGAACAAGAACAAACAAAACAACGTTTTGCAACGAGTCATCACAAGTTTTTGTGTGTTGCAATTTTGCTAATTTGATCTCTAGTGGATCAAAATTATTTGGGAAAACAAAATCGTATAAAACAAAATTTACCATTAATATTGCCTTTAAGAACCTATAATAAAATTGAATGGCGCATAATTTTGTAGATCATTTTAAGCCAATATTTCTTTCACGTGTGGGTCATTTGAACCCGGATTTTTAAAAATCTGGAAAATATTAAATGGACGGTTAAAATTTTAAACCCTATGATCAGAAAAAACCGAGAATTTTTAAATAAAACAAAACAGAGTTAAATTTCAGGTGAATTTATTTTATCTCCTTCAAAATATGACCCGTCTGAAGCAACACACATGTGCCAACGTTTAACCCAGTCCTCCATGTAGCCCTGGTAGGCCGACAAAGGGATGGCCTTCACCTTCTTCGTCGCATTCTCTTTGATCTCCTCTATCGACTGAAATCTCCTTCCACGAAGTGGTAACTTCAACTTGGGAATCAAAAAGAAGTCGCACGGGTCACATCAGGTGAATACGGTGCGTGCACAATGCTATTTACTTGATGTTTGGTCAAATAATCCAGCAGAATTTGGGATCGGTGCGATGATTCGTTATCATCATGCAAAATCCAAGAATTGTTTGCCCACATTTCTGGCCATTTACGACGTTCAGCATCTCTTAAACGCTTCAAAATGGATAAATAATATTATTTATTGACTGTCTGGCCAGATGAAAGCTACTCATGGTGCACTACGCCTTGGAAATCGAAGAAAACAGTACCTTCCCGGTGCTTTTTGATCATAGGGTACACAAATATTCACCGGAAAATGGGAAAAGTGGTCTTTTCAGGCGAAATCAGTATGCGATAATGTAGAAAAGTGCATCATTAGTTTGTTTCTAATATTACTCAACCTATCGTATTCACTATCTGCTCCAATTAATTATGACATTGTTCGAGATATGCGACTTTGAAATTCGAAACTGGACTTTTGTTAAAAAATTATGTTCAATTTTTGTATGTAAATAACTGAAAAACGAAATATTATATGGCCTGATCCGTCTTTTCCTCAGAGGCTAATTTCGAAAAAAAAACGGTGGAATAACTTTGCTTGGGGTCAATACCCAGAAAAAAGTTGATTTTGCCACAATAAGTGAATTTAAAAAATACCACAAATTTGGACTATTTATTATCAAACAAAGTTTCGAACATTGTATAAAATTTGCAAGAATTCGGCAAATTTTGCATCAAAATCTCAAACCCTTTACTTTGAATTTTTTGAAAAATTTCGAGGATGCAGTTTTATAGATAATTGAAAAGTGCAAGTTTCAAGTAGACTAAAATTGACACTTATTTTTGAGAGTTTTTTTTGGACGCGGTCTTGTGGATTTTCTCCATTTAACGCATATTACACCGTTTTTTATATGGCAGAAAACATTCAACACCACAGCAGAAAAAATTGTCAAAATTCAAAGCGCAAATCAACGAAAAATTATTTTAGTTTTATTTACTATCATTCCTTTATTACTATAATGGAAATCTCTACCACTTATCAATAAATTTTATTGTGAAGACGATCTCTTATACCACCGAAATGCAATGTCAGCTTTTTTACTGCTTTCGAAGTCAATCTGTGCACAATTTTTGTGCTTCATGTCCCAAAAGTACGGTTCGAACTCAACGAACCTTCAACTATCAGTCTGGTCGTATGCCCAGCATAATTACACCCGGCTGTAGCGGCCGCCTAAGGGAAAGAAAACATGCATAAGTAACAGCTGACAGACTGGCTGACTGACTGCCTGATTGACTTAGTGACCTGTTGCTTTTATGATTGTTATTTGCGCACATTTGTCTATTTTTTATTGTTTCTCGTGCTGTAATTTTTGCATTTGTTGATTGTTTATTGTAGTCATTATGTTGTGGTTTACCAGTAACAAAACAAAAAATAGGTGTGTGCCCAAATCGTGTTAATTCTTACGTCATTTTTGGCAATAGTGGTGAGGTTTCGAGCTGGTGAAATATATCTGCTGCAAGACTCACTAAAGGTACTTTATTTTTTAAACTGTGCCACACCACAAAAATTTCTTTGTTTAATTATAATTAATAAATTTTTTTTTCTGCAAAATATTGCCGGCTAAAGAGTCATTAGAAAGTTATTTTGGGAGTTTTTATATTTTGTTATTTTAGCGTGCAACTTACACTTAAATGCGAATTTCCCGTATTAGGTTTTCATCTACTTGTAAACATTATTGACTTTTAAACTCGAAAGTGGTCGCAACCGTATCCTTATCAGCTGCTCAGCTCAGTTGAAGCCTACTAAAGCTACTGCGGAAAATAGAAATTTTTTTAATTATTATCTAAATATTTGTAAATACATACAAGGTGGCACAAAATTAATCATCCTATTGGAATTTTCATACTCATATTTCATATTTGATAATTGTAAACTAAACAGCTGCAGGCGGACTCTGTACGGCACTCCAAGTGTAACCAACTTCAGACCGCTCGAGCACCTGACGCACGGCCAACAGCTGTCTGTTAGTTGGCTAACAGTATTGTTTACAAGCGCCCGGAAGCATTTTGCCGAAAGTAAACGCAAAAAAAGAAAATCAGTTATGGATTTCAGAGGTAATAGTGGGATTGCATTATATTTGGCTGGAAAATCACAACCAGCGATTGTTCGTGAGCTCGAGCACCTTAAAGTAAATAAAGTTTTTATTTATCGCACCATTACTCATTACAATGATACTGGTTGCATCGCGAAACGTCATGGAGGCGGTGATCAAAAGACTGCAACGTCGCGTGAAATGGTTCAAAAGTGAAGAAGCGACTTGCGCGAAATCCTGGACGAAGTACCAATCAAATGATGAGAGAAGTGAAAAAGGATCTCAAAGTCAAGCCTTACAAGATCCAAAAGGCTCCCACCAAAGCTACAACAAGTCAGACTTTAGAGGGCGAAGGAGTTGCTTCGCTTGGCCGAAAGCGGTCACTTTTCGAACATTTTGTTTTCTGACGAGAAAATTTTTCAAATTGAGTAATTCGTAAACACCCAAAACGATAGGGTTCATTTGACCGACCGTTCATACAAGAGTTTGGGTCATCCATTGGCCACCAAGAGGCAGCACCCGTCATCCGCTGTAAGCGCAGATGGGCGCTCTTCAATCGTTTTCAACAAGTCTGACTAAAGGTAAATGCGAAAGATTTTCGGGAAAATATTCTGGAGGTTGCTCTGGAAACGTGGCAGACCATGGATGTTTCAACAGAACTCGACACCGTCTCACAAAGCTCGAGTGAACCAAGAATGACTAAAAAACATAGTTGCAAGCTTCAAAACGCCCACACAATGGCTCTGAAATTCACCTGACGCGAAAGCTAAGCATTATTTTCTTTGGGCCATTTTGGAGTGCAAGGTCCGGAGTAAAATATTCACCAGTCTTGAGGCGCTGAAAAAAGCCGTTGTCAAAAATACCTGCAAGTCACATTTGGGCAGCTTGCGATTCGTTTCTGGACCGCCTCAAGGCCATAGTCAAGGCAAAAGGTGGTCATATCGAGCAAAAGTAAATTGATTCTTAACTTTGCATTATGTTCACACATTTTTTACTTTGAATCGAATAACAGTAATTTTCCAAACTAAATTTATGGCGTTTTTAATTTGTTACACTTCAAGTGCCGGACCCGCTAAAAAAAGGTCACAGTTTGGATATAAAAAAGCACTAACTTTATTGCGAAGAGCGCAGAGTTGCCACACTTCACAACTAGACTAGTGTGCTGTCAGACACTCGCTGATGGGCGCAATCTTGTTCTACCATTCTTGGACAAACCCATTAATTTATAATATTTGGCTTGTGACGTGACAGCCGAAGTTACTCTCACAATTTTGCTACTGATGGTCAAACCTTATAGTCTACCGTGTTTGCCTAATTTGTACTTATGTATGATTTCTTTAATTAATTTATTAAATACCATTACCTGAACTTGATTGTTTCTATACTAGTTTAGCTCTTCCCCGCAGGAATCCTAAGTTCAACGTATTCGATGAAACCAAAAATTATTGAAAGTTTACCCCTGCCAATCAATCCCAAAGGCATTTTGACAATTGAACTGCATTTTTATTTAATTGATTATTTTTATTTCTTTTTTCCTTGTTCACTCCTCTCGGGAGTATAGAGCTTCGACAAGACTCTTCCATCGTACACGGTTCTGTGCTGTTGTTTTTGCACCGTCCCACTTGATGTCGGCATCTGCTAGTTCGCGCAGCATCGACCTTCTCCAAGTGTTTTTTGATCGACCACGACATCTGCTCCATTGCGGGTTCCACTTTCTGCGTTTGATTTGTCTAAGGATCTGTTCCTCGTTCGTTAATCTCCACAGCGCGTCGTTGCTGATGGTGTTCGGCCAGAATATTCTGCAGATGATGCAGGGTCATTTGTTTATTAAGAATTGTAGCCTCTGTGTGATGGTTTTAGAGACCAGCCATGTTTCGCCTACGTACAACAATATTCGTAGTTTAGTGCGCTTTGAGTTTTGCGAACTCCCCCATACCGGTGATTAGCCTGCCGCTACCAATCCTAAATAGTGGGGATACCTCAAATTTGTGTGCAAGAACGATCACATTGATGGTTGAGGACTCCACTAAATTTGGTGGGTCTGTGCTATTATCGATATTCCTCTTGCTACCGCCACTGATGCAATGTGTAACTGTATGTTTTTGTTTTTTTCTTTCTTTTTTGTTTCTTGCTTGTTTCAGCAGCCACAATGCAAATAATGCGCAAACTGTTGTGCGGGAGTAAGGATGGAAAGGATAACTTCTTGGGGTTAAGGAATAAGGCATATTTTTTTGTTCTAGTTTTTTTTTAGAAACAGGAATGTAGGTAAATTAGGAAAATGGCGACGGCCGTGCTTCACGTGGGATACGAACCCACAAGCTCTGGGATGGCAGACTAGTGCACTGACGCTAGACTACCGAGGGCGTTTTATTATATAGTTGGTGATTTTTAAAATTCCTTGTATACAGAAAAAACTCAATAAAATGGGATCAAATAATGTTTTATTCTGAAATTCCACTGGAATATCATCATATCTTACGCTCTTTGGGGCCGAGGAATACATATTAGATGTTTATTTTTACCTGCTACTTATACTAGGTGGCACTTTTACTACTTATATAGAGTGGCAACCACCGTAACCTGATAACATAACTTACGCTAGGTGGCGGTGTCGCACAATTTTAGTTATTTTTTATGATTTTTTATTAAAAAAAATTGTATTTTTACATAGTAAGGCTTGGAAATCCATTTTGTGATGAATTTGAAATGGTGGTGCTGCCGGAATTAAGTGCGTACTGACATCACATTTGATAAAGTACCGTGGGTGTTTTTTTGTTACCAAGAATATGCCTTCACAAACCTTTTCACATTACTTTTTCACTTAAAAAAAATTAAATAGTTTCTACCAAATGTTCAACGCAATCATTTCGTTCCACGGAGCGGACGATACCCATCGAGTCAGTCAACTGCTAGCAGTTAAACTATCAGAGTCAAAACATGGAAGATTTTAAAAGAAACTTGTACATAATCGTCTTTATTATTATACAAAATCAGCTATTAGTTTTACTCATAGCTTTTGCAGCACTTAATTAAGCTTGATTTATTTTTCTTGTTTTGCAGATTACAAAGCCACAATAATTTACGGAGTAATTGAACATTAATTCGAAAGCTTTCATTTTAAGCGAGTTCGACGTTTCATACGCGCCATTTATCCCCAGCACAAGTTCAGTGACCAGCTTTTGACCGCTCCACATCAAAGCCGTACAATGACGACGAAACCAGCAACAATAACACTGGGCATCAGTGGCCGCATTGGTAGCAAAAGCAACAGCAGCAATCAAAAGAATAGCGTCTCATTTGCCGCTCGCCCCACACACATCACTCAGTCATCGCCAACACTGGCAAAGCGTGGACACATCCGCTCCGCATCGCTAGAGAATGGCAACTCCTTCACTGCAAAAAACACACTCGGTTTGCCAGCGGTTGAGGGAGCACAGCAGCAACAGCCGTCGGCGATAATGAATCATACCGGCACGCTGAAGTCGCGCAATGAACAAAAGCGCATGCGTGGACAGAAATTCGGCAGTTACAGCAGTTTGGATCAGGATGCAATGCCTGGGGCAGGGCGAACCAAGTTTCAGAATATACGCCAAATATTTGAAATAACCAAAAAGCGCACCTTTGGCGGAGGTGGCGGAACAACAACAGCAACAAAGACTGCGGCAGGGAAAGTGAGTGCCAGTGGCACAGTTGATAGCAGCACGGCCGATGCGACAGTTAGTGGCAGCGATAATCAATTACTGCACTCTCTACCGCCTGTCACAACACCAGTCATTGCCTCCACCACTCCTGCCCTCATGTCCACCTCGATGCCGAGTCTACAACTGCGCCAACAGACACAGCAACAGCCACACCAGCAACAGCAGCAGCAGCAACAACAATTGCACATTGGATATCAGCAACATACACAGCTAGTGCGCAAGCCAACGCCGACGCTAATGGGCGGCAACGGAAGCGGAAATCGCAACAGTTATTCGGAAATGAGTGAGCGTCTGAGTATTTCGGAGAGTGTGGGCGGCGGAGGCGCTGGTGTGGGTGGCAATGCATTAGATGTGAAGCAGAAGTTGCGGCTGCAACAACAATTGCAGCAACAGCAACAGCTGGTACAACAACAACAGCAGCTGCAGCAACACCTGCAGGCGCAAAGGCAACACTCACAGCCCTCAATGGGTCAGCAAGCGCACCCACTTCAACAACAGCAGCAACAACAGCAGCAGAAACAGCACCTACAAACACAGTTACAGTTACAACAATTACAACAACAACAAATGCGCAGTTCCGCCGGCATGCCACACTTGCCACATATCTCAGCTGCAACAGGCGGCCAAACAGCCACAACAATGAATGGCAGTGTCGCTGGTGGTGGTGGTGGCAGTGTAGAAACCGGCGAACAGGTTTGTAACTAGATTTAATACCAATGGCATACCAAACATGCCTACATACCCACATATTATCTCAAATTTCGCTTCACGGACGAGCTGTGCTGTGCGCATATAAATCTTAGGTGTGTCAGTGTCATTAAAATAACAACAAAAACAACTGCAACAAATGCACCAATCTGCACAAAAGTCACAGCAGCCGGCTCGTTCACGGCCGTGCCCAGTTGCACCGCACAACTGTCGTTGTCAGTCGGTTGCTGGGTCGATCGGTCGTTCAATCGCTTTCAATTATTTTTCTCAACTTCATTTATCCATTTGTACTTTTACAGCTTTTGCTTAGTCATTCGTTTTTTTTTTACACACTAATACATTTTTTTTGTTTTCATTTTTTTATACTTGTTTTTGTTTTTTACAACACAGCCAAAGGTAACAGCAGCGATCGCAACAGCTACACCAACGACAACAACAGCAGCAACACCAACCATGTCTATGATGACGTCGTATGAGAATCTTTTACGCCCCATCGCCTTCAAGCCAATCCCTTTCGAGCCGGACTACAGCATACAGAATAATCGTTATGTGGCTAGCGAATTGACTGTAGCAGCGACAGCGTCAGCAGCTGCGTCGGCGGCTGTTGTGGGCGATCGTTACGGCTCAACGCCATCACTCGCTGCGGCCCAGGGTTCAAACAATATGCGTTTTGGCAGTAAGTAATTAATGATGGGAAACTATTGATTGGTGATGGCTTAGATTTTTGTTTACATGCACTAATGCACTCAATCCCGGATGACTTTACAAATCCCAAAACGTCGGGTTTCTATATCGGGATATAAAGGGTGGTTAAGTTTCAAGGGCCGGTGTTGGTTTTGAATAAAATACAATTTTTTAAAGAAATTATTGTCATTTCTCTTTATTATGATAATATCGATATGACTCAATTACGTGTGGAACAAAATATTGGCCAAATGATGCCGGCGGCTCATAAACCGCACCTAATAGTCACTCTTTGTGGGTGCATTTCGAGCAGAACTGCCAGGCAGCAGAACTTTGATCTACAAGGGAAAGCCCGCTATTTACGGTATTCGGGATTGTGAATCCCAATACTATACGTATACCCTAGTATGCATAAGTTGCTTGGGTAACTGCAGTCGTCGCGCCCGCGTATTTCTACGTGCCACATCAAAAAAGTGTCTTCCTATCGGACGCCTCCCACCATTAAATAAACAACCTCCGAAAATTTGTCTGACATAAAAAAGTTTCTCATGATAAACCTCCCTCATTCTAAGGCGACATAAAACTTCAATTAGATGTAAAAATTAACATACATAAATCAAGAGATGCGCGCAAAAGCTCGGCCTAGGCCTGTCAATATTGTAGGCGTATCTCATGTGTGCCGTCTGGTAAATAGGAGTGGAAAAGTGTAATTAGGGTGCATAAATGAATTATCCAAATAAGGTAGAATTGCAATAATTAACATACTCTTTGGAACTATTGGTAAACCTGTTGTATTGCAAGATGCACACGCTCCAATGGTTTTTGAAGGAAATCGGCTACATATTTGGTTGTCCGATTTTTGGTTTGATTCAGCGCTTGAATGAGAATTAAAACAGTTTGATTTTTTATAGGCTTAATTATGGCGGTTGGTTGTATCGTCTGTTAAAAAGGCATGCAAGCAAGTTGGACAACAACTTTTATATTGACTTTTATCTTTCGTTATTTTGTATTGTACATACAGGTTGGTCCACGAAGCGTTTATAATTTGGACTATCGATTTTTTTACTTTGGGAGTTAAAATAATATTCAGAAAATCTTTGGCAATTTGCACTACACTCTTCTTTTTTATTTCTCCTCGCGTTTTGACCGGTGTGTTATCTCACCTAGACTGGGACACTCAAATAAGAATATGTTAACTCAAATTAATTCTCTATAGTACGCATAGTAGTTACGATTACGGCTTAAGGTTCCAACTGACTGTTTTTTCAGTACGAATTTTTAAGCATTCGCAAATTTTGCTGGCGAATTAGGTTCGACAGAACAAAAATATAAACCTGTACGTGAAATCTGATGAATGCACAGAAGCTTTTAATCCTTATATTTTTTAAGAATGCTCTGAACTATGACTGTACCACTAAAATCTTTAGTGTCTTTAAATTTACCCTTAATACTGGTTAAAAAACAATTAATAAATTTTTTAGCCAAAAACCAGGTCATGCAATTCCTATGTAAAATCGATCGCTATGGGCAAGCAAGTTTTTCAATGGAATTATTGTTAAATAAAGTTTTTTTTATTAACCTATATTATTTTGACTGTGACAGTTCCTTCCCGCTGGAAATCGCAGCAGGAAGTCAGTATCATATCTCCTCGGAACGAGATTAACCGCTATATGCTTGAGAAATGTTTGGAAATATTTCGAACTTAGTTCCACAGTCAATATCTTGTAGCCCGACTCGTATTGAAAAGAAGTCAAAATCATATTTTCTAACGAAGCGCATTTCCAACTCGACGGAACAAGCAAAACTGCACAACTGGGTTTGGAAAACTCGAAAGTGTTGGTCGAGAAGCCGATGCAACCTCAGAGAGTAACAGTTTAGTGCGGTTTTTGGAGCTGTGGCATCACTGACTCATTTTTCTTTGCAAATGCTCTTGGAAACGCCACTTCGGTCAGACGGTAGGCGCTATAGAGACATAATAAACGAGTTTTTGCTGTCGGAAATTGAAGACGTGTACTTGGACGAGATTTGGCTTCAACGGGATGGCGCGCCATGCCACACTGCCCATGCCACAATCAATCGTTTGTGTACCAAGTTCGGTAATCGTGCTGTCAGCCGTTTTTGCAATCAATATCTATTGGCTACCTCAGAGCTGCGATTTAACGTCATTCCCTTAAGGCGAATATACAGCAAACCATTCGGGTGATAGAGCCAGAAACCGTCACAATAACTTCACCAAGATCTTTGTGACGGTTTCTGGCTCTATCATACGAATGGTGAACTGGGTTATAAGATGTGCTATTACGAAACCAGCCAGCTTTCATAAATAATGAGAATCTTTTTATTTATACATATAACTAACGCTTATACCATTTGTTTTGGTTATTTGACCGAGCTCCTCCACCTATTTTGTGACACATGCCTATCTGTTTTTCCCACAAATGAGGGCATTACGGCTCTGTTTTTTTTAGGCTTTTATGAGAAGCTTTTCTGTGGCAGAAATACACTCGGAAGTTCGACGTTGTGGGTAGAGGGGCGGCCGTTGTTAGAAAAAACTGTGGCTTGCCTGGGCACTACCGAATGGTAGTCACACACCCGTCCATTCGGCTACGACGGCCGCTTGGGAATGTCTACGCTTTCGAATTAACTAATAATAAAAAAAATTGAATTTTGCAATTTTTTGGCCCGAAATTACTTCGAAACTGATCATAACTGAAACGGATATTATGAACAGCATACATAATATCCGTTTAAGTTATGATCAGTTTCGAAGAAATTTTTCTTTGGGTGAGTTCGAGCTTCAATCTAATACCTTTTGCATTGTGCAGAATAACAAGTTAAAACACTCTTTTCCTCCTATTTTTTTTTTTTTTTTTTTTTTGACAGACACCTGGTGTGAGTTTGACGGCACCTAAGTGTGTGATAGTGTGAGTCTTGGTCCGAATTGGCGAGGTTGCTATGCCAAATTAGAATTTTTATGGTTACATTAAAAACAATAGAATATCGACACAAATAAAAATAAAATAAAATAACTAGCAAACCCGGCCCCCTTCGCTGGGCACACTAAAATAGAATAGATATGGTTTAGAACAGAAAATATATGATTTTCATATTATTTATTTCTTTATTCTTTATTCAAGCGCTTTGGCATAAACAATATTTTTTGTTTTTCTATTTGTGTTTGAGTAAATATAAAATATAAATTGAAAATCAGGAAAAAAGAAGATTGTTTTTAAATTTCAAATCAACGCATATGAATAAACAATCGTCTTTTTTCCTGATCATCCATGAATTTTCCGTTTCAATTTATATGTTTAATTAAGCATTGAAGCTTTTTTAACCATTATCCATTTATATTTTTCAAAAAAAAAAAAACGAAAAAAATTGTTTTTTCCACGAACACATAATTTCATTCGGATTTCACATTAAATTCTCAAATTTCGTAAGAAATTATTCACTGTTCCAAAATCCACTCCAAAAAAATTCACAAACAATTTTTACATGTTGCACTTACGTTTTTTCCTTATGGCATCCAAATAAGAAAGAAATATTGACACATTGTAACTCACACTGTCAATTTGACAGTTCAGTTCCGCCCCAAGCGTTAAAAAGTAAGCGACATTATGGCTGGTTCAAAAGAACGCTGTACCCGTTGCCAGTGCTCCGAATTACAACCAAACTTTACGGAACCCATTTTCAATACCTCCTTAACAATGTGCGTAAGTTTGGTTTAATTCGGTGCAAAGACACGGCGGGTCCACGTTTTTTTTGGCATATATTTCGAGACTCTAGTCATCAATAGGTATGAAAATTACCCCGTATTAAAGCACTTATCAACAGCTTTCATTTGATACCCAAATTGTACATACACATCCGAATTTTACCCGGGTCCACGTTTTGACCTATATCTCGAGCCCTATTTCCAAAATAAAATATAATCCATGTTACTCGTGGATGATGTAGCTTTCGAATGGTGAACGAATTTTTAAAATCGGTCCAGTAGTTTTTGAGCCTATTCATTACAACCAAACAAACAAAGTTTTCCTCTTTATAATATTAGTGTAGATGTCTAATAGCCTAATCATTTTTTAAATATTTCTTAGCTGTAATTGTGCTTTTTATTGAGAAATATTTAAATATGTATGACGTTTTTTAGACTTTTTTATACGATTTTCTATGACATTTAACCATGGAATTATACATTAGGTAAAGATTTGTATTATGACCTTTACGACGACATGAACATAGCGCAGCGAAAAAAGATCAAGCGGCTACGCTGGTTGGGTCATGTCGTCCGAATGGATATAAACGCTCCAGCTCTGAAAGTATTCAGCTGGTACCGCCTCGTGGTAGCAGAGGAAGAGGAAGACCTCGTCTACTTTGGAAAGATCAACTGGCTCCGGTTAGCACGAGAAAGGAACTAGTGGCGCGCTTTGTTAAACTCGGCCAAAATCGCGTAAGCGGTTATCACGCCAATTAAGAATAAGAAGTTAGATAAAAGAGCGTTTTTTAATTAGGTGATCTCAACTGTGAGCATTTTTTGACAACCAGCTGAGGGTGTTTTTACTTAAGGATCTGTACAATGCCCTTGTGTGAATGTTATTACCCTATAACCCTACTGAATCGTGAACTGAGTCAAGCCGTGCAATGTAAGCATCGGTAATACTCGTATAGTGAGTGTGGAGTGGCGCTCGAAAGCCACTAAAGGTTGATGCGTTACTGAAATCCACTTTGCAAGGTTTTTCTTCAAACTCAGAGGGAATCTCTCAATCTAAACTCTGAGGGAATCTCTGAAACCAAACTCAGAGGGAACCTCATAACGGCATTTTGTTTCTGTTTTACAAATTGCACTGTACACTAAGTTCAACATTCTATGACTTCATGCGCAAAGAGATGCGCGAGTCAGTAAACATTTTTGGAATTGTTTGTTGGTGGATTTCATTACTTCAAACCAGTTTGTTCTTTTTTCGTCTAGTAGACTTGTGCAACCCATTACGAGTACGAGCGCTTTCGTTTGATCGTGGCAAGTTTGAATTTTGTCGCACTGTGTTAGAAATCAGTCAATTGTTAATAATATTACAGCGTGACTCGACTGCAAATGACTGTCTGTATGTCCGTAGTTGCAAAATTTGCAACGCGCAAAGTGCATTGGAAAAAGCGGGGTGTATGAGGAAGTACCTGCATATTTTTAATTAGTTGCAGATAGTTTCGGTTTCATAAGGCACTTTTATAGACTGGCGTATTCGGCAAATGAGCTGCTCGTTTCGAAATGTAAATTGCGTTACTGTTTATTTAATTAATGATTGCGCACTTAAAGACTTACATGCTTATATGCTTATAAGTACATGCATACATACACACACACATATATGGCAGCGATTTTTAATTGCTTCTTCTTCGTCGTCGTTTTTGTCCAGGCACGTCTGATTTGCGGCATGGGGGCGCTGGCGTTGGTGGAACTTGCGGCAGCATTGGTAGTGTCGGTGCTGGCGTTGCGACTGGAGGCATTGCTGTTGGCGCTTATTCAAGCAATAATTATTGCAACAGTCTTATGGCGCGTCGTCGTGGTTCCAGATCGTTGAAAATCAACGATAGCATGGAATCGATTCGGCACACACCGGACTCCTCGGATGCGAATAGTCAAAGTAGCACAATGTAAGCCAAGGAAATGTACTTATAAGTGAACATTAAAAAAATAAAAACAAAAAAAATTATAACTGAAATAGAAACTTTTATATGCATTTAACTCATTTTATTGGCATTCATAGTAAATCAACTGGCAGCAACAACAACCACATCAACAACAACAACACCAATGGCTTAAACAGCAATGGATTCGGTGGCGCAAATGGCTATGGCTGTATTGGCGTGGGCAGCACAGCTGGTGGTAGTGGCAATTCTAGCGGTAGCAATGGTTGTGCCGGTGGCAAGTACCTGCTGAGCGAACAGTGCGACATGACACCTTCACCATCCGACTCAGGCATATCAGACTTGGAAGCCGCACTAAAGGATCGCGACTCGGAACTGTCCTATTTGCGTCAAACAATGGAGCACAATGAGAAAGTAATATTCAGAGTACAAAAGGTTTAAGGCATTTTTGCACAACCACACAAATGCTGAGTAGTAGCTAATTCACGCCTTTTTATGCTTTCTTTTTTTTGGTTTTTAATGATTTTTTGTAGGACAAGGAGAACTTCTGGGAGCAGGAGACAAAGCGTTTAAAGACATTCTATGAGGCTCAACAACGCGAATATCTGTTGAAGATGAAGAAAATGGAACAAATGTTGGCTATGCAACAATTCCAATTCAAACAACACAAGCTGCGGCACACAGAGCAATCGAACAAGTTGAGAGAGCAGGTGGCCGACTTCAAAAATGAAAACGAAATACTCAGGTGACTAATGCAATTTCTTTTTTTCATTTATTTTCAAATAAGGTAGTAGGTAAGCTCTCTTATATTGATTTTTTAGCACACAAAATAGTGGGTACGGGAATAAGTTTCCGCCCACGTAAAAGAGGTGTCGCTGGTGATACTATTTTTGTGTTCGCTCTAGTAAAATACTGGTGATTTGAAGGTGTATATGTGAGGACTCAAACGCAGTAGTTGACATTCACTTGAAGCGTAAAGATGCTTTTTTATCTGACATTAAAAATATCTACGTTCGTCCCGAAAAAACACCATTTGCGAAAGTCATGTTTCATTATTACCTTTTACAGAAAAGTTCAGCTGAAACGTGTCGTACAGGGTTTAATTGAAAAGTAATGAGCCTTCCCGCGCGGAGCGTCTGCCAAGCAATCAACCGAATCGGCTGGTGGGGGAAAATGATCGTTGGACCTTCCCCTTCCACTAGAAACTGGTCCCAGTTCGCTGGCAACAGCGGTGCAGTCAACATCGCTCCGCGCGTGAAAGCTGTTTTAAAGTGTGTTAGGATTTTGAGGTGACGAAAATGCAGCGATCGTTGGAGCAACGTTACTCGATCAAATTTTGCGTAAGGCTAACAAAACGAGTACCGAAACCGTGGGGCTACTCAAGAAAGCTTTCAGTACGATCCTGAGGGTAAGAGAGAGAGTGCGGAGTGGCACACGAGCCAGTCGCCACGACCCAAGAAGGCGCGCATGTCAAAATCCAAGGTCAAAACCATGCTGATCATCTTTTTCGACTCTCGAGGCATCGTCCACAAGGAGTTTGTACCTCCAGGAAGTACTGTAAACACGGCATTTTACAAAGCAGCGCTCCTTCGGATGAAAAACCGCGTCGCCCGGGTTCGACCCGACCCCGTCAACAATTGGACTCTTCATCACGATAATGCGCCGGCGCACACCGCCTTCCTCTGCACCTCTGCATTGGCCAATATGGGGGTTCCGGTGCTTCCCCACCCTCCCTACAGCCCAGACCTGTCCCCTCCGGACTTCATCTTGTTCCCGCGCCTGAAAAGAAAGCTGAAGGGGACTCCATCGAGGCGAGCCAAAAAACTGTGACAGCCGAATTGAACGCGAATCCGGTGGATAAGTTTAAAAAATATTTTCTGCAGTGGAAGGACCGCTACCAGCAGTGTATTGACGCTCAAGGGTCATATTTTGAAGAATATTAGATGTATAAGCCAAAAGATTTAATAAAACTGCTTAAAAAATTATGGCTCATTACTTTTCAAACAAACCCTGTATGTCTAACAATATTTACGGTAATCACGCTTCATCAAATACAACTTGTAAAGAGTTGCTTCGACGCTTCCAAAGTGGGAATTTCGACGTGAGTGATAAAAATCGCGAAGAGGCACCGAAAAATTACGAAGATACTCAACTACAACAATTATTAGGTGCAGACTCATGTCAAACCTTTGATGGTATGTCTAAAGAGTTGGATGTTGAAAGATCAACCGTCACTAAACGTTTGCATGCAATGGGAATGGTCCAGAAAGCAGTAACACCGATTAAAAGAGAGGAATATCGATAGACGTTTGGTGACGTGTGAGATGTTTCTTAAACGGCAGAAAAGAAAAGGTTTTCTGCATCGCATCGACACTGGCGATGAAAAATGGATATATTATGTTCGCTATGTGTCAGCGCCAGGTTAGGTTAAGTTAGCTTAGGTTGTCCTCGCTGGCTGAAAGCTATCACATAGACCTACATATTTGTCTGTAGTAGTACTAAATGGAACTTAACCTTTACGTTTCTTTATAGTAAACCAGCACCAATTTATTTAAAAAAATCCCCCTTTTTGTAAAATAAAGCAAAGCAAAGCTAAATACAGGGTGGCGCAAAATTAATCACCTATTCGGAATATACAGTGTACTCTCTCTGAAGCGAACACACACAAGGGATTGACAAATTTGTCCGCTTAAGAGAGATGTCCGCTTATGATCAAAATATAAAAAGAGTGCATAAAAATATGTAATACAAAGTGAAGTCCAAACTAAACAAAACTGAGCTAAAATAGAAACGACAGGAGCTTTGCTGTGATAACTTCGAGTTTATTTATTCAAAATAGTCCCCTTTGGTCTCTATACACATCACAAAGCGAAGTAATGTGCAACTTAATGGCTAATCAATAGAAATGAAACCTCTCACCTCTTATTTCCAATCCCCTTATATCGCCTTCCCGTGGTGATACTGTTAACCTATCACGAAGATCAAGTAACATTCTATACATGATATAAATGAAACCTTGCTGGAAGTGATAGGAATGAAAAATTTAAGGTGAAACTCCCGAAAGGAGGCTGGCCTTTAGGTTGACACCCTAATTCCAGTTTAAAACAAACCCTGTCTCGACACATCAACAACAGTCTCGTAGAAGCAGACTTAAAAACGATGAACGCTCGTAATTGGAGAAATGAGCCAAGAGAGAGACTGAATTAGAGGAGGATTGTTGATGAAGCTATGGTTCACCATAGACTGTGAAGCTTAGAGGAGAGAGGTCTCTGTACACTGTTTTGCGCGATCTAAAAGCTTTTCGAAAGAGTGTTTCAGGTCATTGAATGGATTGTCCTTCAGGATGTCGGTACAAGCCTTTTGGATGCAACTTACGGACGCAAAACGTTTTCTTTTCATGGCCAAATGCAATTTTCCATATTGGTAAAAGTCACAGGGAGCCATATCAGGCGAGTATGGTGAGTGATTGATGGTTAAAATGCCATTTCTAGTAAAAAAATCAGTCACAAGAGTGGATCGATGAGATGGCGCATTTTTATGCAATAAACGCCAGCTTCCTCTTTCGCAGTATGCAGGGCGAATTCGACGAATGTGACGCTTGAAAACCGCAAGATAGAAAATTGCTTTGACGGTTTGGCCTGTTGCCACGAACTCCTTTTGGACAATTCCCTTGGAATCGTAAAACCAAATCAGCATTGACTTGGTTTTGACTTCTCCAAACACGATTTTGTGGGTGGTGGCTCGCCTGGCGCCTTCCATTCGGCACTTTGACGCTTAGTGCTTAGTTTCAGGTTCATGTTGGAAACGCCACGTTTCATCACCAGTTACATTGTGGTAAAGGAAGTCCTCGTCTTTTCTCGTCCCTCTAATGAGGTCTTTCGAATGAACTCTGAGCAATTTTTGGTCCTCAGTTAACTTCTGCGGAATGACACGTGCACAGACCTTCGTAAGCGCAAACGATCAGTTAGAATGCGATAAATCGATGTTTCGGAGATATTCAACTTCGATTCCATGAATTTCAACGTTGATTTCGGTTAATTTTTGATAAATTTACGAATAACTTCGATGGAGTTTTCGGTGATTACTGATTTTGGGCGACCCGTATGTTCATTGTCTTTCATGTCCTCACAACCATTTCTGAAACGTGAAAACACTCATGAACTCTGGCCCGAAACAGACAATCATCGCCATAAACCTTTTTCATCAATTCAAATGCTTCGGTAAACGTTATAGCGATTTTAAAACAAAATTTGATATTAGCTCGTTGTTCGAAACTCATCTTTGTACCGATGATACAAACATACTGACACTTTAGACGCAATAACTTCGCTTCCACTGAAGCTTGGTGACAGCTTTGACTGGAAGTCAGCCAGGGTTGTAACTTCCAATGCACTAACTCATTCAAAGGATGGTGCCATCAAAAACATTTTTATGACGCCAGTCTTGTTTATTTTGGACTTCACCTTGGAGAAAATGGTTCCTCGCAAGTACAGGACATCCTGTGATTATGTGGTCTATCGTTCCTGCGTATATTTGGCATCTGCGGCATTCATCATCTGAGAAGTTGGGATCTTTCAAAATGTATTTTTGGTAAAGGATAACATGATCCTGAAAGACGATTGCAAATCCTTAAGTTTCAGGACAAAGGGCTCCTTTTTGTAGCCACGTGTAGCTGTTCCTCTGGTCATTATTTTTCGTTCCGCATTATATGTAGGTGTCTACCGTGTCTTTCAGTGCCAAAATTGCTTTTTTTCGTCCATTGTTGTACATCTTATGATATGGTCTGTGGAGTGAAGGTTTAGTGGGGAAAAGTTAGTAAATAAAAAAAATTAGCTAACGCAAACCAATGAATACCAAATGATCCAATTGCGAGAATAAATTCGAATTTTCTAAATATCTTGACTCCAGCGCTACCTAGCGTAAAAGGACTCAAACAAAAAGCTCACAATTTTTGAAGTGAAAACTTTTTTAGAATCGTTGGGAGTGATTTGAGACTCGATGAAACGAAAAAGCGACACTACGAAGCGTTATATGTTGATATACGTATATGTGTGTGGCTGCGTACTGCTGAGCCACGCTAGTATAGTGAGTATTGTAGTATGTACACTACACTGCCTATTACTTGCTTTGGTGTTTAGTTCAAGCGTCATACGTATATATGTTTGTATGTTTGCTAGTACGTATGTGCGCGCGCCTGCGTATTACGGAGCCACGGTGAGCGAGAAGGCATTATGTATACCTATACTACACTACCTAATACTTGCTTAGACCAAGCGTCCTACGAATGTTTGTGTGTATGGTAGTACGTCTGTGTAATATACGCGTTACGACGCTCATAATAGCAACCGCGTGTGCTGTATTGCGTCCGTATTTTTATATTCGTAAATATTTTCATTTTTAAATATTTACCGCAATTGCAGTCGGCGTTGCAATATGCCACAATCAAAATGACGGTGCTCGTATTGTAACTCCACAGATAGATCTGAATGCACAGCAACTAGAATCACTGTCTGTTAAGATCTCTAAAGTGGGAGAAATATGTGCATGCGAAACCAGATTGAGCAATGGAAAAACAGTTTTAATTGTGTCAATTTATATTTCACCGAATCAATCAATAAATAGCATCACGGAATTCATTCACGAAAATTTAATAAAGTATACACCAGAAGTATCGCGGATACTTAGAAAAGATTACAATAAAGTTCCAATGATTTTAAGTGGCGATTTTAACGTAAATTTTGCATTGGACACTGCGGTTCCTTTAATTGACTTTCTCAATACAACATTCAATTTAAAAATGTGTAACAATCGCACTGAATCGACAACACGATCAAAAACAACAATTGACGCGGTATTTCAAAGATATGTTGACAACATCGAAACCAAAGCATTTGTATCATATTTAAGCTATCATAAGCCACTCGTATCATTTGTTGAAATTGAAAACATTGAGGATAAATAATAATAAAATGAAGAAAATAAAATATGAGCTTTATAGCAATATAAACCTATAATTATTCCGCTCCTAATGCTGATTTCGTCTCATTCTCTCTCAGTTTGTTTTACGAAAGGTTTCACTTCTATCGTGTCTAACCGTTAGACTGGTATTTTTTTTTTTTATGGTTTTATTGAGTACGAGAATATGAAAATGACTATTTAATTTGATTTAATGTCTATTTAATTTTAAATTTTTTTTTTTGTTTTACAGGAGTACCAATAGCAGTCTGAAGAACTCAGAGCGCAATTTAAAGGACAGCGTCGCATACATAGAAGAGCAGCTGCGTGAATCGGAGAACACCATCGCCGGCATAAGAGCGCAGTTGGAGGAGAGCGAATGGAAAGTTTGCGAGCGCAATGGCGAGCTTGCACTACTCAAATCACAGCTCAAGGAGGCTAATGTAAGTTACCCAACTCTTGTATGCATCCGGTTTCCATTCATTCATAAAATATACCAATGTATCTTTCTCTTTTTCACAGGTTGAAATCACACTGAAGGAGCACGCCATTGTGCATTTGCGTCACGAAAACACCAATGCCGAAACGCAAATCTACGAAAGTCTACAAGAGAACCAGAAAATGACGAAGCAACAAAAACAAGTCGAGCAGCAGCAGGCACGCACCGACAAACAATCCGAAACTGAGCTGAAACAACTGAATAAAATTATTATACTCAAGGATCAAGTAATACTCGCGCTCACCAATGAATTGGCCAAGTTGCGCAAAGAGCTCTCCGACTTGGCTATCTTTCAGGAGTACGGAGAGGAACCCTCCGGTCGCTTCATACGACTCAAACAACAGCTGGATAATCTTACCGACATTTGCAATCGCACGCGTCGGCAAGCGCACAAATCCGACATGAGCGCAGCCGCGTCGAAGGAGAAAGTCATCGACGACACCAATCTCGAGTTGATAATGAATTGTCTTAAGATCGCACCGCCACTGGATGACACCGACGAAAGTGAAAACGAACGCGAGCAAACTAAACAGCTGTGCGCAGAGAAGCGTTTGGCCAAAATGTCGGCCGATATACAGAACTTTGTCTACGGTGCACAAAACCTGCCCGACATCGCTGTTAATCACAATAACCACAAGCCGCTGAAGTACTCCCATTCCAATCCACACAAGCTGGAGGAGTCCACATTGGATACGTTGATCGAAGAGTCGGCCAGCTATGCGGAAGAGATCGGCAAGTTGCGCAAACAGTTGGACGATGTGCGTGTCAATTTCGAGCTGGAGAAGCGGCAGTGGTGTGAGGAGCGCGAAAAGGTGTTGAACTACCAAAAACAATTGCAGGCGCACTATATAAATATGTACCAGAAATTGCGCAGCTTGGAGAGTTCCAATGAGGTTTAGCCATGGCGCGTATATGGATTTCATGCTCGCATCCAGACGTACATCGATTGTTGTTAGTTTGCGAAATGAATGGAAATAGTTTAATTATCATGTTGTTGTTGTAATTTTAAAGGCATACATGGTTTACCATTGTGTTTTATCTTATACCATAAAAGAAAATATTTATTAAAAATGTTATGCACTTAAAGCAACATAAAATAAATGGAATCGGACTGCAATTATTCCATGCACTCTCTCTCTCACACATACACACACATATGTATATTTATAAAAGTGCATATATCCAAATAAAAATTAATTTTCATATACCACATAAATCTGGATGGATTTCATACAGCAGGTGGCGCAAGATCAATCACCCTGTCGGGAGATTTATAATTTTTGCAAATGGTGTCGTGCGTCAATCATATTTGACAGACAAGCAATGGAGCGCGTGAAGGTTAAAACAAAGATTTCCATCACTCAAAATCATTTTTTATTCAGTAAAAAAGTTATTCAAAAACAAAATTGGATGATTAATTTTGCTTACTTTTCTTACTTTTGCACTACGCGGCCAAAGCAATAATAATGATTTTGCTTACTTAAGGGAACCCGGTGATCTAGAAATTTTGAAAAATCGATTCTTCTGTTTTCGATATTTCGAAACTATAGTATCTTAAGAATATACTGTGAAATTTTCCTGCGAAAATTCCCAATATTATAACTTCTACAGCTCATTAACTAGGTCGAGAGCTTCCGCGCGCCTCTGTACCTCTAACTTTGAACTCATTTATCTCGAAACGACTTTTTTCGGCACGGCGGGGATGAAAAACACAACAAAATATTCAACCGAATCACTTGAAATTTGAATATCTTGTTAACAACATCAATGGCTGTCGTCGGAACTAGAATGATAATAATTTCCAATTTTGTACACTAAAAAACTAGTGAAAAAATACCCGATTTTACGAACTTTTTTTCAAAAGCGCGCCATTTTGTCAATTTTTACTTTTTTCGATTTGTTCTAATTTCGACCATAACTGCACTCTTTCTGATTAAGAATCTTGTTGAATTTTGTGTTTCAGATGAGTAGAAGTCTTGCAATGACCTACGCCATCCAGGTGCAATTAATCGAGAGGGTAATCTTCACCGGCATTTTTATAATAATAAATATTGTTTTTAAAATAAATAAAAATGTTTTTTTTTTATGCTCAATAGATTCAGTAATAACACGAAAAGTTTAAATATCGTTTTCTTAATTTTAAATGGCAAAAAAACATCGTGAAAATAAATGAAGTTTTCGTGCCGGGTCCGCTTAAGGTCTCTGTGGTAGCCGAGTGTGTTTGTGCATTACTACCAAGGAGGAAACCCACTGCGATGGGTGATACAATTTTTTTTTATAAAAAGGCTAATGGCAAAGATCCGAGTGTACTCCTGCTATGAAAAATCTCCTCATAAACATATCTGCCCTTGGGAGGCGCCATAATATTGGCACATAATCAAGCTACACACTACAAATTAGAGGAGGAGTACAGCCAAACCCGCACTAAAAGGTGTAAGGGCCAATTATAAAGGATGGTAAAATTTGAAGGGCCGATCTTGCATGTGAACCACACGCCAAGTTTCTTTCAGCATTTAATTTGACATTTTTCAATTCCAGACCAATTCAATTTGAACGAGGGAAAGATACACAATCGAGCAACGCGTTAAAGTTATTCAGGCGTATTATGAAAACGGGCGTTCAAATCAAAATGCATATCGCACACTTCATCTTCAGTGATGAGGCACTTTTTCACCGTGGATTCGTCAATAAGCAGAATTGCCGCATTTGGGCGAATGATAATCGAAGAATGATTGCCGAAAAACCAATGTACCCACAAAGAGTGACTGTTTGGTGCCTTTTATGGGGGGCGGCATCATTGGGCCGTATTTTTTCCAAAATGAGGCCGGTCCGGCAGTTACTGTGAATATTGTTTGCTATCGTGAGATGATAACGTACTTTTTATGGCCCGAATTGGAAGATATGGATGTGGACGATATGTGGTTTCAACAGGACGGTGCCAATTGTCACACGGATTTAGCATTTAGTCTAATTTATTTTCGCACAAATGGTCTAAAACTGTTATGTGGTCAATCTTTAACTCCTGTGCGATGCTACAACTACTAACTTGCCGTTCAACTTCGATTATTTCTGTGATTTTATCGAATTTTTGAAATTCTCGACATTTTCTTTAACATCAAAAATGCCCGCACGGAATCAAAATTACACGTAATTAGTTTCACAGTTTCAGCGGCCTGGCTTGCATTTTCGCCTTTATCAAAGAAAAGCTGAAAAATGTACGGAGTCCCTCTTCTATTGCTAAGGGGTCTCGTGGCCGAAAATTTAGGGTATTTTCAGGAATTTTTTTACAATAAAAAAATGAAAAACGATATTCAAATTTCTTAGGCTTTTTATTTAACTTATTTTACATACAAAAATGAAAAAAAAAATGTTTACTTTTAAAAATGCTGCTGAAGTTGACACTCCCGAATAAAGGGACCTGGGCGATGTTGTCCAGTTTGGCTCTTCTATTTATCTGAAACACTAAAACCCAAAAAATTGTTAATCAGTATGACTGTAGCTATATCCCATACTAGAATAAAAATAAAAAAAATTGGCAAAATGGCGCAGTTTTGGATTTGACTCTCTAAAAATCGTTTTTTTTTTTAATTTTTTAATCAAAAAAATACGAAATAATTGAAATATTAATATGACTCTAGTACGGGCGAAAGCCATTGATGTTGTGAACAACATATTAAACTTTCAGACGATTTGATTGAGCACTTTTTTTTTTTTTGACAACAGCAGGCCGAAAAAAGTAGTTTTGAGATAATTGAGTTTAAAGATTTGACCATTTAAATGCGACCATTAATGCCGCGGCGTGACGGATCTGACTCTACCTGGTGAAACGGCTGTAGAATCCAAAAATTTTACAGTATATTATTAAAGGCTATGCTTTCGAAATATCAGAACAAATATCGGTTTTTTGAAAATTCTAGACCACCGAGATCTCTTAACACCCTGCAACTCGCAACTGAATGAAACAAACCAAAAACAGCAAAATAATTTGTTTAGTTGGTTGGTTGGCTTAAGTGGTGATTCTTCCAGAATCCAACTATCGCCGTTTTGTTGCCACATCCTCGTTACCAACTTGTTTGCCAGTTATTTTCAGCATGACTATATCCAGTCTGTGCGGTTTAGGAACCTTATCAGGTTGTTTACATATAAGCCAGACAGCTGTTCCAGACTCTCGAACAGCGGTCGGCCCAGGGTTAACATCCTGTCCTTCCATAGGGCAGGGCATTCGCAGAGGAAATGGTCTGGTCTTTTCGTCTGGTCTCTCCATCTGCGATTCGGAGGTATTTTAGGGAAATTGCACTCTTGACTGTACCTAGTGGTGTGAATACTGATTCTGCAAGAGCGTTATTCAAGGCAGATCCCCTTCTTGCCAGTTCATCTGCTTTTTCATTGCCTTCAATGCTCCGATATACCGGGACCCAGATTAAGGTAACTTGTGAGGCTAGTCCTGCTTTGTTCCACTACTTTAGAGATTGTTGTAGCTGAACCCAGTGCCTGTATTTCAGCTTAGCTATCCGAAAGTATAGCGATATTGCCCTTAAAAGAGGGATCTGCGATTAGTAGCCTACAGGCTTCCCCAATTGCCAGTATTTCCGCCTGAAAGACACTGCTTGTAAATATTAGGGAGATGCACAGATATTTCAGTTTAAGGTGTATGAGAATATACAGTGGGGAACAAAACTGAGTACATGTTCGAAGACTTTGCACAAAAATGCCCACAGAATGAAAACGATCAAAGCAAATGAAACAATTTTTTTTCTTTATTCAATAACAAATAATTAACAAAATTTCATAATTAAACAAAAAAAAGAATATTCCATAAACCGTACAAAAATAAAAAATGAATGGTACTCGTATGTACTCAGCTTTGCACTTTTTGAAAGTGCAATTTCGTTGGCTTTTTTTAATACTTGGTCCATAGACCTTTATTTTTTATGACTGAAAGAATACGTCTAGACATACTTTTTACCAAATTATGCAAAATGTCGTGGGGAATTTTCTTCCATTCATAGTTTATTCTTTGCCATAACATGTCGAGGTTAGTGGGAGGAGTATCATATTGTCCCAACCGTCGCTTCACTATTGACCACAAGTTCTCAATCGGATTGAGGTCGGGACTTTCTGGCGGCCATTCCATTAACTTAAAACTTTGAGTCGTAAGCCATTCCTTAACCACCTTTGCTGTATGCTTGGGGTCTCCGTCCTGCTGAAATGTAAATTCAGCTGACTGATATGCGCATACGTTCACAAAGCTGGTAAGATGGGTTTGAAGAATAGTCAGGTAGTCCTCCTTTTTCATTATGCCATCTATTTTTACTAAGGGACCAAGCTTCCACCACGTAAAGCAACACCACGCCATAACATTGCCGCCTCCGTGCTTGACGGTTTCCTTTATATGGCGTCTTTGCAATGATTCGCCTGGACGCTGCCAGCAATATTGGTTCCCGTCGGACTGGTAGCGGTTAAATTTTGACTCATCTGACCAAATAACTTTTTTCCAGTCGTCTATGGTCCAGTCTCGGTGTTTTTTTTGGCAAATTTTAAACGAGCCTGAACATTTTTTTTAGATAATGCCGGTTTTTTCTTTTTGATCTCAGCGACGTATACGATTTTTTGAAGGGCTCTCCTTGTTGTCCATCGACTAACATTTTTGCCAATAGCAGCCGCAGCATCTTTTGGTGTTAGCTGAGGGTCTCTCTTCAAGTTTGTGACTATGAGCCTTGCGTCACCATTTTTTAAAAGTCGTGGGCGTCCACCAGAATTTTTTTAGAGGCAACTCCACACCTTTTCTGCACTCTAATTACCACCGACTGACTAATATTTAAAGCCTTTGCAATTTTTCGAGACGAAGAGCCTTGTTCTGTTAGGCACTTGATATTATTCTCAACATCAAACGGAATTTTTTTCATTTTTGTTAAATTTTAGGAACACTTCAAATATTAATGCAATTGATTGCACTGATCTCACCGAAAGACTAAAATAAAATAAGTTACATATTTCTTTCTTTTTGGGATGATTTTGCTGCTTGATAACTGTAAATCAAGATGCATTCGGTGATAACATAGCTAAAAATAGAAATGTTCAAAACTGAGTACATGCGAGTTGTTTTTGGTTTTCATTTTTTTTCATCATTCTTCTGATTTTTTATTTCTCTTTCACTGAAATGTATTCTGAATTGATACAGCAAAATTAAAAAAAAAATGTTTCATTTGCTTTGATCGTTTTCATTCTGTGGGCATTTTTTTACAAAGTCTTCGAACATGTACTCAGTTTTGCTCCCCACTGTATATGCCAGCTCCAACACCAAAATTCAGTTTGTTTAGTTAGTTCGGTAAAAACCCTACGAACTTCTTCACCAACCCAGTACCTACATATGTAAAGAATCAAAGCTTCGCAATAAGTCGCGCTGCCATTATGTTCGCCGCCACTTTACACACCCCTTTTCGTATTTAAGTTTTCTGCAGATTTCAATTATTTCAAAGAATACATTTTATTTCCAAATCTAAAAGTAAATACATTTATAAGTGTTAATATACGTTAACTGTACTGTATCAGAACAAGATTTCAATTCCAAAAAATTGATTGCAAGCACTTTTTCTTTGCACTCCGTTATGCCGCGCCTATTGCTTTGCTGCAGGTATGCATGAATACGTATGACTACATACATACATACACACATACATATTTACATATATTATTGACGTGGGACTTAGTTGATTATTCGCTTCATTAAGTATAAATACATACACATACACAGTAAGTAATTCAATTTAACAACTTAAAACTTAGCAAACTAACTACTTTTTAAAATAAACATTTCAAAGAAAGAAATTCAATAAGATTCCATATAATATACGTACTCGTATTTTATAAATTATTGACGAATCGAGTTCGTTAGCTCGCACGCCGCACTCGGCGTCTACTACTACTTTTATATTATTTTTATTTTTTATTTATTTCCATTTCATTTTTTTTTTTTTTTGTAAATTTTTCAAGGCATCAATAAGGTATGGTTAATCTTTGCCTGGCATTAATTTGGGTGTGACAGGACACTTTTTATTGTTCTTAACTCAGGGGTTACACCGCATGTAACCCATTTTGGCAGTCGTAGGGAAGACCAGTTATAGCTAAAGAAAAACGAGAGGAATGCGGCGGCACTCGATTTCACACAGAATTCGGGTAAACGCATTTAATTCCACTTTGCGTTTTCAGCCGCCTTCCCTCGTTTACTATGCACGTTTGTCGGTTTCATACTATAGACCAGTTTGTTTGCGCCTCCTTTACTGTACATTTGTAGATAAACCTAATAACAATTAATAACCGAACTTCATGCGAACTCTTCGACATAGGTCGCCGGGAAGATGCCCACATGATTGCCCAAGGCGCCAAGCCACCAGCCATCCTCTTGCTTGGCATGCACTTCGATGATATCGCCCGGCGTCAATTCGAGCTCGTCATATAATTTTGGTGTGTAGCTGTATAGAGCCTTACATCTACTCAGAATTACCGGCGTGCCATTGCTATTACCATTGTGTACCTCTGCCGAGTTCTGGTATACCATCGGCGGTGTCGTCGTCGTCGTCGCTGCCATTCCCGTAGACATCGCCGTTGCGGTGCCATTTGCTAACATTGTGCTTTTCTCTATAATCGCTTTATGCTCTTTGCGTCCCGTACTATTGGTTGTGGTCATTTGCTCATCATCATCATCTTGCGAGCTAAATTCATCAAAATCTGAATCTTGTTGATTGGAACCACCATCGGCCTGTCCACGATCACAATACGGATCATCGATATTCGCTGGTATTGTCTTTGTCTTATCAATGCTAGCAATGCAGAGCTGTGTCTTGTTGCTGAGCGTTTCAATATTGCTCTTGCTGCGATTGAACTTGCGTACGAGTAGATCCTTGCTAAGATCCGTGCAGCTCGCGTTCGATGAGTTGTTCGATTGAGGCACACATTCGTATTCGTTCTCTTGCACAGATGTGCTGTCATCTTGACTCATGCGATCGTTATTCTTCAGCCAGAGTGGTACCTTAAGTACACTCTGTTGGAGGCCGGTGCGATCGCGTGTAACCTGGAAGAGAATGAAAATCAGTATGACGTTTGAGAGTTATTAAATGCACTCGGTTTCAAGCTTAGGAAGACAAACCAAGTTGTGAGCTTCCCGCGGTTACCTGTATATGCTGCGCTAGGGGATGTGATGATCTGGGCTTGTGGTCCAATTCCAAAAGCGCTGAGTGTAGTTTGAAGCGTGCGCCCTCTAAATAGGTCAGCATCGATCGAATCTGCAAAATGGGAAATTAAATTATATCTCAATATATTTAAGTTTTAATGCTTTTCTTTCTCCCTATTAGCAGTAAGGAGGCCGCCGTAGCTGAATGGGTTGGTGCGTGACTACTATTCGGTAGTGCGTAGGCTCAAAACTTCGTGCATGAAACCCCAAAATGATAGAAAAAGATTTTTTCTAATAGCGATCGTTCCTCGATAGGCAATGACAAACCTCCCAGTTGCCGTTCGGAATCGGCTTTAAACTGTAGGTCCTTCCATTTGTGGAGCAACAGTAAGACGCATGCCGCAAATAAGAGGAAGAGCTCGGCCAAACACCTAACAGCAGCTTATTTCATTTTTTATTAGCAACAAGAAATCCAAATATTTCAGAAGAAAAATTCTTCTAAAGAATCGGTGTTGATTGACTACCCCTAAGTGCTAAGTTCTGCGGTCTGGTTTATACAACCAAAATGTTAAATCGTCTATTCCTTGATTCCAAAATGAGTTAGAAATCCATGTAGATTAAGTCCGGAACGAGCAAGACATGCTTACAGAGTCTTAAACATGCGCATGACCCGAGAGTTCATTATCAACTCGGTTAAGTTTTTCTCGGCCAAGGATATCAAGATATAGCGAGCCATTGCCAATAAATTCGCGGCAAGGCACAGCCGCCCTTTACATCACGACAGTCAGTTCTACAATACCGGAGCAGTCCGACTTTATAAGTTCTGATAGGGAATACAACCTAGGCCAGTAGGTTTGTCAACAAAAATAAAAGATAAAAAAGACAGCGCTTTGTGTACTGCGGGAATTGCAGGGAAAATATAGCCTCCTCGAGGAAAATTCCCTTAAAGAATAAATTTTGTTCGACTTCATAAAGAACACAACCGCAAAAATAAAAATACATGATTTATCTAGAAAAAGGTTGGAATATTAACCAATCGATGGCTGGCATATTTGCAAAATCTTGAACATGCACGTAAATTTAGAGGCCCGAAAACTACGCGGATTACTCTGAACTCGCTAATCTTCGCAGACGAGGCAGATGCTTATCTCAGCTTCGAGGTACATATGTATGAGACTATAACCGAGCTAGCAGAATGGGTTGATGCGTGACTGAAAGCATTTGCTAGTGCCCAGGCTCGAAACCTCAGGCGGCAACGGCGATCGCTCCTCGGCAGGCAATGGCAAGCTTCTGGCATGAAAATGCTCCGCATAAAAAAACTACCATCTGCCATTCGGACAAACTGTAGGTTGCTCCATTTGTGGAACAACATCAAAACGCACACCACAAATAGGAGGATTTCGGCCAAACGTCCAAAAAAGGTGCAAGCGCCAATGTAGCAGCTAGCAGCTGTGGACAAGTCGGAGACATATTATGAAAGATATGGGCCAATGACTAGATGACCCAATAGTGCACAGAAAGCAGTGAGTTTTATGGATGTAATGGCATCTTCTTTGAGATTTTTTTTTAACAGCTTCTTTATTTTATCTACTCAAGTCGATTGAATCAAAAATTACTACTCATCGGCCGTCAATGGACTTAACGAACCGTAAGTTCAAGAAGGTGCGCAAAACATTCTGAGCGCCAGCCACTTGTAAAATACGATAAACGTAGGCAAAAAGTACACGACGAAGACCTCTAGAATTTGTGCATATCTGGAACAAGTTCGATTTGATTGCGAGATAAAAGGACTCTCACAAACCTTAAGATGACAGTAAACAATTTTTTGGCTTACCATTTGAAGCATAATAATGTAGGTAGGTAGGTTAGATGGCAAGAGTACCCCAGGTACTCTACAAGTAGCACTTACGTGCCGTTTTGATACCATAATGTGGACCACTGCCTGCGAAAAAATTTAAGGAAGAGAAAACCGTCTACAGCCCTCCAGTGCTGTTGATATTCTTCAAGTCATCCCCAAAGGGCACGCTAAGGAATCTCAAGCACCTAGCCGCCAGAGCCGGACATTTGCAGAGAAAGTGTTCCACAGTCTCTTTCTCTGCAGGATCCCCACAGCTTCTGCAATAGGGGTTGTAGGGAATTCCAAGCTTCCCCGCATGACTACCGATCACCCAGTGACCAGTGAACACCGCCATGAGTTTGGAAATTGAATGGCGAGGTACTCCCATCACCTTAAGGGTTCTGTTTATATCGTATTGAGGCCATAATAAACTAGCATCAAAATGCTTTAGTTCGGGATCCGTGGGAGATGGTAATTTATTGAGCCTACTGCAAGATGAAGTTACCTTATAGGTTAGTCAATGTAGGAAGTACTGAGCAATGTTACCATAATACTTCATTTCATCTTTAATGGTGTTAGACCCTTGGGAAATTAGCGGCCTTTCTCTTAAAACTTAGTAGGAAGGACCTGAGAGCACCCGTGTTCAGCATATGGCTACCATGGGAGTCATTGACTTGCCGGGAAAACGATGACACCAGAGCATTTTCTCTATAACTGTCCGGCGTTTTCTAGAATCAAGTTTCGGCTGATGGGGTGCGATGTACTGAGTATATATTCCAGATATCTTACGATGTTTAATGAATTCAAAAGATTCGCGGAAGAGTGACCTCAAACCAATTTTTCCATCTTACCATCCATACTGTCTATCTGCCATCTATGTCTGTGTCTCTATTCCTTCCACTGTAATCTATCCGGGTGTAGTACAATGGTCTTGCTGACTGAGTACTCGGACTTGTCCCACTCCCCACGAATCTAATCTACATCTTTGGAAAACTTTGATAAGCATAAATTCAGATTCTACTTTTTAATTTTCGGACTCCGCTTGCAAATAGAGGACCCTACACCTAAATGCCGTTTTTTGTAGTAGTGCACAAAAGTACTCCAAGCTTTTCCATTATCTCTCATTCACAGATCTTTTTCATCAATTGATCTTTCAAGATGGGAGAGAATATCGAAAACATGACTACCGAATATTAAGCAAAGTGTAGGTCGGAAAAACGAATAAATTTCTCAAGACCAACAGGTACACGTTTGCTCAGATAATTAAACCACTTTATCTCTTTCCATTATCCGCAACATTTCTTATACTAAATTCCTTTTTGTTAAACCCACAGTAGTTGCAAAATTGGCATAAAAGAACCAGTCAGTAAATATGCGATATTTAGATGACACTCACATGATACAACTTGTCGGTGATATTCTGATTGTCCTGATTGTTCAGCGATTTCGAAAGTCCCTTCAATCCGTTTCTTGAACGCCTTTCACGCTCCAAGTCGGCCTTGACCAGTTGCAGCAACTTGATGAGTGCATGCTTGCGTCTCTCCCGATTCATAGCCAAAGTGGTGTGTTCACAATAGAAATCAGGCAATAATTGTTCGCTGGGGCCCTCGGAATTGCGGCGTATATTCTTTACCACTTGCATATCTTTTGACACATTACAAGCATCTACTTGCGGCTGCAGACGTTGCATTAAACCATCCAAAATCGGATTCATATTGGATGTTAGACCTGAATAGTTCGCTATAAAATTTTTCATATTAACCAAACGCTGATTTTCGATATTCTGCAGCAGCGAGGAGCCACGCAACACGGCCATTTCCCAATCGACACGAGCGCGTTCGGCCCGTATACAGAGCGTATAGTATTCGACATCGGCACGCTTCACAGCCTCCTCGGCTTTCTTGCGTTTGCTATCCAATTTGGCACAATCCTTTTCGGCTGATCTGATCTCTTTTTCGGCAGCAAGTTTGTTGGGACCCTGATGTAGCAATGCAATGGACGGAGATTTTTGTATTCGTACATCCAGCAGAGCATCTTGCAGCTTTTCATTTTCGCGTGCTGCTGTGTGTGAAGACTTCTTGGCCTTGGCCTCGCTGACACGCCATTCGGCTAGCGTGCGAGCCGCCTTGTCGACATTGCTCTCAACCTATTTGGGTAAGGAGAGGGAAAAGTTATTAATGAAGTATTTGGGAGCAATTTTCTATAACTGATACGCACCGACTTTCTGGTTTTGTGATGTGCCTCGATAATATTTTTAAGTGGTTTGACAATTTCGTCTGTGAGTGATGCTGATAATTGGCGATGGATGTCACTGCGATTCTCCATTTCGGTAGCCACACCACGCCAAGCATCAGCAATGCTGCCGGGCAATTCACGGCAGGCTTTGTTCAATTTGTTGGCCATTTTCGAGAGAGATTTTGAGTATAAAGTTTCACACTCAACTCTGTGAAAGTGCAGTCAATTAAAATAAAGAATTTGGAGAATCTAAGAACAGGAAATAAAATAACCTACCTTTCTTGTAATATCATTATAAGCTCCTTTCCGAAGTCGCCACCTTGCTTCACGTAACGTCGCAGTTCTTCGAAACCATTTTGGCCCTGAAAGTGTAAACAACAAATATTTTTAATATTTCTGATTGTAAGATGGTGCCTAAACTTGCTTGGAAACCACAACACGAATGTATTTTTATAAATATAAATATACTTAAAAATGCCATAATTTTAAATGAATTTAGCCGACTGGCGATATGACCGCCGCCTTAGATTGATAGCTTCTTTAGTATTTCCTAAAATGTAGCAGCTGCACAACACAGGACACTTCACTAACCTCTGTCCCAGTTCCCCACTTACCTCTAATAGTTTGGCGCATTTCGTAGCCGTTGATGTCTCATCAGCCGGCCGTTGCGTAACCGAAGACTCTAGATCATTTTCTTGCTCCGCTTCACGTCCACCATCACCTACACCACCACCAACACCACTTCCATCCACCAAATCATCTGTACTCCCAACAAAAGCAGACGTTGGACTAGATATTATTGTTCCAGCCGCGCCGCTAGGTGACTGTATCAAGCTGTTACTGCCGGCACTCGTGTCGCTGTCACGCAACACAGGTACACTCACTCGACTAGCGCCGCCACCACTGCGCAATAACGCGCTACTATGCACCGAAGGTGACTGCCGACACTCGGAATTGTTGAGGCTCATCTTCGAAGTGGCGACGCGTTGTAAGGTCGCCTGCTTCTGCACCACTTCCTTCAACTTCGTACTCTCTTCGCCTAACCAGTTTTTCACGCCATGCCAGCCTTTCCTCAGCTTCTCTTTATTGTTGTTAAAACTGATCAGCCTCGAATTCTTATTCTTCAGAAGCGTAATTCGACGCTCGCTGGGCTTCAGATTGTCGCGATGTTGGCAGTATTCTAAGTCGATTTCCTGGTTGAATTCCTCCGATTCGTTGATCTGACGCGTAATCTCGTTGAGTTCAGCAATGGAGACAAATAAAGTTTGCGTATTCAGACTTTGACAGCTGACAGACTTCAAATCGAACTCTTCAATAGTGCTGGCATTACTGGTCAGACTGTTCTTCGAACCATTTTCATTGACCGACGTGTTGCTGGAGAAAATAACACCACGTCGCTTTCCATTCGTGTGCCGCATGTTCAAAGAGTCCACACTTTTGAAATGATGCTGCTGTGACAGATAGCCCGACACCTTTTGCTCAGCACACATTGGCGTATTCGGATCACTTTGGCATTGTAGTGGCGATAACTCTACCGAAGGCGATGAGTTCTCCTTATCAGCATCGTTATTATCCTCGTAGTCGGAGGGTGCAAGGCTGCACTTGCTGACACCAAAAAGTTCTGGTAAACGCGGCAAATCGTGACAGTTTTCGAGATCTGGAGCAGTCAAGTTCAAATCACAAGTTATCGACGGTGTCTTCTCCAGAAAAATCTGCATTTCAGCACGATGCAAATTCTGCGCTGATTTTGAGTGCTGACGTCGACGCAGTTTAGGTGGTGGCGACGGTATTCTCGGCTTGGGTGGTGATAACACCAACACATCCATACCACGCTGAGTCTCACTGTTCGCAGGTGATTCTGTCGAAGTGGATGACTCATCTTGATGACGCTTACTTTCTGGTACGGGAAATATTGGCACTTGCAGATACGGACGCGAGACCAAACTAGTCGGTACCATCTCATCTGGCGGTCGCTTTGGTGTACTCAAAGCCAGTTCATACTCTTCTTCCTCCTCTTCACCAGCCGGCTCGGCTGGCTCGTCGGTTACAGGCGGCGTACTTAGCGCATCGGCATATACCTCCGTCTCACTGCCTGATGACGGCATATACGGTGAGGAGGAGTGTATATTGATGGTGCGCACCATAGTACTGGGGGCAGCTACACCACCGCCAATCTGGCGCAGGCGCTCCTCACTCACATCGAAACGATCGGCATCCAAAGTTGTGGTCGATATCAAAACGGGTGCACCAATTTCCAAACGATGATCATCGGAATGCGCACCGTTCATATCGTAACTGCCCGAGGCAACTTTCTGTGGCGAACTGCCTTTGCGGCCAGCATTATGGCGACGCGTAATGCGATGACTGAGCGTGGAGTAACGCTTTGTCAACTTGTTGAGTAGGCCACTGGTCGGTAGGGTGCTGTTGCTATTTTCATTGTTGTTGTTGTTATTACTAGCCTCTGTATTTAGTTTGAATTTTTGCGTGCGTAAACGATTCATTTTCCTTACTTCCAACTACTAACCGCTGCCACTAATGCGCATTAATACGCAGATTAAAATGTCCACTTTGGCTGCGACGCTTGTGTTACTTCGAGGGCTGCGCTCATTAACCTTTGAAATTGACGTTCGTAAAAAAATACATGGATATAATGTTGTTTTTGTTACATTTCTACTATTTATTATTATTATTATTTTTTTTTTTGCTACTAAAGTCAACGATGTGCAGAAAATTGAAATTTGTGATGCAAAGTATTGCTGTGGCGCTCATTGAATCATGCGTGCTTATGTGCTCACAAGTAAGTACTTAAGTAATTAATTAAAAGTTGAATTTGAATACTGATAAAAAACTGATAATTCGAATGCTACGTTCTAATTCATTTGTTATTGATGTAACCAGCGGACTCTCATTGAAATAAAGGTCTTTCGAAATCGCAGAACACAGTAAAAAATTGCCTTCTTCTTACACTCAGTACTCATGATTTCTTATCTAATAATCACCGCTACAAGAAGTAACAACCAAATGTACAGTTGGGCGCGAAAAAAAGTGGGTTGAGTACAAAAATTTTATGGTACAAAATTCTGTACTCGAAATTATGATTTTTAAAACCCTGCCGAGCAAAATTCTGTATTAAAAATTATGAAGAAACGAGCGAATTGTATTCACCATTTGCGTAGACTTTATTTGATAGAAATTCTGCGTTTGGAGTGCACTTAATTTTGTGGGCAATAGATTTCATGCCAGAATTTATTTATTTCATATGATTCATGATATTTGCTCCTAGATTATATTTAGGAAACTTAAGGCAGTTAAAATTACAAAAAAAAAAATGATTTGATTTAAATACAATTTATAACCAAGAGCAAATTATTAATAATTCTGAAGTGTGTGATATTTCTCAAAAGCAGTAAGGGGGCAGATACCTGTAAAATTTCGAAAAAAAATGTTTTTTTTTCATAAAATGTTAATATAATCCTTTAAGAATATGCCAAAAAAATGTTTAGAACGTAAATTTAAGTATTTCTTATATTATAAGGCGTTTTTCAATAGGTGCGCTTCAACTTTTTTCCGATAGGGAGGGGAACGACGCAATATTTTTTATTTTTCGCTTGTCATTTGTAAACTTCATTAGTATACATTTCATCATGGAACGCTACACTCTTGAGCAACGATTGCAAATTGTGCAAATTTTTTATGAAAATTTATAAATTTTCCAAAAAATCATCTTCAGTGATGAAGCTCACTTTTGGCTCAATGGCTTTGTCAACAAGCAAAATATGCGTTACTGGGCAGAAAGCAATCCACACGTGATTCTTGAGGCACCGTTGCATCCCGAAAAAATCACTGTTTGGTGCGGTTTACATGCCGGCGGCGTAATTGGTCCATATTTTTTCGTTGACGAGAACCTTCGCCACGTTACTGTGAACGGAAATCGATACCGCGACATGATAAACGATTATTTTTGGCCGCAATTGAATGGTATGGACTTAAACGACATGTGGTTTCGACAGGACGGGGCACAGTGCGGCCGATTCCCAAAAAGCTGGCCAAAAGTCGAAAAAAAAGTTTCTAGATAGAGTTTTTTTGTCTTTGGGTTGGCTACAGTAATGCCTTGAGTAGTGAAAACCGTTCATAGCAACGTCCTGTACCCTAAGTATCCTCTGTATTTTCAGTCGCAACGCGGCCTTCGTTTGAGCATCGTATTACTGTCGATGAATAGTGAAAGTTGTACACATTTGAAAGATTTTGTAATGGAGTAAATTGAACAAAACCAAATGGAATCATCTTCGGAAGGTTAGTAAAATACGAGAAATCTTTAGTACATATCAATACCTCGACACAAAGTTTTTAGCTGCAGCAATACGTAGATACATTTTTTGCAATTTTATAGTAATACAACGCCGTCATAGCTGCTTTGAAACCTATTAAAGGTTACTCAAAAAAGTAATGGTTACTGAATAAAACAAGATTCAGCTGCTACCACTTGCTACCTTGCGACCCCGAAAACATATAAATTTACATGCATCTTGATTATGTTCTAGAATATACGCTATTTCACGAGAGGGGGTGGCCAATAGGGGTGGAAGGGGGTGGACACAACCTCCGATTGTATTTGTGCCATGAAGAAGCTCCTCATAAAAAATATCTGCCGTTCGGAATCGGCTTGAAACTGTAGGTCCCTCCAATTGTGGAACAACATCAAGACGCACAAGTAGGAGGAGGGGCTCGGCCAAACATCCAGAAAGGGTGTACGCTCCATTTATGTATATGTATAGTATATATACATATACATATATACATTTTATTATGATTAATATTTTTTTATACTATTATTATTCAAGGAAACTTTGTTTTAGAAATAAGAAATGTTTGTACATACATATATTTGCAAACTTAACTTAACTCGCATTCATGCAAATAAAAATCTCTTGCATTTGACCGCAAACTCTATTAACTTCTTAGCGCCAGTCGCATGCTGCATGCAAAATTTCTTTGATTTTCAAATTCAACACAAACATACCTCATTCGTAAGAACGCGCAAACGCTTTCAAGTAGCTCCTGCTTGACTAAATGAGTTTTTTTTTTCTTAAACCATTTTCCTAACATTTCACGCATCGAAAAACTAAGCCAAATTCACTTAGCAAGAAACCATATTGAAAAATGTGCAAATAAGTTTAGCTCTTTCACCTTCTCTTCAAAAGCTGCATCACATTTTTATCACACGCACACACATATTCACGTATAAAGTTTAAGTTCTCAATGCCGACTGGCCTCAATCACCTTCAACCCGCGGCACATTCCGCGCATCACACAAGCGGCCGACGCCACCAATTCACTTTGTAGTTGTCATCACTTTACAATAAAGCTTCACTTTGCTATTGTTGTTGTTGTTGTTGTTTGTAGCTTGTGCAGATAATTGAAGAAGAGCAAACAGCAGGTAAAGACTTCAATAGTCAACAAGAAGCCAACTGTCAGCAGTGAGAAATTTAGATTAGTTGCATCGTTGGTGGTGGCAGCAACAGTTGTTAAAGTAGTGGTTGATAGAGTAGTTGTAGTTGCTGCTGCTGTTGCTGTTGTTGTTGTTGCTGTGGTTGCACCGTTTTGTTGGCCTTTTAACCTTTTACGCTGACTGTGGTAATGCATTGGGTCAATTCTTTAGATGCACAGTAGGCCAAACAACAACAATTAGGTGTGTATTTGTTTTATTTTTTTATTTTGTTTCTGCAGTCGTTTGCTTTTAATAGATCCTGTGCTACTCGTAGTAAGTTCACTTGATTTCTTCATTGGTAAGCATTTTTTTTTCTGCCTTCTTTATTCTATTAGTTTTGCGGTCAATTAAAAAAAGAAATAAAATGAAATTACTAATGTTGCTGCTCACTTTTATTACTTTTCACTAGGTTTTTTTGCTTTATTTTATTTTATTTTTTGTTCAGTATGCTTCACATCCACTCAGTTGGTTAGCTTTTGTGACAGTTTGTTTCATTGTTAGGTTTTCTCTTGAGCGGCTTTTGCTTAGTTTTTGCATTTCTGCACTATTTGTTTGTCGGTATTTAACCTGAAAAATTTTCACCCTTTTTTCAGCTGACTTCACTCACTTCTGCAAAGGCAGTTGATGGCCGCAACAAGGCGTTGGAAAAATTGGATGTTTTGCGAGCAATTGAAAATTGTTAAGCGCTCTATACATATGTATTTATATGTATGTATGAGTGTATACGCACCTGTATTTAACTTGTTTTGCTTTATTGACACAATCGCTCAACAAACCAACAAAGCCAATGATTTACCCACCAACCCATCAATCAACCCATTGGTTGAGCTTATCGCCGGTTCATTGACGAAAAACGCTAAATCACTATCATTAATCCCGTAATTTAATTTGCAGAAACCTTACAAATTGAGCTTTTTTTGTTTTAGATAAATGCAGGTGCACGGCCTATCAACTTTGCGATTACTTTTTTGTTTAATTTAGGTCGAGAACACGCTTCGATTAATTCCATATTAGAAAGAAGACGAATTGTTAGGAGCGTAAGCTCTAAATACTACGTTTTAATTGTGCCAAATGAAACGGTTGAAAGCTATTCATATGTATTAAGTTAGGATCTCTTACTCTGAAACTTGCGCTGAAACGTCGGCGATTGAACTCTGCAAAAAAGTACGCTATGGAAACCATTGAAAAACTATAAATATGCCAATAATTCATCCCAAAACTATTCCTGGATATCTCGGAAGCTAATAAATAATTCATATATAATAATTTAAAGTTAAATTTTCCCGCCCGCCCAATTGGTTCAAGTGACGTTTGAAACCTCTTTCGGTAGTTTTCTCTTAATGGACTAAAATCTTCAGGTGTTCGGCGTAAGGGCACTAGCCTGCCATGCCAGAGATTGTAGGTTTGAATCCCACGTAAAGCACGGTCCTCGCCATGTTCGTAATTTACCTACTTTTCCTCTCTCTAAAAACAAAAAAAAATCATTCCTTAAACCCAAAAACGTATCCTTTCCATCCTTACTCCCGCACAATATTCAGCGCATTAATTGCATTGCGGCTACTAAAACAAGCAAAATTCAAAGAAATACACACAGTTACACATTGCATCAGTGGTGCCAGCAAGAGGAAGCGGGCGACCGCGGTAATAGCGCCAACACACGAAATTTAGTGAAGTCCGCAACCATCTGTGCGATCTTTCAGTCAGAAAAATGTAAAACACAGATGGCGCTCCAAGCAGTAAGAAGGCGTTGTTCCTAAGCAAGACTAATAATAGACTAATCACGTTGTTCTTAAGCAACGACAGGTGGGCATTCCCACTACTTAGGACTGGTAGCGGCAGGCTAATCACCTAACCTGTCAGAAATCAAATAGATTAATGAAACCAACGCAAGACAAGTCTTATCGAGGACCTATGCTGCCGAGAGGAGTGAAGAAGGAAATAAAAACAAAAAAAAAAAATCGTCAGGGGTTCTAGAAATGACGTTTGAAACCTCTTTCGGTAGCTATCTTTTAATAGACTAACATCTTCAGGTATTCTAGAAAACATTGAAAAAATAGCAAAGAAATACTTGTCCCTAAATTCGAGCACGACAAGCTGGCAGCCAATAAATCCAGCGGTGCTCATATTGTGAATCTATCCGCAGCTGTTTGTGGATTGTAATTGATTATTTTTTGTTAATTTTGTCTTAAGTAAAATGGGCCCATTGTTTCGTTTTCATTGGAACAAAATATAATATCAGTTTGGAGAGAAAGAAATCCATTATTTTTGCGCAAATGGTTTAAAATTATTTTTTGGTTGATTTTTAGTTTTTGCCTGCTACGGCTACTAACGAGCCGGTCAACTTCGATTATGATTTTATCGACATTTTCTTTAACACCAATAAAGCCTGCAGGGAATCAACGAAACCAAAATTGCACGTAATTTGTTGTTACAGCATCGGCATCATAAATATCATTCACAATTTCGTTGCCTTTATCAAAGAAAAACTGAAAAATGTGCCGAATTTTCTCTTTGTTGGCTTCCATTGTTAACACCCTATAACCCACAACTGAATAGAACAAACAAAAACAGCAAAATGATTTTTTTAATGTGAAATGTCAGCATACATTTTAAATTGTTTTATCGATACCTTAGACAGCTGAGAATGGCATACTGTGTTGACATTACTTTTCAGTAAGGTTTGGGAAGCCATCACGAATCGTTCAAACGTTGAGAAAATTGACTTTGAAATAAGTAAAGTTCATACATTCTGCCAAACAAATATCGGGAGTTGTTTATTTAATAGCCGCGCGTTACACATACAAGTATGTCTATTTTTTTTTTTTTTTTTGCTGGAATGTTGGCACAACTGTCCTCTATAATGTCGCAGAGTTTGAGCCTGGTCTGTCAATTAGCTTGTTTTTGCCATTTAATTAAATCAGTCACTCACAGGTGTGTTCTCCGACTTTCACTATGGATAAAAATAGCGAACAAAGAATTTGTCTTGAATTTTGAACAAGATTTCGTATGCCGAATCGGTGAAAATGTTGCAGAAAGCCTATGGCGAGTGTGCATTATCAAAAACACGGGTCTGCGAGTGGTATAAGGCTTTTGCACAGGGCCGAGAAGTTATGGATGATTTGCCCCGATCTGGTCGCCCATCAACGTCTTCAACGGATGAAAACGTCGACAAAGTCAAGGAAATGGTGCTGGAAAACCATCATTTAAATTTGACGGAGGTAGCTCGTGACATTAGCGTGTCCCACGATTCAATTCATCAATCCATCATTCAACATTTTACACCACCAATTGTGAATGAGACGCTTGGCTGCTCGCCTCGTTCTAACAGCTTTGAATTTATTTCAAAAAAATCATCGGAAGAAGGTGGCTGAAGGCATGCTTGAGCAAGTGGCAAGTGAATTCGAACCCAACGTTTATCCAGCGCATCATAACTGGTGACGAGACGTGGGTTTATGAGTTTGACATGCAAACTGGGCAACAGGCGGCTGAATGGCACTATCCACATGAGTCGAAACCCAAGAAACCACTTCAAATTCGGTCAAAAGTGAAAGTCATGCTACTCGTTTTCTTTGATTATCACGAAGTTGTGCACTCGGAACTCTTTCCAAATGGTTCTACGGCAAATAAAGAATACTATTTGGAAGTTGGGCGACATTTGAGAGAGAATATGCGTAGGAAACGGCCCAATTTGTGGAAAGAAAACTCATTGATCTTGCACCATGATGACGCACCGTCTCACCAGGCTCATATTGTGAACTATTTTTTGACCAAAATATCATCGAACAATCACCGTATTCACCGGATTTAGCGCCCTGTGACTTGTTTCTTTTCCCAAAACTTAAATTCCCACTCCGCGGATGCCGCTTTGAGTCGATCGAGGCTATTAAGGAGAAGGAGGACTGAAGGAGCTGAAGAATATCTCTTCAAATGCGCTTAAGAGGTGCTTTGATGACTGGACTAATCGTTGGCATACATACATATGTGTATTGGTTCGAAGGCAGCCTATTTTGAGGGCGACAAAATAAATTTGGATGACGAAAATTGATTTCGCGTTTTATTGAACAATTCCCGGTACTGTTTAACATAATATAGAGTGAAGTGTTGAAGAAGACGCTGAAGTGTTGATTCGTCGTCGTTCTCAACTTATTGGCCTTTGTCCTATGACTACGTGGAATATTTTACGTAAGACTCTATTGGCTTCCGTGCCTATAAAATACAGCTCGTCCAAGAATTGAAGCCGAATGTCTCATTTTTGCGGATTCGGCTCATTCAGATTTATTATTCAGATTTATTCAAAAAAGTTATCTAAAAATGGGCTGATTGAATGGACCATGTAACTCGTATTCGCGGCAGATATATGGCAGATATCATATTGAAAAAAAAAATTGCCATGAAGTGATTTACCACATTTTTGTAAAATAAGTAAAAAACTTATTCCAACAATATTTCATTTTTCTATTATCATTTTTAGTTCTCAAGCACTTACAGAAACATCCTTTAGTTGGGTTAAAAGTTGAGTATAGAGATTTGAAATTAATTAAGGCGAACAGCTGATTTTATACCTAGACATTACCAGCCATATTTTCATGGACAATATAGTGGATTTTTTACTCCATGTCGTTGTTTCAAAGCTAGAAAATTTACCAATTTCAGGTGATTCAGAAAATGAAAAGAGTTAAAGGACAGTTTAAAGTTGAGCACAGTTTATTGGTTCGATTAGTAAAGTTAACTTTACAGATTACATAAATTGAAACAAGAAAAATGGTATTTTATTTAGTGTCCCTTTCTGCAATGCGTGAATTTACTTCACTTAAGGGGGGGCCTGCTTTAGAGGCTTCAAAAAATCGATTTTTTCGAGTGTGCATGTGTCATGCGGCGGGAAAGATGCAAGTCGCAATTTTCATCTGAAACCAAACACCCAACAAATTTTTATTTTGGTATAGTATAGCTTCTAGTTAAACCAAGAAAATTAAACAAAAAGTGAGAAATTGAACAATTTTTCGATAATTAGAAAAAAAATTAATTATTTTGGAAAAACAAATTCACTTTACATTGTTTAAAAAGTGGGTTAATCATAACTTTCTTAAGGTTTTTTAGGTTCAACTAGAAGAGAATTTAATTTCGAATACAATCAATGTTATCTCGTTTCCATAGGACGTTTAACTTTTTCCCTATCTTTCCCGCCAATTAGGAAAAATCGCAAAAATAAAAAACCGGGAAATCGCACTTCAAGTGATCCGGCCGCTCATATACTGCTCGACGCTTGCTCACAATTTCTTCTGTAACTCCGAAAATATTTTGAATTTGCTTCAGAAATTTTGAGAACACATTCTTGGATAGTTTGGGAAGACATTTATGCAAAAAAAAATCGATTTTTTGAAGCCTCATAAACAATAAATGTGTTACCTCTACTTTTAGCGATTGCATTGTAGCAAAGAAGCTTAAATTGATATGAAAATAAGTATGCATAATATCTACAAATTCCTACTTACATACTTACGAGTACACAAAATATGAGCAATAAAATGCCGACTAAAGAATGAAGCAGAGAATCCAATCAAAATGAAGCAATCGCGCTTAAATTACCCGCTGGCTCGCAGAAAAGCTAACTATGTACTTAACTGCTAAACTATGCTCATAAGGACAAAAGTTCATGTAAAGGGCAGAAATGCAATCGAAGGCCGATTGAGTGGCAATAAGTAAGAAACCTACCTATACAACGACGGTATGTATGAGCAGAAGCTGGCATTTAAACATAAAACTTGGCTGAGCGTCTGAAAATTCAAAGAAGCTATGCAAGATACGCTACAATCCGTGGATGTTTGTATGTATATCTACTTGCATACACATATACATATGGAGCTACTTTTGTACATACATACATATCAGCGTTTGACTGAGGATATGCCGAGAACTCCAAGGTAGGTGGCCGCATAACATGCAGCATCTGCAGTCACTTGAAGGCTGCAAACTTTTAAGTACTTTTATGCTTGCAATCGTACATACATCCATATGTACATATGCACATATATAGATATTCTTCCTGAATTCAAGATATGCGCCTGATAACGTCGCAAAATTATGACTATGCGTTGCAATAAAATTAACCATTTCTAGTATAAAAATAATTGTATATTTTGTATAGACAAAAGCAAACTCCCACTTCAATTACCTGCAAGTACGCCATGCCATGGAGCGGGTTGTGCGCAGTGTTTGCATGCTAATTGCATACTTCACGGCGGTTGTCCTTTGTATATGCCTACATGCATAGTGAACCCACAGCTAGTGAAGAATCGGGTGGCACGGCAATTGGTTACACAAGCAGACAGCTACAATGAAGAAGTTAAGCGGGCTGTCGGGCCTCAAGAAGAATTGAAGGAGTTCAGGAAGCAAGCAAAAAAATTAAAAATAAAACTCTTTGAAAGAAACACAGCATTTAAGTATGCAGCCGAACAAAGCCATTACATATACGTACATGCGTATGCATGTATGTGTGCTTGCCACACACATACTTCAAGTGTGGAATATAGCAGTGGAGCTCATTTGAGAGGCATTCTTAGAATGTCAAGTGGGTTTTGTTGCAGGTGACTTTGATTGCTACTCTGGGGATAAAAATAGTTGGGCCACCAGGAGACTGGTAATGATGCATGCATTATGAATGAGATAGCGAGCGATGGAGTGTAATGAGAGCCTATCGTGAACTTCGGGCGAAAATTGCATAGCGAGCGATATTTTTGATTGTTTTTTTTTATTTTTTGTTTTGGTAATAAAATCAAGATCCAGCGGCTACGTTGGCTGGGTCATGTCGTCCGAATAGAATCAAACGCGCTGGTCCTGCTTGATGCGGTACCAGCTTGTGGTAGCAGAGGAAGAAGAAGGTCTCCTCTGCGTTGCAAAGATCAGGCGGAGAAGGACTTGGCTTCACTTGGTATTTTCAACTGACACCGGTTAGCTCGAGAAAGGAAACGACTGGCGGACGCCCCTCGGCAGGCAATGGCAAACCTCCGAGTGTATATCTGCCATGAAAAAGCTATTCCTAAAAAATAATTGCCGTTCAGAGTAGGCTTACAACTGCAAATCCCTCCATTTGTAGAACAACATCAAGATGCACACCACAAATAGGAGAAGGAGCTCGGCCAAACACCCGAAACGGGTGTTAGCGCCAATTATAAAAAAATAATAGGTTAGGTTAGATTAGCCTGGGTGGCAATAAGCCACGCATAGATCTTTTGGTCCCTAGCGATACTAGATGGAGACCCACCTCTATGAATACCTAAAAAAGACATCATGTAGGATGTCAGCGCTTTTGGCGAATCTAAGTAGAGCTGGGAGCTCCGCTTTTGAGACGTCCTCCAGACCCTCAAACAGTGGGGCTCCCAGGCATTTTAGTCGCGTTTTTACTAGTAAGTATAAAATAATAAAAAAAATAACATTAATTAAAACTTCTTTAATTCATTAAATATATATTTAAGAACAATAAAACGCAACAAAATTGTTTATGATTTTATGACATTTTGAAGTAACCTCATTTTAGTGCAAAAGCGGAATTAAAGTGCCAGAGATCCATTGTCGATAACAGAGTAAAAAGTAAGTACTTTTTGAAAAACAAAAAAAATATTTTCATGTAGTCGATATACTCATCCTTCTCAACGGATAATAATTTTTCAGGTTTTCAATTGTTTCCTGTACTTTACAACTAGTTGTTATATATCGTTCCGTAAAAAAAAAGCAGGACAGACAAAGAAAGAGGGAGAGACCCGAGAGAAAATGAGAGAGAGAGAGGGAGAGAGAGAGAGAGAGAGAAAGATAATACATCTAAATAAATTCACAACATTTGCAGAGAATACAAATAGACAAAATTTACAAAAAACGGAGCAGGGTCGACCGGTGTAGGTAAACGCCGGATACAAACCGTGGCAACAACGCGCATTACTCCGAGCGTTTATCACCCGTACAAACGCAGCTATTCCAGGACCACAGCAACGGCACAAATTACCGCAAGGCAATACTAGTAAATCCTACGCCGGAATGGATAGCACTTTATAGTACGCACAATCAGTAGCCAGGAAACCGAAATAAGCGCCAAAAAGTAGGCACCAAAAAAATACGCCACAAAAATTGGTACCAAAAACGCCCCAAATAGTAGGAACCACAGAAATATAACGCCAAAAAGTAGGCACCAAAAATATATTTACTACAAGTGTGCACCAACAAACAAACGCCAAAAAGTAGGCAGTGTTTTTTCTCACTAGAAATTAGCAACCACAAGGAGAAACTCAGTAAAAATAGCCTAAAGTGTATCTAAGATATATACATATAAGGTATAGCTCTCTCTCTCCTTTTGCTCTGCGTTATATCTTTTTTCTCTCTCGCGGAACGAAAATGCACAAAACGTTGCATGGCTTTTAAAATTTTACTCTCCATTCTCGCTCGTCCATCAACGCCTTAGAAGTTTCACTTCAAAATTTTAAACTTTTTCACTATTTTTATTGTAATATGTTTTATTGATAATTACATAAAGCTATTTTCACAGTGAAATAATTATTTTTTTCAAGGCTTTATTTGTTCAAGCAGTAAAGAGGTAAAGGTAATGAATGGTAAATGTAATAGTTTTATGCGAGTTCTTTTTTAAATTTAGATCAACCTGAGACCAAATTAGAAAATCTTCAATACACTATTAGAAGAAAAATGTGACGTTTAAAAACAAATTTTGCGGGTGGTCCAGTATTCTTCCTCTTTCAAAAGTGCTTTACCGCATTCTTGTCTCTTTTGGGTGCTGTACAGTGGTTGTTATTACTTTTTTCGACTTATTAATTTTTCAGAAATATATTTTTCAGTGTGCTGACACTGTGTTTAAAGGAACCTTCCTCCTACTGATAGACACATGTGGCTGCTTCAATTCTTTTTAAAGCATATAACATATGTATGTATGTATGCATGTCTGTATTTATGTCGGAGAGCACGCGCAGATGTAAAATTGCAAAGTAATAGAAATAAGAGAAAACTGTAGCAAAAACAAAATATGTTTATAAATATAAAAACAACACAAAAGCATACCAGTGTACAAGTACATAAGTAAAAGTGGCAGAAAGCTGCGAGAATGAGTCGAAACATTTGCAGCGGCCCGGACAAGTCGCGCAGCCAGGAAGTCAATGTAATTAAGGCGTTTTTGTTAGAAACATATTTACATACTTACATACATACATACAGCGTAAGAACATAGTCGCATGAATGCACACATTTTCAGTGGAATACATTGGCATGCATTGTGCGTTGGCCACTTGTTGGGTCAACAACTTGCATCTGTGCGAAATATGGCGACAAGTGGTGCTGCCAGAGCATATGACAGCCACTAATGGGTGGCAAATAATGATTTTATCTAGGCTGAAGAAATCCCACTCACTCACACATTTAAATATTTATAATTTATGGGGTACATGCAGTTGCGTTAACTTACCATGCGAAAATTTATTGAAGCAATTGATTGATAGATAAATAAATAACTTACAACAGGCCCTCAAACTTAACCCAAGTAATTTCAGAAGAAGTAACTGTAACGCTTTTCATCTCAATTCCACATTTTTTATTTCCTTAAAAAAATGGCTTGAATTCGTCATACAAATTTAGATCAATAAAAAGGGAAAAATTTAAAAAACTCAAGTAGAATTTGCAACAACTTTAAACTTGCATTTTATTGTACCAAATATAATAAGCTATAAAGCTGCATACCAAAAGTCTTTCTAAAGAATCTAATTTAAAACTTAGCGCGAAGCTTTCAAAAATAAAACGCGATGCTAAGTAAGTGGCATGAAAGCATTTTTTAATAAAGCGTTTTTCAGTAAGAGCGCTTCAACTTTTTTTTTTAATAAAACACAAACGGTTTGACTTTTTTAACTAATTTTTTTTTTATTAGAGTTTGAACATATACATTTAAGTATGAAATTCCATTTCTTTTGCATGACCAACGGGTGCACGTTTTACGAAGTCTAATCGTTGAACCCAATTTTCGACCACTCTTTTGCATAAATCGGCCAAAATTCCAGCAATTTCGCGTTCAATATTGGCTCTGAGCTCACAAATCGTCGCCGGCTTGTTACTGTAGACCAATGACTTCACATAACCCCAAAGAAAATAGTCTAGAGGCGTCAAATCACACGAGCGCGGCGGCCATTCGACCGGTCCATTTCTGGAAATAATGCGCTCATCGAACTTACTCTTCAACAAATCAATTGTAGCGTGTGCTGTGTGGCTTGTGGCCCCGTCCTGTTGAAACATGTCGTCTAAGTCCATACCATTCAATTGCGGCCAAAAATAATCGTTTATCATGTCGCGGTATCGATTTCCATTCACAGTAACGTGGCGATCGTTCTCGTCAACGAAAAAATATGGGCCAATTACGCCGCCGGCATGTAAACCGCACCAAACAGTGATTTTTTCGGGATGCAACGATGCCTCATGAATCACGTGTGGATTGTTTTCTGCCCAGTAACGCATATTTTGCTTGTTGACAAAGCCATTGAACCAAAAGTGAGCTTCATCACTGAAGATGATTTTTGGGTCGTAATGCTCTTAAAGTAGCAGCAACAGAACGATTATTTTCATAAAAAATTTGCACGATTTGCAATCGTTGCTCAAGTGTGTAGCGTTCCATGATGAAATGTATACTAATGAAGTTTACAAATGACAAGCGAAAAATAAAAAATATTGCGTCGTTCGCCCTCCCTATCGGAAAAAAGTTTAAGCGCACCTATCGAAAAACGCCTTACAATACTAATGCAAAGATGAGATCTATAGTATTCAATGAAGTATAATAGATTTTTTTCTGCATAGCACACCACCAAACAACATTTCCATATAGCAGAATAGGTCTGGCGGCAGCAGTATAAAGCCAATAAGCTACCTTAGGCTTAATTTCCCAGGTCTTACCTAAAACTCTCTTACAGGCATAAAAGTTAGGTTCGCTTTCCTAGCTCTTTCTACGATGTTTGACTTCCAAGTCAATTTCCTATGAAGGTTTAGTCCCAAATACTTGGTTTCTTCCGAAATCACAAGAGCTTCCCCCTTGAGCATAATTGGACTTAGTTGAGGGATTCCGTGTATCCGTGTTGACTCCTAGACCACACTTTCCTGCCCACCTAGAAAGTGGAGGGTGGGCCAAATAAGGCCTGCTAATGACTAAAGACTACTGCCTAACAGTATGCGCAGTTGCTCCATCTTGTTGAAACCACAAATTAGGATACTGCTCCACCAATCGATGTTCTGTAAGAAGCTCTGGAAATCGATTCCGGCGTTTCATACTCATTTTCGAAGAAATATGGACCGATAACTCTAGTGGCCATAACACCGCACCAAACAGTGCACATAGATGGGTGCAACAGATGTTGGTGTGTTGCCCTTGGACTCCACAATCTACAGTTTTGTTTGATGACATAACCATTTAAATGGAAATGCGCTTCATCCGACATCAAAACATTATTTAAAAATCAATTTGTGTGGCTAATTGTTTAAGAATAGAAAAACGCGATAATTTTACCGCGTTGTGTTGTACTGTAGGGTTCCATAATAAATTTCTAACAATTCAATTATAACCTACAAAAAGAGAAAAATAAATATGTCAAAAAATAAAAAAAGTTATTTGTGCTTAACATTAGTAGGTCTTATTTGGCCCACCCTGTATTTCTAGAGCATTTTGTAGAGATAAGAGAGATACGATTTTTATCTATAGTTAGGCTTAAGTGAAATTCTATCAACCTCTCCAAAGTTTTCAATAGGAAAGAAGAAAGCGGCATCGGTTTTAAGTCTTTTGGGTGGGTATGTGAGTTTCTACCCGCTTTTGGAATGAAAACAATTTTGACTTGTCTCCACTTAAGAAGTATATGACCGTAAAGAAAAGAACCTCTGAAGGTTGCTAGTAGCCAGTGTGTTAGATATCCAGCGATTTCTGCAGTTCCACTGGATAAATACCATCTTGACCCGGTGATTTAAATGGTTTCAAAACTTTCAATCGCCCATAAGAGTCGGTCCTCAGATATGGCGTCTATTCTCACTTCACGACAGTGTACTGTACCTTCCATGTTATGCTCAGTAATATTTGATTAGCCTGGAAAACGAGTGTTACTGGTTGCAGTGCAAATGCCATCACTTTTCTGTAGCAGTTCCCAATTTTGAGGACTTCCCGCTAAAAGCTTACGAAGTATGGAGGTCTCAGTTGCCCCCTCAACTTCTTCGCAGAAAGATTTCCAAGATTTCCTTTGGGTATTTCTGATTTCCTTCTTATAGATTCTCAAAACATTTTTATAGACTTTCCAATCTTCTGCGAGACGTGTTTTCTTCGCCCCTTCTGATTAGTTGCTGTTCAGCTAAATTTTCTCATTTTTTTTGTTTTTTAATTTTCACTTTTCTGTTTGCGGTAAAATTTTGTAAATGCTTGCGTGACAGTATACCTGCGGAAGCCTTCGTCACCTTTCATTTCCACCCCCAACACTTCTCTTTTAAATTTCTTAAAGACACAAAAAAACGTTATTTAGTGCAGTAATGATGGCTTTTTAGCGAATGGGGATACAAGAGCATGAATTTAATCAAAGCAGTGCTGAAGGTTGAATTGGTGAAAAGTGTTGCCTGTTACACACACCACCATACTCGCGACTAATCGAAAGCGAAAGTGTGCCACGGGTAACTATAAATACAACCAAACATTACATCTATACACAAATGCACATAAGTACATAGATATGTGTGCACGTATATGCCACATGCCGCAAAACAATTTAGCGTTGCAACTATTAACTATAGTAGATAAATAGATATGCGAGCATCTCATCAAGTGTCTGCTTCTACAAGCAAATACGAAAGCATTTGCGCACCACAGATGTGCTTTGCTCGTACTTGTGGCATGAATGCATGGGAGATTCAATTAAATCTTTTCCATTGCCATTAGCAGAGAATCTGCATAAAAATCAGCTATTAATAAAAATAAACAGAAATGAAACTATACTAAAAGCGAGAGAAAAGTGAAATAAAACCGAAATGGTTTAAGCAAAAAATTAAACTAAAGCATGAAAAATGCTACAAAAAAAACAAACAGCATCATTCATTCAACCGGGGGGCGTGCAATGGTTAGATTAGACCCACACAATGAAAAAACGTTACAATGCGAGTATTCGTGTAGTGTGGGGACGGTCGTCTCTTCGGCTGCCTGCGAGCGGCTGCCGACAGCGCCAGTTATTTATGTCGCTCATCAACAAATTTGTTTTCATACATTCGCTTATTGTTGCTATTGTTAATTGAATTTTATGCTCGCACCGTAAATCAGCCGTTGGCAAAGTGTAGTACAAATGCACACTAGCGCATAAATGGCATACGTACGTATGTACGTATGTATCTAAGTATATTTATAAATAGTTTTTCTCTGTGTAATTGCGGTTATTGGAGCTGTAGTAGCGCTGCTGCTGAGACTTTTCTGCGGTTGAGTACTATGTACTATTTTTGGTTTTATTAACTTTGTTCGCCGGTTTTAAACTTTTTTGTTGTTATGTTGCCGACTGTCACCGCATGTCAATTTTCAGGTGCAACAACCAAGCTATAATATTAAAAATAAAGTAGAACAACAAAAACAAGTAGGAGAAAAACAAAAACAACAGCACCTGTGTTTTCAGCAGCCGACAAACTCGTGCTCGTAAATATGCCCAACGACCGCATAAATTCATTCAAATGGCCCAACTAACACAAATCCATATGCACAGATGCATGTTTGTTTGTATGTGTGTATACACGTGCTATGAGTGAGCAATTATACAGATACAAGCTTAACTGGAGGTGTATATGTCTGACTTAAGAGGGTATTTTTAGTGTAAGGGGGGTTGACGTGATTTTTATCGAACTTAAAACATTCAAATTCATGCGTAGATTTTGAATTTTTTTTTAATTATTACCGTTCAATATTTTTTTAAATAATTTTTGCTTTATTAGAAAGAGTAAACAACTTTCACATTATTTGAAGAATCAATTAGAAGACTTCCTCAGCAAACCCTGCGGTAGTTCATCTTGACGGCACCATTTTCCAGCATATTTTAAATGCTTTCAGGACCTATTTCAGCACCAGCCGCAAGAATATCGCGTTTACCATAAATGCCGCAACCGTTACGGTATTGTGTACCAAATTGGAGTAATTGCGCTTCACTTGTATCGGTGATTTTTTTTTCCTTGTTCACTGCTCTCGGGAGCATAGGGCCTCGATAAGACTCTTCCATCTTCCATTTTTGCACCGTCCCATGAGATGTCGGCATCTGCTAGTTCGTGCAGCATCCACCTTCTCCAAGTGTTTTTTGGCGGCCCGCGACCTCTGCTCCCTTGAGGGTTTCAGCCAAGTGCCATTCATGTTGATGCTATCTGGTGGTTTTCTCAATGTGTGACTTATCCATCGCCACTTTCTGCGTTTGATTTGCCTAAAGATGGGTTCCTCATTCGTTAATCTCCACAGTGCGTCGTTACTGATGGTGTTTGTCTAAAATATTCTTCAGATGATGCGGAGGTATTTGTTGATGAAGTATTGTAGTCTCTGTGTGATGGTGTTAGAGACCAGCCATGTTTCGCTTACGTACAACAATACGGCCTTTACGCATGCCTCGAATATTCGTAGTTTAGTGCGCTTGGATATTTGCGAACTCCCCCATACTGTATGCATTCGCCCCAATGCCGCCCTTGCTCTGTTTAGATTGCAGTTGACATCATCGGAGATATTTTTTGAAATTTTCCATTCTATGGCAGATGAGTGTAATTATTGCCTCAGATGGGTGTAATGCGGTGTATAAATTTACTGCATTACAAGTAGCAGTAATCAGGAAAATTTTAGTAAAAATTAAATTTAATTTGCATTACCAGTAAACTTTTACTGATTACTGAAATTAATTGCAGAAAAAACATTTTTTTACTGATTACTGGAAAAAAGTGTAGTAAAAAAATATTTTTTTTTACTGATTACTGAAAAAAATTACCAGTAAAAATACTGATAATATAATATATTTTGATTTGCATTATCAGTAAATTATTTACTCCGAAGGTACCGAAGATATTTCTTCATTGATCAAAATTTCCGCATTGAATAAATTATCAAATTAAGAACTTTTTTTGAAAATGAATAATTGTTTTTCAAAATTATAAATTTTTTTTTCAATATTATTAAATTTTTTTCAAAATTAAGACATATTTTTCAAAATGATTAAATGGTTTTCAGAATTATAATTTTTTTTTTTTTCAAAATGATTGAGTATACATATACATATATATATACGCGTATACCCCTTTTGGGGTGTTTGGCGAGGGTGGTGTGCGTCTTGATCTTGTTTCAAGCTGACTCCAAACGGCAGATATAATATTTTTATGAGGAGCTTTTTCATGGCAAAAATACACTCGGAGGTTTGCCATTGTCTGCCGAGGGGCGACCGCTATTAGAAAAATACTTTTCTTAATTTTGGTGTTTAGCCGAGATTCGAACCTATGTACGTTCTCTCTGTGAATTCCGAATGGTAGACACGCACCAACCCATTTGGCTACGGCGGCCGATTAAATGCTTTTCAAGATTATAATTATTCACATTCAAAATTATGAAATTTTTTTTTCAATGTTATTAAATTTTTTTCACAACTATTAAGTGCTTTTCAGAATCATAAAATTTGTATCCAAAATGATTGAGTGCTTATCAAAATTACTATATAACATTTTTTTTTTAATAATTTTTTTTTTTTAATTTTGAATTTTTTTTTCTAATGATTAAATTTTTCTTCAAAATTACTAATTTTTTCCAAAATTTTTTCAGTTTGCTTCTTAATATACTCAAGCCTACAAATAAACCAATTTCCAGAAAAATTTAAGAACATGCCCAAAATACTTGAATGGGTTATCATGGCATCGCTCATAAGTATGCAAAACCTCCCTTCCTTTCTAAGTGCACATTTCCACGACTCTGCTATTTGCTTTGCACTTGTGAGGTAGCTGCAAATAACTCATAGATAAAACCGAAAACCAACACTGAGGGGGTTGCGCATACACATTTTTTTAGAGTTCTTTTTGATGTTTTGGTGACCTCCTTTGCTGGCAGCCTGCAATCGTTCACCTATTCACCGACTATCGAGTAGTTCTATTCGTGCACTTGTTTGTTAATGCGTTTGTGTATGCGATTATAGACGCAAATTCGAACAGCAAATGTTGTGCTTCAAATGTTATTTTTGTATTCAGAAAAACAAAAATTTGCTTCACTTTTATTCTACTTCTATTCAGTCGCAAATGTGCATGAATGGTAGATAATCTAATTTTTTACATGGTAAGAGAAATGTGATTCAACTTGATTATACAATAATTTTTTTTTAATTATATCTATTAAAGTTTTTATAAGAAGAAATTATTTACGAACATGAATGGGTATATTGTACGCTTCAAAAATTTCTACTCTGAAATTTCAGTGTATTTTAATGGTTTTCATTAGATGAACAAAAAACCATAGCCAAAAAACTCACTTCACCAGTTTTTTTTTTGCGGTTGCCAAATTCAAATGTATGTACAATAGGTATGTATGCATGCCTGGCTTTTCGTTTTCATATGGCCCCGAAAATTTATTTTTAAATGACAAAGTGCAAAATAATCTTACTTGAACTTTTCTTTAAAGCCTTGCCACTCATAAAACTAATTGCAAAACTTAATACGCTGCATGCGTACCTACATACATCCGCTACACATACACCGTAGGGATAAGCTGAACTTTTTTTTTTTGTGAAGTGAACTAATCTTGGACTAGATTTCCACCGCTAAGTAGATTTTAAGGGGAAGCTAAATTGCAGCACTAACATTTTTCTTATTTGCTTTAAATTGCATTTTGTAAAAATACGTTGAAATTGCATCTTTTTCATACATTTTTCTTTTTTTAGTTTTCTAAGCAAAGAAAAACTTAATAGCGAATTTAAATTTTTCCGCCAACAAATAAAATATTACAAATAATTTTATTAGGTGCGCAACTAAGTTCCCGCTGTTTGTCAATAGATGCCGCCAGCGGTGTGTGCAAGTCGATTCTAACATAACCTAAACGTCATAAACCAAGCTTAGACATATGGCAAACAAACTGCTTCAACAGATTAGTGATTTTGTTTTGGTATCATATAATTTTGGTTTTGTGAAAATATCTGATTTTGTGCCGAGTAATCGTCATTTGCGAGAAGTGTTGATTTTCCTCTTTCATTCGAAAAAACGGCGGCTGAAGCGCATCGAGACCTACAAAAAGTTTATGGAGATTCTGCTTCGAGTGAAACAACGTGCTGAGATTGGTTCCGTCACTTCAAAGACGGTGATTTTAATGTTGACGACCGTCCGCGTGAAGGAAGGCTAAAAACCTACGAAGACGCTGAATTGGAGGCATTGCTCAATGAGGATCCGTGTCAAACGCAAAAAGAGCTTGCTTCAGTATTAGAAGTTACCCACAAGCGATTGCATGCTTTGGGAATGATGCAAAACCGAGGGGCTTGGGTTCCTTATGAGTTAAAACCAAGGGATGTTGAACGTCGTTTTTCGCCTGTGAACTGCCACTGCTCCAGAGGCAAAAAAGTAAAGGCTTTCTTCATCGAATCGTGACGGGTGATGGAAAATGGTTTCATTACAGCAATCGAAAGAAAAGAAAATCATGGGGACTGTCCGGTCATGCTTCATGGCCGTCGCCTCGGCCGAATATTCACGCTGCGAAGGTTATGCTATGCATTTGGTGGAACCAAGTTGGTGTTATTTATTATGAACTGTTAAAACCAAGCGAAACCATCAGTGGGGATCAGTATCGACTTCAGTTGATGCGATTGAGCCGAGCACTGCGCAAGAAGCCGCCGCAATACGCGGAGAGGCATGAAAAAGTGATTCTACAGCATGGCAGCGCTCGGCCTCACGTTGCCAAACACGTTATAACCTACCTGGAAACACTGAAATGGGAAATTCTACCCCAGCCGCCATTCATCTCCAGATATTGCGCCGCCCGATTATCACCTGTTCCGATCGATGGCACCTAGTCTTGCTGACCAACAGTTCCATTCATATGAAAACATCAAAAAATGGCTTGATTCGTGGATAGCCTCAAAAGATGAACAGTTTTACCGCGACGGTATACGAGATCTACCAGAAAGATGGGAAAAAGTAGCAGCCACCGATGGGCAAGACTTTCAGCGATTCACTTGTAACCATTTTTTCAGAATAAAGTTGTATTTTCATCAAAAAAACAGCGAGATCTTAATTGCGCACCTAATAACATCTGGCGGAAAACTGTTTAATTAGGCAAATGTATTTTATTTCAAAAAGTAAACCCAAAAATATTTTTCAAGAAATAAAAATTGCTTGCTTTAAATTGTATTTAACAAAAACAAATTTGTATAACTTTTTTTTTTTAGTTTACTGCTTTACTAAGTAAAACAAAACTTCAAAGTTAACTTTAATTTTTCATCCAACAAATAAAAGATTACAAATAATTTTAACTCCTGGCAAAAAAATATTTAATTAGACAAATGTGATTATTTTGAAAAAAAAAAATATTATTTTGACATAAGAAATAAACTCGTAAAAGTTAAGTGAGTTTCTTCTCAAAAATTATCTAATGTGCCGCTTTTATGGATTTCGAGTATTTCTCTGAGTCCAACTTCCTCAATAAATTTTAGTATTTGTCCTATTTCATTGAGTTTTATTGCCTCTACTGGTAAAATATGTTTACCCAGGTGTTTGTGCCGCTTGCGCATCAATGTTTAGCGGTTTCATCTTCCTCCCTTTGATTATTATGCTTGACTGAATTTTATTACCGCTAAAAAAAAAATAAATTTCAAAAAGTTGAATTTTTAGCTGCGTTGCCTAAAAAAATTAACATCTGAGCTAATTCGTTTAGGAATTGCAGAAACGAATGTTTTGCTATGCATATAAATATAAATATAATTCTCCGATTTTTGGGATTTTTCCGCTAAAAAAAGTGAAACTAATGTAATGAAAAACACAGTATAACTCAAATTTTGAACCGTGATCCGGACAACATTTTAATGAAGATTTTTGACGTGCTGAATCCAAATCCAAAATCAGCTTAGCCCGAGTAAATCATGACTTCGAAATATTCTGTCTTATTTAAAAGAGCAAAACTTAAAATCTTTCATCAAATTAGAGGTTACGTAACATTATGAGGAGTTTTTTTATAATGTCATAACATTAACTCAGAGTACCCATTAAATAATTAACTTCAGCCTCTGAACTCATTTTTATATGTGAGATATTTACAGTGTTAGAAGCGTATAAAGTGACCCACATAGTCACAGTAAGCGCACACTTTCAGGTCCACATTTCGTATATTCCACCAAGCGATATATCCGCAGCTATCTGGAAGTCAACGTATCGACAGCAGTCTCGGCCGATGCAACATTAGTTGGCGCCAGAATGTATCCGATCGATTTATTGGCAGAAGAGGCAGAAAAGCTTTTCGAAAGTAAAATTAAACACTCTGCTGCAAAAGAAACCAGCATGCAAGCCTGGCAACAAAGAGGGGCAAACAGCCGTTGGACATATCGTTGTGTTCCGGACTTGAAGTACTGGTCCAAGAGAAACCTTAACCTATTTCCTAACTGCTTTAAGCCCCATCTGCATCGGTTCAAACCTGAATCGGATCCTGTATGCGATCACAGCGGAGGGGCGCTATGAAAAATGTGCACGAAGTTCTCTCGAATGCATGCGTAGCACGTTTGCCAGCACAAGACGAAGGCTTCGGAGTATATTCGGGGAAAACTACACCACCGAAGCACTCGTTCGAAGAAAACTGGAAACTAGTGAAAACTGGAGATTGGCCGGCGATGTAGAAGACACAAAAGAAGAGGCTAAGGACGCTAGAAAGGCTTAAGGGTAGCAGCGGTTACTAATCGATTTTCCACCCGTGAAGTAATGATTGACGACAGGCGCGTAGGGAGCGAAATTCGACGGAAAACAAGTTTATTCTGATTTCAGACAACACAACACTCCCAAAACACTATTAATTCAACATACCACATCTTAGAAACAAATCAAACTCGTGTAAACATGAAAATGGATTTTGGTCCGGTTTTTTTTCTGGTATGCGTCTTCTTTTTTTTCAAAAATGGAGGGACCTTCAGTCACCTCGAAACGGCAGATGGTTTTTTATGAGCGGTTTTTTGCATGGCATGGGAGGTTTGCTATTGCCTGCCGATGGGCGACCGCTATTAGAAAAAACTTTTTTTCTCATTCGGTGTTTCATGTCCGAGATTTCGAACAGAAGCTTTTGTATTTTTGGTGTTTTCACCGAAATTCGAACCCACATTCTCTAAATTCCCAATGGTACTATTGCGATCTGGCATAACTCTAAATACAACCAAAAATGTTACTTTTTTGCACTTTTAAGCCGGAGTATCACGAAAATGTGAAGTGCTTGGGCTATTCTGAGGATCCAAAAATCAAAAACAGTTGGTTAATTAGTGCTATTTTCGGTTTCATCATCATCATGTATTAGCGTTGCAGCCCGGGGTGGGCTTTAGCTGCCTCAGCGATTTTCCTCCATTCAAAACGATCCAGCGCAAGGATTTTTTTAGCTCCTCGCTGTCGTTAAGCAGCGCAGTTGTTTTTGGTCTGACTCGTGGTCTTTAGCGTAAAGGATTGTAGTCCAGCAAAAGTTTTTGTGGCCTATCGTCAACCGCATGATGTGACTTACCCATCTGATGCGTTGCGACTTGATACATCTTGCAATATCTTGGCCATTGCAGAAACTTAGCAGCTCCTTAGTGTGCCTGATTCTGTACTCGTCATCTTCTCCGCGTATTGAGCCAAATATAATACTTCACACAATATTTTGTGCTCAAATATTCTTAGGCTCTCCTCGTCTGCATGTTTCATGCTCCAAATTTCTGTGCCGGAGGTCAACACGGGTCGAATGACCAATTTATAAGTAGCGAGTTGGTCCCTATGTGAGAGAGATATTGATTTCAGGAGATTTATGTTAGCTTAGTAAGCAGTGATCTCCGCCATTATCCTGTCAGATATACAGTCCTGCAAGCTGTTGTCGCTACTTATTAGTACGCCGAGAATAGTAAATTTGGACAAGCTCTCATTATTTTCGTATTAGTCAATTTTTTTCAATGTTTAGACATTGTAAAAGGTATTTCTTTCCCAAGCAGGTAGCTAGGTGAAATGGTTGAAGTGTCGGTCTGGCGCTCCTCACTAGCACTAAATCGCCATTTTGATATCATTATGAGACCTCCAACAGGCAGATATCTACGGACAGCCAGAGCTGTTAATGTAATAAAGAAGATTGATGGCATTTAGGGTGGCAGACTGCCCCAGGCTGTCAAAAAGAGAAGCACCCAGTGGCCTTAGTCGTCTAGCTGCCAAACTCGGACATTTACAGAGAAAATGCTCTACAGTCTCCTTCTCTGAAAGGTCCCCACAGCCTCTGCAATGGGGGTTAAATGGTAACCCTAGCTTTTCCGCGTGTATGCCGATCGTCCAGTGGCCGGTAAACACAGCTACGAGTTTCGAAATTGAATAGCGAGAAGTCCAAAAGACTTTCTGAGTCCTTCGTATATCGTATTGGGGCCAAAGGGTTTTCGAAATAGCACATGAAGAAATGGATCTCAATCTTTTCTGCGCTTTCCTGAGAGATAAGTAATGCAAAGACTTCTGCTTGAAAAACACTAGAAGTGTTCGGCAATTTAAAGTTAATAAATGTATAAATGTTTATGAAAAAGTGGTACAAAATGAAAAAATAGCTCACTGAATTAAGAGCTTCAAAAAACCATATTTACGTCAGTTGTACTACGTCGTTTTGTAAACAGTTAAGTTTTTGGGTGAAAACCAGGTGAACTGCAAACTGGTTTCGGTTCCGAATTCACTGAAAGGCCACTCGATTTGGAGCAAATGAGTTTCTCTACAGGTTAAAACGTCCATGAACGCATGCCTACATACTTAATTTTAGAATTGACGAATGCGGTGACAAATAATCGAGAATAAAACTTTTTAATGTACTTGCACATGTGTATGTATGTATGTATGTATGTATGTATGTGTGTATAAATGTCAATAGCAATCTCACATTAGTCGCCCAAAATAATAGCAAACTTTGCCAAGTGCAGCCAAAAGTATTTGCCAAAATAAATTATCGAATCATTAAGGAGCCAAAATTTTTAGAAAAATTCAATGTTTCAGAAATTAAAGCAACCACAAGCATCTATACGCATTTAAGTTATTCCAAAAAAAAATTTATATTATTTTTGAATAACTTTTTTACTAAATAAAAAAAAAAAATTTTGAGTGATGAAAATCTTTACTTTTGACTTTTACGGGTGATTAATTTTGTGCCACCATGTATTTAGAAATGGTACCTTCTTATAAATATCAAAACGAAATATTCCTTATTAAATTTTTCTTTTTACCCAAAGCCAACTGATTTTGGAGTAACAAATATTTGGACATCAACAAGCTTTTTCACTTTTATTAATCGGGTATTGGCGGATTAATTTTGCGCCACCTCGTACAATTATCTATATTTGTATAAAAAAATTTCAAAGAAAATGTAACTTAAAAAATAATTCACATAAAATCAATTAGTGAGCAGAAGTAGGCATTAAGGTGGCCCAAAAAAATGTTGTTGCCCGATACTACCCAATAAATTTTTTCTATGGACAAATTTTTTTTAGTTAATATATACAAAGATATTATTTAATCTCCTCCTTTAATTATTTTTCAGAAATGTTTAAAAAATTACAGTTTATGCTTTATTTAAAAAAAATATAATCTAAAAAGTTGTTTATAGGTGTTTTGAAAAGCCTTCACAAATAAAAAAAATGTATTATATATTCTTATTAGAGCCATGAGCTGCATGCCCTGGCAGCTAGGGCTCCTTTTATTGTAAAATAATAATTTATTGCCGAAAGCCTCTGCTGCGAGCGCTGCGTTTGCTTGAGTCTACTAATAATTTTATCATCATGTAAGCTTTTAAAAATAAAAAACAAAAATACAAAATAAAAAATTAAATAAAATTGATTCTTATTTTTCATATATCAAATAAATAAAATAAAATTAAAAAATGTTAAAAAACAAAAAAAAAGGTTTGCCTTTTTTTAATTTTTTGGGTGTGATACGTATTTCGAACATGAAATAAAATTAAATAATATCGGTACGTAAGCATTTCATGCCAAATCATGCATTTACCCCATGGGAATTCAATGGCAATTTTCAAAGTATGACGGCACGGGTAAAGATAAAAAAAAAATTAAAAATAGGTGTTATTTCTTTCAACAGAACAAATTTAGAGGGTAGCATAGGTAGGTAGGTAAAATGGTTGAAGTGCACCTGGCACTACTCAAGTAGCACTAAAGCCCCGTTTTGATACCAGTATAAAACCTCAAACATGCAAATATCTACAGCCAGCCGGAGCTGTTGATATAATGAAGAAGATTGATGGGATTTAGGTTGGCGCATGGGATGGAGCTCCCAGTGACCTTATTCGTCTAGCTACCAAAACCGGGCATCTACAAAGAAAATGCTCTACAGTCTCCTTCTTTGAAAGGTCCCCCAAGCTTTTGCAATGGGGGTTAAATGGTAACCCTAGCTTTTCCGCGTGTGTGCCAATCGTCCAGTGACTGGTAAACGCAGCTACGAGTTTGGAAATTGAATGGCGAGGAGACCAAAGAACTTTCTGAGTCCTTCGTATATCGCATTGGGGCCAAAAGGTTTTCGAAATAGCACATGCAGAAATGCTGCTCAATCTTTTTTGTGCTTTCCTGAGAAATAATATAGGTTGTGCAATTCATCTTTAACAACTGTCAGGGGGATGCCAATGACCGGGTAGGAGGTCTCTGAGGCCAATTCATTTCTCTTCCTGGCAAGCTCATCAGCAATTTCATTTCCCTCTATGTTCCTATAATCAGATCAAAGAAATGTTACCTGCACACCGAAGAGATTTGATATCTTCTTTACAGAAGTATTACTAATTTCGTTCTGCACCATGGCGTCGTCAGAGCCTTGAGCGCGACTTGTCTATCGGAGAAAATGTTAATATCTCCCTCGTTTCTGCGTTCCCTAAGCATTTTGCATGCCTGCAAGATCGCTGAGACTTCTGCTTGAAAAACACTAGCAGTGTTTGACAGTTTAAAGGAGATAGATAAATTGGCTGAATTAGAGAAAATCCCCGCTCCAACTCCCGATACCATCTTGGAATTGTCAATGAGGACAGAGGTGCACGCTTCGGTGCAGATTTTCCCAGTGTAGCATGAAGAAAAGGCCCTCATATATGTTTCTATCGACACACAAAATATCAAAGGACTTATACGAAATAATTAAAATATAAATTAAAATGAAAAATGAGCAACAGCAAGTAATTAGCAAAAACGGAAACCACGGCTTTCTCCTTTTACGACACTTAATTTTTGTCAATTTTTGTCAATTCGAAAGTGAAACAAATTAGAAGAAAATATTTGAGATTGCATTTAACTTTATAAATTTTAGCCCTTCACAAACTAAATTTCTTGCAGCACCACTTGAAGAAGCATTTAAATTGGATATTTTTTAGCAAAAGTGCCGAAACTTAAGTTGAGAGATTCGAATGGTCAGATTTAAATGCAAATTTATAAAAATAAAAAAGGTAAGTATTTATTCAAAAATAGTTAGGTATGAAATATTTTTGTGAGCAAAATTGGTGTTCCATAATTCATTTTAAGCTATCAGCTATTTGAGAAACGTTAGAAAGGTTTTTCTATAAAGAATTAAGTAAAGGAAAATAGAAAAGCCGTAAAAAGTTGTGGGCAAAGCAATTTTTTCGCTCGTATTTTCGCTGTCTCATACAAGCACGGTTTTGAGTTCTTGATTTTTGCGTAACTTCAATCAAATATTTTTCTATTTCTAAATCTATTTTCTATAAAATACTTTAGCCGCTGTTGATAGATGTAGTTTGAACCAAAAAGTGATTCAGCACTTTACGGGATGCAATAAAGCATTCCAAATCTCCGCTGAGGAAGCAAGAACAGCAAAAATCTTTTCACAGCTAATGGAACCACGTGAGCTGATGTGCAAAATTTCATTTTATTTCATTGCTAATCTTAACCGAATCAAAAAACAAACATTTCATATGGAAAAGAGCAAACAACATCCAATGCGACAATTTGCGATAAGCGTTGTTTGGTTTGTAGCGAACGCACGACGCACAGTGCAGCAAACTCATATAAGCTGGCGACAAATATGGTAATCCTTGCGTAATACTTTCTGTGTTTTCATCTGATATGATAGTGGAATTAAAGCTGGAATATAGAGAGTTGTACTTGCCTGCGAAGAGTGAATGGCAGTGTTTTTGAGTTGGGTTTTTTTTTAATTTATTTTTAGTTGTAGCGTCTCTAGCGGCATTACACTGTGCGGTACAAAGAAGCAAAATATAAACTTAATCATTTATCACGTCTGTATGAAGCAGAAACTATTAGCACAGCTTAAATTAAAACGCGCCACGCTCACTTGCTCGTTCACGTCAAATTAAAATTAAATATACCCCCATTCCGGTACATGCCGCTAAGTCAAAACAAACGTGCAAAAGTAAGTGTAAATTCGTTTTTAAGATTAAATATAAATGCAAATACAAATAAATTTGTTTTAAATCCATCTGATGAGTGATAGCATCGTTTCTTGTGCGGCAATGCGGTAGTTCTGCGGTAACAGGCGGAAATGTTTTTAATTTGAACACATTTTCTAGGTTATGCATGAGATATTTAGGCAGGGATGTTTTCACAAACATTTTTTATTTTTTCAAAATATTTACTATATTCAGCTCATTCAGAGAACAGCGTAGAAAAGCGATTGATAAAAACTGAGGTTTTTTCGACACAGAGTCCATGTGAAGTAAAAAGGCTGTCCAATTTTTTGTTGCTTCAAAATCAGTTGGCTTTGGGTAAACAAAATAATTTTAATAAAGAAAAACAATTTTTGGATATTTTTAAGAAGCTTCCATTCCTAAGTACACGGTGCATGCTGGCTCAAAATTAATCACCCTATTTAAAATTTTTGCAAATAGAATCGTACGTGAATCATATTTGACACTTGTGAACCAGACAACGGGAGTATGCGATAGAGAGCGTAAAATTCAAAATAAAAATTTTTATCCCTCAAAATCATGTTTTCTAGTTAGTAAAAATTGTATTCAAAAACAAATTTAGGTTATACCAAGATATTTTGCCTCGTTGACGTACGGTATATTTACGCTGTTTATGTAGACTGGCTTGTAAATTGTTTTTTTTCGGGCCGAATACAATGTGCACTGAGTTTGAATTATTTAATTTGATACGCCATTTATTTCCTATGTTGCAATAGAACTCACCGCTGATTGCAATTTCGTCGTTATAGTCTCGATTACTTCTCCAACTGCTATATTAGCCTTGTCATCTGCAAAGGTTGCGGTAACGTGTTGCTCGTGAACCGGTAAGTCATGCGAATACAAGAGATATAGGAGAGGGCCTAAGATACTTCCTTGAGGTACCCCCGCGCTTGCTTTTTGCAATGAAGAATAGGCGTTGTCCAGTCTGACACGAAAGTATCTGCCATCAAGGTAGGAAGAAAGGATTTCGCAATAATTCCAGGGCAAAATCAATTTTAGTTTGTGGAGTAAGCCCGTATGCCAAACTTTGTCAAACGCCTGCGAGACGTCAAGGAACACCGCTGCGCAAACTTTATTTTCCTCTATCGCACATACTCTATGGTTCTAATAACCCTATGAACTTGGTCGATTTTGGAGTGATTTTTTCGAAAGCCAAATTGGTGCGTTGGTCTATAATCGGCAACATTCGAGTCAGTAACAGTCGTTATGGAAATGGTGGCATCTTTTCGTTTTTATAAAAATAAATATTTCCATTGCTCGAAATAGTTTTTTCTATTTATTAAAAAAGTTATTCAAAAACAAAGTTGGATGATCAATTTTGCGCCACCTTGTAGATATTTGTAGGAACCTCATATGGAAATGAGTCATCACTCAAAATCATTTTTTCTATTTAGTAAAAAATTATTCAAAAACCAAATTTGATGATAAATTTTGCGCCACCTTGTAAATATTTTTAAAGAACTAATATGGAAATGGGCCATCACTCAAAATCATATCTTCTAGTTATTAAAAAAGCTATTGAAACACAAAATTGGATGATTAATTTTGCACCACCTTACAGATATCTCTAGGGGCCTAATATGGATATGGTCACATTCTGTTTTTAGATAAATAAAGATTTTCATCACTCAAACTAATATTTTTTTTTTTTTTCAAATAAACATTGAACACAACATAAACAATAAACATGGATAATTAATTTCAATGAACCCAACATGAAAATGATCACATCTTTCCGTTTTCATAAAAATTATTTTCATTCGAAATATTTAGAATCGAATTTTCTACGCTGTAATTCGAACAGCTAAATGCATTTTGTGCCTTCCTTTTCTTCAAAATATATATGTATGCATTACCAGGAGTTGGAAAATTGTGCACCTCAGCTTCATCAGTCAACCTTTTTATTCACCACATTCAGCATTCATCAGTGTCATTACAACCGTTCACTCACTTTTTTCAAACTAAATTTAATTTATATCTGCATTATGGCGCGCACTTGGACAGCAAATCAAAGAGTTTCTCTTTATCAATGGACATTGCACGTTCTGCGCTGCCATCCAACGCTTGTCATCATCTCAAATCAATGACTTTGCATTCCTTGTTGGTGGCGATCGCTGCTGCTGCTGGTGACTAGCAGATAAATGGAGTGATGCTCAGCGATAAATTGTGTGAATAGTGTGGACAGGAAATGCATTCGCCTATGAAGGCGGGTAAAAACGTAAACAACAAAAACGAAAAAACAAAAAATAAAATAGAAAAAAGGTGAACAAATCTCATTCTATAAACGTACCTGTTACACCTTTGCGGTTATTGCACGGCAACCAAATCATAGTTGGTAGGCATATTAAAGAATACAGAAAAATTGTCTTCTAAACATGTATTTCCTGTTGCAGGGTAACAAATCGAATGAGAAGATTACCACGCGTCTCTTGTGATATTCCCTTTCCCCGACTATTACAGATTTCTCACTTTGTGTGCTTAGTTGTGCCTACGTTGCGTTATGTTACTGTTTTTTTATTTTATTTTTTGCTTTCAAACAAACTTTTTTTTTCTTTTAAATCATTTTATGGTGCATATAATTTAAAATATGTGGACACATACATGCATACAAATGTTTACGTGTATGTGCTCTCGTACATAGTATACATTCATACCTATGTATACGCATTTAGACAGTTAGGCCTACACAGACTTCAATATTGAAGATATTCATTCTATTCATATGTAACTTGAAGAATTTCTAATGCGAGTATAAAGAGCTCACTTGTTTGCTGAGATTGACCGGTGAGATTATGCGCATAAGCTATACATAAATGTTTCCAGTTCGAATAACAGTGCAAGCATATCGATGTTTGTGTTATTGTGCATACCTACACACAAACATTCATACACGCATACTGTCTTATGGCCGCTCCCAATTGATAAACAGAATTTTTGTGATTCCCTTTATAAATATGCATGTCGCCATAGAAATGACAATCCATAAAAAATTTTAACAGTTAACCACACAAAAAAAAAACAAAAAACTTTTAATTATTTTAGGCAGCGCGACAATTTCAAAGCAAAGCCCTCAATCACACTCACACTCACTCGCACGAACTCTTTCGCTCACTCGCCCCTATAAATGTGAACTTATCGATCGTCTATCAAACAAAAAATAAAAACAAAAGCTAAAAACAATAAATACCGAAGTGTTGTAATAACGAATTTTATCGCTGCTTTCGGGAGCAGCGCAAAGCTTACGAAACTATCAGAATTTTTATTTATAAACAACTGCATAGTCTAAATTTAACACCTTAGACGTAAAAGAAAGGACAGCAATAACAACACAGCCAGCAAGCAGCTAATTTATTTATTTATTTATTTACTTTTTTATCTACGTTAGAGTTTATATTTTGCTTCCTTGAAAGTAAAACCTAAATAGAAAAGCATTTGGCCGCGGGTTTAGTGGAATGTTCGGGTTGACTTTTCAGTAGCGCATAGCTTAAATATCTACAGACTAATGACTGCCAACAAGCAACATACATACGTACATATGTACATACATACGAAACGGTCATTCCATTTCTGGCTGTTTTTGGCAAGCTCTCAATTTTTAAAAATATAAAAGTTGAGAGATGAGAAAAATAAGCATTAAATAAAACATTGAATTTTATTTTCGGCAGACATGCCCGTACACTTGTACATATGCATATACATATGTATGTACATATGCGCACTTGAAAGAAACAGCAGCTAGAAGGTAATTGCAAAATTTTCTTGAATATAATTTTTATGAGCTTTTGTCTGAAAATTTGTGAAAATAATTCTTTAATAACTGTTGTTGTTGACGTTTTATTCTTGATTAATAGAAAAACGTGCTTTTATTTTGCATAACTGCTGAAATGCGCCAATTTCTACAAGCACCCCTACGTACACACATACTCATTTTTATTTATTTATTTATTTATTTATACAAATAGTACATAGTAAGACTAAGGTCTTTTAATAGTACTTCAACAATATTATAAAAAAACTGGAATGTTTTTAACATACAAGTTTCTTAACTTAATTTTACACCAGTTCATTTACAAATCAATCCAATATATTTAACTTAACTATAATAATAAGAAAAAAAAGCAGTAGGAAAAGAAAATTTAATTTAGGAGCAAATTATTAGCAATTTTAAATTTTTAAACAAACTGTGTTTTATTCAAGTATTTCCACGGGTTTCAAGATATTTTTCAGTCTCTTTACTTTGCACATCGGAATAACTCAGAGCAGAGCAGAGAGTTTTCAATTTATTTTTTAAAAAGCTTGTCAGAAAAATACACTTTTGTTCCCAAAATCCATAGATTTGTTTAGGTTCAAGAAGTAGCTGGTGAAGTCAGCCACAATTAGGTCACGCGTTTGTTACCACCTTCTCTCTCTTGAACTATCAATAGAGGCAGTATTGAAGCTAATCAGCCGCTTTACGTCAGTATCCACCACCTGATTTAGAGTGCCAAAGATGGCAAAGCTCAATTCTGCTCAAGGCGTAGCAGTTGCAGGGGAAATGCGAAGTCGCTTCTCTATTCTAATTTTTTTTGTAGCTTCTGCAGCATCTTCGGAAAATCACTCCCGCTCTTCACTTGTTTGCCTAATATGTAAGTAACCCTTTTTGAGCACTGCGATGGCAGTAGCTATACGATCTCCTTTCAGAGAGTAACCCCTACATCTCTCTTGAAATACGGCAATCTGCATTTTGCTCCCATCTTCCAACAAGTGGCTTACTAGAAAATTTCCTAACTAGCAGAGCGCAGGAGACGCTTATGCTCTTTATTGGGCATTTGACAACTCCTTCTCGGCTCCGCTCATTCCTTTCTACTTAGAAGAAGCGAACTTAGGAATCAGTACAAATGAAATACGTTTTTTACCCCTATACACCAACGGCATCAAGCAAATATGGCGAATTGCGATAGTAGAAATGCGCGCATGTGTTAATCTCACACCCACCTGTGTGTACATTATGGTGTCGCACACTTCCTACCAGATAAAACGGTATGATTTTTCCAAGTGAATCATAAAATTTGAGTTCTACCAAAATATTAAAGTTCAGCACATTTATACAGCAACAATTTTTTTGTCAAGTAAATAGTCTCGGATGATGGCAAATATAATGTGAAGAGATCTGCACCCGGTTTTTAAAAAATCGAAGGATTCAATAAAAATGAGACTTTATATATACTATATTAGGTTGTTCAATAAATTTTGTGGTTCAATAAGAAAAACACAATATTTATGGTTTGAAATTCACTCTGTTATTTAGTATAGTCTCCGTAAACATCAATACATTTGTTCCATGATCGAAAGAATAATGAGATGGTGCCTATTGTGGTACCGTTACTTTGCTCTCAGCGAATTTGACAACGAGTTACGTGATTTTAGCTCCAGTATGGCCAGATTACCATTTTCGTAACTTGATTTAGCATTTTGTTTTTTTGTTATTTAGTCTCGGAGTTTTAGTTTTTCTTCATGCATTTCTTCAAATTAAAAGGTAATGTTTATAATTTTGGAAAATATAGATATTTTTAAAACTAGTTCAATATTTCACTCAGTTTTATTTAGCTTTACTTTTTTTAACATCTGGTCGCATTTCCGCGATTGCGGTTATTGTTGATGTTATTCCCCTTGCAGCAGTCAAATCTCTCTCTCGCTACTGCAGTGTTGCCTAACTTTGGATATAAAAACACACTAAAATGCCCATTTAAAGAAAATAAAATACCAAATGTGTATTCTTCTCCCTCTTCTTTCATAGCGTTAAAACGCAGGGTGCGTCAAGGCTTCCTTCAAAATGCTCCTCTAAAGCGGTCTATATTGAGCTGTTGCTTCGTAGTTACGTATTCCCAGCTTCTTAAGATCGTGTTCCACTGCGTCTATCCAACGGTTCCTCGGTCTGCCTTTGGTTTTCACGCCCATTAGCTTTCCTGTCAAGGCTTTCTTCACGGCACAGTCAACAGGCATACGGATCACATGGCCTAGCCATCTTATGCGCTGCGCTTTAACAAAACGCACAGCTGTCTCGTTCTGAGTTAGATCGTTCAGTTCAGAGTTCAATCGGATTCTATAGGTACCATCATCCATTTGGACCAAATTTGTATTGAATTACTTCATGAACTTTGTTTGCGTGACAAATTGTATTTGAAATGTGCGTTTTTTTTTAAATAAATGTGTTATGGTTATGTACAATTTAATTTATTAGTATTTTGTTTAGAAAACGACTTTTTTGCTATATTTGAGGTTATGTAACTAGATAGGTACACCTCTAGATGCCCTTTGTCCCACTAAGGATTAAGGACCGGAAGAAACGAACGGTCTATGGTTTAATTCGCATTTAGTAAATTCAAACGCTTTTTAAAATTTGTAAAAAAGTTTTCAATGTTGAGAAGCGTTGAGAAAAGAAGATTTAATATTGTAACATAACCTTAAAAGGGGCAAAAAATTAAATTTTCACTTTCAAAATATCAAATTTTATAAGAACCAACAACTTTTCATTAACTCTAAAATTTTCTCAGAGTGAGTTTTTTAACATTCTTTTGTTTAATAATACAGTTTTTTTAACTTACAGTTTCGGTAGCTTTAAATTAAAACAAAAAAAAAGAAACAAACACCAAACTTAAAAATGTTCGCATTTTGGGTATAAAAAATTACTAAATTTATTGCGAAGCGCAAATGCTTGGCAACACTGCACAACTCAGCTAATGCGACGTCACGCACTCTCTGATGGGCGCAATCTTGTTTCTATCATTCTTGCATTTGTTCCAACGAGATTCAAATTTATAAATTCCAACTCTGAAATGTGAATCTGGAAGGGCTGGAATATACGATTCCACAGCTGTTATGACGTCATTATTTGATGAAAAACGTTTTCCACGCATGAATTATTTTAGGTCTGGAAACATATGGAAGTGCTAGGGGCCAAGAGTGCTGGTGAATTACAAAAAAAAAAAAAAAAAAAAAAAATAATAATAATTGGCGCGTACACTTCTGTTAGGTGTTTGGCCGAGCTCCTCCTCCTATTTGTGGTGTGCGTCTTGATGTTGTTCCACAAATGGAGGGACCTAATGGACTATGAATAAGTTCGTGCGGGTTTTTTCGAAATTTGAAACTTTATTGACGTAAAATGGTTACAAATTTAATATTCAAAATATTGTCCATCGCTTACTACTACTTTTTCCCATCTTTCTGGCAATTCACGGATTCCCTTTGTGAAAAATTCGGTCGGTTTTGCCGCAATCCACGAATCGATCCATTTTTTGACTTCATCGTAATTACGGAAGTGCTGGTCAGCCAGGCCATGTTGCATCGATCGGAAGAGATAGTAATCGGATGGCGCAAGGTCTGGACTATACGGCGGGTGGGGTAGGACATCCCATTTGAGCGTTTCTAAGTATGTTTTGACCACTTGTGCAACATGTGGCCGAGCATTGTCATGTTGCAAAATAACTTTGTCGTGTCTATCGGCGTATTGCGGCCGTTTTTCTCGCAGTGCTCGGCTCAAACGCATCAATTGTCGTCGGTAGACATCCCCCGTAATCGTTTCATTCGGTTTCAGTAGCTCATAATACACAACACCCAGCTGGTCCCACCAGATACACAGCATAACCTTCAGGCCATGAATATTCTGCGCCGACGTCGATGTTGAAGCATGGCCAGGGTATCCATACGTTGCCCGACGTTTTGGATTGTCGTAATGGACCCACTTTTCATCGCCAGTCACAATTCGATGCAAAAAACCCTTTCTTTTGTGCCGTTGAAGCAGTTGTTCGCATGCCATAAAACGGCGTTCAACGTCTCTTGGCTTCAATTCATACGGCACCCAATGGCCTACCTTTCGGATCATTCCCATGGCTTTTAAACGTTTGGAAATGGTTGATTGATCAACTCCCAAAGTTTTTGCAACCTCTTCTTGCGTTTGAGCCGGATCTTGATCGAGCAATTCCTCCAATTCGGTATCCATGAACTTTGGCGGCGCACCCTCGCGTTCTTCGTCTTCCAAGCCAAAATCACCACTTTTAAAGCGTGCAAACCACTTCTGGCACGTTCGCTCAGATAGAGCATGCTCACCATAAACTTCCACCAAGATACGATGACTTTCGGCTGCTTTTTTCTTCATATTAAAATAATGAAGAAGAATTCCCCGCAAAAACACATTATTTGGCACGAAATTCGACATTTTCAAGTGTGGTAAAAATATTGTTGTTTACGCTTCAAATAAAAAACTTATACTGACGTTTGTGCCTTACGACAGTAGCTCTCCAATGAATGTTTGGAAATGTGGATCGATGGAATAATAATCAAGTTACGCCATCTGTTGTAAAACCGCACGAACTTATTCATAGTCCTATTACAGTTTCAAGCCGACTCCGAACGGCAGATATTTTTATGAGGATTCTTCTCATGGCAGAAATACACTCGGAGGTTTGCCATTGCCTGCCGAGGGGCGACCGCTATTAGAAAAATGTTTTTATTAATTTTGCTTTCATCGAGATTCGAACCAACGACCTCTCAGTGAATTCCGAATGGTGATCACGCACCAACCCATTCGGCTACGGCGGCCGCCTTGCTGGTGAATTGGTGCTTTAAAAATTCGAACTTTAATTCATGGACTTTAGCCATTGTCAAAATGCTCTTGTGACACATTTTTTTCTTTTGCAAGCTGCGTCTATTTCACGAATTTTTTCCCTCAGGTGGTCTAAAAGATTACATTAATCATATTACAAAATTCGGAATATGATAATGAGATTTTCCGGGAATTTTTTAAGACGATGCTCTGTATACCTACGAATAACCCTGTGAATTACTGAACTATTTTAATGAAAGTCCATAAAAATTAAAATAAAAAATTATTTGATTTCCTCGGAAAATCAAAATTGTTTACCTGATGAAGCACCTTAATGTGCATTTGCTATGGATATTTTCATAAACGCCTGGCATACAAACTGTAATTTACATTTGAACTTCGTTTACATTAACTGAAACAGTTCAAAGGCTATTTCATTAGAATTCTTACGCAAACGGAAGTTATGAGATCGCTGTAGTTGCTGTAGCAGCAGTTTAGAAATACCTACTGACCGCTTGAAATACAATAATAGATGATATTATACATACATATGTACATGCATTCATACATATACATACAAACATATGTTTATCAACCACGAATTAGTGGGCAAAATATTCATTCAACCCACTTCCAGTAGTTATTATTGAAAATTATGAATTTTGGAAAGTGGATCCCGAAATAGCAAGGCAAAATTTCTATGTCCTTTCTATGATCAGTATCAGATTCGCTTGGAATTCACTTTTTAATAGCCAAACAATTATTGTACCTTCATGTGCATACCATAACTACTCGTATAGTTGTGAATTTGTTATAAAGGGTCTTTCAAAAGCCGAGGCTAGACGTTGTTTTCACATAAAAAATTTAGATTTTTTCAGGTTTCACTATTTTTTATTCAAAATACGGCTCTCAATAATTATATTTGAAAAACTGCATCGTTTAAATATCCACCATGAGCACTTCTACAGGTAAAATCCGTCAAGCAGCCGATTCATGAATGCCTAATTATTGAAATCGGCGAGATATCCATGTTAAAGGTTGTTCAGCAACACTTTGCGCCACAGCAGCAATATTCTCAGTTACTTAAAATTCGTCCAATGTTTCGTCTGTCAGTCCTTTTGCTATCCTCGACACAAACAGTTTCTTGAAGTTTTGCAATAACCTTTAAATTATCGCCTCTTTCGGACAATTATTTCCACAGAAAATCTTTTTAAAGGTTGGTCATTTTTATAATAAGTTTCAAAGCGTTGTTTTATCGTGGAAAATTGTACATCAGTTTAGTTGCAAATGTCAAAGATGGCATAAAAAGGTACCGTCTAGGTATTTTTCAATATTGAGATGTAAGCGTCACTTTTGAAAGAGCCGTTACAAGCATGCAATCGGTAATTTCACGCAAAAACAATTTAATTTTGTTATATTAGTGCACATCTGTTTGTATGGATGGCATTAAATAGCGCCTTTATATTGAAAAATGTGGCAATGCGTTGTAAAGGGTGGTTTTTCTCCAGATGCAGAGAATTTTTTTTTTTCAAATACTTTAAAAGGGAAAACTCGATAAAGCATCACTTTAGATTTATTGGATTGAAAAATGTATATGTAAATGTACATTTGGATTAGTTTTTGAATAATAGAATCATTTCAAGATAATGGGAATTTCGACAGCGCCTCTTAAAGGATGAGTAGATCATAGAGAGAGTTAACAGGCTCTCAGTGAATTTGAGAGAATGAGCTGATTGGCTGACGTAACCGAGTTCATGACAGCGTCTTGCTTACGAAAAACTGAGATTGTGTTGGTGATATACGAAAAAATCAGCACAGGCTGCGCTCACGTTGCTTTGTATCCTACTAAACAACGAATGATTGGACGTGTGTTTGTGAATACATGTGAAATGAGCGGGCAGAATTTGGTTGCCAAGAACTCGGTGACGAGGTAGCCAAGGCGTATCTATACATGGTGAAAAGATTTTTTAGCGGTTTACTACCTGGCAGTGTGCTCTTGGTTTCTCGAATGTTTCCAACCATAATCAGTGAGATTATGGAAGGAGCTCTGATTTTACTCAGTAATTGAGCCACAGACTGTGGTTTAAGTGTAAACCCGAGCAAAACTGAACTGATGCTATTGACTAGGAAAACCAAGATACCAAACTTTAATCCCCTCAAAACTAAACGGCGTTGGCCAACAGTCGAAATAACTAGGTGTTATCTCAAATCCCAAACTCAGCTGGAGGTCCAACGTAGAGTACTTTACACGTTTAAGAGAATGTTGGGTAAAAAATGGGGTCTCCAACCAAAACTTTCCAATTGGTCCTATGCAGCCATTGTAGGGCCAATACTTACATATGCGGCACTAGTCTGGTGGCCCGCAACAGAAAAGAAATACAGCCAAATTAAGCTGAACAAGATACAAAGAACAGCATGTATCTTAACTACAGGAGCTCTTAGCACCAGTCCTACTGAAGCGCTCAATGTACTAACTCATCTGCTACCATTAGATTTTCATGTAAAAACAATCGCCGCCCGCAGCGCGGTGAGACTCAGAAACATAGGAAGCTGGACAACACGGTCGTACGGTCACAGCAAGGTCCTCCTACAAGGACCCCGGCTGCTCAAACACAGATTAGGCAACATAGTCCCCGACCTTAACTTCAAGAAAGACTTTACGGTACGTTTTCCACTGAGAGCCGAATGGAATAAAGGGAAGTTGATTGAAAGATAAGACATTGAACTGTTCTAAGGTGAACTGTGGTGAGGGAGCTGGCTTCTATGCAGAGCTACTTAACCTATCCCAGTCAATTAGACTTCCTGACTATGCCAGCGTGTTCCAGGCAGAACTTCTAGCGATCAGAGAAGCATGCAAATCACTACAACTCTACAAAGAAGTTGGTGCATTTCACCCAAACTAGTCTTACAGTGTAGAGAGGAACTAGAATTGCTTAGTCATCGGCTTAAAATTACTCTGATGTGGGTTCTCGACCATAGGAACATACGGGGTAATGAGCTAGCGTATGAGCTAGCAAGAAAAGGTTTGACACTAGAAATAGCAGAAGCGGTGGTGGTCTCCACCCCTCTAAACACATTAAAAGCATTCATTGCTTCACACTATCATGCTTCAGCCGACTTCCAAAGGACAAATCACCTGTTAGGACGTTCTCGGCTAAACATTTCACGCATCACTGCAACCCTTAAAGGTCATTGGAAAGTAGGGAATCATGCATCCAGACTCAACCTACCCTTCAATCCCATCTGCAAAAGCTGTCAAGCGGAAGGGGCGAAGGAAAGTCTTTTCCAATACTTATGTGAATGTCTAGGGCTAGCTAGGGCACGACTCCGCTCCTTCGGTAAGCCTTTCTTACAGCAAATTAATGAGATCTCAGACATCGAGATAAAGAATTTGCTGCTATACTTGGACCTCACTAAATGGATCTGACTTAGAACAAAAAAAACGCATCATCACACGAGAACAGTTTACTACCACTGTTCTCGTGTGATGATGCGTTTTTTTTGTGTGCTGATCACTAATTAGGAGTATTTCAGTGGAAATACTCAACCACTTCAACAACAACAACAACCTGGCAGACTGTTATTCGGCTCTGAGTGAATTTGACCGATATGCCGACGCCATTCGTTTTGTGTTTTACTAAACTAAAGCTAAACTTTGTGAAACGCAAAACGAATGACGTAGAATCCAAAGTTCATCTCAAAACTTTTTTTCACCATGCCTAACGAGCAAACCTGGTATCTATCATCCCTGGTATCCATATAAGGTGGTGTGATTAGAGTAGTTTATTTCCTCTTCTTCCATTCACCTTTACTTTGGAAATGTCAGTGTGTTGTTAATGCGCAACAAACTAATTTCATTTATTTATCATTCATTCCATTTCTCTAATATCTTTCCTTTGAAAGTTCCAATTTTTCTTATTCTAAATGTTGTTGTTGTTCGAATGCTACCATCTTGAATATATTCGCCTTGGTGGTAGCCGAACTTGCGCGCACAATTTTGTTTTTCTCCATATCTAATGGCCAAACCTGGTAAATTGATCATCCTTGCAATGGTGTGTAAACTTGCATACTTGAATTGTTTTCCGTAAACTTTATTAGGCAAAAATAAAATTGCAGGACTTGAGCTCAATGTTTGAGAGTAAAATAATTTCGCCGCTAATAGCGGAAGTTAGTCGAATGAGTTCAGTCGCATCATTTGGCATAAGCAGAGTTTAATCTGCGAAGACGTCAAATGCAGCTAATTTAGTAGCACAGACCAGGCCGTCAATTTACCGTAACGCCATTTCTTGAGATGTTGCAATCGCATCGCTGTATGGCATAAGATTCTGTTGCGCTGGACCATTTAACCCCCAGACAAGCAGTATTGACGCAGGTAACCAAAACTTTGTAAATCATTTGGCTCTAGCGCTCACCTTAAACAATCTCTTTGGCCGTGGACTAATGTTGTCCTCGGCAAGCTAATCACTTCAAGCACTCAATTTGATGGAATAAAATGTGGTGGTGCTGAGAGTCTCGTGTGTATTATTCGCACGCAGCTGTGTAAGTCTTTTGTCTTGCACGTTGATTTTGGGCTCGAATTCGCACGATTTATGAACACTGTTCAGTTATTTACCGTTTATTTACTTGAACAGATGGTTGGCCAGGTATCCCTAACGAAAGTTCTATGCGTCTAAATAAACACCTTGTACACACATACATATGCATGTAGTGGAGGAAACCAGTGCGAATTCTGCCCGAGCCATTTTATACAGTAATAAAAAAATATTGAAAATAAAGTGAAAAAAATGAAAAGTATTTATTTTAGATAATTACCTACCGTATTGCGCTCATTTGTAGATATTTGTATGTATGTGTTAGTGTGTGTACCTCGTATAATGTTAATAATAGTTTTTATACCCAGGGTACTCTCAGTAAAAGTACAACGGAAAAATTCTTCAAGTTATTGGCAAAAATTATTTAAGTTGTGAGGTGACATTTTTTCATGTACACTGTGGTTAAATTTCAAGGGCCGATGTTGAATGTGAACCACACCTAAACGTCAAGTTTTTTTCTGCATTTCATGCGACATTTTTGAATTTCAGACTAATTCAATTTGAACCATGGAAAGACACACAATCGAGCATAGCGTGAAAGTTATTAAGGCTTATTATAAAAACGGGCGTTCAAATCAAAATGCATATCGCGCACTTCATCTTCAGCGCACATTTTCACCTCAGTGGATTCTTGAATAGGCGGAATTGCCGCATTTGGGCGAATCATAATCCAAGAGTGATTGCCGAAAAACCAATGCACCCACAAAGAGTGACTGTTTGGTGCGGTTTATGGGCCGGCGGCATCATTGGACCGTATTTTTTCGAAAATGAGGCCGGTCAGGCAGTTTTTGTGAATAGTGTTCGCTATCGTGAGATGATAACGAACTTTTTATGGCCCGAATTGGAAGATATGGATGTAGACGATATGTGGTTTCAACAGGCCGGTGCCACTTGTCACACAGCTAACGAAACAATGGCTCTTTTGCGCGAAAAATTTGATGGCCGAGTAATCTCACGTCGTGACGATGTTAATTGGTCGCCAAGATCATGTTATTTGACACCGTTGGACTTCTTTCTTTGGGGTTATTTGAGAGAAAAGGTATACGTCGATAAGCCAGTAACAATTCAAGAGCTAAAGAATGAGATAATTCAGCACATTAACGGCACAGAACCTCAATTATGCCTCATCGTCATCGAAAATTTGGACCATCGGATGGAGGTGTGCCGCCGAGGCCGCGGCGGCCACTTGGCCGATATTTTGTTCCATACGTAATAGAGCTGTATCAGTATTATCATAATAAAGAGAAATGATAATAATTACTAAAAAAAATTGTATTTTATTCAAAAACAATACCGGCCCTTGAAACTTAGTCACCGTTTAGAAATTATGAGATTAATAAACAAAAAAATGTTTAGTTTTCTGTATTCAGGTCACTGACGACGATGCTACAATGTCCGCCGATTGAGAAGCCCCACTGTGGCCTTCCTGGAAGAATTGAGTGTACATCCGACATTTCAAATGATTAAAATAAAAATAAAAAATCTGTGGGCAAAAAGTAAGGTGAATTTATTTGTCAAACTTCGCGGGATTAAAATTTCGCTCTAGTTATTTTTTTCATGAGTTGGCAGTACTGTATTTACGCTTGTGTGATTGAGCAGAGAAGTGCTGATTTGATTGAGCAGAGAAGTGCCATCAAATTTTGTTTCCGGAATGAAATTTCGGCTGCGGAAAAGTTTAGCATGTTGCAGAAGGCATTTGGTGATTCGACCATGTCGCAAAATGTTTATAAGTGGTACAAAGACTTCAAAGAAGGTCGAGAACGTGTTGATGACTTGGAGCGCTCCGGACGACGATCGACGTCAACAGATGACCAACACGTCAATAAAGTGAAGGAGTTAGTGGTCAAAAATCATCGGTTGTCTTTTAAAGACCTTACTGATATGATCGGAATATCAGAAGGATCTGTGAAAACCATTTTGAAAGACCATTTGGGCCTACGAAAAGTCAAATCTCGTTTGGTACCGAAAACTCTCAATTTCTTGGAAAAAAGTCGTCGCGTTGATGTGTGTGAAACAATGCTTTCAGACTATCAGAACAAGCTCAAATGCATCATTACGGGAGATGAGACTTGGATTTATGCTTACGACCCTGAAATAACCGACCAATCAAGCGAATATCGTGCTAAAGGCGAGGCCAGACCGAAAAGAGCACGTCAAAGTCGTTCAAAGAAAAGGTCATGATGACAGTTTTTTTCGATTTTCGTGGTGTGGTGCACTATGAACTCCTTCCACCTGGCCAAACTGTTAATAAGGAATATTATTTGAGCGTTATGCGTCGTTTACGTGAAGCAATTCGTCTAAAAAGACCAGAATTATGGGCCAACAACTCTTGGTTTTTGCATCACGATAATGCACCGTCTCACACTGCACTCGTTCTTCGTGACCATTTCGCCAAAAATTCCACGCATATCGTTCCTTCTGGCTATTCCCAAAACTCAAAAGACCACTCCGGGGAACGCGTTTCGAGTCGATTGAGGAGATAAAAGCTGAATCGAAGAAGGTGCTGATGGCTATACCGGAAATGGACTATTTAGCATGTTTCGGGGATTGGAAAAATCATTGGCATAAGTGTATTTCGTCGAGAAGGGATTATTTTGAAGGGGATGAAATTGATTTACAAGAATAAATAAAGATTTTTTCATTTCAGAACCAAATTCACCTTACTTTTTGCCCACAGTTATTTTCATGTATAAATAAACTGTACGCCAATTTTGAAAAAAATATATTGACTTCTTCATTTTAAAAAATTTTAATGAAATTCAGAGAAAATATGGCCGTTTACCGGTGTCTGTTTATTTGACAAATAATAAGACTCAGTAAGTGACTTAAACAGAGGCCTTGGCATTGCGAAATGAAGATCAAGACTCTAGGAAGCCGATTAAGCTCCTTAAGTACTCTTGTAACAGGAGCGAAATTAAGGTAAGTAGATCTCAGAATTTCAACACAAAATGGATTGTAAGAGTGAATTTTACTCCTTTAAGAACATTGAAACTTATTTGGCCGAGCAAAATTTCGTACACTAACTTTCAATAACGCAATTCGCATCAAATAAACGGGAATTTTAGCAAAATTATGTCCATTCGCTGCCTAATTGAAAATTTAGCAACACATATAAAACCTTCTGCACATCATTTAGAAATAGAAAAAGTAGCATTAAAATATTTTTTGAAAATAAGAAAAATATTTGTGTATTTACTCGTTGTGTTTGTGAGTTGTAAATTTGTTGTTATTGTCGCAAAATGCTATGCTCCGTTGCCAAATGGGGTGCCAAAATAATTTCGCGTATTTGCGGGTTTTCATGAAAATAATATTTTTGAATTACTTTGGAATTTACTGCAAGTGTTGAATTACACCTTTTTAGCTAATATTATCATATTAATTTTATACATTAAATTTTTTTTTTGTTTTCATTTTAAATTATACTTTCTAATATTCTTTTTTTTATTTTATTTTATTTTTTCTATTCATTTCTCTTGCATACACATAACTTAATTTCTTTTACATTTTGCTTAATTTCAATTTTCAAGTTGTTCGCAAACGTTTAATTTTAGCCCTTACTGGTGTTGTTATTGCTTTTGTAGTTCATGCATACACCTAAACGAGCGAGCAGGCTAATTGCAATTGCCAACAGCGCGAACCGGTCGACAGATATTTTAAAGCGTTTTTTTCACAATATTAATTGCCTGATTTTTGTTTTTTTTTTTTTTTTGTTTTTGTTTTATTATTATTATTATTTTGCTAAATTGAGTTTAACTGCGCAATGTTAATGAGCAGATATTAAATTTTACTTATCACTTCGACGCTTTGCGGTGGCGCACAATTTTCACTGCTACTATTTTTTATTTGCCGTTTGCTGTTAAGTGTCTACTTTTTACACAATTTTTCGTAACTTTTGTGATAATGAAAAATCTGAATTGTTTTTTACACAGAACCTTTTTGTATATTAAACTATTTTTAGCTAGTGAAAAATTTAAATAGCTTTTAGGTTATCTAATTTTTAATATGTTTTTCCTCAATTATATTTGGCACAAAAATGCTTAGATGTATGTGCGTACATACATACATAAACACACATAAAACTTCATATCAAAACAAGCTCAATTTTTAATTTTCTTTATTTTTTAGCCACTTTTACATTTGATACTCTGATTTGTTCAAATTAAATTTAATTCTTTATTCCTTTAAGAAACAAAGCCATTTTTTTTTAGATCTAAAAATTGTTCAACCTTTTGCCCTTACACTTTGTCGTTTGTTCCTCCTTCTTCACATCACTTTTTTTCTCGATCTTTTTCCAATTATATTTATTTCAGCTATTATTCCTTTATTCATCCCTCACGCCAAACATTCCAGGATGTCGCACACTTCAATCTTTCATCACCCACTTTTATTTGTTTTTCGCATTAATACTTGGTTGTTTATTTTTTGTTTTACTTCACATTTCGTTGCGACATTTTTTCTAATTTTAAAAACTCTTTCAATTTTTTGATGTTCTAAATTTTCCCAAAATCATCCCACACGCAGCTCGACAAACCAAAAAATAAATCAACACACTACACTTTTCTTCTCTATCCACACAAACTGTTATCTCGTTCAATTTTCTTCCGCGCCAACGATCTGAACAACTGAAAAGTCAAGTCGAATCTGCCTGCGCGCACACCAACAAAATCGCCGGCTACTCACAGCTCTGTCGATTCTCAGTTGGCTTCTACTAAATATGTAAATATAATACATAGAGTGCTGACTTTGACTCTCTACTCCGTCTACCTGGTCTTTTGCATCCCCACGTCGTTGTGAAAAACATCGCAGAAAAGCAGTAGTAAAACAGAAAATGCAGTGAAAATATACAACAAAACAAAATGTCTGAAATGCAGCTGCCAAAGAGGAAAAAAGAAATGTAGGGAAAATGTTTGAATACGTGCACATGTGGAAGATGCAGAGCGCCGCTAGTCAACAGCAGAGACAAGAGCAAACACAACTATGAACAACACTACTCATATTTTGGTGTCATGTGGTGCTGATGCATGTGTATGTATGTAAAAATTGTATGTTTGTACAGGTACTCCCCATGTGGGAAGTATATCTGCGTTGACATGTGCAGTAGATACAATAGCCGCTCGATTAAGTGAACTTATTCAAATTGGCCTTGCACTTAAGTAAATTTTCTTGTACGAGTATATTTCACTCGTGCACCAAGTACTGAATTAGTCTTAAGAATAAAGTGTTGGCTTTTCCCGTGCAAGAAACTGCTAAATTTCACATTCACAAATATATAATTTGTGTTTATTATAAAACAATTTATTTAAAAATACCTATAAACGACTGTGACCTGTGACCTGTAAAATTTCAAAAAAAAATTTTTTTTTTCATAAAATGTTAATATAGTCCTTTAAGAAAATGTCAAACAATTTTTAGAACGAAAATTTTAGTATTTCTTATATTATAGATCGTTAACCGTGACGACTCTATTCTTTGCGTTCGAGCGCTGGGAGAGGTATACATAGTTACGTTGTATTCAAACTTTAAACGCATTTTTCTCAAAACTATATTTTGATATTACTTCCTATGTGTTTCAAGTTTTCGAAACAATCATTTTTAATTTTTTTACAAAAATAGTAGCAAAACTCGCCCCATTCATTTTTTTAAGCATTTTATTCCGCGATTTTTTTTCTATTTGTTTTTAACTCATATAGAAATTATGACATTAGTAAACAAACAAAATTTTGGTTTTTTGTATTCATGTCACTGGCGCCGATGCTATAATGCCCGCCGATTGAGAAACCCCGCTACGACCTTCCTGGAAGAATTGAGGTTATATATCCGTCATTTTAAATGATTAAAATAAAAACAAAATTTTTTTATATTATTTAATTGTATAAATAAACTGTATGCCAATTTCGAAACAAATATATTATATTCTTCATTTTAAATAATTTTAATGAAAATCAGGGAAATATGGCCGTTTACAGGTATCTGTCCCCTTAAATAAAATTAAATTGTCCATCAAAGGCTTACATAACAAAGATAAAGTTAAAAAAGTCAATCTTTAAATGTTCTCAACGTGTTCAATTTCTGCATACGTAGCGTTTTCCTTTGTTGGTGATATTTAATTTTTCAAACAGAAAGAAATCACACAGAACTAAAGCAGGCGAAGATGGGCAGTGAATGATAGAATACTATTTTTGGTAAAAAATTCAATTATTCAAATTAAAATATGAGCCGCCGCATTCTCGTGAAATAAGTATCAACTTCCATTGTCACGGTATTCTCGTCGAACACGTCGAATTCGTGACAAACAATATTTCATAACACCGCTGGAACACGACATCCATCTTCTGGCTTATTGTGTATTTAAACCACTAAAATTACTGGGTAAACAGTCCTCAGCTTAAACTTTTTGACTCATATCTGACGCCGTTTTATCAAGTTTTAAATAAAAACTAATATTAGCTCATCTTTCTTCAAAATCCATTTCTCGACTGATAGTTCGGAAGTTATACGCAATGCCTCAGCTTCCATTACACCAAATGTCATGAAACTTTGGCACCATCTATAATGGATATATGTCTGTATGTATGCTCCAGATGGTGGCATTGATTACTGGCATATGAAGGCAGACCGAGAACTTTTGGGATATCATGAAAACTTCAGCTATGGAGAATGTTGAATTTGAAGCCGCGATAAGATGTATCATTGAGCAAGGTAAGTCAACACAAATATTTATTTTATTTATGAATTTATTATTTTTGGAAAATATCGCCGATCGATACAGAGACTCTTACCTAGGAAAAAACAAAGATTTATTAATGTTATAGCCTATTCAATTGAAATAGGGAGTCATTTTAAAATGATCAGCGCAAATGTTAGCTGATTGTTGCTTTAGGATCAAATATGAATGAAAAACTCGAAGAACTTGTTTTGGAAGATGCACACTTTTGAGATAAACTAGTTTCAACAATGATTGAAGTCAAAGCAGGAGTCTGTGCAGCGGTATAAAAAGTGCAGTATCGCTTGAGTAGATGCTACAGTTTCTTTGGATCTCAGAAAACAAGACTTTTAATAAAATATTGATGACTATGAAATCATATATTGGTACGTACTTTAAATAAATTTGAGGGGACCCGGTGGTCTAGAAATTTCAAAATATCGATTTTTTGTTTTCTTTGATATTTCGAAAGTATAGTATCTTAAGAATATACTGTGAAATTTTCATGCGGAAATTCCCAATGTTATAGCTTCTACAGCCCATTAACTATGCAGAGAGCGGTCCGCGTGCTCCTGTACCTCAAACTTATATTATATGTCAATTATGTCCTACTTTTTTAATTAAATAACTGAAAAAAACGTGATTTTTAGAGTGTCAAATTCAAAACCGCGCCATTTTGTCAATTTTTTTTATTATTCTAGTATGGGGCAATTATACTGATTAATATTTTTTTTTGGTTTTTGTGTTTCAGGTAAATAGAAGAGCCAAAATGGACAACATCGTCCAGGTTAAGTTATTCGGGAGGGTCAACTTCACGGCATTTTTAAACTTATTAAAATAAACAAAAATAAAAATTTTTCATTTTTGTATGTAAAAGTTAAATAAAAAGCCTAAAAAATTTAAACATCGTTTTTTATTTTTTTATTGTAAAAAACCCCTGAAAATACCCTAAATTTTCGAGCTCTAGACCACCGGGACCCCTTAATGAAAAATTGGAGAGGTAAGTTAGGATTACAGGAAAAAAACGACAACAAAAACTATTTCATGTGAAATTTTAGGCTTTTTCCAATATATTTCACGTTCTTTTTGACCCTTCCTCGTAATTTAGCCATAGAGGTTTGTATATCCTTAAATGCCCATCTTTTTGCAGAGGAATTATATTTTTCTTCCGCTGTTTTAAAATCAAAATATTACATGTCGTTCCGACTTACTTCAAAATACCTAAAAAAAAACTGAATAATAATGTTCACGTTATAGAGATAGTTGTCTTTAGAACAACACCTACAAAACAAATCTATAATTTTCTTATTCCACCTTTGGATGTTTATATTATTGATTGTTCGTATAACCGAACGTCTACTGTGTTGGCGTCTCTTGTGTCGGTACTCTCCGACGCTCATTTCTTGCTTTGTTTGAATACAGCCAACCAACTATCAGCCAGCTGGTGAGAGCATCAAAACAATACCGACAGTAATCACAACATCGCTTATGTGGTGGAAGGAATGATAACAAATGCGCTAAGGTAAAAAATGGCGGGGGAAACAGCATAGAAGCTCACAGCAGCTGGTGGCCGATAGCAAACAATGCTAGAGAACCAAGTAAGAAATGATATAGTGTGCGTGAGGAACACTGAAAGAAATCAAATTACATGATTAAAGAAGCGCCAGTTTGGAAGAGATGCTACGAAAATGATTACCGGTAAACGCAATGCCACTTCACTCAAGAGTTTGCGGAGTGTACAAATTTATATTAGTAAATAACGACTTCACAATGAAACGATAGGGAAATTATTAAAAAGAAAATATTTTCGAACCCCCTAACAAATTAGTTCCACAACATAATTAAGGAAATGGGTATGCAATAATTTCGAAAGTGTTTTGAATATTTCTCTAGCTCCCATCAGCCAGGTTTATTCTTTCAAAACTTAAAGTACTGGGATTTGGTAATAAGACACAAAACATTTACTATTCCTAATATTATTGTATCGTCTTCAAAGTGACCTTCTTTCGAAATTGTACACTGATACTATCGAATAGTCCAATTAGCAAAATATTTTTCGCACGCATTTTCCGGAATTCACTTACATCAACTTAAAACGTTAGCCTCGAAGTAGTAATTTGTGCTTTTGAAAAGAAAAAGAATGAACCAGTGCCATACCGATGATATTTACTAAGATTTTAGCCAAAAAATTTTTCCCATAGCCTTGTGAGATGGGGCGTTCTGGTGAAAATTCCCTTTTTGCAGAAATTTGTTATGAAAAATGACCCAGATAAAATTCTTTATATGCTTCAGAATGAAGAAGTAGTGTAGTGAAGTGAACCATAGTGTATTAAGAGATACTTAAATATCCGCCATGCGAGCCGCGAGAGCGTATCGTTAAGGTCAGCAAAGAGATGATTTCTGGATATATATTACATATATAAGTAACCGATGAATCAGGCGGATATGGTGCTTAAGAAAGTACAGACCAAAAAATCGCCTCAAAATTGCTCCAATTTCAAGGTTTCAAGCTTCTTTCAATTATTGAGTTCCGTCCGCCCAAACAAATAGTTAACAAAAAATATTATATTTTTTGTGTTGCGTCATTTGCGTAAATTCATTGTCAAAAACGGCCTAATTTGTCGTAAGACAACTCTTGTTCTTTTGCACGACGATGATGTCGCACTCGACCCATTTATAATATTTAGTTTCACAATCACCGTATTCAGCGAAGTTATTTTCGTGCGACTTCTGGCTATTCCGAAATATAAATTTGGTAAGTTGCCACTCCGGCCGGTTTCTCGTTAATGGCATCACTCTTATTTATATTCAGCTTAAGAATGATAATATACAATTTGAGCTCAATTTGTGTAGACATAAATTTACGTAACTTAACTTATTAATTTACCCAACCTCTTATATGGAAAGCTGCATAGCGATTAGTTTTCTTTTTCTCAGGGCAGTTGGAACAATCGGGTGAAGCTGCCAACTGAAATCTGTGCAGATAATGTTGAAAGCATACATGTCCAACCAGCAACTGTGACAGCTAAAAGTCAACTTCTCCAAATCTATGTCGCTACCATGTCTCGACGTTCGGGATGAGCTCGTGTATCCAGGGGCCGGTGGAGGATGAGTCTCATCTTCGTTGCCATTCATTAAGTATTGAGTTTCGTTGCTCCCTTGCTCGTCTGGCGCCTTGTTCTCCCCTATATTCGGCAGTAGTCGATTAAGGCCCCGAGATGATGTATCGCGGGTTTTGACTGAATGTCTAGGCCCCTGACGTTGGTGGTTATGTTCTCCCTCCTTCTCCGTCTGCTCAGTAGGACTGCTTCTGTTTTCTGCGCTGCTAGCTGGAGTTTCGCATCATAAAGTCAACACTGGATCCTGGATCGTTACAGGTGAGTTCAATAAGATCAATGAGGTACCGCCCTATTACAACCACGGCAATGTCGTCTGCATATCCTACTAGCACTGCGTTGACAGGAAAATCCAATTTTAGGATGTCATCACACTGCGTTCGATAGCGTACGAACCAGGATAGAGCCTTAAGGTAACCCACCAGTCACTACGTACCTTGAGGTCTATCGTATGCTTCGATGTAAAGCGATTTGTTAACATTTAACTTGACTTAAGATGCTGAATATTTTACGTATATTGGAAATGGTAAGAAAATCGGGCTCGACTCTTCAATTTTATAATTTAATAGAAAATACAAAAACAAATCATTGACATGTTGAGTAATCGTTCCCGATTTCGTGAATTATGTTAAATACACACAAACTGCAGTTTTACGCAGATTGAAGAGGAAAAGTTAGCTTAAATTTGCCGTGGCGTAAATATAGATAAGAGAGTGTCAAAGTGGCAAATTTTTGTAAACAAAAAAAGGCAAACTAATTTGAAAAATAATTCGCAGAATAATTTTCATATACATGTTTAAAGTGCTGGGGATACCCCTCGTTCAATTTCCAAACTCTTAGCGGTGCGCACCGGTCACAGGGTAATCGGAGCTCATGCAGAGAAGTATGAACTTCCGCCCAACCCCCATTTCAGAAGTTCTGGGGATCCTGCAGAGAAAGAGACAGTTGAACACTTTCTTTGCAAAGGTCCGAGTTTAACGGCTAGGCACTTGAGATTCCTTTGTGTGCATGAGGCAGTTCTCCAGCGCTGGATGGCTGTAGATGGTTTTTCTTCTTTTTGAAGTTTTGTAATTCTAATGCCACTTGTAGTGTATAATTGGAACTTTTGACATCGAGATAGGAAGGTATCTTCCATACTAAAAAAAAATGTTCTATGAGGTGAAGTAGGGAATAGTTAGTGAAAAATCGTGAATTCAAAACTTTATTAAGCAACCATTTTTGACTATCAAGGTTTGATTAAATTTCTTTACATGATTTTCATTAATTGACATAAACTTGAAATAAAACCAGAAAAATATACGACACTTGAAGAAATATTTAAGGGGGGAAGCCGGTTTAGCTCGATCAAAAAGCCGATTTTTTTTACTGCATAAATCGTTAGTATAACTACTCAAGAATATGTGGTAAAAATTATAAACCGAAATTCGCATTATTCCCGATTCTATGAGCACTTAAGTGACTGCCCGTCGGTTTCGCACCGGTAGCGGCGCGTTAGTTAGAATGACGTTTTTCTCGAAACTACTTTTTTCAACTGGGTGGAATAATAGCTTAAAAAGTTATCGACCAATCTTTCAAAATTTTTCGGGATTTTTTCTTTATTCAATTATAATCTATATGAACCTAATTCTGGGATTATATTATTATTTAAAATATGGGTTTTTAAGCAATATAGATGGTATAAAAAAACTACTTTGAGTTCAAGCGCCTCAAAAGCATGCAATTTTCAATATTTTTTTACCACAAATAGGTTCATATTCTTAGGAAATATGTTGTTAATAAAAAAAAAATTGCTGTTGATTGTAGAGAAAAATTGCAACTTCAGGAATTCCCACCAGCAAACTCGGATGGCGATCGTCCAAGGAAAGCACGCTCCAACGACACTATCTCCTCCCGCGGAAATAGCTTCAAAAAATTTAAAAGTATACCTAAAAATATAAAAAAAATATCCTCTAAACTTAAACAATTTCTGATTATTCCTTCTTTGTTCAAAAAATTCTAGAAAAACACCAAAATTGTGGCCTCCTAAACCGGTTTCCCCCTTTAAAAAAGGGTCCATATGTAAAAGTGGACGTACATGCAAAAAAAAAATGTTTAAATATTTAAAATCTAATATCTAGAAAACGGTAAAGTTTTGAACATTTTGTTGTATAACCAAATTAATCAGAAATTACCTAAATGGTCATTTTCTATCATAGAATAACCCTGTTCAAACAAGGAAGAGAGTAGATTGAAAAATATGTTTGTAAACAAAAAAATTTAAATAAAATTCTCCAATTTCGGCAGCTCAACAGTTGGTTCTGCCAATTTCACTGAGAGCAGCGAGTAGCGGTACCGCGATATGCACACCTTTCTCTATTCTCTCAAACTTCTATCCAGGGAATACCACAGCGGCAGAGAATTTCCAATTAAAAGAATAACAACAGCAACAATCTAGAGACACCGCTGCTTTAACTGCAGCTCTTTTCGGTAATCGAAATTGACAACAGTTTGGAGAATTTGGAAAACGTCGGCTCAACTGTATTTGGTCAGAGCGGAATTACTTTGAAGGAAACAAAATAGATTTAAAGGAATAAGTAGTGACTGTAAAATTTATAAATAAAATCACCTTTCCATTTGATTACAGCGCTATGAGTGCATATGTATGTATGTATCTATACACGGCAGCAGCGAACTCATAAAATTATCTAACCCTTTTATCGAAAGTATTAACCGGCTTTTGATGGCATGCCCATACAAGTGCATGTGTATGTATGTATGAGTGTACGTAACCGTACTATTAAAAGGTGAAATAAAGTAAACAAAAGAGTAGAGTAGAGTACATAAATTTATATGTTTATGCGTATCAATGCAATGCAACTAGTAACTGTCCGCCTTTGGTAACCTAATCTCGTCCCCTCGAGTCTTACATTCGATAAATGCAATCAAATTGTGTGTTGGTTTCCCATCGCCTTTTCTGGACATTTTTTCTTAGAGCATTTTCTTGGGCGCTTACCTACTAACCAGCAGAGATATAAATGTATGTACGAATGTACGTATGTATGCATGTTTGAGTGTAGTAGCAGATTATAAAATGTTATGAGAGCGCCAAACAAAAAGCAACTGCGACCAAATAAAGTGATGCAGTTGGTTATTTTAAGTTGTCGATATACTTGTTTATACATATGTGCATATGTACATATGTATGTGTGTATATTCATATGAGTTATGAACTACTAACATTGTTTAGAACTTAAATGCAGTAAATTACATAATTAATAGGCAAACGTGCGATTATGAGAATATAATTTAATTTTTATTAAAACAAAATCAAAGGTTTTACGCGTTTTGTTGACTTTGAATACATGTCTTAGTGCTAAACTCCAAAAATCTCCTCTTCACGCATTGTTGTATTCCATTAAGTGTTTTTTGTTTTTGTTTTTTTTTGTTTTTGTCTCTTCGCATGCCGTTTCATTGACTTTTTAAACGTTTCTTTGACAACATCGCTAGTCGGTGAGATTTCACGAATCTCATGATAAACTCGCGTCTAGCAGTCGTAAAATGGTCTGATTTGTAGAACGGTATATGTACTTGTATTTGTTTCGTATGCACAGCTGTTTCGTATTTGTGTTTTTTTTTTTGTTTCACTTGTATGCCATCAGCTAACCGAGAGTTCACGATCGAGTTAACCAGTTTGCAAAAATGTGGGAATTTAACTAAGATGTTTATTCATGCAATGAAATATTTTTTAAGGGCATTCAGAGGAGTAAATAATGAAGTATTTGTAGAGAGCAAATTACAGTAAAGTTCAATTTCAATTTTTTCAATTTTTTTTTTAATATAGTTCATTCTACAGCAAATATCATGTAAATCAAAATTTCAATAGTCAAGCAGTAAAGAAGAGAAGTGACAGAGAGAAAGAGATAGGATAGTCAATAGGATAGTATAGAGACAGAGTTAGCAAACCCTGTGAGAATTTTTCCGATTCTTTCGGAAATCTGGAAATACCTTCCAGTTTGAGCAAACGAATTTTACTCATTCTCATAATATCGGAACCAAAGCGAATTTATTACAGGTGACAGCAAACACATATAAGTAAAACCCTACATGTATTTGATGTTGCGTTTAGTCCAACCATCACGTCAAAATCAGCAAGCGAGTGTAAACATACGAATTTAAACATACCAATACATACAAACAAAGCATATCATTTTGGCATAAGCCGTACCTCGGTGAAAAATTCAGCTTGGTGAATGCTATCACCTTAATAAATCCACCTTGATCGGAACCCAAAATTAGTAGCCGTGCTCTGGCAAAGGCAGGAACCTCACAGACAAAATACTCAGTGCTTTCCTGCTCCTCAAAGCAACACTGGCAAATCAGATCCTCAATGATTTTAATGGTGGTCATATGCCCCATATGCAGTCATAAGCCCATGGGTTGCGTCCTGTAATAGTACTAACCATCAACCGAATGTCTTTTCTACCAAGTTTTAGAAGAAAGTTCGGAAGTTTTCTGTTCGGGCTTGTGACAAAACACTTTACAGCTCTGCAGCGTTCTAAACTGGACCATTGCTTTTTATGTAAATAAATCAATAATACATAAACGCTGAACCAAACGTGAATCGTGGAGAACTGATTCTGACTATTGACTTCGGTCCCTGGGCGATAACTGCTGAATCGACGATGTCACTCGTACCCGCGACCGACATATCATATTCAAAAAATACAGGGTCTGGCATTCGAAGTGTAGCTTGCGATTCGTTTCTGGACCGTCTCAAGGCCATAGGTGAGACAAAAGGTGGTCATATCGAACAAAAGTTAATTGATTCTTAATTTTGTATTATTTTTACACATTTTTTACTTTGAATTGAATAAAAGTGTTTTTCCAAAATAAATGTATGGCCTTTTTAGTTGGTTACACTTCGAGTGCCGGACCCTGTATTTACCATGGGATTATAATAAAAAAGTAATTGATTTCAATACAATTTCTGTTTATATTTTTCCTTTAATTTCTGTTTTAACTCGATTTTGGAGGTATTTTCAAATCACGCAAATTCTGACATTTTTCCGAAATGCTTTGGCGGAAATCTTGAAATATAAAACACTTTATAAGTCTGAGGGGAAAACAGTAGCGATTTTTTTTTGTATGGAGAATGATGCACTCTTGCACTCTTTACATACATATATACCAGCAACCCTAATTTTTACTTACGGTTAAAAAGTTTACTTCAAATTAGCTAAGCTTTCTACTGGTGCGCCGTTAGCTACACGAAACCACAAGATTTAGCTTTAAATTGCATTCGGAATTTGTTATCGATACATCCAAATATTGGCAATTAGTTAAGACTCAACTGGCCGTATTGGAATAATGGCTTATGTTGTTGCTGCTCATTAGAAATTTGATTGCAATTGGCCATAATAAAAAAACGAAATGTTAAAAAGGATATCGAAGAAATAACCCCTGGGCAGAAAAGATTCACTGCAACTGCACTCATTTCCTTTTGCATCAAAATTTGCACCAAACTAATTGTAAGGCATTTGGTAATTAAACGAGTTTACCAGGCCAATGTGTGACCAATTTGCATGAGTGAATTACAATTTGCCAAATCCAAATGTGGCTTTCTAAAAGATTTTATTCATATACGGAAAAGCGCCTCAAAAGATTTGGCACGAAAGTGAGAGAGGGTCGGAGAAGTGTGGTCAACGCAGCTGGCCAATAACTGCAGTAAAGGAGAAAAATCTGTTAACAATCGAAATTTCAATCTTAAACTTAAGAAAAGTGGTAGTAAATGCCAACATAAATAAGTAGAAAAAGAGCTACAAGCAAAACAGTGGCACTCTTTAGGCCAATTGCTGAGTGCAATTTGAAGCGAAGCAATAAACGAGATGGACAACACAAATGGGCTTACATTTGTCTATATGTAGATATGTATATATGTAAGTATGTCATTCATTTTAACTCGTATGAGAAATCAATATGAACTTCTGCATCAATTCGCTACATAAGAATTAGCAAACCAAAAATAAGAAGTAAACAAAATTCTAAAATATAAAAAAATTTATTATACCATTCATTCATTATCGACTTGAAGATACCATTGAGATACCTTGATCAAAAAGCTCTCGGAACAACCACCAGCTGACGATCTAGTCAACTGATTTAAGTTATATTTTTTTATTAAGGGGTCCCGGTGGTCTAGAGCTCGAAAATTTAGGGTATTTTGAAGAATTTTTTTTTACAATACAAAAAATGAAAAACGGTATTTAAATTTGTTAGACTTTTTATTTAACTTCTTTTACATACAAAAATGAAAAAAAACTTTTTTTTTTTTTTAATTTTAATAATTTTAAATATGGCGCTGATGTTGACCCTCCCGAAAAATTGGACCTGGACGGTGTTGTCCATTTTGGCTCTTCTATTTATCTAAAATACAAAAACCAAGTCGTTTCGAGATAAATGAGTTTAAGTTTAAGGTATAGGAGCGCGCGGACCGCTCTCTACCTAGTTAATGGGCCACCGGTCCCCTTAAGTGGACATATTCTTGCCAAACTTTTACCACCATTGCTTGTCTGCAGTACATCTACGTGTTTTCGTTTTTTTTTTTTACATTTAAAAAAATGGATTTGAACTTGCAGCAATGGGTTTGTATTAAATTTGTAGCTGGATTCAATGGTGCGAAATCCTTAGCATTTTTGGAAAAATTTCTCAGTATTGATACTTGAAAGAAAGTAGCCGTTTACCGTTTAGCCAAGTGCAATCAATATTTCCGAAGGGATCGTCAAACCATCGAGAGTGACGAACGCAGTGGCAGGCCCTCGACATCGATAACTGATGAAAACAGCGATAAAGTGAAAGTGAAATTAATCAATAGCCATAATTTCATCCATATCAGAGTGCTGACAAAAGACATTGCTTATGGATCCGTTCAGGGCATTGTAATTAATGATTTGCGTATGCGCTGCTTTGCTGCAAAGTTGGTCCCAAACGACCTGAATTTCATGCAACAAAGTGGCCGAGGTAGGTAAGTGGGTGCCACATCAATTGAAGGAGAGGGATATCGAGAGACGTTTAGTGAGGTTTTCTGTATTGCATCGTTACTGGCAATGAAAAATTGATACATCACGATAATCCCAAGCGTCGAAAATGTTGGAGTCTGCCAAGTGAACCAGGTCCATCGTTAGCGAAAAAAATATTAATGTTTCAAAGGTTATGTTGGGCATCTGGTGGAATCAGAAGGATGCCATCTATTATGAACTCCTTAAACCATCTGAAACCAGTACTGGAGATCATTGCCGACTGCAGCTAATGCGTTTGAATCGAGCTCTCAAAGAAAAGCGGCCGGATTGGTACGGTAAACATGGCAAACTGATTTTGCTGCATGACAACGCCAGACCACACATTGCTAAATCGGTCCAGAAATTTTTAGAGGGACTGATTTGGGAAATCTTGCCCCACCCGCCGTATTCCCCAGACAATGCACCTTCGGATTATCTGTTCGGATCTGTTCCGATCAATGCAGCCAGCCCTTATTAGAGAGCGGCTCACTTCCTACGAGAGCATCGCAAACTGGTTCAATGAATGGATAAAGTCAAAAGAACTCGAATTTTTCGTCAGAGGAATCCGTCTGTGGCCTGAAAGATGGAGTAAGGTTGAAGCTACCAATGGCACATGCTTCACATAATATTTAAATAATTCGTAACTTTGGCTAAGAAACGACGGGAACTTATTCCCAGTATTAAGGAAAAAATTATCAGGCATCAACTGGATTTTCTACCAACTTCAAACTAGAACTTTATTATACTTGCATACCATAGCTGAAATTGTAATTGCGAAACTAAAGATCTGGGTGCTATTTTTGTCGCCAAGCTAACATTCACCAATAATATTTCGTTTCATTTCATTACACAAACACTTGAAGGTTTAAAGATCCTCAAACTCGAAGTCATTTTACATTGTCTTAGTGGAAAGTCGTCTCAAATTTGTTGCTCGTTAATATGGAGTAATAAATATTTACCAAATTCTCTTCGAGTTAGATTGATTGGCCAAATGGTCCTCGCATTAAATCGATAGTAGCAAAATCATTGTATGATTTTATTTCAAATTAAAATCTAAGCCACCACAATTAGAAAATGTCAAACTTTACTAACTCGTACAATGACTTCAAATATTCAAGTGTGACTGTGTATGTGTAACAAACAATCAAACAATCAACAACAACAGCAGCACCAACAATTGCACTCGCTGTGTGAGCAATTAATGGAAATCCGTTGACGTGGTTGCATTAGATGCCACCACACCAAAGCTCCTCAATCTCAATGTTAATGACAGGCAGCACCAACGGTTTTGGCCAACCATTCGCAATAAGTGCAAATGATTTGCTACACTGAGAAACTCAAGGTGAAGTCCAAAATAAACAAAACTGGCATCATAAAAATGAGTTAGTGCGTTGGAATTTACATCCTTAGCGGACTTCCAGTGAAAGCTTGGAGGCGTTAGGTTCAGTGGAAGCGAAGTTATTGCGTCTAAAGTGTCAGTATGTTTGTGTCATCGGTACAAAATCGAATTTCGAACAAAGAGCTAATATCAAATTTTGTTTCAAAATCGGTAAAATGTTTACCGAAACATTTGAATTGATGAAAAAGGTTTATGGCGATGATTTTCTATCTCGTGCCACTCATGAAGGGTTACAAGTTTCAGAGGTGGTTGTGAGGACATAAATGACAATGAACATACGCGCCGGGCCGCCTAAAATCAGTAATCACCGAAAACTCCATCGAAGTTATTCGTAAATTTATCAAAACTGAACCGAAATCATGATTGAAATTCTTGGAATCGGAGTGGGATATCTCCAAAACATCGATTTATCACATTTTAACTGATCGTTTGGGCTTACGAAAGGTCTGTGCACGTTTCATTCCGCACAAGCTAAATGAGGACCAAAAATTGCTCAAAATTCAACACTCGAAAGCCCTCATTGAAAAGGCGAGAAAAGACGAGGACTTCCTTTACAACATTTGAACTGTTGGTGAAATGTGGTGTTCCCAACATGAACCTTAAACTCAGCACTAAGCGTCAAAGTGCCAAATGGAAGGCCCCAGACGAGCCACCACCCTAAAAATCGCGTTTGAAGAACTCGCAAATCAAGTCGATGCTCATTTGTTTTTATGATTCCAAGGGAATTGTCCACTATAAGTTCGTACCAATGGGCCAAACCATCAATGCAATTTTCTATCTTGACCTTTTGAAACGTTTGTTGCATCGCATTCGTCGAATTCGCTCTGAATAGCGCGAAGGAGGAAGCTGGTGCTTATTGCATGAAAATGAACCATCTCATCGATCCACTCTTGTAACTAATTTTTTTACCATAAATCGCATTTTAACCATCAATCACTCACCGTATTTGCCTGATATGGCTCTCTGTGACTTTGGAAAATTGGTTTTGGCCATGAAAGGAAACCCTTTTGCGTCTGTAGAAGCCATCCGAAATGCTTGTACTGACATCCTGAAGGACATTCCGGTCAATGACCTGAAACACTCTTTCGAAGAACTTTTAGATCGCGCAAAACAGTGTATAGAGACCTCTTTCTCTCCCTCTCTCTTAGCTTCATAGTCTGTGGTGGTCTATAGCTTCATCAAAAATTCTCCTCCAATTCAGTCTCTCTCTTGCCTCATTCCTCCAATTACGAACGTTCATCGCTTTTAAGTCTGCTTCTACGACGCTGTTGTTGATGTGTCGAGAAGGGGTTTGTTTTAAACTGGCATTAGGGTGTCAACCTAAAGGCCAGCCTTCTTTCGGGAATTTTACCTTATTTCTTTGGTTCCTATTACTTCCAACAAGGTTTCATCTATATCATGTATAGAATGTTACTTGATCTCCGTGATGGGTTAACAGCACCACCACTGGAAGGCGATATAAGGGGATTGGAAATAAGAGGTGAGAGGTTTCATTTCTATTGATCAGCCTTGAAGTTGCACATTACTGCCCTTTGTGATGTGTATAGAGACCAGAGGGGACTATTTTGAATAAATAAACTCGAAGTTATCAGAACAAAGTTCCTGTCGTTTATATTTTAGCTCAGTCTTGTTTATTTTGGACTTCACCCTGTAGGCATGTGTATGCACTTGTTGGGGTGGCTGCTAAAGTGCAAACCTTCTACAATGGAATAGAGGATTACGCCTTAATCAAAACGAACGGTTATTTAATCTCAAGAAGCAGTTCAGTACTATATTTTAAGTACAACCAACTCTATGCTTCATGACAGTTCCGGGATGCCGTGATGGCAAAATAAGATACCGAAAATCCCGCGATCAGTAAAGTCGACATCCCTAATGTCTGCTATCTACGCCACAGCATCTCAACACAAAGCAAAAAAACATGAACGCGTATGCCCAAGACCGTCAATTACACCTGTTGCTAGCGTGTTGCATGCCGCTGTTGCCATTAGTATTGCGCTTGCAACATGCGCTCGCATATTGCACACTACGGATGTCAAAGCAACAACAACAACAGCGCACCGTTAAAACAGCAATTGTTCCGTTTCTAACTGTAGCCGCGCAATTCGGATGTGGCTTTTGTGAAGTGCAAATACACACACACACACACGCATGTGGCACACACACATGTTTTTGGCTGCATCGCTGCTGTTGGTGGTATTTGCGATTTTGACTTGTCTTCTATTTGTTTTTGGTGCCGCTTATCTAACAAACATAACTGCGATTGCATGTGGCAATTTCATGTGGCAGTCGCAAGAAGCAACACTCGACTTTGTTGCAGGTGTTGTGAGATTTGTTAGCAATGCGTGCAACGGTATTCGAAAATCTTGCGCGAATTTTTATGTTGGAGCAGCTGAAGTCGAGTCGCTGAGTGATTGACCCTGACGTTGGTTGGGTGTGTGCTTGTATATATGTAAATGTATGTATGTATGTGTATACATATATTGAGATTCATGCGATTTGCCGCGACTTGTCACTTGCCACAGATGCTGGTGCGCAAGTAGTCTGTACGTACGGTTGATTGTGCAATTAGAATTATGTCGCTGCGATTGCATTCACTGCGATTGCGGCCGCCATGTCAAAAATAAATTACAATAAAAATTCTTGTAACACAAACTGCGCCTAATGTAGTCACTTGTTGCATGCCACATGCATAAATGTCCATGTGAGTTCGACAATCGCCCATAAACTTTGCGACTTGAATGAGCTTTGGGCCTCGCTGACCAGCCGCTAAGTAACAGCTGATCAGCGCCTCGCTGTGGCGCCAAGTGGAGAAAGAAATCGGAAAGGTCTGCTGGAACAGGAATTTCCTGTGATATGCTGCTCATTGCGACATGCGCATATGTGTGTGCAATATTTACTGGTAATTTGCTGTTAATGACTCAATTAACCCGTCACACCGATTTGCTATTCGTTTCACCAACCGATTTTGTTCGCGCCACTTGGCACATTTATGCCTCATATTCGCACTTGTAAGTAGGGTAAGTAGCAATTATTGTTGTTGTTGTTGCTGTTATTGCCATCAATCGCCATTGCAGGTCACTGTGGCACGTTCATAATTGTCGATGGTGTAATGACTTTTTGCAAACGATTTAGCTTTTTGGTGGCACACACACACACACACACACGCGGTGAAGCAGCTTTCCATTCATGCTAACTGTAAATGTTGTTCCAATATTGTGCACATAAACTGGTTTACCATTTTATTTGATGACTTTTCGGTTTTTTCTGTGCTTTGTCGGTTGTTTTCGGCTCTGGGTGGAAATGCAGGTCGTCGTGCCTTTAGCGTCTCAATGTCTTTTAGTCCATAAAGTTGGGCGCACAATGGAGGTGAATATAAGTGTACATTTGTATGTCTTTATGTATGTATGTATGCATGTATTTATGTATGTATGTATGCATGTATTTATGTATGTATGTATGCATGTATTTATGTATGTATGGAGGTATGCATATATGTAATATGTATGTACTTGCATTAATGTAGCAGTCCCAAAGTTTTTCATTCATGTCTTCTGACTGCAATTGAGTGACTTGTCTGCGCGGTTTGTCTGTGGCCCCAAATGCTGTCCGTCCCAAAATGTAGACAAATGTATGCACCCAAACGCAGTGCATTGTTGTAGTTATACTTAAGTACTTAGATAGAGATTTACATATACGAGGGAGGTAAAAAAAATTTACGAAATTGAGTAGTTTGAGAGGGAAAGGGAGATTTTTTTATTACCTAGCACTAATTTGCGATTCAATAAAACTACATAAATTAGGCGCAATGGGAAGTGCTGTAGGTGAGTTATAACTACGATGCATACTTCGCATGAGCTCATACTACGTGGCGATTAAAAGGTGTCATTACGCTGCGAAAAAATTCCTTGGCAATATAGGTAAAAAATTTGCTATCCTAAGCCGACAATTTTTTAATGAACTGGAAGGTCTCAGTTCTGCAGAAATAACAGATATTCTAAAATGTTTGGTTTTAGGAGAAATAGAAAAAGCTCCCCATGCGGCATCACAATAGGCTATGAGCCTGAGTGTGTCGCACAGAACAACCGCTTCAACCTAACCAACCTATAGGTAAAACATAGAAAATTCGATAAAACTTTCTGTAGGACTACTACAAAGGTGAACGCTGAATGTCGTTATACACTTACTTCCCATCGACGTTTACGTTATTTCCATCGTTGCTCAAAGTGCAATCAGGTTAAAGGAGGTTGGCCTTTGGTAGCATTTTTAGGCCGTATTTCTCTGAATTTCAGACCGGCTTCTCTATCCGCAAACTGGGGTTTGAGAGTCGTGCCTAGGCAATCTTTCCAAGTAGGCAGGATTGGAATGAGGGGGAAAATCTGCACCGAAGCTGATATCTATGCCTTCACTGACGGCTGCAAGATGGAATCAAGAGTCAGAGCAGGGGTTTTCTCTAAATCAGTCAATTTATCTATTTCCTTAAAATGGCCGAATACTGCCAGTATTTTTCAGGCAGAAGTCTTTGCGATCCTGCAGGCATGCAAAATGCTTAGACAATGTGGAAGCGAGGGAGATATTAACATTTTCTCCGATAGTCAAGCCGCAATCAAAACTCTGACGACGCATTGGGGGGATCCAAACTGGTCAACTCCTGTAAGGAGAAGATCAAATATCTTGGGTGTGCAAGCAACATCTGATCTGGGACATATTTTATGAACATAGAAGGAAAAGAAATTGCTAATGAGCTTGCCTAAGCGACTGAATGGGTTTCAGGGACCTCCTACCCAGACATCGACATCACACTGACTGTTGTTAAAAGAGAATTGCACAAATTATTTCTCAGAAAAGCGTAGAAAACACGAAGCACTATTTTCTCATGTGCTATTTTAATAACTCTTTGGCCCCAGTACAATGGACGGAGAACTCAAAAAGTCTCGGGGACTCCACGTCGGTCAATTTCCAAATAAGTAGCTGTGTTTACTGGTCATTGGAAGATCGACTCACTCACGGGAAAGCTGGGTTTACTATTTAATCCACATTGCAGAAGCTGTGGAGAGCTTTCAGAGAAGAAGACTGATGAACACTTTTTCTGTAAATGTTCGGGTTTGGCAGCTAGATGATTAAGGTCACTGGGTGCTTCTTTTTTCGACAGCCTGGGGCAGTTTGCCAACCTAAATCCCATCAATCTTCTTTATTATATCAACAGCTCTGGCTGGCTGTAGATATTTGGCTGTTGGAGGTCTGATAATAGTCTCAAAATGGCGCTTTAGTGTTCCTTGAGGAGTGCCAGAGTGATATTTCAACCATTTCACCTACCTACCTTCGACAAAGGTAAAAAGTCGGAGCAGGCACCTAAAAGAAATGTGTGCTGTTAATGGACTCAATGCAGTATCGAATGCAGTAGCAAAGCATAGATTCCAACCGCTGCGTTCTCGTAATATGTACGTCGAAGATGAGACATGATGTGGTAGGCCAATCGTCGAAAATGTTGATAAGATCATGGCAATCCTGGAATCGTACCGATATGCAATTATTTAATTTCAAAATCGTTTGAAAGCCTCTGCATAAGACTGCTCTCAAGAACAAGAAGTTCAATGTATGGGTCCTACACAAGCTGGGATAAAAAACCTTCTGCCTCGAATTAGCGCCTGCGATTATTTCTTCAAACGTAACAAAATGGAGTCATTTTGGAATCATTTCAACAAACCAAAAAACGCTTAATAGGGCCACTCAAATGAACGTCAAGAAGGTGTTGCAGTATTTGGTGAGATTGACCGGGAATTATAAGTGGCACCCATCGGACCCAATAGTCAGTTGGGTGGGAAAAATTGACGAATATGTATTTGTTCTATTTCTTCACAGAAACATCGTCAGCTCCGATAGCTCAGATGCGTGGCTGCTTCGCGCCCACTCTAGAGTCCAGAACTGACACAAAACGATTATCACCTTTATGAAATTCCTTTCAAAGTGAAAAAAAGTTATCGAAAAAAGCGGTGCATATTTGCCCTAAGGAGCATAATTCTAACTATGCTAGTTGTTGCATCGTCGAAATTAAGCGATAGCTCAGAGCTTGTTTTTTTTTTTTTGTTTATCTCCTTTTAAATTTCGGTCATTTAGTTGCGTTAAGATTTGAAGTTTCGCCAGATAAAGATGTCTCAAGTCTGACTCAATAGAGTCAGTATAGAATTTGGTTAGATTTTAAAAAGAAACGAATAGTAGGAATGCCTCCAGCCACCATCTGCAACTGTTTGGATATCCACCAGGATCATCTTGAAGTATCTAGTGTCGAGATAGTATCGGGAATGTTCACACCACTTGAGAAGCAACAAGGCGCAAGTGTTCACTCAAGTTGAGATGTCTGAGATGCCCACCCTTTCCATGAGCTTTGCCCGCAGAAATTGGCCCGTCATCAGTCCAACCAGCTGCCTGCACTCCCTTTTGCTTAATGACAAGAGGATTTGCGACAGTCGGTCGGACATGACAGATAACATAAGTTTTGTCCATCTGCAGCCTCTCTCAGCCTGCCAAGTTCGCTTGTGAGATAGAGTAACTCCTTTGCTAACCGTGGCTAATGGGCTCCGATACAAGGAATTTGGTCTCAGAGCCCATCCTAGCTAAAGATTCAGAGATCTCGTTACCCGTGATACCCACGTGTCCCACCCATGTTAGCATCAGGATATTATGTCTACCGACATATGTAGCTCAACCTGAATTTGCAGTACTCAACTACCCTTGAAGTGGTTGGAGGGCTGCCTAGTGGTATGAGCGCAGATCTGCCTCTCCATCTGTTTTCCACAACAAAGTTCATCGTTTCTTGAGCAGCATGCACCTCCGCTTGAAACACAGATGCGTGCATTCCAAGAGCAGAGTGTATTTTTAGCCCAATGGATTTCACGTAGACACCAGAGCCGGAAACGTGATCGATCCTTGTGCCATCCGTGAAAATGCGAGCTCAGTGTTTGCCGGGTTCATTTTCAGAGTTTGACCACAGTTGAGCCTCTAGCAGCACACCATACTGTATCTCTTGTAAACTAAGACTCTGTATGGCATGCAGTCAAGGGACATGGTGAGGATCGTTGGATCGAAGACCATGCCTACTTTGTTGCCCGATACTGGTCAAGGGCCATGCCCATTGTGTTTCAGCCTACAGATGGCCTTCAAAACCTTTCTTTGGCTGAAAATGGTGGTAGGCTGACCAGAGTCTGAAATAGTCGGAAAAGCTCCGGTGCACCAGATAACCACAATGCGTTGTAGTGTCGATAAGAGCCTCCTGACTGCCACGATAGAGTGTCTACTTATCCCAACCACTGAGGCACAGGTGATAATAGGTCTTATCATAGCGGTGCAGATCAATAGGATCTTGCTGGGAAAAAGGCCTCACGTTTTCCCAAAGATAACTTTGCACTGCCTGGTATACAAATAATAATATTAAAAAAAATGCCTATAATAAAATGAAAAGTTTATTCATTGCTTAATTGCGATTTGAGAATATATTTTTTTGCAACAAAGTAAAATAGCCTTAACGAAAGAACCATCATTCAGTTATATGCAATCGATGTGAAATATGAGGTTCGGTCGTTTTCTAGTCGACTATTAGCACATAAATAATAATAAAAATTCAAGTTAAATTAAAAATTAAAAAAAAATAAAATTAAAAAAAAAATAAAATTAACAAATTAAAAATTAAGAAAATAAAAATAGTTGATAAACTTACAGGGATCTCGAAGTGGTTTCCAAGACTGTATATATATGTACATATTTATATGTAGGTGGACATAACTTGCAATCGTGAAGTTGAACTTACCTGTAAGGAGAAAAATAAAAATAAATTAAAATGTTTATATATTAGAAAACAACAATGCAAGTTTGATTGTGAGTAAATAATTTTTATTATTTTGTTATTGTATTATTATTAGGTATCAATAATATTATATAATATTTTACTACGTTAAATAATTGAACTATTTTTTAGTGTTTATGGCTACCCTTCGACATAGAGTTGCATATTTGTTAGTTACCAGTTGTGGGAGCCACCAGACGCACAAGCTATAAAAAAGCTTCAAAAGCTTTTACACAAACTACGTTGGTTTGAAACTTCACTAAGCGCTTGCATGTGCTTTCGGCTGTGCATCCAGTTGTGAGTCTCCACTTTGCTATAATATTTTTAAACAGTTAACGCTATAAAGTAAGAACTTTTCACAGGGAGCCTCGATTATGAGCAGAGAAAGGCTTCGTTATGCAGTTAAAAGTGAGTAGTGGGTGGGATACAGGTACGCACACGCATGCATATCCATGCATACATACCTACGTATATATAGGTGGGGGTGCACTACCATTTCGAAATTAGTTACCCACACTCGTCACAGCTTTGTATGAAATTCTGGGAACTATGTATGAGTGTTTGGGGCGAATTATTGGCGGTTAGCTTATCTGCTTAGAATTTAGTTTTAATGTAGCTTGAAGACTGCAATACATTTTCAAGTGCATTCAATACTTTCGTAAATAATTATTAGGTTTATAAATGCAGCGCTAAGTAAGTTGTTAGTACATGACTTGAAAGTGCATATATGCATGTATGTATGTGTGTACATATTTGTAGGTGTTTACATGCATATATTTTAATTTTAATAGATGCCTTTACGACTCTTGCAATTAGCGAAAAGTAGAAACCAGTGAAACGACATTTATACATACACACATACAGACATACATAGGTAAATAGTTGCAAGGCGTGATTACTCATTAGAGATGCTCTGAGAAATATGCATGACAAATACGAAACAATTGTTGTTCGCGCGCATTTTAGCACTCGAAACGCCTTTTAGAATGTACAGTATACGGCCACCTTAGTGGGGAGACTAATTTTAGTTTGGGGGATTGCTGAGAAAGCAAAAGGAGTTAAAGGGCACTTTGAAGTTAAAGGGCACTTATTGTCTCGGCTAGTAATGCCTGCTATGTTAGTAAAATGACGGAGGCTTCTATCAAATACACTTTTACTGCAATTGCGAACATACATAAATGTTTTTCTGTTATATGGGGTGTTTTTTGAAGAGCTTGAGAACTGAAAATAATAATAATACAAAAATATACAAAAAGAAATATTGGTGGAATTAATTTTTATTTTTTGATATTTTAATCTGGCAGATAATTTCATGGCATTTATTTTTTTAATATAATATCCGCCATAAATCCGCCGTGGTCCCACATTCAGTCCCATTTTTAACTACTTTTCCCTATAAATCTGGATATATAGCGCAATGGTGGCTTAAATATTACAGTAAATCGACTGTTAAGCAGGCTGTATGGCAAGATGTGTCGTCTTGTGGAAATCAAAGGTCCTCGTTGTTTAGCTGATTAATTTTTGGAAATGAAAATTGAGTCAACATGGCACGATATCGCTCGCCATTCACCATAACGACAGGTTCTTCCTCATTTCGATAGAAATAAGAACAGATGATGCCGCCAGTGCTCTGTGGACTTCGCGATCAGGTTTATTGTTATTATTATTATTATCTTTTTTTTTTTTTGCAGAAGTAAATTTCCATCATTTGAAAGCGTTGCTTTTTTAAACGATTCATATTGGCTTGCCAAACCTTACTGCGCAGAAATGTTAACACAGCTTGCCATTATCAGCTAACAAATTATCGAAGTTATCAATATCGATAGCTCTCATGCAGCTTAAAAAACAAACCGATATAAAGGGTGGATAAGTTTCAAGGGCCGGTGTTGATTTTGATAAAATACATTTTTTTTTAGGAAATTATTGCCATTTCTCTTTATTGTGATAATATCGAAAGGACTCAATTACGTATGCAATAAAATCTCGGCCAAATGGCCGCCGCGGCCTCGGCGGCACACCTCCAAAGACCTCCGAATGCAAATAGTTCCTTATCTAAATATAAGGCAGCCATGAGATTTCTGTCAAACAAATATTTCAAAATTCCTAGCGCAACGGTCATTTGCAGTTATCGATCCCCATTATGATAAGTTGTATAGCAAACGCCCTTTCATTGAAATGCTTCGAAAATCTTAAAAGAAAAATTACAACCACACAGAAAAATTGCTAATGACGAGTGCATGATAAAATTTAAAGGAAGAAGCTGTTTGAAGCAGTATATGCCGAAAAATCAAACAAAGATGGGGTACAAGGTGTGGCAAAAATGCGCTTCGACTGGATACTGTTTAGATTTCGGGATACATTCAGAAAAAGTCGAAAACAGGGTGGAAACCAATTTAGGGGGTAATGTTGTCAGAAAATTCTGTGAGGGATTGGAAAATAAAAACCATAAGATGTACTTTGACAATTATTTTAGCAGCTACAAACTCGTAAACAAGTGATAAGGAATTGAAGCGCGGGGAATACGATTATAGAGTCAGTGACAATCAAATGGTTTCCTTTATGAAATGGAAAGATAAACCTTTAGGCGACATGTTTACCAAGATATGCTGGCACCTGCTTACATATATAAGTAATAATAATAAAGAAAAATGTCGCGTTCTTTCAGCAACTCGGCTTCGCCTACCTGAGCTTCTATAAAGAAGCACAAACCGGAAGTACCACCGGCAGCAATAAGGCTTGCTATGGGGCATCTCAAGGCGCTGCAGTGTGGGTAGCACGAAAAATATGCCTGTGCGTACTGTATGGAGCTGCAAAATATGCAAAGTAGCCCTTTGCTACCGGGAAGGAAAAAAGTGTTTTAATTATCACCATGAACATGTATAATACTAGTTTGAAATAAATAAAAAAAACTCCTAAATTGTGTATACTTATTCCACAGTGGTTACCTCAGCTAACCACTATAAAACTCACCCCCTGCTGATCTATTTAAAAAAAAAACAAATGCATCCAGGGCTTAACGTGGGAATATAGGCAAGATTATATTGAAATTTACGATTCTACCATCATTAACGAAAAACTGTGCCGGAAATAGTTAAATAAAAAATGGACACCAAAATAAATTCTTCATACTATTCCTAATACTTTGGTTAATATTAATCTTCTACTAAATTCCTCCGAATCCAATTAATTCCTTTAAATTTTTTAGGTACCCAAATTGAATTTAGAGGTATACCCTAATGGACATTGTACAGAATTTCATGTAGAATCCGAATCTGTATTTGTATCTGAATTATATTTACCCGGAAATAAATAAAGTTTTTGTTTATCGCACCACTACTCGTTAAAAAGATACTGGAGCATCGCGAAACGTCATGGAGGTGGTCATCAAAAGGCTGCAACGTCACGCGAAATGGTTCAAAAAGTGAAGAAGCGAATTGAGCGAAATCCCCGACGAAATGCAAATCAAATGGCGAAAACACTGAGAATATCTGACCATAGCATCCACCGCGTCCCCAAAAATCGTCCCAAAACCAAGCCTTACAATACCCACAGCCGCATGATCTCACAACAAAGCAGCAACAAGTCAGACATGAGCGAGCGAAGGAGTTGCCGAAAGCGGTCACTTTCCGAAAATTATGTTTTCTGACGAGAAAATTTTTCAAATTGAACCATTCGTAAACTCCCAAAACGATAGAGTTGATTTCACCGACCGTTCATACGAGAATTTGAGACATTGACACAGCTCGAGTGAACCAAGAATGGATAAAACGAAGACGCGAATCCGATGGCAAGGTCCGAACTAAAAGATTCACCAGCCTCGAGGCGCCGAAGAAAGCCATTGTCCGCGAGTGGAAAAAAAAGGCCTGCAAGTCACATTCGGGCAGATTGCGACTCGTTTCTAGACCGTTTCAAGGCCATAGTCAAGACATAAGGTGATCATATCGAGCAAAAGTAAATTGATTCTTAATTTTGTATTATTTTTACAAATTTTTTACTTTGAATTGAATAAAAGTAATTTTTCAAACTAAATGTTTAACCTTTTTACTTGGTTACACTTCGAGTGTCGTACCCTGTATATGCTTCAAGATTGAATAAGAACCCAAATAGTATATTTTATTCGCGCGAAAAGAAGAGCTTTGGCAATTAGCTTGGCTTAGTAGCTTAGAAGAGCTTTAATAATATGACTGGCAACTGTCTGGCAGCAGCAGCTGTTACAGCACGTGGCTTATTGAAATATATGTAAGCATTTTTGTTGCAACACAAAAACCTGTAATGATGCTACTACACATATACATACATACAGATATACATATGCGATTGCCACCTTGTTTAAGTCACGTTGAATGGCTTAACGGCAAGCCCTTTAGCAGATTTTACTAGCTTTGCGGTGTCTTTCCAATTCAATTTTAATGAATTTTAAAAAATTAAAGTAAAAAAGTAAAATTTACTAAACTAAGTTCAAGACTGTACAAAGATGTTACATAAAGGTTTATCTATGTAGGTATGCGCGCATGTATATAGATATATATGTAAATGCATACACATAAACTTAGATATTTGCTGTTAGTTGGAAAACAATGAGTTAAATTTTTGATTTTCTACTGCCTTCTTACGAAATTTCGTGTACTAACTCTATGCGCAACTAATTTTTTATAGGTTACCAGCGGTGTTTTTTTTTGGTACTCGTATAAGTATTTATACATCCCATGTACATACATACATACACACATACATACTCGTTTTCTGCAATAAAAGCTCTTAATTTTTCATAGCCAATGTGTGAAATTTGCCATACAATTATTTATTGCCGTACACTTATAAATTTGCATACATACATACACATAAACCAGACAACGAATGTATGTATGTATGTATGTGTGTGTGTGTGACTTGATCTGCTTACTTACATAGTTGTCCCGTGAAACTTTTTAGCGATTACTCTCAAATTTAGATCAAATGGGTATGCAACTGTAAATCGCTTCTTGGTTCAAAAGTATGTAGCCTAATCTTTCAGCTAATTACACTATGCAACAGAGTGAATAAATTCTAATCGAAAATCAGGTTAGCGCCGAATACAAAAATAATTTATATAAATTAAGTGGTTTGACAATCTCCAAAAGTAGGACAACGAAGGACAAACCACCTCACCGGTTTCAAAACACACAAAATGTGTCTCTATCGGTGGGATGCTAATAAAAAAAGTTCCTTATAAGATCAATCATCTTTTTGCACGGCCTGTTGTTACTTGATTAGCCTTTTAAGTTCTCCCGGCAGTATTCGGCCAACTTTGTGATCACTTGCGAAGGTCTGTTTGCCCTAATCACTTGTCTTTGCCGATGTCAAGTAGGTCCAGGAATCAAGCTGTTTCGGTGGAGTCGGTCCAAAGAGAAAAAGGTTTTCGAGTGCGTGCGCTTACGTTGGAGCGGCCATAATACTCGTAACACTGAAATTTATAAATAAATACTGGAACTTCACCGAACATCTACAGGGCCCGGCACTTGAAGTGTAACCAACTTCGACCGCTCGTGCAACTGATGCACGGGCATCAGTTGTCTGTTAGTTGGCTAAATGACAGTCCAGAGTATTGTTTACAAGCGCGCGGCAGCATTTTGCCGAGAGTGAACGCGAAAAAAGAAAATCAGTAATGGATTTGAAACATAATAGTGCGATTGCATTATATTTCGCTGGAAAATCACAACCAGCGATTCTTTGTGAGCTCGAGCACCTTAAATTAAATAAAGTTTTTGTTTATTGCACCATTACTCGTTACACTGATACTGGTAGCATCGCGAAACGTCATGGAGGCGGTGATCAAAAAACTGCAACGTCACGTGAAATGGTTCAAAAGTAAAGAAAGGACTTGAGCGAAATCTCCGACGAACTGAGAATCAAATGGCGAAAGAACTGAAAATATCTGACCATACTGAAAAATGATCTCAAATCAAGTCTTACAAGATCCAAAAGGCGCATGTTCATACGAGAATTTGAGTCATCGATTGGCCACCAGGAAGCAGTACCCGCCACAGGCCGCTGTAACCGTAGATGGGCGCTCCCCAATCGTTTTCATCAAGTCTGGCCTCAAGGTAAATGCGAAATATTATCGGAGAAGTATTCTGGAGGTTGCTTTGAAGCCGTGGGCAGACATAACATTTCGGTGGCAGACCATGGACGTTTCCACAGAACTCGGCACAGTCTCACAAGGCTCGAGTGAACCAAGAATGGCTAAAAAACAAAGTTCCGAACTTCATAACGTCAACACAATGGCTCTCAAGCTCACCTGACGCGAATCCGATCGATTATTCTGTGTGGGCCATTCTTGAGAGCAAGGTCCGAACTAAAAGATTAACCTCTCTCGAGGTGCTGAAAAAAGCCATTGCCAGCTAGTGGACAAAAAAATACCTGCAAGTCACATTCGGGAAGCGTGCGATTTGTTTCTGAACCGTCTCGAGGCGATAGTCAAGCCAAAAGGTGGTCATATCGAGCAAAAGTAAATTGATTCTTAAATTTGCATTATTTTCACACATTTTTTACTTTGAATTAAATAAAAGTAATTTTCCAAACTAAATTTATAACCTTTTTAATTGGTTACACTTCGAGTGCGGATGACATTAACTTATTATCAGTAAAGCACTCTGACGAGCAAGCAAAACTCAACGCTCTGTGTGTCGAGTCGGGTAACGAAAATTTACAACAATTTTATGCTTCATGGTAAAGGAATTAAACAAGTCGAAGATTCTATCTACCTGGGCAGTGTAATATGAGAATAGTCCGGGAAAGGATATACTGGCCAGTATAAACGACGCAACTTTCACATATGCTGGTTCCCATCACAAACAAAATAAGACAAACTTCCACACAAAACTAAGACTATTTAAATCAAATCTCATCTCAGCACTGCTCCATAGATGCGGACCTGGCTTGTAACTAAACATCTAACCGGAAAAATTCAAAGTTTTGTAAACAGATGTCTCCGGAGAAAATAGTCGTTCTATTCTTCTAACTCAACGCGCATATCGAAAAAAGTATCGCGGCAAACAGGCACCGTCTGGAAATACTATTCGTCGTTTGGTGTCGAATTTTTTTGAGCACGGCACAGTACGAGATCGTCAACATGCCGCTCATAAACGACCAACACGTTCCGACGAACTTCTTGAAGCAGTGAGGGAGAGCGTTGTCCAGGAGCCAACGGTGTCGTATCGTCGTCGCGCTCAGCATGTTGGCGCCGCATTGTGCATTTTAAAGGATGATTTACATTTGTTTCCGTATAAAATGCAATTGACACAAAGAATATTGCCGACAGACTAGGGCCAAACAATCGCTCGAATGGTTGATACTGAACGCAAATTTTAATAGCTGATGAGGCACATTTTAACCTCTCTGGTAGCGTGAATAACCAAAATTGCTGCATTTGGGGAACTGAGAATCCACACGAGATCCATGAAACGCCACTGTATGACCGGAAAGTAGCTACTTGGGCCGGCATTTGCGCCAAAACCATCATTGGGCCATATTTTTACCGAAAAAACGAAACGGTCGATGGAAACCGATATCGATGGATGTTAACTCATAATGTCTGCCCGCAAATGCGTGCGAAAGGCTTAGACGGTTACTGGTTTCAACAAAACGTAGCGCCATGCCACACTGCGAATGCAATAATTGAATTTCTGCAACGAAAATTATCTGGACGTCTAGTGTCAAAACTAGACGACATCGACTGGCTCCCTAGATCACCAGACTTAACCCCTCCCCCCCGGACTTCTTTTTGTGGGGTTATCTGAAAAGTAAGGTTTATGCCAATAATCCGCAGACTATTGACTAACTTAAGGCAAACATTCGTGCCGAAATCGACGCTATAAAACCCAAAATGGTTGACAAGGTGATGACAAGCGCAGAAAAAAGATCGCAGTTTGTGATTGCTAATAAAGGTGGCCACTTGATTGATATTGCATTAAAAAAACAGTTTTAATAAATTGTAAATAAGCAAACCAAATAAAAATACCACCTCACTTATACAAATCAGTTTTTTTTTCACAGTTATTAAATGTTTTCATACCGACATAAAAGATGGCGCACCCTGTATGACATCGCAATCGGGATCTTGGATCTATGCACATGAGTCGGGAACAGCACAGGAATCGGCAGAATGGATATGCCAATACCAGCTTAATCAAAGCAAATGGTTGCCTGTTTTTCGGAAAAGCTGGTCATGTCGCAAATGTACCAGTAGAGAAACTTAAAATAGTCAACTTTGAGTGGTACACGATCATTTCTTTCCCAAAACTTTTTCAAAAATTAGAGAAAACCAACCGCCGAAAACCAATCATCGTGCGCCAAGACAATGCGAGCTCTCACATATCGGGTTACACAAATGAATTTTTGAGCACTCTAAAGTTCGAATTAAGGGGTCATCCGCCCAACAACTCTGATTTGCCACTTAGTGATTGCTTTTGGTTTGTACAGCTCGCTTTGGAGGTATCTACTTCTGAGTGGCAAAAGTGCTTTGAAAATTGGTTCAAGCAAATGTAACAGAATATAGACTTCTAAGGAGAATATTTTGAAAAATAATAAAGTCATTTTTATTAATATTTTACTGTGTTTTCATTATTGGGTGCAAAATATTCTATAAAAAGCAACAGTCGTAAATAAGCTATATTAAAATTTTTGAGCATACAACAAAATCCAAAAAAATCGAATCCACATTGTTGCAGGCTACCTAGCAATTAAATAAAGACTTAAGGGGGTTTGAAGTTTTGGGAGCGCCCGAGTGCCCTTTCTTAAATGTTGAATAACTCGAAAAGTATTTGTCGGATTTACTTGAAATTTTCACACAATATTTTTAAGATATTATACTTAAAGAAAAGGCAAAAACCAAAAATCCAGTTTTTTGAAAATTCTGACTACCCCTAACCCCTTAAATCATAGATATATTTTAAACAGACTAAATATTTTTATGAAATGAGTTGATTTGAGTAAATAATGAAATTTTAATTGACACATCGAATTTTGTCTGACATTTTCCCCAGTTATAAGCCAATTCGAACCAAGTTTTCTCCAGGTGTAACTAATCATCCAGTGGTTATGAGTGAGTAGGGAGATGTGGATATTATTTGAACGCGTTGATGAAATGGAGTTACATATTTATTGAGTATTTCGAATATCAAAGAAGTCAGTGAATTTAGTAAAATATTTATTAGAAACAACTGCTGAAAAATTATTTCATGTATACGCAGCCAAATACGATTTTATTAGAATGGCAAAATTATTTTGTGCAGAGCCAATATTTCGGAGTGGGTGATTACTATTGTTACATAATATTTTTCACGATTATTAGATATTTATTTCCGAGGGTGTGGCAATATATAGTAAGTACATACATACAGATTTAATAACACAAAGAGGAAATTAGGTATGCATGCGTTTTACACAGTTATGAGATGAACTTCGTTGAAGGAATTTTTTTTTCTAATTTAATTTAGTTTAGTGATGGCCTGGGTGGCTGTTGGTGGTAATGCGTTATGCAGGTGGCAGGTGAGGGGTGGCAGTGAAATTCGAATCGACATCCATATGTAAGTAGATTTGTAACGCATCGGTCGCTTACCTTTTCATCGCCATTACTGACATTATTTGCCTCACCGCCATTTTGATTTGCTGTTGACAATTCAACCGACGATTTGGATTTCGATTTGGAGCGTCGTGACGAACGACAACGTAAACTCTTCAATACAGATTTCGAACGAGAATGTGTGAGCTTTCAAAAGATATATAGAAATAGATTTATATATATATATACAAAAGTATTGAAATATTGAAAAAGTTTTGGTTAAGCAAAAAAAACAAAAATTGTGTTAGGAAAACGAACGAATGAAAAAACATAAAAAAACAAAAGTAAGAAAGTAATAAAGGATGAAAGTAACTAGAAAGCTGCGCTGTTGATAGTTTAGAAAATTTAGACATAATATTTATTATTTACCATTTTTCTTTTAAATTTTTTTTTTGTAATAATTCATATATTGCATAGAAATATTTATCGTAAAAAAAGTTACTGGAAGACACTTTTAGGTGCCAGCGACCAGAGAATGATTCTAGGTGGGCCATATAGGACCTACTAATGTTAAGCACAAATAACTTTTTTATTTTTTGAGATATTAATTTTTCTCTTTTTGTAGGTTATAATTGAATTGTTGGAAATTTATTATGGAAGGAGCTTCTTACAGAACATTGATTGAAAACTTTTTGCGGCCAATGGCGGAGCAGTATCCTAATTTGTGGTTTCAACAAGATAGAGCAACTGCGCATACTGCTAGGCAGTAGTCTGTAGTCTTATTTGGCCCACCCTGTAGTAAAAGTACAATATATAAATTTTTCGACTTAAGAGGTTACATGCGTCCGAATTTTCAAAAAATCGATTTTTTTTTTTCGAACTAATATATTATTCTTTATATTTAGTTTTAGCCATATTTCTGTGGAAGTCGATTGTAAAGTTTCCCCATAGATACAAAATCATGGTAGAAAAAGTGACTTCCCGACGAGAATTTGATGCGCGCAGGTAGCCGACCTTCGTTTGAGGCAGCTGGCCGTTACTTTCAGTAATCAGTAAAAAAATATTTTTACTGCAATTTTTTTTCAGTAATCAGTAAAAAAATATTTTTACTGAAATTTTTTTCAGTAATCAGTAAAAAAATATTTTTACTGCAATTTTTTTTCAGTAATCAGTAAAAAAATATTTTTACTGCAATTTTTTTCAATAATCAGTAAAAGTGTACTGGTAATGCAAATTTTTTTCAGTAATCAGTAAAAGTTTACTGGTAATGAAAATTAAATTGCAATATCAGTAAAATATTATATTTACTGCATTCTTACTGTTACTGCAAAGTGCCCACCTATGATGATAACTCATACAGTTGCTAATATTTTTTGATGCGGTTTTTTCTAAATATTCGAAAGTGTTTTTTTCTATATATTTGATTTCTGATATTTTTATTAAAAAAAATTTATAAACATAATTAAAGTGTGACATTTATGACGTAAAACGCAAACTTTTTTTCAAATGCAGTAAATTGCAAAATTTACCACCAACTGGTACAGCTTCGAACACTTTCAGAGCCGGAGCGTTTGTATCCATTCGGACGACATGACCCAGCCAACGTAGCCGCTGGGCTATGTCTATGTCGTCGTAAAGCTCATACAGCTCATCGTTCCATCGCCTGCGATATTCGCCGTTGCCAACGTGCATAGGTCCAAAAATCTTACGCAGAATCTTTCTCTCAAACCCTCCAAGCGTCGCAGGATTAACAGCGTCAGCACCGAGTACATCTGCATACTCATATGTAGAGATGGTTAATTTATCGTGCGCAGTTGACCGCTCTCGCATAGTAGCATTACACTTTGCAGTCGCTTCTGCCAGCGCAGCAGCGTATAAGTGATCCGATACAATTACATCAACAGAATGAGAGTCGTTAGCGACAGCAACAGGACGATGTGTAGGCAAGTTAACTGCCGTCGAACCAGCAGTCATTGGTAACAGAGGCTCTTGTTTCTTAGATTTGGTTTGCGGATATTTGGTTTAAGCATTTTTGGTTTATGCATTTTTGGTTTAAGCCTTTTTGATTTTCTTTGCTTGACACTAACAAGTAAGAACACAATCTCGAAGGTCTTTCGCCTCAACGCTAAGTTGTTTAAGGGCAGAGGAGACATCATCCATTTGATGTTTTCGCATTTCTTTAATGCCTGACAAGTTCCATTATTTTGAAAGAAGACAGTTACTTTAATTAAAAAATTATTCAAAAACAAAATTGGATGAATAATTTTGCGTCACCTTGTAAATATTTATAACTTAAGGGGTCAGAGGCCCGAAAAAATGATGATTTTCAATAATTTTGTTTTTGCTAGTCAATTGCTTTATTTTACAAAATTAAAAAATTAAAAACAGCAGTAATACATCATGTTTCGACTTCACTTTAGCAAAATTAAAAAAATTAAAAAATATATTTGTAAAAGTTATCGCTGCTTGTGTGGAGCCCATTTCTTCAGAAGATTAACTTACCACGAACTAAGAGAGCAGCTCCATATAGGAATTGGGTATCCACCCATCCGCAGAATGGCGGCATTGGTGGCAACCCAAGTACTATGTGGAGAGTACCGTACCGACAACCTGGCAGGAGGTATGAAATTCATTTTCTACAATGTGGAGGGGAACTATGGATCTCTCTGCACGAGGTAACCCACTTTCGGGAAATCCGCCCGTCGAGCAATCGACAGCTCGGACATCGAATGTGCAGGCCCGAACCCCACACCTCTCTATGACCGGAATTGACACCCAGGGTTCCGGAGGAAGCGCACTACTAGTGGTGAAACATGGCACATTGGCTATGCCAATGGAGAGCCGAGTGAGTGTGAGCGATACACCGTCGTCGAAATGATCCGAAGCAACTGAACAAGTTGTGGAGGATGTGGCGATGGCGGAAAATCTCTCAGTAGACTCAGATGGATCTCTGGTACCGAGTAAGTCTTTGATAACGGTCAAACCTGGTGCAAATCAGGTAAGTACCGGTAAAAAGACTGAAGCTATTGGAGATTCGAACGCAGGTGTTGGTCTATCCGCAAGGCAGATCGAACGAAGAAGACAGAAGGCGAAGAACGCCGAAGCATTAGCCAAGGTAAGTACTCAAGCTCCGTCAACTTCGAGACCTGTAATGGAAACGGAAAAGCGTGGCAGAACAGAGGATTCCTCTGTAACGCTGCACTCTTCCGGAAACGAAACGGTGTTTGTGCCAACGACAGGGAAGAGGAAAAAGGCAAAGAAGAGGAAAGTCGAGAGACGGTAGACAAACCTTTACCCGACAAGGCAAAGGCTAAAGGACCTCAAATGTCGAATGACACTCTTCCGTCAACGTCTGGCGAATCCTTCGCAAGAATGGCAGCAAAGGCAATGACGGTAGAGATACATACCGACAAACAAGACGGTCTTCTGTCCAAAAGGCAACAAGACTATCTTGACAGCTATCTTTGGAAAGCTATCAGTGAGTCGAAAGACGCGCCGACTCTCGAGGGTAAAAGCGTGGTGGATGGCATTGAGCCCGAGCGCCCTTTGTTAATTGTTAAATAACTCGAAAATTATTTGCCGAATTCACTTGAAATTTTCACACAATTATCAAGATACTTATACTTTAAGGAAATGCAAAAAAAATCCAATTTTTTGAAAACTCTGACTACCCCTAACCCCTTAATTATTAGAATGCAATTTTCGGATAATTGACGATAATATTCAAAATACTCGGATCAATTGATAGGGAATCGTTCTTACGTGGCCTAGATAGAAGCGAAGTTGGCGCGAAAAAGTATACATTTATTGAAAAATGTTTTTTTTTCTTTTTTTAATTTTATGATAATTAGTATATAGTGACAATATAATCGCAGTATTGTAAATATCAAAAATCTATTGCCAACTAAAATAATATAGAATATTAATTTCCAGCTCCAATTTTTAAAAAGCTTTTCCACATAGACTCATAAGATAAAAAAAACTTGGATAACAAAAAATAATGCAGAAAAAGCTGTAATTTTTTTATGACCGCAACTGTACAAAATAATTATTATAAAAGTTTGAGGTCACTGCATTTCCGTTTGCATACATACAATTCGAATTTTTCCCTTTTCAACTTTCCAACTGCCTTGTCTTTGACTTCCAGCCGCCATAGTGATTGGCTGAAAAATGTTTAACACGCGGTATACATTTTTTATTTATATGCATAATTATTGTTTTTTTATTTATTAATACGAGTATTGTTGCTTGTGGAAAAACCAGCAATGCCATTTTTGTTTTCCACTTTTTGTCTCAACAACAACAGCACATAAGTAAATGTGGCAAGTTGGTTTGCCAAGTCTTCAAATCGCTTGAAGAGTTCAATGAATAAATTTCCGACATGCTTTATTAGGCGTGTGAGTGACTAACTACAATGCCAACTGAAGATAGGTTCGTATAATTACATATCTACATGTGCTTAGTATGTGCATATGCGTGTATGTAAGTCTGTAAGTAAATGCATGTAGCTTCATTTGTGGCAGTGCTTTGTGTTTGCTTAATGGAATGACACTTCCTTTTTATAATTTTTTTTTTGTAATCTTTTGTTGTTTTTTCTTGTTTTCTCGTGTTATTTTTTCATGCCTTTAGCGAGCACACGCGCTTGGCAAGTCGCCTGCTGCAGGTGGCAAATATTTATGGCTGTTGTGGAGCATTAAAGCTTTAAAGGGCATTTAACTGTCGTTAATGTTGGTAATGTTGGCGGTAAATGTTAAATGCAAAAATAACAAACAATTTCTTGTTTTTCATAGTTTGCCTTTTTATTGTCTCGCAGTGCATTAATTTTTTTTTCTACAATTAATTTGAGGCTCACTTTCTTAACATCAAATGGATTTCGGTAACTCTTACGCTCTGACAATAGGAATGCATTTTATGTTCGTACATTCGTACATTCATGGAGATGTTAGATATGAAATACATTTTCATTTACATACATTATAGTTGGTAACATTTTTCTGCTCGCTTGCGTTTGTGTTATGCTCTGAATAACATTTCATACAGTGTTTTAGCATTTTTCTCAAAGTACGGACAGAAAATATTCACCAATTTTTTCCACATTCAATATGTGAGTTTTTTGAGGAAAGAAAATATGAAAAATAACATATTTATAGATACGAAAAATATGAAAATTTTCCTACTATGTTTCTCATGCTAGTTGCGGAAAAAACAAAAAAAAATTTGCATGTGAATCTTCATTAATGATTTTCATTTGTTTGTTTTACGCTGTAGTAAGTCAAGCGAAAAGAGTTCGTTCAACCCCAGCTAGTTGAACGCAGGTATTGCAAATGAACCGGAAATTAGGCAATTATGAGGCACACAGCTTTGGAGTTGCTGGCGAGAATTAAAAGTAGCTCATGGTGGCTGTAAAATTTAGCTTATAAAATTTCGTTAATAAATAACCACTGAAGTAAAGGTCAAGTGTATTCTATGTTTTAAGGTTGGTAAGGTAACAATATTTTTTTGGTTAAGTTTCAAGGGCCGGTGTTGATTTTGAATGAAATACAATTTTTTTAAGAGATTATTCTCATTTCTCTTTATTATGATAATATTGGTATAGCTCAATTACATATGGAACAAAATATCGGCCAAATGACCACCGCGGCCTCGGCGGCACACCTCCATCCGATGGTCCAAATTTTCGATGACGCTGAGGCATAATTGAGGTTCTATGCCGCAAATATGCCGAATTATCTCATCCTTTAGCTCTTGAATTGTTGCTGGCTTATCGACGTACACCTTTTCTTTCAAATAAACCCAAAGAAAGAAGTCCAACGGTGTCAAATCACATGATTTTGGCGGCCAATTGACATCGCCGCGACGTGAAACTATTCGGCCATCAAATTTTTCGGGCAAAAGAGCCATTGTTTCGTTAGCTGTGTGACAAGTGGCACCGTCCTGTTGAAACCACATATCGTCCACATCCATATCTTCCAATTCGGGCCATAAAAATTTCGTTATCATCTCACGATAGCGAACACTATGCATTATATGTATTTGCGATATGCATTTTGATTTGAACGCCCGTTTTCATAATAAGCCTGAATAACTTAAACGCGTTGCTCGATTGTGTAACTTTCCAGAATTCAAATTGAGTTAGTCTGGATTTTAAAAATGTCAAATGAAATGCACACAAAAACTTGACGTTTAGGTGTGGTTCACATTCAACATCGGGCCTTGAAATTTAACCACACTTTATAATTATAACATAAAAAAATCTCTTTTTATGAATTTAGTAAAATTAGTTAAAATCTTATACAAGAGGAACTACTAGATAGTTCAACAAGTTTTGCTGTTCGATAAGAAATACACAATTTTTGTGCTTCGAAATATATTTTATTATTCAGTATAGCCTCCCAGAACATGAATACACCTGTTTCAACGAGATTCCAATTTCGAAGAATTCCATCCCTGACGTGAGAATTTGGAAGAACTGCAAAATACAATTCCACAGCTGTTATGACCTCATAATTCGATGAAAAACGCTTTCCATGCTTGAATTTTTTTAGTCTGGAAACATATGGAAGTCGTTAGGGACCAAATCTGGCGAATACGGCGGATGATCAAAAAATTCGAACTTTAATTCATGGAATTTAGTCATTTTCAAAATGCTATTGCCGTGATGAAAAAATAATTTTGTTCTTTTGCAAACTGGGTATCTGTTCACGATTTTTTTTCTCCAACTGATCTGAAAGGTTACAATAATATTAAGAAATTTTTGTTTTACCAGTTTCGCATACCAAAAAACCGATGCTAACACCTTCTTAACCGATTTCTGTACACGAACTCGTTTCAGGCTGAAGACTCAGTTTCACACCACTCTTTAGCCTCGTGTTTTGATTTAGGATGATGGTGTTAGACCCAAGTCCCATCCATAGTAATGAATCGACTCACAAAATCTACTTTATCCCTTCGGAAATGCTCAAAATATATCTGCGAAACTCGCATTCCAATGTGTTTCTGTTCCACTGTTAGCGAACGTGGCCCCCATTGCGTACACAGATTTTCGTACGAAGGCAATAGGCCATTCCCCTCTCCGCGAAGCAATACCTAACAGTAGCTCCACGAACAAAGGGAAACGAAGTAGGGTTGGGTTTTTAGTGCGTTGAGCCGAAAGGCAAGTCCCATACCTCGGATTTCAGTCCTTTCTCTCTCCACCTTTCCTACAAAACAACATAAAAAAAAAAAAAAAAAAAAAAAAACTCATCCAATCAATTGCTCTTCAGACAGCAACAAAGTAGTATGAGTTTTTCTCAGTTTTTCCCCAGTTAGCTACTCAGATTATTCCTTCGAAATCGCGAGAGCTAATTAACGGTATGCTGTTGGCCTCACCTTTGAACTCCTCATTCTCATCATGCTCTCAAATGCATAAGTGAAGTACGATCAAAATTATTTGAGGCACCAAAACAAACGAAGGGGAAATATTTTACTTAGCTTCCTAAGCTTCAACTCTATCGAAACAAAAACAGACCGATTTAGTAGAATTTTGCTACAGTCATTAAGGCTGAAAAGTATGTACCTATGTACATACATACATATATCTATGTGTCATACACATACTTATAAATACCGCAGTTAGTAATGACAATAATAAATTAACAACAATAAAAACCACACATCAAGTACAAATCAAATAAAAACCACTTGAATGAAAAATTAGAGCAGCAGAAGCCCAATCGATAATAATAGTACTAACAAGGCAATACGAAAAATAACAAATGATTATAAAGAAATGTACATAACTATGGGTGAACAGATATTGAAAGAAAGAAAGATATATGTGGCATACCAGAAGCCATGAGCATTAACAATTGAAGTGTTTCAATTGGAATTGATTAAACTCAAGTACAGTGCGCACTATTTAGGTAGACACCCAAACGGAATAGGTGCAAGCATTAAGATATGTGTAGAGGCGCATGTGCCCATACATAAGTATGCGACTGTGCAAGTGACTTTAAGAATCAATAAGAATACTTAACTATAAATAGTTATAAAAAAGACTGAAGTGTATTTCATTTACTATTAACTCGCGGTATTTTTTTCGCCTTTTGAGGGATGTAGGAATGTTTTTTCTCAATTTTGGTGCATTTGTCTATCTGCTCGCCTGTTCCATAAGCCACCGAATGAATAGGCAGAAAATTGGCATGACCCAGCAAACTTCAATTATAGGTTTAATATTAATTCGATATCTCAAGTCTGTGAGAGATGACTTTATTTAAGTAAAGTTGCAAATTCAGAGTACAGTGAAAGGGAAAGTATGGAAAAAAAGGTGTTTTAAAGAGAGCTTTTAAGTATTTCTAAAGGTAATTTTTTTAATAAACTCAAATTAATGCTATTCTACGCCATTTTTCTACTCACAACTTTTGCAACAAACGATTGTTTACTTGAGATGGTTCAAAGGTGGATCAAAGGAATTATTGTAGATGGTTTTGTTATAGCTCGCCTCAATTGACAGCGCATTAACAATTTGACCAGTTCTGGCTGCTTTTCTTTACCTCTTTTGGCTGTTCATTATTCTTTAGAAAAGTATAACTCATCGTTACTAGCCTAAGAAGTTCACTCCCTCTCTATCAGTTCAAACTAACAAATCCACAGAGCACTAAGAAATAATTTCAACGGGCTATGCAAATTATCCGAACTAGAGCGCCAGCAATAACAAGAAATAATACAGTGAAATGTTTGTACGTTAATATTACATAAGCTCGGCGGCAGAATCTATGGCACCTACTTCGGCCGCACTCGCAGTCAGAGAAAGAACTAGCGGCAACTCTCTCTTAATGCATATGAATTTGTATGTATGTATGTAAATATCTGAAACAGAGACTCAAGTTAGAGTAGTCAAAGAGAAAATCGCGCTTGTCACACATCAGGCTATTACAAAAACGAAGTGAAAACTTCTGACAGCATCAGTTAGAGGAGAAATCTCTCAATCGGCTTCTAAATACTTTGATTGATTTATTTTATTTATTTGATTGATTTATTTTATTTATTTAATATTATTCATTTTTAAATTTCCCTTTCATATTCGTAGTGAAGCCACTGACTACGTTACGAAGGCCTACGAGTACCTGCAATAAAAATTACTTAATCTATGAATTAATCAACGGCAGAGATAACAAGCAGAACAGCAGGTGAGTAGGAGTGTCGGTTAACTGCAGGCAGTGCAGAATTGTGTTGGATGACAATATTTCAAGAACTCACTACAGCTGAGTGCCTTTGTTTGATTTACGTCAATCTATTAAGTACGTATCCCTGTACAGTTGTTTATAACGGAAATTAAAGCCGCAAATATTTGACTTTTTAAATTGTACTAATTAAGACATTTATATTTACAAGTTGATAATCGATTATTTGTACAAATGTTATGACTCATGTCTTTTATGGCATATCTACATTCAAATTAGAACGTACAGCCGCGCTGAAAATACTAGTACTGAGAGTTTTTTCACCAGTTTTGACAATACAAATTACAAATTTTGTGCATCAACGGTTAAAAAACCGATTGTTTTCGCTTTAATCGATTATTGATATATTTGCGAATATTCACACAAATTACAGAGTCTCAAGTTCTCAAAATTTGCGTAGATACAAACTCAAAAGCAAACGAGCCTCCGATAGCTGTGATTCTTACCGAAAATTTGAAGCTCATTCTGTCGACATTTCATTGTAATTTTTTGTTATGGTGGTTATGTCTAGTTAGCAGCAGTCCTTGGAAGAACACACACCAAGTTTCAGCCAGTTTTTTCTTTGTGTTTGGCATTCGTTTGAATCGTGGACGTCGCGCTAGCTCACGCATCAACAGTTTTGGTCGTAAATTTAATGGAAATACGGTTCCAACTCATTGCACATCCTCCCTATTATCCAGGGTTGGCCAGCTTTTGTTGGCCAGAGAGATTTTCCGTTGGATTTCAAAGCTCACCTTGTTAATGCTGGTTCCTAAATAAACGAAGTCTTTTACAACCTCGAAATTATAACTGTCAACAGTGACGTGGGTGCCGATACGCGAGCGCGCCGACTGTTTATTTGATGACAGGAGTTACTTTGTTCATCACCAAACTCATTCGCTTTGCTTTTTTATCCAGTTTAAAAAAGACAAAACTACGAGCGCTGTTGTTAAGGCCGATGATGTCAATATCATCGGCATACGCCAAGCTCTTATAAAAAGTTGTACCTGAGCGATTAAGTTCTACGGCTCGCACAATATTTTCCAGCATCAGGTTAAGGAAGTTACATTACAGCCAATCACCCTGTCTGAAACCTCCCTTGGTATCAAACGGCTCGGAGAGGTCCTTCCCAATGCTGACAGCGTTACTGGTATTGAGTAGCCTCATTTTGCATAGCCGTATTAATTTTGCACCAAAAATCAAAAATCGATAAAAAAAGTGGTGTTTGTCTATTCTCCTGGGTGTTTTCCAAGACTTGGCGCATTGTGAATATTTGGACAATTGTGAATTTTCCAGGTCTAAAGTCATGTCCTGGCACGCTTTGTTAAACTCGACCAAAATCGCGTAAGCGGTTATCGCGCCAATTAAGAAGAAGAAGAAAGTCACACTGATAAGGATGTCAGTTGGATGACGGTGGGCTGCAGGCTTTCACACAATACGCTCGCAATTCAGCTTATAGGCAATATTTAGAAGACTAATCCCGCAGTATTTGGCACAGATTGGCAGTATCATCCTTCTTGTGGATTGGACAGAACATACTTAAATTCCATAATTCGTACCTCTCGTTTCTTCTTTCTGGTAATATATCACTTTTTTTCAGCTCCCGGCAGCGATCCCACATGGCTTGCGTTGCGCCCGATATTCAGCCCTTACACTTCTATATTTACTGTTAATAGCTGCTGATTTTTATGAAAAGTTTATTCGAGCCATAAATATTTTTTTCTGCTCTTTCAATGTTTGGTACAGCCTGCAATAGACCTCGGAGTGTCAGCTCATGAGGAAAGCAAAAACGAGCTCGCCCAAACAAATTTATCTCGCAAAAATCAACTAAACTAATTATGTCTTTTAGTTGCTCACTTAAACCTTTAATTCAATTATTATTAATAAAAGAGATATTAGGTCATTTTGGGTCAATAAGCCGCTTAATTGAAAAAAATACTTACGTAGGTACTTTTTTTATGTGAGCGAGTAAGTTGTATAAAACAAAAAAAAACACCCAGGGAGACCGCAATAGAGAGGCAAAAATGATCAAAAGACTTAATTGAAGCATAAAATGTGATTTGGTCAACCAAACGGAAATCCGTTTGCTCTGATTGAGGGTCATTTGTACGCACTTAAATTTTATTTACAATTGGCTAAACGAGTATGTAGGTATGTAGTTATAAATACTTATGTGTATATTAGTTTGGTTTTAATATATTTAAGCATTTGTTTAAAAACGTTGGTATATAGTAACATAATAATTGTAGTTCATACAAAATTACTTACACAAATTCATATGTATTGTATATATTATAAAGGGTGGATAAATTTTAAGGGCCGATGTTGAATCTGAACCACACCTAAACGTCAAACTTTTTCTGCATTTCATTTGATATTTTTTAATTTCAGACTAACTCAGTTTGAATCACGGAAAGATACATAAACGAACAACGTGTTAAAGTTATTCAGGCTTATTATGAAAACGGGAGTTCAAATCAAAATGCATATCGCGCACTTCTTGAAGAAAATCATCTTCAGTGATGAGGCACATTTTCACCTCAGTGGACTCGTCAATAAGCAGAATTGCCACATTAGGGCGAATGATAATCCAAGAGTAATTGCCGAAAAACCAATGCACCCACAAAGAGTGTCTGTTTGGGGCGGTTTATGGGCCGGCGGCATCATTGGGCCGTATTTTTTCCAAAATGAGGCCGGTCAGGCAGTTACTGTGAATAGTGTTCGCTATCGCGAGATGATAACGAACTTTTTATGGCCCGAATTGGAAGATATGGATGTAGACGATATGTGGTTTCAACAGGACGGTGCCACTTGTCACACAGCTAACGAAACAATGGCTCTTTTGCGCGAAAAATTTGATGGCCGAATAATCTCACGTCGCGGCGATGTCAATTGGCCGCCAAGATCATGTGATTTGACACCGTTGGACTTCTTTCTTTGGGTTTATTTGAAAGAAAAGGTGTACGTCGATAAGCCAGTAACAATTCCAGAGCTAAAGGATGAGATAATTCGGCACATTAACGGCATGGAACCTCAATTATGTCTCAGCGTCATCGAAAATTTGGACCATCGGATGGAGGTGTGCCACCGAGGCCGCGGCAGTCATTTGGCTGATATTTTATTTCATGCATAATTGAGCTATACCAGTATTATCATAATAAAGAGAAATGATAATAATTTCTTAAAAGAATTGTATTTTATTCAAAATCAACACCGGCCCTTAAAACTTAACCACCCTTTATATAAGGAGGCGAGCTTAACTGAGTGTTTGATGATTGTTTTTTGTTTTTTTTTTTTTCATTTTTTGTGAAATGAGGCTATGAGGCTGTTTCTTGGTTTCACGCTTAGCTAAGCCCCATACGTAGTAATCCATGGGATTAAGGTCTGGGGAGTTGGGTGACCATACGCTTGGTGTTATATATCTGGCTGAAAGATGTATGTGCTGTCAAACCTGGGTTTTACTACTGTCTCTAGGATATACAGAGATACATGCAACAAAATTCCCTCCAAAGTGTGGTGGCATGACAAGTCCTTTGTTGCTCACAACACCGAAAACCATAGGATTGGAACATAGCCACATAGTCATCTGTCCTACCTGCGGTTGGTATTTTGCCCTCGGTCACAATTTCTTTCTCAGAAAAACCCATAACATCTCAATCTCTTTAGGGTGTTTAATTTTGTTTAGAAACCGTTTTGATCGGATAGCTCGCTGAAAACTATACAGTTCGGTCAATCCGAATGAAAAGTTTATTGGTGGCATTGGATGATGAGCACGTGTAGGAAACATATGTTGTATCATCACTGCGAGCGCAGAACAGAAAGCAACTCGGACGACGGACCACCGGAAAGCTCTTGCGACCATAACGCTCTGTGCCAGGCCATCAGAGCTATTACACATAAAAATTGTATTTCAGCGAGAGGTGCTTTGATTGACTTATCTGACACGTATCCCGCTCGAGGCCCTGCAAGAGAAGTTACCCACGTCAAGAAGACGATGCGTTTTCAGTTTCAACGCTGCGTAAGTTGCAGTAGTCAAGTTTACTATTTTTGTTCCATCGCGGCAGCTTCAAGGATGCTTCTTTGCTGCCTACCAGATGGCGTGGAGAACCCAAGGCCGAAAGTTTAAATATGAAAATTTTTGAAAAAATCGATTCATTTAATTTGTTTAAATAATTTACTTATTTCGCTAATAGATGTTAATATAATAGATTATTTATTGACGATTTCCAAGACGAGGTGGTAACAAAAATTAAACAGAAAGCTGGGCCAAATAACTTGCAGAACTTCACTATTTATATGCGACTGGTTTCCTATGTAATTTTGTCCAACTTGTCTATTTTTCCTGCCTTTCAGGTGATTGTCTTTAGAAAATTACGTGTAAAAACCCATACTTTTTGACTTTGCATTCAATGTTCGCCACTTTGAATTTTAAAAAACTGCCATCAGATTTGTAATCAGCGACCCCAAAAATTCCAGGCTAGACCTGTTTTGGGCTTCTTCTTCTTTTTGATTGGAGATTTTGGTCGAGTTTAACAAAGCGCGCCAGTCGTTTCTTTCTTGTGCTAACCGGTGCCAGTTGGAAGCGCCAAAATGAGACGAATCCTTCCTTTTCCTCTGCTCCCACCAGCTGGTACCGCATTAAATACTTTCAGAACCTGAGCGTTTGTTTCCATTCGGATGACAAAACCCAGCCTACGTAGCCGCCGGAACTTTATTCACTGAAGTATGTCTATGTCTTCCTATAGCTCATATTACTCATTGTTCCATTACCTACGAAACTCGCCGTCACCGACGTGCAAAGGTCCAAAAATCTTGCGCATAATCTTTCTCTCAAACACTCGGATGTTGTCATCGTCCAAACTTCCTTGCCATACGATAGGACGGGCATGAGTATAGCCTTATCAAGTGGTACTTTTGTTCTTAGCTTAAAATGTTAGAATTTTGGACTTAGCTCATAATAATTTGCAATTTAATTGTAGTCACTAGACTTTGAAAGCAGTTTGTTTTTCTTGAAACCAATTTTCACAAAACCATTTGGTGATGATCACTTTGAGACCCTAAAATCGTGTTCGGCGCACAAAATTACAACGGATGCTAGTCTCATAAAAAACATGTAGGCCTGTGTTGTGGAATAGAGTTCCCTTATTTAATTTTCCAAGCACTTATTGACTCACCTCGTATCTTTCCCTTGTTAGGTTAGGTTATGTTGTGTTAGCCGTTTAATGCTACTGATGAAGTACATCAGATTTTTGATATCAAGACCTGGGATATCAGCATGCGCAGAAAAGAAGTGAAACCCAAAATGCTTGAATCTTAGTTCCGCGAGAGCTGGGTAGCTGAGTTGCACGTGCTGAGATGATTCCACCTCATCCTCCATACAGCTGACACAAAAAGGACTCGAAGTAATTCCGATTCTCACGGCATGTATACCCCGCGGGCAGTGCCCCATGAGGATGCCCCCAAAATTTGAAAGATGAGATTTTGTCATCCTCAGAATATCCTTCGAACGCCTCCGATCCAAACGTGGCCAGAAGGACATCGCGACCTTACACGTTCGATTACTTGCCCAGCGTTCGCTGAGTTGGTGCAAAGCCCATCCTTAAAGGAATAGAGCGCAGGTTGTCAACGGGATCCCGATCCTCTCCTTTCGCGGCAACACTACCTCACAAGTCCCTGTCTGGCCAGCTCGTCGGCTTCGTGGTTTCCAGCAATGTCACTATGACCAAGTAACCAGATTATCCTTATGTCGAATAATTCCGATGCAATCGAAAGTGAGACCATGCATTCCCAGACCAGTTTCGAGTACACCATAATAGAGCCTAGGGCCCTAATTGCCGCTGGGCCATCAGAGTAAATATTTACCTTCTTACCAGTTATTACGCAAATAAGTAGCCAGTCAGCTGCTTCTTTGATTGCGGACACCTCTGCTTGGAACACACTGCAGTGATCCGGTAACCTGAATTTAAGTTTAATGGGGAGCTCTTTGCAGAATACTCCTCCTCCAACCCTACCGTCCAACTTCGAGCCATCCGTGAACAGGTTAACCAGCCCCTGTCCCCAGGTGTAGCCCCCGGTCCATTCCTCCCTTGATGGAATATGGGTGGAGAATGTTCCGCTTGAACTAAGCGAGGGTCGACGGGGAGATGAACTCAAAGTTTCTGAGGGTGCTTGAGTGCCCATATGTGAGATTGAGTCTATAGCATAAACTCCCCAGTCTGATTGCGATACGTGCAGCAGCCTGCGATGTCTATAGGTACCACATTTAATATTATATTAAGCGCTAGAGTAGGAGTAGTTCGAAGCGCCCCACTGACTCCAATGAATGCTGACCTTTGAACTCTCTCTGGCTTTTTAACTGATGCCATCCTCTCCAGACAGTTCCACCAGACAATCCTTTGCCAATTGCGTCCTTGCATCCATACAAGCCGATTGCTGCCTTCCTTACTCTCTGCTCAATGTTGGGCCTCCACATTAGTTTACTGTCAAGGATTATACCTAAGTACTTCACCTTGTCAGAAAGCACCAACAGAGCGCCTCCTATCGAGGGGAATTGAGCTCCGGGTATTTTATATTTCCTCGTGAAAAGGATGAGCTCAATCGTAAGAGAATTAACCGACAAGCCGCAGTCCGCTGCCCATCGAACAACTACGTTCAGATATCCCTGCATCAAATCGTACAGGGTATCTAAAAACTTTCCTCTAACAATTAATGACACGTCATTCGCGTAGGCAATCGACCTACAGCCACTTCTCACCAGCTCCTCCAGCAAGTCATTGATAACAATGACCCAGAGAAATGGTGAGAGAACACCGCCTTGCGGCGTGAGAGAGACGCCCTTGTGAAATTCATAATTATTCTTATATAATAAATAAATATATTGTCGATGGCTTATTTCCAAAGCAAAGAAGCTGAGAAGTAATTTTACTGAAAAGACGGGTCAACGTAACTAAAACTCTTTATTAATAATCTTTATTAATAAATGTATTTGATCAAAACTAAAAAAATGCACTATTCAACCTAAAAACATGATGCGGTAACATACCATATTTACGTATGTGTGTGTGTGTATGTAGTGCAATTTCGACGGGTAGCCACTAAGCGGCTTACAAGTGCAATTATGAATTTTAGCACGGCTGAGTAGTAAAATAAAGATCCTCATTGCAGAAGAGTTCGAAAGTAGCAGTAAACTGGCGAAAGCCTTAAAATTTTGGGCCAAACAAAATTCGAAAAAATTTATTATTACATAAAGTGAACCTAATGAAAGACGCGTAACCGCTTTAGTTAGTTAAATAAAAGGCGCTGCAGTGATGCGTTAACGTTGCCGCAACAGTTAAGGGGCAACAGCAACAACACTTTCGTACACAACTCCAACGACCTGCCTTAACAGCTCACAACTCTCAACTGCTCAAATAAAAACTAATAAGTAAAGAAAAAAATGAGAAAAAATAAAGCAAACAAAATAAATCAAAAGAAAAAACGCAAAAAAAGAAACTACAAACAAAAAGTGTTGCTCAACAGGCGCATAAATGGTTTTGCATTACATCGGAACTTAAAAAGACTTGATGCGGCGGCAACAGTGGCTGCGACAGTCAGGTACAAAGATACAAGCGCAGTCGAAGTGAAGGCCAAAGAGGTCAGAGTGGCGGTGGCAAGCGCCAACCACAGCCTAACAAGTGCGACGCTAAATATCCATATCATAGCTTTAAGGTGTTTAAGTCGACATGGCACTTGAGCACCTTTTGCTGACCATATTTTTATATGATTTTTGCAACCAACTTTTTATTTGATTTTTTCATTGCCGCTTTTGGCAATCGACCAGGGAGGGAGGGAGCAATACGGGAAAAATATCGCAATCAATGGGGTGTGCGGTTGTTAGCAACTTTCTCTGCAACATATTGGGCTTGTGCAATATTGTTGTTGTTGTTTCTATTATCGCTACTAATTACTTTGTGCAAATAGGTTTTATTTATATTTTCGCTACAGTTTTTGCAGTATATAATATTTGTATATATGTATGTATAGGTGTATATACTACTCGGCCACCGTAGCTTCGATTACCTGTGCATGAAACAGCAAAATTATAGATAAAGTTTTCCCTATTAGCGGTCACTCCTTGGCAGGCAATGGCAAATCTCTGAGCGTATTTCTGCCATAAAAAGCTCGTCATAAAAACCATTTGCCGTTCGGCGTCCGCTTAAAACTGTAGGTCCCTCCATTTGTGGAGTCACATCAAGGCGCACACCACAAAAGGAGGATGAGCTTTGAGACTTCCACCAAAATATTGCAGAAAAATACCAAACCTCGCGTGATCTGGACCGACTTGCAATACGTCCAAAAATTTTGATTTTACTAAATAAAAGTCGTTCTTAAAAATATGTATTTTTTCCAAAAAATCACTTTAAATGATAGCAAATTAAAGCTTAAAGGATCTGCATGAAAATTGTTAAAAATAATATCATCATCATCATCATAGCAATTACAGCTAGGGGTGTGCCGTGCTTCCATCACAATCGCACTCCATACGACTCGGTTGAGTCTCTGCTCTTACAATTTATAAAGAGTAAATTTGTCTCAACATCGTCCTGGCGTCTTCCACGTTTTTTACTGCGTCCAAAACATCTAAACCCATCTCAGACCCTTGGAGTGTTTGAGAGAAAGATTCTGCGGAAGTCTTTTGACCTTTGCACATTGGCAACGGCGAATATCGCAGGCGATGGAACGATGAGCTGTCTGAGCTTTACAATGACACAGAAATAGCGCAGCGAATAAAGATGCAGCGAATTCGTTGGCTCGGTCATGTTGTCCGAATGGATACAGCCGCTGCGGCTTTGAAAGTACTCGATGCGCTACCAGCTGGTTGTAACAGAGGAAGAGGAAGGTCTTCTTTGCGTTGGAAAGATCAGGTGGAGATGGACATGACTTCAGTTGGTGTGTCCAACTGGCGCCGGTCAGCACGAGAAAGAAACGAGTGGCGCGTTTTGCTAAATTCGGCAAATCAAAAAGAAGAATCTATAATCCGACATGTTCAACATATTCCAATAGTATTGGAAGAGAGCAATGAAGTTGTACTGTATTCGTTTATTTTGTGTAAACTTTTGAAAGAGACATGGTTTTGTAATAGAGCATAATGGCTGGCAGAAGGGCTTAGAATCCGATTGCAATACATAGAGTTTCTTTACAGATGGATCCAAAATGACGGAAGGAGTAGAAGCGGCTGTCTTCTGCCCACAGTTTGATCTCGAAAAGTTTTTCAGGTTTTCTAATCACTGTAGCATGTTTCAAGCTGAGAATTTAGTCCCCTCGACACTCGCACAAACATCTTCATCGATAGGCAAGCTACTATTAAAGCAATAATGACTGAACTGACTATCTCGGCGTACGTGCAACACTGTAGATATAAAATGGATGAGCTCTACGAGAATAGGCAGATTACAGTTTACTGGGTACCAACGTACAAGGAAAGAAAATGAGAGAGTTGACGAGCTTGCTAATACAGGCACCCGCTTGCCTAGGTTGAGTACATCGAACATGTATCCCTCACTCTCGATTTTGAAGGCGGAACTAGACGAAGCACTAACTATGAAAGCACAGTCTATAATGGGAAGCCTGGACCTCTCACAGGATTACCAAAATAATACTTTATTTTATCACTCCGAAGAAAGGAATGTAAAATATTGGTTGGAGTACTAACGGGACATTGTCTCACTCCATATCACGCAGCTGAAATGGAATTGGTCCAGAATGACGCGTGTAACTTATGCGAAGAAGAATGGGGTACATTAGAACACCTCCTTTACCACTACCCTGCACTAAGCAGAACTCGATACCACTACCTCTTCATCTCTTAAGGATATTGCTGACAAAAGTTTAAACAGTTTGTTAAAACTCGCAAAGACATTTATCACGAACTATGTTTAACACGACTCCAACAACACTGGTAACACTACGGATCCTTGAGGTCTAGCTGAGATCTGTTCAGATCAGCCAGATATACCTAACCTAACCTATATTGGTTTTAAGTCAAACCATTTTGCGAATCTAGTATATAGGATTTTTTATAATAGACTTCATAAAATGAAAAAAAAAAAATTATGTAATTTTTTAAAGTTAAGTTCTAGTAAAATAATAAATATATAGGGTTTTCTAATGCCAGGTATTGCAGGTGTATGGATTTCGCTATCGAGAGATGATTAACGATTTTTATGGCTGGAATTGGATGGTGTTGAACTGGACAACGTTAATTTTCAACAAAACGGTGCTTCGTGCCACACAAGCAACGAAACCATTGACCTTTTACGGGAAAATTTTCCGGACTAGGTAACACAGAGGTAATCACAATTGGCCACCGAGATCTTCTGTGACTTTTTTCTTTGGGGCTACGTGAAAGAGAAGGTCTACGCCAACAGCCCAGGGTCGATTCTACACCTCAAAGATGGAATTCATGAGGCTTTCGAGCTCTAGGGCAGCCACTTTGGAATAGTCCCGAGATTTCGAGATTGTACTTCTTCTTCTTAATTGGCGCTATAACCGCTTACGCGATTTTGGCCGAGTTTAACAAATCGCGCCAGTCGTTTCTTTCTCGTGCTAACCGGCGCCAGTTGGACACACCAAGTGAAGCCAAGTCCTTCTCCACCTGATCTTTCCAACGCAGAGGAGGCCGCCCCCTTCCTCTGCCACCACCAGCTGGTACCGCATCGAATACTTTCAAAGCCGGAGCGTTTGTATCCATTCGAACGACATGACCCAGCCAACGTAGCCGTTGGATCTTTATTCGCTGCGCTATGTCTATGTCGTCGTAAAGCTCATACAGCTCATCGTTCCATCGTCTGCGATATTCGCCGTTGCCAACGTGCAAAGGTCCAAAAATCTTACGCAGAATCTTTCTCTCGAACACTCCAAGCGTCGTTTCATCGGATGTTGTCATCGTCCAAGCTTCTGCACCATACGTTAGGACGGGCATGATGAGAGTCTTGTAGAGTGTTAGTTTTGTTCGTCGAGAGAGGACTTTACTGCTCAGTTGCCTACTTAGTCCAAAGTAGCACTTGTTGGCAAGAGAGATTCTACGTTGGATTTCAAGGCTGACATTGTTATCGGTGTTAATGCTGGTTCCTAAATGGACGAAGTCTTTTACAACCTCGAAATTATAACTGTCTACAGTGACGTGGGTGCCGATACGCTAGTGCGCCGACTGTTTGTTTGAAGACAGGAGGTACTTCGTTTTGTCCTCGTTCACCACCAAACCCATTCGCTTTGCCTCTTTATCCAGTTTGGAGAAGGCAGAACTAACAGCGCGGTTGTTAAGGCCGATGATATCGATATCATCGGCATACGCCAACAATTGTACGCTCTTATAAAAAATTTTACCTGAGCGATTAAGTTCTACGGCTCGCACAATATTTCCCAGCATCAGGTTAAGGAAGTCACACGACAGCGAGTCACCCTGTCTGAAGCCTCGTTTGGTATCAAACGGCTCGGAGAGGTCCTTCCCAATTCTGACGGCGCTGCTGGTGTTGAGCAACGTCATCTTACATAGCCGTATTAGTTTTGCGGGGATACAAAATTCAGACATCGCGGCATACAGGTAACTCCTTTCCGTACTGTCGAATGCAGCTTTGAGGTCGACGAAAGGATGGTGTGTGTCGATTCTCCTTTCATGGGTCTTTTCCAAGATTTGGCGTATAGTGAATATTTGGCCGATGGTAGACTTTCCAGGTCTGAAGCCACACTGATAAGGTCCAATCAGTTGGTTGATGGTGGGCTTCAGCCTTTCACACAATACGCTCGCTAGAACCTTATAGGCGATTAGAAGACTAATCCCGCGGTAATTGGCACAAATTGCAGGATCGCCCTTCTAATGGATTGGGCAGAGAACACTTATATGCCAATCGGCAGGCATGCCTTCATCCGACCATATTTTGCATAGAATCTGATGCATGCACCTTACCAGCTCCTCGTCGCCATGTTTGAATAGCTCAGCCGGCAGTCCGTCGGCGCCCGCGGCTTTGTTGTTCTTTAGCCGCGTTATCGCTATTCTCACCTCGTCATGATCGGGTAGCGGAACGACAATTCCGTCGTCAACGATTGGGGTATCGGGATCTTCACTTTCTCCTTGACATGCGCACCTGTCACTGTTTAATAGGTTCGAGAAGTGTTCCCTCCATAATTTAAGATTGCTCTGTACGTCAGTCACCAGATCGCCGTCTTTGTTCTTACAGGAAAACACCCCGGTCTTAAAACCTTCTGTAAGCCGCCGAACTTTCTGGTAGAATTTTCGGGCGTTGTTCCTGTTGGCCAGCATCTCAAGCTCTTCGCACTCACGTATTTCGGCCTCTCTTTCTTCTTTCGGATAATACGTCTCTCTTCCTTTTTCAGCTCTCTGTAGCGATCCCACATGGCTCGCGTTGCGCCCGATCGCAGCGTGGCTCTATAGGCGGCATCTTTTCTTTCGGCGGCAGCATGACATTCCTCAACTTACCAATTGTTTTTTCGGGCTCGCCGGAATCCGATTTCTTCTTCGGCGGCGGTACGTAGAGAACGAGAAATGTTGATCCATTGTTCGTGGATGCCGGTTTGTTGGGCAGTACTCTCTGAGAGCAGGAGTGAGAGTCGAGTGGCGAATCTTCTGGCTGTCTGTTGTGATTGCAGCTTTTCGATGTCGAACATTCTTTGCGTAGGTAGATGCACGTTTTTTGCTGCACAGAGGCGTGTGCGCAGTTTGGCTGCAACAAGGTAATGATCCGAGTCGATGTTGGGTCCTCGGATCGTACGTACATCTAATACACTAGAAGCGTGTCTTTCATCTATCACAACATGATCGATCTGGTTTCGTGTTTTTCGATCAGGAGATTGTACGAACGGGATCCAAATAATCGATAAAATGTACATCCCAACATAGACATGTCTGTTTTTTGCAATATTGATTGCAGCTGGTATCTGCTGCGCTAAGCGTCGCCGATGTTTACCCATTTGCTGCAAATTTGTAAGTTTACCGCTTTTATGGAAATTTCTTTGCACCTTTTGCATTTCAATTGCCTATTTATCAAAGTAAAGCTATACCAAGTACGCATTTTATTCCATTTCATTGGATTTTCTCATTGCTTTGGCTTTTAATTGTTAGCGATTCAATTCGAAATGGTTTCTACCCATTAGTGGCGTTAGTAGACAAGTCTGCTGACAAGTAGTAAAAACTGTATTTTATGGAGTGAAAATGATAATAAAAAAAAATTATGCATCGGTATGTGTAACTTACATACACACATACATACAGTGGTGGTCTCGAATTTAGCACTCCATGCCAAGACAGCAACCCCTCTGTAGCTTTTTTTTCTTCTTAGCAAACGAAATTATTAGCAACATTCTCCTTGGAAAGGTGCTATGAAACGCAGCAGCAGCTTACTCAGAGTTTAAAATATATGTGGACACATCGAAGTATTTGCGATGTTCTGAAAATATGGTTTATAATGCATTTAAAGATATTCAGAAATATAGTGAGACAGAAACTGAAGAAACGGCCCCAAGCCAATCCTAGAGAAGAAGAGTTGATATGCGTAGCCCTATTGCCAGATCTATTTAAATACTTCAGAGCTATCCAGAGGGAAGCATGATGCTGCTTTAAGCAATACTCGTAAAATACAGCAATTTGAATGACTTGTGGACGGAAATATGAAATTCCTGGAGAAGAATTTATGATGCTGCAGTTAAAAACAAGGGATTCCCAACCAAACATTCACGTTTTCCCTCCGTAATCTGCTTTTATTTTCTTTTAAGCACATGGAACCTTAAAAGTGTTAAATTCGAGTCCAGCTGTAAGTCCCGCCAACGATATCTACAATTTGGGGAACAAACAGCAGTCTGAGTGATCCGAGGGAGTCTGGAGAACAGAGGTGATATAAAACGAGTTGGAGCCCTATTTCTATTAGTTTTGCGACCACAACTGCTGAAGCATGAGGTGCAGCGTTGTCGTGATGGAAAAGGAAAATCACGCAACTTCCTCCATTCAAACGAATGCCAAACACAAATATACCGATAAACATAACCTCAATATGCGCCAGTAGTGTCATCTCTTTGACTTTGCACGGACTTTTCAAACGACCCTTGTACTTATGAGGAAAGCAGTAACATAGACCACCACTGTATGTCAGGCAAGTGCTTTGTATGACTAAATAAATTTATATCGTACAGCACTACGACAAAATACGTAACGCAGTTGTTGTTGTTGTTGTTGTTGTTGAGGTGGTTGAACATTTCTTAGCTGAAATGCTTCTAATTAGTGACCAGCACCGTTTTAATACCACTATCTCGTGACATGATGAGTTGTTGTTTTTTTTTTTTTTTTTTTTTTTGGTGTTTCCGAGTCAGATCCATTTAGTGAGGTCCAAGTATAGGAGCAAATCCTTTATCTCGATGACTGAGATCTCCTTAATTTGCTGTAGGAAAGGCTTACCGAAGGATCGGAGTCGTGCCCTGGCTAGTCCCGAACATTCACATAAATAGTGGAACAGACTTTCCTTCACCCCTTCCGCTTGACAGCTTCTGCAGATGGGATTGAAGGGTAGGTTGAGTCTGGATGCATGATTCCCTACTTTCCAATGTCCTGTAAGGGTTGCAGTGATACGTGAAATGTTTGGCCGAGAACATCCTAACAGGTCATTCGTCCTTTGGATTTTATATGACGGCCATGTGTTTTTTGTTGTGATACATGTAGGTATTTGCTTCCATCTTCTTTCGGCTAAAGCATGATAGTGCGAAGCAATAGATGCTTTTAGTGTGTTCAGTGGGGTGGAAACTGCCACCGCCTCTGCTATGTCTAGTGTTGAGCCCTTTCTTGCTAGCTCATCCGCTATCTCATTGCCTCGTATGTTCCTATGACCGGGAACCCATATCAGGGTAATTTCAAGCCAATGGCTGAGCAGTTTCAGCTCCTCTCTACACTGTAGGACCAGTTTGGATGAAATGTAGTTGGAGTCTAAGGCCTTAATAGCTGCTTGACTGTCTGAGAAGATAGCTACTCTTGCACCAACTACCTTGTAGAGTTCTAGGGATTTGCATGCTTCTCTGATCGCTAAAAGTTCTGCCTGGAACACGCTGGCATAATAAGGAAGACGAATTGATTGAGATAGGTTGAGTGGCTCCGAATGGAAGCCAGCTCCCACACCACAGTTCATCTTAGAACCATCGGTATAAATTTCGATATCGTGTCTTCCAATCACCTCTCCTTTGCTCCACTCGGCTCTCGGTGGAAAACGTACCGTAAAGCCTTTCTTGAAGTTGAGGTCGGGGACTGTGTAGTCTGATCCGTTTTTGAGCAGCGGGGGTCCCTGTAGGAGGATCTTGCTGTGACCGTACGGCCTTGTTGTCCAGCTTCCTATGTATCCGAGTCTCACCGCGCTGCAAGTAGCTATTGTTTTAATGTGTAAATCTAATGGCAATAGATGTGTTAGTACATTGAGCGCTTCAGTAGGACTGGTGCTAAGCGCTCCTGTAGTTAGGATACACGCTGTTCTTTGTATCTTGTTCAGCTTAGTTTTGTTGTATTTCCTTTCTGTTGCAGGCCACCAAACTAGTGCCGCATATGTTAGTATTGGCCTTACAATGGCTGTGTAGGATCAGTTGGATAATTTTGGTTGGATACCCCATTTTTTTCCCAACATTCTCTTACATGTGTAAAGTGCTATGTTCGCTTTCTTTACCCTGTACTCTACGTTGGACTTCCAGCTGAGTTTGGGATCCAGGATAACCCCTAGGTATTTTGCCTGTTTGGTTAGCGTGAGGCTGACGCCGTTTAGTTTTGGGAGATTAAAGTTTGGCACCTTGGTTTTCTTGGTGAATAGCATCAGTTCCGTTTTACTCGGGTTTACACTTAAACCACAGTCCGTGGCCCAATTGCTGAGTAATACCAGAGCTCCTTCCATAATCTCACTGATTGTGGTTGGAAACATTCCTGAAACCATAAGCACTATGTCGTCCGCGTACGCCACCACTTTAATTCCTTTTTGGTTAAATTTGGTGAGGATGTTGTTGGCGACTAGTAACCATAGCAGAGGGGATAAGACTCCTCCCTGAGGGGTTCCCCTGTTGACAGAGCGTTTTATCGTGCTGCTGCCTACCTCACCGATGATTATTCTAGTTTTGAGCATATTCTCTATCCATTCGTTGAGACCCATGTCTATGCCTAACATGTTAAGAGCCTCAATTATAGATCTTGTGGTAACATTGTTGAAGGCCCCCTCTATGTCGAGAAAAGCGACTAGTGAGTATTGCTTGTATTCTATGCTCCTCTCAATCTCACTTACAACCTCATGAAGAGCTGTCTCTGTGGATTTTCCTTTGAGATAGGCATGTTGAGATGGTGAAATTGTTGAGTTTGTAATCTTTTCCCTGAGATATACATCCAACAATCGCTCGAGAGTTTTGAGGATGAAGGAGGATAAGCTGATGGGTCTGAAATCTTTCGCTGTATCATGGCCGCGTCTACCAGCTTTAGGGATAAAGATTACCTTAACCCTCCTCCAGCTTTTTGGTATGTGCCCCAGCGTAAGGCTTTTCCTGAAAAAGACCTCCAGCCAAGGAATCGTCGTTTCTCGAGTGTTCTACAGCATGGCTGGGAATATCCCATCTGGACCGGCTGCCTTATATGGTTCAAAGTTTTTTATCGCCCATAATATTCTATCTTGGGATACGATGTGGTTGATTATAATGGGTGATATTTTGGATGTTTGAACACTGTCAGTATTGTTCTCAATGTATTCTGTGTTGCCTGGGAAGTGTGTATTTATAAGATGTTCTAGTGTGTCGGCCGATGATTTTGTCCACTCTCCGGTGTCTTTCTTCAAGAAGGAAGGGCAGGAGTGTTCCTTGGATAAAAGCTTGCCTAGTCTGGCCGTATCTTTGGTTGATTCTATGGAACTACAAAAATCTCTCCAAGCCTCTGTCCGAGCCTCTTTGATTGCTTTCTTGTATTCCCTAAGGCAGTCTTTGTAGGGTTTGAAGTATTTGTGTTTGTAGCAGATGTTGAAGATTTCTCTTGTCATTTTCCTGAGTTGACTTAGATCTTCATTCCACCAGGTAGGATAAGTTGTTTTACCATATGTGGCAGGGCATGAAGTTTCAAGTCCTTTCGCCAAGGAAGTTTCGAAAGCTCTTACTTTCTCATCTAGGTCTTCCCTTGACGTTATGGTTCTGTTTAAGTGTTGAAGTTTAGACTGGGCCACTCTACGGAATGTGTGCCAGTTTGTTCTTCTAGGATTTCTATATGGGAGAGGTTTCTCAAGCTTGAGATTAATATCGAAGAGAATCCAGCTATGGTCCGAGAAGGATCTCTTGTCGGATACCCTCCAATTTGTGACTATTTGGGAGTTATTGTTTGTGCATAGGGTAACGTCTAAGACCTCTTCCCAGCCAGGAAAGTTTGCCGAGCTCGGAAAAGTGAAGGTTGGAGCACTACATTTTTTAGCGACTCAAAATGCAAACAACTCCAAAATAGGTAACGCTTTTCACGAGAGTGCATTAACAAGTTCCTGAAAATTTAAAAAGTAAGCAATTAATTTAGACAACAGCGTTTCCTTTTATAACCTAGCCTTTTTAGACCGGTTCATTACATCCAATGTTTCTCAAATTTTTTATTAACTTGGAAAAAATGTACTTCAGGAGGCGCTCAAAATAGAAGTTTGTTTCATCGATAAACTCTTCACACGATCCAAATCTCTTACAGACAAAACATTTCTTCATATTTGGAAACAGGAATACGCCTATTTCTTAATTTAGAGAATATGCCAGTTGCGGAAGCAATTTTCAGCTTACTCAATGCGACTTCGCCATTAAAACTGCCGACTTATACAGTGATGTGCTGGGCTAGAACTATTTTTTACTGCATCAAATAGGGTCGCTTTTGTTTGAAATTAGCGTGGAATGTAAGGAATTCATAACCCTCCAGATACGCTCAGTCGAATCCAGCTCTATCTTAAGTTTAATAAAGAAACTGGTTTGGATGAGGTACTGCGATGATTAGAGGGCACAAAAGACCATGAGGTCGAAGTGGAAACAACAAAGTGAAAATAACAAATTTATTCTGTTCTATCTATCTACAATCCCGGCATTTTCGAGATTTTTAATTTCATACGAAGCATATGAAAATGGGCCTATTTTTCGGCTCTAAATATACCCTTCTTTACTTTTTCAGTTGTTTTGCATTGTTAATTTTTCGACGTACATTTAGTTACTTTATCAGAACGGTGAAGGTTTGTGGTTCCCATGCCTAGCATTTCTTAAACACTAGAAATGACTTTTCTTAGAATACAATTAAATTACTGACAAAACTAGAAATAAAAAATGTCTATCTCAAAAGAGCTGTTGAATGTGGCAACAAATCTTTATACCTATAGAGGTGGAAATAATTTTATATTTTTTAATTTGTATTTGTTTTTTGTTTTATTAGTAATTTTTAGCGCTTTTATTGCTGCTTGACTGTCCGAGTATGTATATGAAGCCTTCATTTGTGGATAATACTCTCGTTTTCATTACCGTAAGTCCCTCTTTTAAGACAGTGCCTTCCGCCTGAAATGCACTGCAATGATCAGGTAGGCGAAATGATCGGAGTAACCCCCTCCACTTACTCTGTTGTCTAGTTTTGAGCCATCTTTATAGATATTTATATCATTTATCTTAATAATAAGCCCGTTATCCTATTCCTTTTTGGAAGGAAATACTGTGACGAAGGATTTATTTCAGTTGATATCCTTGGCCTTACAGAAATCCGTTGTACCAGAAATGCAGGGGAATTTTTCTACAATTGAAGAGTGTCCTCTCTGGTTCGTTCTGAGTAGACCGATTTCTCTTAATCTCAGCTGTTTTCTTGCCGAATTGCTTTATTGGTAATCGGTTAAGCATAATATTTAGTGCCTCTGTGGGTGTAGTCCTAAGGGCCCCACAGATGCAAAGACTGTATATGTATATATATACATATATGTATAATAGCATACTGTTCCAATTCCAAGGTCACTTCAGCAACACGCCCAGAAAGTTATGGGTAATACTTATGCGGGAACAACAACACCTCACTACACTTTTCCAAGAGAAACACGAATCGCAGATGATGTACTTGACTTTTAAATAAGCAACTAAGCTGTGAGTTAAACTTGAACTTACTATGGCATCGCTTAACAATTGGCAACACACGACGATAATGTCAAATTCTCTCACCTGTCGCCATGCACGAGTACTTATAGACGCACTCTCGTATTAAGTTCAAAAAGTGTAATTATAAGAAAACAATTTTCATATCGACACACCCTCGTATGTAACATTAATAGAGAAGCACAATTGAACATGCGATAAACAACATTTTTTAACTCCGTGTCTGATGAGCTTTGATAATTTTATAATTTGTAATACTGGTTTCACAGGTGCAATCGATCATAAGCTTTACTTCTACAACAAAATTGTAATTTTATGCGTACGAGTCAATAAATAATGTGCGAAAATAATATGAATTGCTGTAGAGTGTTGTTTATGCTACAATTAGAACATTTCAAGTAGAAAATAAGTCGACAATGCCACCTGCATACTTATTTATGCAATTTTCCACTTATTTTATCAAAGAAAGCTTGCATAGAAGGGATTAGTGTACAGTCTGCGGCTATCAAGGCGTATGTAAATAAATACCAGAACTGGTTGTAGAATTAAGCGATTAATGCTGTGAAGTATTTTATTTTAATTTCATACCCATTTACCTGTTATCACCTTTCAATTTCCAACCCTACCTCCTCTAACCCAATAACTTTGAGTGCGAATTTGGCACTCTTTGAAATAGAGCAGGCGGTATTGAGCTCTCAACTCATTTAGAATCGTATCGCATAATTTGATAATCGCCCAAGAAAAACTCGTATCGATTGGTGTAAAATGTTGAAAAAAATCAGCCATGGTGGCCACAAGGAACGTCTATGACATCGTAACAGCTAACGAATTTAGGATCTATCCATATGAGCCAACAGAAGTTGTTTGCGGAAGAAGCACCTCAAAGCAAATGGTTGCCGGTTTTTTTCGAAAAATCTAGTCATATCACAACTGTACAAGTCCTGACTGGTTCTTGAAGCTATCGAGCAACTGAATCTGATTGGACTCGAGCTCTTCCTTGCTACGGGACAACACACCATCAAGGAAAAGCTTAGAAGTGAAGAGCTGAGGCTAAGAGAGATTAGCTGACACCAAACTATGAGGCTACGCCAGATGAAATCCTTACTAGGGGGTACAATCAAAAGAAGTTTAGGGAATTCATAAACCTCCATAGAGTAAACTGAGAATGCTCACGGGCATTCACACAAGCCATTGCAGACTGCGTAGGATATGGTCCACTGACTCTTGTCGTTTCTGCGGCAAATCCGCGGTGGCTGCAATGCACCTTCTCCTTGAATGCAGAGCTATAGCGCGGAAAATGTTGAGACATCCCAACTATTTGCTGCCGGCAGAAAGGCACGAACGCTCAGTTAAACCCAGCTCTATCTTAAATTTAATAATGAATGAATTTGAATGATGTACTGCAAAACTCCAATAAAATTTAAATTCAAATATAACAGTTAATTCTGAGTGGTATACAACCATTTCTTTGCCAGAAGTTTTCGGAGAATTCAGGAAAATCACTTTTCACAAATTTTCTTGAAATTTTGCCAAAACATTTTAAAAATATTCTGCTTCCGGAAATTCCAGAAAATTCAGAAAATACGAAAATTAAAAATTATTTTTTTTAATAAATTTAAGTATTTCTTATCGTCAACTGTGACGACTCTATTCTTTGCGTTCGAGCGCTGGGAGAGGTATATAGTAGTTACGTTGCCGACTTTAGACGCGTTTTATAGCTTTCTCATTTAAAGATCTTGGAAGACTTCCTACATAGTCCCATTCTTCATAGGGGTGATATACTATCACCCAAACCAATACTCTTCAGGAACTTCCAAGTTATAATTAATGAACGAACAGACTGGAGAACTAACTCTATCACTTTCAAACCTGGCTCTCAGCTATGGTTTACTGATGGGTCCAAATTGGAAAATGGTAGAGCAGGGGCAGAAATCAGAGGGCCTAAATCCAAAAATCGATTCCGATGGGATTCTACCCAACAATATTCTACGCAGAAATACATGCCTTTGAAATATGTGTGAGAGAATGCCTTAACAGGAAAATGAGAGGTACTCACATCTACATACTTTCAGATAGCCAAGCGGCTCTAAAAGCCCTTCTATCAACAACTATCACCTCTAAATTGGTAAATGATTGCCTAAACCTTCTCAACACGTTCGGGAACCTCAACATAGTAACACTATGCTGGATTCCGGGACATGAAGGACATGAGGGAAATGAGGGAAATGAAATGGCTGATGACCTTGCAAAACAAGGAGCAAATATGCAACTTACTGGTCCTGAGCCTTTCTGTGGACTCACAAAAGGCCACATTAATGAATTCCTTAGGAAATGGGAAAAAAGAAAACTTGCCGCACACTGGCTAAACTGTGTCGGTCAGCGTCAAGTCAAACTATTCCTAAGTCCCAACAAAGGAATATCTGACAAACTTCTCTCACTAAACAGAGTAGATCTGCGTCTTTTAACAGGATATCTTACAGGTCACTGCAGCCTGAGGTATCATCTAAATAATATTGGTCTATCTGAGTCCCATGTCTGCCGCTTTTGCGAACTGGACATAGAAAGCTCAGAACGTGCTTTGTGAATGTCCTGCGTTGGGCAGACAGAGACTTTACCACCTCGGTGGTATCGTAGTATCTCCATGCAATCTTTGGAACAACAAACCCAAAATTGTGCTAAAATTTTTAAAAAGCCTAAAACTCTAGGGTTACAAAATAGGCCTTTCACAATAGATCAGGTCTGGTCGCATGGCGTAATGGCCTTCTAATAATAATAATAATAATAGCTTTCTCATTTATAGCTTTACAAGTTTTCGAAAAGTTTTCAAAAAAAATAATTTTTTCTAAGCAAAAATTGTAGCAAAATTCGCCCCAAAATTCATTTTATTCCGCGAATATTTTTTTTAATTCATATAGAAATTATGACATTAATAAACGAACAAATTTTTGGTTTTTTGTATTCAGGTCATTGACGCCGATGCCACAATGCCCGCTGATTGAGAAGCCCCGCTGCGACCTTCCTGGAAGAATTGAGTAAAAATCCGCCGTTTTAAATTAATAGGACTATCAATAAGTTCGTGCGGTTTTACAACAGATGGCGTAACTTGATTATTATTCCATCGATCCACATTTCCAAACATTCATTGGAGAGCTACTGTCGTAAGGCACAAACGTCAGTATAAGTTTTTTATTTGAAGCGTAAACAACAATATTTTTACCACACTTGAAAATGTCGAATTTCGTGCCAAATAATGTGTTTTTGCGGGGAATTCTTCTTCATTATTTTAATATGAAGAAAAAAGCAGCCGAAAGTCATCGTATCTTGGTGGAAGTTTATGGTGAGCATGCTCTATCTGAGCGAACGTGCCAGAAGTGGTTTGCACGCTTTAAAAGTGGTGATTTTGGCTTGGAAGACGAAGAACGCGAGGGTGCGCCGCCAAAGTTCATGGATACCGAATTGGAGGAATTGCTCGATCAAGATCCGGCTCAAACGCAAGAAGAGGTTGCAAAAACTTTGGGAGTTGATCAATCAACCATTTCCAAACGTTTAAAAGCCATGGGAATGATCCGAAAGGTAGGCCATTGGGTGCCGTATGAATTGAAGCCAAGAGACGTTGAACGCCGTTTTATGGCATGCGAACAACTGCTTCAACGGCACAAAAGAAAGGGTTTTTTGCATCGAATTGTGACTGGCGATGAAAAGTGGGTCCATTACGACAATCCAAAACGTCGGGCAACGTATGGATACCCTGGCCATGCTTCAACATCGACGTCGGCGCAGAATATTCATGGCCTGAAGGTTATGCTGTGTATCTGGTGGGACCAGCTGGGTGTTGTGTATTATGAGCTACTGAAACCGAATGAAACGATTACGGGGGATGTCTACCGACGACAATTGATGCGTTTGAGCCGAGCACTGCGAGAAAAACGGCCGCAATACGCCGATAGACACGACAAAGTTATTTTGCAACATGACAATGCTCGGCCACATGTTGCACAAGTGGTCAAAACATACTTAGAAACGCTCAAATGGGATGTCCTACCCCACCCGCCGTATAGTCCAGACCTTGCGCCATCCGATTACTATCTCTTCCGATCGATGCAACATGGCCTGGCTGACCAGCACTTCCGTAATTACGATGAAGTCAAAAAATGGATCGATTCGTGGATTGCGGCAAAACCGACCGAATTTTTCACAAAGGGAATCCGTGAATTGCCAGAAAGATGGGAAAAAGTAGTAGTAAGCGATGGACAATATTTTGAATATTAAATTTGTAACCATTTTACGTCAATAAAGTTTCAAATTTCGAAAAAAAACCGCACGAACTTATTGATAGTATTAAAATAATTTTTTTTTTTTATATTATTTTAATGTATATATAACTGTATGCCAATTTTGAAAAATATATTGACTTCTTCATTTAAAACAATTTTAATGAAAATCAGGGAAGATACAGGTATCTGTCACCTTAAACGAAGTAGCAGTAAAACAGTGAAAGAAGCGGTTTTGGCTCAATGAGAGACGAGGCGAAATTATCGCGAAACCGCATTGCTGAGTAAATTATTAATAGTTGGAACTGCTTTTCGGAAATTGGCTAAGTCGCTACAGTGGCGAGATCTCCTCATTTTAATGTGCAATCTGGTGAATCTGAATGGATTAACAAAAATAGAATAAAGGCAAATTTTAATTAAACCACAGAAACTTTAGATTTATGGTTGCGAATATAAAATGGAATTGGCTGACAGGCATCTGGAGAGTAGCCTGGAGCTTAATTTAAAATCGATAAAGTTATTGCTTAGTTTTTGCGTGTGCATACACATACAACACACACACACACACATGGCTATGCATGAATTCAAAGTAAATTAGCATTTGTGAAATGGAAAGCACTGCACAGCGAAATAAATGCCTTAATTGACTATTAAATCCCCTTGAAAATAAAAATCTCAAATACATTGAAGTACGTCGATCGCACAACAACAACTACAATCATGTGAATAGTAGATTGTCTTTCATATTCATCTTTCCGACAATTTTACGAGCAAAATGAAATTGAGAGTTTTAAGCGAATTGCATACAAAATATTTCGCATTTACCAACACTGCACTTACCGCACACAGCTAGGCATGGAAAACATCTTCCAAATTGGTGGTGGCAAGCAACACAAAAAACTACTACAACTGGCTGCAACAGACTGATAGGCCAGAAATAATTTCGATATGCGAGAGACTGGCAGCAGTGAAACTGCCAATAAATTGCGGCTTTCGAAATACAGGCAGACGGGGGAAAAAATGTTTACGAAATTTCAGAGCTGACCGCTTGTAGCAAGAAAATGTTGCCAAAGCAGCAGCAATGCAGCAATAGCCAATTGATAAATTTCCTGGTAATTAGAGCCGAAAGAGCGCTGAGATGCAACAACGAACGGCGGCGGCGGCGCGATGCATAGCTTTAGGCCAGATTGTACATATTCACCAAACGCCCAGCTATCCAGCACGGCTCTGAAAAAGTGATCGCACGTATTAAATGCAAAGTATGATTGCATAATTGTCGCGCTCGAATGCGATTTCAGCAGCTGCAGCTGCTACTTTGCAATTGAAGAAAGGTGACTCGTGTGGGCGTAGCGGCAGCCACCCGCGCCCATCACTTAAGGCACGGCACAGCAACTCGCCCTCTCGCAATTCCATGCATGATTAGCCGAAGCCTCTGCAGTGCTGCTGTTGCTGCTGCACGCGTCTATTACAAAATGTTTGCTTAAGTCATTTTTGTACCCTCACTATCCGCCGCCCGCCAGCCGCTTGTTCGTAAAGGCAGTCAGTCCGCCAAACAAAGCAGCTCCGCATGCGCATTGCGTGCATCAGTGATCGAGCGCTGAGTACAGCACCGGTCGCTACCGCTGCCGCCGCCACTGCCTCAGCTCGTATGGTCCAATGAATTATAGACAATTGTGTATGTGCGGTGCAGTAGGTGGGCGCTGTCGCGTCGCATTCAAATTCGCTGCCACTCCAATTTGTCGGTATTTTGTTCGAATATGAATTTTTGATACTTTTTCCACAACCACCACTTTTAGCGACTGCAGTTCTTTACATACTCTAATTGGTGTATGGGATTTTTCAACTGTGGCGCGCTTAATTGGTATAAATTTATGTGCATGTGAACATGACATTTGTGCGATTTTTCGAAAATCGGTGTTATTTAACATCGCAAACACCAGAGGTGTCCAGTAAAATTCAATTTTGCAAGCCGGTCGGTAAAATGTTACATTAATGCGGTAGGTGAATGACCTTATTCCGTTTTATTTATGATGTACAGTTGCGGGCATGCACTTGTGCTCACATAATTGAGCCAATTTACCTTTTTTACAACATTCGCAATGTTTTCCATCTCAAATTTGTTTCATTAATTTCTTATAAAAATTTAGTTCATTATGTAACAAACATCTTATAAAGCAAATTTCCAAACTTTTTACAAAATAAGCAAAAAAGAATTTCCAAAAATGTATAATACATCAAAATTTGTATCTTCTTAACCAGAAGGTTAAGAAAACTTCAGGGTATGCAGTTTTGTAGCGCAAAAAATTTTATAATTCTACAACAAATTGTAAGTTTAAAGACGCTAAAAAATCGCGTTGATTTTTTACAATTTTTTTTGTATACGAGATGGAGCATTTTCTTCCATGAAAAAGACTACCGATTACAAGTTTTGCTTTTGTATATGGAATAAAATTCTCATTTTTGTTATTTTCTACAAAATTTGGAACTAAGATTTTAAAGACTTTTGTTCTATAGTGAACTATATTTTTATACAAATTTTTTAGTAAATATTATAAAAAGATAAAGAGACTTAAGTATGTGAGCTCAAGTGTAAACCGCTGGACACAAAAATTTCAGGCAATCATAAAATTAATCGAAATCGATAGAGTTCATTTAGGTTCGCAACCTCTTTGATAGTACCGACAGGCTCGAACACAAAAAGATGTTTAAAATCCACGTTGCCTGCCTGTCAGCGGAACAAAAAAATGGGACAGAAAACGAACGTGTTTTAGAAGCCCTTATGATCCAAGTAGCTAAGGGGGTTATTACAAGTCACTGCACTATTTGCACCCTCACCATTGCTCTTGAAGGATGAAGACGAAATTGAGTCGGTACAACACCCCCTCTGTGAGTGTCCTGCACTTCAAAGAAGCCGTGTCAAATATCTTGGGGATTATTTCTTTGAAGAACTGGGGAGTCTGCGAAATGTCTCACTGGAGGACCTATTTACCTTCTTAAAAAGATTTAAGTGGTTTGAGCAACTTAACATAGTTAGGAGATGGAAATCAAATGCAGGTATCACTGAGTGTCTTGTCTTAGACGAGCAACCTAGCTAACCTCAGCACCTAAATCAACTCGGGTCCCTTAAAGCACTTGGAGCTAAAATGCCACTTCATGCTTACAGGTTCTCATGTCTTAGATACCCGTTTTCTTCGTATTGCTCGTAGTTACTTTTAAGCAAGTCTGAAAAACCGATTTCGTTTAAAATCAGCAAACCTTTTTTGTACTAAAATGAAGATTGTATTGAGCATAAGGTCTAGCAAATTACAATCGGTCAGAAATCGAAAAAATGCATCGACGTCCGCCATTTCTTTCTCGACGCTAAAGAAATTCCTCTTTTCACCACAATTTTTTCTTTATCTTTATTAATTAAGGAAGCCTGCTTGAGTACATCCCCGTAGTGACTCATACATGCATCCACTCGCTGGGTGCGACATCCTCCATCTATATTCTTTTAAGGGAAGAGTGGGCGGAGTGTTGCATTTGGAGACAGGACTTGATGAACCTCTTCACGGATGGCTCGAAGTGGGACGGAACTTTTGATGGAGAAAAATTCTGCGAGCAGCTCCCCATCAAGCTCAAATAAAGGCTATCGGACTTCCGTAGCGCCTTCCAAGCGGAGGTAGCCGCAACGAAGGAATCAAATGATTACTTGCTTACTTGTGTAATTGCTCTCAGTGAGATAAACATTTACTCCGACCGCCAGGCGGTAATTAGGGCCTGGGCTCTTTGTTGATGCGTTCGAAATTAGTCGGTGTTAACGCCTGACTTCCCTTTCGACTGCATCCAAATACTTCGATATTAGGCTCGTGTAACTTCCTTTGGACAAAGAAATTGCGAAGAATTGCTGGCTGGAGTAGCTAGATAAACAGGGGACTCACGAGCTGGTATCCCCACTTAATGAGAGGATAGTGGTTTCTTTAAAAATCTGCGGCTGCTATTAGAAAGGTGGATCTTGCGTCAACTCAGCGAGCGTTGGATAAGTGCACAAACGCGCATTCTGTCCACTGACTTACAGTAGGCGCTCGAGAGAACTCTGGAGGCTAACGGAGCCTCAGCTCTCGCATTTTATGGGTATCCGTTCCGGAAATTGTCAGTTCATAGCAGGAACAGATGAGTATTAATTTTTCCAAAAAAAAAGAATACTCTAATTTGTTTTTTACAATAATATATTTTATGGAAAATTAATATTATCGACAACTTAAAAAAACATTAAACATTAACTTAACAGTTATCAGGCTTCACATAAAAAATTAATAAAGTTGGAAAATTACTTTTATAGAGACGTAAAAAATATGTCTCACCAATAAGTGCTATGAGACGGCTCTTTTTTTATTTCAAAACTTAGGTAACTATTCGTTTAGCTCTAAAATTTTAAATAACAGTTTTTTTTGGTCCATGGTTCTTGTTGTCTTTACAACAAACATACAGCTAAACCTTCTTGATGGTTAATTCGTAATCGATGATCGTTTGGGCCGTCTCATCACGATTTTACTATGAACTTTTTCGGCTGTTGTTTTCGTTTGTGGGTGTGGAGTGGATGTCCGATTTGTGCGATTGAACCACTATAAGCACTTAGAGACGCTAAACCGTCCACAAATACTACTTTCGGCAAAAAATTTGCCAACGATATTTTTTCCATTTCATTCTTTGTCATTTTCAACTGCATTTCATTTGTACTTTTAGTAACATTACTTTTAGTAACTGAGTTAAAAGAAAGAGCTATTACTCTTCTCTCGAAAAAGGGCAATTCATCAGAGTGCAAAAATTGGGCAGGTACGGCTTTGTTAAGTATGGTTAATAAAATTATAGCCCATATAATTTACAAAAGTCTATCCAATTTTTTCATGCCGCGGGTTTTGCACGAAAATGCTATGAGTGGCAGCAATGGGGTCCAAATTGGCGTCAGACAGGGCTGTGTACTATCGCGGCTGTTATTCAACTTAGTTAGTCCTGGGCCAAGTAATACAACGAGCTTGTGTGGAAAATATAGGTATATTCTTTGGCCTGAACAGTCATCTTGAAGACGTAAACTATAAACACTTGCATATATCAGCGATAATACATTCGGTTAGTGAATTTGCAACGCAAACGGGCCTGAAAATCAACATCCTCAGGCAAAGCTAATGTGCAACAATACTACCGAAACGCAGGTGGGTCAGCAACAGACACACACAATCGCATAGGAAAAGAACGAGCCGCCTTTGAAATGCTGGATAAAGTTTGGAAATCGACGCACATATCCAGACGTACTATGTTAAGGATTTTCGACATCAAAGTGATGTCAGTAGTACTATGTGGTCACGCGGATATTCTAGCCGAACGTTGTTGTTGTTGTTGCAGCAGTAACTTTGCCCTGTCAGTGTAGTGTAATCACCGGTTGTCTTCGTCTAGCTCATCTAACGGTAGGTCCAGGAAACTTGCTGTGGTAGGAGGTTAACCTGCTACAATATCCAGAACGTAATTATGCCAAGATTACGCAGGACTCTCGGGGAAATTGGAGCTCTTTGTATGCAATAGGTGACATTCCGATGACGGAATTGGCGGGTCGGAAGGCTTAAGAAGGTGGTAAGAGTCTCCCGATGAATGCACATTCCCATGGCAGCCAGTTCTACGTTACCGGAATGACTCGGGTTTTTCCCGACCAAGGGCTGCCACCCCAGTAAACTAGCCCTGTCTAGTGTACCGTACCCCACCCACGTCTATGTAGCACAACGCCATAAGCAACGCTAATCTTTGGACTGCAACTAAACAAGCAGCTACTCATCTCGAGATACGACGTCGCTAATGGAACTGGATCGGTCATATGTTGCATAAACCCCAGGAGGATTATACAAGAGCTGCGTTAGACGAAAATTCCCTCGGACACTTGGAGAGGACAGGATGAAGCAGAAGCGCAGGCCATTCCTCGAGACAAATTACATTTCTACCTTTAAACAAATCAAAATATAGCCTATTTATTGCGGTCCTTTGTTCCACCTAGGCACCACTGGGAATATATATATACCTATGTACATATATTCTTTTGCTTAAAAGACCTACTTTCATCAGTAGTCACAAAAGGGTTAAACTTTTCCGTATTAATTTTCTTGCCACCAACAACCAACACCGCCAAAGTTGTGTTACAATAAACCGTTTGTCCAACAACTATTTACCAACATAAAAATCTACCTACAACTGTATTAAATTTCATTGGAAACCTAAATTTAAACGTCAGACCAACAGTGATTTAGTGGCGATGCGGCGTATAAAAATTGTATGAAACACTTTAAGCGCTAGACTATGAAATTAGCAAATTAAGCTGCCAGTCAGGGTGCTAAAAGAGGTGTAGATACGCGCATAAACTATAAAATAAGACGGAAAATGTTAAACTATGTTTTTTTTGTGTTGTTTTTTTAGAATCTGTGAGAATTCGTATTGTTTGCAACGCACAAAAAGTTGCTCTACAGCTTTCAAACATTTAATTTTCCTTGGTGGCGGAACAAGTTTCACGAGCGATTTAAAATGTAGACTATAGTTATTACCATTAAGTGAGTTTAAGTCGCATAAGTAAGTTAATACGAGTAAGTGGATACTTAATTAGAGGAACAGTTATTATGTGCACTTACCAAAATGATTTCTAAGTGGTATTTGTTGACCAAGAAAATGTCTTTGCGTATTTTCCAAGCATTTCGAAAGGGCTGTTTGAAGAATGTGAAGAAAAGCAACGAAACCAAAAACATAGTGGAAAATAATGGGTTAGGTTTATAAGAAAATAAAAATTAAAAACAATTTTTTTTTGTTTTTCAATCAAGACGAAACCAAAGTACGACACACGGCATATGGGACAAATACAAAACTGATGAAATGTGCATAAGTATGAAGTAATAAAAGGAAATGCTTAAAACGCGGAAGAGAGAGTGGATGACTTAGCAAGAACGGTCTTAGCGGAGAGTGAACGAGGCATATGCAATTCTAAGCATCGCCAATGCCATAGACGTGCATGCGGTCAAAGATATTAGCGTCGCCAATTCGCTGAAGAGTATCAATTTTCAATATGTAGGTACTCGTGCAAATGTATGTGCGCACTAGGAATGATAGTCCCGAACTTTCGGTATTTTTTAAGTCCCGAAATCGCGAGATTGTTTGGCAATAGTACTGTAATTTTCGGGATTTTTAATTTTTTACTAAGCGCATGAAATGGAGACAGACAAATGTTCTTTTATAGCAACAAAGCAACACTGAATTTAACTTTTTAGCAAATATGGATATGTTTGGATGTTTTAGTTTTGTTTTCTTTTTAATATAAAATATGTGTATGCCTCTATTGCAAAAAGTTACATTGACGTAATTAATTTTTTTAATTTTTTATTTTAACATAAATCAGTAAGCATTAAAGCTTCCTCCTCAACAAAGCGCGCCAGTCATTTCCTTCATTTCTGGCGCCAGTTGGACACACCAAGTAAAGCCAAGTCTTTCTACACCTGATCTTTTCAACGCAGAGGATACCTTCCTCTTCCTCTGCTACCACCAGCTGGTACCGCATTAAATAGTTTCAGAGCCGGAACGTAATTATCCATTCGGAATAACGCCATTGACTCCGTTGGGTATTTATTCGCTGCTGATGCATTTCATTGTTCCATCGCCTGCGATATTCGCCGTCGCCAACGTGCAATAGTTCACAAATCTTTCACAGAATCTTTCTCTCAAACATTCCAAGCGACGTCTTATCGCCCAAGCTTCTGCGCCATACGTTAGAACGAGCATTATGACAGCCTTATAGAGTATTAGTTTTGTTCGTTGAGAGAGGGCTTTACTACTAAATTGCCCATTAAGGGGATCCCGTGGTCTAGAAATTTTCAAAAACTCAATTTTTTGTTTTTTTCGATATTTTTGAAAGTATAGTATCTTAAGAATATACAGTGAAATTTTCATGCGGAAATACCCAATATTATAGAGAAAAAACTTATGGTCATGCTAGTCTATTATTGCGACAAACTCAGTTAATCTCGGTGAGAACTGACTACATCGTCGCGACGGTAACTTTCAATAAGAATTTTGCCACTCTCTTTCCACTCTCTTTCCATCTAAGGAAGAATGGGATAAGGAATTCTCTCTAAACAATTTCGACACTGCAGTCTATACAGATGGCAGTAAAATGGGATGCGGTGTTGGAGCTGGTATATATTCTCACAGACTTCATATTATTATTATTTATTAAAATATAATTAAAATTACACTAGTCTACAAGGAAAAGTATCCGAAATAATTTAAACTAATATCTGCTTCTCTGTCCATGCAAAATTCGGATTGATAACTAAAATTAATTTATTAGTTTGAGTTTTCGAGATATCCTAACCTAAAAGTGCAAAAAACCCCATTTTTGCCCATATTTGAGGTTATGTAGCCTTGCAGATGTTTTCTTTCACCAAAATTAAAGGATGACATCTTTAAATACAATCCTTCTTTTTTCAAATGGCGTTTTGTTTGCTCAAATATCATTTTTTTTCGCAGAGATATCGCATTTTGAAATTTTCATGTTTCGAAATTTTCCTACACCTGAAAATCGATTAAGATAACATAGACATGATATATTCGATTACTAATTTTCTTGAATTGAGTCTTATTTTTCTTAAAATTTTGTCTCACACCATAAGTGTGCTGACTCACCACATCCCTACACTATCTAACCTTTGGGTACCGAGTCACACACAGCCCTAACCCCTAGAAACCACCCCTATCATACCGCGAGCAGGCTAACCCACATAACCGCAAGCAGGCTTTCCCACAAACTCCAAATTTACATACTATTAATCCATATATTTCAGGCCCTCAAACCCAAGAAAATTAGTAATCGACTATATCATGTCTATGTTATCTTAATCGATTTTCAGGTGTAGGAAAATTTCGAAACATGAAAATTTCAAAATGCGATATCTCTGCGAAAAAAAATGATATTTGAGCAAACAAAACGCCATTTGAAAAAAGAAGGATTGTATTTAAAGATGCCATCCTTTAATTTTGGTGAAAGAAAACATCTGCAAGGCTACATAACCTCAAACATGGGCAAAAATGGGGTTTTTTGCACTTTTAGGTTAGGATATCTCGAAAACCAGAGCTGATAGAGCAATTCTGAGGCCAGATTTGGATTCAGCGCATCATAAACTTTCGGAAATATATAGTCTGGTTTCTGGGTCTGAATGTTGGTTAAATTTTGTCGGCCTGTGTTATAGATTAATCTAAGATAAAAGCCAGGGCTATCGGCTAGTCAAGTGATAGTAGATGTAATTAAATGAAGATTATAAGACTAAATAAGTTGAAATATGTTTATAGCTTTAAGAAAATTTGACATTTTTATTATATTTGCTTCAGAAGAGATGGAGAGAATGTTGATTGGATCTGCGTTATCCAGTGTTGTTGTGCGTAAGGCGGAGATAGATTCTCACAGACTTAAAAGTGAGAAATCTATGCGTCTCACTAATACCAGCAGTGTCTTCCAGGCGCAAGTACTGGCAATTGGGGAAGCCTGTAGGCTACTAATCAGAGATTTCTCTTTTAAGGGCAATATCGCTATTCTTTCGGATAGCCAAGCTGCAATCCAGGCAGGGTTCGGCTACTACAACATCTAAAGGGGTGGAACAAAGCAGGAATAGCCTTACCACCTTGAGGGAAACTCATAAAGTTACCTTAATCTGGGTCCTGGGACATCGGAGCATTGAAGGTAACGAAAAAGCAGATGAACTGGCAAGAGGGGGATCTGCCATGAACAACGTTCTTGCAGAATCGGTATTCACATTCATCATATTATTCTTTCAATTATTTCGTATTTTTTTATTAAAAAACTGAAAAAATCCCGATTTTTAGTGTCAAATTCAAAACCGTGCCATATTGTCAAATTATTTTTTTTTCTTGTTCTATATTAGTACGGCACATAGTCATACAGTCATACTGGTTAATAATTTTTTTGGTTTTTATATTTCAGATAAATAGAAGAGCCAAAATCGACAACACCGTTCAGGTCCAATTTTTCGGAAGAGTCAACTTCAGCGCCATTTTTTTTAATTATTAAAATTAAAAAAAATTTCATTTTTGTAGGCAAAAGAAGTTAAATAAAAAGCCTAAAAAATGTAAATATCGTTTTTCATTTATTATTGTAAAAAAAATTCCTGAAAATATCCTAAATTTTCAAGCTCCAGACCACCGGGACTCCTTAAGCCGAAAGTAGCATTAGCTGACAAGAGGAATTCTACGTTGGATTTCCAGGCTGACATTGTTTTTGATGTTAATGCAACCAGCACAGCTAGATAAACGAAGTCTTTTACAACTTCGAAGTCATAACTGTCTACATTGACGTGCCTGCCGCCGATACGCGAGTGCGCCGACTGTTTGTTTGATGACACGAATTACTTTGTTTTGTCCTCGTTCATCACCAGACGCATTCGCGTTGCTTCCTTATCCATTTTGGAAAAGACAGAACTAACAACGCGGTTGTTAAGGTCAGTAAAGTCTCCTACTTTCTGTTTATTTCGCATAAATTGTACGAGATTAAAAAAATATATGAACTTCTTTTTTACTCTACTATGTATGAATCTCTTTCTATACATATCAAAAGCTACTTTATTGTATACCAAAGTGCATATTATAAGAAGCGTGTAAACTTAACTGTTTTTTTTTTTGTGAAATAATTCTCACTTTATATAAAAAATATTTTTTAAAGACTTTTCTTTATTATTTTTTCGAGTTGAGTTGTTGCAAAATAATGAATAAATATAAATCGCGAGAATAGTCCCGAGATCCCGGCATTGAAAAAGCGATATGCCGAAAAATCCGCATTTGTAAAATTAGAAAAAAAATTACATCCCTAGTGCATGAATTCAAGCGACAGTTGTAAATTGAACGGTCACGTTCTTTGTGCGCCGCAAGGTGTTTTCCGCATGCTACCGCATCTAACGTTCAACTTCCACTTGATGCAATACCAATAAACAGTATCGTTTACCGGTGAAGAGTTCTATGTAAATGTATGTATGTATGCATGTATAACACATCACTGCAAACACATGGCGTATGATACTCTTCGGCACCAGCAACTAACAACCAGCAATGGAGCAATAAGCAGACGTCCAGTGATGAGCAGCGTAGAAGCAGCAAAAAGTGTTAGAGAAGAGCAACTGTGAAGAGAGCTGTGTTATTTGTTTGCTACTCGTTGTTGGTGGTCACTGAAACGTTTTTGTTCTTCTTTTTTTGTTGCTGTTATTTGTTGACTACCGCATTTGGTAGTGTAGTATTTTTATATTTGACCCCATTTTAGCGTTCATTTGACACACATCGGAGCTTCTGCTCAAGTCTTCTGGTTACTGTCACACACTCAAGTGCTCTGCTTGCTGCCGCTGTTATGACCAATATTTATATACATATGTATGTATGTATGCATATGTACTACAAGCATATATTTTGGTCATCTTCCGTTTGTGCCTCCCTCCTTTCCTATTAAGCACTTTTAGATCGATGAGCACTTTGTGCAATCACTTCTGTGCTTACGTTCAGGTATTTTTGTATACATTTATTTTGTTTTGTTGTTGTTGTTGCTTGTGCCTCATATTTCTATTACCAACACAAATAATAAGATCTACATACATAAATAGTTAGAAAAAATTAATTTCCTACAGATGTAAAAATCTTCGCTATATGCAGAAGTTGGCGACTCGCATGGCACACAAAAAATGGCACTGGGTGGTGATGCCAAATGCATTTTGATTAATAAAAAAAACAAAAACAAATGCTTCAAGATTTATAAGAAATGTTTATAATTTACTTACAAGTTTTTAAAAGTGCCTACTTACTTATAAGTTTGTATGTATGTATTCGTGTGTATGTATATTCATATAAGATGGCTGGCATTCTACAGCAGGGGTTGATGCAAAAACCATGACTAATTTTTAAGGAAAAAAACAGGTCGTAAAACAAAAATTGCAGTATCTAGTTAGATCTTAAGCCACTAGGAGGGTGACTTAATTAGTGCCATTGATATAATCATATAAAATTTATTCATTCTTTCGAGACGCTCTAAATTGCGTAAACCAGTACTGGTCGATTTTTTTAGCGTAAATCTGTTTGGCTTCTAAGTGTTGCGAAGAATTAAAAAGTCGAAAAAAGTATTCCTGAGATACCGCGAGAAACATTTCGTTGAACAAATGTATTTCGTTTTTTTTTTCATTCAGATGATTCCACTTCAAAGTTTCATTACACAATGCAACAAAATTAAAAAAAAATTACTAATCCGAGTGCTCTAATAGCATTTTTCTGATAGGTTCTGCATAATATTTGTATAATTTAAAACTTAAAAACTCAAAGTAATGTAAATATACGAAGTGTGTTCGAAAAGTATCGCGAATTTTGTGTTTTTTTCAAAAATTATTTATTTATTCATTAATATCTATTTTGACCCCTTCATAGTAATCTTCATGAGATATTATGCACTTGTGCCAACGTTTTTTCCAATCTTCGAAGTGCATCAAAAAATCTTTTTTTTATCTTGTTCAACTCCTCCTTCGATGACGTCTTTATCTCGTCAATCGTAGCATCCTTTCGTTGGCCTCTTCAGTTCCGGAAACAAGAAAAAGTCACAGGGGCCAGATCTGGGGAATACGGTGGCTGTGGCATCATTAGTGTGTTGTTTTCGGTGTTGGTTTGATGTGTGAGCAGGGGCGTTATTGTGATGCAAGGGCCAAGTTTTGTTCTTCCACAAATCCGGGCGTTTCTGATGGATTGCTTCGCGCAAATTACGCATAACTTGGAGATAATACTCCTTATTGACCGTTTTACCCTGTGCCAAGAACTCGTAATCCCCTGCAATCGAAGAAAACGGTAAGCATTCGGTACATTCGACCGAACTTGGCGCGCTTTTTTCGGTCTTGGTTCGTGCGGCAGCTTCCATTGAGATGATTGAGCTTTGGTTTCCACATCATAACCAAAAGCCCACAATTAGTCACCAGTTATGATCCTCTAGAGCAAATTTGGGTCGTCGCGGACAGAGTCCAACATCTCATTAGCAATGTTCATGCGATGCTGCTTTTGCCCGAAACTGAGCTGGCGGCCTGTCTCATGCCCAAATCATTAAAAAAAAGTCGAATGCCACGAGCCAATCGATATCTCTAGGTCCTCAGCAACTTCTCTTAAGGTGATTCGACCATTGGCCAATACCATTTTTTTCACTTCATCTTTTTTTTTCGTCTGTTGTTGAAGTGCTCGCGCGTCCGGCACGTCTGCACACTTTTCGTCGTTCACATCTTCTGAGAACATTTTGTACCACCGATAAACGTTGCTTTGGTCCAAAGTAGCTTCTCTGTATGACACATTCAACATTCGGAATGCATCCGCGCACGAGCAGAAACACGTGCAAGCAAAGCAGCTGTCAACAATTAATTGAACATTAAAAATGACGAAATTTGTCGGCATGAGTGAGAGACATGAGTACCAACATATCGCCACAAAAAAATCGAAATTCGTGCGTAACCTGCGAAAATTCAAAATTAGCGACACTTTTTGAACACACCTCATTTGGATTTCCGGTCACAGTGGCATAGGGAGAACTGCAGGGCTGATAAGCTGGCTAGACAGGGCATTTGGAGACAATTTCATCGCAAAATGAGAGGATAGAGGTTGCTTTGAGAACTTGTGGTCTACTTCTAGAAAGACGAGCCTAGCGTGAACTCAGCGAACGCTGGGTTAGTGCGCAAACGTTCAAAGTCGTGATATCTCTCTGACCACGGGTAGATCGGAGGCACTCAAGAGAACTTCTAAGGCTGACAAAGCCGCAGCTCGCAAATTTGGTAGGTATCCTTATCGGACATTGTCCGTTAGGTGTCCATGCGTTGAGGCCTAGGATTGCTGCAAGCACTTTCTGCAGAAGTTGCTTGGTGGAATCGTCTCAGCACCTTCTTCCCAGCTACCCAGCTCTCGACGGGCACAGATTAAGACATCTAGGCTCTCACTTTTTTGCTACACCTTTGGATATTGGGGATTTGATAATCGGTGAATTTGATCCGTAGCTGGAAGCGGTTGATACAAACGTAATTAGCCACTGCTGGTCGCCTAATCCAAAGTCCCTACTTCTTTTTTCCACCGGTTTGGTTATTTTTCCTTTCTTTGCCCCCGCTCCTTTAGTTAGTATCACAGCGGACGAATTTTGATTCTTTGTCCAAGTGGCAGATATTTCTCCTATCCTCTTCTACATTAAACCCGCTGACTTATGTCAATATCGTGTGTGGAACGCAGAATCAATGATGGAAGGGAAATTTCAAAAATGCAAGTCAATGTGTGGGGATGAGTGGCGAAAAATTCGCTCCAAAAAGTCGATCACTGCAAGCGTACTCGTGGTGGTAATAACTACTTGTGTGAGCAGTGTAGAATTTCATACCTTAATTTATATATCGGGTGTACAACTAATTAATTTCGTATTTTTACTACCCTCATATCTATTTATGTAGTCATATTCTATGTTAAAGCACGCCAAAAAATCAAGTAAATTTGATATGTTACACTGAATATTAGTAAACACACAAATTTTTTTTATTACAGTCAAAATGTCAAATTACGATCCAACAAAACAGCATTTGCGGGGAGGTCAAAAATTATTTGGAAAATGCCGGATGGGAAATTCTACCTCACCCGCCTTATAGCCCAGACATAGCTCTTTCTGTCTACCCAATGTTGAAGTTATTAAAAAATGGCTTGATGACTTTCTCGGCGCAAAAAATGAGAAGTTTTCTTGGAATGGAATCCATAAATTGCCTGAAAGATGGGAAAAAGTTGCCGCTTCCGATGGACAATATTTTGAATAAAATATTTTTTTTAATTTTATACTTAAATAAATGGTTCTTTTTAACAAAAAAATACGAAATTAATTAATTGCACAGCCAATACTTAAATATTCCAGTTGTTTTATATTTCACTTAAAAATACATCCCTTATATCAGAAACACTTTTCAACTGAACATTTCCCGACATTTTTTACCACACAAGTCCTTAAAAACCTAATTTGATTTAGGAACATATTTTGTCTTTCGATCTTTTTCCCAAGTGTGCCAAAGTTCTTTGAAATAACTTCACCTTTCCCCACTGCCCACTAGCATGAATTTAAAAATGAATGGCGCAATATTGCAAACCAGTAGAACCTTTTCTAGAACTTGCATTGTTTGCTGGCTATTGCAAAAGTATCACAATTCTTGGTTGGCATACATATTGACAATGGATAAAAGTGGAAAGTAGCGCATACACTTGAGAAATTGTATACCTTTTTATTTCATGTCTTAATTCTTCACGCAACTCAAAGTGGAGTAAGTCGCTGCCACCGTCGCTGCAGAGCACGTAGCGCCAAACAAGTAATGTCAACCTACTAAGTCAGAAAGCTACAAGCATCCACCAGTACATGTGCATGTATGTATGTATATATGTATGTAAGCAACCAAAAAATATTTAACATCAACCAGCTACACAACTGACACCTTAGCGCACAGCTAATTTATGAAGCAACGAAGCGAACTCTCGAAACATATCAAATTACATGGTAGGTACTACTTACGAGCAGCAAGGAAAATGATATGGTACGGTGCAATATGCAAGAGCAGCCTGTACCGAAAGACCTACAAAGGCACAGGTGGGCAGAAAAGTAGGCGTTGCTAATACATATGGATATATGTGTAACTACGCTTGGAAGCGTGAGCCAGTAATTCGAAGAAATATGACCACGAAAGCATTTATACAAAAACAAAATTAGTAGTGACATCAAAAATGAGGTAAAGGTGAATATGTTAAAGACGTGTTACGAAAATGCCAGTAATAGGTGATTGAGAAACAAGAAGTGTCACAAAGAAGACATTGTTACGAAATTATAAATATATAATATATGCACATGCAAGTATTTGTAAAGGGGGTTTGAAGATGGACGCTCGAAATTTGATGGGTTTTAGAAATTTCAAAAAAACAACTTTTTTCGCTGAAAAATTTTTGGATTTTGTTGCCAATGCTTTTAAAATTTGTTTTATTTGTGTAAAAAATTAGTAAAAAAAATAGGCTGAAATAATTTTGACAAATATTTATTAATTTTGAAATTTATTCAATATTGAAAATTTAGTATAGTTTTCTATTCTCGGTTCTTTTTAAGATTTCTATAAAATTTTTAATCTTTTAGGATAAAATACAGTAAAAAGAATTACTTCGGCATTTTTCATGTCATTTTTGAAAAACATCTCGCTCTACTTTTTTCCCAACGTGAAATTTTCGTTTTTTTTTTTTTAATTTTTATAATGTTTTAGGATAAAATATAGTTAAAAAATTTTCTTAGGAATTTTTTAAAATTTCTATAATTTTTCTTTTAATTTTTTAGGATAAAATATATCTTTTGGGGATTTCTTTGTCATTTTGGTAATTTTTTTCCAATGTTGAAAATCTGGTAGGAAGTTTTTTAATGGAATATTTTCAGTTATTTTTAACATTTTTATAATTTTTTTTTGTAATTTTTCAGGATAAAATATAGTTAAAAAAAATCCCCAAAAGATTTTTTTAGCATTTCTATATTTTTTTTTTCTAATGTTTTAGGATAAAATATAGCTTTTGGAGATTTCTTTGTTATTTTAGTTTTTTTTTTTTCAATTTGAAAAATTTGGTAAGAGTCTTTTAAATGAATGTTTTCGGTTATTTTTAACATTTTTATAATCTTTTTTTGTTTGTTGATTTTTTTGGATAAAATATATTCAAAAAACTAGTTTGGGAATTTCTTTTGTTATTTTGTCAAATTTGTTCCAATATTGAAAATTTGGTATGGAGTTTTTTAAGTACAGTTTTTTAAGTTCAGTTCTTTTTAACATTTTTAGAATTTTTTTTTTTTACTTTTTAAGGATAAATATAGTTTTTTTTAATTTTTTTTGTATAAAATATATGCAAAAAAAATATTTTGGGAACTTCTTTTGTTATTTTGTCAAATTTTCTTCAATGTTAATAATTTGGTATAGAGCTTGAGGGAATATTTTTTGTTCCTTTTAACATTTTTATTTTTAATTTTTTACGATGAAATATTAAAAAAAGGGAAGTTTATTGTCATTTTGTCAATTTTTTGAATGTTGAAAATTTGGTATGGGTTTTTAAAGTGCATACATCGATTCTTTTTAAAACATTTATAAATTTTATTGGATTTTGAGGATAAAATTTAATTAAAAAAACTCTTTTGGGATTTCTTTTTTTTTCGTTTTGTCAAATTCTTTTCAGTGTTGAAAATATGCTACACAGTTTTTGAAGTGAATATTTTCAGTTCTTTTTAGAATTTTTTATTTTTTTTCTAATTTTTTAAAATAAAATATCGTTTAAAAAAGAATTTTTGGGATTTTTTTTAATTTTGTCAAATTTTTTCCAATGTTGAAAAGATACATTTTTTAATTTTTTTAGGATGAAATATAATTTTAAAAAATATTTTGGGAATTTGTTTTGGTCGTTTTGTCAAATTCTTTTCAGTTTTGAAAATTTGGTATACAGCTTTTACAGTGAACATTTTCAGTTCTTTTTAGTATTTTTTTATTTTTTTTTCTAATTTTTTAAAATAAAATATCGTTTAAAAAACAACTTTTGGTATTTTTTTAAATTTTGCCAAATTTTTTCTTGTGAAACAATTTTTTTTTTTTTGTATAAATAATGTATAATATGTGTATAATTTTTTTTTTTTAATTTTTTAGGATAAAAAATATAGTTAAAAAAAATCTTCGGGGATTTCTTTTTTGTTATATTGTAAAATTTGTTTCAATGTTGAATATCTCATATAGAGTTTTTAAAGTGAATATTTTCAGTTCTTTTTAACATTTTTAAAGTTTTTTTTACATTTTTTTAGGATAAAATATAAAAGAAAAAATGTTGAAAACGAATGAGGCCTAAAATTTTTATTCAATGTAGAAAATTTGATATAAAGTATTTTAAAGTGGAATAATTTTCAGTTCCTGTTAACATTTTTATAAATTTGAATTATCTTTTAGTATTAATTATGGTTAAAAAAATTGGAAAATTTGTATTCCATATTTGTAAAATTTTTATTCAATATTTAATATTTGCTACGGAGTCTTTTGACGTGAAATAACTGCGATTAATTTAACATTTTATACAATTTTTTTTTATTTTTTAGAAAAAAATATATTTAAAAAAAGTTCTTTTTAATTTTTGAAAAACACCCCCAAATTTGTTTTTCTTTTTTTTCGTTAATAGCTGAGTCTAAGCTCAGGAATCACTACAAGTTTGATAACGGGATCGCCATAACTTTTCGAATTATGTCCCAAATACCTTTTCTCTCCTCTTTAAAAATTATACCAAAATTTTTAAAATTAAATAAATCCCAAAAATATGAAATTCTTTTTCAAAATTATTTCAGTCCAGACCTATAGATAAACCAATTTTAAGAATATTTGGCTCACTTGACATGGGATCGCTCATATATTACATTTTCTTCTTCTTTTTCTTTGCCTTTTATTATAGGCTTTTGCCGGATTTGCTTAAAGCTTTAGACTCCAACACTTGTGTGACAATGTCAAGCAGTTTATGCACATCGTAAGCAGTTAGGCTAACACCCGATAAGGAGGTAAGCGACTTCTTATTACCTTTATCAATAAAATAGACAGCTAAAAGAGCTACGAAGGCCAGCCAAGTCAGACTATTTTAATTTTTATAGGAGAGCAAATCTTCCAAATGCTTTCTGATAGATATCTAAAAGATTCATAAAAGAGACGAGCCACTTTTAGTTTTGTGGGATATTTTTTTTTTTTTTATTTTATTGCCTCTAAGGTAGCGAACTTCAGCACGCCAATGGCCGTGGCAAGTGTTTATAAGTGAACTGTTTGACATGCATTTGAAATGAGCTCCTAGTAGTCGCACTGAAGTGGATAATTACACTTAGACTCACAACTACAGATAAGTACTTGATAATAATTTATAAACCCAACGCCAATTACATTCAAAAATTCAACAGAGTAATGCAAATTAACAGTTGGGTTTTGCGAATTCAAGTACGAAGCATTGAATTTTGATTTTTATTTTTATTTTTTTGCATTTTAATTAATTTGCTAATATTTTTCGGCATTCCACCCGCCACGTCCCACTGTATGTGATTTGTATACATCACCAAATAGTGCATAGAAAAAAAGACGTACACATACATAAACATAAATACACATACTGACATATGTGCACATGTGTGCTTGTATGGATTTGTATTTGTAGTAGTGCCACAATGCAATTTGTCATGGCCGAGCGCATCAATGGGGTTTGGTTTTATGTTTTGTTACTCGCAATGCCTTTGTTGATGTTGTTGTTGTTGTCATTGTTGTTTTAGCAAGCTATGGCAACTGCTTGCAACAGTAACAGCAACAGTAGTGGCAGCAGGCGCTTTACCGCTATTGCATTATTAGCATGAAGCAGCTACCATGGCGATTTCCGCATACAAATGTCCATACAACACAGCGAATTGGCTTGGCTGCGGCATCAGTTGAGTCGTCACAACGCGAGTATGAATATTCATGTTTCACATAACCCGTTTCATTGCCGTTGTGGTTCGATTTGTTGTTATAGTTTCAGCTCTACATGCATACATACATACATATGTATGTACCTCGCATTAAATTTTTATTGTTTATATAGTAATATTTAATTTTTTTATATAAAAAAGAAGCAGAAGAAGCAAGTAAGCTGGCAGTCATGCGTGTATGAAAAAATGCGCAGCTAAATGCATTTAAAAATGTGCGGGTCTACATACATACTTACGTATGTGCAGGTGTGTGTGTATGGATTATGTACGACTATAGCATCAGTCAGCCAAGAAATTGAAAAAAAGTTGTAGTCATTTACTTAAATGCAATAAACAAGTTAATTTATAAAATTAAAAAAAAAGCTACGCGTCTATTTTAGAAATAAGATTTTATTGTAGCCTTTCAAATGGGATCCAATTAATTTAATTACTCCTTTTTCCTGTTCAGCAGCAATGAATCTCTTCTTCCCTTTTGCAGCTGTTCTAAACCACTTTAATGATCTGGTTTTAATGATCTCGTTTTTATTACTCTTTTATGCTGTTCTTTACTGCACTCAGACTTCAACCTGAGCCTTCCTTCATTCCACGCGCATGCCACAAAAACCTGTCCTGCCACAATCAATCCTGCATTTATCCGCCGCATGGCAAAGACTTCAAGGTCGCACAAAAGTGGAAATAAATACTAATTCATGTAAGAATAATGGAGGAAATAAATAGTCAGTTCACGAGTACCTGGAAGGCAGAATCGCTTTTTAGTGCATAAGCCTTGCTGGCAGACCGGCCTTTCAATCGGAAGGCTTCACAATACTTATAAATAGTAGAATACTGAATAAAATAGCGGAAGGTAGTGAGCACTTAAAATCAGGATTTGCAGCGGCAGCTAAGCTGCTCTAAAGGCATAAAAATCGCTCGCACCTCTTCAAAATTTTTCAGGAATGTACGATAGGGCTAATCTTCGTTGCAACGTGTAATATGCCTGAACTTATGCGGAAGCTGGCGAACTGCGGCTCTTTGAAGCGTTCAATTGGATCAGAGCCATTTTTATAGCGAGAACAGTCGGATATATCAAGGGTCACAGCAGTAACTCTCAAGAGAATCGTTGGTGCCATACTTACCCTATGATCAGAAAGTACCGGAAATGTTTAAATAAAACAACACAAAGTTAAATTTCCTCTATCGACTGAGATCTCCTTCTCCGAAGTGGTAACTTCAACTTGGGAAACAAAAAGAAGTCGCACGGGGACATATCAGGTGAATACTGTGCTTGCACGATTGTTTTTACTTGGTGTTTGGTCAAATAATCCAACATAATGTGGGTTCGGTGAGATGGCGCGTTATCATCATGCAAAAACCAAGAATTGTTTGCCCACATTTCCGGCCGTTTGCGACGTACAGCATCTCTCAAACGATCCGATGGCGCTAAAAAGTGATAGATGTGTGTTTTACAGTCCTACCAACATAAGAAAAAAAACATTTACCGGTTCCCACATGTACAGGTTCGTTTAAATTAAACATTCCCGGTACATTTTGGTACCGGTAGTAAAACCCCTTCTCAAACAGCGGAGCAGTAAAGACCTGTGGCTTGAGTCCCCATTTTTTACCGAACACAGATTTGCAGGAGTAGAAGGCTATACTGGCCTTCTTTACCCGATTTTCAATATGTAGCTTCCAATAGAGTTTGGAGTTAAGTATCACTCAAAGAAACCTAACTTCCGACGAAAGCGGGAGAACGTGGTTGTTTAATTTGGGAAGTCGAAAGGGTGGAGGTTTATATTTTCTGGAGAATAGCACCGGCTCCGTTTTGTCAGAGTTGACTCGGAGGCCACAAGTGGCAGCCCAGCGACCGAGTACAGCTTTGTGACCTTTCCAAAATCTCAGCCATGACTGAGGGAAACAGTCTCGATACCATCAACGTATGCTACTACCTTAACCCCACCCTTGTTTAGCATTATCAGAACTTCGTCAATTACAATTAACCAAAGTAGGGGCGAAAGGACCCCTCCCTGCGGCGTCCCCCTGTGACAAATCTAGTAACTTTAGCTCCTCTTGCTGAGTAGCTGCAAAGGAAATTCTCTACAGTTCCTACCAGGCCAGTGCGCACGGGGGAACTGCCTATACAAAAAGCTCATCTGCCTCGGTAATAACCAGACTGAAGCCGTCCAAGACCGTTCCCATGACAGTCGTTTCTACGTTACCGGAACGACCCGAATTCATATCCGGCCAAGGACTGTCCCTTCAGCAGCATTCCCCATACACATATGGGGAATGTTTATGCTGCTACAACAACAACAACCACCACGTTGCCATGACTAAGAGATGATTCAAGTGGTGATACATGAAATCGAAGCTGACATTGATGAGATGAGTGCTGAAACTCGCGAACATATCCTGAAAAATTGTGTTCAGTGAAGAGGTTACAGCCGGGTGAGTCGTTTTAACGAAATGGTGCCAAGGCTTTCTCTTACCAATAAAAGAAAATTCTTTGAAAAATATTATTATGCCTTTTATTCATAGACGATATAAATTCCAAACGCTTGAATGACCACCCTTCATTTAATTAATTTTGATTTCGACTTATTTTGCAGACCAAAATCGACACTTCGGTTACTCTGAAAATCATTAGAGGAGGGGAATCAAAAGTCATAGATTAACAAAAAAAACTCAAACTTGAAAAAAAAATAGTTTCTGCATTTTTCTGTCTTTTTTCCGTTTCTTAAACAGTACTAAGCTAGAATGTCTTGATTGCTGCTAAACGCCCAAAATGGCAAGTTAGCTGATTGCGTCTAAAAGTTTCTTAAAAGGAGCATGTTCGTAATCAAACTACTATGTACATACAGTTGTGCATATGCCTTCACACTCTTGTACATACAAATTTCCGTTTAATAATAATCAATTATAAATTGTGTGCCACTTCCATGACCTCAAAGATTAAGTTGCTGACATGCCGCCACAACAACGGCCAAATTTTTGGGGTAACGAATTTTAATATCCATATTTACGTATGTGTGTATATACATATGTATCTGTGTTTATTGTGGTCGTTTTTTTTTTTAATTTTTTTTATCAATGTTTCATCTTCATTAGCTTGGCGAGCGCCATTCCGCAGACGCGCTATTAAATGAATATTTAACGCCAAATAAGCAGCTGTCTGCAACTGAAATAATTTATGCGCCGCTTATCAACAACTTCAACATAACGAAGCAACAGCAAATGCAACCGGTTAAGCATAACCAAAAACAAAGAAAAGAAATATTAATTCAAAACTGGATATATTGGGAGATAAATGTAAATAATTTACAATCCGCATGGGAATCAAAACAAACTCTCGTTTATCAAATTTGAATTCGACCACGAAATCTCGATTGTTGCTCCAAAAATCTGTGACGTTGGATTGAGTAATTTTGGTTTTTCTTTTTGTTTTTGTTTGGATATTAAATTGCGATTACAAAATAGCGCTGCATAATTAGCATAAGCGGAGGTTTGTTTGTGATTTGTCTTATGACAGGCGGTGTGGCCCGAAGCTCAAAAAAGAAGCTAAACCGACAAGGTCAGAAAAAGTTAGACGCAACGAGATAAAAAGTGAAATATATGAGCAATTTTTATAAATACACTTGTGTTCAAATTAATAGCAGCGCGGTATACTGCAAAGTTATGATTTTTTGTTTTTTTATTTAAATTTTTTCTTTTTTATTTTTTTTTTTAGTCGAATGAATTGGTGAGTGACTGCTATTCCGTAGTATCCGAGTATGCACACTCCACACCAGAAACCTTGTAACGCAACTGCTAACTCAAAAGGATATTAATAAAACTGCGAAACTTGGAATGGGAGCGCAAAGCGGAAGCAAAGCGAATGCGACCGATATAAAATACCCAAGAGATGCCTAAATGCGTCGCCCAAAGAAGTCGTTTTGAAACGAATCAAAACAGACGACAAGTGGATATCGAGTAACGATATTACAATTTTCCGATGCCCCATTGGTGACAAACGAATGGATGCTATCGATAGAGTATAACCCCAACACGCAATTAAGAGAGGAACCTGGATGCAGGTACCTGGTGTGTCTAAAAGGCATAAACACGGCTCCACCTTGATGAATTTGCTGCTAACAGTCCCAGGGTGGAATCAGCCGAGAGAGGAGGAATGTTATAGGGTTAGTGCGAGCATGCCCCACATACCACTGGTGTGATGGCATCTTTGATGATGTTTCTGACATTTTCGATTTTAATCTCCTCTGCAAAAAAAAAGTATGCAACACCAAATGATAGAAACAGTTTTTTCTAATAGCAACATTCAATGACAAGCCTTTGAGTTTTCTCACAAAACACCGCCTGAGAAGCATTACCGGGAATTGTTCAATAAAACGCAAAATAATTTTTTAATCGTCAAAATTAATTTTGTTGCCTTCAAATAGGCTCCATTCAGTTCACAATATGAGTCTTGTGAAACGGTCCGTCGTCATGGGACAAGATCCATGAGTTTTCTTTCTTTGCACAAATGAGACCTCTTCCTAGGCACATTCTCTCTCAAACGTCGCATAACTTCCAAATAATATTTTCTATATACCGTAGAGCCATTTGAAACGAGTTCCGAGTGCACAGCACCATGATAATCAAAGAAAACGAGTGGCATGACTTTCACTTTTGACCGACTTTGACGTGTTTTTTTGGGTTTCGGCTCATGTCGATAGCGCCATTCAGCCAGCTGTTGACTGTTGACTTTGACCCACGTATCATCACCTGCTACGATACGCTGAATAAACGTTGGGATCCAATTCACTTGTCATAAGCATGTCTTCAGCCACCTTCTTCCGATGAATTTTTTTGAAAGAAATACAACTCTCTTGGAACGAGTGGAGCAGCTTCGCGTCTCATGCCCAATTGATGGTGTAAAACGTTGCGAATTGATTCGTGAGACACCGTAAGGTTACGAGCCACCTCCTTCAAACTTAAATGATAGTTTTCCAGCACCATTCTCTTGACTTTGCCGACGTTTTCATCGGTTGAAGATGACCTGACGATGGGCGACCAGATCAGGGCAAATATTCAACCACTTCTCAGCCCTCTGCACAAGCATTAGACCCGTGTTTTTGACAAAGCACACTCGCCATAAGCTTTCTGCAACATTTTCAACGATTCGGCACACGAAATCCCTATCAAAACGCAAAATTTAAGGCAAATTCTTTGCTCGATATTTTTATCCATAGTGACGGTTAACTGATATAATTAAATGCCAAAAACAAGCTAACTGACAGATCAGCCTAAAACTCTGTGACACTATAGAGGACAATTGTACCAACATTCCAGCAAAGAAAATTTAGACACACTTGCATGTGTAACGCGCGCTTTTTAAATGAAAAATTCCCGATATTTTTTTGACAGAATGTATATACGAGTATATAATTTGTACTACAACAAAAACTATGTAAATTAAAGTTTCCAAGTTTGTTTAAAATATAAAAAATTCAACGAATGTTCATCAAAATTTCACACTTTTTAATTTCAAGAATGTAGTTTTATGGCCCATTGAATTTTGTTATAGAAAACTGTAACTAAGCAACGCGACAAACCATTGTCCTGACCCCAGTTACGACAGCTGATTCTTTATAAATTCGCTTAGACGCGGTTAACAGTCTGATTTGGCCACACCTCTTTTTTTGTTGTTGTTGTTAGAGTATAAAACGTTCCCCCTAAAACATCTATTTGGGGAATGTAGCTGAAGTGGCATTCCTTGGCCGAATTTTCATCTGGGTTGCTCCGATAAAGTAGAATCGACTGTCAGGGGGCATCTACGGCATTTGTCAAGGGGCCTGATGTCGTCTACGCATGCATTTGACGTTTACATAGCAGGTTGACTATCAGAGAAAGATATAATTTTTTTCCCTTTCCTTAGGTAATTGAAATGGGCACTGTAAGGTTTCCTGCATGTCTAGTACTTCTGATTGATATATCTTACTGGAGTCAAAGAGTCGAAACGATGTTGGTCGGCTACATACTTCTTCATACTAAAAGTAGTAGATGGTATACCACAATCGATAGTGGTGGGTATCACTATAGATGTCATTTGTCCTAGAATTAGAAAGTGTCCAGATTGATTGGTGCTATATTAAATTATCAGCTTCTCAAAGCCTTAAGCGAAAAAAAAGTGGCCACACTTCGGCAGTCAGATCAACGACAAAAAAGCTAATCTTTAACTTTTGAGACTAGATTTTGCTTCCAAAGGTTTAATCTCACAACATAGATTCTAGACTTGAGTGAGAACAACTGCAAATATCTGCGGCACAGTCGCGCTGCGACTTCTACAGTACTGCATCGTTGCACTTAAATTTGGTTGTCTCCAATGAAAATTTGTTATTTCAAATGTTTTAAAATAAATATCGATATTTGTAAAAATATTTCCCGGCTTTAATTGCAATAAAATTATCAACAAAACCACAAAGACATCAAACGATTTCATCTTTTGTGTTGTCCATCAAGCTACTCGTAAAAAAAGCAGCTACGCTTGCCTTCTCTTTCTATTTTTTTCCTTCTTTTTTGTTAATAGTGAAAGTCGTTTAATATTTTTTCCAGCGAAAATGTCGTCGTTGCTTGGCGGCATTAATTCAGCTTGCTGTTGTTGTTAAAGTGGCTATTGCTGTTGACATTTCAAAGTGTCCACGCTGATAATTTGGCTGCATTTCAATTTTGTTGTCTCCACCAAGTTTGGTATTCACTTTTAGTTGGTTGGTTGGTTGGTTGTATGGCTGGCTGGTGTTGTTGTTGATGCAAACCAAGTGAAGACGAAGTAGTTTAATGCCGCATTTTTTCATAAACTTGGTATTTCGATGCTATTTTGAGGCAAGGTTGATGTAATGATCGCCATACAAAGACGGAAAAATCAACAAATAGATGGCCAATTGTTCATTAGCAAGCGATTGTTTTCCGGCAAATTCCGTTTTCTTTGAATTTTTCAGTTGAAATGAAAGTGATCGAAATATGGTGGATTCAATGCGATTTTCGCAAAATAGGCGATTGGAAGTATGAGAATGGAAAGCTTGCAAATTTCAATTAATAGCACTGGTCTAAGGCGAAAATTCATTTAAATTAATTGAGGTAATTTAACAGATATACTTAGTGCACGGCCCATAATAATGGAGCAAAAAAGGTTTGCAGCAAGAGTAGATCGATCAAGTCACTTAGCTGTCACTGCAATAAAATGTATAATTTCGGATGATTATCTTGATCCAAGAGAGAACTTCAAAAATCATCTTGATCGCTTAGCTGCTATAGCAAGTGTAACTTCAAGAGAGTCTTCCAAACCGCCGTTCTCTCTCTCTCTCTCTCAAACCTCCCTTTCAATACATAGGTATAACGAGCGCTTGTCCCTAAACACGCTTTGGTTTTAAGTTTTAAGATGGACGGACTACTAACCTACTGTTCTTTCTCCGCTGTTGTGGTGCTTGGTCGTAGACTCTCTACTAGTGGAGGTGTAGGAACTCGGTTTTCATGTCCAAGCATATGCGGACGATGTCTGTGCGCTAACATCGGATAAGTTCCTAAGGAGGCTTTGACAAAATCGATGACTGGTGCATGAGACAAAGTCTTTCCGTCAATCCGAAGAAAACCACTATAGCCTTGTTCACGAGAAAACGGAAATTGAAGGGACTTAGTCTTCCAACACTGAAAGGTGTGACACTTGGTCTTTCCAATAAAGTTAAATATCTAGGAGTGATCTTGGATAAGAAGCTGACTTGGGAGACACACGTTTCACTGAAGGTGAATATGCATTAAGAATTTTTCAGCATGCCGCAGAGCCTCTGTCAAAATCTGGAGTCTGAAACCTGCTGTGCTCCTATGGATATACGCAGCACTTATCAGACCAATCATTACTTACGCCTCTATGGTCTGGTGGCGATGGACCATGGTTAAGTCCACACTCCGGGAACTGCACAGACTGCGAAGAAGTGTATGTTTGGGCATTACGGGTGCCATGACTACGACCTCCGACGATGCTCTAAATTATATGCTTGATTTACTCCCCTTGGATCTTAAGAAACAACAAGACTGGTTTCTGGCACGAAGATGGAACTTCGGGACACAGTGAAATTTTTAAGTTGCTATCTGAGCAGTATCCACTGTTTTTGACACCTAAAGATGACCTGATACCCATAGTTTAATTTGGAAGGAAATTTGATGTCAGATCCAATCCAGAATGCATTCAGGGAGTTTTGACGAATATTTTCTTTACTGATGGGTTCAAGAATGAAATAAGTTCAGGAACCGGATGGTACTTAAACGATAGTAATAAGTATCACTATGCTATGGAGGAAATGGCAACTGTTTTCTAAAAGGAATTGTTTACCATCCTGAAAGTAGCCGAATGGACAATCGAGAGGAGGTGGAGCGGGAAACAGATTGGCGTAAGACCGAACAGAAAACTGTCAAAATTTCTATTAAAACTTGGAAGGAAAGACGTTCGACTGATGGTCGGTATTATTACAGGACACAACCCATGGGATCAGCATATGACTACGATTGGAATCACTAAGGACCCAATGTGCCTGTCTTGCTTGGAGAAGGCGGATAGCACTGAACACTTTCTTTGTGAGTGTCCTCCTTTGCTAGAGGAAGGCTACGAGTTTTGGGTTCCAATGTCGTGAGAATGAGTAATATCCGTTCTCTAAAACTGGAGGATATTTACTAATTTGCCAAAGAATCTGGAAAATTCTCACAGGACTCTGTCTCTGTCTCTATTCTTTTCTATCTCTTTTTCTGATGCTTTTCTCTTTTCCTCCTTGACTATCTACCCTCTTTCCAGAGCTCTAAATACAATGGGCTTTTAGCCTGAGTGTTTTGTGAGCCACGAAGAGCAGTCGATATGGGAACAACCTTTTCAAATTTCAATTTCACTAACCTTCGCATGCAGAATGTGGAGAGTGCGGTAAAAACACGGAGAATATAAAGAGCACAATCATCCATCTCTTGAAATTGTAATACACCTACGACTATTCGTTGCAAAGTGAACAGCTGAGGTACAGATAAGAAATAAAAATTCGCACATTCTCTCAAGGATTTTGCCAGATGGATATTCATCTTTTACGATTTCCTTAATTTCTGTACACAGAATCTAACTACTAATTGTACGATGACGATATTCATATGCATAAAAAGTTGCACTTCTTGATTTCAGATAAAAGATAGTTATCGCGTTAAATGGAAAATAGTGAAGTAGGTACCTGTTGTGCTTGTATTTAGACGTCAGACAATTCGCTCTGGATCTTAAAGTACGAAATGGGATATGTGCCAATGATGTGAGATCTGCTTTGTATTGGCAAGATCAAACCAATAAAGATCGACGGATGAGTTTGTGCGCGACTATCATTCGGTAGGTCGCCAGCAGATCGCCGGTAGGCTCTAGAATTAGCCCCTCTTAATACTCGGTAAAACCAACCATGTCTTCTTGGACTAACTCAGAATGTGTTCAATAGAGCATACGCAAAATGGATGAACTCTGTGGAAATCGGCAAGTCACTATTTACTGGATACCAGAACACAAATGAACAGAAGGAAATGACAAAGCCGACGAGCTCGCTAAAGCAGATATTCGATGGCCGAGACTAAGGGCGACAGAAATATACCCATCACTCTCCTTTCTGAAAGCGGAACTAAATGAGAAACTAGCTCTGGGAGTGCAGTCGATATGGGAACACTCAACCTCGAAAAAAACTAGCAAAATTAATGTAAGAACTTGGAATACGAAAACTACAAACTCTAGTATATCACTCTCTGGAAAAGACTGCAAAATATTGGTTAGAGTACTGACGGAACGCAGTCCCACTCCACATCACGCAGCCAAATTGGAATAGTCCAGTCCAGAGCGATGCGTGCAACACATGCAACGAAGCGAATGCCAAGGATACTTTGGAACACCTACTTTGCCACTGCCCTGCTCTTTGTAGGACTCGACAAATGTGCTTAGGATCAACACTTTTTTCATCCTTGAAGGATACCGTTAACAAAAGGCTGAACGGCTTGTTAAAACTAGCCAAGACGTGCATTAAGGATGGCATGAAATAATAACTTTAACTCCAAATACATAGCACTGACAACACAATGGACCCTAGCCGTCTAAGTGAGATCGTTTTACAGATCAGTCAGCACTACTTAACCTAACCTAGGTCGCGGGCTTGAAACCCAGTGTGAGCAGGGAACCAATAATAATAAAAAAAAGATTATTTTTAATAGCGCTTTCCCCTCCGCGCGTAATAGCAAACCACCGAGTGTATTTCTGCCATGAAAAATCTCCTAATAAAAACAGCTCCTGTCGTTCGGAAGCGGCTCAAAGCTGTAGGTCTTTCCATATGCGGCACAACATCAAGTCGCACACAACCAATTGGAGGAGAGGCTCGGCCAAATATCTAAGAAATATTTATAATTTTTTCTGCAATATATTCCACAAACTATTTTTAAACAATAACTTTCTCTGTTTTCATAAAAACGAATCCGACTCAGTGAGTTCTAAATTCTTATTTGAAGCATTGCAAGCCCACAGTTTACCCGTATATGGATGTGTAAAAATGTATAATCACACAAATAAGCAAGCTGTCAATTGCAAGTTGTTCAGAAGATAAGAATTCTTAAAAAACGCCAACTGGAAATGCCTATAAAAATCACCGCCAGCCAAGCATCAAAGCGTGTTATTTTTTACGCAAATTGTTAGTTGTCAAAGAGACGATTTATTGCGAACCTAAAAATGTTTTCAAATGCATGTAATTGTGTTTCCACATATTTGACACTCTTCACACCTACATGCAAAGTTGTCAGCATAATTACGCACTGCACTCCATAAAAGAACAAAAGCCAGCAATTAGGGTTTGAACTTGTTAAGTGGTTCTGAGACGACCGAAAATGATTGCTAAAGAAACAATTATGCCTTTTTTTTTAACAATCAGTAACTGATGTGCTGAATGTATTATAAATACCTATACTGGCATACGTGCCATATGTACATACGTGGGAATAATGGGCATAACCACTAAGCCAAAAAGAAGCGAGTGAGTAAGCATTGCTTATTGTCTATTCTTGTAAAACTTTTTGGGTCAAAATAGTATTTATAAATCATGCAATAATATTTGGACTTTATATTTATTTATAATTATTCTTTAAGATATCGCAAACTACCTAATAAGTTGGTTATAATAATATTTGAAAGGTGCCTGTTTTAGCTTTATTTTATTGATTATTTTTCATTCTGTACCATAAAAATGCAAGATTTGTAAAACAAGTGCGTAACTGCTCTATTCTGACCAGAGCCTATTTTATACTGGTGTGCTTACGCACATTTTATATAATTTTATTTAGGCTGGCTGTTAATTTTTGGAAGCAAGCAAACAATGCGAAAAGCACCGACTATTCTTCAAAATTTCAATTCTTTTTCGGTAGTCACTATTTCTACATTTATATTTTAGCAAAAAAAGTCCTATACAAGGGCATATTCCAAAAAGCTGAAGGAGGGTTAAGGTGATTTTTATCCCCAAAGCTGGTAAACGCGGTCATGATACAGCGAAAGATTTCAGTTCATCCTCCTTTATTCTTGAAACTCTTGTGCGATTGTTGGATGTATATATGTATCTCAGAGAGAAGAATACCAACACAACAATTTCATTATCCCAACATGCCTACCTCAAAGGGAAATCTACAGAGACAGCCCTTCATGAGGTTGTAAGTACGATTGAGAGAAGCGAAGAATACAAAATACTCACTAGTCGCTTTTCTGGACATAGAGGGGGCTTTTGACAACGCTAGCACAAGGTCCTTAATTGAGGCTCTTAATATGTTAGGCATAGACATAGGTCTCAGCGAATGGATAGAGAACATGCTTAAAACTAGAATAATCATCGGTGAGGGAGGCAGAAGCACGGTAAAACGCTATGTCAACAGGGGAATCCCTGAGGGAAGGGGTCTTATCCGCTTTGATGTGGTCATTAGTTGTCAACGATATTCTTACTAAATTCAACCGTAAGGGAATTAAAGCCGTGGCGTATGGCATAGTGCTTATGGTTTCAGAATTGTTTCCAACCATAATCAGTGAGATTTTGGAAAGAGCTCTGGGATTACTCAGCAATTGGGCCACAGACTGTGGTTTAAGTGTAAACCCGAGAAAAACTGAATTTATGCTATTCACTACGAGAACCAAGATACCAAACTTTAATCTCCCAAAAATAAATGGCGTTAGTCTTAGTCTGTTAACCCAACAGGCAAAATACTTAGGTGTTATCTTAGATCCCAAACTCAGCTGGAGATCCAACGTAGAGTACAGGGTAAGAAGGCGAATATAGTACAAAACTTTACACGTGTAAGAGAATGTTGGGTAAAAAATGATGCGTTTTCAAATTTCGCGGGCTACGCACATTCGACTTTGGATTTTTTTTGTTTATGGTGGTACACTTGTCTCGAAGATACTTTCACGGTTTTAGCAATATAGCTTGTTTAGTTTGTTTATGAGAGACATAAATAAGACAAGCGTGTTGCGTGTTCGGCGATTTTCTGTTATCGAAAAAAATGGGTCAAAGAAGTTGCATCAAATTTTGTGTAAGAAATGGAATTAAGTACTCAAAAACACTTGAAATGTTGACAGTGGCACTCGGTGAGAGTACTCTGAGACAACAAAATGTTTACAAGTGGTACACGCTTTTCACAGAAGGCCGAGAAGATGCGAATGACGACGCTCCTTCCGAACGCCCCAGCACACCAACAACCGATGAAAATGTTGGGAAAGTGAAGAAAATTGTTATAGAGAGTCGTGGAATCACAATTAAAGAAGTTGCTGAGGATATCGGTCTATCGCTTGAGTCATGTCATGCAATCTTTTCGAAAATGTTGGGCATGAAGCGTGTGGCAGCGAAGATCGTTCCAAAATTGCTGAATTTTGACCAAAAACAACGTCGCATGAGCATCGCTCAGGAATTGTTGAATGACGTCAACAATGACTCAGATTTAGTGACCAATCATGGGTATATGGTTATGACATCGAAAACAAAGCCCAATCGTTTCAACGGAAAAGTCCCGGAGAGCGAAGACCAAACAAAGCTAGCCAAGTTAGATCAAATGTCAAGGTATTGCTCACTGTTTTCTTCGATTACCATGGCGTAGTGGATCAGGAGTTCTCACCACAGGTAAATAAGGAGTATTACCTTGAAGTTATGCGCCGTTTGCGTAAAGCAATACGCATGAAAGGACTGCGTTTTGCGACTCAAGGACAAACCAAAAAGTGCATATCATAACTGTTTCGAGGATTAGAAAAAACGCGAAATATGTATATTATTTCTGAGAGGGACTATTTCGAAGGAGATAAAACAGATATTGATGAATAAATAAATGCTATCCGTGTACAGGGTCCGCCACTCGAAATGAAACCAACTTCGACCGCTCACGCAACTGATGCACGGGCATCAGCTGTCTGTTAGTTGGCTAAATGACAGTCCAGAGTATTGCGCGGGCGCATTACGCCGAGAGTGAACGCGAAAAACGAAAATGAGTAATGGATTTCAAACGCAATGGCTTGATTGCATTATATTTGGCTGGAAAATCATGACCAACGAAGTTTTGTTTTATTGCAACATTACTCGTTACAGTGATACTGGTAGCATCGCGAAACGTCATGGAGTTGGTCATCAAAAGACTGCAACGTTACGTGAAATGGTTAAAAAAGTGAAGAAGCGACTTGAGCGAAATCACCGACGAAGTGACAATCAAATGGCGAAAGAACTGAAAATATCTGACCGTAGCATCCGCCGCAACGAGAAAATTTTTGAAATTTAGCAATTCGTGAACTCCCAAAACGATAGGGCTTATTTGACTGACAGCTCATCCGAGAATTTGAGAAATTTCAACAGCAACCGTCTCACAAAGCTCGAGTGAACCAAGAATGGCTAAAAACAACGTTCCGAGCTTCATAACATCCATACAATGGCTCTTAAATTCACCAGACCCGAATTCGATGGATTATTCTCTTTGGGCCATTTTGGAGAGAAAGGTCCGTACTAAAAGATTCACCAGTCTCGAGGCGCTGAAAAAAGCCACTGTCCGCGAGTGGGCCAAAATACCTGCAAGTCACATTTGGGCAACTTGCGATTCCTTCCTGGACAATCGCAAGGCCATAGTCAAGACAAAAGGTGGTCGTATCGTGCAAAAGTAAGTGGATTCTTAATTTTGTATTATTTTCACACATTTTTCACTTTCAATTGAATAAAAGTAATTTTCCAAACTAAATTTATTTATTTTATTTTTAATTAGTTACACTTCGAGTGTCAGACCCTGTAAACAAATACCAAGCCTGGTTTTGAACGTTTCAAGGCCCAGTAAATATCATACTCCTAGAAATTTATTGTATTTTTTAATTTTAAGCTTTTTATGACGCTTTAACAAAAATCATTTTAAATTATTTATTTCTTTGCTTATTACTTTGCTACTTATTTATTTAGCTATTTTTTTTTTACCAGCCCTGCTTGACTTTGCAAACAAACAGGTTGAATAGCATCAACTCACAGTGAAGTGAAAAGTGGAGCTCAGCGCACAATTTGCTTTTAATTTTAGCACTAATTTAAATATTTCGATACCTTTAGAACCGCCAAGAAAAAGTTAACTTATAATTAGTGGGATTTTTGATCTTTAGAAGCTATTCACAAGTTAGCAATTCGCACTACGGGTAATGGCACTCAGTATTTGTGTGAGTGAAGCAAATACTAAGCAAGCAAAGAAATGCTTCCATGAAATGATGGAAATAAAAGTATTAATTGTGCATTATTGCGGTGAATGAATGAATTTTATTGTTTCAAAAGTCGGTCGCTCATACACGAAAAATGATGCTACGACTTATGAATGTTGTCATAAAAAATACTGTGTGTATGTACAGAAGTCCATACACATATACATGCATATACATATGCATGATGTATGTCATTATGTCATTAGCTGCACCGCGGCGGCCTGCTGCTGTGTGATTTGCGGTATATGGCAAAATCGTATGGAGATTAATAGTTTTAGATAAGTATTTTATGTGCACATGTATATGCGTATGTAGTTTCTCTAATAATTCTATTTTTATGTGATATTTACTTGTACACTTAGCTTTTTTAGCTTCTTAGCATATCTGCAATCTGGTCAATCTACTCAGTTCTGCTAGCAAATTTACAGCGATTTTATGAGAAACTGGTACTAATTGCCTTGCTCTCGACATTACGATGTGCGACTTCAAAGAACTTTGAACTTCTAAATGCCCACACATTTACCGCAATTTGCTGCTTACTTAAAAAATTTGAAAATAATTGCATTTATGTGTATGTATATATATGCATGTGTGTATGTATATATGTAAATGTGTGATAAACTTTATGCCGTTGCTTAAGTAGAAACTAGTTCAAGTACGTGAAAATATTTACACACTTCTTTCAGAACTGATTAAAAGTCAAAAGAGCAAAAGCCGAAAACTATGCCTCAGCTGAATGATTTAAAAGTTCAAGAATTTCTGTTTTAAAGCTGTCAATTTATATCCATTTACAAATAGTTTAAAGTGCTTATGGCACATTTTACTCCAACCTTTGATTTACTCTATGATCTGGTACAAATACAAATACAACGAATCTGAAAGGAACGCTTTGTATTACACAGTGCGACGGCCAAAATCACTATTGTCCAAAAACCAAATGCAGGTCATAACCGTTCTCCTTCTTGATTGGCGCGATAACCGTTTACGCAATTTTGGCCAAGTTTTACAAAGCTCGTCAGTCGTTTCTTTCTCGTGCTAACGGGCGCCAGTTGGACACACCAAGTGAAGCCAAGTCCTTTTCCACCTGATCTTTCCAACGCAGAGGAGGCCTTCGACTTCCTCTGCTACCACCAGCTGGTACCGCATCAAATACTTTCTAAGCCGGAGCGTTTGTTTCCATTTGGACGACATGACCCAGCCAGCGTGGACGCTAGATCTTTATTCTCTGCGCTATGTCTATGTTGTCGTAAAGCTCATATAGCTCCTCGTTCCATTGCCTGCGATATTCGCCGTTGCCAACGTGCAAGGATCCAACAATTTTCCGCAGAATCTTTCTCTCAAACACTCCAAGCGTCGCTTCATCGGATGTTGTCATCGTCCAAGCTTCTGCGCTATATGTTAGGCCGGGCATGATGAGAGCCTTGTAAAGTGTTAGCTTTATTCGGCGAGAAAGGACTTTACTACTCAATTGCCTACTTAGTCCAAAGTAGCACCAGCTAGCAAGAGATATTCTCGGTTGGATTTCCAGGCTGACATTCTTATCGGTGTTAATGCTGGTTCCTTAATAAACGAAGTCTTTTTCATCCTCGAAATCATAACTGTCAACAGTGGTGTGAGTGCCGATACGCGAGTGCGCCGACTGTTTGTTTGATGGCAGGAAGAACTTCCTTTTGCCCTCGTTCACCATTAGACCCATTCGCTTTTCCTCTTCCTTGTGGAGAAGGGAGAACTAACACCGCGGTTGTTAAGGTCAATGATATCAATAATACTAAATTATCTTTCAGTTATCTATATCCTTAAAATTGCCGAATACTACTAATGTTTTTCAAACAGAAGTCTTTGCGAACTTGCAAGCATGCAAAATGCTTAGAGAACGTGAGAGCGAAGGAGGTATTAACATTTTCTCCGATAGCCGAAGGCGCGCCCAAAGCTCTGACGAGGTCATAGTGCAGTCAACTCCTGTAAGGAGGATATCAAATATCTCGGATGCGTAGGTAACATTTCACTGATCTGGTTTCCAGGATGTAGGGGCATAGAGGGAAACGAAATTGCTGATGAACTTGCCAGGAAGAGGTCTGAATTGATCTCCGAGACCTCATCGCCATTTCATAGAACGTTTTTAAAAGGGAATTGCATAAGTTATTTCTCAGGAAACCACAAAAAAGATGGAACTCCATTTCTGCATGTGCTATTTCGAAAACCCTTTGGACCCACTACAATAGTCGCAAGACTCAAAAAGTCTTGGGGACTTCACGCCATTCAATTTCCAAACTCGTAGCTGTGTTTGCCGATCATTGGACGATCGGCACACCGCGGGAAAGCTGGGTTTACCATTTAACCTCCGTTGCAGAAGCTGTGGGAAGCTTTCAGGGAAGGAGACGGTTGAATACTTTCTCTGTAATAGCCGGGTTTAGCAGCTAGACGAATAAGGTCATTGGTATATCTTTCTTCGACAGTCTGGGGCAGTGCGCTAACTTAAATCCCATCAATTTTCTCCATTACATCAAAAGCTCCGGCTAGCTGTAGATATCTGCCTGTTGTAGGTCCCATAATGATATCAAAACGGCGCTTTAGTGCTTCTTGGAGAGTACCTGAGTGATATTTTAACCATTTCACCTACCTAATACTGAATTAAGGGGTTTTTTCGAGTTTAGTTCAAAGAAAAAAGATATCCTCATTTCGAAAGTGCGACAGTTTTAAAAATGGATTTGAATTTGCAACAACGGGTTTGTATTAAATTTTGAGCTAAAAATGGATTCAATGGTGCGAAATCCAAAAGCATTTTGGGCACTATTTTGGTTATTATCCTCTAAAGGAAACAGACGTTTACGAGTGGCCTGAGCACTTCAAAAGGCTTTGGGAGTTCATGGAGGGCGACGAACGGCCGTCGGCATCGAGATCTGATGAAAACATCAATAAAGTGAAAGAAAAGTTCAACAACAACCGCACATTAACTATCAATCAGCTGGCTAAGAACTTAAATATTGCTTATGAATCCATTCGGGGAATTATAGTGAATGATTTGGGTTTACGCCTTGCTAAATTGATCTCAAAAAACCTGAATTTCATGCAAAAAAGGGGCCGCTTTGATATCGCCAAAGGCATGATTTTCAAGGCTGAATCCGAACCAACATTCATCAAAAGCATCATTACAAGATATTAGAGGCAAGTCGTGGGTCCAAAAGTATGACACGCAATCCAGACATCAGGCGAATTAGTCGGGAGCTCCAAATGAATCAAATCCAAAAAAACCATGTCGTTTTCAGTCAAAAAACGATGCTCACAATTTTTATTTTATCAGTCTTGAGTCCAAGTAACTTTTCCAAGGTTGATATATTTTTACTTGAGCTTAATCAGCTGAATCAAAGTGACAGTTATGTTAAATGGCATGACAATAGGTATAATGACGACTCCTTCCACTCACGCGAAGGGGAGAATCGGGATCCCCCTGACTACCTGCGATCTGCTGCTGGAAAGATGGGCTTCGCGCCAACTCAGCAAGCGCTGGGCAAGTACACAAACATGTAAGGTCGCGAAATCCTTCTGGCCACTTGTGGATCGGGGGCACTCGGGCGTGCTTCTGAGGTTGACAAAGTATCAGCTCTCGACTCTCGTGGGTTTTCTTAAAGGACCGAGGAATGCATGCTGTGAGTCTTCGAATTACCTCGAATTACCTCCTTTTGACGTTCGATGTATGGAGGATGAGGTGGAATTATCTCAGCACCTTCTCCTTAGCTGCCCTACTCTGATGAATTTCATCAACAGCACAAAGCGGTTGACGCAAACGCAGCACAGTCATCGTTCATAATCCACACCCTCTAAGCCCATCCTACTAACCATCACCTCTCCCCGCCCTCTCCTGTCATCCCATCGGTTTTCACTTTCACCTCACCTCCTTCATAATGGTATCACAAAGGACGAATCCGTTTATCACCGTGCTCATTCCTTGGGCAACCATTCCAACCTAACCTAACCTTCATTCTACCCATTCCAGCTTTTTTGCAGAGCCAAAATCTGTTCAGTCACAAAGTTCATTCAATGATTTTCGCTGTTAGGAGTTGAGCCAGTATTTCGATTTGAATAAACTCCACTTGCCTGCTGGGCGTCTCCCTTGCCTACTGGACTCTTTTGCTATTTCAATTTCAATAACATAAATCAATATCCCACTGGCAACTCTTTGCTTAGCGCTCTACAACTCTCCCAGTACTTTATTTGTACAGGAATATCAAACTCAACGAATTCAGCCAGTGACAAACGTGCATGCCCTTCTGATGACTTTTTCACTTTCACTCGAAATTCGGCGAAATTTATGAAAACCAAAATTATTTCCGTTAATCGAATAAGCAAAATGTCCACCTGAATCTACACTACAGGTCAATAACCGCCATGGCAGAGACTTGTGCGCCAAGCCGCCAGCGCTGCCACGTGCAGCTAAGATATATGCAACATGCCACGACGCTGCTTGTTGACATTTTAACATGACTATTTCGCCAATATTATGCGATTAGTTTAAATACATGCATACACACACACATACACTAGTTAAATTCGAGTATTAGCAGTAAATATTTGAAAGGCCATTTTTTCTTATTTATTGAAAAGCACGAAAATTGCCACAAAGCGGCATGCAAATTAGGCAACTTGTAGACCGCCAGCTGCCAGCTGTCTGCCTGCCTACTCCTGCTGCTGCTGCCATTGGCAATTTGCATATGAACTTGAATGGCTCGTTCCTGAACTGCCGGTTTGCGGATTTGCGCAATGACTTGGCAGCCAAACAAGCAATAAGCCGCCGGAAAAAATGTGAGGAAAAACAATTGGCCGGGAAAGGCCAAAGTTGCACACGCGCGCGCACAACCACACACAAACATGCATATAATACGTAATGTGGCATGCAACAATTTGGCAAAGTAACTGTGCTGCTGCTGCTGCTGTTGTTTGCTTGCGCTTCAGCTGTACAATTTCGCGCGGCTACAAACAAATGAGATTTGCCTCCGTAAGCGCGCGCCTGCGTGGCGAGTGATTTGTGAGCCGCAGTTGTTGCGCGACCATGACTTTGAATTCGGCTGCAATGTTGTCAGCATAGATGTTGCATACCAATACGTATGTAAACATGTGCACAGCGCATTGGACATGCAACATTACCGAGTGCGGCGACGTGGCTGCGATAATCATCAATGTGCGCCATTGTGCGAGCCACGTCGCGTCAATTTTGTTGCTGCGAATATATTGCAAAAAATTTTCAATAAAGTTATAATTGAAGTTGAAGCAAAATTTTGGCGACCACGCGCACATGTTTTGCGTCTCACAGATTGACAGCATAATTGACACTTTGGCGCTAATAACCAGAGTTACGTGTGTGCGCACTTCCTTCCTGCCAGTCTCACTGTTTGGCGGCGAGGTGCGGCTCTTAGAGGCTCAGCGCACGAAATTGCCGTATGAAAATTGGTCCATTCGCTGAAAATTTGCTGAGTTTTATGGTCAATTCGTGTCCACATTACGATAACAAGTTCCATTTGATATTCGATGTTTGCCTATTCAAACTAGTGGGGAGTCGTTTCGCTGCGCGCATGCGCAACTTTCATCGATCATGCCTTGTGTTGCCAGACATTTCAGCCGCCTTATTAAATATACGCGTATTATTGTAGAAATGGGTTTTTCTGTTATTTCATTACCTTATTTTCCAACTGCACCAACACTCGTTAAAAATAAGCCGCCAGCAGGAGTCTGGCCGTGCCGTTAGCCACAAATCATTTGGCCATGTTTTCGTTTGACATTGACGTTGTTTGGTGAGGCTGAGGTGAAAAATTGGAAAAGCGCTGCTTAAAAAGTTGCATGCGCTAGCTGTTAAATAATAAAAAGATAATTTGGTTCTGCGAAAAAAGCTGTCGAGCAAACTTGTTTGGCAGCGCATAAGCCCAGCGAAAAAGGAAGAGTTCAAACAGCGACGCGCACCAACTAGTTTTATGCGATAACTTCAACGTGCCTACACACGTATTTACATGGTTGATATTTAAATAAAAGTTGTATTTAAATGCATTTTTTGCTTAACTTTGTAAAGAAGTGGTTAAACTTGAATGTTGTTTTTAAACGAAATTTACATCTTTATAATGGCATTCACCTTTTTATTGGCTTAAAAAAGAAGCGGGCTATACAAAATATGCGCAAACAAAAAAAAAACTAATTGTATTTTAGAAAAAAACTTGCATCAACTTTTGAAATTAATCTTGAGAAACTTTAACGACCTTAAATGCATTGAAATCAGCGATCCTCTGAAACTCTTGCGAAACTCAACTTAGTTAAACGAGCGATTGGGCGCACTTTCTTCCCGAAGTGGCATCACAACGGCTGAGAGTTCCTCCACAGGGCAGCCTTAGCAGAAAAGCATTAATCTTACCTAACATAACAGCTTTTTTATGCATCTCTAGTGCTTTATGGACTACCCCAAAAAAGCGCTGGAAGTGCTAATCAATTCGCCTGCACTAAAAAAGTATGGAAAGAACGGCGAATTTGCACGCATCTATTTTGCAAACGAATAGTCATAAAGAAGAAATAGACTACGTTAATGCTAGTTTCGACAGACTCTTTAAGACGAGCATACCGTCAAGAAGAGAGTGGCATACACCAAGGCCATAGAGAAGAGGGGAATTAAATTTGTATACAGATGGTTCCAAACGAGACGATAAGGTTGGCTATGGAGTATTTTCGAAAGAATTAGGACTTGAACTATCCATTCGACTACCAGACTACTGCAGTGTTTATCAGGCAGAAGCTCTCGCTACAAAAGAAGTGGCTACGTATCTAAATACGCCTGCCATAACAAAAATTACGATAAATATCTTCTCACATAGCCAGGCGGCCATTAAATCAATGAATACGGCTATTTTAGGATCAAAGGTTGTACCGGAATGCCGAGCAGCCCCAAATGATATTAGTACCGTATTCAAGCTCAGCGTTATTTGGGTTCCGAGACACAGAAACATTGAGGGAAATTGTAAAGCCGGTGAGCTAGCCAGGAAAGGTACTACTCTTCAAATGCGTAGTGGATTAGGAAGTACCATTGGAATACCTATGGCCGCGAGCAAACTAATATTCAAGAACAGCAATATCCCAGAGGACAAAAGATCATGGAGAGATGAAGACACATGCGTGACAGCTAGGCCACTGTGGCCGCAAATAAATAAGAAAAAGGCGAAGGAACTGCTTAGCCTTTCAAGAGAGGATATCTCGAGTGTCGTGGCTTGTTTAAGCGGTCATTGGCTTTTTGGCAGTCATCTCTTGAGACTGGAAGTTTTCTTCCACGAATTTTGTAGAAGTTTTATAGATGAAGAAGAGCAAGAAACAGTCCTTTGCAATTGTCCAACCGTAGATAAAATCAAAACAGGTTTTTCAATTATCTTACGGAACTGTCTAGTGTGGGGATTGAACCCATTCTGCGCTTCATAAGAGCCACATAATGGTTTCATGCAGATATTATATATAAATGAGGTTCCAGTGTCGCACAGTGGTTTCACAGCAGACCTGTAAAGTGAGTTGGTCGTACAGACCTTTCATAACCTAACCAAACTTACCTAACAAATGAAATTGAAAATGAAAGCACTTAAAATTCCCTTCAGTTTTTCATTGCATTCGCCTCAACTATACTTTTGGCGCAAAAATTAAACCTGCCACGAAAGCAAAGCATTACAAAGCAAAAAACCGAAGCTGCGCTCTTGCTATGCTCTAAAGACTGCTGCAGCACGACAGCAATTTAGAAAAGGCGGAATTTTGCTGGGACTATTGCTGCCGTATTTTCTGCCATAACTTACAAGATGACCACAGAGGTTGTTTAAATCGAGGAAGTAGTAAACTTCATCGTTTTTAGCTCCAAGTAATGTAAGTGTGCCCTTTTATTTAGAGTTTTGCTGTACTGTGCAGTCGTTCTTCCGCAGCTCAAGCTGCAGTACGTTCATACGAGTAAAACTTTTAAACTTTGCTGTGGCTTCAACGGGCCCGTGCACGTGCTTCACCTGCGCTCATCGCAGCACATCTAAACTAAGACTTTATTTGTGCTGTACTGTTGAAACGTATGCTGCACGGCAAAGCCAAAATTGTATTGTAAAAATGATTGCTTTCACAGCACATCCAAAACATATTTTTGGTGCTGTTGCTATTACGTTGGAAATAATGAGTTTAGTTAAAAAAATGTTCAAGTATAGAAATGGAGTTCGATTATTTTGCTGAGCGCACCTCGGTCTACCCTAAAGTCCACTTCTCTTCTTAATTGGCGCGGTAAAAGCCTAAGCGAAATCCCGTGAGTTGATTTTGAGTTTCGATAGTGGCAATACAGAAGAATCTCATGATCAGTGCCCACTTAGGACTTTCTCAACTCATATTAAAATATTCTTAATACGACCACAAAGTTTGGCAACTGAAAAAAAACCAGCATAAGAGCGACTATATAATACAGTAGGTACATCATAGAAACAAGATTGCGCCCATCAGCGAGTACGTGACGTCACTTTTGCCGAGTTGTGCAGTGTTGCCAACCATTTGCTCTTCGCAATAAATTTAGTGTTTTGTTATATCTAAAATGCAAAAATTTTAAAGTTTGGTGTGTGTTTCTTTTTTTAATTCAAAGCTACTGAAACTGTAAGTTAAAAAAAAATTGTATTATTAAACAAAAGAAGGTAAAAAAGGTCACTCTGAGGAGATTTTAGTGCTAATGAAAATTTGTTGATTCTTATAAAATTTGATATTTTCAAAGTGCAAATTTAATTTTTTGTTCCTTTTAAGGTTATGCTAAAATATTGAATCTTCTTCTCTCAACTCTTCTTAAGATTGAAAACCTTTTTACACATTTCAAAAAGCGTTTGAACTTACTGGTTTCTTTCCGTCATCAATCCTTAGTGGCATCAAAAGGTGAATTCATAGTAAAAACAAGCAACAAAACACTACTGAAGAAACTGTAACGGCATTTTTACAAAAATAGTACCTTTTCTTGTTACATAACCTCAAATATAGCAAAAAAGTCGTTCCCATAACAAAGGAGTTTCTCTTAACAAAAAATCATAAATTAAATTGTACATAACCATAACACATTTATTTAAAAAAAGGCACGTTTTAAAAGCAATTTGTCACGCATACAAAGTTCGTTAAGTAATTCAATAAAAATTTGGTGTTTTATTTTCTTTAAATGGGCATTTTAGCGCGTTTTTATATCCAAAGCTAGACAACACAGCAGTAGCGAGAGAAAGATTTGACTGCTGAAAGCAGAAGAACACCAACAACAACTGCAATCGCGGGCAATGCTACCAGAAGAAAGAACTCCAAGACTAAAGAACAAAAAAAAATGCTAAATCAAGTTACGAAAATGGTAATCTGGCCATACTGGAGCTAAAATCACGTAACTCGTTGTCAAATTCGCTGAGAGCAAAGTAACCGGACCACGATAGGCACCATTATTCTTTCCATCATGCAGTAGGTATACTAATATTGAGATCTCGGTGGTTTTAAGCTGGATGATAGACTACAAGGTTCGGCCATCCGAAGCAAAATTGTGAGAGTTCTGCCCATTCATTTCACACGTATTCACACCCTTGTACAATAAGTCGTTGTTCAGACGCCAACGAAGTGGAGGCTACGTTGGTTTTTTTCGTATACCGCCAACACAATCTTAGTTTTTTCGTAAGCAAATTGCTGTTATAGCCCCCGTTACGTCAGAAAATCAGCTGTTTTGTTCAAAATCGCCTTGAGTCGGCTAACGATCTGTACTTGGTGACACCTCTACATTCTCTACATTCTACAAATAACGCCAACTAAAGTCAAATATTTTTATATTTTTGCATTCTCTTCCAAAGCACAGCAAGTCCTCCGTTTCCTCTGCAACCACTAGCAGTTACCGCATCGAATATTTTCAGGGCTGCAGCGTTTGCATTTACTCGTATGTCATAGCCCAGCTCACATTACATTCAACTATTCATTTCATCATCACCGATGTTCTTCGTCGGCAACGCGCAACGATTCACAAACCTTCTGCAAAATCTCTCTCTCGAACACTCGAAAGGCTGCGTCATCGGATTTTACCATCGTCCATGCTACGACGCCACACAATAGGCATGATTTTTGTTCATCAAGAGAGTGCAGAACTACTCAAATACCTACTTAGTCTAATGTAACCCTTATTGGCAAGAGACCAAATCCGACCATGAAGGTGGTTTCTTTTAAATATCTGACACCCAAGTCATACAGCGGATTGTTTTGTTTTTTGTAGCGGATAGTCAGCGAAATCTGAACTATGCTAAAGTTTCCTGCTCATCAAAAAGTGGGACTAAAATCGATTGCAAAATTCATACCGAACAGATAGGCCGAGAGCGGTCTTACCCCATGCGGTAATACCTTTTTGACAGTTCCGCGGGGAGAGTTGTAAATTGTGGTCAGGTGTTTAATATGTAGGTGTACCTGTGAGGCTACAAACCATATGCCAGTATAGCAGTACTCATGAGAGTCTCCTCTTCACCGGCGTCTTCCCAAAAAACAAAAAGACCGAAAGTGGTTAGCAGGCAGCATTTCAAAAAAGTTAAACCTATTTGTAAAGTACTTTTTTGACGAAAGTTTTACTTTTCTGAAAAACATGCATTAAAAAAAACTCCTCTCGCTATTATTTAGACGGAATCTAGTTAAATACAATTTTTTGGTCCTCTTAAAGCATCTCGATTTAAGAAAAATGTATAACCTTAAAATGGATTCAGTTTCACAATACCGCAACAGCCCCATAAAGAAGCAAAGGTTATGTACAAAATCAAAAACAAGTACAAAGTCGAATTTTCTCTACAGTCATTTCAATTAGACAAGCTTCACATGGGCAGTAACTAATTATGAGTACTCTTTCACCACGCTTTGGTGGTAAGCAGCTGCGTATGCACATACATATGTAAGTTCATAGGTCTGTACCTTCCCTGCAGGGAAAACCTCAGCTAGTGAAACAAATGTCTAGTACGATTTCACTAAGAGCACTTCGCTACTGATTTGCTGAAGCATGTTTACGGATGGCTTGAAGCTGAACGGAAGTATTGATGGGGGAGTATTCAGCGAGTAGCTGTCCATCAGGCTCAAATTCAGGCTTCCGGTTCACTAGAGTGCTTTGGTTGCTGACTTCAGTAATTACTGTAAAGACATGCTCCGACAGCCAAGCGATAATAAGGACTCGTTGTTTGTACGTTCGAAATTAGTTGGTGAATGCCTGGCTTCGCACTCGACTACATCCGAATACTTCGGTTCCCGGTCACAGTGGCATAGAAGGAAACTGCTGAGCTTAAGAGCTGTCTTGTAGACCGTTTCATCGCGAAAAGAGGGGATTGCGGTTCGCTTGATAACCTGCGGCCTCCTCCTTGAAAGATGGGTCTCGCATCAAATTAGCGAGCGCTGAGTTAGTGCGCAAACGTTTAAAGCCTTGAGATCGTCCTGACAAAGGGGAGATCGGAGGCACTCAAAGGAACTTCTAAGGCTAACAAAGCCGCAGCTCGCAAATTTGGTAGGTATCCTTATCGGTTATTGTCCGTTAGGTGTCCATACGGTGAGACTTGAAATTGCGTCAAATCCTTTCTGCAGAAGTTGTCTGGAGGATGAGGTGGAGTTGTCTCAGCACCTTCTTCTCAGCTGCCTTGCTCTCGTCGGGCAAAGATTCAGACATCTAGGCTCTCACTTTTTTGTTATATCTGCAGATATAGCAGATTTTAATATCACACACCTGGTGAATTTCATCCATAGCTTTAAGCGGTTATTATAAATTTAATTAGCCACTGTTGGTCGTCATCCTCCAATCCGAAGCTCCTTCGTTCTTTTTCCACCTGTTTGGTTCTTTTCCCTCTGTTTACATAGGGGGAGTATGGTATCACAATGGACGAATTTTGATTCTTTCTCAAAACAGGCCGCTCGCCTGGGCAACCATTTATCCTGTGCCTAAGATTTAAAAAACGAAATCTGAAAGGTGTCTGTTCCTAAAATCCCAGAAGCTCCGGTACTATTGGAAAAGAGACGTTGAACGCGTTAAATCTCATCTCTGAAGTTTGGTACTGTACTACTTCCAACTATCGAAAGGCGAAGAATACCCAGTAGTTCCGTATTAGCAGTTTTCCCTGCAGGGTAGTTATTCATTTCTTCAAACTATAGATGCGTATGAGTACATACGACTATATGCATTGCGTTTGAGCAATTGTACACAACTCGATATTAAACCAAAGGTTTCTAGTTGACCTTTAACTAAATATTCAATGAACATTTGCGCATTTACCACACACAAATATTGCAATTTCTTATTACTTTACGCTGGTTGCAAATTTTTTTATTGCATGTACTTAGAGACTATGCTAAAAACAATTGGTTTGAAATCTGTAATACGTATGAGTGTGCATTAGGGGGTTGCTAATTTTACGTGATACGTGCGTACCATATACGTTCATACACTTGAGCCCACATAATTAAGTTACTTTATTTTTACTTCCATATAAAGCAAATGTTCGGAAGTATTTTATATAGAGGAAACTTGTCAACATCGGATACAAAACAGATTGTCAAAAATCAACGCAATATTCGAGGAACTTCAAACATTCACTTTATTACACTAAAACTGAATGGGCTTTAAAACTGCATACGCAGGAATTTTCTGAAGATTCTAATTGAAAAGTTTAACTTTTATATGAAGGAAAACTGTCAACATCGCATGCAAGAAAAAATTCTCAGAAATCAACGCCAATTTTATTACACTAAAATTTAATGGAATGGGCTATACAACTGCATTCACAGGAATTTCTGAAGATTCTATAGTTGAAAAGTTTATATGAAAGAAAACTGTCAACATCACATGCTGAAAAAAATACTCGGATATCAACGCCAATTTTATTGTAGCAAAATTTAATGTGCTATAAAAATACATACCAGGAATTTTTTGAAGATTCCAATTGAAAAGTTTAACTTTTATATGAAAGAAAATTGTCAACATCTCATGCAAGAAAAAATTCTCAGAAATCAACGACAATTTTAGTATACTAAAATTGAGTGGGCTATTAAACTGCATTCCCAGGAGTTTTCTGAGGATTCTGACTGAAAAGTGAAATATTTTGATGACAGTAAAAAATTAAAGAGAACAATTTACCATGAAAAATTTTGCTAATATTGTAGAAAGATAAGTGCTGGTGATTTAAAAATCCCACTAAAAAGCTCACTCACACAAAAAAAATACTATCTGAGCGCAATGGGCGCTTTTATTGAACAAATTCGTTCAAAAATACCAGATTTTTGGAAAAAAAATCTTTAATGTTTACCACGAATACGCACTATCTCATAAAAAATTCAATGCGAAGCAATTTATGGTGAAAAAACTCAAAAAATATCACCGAACAACCAACGTTTTCACCCGATATTTCTATCGCGGACACTTTTCTCTTTCCAAAGCTCAAGTGGCCTCTTTCAAGCCCTCGTTTTCAGTTGTTAAAATAAGATACATCAATGGAACGACTATACAATTATTAGTTTATACAAGCAGACAGCGTTGAGAATTTTAGATATACCCTATGATCAGAAAGTGCCGGGAATGTTTAAATAAAACAAAACAGATCCGTCAAAATATGACCTGGCTGAAGCAACACACTTGTGCCAACGTTTAACCCAGTCCTTCATACAGCCCTGATAGGCCGGCGAAGGGATAGCCTTTAGCTCTTTCATCGCATTCTCTTTCATCTCCTCTATCGACTGAAATCTCCTTCCACGAAGTGGTAACTTCAACTTGGGAAACAAAAAGAAGTCGCACGGGGCTATATCAGGTGAATTTGGTGATTGCATGATGGTGTTTACTTGGTGTTTGTTGAAGTAATCCAACACAATTTGGGCTCGGTGCGATGGCGCGTTATCATCATGCAAAACCCAAGAATTATTTGCCCCCCTTTCCGGCCGTTTACGACGTACAGCTTTCCTCAAGCGTTTCAAAACGGATAAATCATATTCTTTATTGACTGTCTGTCCCGATGGAAGGTATTCGTGGTGCACTACGCCTTGGCAATCGAAGAAAACAGTCTTCCCGGTCAGCCTGGAATTTTTTGATCATAGGGTATGTATATGTGAAAAATAGCCATTGATCCAAGTAAAGGGTGATCAGATTGGAGGTACTTTTCCAATAGGACTTATTTGACAGATCGCATGTGACTACTGTCAAACTAAATACATACCTTTTTTCATTATTCATTCAACAACGTTTAGAAACCGTACAGTTGTATTGGTGTGGCCTATGGGCTGGAGGAATCATCGGCCCATATTTCTTTAAAGTCGACGCTAGCGTCAATGTAACAGAGAATGGCGAACGCTATCGCGCCCTAATAAACGACTTTTTGATGCCGGAAACTACAACCCGAGATCTCCACAACATTTGGTTCCAAGAAGACGGCGCTACTTGCCATAGAACCCATGAAACAATTCATTTACTGGGCCGTCGTTTCGGTGAGCAATTTATCGCTCGTCTCGGATCAATGATAGCCCTCCAAGATCGTGTGATATAACACCTTTAGACTCTTATTTGTGGGGGCTTGCAAAGTCTACATGCTTTCAGAATAAACCAGCTCGATTGAGGCATTGAAGTTCAACCGAATGACTCCAGCGAGTCATTCAAAGTCAGTGTTTATGGATGGCCGAATTACGACGCTGTTGCGGCCCACATTTAAAAGGGATCATCTTCAAAAAATAAAAGTCATGAATGTCAATGAAAGTCGCAAAAATAATAAAGATTGCCCTATCAATTTGAATTTTCGTTGTTTTATTTAATTTAAAATCAGATAACTCTAAGTGGATCACCCTTTATATATATATTCCTATCGTTTCGTGAAAAAGCAAAGGGCTTTTAATGGAGGCAACAAGTTATTGAAAAATACTGAACTGTTCGCTTTGTATAGCATTTTTAGAAAGAAACTAGCCCTTGGCATACCTTTAAAATGTATTAATTGTACTGAGCTAAAAGTTGCTTTTAATGAGAAGTAAGTTTCAATCTTACCGGCCAACGCAATAAGATACAATCAGCCTAATTCATGCTAGCTACGTCGAGTCTGTACTAAAAGCAATCAGATCCATTTTATGTATAAAAAACATACATAGATATATACAACTCACGTTATACTTATTAGCAAAGTTAGTGGCAATTAATTTTTTATTAATCATTCGTACTTCGTAGGTTTTGGGCTTTAGGCCATACGAAAAACAACAGGAAGTATATTAATTGTACTGGCATAAAATATTTTTCCAAGATTTACGAGTTTAAACAATATAGGTTAATTCAAAGGTACTTTAAGCAAATGACTTGCACAAAGAAGTCAAATAAGGCGCATTGCAATAACAAGAAAAACCTTATCAATTTCGCATATTTTGTCGTCATTTTCCCACAGCTTTTGTTTCACCTGAAGTTCTTGGAATAAATAGATTTTATAGCACAACCAAGCCTATTTCTGATCGCTTATCACTAAATGCACTCGTTTCGTTAAAGTGTTTTACTTTTTTCAATATTACTTTGTTTATATGCGATAACGCCAGGCATGAGTAACCACAGCAAATAAACAAAGAAGCGAAAGCTAGCAATTCTTGCACGCATCCAACTCCCAATCACAAAACTTTGCCAAACAATCTTTATCAGAGGTAGAAAAAAATAGGACTATTTTCTATTTAATTTATTTACGATTTTTTTTCCGTAACAGCTTCGATATTTTTGCATTTATAGTGCAATGAGTAATTGTTTAGGCTGTGGTAAAACCGCTCGGTCAGATAGCCGGCAAAGTCATTAATCATGGTCAAGAGTCCGCCAAATTATACTTATATTAAATTGTATTGATATGAATGCTCATGTTGGATCTATTTTAGATTGACTGTCTAAATGCGATAATAATTTAAAACAAGTAGAATTTCTTAGAAAGTATGAAGTAGTAACAAAATTTTAGCGCTGCGATTACAGCAAGGAGAATTTATTAAAGATGGTATCAGTAAATCAGCTGATTTTTTTTCTTTCGTCATGTCCATGTGGATGTCAGCTCAAAATGATACTAGGCGAATTCATTCTTTGTTTTCTACCTTGACAATCAAACGTACAAAACATTGTTGTTAAAGTCTGTTACATAAGAGCATGGTCACTGTTACACGTAGATAAAAAATCAAAGCGTCCTGCTTCTTTTTCTATGACATAGAGGGCCGTTCAGTCCTTCATGCTTTTTGTAAAAAGTCATCTGTCTGTAAAATTTAGTCTTCAATTGAGTGGTTTTTCAAAATGAGTGCTGTTTACGCCTCTCGCTTTGAGGCTATTTTTCTATGTTTACATGAACGCAAACTGCTGCTCCAAAATATATAGGAAAGTCGAAGCAGTTCGTTAGCAAGTGGATAAATCGCTATAAAAAGGTCGGTAACGTTGATGATTTTCCTGATCGCGGAAGTGCAAGCAAAGTCTCAAAAAAAGACGAAAAAAAGATTATCGCATGGTTCTCGAATGATCCAACTTTGACTTTACGTGGAGCTGCTGTGAAATTGAAAGCAAGAGGTGTTGATATATCTTACGGTACGATTCGCAGGCATTTGCTTACCAATAAACTGAAATACCGAGTGCAAAACACGTTGTAAAACGAAGGAAAACTAGGACCGCGATTGGGGCAACATAATTTTTTATGATGAATCCTCCTAGTGGGCACTTCCGAGCATCAAACACGCCTGAACAACCTCCAGATCAACTTTCTGGACAAATTCGGAAAATTTGGAGGCCTTTTCTGGTAAAACATGCAGAAAAACTAGAGGAAAGTATGCCCCGACGGTGCCAGTCCATAATTGACAATGCAGGAGATTGGACTTGCTACTGAGGTATTTGCATTGAGTATTGACGACAATACTATCAATGGACAATATCCTTTGCATATTCAATTTTCCATAACCGAATGGCAATGTGACTGCCCTATATCCTCGATAGCCTCACGAATTCCATCTTAGAGGTCTTGAATCGACCCTGCACTGTTGGCGTAGACCTTTTCTTTCACGTGACCCCAAAGAAAAAAGTCACAAGGTGCTAAATCACAAGATCACGGTGGCCAATTGTGATCACCTCTTCGAGAGATAACACAGTCCGGAAACTTTTCCCGTAAAAATTCAATGGTTTCGTTGCTTGTGTGGCACGTGGCGCCGTGTTGTTGAAAATAAACGTTATCCAGATCAATACCATCCAATTCCGGCCATAAAAAATCGATAATCATCTCTCGATAGCCTTTTATATATTTAAATAACACCTGTTCTTGGAAACCCCTTTAGTAACTACAGGTTAGTAGAAAAGTATTGAAAATGGCGCTTATTAAGCTATAGGAGAAATTCATTCATACAAAAAATTTTATTTCAATCTGTCAATTCATTTTTGGGTCACAAGCCATCTGATATTGCCATGTTAGTACATATATTATTTACAAAGCAAATAACAGAATGTCGTGCAGTGATAAAACTATTTCCTTTAAAATGTTTATTAGCCACGGGAATTCGCAGAACTGTGTTGAAGAAATAAGCTCTGACGGTATTGCTCTTTTCTCCAAAAAACGAATGGACGATATCCACCTGATCCGGCCCCGTGTGACTTATTTTACTTTCCCATGTTGAAGCTACCACTTCGTGGAAGGAGATTTCAGTCGATAGAGGAGATCAAAGAGAATGCGACGAAGGAGCTGAAGGAGCTGAAGGCCAGGCGGGTAATATTTTGAAAATTCCCGGTGCTTTCTGATCATAGCGTATATTGCTCGCAGTGCGGCAATAAAGTTGAACGCCTTAAGTAAATGGTCAAACGCGGGCTATGGTCATAGTAAAATTCTAACTGTCACTTCGGAACTTCCCAGACTGGTGGACTATGCACTCCCACCTACAATTGCCATTACAACGTTCACGATCTTCGTACCCTCAAGAGAAAAGTGGAATCGAGACGATGTAAGACAGGGCGATTCCGCAGATGGCTCGAAGCTCGAGTGCAGGGTCGGCGGAGAAGTTCTTATATATTCCGAGTATTTGGGGATCTCCTTGAGTTTTTAGCTTCGCAATTACTGTAGTGTATTTTAGGCTGAACTGATTGCAATTAGAAAAGCCGTCTCGTTGGTACCGAGAAATGATATCTAAATTTTCACCGATAGCTAGGCGGCGATAAAATTCCTCACAAAGTAGTCGACAACTTCCAAGGTAGCCATGAAATGCCGCACATCTCTTAACGCACATGGCGTTAGGTAATATGGCGTTCCTAGCCATTGTGACATTGAAGATAACTGTAGGACCGATTAACTGGCGAGTCTTGGCCCTATGTTGGCTGAGGAGAATGACGTAGGCACACACTTACAGACATGTAGGGGAAAGGAAGGCATAAGAGCAGCAAATGAAGAATGACGTAATGAAACCACCCCAATGCTCAACCCACAGAATCTCTGCTAAGCCAAAATAAGCACAGTCTGCGCACACTGATTCCTAATAGGCAGGCACGCCCAAAGGATGGACGTGGAAACATATGACTTCTGCAGAAGCTGTCTAGATGAGGGGGAGGTAAAGATGATCTTCTCCTGTGCATTGTCCTGCTCTATCCAGACGTATGTAGATTAACCATTTTAGGCAGACATTTTTTTAATGAATTGGAAGATGTCAGTACTGTGCAAATCAGCGATCTTCTGAAATTTTTGAAAAAATAAATAAATATATAATTAGCGCGTACACCCCTTTTGGGTGTTTGATGTTGTTCCACAAATGGAGAGACCTACAGTTTCAAGCCGACCCCGAACGGCAAATATTTTTTATGAGGAGCTTTTTCATGGCAGAAATACACTCGGATGTTTGCCATTGCTTGCCGAGGGGCGACTGCTATTAGAAAAAAACGTTTTCATCATTTTGGTCTTTCACCCAGATTCGAACTAACCAATACTGCTACGTCTGATCCTGAGTGTGTCTCAAAGTGCACAACCGCTTCAACCCAACCTAACCTACTCCATCGCGAGTTTATGTTCGAGTGTTCGCTGCTCTAAGAAATGCAGCGTTATTCGGCTTGACTCTCTACATACTCACGCAGGCGCCCATGGAAGAAGTTTAAAAGTATATTTGGAAATATTGTAAAAGTCATCTCCCTATTTGCTCACAGTGATATGTACACTTACACTTAAACTTACACAAAGCAGAAGCATTGAAGAAGTACATATGAATATTTCGTGAAACTTCTGACACTACTTTCTACTATTTAGAATGCACAAAAATACTTAAAATGCAATTCATGTAGCCTTATTCTGTTTTCAGTTTTTGTTTTTAACATTTCTCTTACAAACTTTTGCCAAAGCACTTGAGGCAGGCTCCGCAGCTGCGGCTGTTACACTTTCTATTGCATTCTTTAATAAAGTATACCTTACATGCTGTTAAAAAAGTCCGTGAATTGATCATTTAAAGAGACCGTTTGGAGGGGTTGTCAAAAGTTAAACAAAAGAAGATCCAAACCAAGCCAGACGGTAAGTAACAAGATAATAATATGCCGCTTTTGAAAGAGCAAATTCGTCGAAAACGACAAGACTATTATTATTAATAAACTTTTGGCAAGGTTAGGTTAAGTTAGATTAAATGGTTGCCCTAGCTTAGGGCACACTTAGACAAATATTGAAAATTCGTCCGTTGTGATGCCATACATGGGAGAAGGGAAGAAAGAAGGAACCTTGGGATTAGAGACGATGATGACCATGCATTTTACGACGACGCCGACGGTGGCTGATTTGCGTTCGTAGTTAGCCGCAACAAGCTACTGATGAATATTTAGCGAAAAAATGAGAGCCCAGTTGTCTAAACCTTTGCCAGACGAGAGCAGGGCAGCTGAGAAGAAGGCGTTGAGATGATTCCACCTCGTCCTCAAGACAGCTTCTGCAAAACGGACTTGAAGCAATCCCAAGCCTCACGGCATGAACACCTAACGGACAATGTCCGGTAAGGATACCCACCAAATTCGAGAGCTAGGGCTTTGTTAGCCTTAGGAGTTCCCTCGAGCGCCGCCGATCTACCCGTGGCCAGAAGGATCTCGCGACCTTGCACGTTTGCGCACTAGCCCAGCGTTCGCTGAGTTGACTCAAGGCACATCTTTCCAAGAGCAGACCACAGCTTCTTAAGGGAACCCCAATTGTCTCATTTCGCGACGAAACCGTCTTCAAAGTTACCTGTCTAGCCAGCTCATCAGCCCAGCAGTTTCCCTCAATGCCGCTGTGACCGGGAGCCCAAATGAGCCTGATGTCGAAGTATTCGGATGCAATCGAGAGAGAAGCCAGACATTCCCCGACCAATCTCGAACGCACAAACAACGAGCCCAAGGCCCTAATTGCCGGCTATCAGAGTAAATATTTACTTTCTTAACGGTAATTACCGAGGTAAGCAACCAGTCCACCGCTTCCTTAATTGCGGATACCTCCGCTCGGAAAACACTACAGTGGTTCGGAAGCCTAAATTTAAGTTTGATGGGAGGTTCCTTACAGAATACTCCCCACCCAACCCTTCCGTCCAATTTCGAGCCATCCGTGAACATGTTCGCCATGCCTTGCCGCCAAATGTTGCACCCCGCCCACTCATCCATTGAGGGAATATTAGTAGAAAACGGTCCGCTCGGACTTAGCGTGGGTGTAGAACTCAACAAATATCATCCCACAATCCCCGTATTTAACTGCTATTCTTCCGGCTGAATTTTTTTTGTTTATTTTCGAAAGTTAAATGACCCGTTTTCTATTGTTAGAGGCCATAAAAATAAATTCGCCTCGAGAACTGTTCTCGATTCCGGAAAATGTTATTGAAAACTATGTCGATGATTGAATTATTCGTTAAATTTGAAGAGACAAGAAAAACATTTCGTTTTTCATTAACCACTTCCAGGCACTTTTTCAACAGAGTCTATATGTAAATTCATATGTAAGCACTTTCGTAAACTCGGTGAATGTTCTTTTTGCCCGAAAGTCAGCACCTGCGCGGCGATCTTCTAGAAAGTGATTGTAATCTTATTTGTTTGGTATATTTGTCACGAGTTATGTGTCACGTTGTAACTGAAAAAAAGAAAAAACAATGCGCACTTCACTCATGCAAACACACATGCACGTATCCACAAGTGTGAGCTGTGACTAAGGAAAGCATAAACTTTTTTTATATCTTTTCCTTATACAAAAATCAAAAAACAATACAAAAAAAATGGATTTATAAAGGGAAGAAATTCAAGTAATTAAAGAAAAGCCAAGTGAAATAATAGAAGAAGAAGTGCAAAATGTAGAAAACACTCCATTAAATAACATTTATTTGTGCGAACGAAGCTAAGCTTTTACTACCACAACTCCTAGCGCTGGTTCCCACCGCCTTCAGTGGCCTCAACGCTTGGCACATAAAAGCGCATGCATACTACACAACACACACACACACATGTACGTACAAATCGACGCTCTTTGTGGCAATAATGTTCGCACAGCTATTCACAGCTAGTAGTTGTTTGGTTGGCTGGCTAATAATATTTTTACTTTGGTAGTACTCGCGCGCCTGTACGTGACTCCGTGGTTTATGTGACTTTCTTTTCCAACTCATTTCATTTCACCACAGCTACTATTTGGCTATGTTTATGCGCCGCCGTATTTTGCTGTGCAGTTTTGTTCAAATTTGAATTTTTTTTCCAATTTCGAATGTCGCTTAATAGCCAGTCAGGCATTCTATGGTTTATATGCATACATACAGACATACATACATACATGTATACAAATATATATTAATTGGCATTAAGAAATGTACTCTTATTAAAAGTTTGGCCGAACTTCTCCTCCGGTTTGTGGTATCCGACAAAAGAGGCAACCTAAATTTTTACTCCACCTCCGATTGGCAATTATTTTTTTATGAAAAGCTTTTCCATTGCAAAAAATATGCTCGTAGGTTTGCCATAACTTGCCGAGGCGCGTTGGCTTTTATAAAAAGTAGCGAAATATTTACTGTGGGCATCGAACCCATAACCCGCCGAATAATAGTTACGCACAAGCGTACTCGACTACAGTGGCCACTGTTTTAGTTCAATGTGAAATGCAAAAAACAAAAACAAAAACATCAAACAACAAACATCAAAACAAAGGTCTACAAGTACCTCTCAATCGATCGATCGCTACACTTGAAAGCTCCTTTGTCGTCTCGCAAATTGATCGATTATTCACGATCATGAATTTATGTGCGTTAGATTTTTTGTTGTGGAAAGCAAGCTTCAATTAAAATTGGAAATGCAATGGAACAAGGAGAATTCGTGCACTTTCTAATCTAGATTAGTTTGGTAGTTTAATTGAATGTAAGTGGTCTAATAGTCGCGGTAGAAAGGAAGACCAAGGAAGGCAAAGGTAAAGCGATGCTAAAAAAATGAATTTTAAATCAAATTCCGTGTTCACAATTTTTATGATATTCTCGTTTGGACTAAAAACTAGCTTTTCCTATAAGGAGTAACTACAGCAGCTATTTATATTAACCTTTCAGACCCCGATTTTTTTGCTAAAATTTTTTTTTTTCACTTTTAATCATATCACAATTATCCTCGAAGTGTATCTACATATGAAATTGCATCCTCTCTCATTATTTATATTAACCTTTCAGACCCCGATTTTTTTGCTAAAATTTTTTTTTTTCACTTTTAATCATATCACAATTATCCTCGAAGTGTATCTACATATGAAATTGCATCCTCTCTAGAACTCATTGTATGACACAGGTAATACTGACTATGAGATTAGCGATCAAAGGTCATCCCTTCAACCTTGAGTTACATCCATCAAAAGTTTCTCTAGCAGCATATTCAAAACAAATTTCGAAGTCACATCACCGACAACAAAAATAAGTGTGTCGAAAAGATCCTTCGACTCGACACACATGGCAGGACAACAAAAGCGAGTGGGAGTGTAAGAGCAAAACTAAATTTAGAAAGACTTGTCCATCTAAGATGTGCACAACTAATGAAACTTTCGCCAGGTAGGCAATACGCGATTTTTCTTTTTGGTATTGACCCAAACCGATAAAAGAGTTTTATGAGAAGCACAAAATATAACCATGCAGATTCTTTCCAAGAAAGAAACCATCGGTTACTTGAGGTGAGTTTGAGATAAATGTTGGTTAAATTTACAAAAAGTGTGCCACGATCAGGCAACTTTTCGGAGTTTTCTTAGTTCGTAACAGGGCAATCTTTCCAAGTAAGTAGGATTGGAATGAGGGGGAAAATCTGCACCGAAGCTGATTGTTGGTGTTGTTGTAGCAGCATAAACATTCCCCATATTTACATGCGGGTAATGCTGCTGGAGTGACAGTCCTTGGCCGGATATAAATCCGCGTCGTTTCGGTAACGTACAACCGACTGTCGTGGAAACGCTGATACATCTAACTTCGCTGACGGCTCCAAGATGGAATCGGAAGTCGAGGCAGGGGTTTTCTCTAAACCAGCCAATTTATCTATTTCCTTAAAATTGCCGAATGCTGTTAGTGTTTTTCAGGCAGAAGTCTTTGCGATCCCGCAGGCATGCAAAATGCTTAGGTAACGTGAGAGCGAGGGAGATATTATGTAACATTTTTTCCGATAGCGAAGTCCCGATCAAGGCTCTGACGACGCCATAATGTGGATCCAACTGCGGTCAATTTCTGTAAGTGGGATATCAAATCTCTTCGGTGTGCAGGTAGGTTAGGTTAGGTTATTGTGGTAATCGGTCCGTATGACCAACTCACTTAGAACTTACAGATCCGTTGTGATACCGCTGTGCGACAAGGGAAGCTTGTTTATTTATTTTCATGAAACCATTTTGAGGCTTTTATGAAGCGCAGGATTGGTCTAATCTCCGCGCCAGATAGTTCTGTAAGAGAATTGAAAACTGTTTACCTAGACAACCTGCTAAGCTAAGGCTGAACAATTGCAAAGGAAGTGCTCAACTGTTTCTTACTCTTCCTGGTGTGCAGGTAACATTTCTCTGATCTGAGTTCCAAGACACAGGAACATGGAAATAAATGAAATTGCTAATGAGCTTGCCAGGAAGGGAACTAAACTGGTCTCAAAGACCTCCTAGCCGGTCATCGGCATCTCATTGACTGTTGTTAAAGATGAATTGCACAAGTTATTTCGTAGGAAAGCGCACAAGAAAAGCTCAATTTCTTCATGTGTTATTTCGAAAAACTTTGGCCCAAGTGAAATATATGGAGGACTCTGAAAGTCCTGGGGAATCTACGCCATTCAATTTGTGAAACTCGTAGCCGTGTTTACCGGTCATTGGACGATCGGCACACACGCTGGAAAACTAGGTTTATCATTACACCCCATTGCAGAAGCTGTGGGGACCTTTCAAAGAAGGAAACGGTTGAGTACTTTCTCTGTAAATGTCCGGGTTTGGCTGCTAGATGATTGAGGCCACTGGGTATATCTTTTTTCGACAGCCTGAGACAGTGCGCCAACCTAAATCCCATTAAATTTCTCCATTACATCAACAACTCTGGCAGGCTGTAGATATCTGCCTGTTGGAGGTATCATAATATCAAAACGGCGCTTTAGTGCTACTTGGGGAGTACCAGAATGGAACTTGAACCATTCCACCTACCCACCTAGTTTAGCAAGGGTTTAATTAATATGAGGAAATACAGAAATACCAGATGAAATAAAATCGATGGTTCTAGATGCACTAGAAAGTAGAGTTCTCGGTTTTCTTCGCACATTTTCGAAGAGCCCGGGCAAATGAGCAACGAGTACTCGCACACCTCTTCGATGCTCATTATTCGAAAATAAGCAAATATGAGCTCGAGACCATCGAGCTTTTTGAGTAATTCGAGCATTACTTTGAATTAGTTTGACGTTTTTGCCAACACTTTTTGGTAAGCTTTACAAGTTATTTATACGCAAATTATTTATCACCTGTGAATTTCGCTGCGAGCGCTAGTTTCTTAAATCCCGTACATACGTCAAAAGGAAAATGCTCGTATTGACATACTTTTTATGTATGTATAGAAGTTTGTATGTATGCATGTGTGTATTCAGTATTCAAGCTACTTCTTTATTACTACTTCATTAGTTTATTGTTGTCTTTATTGTGAAGAAGAATTGAGTTTCTTAGTATTTTCTACGCTTCTTGCTTGTCTTTCTTTTGTTTTTTCCCATCACTTTTTCGTGCGTTAATAGCCAAACGATTATGGCTAACGTGCTTTGTTAATAGCTTTCCAATGTTTGGCTTCTAAGCCCATTTAGAAATGGCACGCTTTCCGGTCGTTTCTCAAAGCCAAACAAATGGACAGCCAGCCAGTCGATGAATAGCATTTTTTGGTTTTTTGTGTTATTTTCCTCAAGTGGTCATGCTAATATTTTTTACTGTTACACACTTAACGTCTTCCGAAAACAAAACCAAAAATAACCCATACAAAATTCAAAACAATATTTATGTGTTAATTTATTGTATGAAAGGCCAGTGAAACGCAAAGTTTAATAAGTTTAATGAACAATTAATGAACGGAGAGAGATCGCTTGGAAGTAATTAAAAATGTGTAACCGCTGCCGGCTACGTGGAACTCCGCTAAAGGGCAAGAATGGAATCTTTTACTTTCAAAATGGTTTTGTTCGGCTATATGTTTTGCAATATATGTTTTTTGGCTGTTAATAAATCAAATATATAATCTGCTAGTCATTCTAAATGGATTTACATTGAAAATTTAAACGATTATTTTCATATATACATCTCAACAGTGTTGTGCATAGCATAAGCAGCCGCAAGGGTTACATTTTTTTTGTGTTTTTTTTAGTAACGAATTTTTGAGTAATTTTTTAATATTTTAGACACTTTTGAAGAGAAATTAAACGAGGATATAAATAGCTACAATCTGCAAACATTTTGTACAAAATTTACGCAAAAGTGCATTTTCCCCATGGAAATCTAATTTTAATTTTTAAAGCTTTTGCGACACGTGTAAATACTAAATAAAACTAAAAGAACAGGTGTCTGGCATCAAGAAAAAAACATTTTTTTTGGCTATCCTAATGCATAAGCTACTAATATTTATTTGAATTAGTTTTTCGTACAAATCATTCATTTGAAAAAAAGGCTTTAATTATCTCTTTGCCTCGTATATCAACGAAGCACTGCTGAAATTACTCAACATCGCATGAAATTGAAATTTGTCCCACCTTTTATGTATTAGGTATGGGTATAAGTTTGCGCTCTCGTAAGTGAGATGCCGCTGCTGATACTTTTTTTGTGTTCGCTCTAGTAAAATACTGGTGATTTGAAGATGTATATGTAAAGTCTCGATCGCAGTAGTTGACATTCGTTTGAAGCGTAAAGATCCTTTTTTATCTGACGTTAAAAATGTCTACGTTCGTCCCGAAAAGACAGCATTCGCGGGAAGTCATGCTTCATTATTACGTTTTAAAACAAAAGTGCAGCTGAAACGTGTCTTATATTGATCAATATTTACGGTAATCACGCTCCGCCAAATACAACTTGGAAGAGTGGTTTCGACGCTTCCAAAGTGGCAATTTCGACGTGAGTGATAAAGATCGCGAAAGAGCACCACCGAAAAAATTCGAAGGGACTCAACTACAACATCTATTGGATGAAGACGAATGTCGAACCCTTGTTGATATGTCTAAAGGTCTAAAGAGTTGGATGTTGACAGATCGACAGTCGGTAAACGTTTGCACGCGATGGGAATGGTCCAGAAAGCAGGTAACTGGGTGTCACATCAACGGAAGGAGAGGAATATCGCTAGACGTTTAGTGACGTGTGAGGTGCTTCTTGAACGGCAGAAAAGAAAAGTTTTTCTGAATCGCATCGTCACTGGCGATGAATTTACCTATTATGATAACCTAAGAGACGAAAATGTTGGAGCATGCCAGTTGAACCAGGTCCATCGACAGCGAAAAAAAATATTCATGCTTCAACTCCTTAAACCATCTGAAACCATCACTAATGATCGTTACCGACTGCAGCTAATGCGTTTCAATCGAGCTCTCAAAGAAAAGCGTCCGAAATGGGGCGATAAACATGGCAAACTGATTTTGCTGCATGACAACGCCAGTCGCACGTTGCCAAATCGGCCCAGATATATTTGGAGGGACTGAATTGGGAAATCTTGTCCCACCCGTCGTATTCCCCAGACATTGCACCTTCGGATTACCATCTGTTCCGATCAATGCAGTCAGCCCTTATTGGAGAGCAGTTCACTTCTTACAAGAGCATCGCAAACGGGTCAATGAATGGATCAAGTCAAAAGAACTCGAATTTTTCGTCAGAGGAATGCAGCATGCCGTATGCTGCCTGCAAGATGGAGTAAAGTTGTAGCTTCCAATGGCACATACTTCACATAATATCAGGTATTATTTTTTAAATAATTCGTAACTTTTTCAACTCAATATTATAGTTGTCTCTAATTGATCCAAACACTTTTCGACGCGAGAGAACCGATAACAGCTCGAGACATATTATTATAAAAGAAATTTTCCTCAGGTTTTGTATAGGAATTTCAAGGCAAAATCTACATTTAATAATAACTTATTAAACACCACACTTGGGGCAAGAAATTACTCTCCAAGGTGAAGTCCAAAATAAACAAGACTAAGCCAAAATAGAAACGGCCGAAGCTTTGTTCTGATAACTTCGAGTTTATTTATTCAAAATAGTCCCCTTTGGCCTCGATACACTGTTTTGCGTGATCTAAAAGCTTTTCGAAAGACTGTTTCAGGTCATTGACCGGAATGTCCTTCAGGATGTCGGTACAAGCCTTTTGGATGGCCTCTACAGACGCAAAACGTTTTTCTTTCATGGCGAAATGCAATTTTTTAAATTTGTTTACATTTAACAATAATTTAATCACCACATTTGAGGCAAAAAATTACTCTAAATATTTTTCGAAAGAATTTACATCTATTTATAACTCAACAAAAATAAAAGGAGTCTATGCTCTCTACAACACTGTATGTGGGTCGTGTTCTACATAGTCAAATTTTTCCAGCACTTTTGGCATTTTTGTTATTATTCAGTGTTCGCTTTAAAAATGAGACAAATGAAGAGAAAAAATAGTAATTAAGCACTGAGTAAAAGTGAGTTGAAATACCAAAAAAAACAAAAAACAAATGTTGCTCTATTAGAAACTTATCGTTGGTAATGAATATAATTTTAGGTAGCGCTAACATTTCCCGCGGCTGCGCTTGTACATACATTTATACCCCAACAACAGGTAGTTATGTGTGTAGTTTGAAAGTTGCCGCTAGTTCAATAGCCCTGCTCTAATGGCCGCATATCATACGAACAATAAAGACATTGGCTGTCGCGCAGCGCTCGCTGTTGAGTGCTTTGGATCACTGATCGTTCTTCGCCACTGGCTATCGGTCACTTCTGTGGAGCAAGGCGCCGTGCTGCGACAATTCGCTGTTTGTTGGTATTTCGTGGTGATTTTTGTGCGATAATAATTGTTCAAGCACATGTCTATTTAAAAAAAGTAAAAATAAAAATAAAAAAAATATAATTAAAACATAGTTTCATATCCAGCATTTTTAAGCAAAAAAAGAAATAGTTTTTCGCAGCGCAGCTCAGATCGCACAGAGCAAGAGCAATTGCCGGTTGTTTATGAATTTTAATTGCTGCCCAGAGGCGGTCAGTAATTTTTTATTTTTTATTTGTTCGATTTATGCTCGCGGCAGCAAGAAAACGTGAGTAGCGGCAAATTTGTACAAGTGATTTTGCACTAAACACACATTGAAAGATATAACAGCAGTAAGGTTGAGATGCAGGTTAATTAATTTAAACGGATTTGGTTGAAGAACCGATACATCTGATCATGTATGCATGTGAATGCCTTTTAAATGCATAATATAAACCTCTGCTTCTTTTTTATTTATTTTTCTTTCACTTATAGAATTACAATCAATTCATCATTGGTTGTTATCCCCGTGTGCAGTAGTGCACCAGGGCGTAACAGCATACCGGAATTGAGATAAATACGAACATTACCATGGCTCCACAAAAAGAAAAAAAAAAATTTTTTTTCTTGATGCTATCCTCTAAATTTCTGATATGATTATTATATAGGTATTTTTTTGTTATTTAATATTTGAAATACACTCTTTCCGTAAATTTGGTATAAAATGTTTACAGATCGTTATTCTTTTAATCTACTCTTTTATAATAATTTTCCTTCACTAGTACCGAAAAATGGTATTCTTTGACTTATTAAAAAAAGAATACTTAAAACAATTTTTTGTAGGTTCCCTATAAAATGGAAATTCCATTGTAATTTTCAAAGCGTTGGCAGGAAAACAATAAATAATAGGACTATGAATAAGTTCGTGCGGTTTTTTTCGAAATTTGAAACTTTATTGACGTAAAATGGTTACAAATTTAATATTCAAAATATTGTCCATCGCTTACTACTACTTTTTCCCATCTTTCTGGCAATTCACGGATTCCCTTTGTGAAAAATTCGGTCGGTTTTGCCGCAATCCACGAATCGATCCATTTTTTGACTTCATCGTAATTACGGAAGTGCTGGTCAGCCAGGCCATGTTGCATCGATCGGAAGAGATAGTAATCGGATGGCGCAAGGTCTGGACTATACGGCGGGTGGGGTAGGACATCCCATTTGAGCGTTTCTAAGTATGTTTTGACCACTTGTGCAACATGTGGCCGAGCATTGTCATGTTGCAAAATAACTTTGTCGTGTCTATCGGCGTATTGCGGCCGTTTTTCTCGCAGTGCTCGGCTCAAACGCATCAATTGTCGTCGGTAGACATCCCCCGTAATCGTTTCATTCGGTTTCAGTAGCTCATAATACACAACACCCAGCTGGTCCCACCAGATACACAGCATAACCTTCAGGCCATGAATATTCTGCGCCGACGTCGATGTTGAAGCATGGCCAGGGTATCCATACGTTGCCCGACGTTTTGGATTGTCGTAATGGACCCACTTTTCATCGCCAGTCACAATTCGATGCAAAAAACCCTTTCTTTTGTGCCGTTGAAGCAGTTGTTCGCATGCCATAAAACGGCGTTCAACGTCTCTTGGCTTCAATTCATACGGCACCCAATGGCCTACCTTTCGGATCATTCCCATGGCTTTTAAACGTTTGGAAATGGTTGATTGATCAACTCCCAAAGTTTTTGCAACCTCTTCTTGCGTTTGAGCCGGATCTTGATCGAGCAATTCCTCCAATTCGGTATCCATGAACTTTGGCGGCGCACCCTCGCGTTCTTCGTCTTCCAAGCCAAAATCACCACTTTTAAAGCGTGCAAACCACTTCTGGCACGTTCGCTCAGATAGAGCATGCTCACCATAAACTTCCACCAAGATACGATGACTTTCGGCTGCTTTTTTCTTCATATTAAAATAATGAAGAAGAATTCCCCGCAAAAACACATTATTTGGCACGAAATTCGACATTTTCAAGTGTGGTAAAAATATTGTTGTTTACGCTTCAAATAAAAAACTTATACTGACGTTTGTGCCTTACGACAGTAGCTCTCCAATGAATGTTTGGAAATGTGGATCGATGGAATAATAATCAAGTTACGCCATCTGTTGTAAAACCGTAACGAACTTATTCATAGACCTATTAAAAACTAATTAAAAAAATAGGTGTTTCATTTTTTTGATCATAGAACAAATTTACTACCTAAACATAGCATTAGGGAAGCAAAAAAAATTTGTTTGGCCATCTCAATGTTATGTTATGTTATGTTATGTTATGCTAACTATTTTATTGTATATATCTTTATTTATCGAAACAAAGGAAATTTTCACATAGCTTTATCACGAAAACTGAAGCTAATGTCGCAATATCGAGGACGCCATTGAATTTATAAGGTCATAGTACATATAACAGGTGATTTTTTGGCTATTATCTTTTTAAACAGCTGACGCACGTTTCGTGTTTTGTTTCACTGTCAAACATCTGCAGTTTGGTCTATAATTTAACCATGAATCGTCTTAAAAACAAACAACGCTTGCAAATCATTGAATTTTATTATAAAAATGCGTGTTCTGTTAAGCAAGTTTAAGATCCACTTTTTTATCGAAAAATTGTGTTCAGCGACGAAGCTCGTTTTTGGATCAATGGGTACGTAAATAAGCAGAATTGTCGATTTTGGAGTGAAGATCAGCCTGAAGAATTGCAAGAGCTACCAATGTATCCAGAAAAGGTCACAGTTTGGTGCGGTTTATGGGCTGGAGGTATCATTGGACCGTACTTCTTCAAAGATGCTGCGAATCGTAACGTAACTGTGAATGGTGAGCGCTACCGTGAAAAGATATCCAACTTTTTTTTGCCCAAAATGCAAGAGCTGGACTTGCATGACATGTGGTTTCAGCAAGACGGTGCCACATGCCACACAGCACGCGTAACAATGGACTTGTTGAGAGGTGAGTTTGGTGAACATTTTATTTCACGTTCGGGACCTGTCAATTGGCCACCCAGATCGTGCGATATAACGCCTTTAGATTATTTTTATGGGGCTATGTTAAAGCTCATGTCTATTCAGACAAGTCTGCTTCAATTAACGCATTGGAATACATCATAAAACATTAATATGTGAGATACCGGCCGAAATATTGGAAAGAGTATACCAAAATTGGACTAAGCGGATGGACCATTTGAAGTGCAGTCGCGGTCAACATTTGCATGAAATAATCTTCAAACATTAAATTATATGGACTATCGATTTAAATAAAAATTTCATGCATTTTTCTGAATTTTGCGTATGTTTTTGTGAAAAACTTTCCTATGGCTCTTAAAAAATCACTCTTTATTAACATCGACTAATAAAACCATTGACAAAAAAAAAATTTTTCAGTGGTATTGATATGTTCGCTACAAAAATCGAACAGCTCATTGTCATTTTTATATCGCTTAACCAAGTTTTATTCTCTCCAAAGCTTTTAAAACTCTTGAGCTGATAAATTTAAAGATTAGTTAATGTGAACCTTAAAATTTTATCTCATAATAAGACGAATTTCATTAAGGCGATGTAAATAAAGCTTAGCTGGTTTTGCTAACAGAAACCATATCAGCCTTGGAACAAAAAGTAAATTTCTTTTCAGGTGTTGTTGTAGCTCCACAACTAGCGAATTTATCTTTGTCAGCCAGATGAGGAAATTAATTAACTTAAAGGATATCTTAAATTTAGAAATAGTTTATCGATCGTTTAGTCAGGTTGACTTTATTGGTTAGAATAAAATATTACCCAAAATGTATATTTGAAAATGAGCCAAAGTAAAAAAACAAAAACAGTTTAAATTAAAAAAGCAGCAAATGTAACAAAAAAATATGTCATAAATGACAGTCGCAAACTAATAGAATTGAAAAATTCAAATTATAAGTAGAATAAAATTGAGCTAATCATATACCGAAATAACTAAACCAATAACTAAATGCGTTCAAATTGGCCTCGCCTCGTCATCGGCAGAAACAATAAAGAACACAGAATCAAAGCAAGTGAGTGATTGACTAACCAAAAGCAAAATGCAATACATAAAAAAACAGCTATAAAATATATTTCATGAAACAAAAACCATTCACGAAACAAAAACAAAACACAACCAAAAAATTCTGTATGGAAACAATGGCAGCTTTAAATACCTACACAAAAAACCAAAAGCTTATCAGCAACTAAAATAGGCGAAACCAAACATTATTGCCGCTTGAGTGTAAAATAGCAAATCAAAAGTGGTTTGCTGCCATTTGGATGGATAATATTTATGCAGTCTAATTTGCAATCGAAATTGCATTCGATGCAATTTTAATAGCAAACATTTAAAATATAAATGGGTTAAAAACAAAACGAACTCGAAAAAAGTTATGTATGTACCTATGTTTGTAAAAAACAGAAAAACATGGAAATATTTTTTTTCTTTATGAAATCATGATTGCACAAAAAGTGTAGATATGTATAAAACAAAACTATAAAACACAAATAAACGAAGAAAAAGAAGAATATGAAGAACGTGAAATAAATAAAACACATAAACCGCGTAATATGAGTACTCACCCAAGAATTATCTCTGAAATGTGACATTTTTGCGGCTAGTCCCACTAAAAATCCTTCTCTACGTTTGCTGTTGGTTTGTGTAGATATGGGTTTTTTCGCATGCAGTTTTTCGCTACTTGAAATGTGTGAAATCCACAACTAATATTCGATTTTCTTTTGTTACTTTACTTTGTGGTAATTCGTAGTTAGTTCACTTGTAAACCGGTTATGCTAATTTGTAGTAAAATTTGCTGTGTTAGATAATTAGAAACAAGAGAGAGGCAGCATAAGTAAGTATGTATACCTATTGAAGTAGCGATAGTTTTTATTTTTTTTTTTTTTTTTTTCTATTCACATGCACTTGAATGTTTTGATTTGCTAATTTATTATAAAGGGATTTTTTCTGCAATTTAAGTTAAAATAATTTTTTACATCCTTAACTACCTGTGGGTAATGTTCTGAGTTCCCTTAGTTTCATTTGACAGAATTTAATTAAATTTAGTGCAGTAAAATTTTATTATTTTTATATATATTATTTTATTTCATTATTGAATTTCTCAGATTTTTATTAAATTTAATTTATTATTAATTTTTTTTGTTTTGACTTATTATAATAAAGTTCTCACTTAATAAAAAAAAATTAAAATTTATTGAAATTTAAAGTAGTTTAATTTTTACTATTTTTTTCTTAATTATTGTTTTACTTCATTTTTGAATTTCTGAGATTTTTGGTTTTTTTAATTTAGTTTTTTATTTATTTATTTTTTTGTTTGGGCTTATTGTAATATTGTTTTGGCTTAATAAGTAAATTAGAATTTATTTAAATTTAGAGCAGTTTAATTTTACTACTTTTTTTTAATTATTATTTTATTTCATTCTTGAATTTCTGAGATTTATTATTTTTTTTTTTTTGGCTTAATATAATATTGTTTTAGCTTAATAAGTAAATTAGAATTTATTTAAATTTAGAGCAGTTTAATTTTAATACTTTTTTTTAATTATTATTTTATTTCATTTTTCAATTTCTGAGATTTTTGTTTTTTTTATTAAAATTTTATTTATTTATTTCTTTGTTTTGGCTTATTATAATATATATAATATTGTTTTAGCTTAATAAATAAACTAGAATTTATTTAAATTTAAAGTAGTTTAATTTTACTATTTTTCTTACTTATTATTTTACTTAATTTTTGAATTACTGAGATTTTTGGTTTTTTGTAATTTAATGTTTTATTTATTTATTTTTTTGTTTTGGCTTAATAAATAAATTACAATTTATTTAATTTTAAGCAGTTTAATTTTACTAGTTTTTTAATTATTATTTTCTTTCATTTTTGAATTTCTGAGATTTTTGTTTTTTTTTTAATTAAATTTTTATTTATTTATTTCTTTGTTTTGGCTTAATAAATAAACTAAAATTTATTTAAATTTAAAGTAGTTTAATTTTACTAATATACTTTTTTTAATTATTATTTTACTGAATTTTTGTATTCCTGAAACTTTTTTTTAAACTTAATTTTTTATATTTTTTTTTTTGTTTTGGCTTATTTTAATATTGTTTTGGCTTAATAAAAAAATTAGAATTTATTTAAATTTAAATTCGTTTAATTTTAATATTTTTTTAATTATTATTTTACTTAATTTTTGAATTTCTGTGATTTTTTGTTTTTTTAATTTAATTTTTAATTAATATTTTTTTGGTTTGGCTTATTATAATATTGTTCTGACTTAATAAAAAAATTAGAATATATTTAAATTTAGTGCAGTTTAAGTTTTACTATTTTTTTAATTATTATTTTATTTTATTTTTGAATTTTTGATTTTTTGCTTTTTTTATTTAATTTAATTTCTTGAAATGTATTATGTATATTAATACATTTATTTACTATTTATTTATTTATTATTATTATTTTTTTTTTTTGTTTTTGCTTTTGATAACTTTAAATAGTTTTTAGCTTATTTAATTTAATTACATTTTTTTCAATCTAATTTGATATAACTTAGTGTAGTTTGGGTATGTTGTGCTGTGTTGTGTTATTTTATTGTACTCAAATTTATTTGGTTTAGATATGTTATATTTAGTTACGTTATTTTAACTGCAAGTTTTTAAATTTGTTTAATTAAAATTAATTTAAGAAAATTAAATTTACTTTTATGTTAGTTTAGTTTGTTTTATCTTATCTTTTGTTTTGGTTTATAGTACTTTTAATATTTTTTAACTTATTTAACTTAACTGGGTTATGTTAGGTTGTAATGGTTGCCCAGAAAGTGGGCCCACTTAGACGAAAGAAGTTTGGTTCATCCTTTGTGATACCATTATAAGGGGGGAAGAAAGAGGTGAAGGAAAACGATAGGACGAAGAGGATTTAACTTAACTAAATTTGCGTTTAAGTTAGTTTAGTTTTTAGTTTAAATTAATTTTATTTTATTTTGTTTCAAATATGATTTGGTTGTATTTTTTGTTACTTTGTAAAAATTTTTTTTAATTAATATATAATAGTTTAATTTTGCTTAATTTTTTGTATTAAGTTAAATTTTTATATTTATTGTTATTCTAATTGTTGTATTTTTATTTGATTGTATTTACACTTCTTTTAATTTATTGTATTTGGTTAAGTTATATTCTGTTATGTTATATTATATTACATTACATTATGTTATGTTTTCTTGTGTTAAGTTACGTTATCTTAACTACAATTTTATTTATTTTCTTAATTTTTTGCTTACATTTTTTTTAAGTTTAACTGAGTTGAATTTTTTGTTATTTTGTTTTGTTCTATCTTATTTTCTGTTTTAGTTTATAATAATTTTTGAATATTTTTAACTAATTTTATTTTGTATTAAATATATCTTGTTTATTTTAATTTTCTAATTTGTTTTAATAAAATTTTATTTTATATTTTGAATTATTTTATGTTATGTTATGTTTTGTTACGTTAAGCTATGTTTGTCATATTTTTAATTTTATTTAATGTCACGCTACTTAATAAATATTTTTATTATTTTACATTGTGTTATGCTTCTTTGTGTTGTGTTATATTATGCAATATTATTTTATTGCATTTTATTTTATTTTATTTTATTTTATTTTATTTTATTTTATTTTATTTTATTTTATTTTATTTTATTTTATTTTATTTTATTTTATTTTATTTTATTTTATTCTATTCCCGCTAATTTAATTCATTTTTTGGTCTACATTTCTGTGAGGCATTTTATTTGTACATACATAAATATTCCACACATTTGTACTCGTGCACTTTGCACTCTTCACCGCTATCTCTTTCTGTGTTGTTTTTATTGTTCCTGCTGTGTACTCATCACAGAAAAAACCACCTGTAAGCACAACAGCCTGGCTTTGAGAGTATGCGTTATGCATACATACATACGCCCATAAATAACTACATATAAGCCTATTTAAGTATGTCTGTGAATGTATTTAGTTGCGCACCTCAACACTCGCTAGTTGTAACTTTTTTCTTGTTTTAATTTTTGCTGCGCTAATAACAAAAATCAGCTAACAACTGTTGCCGATGTTATACTTTTATTCAACACTGCTGTGTTTTTTTGGTATTTGTTGTTTGCCTGTGGCTGATGTGTTTTGTGTGACGTGACTGTGACGTGTTGTCTAATGTGTGGTGGCGCAGTGGCGTGGCTCTGACGTTTAGTATCTGCCGGCATACATGCAACACAAATGGTAATAACAACACGAACAACAACACAAACAATTGCAATTAAGCCAATATCATCACTATTTTGTGTAGAATTTTCAATGATTGCAAATAAGGCGGTGTAGTGCGACAGGCAACAAGCGACTGTCAGAAAAGTATTGTATAGTGATTATCATGAGATACTTTTGGTTCGCATGCCCGCGAATTAGTATGCGCATATGGATGTATTAGAAATAGCAACAAAAGTTGTAATACATCAACGTTGTTGTTGTTGTTGTTGCACTTCAAGTGCGCTTCAGTGGTGGCAATATACGTCGGCAACGAACTGTGAACAACACAGTTGCTGGTGTCAGCAATGAACCGATGTTGTATTGTTGTTGGTAGTGTTGCTGTGAGCATTGCTTCGGTTTTTGTTACCAAATAATTAGAGGCGAATTAGGTAAAATTGGCTTTGACTGAAATGGCTAGAAGCCGAAAAGGTAATAACAGTTTAAGAGCAGCCACCCAGCAACAACGAGAGGTTTGTTTATTGGTGTTTAAAAATCCAAAAAAAAAAAAAACGGAACTTTTAACCTTATTTCTTTCAATTCGCGATTTTTCAATTACTAGTTTTTAATTAGTACGTTTTTTGTTCTTTCGTTACATGAAGAAACATTTTTTTTCTTTTTTATTGTAAGTTTTGTTAATATTTCTAAACGATGTACTTGGATACTCCTTTGGAAAATTTTATTAAAACTAATATTATTTATTTATATTCATAAAATTTGTATTTTCCACATCACAATTATTTTTGGATTATTGTCAATAAAACACACGCGAATACTGAAACACTCCCAAGACCTCAAAAGCTCGCCTTCTTCCCCATTTTTGTTGCAGCTGTTTATTTTTGCGACTTTCGCTGTTTCTTTCACTGTTTAACACATTTTCTCTTAGTTCAATTTTTTTAATTTTTCTTCACATCACAACATTTTTTTTCTTTCATCACTTATTGCTATTTAAAAATTTTTGAATTACTTTCATTTCCGTACAAATTACAATAAAATTACGCATTTGTTGGCACTTCACACCGCAGCTTTTTTCTGCTTTTACTCACATTCTTCCCAATAATTCAGAAGTCATTTGATTCGCATTTAAATTTTTTTTAAAAACAATTGATTAATATTTTTTTTTATTTATTTACATATTTTTTTTTACTAATTTCATACTTCGTACCGTTTTCGTCGTCTACGGACGTTGCAGCTTAACAAACGAACCGTTCGCATTGAGAATACGCGGCGTATTAACAAAACAAGACAAAGTGGCTCCACAGTGAACTCGAACTTGAATGCGCCGATTGGAGTCACTTCAAACATGTTCGAGTGGAGCTCATACAAACAAAAAGGTTTGCATGTAGTGCAACATGTTTGGAGTAATTGATATAAATATATTTTAAGAATATGAGAGTAACAAAGCTCATATTTGTGTTGCCTTGTTTAACCCTCAAATGCCTGCTAGTGCCAGCAACAAACAAACACTTTTTAGAGAAGTTCGTTTTCGTATGAGTTTTAAATATTTTTGCGCCGCAATTAATTTTTTCAAACGATTCTTAGTAAGCTACAGTATTAAATGTCAGTTGTTCAAGGTGGCGCAAAATTAATCACCCTATCGGATGATTTACAAATTAGCAAATGTATAATGTCAAAATAGAGATTTCCATCACTTAAGCTAATATTTTTTTTATTTAGTAAAGAAGTTATTCAAAACTAAAAATGACTAAGGTTTTAAGTCGCCTCTGACTGGCAGATGGCTTTTTATGATAAGTTTTTTCATGGCAGGAATACAGTCAAAGGCCTTCATTGCCTACTGAAACTCAGCCGCTCACCAAATGGTAGTGGTGCCCAAAACCATTCGGCTATGGTCCATCTTCTTTCTTATTAAAAACCACGAAATGTATATTTTATATGCATATATATATACAATATATATATATATATATATATAATTGGCGCGGGTGTTTGGACCTACAGTTTCAAGCCGACTCCGAACGGCAGATATTTTTATGAGAAGCTTTTTCATGGCAGAAATACACTCGGAGGTTTGCCATTACCTGCCAAGGGGCGACCGCTATTAGAAAATTTTTTTTCTCAATTTTGGAGTTTCACCGAGATTCGAACCAACGTTCTCTCTGTGAATTCCGAATGGTAATCACGCACCAACCCATTCGGCTACGGCGGTCGCCAGTGTATATTAGACGCCCATATAAGTGTCTTCTGGTTGTTGTTGTGAATTCCGAATGGTAATCACGCACCAACCCATTCGGCTACGGCGGCCGCCAGTGTATATTAGACGCCCAATAAGTGTCTTCTGGTTGTTGTTGTGGTTGTTGTTGTGAAAAGGTGGTTAGTGTCGTGCGGGGTGCCTTCACATGCCGGACATATGTGTAGTATGTCGGGGTCGATTCTGGATAAGTAGGAGTGTCCAGAACGTAATTGTGCCAAGGTTACGTGACACTCTCGGGGAAGTTGGAGATCTTCGTCTGCGATTAGTGGTAGTTGGACTCCGATAACGGCATTCGAGGGTCGGAATCAATCTTGCCATAAATACTAAATTCAATGCCTTCTGGTCATTGAGTGCGCCTTCAATAGCAAATAAAACTCACGAAATCTCACAGCTAATTGGTTCTCATCGAATTCGTAGGAATAAGCTCATTTTCTAACATGACAGAGGCAGGAAAAAACTGAGAATGTGTTGGTAATATACAGAAAAATCAACACAGCCATTGCTCTTGTTACTTCGTTGTCGTCTGAACAACGATTGATCGGAAGAACCTATCAAATAACGAAGTAATACGTAATCATTTCACGCATTATTGCGCTGTCAATTGGGCGATCACAAAACACTGATTTCATCTGTTAAGAATTTGCTCTACTCGCGGGTAGTAAAAGCTATGTGACACATCTGTCCGAAAATTTTCAGAAAGAAACATACCTAAAAGGGAAGTTATATTGCCTTTATTGCATGGAATCTCAGACGACAGTCTGCTTAAAGATATCGAAGGCAGCGACTAAAAAATTACGGCCTATGCTAATGAAAATTTGTTTTAATGGTCCAGGGGAGGCATCTAGCGACGAATAAAAAAATAATGAAATTTCGCGGAGTGGTGGTCCACACTTTAGATCAATAAATATCAAATTCAATGTATTCACCTTTTCTTAAAATTTTGTGAATGCATAGACCACAATCTCTTTTGTGATCCATGGTTTCTTCAACACTTTCTCTTAGAATTATCAGTAGAAACCGAAGGTACCATACAGTTTAAGCCACCCTAATGCTAAGATTGCTGCAATTTATAAAGGGTGGTTAAATTTCAAGGGCCGATGTTGAATGTGAACTCCACCTAAACGCCAAACACACCGTTGGACTTCTTTCTTTGAGGTTATTTAAAAGAAAAGGTGCACGTCGATAAGCCAGCAATAATTCAAGAGCTAAAGGATGAAATAATTCGGCACATTAACGGCATAGAACCTGAATTATGCCTCAGCGTCATCGAAAATTTGGACCATCGGATGGAGGTGTGCCGCCAAGGCCGCGGCGGCTATTTGGCCGATATTTTGTTTCATGCATAATTGAGCCATACCAATATTATCATAATAAAGAGAAATGGCAATAATTTCCTAAAAAAAATTTTATTTTATTCAAAATAAACACCGGCCATGAGCACTTCTAGTGTCGCCATACCATGTTACTATAAACGCACTCAGAACGTTTTTTATATTCATCTCTGCCAAAAAGTAAAATTAGGTCGTGACCATTTTTCAACGATTATTTTTTACAATTCTCGACGAGAACTAAGAAGACAAGGATGCGTCGATGAACTTAAACCATTACACGGCAAGGAAAGACTATTCTTTAGCACCGTATCCTTCAAACGCGCTCCTTACTCGACCAAGCGCGGTTGACTTAAGTGCTGTCATATTGGGCGATCTTTCAAAGGACAGCACCTGCTATCGTCTGGCACCATTTTGGCCATAAGGCTCGGTAGGCAGTTCTCAAAGAAACTTGAGGGAGGTAAAGGGTCTGGGGACTAAGAGTAATCCATTATCTAATTTAATAATAAAATAATATATTAGTAAAATTTCGACGGGTGGGATCTGTACTTTTTAATAGAAATAAAAATCAGCCAGATTTTGAACTAATACCTTATTTCCGGTTTCTAGGTTGTTCAGCTCCTTAAAAAAATAAATAAAAAAATGTACATAAAGAAAGAAACCAGAATTTTATGGTTTGTTTATTGCCGCTCGAACACTAAATAAAATTTCAAGAAAAAATACAATAAAAACAGAAGGCTGCTTGACAAAGAAGTTATTCTTCAGATTTGAATCTCCATATTTATATATATTTGTAGCGCCAATTCGAGTTACTTGTCGATGGGTAACAAAGTAAAGTAAGGTAAATGTAGGTATAATTTTAAGTATATATGGTATATATGTTTTGCACCTACATATATCAATTCTAAAAATACATTTTACCAAAAATAAACTGTACCAAGAGAATGCATCTTTGCTTGCAGGGAATTCGTTTGACAAACAAAGCGAAAAGCAAAGGGGGATATGTGTATAAAAAATCACGCCTGAAATCATTAAGCGGCAACTGCAAGCCAGCATTCACAGCCAGCTCATCAAGATACAGCAGGAACTACAAATAACACATAGGCTGAAAAGTCCCGAGTCTAAAAAAGAAAAAACGTTTGTTTTTTTTTTTTTGCTCAAAATCAGCTTTATTCATGAACGTAATTTCCATCAAGAACAACGCAATCATTTCAGCGCCGCTCTAACATTGCAATACCAATTTTGCAGAACGATTTATGTTTTCCCTCAAAATAGGCCTCAGTTTCAGTGATAACCTCTTCATTCGAGCGAAATTTCTTACCGACGAGCAGTTGTTTAGGTCTGGAAACAGGCAGTAGTCGCTGGAGCCAAATCTGGCGAATACGGTGAATGTGGGAGCAATTCAAAGTTCAATTCACCAGCAGCACCCACTTTGAAGAGATCTTCCTCATAGTCAAATGCTCAGTACAGGTCCGGCACTCGAAGTGTAACAAATTAAAAAGGCCATAAAATATGTTTGGAAAATTACTTTTAGTCAATTCAAAGTAAAAAATGTGTGAAAATAATACAAAATTAAGAATCAATTTACTTTTGCTCGATATGACCACTTTTGGCCTTCACTATGGTCTTGAGACGGTCTAGAGACTAATCGCAAGCTGCCCGAATGTGACTTGCAGGTTCTATGGGCCACTCGTGGGCAATGGCTTTCTTCAGCGCCTCGAGACTGGTGAATCTTTAAGTTCAGACGCTGCTCTCCAAAATGGTCCAAAGAGAATAATCCATCGTCTTCACGTCTGGTGAATTTGAGAGCCATTATGAGGACGTTACGAAGTTCTGAACGTTGGTTTTTAGCCATTCTTGGTTCACTTGAGCTTTGTGAGACGGAGCCGAGTTCTGTTGAAACGTCCGTGGTCTGCCACCGAAATGTTTGTCTGCCCACGGCTTCAAAGCAACCTCCAGAATACTTTAACGATAATATTTCGCATTTACTTTGACGCCAGGCTCGATGAAAATAATTGGGGAGGGCCCATCTCCGGTTACAGCGGCCCAAACTATTAGCTGTGGCGGATGCTGCCTCTTGGTGATCAATCGATGACTCAAATTCTCGAACGGTCGGTCAAATAAACCGTATCCTTTTGGGAGTTAACGAATTGCTCAATTTGAAAAATTTCCTCGTCAGAAAGATGTTCACAATGTTCGGTAATTGACCGCTTTCGGTCTCTCCTTCGCTCTCTCAAGTCTGACTTGTTGCTGCTTTGATGTGAGATCATGCGCCTTTTGGGTCTTGTAAGGCATGACTCCGGTCAGATATTTTCAGTTCTTTCGCCATTTGATTAGCACTTCGTCGGGGATTTCGGTCAAGTCGCATCTTCACTTTTGAACCATTTCACGTGACGTTGCAGTCTTTTGATGACCACCTCCATCACGTTTCGCGAGGATACCAGTATAATTGTAACGAGTAATGGTGCGATAAACAAAAAATTTATTTATTTTAAGGTGCTCCAGTTCACGAACAATCGCTGATTGTGATTTTCCAGCAAACCATCGTCTCACTGTTTTTTCTGATAGAGCGGGGTTCCCATAACACTTTTCAAGTCATTGCTTCACTTCAACTGTATTTGTTCCCGTCAGTGTAAAATTAAAACACGAAATGCTTTTTGATTCATTGTTTTGAAAATAACAAAAAAGCATCACCTCTAGCGCAATAACTTACGAACTAATGAATTTCATGAACTTGTAACAGCTGCCTCTTTAAGGTTAGTACTAACTGAAAAATAGGTAAATACAATAAAACTAATGTCATCTATGTGTTAGGCCCGGGACTTTTCAGCCCATGTGTTACATTGCCTTTAGTCGACGCTTTGCTTCAGATTTTACTGATCCATATACTCTAAAGTTACTGCTTACCTCACTTATACGATGTTAGTAGGAATATGCTGTCTTTATATGGAGGAGGCACCACTTTTGCCATACTAAGAGGCTTGAACGTATTCAAAAGAATTTTCTTCATTTCATTCTCAGATCGGTTGATTTTGTTGATCCAATTCCTTCGTATGTTGTCCGATGTCCGTTAAAAAATTTGAAGTCATTTCAAAATAGAAAGAGTGTCATTTCACTCTACTTTGTTCTTGATATCATCAGTGGTTTGAATGGCTGTCATTTTCTTTTAGAGCGCATTTATTTTTACATTCCACAAAAGAACCTACGAAGTAATGATTTATTCCTTCTTCCTTCCGATGCACAGAACATAGAATGAATTTAATAAAATTTTTAATTCTTTTGCTTTCAAATTGTCACTGAATGAATAATATAGGGCTTCTTGTATTCGCCACTTCCTCGTTAGCTATCTCTATGCTCGATTAACTTGACGAAAAATTTCCATGGGAAAGCAACAACAAAGTTATCGAGTAAGATTCGCCGCTAGCGAGTATGCGCATTAGGCCGTACTGCCTTACCAGCACATTAATTTAAGGCTGCTCTCTTCCCGCGTTACCGTCATATGTTCATTTGTACCAGTTACTTCATCTATTCGCCACTTGCTAAGTCTTTGCGAAAAGAAGAAGCCCATAGATAATATAAGTACAATGTGTCAGGTGACGGAATTAGGAATTGAGAGCTAAATTTAAAAAAAAATGACTAATGATAAACGTTTATTTCAATAATACATACATATTACAAAAGAGACCAGTGCGGATTTTTTTTTTTCTTTTTTTAATTATTTCCTCCAAATATTGACCGCGACATCGACCGTGTCTCCGAAAAACACTCTTGGAATCTGGCCTCCGTACTTGGTGATACCCGCTGGAAAACTGATGTCGGAATGTCATTAACCTCGCGAACGATATCTTCTTTGAGTGCTGAGATGGTCGCTGGTTTCGTTTCATAGACTTTACCTTTGAGCTACCCACCCACACAGAAAAAAGTCCATAAGGATAAGATGAGGTGGCCAGGAAATGTCACTGAAACGGCTTATCAGTTTGTTAGGGAAGAAATCACGCAGTATCGCCATGGTATTTTTGGTCGTATGCGGCGTGGCGACATCTTCAGCACGCGCCAATAAGAGACACCGTCAGCGTCAACAGAAATTGCTTGCCTCACGATTTTCAAAAAAAAAGTGCTATTACATGAAAGTGAGCTTCATCACTCCAAAATATTGTGTTTACTTACTTACTTACTTACTTACTTACTTAGATGGCAGTCCCTCACGTAGATGGCGTTTCAACAGTATGCTGGTTCGCTGCTTGCTGGCGCCAGTGCTGCCCAACGTAGATTAAGTATTCCTCTTCCACATCGTCCACCAGTGGGCTCTCTCTCGAAGGACTTCCGTGTCAGAGTACTTTCGTTCATCCTCGAGACATAGCCAAGCCAGTGCAGTCCCTGTATTTTAATACACTTCACTATGTCCACATCTCAATATAGCTCATACAGCTCGCTGTTCTATCGGATACGAAACTCATTCTCGCCTATGCGAAGCGGAACAAAGATTTTTCGGAGAATTATTCTCTCGAACGTTCCCGCTACTCTCACATCAGTGTCGGCATCGTCCAAGCTTCTCCGCTGTATACAAGGATGGGGATGATTAGGCTTTTGTACAGCGTTGTTTCATTTTTCGAGAGAGTCCTCTAATTCTCAGTTACCCACTAAACCCAAAGTAAGGCCTGTTGGCAAGAGTTACCCTTCGTTTAAACTCTAGGCTGGTGTCGTTCTGGCTGTTAATACTGGTACTTAGATAAACAAAGCCATTCACCACTTGAAATTCGCGTTTGCCACCAGTTACGTGTTGTCCAAGACGCGAGGACTCTTTGTTTGTTGACAACAGGTACTTTGTTTTACTCTCGTTTACCGTAAGATCCACTTTTTCTGCTTCCTTCTCCAGACTGGAGTACGCTGAACAGGCTGTTCAGGCTGACAACATCAATATCGTCAGCCAAAGTACTTCAACTCAGTAACACGAATAATTTTTTCGAGTAAGGTTAAAAAAATCACACGAAAGGGAATCGTCTTACCTGAAACTTCGTTAGGTATCGCACGGCTCGGAGAGTTCCTTTCCGATCCTGACGGAGCTTACCATAGCACTTAATGTTATTTTATACAACCCTATAAGTTTTGCTGGGATATCAAAGTCAGACATAGTGGCTTAGAGGTAATTACTGTTTTGTGCTATCGAAAGCAGATTTGAAATCGACAAGGAGGTGGGGTATGTCGGTTTTTCGTTCATCGGCTTTCTCCAGCATTTGGGGTATCGTGAAGATCTGGTCAATAGTAGGCTTACCAGGCCTGAAGCCGCACTGGTAAGGTCCAATAGAATATTCTATTCTTATACTCACCTTAGACAGACTCCTCAAGCATCCCGTCAAGAAAGGAATGGCAGAAACCAAGGCCATGGAGAAGGGGATTTAAATTTCTGTACAGATGGTTCCAAACAAGACGATAAAGTTGGCTATGGAGTATTTTCGAAGCAACTAATGCAGTGTTTATCAGGCAGAAGTTCTCGCTGCAAAAGAAGTGGTTACGTATCTAAATACGCCTGCCGTAACAAAAACTACGATGAATATCTTCTCAGATAGCCAGGCGGTCATTAAATCAATGAATGCGGCTATTCTAGGATCAAAGGTTGCACCGGAATGACGAGCAGTTCTAAATTATATTAGTGTCGTATTCAAAGTCAGCCTTATTTGTGTTCCGAGGCATAGAAACATCGAGGGAAATTGTAGAGCTACTACGCGAAAGGTACTACTCTTCAACTGCGTTGTGGATTAGGAGTTACCATTAGGATACTTATGGCCACGAGCAAACTAATAATCAAGAACAACAATATCCCAAAGGCCAAAAGGTCATGAAGATATGAAGGCACATGCGTAACAGCTAGAGTACTGTGGCCGCAAATGAATAAGAAAAAGACAAAAGAACTGCTTAGCCTTTCAAGAGAGGATATCTCGAAGGTCGTGGCTTGTAAAACCGTTCATTGGCTATTTGGCAGGCATCCATTGAGACTAGGAGTTTTTAGACTATGCATTTTGTAGAAGTTTTATAGATGAAGAAGAGCAAGAAACAGTTAAGCACTTCCTCTTCAATTGTCCAGTCTTGGCTAAAATCAGAGCATGTTTTCTAGGTAGCTACTTTTTCAATTCTCTCATGGAATCGTCTGGCGTGGGAATGGGACCAATCCTGTGCTTCATAAGAGCCACAAAATGGTTCCACGAAGAAAAATAAACGAGGTTCCCGTGTCGCACAGTGGTATCACAATGGACCTGTAAGGTTTAAGTCAGTTGGTGGTACAGATCAACTACCACCATAACCTAACCTAACCTGAGGTTGAATAAATCAAAGTGAGCGAAAAAAAAATTCTTCTTCTTCTTGTTTGTCGCGATAACCGCGATTACTCGATTTTGGAAGAGTTTAATAAAACGCCCTAGTTGTTTCTTTCTCGTGCTTACCGAAACACCAAGTGAAACCAAGTCCTTCTCCACCTGATCTTTCCAACGCAAAGGAGGTCTTCTTCTTCCTCTGCTACCACCAGCTGGTACTGCAAGGGCGACAAAACCCAGTTAACGTAGCCGCTGGATCTTTATTCACTGTGCTATGTCTATGGCGGCCGCCGTAGCCGAATGGGTTGGTGCGTGCCTACCATTCGGAATTCAGAGAGAACGTAAGTTCGAATCTCGGTGAAATACCAAAATGAAGAAAAACATTTTTTTTTTTTTCATTTTTCTCCGAGTGTATTTCTGCCATGCTCCTCATAAAAATATCTACCGTTCGGAGTCGGCTTGAAACTGTAGGTTCCTCCATTAGTGGAACAACACCAAGACGCACGCCACAAATAGGAGGACTAGCTCGGCCAAACGCCCAAAAAAGGGTGTACGCGCCAATTATATATATATGTATATATTAGGCCGGGTCGATTTGTGGGGAGGCAAAAAATTCGCCCATTGCTCTGTGAAAATCATATTCTAGGGATCAAAATAAGAAACTTTGCCGAAGGAACAATACCTCTGAAACGAATTCTGATGTCCCCCAATTTGGGTCGAACTTTTTAGTTTCTTTTCTATAACTCACATAAGTTAATTTTTTCATTTACATATGTTCTGACTAAATAAATTTCTTAAGAGAAAAAAAAAGATATTATTATAAATAAATAATAAATATTATTATAAATAAATAAAAATAAAGAAAAAACATAGCCATTTAGCTGATCTTTTCATGTAAATGCGAAAAATGGTGATATTTTGAAATGATTGTATGGGGAACCCCCCAGGGGAGTTCCAGGGGGTGTGCCACTGGCATGGGTGGATCGGCCGTCCAAAGTTAGTGGGGGTCGGTCATACATTTGGACTCGATTGGAGCACTCTAAATGGGTCAAAGTGGGATTTTTTAAAATTTGCTCCTACCCTAAAGTTTGACTCAAATTGGGGGACATCAGAATTCGTTTTAGAGGTATTGTTCCTTCGGCAAAGCTTCTTATTTTGATCCCTAAAATACGATTTTCACAGAGCAATGGGCGATTTTTAAATCGACCCGCCCTAATATATATCTATATATATATATGTATATGTATATGTCTATGTCGTCGTAAAGCTCATGCAGCTCATTGTTCCATCGCCACGATACTCGCCGTCACCAACGTGCAAAGGTCCAATCTTCCATCTTCCGCGAAAGAAATTCAGAATGTGTAAAAATTAAGTAAACACAGATTTTATATTTTTTAAAAGTAATTTTTTATTTTGTTTCTGAATTTGCAAACTTTACAAGAGCTTTTGACTTTCCTACTTTACAATACAACATTTGGCCTGCATTTAATCATTACATTTTAATTGGTCTGGCTTTTTTAGTATTTGTTGCAGCATTTAAATACTTATAGATTAAAAAATTAGATTTAACTCACACTCATACATATGCAATTTGTTATACGGTAGTAGTAGAGTACAGTTAATAGTAAAATTAAGAAATTTATGCAGACTCGTTGCAGCAGCATACTGACACAAAACTCGAAATGGTGGCTTGAATGTTTGGAAGTTAATTGTTTAATTGTTGCAGTCGTTAACGCCTGATATGCATAACAGAAAATCAACTCATAATAATTGATTATAAAATGATACAACCAGCAAATTCCACCAGCAAATTCCACTTTTCTTATAATTTCTTAATATTGAATGGATAAACATTTGAGGTTGGAAGCGATTAAGATAAATTTACGCAGCTTATTTTATACAAAAGTAGTTGTTTGATAAATTGTTTACTTAATCTGTTCAAATTATGTTATAAAACTGTACAGTCAAAAGCGCGTAAATTAAAATGATAAATATAAAATATTCGAAGCGCGAACTAATAGACCATTCAGGCAATAATTTTGTTAAATTTTAAAGTGTAAATAGTTCCTTATTGCTTAAGTTAGTTTGCACATGGGCTGTAAATTTTTAGTATACATATACTAGGGATGTCCTCATTTGGGTGGGTTTTTATTTCACATTTTTATATAAATAAATTTTTTCAATAAATGCATGAAAGTTATTTTCAAAGCTGAAGTAGAGGTATATTGAGGTGAAAGTTCATGCATTACTCACCTAAGATAAAATAGTACTAAATAAAGTTAAAAATACAGCTTTTTTCTTATACCTTTTAGCGGTTAAAGGCGATATATGAGTTTACATATATGTGACCTGGTCTATGATATGAAAAGGCGGAAAGGACTCAAAAAAATAATTTTCTCCTACATTCCTCATTTTTGGATAGTTTGCGGTGCTCTTTAGCATGGCGAACACCAGATAATCACAATTTGTTGAAAAGTTTACTAAAAGTGAAGAAAAGCACAAGATATTGATGAAATTGTTTATTTTTAACAGTGTTTTCTCGAAAACTGCACTGCGCACGCAAGCCTGCCTTTCGCAGAGCAGGTCCACACATACAAATATTGCTCAAAAATATTACGAGAAAGTAAGTTATATTTTTTAGTAAGTTTTTACTGATTTCCGAAAGACGTCAATCCGGTGAAAAATAATCGTAAGCGTAAATTTTTAAATATTACAATTGGCATTAGCGCTTGCAAATAAAATATAAATCAATACTTAAATTCTAAAATAACAACGAAAGAAATTATATTACTTATTTTTTAATATTACGGTTACCCAAATTTTGAATTTTGATTAAAAAAAAACGCTGAAAAACAACTTTAAAATATACTTGATCTCACAGTTGCTAATAGGAGGCGGCGCAAAATTAATCATTCAATTTTATTTTTAATTACATTTTTCACTAAAAAATAGTTTTTTGACTGAAAATTAATTACGATTATAAAAATTTTGAATTTCGGTAAAAAAAGGCTGCAAAATAACTTTAAAAAAAGCTTGATCTTATAGTTGCTAATATTAATCATCCAATTTTATTTTTAATTACATTTTTTACTAAAAAATAGTTGTTTAACTGAAAAAAAATTACGGTTATAAAAATTTTCAATTTCGGTAAAAAGAAGACTGAAAAATAGCTTTAAAAAAAGCTTGATCTTATATTTGGTAATAGGAGACGGCGCAAAATTAATCATCCAATTTTATTTTTCGCTAGAAAATAGTTTTTTAACTAAAAACAAATTTTGTACTAAAAGTAATTTGTTTCACTAAAAAGTAAAAAAATATTTTTTTTTTTTTTACTAAAAACTAAAAAATAATTTTTTTGCTAAAACATAATTTTTTTACTTAAAAATAGAAAATAATTTTTTTGTTTTTACTAAAAACTAAAAAATTATTTTTTTACTAAAACATAATTTTTTTACTAAAATAAAATTTACTAAAAAATAAGTTTTTACCAAAAAAAAATTTTAAATGATGGAAATATTTACTTTGACCTTTACGCGCTCCATTGCTTCTCTGTGTGTATACTGCAGCTGTCTATTTCATAAGTGTCAAATATGGTTGACGTACGACGCTATTTGCAAAAAATAAAAATCTTATGATAGGGTGCGCCACCTTGTATAAATCGGAAAATTTGTGATTTTTCAACTACCAAAGTAAGTATTGGTTTAACTATAAAAAAAAATTGAAAAATTGAAATTTTTTTAAATTGAAAAACTCAAATTTTTTTTTTTTTTTTTGATTTTTCAACATATTTCCTTTTTTTTCTTGTTTTTTTTTTTTTTTTATTTTTCAACTTATTGGTTTGACTAAGACATTTTTTATTTCTTTTAAATACCAAAGTATTGGTTCAACTAAGAAAACTTTTTCATTTTTCAACTACCAAAGCATTGGTTTAAATTTTTTTTTTTTTCAAGTTCGTAAACGCAAACAAAAAAACCTGTGAACGACTGAATTTTTACCAAGTTGCTACTAATATACAGATAACAAAATTGTTTATTGTAATTTTATATGTATAATAAAGTATGTATAAATACTTAAATTAGAAATAAGGGCATCCCTAGTATATTAATTTTGCGCCACCTTGTATAAATCGAAAAATTTGTATCAAATTTTATAAACAAACGAAAAGAACATCCTTTGCAATAGTTTTTTGATTTTTTTAGCTTCCAATTGTTTTTTTCATTTTATTAGCTTCACCAATTAGATGTACGAAAATATCCTGTTTTTTGAGATTTTTCAACTACCAAAGTAAGTATTGGTTTAACTACAATATAAAAAAAAACTTTTGTTTTTTGTATTGGATTAACTATAAACATTTTTTTTTTAATTTTTCAAGTACCAAATTATTTGCTTAACCAAAATATTGGTTTAACTAAGAAGCATTTTTTTGTACATTTTTCAACTACCAAAGCATTGATTTAACTACGAAATTTAATGTAATTTTATATGTATAATAAAGCATACGTTCTTAAATTAGAAATAAGGACATCCTTAGTATACGTTTACGCTAATAGGTTGATATTGTAACATAAGATACATACCTACATAAATATTAATCTTAAATTTAGCAATAAGAGAAATTAGAGTAAGAGTAGAACTTTAAGAGATTTCGTTAGATGTAAGCTTTAGATAAATAAGGTTTACTGTAAATAAATTTGAATAAAGGAGTTGAGTTATTTCGCAGACACCGAGAAGTGAGTTTGTGTTTTAATAACGTTTATATATTCGCACCAGTGGTGCAGGTGCATTACAATTTGCCTAACAGTAAGAAATTTGTAGCTTCCTTTTTTCCTTTTTTTTTTTTCTTAGCATAGAACGGGTATGTTTGTGTGTATTTGTTGAGGTGCACAAACGTGATTTGCTCTTCTGGCTATGTAAGCAATTTTTTGTGAAGTTATAACTTATTTATATGACTATTGCGCTATTTTCGGTGTTATAATTTTCACCAACACTAAGGAATGTTTGCAGATTTCTTTAGAAAATGTTGGAAAAATCATTAGTTTGTATCTATTACTTATATTAAGGATTTGAATAGTTCTGCTTTTTAGTTATTTATTATATTTTATTTTTTTCGGTAGCATAAATTCATAACTTGCAACATATACGAGTACATAAATAGTTTGTGAAGAAATGCGGAAGTGGTGCAAGACATTTTTGTAGCAATTATGAGAGTGAATAAGAACTTTCTTTATAGTTTAGTACAAAAATCTTAGTGACGAATCTTCTCATCTAGCCCAGAAAGTGCGCTTTACCAACCCGTAACTCGTTCTTCGCATAATATGGTTCCTGCCCAGCGACCGATGACTATTTCTCTTATTTTTTCTGTAAAGGCATCGAATTTTTTAGCTAAATTTATTTTTTAAGATCTAAAACGGTTAGCAACCAAGTGGTTAGTAATATTGTAGTAAATAGTGAAAGCCGGTAGAAAGTTAGTCTATCCGAAAGCGGTATTTAAGATTGTGAAAGATTAGTTTGATCTCTCAATGTCTGGAATAGTTAGTTCTTATGTTCTTTACTTTTCTTCTTTATTCTTTAACGTTATTGCTTAATACGATCTGTATTAGGATATGAAGTGTGTTTAATGTCATTTACTATAATGTAATTTATGTGCAACCCTGTTTTCATCTTTGCCTCACTGCCCTTGTCTGTTGCGTTATTATTTGAAGCATACAATCGTGAGATTTCATACAACTGGGGTATTTTTTTCAATTTCACATCGGAGCACGCCTGTCAAGCGGGAGCGAAAAGTGGGGTAAATATAGAAATGTGTTTTCCTGTACTTAACACTTCGTTCAATAATGTGTGTGACTGACACATAGATGGCGGCACTAGTACTAAATCAATATTTTTTTCGAAAGTTGGCAACCTTTTTAGGCTTACTGTCAAAATCATATGTTAATCCGACCATTTGTTTACAAGTTACAGTACTTTAAGTGACGCTACTTTTGAGTTTAAAAAAAAAATTAATTCAAAGCAATTCCGTGTGCTGATTTATCATTGTTTTTTAATGAAAAAAAAATACTGTTCAATGTTATATGTACAGTAGGTTCTGTTTTTATGCGGCTTTTTTTATGCGGTTTTGAAATAGTGCGGTTTTTTTTTTTAATTACAAAATGCATGTCGACCTATCGGGAATTGTACATATAAACAAGATTCTAAACCAGCTAAGCAAAAACTCATCACAGATTACATCAGAAATGCTAACCCTACAAGTATGGAACCGCCTGCATAACTATCTAGATCAGACGTGTACATTTCCTAAGTGACGAAAGTGATTTTACGCAAAATCCTAAACGAACGCGCAACATGTGGGTATTGTCTGATTCTATTTTTGACTTAAATTTATTTTTCGATTCTGACATTTCTTAAATAAAGATATAATTTTCAAAAATACAATATTTTGTTTATGCGATTTTATTTAATTATTTCAGATTCATGCGGTCTATGGAACGTATCTATAGTTATAATATCGGACTAGTGCCATTTTTTATGCGATTTTATTACATTATTTCAGATTTATGCGGTTTTAGCATTTGAAACGTATCTATAGTTTTACTATAGAACTGGTAGCTTTTTTTATGCTGTTTTTTTATGCTGTTTCTTGCGGAACGTATCTACCGCATAAAAACAGAACCTACTGTATTCTCTTTAGATATATACTACACAATAGCGAATTCTACTCCAGATTGTGCATTTTTGCTGCGTGTACAAAGATCAGTGCAAAAGATTACTGGAAAAAGGAAAGAAACACTATTTGCTTTTAAGGAGACTCTAAGTGTAATGAAAAAAATATAAAATCATCTTCAATTTGTTTTCAATCAGTTTTGCAAATACACTAGTTCACAAATTTTCAGTTTCAAAAATGGTCCTCGACCAAAAAGTGTTCTTTAGACTAATTGAGGTCATTGAAACCAAAAATGACTTTTATTTATTTATTTTTTTTTTTTTCAAAGAACGGTTTTCGAGATATTCCCAAAAAACCTGTTTTTTGTGCAATAGCAAGGTTTTTATACCAAGTATAGTGTTAAGGCTGTCTTACTGCACAGAGGCAACAAGAAACCATCGATCCCCGTTGCTCATTCTACGAATGTCAAAGAAACTTATGAGACAATGAAAGAGCTACTTCAATTAATTGACTACAGTTCGTACCTATACCTGTAAAATATGCTGTGACTTGAAAGTTGTCGTTCTACTGACTGGTCTGCAGGGTGGCTATACCAAATACAGTTGTTTTTTTTGTGTCTTTGGGATAGCAGAGCGGATGAAAAACATTTCACTCAACAAGTTTGACCGAAGCGTGTGCAGCATGTCGTGGGAAAGAACAACGTTATCAAAAAAGCACTTGTTGAGAAAAAAAGTTATTTTTCCCTCTTTGCATATAAAACTTGGGCTAATGAAGAATTTTGTGAAAGCATTGGCAAAAAAACCGGAAAACACAGCCCTTGAATACTTGAAAACCAAGTTCCCAAGATTGTCTATAGAGAAAATCAAAGCGGGTATATTCGTCGGTCCACAGATAAAGAAATTGTTTACGGACACAGAATCTCAACAATGCCGTGACAGTTCCGAAACTAAAGCTTGGAAGCTTTCCAAAAAGTTGTTCATGGATTCTTGGGACACAACAGGAGCAACAACGACCGTCAATTGATTCATACAATGATGAAATACTTTAAAACTATTGGCTAGTATTGTAAAACGTACATACTCCAAAATAAATTTATCATACACATTGATTGGAAAATTATGGGGAAATTTACAATTAACTTTGTTTTTGTTAACAGGTGCTCGCATGTCGTTAAAAATGCACCTACTTCACAGTCATTTGGATTTTTTTTCCTCCGAATTTGATGGCTGAAAGTGATGAACAAGGCGAGCGATTTCATCAAGATATTGCTACGATTGAAAAGCGTTATGAGGGTTTCTGGGATCAAGGAATGATGAGCGACTACTGCTGGATGCAACTTCGTGAAGATTCCGTGCAACATAAAAGAAGAAGTTTGAGAGTAAAAGCGTATTTGCGACCTCAAACATAGCCATGTCAAAAGTTGCAAAATCACACGTGTTGACTTTATGGGTCATAACTTCTACAATTTTTCGTCGACTCAGACAAACTTAAGCTTAAAAAGTAGGTGACAAAATATTCTTTCAGAAAACCGATCTTATGTCGGTATAAATAACTTGTTTGTTCAAGAAAAAAGTTAATAAACTTTGATAATTTATTAAAAAACGTCAAAAATGCCTTTTTTTGAACTTTCAACAGCTGTTTTGCGAAAACTACGACTTCCATTGACACGAGTTATATATTGTCATGGAACAAGATACTTTTAAATTTTTATTCTAACTGGGTTAAAGATCAGACAACAACTGCCAAAAATACAAAAAAAAAATTTAAAAAAAACACCAATTGAAAGAACAGAATCCCAGTTATTGTATTAATATTGGGTAGGCGAAAAAGTCTTCTCGTATTTTGTCAATAGATGTCGTTGAAGTCATCTATCTCCAGTGCTACCAATCTCATTGTGTCATATCATATGGTGTTAGAAAGGTGACATTTTAAGCTTCATTTAACCATAAAAAAATTAAATTCGGAGAAGTTGAAAACAAGTTATAGCTGTTCAAAAATGAGTGAAAATAATGAAGAAATTCGCTATATTTTGAAATTTTTGTATAAAAAAGAGAAGAATGACACGCAAGCCACCAATGAAATTTGTGAAGTTTACGGAGTCGATGCTGTATCAGTTCGTGTAGCACAACAATGGTTCGCTCGCTTCCGTTCTGGAAATTTCGATGTGAAAGATGCACCTCGCTCCGGTCGACCTATCGTTGAAAAAGTCGATGAAATTATGGAAAAGATTGACCAGGACCGTCCACCATATAGCCCTGGCCTTGCACCATCGGACTACCATTTGTTTCGGTCAATGCAGAACTCTCTTAATGGAGTAAAGTTGGGTTCAAGAGAAGCCTGTGAAAATTACTTGTCGCAGTTTTTCGCCGAGAAACCACAAAAGTTTTACACTGGTGGAATAATGTCTCTAGAAGAAAAATTGCAAAAGGTGGTCGACCAAAATGGTACGTATTTGGTTTAATAAAGCTGATTATACATAATATATAAAAAAAAATCAGTCGATTAACACACTGGAGAGAAAGTAATTTGTCTTATCAATCAAATACAGAATCAAGCGAGTAAAGTTTACAGCAAGAAGCATGCTGACGAAGGCGAGTATCGTAAGCGATGGAACAATGAGTTGCATGACTTTACGACAACATAGACATAGTGCAGCGAATAAAGATCCAGCGGCTACGTTGGCTGGGTCATGTTGTCTGAATGGATAGAAAACGCTCTGGCTCTGAGAGTATTCGATGCGGTACCTGCTGGTGGCAGGAGAGGAAGAGGAAGGCCTTTTTTTAGCAAATCTGAAAATTGAATAGCTTAAAATATTGTTTTACTGCGCGCGGTCACAGTTGTGGGGCATTGCCTGTAATTGCATGTACGCACTGTACAACGCGTTGATACAACAATCGCAGCGTGTGTGCTGGGCGTAAGGATTGTTAATAGAAAAAGGTAGTTTTGCTAAGTGTGTGTGTCACAACTTTCGCGGTTGTTTTAATTATATCTTTAGCAGCTAAAAGAGACATTTCTATCATTTATTAATATTTCATTGTGTAATAAATATTTGCCTGTACATACACTTAAAAATCTGCCTATAATATGCAGCCATACAAACAATTGTACTATTAATGCAACTTTAAACGTAATTCAACGTGCAAATACATCATTTTGGATGCAATATTTTTTCGAATGAGAATATCATCAAACAACGAGAAGCCTTATCTTTGACCAAGAGAGCAAATACTAATCGAGGTTTTGTAAGCCATTCAAGGGAACCTACAATCAATATTTACCAGAATGATCCAAGGAGACTGCACACCTGGAACCTCATCAGGAGCCTCTCAACGGCAACTACAACAAGAATTTCGCGAAAATGTGAGTCCCTTCACCGATCAGCCTTTACAAAGTAGTCATATTGTGGTTAAACCACCCGTTTTCTTGAAAAGTAGCCCTCATATATTTTTCATTCAAATAGAGACGTCTTTTCGACGCGCTAATATTTCTCAAACTGTATTGCCTGTAATTGCATGTACGCACTGTACAACGCGTTGATACAACAATCGCAGCGTGTGTGCTGGGCGTAAGGATTGTTGATACAAAAAGGCAGCGTGTATAGGTTGCTTTAGTATTGTTGTGCTTTGCTAAGTGTGTGTGTCACAACTTTCGCGGTTGTTTTAATTATATCGTTCGCAGCTAAAAGAGACATTTCTATCATTTATTAATATTTCATTGTATGATAAATATTTGCCTGTACATACACTTAAAAATCTGCCTATAATAATAAGTAAAAATATAAATTGGAAAAACCCAAACAGTTAATATTATTAATATTTTTGAAGTGAAACTTCTTTACGCGCGTCAAAGTATAATTTCAAAGGCCGCGACACACGAGCTGGCGTTACGAAAAACCGTTACGAAGTGTATAAGCCTACGGCATACAAGCTATTCTCTTTCTCCGCTTTGTGCGGTGCTTCGTAGTCTCCCCACTCTGTAGATACGTATTACATAGTATACACAGTTAATATACACTACAACTATGCCATATACTGCAGCCTACGGCCTATGATGTATGATGACATCCGTATGCACGCGCGAGTTATGTGGAATGGCCCCTCTCCCACACATAAAATTATAAAAAAGAAAACAACCATATTTTAATAGAATTTATGATTGTAAAATGAGTATTAATGAAAAAGAAAACAATCATATTCCAATAGAATTTATGATTGTAAAATGAGTATTAATGAAAAAGAAAACAATCATATTCCAATAGAAATTTATGATTGTAAAATGAACCTTAGGAATGCCACTCAGCACTTTAGAGTTAGAAATATAAATATACATATGTATGTATATGCTTAAGTGTAATCCGTTCATTGCATATACGAATAACGTGAAGTCATACGTATATGCAGATAACAAACATACTGGTGTCAACACTCAAGTATGCAAAACATACTTGAGTGAAATAAGAGGACACAGTAAAACAATTGCAACTATGCTGCAAGTCTAAACAAAAAGTAGACTATTTGTATGGTGCTGAGTAGCATCACAAACACACATATTTACTATCTAAATATGTATATTCTGAGGCTATATTTAAGACCTAAAGATTTAAGAAAAGGCAGTTGTGGCTGAACCGCGAGGGCGACTGGCAATAGTCGCAGAAACTCCTGTACTCAAAAATAATAATAAAAGTTTCTTTAAACATCATCAAGAGTATTATTCATTAGAGGAAGGATTAAAAAAGGGTGTTGGCCGCAACTCAAGGTTTCTCAAACAGACAGAAACCATAACTCGCGTGATATTACAGGGGCGAGGAGACGCAGACGCCTAGACACGTAGAAAACGACGCGGATTTGTGTAGTCCACGTGTTCATCAAAATTATTATTAAATAATCTATAATATAAAAATAAGTCGGGGTTTCCTTCCTGACGCTATAACTCCAGAACGCACGAAACGATTTTCACGGTCTTGCATTCGTTGGAAAGGTCTCGGGCTCCGTGAGGTTAATAGCATGTACTCTGCTCAGTTAATTTCATGTGACATTTATTATGCACACGTTCTTTCAAACGCCAACTTAAACCGGTATTGTGTTCACTGTGAAATTGTGAAATTGAGGTTAGAGTAATTCATTTCCTAACAGTTCAATTGGAAACCCTCAAATCAATCACGCGTATCGTGCAAATTTTTATTCAACTTCAACAGCAGGCATTTGTCCTTAAGGTGGTAAGTTGAATTGGGTAAATTATGTGGATCGTGCATTTCAGGTTTAATTCGCCAGCCTGTCCATAGTCCAAAATGCCGAGAGGACGACACATGCAAGCCAGCAACAAGTGCGTTCACAGAACTTAAGCGAAGAAAGACAAAATATAATAAGAGTAAATGCCCGATTGAGACAACGCGTGAGCACACGGAGATTATTGGCATCATACAATCGCTTGGCATTCCAATATGATCCCACTGCGAACTACATACAGTGATGATGACAATTTAGATATTATACCAACGACGACTGTATGCCGATAATGCAATGCGTTAAAGTTCAAAAGAGAAACGCCTGGATTGTGCTGCGCAAGTGGAAAAGTCAAACTGGATCCATTACTTACACCACCACAGCCACTGAAACCATTGTTCGATGGAACTCATCCCGATTCCAACCATTTTCTTCAACGCATCCTTGAATACAATAACTGCTTTCGCATGACTTCCTTTGGAGCTAATATCATTCGAGAAGGCGGCTTCATGCCGATTTGCAAGGTAAAAGATACAACACACACAACCAATCACTCACACCAACACAATCTATTGCAACACATAACAACTACACATACACCACACACTACACCATCACACGATCAGAAGTCACACCGTATTCTTCAAAAATAAATACATTAATTATTCTATCTTAATTATTTGCCATCACAGATACAAGGACAAATATATCATTTGCATGGTTCAATGGTGCCAACACCAGATGAACCGCATCAATTTCTGCAAATATATTTCATTTCGTCGATGGTGGATCAAACTGAATGCGCCGTCCAATATACAGGGAACACAACAGTTAAAGTGACTGGTTAATATGTTCAAAACAGCATTGGAACGAAGGCCAAGAAAAATTTAGAAAACCATTGTTTTTCACATGGGCAGCTACACGTTGCGTGTTCACGAGTTTGGAAACCATCCGCTTTGTTTGTGTTAACGTCAGACCAAAGAACAAAAATGGTTTACCAAAGAGCACTTAAAAGAAACGGATAATTTGCGGACTCGTATAACGCTTTGATTCAGTATTTACTTTGGATTCACTTTCATTTTTTACTTTGAGAAGTTCAACTAAACTAAATAAAATTAAATTAAATTTTTGTAATCGAAATGGATTCATTACTGCTGTGAAATGAAATACAATTTTTGCTTTTCAAATATAAAACAAAAAAAATAATTTTTCTTCATCTTTTAATCCCCAAACGAAATGTTACAAAAAACGAAGCCATCTGGAGTTCGCCGGGTTTGCTAGTATTTAATATTTAAATATATATTCAGTGAAAGTGAAGTTAAAATTTGCAAATTACTTTCCTGTTAGAACAGGTTTGTGTTGATAAATTTTTATAAATATACTATGTCAAATTTAGTATCTATACGAAGAAATTAAATATCAGTATATTGTGATTATGAATGATCTATCTTACACAGTTCACAAGTACTGTTGAGGAAAAACTGATGTGCCTTACTAAACCCGATTTGACATCACTAATTTGAGTATTTGTAAGTATAATTTTATAATACAGGGTGGCTGATGAAAGCCGCTACCAAAAAAAAATTGAATAACTTTTTTTCTTTTTAAGTTATCTATTCCATTTTTGTTTTAATTTGCAGATTGATCTTTAAAATTAAAATGGATAACTGGGACACGCAAACAAGAATTTGGATAGTCCGCCGCTATCACGCACTGGAGTCCGTAGTTTTGGTACAGAGAGAGTACAGGCGGATGTTTGGCGGCGGTAGTTATATTATTGTATTGGTTAGTTGGTTGGTTAGAGTGGTGATTCAGCCAGAATCCAACTAGCGCTTCCGCGCCATTCTGTTGCCACATCCTCGTTACCCAATTGTTTAACAGTTATTTGCAGCAAGACTATATCCAGTCTGTGCGGTTTAGGAACCTTATTAGGTTCTTGACGTCTAAGCCAGACAGTTGCTCGAGACTCTCGAACAGCGGTTTGCCCAGGGTTAACATTCTGTCCTTCCATAGGACAGGGCATTCACAGAGGAAATGGAAGATTGTTTCTATAGAGTATTGATATTTACAGTTAGCCTAAATAACATTGTATAAATGCATATCAATGTAAATAACATAATTTATCTATAACAATCACTCTCACTCTCTTTATATACATACATACATATTCACCTTATTAGTAATCATTAGAAATAAGAGTCAATGTTAATAAACTGGACAGTTGTTATTTGAACTGAGAATGAGCTGGTTGTTTTCCTCTATTGATACACTACAGTTTCTTTTTTCTCTGATTATTGTATTGAATGACCATAAAAATATTGGTGATTTCCAATTTCGTATTACTATTTGTTATAGGCTTCAATATGCCAAAAAAGCTTGCTGAACGTGCACGAGAATACAGAGCTCGGAAAAAATTGTCAAACCAAGAAAAACCGCCAGCGCAAACAGCAGCACAACGCAATCGAAAATATAAGGCTCGACAGAAAGCTGCACGCAATGATAATATGAGATTCTACCATGGCTGCATGTTGTAACGTCACTAATTTATCGATTATCACACAACCAATTTTTGCGCCGTATCTCATCTCTAATATTAATACCAATCTCTCTCCCTTTTTATATTTGTACGCTTAACAAACCACATTCAAATTCGGCAACCTAATTTGAAATAAAGAAATATCACTATATCGCGATATTTACCGAATAAAAAGTATAAGTTAACACCGGCTACGTGTTCATCCACAAAAGCTTACAAATTCCAGAGGAAGCTAACACTTGTTTTTCCAACTAAATTTAAAGTAATATGAAACTGCACCTGCTTTTTGGCTGCTACAATAACAAGATGTGCTACGTCAATATCAAGGCACCCACACATTATTCCCACAAGAAATGCTGACGATAAGTCTGCTATTTAAGAATACCATGCAAAACATTAAAACAAGCAAAACAACATGTTGACTTGCATTAAATAACTGTGGCAATAGCGGATGCGCTGGCAGAGGCAATGACGGCAGCGCAGCAACAGAGCAGGGTAGAATAGAAATTATAATTGTCTTCATAATGATTAATTAAAAATTGTAAAATCACTTTCCCGGCAGACTGGCAACGTGAAACATCACAACTCGGCAACTCCTAATAATAGGAGGAATAAAAAATAAAAGTTAATTGAAACTATATAAAAGTTTTTCATTTAACCGATATCGGTAAACTAAGTGTTCATATAAACACCAATATCGGTAAACTTGCATACCTGTTTTCTATGTATTATTGGCAGAGGTCACTCGATCCAACAATTGGTAGCAGAGCAAGGTTTTGAGTAATCATCATAAACACTCAAAATGGCTACTTCCACACACAATCGTATTGAGGCACTTACAAAAAGCAATTATGACACGTGGTGTCTTCAGGCACAAGCAGTGTTAATAAAAGCCGAATTATGGGATTATGTTAGCGGTGCGACGATTTTAGCATCCACAGCGACTGCTGAGCAACAAGCTTAATTCAATAAAAAGGACATGATGGCAAAAGCCGAAATTCTCCTCTTAATTTCACTGCACGAGCTTAAACAAGTAAAAGGCTGTTCAACAGCAACCTATCAAAGCACTGGCCCTGCAAGAAAGGCAACTTTTCTAAAACAACACCGGAGACCACCATCAACAACAACAACATTGCAAGCAGAATTTCGAAGGCTGTCGATGAATTGTTTGGAAACTCTTGAACAACAAAATGATTCAATTTATACAACAACGAGAAGGATTGTGGATATACTCTTTTAATTGTCAAAGTCTACGTGCTCATGCTACTGACGTATTGAATCCAGTTATGGAAAAATGCAATGTGGTAGTTTTTCATGAGACTTGGTTGCGTGAAGACGAGGAAATCAGTTTACCGAATTTTAACTGCATCATCCAGTGTAAAAGAAGTAATGTTCTGTAAGGCAGAATTAGCGTAAGACTTAGCCCTTAAGACTTACTCGCTAAGCTTTCGTTGTAATTAGACCTTAAGATTTGTTGGTGGTAGCGTTTGGTACGAGTAGATGCCGTTTTGTATGAATAAAGATTCATTCGGTTTATCGCGACAAACACGGTGCTATCGGTTATTTGAACAAACCATATTATCTATCCTATTATATTGTATTATATCAGAAGTGGTATTTTAACACGTCGACACGTCAAAGCTGAAATAAAATAATGAACTCAATAAACGCTGATCGGTACTCCCTGAATCAGCTGAAGGCCTGGTGCACCGCTGTGGGCTTTAACACTAGCGGCGGCTTCACTGGTAGGGACACGAAAAAAATATCGATACTTATTGGTATCGAGTATATTCGTTATTGATACCGATATTTTATACTTGATACTTTTGTTTCGATATTTGTACTTAACAAGTATCTCTAGAGCGGTATCGAGTAAACAAATTCCGCGGAAGTACGTAAACCACGCCACTCAATTTGCGACGCCACTTCATAAACGGCAGGAAAAAGTGAATTATCATTTAAGTAAATTTGATTTAAAGTTAAAGTAAGTATTAAAGCTATTATAATGTGAACTTTATTGAAATATGTGTCGTTAGAAGAATGCCGCCAAGCCGAAGCAATGTTTGGGGATATTTTACCAAACTATCCGACGACGAGGTGAGGTGCAAGACTTGCTTCAAAACTATCAAATCATCAGGAAACACTTCAAACATGCATAAGCATATAAAGAGCCACCCCGATGCGATGTATGTATATTGTTGCCTCATGGTACATATGTGCACAAAACAAATTATGTTATGTTTTATATTTTTTTAGTGCAACAGAAACTGGAAAACAACAAACCACTTTATCAAGAGATCTTGATCTGCTGAGTCCATCAAGACATGAAACTGAGCCGCAACCATCAACAATTTTATCAAAAAAATCTGCTTTGGAAAACATTGTAAAAGCTCATACACCACTTGATGCCGAAAATGACATCTATGCGGAAAATATATGTGAGTCACATAAAAAAAAAAGGCAACTGTCCATTACACAATCAATGGAACGCAAATTTTCGTATTCGGATGGCGGAAAAGATCATTCAAAACTCTGCAAGTTGTTGCTTTACTTTATTTGCGTCGACAAAAGACCATTTGATATCGTAAAAGGGCGTGGATTTAACAAATTGATGAAGAAAGCCTGCCCATCATTTAAAATTCCAAGCGTTGATACGCTAAAAGCTCAATTGGATGATTTTTATAATATAATGCATTCTAAAATTCAAAGCACATTTGAAAATGTAGCTCACGTGGCACTAACATGTGATGTTTGGACCGAGATGATGACTGTTACCAGTTATTTAGGAGTTACTGCTCATTTTTTGCATAATGATAGTCTTATGTCTCGTTGCATAGCCACCGTTGCTCTAGATGAAAGGCATACTGGTGAATACATAGCTGCAAAATTGAATGAAATTTGTACAAGCACAGACAACGGCGCGAACATAACAGCAGCTACAACATTTTTTCTTGGGAAAAACCATCACTTGCCTTGCTTTGCCCATATACTAAATCTCATCGCTGAATCTGCAATGTCAGTTAATGACTTCAATTTATTAATAAGCAAAGTGTGTGACATTGTAAAATACTTCAAGAGCAGTGTAATTGCCAGCGATGCGTTACGAGAAAAGCAAGCTCGCTCTCAACCTCTTAAACTGATTTTGGATGTAAAGCCACGGTGGAATCCCGTTTATTATATGCTCCAGAGATTTATTGAGCTAACGCCTATAGTATATCAAGTCTTAATGTTGAATGTTAAAGCACCGCCCACACTCTCAGCTTTAGAAATTCAAAATATTAAAACATTGATGAGTATTTTGAAACCACTAGAATATGTTACCAAAGAGCTGTCGGGTGAACGATATGTGACTATAAGCAAAATTATACCGATTGTGAATTGCCTGAAGGCGCAGATTAATGATGTATATGTGCCTGTAGGTGAGGACTACGATGATATGACAGTACTACATGCGGTAAAAAAAGAAATGATTAAACAAATAGAACGCCGATTCGGATGCATTGAAGAAAGCTACTTAATTTCAATTTCTTGTTTACTGGATCCGAGATTCAAAAATATCCCTTTTAAAGGCAAGTTAGCTTGTGCGAAATCAATTAAGTTACTAAGACAATATATAACATCCAGTTCAAGTGTTCACTCGAGTGAAAATGAAAGTGATTCTTCCATAGAATCAGCATACGATTTTTGGAGTCACTATAAGAAGTTGGCGCACACAGAGAAGCTGCATAAAAAATCATGTTCTGCAATGAACGTTACAAATAATGACGAATTAAGTCGGTACCTTTCTGCCCAGGTTTCGCCGCTCTCTATCGACCCTTTAAAACAATGGGATGACATGAAAGTGGTATATCCAAAACTATACAATATGGCAAAGAAGTATTTGGGAATTCCTGCGACATCTGTGCCCTCTCAACGTTTGTTCTCTAAAGCTGGGAGTACTGTGACAAAAACTCGCAACCGACTTTCACCGAAAAGGCTTGACAAGCTGCTGTTCCTAGGGGATTGTACGGAGGAGGAGTGGGATATTTAAAAATAATGTTAAAAAATAGATTTGGCGCAAATAAATAAATACTCGATACCTTGCAATATCGATACTTAAGTTCCGATATTTTAATGAGTACGATGCTTTTCTTTTGATACTACTCATGAGTACATGATCGATGCTTTATATTCGATATCGTGTCCCTATTCACTGGCCGCCAGCTTGAGCGAACTTTCGGCAGAGGCGCAAGTACTGTGTCCAGTCGATAAATAGGGAAGTCACGTAGAGGACAACGTGGAGAACAACGATCAGGACAACGGTGACAATGCACAGCAACGGCAAAGTGATACGGTTGTGGAAGTCAATAACGACGACGGCGCGGTTTGCATGCAAAACGTGTTAGCACATATACATATGTAGCGGTACGTTTGGGGACCGTTTGTCGAAAAACAGTTCGAGCGACGCCAGAGAAAATAACAGTATGTCCATATGTCCAACGTTGCCAACGGTACAGTGGAGACAACCTCAAATGCTACAAAAGGAAATACTTTTGTTTGGGGTTAGACAAAGAGGAAAGATAGAGATAGCAGATAGTAGATAGCGTAAGAGAAAATGTGGTAGAGCCAGCATAAAGTTCGACTCCAGCGATAATAGAGAACGTCAAAAAACAGGCAGAATTAGAACAAATTAAAGCTCAAAGTTACAATAAAACATATTCAGATATGACACGGCGAGAACCTCGCAAATTTAGCCTAGATGACTATGTTGTAACATTCAACACCAGTTCGCAGGGTTTTCAGCAGACACAGACTCCGTATAAAGGTACTTGGTTGATTACAAATTAAAGCCTAGGTGTGGTTTTAAACAAAGTCACGAAAAAAAAAAATACTGAGAAGTAAACAAACTTTATTTGTGTAAACGAAACTTCGTAGAATCAGGAGATTTTATGTGTCAGGAGGGCCGCGTTGTAAGGCAAACAGTAGTTGTAGGCATGTGCTTGTACGTAAACAGGCCCTTGCCAGTGTGCATGTGCTTATACAGGGTTGCCCATATTCGACGGACCCATCTGGCAACCCTGTATCTTTTGACAGAGACGTCAGATCGCTTAACCGTTTGAGTGCGATTCGTCGATATAGCGACGGTAACTAATTACTCCAAATTTGCGGCGCGTTGCTATAGCGACGATTGCATCACTGTGCATTTGGCGTTCGGCTAGGAACGTGTTGAATATTATTTTGCGATATTTATAAAAAATTTATGTCATATAAAAGTATAAATTAGTTGAGACCGTTAAAAACAATTTTTATTTTTCGTTCAATATCGATATTTTGAAAATAAATTGCGCAAATGTGTAGTATGTAGTGTAAAAGGATCTAAAAATCCAAAGCGTTCCCGGCTAATATGCAACATTTGCAAAAAAGGTGTGCATGGTACATGTGTGGGGAATCACAAATGTGCCAAAATTTGAATAATAATGCCGGAACTTGTTGTAAAAAAAAAAAAATATGATATTAAAAAAATGTAAATAAGTTTTTCTTATAATCATAACTAATAGTTTAGTCTACAAAATAAAAATAAAATTATTGAAATATGTAATTTTTTGTGTTCTCTATGCTTATATTTGTAAAGCCATCATATTTCAGTTTTCTTAGACCAAATTTTGCTTCGCAATTTTCGTATGTATTAAAGAAAATCGCTTAGCACTCAAACGGTTAATGATATACCGCGTTGGAAGTGTCAGTCCAAGCAGATTTTTACCATGGAACAGTACACGCCACGAGAGCGCTCCCAAATTGTTGAAATTTACATTCAACAAAAGAAGTCAATTGTGAAAAGAAGAATAGAAGAAAATTGTGATGCCAATTATTCGTCGAAAGCGTATGAGGCAGTTCTGGTTTCAACAAGACGACGCTCCACCACACACAGCTCGCACCACTATCGATTTTTTGAAGAAATTGTTTCCTCGTGATACCAATTATGGAGACATATCGCTAATATTAGATGAGGCACAAAATATTGCAATTATAGAGGAAAGAAGACAACAGGACAAAAGTTGGATGATCCACAAATTCTAAATAATATTAAATGAGGCCCACAATATCGCAATTATAGAGGAAAGAAGACAACAGGGTAAACGTTGGAAGATCCATTAGTTCCATATCGGAACCTTCCCTGAATGCAACTTAATTTCTTATTGAGGCTGGATTTTCGCAAAATGCCATCGCCCTACATATCATAAGCGTTATTAATAATATAGACTTAGGTGCCGACCAGAGTGAGCGCTGATTGTCAGTGCGATAAAACTGATTACATACAAGTCAATACAAATAAGCTTGTGTATAACACAGTGAACGCCGACAAGAGCAGAGAGCAAAGCCGATGAGTGCGAGAAATCAGTTTCAAAGCGTTTTGCGCGCTTTTTTGCATTGTTGATGTTTACTTTTTAGAGTGCAGTTGTGTTTTTTAATGGTTTAAAAATAAAAAAAAAATGGATATCGATCAAATAATAAGTGAAATTTTTTCCCGGCCTGCTTTGTGGGACCAAAAAAAAACAAATTGTATCACAATCGTGTTTGTGTGGAAAAACTGTGGGCATCGGTTGCAGCAGAAATAAAAGTACCAAGTAAGTAATATTATATTATTGAAATCACAAATGAACCAACCACTTCATCATTTGCCTCCATACAAATTGGAAGTGAGCCATTATTGGACCAAATACAAACAGCAAAGGAGACACCAATTTATTACACTGACTCGATACATAAATAGTTTTTTATAAATACAAATTATTACATGAAATATAATTGAATTAAACAAAGTATTAAAGAATTATTTTACCTCAGAGTCACTATCAAGAAGTTACTGGCACCAGAATGTAATCAAATGTTTCAATTTTCATTCGGGTATATTGTTGAAATTTAGCTGGATATTTTCTTAAATCATTATATAAATGATAAAATTCACCAAATTCATTCCTTTTTTAGTGTAATTGGATGTTTTCCAAACTCTTTTGTGTTAATAATTGCATTAATCACACTAGGAGAAGCACAATACTCTTCATCAGATGAATCCATTATCGTGTACAGCAATTTTATAAACACAAAAGAACAACAAAACTAAATGACATAAGAGCAAAACACATGGAATAAACAGAATTTCAGCGCTGATTCTCGCATTCACTGTGTTATATAAGTTAAGGTATCCCTTCTGACCGATCAACCTTTTACTTGCATTTGTATGCTGGGTTAAGTCAACGCATCAGATTGGATGCTGGGTTGGGCGGTAGAAGTTTCAATGCGCCTAGCAACACCAATAGTGGAATGCAAGTGCAATGTCTTTGCACTAATAAAACAGCAAAGAAACAAATTGCCCATACCGTTGCCTATTGTTCATAGTGCCAGCAGTTATGAAGATCACCTTTGCAAGAATAGCATAGGTCAGTTGAAGGTGAGACTAGCAAAAACCAGTTGTGGGTGCTGGCATTGTTGTTGGGACATGCACGCTAAAGATTGCAAAGGCAACAGCAATTGCGGACAATGGGAGTTGGATGGTCAGCGATCAAGCAGTACAAAAGTGAACGTACGAAAGGCGAGTCGTATCGCTTAACATTTAACATATCATTCATATATTCACATATGTAACTTTAGTCGTGCTCAAAAATAAAATAAAGTATATTGAAATACTAAAAACGAGTACAATTAATTTATACAAATTTTCTTCTCGCATCAAAATAAGCGTCAATAAGCTCGGCTCGGCTCCGCTCGGCATCAGCGCTCACTCTGCTCGCACCCCTACACAGGAAAATAATCACGATTACATTGTATTTAATGAAAACCAAAAATTTTGCCACACAACAAATGGCTTGTCACTAATTCGAAGATCAACCAAAGAGAGCCAACTAAAGGCAATAAGGATTAAGATCAATCAAAGAGGATCAACGAAATTTAACTAAGTATAATTTACATACACATACATATGATATGTACATATGTAAGCTTACATACATATGCAGTAAAGGAGCTGATCGAGGAACAGCAGACTTCAAAGTGTGACCTGAAGCATGCAGCGCCGAGCACTGATAGTAGACCAAAATAGACGCCGTATCGGGTCGCTTAAAACGAATTAAACTTTAATAAAAACAGTGCAAAACTGGAATTTATTGATTCATTTGATATTTTCGTCAAAAACAAGAATACTGCATTTATCTGCAATAACTGCTTGAGTGAGTCAACAAATCTCTTTGCTAGAAAATCGCTCTTATCTCAAGAACTAAATTTATTAAGGTGGAAATTTTAAGAGTTTTCGCACCACAACATTTCTGATATAAATGCAACTAAGCGCGAATTAACTTTTAAGCCTACCAACACTGCATATAATCTATGCTCAAAATGCGGTTTCAACTACACAATTGAAAGGTCATCACCTGCTGTTCTACTTCGCCTCGCCGCATATCTTCAAGCTCTTATATTTATTCACATTATAAAGGAACAACTTTTTATATGCACCATTTTAATGTAAACGTAGCATAAGCTTGTATTATTAGAATAACATATTTTACATGCATCATTTTATTGTGAACGTAGCCTTAGATTGTATTCTCTGATTTGATGAAAAATGCCACTCTAAATAAAAAGGGGATTCTTTGATTTCTGCTTGAATGGCGAACACGCGTTTTATTTAAAGTAGAAATCTCTATCAATCGCCATAAATAAAGTGAAAACCGGGCGTTTTATAACATTGTCAACAAGGTTTTGAAGATGGGATCCAGTAAAAGATTACAATATTTTACGGAAATCCATCTCATTTTAGTGGAAATTTCTATGTGGATTTCAGATGTGAATACATAACCTCACAAGGTAGTATCAACTTCGATTGCAAATCCACGAGTAATACATGTGGCAATACAGGTTGAGCTGGAGGTTGACCAGAGCTCATGGTTGCGATAAGTAGACCGGCGGCAGATAGCAGTCGACATATTTGATTGTGATGGCAATAAAAAAAAGTACGAATGACGTTGCAGTACATAGGGCACATGACATACTATACAACACTCTGTGCGACAAAATAAGTCGGGCAAAGGCAAGTCAACTCACATATACATAAATCGTCGGAAAACTAAGTGAGCCCTTTGATCCAGAGCCCCTAGAAGCAGTAGAAAAGTATCGATTCCATTTGCGGAAACTCGCAGAGAAACTTTTTGAATGCGCTTCGAAAGCTATAATAAGCACAATTAGTAGTACAATCACTAGTGATGGCACGATTGATCGAACAATTAATATTAATCGGTTATTTTCCTTTACTTGTTAATCGATTATTTCCAAAATAATCGAAAGATGTACGCCACTAGAAAATAAAATCAATTCACATCAGCAGCGCTTTTTACAATTTTTTTCAACAACTTATATTGTCCAAGGTTTTATTCAAGCGAAAAAAAGGAAAATGCCCCCAATACGAAGTGATGTTTGGAAGCATTTTTCAAAGGAGAGTTCTACAGATTTAAGGTATAAGTTGTGCTGCAAAACTTTAAAGAGCTCCAACAACACAACAAATATGATGCAGCACTTAAAGTTGAAACACTCAAAGGAGGCTGAAGCCTTAAAGTAAGTTAAAAATTCCACCATCAATTAATCGCAACTTTAACCCTCTAGTGCATATAACCGCCTACAGGCGGGCAACACTTAAAAGCAAAAAAAAATAAACTAAAAACACGAAGTGCTTTTTTGTTTGTCATGCAGCTTACACGATTCATATTCTTCAGTTTACCCTTGATCGTGAAAGCTAAATGTACTCATATTACAAAAATTTTGCAAGTGGAATTAAAAGAAGTGAGCAAAGAACCGAAAAAAGTATTTTTCTGAGATGGTGTTTTTGTGAGACTTCCTAAGAAGTGCCCTATTGGAATATTGAGTTAAAAAAATATTTGGTAAGTAGATAGAGAAGTGTAGAGTGAGATAAAGTGATCTCCAAGTTTTTTTTTATGTACATTGTGCCACTGTGTGCTTCACGCTGCAACCGTCTACAGGAGGCCATATGCAGTGCGTTCAAAAAAAAAGTTCAGTTATTTTGAATTTCAAGTTCATATATTATGCTGATTTATATTTTTTATCACTGTCGAAGATGTCAGATGAGGAGTTCAACGACTTTATGGACTTTTGCGAAAACAGTGATGAGGAAATTGAAGACGATGATTTCGATAGTGACAACGACGTGAATGACCCAGATTTTGTGGTCCCCAATCAATATGATTCTTTCTACAAGAAACAGCAAACAACATTTCTGTATCTGATCTTTCTCTTTCCCTTGCTGTACGTACTAGTCCACAAGAAAATCTAAAAAGCATGTCTGTACCGGTTTCACAAGGAGAAATTGAAATTACAGGAACAGACGAATTTTCGGGAAGGGGTATACCAACTTCTTCAGCGCACTTTGAATGCGATGTTGCTAATCTTCGAAACAATATGAAGGAGTTTCAAAACTTACTGTGGCGTAAAAATCACCTTCAGATAAATGTTGAAGAGTTGACGTTTCATAACCCGAATCTTGAAGAGTTGTTTCATGACTGCTTCGCATACTTTTTTAATACAGAGCTATTGGAACTGATTTGTGACGAAACCAATCTCTATGCTCGTCAGAAGAAAATAAATTCAACTTTCGTCTGCACAGTGCAAGAAATACGAAAATATATTGGCATACTGATATTTATGTCTATATATCGTTTTCCGAATGTGCGATCATATTGGGGCAGACATTCTTTTCAACCAATAAAAAATGCCATGCCAGGAAATCGATTCGAAGAAATTCGGAGCTACATACATTTCGCTGATGGATCGAAACGACCATCTAGAGACCACGCTGACTATGATATCTTGTACCTTGTTCGACCTATTATCAAGCGTATGAATGTTCGATTTTCCTCTGTGCCAATGTCCCAGCGTTTGAGCGTCGACGATCAAATGTGCGGCACGAAAATGTCTAAAACAAATATCAAGCAGTATATGCCGAAAAAGCCTCATAAATGGGGTTTCAAAATATTCTCCATTTGTGACACCAAAGGTTTTTCTTACAGTTTTGAATTGTTTACAGGCGTTGGAATCGTTTCTCTTTGTTGGCCGATTCACCCAAAGCGAAAAAGAAAAGAAAAGAACAGGAAAAATTACATTCGATTTCCCAGAACTACCACAAACATTCAAAGAAAACCCTAAATTTGTTGTTTTGGCTGCAGTTGACAGTGGAAAAAACTTAGCCTAATACTTATGCTTTTTAGTGCATAAAGCAATCCTCGCTATAAGCAAGGAGATCACATCAATCTCAGCGCTACGCGATGGCACCATTTTGCTACTGGTAAAAAACAATACCATCGCTCAACGTTTCTTAAAAACAACAACGTTACCCGGAGTATGTAAAATTACTTGTAAACTTCACAACACCCTCAATCACGTGAAAGATACTGTTTATGCACCCTGCCTCAACAATGTGGACGAAGAAGAAATCGTGTCTGTCGCTAACATTCGATCGATACAACTTGCCCTCTAAAATCGACATATGTTGGCACAATGTAAAAGTTAGAGAATACATTCCGAATCTCATGCGATGCAAATCGTGTCAAAATCATCCTTGGTGGATCTTTAATAAATCTGCCACAAACGTTTGCATCAGTATAAAAAGGCCACTACTAGTCCTGAAGTTTACAGAGCTCTATTTCGCGAACAATTTGAAAAGTATACTCAAGACAACTGGAGCTTCATCTACACAGATGGATCTAAAACCAATAATGTTGCCACATTCGCCCTAGTTTCCAACACAGGGTTAATCATATCAGGTGGTTGGCTTTTCGGTGGAACCTCAGTCTTCACAGCCGAAGCACTGGCAATCAAAATTGCTATTGAATATGCGACAAAACTAAAGGTCATGAAGTTTATCATGCTTGAGTGGACTCCAAAGCGTAAACACCTCCAGTAGTCTAATTCAAAATATTAAAGCAGCACTAAATACTCATCATAAAAAGATCAACTTATTATGGGTCCCGGGTCATGCTGGGATCCCAGGTAACGAGGCAGCAGATGCGGCCGCCAATAAAAATCCATCTCCAACCCTGCCTTACTTTTGCAACATTTGAAAAACACGATTCGATTAGGACCGTTGCAGTATATATTTACAGTGAGAAAGAGAAGAATTGAAAGAATTTTCATCCTAGTACAGCAAAGTTAACCCATCAGGACAAAACCCCCACTTTCCAAATAATAACACTCGGAGCCACACCACTACCTTTATACGGTTACGCATTGGGCACATCCTCTTGACACACGAACACCTCCTCACAGGGAAACCCAAAAACACATGTCCTTGGTGTGGATCACTTTCCACGATCGACCACTTACTAGATGAATGCTCCAATCTCCGAAGCCACAGGATCAAAATATTTGGCGACACTTCTTCAAAAACCTTCTTCTGAAAACATTCACAAAATATAATATATAACTTTCTGAAACAATGTAAGTCAATAAAGATTATTTAAACTCCATAAATAGAACTACATCAACACAGGTATTATATACTTAAAGAAAGAGTCGTAAGCCCTGGGAGCTACTACTCCTCTATATTTAGATATATGTAAGCATTTTGATATATCTACAATAATAAATAATAATAATAATAATTTTCTTGAGCAAAGAGTTTGTTTGAAATTTTGTGTTGCGAACGAAATTTCGTGTATCGATGCACTGAAAATGTTGCAAAAAGCATTGGCGAATCTACTCTATCAAGAACAAGAGCATACGAATGGTATAAAGACTTTACGTCGAACACCGATGAAAACGTGAAGAAAGTGAAAGAAATTGTTGGCGCAACGAAGGAGTTTTCACTACCAACGTAGTCTTTAGTATTATATATATATTTTTGCATACTAATACTTTTTAATACATCCTTGAATTGTTCTACATTCCACATTCCACTTATTATATTACATTCCATTTTTTGAACTCATTGTCAGTTACTTGAAAGCATTCAAAGAATAAACTACAAAAACTCAAACTCTGCTTTAAAAGAAATCGTGCTTGAAAATCGTCATACCAGCTTAAGAGAGATTTCTAGTAAACTTGGCATTTCATATGGAATGGCACAACACATTGTGGTTGATGTTTTGGGTATGAGACGCGTTACAGCCAGGAGATCAAAGAGAATGCGACAAAGGAGCTAAAGGCCATCCCTTCATCGGCCTACCAGGGTTGTATGGAGGACTTGGTTAAACGTTGGCACATGTGTGTTGCTTCAGACCGGTCATATTTTGAAGGAGATAAAATAAATTTGGCTGATTTTTAACTCTGTGTTTTAATTACACATTACCGGTACTTTCTGATCATAGGGTATCATGTTTGATGTGAAATTCCGGCAACTGCAGCAAAAATATACCACTTTAACCGTCCAAAGTTCGGTCGTTCTTGGGCGCAAAGTCTTTTAAATCAGCAGTATACAAATTTTGTTTGCACAATTACTTCATTCTTTTCTTTGCCATTCTCAATAGTAAAATTACCGTCAATATCGAAATTATCAAGGAAAATATTTAAAGAAATCTCCATTATTTTTATTTCTGTATTCAACCTCACGTATGGAAAATAAGCACCGAACATCAGAAAAACTACAGCTTAGCATTCGCAATAGGGAGTATACGTGCTGCAATACTGTAGCCTTTGTTTTGAGGCACGTACCAAAGCCCTTACTAATACTATTTTCATGCCTCAGCGGTAAGTGTTACCTTAGCTTACAGTAATTAAGTGAGGACTTTATTACGACTCTGTGTTAGATAGCTAAGAGAGCGAGGCGGGAGCAAGAGCGGGGACCCCCAATTACAAGAAAGTGTAAAAAAAGGGAAATATCATACCACACGAGTGAAGAATCCATTGTTTCTTTTCGGATGGAAAACCATTTCTTTTTCTGGACAGTGAAGGCTTTAAGGATATAATGGATCCAATTTATAGTTCACTAGGCATGAACCCAATAACCTCGCGCAATGTGGTAAATTTTGTAAAAGTCAAAGAGCAGTCAATTAAAGAAAACATAAAGGCTTTAGTTAAAGATAAACTGGTGTCGCTCAAAATCGATGTTGCCACTAGAATGGATAAATCTATTTTAGGTGTAAATTTGCAGTTAATCGATGCAAGCCTTTATACAACTGAAATCATTGTAAAAACGTTGGGCATGATCCAACACCTAGCAGCATCGCCAACACTTGCAAGCGAGAGAGTTGTTTGGCTGGTATGTTGAGCAGAGTCAGAGAACTTAACTTCTGAGTTACTCTGGTAGAGCAAGCAAACGATCACCGGATTCTTATTGGAATTGAATTAGTAATTACTGTTGCGGATAACAGCGGAGATTGAGTAGGCGGTATGATTATTCTTGTTGGATCGTTTTTCCAATTAGATTATGGTTGCAATTGGACTACGCAGGTCGTACAACGAGAAGTAGCGACACCAGTATATTTGATTAATAAATTTAATTAATATTAATAAAAGGATTAAGAGTTTTATTCACTTATACATAAAGCAGAAAATTTTAGAAATTTTAATGGATTATGAAATAAAAGTGGAACAAATTTTCAGGTAAAATTTGAATTACAGAAAATATATGTCTGTTTTAAAATAATATTACATTTATGCATACAGCATAAAATCTGACAACGTAAGAAATATGATAAAAGCAGTTCAAGTTTTAAACGATGCTACAGAGGAATCTCTTTTTAACGATGATACGCAAGGCGAATCTGTTATGGAAGAACTAGACACCATTGATTTAAAAATGATATCTAAAAAGAGAGAACATTTTTCAACTGATGAAGAAAACACAAAACAAAAACAAAAACGAACTATTGTTGAGAGATACATAGATAGAGACTTAATACAAATAATATGAACTTGTAAAGAAAGTCACCTTGGCTGACCTTTAAACGCAAAGAACATTAAGATATTTGAAATAAATTAACTCCAGAAATTAAGAGAAATTCTCCCAAAGAAAACTTTTTACATACATAAGTAAGCAACAACAGCGATAAGAGAAGTTTGTGGCAGCACCGCTGCTCAATTAATTTATGACAGTTCGTCATTTGACAATAGTCGTTAGCACGCACTCTCTAAATACCTTCTTCTCTTCTCAACCGGCGACGAGACAACATCATTCGCAATTGTTAGAACAGTTTATTCAAAAGCCGAATCATATTAAAATATTTTACACCATAACGTAAACCGTGGATTTTATTTCAACTAATAAATCCATATTGGTGACCACGACGTTTGAAAATAAATTTTTTAAATAATCAACGGAATATACTCGTAATTTACTCGCAATTTTTTTGGACGTAATTTAACACGCTATCCATAAACGCAATTAAGAAAAAGAAGACCTCATTGCTGCCACGTGGTTTCAACGCGCCGATATTGCGAGGGTTTTTTTCGTCGTATTTTTTTCAATTGGACTTGCATGAGCGATCGTTAGCAGAAATTGTTTGAGGGATCTTTCGTCTGGAAGTCGAATTGTGACAAAGTTTTGGAAAATCTACTTCGTGCATTCAACATGCCTGGAGATAGCGAATCGATCGAATGCAAGCAACTCACTGTTTTTCGCTTTTTTTCTTATCTAAAATATAGTTTTCAATCCATCACATAAATATCATGGAAAAAAATATAATATCAGTCGAAAATTTGTGCGATATACACACATTCATTACATAAAACTAATGTAAAAAAAACCCAAAATTCCTGGTAAACACATAGTAATTAAAAATCCCCAAAACCATTAAATAAATATCGATTTCGGTAGAAGTAATTAAAAAGGGAAGTTTCAAGAATTAGGAACATTCCAAAAACAATTAAAGAAAAGGAAATGCTAAGTATGGATTACAAATGGGGATTTCCGGAGAAGAAAGCATGTTCCAAAAATAATTAAGGAAAAGGAAATTCCCAGAATACAATTAAGAAAGGGAATTTTCAGGAACAATCAATAGCTATTAAAATAATATTTGTAAACATTTGCGATATACACACATTCATTACATAAAACTAATGTAAAAAAAACCCAAAATTCCTGGTAAACACATAGTAATTAAAAATCCCCAAAACCATTAAATAAATATCGATTTCGGTAGAAGTAATTAAAAAGGGAAGTTTCAAGAATTAGGAACATTCCAAAAACAATTAAAGAAAAGGAAATGCTAAGTATGGATTACAAATGGGGATTTCCGGAGAAGAAAGCATGTTCCAAAAATAATTAAGGAAAAGGAAATTCCCAGAATACAATTAAGAAAGGGAATTTTCAGGAACAATCAATAGCTATTAAAATAATATTTGTAAACATTTGTGTTGAAATCTCAATGATTAAAACAACAGTTTAATTAAGTGTAATATTTATTGATTAAATAACGGTTATAATGTATTAGAAAAGAAGCACGCAGTGCTCTTTAGAGCTGGGAAAACCATCGATGGCACCATCGATATTATCGATGGAACCGATGGAGTGCGATAAATCGATGGAAATTTTTCGATGTCGATACATCGAATTTCTTTTTGGTTCCAACACGTGTGTAAGTAAATTGCAATATATAGTAAGATTTTGTTATTATTAATTTTTTCTGCCTTTCTTTACATAGAGGTCTACTTTTATTCTATTAGAGTACCCTGGCAGTTCCTCTGGTAAAATGGACAAGTTTTTGACCTCATCCCGTAAGCATTTTAAAAAGAAACAATTACAGGACAATTTTTAAGAATTTTTTTTTTTTTAGAAAAAGATCATGATACCTCTCCAACATCATCAAATGAACCATCTTGTTCAAAATCTGAACCGGAACCTAAGCGCAAAAAGTGTATTTCCGCAGTGTGGACACATTTTGACAAATTGCAAACCAAACAACTTGCAAAATGTCATTATTGTGGCAAAGAATATAAGACAAGCGGAAACACGTCCAACTTGTTAGAGCACTTAAAACGGGCCCACCCTCTTGCCCAGCAAGTTAATAACGAAACTACGTCTTCTCAGTTAGAGCGATATTTTACACGGACAGACGTTTACGGTCCAACATCTTCCAAAAAGGAAGCAATTGACAAAGCCATTGCTGCAATGGTCGCAACGGATTTGCAACCATTTAGCGTTGTCGAAGATATTGGACTTAGAAACTTGATGAGGGTGGTGGACCCTAGATACGTCATGCCCTGTCGAAAAACTCTGCGGGACACGCATATTAAAAATATGAACGAGAGTATGACGGAGAAATTGAAGGGCATTATTGACTCTGTTGACTCGTGCGCTATCACAACAGATGCATGGACATCTCGTGCAAATGTTAGTTATCTAACTGTAACGTGTCACTTTATTTTAAATTTCGAGCTTAAGACGGCAGTGCTATCTACAAAGCCACTAATGGATGAGACAAACCATTCAAGTCTAAATATTGCCAACACATTGCGTGAAATATGCGATGAGTGGAAAGTGTTCGACAAACTGCACACCATTGTGACCGACAACGCAGCATCTATGATTAAAGCGTGCGAATTATTGAAAAAGAAACACTTACCGTGTTTTGCGCACACTCTTAATCTTTTTGTGCAAGATGCTTTAAATCTGGAAAATGTGCAAAACGTTTTAAAAATCACAAAAAGAATAGTGTCCTATTTTAAGAGTAGCGCTATTGCTTATGCAAAGTTCAAAGATGCCCAAGGCACCAAAAATCCTTGCTCTCTATTGCAAGAGGTCCCTACTCGCTGGAACAGCGCATTACAAATGATTCAGAGAGTGTTGCGGACAAGAGAGCCCCTAACTGGCACCCTTTTAAGATGCCATAATGCTCCGATTCCACTGTCGGAGGATCAATTTCGGATTTTGAAGGACTTGTGCTCGCTTTTGGAACCGTTCGAAAAAGCCACAAAACATGCGTCTGCTGCAAAGGGCGTTACAATTTCATTAATTGCTCCTGCAATTTTCGCCTTATCGCAAAGTTTGGAAGAGCTCCATGAGCAGATGTTAACACCTGTAGGGAGAGAAACTTGCGAGTTTTTACAGAGCAACGTAAAAAAAAGGCTCTTCTCATATGAGAATAGATCAGCACCACGCCTTGGAACTCTTCTTGACCCACGCTTCAAAAAGGAGGGTTTCCAAAATCCGTCAAATGCCCAGCAGGCCATGTTGATGTTGGAGGGAGAGGTTCATAATATAATACAGGACGTGAGATCTAAAAATTCCACAGACGCACTGCCAAGGAATGAGGAGACTCCATTTTTATTTAAATGCATGGCAGGAAAAATAAAAGAAAAAAACAAAAGTTCACGGGCGGACTCAATTATTACCATTCGCCAATATATGGAGCAGCGCAATGCTCTTCATGACAGCGATCCGCTCCAATATTGGCAGGTAAGTTAAGTGTAGTTTTTTTAACAACTTTCATAATTGTACTTTCTACAATACAGATTAACAAGGAACATTTATTTGCACTTGGACAATGCGCAATAAAATTCTTGTGTATACCAGCAAGTTCAGCTGAATCAGAGCGCACATTTAGTAAAACAGGAGCTATTGTGACGGAACGGAGAGCATGTTTAAAACCTAAACAAGTGAGCACATTGGTTTTTATTAACAAAAATCAATGGCTACTTTAAAATAACTGTGATATTGGAACGAATTGTTTTTTTTTTTAAATAAGAACCTCTCATTAGCATTAAGTTTGGAAATCACCTTTTGTTTTGTAGTATTTAAGAGTAGCAGCTATCCGCTGCATAGTACAATAAGGACCTCTCATTAGCATTAAGTTTGGAAATCGCCTTTTGTTTTGTTTTTGCTTAGAGAGATTTTTGTTTTCGTTTTTTGGACTTAGGACGAGAAGTCACCCTTTTTTTTATCTTCAAGTTTAACTTGAAACTATAAATTTTGTTTTTATATTAAAGAACATTCACAAATTACAAGCTAAAATCATTTTAATATATTTTCGATGGAATTAATTTATAAAGGGCTAACTTATAGTAGTTAAATTATACGCTAGATAATTCGTATCGATGATTATAGACAAGGTCATGAGTTCTGATACTTTTGGTTGACCCTTTTTGAATATTTGAAACTTTGTAATATTGAAAAACGACACCAAAATATATATGTTGAATAACTCGTTTAAATTTTCGATGGAACCATCGATAGTATCGATGGTTTTTTCCATCGATGGAAAAAATATCGAGTGGAGCAACCATCGATGGATTCCCAGCTCTAGTGCTCTTAGCAAAATTCGGCAGACAACTGAAAAAAAAACAAAATTCCATTTCCCATACTATGACCCACACAATATTCATACCGACAGGAGAGGGGGTTCAAATAGTCCGGTACAGGTATTTCAGCAAATTGTTTACTACTTGCCCTTGCCATGATCATAATCTACTGGCATAGCGACATTTAAGCACGTTTTGCGACTTGTAGACCTTATTATTTACAACTTGTTATTTCAAGAGTGGAAACTTTCAAATTACAACAGCATGAGAACTAAAAAATTTAACAATCTGCATGCGAACTATTGTAATTTCAAAAATAAAGATTCAGTTAAGACTCGAAACTCAGCCGAAGCTGATGTTTTTTAATTTTCGCTCGGTCGTGATAAAATTTGCTATTCATTCTTTTGGAACCTATTTCATTTTGTGAGTGATTTAAGTTAAGTGTATCAGTTTCATAAAAATAACAAAAAAAAACATTCTATAATATATATTGTATTAAAAATGTCGGAACCAACATGTAAAACGAACCATTTTTGTAATATTTGTGGACGTTTCATAGTAAGCGATGAAAAATGCGGCAATGTGACTGATTCTTTTTTGGAAATCTATAGACAATATTTCTCGCAAGAGTTTATCAATGACGTAAACTATGCCCCTAAAAAAGTTTGCTTTAATTGCTATTCAAGTCTTATACAATGGAAAAGTGAAAAGAATAAGGCTATGCCTTTTGGTGTACCAATGATGTGGTCAGATAATAGCCCACATCAAGAAGAAAATTGCTATGGATGTACCAACTACAATAAAACTTTGAATAGAAGGAAAACAAAGAATAAAACTTATGTAGCAGTGTCAAGTGTCCAATTACCATTACCGCACTCAGAATTCGTTCCAGTACCAACATACCGAAGTACTGATCTTCAAACAGGTATCAGTACTACAACCACCGCTGCTACACCCATGGATTTCTCCTCAGAATTCAACCCTGGCGAAGGTACATCCTATAAAACATCAAAGGACCCAATCCTAATAACACAAAACCAATTGGATGGAATTGTTGCAAATTTGTGTTTGACTCAGAAAAAATCAGAACGACTGGCTTCATTTTTGAAAGGAAATAATTTGCTGACGAAAGGTACAAAAGTAACAGCATATGGAAAACGCCAAAAAGAGTTACAAAAGTTCTTCAATGTCAATGATGCAAAAAATTTCGCTTATTGCAACGATATTGAAAAGTTAATGGAGGCGATAGGGTTAACCTATAAAAAAGATGATTGGCGTCTCTTTATCGATAGTTCACTAATCAGCTTAAAAGTTGTGCTTTTGCACAAGACAAATAGAATGCCTTCTGTTCCGATTGCGTATAGCACTGACACTAGTGAAACTTTCGATAAATTGAAAGACATTCTGGAAGTAGTCAAATATAACGAACACCAATGGCGCATTTGCTGCGACCTCAAAGTAGTTTCCTTGATTACAGGCTTAACAGCATCTGGCCGTCCAAAATATCCGTGTTTTTTGTGCGATTGGGATTAACGATACGGAGAAGGTATTAAAGGAAGAAACCAGTACAAACAACATAACTGGAGTAGTCGAATTGGGCGAAAATGGCCTAATGACAATAGGCTCCACGAAAGTCTTGTTCCTGAAATGAAAATTTTGTTGCCGTTGCTCCACATTAAACTTGGCATTGTTAAAATTTTTTTGAAATGTATCGCAAAAAGACCAGCAGTATTATTCAAGCGCTTGAAAGACATTTTCCCCAAGACTAAGTAAGGCCAAAATTCAGGAAGGGGTTGTTAATGGTCCCGGCATACGGAAACTAATGAGTCGTCAAGATTTTGAGCAAGTTCTGACAGACCGAGAATTAAATGCATGGCTCACATTGAAAGCAGTCATCAAAGGACTTTTGGGTAAAGAACGCGAAGAAAACTACAGGCAATCTGTTGCAAACATGTTGGCAGCTTTCGTTGAAATTGGGGTTAATATGTCATACAAAATTCATCTCTTGCATCAGCATCTTGAAAAACTCGCTCAACAGATGCCAACTGAATATGATGAGCAAGGCGAACGTCATCACCAAACTGCGCTTCCATTTGAAATAAGGTAACTATAGAGTGTGCATATTTTGAATTCCTAGATTCTTCTAATATCTTGGTCAGAGTGCACAATTTAAACATGGTACAGGTACAGGTACAGAGGAAAGAAATCTCCAGATGCGATACTCGCTGAAAATTGTTGGTGATATAAAAACACCTTTGAAGAAGAGGAAGACCAGGAAACAGAGGAAGAAGTAGAAGACACAGATGAAAATCCAGAATATCTGTTGGACGAAATAATCGATCTCTCTGATGATGATGACGATGACCAAGACATTAGAGAGAGCAGTGATGTTGATCCACAGCCGCCTGCTAAACGGCAGCTGGCCAAATTATTAATTTAATTTATTTTATTTTTCTACTTAAAACTTTTCATTATTAACATTTCAAAATTATATTTTTTTCCATATTTTTATATTTTCTTTTTCTATGTTTCTTCAAAACCAACACTGAACAAAATTGGTAAATAAAAAATGAGAAATAAATTAATATTAAGCTCAAAAAACGCTCAAAAAAACCAGTCGTAGAAGAAGTCCTTGAAAAAATGCAAAACGCCAAATACTTTACCGTGATGGACCTAAAAAATGGGGTTTTCCACGTCGAAATAGATGAAAACAGTCGCAAATACACGGCGTTCGTTACAAAGGAAGGGCTGTAAGAATTCAATAGAGCGCCATTTGGCTTTTGTAATTCGCCGGCAGTTTTTGTGCGCTTCATTAATTATATTTTTCAACAATTAATAAATAATGGGATTATGGAAATATACGTTGACGACATTGTTGTTTTTGGGGGAACAGCTGAGCAATGCTTCGCGAACATGGAAATAGTTTGAAAGAGAGCAGAGCAGCATGGTTTAGAAATAAAATGGTCAAAATGCCAATTTTTAAAAACTAAAATAATGTTTCTAGGCCACGAAGTCGAAGACGGGCGTGTCTCGCCCGGACAAGAGAAAGTAAAGGCTGTAAAAAATGTTCCGTTGCCGAAAAATCTAAGAGATGTTCAGGCGTTCCTTGGGCTGACTGGATATTTTCGAAAATTCATTAAAAATTATGCCGTATTAGCCAGACCGTTGACAGAGTTGCTCAAAAAGGATGCTGAACTTAAGATAGCAGGCGTGCAGATACAAGCAATCGATAATCTAAAGGCGGCTCTTGCAGCAGAACCAGTTTTAAAGATATATAAGCAGAATGCCAAAACACAGCTCCACGTTGATGCATCACCAAAAGGATTTGGGGCTACGCTTTTGCAGCAACACGACAACAAATGGCATCCTGTTTTTTACAGGAGCAAGAAAACATCGTCGCATGAAGAAAAAATGCATAGTTATTTTTTGGAAGTGAAGGCAGCGCATTTAGCCACGAAAAAGATGCGTCACTATCTTATGGGCATAGAATTCACTCTCGTAACTGACTGCGCGGCGTTCAAACAGACAAGCACGAAAAAAGATATACCACGCGAGGTTGTCCAGTGGTTGATGTATCTACAAGACTATTCATTTACTATAGAACATCGTGAAGCTAGCAGAATGAAACATGTTGACATTTTAAGTCGTTTCCCTGTTATGAGAGTAACATCGGAGGTACACGTACAAATCCGAAGAGCACAGCAAAAAGACGACCATTTGGTAGCAGTTGCAGAGATCCTTAAACATAAGCAGTACGCCGACTACAAAATGAAAAACAAGCTAATCTATAAGCAAGTCGATCAGCATAGCATGGAAGCCTAAAAGCATGGAAAAGGAAATCATTACAAACGCATACAACTTTGGACATATGGGTTCTCAGAAAACGATTCACGCAATTAGGCAGGACTATTACATACCACACCTTGAAAGGAAAGCTAATCAAGTGATCGCAAACTGCATCGAATGCATTACGAGGAACCGAAAGCTGGGTAAGCAGGATGGTCTTTTACATTGCATAGATAAGGGAGACATACCACTTTCTACGTTACACGTCGACCATTTGGGTCCACTAGATGCCACATCAAAACGGTATAAATACATATTTGCTATTCTCAAAATATACCTGGTTATATCCCACAAAGTCTACAGACACACAAGAAATTGTCAAACATATCGAATCCTGGATAGCAATTTTCGGTTGTCCGCAGCGTATAATTAGTGACAAAGGTACAGCATTTACGTCCAAACTTTTTAAAGAGCTCTGGGAGAATTCAAAGATCGAGCACGTTGAAACGACAACAGGTGTTCCGAGAGGTAACGGGCAAGTTGAAAGAGTCAATCGCGTCATTATTTCGGTATTAGCAAAAAAGTCAGCAGCAGAGCCGTCAAAATGGTATCAATACACATCTCAAGCGCAGCGAGCAATTAATGGACATATTCACTCATCTACAAAATTTACGCCATTCGAAGTTATGTTCGGAGTAAAGATGAGAAACGAAACAGATACCGAACTTCTAAAGATTCTACAGGAGGAGTTGCTGCAGGGATTGCAAGACGAACGTAATAAAATCCGTGAAGAAGTCAGAGCACAAATCCAAAAGGCACAGGAGACTTATAAAATCAACTATGATAAGAAGCGCAAGGGGCAGCATGGCTATCAGTTGTCGGACTTAGTAGCCATCAAAGTCACTCAATTTGTAACGGGAAAGAAGCTGACGAACAAGTACATCGGTCCCTACGAAGTTGTAAAGGTGAAAAGAAACGATAGGTATGACGTTAAAAAAGCCGCTGAATTTCAGGGCCCGCAGCAAACTTCAACCAGTGCCGACTACATGAAGCTATGGCGTTACATCGAACAAGACGATATCGATGAAGAGTCATCTGAGACAGATGACGAGCAGGATGGTCGAATGTAAGATGTTAGTTATGGTTCAATTTAAGTGTCACCCTTATGTCTGCACAGACAATATCAGTCGGTAAAGGGGTGGTCGGCAAAGAAGTATCTACAGCTATAACAATTGAAAAAGCAGAAACAAGTGAGAGGGCAGAACGTTGGTGAACATCGGAGCTGGAGGTCGAATTTTTGTTAATCTTACATTTTTGCATATTAATCTACATTAAATAAAGTAATTTTTTTTAATCTTACATTTTACGTATTAACCTAACATTTTTCGTGGTACGTATAAATAAAATAAAGATTCATTTTGTCTAACATATAAGTTGTCATAAATTAATTCCCACGGCTGCCTTTCTCACCTAGACATCGCGTCAGCGGTTTTTATGCGAACGGATATTAATAAAATAGGAATATTTCGTAAACAAGTGCAGAACACAGTTGCTAGCACACTTTACGGTATCAGCAAAGTATTGACATTTGATACCGCTTAAGGTCATCACCAACGACGCTACAGTTCTGTTAACGTCATGATTTGCCGGCGCTGCACGACGTCGTAGGTTAAGTGGTAGGATAGTAAGTAATGAATTGTTAGTTCTAAGATAGGCTCAACACTTAAAGCTGACCAAGACGGCAGCTGGGAAAATGAAATAAAATTATAATAAATTAAAAACGAGTAACTGGCGCCCAACGTGGGGCGTCGCGCGGTATTGACAAAGTGATTAATAAATAAAGTGAAGTAACAAAGCAAACCAAGGAGCGTTGTTAACTTTACTTAAATCAATATACTAAAGGAATCAACGGTATTAAGGAATCAGCAGTAAAAGAAGGCAAATCAACGAACGGCGGTAACCTAAAGCCAGCAGCTTATTGAAGTCATAAGTCATGTTTGAATCACAAAATACTAGATTCTAAGGATGATGAGGTGAGTGAAGTGCTGAATATAAATTTAGTAAAAGTGCAAACTGAAAATTACTTGAAAATTGAGAATAAATAAATGCTAAAAAAAAAAAAAAAAAAAAAAAAAAAAAAAAAAAAAAAAAAAAAAAAAAAAAAAAAAAAAAACTTACACTTTCTTGCGAAAGTTAGACCAAAATCTCGTGAATGTTATATTAGATGAGCGAGGCATTAGAAGACCTCTTCAGGAATTTAAATTTAACAAGTAGAGAAGCCACAATGAACGCGGAACAAGTCAGTGAGGTAGTGAAAGCGGAGGTTAGGAGAGCACTAAGTGAACAAAAAATAGAGTTTGACAGAAAGCTACTTGCTTTACAAAATCAGGTAACAAGCCGAAGGTAGAGAAGCATAGTAGGGTAACAATTAACCCTTTGACAAACTGCGACATTACGCTGGACGCAATAAAATCCCTTCCGGAATTTTTTGGACATCAGCTCTTTCCTCTTTTAACACAGTGCTCAACTTTAGTGCCATAATCTTCCGACTTGACTTCACCTACGCGGACAAACGTCCGATATATCTGATAGAACAGGAACTGTCCACATTAAGACAGGGCCCAATGTCATGTTTAGAGTTCTACGATGAAGTGGAAAAGAAGCTAACCTTATTAGCAAACAAGACGATAATGTCTTACGAAAGTGGTGTGGCAGACACCATTAATGAAAAATATAGGGCGGATGCGCTCAGGGTGTTTATTTCAGGGTTAAGGAAACCCTTATGTGATATCCTGTTCGCATCTAGGCCGTCAGACCTCCCGTCAGCCTTAGCTCTGGCACAGGAAGTAGATGCTAATAACGAACGATACGCTTTCGCGATGAATTTCGCAAATAGATTTCAAGAAAAACCAATCGGGAGTCAGAATTCTGTTAACCCTAGGTCACCTAACCTTGAACATCGTGTGGGCCACAAGAATCCGCATTATTCAGTAGGTAAACAACAGAATAAGCATGTCAGTCGCCCACAGAATTACGGAAATACCCAGAAACCATTTACCAATGGTAATTATTCAAGCCAAAGACGCGTGGAACCTATGGAAGTAGATCCTTCCATATCTCAATTTAAAAATACAACTAGTAATCCCAGTCAAGAACAATGCGGTAGGCCACAGGGGAACATACAAAAACGCGCGGCGAACTCGGGACGATACACAGGACCTAAAATGCAGCGCGTAAACCATCTTACCGATGAGTGGGAGTCGCAGAACGAATCCACATACAATAACGAAGCGGAGCAGGTGACAGAAAATATAGAAACCGATGAGGTTAGTTTTTTAGGGCAAAATCCCTCCTTCCTTGGATTTCAAGGTCACTAGGAGGGAAAGAGATCAAGTTCCTTGTCGACACTGGGGCGTCCAGGAGCTACATCAAGCCCCTCCCAGGATTGAAAGGAATAAAGCAGGTGGAAAACCCATTTGCGGTAAAGTCTATCCACGGCGTTACGCTCATTAGACAAAAATGCAACCTTAAAATTTTTAAAAATGAGTAACTTATATATGTAAAAAAAAAATTAGATTTTCACAATTGGAAGTGGCGGCAGTGTCAGCCATTTTCTTTTGTGGATTTTGTTCAGACGAATACGTACTCGCTGAAGTTGCAGTATTGGTAACGAGAAAATGTTTCATAACAGATATATCGCTAAAACTGAGACACATTAAATTGTGCTATTGATAAATAGATACGATAACCGAAAGTAACAAGTCGAAGGTAGAGTAAATAAACCTAAATTAGCACATTCAATTGTGCATATCAGAAATAATCAAAGGCGATCTAATTACCTGATTTCAGACTGTAAGTGGCGAATTAAATTTTGTCTAGAGCAGACACGAAAGGTGACGAATTGAATTTTGTCAGTGGTGCGGAAGACAAATGTTTTCAAAGTACTGGTAGACAAGCTGGATGAATATTTTTCACCAAAGCGTAACTCGACTTTCGAGAGGCACCTGTTCCTTAATCTGTCCCCTAGCGACGGCGAGAATTTTAATAAATACTTGTTGCGGCTTAGAAATCAAGTGTCTAAGTGCGAGTTTGGGAAAACTGCGTCGGAAATTATCGAAATTTGCGTGAAAGACAAAATTATTGACTCTTGGGCCCCTGTTGACCTTAAAAGGAAACTGCTCGAAAAGGAACAAAGTCTGAATGAAATAATCGAGTCTTGTCAAATCTACGAGCAAATCAGTAAGCAATCAGGGTCAATGTTCACAAAACCAAGCGAAGAAAAAGTCAACAGAATTTCAGCCAAAACATCCGGAGGGAGACATGAGTTGGACGAGTGTATGAGATGCGGTCAAAAAGGTCACGGGAATAAGGACTTAAAATGTCCAGCGAGATTAATAAAATGCAACAAATGTGGTCTGGTGGGACATTTCGCAAGAAAATTTAAGACCAAAAAGCGAAAACACAACAGCAGTGGACATAGTTCACCCAAAAAGCGGTCATCAGGGTCGTTTAGGGTGCGTAATGTAGAGGAAGAAAGCGAACCGGAAGAAGAAGTTCGAGAGCTGAATTGCTTCAAGATTACAAATGACGCATCTGATGATGAAAACCTGAGATGTGACATTGGGGGTTGTGGCATACCAATGATTATTGACTCGGGTACGCGATTCAACTTGGTTAGTAAAAATGATTTTAAATCGTTAAAGAACAATGCAGCAGTTCTATGGAATGAACGAAAAGACTCGTCCACTCATTTCAAAGCTTATGCGTCGAACCAAACACTTAGTGTCCTGCGGGTATTCGAAGCACCAATAGGAATCAGTCACTATTAGGGCGCGACACGGCAACGAAGCCAGGAGTGCTGAGACTGGGAACAAACGTAAATCGGGTGGATAGAGTAGAACCTTTCCCAAAGATGTTTGGGGTGGAAATTAAATTATCAATAAATCCAGATGTTAAGCCGGTACAACAGGCAATGCGACGAGTCCCTGTGGCGTTGGAGAAGAAGGTCGAAGATAAAATAGACCATATGCTTGCACTGGATATAATCGAGCCGGTGTCGGGACCCACATTGTGGATTTCACCAATAGTGATCGTCGTCAAAGAAAGTGGCGAAATGAGACAGTGCATCGATATGCGCAGGGCAAAGCAAGCCGTATTACGCGAGAATTATCCACTCCCCACTTTTGAGGTATTTATGACCAAACTAAGAGGAGCCAAATTCTTTTCAAGAATTGACCTGAAATGGGCAAACCACCAGTTAGAGTTGGGCAAGTCCAGCCGCCACATCACGACGTTTATCTCACACAAGGGCGTCTTTCAGTACAAAAGACTGATGTTTGGAATAAACTCAGCTCCTGAAATATTTCAACGCGTGATAGAAAAGCTTTTATGCTCGTGCAAAAACGCACTAAATTACATAGATGATATCATCATATTCGGTAGAACAGAGCAGGGACACGATGAAGCCGTCAAAAAAGTGGTAGACGTATTCAAAAACCACAATCTCCTACTGAATGAAGCGAAATGTGTGTGGAAGGTAAAGCAACTCAAGTTTCTTGGCCATTTGCTATCCGATGGGGGCATCGCACCAGATCCTAGTAAAGCCCAGACGATCAAGGAGGGCTTTAGGGGTGAAGCCTTTCAAAATACAGCTGGTGCAAGAAATGAAGCCGAACGACCTACCGCAACGAAGAATTTTTGGTGAATGGGTTCTTGGAAAGTTGGCCGAAGATTCACTTTTTTATCGAAAAATTGTGTTCAGCGACGAAGCTCATTTTTGGATCAATGGGTACGTAAATAAGCAGAATTGTCGATTTTGGAGTGAAGATCAGCCTGAAAGAATTGCAAGAGCTACCAATGTATCCAGAAAAGGTCACAGTTTGGTGCGGTTTATGGGCTGGAGGTATCATTGGACCGTACCTCTTCAAAGATGCTGCAAATCGTAACGTAATTGTGAATGGTGAGCGCTACCGTAAAATGATATCCAACTTTTTTTTGAAAAAAAAAATGCAAGAGCTTGACTTGCATGACATGTGGTTTCAGCAAGACGGTGCCACATGCCACACAGCACGCGTAACAATGGACTTGTTGAGCGGCGAGTTTGGTGAACATTTTATTTCACGTTCGGGACCTGTCAATTGGCCACCCAGATCGTGCGATATAACGCCTTGAGATTTTTTTTGTGGGGCTATGTTAAAGTTCATGTCTATTCAGACAAGCCTGCTTCAATTAATGCATTGAAAGACAACATTAAAGCATTTATATGTGAGATACCGGCCCAAGCATTGGAAAGAGTATGCGAAAATTGGACTAAGCGGATGGGCCATTTAAAGCGCAGTCGCGGTCAACATTTGCATGAAATAATCTTCAAACATTAAATTATATGGGCTGTACTATCGATTTAAATAAAAAATTTCATGCATTTTTCTGAATTTTACGTGTTTTTTTGAAAAACTTTTCTATAGCTCTTAAAAAATCACCCTTTATTTAGTTTCCAAGTTATGGCGGTCACGCTTTTGTTAAACAGACTGTACAAAGGTGAAGGACAAGATAACGGATTAAGTATTATTTTCTTATTAACGTGTGGGGCATTGCCTGCAATTGCATGTACGCACTGTACAACGCGTTGATACAACAATCGCAGCGTGTATGCTGGGCGTAAGGATTGTTGATACAACAAAAGCAGCGTGTATACGTTTTTTTTTTTTTTTTTTTTTTTTTTTTTTGAATTATTACTTTTTCGGTTTGGGTCTTTTTTCGCAACGAATGTTTTTAATAAGTGATAACTATATTAAAAATAAGAGGAAAACAATTGAAACTAAAATAAAAGTTCCGCGACGTATAAATTAGAAAAACCCAAATTGGTGACCCCGAACAAAGAACATTTTCATAAAAGCGTGCGTGCATCGACCATAACCTAAATTTCACCTGCACCTGCATACTAACTTAACCGCACATTCCACCACGTGTAACCAACGCTTGTGGTACTACACCAAAGTTCGGAACTTAACGGCGAAATTTAACACAAACATTTAAAAGGGGTTTTTATTGATCCAACGCGGTTGGTAGGAATTACCTTCCGCATTTAACTCACAATTCTATGCAACCATACAAACAATTGTACTATTAATGCAACTTTAAATGGAATTCAACGTGCAAATACAACTTTTTGGATGCAATATTTTTTCGAATGAGAATATCATCAAACAACGAGAAGCCTTATCTACGACCAAGAGAGCAAATACCAATCGAGGTTTTGGAAACCATTCAAGGGAACCTACAATCAATATTTACCAGAATGATCCAAGGAGACTGCACACCTGGCACCTCATCAGGAGCCTCTCAACGGCAACTACAACAAGAATTTCGCGAAAATGTGAGTACCTTCACCGATCAGCCTTTACAAAGTAGGTTAAACCACCCGTTTTCTTGAAAAGTAGCCCTCATATATTTTTCATTCAAATAGAGACGTCTTTTCGACGCGCTAACATTTCTCATTCTTCATTCTTTAGTTTTTTTTTTTGAATTATTACTTATGAGGAAGCTTCAAAGTTACACATTTCACAAATTGCTCACTGTTCTCTTCAAACGCATAATTTTTGGCTACACAAATTGTCTTTCCTTCAAACTACTATTTTTATGTATGTAAATGCTTGAGAAAATATGCTCAAGTAAAATACGATATTAGAATGTTTTGTTAAAAAAGCAATTATATGCTGCTTACTTGCGTATCGACAACATATTTTTAGTATCGTAAATTTTGTTGAGTGTGGCAATTTTAGATATACGTCTATGTATGTATGTGTGACCCTATACAAATATCATAAATGTTAAGTATTACAATTACAATTTTAAAATGGCTTATACATGTGTGTATGTATGTTTGATCATTTGTATACCTACATATACATACATATATTTACGTCTCAGGTGTGCATAATACATATATCCCCTGCTATCTAAATTTCGAGAGTTGCACTCTTAGGTACGGCTCAATTTCATATTAATACACTTGTGTGTGCATGTGTGTGTTTGTTTTCAATCAGAATAAGTTAAATTGCAATATATATATGTGTGTATTTACTATATTCCATATATCTCAATAATTGCGCTGGCATAAGTAATTTTAAAATTAATTAATCAAACATCAAAGGCAGCTCCGATCAACTCACTAGCAACTATCTTCACTACTGTTGTCCTAGGCTACGATTACAACTTGTCGCAAGAGAAAATTTCTAACTGCCCACTAGCAGTCAAATGAAAATGGACCTAATTTATATACTAAAAATATAATATTACTTCAATTGGTGAACTCCAAATCGGTTTATTTTTACCGTAAGTGTAATTCGAATGACTTGATCTAGAGTCGAAACCTGAAACGTTTAGGTTTGAAAATGTTGACTCTGAGTGGTCGAAATTACCAAAATCAATCCGAGCTTACCCGAAATTGAAAAATAAAAACAAAAAAAAGCAATGAAAGAAGGATTGGGACCCTAATTTGAATCCACAAAATATATCCTAAGACTTAAGGGTGGTTAGGAGTAGTCAGAATTTTCAAAAAATTGGATTTTTTAAGTATAATATCTTAAAAATGTTATGTGTAAGTTTGAGGTGAATCCGACAAATAGTTTTCGAGTTATTCAGCTTTTAACAAAGAGCGCTCGGAGCGTTCGCAAAACTTCAAATGCTTTTTTCTCAAAACAATGTTTTTTAACTGGTGATCACTGTAACTTAAAAACAATAAAATTTATACTGCTTTTGAAAAACATAAAAAACACATGCCTGATCAAAGGATTTTTTTTTCTCTAAAAAATTTCGATTTTTTTTTTAACAATTAATTGTCGGTTTTTTTTCGAAAATCTGAAAAATATTTCCTGAAGCCGCCATATCGTTAACAAACAAGCTTCGATCAGGCACAATATTATCTTTTAAATAAAACTAATTACTCTTGTACGATTGATTTTAGATGAATCACCGCAAGAGACTTCTGGAGAAACGGGCTCCACACAAACAGCGATAACTTTTACAATTATTAATTTTTTATTTTATTTTTTAAATTTTGCTAGAGCCAAGTCGAAACATGATGTATTAATACTAACATATGTCCACTAAGCATTGAAACTAAATTCAGACATATACCTTCTGCTCAAATATGAACGAGACGTTATCAATAAAACGGTCCGCGGATGAAATATGGCAAAAATAATTTTTTTGTTTTTTGGTAGGACTGTTATAAGCTTAAATGGCAAATTTCAGCGTGATATGTCACATAGTTTGTTTTGTGTGCTACTGTAAACAAGTCAAGCTCGAGTGTGTTTTTCGAATTTAACGATGGAAATTCAAAGAATTTGTTTGAAATTTTGTTATTCCAACAAAATTTCGGCTTCAGACGCCTTAAAAATGTTGCAGACAACCTATGGGGACTCTGCTCTATCGCGTGCACGTGTTTTCCAGTGGTACAAATCGTTCAAAGAGGGCCGTACATCAACCCAAAAAACCACGCCAAAGTCGCTCAAAAATTAAGGTTATGCTGACTGTTTTTTGCGATTACGAAGGTGTGGTGCACTCGGAGTTCCTTCCGCAAAGCCGATCGGTTAACGCTGAATATTATTTAGACGTTTTAAAGCGTTTACGCGAGAACATTCGTCTTAAAAGGAAGGAATTGTGGGACAACAAGTCATGGATCTTGCATCACGATAATGCACCAACTCACACATCACGTCTTGTTCGCGATTATTTGAACAAAAATAATGTTAATATCGTTCCGCAAGCACCGTATTCGCCTGATATGGCTCCATGTGACTTTTTCCTGTTTCCCAAGCTCAAGTTGCCGCTCCGTGGAAAACATTTTGAGACAATTGAAGTCATAAAAGAGAATTCGAAGAACACACTCGAGCTTGACTTGTTTACAGTAGCACAGAAAACAAACTATGTGACATATCACGCTGAAATTTGTCATGTAAGCTTATAACAGTCCTACCAAAAAACAAAAAAATTATTTTTACCATATGTCATCCGCGGACCGTTTTATTGATAACGTCTCGTTCATATTTGAGCAGAAGGTATTTGAGTGCATAAAGAAACACACGGATGTGGTTCCTGCACTTGTCATGCCCAAATGTGCTTATACTTAACTATCAAACTCATATTACGCGAAAGTTTCCATTCAACATTCCGTACAAGCTGGATTTACGTAAATCTGTCGCAAATCTGTTTGGACGACTCAGTACAAGTGAAATTCTGAAGGTATTTGAAGAAAAGCTAATCTCTCGTGCGACTATTTTTCGTGTTTGGAAGATTGCCGAAATGGAAAAGAACCGGAAAATAAGGTTATACCGAGTCGCCCACCAAAAGTAAGTGCCGCAACAACGAAAAAGTGCCAAAAACAAGGTTGGTCAATTAACACGCAAATTAGTACGAAAATTTGGCATTTCAAAGTCTGGCGTTCACAAGATTTTGAAGAAAAACTATGCAATTTATCGTAAAGGTAAGCGAGCACCAAAATATACAGCGAAACAATTCGAAAAAAATACCAATTTGCTGCCGTGCACTTCGTCGTAAACACTTTGCGAATGATGAATCGTACTTCACATTTTCTCATCATGAATTGAGTAGCAACTACGGTTTTTACACTGACAACATCGAAACAACACCAAACGAGGTTAAATATGCCAGCAAATCAAAATTTGAGCTGAAGGTGCTAGTGTGGGTGGCCATTTCTTCGAAGGGTGTTTCAGAACCATTGATTCGCAAAAACAAAGCCAAAGCAATCAATGCTGACGTTTATATCGGCCAATGCTTGCCAAAACTGAAGAAAATCATCGATAAATATCACAATAGCAACGTTATCATGTTTTTGCCAGACCTTGCAATCTGGCATTATGCAAAAAAAAAAACATTGGATTGGTTAATTGAGCAAAAAATACCATTTGTGCCAAAAAAGAATAATCCTCCAAATGTAACACAGGCACGTCCAATAGAAAAATTCTGGGAAGTTCTCAAACGGATACGAAAAGGGCTGGGAGGCACGAAACGAGCAACAGTTGATCAATCGAATCAAGCGAAATTTGAAAGAAATCGATATAAGCACCGTCCAAAACTTAAATCGGGACATTCGCTCTACTCTACGGAAAATCGAAGACAATGATCCATTTAGTGTAATCTAAATGTATTTTTGATGTACAGTTAAGGAAAAGACTCTACATACACCCGACTATTTTCAACTTTTAGAGAACTAGTGATAATATTCAACATAATTTTAATGTGAATGTTTACGGCATTAATAGTTAAGAATGTTGAAAGAAAAAAAGTTTGAAAATATTGGTAACTTATAAACTATTGGCGATAAACATAGAAATCGGTGGGAAAAAAGTCTACATACAGCCTTGGCAACTCTTAAAATACATATGAAAATGAAGAACTTAAAGGGAAAAAACCCGTTAGTTTTCTTGATTTGCTTTATCATTAAACATTACAATTATCATTTGCTAAACATTACAATTATTTAAATTCAGAAGGCGATTTGTAAAACACGTTTTAACTTTAAAAATGGCAAATAGAAAAGAAATTCAGCAATCAGTTCGAAATTTGGTGGTTATTCTTCGAAAAGAAAACAAATCTTACGGGGAAATTGCTGAAATAGTAAAATTAAGACGCTCTACAGTGCAAACTATTGTCAAAAACTATAAAAAAACCAACAGTACCGAAAACAAGCCAAGATCTGGAAGGCCGAAGAAGCTTTCAAGACGCGATGTCAGTAGAGTCCTTAAAGAAGTCCACAAAGATCCAAAAATAAGTGCCCTAAAACTAGCCGAATACCTTGCAAGATGTTCGAATATTACTGTTTCATCAAGAACAGTAATAAACGCTTTGCATGATAACGGCTTTAAAAGTAGAACAGCACGCAAAAAGCCATTTATTTCAGCCAAGAATCGTCAACTTCGCCTGGATTTTGCTAAGGCACATTTACAGAAAGGAGTGGATTTTTGGAAGAAAGTTATATTTACTGATGAAAGTAAGTATAATATTTTCGGGAATGACGGCCGAAACAAGGTTTGGCGAAAACCGAATACTGCACTTGATCCCAAAAATATTATACCTACTGTGAAACATGGTGGGGGTAGTGTTATAGTGTGGGGAGCTATGGCGGCATCTGGAGTTGGTCGATTGGTTTTTATTGAAGGCGTTATGGATAGATATCAGTATAAGACAATATTGGAACAAAATCTGAAGCCATCTGTGGAAAGCTTGGGCCTGGGAAACCAATGGATTTTCCAACAAGACAACGACCCCAAGCATACTGCGCATATTGTTCGAGACTGGCTTCTTTATCATGCACCAAGACAGCTCAAAACACCTCCCCAGTCACCAGACCTTAACCCGATTGAACATATTTGGGACGTTTTGGAAAAATCTGCTCGCAAATATGATATCAGAAGTCGTGAAACACTGAAAACTGCCCTAACTCGGGCGTGGTCGGAAATTGTGCGCAGTATTACGGAGAATTTGGTGATGTCTATGCCACGTCGTCTTCAGGCGGTTATTGGAGCCCAGGGTGGTCCTACAAAATATTAAAAATATATTGTTCTCTTTTATTTATTTAAAAGAAATCAAATATTCTATTCGATTCTTAACACTGTATGTAGACTTTTTTCTCATGAATTTTTATTATTTTTGTTATTTCTGTTATTGTTATGCTTTTGAATTAGCTTTTTGTTATGTAAATAAACTTTGTTTTTGGTCCTTTAAATATTAATGCAAACGCTTTATTAATTTACCTTACGAATATCTTAGAAATACAAACTAAGGGGGTGTATGTAGAGTTTTTTCCTTAACTGTATAACCAATCGACTGAAGTACCAAATAAAAATAATTTTTAATTCAATTGTTTGTTTTCAAATGGTTTATGCCAGAAGTTAGTCTCAATGTTTAGTGGACATATGTTATGTTTTTATTTTTGTAAAAAAAAAAACAAAAGTTATTGAAAAAGTCATTTTTTCGGGCCTCTGATTACCCCACCCCTTAAGAAGTGTTTATACCGCTGAAGGTTTGAAAATGTTGACTCTGAGTAGTCGAATCAATCTGAGCTTACCCGGAATTGAAAAAAAAACTAACACCAACTAATTTGTATCTAGAAAAGACATGCTAAGGCTCAACAAGTGTCTCGAACGCTGCGTTACTGATTTGTTGCCCGAAGCCTGGCTGCCTTTGATGTTTGCTGTGTGGCTACTTATGAGTTTCTATGCATTTTAACGCTGATTATACGCTAAGTATATGTACCTATTTCATATATTTGTATATGCTTATGTAAGTATATATATATTGTAAATAGATCTTCGGTTATTTGTGGTGCAGATGCATTCAAAACATTATATATTATATTAATTGTATGTATGTATTATACATACATTGTACACGTTTTCCTCAAAACTTTGTTTTATTTCTGATAAAACAAAAATATGCTTGAAATGCAATTGCAGATTCGTACAATTATGCGCTAGGTATTGTATATGTATGCAATTATGTATATCTAAATATTTTGCATTCATTTCAAGTTTCTATTCCCCCACTATTCAGCTGTAGCTACGCACATACATATGTATAGTAAAATGTATTTATAATTATTTAGTACATATTTAGTGTGTATCGTTGCCCCTATATAAACTTACATAACGATTTAAAGCTTATTTACTTGATGCGTACGATTTTACGATAATAACTGGCTCAGTTACTTATTTGAAATTTTGAACTTGTGTTTTTTTTTTTTTTTTGTTTATAAATATTTATGTTTTGTATAAAACTAGTTAAAATTTCATAAAAACCTAAGTAAGATAAACTAGTTAAAAGTATAGTCACGCACATTTGTCTCTTAAATTTGAATAAAAAATATGTTTTTACTATCTTAAAACTACACAATAATGCAATTGAAAAACATTTAACAAAAATTTGTTAAAGTATACCTACACACATACATAAATACATGACATGCATCATAAATATAATAATATTGTATAAAATACGCAATTAAAATTGTATAAAAAAGCTATTGGCACAATTATTAATAAGATTATTATGCTATAGTTGTTTTTGTACATGCACTTTTGCCACTGCTACTTATACATGATACATGAAATGTGACTTTTGTTCAAGGCATTCCCTTATCCTTTTTCAACTCTAAACACTTTTATATTCTTTTTATTTCTTCGCTTTCGCTTTTTGCTTTTTGTTTAACACTCTTCGCCAGAGCAGAGTGATTCGTTCTCGGCAATAGGCGCCATAGCTCTAGAGCTAGCGTTGATCGACAGATTATCGTCCACTAAACTTGAAATATCCGATGCAATTGAATGTTGGTCCAGTGAGTTCCCAACATAAATTACATAATTGTAATATCAAAGTTCGTCGCTAATCGGAGGATGCTCTTGAACGTACTCCTTAGGGAAGTAGCCGACCTAAAAATATGTGGGAAAAAAGTTTCGTAAACTCACGCACATAAATGACACTTTACGACAAACAAACAAAACTAACAAGGTTCCGACAATGGATTCTAGTAGAGTGGACAAAAAAAAAAACAATATGCGTGTATCGGCGATTTGAAATTTTAGAACTAAATTTTTCTTTTATGGAGGACAAAGCTGAGCCGAGCCAAGTAGTGATTACCTTTTTTGTCTCTTTTAATTTTAATTTTCTTACATAACCCAGTAATTAATAATTAATATGGGAATAATATACATTGTGTAAAATAAGTACCCGGAATTTATAATTTAAACTCTCCCGGGAATACCTGACACTTCAAATTTGGTTTTTTCATGTTGGTACACATGTCCTTGAATGCACAAGCCTTATTAGAACGGGATCTATTACTTAGTGTGTTTTATTCTGCAGTCAAAGTGAGTTGATCTTTTGTTTACTTGGCGAATTTTACTATGGATTTTTGCAAAAAGAGCATCGGAAGGAGGTCTCTGAAGACATGGTTTCCCGAGCTAATACGGACCCTACGTTCATGAAACGCATAATAACTGGTGATGAGACATGGGTCTACGAGTACGATATGCAAACCAGTTAGCAATCGTCTGAATGGCGCTTCGAGAACGAGCCGTATCCAAAAAAACCACGCCAAAGCCGGTCAAAAGTGAAGGTTATGCTCACGGTTTTCTTTGATTACCAAGGCGTGGTGCACTCTGAGTTCCTTCCAGAGGGCCAAACGGTTAATAAGGAATATTATTTATCCGTTTTAAGGCGTTTACGTGAAGCCATTCGCCGTAAACGGCCCGAATTGTGGAAGGACAATTCGTGGATTCTGCACGACGACAACGCGCCATCGCACCGAGCCTTGATTGTACGCGAATACAAGACCAAAAACTTAATAAATACTATCGAACAGCCACCGTATTCGCCAGATCTCGCACCCTGTGACTTTTTTCTCTTCCCAAAACTAAAATTGCCACTTCGGGGAAGGCGTTTTGAGTCGATTGAAGACATTAAAAAAAATTCGCTAAAGGAGCTGAAGGCCATCCCGGCGCCGGCCTACCAGCGGGCCATGGATGACTGGGATGTTCGTTGGAATATTTGTATCGGCTCAAAAGGAGCCTATTTTGAAGGCGATCCAACAAATAATGATGAATAATATGAAAAAATTTGTTTTTTTTTTTAATTCCGGGTACTTATTTTACACAATGTACTAATCACTATCAGTCCGCGCTACAACCCGGGGTGAGTTTTGGCTTGCTCCAATATTCTCTTTCAGGCTTCTCTTTGCTAGTGACAGCCAGTTTCTCGCTCTAATTGTTTTCAGATCATCTTGGACGACGTCTAGCCATCTTTTTCGCGGTCTTACCCTTTTTCTCTCCGCCTATCGACATATGCGTAGTCCGTAATGGTTTTTTGGGCGCGCTAGTACTTTCCATTCTTATGACGTGTCCCAGCTATCGCATCCTCTGCGATTTTAAGAGTTTTACTATTCTGCGTTCATTAGACTGAACAGTTCCGAGTTGCTTCGCAGCATGTACTCGCCTCTCTCGTTGCGCTTCGGGTCGAAGATTTTCCGCAGTACTTTCCTCTCAAATACTTCTACAAGGTGAAGTCCAAAATAAACAAGACTGGCGTCATAAAAATGTTTGGAAGTTACATCCCCAGCTGACTTCTAATGAAAGCTTGGTGACGTTCGGTTCAGTGGAATCGAAGTTATTGCGTCTAAAGTGTCAGTATGTCTGCGTCATCGATACAAAAATGAGTTTCGAACAAATAGCTAATATCAAATTTTGTTTTAAAATCGGTAAAAAGTTTATCGAAGCATTTGAATTGATGAAAACAGTTTACGGTGGATTGTCTATCTCGTGCCAGAGGTCATGAGTGGTTTACACGTTTCAGAGATGTGAGGACATAAATGAGATGTGAGGACGTTTCGACGACAGTCGGTTCTACGTTACCGAAACGACGCGGATTTATATCCGGCCAAGGACTGTCACTACAGCAGTATTACCCGTATGCAAGTATGGGGAATGTTTATGATGCTACAACAACAACAAGGACATAAATGACAATGAACATACGGGCCGCCCAAAATCAGTAATCACCGAAAACTCCATCGAAGTTGTTCGTAAGTTTATCAAATATGAACAACGGAAATCATCGTTGAAATTCATGGAATCGGAGTGGAATATTTATCGCATGTTAACTGATCGTTTGGGCTTACGAAAGGTTTGTGCACGTTTCATTCCGCACAAGTTAACTGAGGAGCAAAAATTGCTCAGAATTCAACATTCGAAAGCCCTCATTAAAGAGGCGAGCAAAGTCGAGAGCTTCCTTTACAACATTGTAACTGGTGATAAAACGTGGTGTTTCCAACATGAACCTGAAACTAAGCGTCAAAGTGTCGAATGGAAAACCCCAGACGAGCCACCACCGAGCGTTTGGAGAATTCAAAAATCAAGTCGATGGTCATTTGTTTTTACGATTCCAGGGGAATTGTCCACAAGGAGTTCGTGCGAACGGGCCAAACCGTCAATGCGATTTTCCATCTAGGCGTTTTGAAGCATTTGGTGCATCGCATTCGTCGAATTCGCCCTGAATACCGCGAAGGAGGAAGCTGGCGCTTATTGCATGGAAATGAACCATCTCATCGATTTACTTTTGCCACTGAGTTTTTGACTAGAAATCGCATTTATCCATCAATCACTCACCGTATTCGCTTAATATGGCTTCCTGTGACTTCTACCTATTCGGAAAATTGAGTTTGGCCATGAAAGGAAAACGTTTTGCGTCCGTAGAGTCCATCCAAAAGGCTTGTACCGGCATCCTGAAGGGCATTCCGGTCAGTGACCTGAATGAAACACTCTTTCGAAAAGCTTTTAGATCGCGCAAAACAGTGTGTCGAGACCAGAAGGGATTATTTTGAATAAATAAACACTCTTGCATACAGTTGTGCTGTTGTCGTTTGTTACTAGGACGCCTAGGCATTAAAATTTATTTACGCCGTTAAAAATATATTCGTTTATATCAAAACACGGCACATGTCTTCTTTTCTCATTTCCAGACAGAACCATGTAATTGATCTTTTGCTAGTTCACAGCTAAACCAACTCTTTTAGCTGCTATTTCGTCGTTTGTAATATAATATATTACATAAAGTAATTAATTATTAAGATTATAATAATAAAAAAAAATAAAAAAAATAAAAAAAAAAAATAAAAAAAAAATATAAAAAAAATTAAAAAAAAAATTATCTGATTATTTATAATTATTTGATTATTCGGAATTAATCGGATGAAGCAGTGGGGTTCGAGCCCGAGCACTACCGAATGATTATTAATCATTCTTTAAAAGGTTTGGGTCAACGTTCCCATCTTTAAACATTCTGATTGGCATACGAAACTAGTTGATATCCCTACATTTTACGCATTTTTTCTTTTATGCCCTCTACAGAATCCATTACCGGAACTCCGATATTTTGGGAAAAGTTTTGTTTTGTCGTACAGTGTAACTGAGTGATTACTTTCGGAGGGATTTTGTCATAAACATTTAAGTGCTTAAATTTAGGCTTAAGTGATTTTTAATCGTATGCTTAACTATTTAAGTTGATGATTAACTAAGTGCGTGAATGCTTAAAGGCTTAAGTACTTAATATCGAATTTGGAATATTTTTCGGCTAAATTTTTGAGGTTGCAACACCTTGACATTGTCTAAATATCATCGAATCCATCTAAAACCAGGTAAAGCCACAAAACAAATAATTTATATTAAAATTTAGAAAAATTTATTAATACGAGTATTTTATCACAATCACTCCAAAAATTAAAATGAATATTATAAATGGAATTTCCAACGCTAAGCTTTTATACTATTTTCTATCAAAAGCATTATTTACGTCCAAATAAAAAAATCTTTAGAGAAATGCTCAATCCTCCGTTAGACACTTTTTTTAAAACCTTCTGTTGGGCACTGGGTCTCTTCTTTTTTCATTATATTCGAGGATTCTTTTTTAAAAGATACTAAATTTTACAAAGCTGTCTGGAAGCTCAAGTCGTTATCTGTAATAGAAATATGTTAAATTAACGTCCAAAGTCGAAAAAGTCCAGCCAGACCCAGGTGCTCAACGAGGGTTAAAAAAAATATTTAAAAAGTATTACCTCCAATCTATTTATGCTTGCTCAATTTTGATTAGGTTCTACAGTTTGTGGTAGTCTTATTTAATGCTCGTAATGCCAAAAGTTAACCCTGCCGTCACCACCGGAGATTCACTTTGTCTTCTTTCTTTAATTATTTAATTATTATTATTTTTTTTGTTTTTTTTTTTAATTTTAACTCCATGAATCGGATAAATTTTATCACCAGCGCAAATAAAATGGTGGGCTTACGATGTGAATCATATCGTAGAATAACTGAATTTTTCATAAATTCTTCAATCCGTATCGTATTTTAAATTATTTTCCGCTTGTATTGTTAACCAAAAACTACAGAATGTTATTCTAAACTAAATATTTACTATCTACGTATAAAATCAAAAATTTGTGTTGAAGCCTACCGTATCGCCAATCTTTCCACGCCACCAGCCTTTACTATCGCCATCCTTACCAATAACCAGAAGTTGACAGCCAGTCTTAAGCTGCAACTGATTTATGCCATTTGGATCAAAATCATAAACGGCGGTGGCAATCACTTCGCGATAAGGCCACTGCAGCAATTGATTTAAACTAAAAAGACATAGGAAAAATTATTTAAATCAGAAAAAAAAAAATTGAATAAATTAAGGGCATTGTAAGGTTCTTAGGGGAACTATTCTAGAGTCTTACTCCTATTGAGAAGAGCTTCAGTGAAAAGTTGAGAAATTTGTTCGTAATTCCACATCTACTTACCCTGCAAAATTTTCACCCAAATCGTTGCGTTCATAGTACGAAACTAATTCGACAATTGTTTTAAAATGACGTCTCGACGAGAGGCAGTAGAGTATTGAATCGCCTTCGGTTTTTTGGTTGATTTTCATGTGCTTAATGATGTGATCATCGGTTCTGAAAAAATATCGAAAAAAAAAAAACAAAATGTTAAATAAATCAATCAACACTAATCCAGTATAGAGCGACTCACTTTAAGCTCAGCGCATACATAGTCTCGTGCGAATTGGATGCACCTTGAGGTCGCACACGCAGCAAATAAGTGCCGACACGACGGTTTTCCAAGCGGGAAGCAGCCGTTTCGCGATCCATTGTGCCGACAAACCTAAAAATATTTGAATTGGCTATAGACATACGACGTTTGTGTAAGTCAAAAGAAAGGTGATTTTGTTTATGATTATTTTTTATTAATTATGCTGCTTCCAAATACATTTAGTCCCTTTAAAAGTAGTCCCCTCTTCGCCAAAATATTCTTATGCAAGGGATTTATTCAAATCAGTTTTTACACCCGATTACGGGCTCTAGTTCAAGCAACGATTTACATCGCATATTTTTTAAGCACATCTCTCAGGGGTATTTTTATTTTAGCGTATAGCCGGAAATCACACGGAGCTACATCAGACGAATAGGGCAATTGTGGAAGTGCAGTGATTGTGTACGAACAATGAATGCTGTGTGAGACGACCCATTATCTGGAAACAAATCTGGTCTCAAACGACCGCCGCATTCTTTGTGACGCGCTAACAGGGTTAGATATTAAAAATTTAGGCTTTAGCCTAAAAACCGTTTGGGATTATCAGGTTTAACGATACTAACCCGCCATTGGACACCTTTTTTAAAACTTTCGGCTGGACACCCTGAATGGCCTTTTTCCGTTCTGTTCGAAGATCATTTTGAAAAGGTTATATCTATAAATCAATAGAAAATTAAATTTTAGGAAGCTTAAGTCGTTAGCTATAATAGAAATATGTTAAATTCACGCCCAATTTCGAAAAGGCCAGTCCCGGCCAGACTCGGGTGCCCAACAGAGAGTTAATAGATGTTTTTTTCGATAATGGCCGAACCCGGTGACCCTAAAACTAGACCGTACCCATAGTTAGACACTGTTTTTTGTGACTGTGTAATCGAAAAAAATTGTCTATATGACCTGCATTTTTAAGCGAATTTAGTGCAATTGGGGTCTGGAGGACGTCTCAAAAGCGGATCTCCAGATCTGCTTAGATTCGTCAAAAGCGCTGACATCCTGCATTATGTCTACTTTCAATATTCATAGAGGTCGGTCTCCATCTGGTATCGTTTCGGACCAAAAGGTCTATGTGTGGTTTATTGCCAACCAGGCAACCTAACCTTACTACAATTTTTTCTCTCTTCCGCACGTTCGCTGGATTAGTCAGTAAATGGATCGTAAAACTATGCCTAAATCTCATCTGCCATTGTGATGCACTTCATGACCACTTCATAGTCGGGTACCAAATGGTTAATTAGGATCCAAAAATATTGTGAACCGATACAGCTGGAAAGGTTAAATTTGAAGTTTGCCTTGCATTTCATCACAGAGGTAAAAAATAGGAAAAGGTCCAAAGTTTAATTGAAAACATGCCGATAAGTATTTTTATTAAAAGTGTTTCCTGGAAAAGTGGATTTACTCCCTTATTTTTAAATAAAAATATACATTCAATATTTGTACCCAAAAAAGAATTACAAAACCGTATTTTCTTTTTCTTACCAATTAAACCCTGCGAGCTGACGATCGCAAACTGGAGGCGGTATGCTGAGAGGATTTTGCTTGCAACGGCCTGTTGACGATATACAACCTTTGTGCACAGCAATTTCACATACTTTGCAACGATACCCCTAGAAAATTTTAGAAAAATAATGAAAAAATGTTCGAAATATAATGACAGAATTTTTTAAAAAATAATGGAAAATTTTTAGAAAAATAATGAAAGAATTTTAGAAAAATAATGAAAAGAATTAAAAAAAAGTCATGAAAAAATTAAAAGATTCTAGAAAAATATTGAACAAATTTTAGAAAAATAATGGAAATATTTTAGAAAAATAATGAGACAAATTTAGAAAAATGATATCAAATTTTAGTAAAATAATGAAAATATTTCAGAAAAATAATGGAAAAAAAATTAAGAAAAATAATGAGAAAAATTAAAAAAAAAAATGATAATATTATAAAAAAGTTATGGAAATATTTTAGAACAATAATGAAAATATTAAAAAAAAACAATAAAAATATTAACAAAAAATTAATGAAAATATTAACAAAAAAAATTTAGAAAAATAATATTCGAAATATAATGAAAAAATTGTTGAAAAATTATGGATAATGTTTAGAAAAATAATGAAAGGATTTTAGAAAAATAATGAAAAAATGTGAAAAATTAAAAAAAAGAAGAATAATAACAAAATTAAAAAAAAGTAAAAGATTTTAGAAAAATAATGAAAAATCTTAGAAAAATAATGAGACAAATTTAGAAAAATGATATCAAATTTTAGTAAAATAATGAAAATATTTCAGAAAAATAATGGAAAAAAATTAAGAAAAATAATGAGAAAAATTAAAAAAAAAAATGATAAAATTATAAAAAAGTTATGGAAATATTTTAGAACAATAATGAAAATATTAAAAAAAAAAAACAATAAAAATATTAACAAAAAATTAATGAAAATATTAACAAAAAAAATTTAGAAAAATAATATTCGAAATATAATGAAAAAATTGTTGAAAAATTATGGATAATGTTTAGAAAAATAATGAAAGGATTTTAGAAAAATAATGAAAAAATGTGAAAAATTAAAAAAAAGAAGAATAATAACAAAATTAAAAAAAAATTAAAAGATTTTAGAAAAATAATGAAAAATCTTAGAAAAATAATAGAAATATTTTAAAAATATAATGAAAAAATTAAAAAAAAATAATAATAAACAAATTTCAGTAAAATAATGAAAATATTTAGAAAAAAATAGTGAGAAAAATTAAAATAAATAAATAATGAAAAAACTAAAAAAAAAAGAATGAAAATATTTTAGAAAATTAATGAAAACGTTTTAGAAAAAAAATGAAAATATTTTAGAAAAACAAATGAAAAAATTAAAAAAACAATGAAAAAATTAAAAAAACATTATGAAACAATTAAAAAAAAATTTGTTTAAATAATGAAGAAATTTTAGAAAAATAATGAGAAAAATTAAAAAAAACACCAAATAATAATGAAGTAATTATAGCAAAATAATAAAAATATTTTAGAAAAATAATGAAAATATTTTAGAAAAATAATGAAAATATTTTAGAAAAATTATGAAAATATTTTAGAAAAAAAAATGAAACAATTTTAGAAAAATAATGGAAAAAAATTTTAAATAAAGAAAATATTAACAAAGAAAATTTAAGAAAATTAATGAACAAATTTTAGAAAAAGAAAGACATTTTTTTAGAAATTAAAATATTTTAGAAAAAAAACGAAAACAAAATTTAGAAAATTGAGAAAATTAAAAGAAAAGCAAAATAATGAAAAAATTAACAAATTTCAGAAAAATAATAATAACAATAATAGTTTTACAGAAATAATGGAAAAGTTTTAGAAAATAAATGCAAAACTTTTAGAAAATTAAAAAAAAATTAAAAGAAAAGATAATTTTAATTTTTTAGAAAAATTATAAAAACTTTTTAGATACAGGTTAATCCTATTATTTGAATAACCATTCACCTGATGTATTCGGCCTTTTAGAAACTTTGAACAATGCCGGCATGTTGTGGGTACATCAAATGTGAAAATTTCCATTTTGTGGTCTGTATTGCGACAACCAGGTGGGTCCAAGTTCTCCCTTGATCGTAAAAAAAATTCAAAAGAATTAATTAAATCGACAAAAATATTAATTTTACATCCAACTTACATCGCCTCAGTGAGCGCTTTGCGCCATTTATCTCGTTCCGGTTCCGATTTCAAATAGAGCGTAAAAGCTGTTTTGCCAGATTTGCGCGCCAACAGTAGCTGGCACTTGAAACGTGTATCCCTACCCAAGGTACGCCGCGTATGACTCTGTTCCACCCGATAATCAGAGAGGTAATGCGAATCGCGATATGTATACTGCATGTCGCCCATCTTTGCATGCAATGGCTTTACCAGAATCAGTATTTTATCGAAAACGAATGCATAGCGTAACTTCGTCTTCTGATCTTCATGCGCTTTTATATGCAATTCACCGTCCAACAGCAGACGGCCATATTGTAGGAGATCGTTGCTACCATTTGGTAAGAGATGCAAATCGACTATGCTGTCCTGTAAGCAAAAACCAATAGCATATAAAAATATTTTAAAATTCAAAAGCATGTTTGTGAAAAAATTGCTGTTGAACTCACTTTAACTTTCTGTATGATCACTAAGTGATCAGAATCGCGTTTCACTTCGTTGATATATTGAGACACGTCAATCATTGCCTCTTTGGCACGCTCTAATGCGCGATAATCTTCGTGCACCTGCAATGATTGGAATTTGTATTTTGAATAAAAATAAGGGGTGTGCAAAAAACAAGGTCATAAAGTCTATGGAATGTAAAGAGATTAGATGGTATTTATAAAGGCGTTTCCAATAACAGGTGTAATTGATGAATGGATTGCGCCATCGAGAGATGATTAACGATTTTTTATGGCCGGAATTGGATGGTATTGATCTGGGCAACGTTTATTTTCAACAAGACGGTGCTAAGTGCCACACAAGCAACGAAACCATTGATCTTTTACGGGTAAAGTTTCCGGGCCGTGTTATCTCTCGAAGAGGTGGTCACAATTGGCCACCGAGATCTTGTGATTTAACACCTTGTGACTTTTACCGTTGGGGCCACGTGAAAGACAAGGTCTACGCCAGCAGCCCAGCGTCGATTGAAGACCTCAAAGATGGAATTCGTGAGGCTATTGAGGACATAGGACCACTTTGCAATTCGGTTATGGAAAATTTCATGAAAAGGATATTGTCCTGTAAGCGTGATCGTGGTGGTCATTTGCCTGATTTTATTTTCCACTATTAACAGCATACCTTCCTGTTTATAATGAAATTAACATCCGATCATTTATATTAAAAAATAGCATTTTTCTTTGAATATCAAAATAACACCTCTTATTGGAAAACCCTTTATATAAGAAAAAGCTCTTCATAAAAATATCTGCCATTCGGAGTCGGGTATTACGAAGCTTAAGTCTACAACGAAAACTGACTCGGATGGCCTTTCGGGCATTTTGCTGAAGAATTGCTTGTGTCTCGCTGAGCCTCTTACAATTATATTCAATAAATCGTTGTCCTCTGGTATCTTTGTTGACGACTGGAAATTTACTTCCATTACGCCTATATTTAAGAGTGGAAATAAAAACGATGTTAGCAATTACAGACCGATTTCGAAGCTTTCGTCTGTCTCAAAACTTTTTGAGATAACAGTAAATGATAAGTTATATTTTGCTGTCAAAGGCCTAATATCTACCAACCAACATGGTTTCGTTGCAAGTCGCTCCACTGTCACTAACTTGTCTATTTTCAATGATTACTGCATTTCAGCCTTCCAGAACAGATCTCAAGTTGATGCAATTTATACAGACTTCTCTAAAGCGTTTGACAAAGTATCGCACCGAATACTCTTGTCGAAGCTTGCATCATTGGGTATACACTCCACTTTTTTGTCTTGGATCAAATCATATTTGTCCAACAGACACTGCGTTGTAGCCGTCGATAATACGACATCCCGTGCATTTATTGCATCCTCCGGTGTCCCACAGGGAAGTATTCTAGGACCCCTCCTCTTTATACTTTTTATTAACGATATTGGTTCTTGCTTTTCGTTTGCAGAACACTTGTTGTATGCTGATGATCTTAAAATATTTGCGGTGATTAACAGTGTTAGGGACTCTGAAAAGTTGCAAACCGACTTGCACAATGTCCGGAACTGGTGCTATTTAAACCATCTGTCACTAAATATTAGCAAATGCTTTCACGTAAAATATGCTAAATCAAACAACACTTTGCATACTTCGTATAATATTGCTGGCTTACCTTTGCAATCCGTTGAGGAAATTAAAGACTTAGGCGTTATTTTCGACTCTAAGCTGAATTTCACCAGCCATGTTAACCACGTCATAAGACGATCATATGCGATGCTAGCATTCGTTCGCCGAAATTGTTCTGCATTTACCAACCCACACACTCTCAAAACATTGTATTGTGCTTTTGTTAGATCAAGATTAGAGTATGCCGCTATTATTTGGAGACCGTACCAAATAGGTCTGTCTAATCGGATTGAGAGAGTGCAGAAAGTCTTTCTTCGTTTTGCGCTCCGATCTTTAAACTTTTCTGAACCTGTACCATCGTACCGCTCTCGATGTTTACTAATTGACTTAAAACCACTTGATAGCAGACGGTCTATTCTATCGTGCTCATTTATTATTCGTATTATTTCTGGATCTATTGATTGTCCTTCCCTCTTAAGTAAAATTCAATTTAATATACCCAATATGAGGCTCCGACAGTACGAAACCTTTAAAATTGGCTTCTCGAGAACCAACTATGGGATAAATGCTCCGATTCCTAGGGCATGTTCAGATTTAAATATGTTTTTCAATTCTTCTGGTGCTGATTTTACATGGCCGTATGGCATCTTAGTCAATCATCTTAAATCGTTCTTTTCTTAGTAACTAATAAACTATTGTACATTAGCTTAATATAGTCTGTAAGAATGTATCCATTCAAAGACAATAAATAAATAAATAAAATAAAAAATAAAATAAAACTGTAGGTCCTTCCATTTGAGAAACGGCTGACACTTTTATGAGAAGTTTGCCATTGCCGCTATTAGAAAAAACGTCTTCTTTTCTTTTTGGTGTTTCACGGAGATCCGAACCTAAGATCTTCGAATTCCGAATGGTAGTCACCCACCAACCCATTCGGCTACGGCGACCGCAACATTAACTTAATCTAAGTTAATTTTACTCACCGGTGAGGTTTCTTTGACTAGCTTATCTAATAGTAGATGGTACTTGAGAATTCGCTGCATAGGCACGGAAAGAATATCGCGCAGTTGCAATTTACCCACATTATATTCTCGCTCGCATTGCTAAACAAAATTATATATTACAAAAAATAATAAAATTATTTTCGCCGAAATATATCAAAGCAGAAAGCCTCACCTGCACAAGTTGCTCTATAATCTGATTCTTCTTGCATACATCAGCCAACGCATCGATGGCTCCCAACAGACATGAACAGTAATCGCCGTAGAGTAGAAATGGTTCACGAAACTCCAAAAATACCTGGCTCATTTTCAGTTTGGTATTGGGCAATAGAGAATCGCGCAGTTTTTCGAGAAACTTTGTATGTATGTCAGCCAGTTCCTGAAAAGGTAAGTTAAAGGAAGATTAACACACATAATAAAATAAATAAATACAAGGCGTTCAGGACTCACACGTATGCGTGGAAATATTTGCCTAATCTCTTCTGGGTTAAGGTAACGTTCGAGTGGCGCCATAAATTTTGCCTTTAACGCATTCAGTACATCTAAATAATTCGATTCGGTATCGATCAGTTCGCGTATGACATAATCGCGTTGCTCAAAACTGGTCGCCGAAGAGATCTGAGTACGATTTGTTTAAAGAAAAAGTTATTAATTAGTAAAATTTGGAAAAAAATTTGTTTTCTTTGGTTTTACTGAATAAATGCAGGCAACGAATGAACAAAATTCATGCGATATATTTAGTAATTATATTTGTAAGTATATTTTGAATTTAAAGTTTTAATTAAAAAATCATATTTTAATAATTACACAAAAAAAATTGCAATAAAGAATAAAGAAAGTGTAATAAACGTCAAATCAGTACCTGACTTCTACTGGACCTTTGTAAAGCACACAAGTCTTGGTAGACCTCCTCTTCTTTGGTGTTTATATGATCATTGTGACATGCATTATTGTCGGTGGTACTGTCGTCCATCAATTCGTTACAATTCAGCATCAAACCAATCAAATCAAGTAATCCAATCCAATTTTGTTTTTCAAAAATCAAGTGGCAAAAGTAAAAACAACAAAAAAAAGATAAAAATAATAATAAAATATGAGCAAAAGTATATGTAAAAGTAATGTATGTAAAAATTTTGTTTTAAATATTGTATTTTTTTGGTTTATAAAATTTTTTTATAAAATAAATCCAAAATCTTTATAAAACAAATCTAAATAAATAAAATATATTTTTCAAATGTTTTAAATTATTTACGTCAACTGTTTTTAATTTAAAGCAGTTCCAGCTACAGTAAAAATACGACCCAAGCGAAAACTAAAATTAGTTCTCAGTGAACTCTAATTAATTTACCAAAAAAAATAAAAACATATAGAAACTGCTAAGAAATGAGTTTTCTGTAACTAATCATGCAACATTAAGCACGGACGAGGAACAGCTATACGAAATAAACTACAAGCATTAAGGGGGTCAATTAAATTGCATTGAAAGTAAAAAATAATATAACGAAAAATGTCGCCGATAAAAAAATTGAAACAGTCTCACATTAATCCCCTAGAAATGGCTTTAAAGTAGTTTATAGCCTAGACAGACGGTGGTGGTAATCGGGATTAACGACTTAATTCGGAATTATCTCAGGTAGTGAGTGCAACTAATGCGGATTGACAACTAGACTTAATTCGCATAATTTGTAAACTTTCGAAAAAAAATCTTTTTTTTTTTTTTCATAAAATGTTAATATATTCCTTTAAGAATATGTAGGCAACGAAATTTTTGAACGTAAACTTCAGTATTTCTTATATTATAGATCGTCAACCGTGACGACTTTATTTTTTGCGTTACGTTGCCGACTTTAGACGCGTTTTTCTCTAAACTACATTTTTCGAATTGGCGTACACGATAACTCGAAAAGGTATTGACCGATCTCTCTCTCACACCTCTTTTTTATAATATTACTTTCTATGTGAATACAAGTTTTCGAACATTTTTCTAAAAAATTATTTTTCGAAGCAAAAATAGTACGAAAATTCGCCCCAAAATTAATTTTTTTTTTTTGAAGTTTTTTATTCGGCGAATTTTTTTCTTTCCATTTTTGTTTAATTCATATAGAAATTATGACATTAGTAAACAAAAAAATTTTTTTTTTTTTTATTAAGGCACTGACGCCGATGATACAATGCCCGCCGATTGAGAGCCCCGCTGCGACCTTCCTGGAAGAATTGAGTGTACATCCGCCATTTTAAATGATTCAAATAAAAAAAAATGTTTATATTTTTCTAATGTATAAATAAACTGTATGCCAATTTTGAAAAAAATTATTTTGGCTTCCTCATTTAAAAATTTTTTATGAAAATCAGGGAAAATATGGCCGTTTACAGGTATCTGTTCCCTTAAGCAGATTAGGAGAACTTTTGATGGTAACATTGCCGAAAAATTAATGAATGAATGAAAAATAATGAAACTTCTAAAGAGAAAAACAAGAAAGACTGGACGCAATACTAGTTTGCACTAACACGTTTAAAATTACATTAATTGTTTTGAAATTTCGGAGCAGTTTGACAAAGGCAAGAGGTTCTAGCTATAAAAGAAGTGGCTACATACCTAAATTTGCATGCCGTAACAAAAACGACTATAAACATATTCTCGGATACCCAAGCGGCTATTAAATCAATGAATGCGGCTATACTAAGATCAAAGGTTGCACAGGAATGCCGAGCAGCCCTAAATGATATTAGCATCGTATTCAAGGTCAGCCTCATTTGGGTTCTGGGACACAGAGATATTGAGGGAAACTGTAGAGCTGATGAGCTAGCCAGAAAAGGTACTGCTCTTCAACTGTTCCATGATAAAAGTACCATTGGAATACCTTTGGCCACGAGTAAATTAATAGTAAAAAACAACATTATCCAATAGGCCAATAGGTCATGGGAAGAAGATACATGCGTAATAGCCAGGCTACTATGGCCGCAAATAAACAAGAAAAGAACACAGGAATTGCTTAGCCTCTCAAGAGAAGATATCTCGAAGGTCGTGGCTTGTGTCACCGGTCACTGGCTATTTGGAAGGCATTCCTTGAGACTACGAGTATTCTCCCATGAATATTGTAGAAGCTGCAGAGATGAGCAGGAGGAAGAAACAGTAGAGCACTTCCTTTGCAATTGTCCAGCCTTAGCTAAAATCAGAGCAGGTTGTCTAGGTAAATACTTTTTCAATTCTCTTACAGAACTATCTGGAGCGGGGATTAGACCAATCCTGCGCTTCATAAGAGCCTCAAAATGCTTTCACGAAAGTAAATAAACAAGGTTCCAGTGTCGCACAGTGGTATCACAACGGACCTGTGAGGTCTAAGTGAGTTGGTCATACGGGCCGACTGCCACCACAACCTAACCTAACCTTGACAAAGGCAATTTAAGATTTTTTAAATAAATAGTTATTTCTTAGCATTAGGGAGCTAATACCCGTATTTCTTGCTTGCGGTCCGTCTTTTACTGGCAAAACTAACCAATAAGCAAATCAGCTGTTCACTAATCCGCGTAGCAAACGTCTGTCACATGCAATTTTAGTCAGAATTAACTGCGCCGGTAATCCCGATTAACGCCGCCGTCTGTCTAAGCTATTGAGAAAGGTGCGACTGTTGTTATTTACTTTTACTCTATTATTTTCTTTATTAGAACTCTATGTGGGGGAAAGTCTCTCATTGCCATTGTTATTTAATTTTTTTTTATAAATCTATTGAAAATCACACCAGTTGTGCCATGTGAATGAAATACCGAAATAAATATCCCGATTCTCTTAAAAAATTGTAAATCCAAATTAGCGAGCAAAGTATCTGGCCACCATATTTCAGGCTGAACTAGTAGCGATAAAGCAGATCTTTCCTAAAAATGATCCCAAAGTCATGCTCACGAAGGGTAGAATACAATGATTTAGCCGTCCGAAACAACTCACTGGGAGCAACTTTGGCTGCTACGTCATAGGGAATTTGTCAGCAGAATTGTGTCCAGTCGTTTCACACGTATTCTTATGCTTTTCCCGACGACAACCGTTGTTCAGACGATAATGAAGTAACATGGGCACTGGCTGCGTTTGATTTTTCCGTATATGACCAATACAATCACAATTTTTGCCAACCTCTGTTCTTAACAAACCGCTTTCGCCGCCTTATTGCGTCAGCTGATTCATAAATTTTGCTGAGAGCCGATTAGCGGTTTGATATTGGCCTCACCTTTGCATTGGTTGGTTGAAGTGGTGATTCATCCAGAATCCAACTAGCACTTCCGCACCATTCTGTTGCCATCTCTTCGTTACCAACTTGTTTAACGGTTATTTACAGCATGACTATATTCAGTCTGTGCGGTATTAGATTGTTGACATCTAAGCCAGATAGTTGTTCGAGACTCTCGAACAGCGATTTGTCCAGGGTTGACATTCTGTCCTTCGTAAATCACACTTTCTAGTCTAATCCTTTGGACTTTGGATAAAGCAATTTAAATTCACAAAAAAAAGAAAAAGAATCCATACCATCTGATTGGCTAGGATGCATAATCTTCCCAGTACACAAAAAGGTGACAAGAGAGTATGCGATAATTATCGTGGTATCTCACTGCTTAGCACGGCCTACAAGCTCTTTACAAATGTTCTCTACGAACGAATCGATGAATTTGCTCAAAGAATAATTGAAGACTACCAATGCGGATTTCGTAGAGGCAAGTCTACAATCGGCCAAAGTTTTGTTCTTAGCCAAATGTTTGAAAAACACTATGAATACAGGCTAGATGTTCACTGCCTGTTCATCGATTTGAAACAAGCCTTCGACAGTGTTAAAAGAGATAGGATCCAGCACATATTGCTTATTCTTGGAATACCTGCCAAACTAATAAGGCTCATTAGCGCAACGCTCACAAATACACAAGCAAAAGTGTTCATTCAAGGGAAGCTCACGGAGTCGTTCCTTATTGAAACAGGTGTAAAACAAGGTGCACTTGTCGTAAGGGAAATCAACAAAGGTGGTACCTTGATAACTAAAACAACCCAAATATGCACTTACGCAGATGACATCACTATTCTCTCAAGCAATAGGAATGACTTAAAAGAAATTTTCTTAAAAATTAACAAAATTGCAAACGATATTGGGCTTTTTGTAAACGAGGGCAAAACCAAATATCTGTTGAAATCGAGGCGGCCTGTACAGATGTCAAATTTCCATGTGGGAGCCTATACTTTTGAAGCAGTGCAGCATTTTAAGTACCTAGGAGTTATGTTCGCATGTAGCGGTGATTCAACTTCCGCCGTCAGGGATCGCATCAACGCCGCCAGTAAAGCGTATTACGCCCACCTTAACTTGTTCCAGTCCCGACTTTTGTCTAAAGCTACAAAGTTCACTATGTACAAGACTCTTATTCGACCAATCCTAACATATGGTTGTGAGGTATGGACTCTTAAGGTTGATGATTGTGCTCGCATGGAAAGAAAAATTTTAAGAAAGATCATTGGCCCAATAAGAATGGATGATGGTACCTATAGAATCCGATTGCACGCGGAACTGAACGATCTAACTCAGAACGAGACAGCTGTGCGTTTTGTTAAAGCGCAGCGCATAAGATGGTTAGGTCATGTGATCCGTATGCCTGTTGACTGTACCGTTCAAGAAAGCCTTGACAGGAAAGCTAATGGGCGTGAAGGCCAAAGGCAGACCGAGGAACTGTTGGATAGACGCAGTGGAACACTATCTTAAGAAGCTGGGAATACGTAACTACGAAGCAACAGCTCAAGATAGACCGCTGTGGAGGAGCATTTTGAAGGAAGCTTTGACGCGTTCACCCCGCGTTGTAACGCTATGAAAGAAGAATTTAAATTTACTAGGCGCTTACTGCCTGTCAAACACTAATTTTCTGAGGTTAAAAGTAAATAAAGGGTTTTTCAATTGGCGCGGGTCGATTTTGACGCCCTGTGGCAGCCATTTTGTTTTGGTGACCTCTGTCAAATCTTTTGTTTATTATTCAGTTGCTTATGCCAAATCATCATAGCAAGTTACACTATTGAACAGCACGTTCAAATGATAAAACTTTATTATCAAAATGAGTGTTCATTAACGCAAACGGTGCGCGCATTGCGCCCATTTTTCGATAAACGTGATGGCCCTTCAAAGTCAAATTTGAGATAAACGTGGTGGCCCTTCAAAGTCAAATTTGAGACGACCGGGTCAGTAAACAATCAGCCAACACCCGTACGTTCAAGGAACGCAAGATCAGCCGAGAACATTGCCGCGGTCCGTGAAAGTGTACAGCAGAACCCGAGGCAGTCTATTCCTCGCCGTGCACAAGAACTTGGCCTTTCACAGACTTCAACTTGGCGACTTTGCGTCGGAACTTGGGCCTACACCCGTACAAGATCCAACTGACCCAGGAGCTCAAAGTTGATGACCACAGGCAACGCCGTTTGTTCGCTGACTGGGCTTCGAATCGTTTGGAAGAGAACTTCAGTTTTGGGCGAAAAATCATCTTTAGTGACGAGGCGCATTTTTGGACGAATGGCTGTGTTAACAAACAAAATTGCCGTATATGGGACGACACCAATCCACACGAGGTTCACCAGGTGATAATGCATCCTCAAAAAGTTACCGTTTGGTGTGGATTTTGGGCCGGCGGCTTCATTGGTCCGTACTTTTTTGAAAACGACGTTGGTGAGGCGGTCACCGTCAACAGCGAGCGCTACACAACGATGATAACCAACTTCTTATGGCCCATATTAAACCATATGGACCTGGACGTCATGTGGTTCCAGCAGGACGACGCTACGTGCCACACAGCAAACGGCACGATTGACATTCTGCATACCCGCCCTTATTGAAAACCCCTTTATTTTAATTAACAAAGTTGCCACTAAAATAAAGAGAAGTGTATTTTATTTTTGTTTAAAATTTGCTATCAAACTGCGATAAGAGCCAGTAAGATTTAGATGGAGCACGTTTTAATAATGCTTAATGATCTTTGGTCTAGGAGTTTAGATATATATTTTAATGATTTCGAATATATTTTTCACTATTCCCATGCGAATACTATTCATAATTTGTCTATTTATTATATTCTTTTCAATCACTCTGTATTTTCTTCAACGTGCCAAAAAACATTTGTGAATAGTTGGCGACCATAGCACAGACACGCACCCAATGCGCAGCTATTCACAGTAAAAAGTAAGCAGAGTACGTAAATTCACGGTATGTGGCTCAGCTGCTGAGAACGAGGAAGAAGATGTAATGTAATGTCAAAAAATGCATGCGGGTTATCTTTGGGTGCAGTTCTGGCAATAAATTGCAGTTAGCAGAGAAGTCTGCAAAAATATACAAGTTTAAATACAATCAACAAGAAGTTTGGCCCAAGTGTAGCATTATAAGTTTAAGAAGAATGTAAACCGCGAAAGTTGACGATGGAATTACACTCTTACGCGAAAAGAAAGGTGGCGAAAAAATGTAAGCCGAGAAATGAATACTTTCAAAAGAAATCTCAATAATTGTCAATTTCACAATGCAATTGCAGGGTCAACTGATCAGAAGCGACAACTTGTAGAGACACGCATCAACCATGATGAGCTTTTCACGAATAAACCCACCGCCAGTGTAGCGCCGTGGAAGTGAGTAGTGACATGTGCATACATACATACATACTCAATCACATTTTTTACTTTATGTGCACTTATAATTTGTAGGAAAATTGTGAGTTTGGCCAAGTTAGATGATTACAATGTGTTTTTTGTGCGCAAGCAATGGTCGAATATGGTCAACAAATACAAACAATACAAGGTAGTTATGGCTCACTTAATTATGTGTACCTACACATGCAATACTCGAACGGTCACGCTTTTTCTTTTCGCAGCAAAATCGTCTGGATGTAATACCAAATGGCACGCACGATGCTGAAGAGATCGAAAAAGTTACACAGGAATGGGAATTCTTTGAACCGATACACCGTTTTATGTCGCACAAAACCACCAATTTGCATTCGTACGCCCTACCAATAACTGTACGATTACCACTACCGCTATCAGCACGTGACGAACTACAGGACAATCATAGTTCAAATTCCTCTGAAGATGGCCTCAACGTTTTCAGCAGTGATACGAATGATGAATACAACAATTCGAATGATAACAACGCGCTTAAAACGCAACCAAACACCGATCATGATTTTTATACGAAGAAAAATGGGCTCCCCTTGAATTATTTTGCAGACGTAAGCAATGACACTCAAGAATCGATGCTCGTTGAACAGCCTATAACATGCAATGGCGTAACCGAAGGCATGGAACAGGTGAGACTGCATGTAGCAGGTGAACAAATTGTAGAAATGAAAATGGAACCACAAAGCGATATCGAAAGGACTGCTGAGCCAGTACAACAACAAATTTTTATTGATACGAACGCGCAGCAGCAAATGCCCAGCACATCTGGTGGTCGCATGAGGAATTATCAAAAGCGTCTAACCGAGCGACAACTCAGTGAAAAGGACCGTTACTATCGACATAAGCGTCGTTTTAATAGGCGCATAGAGCGACGCTTCGATGCAATATTAAATGTATTCGGGCAGATAGTTAAGGCAGAGTATCCGAACATCAATGTAGGTCCTATTATGGGCACTGTAATGCAAGGAACTATGCTGGCAAATCAGCTATTCAAGAGTGAGAACGATGATGATGATGATGATGCTAGTGTTGATGAAGATAATGAATCTTCAACCGACACGGAGGAAATGCAATTTACCACTACTGCGGCTAAAGAAATAAATGCGGAAATTTCAAAAGATGAACAACCAGAACATTGAGTAAATTAAAATTTGAGAGAATTTGTAATGTAAAATGCAAGGCGAATTCATTAGAGGTGGTGGCACTAGGCCAACAACAACATTTTGCACAATAAAAAGGCACGTCAAAGTGAAAAGATAAAGAAGTGATTTATTTATGAAGGCAAAAGAGAAAAATAAAAGCAATTTATTTGTCGAGTTGAAATTATTTTAAAATTTTCATAATAACTTTTGAATTTAAATTCATTGCGAAATGCAATTTTTAAATAACAAAAATTGAATTTTTATGCTGACATCCGCACGTGCACGGCGCAAGAAAGAAAAATATCAGCTGGCCTATTCCTACCACCTTTGATAGATTCGCCTTGGTGAAATGTAATGAGAATTTGAGAATTGTGACTGGAAGAATAGTAGTATTTTCATATGTTCGAATGTACCGACTACTATATAAAACTGAAATAACCAAATAAACACTATATTGAAACGAAACACTTTACAGGGTTTGATTGAAAAGTAATGAACCTTATTTTTTTTAAGCAGTTTTATTAAACCTTTTCTCTTATACAACTAATATTCTTCAAAATAGGACCCTTGAGCGTCAATACACCGCTGGTAGCGGTCCTTCCACTGCAGGAAGCATTTTTTAAACTCATCCACCGGAATCGCTTTCAATTCGGCTGTCACAGATTTTTTCATCGCCTCGATGGAGTCGAAACGCTTCCCCTTCAGCTTTCTTTTCAGGCGCGGGAACAAGAAGAAGTCCGGAGGGGACAGGTCTAGGCTATAGGGAGGGTGGAGAAGCACCGGAACCCCCATCTTGCCCAATGCAGAGGTGCAAAGGAAGATTCCACATCGTGGCAACGAAAACTTGACGATATAAGCCTGCGCTTCAGATCAGCGAGTAAAGGGCGGTAATCATTTAACAAAACGAACGAGTTCGCGAAAATAGAAAAGTTCTCAAATGGAAAATTGGGCGAAACCAAGTACCGAAGAGGTTATGTGCTGAATACGATGGCGCGTGAAAGTTTTCCGAGCCCTCGTTACGAGGGGAAGTATAGACATCCTCTTAGTTGATGTTTTGTCTAGTTTCAGTTGAGGAAATACAAATTTCGTTGTATTGGGAAGATGCAGGCTTTGTGAGTCTGATGAATAGAGAAACAAATTTGCAGCCGATTGTTTTTAAGCAAAAGTCTAGACCATAAGTCGGTGGGATACGGTACACTAGACAGGGCTAGTTTACCGTCCAACCACCACCTATTGCAGACGAAGAGCTCCAGCTACCCCGAGAGTCCCGCGTAACCTTGGCACAACTACGTTCTGGATACTGTAGCAGGTTAAACTCCTACTTATCCAGAATCGACCCCGACATACTAAACATATGCCCGGTATGTGAAGGCACCCCGCACGACACTAACCCCCTTTTCACATGCCCCATCAAACCCACTCATCTAACACCTCTCTCCCTCTGGACCCAACCCGTCGAAACACCAAGTTTCCTGGGCCTACCGTTAGATGAGCTAGACGAAGACGACCGGTGATTACACTACACTGACAGGACGAAGATACTGCTACAACAACAACAACAACCCGGCGTATGGCGTATGTTTACCCTGCTACCACAACAACAACTGAAGTTCCGAAAAAGTGGGGTTAACATCTTAGCTTCAGATATGAGGCATGTTCAGGTCTGTTTGTCTACAACAGCCGCTTTAGAATCACTTGTTCTTAATCACACAGCCAGAAGAAATTTTGAACACTCACGGTTAGGACCACTTATTGGGATTGAGAAGCTTTTAAAGTGCTGATGTGAAAAATAGTCCATCAGACAATCGTTAAGAAAATTGACGTATGGAGCAAAACGATATCATCGCTGGTGGAGAACACCAAACCAACCAAGTTGACTCAAAGAACACGATTCCCATGACAGCCGGTTCTACGTTACCGGAATAACTCAGGTTTTTCCCGACCAAGGGCTGCCGCCCCAGTAAACTAGCCCTATCTAGTGTATCGTATCCCACTCAAACAACACTGAAACACAGACGACCTTGCACATCTGATATGCAAAGTCCAATGACTATGACCGAGAAGGCCAAAATGGCTTATTATTCCTGCAAATCTGTGCGTGGCAAAAAAAGGGGGACTCAAGCCACAGGTCGTGCTTTGGATGTACAACGTAATGGTTCTGCCAATTTTAACGCATGACTGCCTGGTCGGGGGGAAGCTCTTCGGAAGGGCTATAATATGACTAAACTGGGGAGGGTGCAAAGGATTGCTTGTATTGGCATCGCCGGAGCATGTATATAGAACTTGTCCTGAGTGTTGTTTTGCACTTACTTCCCATTGATTTTTACGTTATTTCCACCGCTGCTCAAAGTGCATTCCTATATCTATGAGTCCTATATCTATTGTAGTGGGGCCAAAGGGTTTTCGAAATAGCATTTGAAGAAATGGAGCGCCATCTTTTCTGCGCTTTCCTGAGAAATAATTTGTGCAGTTCCCCTTTAACAACTGTCAGGGGAATGGCAATGCCCGAGTAGGAGGTGTCTGATGCCAATTTAGTCCCCTTCTTGGGAAGCTCATCACCAATTTTCATTTCCCTCTACGTTCCTATGTCCTGTAACCCAGATCAGAGAAATTTTACCTGCACACGCAAGAGATTTGATCTCCTTCTTACAGGAGTTTACTAGTTTCGTTCTGCACCATGGCGTCGTCAGAGCCTTGATCGCGGCTTGACTATCGGAGAAAATGTTAATATCTCCCTCGCTACCGCGTTCCGTAAGCATTTTGCATGCCTGCAAAGACTTCTGGTTGTAAAACACTAGCAGTATTTGGCAGTTTAAAGGAGATAGATAAATTGGCAGATTTAGAGAATTAATCTAAACATTAAATGGTGTAAGGTTAGGAGAAGGAGATAGCGCCAAATATTTAGGTGTAATTCTCGACAAGAAACTAAATTGGAGCATGAATGTAGAGGCCAAAGAGCTTCGGGGAAAAGCATAGGGGAGAATGGGGAATTGTGAGACATAGGGAGTTGTGAGACATTGTTACCTTTCGGCATTATTCATTTGTTTACATTCGATTTTAAGTGTCAACAAGTGTTCTCGATGCGATCTCACTTTTCAGCTAGCATTGGTCATATTTACACGCATTCGACGCGTCTCTCCAGTTACTGTGTTTTGGAATGTCTCGGTAAGTTTTTTTCATCATTTGTTTTGCGATACATTCGATCAGTTGTTATAGCAAATTGCAAATGTCAATATATACAAATTATTAATTGTCCTATTAGCTTTGAATTTACACATTCACTTGGGCATGAACGTTCGATGTGTTTATGACTACGCGGCCATTTATAAAAAAAACGATTTGGGGAGTTGTAAGACAACAAATGTGGGGAGTTGTGAGACACCGTTTTTTTCGACGTTTTAAAGCATCTTTCATAAGTACCTCGCAATATTCATACATTGTTTGTATACATATCATGAAATTTTTCTGCAAATGCCGAAAAAGTTAAGCAGAAAAAACTCCATTCATTGCAATGTGTGCGATCGAGCTGTGCACCTAAAGTGGGTCAATTTACGAACTGGTTATTATACATGTTCTCACTGCGAATCATCAGATTGATGGCATTGCATTTTTTATACACTTTTCTATAACAATTGTCTTTTCTTTTTATTTTTCATCTTAATAAAGAACTAACAACTAAAATAAGTCATTTTTATTGATTTAAACCATGGTGTCTCACAACTCCCCACATTTTTGTATTTTGTAATATATTATATTTTATATTATTATATACAATTTTAATTTTAAGGAAAATTGTAGTTTTGCTAAATAGGCTATACCAATAGCTTCCAGTATTCATTGACTAAAGATTCCATCGTTGACATATGCAGAATATTACGATTTTGAGTAATACGGGTCCAAAAACAAAACCCGTCTCAAAACTCCCCATTCTCCCTTACTTACTAAAGATAATGAAGTCCTAAAAAAAATTTGCTTTGTATGGTATAAATAAACTTATTGAAAGATTTGAGAAAAGATCCAAAAATGAAAAATATATACATTTGCAAGGTTAAGCTCAAAATAAACAAGACTGTGCTAAAATTGAAACGATAGGAGCGTTGTTCTGATAACTCGGAGTTTGTTTATTTAAAACAGTCCCCTCTGCCCTCGATACACTGTTTTGCGCGATCTAACAACTTTTCGAAAGAGTGTTTCAGGTCATTCACCGGAAAAGTCCTTCAGGATGTCGGTACAAGCTTTTTGGATGGACTCTACGGACTTAAAACGTTTTCCTTTCATGGCCAAATGCAATTTTCCGAATTAGTAGAAGTCACAGGAAGCCATATCAGGCGAATACCGTGAGTGATTGATGGTTAAAATGGGATTTTTAGTCCAAAAATCAGTCACAAAAGTGGATGAATGAGATGGTTAATTTCCATGCAATAAGCGCCTGCTTCCTCCTTCGCGGTATTCAGGTTGGATTCGGCGAATGCGATGCAACAAACGTTTCAAAACGCCAAGATAGAAAATCGCATTGACAGTTTGGCCCGTTGGCACGAACTCCTTGTGAACAATTCCTTTGGAATCGTGGCTCGCCGGGGGCCTTCATTTCGGCACTTTCACGCTTAGTTTCAGATTCATATTGAAAACACCACATTTCATGACCAGTTACAATATTGTAAAGGAAGTTCTCGTCTTTTCTCGCCTCTTTAATGAGGCCTTTCGAATGTTGAATTCTGAGCAATTTTTGGTCCTCATTTTACTTGTGCGGAATGAAACGTGCACAAACCTTTCGTAAGCCGAAGTGATCAGTTAAAATGCGATAAATCGATCCGATTTCATGAATTTCGACGCTGTTCATGTTCATTGTCATTTATGTCCTCACAACCATCTCTGAAACTTGTAAACCACTCATGAACTCTGGCACGAGATAGACAATCATCACCACGAACTTTTTTCATCAATTCAAATGCTTCGGTAAACGTTTTACCGATTTTAAAACAAAATTTCATATTAGCTCTCTGTTCGAAACACATGTCACCAAGCTTTCATTAGAAGTCAGCTGCAGATATAACATAACTTCCAAGGCACTAACTCATTAAAAACATTTTTATGACGCCAGTTTATTTTGGACTTCACCGTGTATAATTGGTGCGTCTTGATGCTGGTCGTATAGTTACACAATCAGAAGTTTGCCATTATCTGCCGCTACTATTAGAAACAAAAACATTTCGCTAATTTTGGTGTTTCGGGCCCACAGCGTGTTTTGAGCCCGAGCACCACCCCAAAAGAAAAATAATTTCATACCCTTGTCACTTCATTCATTCTTCGTATTTTTCGTACAAAGGCCACTAATCCAATTTTCAGAAAATTTATAAAAATTGACGAATGGCCGTTGGCTTCAGTATTTCAAATAATAAAATGAGGGTATTGGTTTGGCTAATTTAGGAATTTCTTAATGGAGTAAAAAATTTAATTTTGATAAAAAAATTGTTCAACGAACTGAAATTCAAGCTAAGTATCGTGCAAATATAATATGACACATCTACATAAATACACCAGCTCTTTTACGTATGAAGGCGCATAATGTATATTAAATTACTTCAAATAAAAAGAAACAACAAACAAATGCAAAAGGAATGAACGAAAGATTCAGAGTCGCAATTAATTCATAAATGATATTTTCTACGTTACAAAAAAGTAAAATACACTTCATTTGCATTCTCAACAGCAAAGCGTTTAGAAGTGTTCTAAAGATACCAGATACACAGCGCGGAGTGTTTTTTCGATATAAAATATAAAACTGGCATATAAAAGCAGAGGCACGCACATTTTCGTATCCGAACGATAAGAGACGAGGTTCGTACGTGGCTCTGAAGCAGTTCAAGAGTATTCATGCAACACAATGAAAATGTTGCACCATAAAAACAGAGAGTATGTAATGAAAACAAAGTAACTACAACAATAATTGAGTTAAACGAGCCACTACAGGTATGCATACATAAGTAAATGCAGTGTGAATATTTTGTATGTAAAATAAAGGGTGGACCAACGACCAATTTATTTTCAAAACACTTGGCAGCTATTTTGTGTTCACAAATGTGGCAGGAACACAATTTAATTGGAATTTGCAATCAAGATGAGCGATGTTTTACCTAAAACTATGGCATCTGGCAAACGCAAAAGCCGCAAATGATTGCCAAGAAAGTCAATGCATCTGACGAGTGTGACAATTTGCTGCGGATTTTGGAGTGGTGGCAATATTGGAAATTTTTCGAAAATACTGACCGCTACGGAGCTAAATTTATCGACTTCCTATGAGTTAAAATTTACGATATGAACTCGAAAACTACTTGGTTTCAGCAGAATGGCGCAATATGCCGCATAGGTCAACAAATAATTGATACTTCGGGCACTACCTACAGTAATCGGGCAATCAAGGCGAATTGAGACAAGGTGATAGCAATAGTTGAATATCAAAATTTCAATTGGAATGCACAAAAACCGACAAAGCAACAAGAGAAACAAAAAATATCACTTTACTCAAGGCGCATTCATTAAAGAATGGCACTAGACCAACAAAAATGTTTTGTACGTTTGATTGCCAAAGCAAAGTATTGGCAAAGTAGAAAACGAAGCATGAATTCGCCTTGTTTTATTCTGAGCTGACAGTCACATGGACATGGCGAAAGAAAAAACACAAGTCAGCTGATTTACTGATACCACCTTTCATACATTCACTTTGGCTTTATTTTGGCATTCAAACCACGAAATCGCCAGAACGATGATCCAGTAACTTCAAGCCCGTAACGGGCTGACGGGTGGTGATCAGCTGATTTACTTCCGTCGGAAAATTCGGTCGGTTAAACACAATTGCAACGGAGATGGAACACACTAATGTGACGGGATGGTTTTCAGTTGACATTTTGTGGTTACAATAAAATTAATTTTGTAGTGAAATCTTATCGTTTGCTATATTTGTGAAGCAACTCGTTGAAGCTCATTGTTACAAACAAAAAAACAACTTCTTTCTAAATTATTAATATTTTGCGAGTTTTCTTGTGCAAATCGAATACTATTTGCTTGCAGATACCCGTCAGAGTATCAGCAGTCACCAGCTACAATTTTGATCAAGGGGTCAACAACTTATATGAATTCGCCTCGCGGGTAATTAGACATATTGGCGATGTCAATTGGCCGACTCGGAGTTGTGATTATAACGCGGTTTTACGAATTTTATAGGTAGTCGTTAAAGGTCGGTTGTTCTACAAATGAACCAGAAACGAGACAGGGATTTAGACGACTATTAGCCGACTAATGATGGCCTGTCTTCAAACAACCAGTCGGCGCACTCGCGTATCGGCACCCACGTCACTGTTGACAGTAATGATTTCGAGGTTGTAAAGGACTTCGTATACTTAGGAACCAGCATTAACACCGATAACAATGTCAGCCTTGAAATTAAACGTAGAATCTCTCTTGCCAACAAGTGCTACTTTGGACTAAGTAGGCAACTGAGCAGTACAGTCCTTTCTCGACGGACAAAACTAACACTCTACAAGGCTATCATCATGCTCGTCCTAATGTATAGCGAAGAAGCTTGGGCGATGACAACATCCGATGAAGCGACGCTTGGAGTGTTTGAGAGAAAAATTCTGCGCAAGATTTTTGGATCTTTGCACGTTGGCAACGGCGAATATCGCAGGTGATGGAACGATGAGCTTTACGACGACATAGACATAGAGCAGCGAATAAAGATCTAGCGGCTTTGTTGACTGGGTCAACTGACAGTCAGATCTACGCTCCGGCTCTGAAAGTATTCGATGCGGTACCAGCTGATGGTAGCAGAGAAAGAGGAAAGCCTCCTTTGCGTTGAAAATATCAGGTGCAGAAGAACTTGGCTTAACTTGGTGTATCCAACTGGCGCCGGTTAGCACGAGAAAGAAGCGACTGGCGCGCTTTGTTAAACTCGGCCAAAATCGCGTAAGCAGTTATAGCGCGAATTAAGAAGAAGAATTAGCCGACTAATTCGCATGAACATAGTTCGAAAACTTGGTTGACAGGACGGCCTACTGCAAGAGCAGCCCTGTCAGCCATTTGTATGGAATTTTATATGCCACAATTATTTGAATATTTTTAATGAATCCGAAAATTATTGAAAAATATATCCAGCCGATGGTCCGCCCTTTACCTACATACATTTGTATACACATATAAAGTATGCATTTATGCAACTCTACATTAAGAGTATTTGAAGGAAAGGAAGCCAAACAACAAAACGCTGTAGTGCACACCTTAGATGTACTCGACGAGAACGTGACGTAGCATAAGTCCTCGTAAACTTTTTCATCCTCCTCAAAGTAAATATCATTGAGATATTCATGGCCACACACTTCTATGGCAGTTGCCTGATAACTCCATGTTGTTGCCATTAAACGCTGTAAACTTTGGTTGTCCGTTGAGCTCGATTGGCTGCTACTCGTTGCACTGACAGCGCTTAAGCTGTCGCCGCCGACAGAGGCGCCGTCAGCATAACCACGACTACTTAGGCCACTAAAGCTGCTCACTGTGGCACTGCGGGTGTGCGTATTCGACGGGACAAAGCTAGTAATGCTGACGGATTGCTGTTCATCGTCGAGGGCGAATAAATTTGAAATCATATCCTCTTCAAAATCCTCGGTATCTTCAGTTCCATTCTCGATCGTTATGTCGCTATTCTCATCGTCAATGGAGAGTGAGCCACTGTACGAAATGCGATCAAAATTCTCAGCTGGTCCGTCAATGCTGTTATTCTTTTTCTGTTCACTGGACGCAACAAAAAACCCAATTGATACACTCACACATACATAGTATGCAATATGTGTACGTTTTTTGGACGTGTAGTTAGTTGATTGAATATTTATTGTGTTGGTTGACCGTTTGATTGATTGCATGATCGATTGTTGTGTGCGAAAGTAGGCAGAAAATAGAATAGATGGTAGAAAATATTATAAAAGCTAATTATGCGCAGAAATGTATTCAAATTCTTCGTATTTTATGGTAAGTAGGTGTAAGCGTTAATGCGGGCTTAGTCAAAAGTACGTTTCGATTTATTTTTAGCGAGAAAACATTTTGTATGTACTAAAAATATTTTCAGCTAACTGCGGTACCGCTCTCCTTTTCCTCATACCACTAGCATAATCCCCACTGGCAAAACTAGAAACCACAAATATGTCAAGTGAGTGAGCGTTTCGCATTTATTCGACTCACTAACATTGAAGGATTGTATTAATGGAATAATTTTACAGCTAAAAATAGATTAGCGTTAATTTGCTTACGTCGAGTGCAGATCCTTGTAAATGGCCTCATCGGAGTGGGAGCGTTCACTGGGCGATAGTTGAATATTGAAGCCTCTGCAAAAACAAAGAATGATACAACATTAATTAATTAGCCTTGACAAATGTGCTAAATAGTTGGAGCTAAAATAAAATTTAGGAATTGAATTATAAAAGCAAAGTAACTATATTATTTATTTATCACTACCGCTCATTCACGCTTTATACCTTAAGGGGTTAGGGGTAGTCAGGGGCCCGAAAAAAATAATAAAAAAAATTTCAATAATTTTTTTTCTAGTCAATTGCTTTATATTACAAAAACAATAGCATTAATACATCATGTTTCGACTTGACCTTAGCAAATTTTAAAAAATTATTAATTGTAAAAGTGATCATCACAAGTCCTTAGAGATTCATCTAAAATCAATAGGACAAGAAAAATTAGTTTTATTAGTAGATAATCTTGTGCCTGATCGAAGCTGTTTTTTTCAAACTTAACAATGTGGCGGCCTCAGGAAATTTTTTCAGGTTTTCGAGAAAAACCCGACAATTAATTATTTAAAAAAAAATCGAAATTAAAAAAAAAATTTTTTGATCAGGCACGAGTTTTTTATGTTTTTCAAAAACAGTATGAATTTAATCGAAATCTACCAAGCGGTTTTTAAGTTACAGTGATCACCAATTAAAACATTTCTTTTTGCTTTCCTTGTTCACTCCTCTCGGGAGCATAGGGCCTCGACAAGACTCTTCCATCGTACACGGTTGTGTGCTGTTGTTTTTGCACTGTCCCATGAGATTTCGGTATCTGCTAGTTCGCGCAACATAGACCTTCTCCAAATGTTTTTGGGTCGACCGCGACCTCTGCTCCCTTGCGGGTTCCAGTCAAGTGTCATTCTCGTGATGCTATCTGGTGGTTTTCTCAGTGTGTGACCTATCCATCGCCACTTTCTGCGTTTGATTTGCCTAAGAATGGGTTCCTCGTTTGTTAATCTCCACAGTGCGTCGTTACTGATGGTGTTTGGCCATAATATTCTGCAGATGATGTGGAGGCATTTGTTGATGAACGATTCTAGTATCTGTGTGATCTGGCGAAACATGGCTGGTATTTCGCTTTCGTACAACAATGCGGCCTTCACGCATGAGCCGAATATTCCTAGTTTAGTGCGCCTTGAGGTTTGCGATTTCCCCTATAATGTGTGCATTCCTATAATCCGAAGTGTGGTGGCTTGGTCAACACAGCTTCGGTGAGGGCGAAACCAGCTTGCTCATCTCTTAAGGAGCATTCGATATCTTTGAGCCTGCTTTGCATGATTACGACTACAATTTTGTAGATTGTGTTAAGTAGGGTTATTCCTCGCCAGTTGCCGCAATCACGCAGGTCGCCTTTCTTGGGCAGCTTCACCATAATACCTTTTGTCCAGGACGGAGGCAGCTTTTCATTGCTCCAGACGGCGGGTCGGCTGTTATTAGTTCAGGATGTATGCCATCTTCGCCGGCCGCTTTGTTTAGCTTCAGCTGCTTAATTATTGAATAATTCCAAAAGTATTTGTCGGATTCACTTCAAATTTTCACACAATATTTTTTAAGATATTATACTTTAAGAAAAAAAAAACAAATTTATGAAAATTCTGACTACCCAAGAATGATAGAAAGAAGACTGCGCCCATCAGAGAGTGCGTGACGTCACGTTTTTCCAAGTTGTGCAGTATTGCCAACCATTTGCTCTTCGCAATAAATTTAGTGCTTTTTTGTACTCAAAATGCGAAAATTTTGAAGTTTCGTGTTTTTTTTTTTATTTAAAGCTACCGAAACTTTAAGTTAAAAAAACTGTATTATTATACATTATTTATTGTAAAAATAAGCCACAAAATACCTGAAAATACTAAAGATATTGTACCATACTGACATTTTTACAAAAAGAGTACCTTATCTAGTTACATAACCTCAAATATAGCAAAGGAGTCGTTCCATTAACAAAAGAGTCTCGCTTAACAAAAAAACTCATAAATTAAATTGTACAAAACCATAACACATTTGTTTAAAAAAACGCACATTTTAAAGATAATTGGTCACGCATACAAAGTTCTTTACGTAGTTCAATATAAATTTGGTATTTTATTTTTTTTAAATGGGCATTTGAGTGCGTTTTTATATCCAAAGCTAGGTAACACTGCAGTAGCGAGAGAGAGATTTGACTGCCCAAAGCAGAAGAACACCAACAACAACTGCAATTGGGGGCAATGCTACCAGATGTTAAAAAAAGTAAAGCTTAATAAAACTTAGTGAATTATTTAACTAATTATTAAAAAATGTATATTTTACAAAATTATAAACATTACATTTTATTTAGAACAGGCTAGAAAAATGTTGTGAAGAAAGAACTAAAACTTCGAGACTAAATAACAAAAAAAATTCTAAATTAAGTTACGAAAATGGTAATCTGGTCAGACTGGAGCTAAAATCACGTAACTCGTTGTCAAATTCGCTGAGAGCAAAGTAACGGGACCACGATAGGCGCCATCTCATTATTCTTTCCATCATGCTGACTACCCCTAACCCCATAAAAAACAAAAACAAAACTAGGGCAAATAATTGGCGATTATTCGACATATAAAAAACGATTCTGAATATAACTTTTTTTTAACTATTACTAGATTGTTCAATAAGTTTTGCGGTTCGATAAGAAACACTCAATTTTATGGTTTGAAATACACTTGATTATCCAGTATAGTCTCCCTGAACATCAAACCACCTGTTCCAACGGGAATCCAATATATAAATTCCATCTCTGAAGTGAGAAACTCTGTTATGTTATGACCTCATCAATTGACGAAAAATGTTTTCCATACATGAATTTTTTTGTGTCTGGAAACAGATGTCACTCGCTAGGGCCTAATCTGGTGAGTACGGTGGATGCTCCAACAATTCGAACTTTAATTCATGGATTTTAGCCATTGCCAATATGCTCTTGTGGCACGGTACATTATCCTTATGGAAAAGAATTATTTTCCTTTACAAACTGGGTATTTTTTCACGATTTTTTTCTTCAGCTGGTCTAATTTTAAATTTAAATAATATTCAGAATTTATTGTTTTACCACTTTACAAGTAATACACAAACAAAATTCATTTCGCATCCCAAAAAACTGACCTTCTTCGCCGATTGTTGGACACGAACTCTTTTCAGAAGTACCAGGTTTACACCACGCTTCAGCATCTTGTTTGGATTTAGGATCATGGTGATAGTCCCAAGTCTCATCCATAGTAATGAAGCGACGCACAAGATCCCCTTTATCATTTCGAAAACCCTTTAAATGTTGCTGCAAAAGTCACATTCGAATATGTTTTTGTTCCATTGTTGGCGAATGCGGCATCCATTGTGCGCAAAGCTTCCTGAAACCTAATGCTTCAGTTAAAATATTGCTTACACTGCCCAATGAGATGCCTAGGGCTTCTACTAAATTTCTTTCAGTCACTCGCGAATTTTCCAATACGATATCCTGTATTTTTTCCACGATTTCTGGTGTTATTGCTGTTTTTGTACGTCCTTGACGTGGATCGTCTTCAAGGCTTGTACGACCACGTTTCATTTCAGCAAATCTTTTCTGGCTTCGTAATATTTTTTTGAAGGCAGCGTACAAATGATGTCTTAATTTAATTTTCTTACATTCTACAATATTTGATAAAATTTTTGTGCATAATTTTTTTATTTACTACTCACATTAGGTCCGGATGCAGTTGTTGTACTTTGCGGCATTGCGATAATTTGGAAAGTGTTATCAGCACTCGATGGAAATTAATCAAATCGTACAGCATTGTAGGCTCAAAGAGATCAGAATCGCGTAGTCCAAAATGATTGCGGCAAACATCCAGAAAAAGTTTTATATTTTTGCAGCATAAAAACTGAAATTGAATACAAATGAAATTGAATATAAATGTAAATTTATGAAATTAAATATGCATGTAAATACATTGAAAATTTCGCAAGAAGCTATTGAATTTATTAGTATAGAGAAAGTTTTCAATGGCGTTTAATTTCACGCAGCAATAATTAATCAAATTGAAAGAGATGCGAGATTGCGAATCAAACTGAAGGTAGAAGTGGGTAAGTGAGAAGTTACAAAGTTCACGCGAACTGGTGCAGTACAAGGACAAAGTCAATAGAACAAACACAAAAAAATTAACAAAAACAAAAAAAAAATAAAAACACAAAAAAAAACACCACAGCACAAAAACTTTTAAATTTATGCAGAATGGAGGTGGAAGCTTATACTCGTATGGCGAATTTATTATCTGAACTTTAAGAGATGCCTAGTTAAGGGTTGAAAATGAGAAAGTCACGTACAAAGGTACCAAGTCGCAAATAGCAGGATCAACAGACTGCATACTAAGGAAGAAAATACTGAACATTGAACATTAAAATTGAAGTGGTAACAAAGAAGATACGCGGCCTATCGGGTCATGTCGCAGTCGGGCACAAGCTGCGTGGTAAAGCTATCGAACTTCTGAAAGAACTTTCAATAAAGTAAAACTTAGCACAAAATGCATGATTTCGAAGATTTTCTTGCGCCATAAAATCATACAAAAATCTTGACGCCTTGCAGAAGGTTTTAGCCCTTTACTGCATGAATTAATAAAGTATTGAAAAAAAATTTTTTCACGGTGAAAATACAATAGTTTTACTTAATTATCAATACGACATATTAATAGAAAAATACTGAAAAATTGTATATTTTCGTTTTGTTTTACGGAAACTAACGAGTGATTTTTTAGCTATTATCTTTTTAAACAGTTGGTTTAAACAGCTGACGCACGTTTCGTGTTTTGTTTCACTGTCAAACATCTTCAGTTTAGTTTATAATTTAACCATCAGTCGTCTTACAAACGAACAACGCTTGCAAATCATTGAATTTTATTATAAAAATGCGTGTCCTGTTAAGAAAGTTTATCGCGCGCTTCTTCCATTTTATGGTCAGTTTAATCGACCCACTGAAGCGACTATTCGAGCTATTGTGACTAAATTTAGAACCAAATTTACATTACTGGACATCCAACCACCAACAACGCTTACGTAGAGTGCGAACTGAAGAAAATATTGCAGCGCCATCGGCCAGTGTTAATGATGACCATCAATTATCGATTCGTCGCCGTTCGCAGCAATTGGGCCTCTGTTACTCAACAACATGGAAAATTTCCTTTTTGCCTTTCAAAATACAGCTGGTGCAAGAATTGAAGCCGAACGACCTACCGCAACGCAGAATTTTTGGTGAACGGGCTCTTGGAAAGTTGGACGAAGATCCACCTTTTTATCGAAAAATTGTGTTCCGCGAAGAAGCTCATTTTTGGATCAATGGGTACGTAAATAAGCAGAACTGGCGATTTTGGAGTGAAGATCACCCAGAAGAATTGCAAGACCTACCAATGTATTCAGAAAAGGTCACAGTTTGGTGCGGTTTATGGGCTGGAGGCATCATTGGACCGTACTTCTTCAAAGATGCTGCAAATCGTAACGTAATTGTGAATGGTGAGCGCTACCGTGAAATGATATCCAACTTTTGTTTGCACAAAATGCAAGAGCTTGACTTGCATGACATGTGGTTTCAGCAAGACGGTGCCACATGCCACACAGCCCGCGTAACAATGGACTTGTTGAAGGGCGAGTTCGGTGAACATTTTATTTCACGTTCGAGACCTGTCAATTGGCCTCCCAGATCGTGCGATATAACGCTTTTAGATTATTTTTTGTGGGGCTATGTTAAAGTTGCTGCAATTAACGCATTGGAAAGCAACATTAAAACATTTATGTATATGTGAGATACCGGCCGAAACATTCCAAAGAGTTTGCCAAAATAGGACTAAGCGGATGGACCAATTGAACGGCAGTCGCGGTCAACATTTGCATGAAATAATCTTCAAACATTAAATTATATGGACTATCGATTTAAATAAAAATTTCATGCATTTTTCTGAATTTTACGTGTTTTTTCGAAAAACTTTCCTATAGCTCTTAAAAAATCAACCTTTAGTTGCGAAGTGTAGAAAAAGTTGAAATTTGGCAAAATTATTATCCATCGAGGAAGACGAGTATATTGACTCCATGAAAGTATAGACCGCGACGGACGGCTTTAGACCGCCTTCTAAACCTTCAACAATCAGATAGTTTTAAATACCAACAATTCCTGTACATATAAGTAAGTCGCCATTGAAAATTAATCATCACCAATTATGTCTTTTTCATTTCTCTATGCGAATTCAAACTCTATCTCTGAGATCAAGCTCACACCAATTCTACCGAGCAGGTAAAGTGCTCTTTCGCGAAACAAGAACCCTTCTGTGTCTTCATACACACCATGAAAACGGATTCCAGAAAAGGTGCTCCGAAAGATAAATAAACTGGTGCTCCACCAATGAAAAATTCAGTTGAAGCTGAATTGGTATTTTCTTGTCGCCAGCACATAAGCCCATGAAGGAAGAATCTACTGGCGAGGAGAGCATTATTGCACTTAGGCGATTAATGTGCCAGTGAATCAACAGGAAGATTAGAGTGGTAAAGTGGAAGGAAGGTTAGAGTCTCAAATATTGCACACACAGGCGCCCAGCATCGCTTTCTAAATGTAAGCATGGAAATGAAAATAGCGAAGAGCACCACATCATCGATGCTAATACCACTGGAGATGAGATACCAGTGAATTGTGGTAATAAAAAATATTTAACGATACCCACGCAAGGCTAGCGCAAATGCAATTGCAAAAGTAAAATCCTGAAGAATTTTGAATTATTAAGTAATATAAAAACCTCTCGCTTATTTCATATCCTAGTCCGCGTTTGCTGTGCAAAGTAAAAAAAGCAATGCATGTGGATTATGAAAAAAAACAACAAGGTTTTAAACAGAAGTCATTGCAAATAAATTAAGTCGATGTGGGAGTTGTTTAAGGGAATTGAGGACGCGCAGCAGATGCTGTGTTGCCAATCCCGCAATATTGTCTATGGTGGGTTTAAATAACCGCAACTCAGCATGCGATGCTGACATAAAATCGATGTATGTATGTCTGTGTGCGTATCTGTACACAAGGATTCTAGTGCGAAAATCGTAAAATACTCGAGAAAGTGTCACTGCGTTGGCTTCCACATGCATACAAGGCACACATGCATACATACCAAAACAATGAGCATAACTCAGTCTTGCTGGCGAAATGATTTTGATAAAAAACAAACACTGAATGCTGATGCCAGTAATGCCTCACTTGGCACAATAATACTTACATACATTACACATACAGTTACGGGTAATAAAGTGTGGATGGCCAGCCTACAAATTGAAAAGATAAACTGAAATTGAAAACGAATATTCGAGAGACTAAAGCCAAATATACATTCAGCAAGTCTGATATTGAAGATTTTTTTTAAAAATAAAGAGGCCGTCGCGGCCGACAATGTGTAGGTGTGTGACGTAGGCAGAAGCTCAGTGCGGTTCGATCTCTACTGCGTGCATTAAATATTAGGAAGTGTTTTCTCACAGCGTTGCCTTTTTTCAAGCACTGAGAGACTTGGGTAATTGTAAAAGGGTATGTACGTAGAGGCGGTACCTAGCAACATAACGCCACGAGCCGGTCTCAAAGGTCCATCATCTTGTTTAATAGAATCCTCATTGGTTCCTGAGGGCTTAGACAAGCTATATGCCTTCCTCACAAATAATACTAACTACCTGCTCTGAGGAATAAAGAGAAACAAGAAAGGATGAAAATAAAATGGCAAAAGAAGGCGCAGCAATAACATGAAAAGAACTGAAACTTTTCTCTGCAGAGGATCACATATCATAAAAAAGAGCTGAGAGAAGAAAAGGGACTGCTAAGAGAACTTCATTGGACTGCACCCTCAAGACTGCATCAGGCAAAAAAGGCTTTAGAGGGATATAACAATAAATATAGAAGATGTATTAAGCTCTCGAAGTATTGGGTGTTTTTTAAGAGCTTCAGAACTTAAAATGATAATACCAAAGAGAAATACTGTTGGAATTGCTTTTTGTTTTTATAATCCGGTAGATAATTTCATGCAGATGTGCTCAGCAGCTGTGAAAAATATTAGTCCTCATTAGTCCGACAAAGTCTTTTATAGAGAAAGGCAAAACAGTTAATGCTTCCAGCTAGAAGAGAATGAAGTAGGCTCCTAGACCTGGATGGAAAAGAACTTACAAGCTCTCATTGTATACTTATACCAAATGGGGTATTGTAATCTTTGTTATCATTTCACGGAACTAGAACTAGTAGAAACCAGCGGCTAACTTTTCTGTGAACTGGTGAAACGCCACTGCGAGTATTTAGCTCTCGCAAGACAAAGACTAGCACATTTAGATTGTGTGACTCTAAATCCATTTTTTGATATGAAGCAAAAAGACTGATGCACATTTATAATTCTATTTTGTATCTCCGCACTAGCTTGTATTTAGTCAAGGAGATGAAGTCGCCCGAAGAAACAATTAAAACATGTTTTCTTAGGTGTTCACATTTCATTGCCCGCAACCCTATATAAATGGAGAGCAGAAAGTTGAAGCTGTACCCACGTTTTTTTTTCTTGTTTCCTATTGCTACTACTGTTACAGGAAGCCACAAAATTCTGCTTGGCTGGAAATGAACGCTGGGCTGTTGCAAATATCTTAAGTAGCTTTTCAAGGTCGTTAGGCAAAAGTGCCTCATCCTATTTGTACACAAGACTTGTATGAATTGGTGAGTGCTCTGAATGTGATGTAAGCGAATACTGAGTATGACATAATAATAGAAAGGAGATATGCGGCAACTTGTTAGAGTTTTTATAGAGTATGAAAAAGTGGTTTAAAATTACCCTCAAACAATGTGAGATGTGCGTAGACAAACACTATTTTACAAGTTATTGGATATAGAAATTGAAATAAAATAAATAAATAGGTGGGTAGGTAGGTGAAATGGTTGAAGTTCCACTCTGGCACTCTTCCAACAGGCAGATAACTACAGCCAACCAGAGCTGTTGTTGTAATGGTACGCGCACCTCCCCAGGCTGTCGAAAAAGGAGCACCCAGTGACCTTATTCGTCTAGCTGCCAATTTTCAGAGAAAGTGCTTATAAGTCTCTCTCTCTGAAAGGTCCCCCCAGCTGCTCCAATGGGGTTTAAATGGTAATGCTCTTCTGTGTATGGACCGATCGTCTAATGGCCGGTAAACACAGCTATGAGTTGGGAAATTGAATGGCGTGGTGTCGCTGGAGGAATCTCTGAGTTCTCCATATATTGTACTGGGGTCACAGGGTTTTCAAAATAGCACATCAAGAAATGGAGCTCCATCTTTTCTGCGACTTCAGAGTGGGCAGTCTGGGGGATGCCGATGACCGGGTAGGAGGTCATCACTTTTTCTAAGTGTATATCCTATCCACTGCCACTTTTTTTCAAATTTCAGTCACCACGTCAAGCTAGTTATTTGTTTTTTAACAAGTGGTATATTATACGGGACCAAAAAATGCATAAAAAACACACAGCAGCCAGCGATTGGCAAGCATTTGCAGGCGTCCGTGATTAGTATGAAGGTTGTTATTTTGCCACGAAGGCGCGCGAATGCCAAATGGTGAAATAGTTTTGAAATACTACACTCAACATCTACCTCAGAGCTGCCTTCGGTGGTAACCATGCAGCCAATGTAGCTGTTGTGCGCCCACTACAACTAATTCTGATGTGACATCATTGAGAAGCAGCGCATTGGTGTTTATAGCGTTGATCTCGAGGCCGGTACCTTGAAGGTTCTCCTGCATGGCTTGAGTAAGCAGTTTCAGGTCGCAAAGTTTATAAACCAGTAAGCAGATATCATCCGCGTATGCCAGATACTTTTCATTACTGAAAGCAGCGCACGTGATGTCCTCGAGGACAAGAACAAACAATATGCATCCTTGCCGCGCAACACCGCTCAGAACTTTGAATATCTCAGAAAATAATCCTTTGTGCAGGACATAGCAGCTAAAGTCTCTCTAATTCTCCCTTATCAGGGCAATTAGCTTATCGGGAATACCTCGCCTTCGCAGAACAGACCAGATGGCTTCCTGATTTATGCTGTCGAAGACTTTTTCTAAGTGAATTAAAAGCAAATGCGGCTTAGATTTATAATCAACACATTGCTCGATGCTGTCAAAATGGCCTACTTTATAGCAGCGAGAGTCATTTGAGCGGAATACTTTGCTACCTTCGCTGATGAAAATATGACGCTAAGATAGGGCTTTAAACGAGATAATTACCCTGAATACACGAGCCCAGTGGTTTGATGCCAACAACATTGCTTTATTGGAGAGGAAATCACAATCCCGACATTTTTATTTCGATTGATCAAAAGCAAATGCCTGTAAAGAGTGCTGAGCTTGGGCAACTTCTAGAGGGTTCGTGGAGCGCTATGCAGAAAAACTTAGCTGATATTCAACAAACTACTAAATAAGCTTAAAACTCATTTTAATAAGAAACCGTTCACTTCGAAGCAGTATGAACTTTTTTTAACCACCAGAATCATCTGCCGTTTTTTCTCAGTTTTTCGTCATGTGAAATTCATCATTGGAAAAAAATATATATTTTCTTCTTCTATACTATAAAGGTGAATGTATGTACGTTGTCCGCGCATCACTACGAAACGACAACACCAAATGACGTAAAAATTTTTATACATTTATATTTCCACCCAATGAAGGTTATAGGCATGTTTTCATGATGGAACTCCCTTCCCACAGCCCCCAGGCCGCCTCACCACTCTCATTCGTTACTAATAATCGAATATTTGCTTAAATTTAATATAAAAAAAATTCTAGTTTTTCCTATTTCCCACTATTTATGGTAGTAGCCCGGTGTGACGCGTTCAAAAAATCGATTTTTTTTTTACATTTTTTCGGAAAAAAACATCTTAAAAATATACTATAAAAATTTCAGACAGAAATTTTAATTATTTTTAAAGTTATAGCTAAAATAAGAGAGCGCGCCGTAGTGTGTATGAAAGCGTGTGACACGCCAGCAGCAGTTGCTCTGACCGTCACCTCTTTCTGTTGTCGAAACTTTAAACGAGTTTTTCTCAAAACCATGTTTTCGAAATTTCGGGGAATCACTGACTCAAAACTATTCAACCGATTTGGCTAAAAATTTGACCCGTTATTCTAGACACACATATCTAGATCCCGGACCTTTAAAACATTTAATTTTTTAATAATAAACTATTTAATTTAAACAATTTATGAAGAAAAAAATTTAGATTTTGAGAACTTTTTTCACAAATCCGCCATTTTGTTTTTGTTTTTTTTATTTTTATGTATATTTTAGGTTCGGGATCTAAAATAAAGTCTACAGAATAATAATCTCTTTGAATTTTTTATTTCAGATGACTTTGGAAGGCTGTGTGTTTCCCCGAACCTGACGAACCACTTTGACGTCAAAAATTTTAAACAAATTAATATAAAATTAACTGTAAAATTGTTTTTTATATACTTCAAAACACCAATAAAAACATGTAAAAACGATCGCATTTTATTTTCTTTTCAAAACAGATTCATGAAAAAACGTCGAAATTTCGGTCGTTACACCGCATAAGCTGTTCAACTATGATCCAAATGCAAAGTTCAAAAAGGTTTGAGATAGAAAATTAAAAAAAATAAGTTTGCTATTTTTCTGATTGGTTGTTTTGATTTTATTCAACGAGGCATAGCAACGGATGCCGGGTATTGTAATATTATGGTTATTAATAAAAAATTATTTTCTATGAAATTATTGTTTGTAATTCTTTTATATTGTATACATGTCCTAAATTCCTCAAAACTACTCCTACGCGAGCGGGGCCGCGGGTTAAAGCTAGTATCAAATATTTTCACTTCTAACGGAGACCAACACTTTGGAACAATATCCAGTGGATGCCATCCTAGTGGCCACTTTCTTTTCGTCATTGCAGCCTGCTTAACCCTGAAAAACTTAAAAGTGAAAAAGCACTTGCACTCGTGCCATCATCTCCATACTTACTACCATGCAAGTCATATATAAATACATATATGCATAAACATTTAGGAGCACAAAGCTTCAATTCTTCGATGACTTGCTGAGCACTTTTATGCCTTAATGGCTTGTGGTAACTTTGACTTTAGCCAAGTGGTGACGGCGGCACCAAACGAAGTCTATAGAAAACAACCCTTACAGTGGCGTCCAAGGTGTTGAGTGTCAAGCTAAAATTTGCTATCTAGAGTGTACAAATACTTTTGTATGAGCGTGTGTGTGTACAAGTACGTTTGCACTTATCCGACCATCTATGTGCTTAAGAAGAACGTCGGCACTTGTAGATAACTGAAGAGAAAATTTAATGGCACGTCCTTTGTGGATGTATATAGTATACGAGTATGTGTAGGTGTAGACGGATATACCCGGTAGGGAATAGGAAACATTCTAGTTGGGTATGATCAATTTGTCTTCAAATTAGTTGGTTTTAGAAAGTTCGTTAGAAAGTTAAAGACTCATTGGACTCAAATTAAAGACGCATTGGTCCGTCTATAGGCGGTAGGGGGGAAATCTGTACCGAGGCTGTTACCTCTGCCTTCACTACCAACTCCTAGATAGAATCGGAAGTCAGTGCAGGGGTTTTCTCTAAATTAGTCAATGTATGTTATTCCTTGATATCAACATCCGGTCATCGGCATCCTCTTACTTTTGTTAAAGGAGAGGATCCACAACTTATTTCTCAGGAAAGCACAGATCAGATGGAGCAACGTTTCTTCGTATGCTATTTCGAAAGCCCTGGGACATAGTACAAGAGCCGCAGAACTCAGAAAGTCCTCCAAAAACTCCACGTCATTCAATTTCCAAACTCGTAGATGTGTTTATCGGACATCGGACGATCGGCACTCACTCAGAAAAGCTGGGTTTTCCATTTAATACCCATTGCAGAAACTGTGGGGACCTTTCAGAGAAGAAGACAGATGAGACTTTCTCTCTCTGTAAATGTCCGTATTTGGTTTAGCCAAATAATTAAGGTCACTGGGTGCTACTTTCTTCGACAGCCTGAGGCAGTCTGCCAACGTAAATTTCATCATTCATTCTGCCATTGGAGGTCTCAAAACGGTATCAAAAGGGAGTTTTAGTGATTTTATGTGAGTGCCAGACAGGTGCTTCAAACGTTTTACCTACCTAGGCGGTAACTGCCTCAAGGACTTGTTTATTTAAGAATTTGTTTTAATTTTTTTAGGATTTGCTTATAAATATAAGGTTTTTCAGTAAGAGCGCTTCAACTTTTGAACTTTTTTGAATAAAACACAAACGGTTTGACTTTTTTAACTAATTTTTTTTTGTATTATCGAGTTTGAACATATACAGCTGTCCACAAAATAATAGGAGTGCCGACATGAAAAATGTTCAAAGTTCATTTTTTTAGAATAAAATGGTTTTATTTCAAAACTTTTAGCGTAACATTAATCACATGAGCTATATACATATATTCGTAGTTAAAACATTTCAATTAAACGTATACATAAACTTAAAATTTAATTCAGGTAAAGATATATAAAAAATTGCTTCCACATAAAAATAGGAGTGATTTGTATAATACTTAGTTTCTCTAAACTTTTAACACTAAATGGTCTTAAAGCTCTTCAAAACTATTTAAAGACATTAATACTTCGTGGTATATCCTCGATTTCTTAACACTGCTTTGCACCTTCGTGGCATTGAGTCGATGAGATCCTGACAACGCTTAATTGGCATTCTTTCCCATACCTCTTTTACCACCTTCCATAAATCTTTCGAATTGGTTGGTTTTTGTTGATCAACACATTTTTTAATATCGGTCCATAGATTTTCTACTGGGTTGAGGCCGGGAGACTGAGCAGGCTAGCGCATAAGCTCAATCCCATTGACTCTGAACCATTCTTTCGCTGACTTACTCGTGTGCTTAGGATCATTATCCTGCTGAAATATCCATTTTAGTGGCATATTACATGTGGCATATGGTAGTATAACTTCTTCTAATATCCTCACATAAACCTTTTGATCCATAATGCCTTCGATTAAATATATTGGATCTACGGCGCCATACGAAAAGCTACCCCATACCATGACCTTAGCGCCACCATGCTTCACTGTTTTTGTTGTGAATCGAGGATTATATTCCATATTGGGTGGGCGTCGAACATACTTTCTGGAGCCTGAACTGCCAAACAACTCGATTTTAATTTCATCTGACCACAAAATATTTCGCCATTTACTAGCCGGCCAAGATTTATGCTCCTGTGCAAACTCTATACGGGCTTGCACATGCTTCTTTTTTAGAAGGGGCACTTTCCGGGGACTTCTTGCGTATAAATTATGATTGACCAAATGTCTGCGTACAGTTTCAGCACTAACTGGTAAATCAAGATCGTCGCGTATTTTCCTTGCGGAAACAAATGAGTTACCTTTCCAGGTGCGTATGATGTTGCGATCGTCCTTAGAGGAAAGTTTTTGTTTTCGCCCGCGTTTTTCAGCTTTTGTTTTATAATACAAGGCGTTTGCTATCATTTGTGCAGAACATCCAAGTATATTTTGAATTTCCTTGTACGTTTTTCCGCTGTTCTTGAGACTTTTGATTAAAGCTCGCTTCTCTTCCGTACAATGCTTTCCTCTACCCACTAAGACAAAATAAATCAACCCAAATATTAACAATAATTCTTCGAAATTACTAGTAACCTTCTTACTTTTCGATTTTTGTAAATATGTTTGCTAGTTTATCGATATTTTAAGAAACAAAGTTCGCACTCCTATTATTTTGTGTAGCGCAATAACAACCTTCTACAACAAAATGAATTACAGTTTTAAAATAGGGAAATCAATAATAAATTTCGATTCACATTTCAATACTAGTGACCCGTTAGGTGTACCGTTATGAATCGGTGTCACTTGCGTTAGCGATAAAAAAAATTGTGCACTCACTTATATTTTTCATATCGGCACTCCTATTATTTTGTGGACAGCTGTACATTTAAGTATGAAATTCGATTTCTTTTGCATGACCACCGCGTGCACGTTTTACGAAGTCCAATCGTTGAACCCAATTTTCGACCACTCTTTTGCATAAATCGGCCGAAATTCCAGCAATTTCGCGTTCAATATTGGCTCTGAGCTCACAAATCGTCGCCGGCTTGTTACTGTAGACCAATGACTTCACATAACCCCAAAACGGGACTGCTTGTTAAATGGACCGTAAAATGGGCGTAATGCTCTTAAAGTAGCAGCAACAGAACGATTATTTTCATAAAAAATTTGCACGATTTGCAATCGTTGCTCAAGTGTGTAGCGTTCCATGATGAAATAAAAAATATGAAAAATAAAAAATATTGCATCGTTCGCCCTCCCTATCGGAAAAAAGTTGAAGCGCACCTATTGAATAACCCATTAGTTATAAATTTTCTTATAAAATAGAATAATTTAAAATGCGTGTTTTTAACATGTTGGACTCGAATTTTTTGTAGGATATTCACGTGTTAAGAATATCTTTTGCTAAAATGGAAAAAAGATAGAGCACAAACTAATTGAGCTGAATAGTGTGAACTGGTAGTATTCTAGTGCCCAAATGGTATATTTCCTGCAGGGTATTTGTCATATTTTCTTCGGCACGTTCTTTAATCGCATTTGGTATATTTTATATACGTTATGTAATAGTTTAGCTACACATTAGTTATTCATAGTTTTCATTACTAAGCAGGAAGCATTGAATTATTTTCGAATTTGAATTTACATCTTGATTTCAAATAAATAATTCAATAGTTTGCGTATTCAGTCCACGAAAAAATGTTCATTTTTAGAGGTTGTCCCATTATAAAGTTAAATATTGATACTTTTATAAGAATTAAGACGCTATCTAGAAATGGCTGCATATATCTATAATAGTAACGAGGATGTCGCCTATATATGGCGCTGTCATAACACTTCACAGTCGCGTAAGCCAACCGTTTTGTAGGAAACTCAATTTATCACACCTCTCTTCAGTCATTCTGGCCGTTTTTTCTTTAATCAGTTGCTTAAGATACTTTCTGTAACATATTTTTCATATTCAAAGCAGATATAAGAATAATATAACCGCCCAGTACTAGGGCCCGGTCATGGCCTGACGAATCGTCAACCACTTGGTATACACCAGCAATCCCAACCTAATCTACTTGCAATGCTTTTGATAGACGTAATTAACATTTCTGTAAACTAGGAAGTAGGTAGCAGGCCATCGCCACCGCAAAATTACAATAAAAGTAGCCAAATAGATGCAGAAGGCAATCGCCACCTCTGCATTACAATTCGTTCATCTTTCGTCAGTTCGTTTAGAGATGATTAAATATATTCACGGAGGCAGTAAATATTAAAAACTAAGAATGCGAAATAAACATGCTTAAATTTTATAAATTTACAATTTATATTTATTTTTATATAAAAATACTTTTAGAACACCTGTTCTTTTGGCAATTAATTTCCATTTGTATCTACCAGAAAATAGGTTTTTTTTTTTTTTTTTTCAAAAATAGCATCAAAAATCTCATTCATTTGTTTCTGTCGCTAAAATTTGTAAACATTTAAATGCAGACCTTTTAAGGGGACTCTAGAAATTTCAAAAAATCGATTTTTTGTTTTTTCGAAAGTATAGAATTAAGAATATACTGTTAAATGTTCATGTGGAAATTCCCAATATTATAGCTTCTATAGCCCATTAACTAAGTAGGGAACTGTCCGTGAGCTCCTGTACCTCCCACTTTATACTCATTTATATTGAAACGACTTTTTTCGGCCTGATGTTGTCAAAAAAAAAACACTATTCGACCGAATAATATGTTGTTCACAATATCAATGGCTATCGCCCGTACTGGAATTATATTTTTATTTTAATTATTTCGTATTCTTTTATTAAAAAACTGAAAAAAAAAACCGATTCCAAACCGCGCCTTTTTGTCAATTTTTTTTTTTTTTTTTATTCTAGTCCGGGGCATAGCTACAGTTATACTGTTTAATCACTTTTATGATTTTTGGAGGATCAACTTCAGCGCCACTTTTTAAATTATTAAAATTAATAAAAAAAAACATTTTTTCCCCATTTTTGTATGTAAAAGAAGTTAAATAAAAAGCCTAAAAAATTTAAATATCGTGTTTCAGTTTGGTTTTTATTGTAAAAAAATTCCTGAAAATATCCAAAATTTTCGAAAACTAAGCCTTAAGTTTAAACTTTTCTATAATCGGAGGTGATTTTTGGGAAAAAATTTATTTAAAACAAGTATTGTTTTTATAAAAATAAATATCGTTTTTGTAGGTACTTTCAAATCGGCCCAGCTCACGTAAATCTTTTTCCGAAATATTTTGGCAGAGGTCTTAAAATATAAAAAATGGTTAAGTCCCGGTGCAAAAACTGCAATGTTTTATTATTGAGGCACCCTAATATACATACCTATACAAAATATGTGAATTACAATATATTAAGAACACTTCATCGAATTTGAATCGGTTATCGATTTGATCTGCGAAGGACTAATTTGATTAACGTTAATGTTGAGGAAGGTCTTCGTATTCCAAACAAGCACTATTGCCATTATCATTATGGCAGTGACGTTTGAAGTGGAATTCTTATCAACTTACATTCCAGTGAGTCGCTCAAGATGGCATTGGGGCATTTAGAAAACAGCAGTGAATTGAAGTACTGAAAAGACTATTTAATCAAATGTATGATCGAATATCGACAACTGGTCAAACTCTAACAAAAAAAAAATCGAAATCAAGCCGATTGCGTTATGACAGTCACGTCTTCAGTGTTTTACAACGAGTGTTGTGGCAACGAGCGCGAATTATTCCACTTCGAGCAACCCAAAGCAAGTTGCAATACAAACAAACAAAACGACCTTTTCTGCTCCGAACCATATTTCGCTCGATTGCCAGCTTGAAAAAAATGTCATAAAAAGAAACAACGTTATCACTATCAAGGCTGCCGGCAGCGGGATGGGGAACAGCGCAAATTATATTGAAGCATTATCGGTGGCCAACGAATGTGAGAGACGAAAATGCTTAAGCATCAGGTACTGGACGATAGAAAATGCGGCGGAAAATTTTACCATATCACTTGTATTGAACTCGAGATTTCGGTGACTGGAGGAGGAGCCCATCAAACTCTCTATACTACGAAATACGAATAAGAAAAGCACAGCTAAGCAGCTGGCACTCGAGAAGTCTCCAACTTTCCCCACTAAATCCACAATGAGCTTCTTTACCACCTGAACGAAGGTCAAACTACTGTTAAAGGTCAAAGTCTATGGCACACTAATATCGACAGTAAACAACCACAAAATTTGAGGTGCCACCTTTGATAGTTTACTCTCCTTTTCCGCCATAGAATACTTCCTGATGTCCCCCCTGCAACACCTACACAAAGAGGTATCAATGCTCCCTGTCAAGGAGCCCAACAATAAAATGCTCAGCAAGCAGTTTCTCCCTGAGTGCTACCGAAGGTATCACCCCTGCAGACACTTGTTAGAACCTGAGCCACCTCCCAAGCACGTCAGGAGGCACCTCTTCAACTACTCTGACGAGATCCAGGACGAAACTCATTTACAACTACTGCACCGAACAGTATACAGACAAACACTGAAAGACATTCATCGGGAGACACTTGCCACCTTCGTAAACTCCCGACCTCTGAATGTCGTCATCGGAGTCCAACCCCCAACCGAACCAAAGAGCTTCGGCTACCCCGAGAGTCCCGCGTAACTTTGGCACAATTACGTTCTGGATATCAGGTTAAACTCCTACCTATCCAGAATCGAGCCCGACATACCCAACATATGTCCAGCATGTGAAGGCACACCGCACGACACTAACTACCTTTTCACACGCCCCATCAAACCTACTTATCTAACACCCCTCTCTCTATGGACCCAAACTATAGAAACAGCACGTTTCTTGGGTCTGCCGTTTGGTGAGTTGTACGAAGACCACCGGTAACTTTATTGTACTGACAACAACATATTTCAAAAAGCTGGAGGAGGGTTAAGGTGATTTTTATTCCTAAAGCTGGTAGACGCGGTCATGTTACAGCGAAAGATTTCAGACCCATCAGCTTATCTTCCTTTCTTCTCAAAACTCTCGAGCGATTGTCGGATGTATATCTCAGGGAGAAGATTACAGATACAACGATTTCACCATCTCAACATGCCTACCTCAAAGGAAAATCCACAGAGACAGCTCTCCATGAGGTTGTAAGTGCGATTGAGAGGAGCATAGAATACAAACAATACTCACTAATCGACATAGAGGGGGCGTTCAACAATGTTAGCACAAGATCCATAATCGAGGCTCTTAATATGTTAGGCATAGACATAATAGGTCTATTTATAAGTTCGTGCGGTTTTACAACAGATGGCGTAACTTGATTATTATTCCATCGATCCACATTTCCAAACATTCATTGGAGAGCTACTGTCGTAAGGCACAAACGTCAGTATAAGTTTTTTATTTGAAGCGTAAACAACAATATTTTTACCACACTTGAAAATGTCGAATTTCGTGCCAAATAATGTGTTTTTGCGGGGAATTCTTCTTCATTATTTTAATATGAAGAAAAAAGCAGCCGAAAGTCATCGTATCTTGGTGGAAGTTTATGGTGAGCATGCTCTATCTGAGCGAACGTGCTAGAAGTGGTTTGCACGCTTTAAAAGTGGTGATTTTGGCTTGGAAGACGAAGAACGCGAGGGTGCGCCGCCAAAGTTCATGGATACCGAATTGGAGGAATTGCTCGATCAAGATCCGGCTCAAACGCAAGAAGAGGTTGCAAAAACTTTGGGAGTTGATCAATCAACCATTTCCAAACGTTTAAAAGCCATGGGAATGATCCGAAAGGTAGGCCATTGGGTGCCGTATGAATTGAAGCCAAGAGACGTTGAACGCCGTTTTATGGCATGCGAACAACTGCTTCAACGGCACAAAAGAAAGGGTTTTTTGCATCGAATTGTGACTGGCGATGAAAAGTGGGTCCATTACGACAATCCAAAACGTCGGGCAACGTATGGATACCCTGGCCATGCTTCAACATCGACGTCGGCGCAGAATATTCATGGCCTGAAGGTTATGCTGTGTATCTGGTGGGACCAGCTGGGTGTTGTGTATTATGAGCTACTGAAACCGAATGAAACGATTACGGGGGATGTCTACCGACGACAATTGATGCGTTTGAGCCGAGCACTGCGAGAAAAACGGCCGCAATACGCCGATAGACACGACAAAGTTATTTTGCAACATGACAATGCTCGGCCACATGTTGCACAAGTGGTCAAAACATACTTAGAAACGCTCAAATGGGATGTCCTACCCCACCCGCTGTATAGTCCAGACCTTGCGCCATCCGATTACTATCTCTTCCGATCGATGCAACATGGCCTGGCTGACCAGCACTTCCGTAATTACGATGAAGTCAAAAAATGGATCGATTCGTGGATTGCGGCAAAACCGACCGAATTTTTCACAAAGGGAATCCGTGAATTGCCAGAAAGATGGGAAAAAGTAGTAGTAAGCGATGGACAATATTTTGAATATTAAATTTGTAACCATTTTACGTCAATAAAGTTTCAAATTTCGAAAAAAAACCGCACGAACTTATTCATAGTCCTATTAGGTCTCAACGAATGGATAGAGAACATGCTTAAAACTAGAATAATCATTGGTGAGGTAGGCAGCGGCGCGGTAAAACGCTCTGTCAACAGAGGAACCCCTCAGGGAGGAGTCTTATCCCATCTGCTGTGGTTACTAGTCGCTAACAATATTCTTACCAATTTCAACCGAATGGGAATTAAAGTAGTGGCGTACGCGGACGACATAGTGCTTATGGCTTCAGGAATGATTCCAACCACAATCAGTGAGATTATGGAAGGAGCTCTGGTATTACTCAGCAATTGGGCCACGGACTGTGATTTAAGTGTAAACCCGAGAAAAACTGAACTGATGCTATTCACCAAGAAAACCAAGGTACCAAACTTTAATCTCCCAAAACTAAACGGCGTCAGTCTCACGCTAACCCAACACGCAAAATACCTAGGTGTTATCATAAATCCCAAACTCAACCCAACATAGAGCACAGGGTAAAGAAAGCGAATATAGCACTTTACACGTGTAAGAGAATGTTGGGTAAAAAATGAGGTATCCAACCAAAACTATCCAATTGGTCCTATACAACCATTGGAAGGCCAATACTAACATATGCGGCACTAGTTTGGTGGTCTGCAACAGAAAAGAAATACAACAAAACTAAGCTGAACAAGATACCAAGAACAGCGTGTATCTTAACTACAGGAGCGCTTAGCACAAGTCCTACTGAAGCGCTCAATGTACTAACTCATCTGCTACCATTAGACTTAGACATTAAAACAATAGCTCTGGACAACAAGGTCGTACGGTCACAGCAAGATCCCCCTACAGGGACCCTCGCTGCTCAAAAACAGATCAGACTACACAGTCCCCGATCTAAACTTCAAGAAAGGCTTCACAGTACGTTTTTCACCGAGAGTCGAATGGAGCAAAGGGAAGGTGATTGGAAGATTCGATATCGAAATCTATATCGACGGTTCTAAGATGAACTGTGGCGTGGAAGCTGGTTTCCATTCGGAGCCGCTCAATCTATCTCAGTCAATTCATCTTCCTGACTATGCCAGCGTGTTCCAGGCAGAACTGTTAGCGATCAGAGAAGCATGCAAATCACTAAAACTCTACAAGGAAGTTGGTGCAAGAGTAGCTATCTTCTCAGACAGTCAAGCAGCTATAAAGGCCTTGGACTCCAACTCCATTTCATCCAAACTAGTCTTACAGTGTAGAGAGGAGCTGGAAATGTTTAGTCATTGGCTTGAAATCACTCTGATATGGGTTCCCGGTCACAGGAACATACGGGGTAATGAGATAGCGGATGAGCTAGCAAAAAAAGGCTCGACACTAGAAATAGCAGAGGCGGTGGCAGTCTCCACCCCCACTCAACACATTAAAAGCATCCATTGCTTCACACTATCATGCTTTAGCCGAAAGAAGATGGAAGCAACTAACTACATATGTTACAACAAAAAACACATGGTCGTCATACAAAATCCAAAGGACGAATGATCTGTTAGGATGTTCTCGGCCAAGCATCTCACGCATCACTGCAACCCTTACAGGCCATTGGAAAGTAGGAGATCATGCAGCTAGACTCAATCTACCCATCAATCCTATCTGCAGGAGCTGTCAAGCGGAAGGTGCGAAGGAAAGTCTTTTCCACTACTTATGTGAATGTCCAGGGTTAGCTAGGGCACGACTACCCTCCTTCGGTAAGCCTTTCTTGCAGCAAATTAATGAGATCTCAGACATCGAGATAAAGAATTTGCTGATATACTTGACTGATATACTTCACTAAATGCATTTGACTTAGGACAACAAAAAACCAAAAACAAAAAAAAATTTCAGAGGAAATACTCAAGCACGTCAACAACAACAACGACAACAACAAGAGGAGTTGATAAAACTCGAGCACTTCCTGTGCAGAACGCCTTGGAATTGGAATTCAGTTGTGCTCAGCTAAATTCACCAGAAGAGCGGCCTGCTATCTGTGTTACTTATCGCGGGATCAATATTTTTGATATTTCATTGATCGCTTTATTTAATTTTGCATTTAAGCGATATCACCATCCAGCGCTATCAGTGGGGCAATTAATGCGATTGAAAGCCAAAATTAGCCGAGAATGGCCTTGCTTATGTACTTTCTCTATTGGAAAAAAGTAGTATCTAGGCCATCGACTTTCCTTCTTAGCTAATTTTGCAAGCAAGTTATCTAATCTTACCTAATATAAGCAATGATATCCCAGGTCATTATAGAATTAAGTAAAAAACTTACCTTGCTTCTTAGCAAACTTTGTAAACTGGTTATCTAATCAAATGAGCAACTGAGACGGCGCATGGGTGTAAATTATTTTTTAATGACTTTTCAAAAATTGATTTACTAGCACTAATTAGAAAAAAGCGCCTAGTATAAAACGAGCCAAAAAAGGGGCGAACACTTACATTGTTCTTGACGATGCACCAAAGCAGACATGGAAATTAAGAATTTTCCACTCGTAATTTGTATCATTGCTGCAGTAGCGGCAACAGGCTGCACTGCTGCAACGAATGGCACCAGCGTCGCTGTCCCGTTTCTGTCTCCTGAAAGCCGCATTTATGGTGGCCAAGACGCTGCTGAAGGACAATTTCCTTACCAAGTGTTGGTGACACGCAATGGTGATGGCTATATCGTCGTTTGCGGTGGCGCGATCATCTCAAGAAATTATGTTGTGACGGCAGCTCACTGTGTGAGCGGGTAAATATCCTATAACAGCCTTTGCATTTTTCTATCTCTTTACTTTAAACACTCTACTCTACAGTTATTCCGCCTCGAACTTCTCGGTACGTGCCGGCACTGTGACGTTCAACTCAGGCGGTGTGGTGACACAAGTTGCTGAGGTGAAAATACATCCTGAATATAGTTCATTCAACAACGATATAGCTTTGCTGAGACTCAATCAATCGCTTGATTTCACCGATGAAATAAAACCAATACTACTTGCCAGCGTCGAAGTACCCGAAAACTCGTCAGTCATAATAACAGGGTGGGGTGGTGTGTCGAGTGGTGGTCTGGCCACAACGTTACAGTATAATACAGTGCTTGCGCTCAATCATGATACGTGCGTCAAACGTATGAACACACTGGCGGATTCAATGAGATGTCTTGACAAGAGTGTTGGTAATGGGGTTTGTGGTGGCGATTCTGGCGGTCCGGCGGCTTGCAATGGAGTGATTATAGGAGTGGCATCTTTTGGTGTTAATGGTTGTGGAAGCAGTATACCAGATGGCTTTACGAATATTGTTGTTACACGAGACTGGATACGGGCAAATTCTGACGTCGATTGTACTTGTGCTTCTTGAACAAAAAGCAAACATTTTTCCTGTTCGAAATTAGAATAATAAAATTTCACTCAAACAACTTCGGTTTGTGTATCAGCAGCTGAAAAGGAGTTAAAATTGCTACCTTCACTCAATTATAAAAGGGTGCGCAAATGAATCTTCCAATTTTCTTTCTGAGTACTGTTTTTGATAAATAAAAATAATTGTAATTGTGTAAATGATTGTGAGTAATGGAAAGCTAAAGGGTGTTTTTTTTAGAGGTTAGGTTTTCAAGTTGGCACTACTTTTTTCGTAGATGGTCTTTTTGACAGCTGTCACTTGATTTATGCTCAGTTTGGTTTGCCATTTCATAATGAATAGACTTACACCTGAACAACGTTTGCAAATCGTGCAAATTTGGGCCCAAAACGAGATGGCCACCGATCCCGATTTTCACAAGAAAATTTTGTTCAGCGATGAAGCTCACTTTTGGTTGAATGGGTATGTCAATAAGCAAAATTGTCGCATTTGGAGTGAACATAATCCACAAGCCATTGCTGAGACGCCGTTACATCCTCAAAAAGTCACTGTTTGGTGTGCTCTATGGGCAGAGGGAATCATTGGTCCATATTTCTTTAAAAATGAAGCCGGCCATAATGTTACAGTCAATGGAGAGCGCTATAGAGCCATGATTAATGACTTTTTCGTGCCTGAATTGGACGATGTTGATGTGGACGACCTTTGGTTCCAACATGCCATACAGCCAACGCAACAATCGATTTATTGAAGGGAACTTTTGGTGAGCGCATTATCTCGCGCCGTGGACCTGTGGCGTGACCTCCAAGATCGTGCGATATAACACCGCTGGACTATTTCTTGTGGGGATATGTGAAGTCGCTTGTCTACGCAGATAAGCCCGAGACGATTGACGTTTTGGAAGAGAATATTCGGCGCGTTATTGCTGACATACGGCCCCAATTGCTGCAAAAAGTGGTCGAAAATTGGGCCTCTCGGCTGGAATTTATTCGAGCCAGCCGCGGCGGCCACTTGCCCGAAATCATTTTTAAAACATAATGGCAAACCCTTATCTTTATAATAAAGCTAAATTCTTGGCCATAACATTAAATTATATACGTTTTATTTCATCTTGAAAACCTAACCTCTAAAAAAAACACCCTTTAGGTCACAGGAGTGAAATATTTTTTTAAGAGCCTAGATGATATTGACATCATCGGCCTTAAGAACCGCGCTGTTAGTTCTGCGTTTTCCAAGCTGGAAAAAGACACAAAACGAACGGATCTGGTGGTGAACGAGGACAAAACAAATTACCTCCTGTCAACAAACAAACAGTCGGAGCACTCGGCACTCACGTCTCTATTGAAAGTTATGATTTCAAGGTTGTAAGAGACTTTGTTTATTTAGGAACCAGCATTAACACCGATAACAAGGTGAGCCTTGAAATCCAACTGAGAATCTCTCTTGCCAACAAGAGCTACTTTGGACTAAGTAGGCAATTGAGTACTAATATCCTCTCTCGACGAGCAAAACTAACCCCCTACAAGGGGGTCCTAACGATGACAACATCCGATAGAAGTTCCTTGGAGTGGTTTAGGGAAAGATTCTGTGTAAGATTTTTGGACCTTTACACGTTGGCGATGGTGAGTATCATAGGCTATGGAACGATGAGCTGTATGAGCTTTACGACGACATAGACATAGTGCAGCGAATAAAGATCGAGCGGCTTCGTTGGCTGGGTCATGTCGTCCGTATGGATACAAACGCTCCGGCTTTGAAAATATTCGATGCGGTACCAGTTGGCGGTAGCAGTCGAAGAGGAAGGTCTCCTCTACGTTGAAAAGATCAAGTGGAGAAGGACTTGGCCTCACTTGCTGTGCCCAACTGGCGCCGGTTAGCACAAGAAAAAAACGACTGGCGCGCTTTGTTAAACTCGACCAAAATCGCGTAAGCGGTTATCGTTCCAATTAAGAATAAGAAGAAAATCGTACAAGCGGCTATCACGCCAATCAAGTAGAAGAAGAATTGTCAAATATAATTGACGAATACCAGGAAGATCGTGCAAAATCAATTGTTGTGTCAGAAAATATCGAAGTTGTGCGTGAAATGAATAAAATCGTCATATTACATACCGTGAGACTGAGGCATCTCTGGAAATTAGTATGACAAGCGTCAACAAGATTTTACATGACCACCTTGTGGTAAAAAATATGTGTGCACGTTGGATCCCACACAATTCAAAAAATGCCCTGGAAGCGCGACTAAATAAAGTGTTTCAAAAATGTGTACAGATTACTGCAAAAGTGTTTGGGTTATCTGGGAGAATATTTTGTGAAGCAATAAAGCCGTTTTCAACGGTTCTCAACGTTCTGCCAAGGTTCATGATCCCATTGTTTAGCCAGAAATGTAAATAGTAACCCTCGTCACGTCGATCTGTAGATATTTTAAAGCATTTTTTCTTGCACAGAAAATGTCCTCAATATGCAAAAAGTTTTAGAAACACTAAGAGTTTATACAATCTGTGAAAAACAAAGAAAGTCTCTGATCCCCTTTCCATTGGAAGTGGCCAGGACGATTCTTCTGCATATGGTCCAACAGCTGACAACGTCGGGGTTTCACCCAAGTATTCTCAGGGTATCTTCGGAACACCCGTTTAGGAGCGAGCTAATGTGAGAAGGTGAAACAGCCTAGTATATCTGCACGTTGCGCGCTGCAATGTAAAAATACCTCCGATGAAAACGAAAAAGTCTCGAATGAGAACTGCCTATACTGAGGACGACCACTGCGAATGAACTAAGGATTACGATTTCAGGGCATGCATCTGGGAACCCCGGTTCCTTAATGGAGAAGAGTCACAGCTGGTTGATGTGCTCGTAAAAATAAAGGCTGACATCACTGTCATTCAAAAGATGCGATGGACGGGGCAAGGCAACAAAAACATAGAACCTTGCGACGTCTACTAAAGCTGCCATGTAAAGGAGCGCAAATTCGGTTTTGGATCTGTTGTGGGAGAAAGACTTCGGCACCCAGTACTGCCGTTCACTCCGGTGGACGAGCGTCTCGCTTCAAAGCGAAATTTTTCAACATCTCGCACGCCCCGACGGAAGAGGATGGTGGGTCCATAGATTACTGCTATCAGTGCCTGGAACGTTCCTAAGAGTGCTGCCCCCGCCACAACATGAAAATCGAGCTTGGCGACTTCAATACCAGGATGGCAAAGAGGGAGTATTTGGTCCCACAATCGGAAAATTCAGCCTGCACTACGAAACATCCGGTAACAGACAGAGGCTTGATCGACTTCGCCGGGGCTTGACACAGGGTAGTCTGCAGCATTCGACGATTATTTCTGGTTTTTTCATATCCTTGTCACTGCAAGTTGCATCTCTTGAAATTTCCTCCGAAAAAATGTCCTTTCGTTTTGAGCATTAAGAAGTCACGCTTGTCCACGTCCAATGAACTCTTCTTTTCGTTCGAAAAAAAAAAAACTGTTAACATCTGAATTTGTAAGCTTCTCATTAAGGACACACTAATCAGTTCTGCAAATCAAAGATGGATTAGCGTTAACACCTGTGAAATTGTTAGGCAAACAAGGTCAAGGCTAAATTTACGTCTGTCCAAGATTATAAAACTGAGTAGACTTCAAATCAGGACATTAGTAGGAGCTCTCACAGGAAATTGTCTCATAGGAAATCATGCAAGGAGATTAGGCGTTTATACGTATGATTTCTGTCGTAGCTGCAGAAATCAGGAGGAGTTGGAAACAATTCAACACCTTTTATGCACATGCCCAACTCTAGCCAGAAGCCAGAACCCATTTTTAAAATCCTACTTCTAAACGAATATAGATAATCTATACACTTTAGGTATCAACAACCTTTTACGCTTTGTAAAAAGCTCAGGATAGTTCAATATGGAGAAGGAAATGTAGCTCAGCCCCTGCGGCTCACAACGGACCCATTTCGTGATCTAAGTGGCATCGTTGTCTCTATGTGCGATGCGGCTGCCAAACCTAACCTAACCTAGCATCTGGATCAAAATTTCTTAATATCGGCGCGAACGTTTTAACTTTTTCTTAATCCCATTCCGTTATTTGGTGACATCTCGAAATATAATGAGGATTTTCAGACTAAGCGACAATCAAAAAATTGTGATTCAATAAGATTTGCTGAAATGTATACGCTCAAAATGGTTAAAGCTTGATACTTATCACGCTAAAAAATTAAATCCTTGTAATACACAAATGAATATTAAAAAACAAACTGTAAATTAAATATGTAGTATTGCTTTCTAATTTTTATGAAAGCTTAATTTCATCAATAAAACGGAATTCTTCAAGTATCATCCATAATCCGAGCACTTCAGTTATCCGCAGGTCCTTGTGATTCTGGCTGTCCGGATTGCCACTGGTTCAGACTTTCCTAATTTCTCAGCGCATTTCACTTGAGCAGCAAACATTTTTGCTTACACATTCGGACACAAATATCCATTTAACTCGTGGCATGCTTCCGAAATGTGCAATTCCTGGGTTCAAGGCCACGAGTAGATAGGAAGCATAGTGTGTTTGTATTCCAATTGGCAATCACAAGTTTAGAAAATTAATGTTTTGCTGACTTACATGTACTTGTGGGCGTCAGATGCTCGCAAAACCGCATTTTCAAGCATACAAAAATGTATAGAGTAAGAAAAATTAAAATGCTACAAAGTGCTAAACAAATTATTGAATAAGCTAATCAGCGTTAAATAAAAAAAATTGCATATGGCGTTTGACGTATTTTTTCGCCTGCAGAAAGTCATAAGTGGTACCACACTTTTCACAGCGTCAGAAGTAGAGCAAAATTAAAAAACACTAGTAAGCAAAGTATGAATTGAAAACCCTCAATTTGCGTAAAAGTCCACACAGCACACATGACGTAAGAGCATAAACACTCAACCGACGGAAAAAGTGCTTTAAACTTGCATGCTTCATGTAAGTGTGTAATACTCTTATTATACGAGTATGTATGTAGTGTGGTATATGTACTTGCAGACGTGAGAGCAAAGGTTTGTGATTGTAATGTGTATTTTACGAGCAAACACCCTTTTATAGCCACACCAGTAACAGTGTGTGTAGAAAGCACGCATGTAGGCGATCACACCACGAATGCCTGCATTGGTATAAAAGTTAAATGAGTAGATGAGTGTATTAGTGCATGAGAGTATGAGTAAGTATAAGTTTGTAGCATACATTTTGGCATATATGATATTTAACAGATTACAGTTTTGGCTTTTCGATGTCAAGTGTGCGACAATAAATGAAGGCTGCATGTGAAGGAAACTTTAGCGATTGACGTCGTTGATGTTTATTTGTATAAAAAAAAAACAACACAAAAAAGTTTACGAGATAATTCATCACGCTCAAAACACAAATGTAAAACAAAACTTTAGTGAAAGTAAGATACTACATTTTAAATTCTGATTACGTACACCCACATATACATCTGCGTTACGTCACCTCGCCGCCACTCCTTGCATAACCCCTGCTGGCGTTTGCTCTCATGTGCAGATGTGCAAAAGTGTAAACTGCTTATTTATGTATATGTTTGTAAAATAAACCATTTTAATCAAGTGAGAATGAAAGCTGTAAGTAATTGCTTTAAATTGCTTGAAAGGATAATGCAAGGTTAAAAGAAGTGTTCAAGCTTAAATAAGAGGATTTATATTTTAAATTGTTACAGCTGAAAGTTTACGCTCAAGTTGTTGTGTGTATGTAATTGACGCGTACACTTTTTTGGGTGTTTGGCCGGGCTTCTCCTCCTATTTGTGGTGCGCGTCTTGATGTTGTTCCACAAATGGAGGGACCTACTGTTTCATGCCGACTCCGAACGGCATATATTTTTTTTATGAGGAGCTTTTCATGGTAGAAGTACAATCGGAGGTTTGCCATTGCCTGCCGAGAGGTGACCGCTATTAGAAAAAACTTTTCCTGCATTTGGTCTTTCACCGAGATTCGAACCTACGTTCTCTTTGTATTCCGAATGACAGTTACGCACCGTACAGAGGAAAATATTCACCTTTATGGGTGCTAAAGTATTCAGAAGCAAAAGGAACTTTGTTAACTTTCGAGTTTCGTATTAATATTTACAGCCACAGAACGATAGCAGCTCAATATTTTAACTATTTCTCTTCTTTTTTAAGAAGACGTTTAACGAAAAATGTTGAACTCGCATTTTATTTCTAATCTGCAGGAGTAACAGGAATTCATTGAGTGTCAAATCAGTACTGCCTAGCAGAAGACTCATCAATTTGATTTTTTATTGGGTATGGGAATAAGTTTCCGTCCTTTCTTAGCCGAAATTACAAATTATTTAAACAATTAAATAATACACGATATTATGTGAAGTGTGTGCCATTAGAAGCTACAACTTTACTCCATCTTTAGGGCAGCATAAGGCATTCCTCTGACGAAAAATTCGAGTTCTTTTGACTTGATCCATTCGTTGAGCCAGTTTGCGATGCTCTCGTAAGAAGTGACCCGTTCTACAATAAGGGCTGACTGCATTGATCGGAACAGATGGTAGTCCGAAGGTGCAATGTCTAGGGAATACGGCGAGTGAGGCAAGATTTCCCAAATCAGTCTCTTTAAATATTTCTGGACCGATTTAGCAACGTGTGGCCTGGCGTTGCCATGCAGCAAAATCAGTTTGTCATGTCTATCGTCCCATTCCGGCCGCTTTTTTTTTGAGAGCTCGATTCAAACGCATAAGCTACAGTCGGTAACAATCGCCAGTGATGGTTTCACATGGTTTAAGGAATTCATAATAGTTGACACGCTTCTGATCCAAAGGTTATGTTGTGCACCTTTGAAGCATGAATACTTTTTTCGCTGGACCTAGCAGTGATTCACCAACTCTCTCGTTGGAAACCGCATAATTTGATAATTACCCAGAAATGGACTCGTGTCGATTGGTGTAAAGAAATGTTGAAGAAATTCAGTCGCGGTAGTTTAAAGCAAATACATACATACATATATGACATTCTAGCTGGTGGCAAATCTTTGATCCATCCATATGAACCGGAAACAACACAGCAATTAACAATATGGGTGTTCCACGACGAGCTTACCTGTAATTCAGCAAAACACCTTCGCGGAAGAGGCAACGCAAAAGAAATGGTCGCCTGTTTTTCGGAAAATTTCACCATATCACAACTGCACCAATCACATGTCACAACTGTACAAGCACCAACGGGGAACCTCGAAACTTCTGAAAGGTACACAACCACTTTTTTACCAGAAGTTTTCGGAGAATTAAGGAAACCCAACCACCGTAGACGAATCATTCTGCTGCAAGACAATGCAAGCTCTCCCCTATCAGTTTAGACAAGAGAGTTTTTGAGCGCCCAAAGATTGAATTAGTGAGCCATCAAACCGCCTTGCAGCCCTGATTTGGCAGCTAATGATTTATTCTTGTTGCCGAACATCAAAAATAAAATGGGAGCTTAACCTTTTTCAATGCCTGAAGTTGGTGCCTTTAAACAGCTCGTTTTAGAGGTATCCTCTTCGAAGTTCCAAAAGTGCTCTGAAAATTGGTTTAAGTGAATGCTGAAGTTGTTGTTGTTTTACATTGCAACTAGTTAAGAAATTTCAAACTAAGGAGCAATTTGGATTTAATTTTGTGCAATACAACTCAATTTAATAATGCCCTGCACAAGACTTGCAGAGATGTGGGCCACTGCGTGAGCTGGTGCGGTTTTTTTTGTTTCAGCTCTTTCCATTTACCGGAGTCAGTTAGGGCTGCGGCTTCTCTATTTACAGTCCCTGGCCATTGAATTATGACCAATGGCATTTTTTCTGAAAACCTCAAATATCAGGTAAAATTTTCAATCTAATTTGGGCTTTTCCAAATAAAAAAGGGTCTTAAGGGGTTTTTATCCTGTTCTTAGATATTTTGAAGAATCTCCGGTCAATTCGCCTGCGACTATTAGAAAAGGATCAGTTTCTGTGCTTATAAATGAAAAGTTAAGTGTACAAGCGCCAGTGCGAATTAATTCGTACTTGTGTGAGGAGCATAAAAAAACTAACTAAGATCGTCTGAAAAGTGAAAGAATTGAATAGTGAATGTTCATATATCTAAAATATAACAACAGTGAGTACAAAATATACATATCTTTTGAATTTGTCACGTGAATTATCCTTTTTTTCAATTTAACCAGTTTTTTTTAGAAAATGGGCCGAAAGTCGGATTTGACATCGGGACAAAAGCAACAAATTGCAGTTCTTTTGAAAGCCAAGAACCTGAGCCATGCAGACATAGCAAGAACCGTTGGAATATCCAAGGCGTCTGTCGTAAATGTTGCCAAAAAGTTGAAAAATACCAACAACGTTTTAGCGGTAACTTCAAACAATCGCCAAAATTGTCGCCGAGAACGCATCACCTCAACCAGGCAGGATCGCACAATCGTCCAAACAGTTCTCTGGAGCAGAAATACTTCAAATCGGATGATTTTAAGAGAGGAATCTGGAGTAAATATTTCGGAAAGAACGTTACAATGACGCTTATACGAAAATGGACTTTTTCGCAGACGACCAACAAAAAAGACAAAATTGACACCCTGTATGCGAAATCGACAGAAACTTTGGGCACAACTTCACAGAGACTTCGACGCGTAATATTGGAAAAAAGTAAGTTTAAAAAAACATTTTTTCCTTTGCCAAATAGCAGTAGTAAGAAGATGTGAATATTCACATTTTTTTGTGGTTGTGTTTATCTTCTTACAGATCATCTTCAGCGATGAATGCCGATTGGAAGCGGTCACAAAAACAGCAAATTTTGTTCGCAGAAGAGCCGGAGAACGATATTCTGAAGATTGTGTGCTTCCAAGGGTCAAACACCCCCCAGTGGTATGGTTTGCGGATGTATAACCTCAGAGGGACCATGTCCGCCACATTTTGTTGAGAGAACAATGGGCTCCGTCCAGTACGTGGAGGTGCTGGAAAACGTTTTGATGTCATATTTAGAAACACTGAAGTGTCCGAGACAAATACACCTTTATGCAAGATGGAGCTTCATGTGACACATCCAGGATGAGCATGAATTGTCTGAATTCAATGGAAATAATGGTTTTGCCTTGGCCTGGTAATTCCCCGGACCCTTACCCCATCGGAAATTGTTGGGCATACCTCAAATCGGCAGCATACCAGCGGAATAATACCAAAACACAACAGCTTAAGGAAAACATCAAAGATGTGTGGTATAATGACCAAAATCTTAAGACGAAGATAACACAGTGCGTAGCCAGTATGCCTCATCGAATTGCGGCCGTCTTAACAGCAAGGGGAGGAACCACGAAATATTAGTTTAAAATAAATATTTTTAAAGAAAAAATGTCAAGAAGCTTTTAATAAAAACACATATGTAAACTTTTTGAAATACATTAAAACCTTTTGCTTTTTATTCGATCTCAAAGCCATAAATATGTAATTTTTATCATCGGTCATAATTCAATGGCCAGGTACTGTATATGGTGGCGTAGTCTTTCCACATGAGACTTAGCTTAGATGCCAAGGTCGCGTGCGATATCGGTGTGGCCGACGTACCAAGGTGCATTAACAACGCATCTTAGTACCTTATTTTGGAATCTTTGTATGTATTTTATTTTGGTTGAGCTTGAGCAGTCCCATAGCTGGATAACCTAGACCCAAATTGGTTAAAGTACGTACTTACATAAAAGAATTTTTTTGTATCTGGATAAGGCTGATTGGTTGCCCATAAGCCAGTACAAATTTTTAATCTGATTTCTAACTCTTCTTTTTTTTTAACATGAGCATTCCATCTAAGCTTGGTATCTAGTATACCTAAGTATTTGACGGTGTTATGGTACTGGATTGTTTATGTGTAGTGGCAGATACTTGATTTTCTTCTGTGTGAAGTTTAAATGGACCGATTTTGTTTCATTTACCATAGTTTTATGCGGCATTAAGTGGACCACTCGGAGGTTTTATTTAAATAAATTTGAAGTTTTTCGATTGAGTTAATCTGAGTTTCTCCAACCGACAAGATGGTTGTGTCGTCAGCAAAAGTTGCTGTGGAGCAATTTGTGTCATTAGGCAAATCAGATGTAAAAAAGAATATAGAGAATGGACCCCAGGACGGTGCGGTGTGGGACGCCAGCTTTTATGTCCTTAAGTTCGGAATATGTGTCCTCGTATTTTATTCGGAAAAAACGATCCGAAAGGTACGATTTTAGAATATTATCGTATTGTGTTGGTAGAAGCGCATTTATTTTGTTGCGGAGCCCATCGTGGCCAACTTTGTCAAAGGCCTTAGACACGTCCAGAAAGACAGCAGAACCCACCTGTTTTTCCTTAAAAGCGTTTTCAATGATGCGAGTAACTCTGTGCACTTGATCAGTGGTAAAGTTTTTGTGCAGAAGTATTGACATCCAAGATAAATATTTTGAAAAACAATAAAGCCATTTTTACTGTTATTTTACTGTGTTTTCATTATTGGGCACAAAATATAAATGGAACCCTCGTACTATGGGTATTATACACAAACCGAACTAGACATGCTCTGGCGTTTACTATAATCTGAAATATTATGAATGATATGTCTCCGTAGTAGCTGTTCCACACACTTTCCTCCATTTCACCAGGCACCATTGTCACCGTGAATTGGCCTTGAGCAAGCCGCAACAGCAGTAACGTCAATGACGTAAAATTTATGATTATGCACGCCATATAAAATTCTCTTATTGGCCAATATATGGCAACGAGCCATCGCACAAACCAGTTAGTACTGAGCATAACGGACGCGTGCCCATAATCAGAAGGATGTGCGACCACCAGCACAAACGCGTCTAGAAACCATAACCACAAAACAATTTCAATAGCAGTACTTCGCAAAGAATTAAAGCAAACATTGCAAATGTATTAGCGTGACATAACAAGTGACACATGCGATAATGGAGGAGTGAGGCTTAATGGGGCAGTAAATGTTCTGAATGCACGCACACACATGCAATGTATGTAGGCTGCAGGGAGTGTAAATCAGTTTTGGCTTAGAAATATGTATAAGTAGCCAGAAAGCGTCGGTGAGAGCAAAACTAAAAAATACATAAATCTAGAAAATGTGAAAAAAGTAGACAAAAGCAGACGAAAAGTGAAGAAAAGCAAACAGTAAAGTTTTTGTGCGCAAAGTTAAGTGATTAATGAATAATTATGGCCAGTCTATTTCAATTATGGAGGGCATACAGCCCCACATGGAGATCGCCACATACATACAAACGACATGTATAGAGGAATGCACACCGTTATATCGCAGCACTTTTGGGCGAACGCAAATGGAATGTTAATGTTTCATTTTGTGAGTGTTGCATGTGTTGCCAGAATTCGCTGAGCCGTGAAGCGTGAATCAAGAAAAATTACATAGTTTCTGTGGGCGAATGGGGCGAAGAAACATAAGCGCACAAGGTGTACTCAGAGGGGTTATTTTATCACAACTATGTCGCTTATAGGTATCTCCACGCAAGAACCCCTTGATTAGTGCCTTTGTGAAGCGAGTAGATTAGTTGGTTTTTCTTGGGACACAGTGCACTGCGACCTCTAATGTGATCTATTGTCTTGATCGCGAATTTAAGCACCTTCTTAGGGTTTTTTTCCATATCACCAATGGATTTTGAGCCACACTACACAGCTGTGCGAGACTTCACCTTGCAAGAGCTACGCACTCGCAGAGTGGATGTTTTTCTGGGTTTTCATTGTCCAGCTCACAGATATGGCAGGCGCTTGCTTCTAACTACTAGCCCTAGTTACCTGAAAGGATAACGGAGACTAGAATGTTCCGCATAGTATCCAGTGAGTGTTGGTAAGTCCTCTCTATACAGGTGGAGGAGCCGCTTAATGCTCTCTAGAAGGAAGGATAAATTGTTTTGCCTGCCTCTGTGCTGGACTTTCCATCCAATGCGGTATTGATGTATTGTCTCCCCATTCGTTTGTAACTTCTTTCATGTGGGCAAAGGGTTCTGCTCATGAATTTTAATTTAACGCCAAATTTCACTAAGCAATCCGCCTCTTAAATGCCTCATGAAGTTTGGGTGAATGTCTGCTGGTCTGTCTAAATGTGATAGCCACCGTAACAAATGAACTTAATGCGGTGCGACTTTCACTGATAGGTGAACAACTTTTTAGAGCGAAATATAACATAGATTATGTTTTTTACGGAAAATATTATTTTCCAAATATAATATTTCTATTTATGGTCCGATTCGATTCATATTCGGAACGGTGGAAGTCCTCTACACGAATTTATTTTCACCAATTTTCAAAGCAACAGTTTTTTAGACCATTATTCAATGAATTCCCGTTAGAGAAAAAGTTAGGTTAGGTTGAAGCGGTTGTCCACTGTGTGACACACTCAAGACTCATTGTGATGCCGCGCGGGAAACTTGCTCTTATAGCTCCTAAAACCAGTGAACTTTTCAAAGTTAAAAACAAACACCTGATTTCCACTCTACGGAGGACTTCCAAGTAATTAAGGAATTCTCTACATTAAATGGTAAATCTACATCTGGAACAGCACGACAATAGCGTAGAAAAAGCTAGATCGTCTCTTCCTTTTTCTCATCTAGACAACTTCTGTAGAAGTCATGTGCTCACACGTCCATTCTCTGGGCGTGCATACCTATTAAGCAGTGCCCCGTAATAACCGAATTAGACTGTGCTTATTTTGGCTTAGCAGAGATTTTGTGCGTTTAGCATTGAGGCGGTTTCATTACCCCATTTTTCATTCACTGCTCTTACGATTTCCTTAGATATCAGCAGCATAGGTGTTTGTAAGGGTAGACCCATGCCAATGTCTGTGTACTCATCGGCCAATTTAGAGCCGAATCTCGCTAGTTCAGCGGCTCTGCAGTTACCCTCAACGTCGCAATGGTCAGAAACCCCTGTTAACTTTAGGTAAAATGACTCAGCCTTTCCGTTAAGAGATGTGCGGCATTTCATGGCTACCTTTGAGGTTGTCGACTGCTTTGTGAGGGATTTTATCGCCGCCTGGCTATCAGTGAAAATCTAGATATCATCTCCGGGTATCGCATTACTTGCCACCAGTTCAGCCTGAAAGATACCACCGTAGTCGGGAAACTGAAAATCAAAGGAGATCCCCAGATGTTCAGAATATACCCTCTGCCTACACTGCCCACGAGCTTTGAACCATCTGTGCATAAATGGATTGACTCGCACTGTCCTACATCGTCTCAATCCCACTCTTCTCTTGAGGATAGGAGGGTCATGAACGTTGTAATGGCAAGTGTACGCGGGAGTGCATAGTCCACTAGTTCGGGAAGCTCCGACATGCCAACCAGAATTTTGCCGTGGCCGTAGTCTGTATTTGACCACTTACTTAAAGTGTACAACCTTATTGCCGCACTGCGCGCGATATATCTTGCTGGCAGGTCTATTAGAGCAAAAGTATTGACAAATTAATGCAATGTGGACTAATTAAAACGCACAACATTTGGAACCACCAATGCAGGACGTGAAAGGACGCCTCTTCCTATTGGTTCGCCGGCTAAAAATCATCAGTGGTTTATATGAAAAAAAGATAACGCGGACTAGTGATGGTTCCAACTTGAATTAAAAACATACCAGTTCGTTACGAAGGAGATGGGGTTTGATGAGAACACGCGCGGAGGTTATGAACGTATTTCTACATAAACCTAGAATCCTCATAATTTATGCAACGTAGCCACTATTAAGCTAATTACACACATCAACAAGTCACATTAGTGGCAAATACGTGACTCCCGAAGGTATTACAGAGTTCCAGGTGAACAGATTCTTTGCCGTATACGATGTGCCAAGCTTCTAATTATGCTGCACGCACACACACACACCCTAAACGCAGTGAGCGTGAACGCGCACATTCATGCAAAGATATTTTTTTTGCTAGATTTTGCATTTGCATACATGAAGGTGGGCAGCTCCGTAAGTACACTTGTACCCTGCAGGGAAATTCACCAGTGCCACCTGCGTTGTGCTTCTAGTGAATTTAAAATCATTCATATAATCAATTGGTGAAACGAGCGGGACCATGACCTGGGAAGTGTAATTTGGTTTCCGCTGCATCCATTTAGCGAAAGTTTGGGAAGTGGTGCTAAATGCAAGAGATGAGAGTAATGGGTAAATAAGAGGTGCCATAACTATAAGCATATAAATCAGCTGTTCCAAACAACGTTATGGGCAGCACTGCATTCGATTAGTGGTTCCATACCATAATGAAAAAAATTCAGAAAGTGTGGTCAGATCGTTAACCGGCTCTCAGCGAATTGGTAAGACTTAGCTGATTGGTTGACGTAACCGAGGTCATGTCAGCGGTTTGTTTACGATAAAACTGAGACTGTGTTGGTGATATACGAAAAAAATCATCTTCGGTTAAGCTGCTTCGTTGCCGTCTGAACGACTGAATGGACGAGTGTGTGTATACATGTGAAACGAGGCAGAATACTGCCCTGCTACCGAATCCCCGAACGCGTGGCAACCGAAATAGTCTCATAATTTTTTTTCACCATAGCTCAAGGACAAACCTGGTAATCTATCATCCTCGGTTCCATACCATACAACCATAGCCATAACTGTACCCATAGATATCAACCGAATTGTGGTTTTTCACCATAACCATAAACAGCTGGTTGCGGATTAGCTGATTTTGTGACCTTATTTTTCGCGTTCAGTTCACTTTTTTAATTTGCAATTTTCACCTTCCAGCTTCTTTTCATGTTCATTGTTTTTATTTATTTCGAACATTTTTAATAAATGACTTGGTGTGAAGCTGCCCATGTTTGTATGACAAATCCATCCATATTAATGGATTAGGTGCGCCATCGTCTTCTGCGCTTCCGTGTCCTCCTTTGGCATATAATGCTCCTGTTGGTATCTTTTCTTTAGTTCCAGCGCTTTCGAAATGAACAATTAAATGATTGCATAAGTCAATATCATCTGTTTATGAGTATAGTAACAGACAGCGCCGTCAGAATTGGGAAGGACCTCTCGGAGCCGTTTGATACCAAACGAGGTTTCAGACAGGGTGACTCGCTGTCGTGTGACTTCTTTAACCTGATGTTGAAGAGGATCGTACGAGCCGCAGAACTTAATCGCTCAGGCACAATTTTCTATAAGAGCGTACAATTGTTGGCATATGCCGATGATATCGATATCATCAGCCTTAACAACAGCGCTGTTAGTTCTGCCTTCTCCATACTGGATAAAGAGGTAAAGCGAATGGGTCTGGTGGTGAACGAAGACAAAACGAAGTACCTCCTCTCATCAAACAAAGAGTCGGCGCACTTGCGTATCGGCTCCCACGTCACTGTTGACAGTTATGATTTCGAGGTTGTAAAAGACTTCGTTTATTTAGGAACCAGCATTAACACCGATAACAATGTCAGCCTTGAAATCCAACGTAGAATCTCTCTTGCCAACAAGTGCTACTATGGACTAAATAGGCAATTGAGCAGTTAAGTCCTCTCTCGACGGACAAAACTAACACTCTACAAGACTCTCATCATGCCCGTCCTAACGTATGGCGCAGAAGCTTGGACGATGACAACATCCGATGAAGCGACGCTTGGAGTGTTCGAGAGAAAGATTCTGCGTAAGATTTTTGGACCTTTGCACATTGGCAACGGCGAATATCGCAGGCGATGGAACAATGAGCTGTATGAGCTTTACGATGACATAGACATAGCGCAGCGAATAAAGATCCAGCGGCTACGTTGGCTGGGTCATGTCGTCCGAATGGATAAAAACGCTCCGGCTCTGAAAGTATTCGATGCGGTACCAGCTGGTAGTAGTAGAGGAAGAGGAAGGGTGTGTCCAATTGGTGCCGGTTAGCACGAGAAAGAAACGACTGGCGCGCTTTGTTAAACTCGGCCAAAATCGCGTAAGCGGTTATCGCGCGAATCAAGAAGAAGAAGAACAGACAGGAAATGGTACGGCAGACAGGAAATATCGTTTAGAGTGTTATGGTATGGCACCTCTAATTTAACCATAAGTATGTTCTGCGCCCCGTTTTCCATGGTGCCGAGTTATATCTATGAGAAATTAAACGCTGTCCCCGCCGTCCCTGCCGTAAAATTCTAATATATATAAAGGTAATAGTAAATTTTTGTTAGGTTAAAACATTTTAAATTTTGTACTTCAATTACAAGTAATAAAATTCATATCGACCAATTGCCTGTTTTAACACTGCCCCACACACTCTGAAGACAGATGTCACTACTCGCAACATTAGCAACGCAGTGGTTCCCAATTGCCGGGATGACGCTAGTTCCGTATCAGAAATTTGTCTAACTAGTTCAGAGTATTCCTGCAGGGCATGTAGAGATGTGTGTGGTAGCGAAAAATTAACCAGTGCAAGTCAAGGCTAGGCGGTGCCATGGTGAGCTTGATTTTTAATTAAATAGCGAAACAATTTGCGTTGGCTTGGCAGGTGGCTCTTCAGTTACAATGATTAGGAGTGTAGAGTATACATAAATAGAATCAACTGCCAAATTTTCTACAAAAAAACCGCGTGTGCCTTCTCTTCTCCATAGCCAGTTAGGAATTCCACATAAAAGTTCGTTTTAAATAGCGTTTAAGTTGATAATCTACAATGTTTATACAGGGTCCGGCACTCGAAGTCTAGCCAACTTCAGACCGCTCGCACGTTAGTTAATTGGCTAAATCACCAGAGCACAGAGTATTGTTGTCGTTTTTGTTGCAGAATGCGCACAATACTTCTACAAAAACATAAAAAAAATGTTAAAACTTGGTAATTCGTAACACCGATTATTTTGAGTGCAGGTGTACATAATAATACACTAGGTTTCGGAGAATATTTCCGATCATTATTTTCAAGTTGATTTTAAGTTTAAAATCTAAAATAACTCTGATCAGCAGATGTGAAGCGAAAGGTTTTGTTCAAATGGCTACGTCCCTATTGTGAGACTTCTTTCCGTAGCATAGAATTCCGTACTGTTTCCCCTATTATTTTCAAGCCGTCACTCCATGCTTTCTACAAGCTTGTGGCATCTTTCCTTTGGGATCGAGTACCAAGCCTTCAAAACTATGGCCCACAAATCATCAAAATTTTTAAAATTTTTGTTAGAGATTTTGAGCTTAACGTCATTCCACAAATTTTCTATTGGAATGAGATCAGGGCTCTGCGCCGGCCAATCCAGTACAATAATTTGTTTTCTTCTGAGCCATTGCTTCACTGTCTTTGCAGTATGCTTTGGATCATTGCTCTAAATAAATGCCCAATTTTATGGCATAAACTCAAACGCAAATGGCTCCATTTTATTCTGGAGAATATCCAGATACTGAAATCTATCCATTTTACCAACCACGCGAACAATCAGCCCAACACCATACCAGGAAAAAGCTCCCCAAAGCATAATGCTTCTGTAGCCGTGTTTCATCGTCTCTTTTGTGAACCTAGAATTTAGCGCTTGATTTTTTGGACGACGTACAATAGTTTTCCCATCTGGTTCCATCCTATTTATTTTGGTTTCGACGGTCCAAAATACGTTTTTCCAAAAGTGAATAGATTTGTCTTTGTGGGCTTTTGCAAAGGCAAGTCGGTGTTTCATATGTCTTTTTGAGAGGAGTGGTTTTTTTCTGCTTATGCGGCCACACAGCTGGGCTTCGTTAAGTCTACTTCCTACAAGCTTTCTGGACACCTGTAGACCAGATTCTTGGTTTATTTCAAGCATTATTTGCCGTGCCGACTTAAAAGGATCTGCTTTGCTCTTGCGTATTATAGCTCTATCCACATTAACATTAGTTTTCCGCGGCTTTGGTTTTCTTTCCGATTTTTTGCTTAGATAGGATGAAGCTTTCTTAACTAAAAGAGCATTATAAACCATTTTCCGAGAGCACATAATCATGTCAGCTATTTCTGCATAGCTTTTTCCGTTTTGACTCATACGGAATATAAGAGCTCTTTTCTCCGGCGTGCAATGTTTTCCACGTCCCATTTTTAGTAATTCCTTTAAAATTTTACTTAAGAAACAAAAAATTATACTAAAAATCGCTGAAAAAATATTATAGTTTTACACTCCACTGCGCAAGTTAAAATGTGTTACTTTTGTGCCCACTTCAAAACAGAAATAATTATAAATAAAATAGATCGCAATAAATTCCATCGAAAAAAAAACGGTAACCTCCTCGCAGGAACGTAAGCTCAATAAAGGTAATAAACGTAAACAAACAAATTTATTTGATCGGAGCAGAGTTCGTACTAAAAACTTAGCTTAAGATATAAGTTTGTGCTATTTATCTGTCCATGGCTGTATATTTTTTTAGAATTTTGGCATCACTTTTATTTTTACACTTTTACTCTCTACATACATATATTAGTAGTGGTATTAATATGCTACGATACTAAGATGCCTATACCTGATTAGAGATTTTTTGGCATAAAATTATCTCGCTGCACCTCTTAGACTGATTTTAGTGTTAGTGTTAATGGCCAAATGGATAGTCATATCGCAATTGAATTTTAATGAGCACTTATTCAATTAAATTCTTCTAACTCTCTCACATAATGCGAGTCTATAAAAAATGTATAGCCTTATCACTGAATTCAACTGAGCACAAAAAATGTGCTACCAAAACTCAAATGCCAAATTTGATGTGCCACCACCAGCTGGCACGAAGTAAACGAACAAATTTTAGCATAAACAATTATTTATTTACCTTTATTTTGCATTTTTGTGTTTCTTTTCTTGTGAATAAAATGAATTCTATTGGGAGTGCGGTAATAATATTTTTGAGTCAGAGAAAGACAGCAGAGAGACCTCTTTAATTCTTTGGAAATAGCTGGCACTTTGCAAGTGAAACTGTTGGATGCTATAATATAGAATTTTAGTTTACATTATAGATTTGCTTTAAGTTTTAAATAACAGAATTGTTAAAAATTGTAGATGTCAAAAGAGCTGAAGTGTTGTGCGGCCGGTCCTCCAAGAACAAGATTCATAAGTTAGTTTCAACGCAAACTTTTTTCCAATCGCATACAAGCGAACTTCTTTGGAAAAACAAAATAACATTTTTATTGAATTTAATACTCACATTTTACTAATTCGCCTTATTCATATAAATAAATTGGTAAAATAAGAGTGATTCTTTCTGCTGAATTTTATTTTAAAACTTGCCAATGATTTCATTCGTGATTCAGTGCTGATGTGCACTGAGGCGTACGCGAAAGATAATTTTTTCAACCATACATACACATTACATCTATCAGCACATAAATTCTGTTATCAGGTCAGTCCATAAGTTCGTGCGTATTTTACCCATAATTTCACTTTTGTACGATTTTTGCATACAAAAAATGATTCGCGGAATATAACGGAACTATTAATATTTTCTTTGATATATTGTACATTCAACAAGGGATTTTAATCGCGGATAGAATCACGTGCTGTTAAAAAATAAAATTGAATTTTCGAACGCGTATAAGAGGCATATTTTGTATATTTTTATAAAAGTGGTAAAAATGCAACAACTGCTGCTGCAGAAATAAATATTGTTCACGGAGAGGATACCGTAAGTGTAAGGACTGCGCAAAAGTGGTTTTCAAAATTCCGAAGTGGTAACTGCGACGTGGAGGATGCCCCGCGCGCTGGTCGTCCTGAAGTCTTTAACTCCGACGTCTTGCTCGAACTCGTGGAAGCTGAGACAAATTGGACAGTCGATATGATAGCTCCGAGGTTAAATTCATCGCATGGAACAGTTCACAGGCACCTGGTTCAGTTTGAAAAGGTTTCCCTAGAGATGGACTTCACCCCAAGAAGATTCTCCTGTCCTTTTCCGTGGACTTCAATCCCATATGAGTAACAAGAACTACTCCTCAAAAGAAGCTATAAAAAGGGATATCGAAGCGTATTTTGGCTCCAAAGACAAACAATTTTTTGAACAGGGAATTAAAAATTTGCCTAAACATTGGGAAAACATTGTAAATAATGAAGGAAAATATATTATTGATTAATAAATACTTTAAACATCTTTTTTATTAATTGTAAAACCTTAAAAAAACGCACGAACTTATGGACTGACCTGATATATTGTAAATTTTTTATAATTTGTATTGTTTTCCTCGATTCATTGAATTTATTTATTCCTTTATTTATTCCTTGATTCATTGAAAATCTGTAAGAGCGACTCAATATTTTACCCACAGCTCTAAATTAGAAAAACACCAAAATTAATCAGCACTTTCGGCAAGGTAAGTGACAGCACAAAATAGTTATCGAGTGGAGAAAATCAAATTAACGAATATTATATTAGTATTTAGAGGGATAAAAGTAGTGCGAATTGTTTTGTGAGAAAGCAAAAACACAAACACTTAAGAATTCTCACTTACAAATACGCACACAACAGAAATACACAAGTAACCTGTTGAAAGTTTTAGTTAAGTCGGAAAATCTCGGCAAAAGTAGGGTTACATATCTACACAGTTATGTGCAGTTGTTTGCGCCGTTAATGAATTGAGGATAATACCTATGTGTGTAGGTTGAAATGGCTGCATGCAACACAGAAGAAAGGCAATAAATTTTACGCCAAGCAGCTTGAAGGATCATCAGGTAAATAGTAATTGATTTAAGTGGCTGGTAGAGCCCGACGACGAAAAAACTGAAGCAAAAACAAAAAAAAACTTAACAGATGAGGTAAATAAATAAAGATAGGAAAGAAAAAATATGGGTTGAATAGCAACTTTTTCACTTAAGGAAAACCACGAAAGAAGAAAAAAATAAACGAAGTATTATGAATCTATTTTTATACATTTCACTTTCCGAATAATTGAAGTTTGCACATAACACCCAAAATCAAACAGCGAACACAAAGAAATGTATTGGAATTTGCTTTCCTTGTTCGCTTTTTGGAGCGATGAATGCGAACCCTAGACAAGCATAGCAGTATAATGTAAATAAATGAATAGAATACCGAACACTTTACTAAAGTTAGATGCCAGAAATACAACAAGTACTCCTTCCCTACTCCTGCAAAAGCCATTAGCGGGAAGCAGTAGTGAGGAATCGAGTGCGTCCACCCAGAAAATAAAGTAACTCAAATCCACAAGTAAATATAAAAACATTGGATTAATGAAGAGTGACGCGCAAACTTTCCGTCCGAGTACGATGACAATGTCGACGGAGGCAAAACGTGCAAAGTTCTCTGTAATGCAGCAAAGTTCTCTGTAATGCAGCAAAGTTCTCTGTAATGCACACTCACAGGTTATAAGAGTGGCAGATGTTAAGATTCTTTAATTTCGCTGAGCCAATAAGTGGTTCAGGTAAACTTGGCCAAGTGAAACAAATGCAGGGTAGAACAAAGAGATTAACAGAAATCTCTGCCGGAGCGGACTGGATATGCTTGAAAACGTCTTGGAAGCTTTCGATCAATTTTTTATTCCATCACTTTTCCAAATACAGAACGCGAAAAAAACTATACAAGGTGGCGCAAAATTGATCATCCTATCGAAAGATTTATAATTTTTATAAATGGCGTCGTACGTCAATCAAATTTGACAGTTGTGAACTAGACAGGGAGAGAGGTCACAATAAAGATCACCATTACTCAAAATCATTTTATTTTTATTTACAGTCTGTTCATAAGAGCGTGGCCACTGTTAAATAATAAGAATTGATTTCGCGAAAATTCACAAATTTATTGATAATTTGGTCGTCAATGTTCAATGCAAATACCTCAGTAGCAAGTCTAATCTCCTGCATTGTCAATTATGGCCTGGCACCGTAGGGGCATACTTTCCACTAGTTTTTCTGCATATTCTCCCGGAAAAGACCTCAAAATTTTCCGAATTTGTTGAGAAAGTTGATCTAAATTACTTGGCTTGCGTCTGCGAAGCTTCATTTTCATCAGAGCCCACACATTTTCTATGGAATTTGCATCCGGTGACTGAGATGGCCAATCTAAAGAGACAACTCCGTTTTGCGCCTTCCACTCGCTACACGCTCGACTACGATGTTTCGGATCGTTGTCCTCTTGAAGGATCCAGCTTTCATTTTTCTTGATATACCATTGATTAGCAGATGGTAACAAAGCCTTTTGATATATTTTATCCGGCATTTTATTCTCGGCATTTATTTATTTATTTATTTTTTCGGCATTTAAATTCTCGGTAAATAAGAACAAAGTACCGAAATCTTTGTTTGAGAAGCACCCCCAAACATGGACCTTGACGGGGTGTTTAACAGTCCGTTGAAGCATCCTTCTGGTGGAGGCTGCCGAGGCGTGTTTGGTGCACTTAAATGCCCAGAAGGAGGATTAATCAGAAAACATTACGTTGCTCCAATCGCGGTCCAAGTTTTCCTTCGCCCATTCCACTCAAGCAAGTGCCTGCAAATCGTTTCGTAAGATATGTCAACACCTTTTGCTTTCAATTTCACAGCAGCTCCACGTAAAGTCATAGTTGGATCCTTCGAGAACAATGTCAGAATCTTTTTTTCGTCTTTTTTTTGAGACTTTGCTTGCACTTCCGCGATCAGAAAACTCATCAACATTATCGTTTTTTTATAGCGATTTATCCGCTTGCTAACGAACTGCTTCGACTTTCCCATATATTTCGCAGTAGCAGTTTGCGTTAGTTTGGGTCCTTTTTCATGCAAACATAGAAAAATTGCCGCAAAGCGAGAGGCGAAAACAGCACTCATTTCGAAAAACCACTCAATTGAAGACTAAATTTGCAAGACAGCTGAATTTTTACAAAAAGCATGAAGGACTGAGGTGCCCTCTATGTCATAGAAAGAGAAACAGGACGCTCTGATTTTTTTATCTATGTGTAACAGTGGACACGCTCTTATGTAACAGACTGTAGTAAAGTTATTCAAAAAAAAATATTGATTAATTTTGCGCCACCTTGTAGTACTACAACATTTTGACCAGTTATGCCTACAAAATATATCATTTAAACCAAAGTTTCAAACTTTGCACCAGATTTATAAAAACTCGACAAAATGGCATCAAAATGTCGAGTTTCGTAATTAGAATAAAAAAATCGACATACATTTTTTACTCCTATAAAATTTTTGTACAATACAATAAAGTACAAGTTTGAAGTGGTTCCACATTCTCGCTGATTTTGTATAACCTTTTTCGTTTAATATCTACATCAATTTCATATAGTGACTTATGAAAAAAACAAAAAAAAAATAAATAAAAATTAATAAAAATTTATAAATAAAATTAAGAAAAAAAAAAAATAACAAAAAATAAATACAATAAAAAATACACAAAATATATAAAAAAATAAAAAATACACAAAACAATAAAAATACACAAAAAAAAAACAAATCAAAAAATAAAAAGTACAAAAAACAAAAAAAAAAGGTAACAAAAGAAAAAATAAATAAAAATATAAAAAAAATTAACAAAAGAAAAAATAAACTAAAAATAAATATAATAAAAAATATACAAAACAATAAATAAAAAATACACAAAAAACTAACAATAATTTCAAACATTTTTTTTTTTTTTCAAATTTTTAGTGAATAGCAATTATTAATTTTGCTCCACGTTGTAGAAGAAAACGATATGCATATATTTTTAGAAAAGATAAGGCAGGAAATCAAGCAACTGAATGCAAGATGTATAAATGCTTGTGAAATTCGAATGGCATCGTTTTTATGCTATCCCACAAAAGAGAACATAAAAGGCCTCTTGTTGGATTAGCAACAGAAAACTGCTTACTTTCAAATGGAGTTTAACGAACTGCAAAGAGTAGAGACACTGCAAGTCATAGAACAAATTTATGACACCTTTCTTGGGCAGTCAGTCCAACAAAGCTCTTCAGTTCATTAATGGATTTTACAAAAAGACAACGATCTCAAACATCGAAGCCGAAGGTGCGTAGAGTAGAAACAACAAAATGGGATTGAAATATCGGATTGTCTTCACCTGATGCCCTGATAAAAATGTTTGCGCAGGAAAGGAAAACATAAAGGAAAAAATGGGCGGTCAAAGACGAACGAAGGAACTCACAATAGCGCGGTAAGCCGATGGTATTTTATATTTTGCAGATAAATTTAAAAATGCCATTCGTTTTGTTATAGTCGTACGATGTTTTATTTAAATATTTCACAAAAAACGATCTGAATTCGCGTCTCTATTAACGTCAAACGTTAAATAAGTGATGTAATGCCAGTAGAAATTTCGCCACCGACGCAGCAGGAAATTCGTTACTCAATACTGTCGAAATTTTCAATGAGTTCCAAACGGCATATAAAACGCACACTTCATCTCTTAAGACTATTTGTAAGTGGTATCAAAGATTCCACACTGGACATTTTTCTGTGGAGGACGAGCCTGGAGAAGAGCAGCCAAAAGCGTCGACCGACGAGATAAATGTGGAACTGGTGAACCGAAAAATTAGCGCAGACCTACGAATGATACAGGAAATGATATGTAGTGAATTAAGCTTGCATTCTATGGCAGTATTCCGAATATTGCATAGTGATTTTCAAAACACAAAGAAATTTGTTCGATGGGTTTCACGAATTTCGAACAAGAGCCAAAACGAGGCTAGAGTAAATTTTGCTCAATATTTTTTAAGAAAATTCGAAAATAGAGAGTTTAGCAACTGTAATATGATGCGAATAGGTGACGAAGCTTGATTTTTAAGTATGACCCGAAAACGGAAATAGCAGTCTATGGTATGGAGCCCGAAGGAAGCAAATCCACCTGCGAAAGCCAGGCAGCTAATTTCAGCAACAAAAGTGATGATCTAATAGCAAAAATAGTTGCTGCTATTTCGTTAAATTCTACTCAGACAGTAACTGCCAAATGATATCTGAAAACTGCTTATCAGAAATTTAAAAAATTGAAAAAATGAAAATAGGAAAAAACGAGGAACTTCGTGGCTACTTCTTACACCACAAAAAAACGCCAGGTCACACTGCTGAATGATAAGGGCATATTCTGTTGCTCGGCACTAAATACCGAAGTTGGGAAGGTGGTGCAGCATCAACCCAAAGGTATTGGTAGCTGTCGTTTTTGTCCCAGCCGCGTGCAGAAAATTCTATCAGCTGCAAAACGACGAAAAAATAAATTAAGGTAAAACCTAAAAGAAAATTAACTTTAATTTTATGTCAAGAACTTTATTTTGAAGTGTTCAAGCATTTCACTTTCCGCATAGATGAACCCTGCACGTGGCAACCAGAAATCAATCAAGAAACGATAAGACATTTTTCATTTTTGGGACTGACAAAACTTGTAAATACAAGTGAATGTCACGAACACATCGAAGCAACACAAACACATAAAAAACAGAGATAAGAAAGTATAAGAAAGTAAATTAACAAAAATCAAATATTTATTTCAGACGCATTCAGGAAGCATTCGAGCGCATCCGCTTAGAAAATTAAGTGGCACAAACTCACCAATAGCCAAACAATAACACTGCTGTTGAGCATTAAAGAAAAACTTTCTGGTAAGTACTACATAAAATGCAGTACTAATCAACGCACACCACGGATGGATATCAACCGGAATATTTAATTTCTCAACTAAGTGACTCCAGTGGACTTGACAAAGTAAAAGCCGATGAGAACTGCAAGGTTTTTCTTTTTCTTTTAATTTCTTGCTTAATAAACTTTTTTGTGCTGAATACGAATCGGCAGGCACAAATTCAGCTGCAGGTTTTTGGGAAAAACGTGGCCAAAGTGTAAAAAATAGCTCTTTTATTTACGATTGAGAAGCGCCAGCAAAGTAACAAAAAGTGGCAGCGAAAAGTAGCGGCGAACTTTCCGCTACGGCGACTGGTATTTTTATACGAATTCGTCAAACGCCCGTTTGAAAGAAAGAAAGCGATGGGCAGTTCCGGGAAATATGTATTTATACCGCACAGACCTACTTGTATAATCATGAATGGAAGATCTTCAAATAATTATAAGTTTAAACAAAATTGAAATGGTTCGAATTTTTGTCAAATCGTTACCCACTTTATTATTAAGGGGACCCGGTGGTCTAGAAATTTCAAAAAATCGTTGTTTTCATCTTAATAATAATAATCGTAAAAATAGCATGCGGAAATTTCCAATATTATAGCTTCTACAGCCCATTAGCTAGGTCGAGAGCGGTCCGCGCGCTCCTGTGTCTCAAACTTTAAACTCATTTATCTCTTAATTGTTGTTCACTACATCAATGGCTATCGCCCATACTAGAATCATTTTATTATTTCAATTATTTCGTATTTTTCTTGTAAAAAAACAAAAAAAAAAAAACACGGGTATGCTCTTGAATTTCGCAGTTTACATTGCTTTTGCCTACTCTTCCTTTTCCCAAACAAGTAATTCTCTTTCATTTTGTTTGTTTATTCATGGAGCCTGACGATACAGCGAATTCGAAAGACAGTACCTTATATTCAATCATCCTTGGATTCTTGGCGATTATCTTTCTCGCGCACTGAATGAACAATTTGCGTCAGTTGCTTTTCAAATCTTGAACAATAACCTTAATTGAAATTTATTTTAAAGGGATTCCCACAGATTGGAATCTAGTTTAAAAAAATTTAGTTTCTACAATCGGTGTACATAACTTCACACAAGTAGATAGGTGAAATTGTGGGTTGAAGAACCATTCAGGCACTCCCCAAGCAGCACTGAAGCGCCGTTTTTATACAATTTTGAGACCTCCAATGGGTAGATAGCTACAACCAGCCAGAGCCGTCGACGCAACGAAGAAGGTTGATGGGATTTAGGTTGCAGCACTGCCTCAGGTTGTCGAAGAAAGGAGCACCCAGTGATCTTAATCATTTGGCTACCACACCCGTACATTTTCAGAGAAAATGCCCAAAAGTCTCCTTCTCTGCAAGGCCCCCAAGCTACTACATTAAATGAGGATGAAAAGGTAAACTCAGCTTTTCTGAGTGAGTGCCGATCGCCCAGTGACCGGTAAGCACCGCTGCAAGCTTTGAAATTGAACTCCTGCGGACTTCACGTCATCCTGCGTTTATTATATTGGGGCCATAGGATTTTCCAAATACCACACGAATAAATGGAGCTCCATCTGATCTGTGAAATGAGTTGTGCAATTCCCCTTTAACAACAGTCAGGGAGGATGCTGATGACCGAGCTGGAGATCTCTGAAATCAGTTCAGTCGACCACTGCCTGGCAAGCTCATCAACCCTTTCATTTCCCTCAATGTTTCTATGTTCTTCATAGGAAATCATAGAAATGTCACATAACGAATATATAAACCTCTAAAGCTGTCTTATTTCAGTACATTTTTTGGTACTTAGTCGAAGAGGATCTACTTTACAACACTTCAGAATACTTTACAAAAGCTTTCTTCTTCCTAATACCCTCTAAATCGTAAAATTCCACTGCAGATTTTACTTTTCGCAAAATAATAGAAAAGTGCATCCAATTTAAAAGTTTCTATATTCTATATTTCCCACGAACACATATGCCAGCATACAAATACAGTTGCACAAAACGGTAATCTGCAATACTTTTGTGACCTTGCAGCAAGTTCCAGCCAACAAACCAACTGACAATGCAGAGTATTTGCGAGTATTTAAATAAATACAAAAACGAGCAAATGACGGGGTTGAGTTTTACAAGCAATTTGACGCAGCAGCATCGGCAAAAGTTAAGTAGTTTAAGTGTGAATAGAAAAAAAAAAGTGTCACCAACACCCACACCAAATACAGCAACAGCAACAACAGCTGCAGCAATAGCAGTGGCAGTATCAAAAGCAAAAGTTCCACCGTCAGCGACTTTAATGCCATTCAATTCGAGTGCCCTTGTGTGGGTGTATCGCATGCCCATGAAAATGCCACCTGCATGTCATCCATTGTAGGGCAGAAACATTTTATTAATTCACTGGCGCAACGCACGAGATTTTGTGCTGAATAAAAAGTTTCAAGAAAATGGTTTGATTGCAAATTCTTTAGATAAAGTATCAGAATATTTTAAAACTACGCAAATACATACATACATAGATATAGTACTCGTACATTGCGTGCAGAATTATTGGTGCGCATTTTAAGTAAATGTGTGTGTAAGACAAGTTCCAAGGAGTAAAAGTTGTAATTATTTTTTCACTTTATTTCGACTAAGAATTTAACAAAGGTTGTTATCTGATTTAGACCGTTTTGTTTAATTTTTTATTATTTATAAGTCGACTCTGAATAGCAAATGATTTTTAGGAGTAGCTTTTCATGGCAGAAATACACTTGGAGATCTGCCATTGCATGCCGAGGGGCGACCTACATTAGAAAACAAAAAGTGCGTGTAGCGTAGTACACATAACAGAAGTGCAAACTTTCAAGGCAGACAAAGAAAGAGGGAGAGACCCGAGAGAGAATGAAAGAGAGAGAGAGAGAGAGAAAGAATATATATCTAAATAAATTCACAACATTTGCAGAGAATACAAATAGACAAAATTTACAAAACATGAAGAAGGGTCGCCCGGTGTAGGTAAACGTCGGACCCAAACCGTGGCAACAACGCGCACTACTCCGAGCGTTTATCACCCGCACAAACGCAGCGATTCCAGGACCGCAGCAACGACACAAATTACCGAAAGGCAATACCAGAAAATCCGACGCCGGAATGGATAGCTCTTTATAGTACGCACAAGCACTAGTCAGGAAACGGAAATAAGCGCCAAAAAGTAGGCACAAAAAACCCAAAAAAACTGGGACCAAAACACGCCGCAAACAGTAGACACCAAGGAAATATAACGCCAAAAAGTAGGCACCAAAAATATTTTTCCTATAAGTTTACACAAACAAACAACCACCATAAAGTAGGCAGATTAATTTCTCACTAGAAACTAGCAACCACAAGGAAAAACTCAAGAAAAATAAAGTGTAATCTAAGATATATATAAGGTGTAGCTCTCTCTCTCCTTTTCCTCTACGTTATATTTTTTTTCTCTCTCGCGGAACGAAAATGCCCAAAACGTTGCATGTCCTTGAAATTTTACTCTCCATTCTCGCTCGTCCATCGACGCCTAAGAAGTTTCATTTCAAAAACTCTTTCTAGAATTTTGCTGTTTTATGCACGAAGATTTGGACCTACGTCCCGAATGGTAGTCACGCACAAAGCCCTTCGGCTACGGCGGCTGCCCAATAGTGCTAACACAGCAAAATAATAATGAAAATTGGCTTGTTCCTCAAGATATTCTTCTTGGAGGTCTATATACTTCTGTATTCGCTTGAACCTCTTTTTAAAACACTTTAGCCACTCAGAACGAGTCGTTTAAAGGCTTTAAACGTTGAAAAATGTTGGCCTTGCGTTTTTGTTTTTATATTTTAGTATTAGGGAACAAAAAGAAATCATTAGGTTGTCAAATCAAGACGGTAAGACTCTCTTGTGTGAGCCGATATGCTTGCATTTCCTTGATGAAGGATGATTCGTCTTCGGTGGTTGCTTTCCCTTAATTCTCTGAAAACTTCTGGCAAACAAATGGTTGTGTACCACACAAAATTGACTGCTTTAAATTTCTCTATAGATAAAGTTGCAACATTATCACTGTTTCCGAAAAACAGACGCTCATTTGATTTGAGGTGCTTCCTCCGCGAACAACTTTTGTTGAATTAAACCCCCATACTATCGATTGCTGTTTTGTTTCTGGCTCATGTGCGTGGATTCAAAAGTCATCAACTCTTACGATAGACTTCCTTTGAATAGACTTCCTTCCACCGCGGCTGAATTTCTTCAACATTTCTTTACACGAATTGACAATGCACAAATCTTCTTGGCCACCAAATGTTCATGCAATATTGAATGTATGCTGGTGCCACTAATGCACAAGGATGCCCTAACTCCCGATATGTCAATAAAGATTTTGTAATATATTATCAATTGACGCCCTGCATTGAAGCCAAAAAGTCGTTGCCCCGATAATTCACGTCGGAAATTGTAATAAATCATCGCACGAAAATTTTCACGAGTTAATTTCATCTTTAGGGCGAGATAAATTTTTCAACTCACTGGAAAAAGAGCAAGTAAAGCTCGTAAGTGAAAAAGTGTTATGTAAGTTTATGCTTAAATTATACCAAACTTTTCGTGTTGCAAAGGTGCAAAACATAAAAGGCACTTCCGGATGTTCGCGGAGCTTCTGGCTCATCGTTAATGATATGTGCGGTCCTATGTTGTCTTGATGGAACACTCTTTTTAATCACCAATTCTGATCGCTTCTGACTGATAGCCTAATTAAATCTGTTCATAGAGATAATATAGGATAATAGAGGTCCGAGTTGAGTTTTAGCCCGGATGGGAGTAGCTTTTAGTGGATGATTGCCTTACAATTCCACTAAATACATGACAAAACTTTCTTGACTGTCAATCCCTCTTTACCCACCGTTTGTATCTTTAATACCCGTCCAATTTTATTGAAACAATACTTGTAGAAAACTTATTTCATATCTATGCTGATGGCACTTCAAACAACCATTCAGCTTGCTCTTTTGATTACTCTCTTCCGGTAAGCGTACTTTTCTTTATAATAAATAAATAAGAAATTTATTAATTTAGTAAATAAATCTTACAATGAGAATGAGAAAAATTTGGTTAAAGCGATTCGGATTTCATCGGAAACTTTCCCGGAATTTCGGTAAAAAAATGAGCATATATTAAGTTTTAAATATGCACTAAATATGGTAGACTGGCATCTATGCCCCTTGCTTTTGATTCTTGACAATTTTTTTCGCTGAAATATCACGCCTTTTCTTCCATATAAAATCGTAATGGAATTTTTTTACGAGTAAATGGAAGAAAAAGCCTAGCATGGTCATAACAAAAAAAGTCTCAAAATTCACCGGTATTCTGTAGTCACTTGAAACTTGCACTTTATTACACTATAATTCAATAGCCTATTCAATTGTAGGTAGGTAGGTGAAATGGTTGAAGTAACAGTCTAGCACTGCTCAAGTAGCACTCCGTTTTGATACCATTATGAGACCTCCAAAATGCAGATATCTACAGCCTCCCAGCCAGAGCTGTTGATGTAATGGAGGAAATTGATGGGATTTAGGTTGGCACACTGCCCCAGGCTGTCGAAGAAAGGAGCAACCAGTTATCTTAATCTAGTTGCCAAACCCGGATATTTACGGAGAAAGTACTCAACCGTCTACTTCTCTGAAAGGTCCCCACAGCTTCTGCAGCGGGGGTTAAATGGTAACCCTAGCTTTTCCGCGGTGTACCGATCTTCCAGTGACCGGTAAACACAGCTACAAGTTTGGAAATTGAATGGCGAGGAGTCTCGAGGACTTTCTGAGTCCTCCGTATATTGTACTGGGGCTACAGAGTTTTCGAAATAGCACATAGCCATCTTTTCTGCGCTTTCCTGAGAAATAATTTGTGCAGTTCCCCTTTAACAACTGTCAGGGGGATGGCGATGCCCGGGTAGGAGATCTCTGAGGCCAATTCAGTCCCCTTCCTGAGAAGCTCATCAGCAATTGTATTTCCCTCTACGTTCCTATGCCCTGGAACCCAGATCTGCAAAATTTTACCTGCATACCCAAGAGATTTGATCTCCTTCTTACAGGTGTTTACTAGTTTCGTTCTGCATCATGGCGTCGTCAGAGCCTTGATCGCGGCTTGACTATCGGAGGAAATGTTAATATCTCCCTCGCTCCCGCGTTCCCTAAGCATTTTGCCTGCCCTGCAGGATCGCAAAGACACTAGCTGTATTCGGCAGATTAAAGGATAGATAAATTGGCTGATTTAGAGAAAACCCCTGCCCCGACTACCGATTCCATCTTGGAACCGTCAGTCAAAACAGAAGGGCAAACTTCGATGCAGATTTTCCCCTCGATCCAATCCTTCCTATTTGCATTCAATTGTAGGTACACCCAGAAAATTTTTTTAATTCTTGTTAAAAAGTTGAAAATTTTGATGATTTTGAAACTTTGCGTTATATGTTTTGTTGTTGCATGAACTAAATTTTTATAAAAAACATAGTGGTGCGTTTATAATTTTGCAACGGAGTGTAGTATATGAGAAGGAATTGTAGGTGTACGAATTAATAGTGGTTAGGGCAAGTATAATTGATGTATCAGGGTCTGAAAGAAAATCCAAACACTTTCTGTCATTTTTCTAATAGACAGCTGAAGCAGATTTTCTCTCTGGCCTGAGTGTGATGAAAGTTTTTGAAAGAATTCGCATCAACCCGAAACTTCACAGACAATTCACTTACTTTCAGCTAATGCCCATAAATAAGTAAATAGAGTAATTAAAGCACTTAAATTTCACTCTTTCTCTCAGACCAGAAGCAGCTAACAGCGTACCAAGTATTTGCATTTTAAACACTTTATCGCCATTCAAGTAATTCAATAATTATACAAAGCTATTACTCACAGGCTAAAGCTGACGGCATAACGAACATAAACGAGTTTTAACTAATTGGAGCAATTTCATATTTCGATGAAATAAAAGCCATTAAAACTAGTTGCCATGCGCGGTGGTAAAAACAAATTTGTAGCAAAAACAAATTTTGTATCAATTGAATGGAAATTTGCAGCAATCGCGTTATTAGACCACAAAATTAATTTAATTCTGCTAAAAAAATAACAAATAAGTTTTTTCCCTCTAACAATGAAATTACTTTCTGTCGAAGAAAAAACAGCATTTAAAAAAGGATTGCACCACCGCAAAATCACAGAGATGCAGAGATACAAAAAGTTTTGCAGTTCCAAGTATTTTAAATATATTGTAGTTAATGGTAAACAAAACCTTTTGAATCTGCAGTTGAGAGCATCAGCATACAAAATAGGAAAAGTTGCTAATTGATTGAGCAGCTATTAATGCAGTGTTTGGCAAAAGCAGCAGATGGCCTATGCAGAAAAAGTGGAGAGTTATTCTATCCGACAGCCAAAGGGAAGGGTATGTACGCCATACGAATAATAAATTTCAATTAGCTCACGTCGGCGAGTGGACAAGGACAAATAAATGATGAACGTCAAAAAAAAAAAATAATTTTTATTAGAAGAATTTTACATGCATTGACAATAACAAAAACAGATGTTGAAAAATTTAATAATATATATCCATGCCATATTTACACAGATTTTATATTATATGTGAAGTCATCAATTAACTATTTAACAGCAAGTTTAACTATTATTTTTTTTTAAGTTTTTTAAAACAGCAAGAAGAATGAAGTTTAGGTATGTATTACAACAAAGTGGTGCAAAATTAATCATTTTAAAAATTTTCAACATTGATGAAACTTCAAATTTATAAAAAAAATTCAAAATGTTTTCAATTTATTTCTTATAACACTCAAGCCTATAAATAAACCAATTTTCAGAAAAATTTAAGACCATGTCCATAATACAATCCATGTCACTTTACAAAGAATCGCTTGTATTTTCTTTTAATTTTGAAAAAGTTTTTATATAAAAGATCAATTCACAAATTCAAATTCAAAAATATCAAAATTAAACACTTTTTAGACCAACATACACGCGGCCCCGATAGTCTAGCGTAAGTGCTCTAGCTTACCTACTTTCCCTCTTCCTCAAAGAAAAAAAAAAAAAGTTCATTCCTCAACCCCAAACACTTATCCTTCCCATCCTTACTCCCGCCCAATGGTCATCGCATTACTTGCGTTGTGGCTGCTAAAACAAGCAAAAACAAAGGAAAACACACAGTTACACATTGTATCAATGGCGCCAGCAAGAGGAAGCGGGCAATCGCGATAATAGAACAGACACACCATATTTCGCGAAGTACTTAACCAGCTGTGCGATCCTTCTGCTATAAAAATGTGAAATACAGATGGCGCTCCAAGCAGTAAGAAGGCGTTCTTCCAAAGCAACGACAGGTGGACATTCCCACTATTTAGGACTGGTAGCGGCAGGCTAATCACCTTCCCTGTCAGAAATCAAAATAGATTAATGAAACCAACGCAAAGACTGAGTCTTGTCGAGGCTCTATGCTCCCGAGAGGAGTGAACAAGGTAAAAAAAAAACTACCAATACACAGTCCGGTTCACTTGATTAGAGGCAATAATTTTTATGGAAGAAAATGATTTTTGAGCACGTCGCTGATATTTCTGACCTATTCCTTCGGCCAGTCGCTCTCTAGTATGCGATAATGTAATATTATCAGCGATCAATTTCCTGTTCCTCTTTCAAGAAGTAACCAGACAAAAAATATCAGTTACGGAATTTCGGAAACAATTGGTAAATGGACTGACACAGCGAGTGAATGAACAAATTCCACTTCGGGAAGTAAAAATTGTTCATAAATTACAGAAAAAGGAAGAAGGAGACGTCCATAAAGTTCGAAAATACTGTTCTGGTTGGTTTGATGAAAATTCAAGATTATTTGGATCTAAGAAATTAACAAAAAAAAAGTTGTTACATTTTGTGGCATGTGTAAATTCCAGACACACTTTTGCTTAGAATGCTTCAATAAAGATCACAAAAAAAGTATTTGACTACATTCATTCAGGTTACATTTATCTTTTAACTGTATTGCTGTCGAACCCGCGAAAAGTGTTACAACGGACTCCAGGTACCGGAACTTGCCAAGGGGAAAGATCATTGCCGGTCCCCAGGGAAGATTCTAAGAAAAATATTTGAGCCTCTCCGACTTGAAGGCGAAACTTACCGCATTTGGTACTACAACGAGTTAGACACACTTATCAGGGGTGCAAATGTAATCAGGTACACCAAAGCGTAAAGGATTCGATGCTACGGTCACATTCTACGAATGAGCAACGATAGAGCTATAAAATAGATCTTCGAAATAAATCGACATGGCGACAAAAGAAGAGGTCGGTCGAGAAAACGATGGAGAGATGACATTGAAGGCGAGTTTGGAGCTACGCGCGTATCTGATATCAAACGAAAAGCTGACGATCGAGTGGCGTGGAGGGGAATTGTAACGGCAGCAATAGGTCACCCCGTATACTATGATGCTATGATGACGTTACTAGACTCTCATGAAAAAATGTAGGTTACACACTGCGACGAAGAATCCTGAGTTAACCAAAGAAGTACTCGCAGGTTATTTATTTATCTATAGGAATAAATTTCCTCAAAAGTGCCCGGTCTACAACAGCCATGCGATTCTTACAACATTTAATTCCTACAAAATATTAATTTAACATCATACAGGGTTTGATTGAAAAGTAATGAGCCTTCCCGCGCGGAGTGTCTGCCAAGCGATCAACCAAATTGGCTGGTGGGGGAAAATGATCGTTGGACCTTCCACTAGAAATCGGTCCCAGTTCGCTGGCAACAACGGTGCAGTCAACATCGCTCCGCGCGTGAAAGCTGTTTTAAAAGTGTGTTAGGATTTTGCAGTGGCGAAAATGCAGCCATCGTTGGAGCAACGTTACTCGATCAAATTTTGCGTAAAGTTAAACAAAACGAGTACCGAAACCATTGGACTACTCAAGGAGGCTTACGGGGACCAATCTCTGTCCAGTGCACAGGTAAAACGGCACACGAGCCAGTCGCCACGACCCAAGAAGGCGCGCATATCGAAATCCAAGGTAAAAACCATGCTGATCATCTTTTTCGACTCTCGAGGCATCGTCCACAAGGAGTTTGTACCTCCAGGAAGCACTGTAAACGCGGCATTTTACAAAGAAGTGCTCCTTAGGCTGAAAAACTGCGTCGCCCGGGTTCGGCCCGACCTCGTTAACAATTAGACCCTTCATCACGACAATGCGCCGGCGCACACCGCCTTCCTCTGCACCTCTGCATTGGCCAAGATGGGGGTTCCGGTGCTTTCCCACCCGCCCTACAGCCCAGACCTGTCCCCTCCGGAGTTCTTCTTTCGGCGTTTCGACTCCATCGAGGCGATCCAAAAAACTGTGACAGCCGAATTGAACGCGATTCCGGCGGATGAGTTTAAAAAATGTTTCCTGCACTGGAAGGACCGCTACCAGCGGTGTATCGACGCTCAAAGGTCCTATTTTAAAGAATATTAGTTGTATAAGCCAAAAGGTTTAATAAAACTGCTTAAAAAAATAAGACTCATTACTTTGCAATCAAACCCTGTATGTGACCGGAAAATACTATTGCATTTGAACTTAGTTGCAAGAGAAGTCGACGCGTACCGCAAATCACTTTAGTTTAAGATATTAAATTTTATAAAAATTAGACTGCGCACAATAATTAAATTAAAGATTTAATATTTTTATTCACACTGGTTCCATGAAACTAATACGTGACATATAAATTTCATTTCACTTTAACTGGATTACCAATCACAATTAAATGACCAAATTAAGAAGATAATTCACCAACGCTGGTTAGAAGAACATATACTACCAGAAATATACAACAAAAAGTATGCCATAAACACCCCCTCCAGCCATCGAGAGTCTCTCTAGAATCCACATTTTAATTAGCTAACAAAAGCAGAGCACGCAAAGCGTGAAACAAAAACAAAAGAAACTAAAAGGAGAAACGCAAGTAGATCCCTTAAGCTCCAGCTGGATTTGAAATATCGTAGGTGCCAAAGCGTTTTGTTAATGCTGTAAAGGAAAGCCTATACGACTGCGACTGTCTGACCCAGATCTCATTTGCATCCTGAAATGTGTGTTTGTATGTATGTCGGTAAGTTTGGGCGGGCCTGTATTGCGGTTGTGTTGCAATGTTGTGGTTGCTGACGGCTGGGCCACAAAAGGTCTAATTAAAAATTTTGTAATACAATCAGGCGGCGAGTTAATAGCGAAATAAGCAGTAGCGCCACAAAAAAAAAAGAATAAAAACAAACCAGCCAACAAGCAAACAACAGGAAAGCCGGCGAAAATTCGGTGTTAAAGTAAAGACAGCTGGGGCGTATGAGTAACATTAGCAAGGCCGGCATGTTGGGCGTTGCGGGTCGACGCTCCATGTACACGCTCGCACACAAGTTGGACACCGTGTAAATTATGCTGCAAATTATAAAAACCAAACAAGACGATTACGCGTGCGGCCAAAAGTGTGAAGAGCGAATTAGCGGGCGCAGTAGATGTTGGCAATACGGAAAATTTGGGACCGCTATTTTACGCGCCTCGTCTGGAAAATTTTTTTCCCATCCCCTGACTAATCGGAATCGTTAATGGTAAAAGCAACTTCAAACAGTATGAACTTAATACTCGTAACTAAGAGAGGTTTGAGACTGTTGTAATTATTTATATCGCGGCATTTGGTGAGAAAAAAGTTACCAAGGAAAATAATGAATGAAAGCACAAAATTATAAAGCAAAAAGCTGACGAATACTGTAACAACGTAAAGAAAACGCGATAGCTGCTGATACACAAGTATGTATACCGAACTGTGCAAGATGATGAGAGTGAGAGTACAATGAGAATAGCTCGAGTTAAAATCAAGACATCTGAACGAAACTTGACACATATGCTAGGTTAGGTTAGGTCAGCCAGGTTGATCAGTGGCCCCTAAGGCCCATTGTGATAAGTCCATTTGATTTTCATGCCCTAACTAAGTTGCTTATACCACTTGGATATTTTTAAGAAGATTACTGTTCGCTCCAGTGAGACATTTAGCAAATTTCCCAGAACTTCGAAGAAATAATCGCCAAGATATTTGGCACCTCATTCACATATGAGGTGCTGTACCGACTCAATTTCTTCTTTATCTCCACAACTCCTGCAGAAATCATTGTGAGGTACACCCATTCTACTGGCTAGGGTGCAAATAGCGCAGTGACTCGTTGACTGTGAGTACGCTGATAGTTGATTTGTTGAATCCGAGCAGACATTTTGCTCTTCATTTTGTCCACCTTTGAGTCGTCAGTATAAATATGGTTACCACTATCATCTGATATGACTCTGGTCTGCCAGTCCTTCCTTTTATAAAGCGCATATGTTAAATATATTGGAACTGATCACTGATTGAGGCTAACCACTTTTATCTGCGATATAATTAAAAGAGATGCGGGCAATTCATAACCCTCCTTAAGGACAATCTGAGAATGCGCACGGGAATTGCGCAGCCACCTGAATAGGCTTGGGTGATGGCCCATTGACTCCTGTCGTTTTTGGGACCCACCTCCGGAAACTCCAATACAACGTCTTCAAAGAAACTCAGACAAGTCATAGCCCTCTCTGAGGGCAATCTAAGTCCTGCAAATCATATCCAGTCATATTAACCATTTGAGTTCGAACCCTACCTAGCATCGATATATAGAAAACAAATGTTTTATGCGGTCCGAGATGAAGATAAAAGCGTTCTACTGTTGAGCTTTGCCTCCACATAAAAAATATGTTTCATATATTACATATTTAATGTCAATTACTTGCTGATTTGCGTTGAAAAAGCGAAAGCAATGCTTATTATAGCTTTGTTGTTATAGATTTGTTGTGCCGCACGCTTCAGGCAGCGTTCGTATGTATGCATGTAAGTATGTACCTATATTTCTCCACATGCACGCATGCAAACAAATTCTTATCATTACCGTTTCTTCGATACTCCCTTAGTTACGTAGTTATTATCGCTTAGCGTCACTTATTCAGAAAAATTCTGTCCATTTGTGAGGCAATGCTAAACATTTACAAAAAATTTCTTTATCACGCCCAAGGCGGGCACATTGTAGCACCACTTTATCGTGATGGGTGTGGAACTCAAGTTGCATGATGACGAAAATACTAAAGAAAGAGAAAACTGAAAATGTCTTGCCCTATTGAGCAGCAGCTAACGAAAGCCAACAATAGGCTATCATTATAGGCCAGCTGTCATGGACTTCACGACTCTGCATTTTTCTGGGTACACATCATTTGTTTGGATATCTATGATTTTCCTGTTGCACGCCACTAAACTTTTGTCAAGCAGGCACTAACAAGAATTATTTACTTATTTATAAAATTACAAATATGTAATTACATATATTATAACAGGGAAGTCGCCACTTACTAAGGCTACCGCCCGGTAATTCGATTTAATTAACTACGTTTCTTCATCTGTATGCTGAGTAAGAAAAGTGAGTGCATTTATTTCGGAGAAAGAAGGCGTGTCCTATCACTTGATGATATATTACCAGGTTTGGCCATTGAAAGAATATTGTGAGCGGAACTTCGGCTACCACGCCATAGGGCACTCAGCAGCAGAATTCTGCTCGCACGTACGAGGTTTGTTAAAAAAATAAGGTGAATTTTCAAATTTCGCGGGCTACGTACATTCTACTATCGATTCTTATTTATTTCTGTTCATACACTCGTCTCGAAGATACAGGGTGGCGCACGAATCGTGCTACAAAAACAAAACGTAATAACTTTTTTTTTGTGTGAGTAATCGGCTTTTTATTTTTTTTATTTTGCAGATTAGTATTTAGATTTACAAAAAATGGAGGCTTGGGACACCGAAAAGAGGATTTGGATAGTGCAGCGGTACCATGCTTTGCAGTCCATCATTTCCGTCCAAAGGGAATTTAGGCGGGAGTTTGGCGGCACTCCCCCGAGCAGATGGACCATTATGAGGCTGGTGAACATGTTTGCTGAATCTGGAAGCATCGCACGCAGACCGTACCATCGAGATCCCCATGTTCGGGTCGAAGCCACAATCGCGGCTGTAGCATCGTCAATTCAGGCAAATCCAAGAGTTTCGACTCGTAACTTGTCGGCGCAAATTGGAGTTAGCAGACGGTCATTGCAGCGGATAGTTCATGATGACTTAAACTTGTTTCCGTACAAAGTTCAAATCACAAGCAAATTAAACCCTCTGGATTTGCCTATTCGCCTGGAATTTTGCCAAAAAATTATTGAAATGGCCGAAGAAGACAACAACTTCATAAATTGCTTGTTTATGTCTGATGAGGCCCATTTTGATCTAAACGGCAATGTAAACAAGCAAAATTGCCGTATATGGAGTCAATCAAATCCGCAAATACTCCATGAGATGGAACTGCACCCAGAACGAGTCACAGTGTGGTGCGCAGTTTCATCAAGGTGCATTGTCGGGCCATACTTCTTCGAAGAAAACGGTGTAACAGCGACTGTAAATGGGGACCGTTATTTAAACATGTTGAAGGAGTTTTTTTATCCAGAACTGCGGCGAAGGCGTATCTCTTTTAACAGCATTTGGTTCCAGCAAGATGGAGCAACTGCACATATAGCCAGACCGGTTATAGAGGAGCTCCAACGAAAATTTAGAAATAAATTGATATCCAGAAATTCCACTTTCCGCTGGCCCCCAAGGTCACCTGACCTCACTGCACCAGATTTTTTTTTATGGGGTTATCTCAAACAAGAGGTGTATAAAACAAAACCAAGTAATTTGACTGAATTGAAGCAGTCCATCACAACAATAATTGAGGCGATCCCGACTTCAACCCTTCAGTGCGCAATGAACAATTTTCTCATCAGGTGTCGCATATGCGTGAATGATTATTTTCAAAACTAATTAGTTACATAAAATAAAATTGAATTATCTATACAATAAAAAAACAAAAAGTTAAATACATTGATTAGAAAAAAAGTTATTACTTTTGTTTTTGTAGCACGATTCGTGCGCCACCCTGTATGTTGACGGTTTTAGCAATATGGCATATTTAGTTTGTTTGTGAGGGGCATAAATAAGACAAGCGTTTTGCGTGTTCGGCGATTTTCTGCTATCGAAAAAAATGAATCAAAGAAGTTGCATCAAATTTTGTGTAAAAAATCGAATTAAGTGCTTAAAAACACTTGAAATGTTGGCAGTGGCATACGGCGAGAATACTCTGAGTCAAAAAAATATTTACAAGTGGTACAAGCTTTTCATGGAAGCTCGCTCTGGACGCCCCAGCACATCAACAACCGATTAAAGTTTGAGAAAGTGAAGAAAATTGTTATGAAAATTCGTCGAATCACAATAAGAGAAGTTGCTGAAGGTGTCGGTATATCGGTTGGCTCATTCCATGCAATCTTTTCGGAAATTTTTGGCATGGAGCGTGTTGCAGCGAAGATCGTTCCAAAATTGCTGAACAAACCACCAAAAACAACGTCACATGAGCATCGTTCAGGAATTGTTGAATGACGTTTGCTTAAAAGGGTCATAACTGGTAACGAATCACGGGTATATGGCTATGACATCGAAACCATCGCCCCAATGGAAGAGTCCAGGAAAGCCAAGCATCGATAGCAGAAAATCGGCGCGCAAAATACTCGTCTTACTATATTTACCATTGTCCAGTCAGTCGTGGTTCAGACGGATTTTTTTCGTATATCACCAACACAATCTGTTTTTTCGTAGACAAACCGCCGTCACATCTCAAGTGGCGTTAGCAAATCAGCTGACTCGTTTAAATTCGCTTATAGCCGGTTGTTGTTGTTTTAACATCATAGTTAGCCCTGTCAGTGTAGGTATATCATCTGTCGTCTTCGTCTAGCTCATCTAGGGGTAGGCCCAGGAAACATGCTGTTTCGACGGGTTGGGTCCAGAGGGAGAGGGGGGTTAGATGAGTCTGATTAAGGGGGCATGTGAAGAGGTGGTTAGTGTCGTGCGGGGTACCTTCACATGCCGGACATGTGTTTGGTATGTCGGGGTCAATTCTGGATAAGTACGAGTTTAACCTGCTACAATATCCAGAACGTAATTGTGCCAATGTTACACGAGTCTCACGGGGAAGCTGGAGCTCTTCATCTGCGATGGGTGGTGGTTGGACTCCGATTACGGCATTCACGGGACGGGAGTTCATGAAGGTGGTAACGGACTCCCGGTGAATGTCGTTTATTGACTGTCTGAATACTGTCCGGTCCAGTAGGTCTCGGTCAGTTTTGTCCTGGAGTTCGTCAGCGTAGTCGAGGAGGTGTCTCCTGACGTGCCTGGGAGGCGGCTCGAGCTCAAGCAGGTGTCTGCAGGGGTGAAACCTGCGGTAACACCCCAGCAGGAACTGCTTGCTGAGCAATTTGTTGTGCTCCGCGACTGGGAGCATTTGTGCCTCGTTGTGCAGGTGTTGTATGGGTGACATCAGGAGGCACCCGGTCGCTGTCCGAATGGCGGTATTCTGACATGTCTGAAGCTTTATCCACTGCGAATCACTAGTACCAGGCGACCAGACAGGCGCAGCATAGTTTAGAACCGGCCGGCCAATTGCCTTAAATGTCGAAAGCAACAGTTCTTTGTCCTTGCCCCAAGTGCTGCCGGCCAGCGATTTGAGGACCTTGTTGCGATTTTGGACTTTAGTGGCAATTGCGGTTGTGTGCGCAGAGAAGGAGAGCAAGCTGTCAAAGGTTACACCCAAAATTTTGGGGTTATTCACAGTCGGAATTGGTGTGTCGTCGACTTTTACCTTAAGGGGCAGCGTGACCTCCTTTGTCCAGGTGGTGAAAAGGGTCGCCGTGGACTTGGTGGGGGAAAGTTGGAGATTCCTCGCAGTGAAAAAGCGAGAAAGGTCGGTGAGGTAGTTGTTCACTTTGGAACACAGGCCATCGATGTCATTGCCCGACGCCATTATCGTGCAATCGTCAGCGTATGAGATCAGGGAAACTCCCGCTGGTGGTTGGGGGAGCTTCGAGATGTAGAAGTTAAAAAGCAAGGGTGAAAGGACACCACCCTGCGGTACGCCTTGCTTAATCTTCCTCTGCTTTGACATTTGATCTCGAAAAATCACTGACGAGTGCCGACCGCTCAGGTAGTTCGCGGACCACCTCTTCAGCCCTGGCGGGAGTGTCGACTGATAAATATCATCTAGTAGCGTGGAATGGCTGACTGTATCGAAAGCCTTCTTTAGGTCCAACGCTACTAGGACAGTCCTCTCGCAGGGGCGGTTTTGGTTAAGCCCGCGATTTATCTGGGCGTTTATGGCGGTGAGTGCCGTGGTGGTGCTGTGCACTCGTCGGAATCCGTGCTGATGTGGGGCTGGGGCCAGGTGGGTCGTGAAGAGTGGGAGTAGGAGGGCTTCAAGTGTCTTCACTACTGGGGAAAGGAGAGTTATCGGCCGATAAGACTCCCCTTGGTTGGCGGGTTTCCCAGGTTTCAATAGTGGGACCACTCTCCCTGCTTTCCACTTGTCAGGGATGATGAGAGTGGCCAGAGACAAATTGAAGACCCTTGTGAGGTATCCTACTCCCAGGGGTCCCAGATGCTTCAGCATCAGCGCGTTAAGTCCGTCAGGGCCAATGGCTTTCGAAGATTTCGACTTGTTGATGGCCCCCTGAACCTCATCACCGGAGAAAGTAAGTGGCGCACTGTCGTTCGTCAGTTTGTGCAGCCTTCTGGTAACACGACGTTTGGTTCTGTCGCCCGGAGGATGCAGTGTAAACAGCCGGCTAAAATAGCTCGCGCATCTCTTCGGGTCCGACGAAGTACAACCGTTGAAGGTGATAGCCACCTTGTCGTTGTGTTTCGTCGGGTTCGACAGGGACCTAACGGTGGACCAGAGCTTACTCACTCCGGAGGTGAGGTTACAAGTCTTCAGGTGCTCAACCCATTTAGTCCGCTTATGTTGATTTACCAGTTGCCGGATCTCCAAATTGAGATCCCTTATGCGGGGATCCCCGGGATCGGCCTGGCGTAGGTGGTCACGCTCGTTTGCTAAACTGGCTGCTTCTGCTGGGAAGTGAGGACGGATGTCCTTGTAACATCCAGCTGGGATGAAGCGAGCCGCAGCAGCTGTGAGCACCTTGCGGAATGCGCGTTCGCCGACGCGCACATCAGTGGGGATGGGAAGAGCGGCGAAGGTGTCCTCGGTGAATTCCGTGAAGCCGGCCCAATTAGCTTTTATAAAGTTAAAATAGGACCGGTGATTCGCGGAAACGAAATCGGCAGGTCTCTCGATCGAGACGATAATGGGCAAGTGGTCTGATGCAAGCGATAGCATAGGTCGCCACGTTATGCTATTTATCAGACCCGCGCTAGCTATTGTTAGGTCAGGCGAGCTGCTACAATTGCCCACTACCCTGGTGGGGGCGTCGTCGTTCACTGTGCTGAATGTCGAGTCGTCTATCTGCTCTGCCAATTGCTGTCCCCTACGATCATTTGGCAGGCTTGAATGCCAAAGATCGTGATGCGCATTAAAGTCACCTACAACCAATCGGTTTTCACCTCTGATGAGCGCACCTATATCAGGGTGATATCCTGCCGGGCAGCAGGTGACAGGGGGTATGTATATATTAAAAATTTCGAGCTCGGAATCGCCTGACCGGACAGCTATGCCTTGACATTCTAAGGTGCTGTCCCTGGGGTCGATTCCTTCATCGATAAGACGATACTGCACAGTGTGGTGGACTATAAACGCTAGGCCACCACCGTTGTCTCGCTCGCGATCGTGTCTGTGCACGTTATAGCCATCCCTGGTGATCAGAGATGACCTAGCGTGCAACTTTGTTTCTTGGACCGCAGCTATCTTGATACTGTGCCAGTTCATAAAGTCGACTATCTCGTCGACCTTACTCGTAAGTCCGTTGCAGTTAAACTGGAGAAGCTTGAAGCTTCTCGGTGAGGTCAGTGTAATCAGGGGGGTGAGGGACGCGTGGGGTTGTCTACGTTGGACCTGCTGTGCAATCCACTGTGGTTGTTGCGGCCTGATGGTGGTGGGCGGCCGCGCCTCCGGGGGAGGTTGTGGGTGCAGAGCTCTGCAGCAGGGGGCAACGTAGGCAGTTGTCCACTCACGGGTGGTGCGCAGGCCGGAACATCTCCGAAAATGGCACCAGCCACTGCAGGAATTGCATTGGACTGATACCAGATTCCGAGGTATTACGGTCTGACACACGGAACAGACTGTACGGGGGACCAGGAGCTGCTGGTTTGTCCCCGCACTGGGGTTGGAGCAGGAAGGGATAGGAGGGGTTAAAGGGGAGTTGTGTTGCTCCGATAGGCTCCTCACCGGGGAGGTGTGGGTTGTGGTGGCGGTTGGTAGTGCCGGCCTATCAGGGGGTGTGGTAGCCGTGGAGGCATCAGACGCCTGTTGGCGGGAGCAACACGTGGCCACATACCGTGTGGACCACTCCCTGTGCGACTTAAGGCCTGAGCAGGTCTTAAGGTGGCTCCACCCGTTGCACTTATTGCACCTAACCGAGGTGGAGTTCGGGTGGAGCCGTTGATGGCAGACGCAGCAGTAGAATACCTCTGGCCCAGGGTTGGATTCGACTCCAGCCCTGAGGAGAAGTATTTGGAGCAGGTTAGCTGCGAGAGTTTGCTCCTGTGACGTAAGGGGTGGGGTGATATACGATACACTAGACAGGGCTAGTGTACTGGGGCGGCAGCCCTTGATCGGGAAAAACCCGAGTCATTCCGGTAACGTAGAACCGGCTGCCATGGGAATGCGTCTGCCAGTCTGCTGTTGGCTACACCTTCTGAATTTTTTTTCACCAGGCTGTTCTATTGGGAGATAACAAAAATCATAGGCTGTACAATATCTCACGGGTACCATAAAAATACAGCCACACAAACTGATAGCGTTTTACTCTCCACAATAAGCAGGGTGTTTTACTTAATTAAGTAGCTGTTTTCCCCACCGAATCACAAAATTCGGTGTATAGTAATTTAGGTGGAAAACGACCGAACATTGATTTTTTAGACCGAACCAAACTTCGGCCAATTTTAGCCGAAGCCGAATCGAACACTTGAAAGGAAAGAATAAACAAGGAGTGATAAAAAAAAAAGTAATAAAGTAAAAGAGATACATAAGTCTCAATCACATTATTTTCTGTTCATAACATTTACTTATGTTAAATAAAAATAGCAAAAAAAAAAAACAAATTGAATATCTACGGTGGCGTTTTTATGCGGAAGACGCCGTGGCAAGACAGTATGTGTGAGCGCGTATAATTTCTTGTCTTTGGTTGCTTCTATTGCTTTCGCCTACTCTTCTTCTTCACAAACAAAAAATTCCCCTTCGTCTTGCTTGTTTATTCATCTTACGACACGGCGAATTCCAAAGGCGCAATCTGTTTCTCTATCATTCTTGGTCTATTAGTATAGAGCACTGCACAATTGCTCACTAGCCACAGCCACACTCGTTGAAGGAGCAGCAGCTGATATTTCAAAGCAATTAAAAAAATGTTGATATCAAGTGCTTCAAAAAAGTTAAAAAAAAAAAAATTGTATATATTTTTTAAGGAAAAAATTTACCGTAGCGAAGAAGAAGAAGTTTGAACAAAGTTCAGTTCTTTTTTGGTCGAAGCCGAAATGAAATCGCACTAAAATTTTGTGGCTGAACAACGTCGAAACAGAAGCTAAAGACTGGTCGTTCTCTAATTTTATGAATTTCACTTAAATACGAGGGTTCTATGAAATTTCCGTCAGAGATGGCATTACGGCGCGTATCGTGGTTATGTTTAGTTAGTAGCATCGCTTGGAAGAACGCACACCACGTTTTAGCCAGATCGGTCCATTTCTTTGTGTTTGGCATTCGTTAGAATCGAGGATGTCGCGTGATTTTCCTTTTCCATTACGACAACGGACCAGCAGCTGTGCGCAAAATGAATGGAAATAGGGTTCCATCTTGTTTCACATCCCCCCTAGTCTGAAGATTTGGCTGCCTCGGACTACTATTTGTTCCCCAACTTGATGAAATGGCTGGCGGTAAAAAGATTTTATTCAATCGAGGAGGTGATTGCAGAAGTGAATGGCGGTTTTTCAGTCTTGAACAAATTCTATTATTCAAAAGGGATCAACAAAGAGAACAGCGTTGGACGAAGTGTATAAGCCTAAAAGTTAAAAATATAAAAAAAAGTTGACCCCAAACAATTAAGTAGTTTTTATTTTTGCTCGGACTTTCCAAACGAGCTTCGAATTTTGGCTCAACACAAGGTTATTCGTAAGCTGGACTGTGTTGAATTCGCAACTAAAAATCTCATTATTTTCTACATGCCAATTGAATTTGTAAAAACTTTGAACCAAGCGCTTTGAACCAAAATTTCTTGCGGAAGTTTCAAATAAACAAAGTTGCTCATTGTTTCTTCGATAAAAGTCAAATTCCCAACTCCATTTGATGACATGCATGACCGAACCCCAACGTCGTCACCGCCTTGTTTTAGAGTGGCTCACAAATATTGGGGAACCTCGCGCCATCTGCCAAATCTGCCATATGGTCCAAATAAGTTTATTTTTACCTCGTCGGCAATAATTGCGGCCTTCCAAAATGCTGGGGTCTTATTTACAGGGCCATAATAAAGGTCTTATTAAAAAGGTCATAGATTTAGTTTGCAAAATTACCTTTATTCAATTCAATGTAAAAAATGTGTGAAAACATTACAAAATTAAGAATCAATTTACTTTTGCTCGATATCACCTTTTGCTTTGAATATGGCCTTGAGACGGTCCAGAAACGAATCTGCTTCCTGGTGGCCAATCGATGACTCAAATTTTCGTATGAATGGTCGGTCCAATTTAACATATAATATATTCACTTTAGCTCGATATGACCACCTTTTGCCTTGACTATAGCCTTCAAATGGTCAAAAAATGAGTTGCATGCTGCACGAATGTGATCTTGAGATATTTTGGCCTATTCTCGTATAATCGCTTTTTTCCTCACCTTGCTCTCCACAATGGACCAGATGGAATAGTCCATCGGATTTGCGTCTGGCGAATTGGAAAGCCATTGTGTGGACGAAATGAAGTGAGGAGCATGATTTTTTAACCATTCTTGGTTCACACGAGCTTTATGAGACGGTGCCAAGTCCTGTTGGAACGTCCATGGTCTACGACCGAAATGTTTGCGTATCCACGGCTCTAAAGCAGCTTCTAAAACATTTTCCCGATAATAAGTCGCATTCACTTTGACACCAGGCTCGATAAAAACGATTGGAGAGCGTCCATCAGCAGTCACTGGCGCCCAAACCATTACTTGCGGTGGGAAATTGCTTCGAGTGGCCATACGTAGGCTCAAATTCTCGTATGAGCGTTCGGACAAGTAAACACGATCGTTTTGAGTGTTTATGAACTGCTCAATTGCGACATTTTTTTCATCAGAAAACACAATGTTAGGAAATTCGCCCCGTTCGTGCAAGCGCAACAACTCGTTTGCTCTTTCGCATCGAATTTTTTTTTACTGGGGTAAAAGATCGTGTGCTTTTTGGAACTTGTAAGCCTTGACCTTGAGGTAATTTTTCAATATGCGTGGAATGCTGTCTTGCAATGTTTTCAGTTCTTTGGCCATTTTTCTTCTACTTCGCGCGGGTTTCGTTCAAGTCGAGCCTTCACTTTCCGAACCATTTCTGGCGTTGTTGCGGTTTTTTTTTGGTCCACCTCCATAGCTACCAGTATCATTGTAACGTTTTATAGTGCGATACACAAACATTTTATTCACTTTGAGGTCACCGAGCTCACGAACAATGGCTGGTTGTGATTTTCCAGCCAAATATAACGCAATCACACTATTACGTTGGAATTCCATCAGAGAAAAAAAATTCAACAAAACTGAGAGGCAAATGCTTTTGATGGCTTATAAACAATATATTGAACTGTCATTAGAACAATTCTGACGTTGATGTCATGAGCTGTTTTACAGATACAAGCAGTGTGAATTCCTTGCATTCCTGAGTATAAATACTTTTTCTGCTCATCTGATTTTAGTGAACTTCAGTTTCGAATCGTTCATTAGCATTGAAATGCAATTTGAAACTCAAAAGCACATAATTAATTGGAAATTATGTTTTTACTAAAAAAAAATTTTATAGAATTTGTGTTCCTCATCTATAAAAGTATTTTTACTGAATTAATTCTCAGAAATAAAGAGAAAAAATTGCAGCTACTCACATTTCAAATTAATATTTAAAATGGCGTGCATATGCATACAAGCTTATACACACATAAATATGTACATATATGTTTACACATGTCAATAATTTGTATTCACACTAAACCCAAATTTTTATAACATTTGCATTCAAGTGTGAAATTGTATTCCAATGTAGCAACTCGTGCTCGAATCAAATATTCATTCATATGTATGTAAGTATCAAATGAACCAAACAAACATGCATATGTAATTATGTATTTGCGCATGTTGTATGTTCATTCAAGTCCACCAACAATATCCTTAAATGTGCAAAAATAAGGAAAAACCAATTAAATATAAACCAGAATATGTCCAGTTGTATGCACATATATTTATACAAATATGTACGTGCATGTATGCGTAAGCCACATTTCATACACTGCGCGTGCCTTCCGGGCTCAATGTGGAATTCCTCTCCGAATACTTTTGTTTGCCACCCAAATACTTTATAGCAAGGCGAATTTATTACAGGTGACAGCAAACACATATAAGTAAAACCCTACATGTATTTGTTGTTGCGTTTGGTGCAAGCATCATGTCAAAATCAGCAAGCAAATGTAAACATACCAATACATACAAACAAAGCATATCATTTTGACGTAAGCCATACCTACGGCGAAAAATTCAGCTGGGTGAATGCTGTCACCTTATTAAATCCACCTTGCTTTATAGTATACGAGAGCGCGTGTGCATGTGTACATAGGTACATATGTGTATCAACATGCATTTCTAATTTTTTGTATGGATATGCATGCAGGGAACAGTATGGAAATTTGACGCAACATTTCATGCACGGACTAGCTCATTATTACTCACTTTATGACTGATACAAAAGAGTTAACGTTCGCTTACGGTGATCGTGAAAAAATATGCAGAGCTTCAAAGATAATGAATGCATTACTGGATGAATGCTCATCTCAAAGATATTTAATGTAATTATTGAGTAGTCGAAAAAGTCTTTTCGTATTTTGTCAATAGATGTCGTTGGAGTCATGTATCTCCAGTGCATCACATTGTGTCATATCATATGGTGTTAGAAAGGTGACATTTTAAGCTTCATTTAACAAAAAAAAATTAAATTCGGAGAAATTAAAAAAAAGTTATAGCTGTTCAAAAATGAGTGAAAATAATGAAGAAATGCGCTATAGGTATTTTGAAATTTTTGTATAAAAAAGGGAAGAATGTCACGCAAGCCACCAATGAAATTTGTGAAGTTTACGGAGACGATGCTGTATCAGTTCGTGTAGCACAACAATGGTTCGCTCGCTTCCTTTCTGGAAATTTCGATGTGAAAGATGCACCTCGCTCCGCCCGACCTATCGTTGAAAAAGTCGATGAAATTATGGAAAAGATTGACCAGGACCGTCACATAAGCTGCCATGGCATCGCCAAGGCACTAAACATTCATCATCAAACGGTTTTGAACCATTTAAAAAAGGCTGGTTACAAAAAGAAGCTCGATGTTTGGGTACCACATGAATTGTCTGTGAAAAATTTAATGAACCGAATTAACATCTGCGATTCTTTGCTGAAACGAAATGAAATCGAACCATTTCGGAAGCGAATGGTAACAGGAGACGAAAAGTGGATCAAATACGACAGTAATGTGCGAAAAAAAGATCATGGTGCAAGGGTGGTGAAGCTCAACAAATGGTCGCAAAGCCAGGATTGACGCCTCGAAAGGTTATGCTGTGTGTTTGGTGAGATTGGAAAGGAATCATCCACTATGAGCTGCTCCAGCCTGCTCGAACGATTGATTCTACACTTTACTGTCAACAACTGATGAGATTAAAGGAAGCAATGGAAAAAAACGGCCAGAACTGATCAGCAGAAAAGGCGTCGTCTTCCATCAGGACAACGCTAGGCCACACACATCTTTGATGACTCGGCAAAAACTGGGAGAGCTTGGCTGGGAAGTTTTGATGCATCCACTATATAGCCCTGACCTTGCACCATCGGACTACCAATTTGTTTCGGTCAATGCAGAACTCCCTTAATAGAGTAAAGTTGGCTTCAAGAGAAGCCTGTGAAAATTACTTGTCGCAGTTTTTCGCCGAGAAACCACAAAAGTTTTTCACTGATGGAATAATGTCTCTAGAAGAAAAATTGCAAAAGGTGGTCGACCAAAATGGTACATATTTGGTTTAATAAAGTTCATTATAAATATAAAAAAAAAATGAGTTGAAGTTTGATTAGAAATACGAAAAGGCTTTTTCAACTACCCAATGTATCTACTGATTCCATGTGTTTTTCAAATAAATGCAAATGAGTTTGGCGATTTTTTGAATGTCTCATTATTTGGAGAAATGAAGTTGAATTAAATTTTGATCTGCTACATAAACATTACAGAATGCCTTCGGTGGGCAGGCTTTGTCAGAAGAAATGGCTGCAAGTGGTAGAAAGGATACCAAAAAGGCAGAGAAAGTTTTGAAAAGTTGTATGTAGTCGGCGAAAATCATCATCTAATAAACCACTCGTCAGAGAAATCCAAATATTGGTGTTCGTAGAGATGAATTCAAGTCACTGTTCGCAGCTATCATTTCGATGTTGTAAGATCGCTTAGCTAGCAACCAGCATTAACACCGATAACAATGCCAGCCTTGACATCCAACGGAGTGCTACTTTGGACTAAGTAGGCAATTGACTACTAAATTCATATAAATTGAGTATAAGGTCACTCTATAAGGCTTTCATCATGATCGTCCTAACGTATGGCGCAGAAGCGTGGACGATGACAATATCCGATGAAGCGTCCCTTGGATTGTTTGAGAGAAGAATTCTGCGGAAGATTTTTGGAAGTTTGCACGTTGACAACGGCGAATATCGCAGGCGATAGAACTATGAGCTGTAAGAACTGCGACATAGAAATAGTGCAGCGAATAAAGATCCAGCGGCTTCGTTGGCTGGGCCATGTCGTCCGAATGGATACAAACGCTGCAGCTCTGAAAGTATTTCCTGTGGTACCAGCTGGTGGTAGCATAGGTATATCAGATCAGGTGGAGAAGGACTTGGTTTCACTTGGTGCGACCAACCGGCACCGGTTTGCACGAGAAAGAAACGACTGGCGCGTTTTGTTAGGGGGGAGCCTGGTTTGTCAAAAAAATCAATTTTTTTTTTTCGTTTTAAGCGATTCCTAATAAATATATTTCAGAATATTCACACAAAGTTACAGAGCCTAATTCTCAATATTTCCGTAGATATAAAGCCAAAGGTAGGCGAACGTTAGGTAGTTACGCTGTGACCGGACAGCTATAGTACAAAGCTTATCTTCTTTTCTCGACTTTTCATTTTTATGATTTCTTTGAATTGGCGTACATGAATGAAAAAAAACTAATGAACCTTTTGAAGTGAATCATAGCGTGTTCCCTTCAGTATTAAATTCTCTTCTACTTGAATCAACAAAATAGATTAAAAAAAAAAAATGTTCAAGATTTTTATACCAAGTTGAAGTGAATTTTTTTTTTTATAGAAAGCCATTTTTTTCTTTAAAACCTCCAAAAAGTTGAAATTTTGGAATTTCTCTCAGTTTTCTTAGTTCATCTAGAATAAAAAATCATGATAATTAGAAATCCATTTGAATTTTTTGCTTTAGATAATAATTACGAGCTGTATATTGAACGCCAGTTGGAAACTCCAGCGTTGCAGCGCTCTAGTAATTTCTATGTTAAACATTTTTTTCAACTTATTTTAACCAGTACAAAATTTTTTTATACATTTTAAATGTAGATTAAAAGATAGAAAAAGCTTTGCAGTGCTAAATTAATTTTTTCCTTAAAAAAAAATCGCAAAGAGATGCAATTTTTAGACCTCATAAACCAGGCTCCCCCCTTAAACTCGGCCAAAATTGTGTAAGCGGTTATCCAGCCAATCAAGAAGAAGAAGAGATGAATTCAAACAATTTCACAAGACCCTTAGACCAGATTCTGGTGAGGTAACTTGCGTTGGCTTCTTAGCTGTTGCACGTGACTTTCACTGTTAGCGACCATTTTGACTCGACTAGCTGGTTACCACGACAGTCGGTTCTAGTTTACCAGCCCGACCTGGATTTATATCCGGCCAAGACCTATCACTCAGCAGTAATCAAACCAAATATTTATGGAGCAAGTGTATGAATTTAGACCCCGTAAAAGATCAATGGTTTCGTTGCTTGTGTGAAACGTACCATCCAATCCCGGCCATAAAAAATCGTTAATCATCTCTCCGTGCAAATCGATGCACAAAGTGAAGGCCATTTGACACATGAAGTTTGACAACTGTTTCGAATATCGGAAAAAACATTGACGTGTATGGACTTGTCCGAGGGTTACTACGAAAAAATAAAGATTCTAAAGTTAATAAAGCAAGTCAACTGCTCGCAGCTTCAACTTAATTACATTTGGAGTATGATAACCAACATTTGAAAACATCGCTGCGTTATTCTGAAAGCAGTAAATTTACTGCAGGGTTCTGCGCATTGTACATACATAAATTTCACAATAATTCTAGACATATTAGTTTTTCTATAGAAAACTTATACAGTAAACACCAAAAAAGCAGAGAAAAGCAGGCTACCTAGCACCAATAACAAGAGCACTCAAAAGCAGCATTTTAACAGCCAACAACAAGACTAGTAGCAAAAACCGGTCTGGCAATGCAATTCATACATACACATGTACACCAGTAGAAACAACAACGATGAAAATAACTATAACAGCCTTCTCTGCAGTAGCCACTGTACGTATCATTGTTGATAAGCGGAAGGAAGTTAATTTTGCATACAAATAGTGAAAGGCATAGCTGTTGATAACAAACTAAAGGCTTTATCCTATTCTAATTGCTCTTGGCATTTCGGCGCTTCACTATACATTTTCATGTTCATAGATGCATACGAGTACGTGTTGAGCGTTTGTGTTTGTTTGTTATGGAAATTATTCCATGGAATAAAACAAATGGGAAGCAAAAGTGAAACCGAAATTGAGCTGTTTGTGTGCTGGGCTTGCTCTCTTTGCATAATAAATGACGCGTGAGGTTTAATCAGCATTGTTTGTGATATGCTGTCAAAATGGTTTAGGAAGAAGATAAAACTTGAAAGACATGTGAAAGAATGAGAAAGCAGATGTATGTATTTCGATGAAAGTATCTCTCGGAAAGAGTTGATATATTTTTGGCAGATTTTTTAAACAAATGACTTGAATATTTATGTAGTAGCAATGCCTTGGTCACAGTAAGATTTGTTAAAGAATTAATGATCTCTTTTTTGTCTCTATAAGGCATTTGTTTTTTAAAATATTTACATATGTATGTATGTATTTCACTAAAAGGTGCTTGAGGTATCTATTGCCATAATGAATATTTTCAGTTGATACATCCGTGATTAATTGACAGAATCGAACTGAACTTTTTGTAAACAAGCAAATTTACAAGAGCGGTTAAATACCTAAGTACGTTCCCATGGCAGCCGGTTCTACGTTACCGGAATGACTCGGGTTTTTATTCCCGACCAAGGGCTGCCGCCCCAGTACACTAGCCCTGTCTAGTGTATCGTATATCACCCCACCCCTTACGTCACAGGAGCAAACTCTCGCAGCTAACCTGCTCCAAATACTTCTCCTCAGGGCTGGAGTCGAATCCAACCCTGGGCCAGAGGTATTCTACTGCTGCGTCTGCCATCAACGGCTCCACCCGAACTCCACCTCGGTTAGGTGCAATAAGTGCAACGGGTGGAGCCACCTTAAGACCTGCTCAGGCCTTAAGTCGCACAGGGAGTGGTCCACACGGTATGTGGCCACGTGTTGCTCCCGCCAACAGGCGTCTGATGCCTCCACGGCTACCACACCCCCTGATAGGCCGGCACTACCAACCGCCACCACAACCCACACCTCCACGGTGAGGAGCCTATCGGAGCAACACAACTCCCCTTTAACCCCTCCTATCCCTTCCTGCTCCAACCCCAGTGCGGGGACAAACCAGCAGCTCCTGGTCCCCCGTACAGTCTGTTCCGTGTGTCAGACCGTAATACCTCGGAATCTGGTATCAGTCCAATGCAATTCCTGCAGTGGCTGGTGCCATTTTCGGAGATGTTCCGGCCTGCGCACCACCCGTGAGTGGACAACTGCCTACGTTGCCCCCTGCTGCAGAGCTCTGCACCCACAACCTCCCCCGGAGGCGCGGCCGCCCACCACCATCAGGCCGCAACAACCACAGTGGATTGCACAGCAGGTCCAACGTAGACAACCCCACGCGTCCCTCACCCCCCTGATTACACTGACCTCACCGAGAAGCTTCAAGCTTCTCCAGTTTAACTGCAACGGACTTACGAGTAAGGTCGACGAGATAGTCGACTTTATGAACCGGCACAGTATCAAGATAGCTGCGGTCCAAGAAACAAAGTTGCACGCTAGGTCATCTCTGATCACAAGGGATGGCTATAACGTGCACAGACACGATCGCGAGCGAGACAACGGTGGTGGCCTAGCGTTTATAGTCCACCACACTGTGCAGTATCGTCTTATCGATGAAGGAATCGACCCCAGGGACAGCACCTTAGAATGTCAAGGCATAGCTGTCCGGTCAGGCGATTCCGAGCTCGAAATTTTTAATATATACATACCCCCTGTCACCTGCTGCCCGGCAGGATATCACCCTGATATAGGTGCGCTCATCAGAGGTGAAAACCGATTGGTTGTAGGTGACTTCAATGCGCATCACGATCTTTGGCATTCAAGCCTGCCAAATGATCGTAGGGGACAGCAATTGGCAGAGCAGATAGACGACTCGACATTCAGCACAGTGAACGACGACGCCCCCACCAGGGTAGTGGGCAATTGTAGCAGCTCGCCTGACCTAACAATAGCTAGCGCGGGTCTGATAAATAGCATAACGTGGCGACCTATGCTATCGCTTGCATCAGACCACTTGCCCATTATCGTCTCGATCGAGAGACCTGCCGATTTCGTTTCCGCGAATCACCGGTCCTATTTTAACTTTATAAAAGCTAATTGGGCCGGCTTCACGGAATTCACCGAGGACACCTTCGCCGCTCTTCCCATCCCCACTGATGTGCGCGTCGGCGAACGCGCATTCCGCAAGGTGCTCACAGCTGCTGCGGCTCGCTTCATCCCAGCTGGATGTTATAAGGACATCCGTCCCCACTTCCCAGCAGAAGCAGCCAGTTTAGCAAACGAGCGTGACCACCTACGCCAGGCCGATCCCGGGGATCCCCGCATAAGGGATCTCAATTTGGAGATCCGGCAACTGGTAAATCAACATAAGCGGACTAAATGGGTTGAGCACCTGAAGACTTGTAACCTCACCTCCGGAGTGAGTAAGCTCTGGTCCACCGTTAGGTCCTTGTCGAACCCGACGAAACACAACGACAAGGTGGCTATCACCTTCAACGGTTGTACTTCGTCGGACCCGAAGAGATGCGCGAGCTATTTTAGCCGGCTGTTTACACTGCATCCTCCGGGCGACAGAACCAAACGTCGTGTTACCAGAAGGCTGCACAAACTGACGAACGACAGTGCGCCACTTACTTTCTCCGGTGATGAGGTTCAGGGGGCCATCAACAAGTCGAAATCTTCGAAAGCCATTGGCCCTAACGGACTTAACGCGCTGATGCTGAAGCATCTGGGACCCCTGGGAGTAGGATACCTCACAAGGGTCTTCAATTTGTCTCTGGCCACTCTCATCATCCCTGACAAGTGGAAAGCAGGGAGAGTGGTCCCACTATTGAAACCTGGGAAACCCGCCAACCAAGGGGAGTCTTATCGGCCGATAACTCTCCTTTCCCCAGTAGTGAAGACACTTGAAGCCCTCCTACTCCCACTCTTCACGACCCACCTGGCCCCAGCCCCACATCAGCACGGATTCCGACGAGTGCACAGCACCACCACGGCACTCACCTCCATAAACGCCCAGATAAATCGCGGGCTTAACCAAAACCGCCCCTGCGAGAGGACTGTCCTAGTAGCGTTGGACATAAAGAAGGCTTTCGATACAGTCAGCCATTCCACGCTACTAGATGATATTTATCAGTCGACACTCCCGCCAGGGCTGAAGAGGTGGTCCGCGAACTACCTGAGCGGTCGGCACTCGTCAGTGATTTTTCGAGATCAAATGTCAAAGCAGAGGAAGATTAAGCAAGGCGTACCGCAGGGTGGTGTCCTTTCACCCTTGCTTTTTAACTTCTACATCTCGAAGCTCCCCCAACCACCAGCGGGAGTTTCCCTGATCTCATACGCTGACGACTGCACGATAATGGCGTCGGGCAATGACATCGATGGCCTGTGTTCCAAAGTGAACAACTACCTCACCGACCTTTCTCGCTTTTTCACTGCGAGGAATCTCCAACTTTCCCCCACTAAGTCCACGGCGACCCTTTTCACCACCTGGACAAAGGAGGTCAAGCTGTCCCTTAAGGTAAAAGTCGACGACACACCAATTCCGACTGTGAATAACCCCAAAATTTTGGGTGTAACCTTTGACAGCTTGCTCTCCTTCTCTGCGCACACAACCGCAATTGCCACTAAAGTCCAAAATCGCAACAAGGTCCTCAAATCGCTGGCCGGCAGCACTTGGGGCAAGGACAAAGAACTGTTGCTTTCGACATTTAAGGCAATTGGCCGGCCGGTTCTAAACTATGCTGCGCCTGTCTGGTCGCCTGGCACTAGTGATTCGCAGTGGATAAAGCTTCAGACATGTCAGAATACCGCCATTCGGACAGCGACCGGGTGCCTCCTGATGTCACCCATACAACACCTGCACAACGAGGCACAAATGCTCCCAGTCGCGGAGCACAACAAACTGCTCAGCAAGCAGTTCCTGCTGGGGTGTTACCGCAGGTTTCACCCCTGCAGACACCTGCTTGAGCCTGAGCCGCCTCCCAGGCACGTCAGGAGACACCTCCTCGACTACGCTGACGAACTCCAGGACAAACCTGACCGAGACCTACTGGACCGGACAGTATTCAGACAGTCAATAAACGACATTCACCGGGAGTCCGTTACCACCTTCATGAACTCCCGTCCCGTGAATGCCGTAATCGGAGTCCAACCACCACCCATTGCAGATGAAGAGCTCCAGCTTCCCCGTGAGACTCGTGTAACATTGGCACAATTACGTTCTGGATATTGTAGCAGGTTAAACTCCTACTTATCCAGAATTGACCCCGACATACCAAACACATGTCCGGCATGTGAAGGTACCCCGCACGACACTAACCACCTCTTCACATGCCCCCTTAATCAGACTCATCTAACCCCCCTCTCCCTCTGGACCCAACCCGTCGAAACAGCATGTTTCCTGGGCCTACCCCTAGATGAGCTAGACGAAGACGACAGATGATATACCCACACTGACAGGGCTAACTATGCTGTTAAAACAACAACAACAACAACCTAAGTACCCCTCAAACAGATGACAGAGGGCGTTCCTGAAGGAAGTTGGCGTTAGCATCCTGTGCCGCCATCTATCAAACGACGACAAAAAACATTTCAGACTGATTGATGGGTTAGTTTGGATTTGGCAGCTATTCGAGTAAGACATGTTTTGTGATTTTCGCTAAGATGGAAAAAGAGTAGTACCGTTCGGTAATTCGCTTTCTTTTTTTGGATGGGAAAAATGCGAGGAGATAAAAGCAAAGTTGGATACTGTCTATGGGTACGCTTCGCCATCTATGACCACAGTTAGATGTTGTTTCAACGAATTTAAACGAGGGCGAACATCCGTTTTTGATGAGAAGCGACCAGGACGCCCGGCAGACGTGGTTACCCGAGAAATCATTCCAAAATTTCACAAGATTGTCGCTGATCAACAATCGAAAGTCGCAAAGTAGCAGAGGTCATAGGTGTCTCAACCGGAACGGCAATTAATATTTTACATGATAAGTTGGCGGTGACAAAATTGTCGGCCCGATCGGTGCCGCATTTGCTCACAAACAAAAACAAGCGGATGCGGTTGTTAACTTCGCAGCAGTGTTTGAAGCAATATAAGCGAGATCCGAAGGAATTTTTGCGTCGAGTTGTCACCGTTGATGAAACCTGAATTCATCATTACACACCAGAAACTAAGCAACAATCAAAACAATGGATTTCTCTCGGTGAATCTGATCCAAAGAAGGCGAAGACAGTCCCATCGGTCGGAAAGGTCATAGCGACCATTTTTTGCGACGCGAACGGCGTCATTCTCATGGATTTTTTAGAAAAAGAAAGAACGATCACTGGACAATACTACAGTGAGTTATTGGATCGCTTTCACAAAAAATTTAAGAAGACACGGCCGCATTTGGCGAAAAAGAAGGTGCTGTTCCACCACGATAACCCACCAGCAGTTTCATCCCATTTTCTGGAGGGGTTAAAAGATGGCCGGAGCGTTGAGAGAAGTGTATCTTTCTAAAAGGAGACTATGTTGAAATAAAAAATTTTTTGAAAAAATGGTTTCTTCATTTCTAACGCAGGTACTTATAGAACCACCCTCGTATAGTTTGTAGGATCTGTATTTTGTTTGCAATTTACAGTTTTTAGACATAAACAATAAAATGGAAAATGTATCAACAAAAAAAGTTATTGAACGTAAAATTAAACGTAAAAATTTTTTTGGACAACATGAAAATTTGTAAACATCTCGATATGTCTTCTTCTACCGGCTTCTGCAAGTAAGTGGAGACAAATTTTCCGTTCGGTAACTTTTTTCTCTTCGGGAGAGAATTTTCGCTTAAGCTCTTAATTTGGATTGATGGCTGGTGATCAAGAATGCTAGAAATAAGATTGCACCTTTCCATTTGCCATGACGTGGTATAATTGTTGCTTTCACAACTTTCACAATTTAATATTTACTTCATTTTTATCATTTCGTTTAATTTAAAAATTGCATTTATTTAAAATCACAATATTCACAAAGTCATTCATTGAATATTCACAAAGAAGTAACTTGTAAGCAAAGGTTTGTTTATGTATTTGCTGCATTGACGCCATCAGTTGTGAAATCTGTGATCTGGATCCCGGGACATCGGAACATTGAAGGAAACGAAAAAACGAACGAACTGGTAAGAGGGGATCTGCCATGAATAACATTCTTGCAGAATCGGTATTAGCACCCATGAGCGCAATCAAGAATGCAATCTCCTCAAAATATCCACGAATTGCGAATTGTAGATGGAGGAATCAGAGAACCTGCAAAGTCAGCAGACTGGCGCACCCACAACCACAAACAAACGTCAACATTGACAAATATGAAACGAGGGGATGCCTGCAGACTCACGGCAGTGATAACTGACTTCTGGCTCATAGAAGAGCAGGCAGCTCAAATGGGCATCCCTTTCAATACATATTTTCATAGTTGTAATCAACCGGAGAAAAATGAATGCAGTGAATGCCCTGCCCTATGAAAGACAAGAATGTTAAGCCTTGGCAAAGCGCTTTTTGAAAGCCTCGAAGAGCTGGCCAGCATCGACGTAAACAATCTTATAAGGGTCTCAACCGCACAAACTGGATATAGTTGTGAAGAAATAATCGTATAACTTGTTGGTAGCGAGGATGTGGCAAGAAAATGGTGCAGAAGCACCAATTGGATTCTTGGTGAACAACCAGCCAACAACAAAGTTTGTGACGGTTAATTTTCTTATCAATCAATAATATAGATACAGATGATTTCCATTTCAATTCAACCGGGCTATTCGGGTCATGTTCTTCGATTTCGATGTAACTTAAATATGTTGCTCTCTGGTCAAAATAATGAGACACGTATTTTTTTGTTCGCCCGAAAAAAATTTTTTTCAAGAGTTATCGGCAATTTTGTTTTTCGCCTCAAACTCGATTTTTTTTAATTATATAAGAAACAATTTTTTTTAAATGCCCATAACTTAGTCAAAAATGAACCGATTTTAATAATTCTGGGTTCAAAATGATCGTCATTACTTACACGAGTGATTTCATGTAGAAATAGTTGCAAAAAAGTAGTTGAAAATTTTTTTTTTGCAAAAAAACAAAAAGTGCGAAACAGGGTGTTTACTCAAAAATTCATTACTCAAAAACAACTCATTTTAGCTACTAGGCATGCAGCTCAATTAAAGTTTGAGATGTTTTTTTGATTTGGAAAAAGTTATAAAAAAAAAAAAATACACTTTTTGAAATATTGAATTTTGAAAAAATTTAAATTTTTTTTCTTTTTTGCTAAATAAAAAATTTTCAACTACTTTTTTGCAATTGTTTCTACATGAAGTCGCTTGTGTAAGTAATTACGATCATTTTGAACCCAGAATTATTAAAATCGGTTCATTTTTGACTAAGTTATGGGCATTTAAAAAAAATGTTTTCTTATATAATTAAAAAAAATCGAGTTTGAGGCGAAAAACAAAATTGCCGATAACTCTTGAAAAAAAATTTTTTCGGGCGAACAAAAAAATACGTGTCTCATTATTTCGACCAGAGAGCAACATATTTAAGTTACATCGAAATCGAAGAACATGACCCGAATAGCCCGGTTGAATTGAAATGGAAAGCATCTACAATAACAATAGATACACGGCGGAAAGAATTCAGAAGGCGTGGCCAACATCAGACCGTTAATTCATGGGTGTTAGAGTACAATGTTTGATCATCCGAGGTAAAATTGTGAGATTGACTTCGGCTGCCACGTTATAGGGGATCTGGTAGCATAGTTGTGCCCGCTCTTTTCACACGCATTCTTACGCTCTTTCAATCATTACTTGTTCAAACGACAATGAAATAACATGAGTAGAGACTGTGTTGATGTTATTCTTATGTCACCAACAAAATTTCAGTTTACTCTCCCTGTTACGTCAGCAAATCAGCTGATTCCTTTAAAATCGCTGAGAGCCTTGTAACGGTCAAATGTTAGCCCCGCCTTCTGAGTTCTCTCCACCGTACTTCTAAACTCTCATCCTTGCTTCTATTCTATCGTCCTTGAGTTTCTAACTAAAATGAGGGAGAATAAAGCAATTCATGTGAGAAGAGAAGAAAAAATTTGCTCGGTAATATAAAAAAATTCGAGTATTTTAATTACTTCAACCTGTGTCAGTAGATTTTTGGAAATAGAGAAGCAAAAAATAATAATGAAGCAACTTAGAACTTTATTTTAGCAATTCAAAATTACGTTCCCCTCATTTTAAAGTTAAAATTCACTTTTTTTTTTTTTTAAATGCGTTTTAATCCTTTGCGGTTGATGTCGCTACAGTAGCGGCATTCGCAAGTCGTCGTAAATATCGGCAAGATATCATAAAAAGGAAAGGAAAGATTTCCGGTATCAGTAGAGTTAAGATCAGTAGAAAGTTATACTACATAACACAATAAATCAGTTGCTTGGACTAGCTGGTACTCCCATCAAAGAAATTTGGCGATCACATTAGGCTTAAGTTACACCGATAGGGATAGAATGGTGTTTATTATAAAACACAATTTTAATTGTTAAAATCATTTCTTTAATTTGCCTATGACTACGGTTGTGGTTGATGAATTGCGTCGATCTGGTCGCCCATCTATTTTATTTCTCGGACTGTCGAAAGCAGCAAAGAACCTTCGAAAATTTTAATCGAAGGATAGTAGCCGATATTAATGCTTTACTCGGATCGATGTATGGCAGATGAGTTAAGGCAAAAATCGTGTCGAAGGTGCGGTGTTTTTCGTAAACACAACTAACAAGGAACCTCGGAAGCCCGATTCTCAGACGAGTCAAAACGCATCAAAAAAACTAGAAAGTCCATCCCACATCAGGATTTAGTTAACTGCTTCCTTTGATTGCCACAGTTTTATTCAATTAGAACCCTTGCTCTCAGGCAAAACTGTACATAAAGAGTAACATTTTGGCGCTTACACCCATTTTGGACGTTTTGCCGAACTCTTTCTTTGATTTGTGATAAGCGTCTTGATGTTTTTCCAATGAAGTGACCTACAGTTCAGTGCCGCCTCCGAAAGGCGGATGATTTTTTTATGAGGCTCGTGGCAACTCGAGGCTCCTTCGCTACGAAAATGAACCGGTTCACATATCTCATTTTTTACCATTTACCCAAAGGCAACATTAATACCAAAAACATCGTTTGTAAGTGTGAAAGCTCGCGTGAAGGTGTTGAAATTATTGTGGCGATAGAGGAGAAGTCGCACAAAGTACCAAATGCAATTTCAAAATCGGTCTGTAAAAAGTGTTGCGAAAATGTAAAGATTTTTTGTCAACTAACAAAAAATGTATACACAAATTATATGAACAAAATATGAAAAACGTTCAATAAATATTCTAGAAACCTGAATTAACAAATATGTACTTTGAATTGCTTGTAAATTTTTAAAAGCTATTTAAGATCTAAACACAAAACAAAATTATTATATTAGTTTGGGGAAAAAGTTTTCTCGGTAGATGGCTGTAGTGAACGTTATCTCGTAAAGTATCGGTCAAGGTGAATCTATTAAAGCTGGTATAGGTAAATCAGCTGACTTATTCTTTTTTGTTTTTCTTTCGCCGTGTCCATGTGGCTGTCAGCCCAGAATGAAAAAAGGCGAATTCATTATTTGTGTTTTACTTTGCCAATACTTTGCTTTGATAATCAAACGTACAAAACTTTGTTGTTGGTTTAGTGCCCCCACCTTTAATGAATACGCCTTGATATCGACCAAACAATTTAGAATTTATGCTCGTTTTCAAGGTGACAGTTCACACTAAAAAAATTATTTTGCTGTTTTTTTTTCTTTTTGTTCCATTCAGTTGTGAGTTACAGGGTGTTAACAATGGAAGTGAACAAAGAGAAAATTCGGTATATTTTACAGTTTTTCTTTGATAAAGACGAATATGCGAAAATGCAAGCCAGGCCGCTTGAATGGTGTTTATGGTGCCCATGCTGCAACAGCTAATTATGAGCAATTTAATTTCGTAGGTTCTGTTCAGGCATTCAGAAAATGACGATAAAATCACTGAAATATTCCAAGTTGATCGGTATGTTAGGAGTCGTAGCATCGCCCAGGAGCCACACAGATCGACCATAAAATAGTTGTACACCATTTGCGCAAAAATGTTACGCAAAAATAATGGATTTCTTTTTTCCCCAAACTAATATTTTTGCTCAAGTTTCAATGATTTGGATCTATTTCGTCAGATATTTACTTACGTGCTTTATTAAAAACTGGCTTTAGAAACAACCTCGCTCTTACATATGTATTTCAAATATAAAATTTGGTTACAAACGGTTGATAACCCAAGTGAAGAGATAATTACTAACTACTAACTAGCGCCTTGTCAACTGATTAGCCCACCTTTTATCAGTTATTTAATGAGCTGAAATAGTTGTTCGGAAGAACAACGAGTGAACTGTGAATATGCAAGCAAATACATACGTACCTATCTATGTATGAAAATAAACCAAGGCGAAAGAAAGGAACAAAAAATATTATTGAGAAATTTCGTATGCTCCCTATGTATAGCACAACAACACGCGTATAAAAAGGAATCTCTTTGCTTACAGTTATCTGAAAATGCAAGGTTATTCGCAAGCAAAACATGCATAATTCAATGGATGTTTTTGCTTTTCCTTGAGAGCGGGCGCCATATAATCTGACTAGTCTGTTCTATAACAGAAAAAAATTAAGTATAAGAGTATTTATAACTGTGGTCATTCATATTGCTTTTGATATATGGTACTTGCATATACATATACATACAAATAGTAAGTGTAAAGTTAACTCACCTGCGCCATTTGCGGTTTGCGATTAAAATCGCGCGGATCCATGCTATTACTATCCAAATAAATGACCAAATTGCAAAGCAAAACACCATCACGTAGCGTCAACGCAAGGACGCGTATTTCTGAGTCTGGCCAGTTCGCTTTGTGATCTGGTGGTATGATTTTACAACGCGTCAGCCAAGCAACACACTCGCGCCACAAATCATTGTTGCCGCCAGCACTACCACCGCCGGCAGCCCCTAAGACGCCGCCACTGACACCACCACCACTACTATTGCTGTTGTTTGCCATGGATACGTTGCTGGGTTCACTGTAGATTAAATTGAATAATGTTTATAACTGTTTGCTCCACCACTACTTCCTGCACTGGCAGGCTGATAAACGCGTGCACTTTTTCTAAATTTTATTGCTGGGATTATAGATATGGTGGGTCTTTGTTCACAGATGCGCGCTGGAGTTTATAAAGATTTGCGACATACATATGTATATACTATATGTAGCTCAATTCAACTATAGCGGATACTAAGGAGACTTTATATGGAAATATATTAGTATATATGGAAACACTTTAAATTCGTTCAACAAATATCGAAGTGATACAATTCTTATTTGCTTTTTAAACGCGCCAGCATTGACAGCCAGCCATATGAGCACATATGTATGTATTCATTACAAATAGTCATACATAAGTATGGACGCACAAAAATACACGCGGTTATACGTACACATGCACGAGTATATGTATGCTATGGAATTATTGCACGGTCTCGACTACTCTTTCAACAAATCATCACGTAAACAATTATTGCCTTTTCTCTATAGTAATAACACTATTTGCTCGCGGTCGCACATCATGCATTTGCACATTTCATTTAATTAATAATAATTTGAATGTGGTGTATTACCACTATATGCTCACATTTGTTGCTGCATACTTCAATATATTCTTGTTTTATACAATATTTCTGTTGTGTTTTGTTATTGTTTTTGGGCGTACTTCAACGTACGAGTCAATGAAATCAGAAACAGCAACTAGAAAAGCGGCGGCGGCGACGACTATTTCACCCACATCAGCCAATTTGATCTTTGAATTTCATTTAGACTTGTCGCCAAGGATGGCCACATTCGAAGTAACAAATTCCAGATTCTCAAATACAAATTATATTTCACAAAAATTTTCCAAAACACGCACAGAAATTCTAGATCACAATGGAGTTCTTAATTTCCGCGTTAAAAAATTACACTGATTATTGCACTACGTTCCAATTGGATTTTATTTGTCCTCTGAATACGAAGGCCATTGCACAAAACCACAACGACTGCGACAGCTAACTCCTTGCGTCCTGTCAGCGCAAACAGCGAAGCAATCCAATTTGACAGTCAAACGAGACGCGGAATGTTGCCATACTTTTAGTGCAAGAAAGTGAGTGAAAACAGAAGGGACGAAAAATATTGCAAAATAATTTAAAATTTATTTACATAAAGCTTATGTATTTGAAATTAAGTACTCAAAAATTTAGTGTTTGCATACTCCAATTGATTTTGATGCGCTTGTTTCAAAATCTTTCAATTATTATAAAAACAAGCTACTGGCAATACAGGCAATAATGATAAATGAATGTCATGCAAGGCAATGTAGCGATTGGGGTCACGTAGGGTTGCATTTTCATTATTTATTTATAACTTGAAAATTTAAAAACAAAAAGTTTTACTTATAAAAAACGAAAGAATTTTCATGTAAGCCATGAACGAATTATGGTAACCTGTAAAATTCTACAGACCCAAGGATGATAGAAAAATCGTTTCACCATGCCACACACTCGCACGGTAGGTTCATTGTGAAAGGGTTCCAGCTTTATGGGGTTAGGGGTAGTCAGAGTCATTTGCTTTATTTTACAAAAATAAAAACAGCATTAATACATAATGTTTCGACTTTACTTTAGCAAAATTTCAACAACAAAAAAGAATTAATAATTGTAAAATTTATCGCTGTTTGTGTGGATCCCGTTTCTCCAGAAGTCGCTTGCGGTGATCATCACAAGTCCTTGGAGATTCCTCTAAAATCAGTCGAACAAGAGAAATTAGTTTTATTAATGATCGAAGCTTTTTTTTCAGGAAATATTTTTCAGATTTTCGAGAAATAACCGTCAATTGTTTAAAAAAAATCGAAATTAAAAAAAAAAAGTTTTTTCGATCAAACACGAGTTTTTCATGTTTTTGAAAAGCAGTATAAATTTTATTGAAATCAGAACAAGTTCAAAAAACACAGTTTTGAGAAAAACGGATTCAAAGTTTTGCTATCGAGCGCCCTTTGTTAATTGTTGAATAACTCGGAAAGTATTTGTCGGATTCACTTCAAATTTTCTCACAATATTTTTAAGATATTATATATTATTAAGATACGGCGGCCGCCGTAGCCGAATGGGTTGGTGCATGACAACCATTCGGAATTCACAGAGAGAAAGTGGGTTCCAATCTCGGTGAAACACCAAAATTAAGAAAAACATTTTTCTAATAGCGGTCGTCCCTCGGCAGACATTGGCAAGCATCCGAGTGTATTTCTGCCACGAAAAAGCTCCTCAAAAAAGAAATATCTGCAGGGCGGAGTCGGCTTGAAACTGTGGAACAACATCAAGTCGCACACCACAAATAGAAGGAAGAGCTCGGCCAAACACCCAAAAAGGGTGTACGCGCAAATTATACATACATACTTTATGAAAATGACAAAAAAAATTGAATTAAATAATTCTGACTACCCCTAACCCCTTAACGTGAATTCCGAAAGGTAATGCCAAATTTGTTGTGACAACAGAGAAGGCCGAGCACATATAAAATCGTCGGTTCTACCAAAGTCTGTCACTCCAGCAGCATTCCCCGTATGTAAGTATGGGGAATGTTTATGCTGCTACAACACACCTGCACAGCAGCACCTATAAAATTCCTATGTTCCGTTACATTTCACAAACCTTTTTTTAATAGCTTTTACTCACCAGACTACAAATAACTGTTCATTTTTTTGTTTTTTAGGAATGTTGCTAGAGTGACAATCGATCTTGGTCGCATATAAATCAAGACCGTTCCGGTAGCGTAAATCCTGACTGTACTGAGAACGTCATCATACCTAAGTAGTAAATATGCATATTTTTAGAAGTACGATAAACTTGTTTTGATTGCTTGTTTGTTAACAGTAAGAACGGCCCCGCCAGTGTCGGGCATATCACCGGTCATATTCGTCTAGCTCATCTAAAGGTAGGCCCAGGAAACAGGCTGTTTCGACGGATTAGGTCCAGAGGGAGAGGGGTGTTAGATGAGTCGATTTAAGGGGGCATGTGAAAAGGTGGTTAGTGTCGTGCGGGGTGCCTTCACATGCCCGACATATTATATGTTTGGTATGTCGGGGTCGATTCTGGATAAGTACGAGTTTAACCTGCTACAATATCCAGAACGTAATTGTGCCAGTGCTACACGTGTCTCACGAGGAAGCTGGAGCTCTTCATCTGCTATAGGTGGTGGTTGGACTCCGATTACGGCATTCACAGGACGGGAGCTTAAGAAGGTGGTGACGGACTCCCGGTGAATGTCGTTTATTGACTGTCTAAACACTGTCAGGTCCAGTAGATTACGGGCAGTTTTGTCCTGGATTTCGTCAGCGTAGTTTAAGAGATGTCTCCTGAGGTGTCTGGGAGGCGGCTCAGGCTCAAGCAGGTGTCTGCTGGGGTAACATCCCAGCAGGAATTGCTTGCTGAGCAGTTTGTTATGCTCCATTACTGGAAGCATTTGTTCCTCGTTGTATAGGTGTTGAACCTGGGACATCAGGAGGCACCCGGTTGCTGTCCGAATGACAGTACTTTGGCATGTCTGTAGCTTTATCCACTACGTGTTACTAGTTCCAGGCGACCAGACAGGCGGTGCATAGTTCAGAGCCGGCCGACCAATTACCTTAAATGTCGATAGCAACAGTTCTTTGTCTTTGTCCCAAGTGCTGCCAGCAAGCGATTTGAGGACCTTGTTGCGGTTTTGGACTTTAGTGGCAATTGGGGTTGTGTGCGCTGAGAAGGAGAGCAAACTGTCGAAGGTTACACATAAAATAATGGGGTTGTTTACCCTCTCTAGTGAACGGCGTACGATAAACTATTTATATTCACTTTCCAAAAGGCAAAGTTCCTATTTAAAGCTGCTCCAAGGACCTCCGATATCGATTGAAAAAAGCAACGATCGTCTGCTAATGCCATCTAGCCGTGTTCAGCTTTACATTACATATTGAATAAATTTATTCACGTGTATTCATTTATTTTGCATGCTTTTCACGAGTTTACTCGGATTTGTTTAAAGCAAAAAAAAAAAACGTGTCCTCAATAAGAACTAAAATTAAATATAATTCTAAGCGACCTCATTTTAAGCTTATAAATTATTTTGCATTATTTTTTACATCGAAGTTCATTTGTTCTGACAAACATAAGAGATTATACAATACATGATACATTTCTCACAGGAAACGAATAGACGAATAGTAAATACGAATGGGGATTGTTGCCTCATAGTCACAGTATACTTAAAATCTATAAATAATTAAGTAATTAAGTAGGTAAGTTACATATTATTGCGTTATAATCCCTTACATACACACATATGGTCATTTATGCGCACACTATTAGCATGTATCAAATTTTATTAAAATTTAAGTTTCAGAATGTACTCAGTCGCGAAATCCGTTAATTTGCACTGCCATGCAAATGCGAAAGTAGCGATTCAATGTCGTCCATTTGCAGAACTTCTGTTTGACCAGCTGTACTATTTGCTGTTGTTTTTGTTGATAACGGCGTTGTGGAAGCCTTAGTCAACGCTTTGCTGGAAGCGGCAGCGGTATTCATTGTTACTTTTCTGCAAATTAATTTGATAGAAAAAAAAAACAAGAGTGAAATTCGAATATTTCCACTTACGATATTAGCTTTTTGGATTCTTGTGTACTGCTGGTGGCTGGTGCAGAAGTGGGCGTGGAAGTCGCTACCGGTTTAGCCTCCCTTGAACCGGCATTGGCATTATTAGCACTGCGACTGCTGCTAACAGTTGTCATGCTCGCCGTCGTCGAGGTACTGGTACTTGCCAGCGTGGTTGTCGTGCTATGTACTACCCCCACAGTGGGTACATTATCCAGATCACTACCGCACGTATTTATACGCACTTTGCGTTTTTTTGGTATATTTCGAATTTGCTGCGTTGCGGGGGATGCGTGGAATAGCATTAGCTCATCTGTGATGCGCCAAATGTGTTTCTCATCTTCATCGAAAGCAACTACCATTTTGAAATTCGAAAAGTCTCGCCGTGGCAACGGATCCCGGGGTGGCCCATCAGGCCCAGCATAGGTGAGAGATATGTAGCGAACTGGATCCTCATCAGTAACAGTGGTCAGCTCACAACCTTCTAAGGGATCGTCCTCTGAGCTTTCAGTTGTTTTAGTGCCCACATTTGTGGTTGTTGATGTTGGCGTTGCAGTGCGTGTTGACGAAGCCGTTTCAGCAAGTTCCGTTTTGCGTGCGTTCTCTTGCTGTTCGTTCTCTTTCCTCACCACTTCTTTCTCAGTTGATTTTTTCTGAGCTTCAATTTTCTTTTCGCCAACTTTTTCATCATTCAACTTTGGTCTGTCAGCTGTTAGAGTTTTTAGCATCCCTTGGCTTTCTGGTTCAGTTGGTTTATCCATTGGGGCATCGGTAACGCTTTTGCCGCTCTCTGTGGCTCTAGTTTTGAGTTTCTGCATATCATCCTTTTTAACGGCAACAGTTTTTTCTACTTTGTCAGTAATTTGAGTTTTCTCCGTTGCCGCTGTTATTTCTGTCGGCAAAGGAATTTGTGATTTAAGCAGCTTTGCATCTTTTGCTTTTGTCGCTTCATTTCCTTCGGTAACTTCGTTAACTATTGGAACATCTGAAGGTTTATGCTGTTCTACATCTTTGGCCAAAGGCTCCCTGGACAATGCTTTGTGTGTTTTAACCACCTGTTTTTGTTTTTCTTCCTTAATTCTATCTGCGCCCTTTTTCTTTTGTAGTTTTTCCTCCTTAGCGTTCGCACCGTGATCCTGCTTATCCGGCTTAGTCTCTTCAGCGCGCATTTTTTCTGGCACTGCATCTGTTTTCGTGTCTTCTACACTTGGGGCTTTGGGTGTGTCCTTCTGCGCAAGCTGAGCTTGCGCGTCGTCCAATCTAACTGATTTCGATTCATCTTTTCGTGTCGCGTTTTTACCTTTCGTTATTCTTTTCCGCACAGGTGTGACTTTAATGCACGCAGCCAGCAACTTCTTAGCAGTAGGTGCCCTCGTCTTCACAGTTTTCGTTGTTTTCAAAGGTTTAGTTTGAACTTCTTTATCATCGTCTACGTCTTTGCTCTTTGCTTTAGCGTTTTTGTTGCCTTGAAAACGCGGCGAAACGCGCAGCTTACTGCCCTTAACGGTAGCCGTGCCAATTGGTGTTTTAATTTTAATTTTGGGCACCGGACTAACGCTGGCGTCCTTTTCACTTTCATTGTCTTCGTCTGTACTTTTCGCTGCCATTTTAAGTGGCGATTTCGCATCCTCGATCTGACCGACTTCCTCAACTACATCGGTCGCAAGTGTACCCTTGAAGCCAAGTGGCTTGCGCACAATTTTTTTGCGTCCAATGCAGGATGAACGCGCAGATTTTACAGCCGGCAACGCTTCAATTTGCACACATTGCCTTTGCTTGGCTTTCACTTTCGAAATACATTTTTTTAACGGTAATCGCTCAGTTTTCTCGGTTATTTCAAACGTTGTAGTTGTGGGTTTTGTAGGGCTGGAGAAAAGCGTAGAGGTGGCGTTGTCATCAACAGCGCTCAATGGCGGCGTTACAACAGCAGTTGCCCGGGTCTTGGACTCGTCTGCGGCGACTTGTTGAGGTTTTCTCGCGGACAACTCAAGCGCAGTCAGCATTTCAACTGTTCGCTTTTCCGCCACCACTGGCTTAGCGGTCTTTGGTTCCGATTTTGTTGATACTGTCATCGACGTAGATGCCTTTGTTGGTTGACACTTAGTTTTCTCCCGCATCGCTGCAATCTTCCGTGTTGCACTCAGCGCTGCTGTAATACCACTTGACGTTGTTGACGGCAGATTCAATTGCTTTGCTCGTTGCTGATTTGAGTCTTTCTTTAGTTTCTCCATCATACGTTCGCGCTTCTGCTGAAGATCATCCTCCAATCGATTCCGTTTCTCAGCAGATTTCAATGGAACGGTAACTTTAATTTTTGTCGCTATCGCTTGTTCTTGGGCGTCGGCAGTAGCCTGGTTGTCAACTTTACTCGGTGTCAGCCAACTGCGTACAGGATAGCGTACTTCACCATCATTGCTCACCAACTGTGAATTCTCCTCCTCTGTTACGGCCAGTTTCTGCCATTCCTCATCCTCCGTGCTGCTTATGGAAGAAAGATTATCGAGTGATAGTTTTAAGTCATCAGTCGTTTCTTTCTGTTCTTCGTCATTTTCTACACCGTCCCCATTATGTGATGTTGTATTCGAATTTGACGACGAGCTCGAGCTGGTTGATGAACTGTCCGATGACGACGAGGACGAACTGGAAAATGTGGTCGATGAGCTGGACGACTCCTCTTCGGCACATATTTCAGGCAACTCGGAAACGAGTGTGTAATGTGGATCGACATTTAAGGGCGCTGCGCCGCCTTCGCCATTATCCATATTTTCAGCACCAAATGATTTAACTCGCTTCAGTACAATCGGTTCCACTCTTAGCTTCTCAGCGGGTATTTCCACGCAAATGGCCGCTTCCTGTTGCTCCGTGTCCAGTTCCGGCGAGCGTCTTTGCTCTTCAAATAGTGCATTTTTAACCTCTGTTGCATTGGAGTGCTGTTCCAGTTTCTTTGCATTTTCCTCCTCTTCTTGCTTCTGCTTTTGCGCTGAATCTCGCAAAAGCTTATCAAATTTACGATCCAAGTCATCTGATTCATCAGGCTTGTAATACGAACCACCAGAAGAATAATCTGTAGCGGGGGCATTAGTGCGTGGTGTTACATCCGAACCGAATGGTGTGAAACGAAACCCTGGTGTTATAGCGCTTAATTGTGGAGTTTCTAGCTCACTTTTGGTCAAGGAACCAAAAAGATATGACGTTGAAAGTGGCACATCTGCTAGCTTCGATGCAGGCGTGTCTAAAGAGAGCGCAGGAATACCGGGAGTCGGTGGCACCTCACCCAACGTAGAAGGCACCTTAAAGGGTGTCTCTAGCAGACACGCAATATTGGCAGTGCGTCGATCCCGCTCATGTTCCAAGCGTTCCTTAGTCTCATGCTCATCTGCTCGCTTAATGGACGTTTTGACTGTTGTATTATCGACTGCATCATTGGCTGAAGTTCTGGTCAAATTTGCGGTGGCGTGCTCCGAGCGATCGCTCTTCGTTTTCATTAAAGCTTCGCGCTTATCTTTTTGCGGTGTGGGAATTTTAATATTGAACTCCATTGATTTATCCTTACTCGCGCGCTTTTTTTCTTGGCCGTTCTTTGATTGTACTGCTTTTTCTTTCACCTTAATTTCGGGTTGAGTCACATGATCACCTTCATTACTTGTTTTTGTGCAGTCTTCGTTGTCACTGGCAACCACACTCTCTTCCTTGTTTTTCTCGAATTCCAACTTAGCAAGCGCCGCCTTTTTGCGCATACGTTTTGACAGAACATTTTTCTTGCGTCGCATGCTACGCCTTTTTTCTGGCGTATTTTTCCTTCGGCGCGCTGTCCTGGGGATCGCGGCAAAGTGTTCGGCATTCAGTTGCCGCAAGCGAGAGTCGAGATCACTGGTACTGGCTTTGCGCAAACGCACCCATTCCTCCATCATCTTATCTTCATTAAATTTTGTTTGTCTCTGCTCTTTAGCTAAATGCTCTCCCTCAGTTACTTTCTCTTTTGTTTCATTTTCCTCTAATTGGATTATTGAATTTGGCTTGTCTTTGTCATCAGAGGCTTTTGAAAGTCGGCGCTTGCATGCCCTTACTGCCGTTCTACGTATCTGTTTGCGCTTTGGCGTGTCTGGATGATCATTGACCGTCGAGTTGGTATTACTCTCAGTCTTTGACATGTTATCCATTACAGAAGCTCCTTTATTTTCTTTTAGGGACAATTCAGTTTTAATAATGGTTTGGTTGCTGCTCTCCTCGTTGACAAACAAAGGGGGCACACTACAGCTGTTGCTGCTCTCGCTTGCGCTCACATCGACTGAGCCCTCTAAACGGGGCAGTATTTCCACATTTTTTATTATTGGTTTATCTGGTACTCTTGCAGCGTTAGTCAATTCTTCTTCATCCCCTGCGTTCGATTTAGGAAGTACAGTACCGCCTCGTAGCACATTGCGACGCAACGAACTAGAAAAATTTGTTTCTATTTTTGGTGAAAATGAAAGCGTGCGAACATGCGACGTACGCTTGCGCGGAGTCGAAAGGCTCTTAAACGCTTTTGTGTTAATTATACCACTGGTGGAAGGCGTCTCTCCGTCCGCATTTGAATGCACATTTGCCGAAGTGGGTGTTGGCCCTTCCTTGGATTTCTTGCAGACAGTGCGCGACTGTTGTTCGGTTAGTAGGTGTTGCTCTTCTATGGCCGTTGCTTTCTGCGCGCTTGTAACAATGACAGAGTTCGGTGGTAGCTGACCTGCTGAAACTACAATGGGCTCTGGTAAAGGAATTTCAATACGGGAGCTATCCAAGTTGCAGATATTGTCCGACTGAAGCTGTTGCGTTACCGCCTCATTGTTACAGAGAAACGGAAAATTGGCCAGCAAACCCTCGTCGGTTAAGAATACCGGAATAGTTAACTGGCCAGTGTTGGTATCCAAAAAAACCTGTCCAAAATGTAGTAAAGTAATTTAATCACATTTAAATTTGTAATTAACATTTAAATACCGTTTCATCTGTCACCTCGACTCCACTATTCAATTGGCTAAACAAATTATCAGCAGTGGTATTGCCAATACCCTGGTCAGAAGGAGGTAGGTGCTTTTGGGCACTATCATTGGGATTCAAAACTATCAGCTTCGATATGGAAAAATTCGGATCGATCACCGAACCAAAAGCATTATTCGTCGCAAGCGAGGAAATCACTTGTGATTCACCGGCACCGCTGCCAGCGCTCAATGACGAGCTAGCTGCTGCAACAGCAGTGCGTATAATAAGCGGCGTACGTGGAGCTGTAGTTGGACCTGCGATGTCATTCGATACAGCAGATAAACAGGGTATAGCCAGCTGTTGATGGTGTTGTTGCGGCTGCTGATGCACAAGCGTAAACTGTTGTTGTTGTCCAACCATAGCAGTTTGTTGTTGTTGTCCAGTTGATGCTTGAAGTAGAGCTTGTGGCAGCGCATTGCTATCGATATTGCATTGTACACCTGCTGAAGCAATGCTCGGTTGCATGGATGCTGTAACACACACAATATTACACATAAGAATGTTGTGTTACATAAATTGATTTCGTGCTTACCACCAACAACATTTTCGACAATTGCATCAAAGGCGGGATCTTTCTCAGTGGCCTTCAATATGTCCTTTACCATTTGATCTAACATTTCATTGGAATTAATAATTTGTTGCTCCTCCGTTAATGGAGCAGCGTTTGTTGTTGCGCTAGCAGATGCGGTATTGATGTTGGCTAATACTGTTTGTGATTCATTGTTTGTAGAATTGTTGAGAGCTTGATTGATGTTATCCACTAATTTCATTCGGAAATGTGGATTATCCAGTATGGCTTGAGACAATTCCTATGAAAGCGAACAATAAAAATGTAGTAACTTTTCTAACTGTATACGAGCATTTATGGATGTTACCGGAACAGATGGCGTTAGAAATTTTCCTTTGATCGAAAGTTGTTTTGGTGTTGATTCTTTGGTCGGGTTTTCCATTTGTGAAAGATCTGAGTCATTATCCAACTGCTCATTGGCATCCTCATCCTCGACTTCATTGCCCTCTTCATCGGAACTCTCTTGCTCGATTTCATCGTCCGTCTGTGTTTGCTCGTCTGCTGTTGAGGTTATATGAATAAGACGTTTTCTCTTCAAATTAAGCTGCTTCGCACTGAGGTAGCAAAAAGGTTCGAGGATACGGCGCTTTTTCACAGATTTGCTTGCCAATGCGACTGAACTTTTTTGCTCATCGGGAGAGTATACCATTGATGCACTAAATAAATAATAAAATTGTATACAACTTGTAACATTGCTTGTTGTTTTAACACCAACCGTTTTCTTTTTCGTTTGATGTGCTTTTTAGCAGTATTCTCTTTATCCGAGTGTAAGCTAGTGGTGGCCACTGAACTATGCTTAGCATCGCTTTGTTTTAGTGTGGCATTTTCACTTTGATCGAATTTTAGAAATGATTCCAATGCGCGTTCTAGCAGAAATTTAACTTTTTCCGACAATTTGCTTTCAAACAACTGCAAGCGCAGACTGTCTGGCAACGAAGTCACAACTCGATCGACTGCAACAAACATCATTCAATAAATAAAAAATATTTATATGAATTTGTTAAGACTGTTCTTACCAGTGCGCGAAATATTTACATATTCGCATATTATATCTTCCAAGTCTGGACAGAAGCTGTGTGGTATAAAACCTTTTTTATACGCTGAAAATTCCTGCTTCAGATGTGGCGAAGTTTTACAAAACAATCGGGATGTGCGCTCCAAATTCTGTCGTTTCAAATAGCCTAGCACAGAATAAAGGGAAATAATTGTGAGCACTTTCTAAGCCGCCCAATTGGCAAATCCATGAAACTTACCTAGCACAAGCCGTGCAATATCCGAGTGTAACACAACAGCGTCCATTTTGGTTGAATTTGTTTCTCTTCTCACACGCAAAGCATTTTTAGCAGATAAACGCCTGTAATATAGTATTATTCAACCGGTTCTTTCTATGTTTTATAGTATTTATGCGGCTGAAAGTATGTTGTTCTGAAATAAATATTTTCAAGAACGTAAAAAATAGCCGAAACGCGTTAGCTTATTGCAGAAAGGACGCACGCAGAATTATTTTTTGTTTGCAGTATTGCCAGACAGCTAGAAAAGTTGTTTGTCATTTTTTAAATCTTATGAAGGCGAATTTATTACAGGTGACAGCAAACACATATAAGTAAAACCCTACATGTATTTGTTGTTGCGTTTGGTGCAAGCATCATGTCAAAATTAGCAAGCAAATGTAAACATACGAATGTAAACATACCAATACATACAAACAAAGCATATCATGACGTAAGCCATACCTACCATACCTAAAACATATATATAAAAGCAAAAATAATTGACGCGCACACTTCTGTTAAGTTTTACACCGAGCTCCTTCTTCTATTTGCTGCGTGCGTCTTGATGTTGTTACACAAACAGAGGAACCTACAGTTTTAAGCCGACTCCGAACGGCAAATGATTTTTTACGAGTTGATTTTTCATGGCAGAAATACTATTAGAAAAAACTTTAACAAATAAAGTAAATGATTAGAAAACAAAAGATATCCGCTAGTACCAAGTAATTATTTATTTATTATTAAACAAACGCCAATCGGTAATATACATACAAATAAAAAAGAGAGTACAGAATCAGAATTTATAGAGGGCTGGTAAGAAATACAATGATAAAGATTATGGGACAGAGGGTTCTTGAGAAAAATCAGGGTATTACTATAGGATGATATTTTTGGCTTTTCGCAAAAAAGTATCGTAGGTTCCACCATAGAAATCGAGAACACCATGAAGTGAGTTGACGCTCATGGCTATTCTATTGCACGGGCCGTGATAGACGTAGCTTTTGTAGGTAGCGCCTGTTCTCAGTAGACGACTATTCCTAAAAGTGAGACCAGCCGGGGCAAGCTCGAAGGAGCTGCGTACTTCCGGGGCTTCAATAATACCATTTACCACTTTATAGAAGAACGCCAGATCGTTTATGCGACGGCGAGACCGCAGACTGTTGATGTTGTACCGAATGTAGATATCTTCTGTAGCTGAAACGGTTGATGATGAATGCCGGAAAGCTAAGGTCTTACAAAGCTTACGCTGCACTCTTTCAATGTAATGCCTGCTTCAGTGTATGGAGACCATGTTAATATTCTGTACTCCAGTATTGGAAGAACTAGGGTTTTGAAAAGACAAATCAGGGAGTAGGGGTTCTTGAAGTCCTTACTATTCCTAGTTATAAATCCGAGTATCTTAAAAGCTCTCTGAGTTATTCCGTCTATGTGCTTGTGGAAAGTTAGTTTGGTGTCAATCGTGACACCGAGGTCTTTGATGTCATCCACCTCCCTTATTTTATCACCATTGAGTGTGTACACTGCAGTTAAGGGAGTAATGCCATTAACCTACATCTACGTCTGCTACTAAATGTGTTTTAATATATGTCAAATTTCTGTTTTGACTTCGTCCCGTTTTCTTATTTAGATACCTTACTCTTTTAATATTTAATTTTCAAAATGGCATCAAGCAAATCAGATCGCTGCATACGCGCCTGAAAGTGGCGCGGTAAATTGAAAATTTGGTGGTTAAGTAAAGAAACGTCAGTAGATGTTAAGACAGCGATGACGAGAAATTCGGTCAGCCGGATATGTTTTAACAGTAAAATTTGCGGTGTACACTTGACGTTTCTGTTTTAACTTAACATCTCTATACTCAATTATTCTTGTGATGTTTATCATGTCATCGCAATTTTGAAAATACCATCAAAAGGGCCAACATGTTGTGATTGTTTGAAATCATTGTTTGATTTTTAGGAATGAAGGAAGCCGAGAAATTACCGGCTTAAAAATTATCAACTAAATTTGCTCCATTAATTTAAAATCTAATGTTTGATGTAGTAATCTGAAAAATATTGTACTATTTATTTATATCCGATAATTATTGTAAATAATATATTTCTATTTATTTATATTATTTTTGCTGAAAGAGGAATACAAGATGAAAAGATGTTTAGAGGTACTACCTAGCAGACCGTTATTCGGCTCTGAGCGAATTTGACAGATTCGCCGATGTCACTCGTTTTGTGTTTCACTAAGCTAAAGCTAAACAGCTAAATTTTGTGAAACACAAAACGTAAAACGTAGAATCTAAAGTTCCCCTCAAAAAAATTTTTTTTCACCATACCTGACGACCACACGTTCCCACGACAGTCGGTTCTAGGTTACCGAAACGACCCGGATTTATATCCGGCCAAAGATTGTCACTCCAGCAGCATTCACCGTATGTATGCATGGGGAATGTTTATGCTGCTACAACAACAGCAAACCTGATATCCATCATCCTTGATAGGTATTTGGTATACCTACATATTCCAACCGGTAAAAATGACCTTTCTTTTACTAATATGAAAAACGAACGAAGCTAAAGATGGAAAAGCGACAAATTTGCTCTGATCTCAAACGTTTGGAATCCTGCCATTAAAAATTGTCCAAACTGCTATATGCCAGAACAAAATATGAATAATTATTTTCCACTAAAGCCAAATGCGAATTTCCCTGTATATGCCACATAAACCGAGTAATTTTGGGATCGCAAAGGATTTGGCAATTAAATATATAGGGTTTTCCAATAAGATGTGTTATTTTGATATTCAAAGAAAAATGCTTTTTTTTTAATATAAATGATCGGATGTTTATTTCATTATAAAGAGGCAGGTATGCCGTCAATAGTGGAAAATAACATCAGGCAAATAATCACCACGACCACGCTTACAGGACAATATCCTTTTCATGAAATTTTGCATAACCGAATTGCAAAGTGGCTGCCCTCTATCCTCGATAGTCTCACGAATTCCATCTTTGAGGTCCTGAATCTACCCTGGGCTGTTAGCGTAGACCTTCTCTTTCACGTGGCTCCAAAGAAAAAGTCACAAGGTATCAAATCACAAGATCTCGGTGGCCAATTGTGATCACCTCTTCGAGAGATAACACGGTCCGGAAACTTTTCGCGTAAAAGATCAATGGTTTCGTTGCTTGTGTGGCACGTAGCGCCGTCTTGTTGGAAATAAACGTTGTCCAGATCGATTCCATCCAATTCCGGTCATAAAAAATCGTTAATCATCTCTCGATAGCGCAATCCATTCACCTGTAACATCTGTTATTGGAAAACCCTTTATTATAAATACGTCTCCATACTTAGGCAAACAAGAAATTAAACCAGCATCAATGTCTTTTGGTGAGTTTGTTGTCCTAAAACTAATTGAGTCATTTACTGGTTGGGGTTAGGACAACTGATATTTTTTTACAAGCAAATCACTCGCTTCAAAACTTAAGAACAAAATACGACTTTAATTGAAACTATTCGTTTAAATAAAAAGGAATGACCGAAAATTGCCAAACTAAAAAAAGATGAATTGCCTAAATTTTCAAGTTTATGTTACAAATCTATTAATTGCATACTACACCTACAGTTTGAAGCCGACTCTGACCGGGATTCTTCTCATGGCAGAAATACACTCGGAGGTGTGCCTTTGCCTGCCGAGGGGTGACCACAATTAGAAACAACTTTTTCTTCATTTTGATGTTTCACCGAGATTCGAACCTACGTTCTCTCTGAATTCCGAGCGGCAGTTACGCATCAACCAAAAAATGAAAAAAAGCTTGCTGAAACCATTTTATTTTACAACCACGCTAAAATGGCTGGGGATATAATGGACCAAATGTTAAAAAAATACACTGCTAAGTCGGGATCTCGGAGATGACCTCTACAAGTATTTTTTAATATTCTCGAAATGGCTGGAATTAATTTTTCGATTCTGTACAAATAACTTACTGGAGCAATAGCAGAACAACTTTCTACTGGATATCAAGATTCATTCCCCAGGAAACAGGAAACCTGAATGAACTACTGATGGCAGATAAAACTGAAAACTCTACAAGAAAATGCTGTTAAATTGCAACGAGAAAAAAAGCGTTGTTGGTTGCATAAAATATGTATGTTTGTCTGAAATGCGCATTAAAAAAATTTCAGTTTGCCTAAAGTGTGCTAATAAAAGTTAAAATTGAAATAACGTTTAGTTAAATTTATCATAAAATGTATACAATTTCTGTAAATAGAAAATAAAAAATTAATATAGGTATGATAAAAAACCCAGTAAATCTAAATAATAAATATTTTATTCAACAGACGTCCAGGTCAAAATGGCCGATTAGTAGAGATAGGTTTACTTATAAGTCGTTAAGTTTCAAGGGCCGGTGTTGATTTTGAATAAAACACAATTTTTGACGTGATAACGTCTTATAATTCGATTTAACAGGCTGTACGCACGAAAAAATGTGTCGTTACCTTGCTCATATGTAGTTACCTTGCTCATTAGTGTTACCTTGCTCTTTAGTGTTACCTTGCTCATTAGTGTTACCTTGCTCTTTAGTGTTACTTGCTCATTAGTGTTACCTTGCTCTTTAGTGTTACCTTGCTCATTAGTGTTACCTTGCTCTTTAGTGTTACCTTGCTCATTAGTGTTACCTTGCTCTTTAGTGTTACTTGCTCATTAGTGTTACCTTGCTCTTTAGTGTTACCTTGCTCATTAGTGTTACCTTACTCATTAGTGTTACCTTGCTCATTTGTCGTTACCTTGCTCATTGCATTGCATGAACTGCAAGCGAAAGCGCGGAACGAACGACAAAGCAAACAAAGCAAACGAACGGCAACGTTCGACATCTTGCTCTCTCCTACTTAAGTGAGCGTATATATGTATGTATATGCGCATATGTACATATATAAATTCACGTATTTGTATTTGCATATGCCTTCTTATTGGTTATTATTAATTTGATTCACTTGAAGAATTTAAAATAAAACCAAGTTTGTTAATAATACCTGTTGTTTTAATGTTATAATTATTAATTTTTTTATTATATATGAAGGAAAAAATGTATTTTAATATTTACCATATACCTTATAAGATATGTTGTCTATACTAATCTTATAAAGAGGAAAACTTTGTTTGTTTGTAATGAATAGGCTCAAAACTACTGGACCGATTTTAAAAATTCTTTCACCATTCGAAAGCTACATCATCCACGAGTAACATGGATTATATTTTATTTTGGAAATAGGGCTCGAGATATAGGTCAAAACGTGGACCCGGGTAACCTTCGGATGTGGATGTACAATATGGGTATCAAATGAAAGCTGTTGATAAGTGCTTTAATACGGGGTAATTTTGATACCTATTGATGACTAGGGTCTGGAAATATATGCCAAAACGTGGACCCGCCGTGTCTTTGCGCCGAATTAAACCAAACTTACACACATTGTTAAGGAGGTATTGAAGATGGTTTCCGTATAGTTTGGATACCTATTGGTATATAGGGTCTCGAGATATAGGTCAAAACGTGGACCCGGGTAACCTTCGGATGTGTATGTACAATATGGGTATCGAATGGAAGCTGTTGGTGAATGCTTTAGTTCAGAGTATTTCCATCCGCTCCGTGACTAGGGTCTCGAGATAGAGACCAAAACGTGGACCCTAGAATGTGTTTGTACAATATGGATATCAAATTGAAGCTGTTGGTGAATGCTTTAGTACAGAGTATTTTTCATGCCGCTCCGTGACTGGGGTCTCGAGATATAGAACAAAACGTGGACCCGGGTAACCTTTGGTTGTGTATGTACAATATGGGTATCAAATGAAAGCTGTTGATAAGTGCTTTAATACGGGGTAATTTTCATACCTATTGATGACTAGGGTCTGGAAATATATGCCAAAACGTGGACCCGCCGTGTCTTTGCGCCGAATTAAACCAAACTTACACACATTGTTAAGGAGGTATTGAAGATGGTTTCCGTATAGTTTGGATACCTATTGGTAGATAGGGTCTCGAGATATAGGTCAAAACGTGGACCCGGGTAACCTTCGGATGTGTATGTACAATATGGGTATCGAATGGAAGCTGTTGGTGAATGCTTTAGTTCAGAGTATTTCCATCCGCTCCGTGACTAGGGTCTCGAGATAGAGACCAAAACGTGGACCCTAGAATGTGTTTGTACAATATGGATATCAAATGAAAGTTGTTGATAAGTGCTTTAATACGGGGTAATTTTCATACCTATTGATGACTAGGGTCTCGAAATATATGCCAAAACGTGGACCCGCCGTGTCTTTGAACCGAATTAAACCAAACTTACACACATTGTTAAGTAGGTATTGAAGATGATTTCCGTGTAGTTTGAATACCTATTGGTAGATAGGGTCTCGAGATATAGGTCAAAACGTGGACCCGGGTAACCTTCGGACGTGTATGTACAATATGGGTATCAAATGAAAGCTGTTGGTGAATGCTTTATGATATGTTATGTTATGCTATGTTATGTTATGTTATGTTATGTTATGTTATGTTATGTTATATTATGTTATGTTATGTTATGTTATGTTATGTTATGTTATGTTACGTTATGTTATGTTATGTTATGTTGTGTTATGTTATGTTGTGTTGTGTTATGTTATGTTATGTTATGTTATGTTATGTTGTGTTGTATTGTGTTGTGTTGTGTTGTGTTGTGTTGTGTTGTGTTGTGTTGTGTTGTGTTGTGTTGTGTTGTGTTGTGTTATGTTATGTTATGTTATGTTATGTTATGTTATGTTATGTTATGTTATGTTATGTTATGTTATGTTATGTTATGTTATGTTATGTTATGTTATGTTATGTTATGTTATGTTATGTTATGTTATGTTATGCGATAGACGTTTGCGAAAAAAAAAATTTGCGATAGTTTGAGTTAGTAGAGCTGTGGTTGTCCACTGACAGTACAGATGGCGCTGGCGTTGTTGCGCCATTGCCCATGCGCGCCATTGCGATTTTAAAGGAATCTGCCGGGTTGCTGACGCAACAGAGGATGTGACAGCGGTTTTTTTACGACAAAACTGAGATTGTGTTGGTTACCATAAAAAGTGGGAACGAAAATCAATTTGTAAAACAAGAAAAACAACAAGTTAAACCAAAATAAAAATAGCGATTAAAAAAGACAACATTTAATTTTTATAATTTAAAAATTATTCAACAAAAGTATGTTTGCAAAATATTACAAACTAAATAAAGGGTTTTCCAATAACAGGTGTTAGGTGTTAAACAGGAGAGATGATTAACGATTATTTTTGGCCGGAATTGGATGGTATTGATCTGGACAACGTTTATTTTCAACAAAACGACGCTACATGCCAAACAAGCAACGAAACCATTGATCTTTTACGGGATAAGTTTCCGGACCGTCTTATCTCTCGAAGAGGTGACCACAATTGACCAACGAGATCTTGCGATTTAACACCTTGTGACTTTTTTCTTTGCGGCCACTTGAAAGAGAAGGTATACGCCAACAGCTCAGGGTCTATTCAAGACATCGAAGATGGAATTCGTGAGGCTATCGAGGACATAGGGCAGCCACTTTGCAATTCGGTTATGGAAAATTTCATGAAAAGTATATTGTCCTGTAAGCGTGGTCGTGGTGATTATTTGCCTGATGTTATTTTCCACTATTGACGGCATACCTTCTTCTTTATACGTGCGTGAATCTCTGTGCCTGAAACACCAAATGATAGAAAAAGTTCGTTCGCCTCCTTATAATAATCATTTGCCGTTCGGAGTTGGCTTAAAACTGTAGGTTCTCCTTTGTGGCACAACATCAAGACGCACACGTGAATGTATTTCACGAAGTATGATCGAATTTGACAATGCTCTCATAAGAAACATCAGCTCGTTTTGGAGGTATCCACTTCTGAGTGGTTAAAGTGCTTTTAAAATTGGTTCAAGTGAATGCAGAAGTGTATTGACTTTCAAGAAAAATATTTTGAAAAACAATATCCCCACAAATCACATTGATATCACACGATCTTGGTGGCCAATCCACTGGTCCGAGACGTGAGATAAATTGCTCACCGAAACGACGACGCAGTAAATCCATTGTTTCACCGGATATGTGGAAAGTAACGCCGTCTTGTTGGAACCAAATGTTGTGGAGATCACGGGCTTCAATTTCCGCCATAAAAGGGTCGTTTGTCATGGCGCGATAGCGTTCGCCATTCATTGTTACATTGGCGTCAGCCTCGTCTTTGAAGAAATATGTGGCCGATGATTTCTTCAGCCCATAGAGCACACCAGACGGTTGCTTTACGGCAATTTTGCTTCTTGACGTAGCCGAAAATGGGCATCATCGCTGAACACCATAAGTTGGCCTGAGCGCGCGATGAACACTTTTCACAAACCGTCGATTTTCGTAATACAATTGCACGATTTGTAAACGTTGTTGAGGCATAAGTCTTTCCATGATGAAATGACAATGAATACTGAAAAAAATGATGTGCTTACTTTGACAGTAGCCACGCGGGATCTGTCAAAAACCCCCTTTTGGAAAAAGTACCACCAATCTGATCACCTTTTATTTTACAGTCTTCATTATTGGGCACAAAGTACCCTAGTATTAGTGGGCCACTTTTGCTAGAATCTATGCAGCATCTCGTAAGAAAGTTCGACTAAGTCCGCCAAACGAGCGGTTCACTTAAAAATATCCAGAAATTCCTCTATTCAGTATCTCACAATGGAAATTTGAGGGGTCCGAGAGCAGCTAGTTTTACTTCAATAAGGTATACAGGGTCCTGCCATCAATTTAGTTTGGAAAATGACTTTTTGTCAATTCAAAGAAAAAAATGTGTGAAAATAAAACAAAATTAAGAATGCATTTACTTTTGCTCGATATGACCACCTTTTACCTTGACTATGGCCTTGAGACGGTCCAGAAACGAATCACAAGCTGTCCGAATGTGCCTTGCAGGTATTTTGACCCACTCGCGGACAATGGCTTTTTCAGTGCCTCGAGACTGGTGAATCTTTTAGTTCGAATCTTGTTCTCAAAAATGGCCCAAAGAGAATAATTCATTGGATTCGCGTCTGGTGAAGTTGAGTTCCATTGTGTGGACGTTATGAAGTTCGGAACGTTGTTTTTTAGCCATTCTTGGTTCACTCGAGCTTTGTGAGACGGTGTCGAGTCCTGTTCAAATGTCCATGGTCTGCCACCGAAATGTTTGTCTGCCCACGGCTTCAAAGCAATCTCCAGAATACTTTCCCGATAAGATTTCGCATTTACCTATACGCGATTACAGCGGATTTATGCGGTTACAGCGGCCCAAACCTTTACCTGTGGCGGGTGTGGCCCCCTGGTGGTCAATCGATGACTCAAATTCTCGTTTAACGGTCGGTCAAATAAATCCTATCGTTTTGGGAGTTTACGAATTGCTTAATTTGAAAAATTGTCTTGACAAAAAACACAATTTTTGGAAATTGACTGTTTTCGGCCAAGCGAAGCTTGACTCGTTGCGGCTTTGGTGTGAGAACATGCGCCTTTTGGATCATATTCCGGTATGCGGCGGATGCTACAGTCAGATATTTTCAGTTCTTTCGCCATTTGATTGGCACTTCGTTGGTGATTTAACTCAAGTCGCTTCTTCACTTTTGAACTATTTCACGTGACGTTGCAGTCTTTTGATGACCACCTCCATGACGTTTCGCAATGCCACCAGTATCAGTGAAACGAGTAATGGTGCGATAAAGAAAAACTTTATTTACTTTAAGGTGCTCGAGCTCACGAACAATCGCCGGTTGTGATTTTCAAGCCAAATATTATGCAATTACACTTTCCCGTTTGAAATCCATTACTGATCTTCTCTTTTCGCGTTTACTGTTGGCAAAATGCTTCCGTGCGCTTGTAAACAATACTCTAGACTGTCATTTAGCCAACTAACAGATAGCTGATGGCTGCGCGAGCGGTCCAAAGTTGGTTACACTTCGAGTGCCAGACTCTGTAAACCATATTTCCCACATCCAAGCCGTTTCTTAAACTCAAGTTTAAAACTTTTTTTTTAATTTTATTTCGTAAGTTATCCAACCGATATTTAAAATTTAGTACAAAGTTCAATACCGATTCTATATGTTGAAAATTTTTACACGAACTATCTTGGCAGTGCTACTATTCTTCCATTGATCTTAGTTCAATTAGACTTTTCTGGAAGAGTGTCAAAGGACAAGGCAGTAAAGTACCCATAACATTTTTCCTACTTTGACCTTTGACACACTAGAAAAAATCGGCTACATGTATGACTAAGTATTAACCCTATAAAATCTGCCAAAAATTGCTCCACAATTTTACTGCAACAATTGGAAATTATGTGACTATACAAACACATACACACAAAAGTATAACATCACAACGAAAGTTATTCAAAAATATATAGAGATGCTATAAAAAGAAAGAAAATTTCGCAAATGAAAAGCAACAGCCGTAGAATGCATCGCAGGTCTTAAATCTTTATCTCGTTGTCCAGAAAATCCTGCACAAACTTTGAAACACCGATACTAAAATCCTTCTCGATTACTGCGATGATATCGTTAGAGAGTCTGTTGGCAAGTCTGCATAGAGAATAAATATATACATTTTTATTATTTATATTTAGAAACATAGAGCTTCTCAATATCTTAATGCCATTTCACATACTTCGAGAAGACGATCCATGGCTGATTGAAATTGGGGTTCGCATAGAAACGATTTTTGCTGCACAGACTTAGGAAATGATCACGTTCGGCAATCAGCTCCTCAATATGCAGATCTTTCTTTTGAGTGGTAGGCTCAGGATCGGAATTCCAGAGGGTACAGGGCGAAACGATCGGCTCAAAGTAGTTAGAGTCCACTTTATTATGCTGTGTGACTGTTGGCGACTTATGGTTGGCATCACCAGCGTCTTGTTCATCTGCAGCAGAGATTTCCGCTATGCATTCGTCGAGTGTTTGCTCCTTTTCATATCCCAAACGTTTTTTCTTTTTCAGACGTGGCTGTGTTTTCTTTAGTTCCACTTTCTCATAGGGGGATTCGCCAGTGTACAGGGTGACGGGACTAAAAAAGGGAAAAAAGTTCGAGAAAATAAGAAGAAATTTCAGATGGAAAGAAGTATACAATTTAGTCAAGCGATGAGCGTTGCGAAAGTATGCGATATAATAGAATCGGAGATACGAGTACGAGAGGATAGGGAAAGAAATGGTAGATAAAACTGCATGGAAAGGGAGGATGGGATGGGTTGAAAAACGATAAGATAGAATAGACAATGAGAGACATAAAATAATAGGATAAGGTAGAAAAGGATGGATAAGATAGAATGTGATGAGATATGATAAGATAGATCCGACATGACTGCATAATAATAAATAAATTAATATTATATAAAAATAAGAATAAACAAAATAATATAAAAATTTGTGTTCTATTTAAACTCCGCCTTGAACTCAACTTAATGTTAATAATATAGTATTTACAATTTATTGGAAAACAACAAAATAAACATTGAATGGAATAATAATAAATAAATATTTCGCGCGTACACTTCTGTTAGGTGTTTGGCCGAGCACCTCCTCCTGTTTTTTTTGTGCGTCTTGATGTTGCTTCACAAATGGAGGGACCTACAGTTTGAAGCCGACTCCGAACGGCTGATATTTTTATGAGGAGCTTTTTCATGACAGAAACATACTCCGAGGTTTACCATTGCCTGCCGAAGGGCGGCCCTATTAGAAAACCTTTTTCTATAATTTTGCTGTTTCATACGCACCCGCGAATGTCAGACACGCACCAACCCATCCGACTGCGGCCGCCGAGTTTAACAAAGTGCGCCAGTCGTTTCTTTCTCATGCTAACCGGCGCCAGTTGGACACCCCAAGTTAAGCCAAGTTGTACTCCACCTGATCTTTTCAACGCAGAGGAGGCCTTGGTCTTCCTCTGCTACCATCAGCTGGTACCGTGTCGAATATTTTCAGAACCGGAGCGGATCTTTATTGTCTATGTCGTCGTAAAGCTCATACAGCTCCTCATTCCATCGCCTGCGTTATTCGCCGTTGCCAACGTGCAAAAGTCCAAAAATTTTGCGCAGAATCTTTCTTTCAAACACTCCAAGCGTCGCTTCATCGGATATTGCCATCGTCCGCGCTTCTGCGCCATACGTTAGGATGGGCATGATGAGAGCCTTGTAGAGTGTTAGTTTTGTTCGTCGAGAGAGGACTTTACTACTCAATTGCCTATTTAGTCCAAAGTAGCCCTGATTGGCAAGAGAGATTCTTCGTTGGATTTCAAGGCTGACATTACTATCGATGTTAATGCTGGTTTCTAAACAAACGAAGTATTTTACAAGTTCGTAATCATAACTGTCAACAGTGACGTGTGCCGTTTCTTCATGTTAGGGAACAAGAAAAAGTCACAGGGGGTCAGATCGGGTGCATACGGAAGGTGCGGCAACAATTCATAATGAAATTCAGTTTGACGGTCACAACTCCAGATGAATGAGCTGGTGCATTATCGTGGTGGAACAGCACTTTCTTTTTCACCAAATTCGGCCGTGTCTTCTTCAATTTTTTGTGAAAGCGGTCCAATAATTCACTTAGTAATGCCCAGTGATCGTTCTTCCTTTTTCTAATTCACTGGGAGCTTTGATTGTTGTTTCGTTTCTGGTGTATAATGATGAATCCAGGTTTCATTAACGGTGACAACGCGACTGCAAAATTCCTTCGGATCTCGCTTAAATTGATCCAAACACTGCTGCGAAGTTAACAGCCCCACACCCGCTTATTGTTGCTTGTGAGAAAATGCGTCATCCATCGGGCCGACAATTTTTTCCTCGCCAACTTATCAAGTAAAATATTAATTGCTGTTGACACACCTTTGGCCTCTGTTACTTCGCGCACTTTTGTTCGTCGATTAGCGAGAATCATGTCGTGGAATTTTGGAATGATTTCCTCGGTAACTACGTCTGCCGGGCGTTTTGGTCGCTCCTGATCAAAAACGGATGTTCGCCCTCGTTTAAATTCGTTGAACCAATATCTAACTGTGATGACCACAGATGGCGAAGCATCCCCATAGACAGCATCCAACTTTACTTTTATTTCCTCGCATTTTTTCCCATCCAAAAAAAAAAAAGTGAGTTACCGAACGATACTGTTTTTCTTCCATCTTAGCGAAAATCACGAAACACATATTATTCGAATAGCTGCCAAATCCAAGCTAACTTTTCAATCAGTCTGAAATTTGTTTCGTCGTATTTCGATAGATGTCAGCATACGATGCTAATACCAACTTCTCTCATGAACGCCCTCTGTAATCAAACACGGGTACTTATTGAACCGTCCACGTACTATTCTCTCCCTTACTTATGTTTTTGATTTGATAAGTGGGCCGATTAATTTCATGTTGCTACTCGAGAAAATCAATTTCAATATTACTTAACGAAGCTCACGAAATCATGATATTTTCTGGTTAGGGATGATTGGAACTAATTATGCGTCCCATGATCAGACTTCTAGAACATTGAGAGAATTTAATTCGCTTTCAAATCATATAGACCTAGATTTTTCTTCAAAACAGTATCACTTCAAATGCTTACTAAATGAATTGTTGAACTAAATTCTAAGTATTACGAGGGGTGCCTTTTATATGTCGGGATTAGAAAACAAAAACAAATTTTAATCATCGAAAATCACTTTATTGTTTTTCAAAATATTCTCCATGAAGATCTATACACTTTTGCATGCGTTTGAACCAATTGTCGAAGCACTTTTGCCACTCTGAATGAGGTATGTCCGAAACATGCATTCTGAATGCCGCAACCGCTTCTTCAGGAGTCGAAAAACGTTGACCTCTAGTTTGTTTTTTACATACGGAAATAAAAAGAAGTCATTCGGTGCCAAGTTAGGACTATACGGCGGATGACCTATTAATTCGATGTTTTGGGTGCTCAAAAATGCAGTTGTTTGAGCCGATGTGTGAGAGCCAGCATTGTCCTGGTGAAGAGTGATCCGTCTTTGGCGCTTGGTTTGCCTAATTTCTTGGAAGATAACTGGTAAACAAATGGTTGTGTACCACTCAGAATTTACTGTTCTGCGTGGTTCTAGTGGTGTGGTTGCGACATGTCCAGTTTTTCCGAAAAAACAGGCGACCATTTGCTTGGAAGTGCTTCGTGCGCGAACACCGTTGGTTGGATTTGGCTCATCTTGAAACACCCATACAGTCGACTGCTGTTCACTTTCGGGCTCATACGCGTAAATCCATTATTAATGACCTGTCACGATGTCATAGACGTGTTTCGAAGCCCCGCGATCGTATTTTTTGAGCATTTCCTTCGACCAATCGACACGAGCCTTTTTTTGAGCGATTGACAAATTGTGTGGGATCCAACGCGAACAAATTTTTTTGACAGTCAAATGTTTATGCAATATTAAATGTATGCTCGTCCCACTAATGCCTAAGCTTGTCTCAATCTCACGATAGGTTACATAACGATCTTGCAATATCAGTTCGTGCACAGCATCAATGGTTTTCGGAACAACAACTGATTTTGGACGACCTTCACGAAATTCGTCTTGGAGTGAACTACGACCACGATTGAATTCGTCAAACCATCGATAAACATTGGTCCTTGATGGAGCTTCATCGCCAAAGAAATGAATTAAGTTCATGAATGCAATGTTGCTGAGTTAATCCACGTCGAAAGTTGTAAAAAATAATCGCACGAAATTGTTCACGATTTAATTCCATTTTTGGACCGAGATGAATCTTTTAAGTTACTGTAAACAACACAAATAGCGCTGGTATTTCAAAACGTTTGCGATACGCTGTCAGTTACCAGATTGCAACACCATCAAATATACATTCTCTGTAAATTATAAGAAATGTTACATTTTATTTCATTCATTACAATGAAACCAAAAATTATTAGCTGAATTTATTTTTGATTGAATTATTTAGCATTAATCTGTTTTCTTGGCAACCGCCGTAGCCGAATGGGTTGGTGCATGACTACCATTCAGAATTCGGAGAACGTAGGTTCGAATCGCCGTGTAACACCAAAATGAAGAAAACGTTTTTTTCTAATAGCGCTTACATCTCGGCAGGCAGTGGCAAACTTCTGAGTGTATTTCTGCCATGAAAAAGCTTCTCATAAAAAATATCTGCCGTTCGGAGTCAGCTTAAAACTGTAGGTCCCTCCATTTGCGGAACAACATCAAGACGCTCGCCACAAATGGAAGGAGGAAGTCGGCCAAACACCCAAAAAGGGTGTAACCGCCAATTAATTATATATGTGTATATATAATCTGTTTTTCATAGACTGTAATAAGTACTGCATTTTTAGATTATTAAATACAAAAATACCTTGATTAGATTAACTTAGTCATTAGTCCAAATATTATATAACAGAAGTTTAATTGCAAGGAAACTCAATTACAAAAAGGAATAACGGGCACTTTTTCTCACTTCTACTCATTTCCAAATACATCCCCAGCTTTTTGCCCAAAAATGTTTTTATATATTCGTAAGAATTTTCCAGCTCAAAATAGAGTTGTTTGATCAATATTTATTGCATTTAATATTGTTGGGAATTTCTTCGCTGCACGTGCTGCCTCTGCTCCGCTACTTCACAGTTGAACTCTATTTTTCACATGCGAAGCTGAGTTGTTTATTCGTGATAGGCGAAAGTATTTTAAATGTGACCCTGATTTTTTGTGAATCCATGCAGTTATTGTCCTATCTACACACATTTTTGTTGAATATGGGCTGGTGCCTTCTACATTGGTTGCTGGATGGCGCGTAAGATATCCGGCGGGCCATAAAAGGTGGTAGAAGTGAGAAGTATGAAGGGATTGTTTGCTCCTAATAATCTTGCATGGTACGCTTTTTGGATTGACTTAATGGATTGTGGTTCCATATATAAATTAGTGTACATGCATACATACACGCAATTAAATCATTTTATCTTATTTTCATAATAATGCGAATATTTACTTTTCATGCAAAATATTTTCCGTAAATTTTTTTTAAATATAGTTAATTCTATAACAAAAACCTTTCTGCCATATAAGCACGTGTTCGTGACGCAAAATTAGTCACCCCATCGGAAGATTTATAGTTTTTGTAAATGGCGTCATACGTTAATCATACACCGCACGAAAAAATTATAAGAACAAGATGATTATGATGATATCTACTAAAGCAATAATAAAAAAAATTCAATACCGTTTGGTTGATTGTATGTTTACAACGGTACACTCTTCTTCTTAGCTTCACAGTCGGTGGTGGATCATAGCTTCAGGGGGTATTCTAGTCTAGAAATTTGAAAAAATCGAAAATTTTTTTTTTTCAAAATTTGATAGTTTAACTATTCAAAAATATCTCCCTAAAAGGATTTTTCAAAATTCGAATTATTTTCGAAGCTACTACTATTTTAGTGACGCGACAGCTTGACTGGTTTGAGCGGACACCGAACTTCAAAAGTGTTTTTCTCGAAACTACTTCGTTCGATACGGTCGGCACGATATCTCAAGTTCTAATCAACCGATTTCCTTGAAATTTGTCATGAATATTCCTTAAATATATCTCTATCGTATGAAGCTCGAAAAACTGGAAATTTCAATTTTTTAATATGTGTAAACAATTCGAGAAAGCTTAAAAGTAAGAGAAAAATCGACCTGAATTTTTTGAATAGCCGCCATTTTATGGAAAAAATTTTTTTTCCGTTTTTTCTGGTTCATACGATAATGACATTCATATTAATTAAGAATTTGTATTTTTTTTTTTTTCAGATGACCACAAGGGTAGAAATCGTGACGACGGGGACACTGCCTTTTTTCCCCCCTTCCACTTCAAGGACGCATAACTCCATGAAAATTCATTTTTTTTTTCAAATTTATTTTGTGTGCTCCTAATATATGAATAAATAAATGATAAAAAAATGTATCGTAAAAATATCAATAGCTTTTTTTTATTCATCGTCAAAAAATGCTCGAAATTCGGGCCTTTAGACTAGAATACCCCCTTCATGAACAATCTCCCTCCAGTTCATTTTCTCTTTTGCTACATTTTTCCAATTACGAATGTTCATCACTTTCAAGTCTGTTTCGAAGTCATCAAGCCATATCTTTTTTTGTCGGCTCTTTTCCTTCCTCCTATTAGACGTAAAGTAAACACTTTTTTTAATTATTTCATGTGGCGATCCCATTTCCAATTTCGTTGTTGTAACGGATACGAAAAGTGCCTTCTTCAATGTGAATAGGACCGCAGAATTTGCTCATAATGTTTCTCATATTCCCATAATGCTTTCAAATCATAATAGCTGGTTTATATCATTAACTTTCAATGTCCAGATTTCAGCACCATAAGTAAGAATCGGACGGATCAAAGTTTTATTCATTTTGATTTTCTGCGTTCGTGGTAAAACCTTTGATCTGAACAATTTAATATTGTATTTGCCTAATACGCCTTGTTGGCCGCTTTAATTCTTTTACGAGTATCTACAGCAATTGATGAACCGATAGAAGCAATCCCAAATAATTGAATTGCTTAACCTTGGCACAACTACGTTCTGGATACTATAGCAGGTTAAACTCCTACTTATCCAGAATCGACCCCGATATAACTCTCATTTCCATTATGGCCGAAACGGTGACAGCAAATTATCTAAGCTGCCAAATTCTTCATTGACTCACCGACTCTAATCGGGCTTTAGCAAAGCGACTATGATCACTCATTGCTGATAGAAGTAGAAGTGGCTGGTAATTTTATAATCTCACCACAAATTTCTGTTTCAACTTTGATGACCCATTGGAATATTTCTACTGAATTTACTACTACCTAACCGCACCTTATGTCATCGCGCAAGTTGAACCATAAATCATCAACCACTATAGTACGTAGGTATGTATGTACCTATGTTCATAAGTATAGCTAATTAAAAAAAATTGTGAATATGCAAAAAGTTGATAAAAAAAAAATATTAAAAGGCTAAACTTATGCTTGGTAGTCTCTAAAAGCTGCGTACTTATATTTATGTCAATATGTATTGCATATTTATAAATAGGTATGAAATCTGCGTGAAGTCCAATTGTGCGGCCCTACTTGGAGCTCAGCTGAATCAGACTTGAACAAAAGGTGGGTAGATGAGCTTATATAGTAGATTTATATATGTACGTATGTAGGTAATCAGGCAAGTGAACGCACTAAATCTACATAAATACATACATACATACATAAGTGAGAATCTAACTTAAAATTGTGCTGCTAGATCGCTTCCATTACGACTGCGACCACTATTTGCACTCTACGCATAACATCAGCAGACGCACTAGCACTTAACGGCTGGAGTTAGCTCGCGCTGGAGGGGCAGACGCGTGTACCTATGCCCAAACACCGAGCCGGCTAACACTGACTGACTGACTGACAGCAGTCAACAGCTATTCAATAGCTTTCAAATGAGCGATAAGCGACCGGTAGCAATGCTGCGGCATTGTGTGCTTGATGACATCATTTTCCGCGAGTGATGGCCGCTGAAAGGCGGAGTGCGTGCGGGCGGGCGATGTTTAGTTGGTGCAGTGGCAATTCTCACTCACTCTGCTGTGTTCTCGCTTGTTGTGAGCGGCTCCCTCAGCTTGACATATCAGCGTTCGCATTTTCATAAAATTTGTTTTGTTTACTTATTTGTAACAATTTATTATTACCGAATCGGAGAGAAAAGACGAGTAGTCAAAGGGGGCGAAAAGTCAGGGTTGAAGGAAGGTAGAGGTTAGAAATGTGATGTGACTAATAGGCTTCAACCTTCGGAAATGTTTTTCACACACACATACGCACATATAAATATATATGTACATATACGAGGGCTGGTTAATAAGTGCATGGAAATTGGAACAGATGGCGTTTGCGTTACAAGCCCGGCGTTTTTCTTGTCAGGAGGCCTAATTTTTTAGTTCATCAATCAAAGAGTTTCGTTTGACGTCTACCGGCATTTACGTAAAAATGAGAAAAAAACAAAGAACTTCAATCAAGAACCAGATTCTTGAAATTCGTTCATCAACCTAAAAAAAAATGAGTCTCGGGACATGTTGTTCTTAAAGTTCGACCATTTTTATAATAAGTTTCAATAATTTTAACGCGTTGTCGTGTAAAATCGGTCATATGCCTACTTGACAAATTTCAAAGATGACATAAAAATGAGGTACAGTTTAGGGATTATTCACTACTGACCTCCAGGCGTCACTTTTGAAAGACCTTTTACCATCTTGTATGAACTCCCCTTGACTCAAGCAAACAAAAAAATGGAAGGTATAGTTGGAAACCTTCACCATCGATTAGAACCATCCACTACTCGATTAGTCAATTTTGTTACGGCCGTATTAGCACAAATGTCTCCGAACGTTCCGGTTCCCGAGCTGAGGTCATCACATTAGAAATGGTCAATAAAATTCATGGTATATTCAGTAGGTTCCATATTCGAAAGCTCGGAAAAACTTTTCTCACAGCGGTCGTCCCTCGGTAGGTAATGAGCAACTCCGAGTATATTTCTGCGATAGAAAATCTCCTCATAACAAACCATCTGCCCTTCGGAGGCGGCATAGAACTGTAGGTCTCTCTTCATCTGTGGAAGAACATTAAGACGCGCACCACAATTAGAAGCGAGAGCTCTGTTAAAATACCCAACAAAGGGTGTAAGCGTCAGTTATATATATCGTTTTTTTTATGAGCTTGAGAACTTAAAATGATAATACAAAACAGAAATATTGTTGGAATGATTTTTTTTATTAATGATTTTTTAATATGAGCCCATTCGATCAGTCCAATTTTTGACTACTTTTTCCAATAAATCTGGTCGTATGGCGCCTATGGTGGCTTGAAAGTTGACTTTCAGTGCTTCAAGAGTTGCTGGTGTGTCGGCATAAGCCAATTACTAAACACAGCCCCATAAAAAATAGTCCGGAGGCGTTAAATTGCACGAACGAGGACGCCAGTGAAAGGGATCGCTTCTGGAAAGAAAGTTGTCACCAAATTGATTTTGCAATAAATCGGTTAACAAGCGCGCTTTATGGCAAGTTGGTGGAACCAAAAGCGGTTGATGTTTAGCTGATCAGCATGACCACTCGCCACTAACCGTAGCGGTAGCTCCTTCCTCATTTCAAAAGAAATATGACTAGAACACTGGTATGGGGGCATGCTCTATGAACTTCGTGAACAGATTTATTTTTTTCAAAGCAAATTTCTACGATTTGGAAGCGTTGTTCGGGTATTAAACGATTGATGATGACTTGCTAAACGTTACTGAATACAAATATCAACACAGTTGGCCATTCTCAGCGGTCAAACCATAGTGATCGCTATCGGTAGTTCTTACGCAGCTAAAAAAACCCCCAACATTATATGGACTTTCGCTGAATATTCCTAAATTGGATGTCGTGTTTGCTTACAATTGACAATAAACACAAACTTCAATTGACAACTTCAAAAGAGTGATCGGCGATATTCCGAACGGGGTTTCACACCATCATTTCATCGAGACGCCTGGGAACGGTCGAGACAGTATACTTCTCGTGGTGAATCGAAACTGAAGGGGCCTGAGGGAGGTACTAGTAAGTCTGTTGACTGACAAGGTCATGACGAAATGTTTTTTGAGTTGCTCGTGGTTTAAAACGGTTTAAATGATAACCGGCGCATTTCTGTTGAGCTGATGGATCGCTTTGTGGTAATTTTAAACAAAAATCCGAGCATTTGGCAGGAGAAAGGTTGCGAAATTCGGGAGAAATCGCGTAAATTGGGTTACGAATTGCTCTCTCACCCAGTAATAAATAGTACCAGTCAAATATTATCCATGTCAAGCATAAATGTATTTGTCGGGATAGCGCAAAATTGAACAGCTTTCAGGCCTATTATTTTGGCCTATAATGGATTTTTTTTTAGAAACTGCCATGTTGTCAAAAAAATGTATTTCGCGTATTTCTTCGATTAATTGCTAGATTTAACATTACTTTAACGAAATCTTTTTGGTTTTTTAATTTCAGAGAATCCAGTTGAGAGATACATTGGTCACCACAAAACGTCTTTTTTGATCTGGCGGGGATCAGCTGTATCTCCTTTCCAAATAAATATTTTTACTAATACAAAATCTCAAAATACAGTTATAAGATAATTAAATATGTGTAAAATTTTTTAGATCAATAAATTTAAAAGTGTTCTCAGAAAAATTCTGGAAAATGAAAATTCGCTTTTTTTCGGCCTTCTAACTGTGTATAAGAAAGGATTCGATGATAAAAGATTTGGTTCGGATGAAGAAATCGTCGAAGAAACAAACACTTTCTGAGAGCGTGTCTGGAGAAATCGTTTGATTTCGAGGGATTCAACAAATTGAAGAAGCGCTTCATGAAATGTATCGAGCCAAAAGGAGACTATGTGGGAAAATAAATGTTTTTTTTTGGTGACGAATAAAGTTTTGGTCTTTTAATTTTTCTGCGATTTATTGATCCACTCTCGTATCTACATGGAGTTCTTTACTGTAAAATTGAAACCTAAAATTAATTATAATAATGTTAAAAATTTTATTGTCACTGCATTAATTAATTTTTTTTTGTTACAGGTACAAATGCATTTAAATGTTCAGTTTGCATTTTATTTCTTATCGAAAAAAAAAACAAAAACAATTACTACGCAATTCAGTAATTAGCATCGCTTCAGAGGTGACAAGGGACTAGCCCTTCAATGCTAATTACCAACACGGGTATTTACAGTTAATGAGTCAGAAAATAAAGAAGCCACTGATGCAGGGAAACACGAGAGCAGATGCATCTGAATAGGTATGGAAGCGAAAATTACAGTGTGTACAAATGTATGATACGGCGAATCAGTAACAGCCATAAAACTGTATAATTTTGATATTGTAATTACGATATATGTAGGATAAAAGGGTTGGGTACAATATGATTTTGGTTAAAAATTCTGTATTTAAAATTCTGTATTTAAAATTCTGTATTCAATATTCTGTATTCAAAAATCGGTAATGCAAAATTCTGTAATGTTAAAATTCTGTATTGCGGAACACTGTAATTTTAAATTTTGTAAATTAAAATTATGTATTGTCAAAATTCTGTATTGCAAAATTCTGTATTGAAAAATCGGAAGAGCATATGGATAAATAAAAAAAGGGCGCACTTTTTTTATTTTTCCATATGCTCTTCCGATATTTCAATATAGAGTTTTGCAAAACAAAATACTGCCAATACATGACTTGTCTTGACCCATATGGTTTCCGGTATTATCAAAACAGATTTACATAAAGCAAATGTACATATGTTTGTATGTATTTATAGCTTCAGTAAGAATGTTAATGAAATTTGAGCAACCGTGCTAAAAATATTGTAGAATAATTGCAATATTTTCTGTATACTTCGTTCAAATACCTAACTGTTTTAATCAATTCCCATTCTTTCATTGTATACCAAAATACCCACCAAAATTTTGGTCAGTGCACGATGAGTCTAATATCGCTTTCCCCAGAACGCAAAACAGTATTGAGGCTTGGCATCGACGGCTAAAAGTTATTGTTGGGAAACGAAACTCAGGGTTGTACAAAGTAATTAATGATCTAAAAACCGAACTGGTTTGTGCGAAAGCACAACTAGCTAAAATTCAAAATGGTCACAAAATTAGTCAAACGAAGAAGGCTGTAAAAGCAAACAACAGCATTAAAAGAATAACAAAAAAAAGGCTTATATTAAGGTATGTTTCTTTTCTAAAGCGAATTGCTAAAAATTTAATAATATAATAATTGTTTCGCCATTATAATGTAATAACTTTTGTTTTGAATTTTTCTTTAATTGACGTATGTATGTATATATACTATTGTTTCTAAAAAATCAAAATTCCATTATTCATAAAATAAATGTGCTATTCAGGTAAGCGTGCTTATCAGGTTATCTGCTTATTTGGTCATATTTTTACAGCATTTTGATCGAAAATAATTTTGATTCCAGAATTTTAATATACAGAATTTCAGTTCTCCATCATTTTGATCATACAGAATTGTAAATACAGAATATTGAACCAAAAGAATTTAGGCTGGACAGAATTTTTTTTTTGATTTGTACAGAATTTTCATTCAAAAGAATTTTGAAAAGCAGAATTTAGTACCTCTCCCGGATAAAATGCATCCCTGCGCAGCAACCCTAATAAGGGTTGTGGATATAGCTTTTAGACTAGGCCTCTTCTATTCGGCACTTCTCTGCTCGCTATCTCTCTGTTCGATAAAGTTCACGAAAAATTTGCAACAAAGTTATCGAGTAAGATTCGCCGTTAGCGAGTAAGGCTATATATCGTTACACTGGAATAACTCCAATAGTTCAAGGAAAATTTTAGGTTTTAAATTTAACAAGGCTTTCATTTTATGGGAAGATATAAAATAAGAGACTTCATTTATTTAGGATCGAGCACATCCTGTCTTTACGAACAATACTTCATAAGTCTTTGTTGTAGCAGTAATACAAGCTCCGACAGTGTAGGATATATCACCGGTCGTCTTCGTCTGGCTTATCTAAAGGTAGGCCTTATCGACAGGTTGGGTCCAGAGGGAGAGGGGTGTTAGATGCTTCACATGCCGGACATTTGTTTAGTTTATCGGGGTCAATTCTGGATAAGTAGGAGTTTAACCTGCTCCAATATCCAGAACGTAATAGTGCCAGTGTTACGCGGGTCTCACGGGGAAGCTGGAGTTCTTCATCTGCTGTAGGTGGTGGTTGGACTCCGACTACGGCATTCGGTGGACGGGAGCTTAAGAAGATGGTAACGGTCTAAACACTGTCTGATCTAGTAGATGTCTGTTAGTTTTGTTCCGGATCTCGTCGGCGTAGTTTAATATGAGTCTCCTGACGTGCCTGGGAGGCGGTTCTGGCTACAGAAGGTGTCTGCAGGGATAAAATCTGCGGTATCACCCTAACAGGAACTGCTTGCTGAGCAGTTTGTTACTGGATTACTGGGAGCATCTGTGCTTCATTGTGAAGGTTTTGAAGTGCTGCCAGCAAGCGATTTGAGGACCTTGTTGCTATTTTGGACTTTAGTGGCAATTGCGGTTGTGTGCGCAGAAAAGGAGAGCAAACTGCCAAAGGTTACACCCAAAATTTTGGGATTGTTTACAGTTGGAATTGGTATGCCATCGAATTTTACCTTGAGAGGCAGTTTGACCTCCTTTGTGTCCAGGTGGTAAAGAGGGTCGCCGTGGACTTAGTGGGGGAAAGTTGGAGATTGCTCGCAGTGAAAAAGCGAGAAAGGTCGGTGAGGTAGATGTTCACTTTGGAGCACAAGCCAACGATGCCATTGCCCGACGCCATTCTTGAGTTGTTGTTGTTATAGCAGCGCCCTTGGAGTGCTTGAGAGAAAGATTCTGCTGAAGACTTTTGAAACTTTGGCGACGGTGAGTATTGCAGGCGATTGAACAATGAGTTGTATGAGATTTACGAATAAATAGTGCAGTCCCAATGGACACAAACGGTCCGGTTCTGAAAGTTTTCGATCTGGCACCAGCTGGTGGTTTCCAGAGGAAGAGGAAGCCTCCTCTGCGTTGAACAGATCAGGTGGAGAAGGACTTGGCTTCACTTGGGGTGTATCTAAGTGGTGTCAGATAGAAAGAAATGACTGGCGCGCTTTATTAAACGCGGCCAGAATAGCTTAAGCGGTTATCGCGCCAATCAAGAAGATTAAGATGAACCCAAGAAGAGAAATACGACGCAAGTAAAATCTGTAAAAAATATGTAGTGCCACACCTACTTTTGGCTAAATGCATTTATCATGGCATTTAAACAGCCGCCCATCCTTCTGATGTTACTGGCTTTAACTCTCATTGTCTATGAGCTGGTTTGTTACTTATTTTGTTTATTTACCTCATAAAAAGAGACATCATGAACTTGATCAATATAATGCATTTTTTGATTAAAAAGTTTAAATAATACTCACGTTGATAAGTCTACTACAGGAATTCCCTCTCCAACCTCTTTGCCTTCTTTCTCGCAAAATTTCTGGCCCATGGAGTTGTTGTAATTAAAAAGGCAATTGGTGAGCGCTTCAACTAGATCACGATTTGCTAAAGTCTCGGGCTTTTTCGTCTGCGACTTGGATTGATTCTGCGGTTTCGCTAAACGCTGTTCTTCGTTGTTGCCAATGTAAATTGCTTTCGCGTGCGGCGACATCATTTCAAAAAAATCTGACTTCAATTTTGAGCCCACCTTCAGCATTTCCGAGTTTGAGCAATTTGGTGGCATGGATGCGCCAGCATCACCACCAGCGGCCAGCATATCTATCTCTGTGAGTGATGCTCTAAGCGATGGCTCGCCGAGTCGGTCAGCGTTGCGCGGTGAGCGCGCCGAATTCGTAGGTGTGACCGAAGGTGGCGGCGGTGGCGGGTTAAGTGGATTGCGACGTTTTTTCAATATCTTAACGCCTCTTTCGCCTTGCGTGGCCATTTGCTGACTGCTGGTAAGATAGTTTGGGCGCGCAGTCATACGTCCGCGGCTTGTGTCGATTAGAGCAGATAGACGAGAGGAGGGTGGCAGGGAAGAGCTGGCGCGTGCACTGTGACGCGCAGCGTGCGCAACTCTCGCTGGTTGCAGTGCTTGCAATTGCAGCTGTTTTCGTGTTAGTGGCTTCGGAGTCGCCAACTGAGTTTGCTTTTGTTCGAATTGTTGCTGTTGTTGGTATTGCATTTGCTGCTCCTGCAGCATAAGTTGTTGCTTCTGCTCAAGCTTTCTATGCGGCTGCAGTTGATTTTGAGGGATGTGTTGTTGTTGTTGCTGTTGCTCGGCAATACACTGTTGGTGCTCTTCCAGCTGCTGTTGCAGTTGTTTTTGTGGATTGCGCGACTGTTTTAGAATCTGCTCGGTCTTTTGATTGTTGATAGGGTTGCCTTTGCGCTTTTTCAGGTGTCGCTCTAACTTCTCCTGCTCGTATGCCTGTTGTAGCAACAGTTGCTGCTGTTGTTGGATGTGTGTATCGTAGTTTTCGGTGCGCTCGCGCAGACTCTTTTGATATTGGCGCTCCTCTACTTGTTGCTGCTGTAGTTGTTGCTCTAGTTTGCTGGGATTACCCTGCTTGTTCGCACTACTTTGCTCGTTCTGTTCAAATTTCTTCAATTGCTGCTGCTCTTTCTTGTGCTGTTGTTGTTCCTTTTTGTTGCTATAATACCTGACTTCCTGCTGGTCGTTCACTTTATTATTGTCCGGTTTTATTGCAATTCCAACATCAAAATTACTAGAGTTCTCCTCGAAGCTCACAAAATCTGAACCGCTCTCACTAGCTACATCGCCGCCGCATTCGTAGCTCAATTTGAAGTTATCGAAAACAACAATATCACTGTTACTCGCTGTATTGTTGTTAGTGTTATTATTTCTCTTACCGGCACATTCATCGCGGAAGTAGCCGGTTAACTGGGTGGCTTTGATGGGCTCGATGATCACTCTTGGTTCAATGAGGTAGTTTGATGCGTCTCTAGCTTTGCCTATATCATCATCATTACCATCATCATCATCGGCACAATCGTCGACATAGTCGCCGTTCTCAAACTCATCGTCATCGTAATAATTATCATCATCATCGTCTACATCAATATCACAGATAACCGTTTCGAAGGCACTCGCCGTGGGCACTTCGTCCAAGAAAGCAGCAACAGCTTCGTGGCGTTTGGCCGATTCATTGCTTGAGTGGCGGTGCTGGTTATGCTGTTGTCGTTCAGTCTGCTTTGCCGCTTTCAACTCTATAGTCGCAATCGTATGTGAGTTCGCGTTCGCAATTCAATTAAGGTTACGAGGAGTAGTAAATATAATAAATTGAGCGGGTTTTGTGGCGTACATTCATTTCATTTGTATATGTATGTAGGTGTATATGCAAAAGAGTAACAAATAAAACAATTGCATATGAATAAATGACAACGCATCAACAAAAACAAAAATATTAGAAATTAAAAATGAAAAAATCAATTTGAATTGTATGTATTACGGGAAAGTGCGTTTGGTCACTAAATATTTTTATAGCAATTAGTGTAATGGAGTGATTTTCATACATACATACATATGTATCAGTAAATTGTATATGTATATGCGTATGCAAATGCGCGTAAATATGTATGTGCATATGTCAATAAAGAATATTTATTTATGTACTTAATTCAATCAAGAGGCATTGTGCACAAAGAGAAGAAAAAACGCATACAAATTTAAAATGATTTTTCGGTTAATTGCTTCAAATTGTGTGTTGATATGCGAGATCGAAACGAAGCAAACGAAAACTGTAGAAACTATTAATTTTTAAGCAAAATAATAGTTTTACTAAAAAAAAAAAAAAAAAAAAAAACAAAATGTGACAAAAATGAAAATGTAAATGTGAAGTTCAAAATAAGAATGCGAAACCTCAAACAATTTAAATAAAAACACAAAAAACAAATGTAACAAAAATGGAAATTTAAATGTAAAGCTCAAAAAAAAAAAAAAATGCGAAATCTCTGAAGATCTTAAACTAAAAAAAAAACAACAAATTGATTTTTAGAGATTTCTGGAGCCAATTTTAAAGGATAAAATAAAAAAATTTTGATGAATAATAAAACTTAAAAAATTTCACCCTTTAATGACCAACTTTTTCTTTTTTAGCGCAAAAAATATATTTGTTGTCTTATTTAACTTCTATGCAAAAATTATCTGACATTGAGTATCGGATAATTGAAATAGAATTTGTTTGGTTGTTCGTTGACTGCTAGTCGAATCAGCAGGCCTTTAAGCAAGAAATTCGACTAGTATGTGATTTATATTGACATACATACACTTGTCTCAAAATAATAGCAGCGCGACGAATTATCAAGTTCTACTTCGGTGCCACGACAATCGGTTCTACGTAACCGGAACGACCCGGATTTATATCCGGTCATGGACTGTCGCTCCAGCAGCATTCCCCGTATGTGAATATGGGGAATGTTTTATGCTGGCACAACAACAACAACCAAGTTTCACTTATTTCTTTCGTGTTTTTTTACAGTTTTTATAAAAGAAAAATGCATTCTACAACTAAAACCATACAACCCAAAACTTAAAAATTTATACAAAATTCACAAAAATTTCACAAATTTAAAAAAATTAAAAATTTTTCACTTTTTAATAAAAACTTGTAGAAAACTGCTTGCTATGCAGTTTTATTACCAATTCCATTTTAGTATATTATAAAAAAATGTAAGTTTTAAGCCACTCAAAAATTGCGCTGGTTTTTGATGACTGTGTTTTGGATATGATGTTGATACCAACATCGACCTTCTCCAAGTATTCTTTGGCCGACCGCAACCTCTGCTCCCTTGCGGGTTCCAGTCCAGTGCCATTTTCTAAGCGTGTGACCTATCCTACGGCATTTTTTGCTTTTGAATATTTTGCAGATGATGCGGAGGCGTTTGTTGGCGAAAAATTGTAGCCTCTGTGTAATGGTGTGGGAGACCAGGCATGTTTCACTTCCGTATAACAATACTGACTTCTCACATGAGCTGGTAGTTCGCATTTTAGAGCGCCTGTAGATTAGCGAACTCCTCCATACTGTATGCATTCGCCTGAATGCCGCCCTTGCTTTGTTTAGCCTGCAGTTGAGATCTTTATCTGACCGCCGTCTGTCGTGAGAATACAGCCGGCGTAGCAGAAAATTTCGACAAATTCTATCGGGCACCCGTCAACCATTATAGGAAGTTCAGGCGTACTCTTTCGTACAGGGCCAATCTTGATATACTAAATTTAATGGGCTATAAAACTGCATACTCAGAATATTTCTAAAAACTCTTAAATACGCTTAAGTTTTCTGAATTTTTATCAAAGTTTGGGTTTGTTTATGGTTTTGGTTATATGAGCTATATAGTTTTTGTTGTAGAACTCACTATACTATTTAAAAACTTTACTATACAAAATTTTATAAAAAAAATAGTTAAAACTTCCTAATTCGTCGTAGTCCTATTATGTTTTTTTTTTTTTTTTTTTTTTTTTTTTTTGTATGTATACTTTTATTTGCAATCTATCTTGACGACAATAAGCAAATGTTATAATATTTGTAATCTTAACCTAGGTACTTAACAGAAATGGTTTAGTCTCCACTGAGACTAACCATTATATGCCATTTTATGTTGGGATATTTTATATTATTTATTTGATAAATCTAGTATATGGAAGCGTTTTAGTCGTCGTATACTTTGACTATTATCTAACAGATTTATAGCTAGGGTATTACAATGATTGTCGAGCCGATTAATATACTTTTTGCTATATTTTTTTATCTCTTCTTTAACATAAGAAATATTGAGGTCTTTATGTATCTCCTCATTTTTCACAAACCAAGGAGCACCTGTTATTAGTCTCAGAGTTTTTGACTGGTAACGTTGGACTATTTCCACATTGGAGTGACTTGCTGTTCCCCAGAGTTGTAAAGCGTAAGTCCAAATCGGTTTTAAGATTGCATTATAGATTCTTACTTTATTTTCCAGGCTTAGCTGCGATTTTTTACTAAAAAGCCAATACATCTTTTTCGTTTTTTGGTTAAGTTGCTTCACTTTAGAGTTTATATGTGATCTCCAGGTCAACCTTCTGTCAAGATGTACACCAAGATACTTCACAGTCGTATTTTGTGGTATTTGAGTACCACAAAGATTAACAGGAGGACAGTCTCCTTTTCTAAGAGTGAACGTTACCTGTGTAGATTTTTGGGGCTTGACTCTAATCCTCCATTTGTGCATCCATTTCTGTACTTCATAAAGCTCTTTCTGTACATTCAGCGACGCTCCTTCTGGGGTCAGCGATGTTGCAATTATAGCTGTGTCATCAGCATACGTTGCAATGCTTACATCTGCCAACACTGGCAAATCGGCAGTGAATATTGTGTACAGAACCGGACCTAGCACACTGCCTTGCGGCACACCAGCATTTATGGAGTATATATTAGATGTTACGCCTTGATTTACAACATAATACTTTCGGTTAGTTAAATATGATTTCAGTAAAAAGGAGTATGGGGCGGGAAGTATTTTCTTAATTTTATATAAAATTCCCGGGTGCCAAACTCGATCAAATGCCTGTTGTATGTCAAGAAAAACTGTTGTACAATATTTTTTACTTTCCAGTGCCTCTGTAATATGATTGATGACTCGGTGGCATTGCTCTACTGTTCCATGACCTCTTCTAAACCCAAACTGGTGTTCCGGTATTATATTATGCTTGTCCAGTACTGGCAGCATTCTTCTTAGAAGTATTCTTTCAAATACTTTAGAGAATGTTACCAGCAAACTTATCGGTCTGTATGAAGACATAATGTTTTCAGGTTTATTGGGCTTATTTATCATGATAACTTCCGCACATTTCCACTGCGTTGGGTAATGGTCAAATCTCAGCATAGCATTGTATATAGTCGTTAATAGTTGAAGACACTTCTGGGGCAGATTTTTTAAAGTTTTTCCATCTATTTTGTCATATCCTGGTGATTTTTTGTTATTGATGTTTTTAATCCCTATCTCTACTTCTGTTGTGCTAATACGGCTTATTGGAAAACTCATTTGGCATGGCACATCTAAGAAATTAAAAATTTCTTCGTCTTGTATTCCATCACAATCGCGATTAGGTTGGAACACTGTAGAAAGGTGTTGCGCAAATGCCTCCACTTTTTCTTCATTTGACCTGCACCAAACTCCATTGCTGTCTTTAATAGCGACATTTCTTCTACTAGGACGCTTTAGATATCGCGTAGCTCTCCATAGGGTGTATTCATAATCATTTGAAAAGGGATCAAGATTTTTTAGAAAATCAGCTGTCGATTCATTTCTTAATTCAGCCATTCGTTTCTTAAGATCGTTTCTTGCCTTATTGAACATTGTTTTGTCCAAAGGATTTTGGCTTCTTTGCCATTTTTTCCTCAGAGCTCGCTTATGTTTGATTATTCGTCTGATTTCTAAAGATATAAATTCGCTACTTCTTGCCCTTTCTTTTGGAGGTGGCGCAAACAAAAATCCAGCTTCGTGTATGTTGTTGGTCAACATTTCGACAGCTAAGTCTATTTCTGTGCCAGTTTTTAGGGGCATATTTATATCAGTTTTATTTTCAAGCCAGTTTTTGAACGCAGTAATATCTGTCTTCGACGTAATAACCTTGTAAGGAAAATTGCATTTTACTGACACGGAGCTGTATGTTACAATGAATGGCGAGTGATCCGAACTCAGGTCAAAGCTTTCAGCTATACTTATTTGGTGTTGGGGTATACCTGAGTATACAATGAAGTCTAGTAGGTCAGGAATCTTCCTAGGATCGAAAGGCCAGTAAGTTGGTTTACCTGTAGACAGCGTGGAGAAATTATTATCAGTAATGCACTTATAAAGTTGCCTGCCTTTTGGGTTAATTAGTCTTGACCCCCACCAGGGATGTTTGGCATTGTAATCACCACCAGCAATAAATCTTGTCCCAAGTTTCTGGAAAAAGTCCCAGTATTCCCTGGGATTTATAGAAAATCTTGGTGGAAAATACACGGCTGATAAACTTAAATCAAAGTGCAAACACTTCACCTGGATGCAAGCGGCTTGTATAGCGTTGCTGTCAACACTGTCCATAACCCTGTACCTGATACTGCTTTTTATTATTATTGCTGATCCTCCATCTGCTTTGTTGTCTGGGTGATTTGCACTAATCAGATCATAACCGTGTATTTTAAAAAAAGATCTGTTAGTAAAATGTGTTTCCGAAATTAATATAATATCAATATTGTTTGCTTTCAAAAATACTTGTATTTCATCTTTATGGTTGGAAAGACCATTGGCATTCCATATTGCAATACGTAAATCTATTTGCATAGTTGGTTAATTAAAAGAGTTATCATATTTAAAAGATTGTTGGTTAATTCGAATTGCTTGGCAAGCAAGGCCTCAATTCTTTCAAGTGGATTGTCGTGCCTTGTCCCATGGTTGCCTTGAAGCACTTGAGCGTATGTGGGCTGGCTCTCATGTTGGTTTATGTTGTGAGGCTTAGTTGGTTGAATAAAGTTTCTATTTACATGCTGTGGATTATTACGTATCGGTCTATCATTACGTGCTACCAGTTCTTGATACACTCTGCAGCCTTTGTAACTAGCAGCATGAGCTTCAAAACAATTAGCACATTTTGCAGGTAACTCTTTATTTTTAGGGCAGTCATTAGTAGGATGATCTAGAGAGCATTTCACGCATTTGTAGCTTTTTGTACAATAGGACTTGGTGTGCCCGAATTCCTGGCATCGAAAGCATTGAACTATATCATTCACTTTTCTTGGCTGTTCCACTTTGACAACAGCATTACCAATATACTTAATTTGATATATATCAGAATTTTTGTTGTTTGGCTCCAGATCAATAAAGAACATATTTAGGGGCTCCTTGGTTATACGACTCTTAATTGCACTAACGTTTCTTACCTGGTGACCTAGCTCTTCAATTTCATTCTTAATGAATTCAGTTGGTGTAGAGTAATGCAAGTTTTTAACAACTACCCTAAAGGCCCTGTCTTGCTTTAATTGATAAATGTGAAACTTAATTTTATCTTTTCTTAAGTAATCTACTAATTGTCTATAGGTATTCACGGATTTAACTATAACCCTTACGTGTCCATCTCTTTGAGTTTTATAGCTGAAACTGTCTTTCGGAATACACTTAAAAATATAAGACATCATGCCACTTATATCATTGACATCAGACAAAAATATTGGCGGCGGCTTAACAGAGATTTCCCCTTCCGTATTATTGTTTTCACCATCATTAATTTCCATTGCAGGTGCATTTTTATGATTTTCATTGTCAAGGTTGTTGTCATCTCTTAGCAGGTCAAACCGGTTAGCACTACTGGATGGTCCAGTTGCATCGGCTAGAGCTGGTCTTTTCTTCATTAGAGGTGAACCTCCATACGGTCGTTTTTTTACCATCGGTACGCTTTGCCATTGTATGTCTGGATAATCGTTGTTGTCGTCAAGCATTCTTATTTTTGTTTTTTTTTAGCACCAACGGTGCCTTTGTTGTTGGTTACTTCAGCAGCAATTGTTTTTAGAGAGAAAAACAAAATATAACAAAGAAAAATGCAGGCAAACACTGTGCGAATGCAAGCAAAGTGAAATAAAATACGAGTTAACGGTACTGTTGTTGCTTATTTGCACAGGTGCAGAGAAACACTTCTGATCACTAACGCAGTCAAATCACGACTTCGTCCTATTATTTTGAGCACAAGAGTATGTATACTATATAAGAAACAATATTTCTTGTTTGGGAAATGAGGCTATTCAATGGCTTAATAAAAATTAAAAAAACTAACACAAATTACTGCTCTTCGCATTTGGGGAGGTGCAAATATAAAATCTATATGCAGATCGCACCCGATGAAGTTACAATGCGCTATTCGGAAATATTTTCCATGCATTTTGTTTCTATAAATTTCTCATATACCAAAACAAAAAAAAAAAAAAATAATGCTGACGCCCTGGACAAATGCTTCGTATTTCATATGAGAATAGAACAAGAAAAATCAAATCCTTCCAGCTATAAGTAGAATAGAGTAAAATATATACAAGGTGGCAAAAAATGTAACATCCAATTTTGTCTTTCAATAACTTTTACTAACCAAAATAATATTGAGTGAGAAAAGATCTTTGTTTGCGTACTGCAGCTGTTTAGTTCAAATATGATTGACTTACAATGCCATTAGCAAAAACTAAAAAAAAAAATGTTAAAAACAAAAATTTTTTTAAATAAAAAAATACAAAAAACAATACATATAAATATAAAAAAATGAAAATAATAAAAAAATAATAAAAAATACAAAACAAAAAAAAATATATAAAAAAAAATACAAAAACAAAAGTAAATAAATAAAAACTAAAAGTAATAATAAAAAAACTATTAAAAAAATAAACAAAAAAATTAAAATAAAAAATAAAAATAAAAGAAAAATAAATAAATAAATAAAATAAAAAAAATTAAAACAAAAAATAATACAAAATTAAAAAAAAATAAATAAATAAAAAAACAAGTAAATAAATAAAATAGAAAAAAAATTAAAATAAAAAAATAAAAATAAAAATAAAAACAGAAATAAACAAATAAAGAATAAAAATAAATAAAATAGAAAAAAATAAATAAATAAAATAAAAAAAAGTAGAAAAAAAGTAAAAAATAAATAAAATAAAAAATAAAATAAAATAAATAAATACAATTAAATTAAAAATTAAAAAAACAATTGAAATAAAAAATAATAAAAAATTATATATTACAATAAATGAAAATAAAATTAAAAAAATTAAATTATAAAAAATAAACTAAATAAAATTAAAAAAAAAAATAAAATATTAAAAACGAAAGTAAAAAAATTAAGAATATAAATAAAAATATAAAAAAAAAATAGGAAAAAAAAAATAAATTAAAAAAATTATGAAAAAAATTAAAAATAAAAATTAAAATAAAAAATAAAAACACTAAAAATAAAATCAAATCTATAAAACTCTGTTAGTTTCCTCTTGCTTGATTTATTTCCTATTGAAAAAGGTTTTTTTTTCACTAAAAGGGAGTTGGTTTCTGTGCACTTTGTTGTGGAACACAAAGGAATAATAAGGAGAAAAAATGTAAACTTTTATAGTTGGTGCTTTGTATTTGCAAACAGAACAGATGGCATTGTGGTAGCGAGAAATGTTAATCGGTGTATGAACTGTCTGTTGACATACATACAAATATAGGGTATTCACAAATGTATAGTAAGTGTCGTTTTTTTGTATGCCAAAAACTTTAAACGGCTACAAATATATTTCAGATGTTCGGAAGTTATCATAAAGGCAAATAATGAATTTTCACACCATTAAAAAGTAGTTGGTTGTGGTTTGAAGTCCTGTAAATATTTACTTAACCGTTAAAAACTTTTGGACATATGACAATACGACACTTATGACGACTTGTGAATCACTTTACGTATGTAAACAAACGTTATAAATGTAAAGTTACTGTCAGTTATTTGCTTCAACCTATAAAAAATGGTTTTCGGCCTTTAGTAAACATTTTTAGGATCATTCCAAGCTTTGAGTATGCAGTTGTTTCTACTACCTATCATTATTATTATTTGTTATTAAGTAGAATATACAAATTTAAAACTTAATATAAAGCAGAGTACGAGTACGGAGAGTATTTGGCATTTGTGAACTAGACAGCTGCAGTAAACAGAGATAGACGTAATGGAGCGCGTTAAAGTCACAAGAGAGATTTCTATCACTCAAAATCATTTTGAAAAACAAAATTGGATTATTAATTTTGCGCCAACTTGTAGTTAGTTAGTACTTGAAAAAGCGCAGAGCAGAAAGTTGAGAGCTAAAGTTGAAATATGGTATTTCTATATTTAAAAATTTGGAATTTAAAGCGTCCAGTTCATTCATAACACAGGCCTGCGAAATTTAACTTTTTTCAGTTTCTAGAATAGCTGTACTTGTTTCTTGTAGTTTTTTATGCGCTGAAAACGAATCTGACCTTCAAAATGCTCCATCACATCAGGATTTTTGGTAAATGAAGCCTAAAAGGTCAAAAAATGGCCATTTTAGCCATTTTTGATAATTTTTTTTGGGATAGAAAAATTTTTTTTCAATTTTCGATGAAAAGGTCGCATAGCACAACTCTTTAGCTTTAAACCCCATTTTTTTAAATTATTGTACGATTTTTAAAAAAAAGTTATGACATTTTGAAATTAACAGTTTCAGTTACGCCAATAGACGTTATACCCAACGTATGCGTAACTGAAACTGTTAATTTCAAAATGTCATAACTTTTTTTTAAAACATCGTACAATAATTTAAAAAAATGGGTTTTAAAGCTAAAGAGTTGTACTATGCGACCTTTTCATCGAAAATTTAAAAAAAAATTTTTCTATCCCAAAAAAAATTATCAAAAATGGCTAAAATGGCCATTTTTTGACCTTTAAGGCTTCATTTACCAAAAATCCTGACGTGATGGAGCATTTTGAAGGTCAGATTCGTTTTCAGCGCATAAAAAACTACAAGAAACAAGTACAGCCATTCTAGAAACTCACCCTCGCAGGACTGTGTAATTTTCGGCATTGAATTCCATACATATTTTGATAACACTTACAAAAAGCAAAACGCACAGTGACCTCAAAAAGTAAAAAAAAAACGATTGCTTCCGATTACAAACTTTCAATGGTAATAAAATGTTTTTTTTTTGCGTTTTTGTATGTACATAGATAGACAGTGTTCAAAAAATGTTACAAAAACTTAAAGTATATAGCACTTTTTTAACAAAAAAAATATACAAATATTTAAATGAATATTTGACCAAAGTTCGACTCTCTTTTGCTGAAACCGCACTATTTTTGTTTTTTGGGCAGAACATGGCTCAAAGCGAGGCCAAAGTTCTCTAGTTATACATAATATTTTAAAGTAGTCGTAAAAAAATGCTTGTAACTCACTGTACATATTGTATATTCTATGTAAAGGGTCTTTTATAAGACGTGCCTAGAAGTTTTTTTAACTCTCCGTTAGGCATGCGGGTCTTTTTGACATTGGACGTGAATTTAACATGTTTCAGTATCAGCTAACGACTTGAGCTTCCAGGTAGCTTCCTAAAATTTAATTTTCTATAGATTTATGAATATAACTTAAAAAAAATGAGAAAATACCAAATCCGGGTGCCCAACGGAAGGTTTTAAAAAGGGTTTCATACGGAGTGTTAAAATAAACACGTAAAAAAATGTATATTCTTTTAGGTTTCACTATTTTTTATTCAAAAAACGGCTCTTAACAATTATATGTGAAAAATGGCAGCATTTAAATGTTCATCATGGACACGTCTACTGGCAAAATCCGTCAAGCAGCTGATTCATGAATGCCTAATGTCGAGATATCGATTTTGAAGGATTAAAAGTTTGTTCCGCAACACTGTGCGGTACAGCAATATTCTCAACAGAATGCCTACTTTTTGGTTTACCAGTTCTTTCTCGACAGAACCAGTTTCTTGAAATTTTTTCACCAATCTTTGAATTGCCGAACCATTCGGACGATTATTTCCACCAAAAGAATCAAGAATTTTGCGATGCGTTGTTGCTAAAGATCGACCATTTTCATAATAACTGATAATAAAATTATTGCCTCTTTCTATCGCGTTAAATTGCACATCTGGCTACTTGACAAATGTCAAAGATGACATAAAAAAGGTACCAAAAGGTAAAAAGGTACTTGGAATTATTCACCACTACCATCCAGCCGTCATTTTCGAAAGACCCTTGCATGCATACATTTTGTTCAACCATAAAAAGAGAACATTTTTTAACAAACAAAAAAAAAAAAAGATCTAAATTCTCTGTACAACTATCCGACATAGGCAAGTGGGTTTGTGCGTACCTGATATTCTTCTTCTTCTATTCTATTTGTTTCCACTGTGGACAGAAAGCATCAAATAGCGGTCCGCACTTGGCAGTCCACAGAGTGCATGTCTGCTAAACCATATGTTGTTTGCAGACTTAGGCCCCACAAATTGTGGACCACGATGTAGAGAATACAGAAACCGAAAAGCGCTACTTTATTTTTGGCGAATTTGACGATAGAGCGAAAAATAAACAAACCTTTTGTAAGCAAATGTATGCACGTGCAGAGGTATGTGCGGACAATTCATTCTATATTCCACTCACTTTCCCTTATTCTTCCTCATATTTTTTTATTTTTGTTATACTGTCGTCATGGCAATCTTGCATTCTATCATTCTTTACCGCGCAATTCGGATGACAAGCCTAAAAATAATAGCCGATAGCCGCTGCTGCTAGTTGTGTAATATAATCATTTATAACTATTTTTTATGTAAATAAATAAATAAATAAAAAAATGAATAAATAAATAAATAAATATAAATTTATTTTCTGTGTTTATATGGTATTTATTTATAATAGATGATTATAGAAATCCATTTATTTAAGATATGAACTTCCACTACTTTCAAAATAAGCAGCTTATACGAAGCCAGGGATCGGCAATCTGAGGCTCGCGAGACACATGCGAGTATTTGCCGGATTCATTTCAAATTTTCACCCAATATTTTTAAGATATTATACTTTAAGAAAATGGAAAAAATCCAATATTTTGAAAATTCTGACTCTACCCCTAACACCTGTGTTCGACGCATGGAATAAGCTTCCAGATTGCGACAGTGAGACGATTTATTGCTGAAAGTACTATTTATTAATGGCTCTTTAAAAACTTTAAAATTTTGTAAATTGTAATTTTTGACACTTCCGACTCATAAGGTTGACGACCCCTGAGAATGTTGTATGCCCATGTTTTTCGTTGGAAGAGGAAATGTTAAAAGTACAGTTTTTTTAATTTTTTAAATTTTCAAGCGGCCATTGTGTTGTATGCTACTCTTAATCACTTTTTTAAATTTTTTTAAATTTTATTGCGGTCTAGTCCAGAGCGCATCTATAAATTCTACACCTAAGTATATTCCTGTTCAAAGGTTCCGAAAATAGTGAAATCAGAATGGATTTGCTGACTTTTGTATATAGAACATACTGTTATAAAGAAAAACTGTTGATGTTATAAAGAATATTACAAATGATTGAGAAAAAGCGCGTATTTGCCCAAAAAACCTTTAACAAGAAAAACAAAGTTCAAAAATTCAACTTCAAGTAAAAAAGTTTCAGTCTCAAATTCTTAAACTAAAAATTAATCAATAAAGAACAAATTCTTGGCGGCCAATAACTTTGCTGCAGTACAAACACAAAAACTGAAAATTATTTTTAAGAGCATTCAAATCAATAATTCATTCATTGTTGTTACTCATAGTTGTTATTTTTTTCTTGCTATTGTTGTGTCAGCATTCATACAGTCGTAGTAATATTTGTATGCACACACATACATACGAATGTGTGTACGTAGCTGTTGTGCGTTCTTAGCGGGTGGCTTTTGCGGCTTTCGCGACATTGACTAGCTTTCTAATATTACCGACTAGTTTTTTTCTGTTATTCAAGTTCTTTGAAACGCAATTCGTACTTTGCCACAGGGCACCGAGTGGGGTGGCAATCAAAGTGATATATGAGTATTTATATATGTAAAAGTAAATATGTGCATGGGCATTTACATATACATACATATGTAGCTAGTTTTATATGCTTACACATATGTAGATATGTATGCAGTAGTTACTTTAAACATCCCCTAAGAAATTTTATTCTATATAAACATTAAGAGGGCACTAACTTTTAGCAATTATGGAAATTTTAGTTGAATCGGTGGAAGTTTTCTACCCAACACTTTGTAGCGCTACGCTAGAGCAACATTTTGCACTGATTTGCTGCACGTACTCGAATATAAATCGAAAAGTTATGAGGATCTCTTTATGAAATTTGCATGGATTATGGCTTAGTCTCAGCTATTAATAAAAAATAAAGAAAAAAATGGCAAAAAAAATTTTTTTTTCTCAAAAATTATGAAAATAGAATTTATAGTTGCGATCTGATATGGTGTTTTCCCGATTTTTTTTATTTTAAGTTTTGAGAATTTGTTTTTGTTTGATAATTTTTGAGAAAAATTTTTTTTGCCCATTTTTTTGCAATTTTTTACCGAAAATTTGTTTTTTTTTTTATTAAAAAATGAAGAAGAAAAATATCCGAAAATATTTCAATTTAAAAACTCCTATTCCAAAATTTTCGGAAAGTTTTTTTTCTCAAAAACAAAAACAAAAAATGATGATTTTTTCAGAAAGCGTTTTTTTTTGTTTTATAATAGTTGAGCAAAATATTTTTTTGCCACTTTTTTGCAAAGTTTGTTTTTCGTTTTAAAATTTTTGAAAATAAAATTTTTTTTGCCCATTTTTTCCGGTTTTTTTTTTTAATAAAAAATTAATAAGAAAATAACCCGAAGATATTTCAATTTAAAAACTCCCATTCGAAAATTTTCGGAAAGTTTTTTTTTTTCTCAAAAACAAAAGCTAAAACAAAAAATTTTGATTTTTTCCGAAAGAGTGTTTTTTTGTTTTATAATTTTTGAACAAACTATTTTTTTGCCATATTTTTGCGAAAAGTTTTGTATTGTTTAATAATTTTTGAGAAAAAATTTTTTTGCCAAGAAAAAAAAATTGTAAAAATATTAAAAAACAAATCGGAAGATATTTCTTTTGAAAACTCCTACTCCAAAATTTTCAACTCCGAATAAATCTCTAAACTATTTAAAATTTTTTTTAAGATATGTGGATCTCTCTATGAAATTTTCAGGGATTACTGAGAGCAATTTCAGCTATTAATAGAACAAATGGCAAACCCATTTTTTCTCTAAACCTATGAAAACATTATGAAAACAATTTTTGTTTCTCAAAAAAACAAAAAATGATTTTTCCCAAAAAATGTTTTTTTTTTTAATTTTTAAGAAAAAAATTTCTTTTTGCCATTTTTTTGCAATTCTTTTTCCCGAAAATTTGTTTTTTCTTTAATTAAAAAATGATGAGGAAAAAATAATTTGTAAAAATATTAAAAAAAATTCGAAGATATTTCACTTTAAAAGCTCCTATTCCAAAATTTTCAGCACTAAATAAATCTGAAAACTAAAATTTTTTTTAGAATATGTGGAACTCTCTATGAAATTTGAAGGGATTACTGAGCATAGTGTCGGAAATTAATAAAAAACATAAAAATGGCAAACAACTTTTTTCTTAAAACCTAATGATTTTTCCGAAAAAGTGTTTTTTTTAGTTTTTGAGAATTTGTTTTTGTTTTATAATTTTTGAGAAACAGTTTTTTTCCCAATTTTTTGCAATTTTTTTCTCCGGAAATTTGTTTTTTTTTAATTAAAAAAAGAAGAAGGAAAATATAAAAAAAAAGACGAAAATATTTCACTTTAAAACTCGTATTCCAAAATTTACAACACTGAAAAAATCTCAAAACTAAATCTTTTTAAGATATACATATGGATCTCTATGAAATGCAGGGATTACTGAGCATAATCTCGCTAATAAAAAAATTAAAAAAATAAAAAATGTTTCTCTCAAAAACTGTGATAAAATTATGACATTTTTTTTCTCAAAAATAATGTAAAAAGAATAATGATTTTTTCCAAAAAAGTTTTTTTTTCATTTAAAAAATTGAGAAATACAAATTTATAAAAATTTAAAAAAACTTAAAAAAATTGTATTCCAAGATTTTCAACACTGAATAAATTTCAAAATTATAGTTTTTAGTTTTTACTTCAAACCTATAAATAAAGCAATTTAAAAAAAAATCGACGACAATGTCCAAAATACTTGGATCGCTTGACATGGAATAGCTCATTGGTGTATTCTGGCTAAAAATCCGTATGAGTATGCAGCAGGGTTAGGTTAAATTAGATTAAGATGGCGGCCGCAAATAGTTGAAGGCTGCATTCCCTTAGGGGAGAATGCATATGGCGAAAACCAGTGGTCTAAAGCTGCGTGATTTCAATAAAGTTCCATAGGCTCCTCTACTATAAACTCCTTAAAGTTCCTCAAAGTAATATATAAAGTGAGAGACAGAGGCCTGAAGCTTTGACACACATAAACAAGGCAGCTGAGAAGAATAAACTGAGGTGATTCGGTCTCCTTTTGCTCCATACAATTCTCGCAGTAGAGACTTGCAATTATTTTGACTTTAACCACGAATTACAGCATACAAAAATGGCATACATCAAGTGCTGTTATTCCGCTCTGAGTGACAGAATCGTTGTGTATGTGACGTCACACTTGTGCGATTTATTCGCGTGATGTTTGTGTAATTTCATCTTCATCTTCTTGCATTCTTGCTCGATTTAATTATTTTCCTCAGGCAACTGCATCAGTGTCACGTCACAACTCTCTGATGGGCATAGTCTTGTATTCTATCATTCTTGCACTCTAACCCCATGGATTCATATGGAACATAATTCTAGTTTGATCTGCACCACTGGTTGCGGTCTGCTTAGTCTCAGAAAGTTTCTCATCGACACTTATGGCTAAAAGGATCTTAAAACGATATTTGTCAAGGATATTCGCTTAACATTTCCTGAGCTGTCCAAAAGCGATCTAAATGTAACACTAAAGCGGTAAAATAACTTCTTTTTGCTGAAAAAAAAACTTTTAATGAGTGGCCTGTCTAGTCAGCTCATTGGCCATGCAGTTTGTGTTCACTTACATCACTCGGATAACGAAATAACCAGATACTATCAAAAAGCATATCAGGCTTTCTCTGACTAATTTCGAGCGCACTATTAATGGGTCTAGGATTCTCCTTCACCTTTTAAAGTGTTTGCTTACAACCCATTGATTGCTTTTTTGATGGAGGCTACCATCACTTGGGATACACTTAAGTATTTTTGAAGCCTAAAATTAAAATAAATGTAGACACTTCTGCCTTCCGCCTCGCCTCATCTTTTGCAATTCATTTCGTAAATATTGTGCTGAGAAATTTTCGTTGTTAGCTTTTATTTTATTTGCCTAAATTCAATTTAGAAACTCACCCATTCTCATTCATCTCACTCTAATAGTAAACGCTGAGGGTTAACTACCAAGGTTGTCCCCATGTTCATATGTATGTATGTAAGTGTACCATTTACTTGTAAACTTGAACATTTGCATGCAGATCCACAAAATGGAAAACCATTAGCACTCAGCCAATAATTTGTTGTCGCCACACTGGCGTTTCATTAGGAATTATTAAAACCTTCAGACACATTTAATAGTAGCACGCAGGAATAATATTCGACACAACTAACATATCTACATATGTATGTATTTACAAATGGGAATTTTTACATACAGTGACTTACAAAAGCTATCGTTACGAGAAACCAACGCGCAGTTACTGACTGTACGCTGGAGCTGATAACTAAAGCAAAGTTAGTCGGCCTTGAAGTTAATGTCGATACGACAAAATATTTCGTTGGGTCTTTAAGCGTCACACGATATGGCAACCAGGAGGTCGCCCATATATTTTTCACAAAGTGGAGAGACTCAAATGCCTGGGTGTAAACCTTAGCAGCACTACTGACCCCCTAATCGGCGTGAATGATAGACTAGAAGTTGCTAATAGAAATTATTTTGCTCACCTGAAACTTCTCAAAAATAAATTACTATCGAGGTCGTGTAAGCTACAAATCTACGGGACGCTAATAAGACCAGTAGCAACATATGGCTGAGAAGCATGGATACTGACATATAACATAAGGAGCTACCTTCTCCGCTTTGAGCGTAAAATCCTAAGAAGGATATTTGGACCAGTAAGGAAAGCTGATGGAAGAATCAGATACAATGATGAGAACGAACCATTTCATTCCCATGGCAGCCGGTTCTACGATACCGGAATGACTCGGGGTTTTCCTGACCAAGGGCTGCCGCCCCAGTAAACTAGCCCTATCTAGTGAACAGTCTATCATCAACAAATAATCAATTCCTCTCAAATAATCACACCAGCTTTTATAGATACGCCTTGGAATTTCGCATTCACGAAATATTTATTGCCAGCAAATATTTGCTTGAAGCCATGAAATTAACGGCGAGTTTCTGCGCCTAAAAAAATTCTGGTTGTAAAAAATAAAAAATCGCACGAGCTTGGCGAGAATTGCATTGCCACTTAAAACTTAATCAATAAAAAAAGTATTGCTTGATTGGATTGAAAAAATACATCCAGATTCTTGAGACTGTTGACTTGTTGATCTTCGTTGAAAAGGAAATGCCTTTCAAAGCCACATTTTCTACAACAGGGCCATGCAATAGTTAAGAAGTCTTAGCACTAAAGTTCTGGAGTGACCAACCTCAGAGACAGATGCGCCCACGGTATTTTTTATGGTGCTCACACTGAGTAACGTAAACGTACGCCTGTATCAACTGACACGATGAAACTAATGAGAGCGCCATGTAATTTAATTCTCAACCGTTCCATTCCGTAGTATCGTAGATCGTTGTTTCATCGTGTCAGCTGATACGGGCACACAGGCGTACGTTTACGTTGGTGAGTGTGAGCCCTATTACTCTTCTTGTGGTTGCGACTTCTAGTGATTTCGTTCAAATATAACCCGGCTTCGACTTTCGTTTTATCGAAAATGTATTTCTTGTTCTACACTTTATCAATTCATAATAATGACCGGGGTTGTATAAGTAATTTGTTTCTTTCATTTTCATTTCTATCCACCCAAAATGATGGCCATTCGGTAGAAGGGAGTGATTATTATTGTTTGAACAAATAAATAAAAAAAAAAAGTTTTTGAATGATGGAAATCTTTATTTTGACATTTACGCACTCCATTGCTTGGCTGTTTATATACTGCAGCTATTAAGTTCACTACTGCCAAATATGATTGACTTACGAATACTAAAGGTTTTTCCAATAAGAGGTGTTACTTTGATAAAAGATCAATGGTTTCGTTGCTTGTGTGGCACGTAGCGCCGTCTTGTTGAAAATAAATGTTGTCCAGATCAATACCATTCAGAATCGTTAATCATCTCGTGATAGCGCAACTGTTGCTCCAGCTTCATTTTCGAAAAAGTAAAGTCCAATGACTCCGCTTAACCATAAATTGCACCAAACAGTCACACGTTGAGAGGCTTTTCGACAATAAGTCTTGGATTTTCTGCGCACCAGATACGACAATTTTGCTTGTTGCCGAAGCTACCGAGGTGGAAATGGGCCGCATCACTCAAGATGATTTTTCGATGGAATTGCAACGTCCTGCATTTCAACGTCCCAATCAGCAAAGACCGACGTTGTTGATGATCGGCCGGCTTGAGTTCTTGTGTTAACTGGACTTTATAAGCCTTAAGACCCAAATCTTTATGCAAAATATGGATGTAATGACGTTTGTGGGATGCCTAATTCCAACGAACGACGAAGAATGGACAAACCTGGGTTTTCTTCAACACTTTCAGCTACAACAGCAATATTTTCGGCTGTTCTTGAGCGACGTGCACGGGCTTTATTCTTCACATCACTAACTTATCCCAACAACTCGAATTTGTTCACCAATTTCTGTATTGCGGTCTGACAAGTTGCTTCACCATGACCCAAAAATGTTCGTGTTTTACGAACCGTCTCTGCCAAATTTTCACAATTTTTATAGTGAAGTTTAATAATTTCAGTGCGTTGTTAAGGCGTGTATCGTTCCATTTTGATTAATGGCGTAGTTTCTACTTGTCAAATATCAAAAAATGACAGCTTCAAAAGTGACATCTACCGAAATTTCGGGGGATATTCAAAATAACACCTGCTATTGGAAAACCCTTTATTTGCAAAAATTATAAATCTTCCGATAGGGTGATTAATTTTGCGCCGTCTTGGAAGGGGTTTGAGAACTTACAATGATAACAAATACAAAACAGAAATATTGCGAGAATATTTTTTTATAATCTGGTAGATAAATCCATAGCATTAATTTTTTCAAGTTCATAATGAAACAGTTGACGTATCACTCCGGCACTCCCCAAGTAGCACTAACGCACCGTTTTTATGAAGTTCATTAATGTTATTAAATAATTTGTAAATGCCATGAGGCCAGCCCATTTTCATTTAATGTTGTTGTTGGTGTTGTTTTAACAGTAATAGAAACCCCGTCAGTGTAGGGTGTATCACCGGTCGTCTTCGTCTGGCTCATCTAAAGGTAGGCCCAGGAAACATGCTGTTACGACAGGTTGGGTCCAGAGGGAGAGGGGTATTAGATGAGCAGGTTTTAAAGGGCATGTAAAAGGGTGGTTAGTGTCGTGCGGGGTGTCTTCACATGCAGGACATATGTTTGGTATTTCGGTATTTTCACTTAATCGTGAGTCGTGTTTTGTGCACACAGAAACGAGCAGCATGAAAGATGTAAGTTTGCACGAATAGTTCGTAAGTCACTGTATGCAGGTATGTGAGTACTGTCGTATTGCAGAAAGAGGTTACCACCCGATAAATCGTTTTATAGGGCAAATAATTGTATGGGCTGCCTGTGTGCGCTGATGTATAGACTATACACATTCTTATATACATACACATATATACATATGTATGTATGTACATCTTCGTATGTAAAAGCAGAGTATCTCTACTGGTGTTATTCTACCATTGATTCTTGTTTAAATACATCTAAATATACTCACCTTCCTCCTCACGCACTTTGTCCCTGTTGGCACTGTATTTTTCGGTACTGGTTTTCTTCCCATTATCACCTTCTGCCAGAGAAATTAAATTTTTGTTGAAAGCATTGAGTAGTTCTTCAATCGTTTTAGAAGCATTCTATGAAAAAAAGTCAACAAAACAATTTCGTACTTCATTATAACGAAAAAATAAAACTTAGAAATCTTAAATCTATACAAAAAAAAAAAAAAAAACTAATATAAAAATTCTTTTTACACGAAGAGCGTAAAAAATACAAATTTGCAATAGGAAACGCATCGAAATCGTCTGCAGTTAATTTCGAATGAAACTTACAATTTACCAATATAGCTGAGAAAGCAATAAAAAGCAACAATTTTGCATAACCATCAAAAACAACAACAACCGGCAGCATAAAGTAGGAATATTAGCAACGGCAACAAAAGCAACAAACAACGAAATACTCAACAAGTAATTCTTGCGCTGTAAGTTTGTTTCGTTTTGTTTGGAGATACGCGAATACGCGAGTCGATAGGAGAGGAAAAACAAGAAAATTGTGCGTTGTGTGTAAAGGGGCAACAGCATATTAAAACAACAAAAAAACGAACAGGTCAAGATCATAAAAGAGTTTGCGTCAAAAGCTGCAGTCAACATAATTGAAGAAGAAATAAACAAATCAACGACCAAAATGGTGAGTAATAAATATATGGGTGAATATGTTTGCAATTTACAGTTATTTGTACAGTGGTGCGAAAGTTAATAGCTTAAGTAACTTTTCAACGGCACTGGGGGAAGAAAAAATCAATGTGATTTTCAAAGCAATCTCAATCTTTTCTTTTGAAATCAAATTTCTCACAGTGTTGATGTGAAAACAAGTTTATAGAAAGCATTTTTACTTTTTAATTCAATTGTTAAACTTATGGTTTCTTTGGTAATTGCGAATTGTGTCTTTCTTTTGCTGACCTTTTACGCTTTTTTTTCGCAATTTGCATGTGAATAGACCTGCTGATTATTTGCTGAAATTTAATGACTGAATTAATTTGAGTTTTTTTGCAAAAAAAAACAAAAAAAAGAAATTTATGAAACATCAAATACTTATCTATACAGCAAAACAATCGTTTTATATGCAATTTTTTACAAAACAGCTTAAGTCGACTTAGCGCTTTCTGCATGAAATGCGCTAAATTGTTGCGTGTTAATGTAATATTTCATTTAGTATTTTTTAAATTTACACAAGAAAGCATGGCAAGGCTTGTATATTTTAAACTTTCGAGCTTAGTACTTTTCTTCCTTGAAGCCTCCGCTCTTCAAGGAAACGAAAGAGCGATGGTCCGGTCTAGAACGTTGCAGAACTGCAAAGTGTTTCGTGACAAGTCCGAGTAGAAAACTGTCAAACTTTCTACTAAAACTTGGAAAGAAAGGCTTTCGGTTGATGGTCGGTATTATTTCAGGACACAACCCATGGAGTTAGCATATAACCACCTTTGGAATCATTAAGGACCCAGTGTGCCTGTCTTGCTTGGAGGAGACGGATAGCACTGAGCACTGTCTCTGTGAGTGTCCTGCTTTTGCTAGAGAACGGCTACGAGTTTTGGGTTCCGATGTCGTGAGAATGTGTAATATTTGTTCTCTAAAACTGGAGGATATTAACAAATTTGGAATCTGGAAAATTCTCATAGTACTAACTACCTTTCCTATCTCTTTCTCTGATACTTTGCTCCTTCCCTCCTTGACTATCTACCCTCTTTCTGGAAAATTATCACAGGACTAACTATCTCTATCTCTATCTATATTCTTTCCCATCTCTTTCTCTGATACTTTTCTCCTTCCCTCTTTGACTAGCTTTAAATACAATGGGCTTTTCAGCCTGAGTGTTTTAGGCGCCAACAAATCTTCTGGTGCTCCTTGGCTCGACCTTTTCAAATTTCAATTTCAGTACTTTTCTACTTAAGTAAATACGGCAATAATGCTTTACCTAAAATCAATCGCTAATAAACTGTTAAACTGAAACATTGAGCGGTCGGCTTCTTACTTTAGCGGGTATATCATTTTACAGCAGTCGTTCATAGCAAAAAATATAAAATTTTTCCGTAAAATATTAATATTATTAACACAAGGCCAAACCAGCTAAAGTTAGATAGGCTGATTTTTAAAAGTGCGCAGATGTGCATGTGATAAGGCCAGCTGCATTAAAAATATGTGAAAATATTAATTCAAAAAAGATGTAAAGACCATAGAAATCGTTTGAAGTTTTTTCCATATCCTTCTGTATCCTTTTCTGTATGAAAAATTTCTAAAATAAAAATTAAAAGTTGAAGCATTGCTTACTAAAGGCTCTTTATTTAAGGTAATTCAACCCTTTTTCTGGGTATAATATGTAGCTTGAGGATAACAGCGAGATGCCGGGTCGTATGAGTGATTTTATGGAAAAGTAGCGGTGATAGTTGCTTATACGCCAAGAGGTTTCATAAACAAATAAAGGGTGCTTATATTTAAAGGTATTGAATTTTCTACAGAAATATCTACCAAATCAGTCAGTTTAACTAAATGCACGTTTTTAACATTTTCCTGTAGTTTACTCTGTCAAATTTCTGTGTAAAGGCTGATAGCCTAATTCTAATGTGCATTAACGGTAGTCCATAATTAACTACAGTCCAACATACGATTTAAACCAGCAAATTCCCTTGAAATTTCCATTATAATCAAAGTGTGTTAACTAACAAACGAACAGAGTTAATGCATAGCAGCAAATGTTATGTTAACAGTGACAGTCGTATTATAAAAGTAAACATTTTTAGAAGATACTCAAGGCACAGCCAGGGGCGTAACTAGATAAATAAAAGGGTAAACGTTAAGGCATCTCAAGTCTCACTCATCCACAGCATAGATATCCAAGAGTGCTCAGACTATCTCTCTGAACGGAGAGGCTATCTGAAAGGTGCTCTGGCTAGCCAACTCTTCAGCCATGCAGTTTCTTCCAAAATATTCCTCTGATATTGTACCCAAGTTTTATAGCAAAACAGTTAACTCATTATCAACTTGATATGTACCTTAGACCTAGTTTATATGTATGCGAGGTAACACTCTGGACCATTTTGTGGAAGAACACTCAAGTTATGCACTAAAGGTTAGATAGGAAGCTGTACCACAGTCGAGATTTAAGTGACCCATTTAAATAGTCTATAATAATTTGGTGATGCACATTTTTAGATTAACATTAGTAAGGTTAAGAATGAGCAGAGTTTTACAGAGCTTCAACTGCTATTTCATTCTACGGGCTGAGAAAACGTGAAAATTATTAGAGTTAGAAGAAATAAAAATCTCTTGTAATATCACGACAAATCAGAGTCTTTCCTCCACCACGAATTCCACATCAATGTTTTTTGCGATCTCATGACAGCTTTAGCGGTGCTACATGTTGTATATTTCCATAAAAGCTCCCGTACTGGAGTGATAACAGCGATAGAAGGTGCATACGTTCGCTTTAGTTGATCCAACATTTCAGGTGCTTTATTCGTAGCTCGTGAATCTTTCGGTGCTTGTGTCATTTCTTCTTCTTCTTGATAGGTGCGATAGTCGCTTACGCGATTTTGACCGAGTTTAACAAAGCGCGCCAGTCGTTTCTTTCTCCTTCTATACGACAGCAGTTGTAAACTCCAAGTGAAGCCAAGCTTTTGAGGCTTTCTCTTTCTCTGCTATCACCAGCTGGTACCGCATCGAATACTTTCAAAGCCGGAGCGCTTTTATTCATTTGGATGACATGGTCCAGCCAAGGAAGCCGCTGGATGCTTATTCGCTGCACTGAGTCTATGTCGTCGTATATTTGTTGTTGTTGTTGAAGTGGTTGAGTATTTCCACTGAAATAACCCTAATTAAAGACCTCGTTTAACGATGTTCGTTTTTGTTTTTTTTGTTTCTAAGTCAGGTACATTTAGTGAGGTCCAAGTATAGCAGCAAATTCTTTATCTCGATGTCTGAGATTTTATTAATTTGCTGCAAGAAAGGCTTTCCGAAGGATCGGAGTCGTGCCCTATCTAGCCCTGGACATTCACATAAGTAGTGGAAAAGACTTTCCTTCGCTACTTCCGCTTGACAGCTTCTGCAGATAGGATTGAAGAGTAGGTTGGGTCTAGCTGCATGATCTCCTACTTTCCAATGGCCTGTAAGGGTTGCAGTGATGCGTGAGATGTTTGGCCGGGAGCATCCTAACAGATCATTCGTCCTTTGGGTTTTGTATGACGACCATGTGTTTTTTGTTGTAACATATGTAGTTAGTTGCTTCCATCTTCTTTCGGCTAAAGCATGATAGTGTGAAGCAATGGATGCTTTTATTGTGTTGAGTGGGATGGAGACTGCTACCGCCTCTGCTATTTGTAGTGTCGAGCCTTTTCTTGCTAGCTCATCCGCTATCTCATTACCCCGTATGTTCATGTTACCGGAAACCCATATCAGACTGATTTCAAGCCAATAACTAAGCATTTCAAGCTCTTCTCTACACTGTAAGACTAGTTTGGATGAAATGGAGTTGAAGTCTAAGGCCTTTATAGCTGCTTGACTGTCTGAGAAGATAGCTACTCTTGCCCCAACTTTCTTGTAGAGTTTTAGTGATTTGCATGCTTCTCTGATCGCTAACAGTTCTGCCTGGAACATGCTAGCATAATCAGGAAGACGAATTGACCGAGATAGGTTGAGCGGCTGCGAATGGAAGCCAGCTCTCACACCACAGTTCATCTTATAACCATCGGCTTAGATTTCGATATCGTATCTTCCAATCACCTTCCCTTTGCTCCATTCGGCTCTCGGTGGAAAAGTTCATACAGCACATTCTCCCATCGCTTACGATCACTCACTGGTATTGAGCAACGTCACTTTGTATATTCACTGGTAATATATATATGTACATACATACATATTTTCCTGCCGTTCTTAGATGAAGCATAGGGCTTCAATAAATAATTTGAAATTGGATTTATTTAAAACTGGGAACTTCACTTGCCGTCAAGAGCGTCCTGCTTGTAGCGCTTCTGCTTCAACTATTTACCTTCGCGTGCTCGATGGCCAGCCACATCTGTAACTTTCGTGTGGACTCCAGTCTAGAGCCGCTTTGGAGATGTCTTCATTGGGGTTTCCGTAAAGTGTGGCCAATCAATTTTTACTTGTCATGCCGAATTTTTTGTTAGTTATTACTTGGGAGGTCGTAAGCTATAAAAGTCGTTTCTTCAAGGCTTTTATCTGCTGGACGATGCAAACAATGCACACTCAGTGGTTTTTTTCCAACCAAACTGATCGGAGAGGTCACACTACTGCTCGCCTTCTCATAAATCACTCACTTTCACATAAGAGTTTAGTTGCTACTCAGGAAATACTCGACCAAAGCGGGAAGTTTTAAGCTGTTTAAACTGATTGCCACGGACCTCTGGTAAGTTGTATCATTCTCGATACTTTATTGAGGGCAGGCATTTGCAGAGAAAATAGTTCGCGAAATATTGCTTCAGAAATACGCTGCGTTAAAGAACTCATAAAAAATGCTTCAATTTGATCGGCCCTTTCTGAAAGCCCTTTTGAATTGTAATAAGCCCACAATTGATCAGCGGCTCCTTTCAAATACATTCAAACTAAGCCTTTTATGTGGTTTAATGATAGATTTTATCAGCTATAACCGCTTCCAATTGAATTAAATATTTTTATTTTAACATAAATCTTTTTGAAGAAATCATGTTAGGTCAATTTTTCACGCCAATCCATTTACCTTTGACTGTCAACCGCTTGGCAACACAACGCAAACTCGCAATTTTGACCAATAGTTGATTATCGGCTTAAAGTGTTAAATAAATTAACACTCGAATGCCAATATGCAAACAAAGAAAAAGTTAAAGCAAAGAAAAAAGAGTCACAAATAAGAGAAAATAAATATTTAAATCACTTAATTTCAAGTTGAGCGGAATTTCTAAAATTGACCAATATTTGCGAAAAGTAGTGACGCAATTCGGTTAAAAGAATAAAGCGAAAAGTACAATATAAAGGTATGAAATTTAAAAAAAAAGAACTAAAATTATTTCGAAAATTGCTGCTTTATTGATTTGTTTCAAATAGCAAATAAGAACAACTTTGCTGTTTTACGAAGAAGAAAATATTTGTTCAGTTTTTTGGGTAAACTATGTACTTGGCGCGATTTGTACATTAATGCGGGCTTTTGCAGTTTTAATACATCTACTCCACCAATCTAATATGCATGAACAGTCAGCGTCAAAAGAGAGCATACATGCATCTCGATGGAGAGGTTAGTGATGTGACGCCTAACGTGGTACCGTTACTTTGCTCTCAGCGAGCTTGACAATATCAGCTGAGTTTCGTGACGTCACCCAGTGCAGGACACATAAGTGTGACCAGATTTCCATTAACTTAATTTAGCTTTCTTTTTTGTTCTCTAGTGTCGAAGTTTTGCCCGTTAGCAACACCGAATATCGCAGGCCATGGAACGATGAGCTGTATGAGCTTAAAGACGACATAGACATAGCGCAGCGAATAAAGATCTCGCGGCTACGCTGGGTCATGGGTCATGTCGTCCGAATGGTCACAAACGCCCCAGCTTTGAAAGTATTTGTTGCGGTAGCAGCTGGTGGGGGCAGAGGAAGAGGAAGGCCTCCTTTGCGCTGGAAAGATTAGGTGGAGAAGGACTTGGCTTCACTTGGTGTGTCCAACTGGTGCCGGTTAGCAGGAGAAATCGTGACGTGAATCGTCCGAATAAGTTGCCAATTGAAAGAATGGGAGAAAAATGTCAAGAAATGGTTCTGTCGATGATAGAAAAAGGCAGATAGACTAGCAGACTAAAAAATTGGACGCTTTATGCTGCTGTAGCGCAAAATGTTGCTGAAGAACCTTTAATCTTCAACGCAGATATCCCGACGTTCTTAACAATTAGGCATTCGGGAATTCACTGTTTGACGCATTTTATGTTTAGGCATTTAAATGATGCCATTTTTCACATATAATTGTTAGGAGCTGTTTTTTGAATAAAAATTGTTAAATAAATAGTCCAAATTTTTACATACTTTATTTTAAAACAACATCTAGGCGCGTCTTTGTGCTTTTGTATAGTTCTTTGGTCATCTTATTTTAATTACAACTCAGTTAGAAGTAAGCTGAGATTCAGCTGATCTTTCTCATATCCGTAATTTTAGAGAATTTTTCATTATGCGTTAAAAATTAATTTTTCTTAATAATTCAGTTTAACATTTTTCGATCTAAACAAGCGATTTTAGTTTTTAGTAATGTTTTGTTAATTGATGATAAACACGTTGCTGTATTTGTAGAGCAGCCAACGGTTGCATTTATTATTTTTATTTTTATTTCTTATCTTGAATTCTCACACTAAAAGCGCCTCATAACATATGCATATATGTATATGTATATATGTATGTACATATGTAGCGAAGTGTTTAAAGGGTGCTTTTTATGAGCCAGTTTGATTTTGTTTAGTTGCAATTTCGATTTCAATGACATTTGTACTTCTTTTGCATAGATTCAATCATTTTATTTAAATAATGCCGTTGTGAGTTTCTTGGTATCTATAATTAAATAAATTAATAATTTCATATGTGAAGAAATTTTTTTCAAGAGATTTCCTTCGCTGGGAGTTAAAGTTAAGACTGGTCGAGAATTGAACCAAGGTATACCATAAAAGTTGGCATTAACAGAGAAATGGTTATCCAGAGCATTGTTGAATGTTCAGGCATCTTTCATTGCAAACACTCCGCGAATTTTAAAATTTTTTTGGGGCAAAAGTTTTGGTCATTTTATTTAATTGGTGACTAGTTACAAAATATATACATTTTTTTTTGGTGGGTGAGGTAGGGCTCAAAATTCCTTCGCACTTACAGCGACCGTCGTCTACTGCGTTGTTGTTGTTGTTGTTGTTGTATCAGTATAAACATTCTCATACATACATATTTGAGGAATGTTGCTGAAGTGACAGTCCTTGGCCGGATATAAATCCGGGTCATTCCGGTAACGTAGAACCGACTGTCCTGGGAACGACTGCGTCGTGTGGTGTGTCCACTAAAACGATCCCTCCTCTCCTTCTCGGGAGACACTCTTCCCGTAACAGCTTTCTATATTACTTCGGGAGCGTCCAGAACGGCATCCATGAAGGACCAATTCTATTCACGTTCCAATTCTCTCCGCGTTCCAGCTGCCCTCGCGTTCGAGCATTTTGCTGGGTATGCTGCTCGGTGCAATGTCGCCAATCTGTTCCCTCAGAGCATTTTTTTCCGCGAGCCATCTGTTACAACTGAAAAAAAAAGGTGTGTTCAGCGTCAACGCTCAGTGGTTCGCAGTATAGGCACTTGGAATCGGTTATCTTGCCCATGCGGTATAGGTATCTCCGGAAGTATCCGTGGCCCGAGAGTAACTGAGTTAAGAAGTAGTTCACTTCACACATTTATTAATTGATGTAATAAGTTTTGCGGTTAATTTGCCACTCGGTTTAGTGTCCCATCGGTCCCGTCGCTGATCACGAAAATTACAAAATATTTAAAACTAGCTAGCAATTTGTAGTGAGTTTGTATACAAAAATATTGGTATAGGGATACTCTACTTAGGTAGTGATGGTTGCCCAGAGAGTAGGGCCCACTTGGACGAAAAAGTTTGGTTCAACCTTTGTGATACCATTGCAGGAGGGTGAAGGAAAGAAGGGGAGAAAAGGAAGGGATGGGGAGTGGTGAGTGTTTGTGGACTACGAACGGCGACTAGTCTGCGGTTGTGTTAACCTCATTATGCTGCTGATGAAGTTCATCAGATTTTTGTTATCAACATCTTCTATATCAGTAGGCGCAGAAAAGAAGTGAGAACCAAGACGCTTGAATCTTAGTCCCGCGAAGGCTAGGCAGCTAAGGAGCAGGTGCTGAGATGATTCCACCTCATCCTCCATACAGCTGACGCAAAAAGGACTTGAAGTAATTCCGAGTCTCACGGCATGTATACTTCGCGGACAGTGCCCCGTGAGGATGCCCACGAAATTTGAGAGATGACATTTTGAAAAATTTAAATTGAAAAAAAAGTATACAAAACTCTATTTCATTTGAAAATCATTCAAAAAATGTCGATCTTGTCCATGAAATACACCCTGTACACAAACAACTTTATCTATAATATGCACATACATATCAAACATGTTAAATATCGATGACGTACCGTAAATTGAATTCTGATCAATAAAATTTTATTCTGCGAATTTTGGCGAAAACGATAAGTGATGGTAGAAATAATCTGGCTATTGTTGTAATTGGTTGACGTATAGAATTAATAAAGTCGAACACATATACATGCATACCCACCTACCTGCATACCTGCATACCTGCACTTAGTATTCGTTTGGGGAAAAATAAATCCATTATTTCCTCTGTAGATGACAGTAGTGATCGATATCTCGTAACGTATCAATCAAACAATTTTGAATTCACTCGTGGTCAAGGTGACATTTCACATTAAACAAATTCTTTTGCTGCTTTTAATTTGTTTCATCCAGTTGTGAGTTACAGGGTGCTAACAATGGAAGTCAACAAAGAGATAATGCGGTATATTTTACAATTTTTCTTTGTTAAAGGCGAAAAGGCGCAAATTCAAGCCAGGCCGCTGGAATTGTGAATGGTGTTTATAGTGCCGATACTGCAAAAGTTATTACGTGCAATTTTGGTTTCCTCGTTTCATTCAGGCATTTTTGATGTTAAACAAAATGTCGATAAAATCACAAATTTTATTTATTGAGACAATTTGACATAGAAAAGCCTAAATTTAATAAATAAATGGAAAGCCTAAAAAAATAAATAATAAATGGCGATGAAAGCAGTGACGATGAAAGCGATAACGAAAATATCGAATATCAATTTTGAAACATTCAAAATTATTGTAAGGCCTTTCAAATTTTAAAATAAAAATAAAATAAAAAATTAATTTTTTTTGTCTTTTAAATTTTATGGACTAATAGCATGCAAAATAATTTTCAATGATAACGACGTTATCTGAAGATTTTTTTTCAAAGTAAATTTTCATAATTTGGAAGCCTTACTTTGATGTTAAACGATTTATGATGACTTGCCAAACCTTACTGAACAGAAATGTCAACACAGTTTGCCAGCCAGTTGCTCAGCTGTCAAATCAAGTTATGGGGTACGGTACACTAAACAGGGCTAGTTTAAACAAGACTGAGCTAAAATAGAAACAAAAGGAGCTTTGGTCTGATAATTTCTGATAATACACTATTTTGTGCGATCTAAAAGCTTTTCGAAAGGGTGTTTAAGGTCATTGACCGGAATGTCCTTCAGGATGTCGATACAAGCCTTTTGGATGGCTTCTATGGACGCAAAACGTTTTTCTGTCATGACCAAATGCAATTTTCCGAATAGCTAGAAGTGACAGGGAGCCATATCAGGCGAATACGATGAGTGATTGATGGTTAAAATGGGATTTCTAGTAAAAATATCAGACATTTTTATGCAATAAGCGCCAGCTTCCTCCTTCGCGGTATTCAGAGCGAATTCGACGAATGCGATGCAATAAACGCTTCAAAATAGCAAGATAGAAAATTTGCCTTGACGGCTTGGCCCGTTGGCACGAACTCCTTCTGAACAATTCCCTTGGAATCGTAAAATAAAATGAGCATCGGCTTGATTTTTGACTTCTCCAAACGGGAATTTTTGGGTGGAGGCTCGTCTGGGGCCTTCCATTCGGCACTTTGACGCTTAGTGTTTTGTTTCAGGCTCTTGTTAGAAACACCACGCTTCATCACCAGTTACACTGTTGTAAAGGAATTTCTCGTCTTTTCTCGCCTCTTTAATTCGGTCTTTCAAATGTTGAATTCTGAAGAATTTTTGGTCCTCAGTTAACTTGTGCGGAATGGAACGTGCATAGACCTTTCGTTAGCCCAAATGATCAGTTAAAATCCGATAAATCGATGTTTTGGAGATATTCAGCTCCAATTCCATGAATTTTAATCACGATTTCAGTTCATTTCGATGGAGTTTTCGGTGATTACTGATTTTAGGCTATCCGTATATTCATTGCCATTTATGTCCTCACAACCATCTCTGAAACGTGTATACCAGTCATGAACTCTGGCACGAGATAGGGAATCATCGCCACAAACTTTTCCATCAATTCAAATGTTTCGGTAATCGTTGTACCGATTTTAAAACAAAATTTGATATTAGCTCTTTGTTCGAAACTCATTTTTGTATCGATGACACAAACAGACTGACACTTTAGACGCAATAACTTCGCTTCCACTGAACCGAATGCCACCAAGCTTTCACTGGAAGTCAGTTAGGGATGTAACTTCCAACGCACTAACTCATTAAAAAGATGGGAGCGGCCTACAGTTTTAAGCAGATTTCAAAGGGCAGATATTTTTTTATGAGGAGCTTTTTCATGGTAGAAATGCAATGGGAGGTTTGCCATTGGTGCCATTGCCCATTTAGACTATGCTTTTTCTGTATTCTAATATTCATATTTTTTATATAAAAGTATAGCTCATTGTTTAAAAAAACCATATATGTACATAAATCCGATTTAAGATGTATTCCAAAAATTAAAAAAAAAAAAAATACCACAAACTTCCCATCCCAATTCTACGGTTTGTATTTAGAATATCTAAAAAGATTTTTGGTATGCACTTTTATAGCTTATTAAATCTTACTGCAATAAAATGTAAGTTTAAAGTTGCTAAAAAATTCCCTTGATTTTTCATTTTCCTTGATGGTGTTGCGCAAGGGGGTGGGGTTGTACACAGGTGCACAGATTAACTCCACAGTGACGGTGTGTCATTCTAACTGTCATTTTAAGATTTAGTTCTTTAAAGCGATTGTTTGTGTTAGGTTTCAATGCCAGCTATTGAATTGAGAAATAAAAATCTCATAAAATATTTCATTCGGATGATTTATAACTAGTGCAGTCACTGTAAAGGGTACGCCAACTAGGTTAGTTACTTTTTATTCATGTCTGAGTGCTTTACTGCTAATAATGTTGTCTACTTAGGCACCTCGATAGTTCATTCAAAAGTTAAATGAAAAAGTTTTTATGATTTCGTGTTATGTTTTGCTGCTTTATTTCTAATTGTAGCTTTAATGTTGAAAATTCAATGGTGACGGCTGAGATTGGTTTGGTTTGCGTGTTGTGTGCGACAAGTTGAGTAGTTGATAAGTTTAGTAAAAAGTAACCTTTATTCTCCTATTAACCTAGCTTTACTTCCCAAAAATAATTTGGAGTTTAAAAGTACATAAAAGTTTATGCCACCCAACATAGCTTGGGTGGGGTAGGTTAGATTACAGTGGTAGCCGTTCTCCACGAGAGTGTAGAGAGGCACATCGGAGGAACCAAGCGTCCAATAGTAATGCTATTTGGGTGAACTCTAATTCCCTAATTTGGGTAACTTAAATTCTCCAAAGGTTAAAAAAATTGTTTTTAAGAAGTCCTGGAAAGACTCATTAAGATAGAAATGTCGCGTCTTTGGCGGAGATAATACTGTTTCACGTTTTTGTCATAGTTGTTGTGGCAGTACACACACTTCAGCTTAGTGAGGTGAATTCAACAGTTGTCGTCGTTAAGAATAGGAACAGGAATTCCTAAAATTCTTCATCCCAACATCACCGCCGTCTGGAGCAATGCAAAGCTTCCTCCGTTCTGGACAAAAGGCATCATCGTGAAGCTGCTCAAGAAAGGCGACCTACGTGACTGCGGCAACTGGCGAGGAATAATGTTATTTAACACCATCTACAAAACTGTAGCCGTAATCATACAAAGCAAGCTCAAAGATATCGAACTACCTTAAGAGACGAGCAAGCTGGTTTTCGCCTTCACCGAAGCTGTGTTGATCAAGCCAACACACTTCGGATTATAGTAATATAGAACAATCAGTTGAGTGGCGATTCCTGCTTTACATGCTATTCGTAGACTATAAGAAGGCGTTCGACACTATCAAACGAGACGCAATATGGCTGGTACTGAGTAGAAAGAGAGTTCCCGCCAAGATAGTCCGCCTCGTCAAAGTCCTCTGCGAGAACACCGAACTGGCAGTACTTCACAAAGGCGATATCAGCGATCCATTCACTACCAACGCAGGCGTAAGGCAAGGTTGTCCCCTGTCGCCCCTTCTCTTCGGCATCGTCCTTGATGAAGTTATGAGTCAACTGATCCTGCACAAAAAAGGCATCGTATAGAGTTTTACCAGACATCTTGAGGAGCGGGACTTCGCCGATGACATCTACCTCCTTTCTCACAAACTCTCTGTCGGACTGGAGGTCAACAGTCGGACTGGAGGTCAACATCGCCAAAACCAAAGCTATGAGAGTTAACCACAATAACGCAAGATAGATATTGGTTGACGGATACCCGGTGGAGTTTGTCGAACGCTTCTGCTACCTCGGCTGTATCATCACGGTAGATGGTGGAGCAGATGAAGATGTCAACTGCAGGCTAAACAAAGCAAGGGCGGTATTCGGGCGAATTCATACACTATCGGGGAGTTCCCAAATTTAGAGGCGCACTAAACTAGGAATATTCCGCTCATGCGTGAAGTCCGTTGTTGTACGGAAGCGAAACATGGCTGGTCTCTAACACCATCACCAGAGGCTACAATTCTTCACCAACAAATGCCTCCGCATCATCTGAAGAATATTCTGGCCAAACATCATCAGTAACGACGCACTGTGGAGATTAACGAACGAGGAACCCATCCTTAGGCAAATTAAACGCAGAAGTGGCGATGGATAGGTCACACATTGAGAAAACCAACAGATAGCATCACGAAAATGGCACTGAACTGGAATTCGTAAGGGAGCAGAGGTCGCGGTCGACCAAAAAACACTTGCAGAAGGTTGATGTGGCGCGAACTAGTAGATGCCGACATCTCGTGGGACGATGAAAAAACAACTGTACAAAACCGTGTACGATGGAAGAGTCTTGTCGAGGCCCTATGCTCCCTGTAGGAGTGGACAAGGAAAACAAAAAAAAAAAACCAAAATGATCCATGAAATTTTAAGCAGCTAAAATTCGCTTGGATTTTCTAGAAGCTTTTTTAAACTTTATTCCATATAAAAATGAATTTTTTGGTATGAATTTTTCTAAAAAATCATATTAAATGTGTAAAATTTAGATGAAATTTATTGAATTTTTTTTAATTTGGTATAAAGTTCGAAAGTTAAATTTGTATAGCTTTGGATAAAAGGTGATAAAACAATTCAACAAAACGAAAAAACCAAAAAAAAAAAACTTTTAGCCCTTAAAACATTTTTAATAGGACAAAAAGAAAAATAGTTATAATTATGCATTCAGTTATGCTCGCAACTGTACCTATAAGGTAGTATTTTTTAATGTAGTCCTGTAGAGCATCAGAATGTAATCTTTTACTTCCTACTTTAAAACACTTGGCAACACTTTTTCGTATGACCACTTCGTTTCTGCGAACAATTTGAAAAATTTTGCATTTTGATTACCCCCTACTTTTTCATGTTCGATTCTAAAATAAGTGTATCCGGCGAGAAAGTTCTGAGTTGAGTTCTAAAAATGCCACTGTCAACCAATTCAAAGGAGGCAAATTTTCTACCTTCCTGAAACTTTGTTAAGAGAGTTGGTTGCCCTGAAAATCCGCTGACTGCTTAAAAGCGTTCGTATTTAGAAATGCGTGTGCCAGTCAAAGATATACGAGTATACATACACATTCGCGGATTGAATAGGTCCAACAAGCCTTTTTGCAGGGTTGAGCTCAACATTGAACAATTTGTACACCGGGGAAGGGCAAAATGTTTTCCTAGGAACGAAAGCCCCATTATTCTTCACAAACCTTATTTCATTAGAGCACCTTTCATATAACATCCTTCTTTTCCAGGCATGCGCGCTCCTTGTTGTTGTAATATCAGAATAATGTCTAATAAAGGTTTACGGAATGCTGCGGGAGCGGTTGTCCTTGGCCGAAAATAAAGCCCGTTCATTCCGGTAACGTGGAATAAACTATCGTGGGAGCGTTGCTCGTATTCCCCGTTGCCGCTGCTTGCGTAGACAACGTCATACATTTATTTTAGCACACTACTGTAGTTCTCTATTACTCGTCACTTTTTTGATCTATTGTAGAATATTATAAAAATTTACTCTTTTGTGTCTGTGGTAGTGCCTATACGTATGTATATATCTGCACCTACATTTGAACTCAAATTCGTAAATTTGCTTTCTTTTCATTTTGTCTGATATCTACGATTAGCAGCGAATGATCCATGTATTGGCACATGATTTATTCAATTCGACTTTCAACTTTATTGGAGCACTCAAAGTGGTAGACCAAAAAAAAAAAACAAAAAAAATAGCAGCAGAGGCGCATTTAGAAAAAAGAAAATAAATTAAAACCACACTCGGACACAACACTGTTGTTGTTTTCTTTTCCAAAATTTGATTGCTAAGCAAAATTTCATAACCGGTGTTTGTTCATTTGGTTTATTTGTTTGTTGTCTTCCATTTACTCTTCTACGAGTCCATTTTTTTATATTTCTTATTTTCTCTTAATTCTTATTTTATGTATATTACTTATACATCTATTTGCCTCTGTGTATGTTTCTTTGCTAACTCTGGCGATGATCTAACTGCAATAAAAATAAGGCAAAAAATAATAATAAATAAAGTGTGCGATGATTGTGTACAACAGCATTTAGTAGAATAGTTTCAAAGGCATTGGGCGATGGCTGGGCGGGCAGCGTGAAGTGAGGAAATGTCTATAGCTTCTAAAGCTACAACCGCAATTTTGACATACCTACAACAGTGGATCCAAACCAAAGTGGAGCAGCTGAATTAAAGAAAGTTTATAAATACTTAAATAGTTCTTTAATGCATATGAAAGTGTTTCATTACACTTTCTGAAGCTATCAATAAATTAAAAAAAAAAAAAATCATTATAAGAAAATATTTATGCTATAGGTTGGTGAAAAAAGGCGACCTTCGGGAAAGCGGCAATTGTTCAACACTATTTATAAAATAGTCGCAACTATTGGACAGACTTCAACAGGTCGAAATGTTATTAGGCGATGAACAAGCAAAGCAGGCTTCCGTCCCAACCGAAGTTGCGTAGATCAAGCGAATACTCTGAGGATAAATAATTGAACAATCTTTTGAATGGAACACCTCACTTTATATCGCGTTCATTGATTTCCAGAAGGCTTTTCATACCATCAAGCGCACTGCCACATGGTCTTCCCTAGAAAAAAAGGAGTTCCTACAAAAATTGTGCAGATTATAAAGCCACTCTACTACTGTACTGCAGAGCTAACAGTTCTCCACAATATTTAGAACAACATCCGGCGTGGACCAGCGCTGCCCACTGTCGCCACTTCTTTTCGCGGTCACACTTGACGAAGTGATGCGATATGTTGAAAAAAGGAGCCAAGGCATCACTTGGACGCTATCCTGCCAACTACATGACCTCGACTATGCCTGTTTTCACACAGGCATTCCGACATGCAAGCCAAATTAGAAACGTTGGTCTGGAAATAAACAGCAAGAAAACGGTAGTAATGCGAATCAATAATACAAATCCCCACAATATTGTAATCGAGGGAGAAGCGGTGCAGTATGCTGAAAGTTTCTGTTATCTCGGTAGCATAATTTCAACGAATGGTGGAGTTGAAGAAGACGCAGAAAACCGTCTGCATAAAGCTAGGTCAGCCTTTGGACGGTTTCAGCCAGAAAACTAAAAATCAACTCATGCGTAAAATCCACACTTTTATATGGCAGTGAAACGTGGCCGGTGTCGAGAAGCATTACGCCGAATCTATAAAGCTTCACAAATGTAATATGTAAAGTTTTTTGGCCGAACACTATGAAAAGTCAGAAATACGGACTGGTGGCAGATCACCGAGCAAGATCCAATACAAAGGGTGATAAGTGGTCGTAAATGGCGATGGATCGGGCACACTCTCAGAAAAGACAGGAAAAGCATTTGCAGAACAGCAATGGGAAGGAAACAGCGTTCTACCCTTCGTGAACTAGAAACCATTAATAGAAACCATCTCGTAAAGAGAACAGCGGTTAATTCTTATTCTGGTGGAATAATAAGAATAAAAAAAAACTAGTTCAATAAGTTTTGCGGTTCGATAAGAAAATGGTTTCAAATGCACTTTATTATTCAGTACATGAACATTCCACCGAGCTTCCAATTTATGAATTCCATTACTGAAGAATTTGGATGGGCTGCAAAATGCACTTCCACAGGTGTTATGACCGCATCATTTGCTGAAAAACGCTTTCACGCAGGAATTTGTTTAGGTCTGGAAACAGATGAGAGTCAAATCTGGTGAATGCGGTGGATGCTCCAACAATTGAACTTTAATTCAGGCATTTTAGCCATTGTCAAAATGTTCTTTTTCTTGTTGTTGTTGTTGTAGCAGCATAAACAATTCCCATATATGTGTATTAGGGCGAGCCGATTTAAAAATCGCTTATTGCTCTGTGAAAATCGTATTCTAGGGATCAAAATAAGAAACTTTGCCGAAGGAACCATACCTCTAAAACGAATTTTGATGGCCCCCAATTTGGGTCGAACGAAAAATCCCACTTTGACCCATTTAGAGTGCTCCAATCGAGTCCAAATGTATGACCGACCCCCACTAACTTTGGACGGCCGATCCACCTATGCCAGTGGCACACCCCCTGGAACTCCCTTGGGGGGTGCCCCATACAATCATTTCAAAATATCACCATTTTTGGCCTTTACATGAGAAAAGAAACTAAAAAGTTTGACCCAAATTGGGGGACATCACAATTCGTTTTAGAGGTATGGTTCCTTCGGCAAAGTTTCTTATTTTGATCCCTAGAATATGATTTTCACAGAGCAATGGGCGATTTTTTTGCCTCCCCACAAATCGACCCGGCCTAATGTATATACTGTGAATGCTGCTGAAGTGCCAGTCCTTGGCCGGATATAAATCCGGGTCGGTCCGGTTACGTAGAACCGACTGTTGTGGGAACGACAAATGCTCTTGTGGCAGGGTGCATTGTCCTGAAGGCAAAGTAATTTTTTTTCTTTTGCAAACTGAGTCTGTTTTTTACGAATTTTTTCCTTCAGCTTTTCAAAAAGGTTACAATAGTATTCAGAACTTATTGTTTTACCAGTTTGCAAGTTATCCTCAAAGAAAATTCCTTTCGCATTCCAAGAAACTGATGCTAACACCATCTTGACCGATTTGTCCAGAAACTCGTTTCGGAGCTGAATAACCAGGTATACACCACTCTTAAGCCTCTTGATTTGACTTAGAATCATGGTAATAGACCCAAAGCTCATCCATAGTGTTGCTGAGAAAGTCGTATTCGAATATGTTTTTGTTCCACTGCTAGCGAATGCGGCACCCATTGTGCGCACAGCTTTCTGAAAGCCAATACTTCAGTCAAAATATTGCTTATACTGTCCACTGAGGTGCCTAGGGTTGCTACTAAATTTCCTTCAGTCACTCGACGATTTTCCAATTCGATATCCGGTATTTTTTCTTCGACTTCTGGTGTTGTTGCTGTTTTTGTACGTCCTTGACGTGGATAATCTTCAAGGCTTGAACGACCACATTTCAATTCAACAACCTATCTTTTTACTGTACTGACTGATGGCGAAAAGTGTTTATACACTTTCAATATTCAGTCATAAATTTCCATTCCTTTTACTCCTTCCAAAAATAAAAATTCAATCACTGTAGAATACTCGATTTTTTCCATTGTAGAAAGTACTGTGACACCTCGGTACTAAATGGCTTGTAAACAAAGAATGAATTGATAGATTGAAACGAGACTTCACATACGTTCATATCAATAGTGTACCAATATAACAAAAAGAAAAAGCAACGCCTTCTCTTATTGGAAGCACTGAATGAGTATTAACAAGACTGCGTTCCATAAAGTTGACCAATAAATTCTTTTCTTAATATGCCAAAGCTGAACTAAGTTGGGTTAGACGGGCTGATCTTGATAAGAGGTCACTTGAATGTATGGGCACCGAAGAGAAGAAACGGAAAGAGTGGTTGTTGTTGTTGTAGCAGCATACATATACGGGGTTTCCGCAAACATTATTAGTTTTTCAACTATCTTAATTTTTTGGCAAATCTCATTTCATCCCGTTCGTCTCTATCGGGGTTCTGCCCAAAACGATCCATGAAGTCATGAAAATATAAAAAATAATTTTTTTCACCCGAAGAACCAGCCTTTGAAAATGTTTTACTTTTCAACCAAGAAAAAGTCCTTGTCCGAGTTTAGCTATGTATCAATTTCCTTAACAATTCTTCTTTGATGATGCTGAAAACCTTTGCGAAGTTTTTATTCATACATATATATGAAATTTTTATCTACTTTCCCAATTCACCTATTTTTTTAGCGAGGAAAAATATTTTCAGTGACGTTCGACTTTGGCTTTAAGCTACTGTATGTAGAACATAGAGACGCACATGCATATGTTGGAAATGACTGCGTTGCTAGCAATAAAATACATATTTTTGCAAAAAAAGAAAATTTGTAGCACATTTGCACATTTTTTCTATAATAGCTAAGTGAGGTAAACAATATGTGGTGTGTATTAGATGGATTGCAGCAACCGAGTTAGCGAGTACTATTAGAGTATATACTTATAGATATGTTTGCGTAAAGGAAGTGCACATATGCGTGTATATGATGACGATGTGCACATTTTATTATTTATCTAACATATTAGTTAAAAGATAAAGTTATAAGTTAAAGTTTGAAAGAAAATTAACACTCATTTTACTGCTCACTGCTAAGCACGAAGATCATGAAATGTTGGTTGACAGAAAACGACCAAAAAAAAAAAATTTGTTTTTAAGTAATTACTAGATGTTTTAAATGCGAATTTCAAGGCCGGTACTAACGTAGAAGCATGCGGAGAGAGTTGGAGGGGAGATTTATCCACACTGTTAAATGTATAATAATTCTAACACAATTTGAGTTAACGACGAATTAACCTCTCTCGTTCCAACATTAACGGAGTGGTTTTATATTCGGCCAAAGGCTGTCACCTCAGCAGCAATCAGCAAACATGTGTGGGTAATTTTTATGCTGTTACAACGACAACGCATTTCGCGCTGTTAAAATTAAATCACACTTGTATTTATATAGGTGGGGTGTATGTATGATATTGGAGACAACAGTGGAAGAAGACGAAATTTTACATTTAGTATTGCTGCTACAAGAAAAACAACAACAAGAACAACAACAACGAAATTTGACCGAAATATTAGGTCACTGAAATATTAAGTTACTAATAAATTACTAAAAATTAGAACAAGTGGATTTACCATATCAAAACAAACATTTTGCTTATCGAGAAGTATTTTCCGAATAATACACCGTAATTTTTTAACTAATCGGTTGAATGGTAGTTGAAACTGACTTCTTCGCGCATACATACATATACTCGTATGAACGTGCAATTATTATAATAGAGTTGAGAGAGAAATTTTTCATGAGTTAATTCAGCTTTTTAGCGAAATGACTTTTTCGATTCATTAAAAAAAGAACAAATAAAGTAGGTATGTATAAAATACCAAACTTTTCTATCTAAAAACATCAAACTACAGCTTATCACATATATACGTTTGCCTTTGCAACTCGTGAAAAATTTCGTGCTATGATTTATTACGACTTCCGACGTGGATTATCGATACAGGAGTGTATTGATTAACTTACTTCAACTTTTGGCGTTGAAGCACCACACTTTGTCACTGTGCAATGCTGGTACAATGAGTTCGAACTGGGTCATGCTCGCTGCAGGATGAACTTCGTGAAGGCCGGCCACAAATGGTTGTTATGCCAGAAAAAAGCGATGTTGTACCTTAACTGATAACGCAAGATCTTCATGTGGCATATCGCGAGATAAGCGTATCCGCGTCCGTTGGTTGATGCAGCATACAATCAATATTAAATACTGCATCAACGTTCGTCAAGAAGATTTCTGGTCCAAAAAAAAGACTCGTGTCGATTCATGTTATTGTTGGAACTGTTGAAAAAATTCAGCCACGGTAGTATAAGGGTGCGACCAGAGTGATCGCTGAAAGCCGAGCCGAGATTGTCAGTGCGATAAATATTGTCAGTGCGATAAAACTGATTACATACAAGTCAATACAAATAAGCTTGTGTATAACACAGTGAGCGCCGACAAGAGCAGAGAGCAAAGCCGATGAGTACGAGAAAACAGTTTCAAAGCGTTTTGCTCGCTTTTTTGGATTGTTGATGTTTTCCAAACTCTTTTGTGTTAATAATTGCATTAATCACACTAGGAGAAGCAAAATACTCGTCATCAGATGAATCCATTACCGTGTACAGCAATTTTATAAACACAAATGAACAACAAAATTAAATGACATAAGAGCAAAACACATGGAATAAACAGAATTTCAGCGCTGATTCTCGCATTCACTGTGTTATATACAAATTTTCTTCTCGCATGAAAATAAGCGTCAATAAGCTCGGCTCGACTCCGCTCGGCATCAGCGTTCACTCTGGTCGCACCCTAAGGCATGACTATGACATCGTAACTGCTGACAAATCTGGGATCTATGCGTATGAGCCAGAAACAAAGTAGCAAACTACAGTATGGGTGTTCTAAGACGAACTTATGGCAATCGAACAAAAGTTTTTCGCAGAAGAAGTATCTCAAAGCAAATGGTCAACTGTTTTTTTCAGAAAATCTCATAATTTAGCAAATGTACAAGCACTATCAGAGAAACTTGAAACATTCAGCCATTTGTTTGCCAGAAGTTTTCAGAGAATTAAGGAAAGCCAACCGCGGAAGTCGAATCATCATTTCCAAGACGATGCAAGCTCTCACGTCTCGGCTCACAAAAGAGACTGTTTGAGCCCTCAAAAGTTCGAATTAATGGGTTATCCGCCGTATAGCCCTGATTTGACACCTAATGATTTCTTTTTGTTCCCAAACATCACAAATAAAATGCGAGATCATCGTTTTTCAACGCCTGAAAAAGCTGTTGAAGCCTTTAAATAGATCGTTTTGAAAGTTTCCACTTCTGAGTGCTAAAGGTGCTTTGCAATTGGTTCAAGCGAATATAGAAATATTGACATCCAAGAAGAATATTTTGAAAAACAATAAAGTTATTCTCTTTAATATTGTACTGTGTTCTCCAGGTGGGGCGCAATATGTAAACGCCAACCCTCATAAAAAAAAGCGAAAATTACCAAAAACTAAATCAAGATTGAAAAATATTATGAAAACTCTTCACCATCAACTGGAACCATTTACCACTTATTTTCTCAATATTAGTGCGGCCATACTATAGTTAGTACATAATTCCGATTGTTCTGAGGGTACTGTATGGTACACTAGGCAGGACTAGTTTACTGGGGCGGCAGTTCTTGGTTGAGAAAAACCCGAGGCATTCCGGTAACGTAGGACCGGCTACAATGGGAATGTAAATTGATGGCCTGACATTGATAGCCTGTGCCAGAAGTAAATGACTACCTTGCCTGCCTTTCTCGCTTTTTCACTGCGAGGAACCTACAACGAAGTCCCCGCCGAACCTTTTCATCACCTGGACAAAGGAGGTCGAACTGCAACTGAAAGTAAAAGCCGACGACACATCAATTCCGACTCTTAACAATCTCAAAATTTTGGGTGTAACCTGCGACAGTTTGCTCTCCTTCTCTACGCATACAACCGCTATTTCCTCTAAAGCCCAAAATCGCAAGAAGGTTCTCAAATCGCTTGTCGGCAGCACTTGGGGCAAAGACAAAGAAATGTTGCTATCGATATTTAAGACAATCGACAACCGATCGGTTCTAAACTATGCTGGACCTGTCTGGTCGCTTGAAACTAGTGATTTGCAGTGAACGAAGCTTCAGACTTGACAAAACACGGCCATTCGGACTGCGACGAGATGTCTACTGATGTCTCCACTTAAACATCTACACGACGAGGCTCAGATGCTCCCCGTGAGGAAGCACAACAAACTGCTCAGCTAGTAGTTTCTGTTAGGGTGTTACCGTAGGTCCCACCCATACAGACACCTGCCTGAGCCTGAGCCGCCTTCCAGGTACGTCAGGAGGCACCTCTTCAATTAACCCGACAAGATCCAGGACAAAACAGACCGACAATTACTGGACAAGACAGTGTACAGAAGGCAATAAACGACATTCATCGGGAGACAGTTACCACCTTTCTAAACTCCCGACCTCTGAATGTCGTCATCGGAGTCTAACCACCAGCTACAGCAGATGAAGAGCTCCAGATTCCCCGTGAGACCCGCGGCACAATTACGTTCTGGATATTGTAGCAGGTTAAACTCATACCTATCTAGAATTCACCCCGACATACTAAACAAATGTCCTGCATGTGAAGGCCCAGAGACCACACGACATTGACCACCTTTTCGCATGCCCCATTAAACCCACTCATCTAACACCCCTCTCCCTCTGAACCCAACGTGTAAAAACAGCAAGTTTCCTGCGCCTACCGTTAGATGATGATAGCCTAATTGTGGTCACCATACTACACCGGAAACATTCGATAAAATTTACGATATGTTATTCGATTGTCTCTGTGTGTAAATTTGAAAAGCCTACCAGTTTCTCATAAGTCATCAGTGATTCCTGTTATGTACAACTAGGTATTTGAACGTAAACAAGCTAACCGTAAATGTTTCTCCCTCAATGCGCTTGAGTTTTTGCTCTGTTATGTAACTGTTGACTTAGGTAATAAGGTTCCTTACTATAGAGCACAGACGTTTATGCCAAAAAAGGGACAGAAGGGCTATTTATATAAAAGAGGAAGCTAAAACAGCGCTAAAAATATAAAACAGCAAACCAAAAAATGGAGCCAAACAAAAATCAGGGAACACTGGAACGGCACAAGCAGCTTTAATGACTCCAAAAAGATTTTGAACTTCAATGCAAAATCTGCTCTAACTCTAGATAAAAAGGGCCTCAGATTACTCTGTGGAGCACGTACAGGTCACAATAGGGTTATCTAGTACAAGATCATGCAGTTTTTGCTATGATGAAGAGGAGTCTATGGAGCACTTAATCACCAACTGTAAGGCATTAGGCCATAGGAGACACAGAATCCTGGGCTCGTACCTAGATACTAGACGAGGAAGACCTACCTAAGGAGCTGGTTAGATTCCTCGGTATACTAAATAATTGTAATTAATTAGGGGAACATAATACATCAATCTGGTCGCAGTGCATAAAAGCCTTAGCCTAACCCGTACAACCATTACCATTACTATAGAGCAGGTACCAAAGAACAGTCAATACAGCGTCGTTCAAGGTTATGACAACAGGTTCTAGGGATATGTATGCAGTTGTTCTAATCTATTGTCTTGAAAAATGTAAAATTAAGATCTTTGGATCAGTTTGGAACTGTTTTGAAGCAAAAATTGCCGCATTTGTGAAAGAAAAGATTTCTCTTCTAATACTATTTAGATTTAGACTTTCCGACTTTTCCCAGTTTCCAGATATGAAGAGTTTTGGGTCGAATGATGGCCTTGAAAATCGTATTATTTAGACGCGATCAAAAAAGTTGGAGAAACGTTGAATGGAGAGTATCGAGCCAAAAGAGAACAATCTGAAGAATTAAAGGTTGGTTTTTGCCAAATAAAGTTTTGCTTCTCTACAATTTGATGGATTAATTGATCCACACTCGTATATTCTTACCTACTCGTATATACATACCTACTCATGTAATTTGTGCTTCTAAGTGGTAAGCCATTAACATATATTCTATAGATATGCAAATCACATAGTGAAGATGTCAGTGTCAGTATTTACTTGTATATTTAATTTGATATGTGAGTGTGTGTTTGCTGCCACACAAGTGGATTAAGCAAGTGGATATTTTGTCATTCATCATTCAATTTGTTAATAATTTGTTTTGTGCCTTTGTTTTTTTTTTTGCATTTTGTTAGAACCAGATTTGATTAGACTATTGAATCGGTTATGAATATGGATTTTAATTTATTTCTTTCTGAAAAGCCCGTTCACCTTCGGGTCATCTTAGTTTTTTTTTACTCCGCCGGTCGATGAATAACACTGTATAACAAAAACAAACCTTTCGCAAAATAACAGGTTCCGCCAACGGATTTTCTGAAGTGGCTCAATAAATAACAACTGTCAAATGCCGTTTTTGATGTTTAAGCCTGATTTTTTTAGGGGGGTTCGTGGGTCAAAGTTTACTTCTGCCAAGGATGAAATCACAAGGATGAAATCCCTACATTTGAGTTTTGAAGTAAGCTTAACAGTTTTAAGTGGCTTAGGTAAAGTTAAATGTCTGTCGGTGTAAGATACCACATAGACAAAGAATTAAATGTGCCCATTGTGATGCCAAACAGCGGAAAACAGAGCGAGGAGAACAGAACAGAGTGGAAAAAGGAAGAGTGGGCTTTGGATTAGAGGAGGATGACGAGCAAACGGTGGCTAACTAAAATTGCGTTAACCGCTTCAAGCTACTGATGAAATTCAGCAAGTGTGTGATAACTAAGCCTGCTATGTACGCAGTTGTAGCAAAGAAGTGAGATCCCAGATGACTCAATCTTATCCCAGCGAGAGCAAGACAGTTGAGGAGAAGGTGCTGAGAGGATTAAACCTCATCCTCTGGAGAGCTAATGCAGAAGGCACTTGAAACAATAATAAGTCTCGCCGCATGGATACCTAATGTCCGGTAAGGATGCCCACAAAATTGAAGAGCTGCGGCTTTATTAGCCTTAGAAGTTCTTTTGAGCGTCCCCAATTAATACATAGCCACAAACATTTCGAGACTTTGCACGTCTTAGTGCATGACTTAGCCCATCTTTCCAGAAGCAAACAGCAGGCTTTGGAGAGAACCCTAATCCTCTCATTTTGCGGCGGAAACGTTTCTAGGGTCCCCTGTCTAGTTACGTCATCAGCCCAGCAGTTTCCCTCTGTGGCACTGTCGCCGGGAACCCAACTGAGCCTAATATCCAAATATTCTTTTGCAGTCGAGAGAGAAGTCAGGCATTTCCCTACTAATTCCGAACGCACCTACAACGAGTACAGGACCCTAATTGTCGCTAGTCCGTCAAAGTAAATGCCTTGCTCTCTCTCAGTAATTCCCATTCGATCGCTGGTACGTAAGTTCGTGAGTAATCCACTTCTTCTTTGATTGCGCTTACCTCCGCTTAGAAAACACTACAGCGGTCCGGTAGCCTGAATTTGAGCTTCATGGGGAGCTCCACGCAGAATACTCTTCCATCAGCTTTTGTGACCAATTGCAGCAGGTTCTGCGTTACTGGAATGACTCGGGTTTTTCCTGACCAAGGGTTGCCGCCTCAGTAAACTATCCCTGTCTAATGAACAATATATCACCCCACCTCTTACGTCACAGGCGAAACTCCTCGCAACAATCTTGCTCCAAATACTCCTCCTCGGGGCTGGTATTGAGCCCAACCATGAACCAGATGTATTCTATTGCTGCGTATGCCATAAACGGCTCCACCTGAACTCCACCTCGGTTAGGTGTAATAAGTGCACCGGGTGGAGCTACCTCAAGACCTGTTCAGGCCTTAAGTTTCATATGGAGTGGTCCACACGGTATGTGGCTACGTGTTGCTCCCGCCAACAGGCGTCTGATGCCTCAACGGCTATCAGGGGGGCAATAGGCTGACACTACCAACCGCTACTACAACCCATACCTCCACGGTAAGGAGCCTATCGGAGCAACACAACTCACCCTATGGATACGTGAATAAAAAATTTGTTCATACTTTTCGGAAATTTCGAATACTCGTCTAGCTGCGTAAACCTATAAGTCAACTTTTCAATAAAAATAAAAAAAAATATCTAGCATTTCAATGAGCAGAAAATCACGTTCTGTGCCACAGTCACTAAGGATTCTCGGAATCACTTTTATGGAATGCAACGATATAAATCACAAATAAAACGACAGCATTTGAAATATGCGTTAATTTTCAAGCAGTTAAATAAAAAAATGTGTTATTGTTCTAACAGTGGCGCCCCACTTCCCGTTGCCAGCTTGCCGGTTGTTTGGGTGGTTTTGTTCTTTGCTATTTTTATACAATACGAAATTATTTTTTTTTACGGATATTTTTTTTATCAATGCGTCACTGTTGTATGGTTTTAGATGGAATTTTGTCGCCACAGCGATAAGGTTATACATTTGTAACTGTAATGCACACCGATATTGATTTTAACAGAACTTTGTTCTTTTTTGCGTGCTCCGATTGTATGTCTGTGCATGTGCCTGTGTGCCTTTGTTTATCTGTTTGCCAATTATTTGTTTGTTAGTTGATTAAAAGTATATCTTTTTTGCATTATGGTTGGCTGATATGTAGCTACCAGTTGATAGAAAACAAATAACGTCATCGTACTGATGGTGTAATCGGTGTAGGTGATGGTGAGCCTCACTTTTCGATATTTTTTATGTAATTTAATGTACTCTGTTTCCTTATTTAAAGCAATGACAATGAATCCTAATTGATAGTCAGCGCATGTGGAGAAATGCGGATGCAAAAATTTACATTTACATGCATACATACAGCTGCCGTCAAAATCATAGTAGTGCACAAACGTAAAATGGAATGGGTTAAAGAAGTGCGTGTAATCGCTTTTATAAAAAAAATTTTAATATTTCCCTCAAATCCCAAAAACAAAAACCCATGTTTGACTTATTAGGTAAGGTAAAATTATATTTATAAAAACTGCAGCGAATTTGAGCGGTCAAAAACTTAGTAGTGTAACAAATTGTATGGTAACAAAAAATTTTGACAAACCTTTTATATGACGGTGATTTTATTTTTATTTTTACATGGGATTTTGTTTAGTATTTTGTTGCATGACCCTTACTCTTTAGAATTGCAGCACAACGCCGTTGCATTGAGTCAACAAGTTTTTGGCATCTTTCAATCGAAATCGACTCCCATGCGCTCTTTACAGCTTCCCATAGTTGCGTATTATGTAGATGGTGGTTTGCATTGGGCTACTGCCTCCTTGACATCAACCCACAAATTTTCAATGGGGTTTATGTCTGGTGACTGTGGCGGCCATTCCATTACGTTGATCTGACTCTCCTCAAACCATCTTTTAGCAAATTTGCACGTGTGTTTGGGGTCGTTGTCTTGCTGGAACGTCCGAACAAGCGGCATTTCGTCTCTGGCATATGGCAGCATGATGTCCTTGAGTATATCAACATATGAAGAGCCAGTCATCATTTCCTTAACCCAATGAATGGGTCTCACGCCTATGCAAGAAAAGCATGCCCAGACCATAATGGTATAACCACCATGCTTTATTGTTTTTGTTGTATACTTTGGCTGGTATTCGGTGTTAGGTGGTCGTCTTACATATTGACGCGATCCCTTCCCATCATACAAGACAATCTTCGACTCATCCGATCATACAATGTTGCGCCATTTGGTCGAAGGTCAGTTTATATGTTCTTTTGCGAATCGAAGTCTCTTCTCTACATGCGTTTCTGTCAACAACGGCACTTTTCTTGGACTGTGGGCACCCAGGTGGTGCTCACGCAAATGCCGACGAACAGTCTCAATGCTCGAATACACATTTAAGGCATCTTTTATCTCAGTAGCAGCCGCAAATGGAAACTGCTTTGAGTATCTAACGATAGACTTAACTTCTCTTGCCGACATTGCTAGCTTTCTTCCACGCTTTTTGCCACTTGGCTTGTACTTTATGGCATTACGTACCTACCATTGTGGGTGAGCAACCAATGATATTTTGCACATCCACATAAGTTCTTCCGACAGCAATCAATTTTTTTATGAGGGCGCGTTTCTCGGGTGTGCAATTTTTCCTTCTGGACATTACTGAATGAGGGATAATAAAAATTTGGCCATTAGCTACAGAATATTAATTAAATAAACTTATCTCACCATTTTTTGTTTTTAATTTTTACAAAAATAGTCGCGATAATATTAATTTCTCACACATTTTTTCATGCACTACTAAGATTTTGACTGACTAAAAAGACGTTGTAACTAAAATTTCATGCAAAATTAGGGAAACCAACAGGTTAAGTTCAACAAGTGATTGCATTTGAAGACGACTTCTACTCCAGGCGCCTTAATTTTAGGTATTTTCAAAACTAAGATAAAAAAAATGGAGAAAACATTTTCACTATCCTTTTTTTATGGTGTTTAAAAAATTCTTGTCGCTATCGTATTACGCCAAATCAATAAAAAAAAAAAATCACAAAATGGCGTCAACTTGAAAAAACAAAAATTTTTTTACCCTCTTTTTTACGTTTTCAAATTTTTAAAAAATACTTCAAACTTAAATTTTTCAAAATCCGAAGCAGGCGCGATAGACAGATGTATAATAAAAAATTCTTATTAAACTTCAAAGCGATCGGTCAAGTAAAACTTGAGATATCACGACGACCATCTCAAAGAAAGTAGTTTTGAGAAAATCGCGTTTTAAGTTTGAGCAACAATTCCAATAGAATAACTTTGATCATAATATTTACTACTCACTTTGGATTAATCGGCGATATATTTCCAGGTATATATTATAGAAGTACATATAAAGTATATATATATGTATAGAATAAATAAAGGTTGTGTGGGATACAAAAGATTTTCTGAAAAGAACGAGTCCTCAAGTCGTCTGGTAACATCTGTCGATCATTGTGCGATTCGCTCCACTCGGCCGGCTTAGACGCCACGTCACAAAATCCGCTGTATCTCCGAAAATAATTCGAATTTTGAAAAATCCGTTGAAGGACATATTTTTGAAGGTCTAAACTTTGAAAATATGCAAAAAAATAATCCATTTTTTTCGAATTTCTAGGCCAGAATACCTCCTTAATCTAACGGCGAAAAATTGTTGTGATAAAAAAAACGTGGCCACTTAAATATAATATAATGAACCATAAGTACTACTAAGATTCTGACCGCAACTGTATGTACATGCAGTCAACGTCCAAACAAAATGCTATTTTGACAAGTTTTGACAATTTATTTATTTACTTTATAATTTCAATTATTCTTTTATAAAAACACAATTCACACAAAAAAAAGAAAAACATTTAAAGCAAAGTTTCGTGTTTTGTTAGACAAATTTTCATCAACATTTCAAACTTTTTACGCTGAAGGCCTGAGAGAATTTCAAGATTGCAATTTTATAGTTCATTAAATTTTGGTGCACTAATTTTGGAAAATTTTTTGGGTCGCGGTATTGTGCATTTTCTCTATTTAACGCCTACTCCACATATTTTTTGGACGGAAGAAAACACGTACCGGTAGCAGAAAAAATTTCAAAAATCAACGCGTTTTTTTAACTACTTGAAGCTTGCACTTTATTATACCAAAATTCAATAGTTTATAAAGCTACGTACCCGAATTTTTTTTAAAAACTCGTGGTAAAAAGTCCGAAACTTTGAGCAAAATTTGGTGTATTTTTTTTTAATTTTCGCAAGGATTGTAACTTGGATTTTTATGGCTTTTGTAGTAAAATTAACTATATTAAAAAAAATATAATTAAAATTAAATAACAAACAAATAATTTATCAAAAAGTCTTTGTGCTATAACTATGAAACGCACTGTACCATATATGAATTCATATTTACCCCACATCCACACCTTCTACTAAATATGTTTGTGTATACACCCCACCCACTAACCCACTTCGACATATCAATTTTCTTGTTCTGCCATTGTGCGCTTTATCACTTTATTGTTTTTTTTTTTAATTAATGGGTTTTCACTTTCTTTGCAACTTTGTGAAGTTCAAAAGTGTTAGTTAGGTTGACAGCTTGAATGATAAATTAATCAATATTTGGTTAAGAGATAAGAAGTGTTGTTGCCTCCATTCGGGAGGCAATTTTACGTTGCACATTCCTTTGAAGTGCCAAAATTTTTCGTAATGTTTTTTATCAAATCTTAAGTAAATTTTCCTTTTAACTATCATTCATTCGAATGCATGCCACTTGCATAGGTCCATTACTTGCCAGTTGAAAATGAGGTGCTGAGATGATTCCACCTCAGCCGCCAGACAGCTACTGCATAAAGGACTTGAAGCAATTCCAAGTCTCACCGCATGGATACCTTACGGGCAGTGTCTGGTAAGGATACCTATCAAATTCGAGAGCTGCGGCTTTGTTAGTCTTAAAAGTCCCCTCGAGCGCCCCAAATCTACCCGTGGCCAGAATAATCTTGCGACTGTGCACGTTTGCGCACTAACCCAGCGCTCGTTGAATTGAAGCGAGTCCCATTTTTCCTGAAGTAGACCACAGGTTCTCAAGGGAGCCCCAGCCACTCGTATTGCGAAGAAACCGTCTTCAGGGTCTCCTTTCTAGCCAGCTCATCAGCCCAGCAGTTTCACTCTATGACGCTGCGACCGGGAACCGAGATGAGCCTAACATCGAAGTATTCGGACGCAATCGAGAGAGAAGCGTTTGGCTGTCGGCGTTGATATTTACGTCCTTTACAGTAATTACAGAAATAAGCAACCAATCCATTGATTCTACGATTGCGGCTACCTCCGTTTAGGAAATACTACAACGGTCCGGTAGCCTGAATTTAAGCTTGATGAGAAGGTAAAAAAGTGCTTTGAATCACGCGAAATTAAAAAAACGCTCTAGAAACGGAACTGGATAAAGTGATTCGAAAATTGTTTCAAAGGAAAGCAAAAATGTATTGATCATCATGAAAATATTTTGAAAAGCAATAAAAGCGCTTCCAATATTCAATTTTTTATTGCTAGACCAGATATACAAACAGCGACCCTCGTATTATAACTTAACACTTTCCGCCTTTAATAATGCCGCCAAACTGTTTTTTCTTCAAAAAACAAATAAATTTCTCTCGTTCAAGCACTTTTCATATATCGAGATCGCTTTTCACAATTTTAGATCTCAACGCTTAACAAACTCATACCTTTTTTGGCTCAGCGCCAAAACAAATATAACCCATAAGTCTTGCGGACTACTCTACTCCTCTCTTGTCGGTTGGGCGGGAGTATCGCAATCGTTGGGCTTATGATGAGGACCCTGGCTGGCTTAACAAACCAATTTTTTACCTTTTCAAATAGTAAAATTTCTTTTTAGAAATTATTTCAAATAAAATAAAATATATAATTGCGCATACAAGTACACTTCTGTTAGGTGTTTGGCCGAACTCCTCCTGCTTTTTGTGGTGTGCAGGTGAATAAATGAATTCCCCTAAGGGAACAGGCGCTATTGCAAGATTATCACATCGGCAGCTTAGCCGGCTGTCCTGGTTGTTGTTGTTGTTGTTGTTGTTGTAGCAGGTACGTCTAACTCATCTAAAGGTAGGCCCATTCCCATGGCAGCTGGTTCTACGTTACCGGAATGACTCGAATTTTTTCCGACCAAGGGCTGCCGCCCCAGTAAAGTAGCCCTGTCTAGTGTACCGTACCCCACTCGGCTGGCGTGGTCGAATGGGTTGGTGCGTGACTACCATTCAGTTGTGTACCGGTTCACAACTCTGGGCGTGAAACACCATATGATAGAAACAATTTATTATTCTAATAGCGGTCGCCCCTCGGCAGACAATGGCAAACCTCCGAGAGTATTTTTGTCATGAAAAAGCGTCTCATAAAAAAAATCTCTGCCTTTCGGATTCGGCTTGAAACTGTAGGCCCCTGCATTTTGTGGAAACATCAGAACACACACAATGAATACGAGAAGGAGCTCGGCCAAACACCCAACGAAGAGTGTAAGCGTCACGCCTATTATAATTAATACTATTATTATTATTATTAGCTACTCGACCTTCACTGCGTGAGAAATAACTTTGTGCCTTCAAATATGTTTTTGGAAATCAACAAATATTTAAAATAAGCCGAAGTAAAATGTTTTCAATATTAAAGAATAAGCTAACGAATATTAAGTATTTATAAGTATGTGCCAGTATGTGAAACTATGTCAATACGAGTGTAAGTGGCGTGACGTCATCAGAAAAAATGCACAACTTGATGACAGGCCCCCCATGTAGGGTAGCAAAAAATATTGACAAAACAATAATTCATTTATATGTCTACAGTTGTAAGTGTGTATGCACATAAAAACATACAAACATAAATACCAGCGCCGATTATTTTACGATGGCAATGATAGTTACGAATAATGAGAAGCATTTATTTTTTAAGAACGTAGTCGTAATTCAAATGAGTCTAATTTTGAGTCTTGTTTATAGCTGCCTGACTAAAACTGTACACTACATATACTGTAGGAGTAGAAGTGGGGGTCGAAAATGGCAGCACACTGATGTCACACTCAAAGTGTTACCAACAATTGTAATAAAAAAGAATTAATGGCGATTGTTAAGAGCCAAAATTCAGACACTTAAAATTTGTTTTACAAAAAATTAATTACTACATAGACCGTACGTGGCGTACATACATAATAGCGGCCGCCCATCATACTTTATAGCCCAACGAAGCATTCAATCCCCTAAATGGCAGACTAATTGACGCATTGACATAATTCGTGCAAAACTTCGATTTTGACTAACTATGCGACGATGGAGCAAAGTTTGTAACAGAAAATATTGATGAACAAATTTACAATTTACATACATACATACATACATACATATGTATGTGTGCATATTTATAGTCGTATGAAAATAAATCAATACAGAACAGAGGCAATAAAGAATTTTTGCTATAAATTTTAAAAATAAAAATGATGGAATGCCACTTCAAACAATAAAAACATATACATACATGCATGTCTATATGTACCCACATGCACAAACGCCTGCACATTTTAATTAATATACATAATTCAATAAATTCATATCGAATGCCGTGTCATATTTACAATCAGTTGACGTGCTTCTTATACTTAATTCGCTTGGTTGGACGTAGATGGTTCGGTTGGTTTTTTATGGACTTGTCCTTTGCCGTTGTATGGCAATTAAAAATTCATTACACAAAGGAAAAGCACAAATAGAAATGCAAATAAAAACAAAGAATTATCATATTCGCATACATACATACATACATATGTACGTGTGTGAAGAGACACAGTTTTCAAGATCATTTTTCGTTATCACTTTCAACATTACGAGTACTATTTTGCAATTGTTTTTGTAACCTTTCATCTTCATTGATATTTGTGTTTTCGCTCTACATTTCTTTTCAGTCGGAATCGGTTTGTCACAAATGCAACGAAGTTATTACAAAGCGCATCATAACAGCGCTCGGTAAGACCTGGCATCCAGAGCACTTTGCTTGCAAGGATTGCAACACACCCATCGAGGAGGCCACATTCAATATACAAGACGGCGAACCGGTTTGTTCTAAATGCTTTCTGAAAAACTACTCAGGCACATGTCATGGCTGTAAGCAACCCATATTGGAGGTGAGTAAAAAAGAGCAAGGAAACTGAATTTCTATAGAAAGAAGAACATAGTTCATTGGTGTGGTAAAGCGGTATGGGGAACTATATCATCCTTACATTTTAGAGACATGATGTGTTCAGAAGTTCTATGTAAAAAATAACGGAGAACAATTTTGTGGAACATTTTATCTCTCTAACTCTTCGTTAGAACGGTGTTTTTGTCTCTGTTTTGAGATAGGGTAAAAAATACTCAGAATAGACGGATATATTGGGCTAAAATGCACCGCGAAAATATTTTTTACAAAATTCGACTGTAAAATGGAAAATGTGTACTGTAATTTACATACGCTGCGTTAAAAACTATAGTAATAGGTGTGTTACTACTATTCAATAGTGTGTAGGTTCGAATCTACGTGCATGAAACAGCAAAATGATATTTAGAAAAAGTTTTTTTTAGGTCGCCATATTTCTGCAATGAAAAAGCTTCTCATAAAAAACCATTGCCGTTCGGAGTCAGCTTAAAACTGTAGATGTCAGCATTTGTGGAAAAATATTAAGACGCGCGTCACAAATACTAGGAGGAAATCGGCCAAACACCTAACAGAAGTGTACGCACAATTGTATTTTTTTTAGGGACTTGGATTAGATTCAATTTGAGGTTTGCACTTCAATCTCATGGTCTTTTGTGCTCTCTACTCATCACAGTATCTTATCCAGACCCTGTTCCTTACTAAACTTAAGATAGAGCTGAGTTGGACTGATCGTACGTGCCTTTCTTCTGACTGCAATCGGCCGAGATGTCTCAAACTTCTCCGCGCTATAGCGCTACACTTAAGGAGAAGGTGTATTGGAGCCTCTGGGATTGGTCGCACAAGCAACAAGAGTCAGTTGACCATATCCCAATACTATGCAGATGTCTGTGAGAATGTCCGTGAGCATTCACAGTTTATCTTTAGATTTATGAGTTATCAGGGACTTATTTTCATGTTTGGGCACTTTGTTTGTTTCTCATTTAGTTCTAATCATTTTTATATTAAAATATAATTCATTCTGTTACAAAAATTATACAAATAGAAGTTTAAAACTTTGTGTAAATTTAAAAAAAATCTCTAGGAACCATATCAGGCGATTTCGATTGCTGTTGGATGGTATTCATTTCGTTCTTGGTCAAAAATTTACGGCTAATAACGGCACTGTGACCGTACATTATCGTGATGCAAAGTACATGAGTTGTTTTCCCACAAATCCTTTCTTTTTGGCGAAATGCTTCATGTAAACGTCTCACAACGCCCAAGGTCTGATACTCAAACTGTCTGACCTTCTGCCAAAAATTCCTAGTCTACAATACCGTTGTAAAACTTGTGAGCAATGATTTTTTTTTACTGAAAACGACGTGGTTTTTTGGTCATGGCTCATTCGGAGCTCTTCACTCACTCTCCTGATGCCTGAAGTGTGGATTGCGTGTCGTACTCTCAAACTCACGTCTCGTCTCCAGTCTCCAATAATGATGCTTTTGATGAATTTTGTGTCGGATTTTGAAATCATGTCTTTGGTCTTTGAAATCATGTCTTTGGTGATGCCAAAGCGGTCCCTTTTTCCATGGAATTTAGCTCCTTTGAGACCAACGTTGCAGCAACACGGCGCAAACCTAAATCACACCCACTACAATGTCCTGAATGGATCCGAGAGCAATGTTCAAATGTGCAAATCCTCTGCCAGCTATTTGATGGTTAATTTGCGGTTATTTATCATCTTTCCTTTCTCTCTTTCTATTGATGTTTTCATCAGTTTTCGATGTCGACGACTTGTCACTACGTTCGTTGATGGACTCACGATATGTTATTAAGCGTTCATGCGACTCGTAGAGTATCACTTTTCTTTAGAGTATCATTACCGAAACAGTTTTCCAACATTTCTAATAAGGCTTTCACACCATTGAGTCCATTTTCAACGCAAAATTTAATACAAATGTTGCAAATTCCAATCCATTTTTGAAATTATATGAAAACACGTGCAAAGGTAGATTTACCCAAGAATGGTAGGAATGTTAAACACAGATGTGGCAAACTAACAATAAAAAAAAAAAACTGAACTCAAATCAGTTGACTTAGAACGTCACCTGACTGTTGTTTCAGTAACTTTTTGATCAAGCATTAAGAACTCGGACATACTCAGTCATATAACGTGGGGGCACACTTTTTTTAGCACAGTTGTTTTTCAGTTTCATGAATTAGTGAATTTACTATTTTTAGCTTCCAATAACTCAATAATGGATGAAAAATTTGGTAGTACTCAGTGTTCGTTAGAATTCTTGCGCTGAGTGCAGTTGAAGTGGGAACAGTGAAGCAGCATATCGATATTTTTTTCAAAATCTTTATAAATTGAAATATGCAGAGCATATGCATATAAATATATTACATAAACTGGTTTTTTGCTTTATATTCAATTAGTCAATTAATTAACCAATTTGCTTCACTTAAAATCTAGATTCACATTCTGTTCCCCGCTCACCTTTTGACCTTAATTACCTCAACGTTGATGAGTACACAGAATAATATCGTTCACTGCTTCATGGCGAAACAGCGAAACAAAGCGCAAGCCAAAGGTTTTAAGTAAAAATTCTTCAAGTTAATTTGTTATGGAAAAGTTCAAATTAAATAAGTGCTCGCACTGCACGATTTATGAGATTAAGCGCTTCAATCACACAATTAAGTTTATTAGACCGAGTGGCATGCGGCTTTACGCAAGTTTGACTCATTGTTTTGTAAAGGGTTTTTCATTAAGCGTGATACCATTTCCTTTGTGGAAATTTTAATAATTTGTGAGCAAATTTAAAAGATTTTTATTCAATGTGAAGAAAATCTATAGAATTGAGTTTTGAATGCAACACAATTCAAAAAGCCTTCACGGCTCGAATTGCAGGAACGAATCCTATTTTCAATAGCTTTTCTACTAAATGGGGTGTATGTCATGAAAAGCGAGTTAAATATAAGCTTTTGAAGCATGAAGAGAGTCTGGGTTACTCATAATGACTTGAAATAACCACACAAGAAGTAGTCTACAGGGTCCGGCACTTCAAGTGTAACTAACTTCAGACCGCTCGCGCATCTGATGCACGGCCATCAGCTGTCTGTTAGCTGGCTAAATTACAGTCCAGAGTGTTGTTTACAAGCGCGCGAAACATTTTGCCGAGAGTAAACGCGAAAAGAGGAAATCTGTAAAGGATTTAAAACGTAATAATGCGGTTGCATTATATTTGGCTAGAAAATCACAACCAGCGATTGTTCGTGAGCTCGAGCACCTTAAAGTAAATAAAGTTTTTGTTTATCACACCATTACTCGTTACAATGATACTGGTAGCATCACAAAACGTGTAAAGGTGCACGTTGATAACCCAGCAACAATTCAAGAGCTGAAGGATGAGATAATTCGGCACATTAACGGCATAGAACCTCAATTATGCCTCAGCGCCATCGAAAATTTGGACCATCGGATGGAGGTGTGCCGTCGAGGCCGCGGTGGCCATTTGACCAATATTTTCATGCATGCGTAATTGAGCCATCAATATTATCAAAATAAAGAGAAATGACAATAACTTCTTAAAAAATGTATTTATTCAAAATCAACACCGGCCCTTCAACCTTAACCACTCTTTATTTCAAAATGTTTACCTTGATTTTTCAGGTTTTACTTAACCGATTTACTTGAAATTTGGTGCGAGCCTTCTCAATATATATAATATATCAGGTCAGTCCATAACTTCGTACGTATTTTACCCAGAATTTCACTTTTGTACGATTTTTGCATACAAAAAATTTTTCGAATATAACGGAACTATTTATATTTTCTTTGATATATTGTGTTGTGTTGTTAAAAAATAAAATGGAATATTCGAACGGCATATTTTGTATTTTTTTTTTATAAAAGTGGTAAAAATGTAGCAACTGCTGCTGCAGAAATAAACACTGTTCACGGAGAGGATGCCGTGAGTGTAAGACTGCGCAAAAGTGGTTTTCAAAATTCCGAAGTGGTAACTGCGACGTGGAGGATGACGACGGAGAGGAACTCCGACGCCTTGTTCGAACTCGTGGAAGCTGAGCTAAATTTGACAGTCGATATGATAGCTCAGAGGTTAAATTCATCGCATGGAACAGTTAACAGGCACCTGGTTCAGTTCGGAAAGGATTCAAAGCTGGGAAAATGGGTTCCGCATAGACTTTCCGTCTCCAACCTTCAGCAGGGAGTGAATGTGTGTTCTCAGCTGCTTCAACGGCTTGAAAATGAAAGTTTTTTGGACCGTATCGTTACTGGTAATGAAAAATGGGTCCTTTACAATAATCCTGTTTGCAAACGACAATGGTTAGATAAAGATGAAACACCAGAATCGACCCCTAGAAATGGCCTTCACCCCAAGAAGATTCTCCTGTCTATTTGGTGGGATATGGCCGGTATTGTTTATTATGAACTTCTGGAACCAAATCAGACGATAACTGCTGATTATTATTTCCATCAGCTATCAAATCTGAATGAGGCACTTAACAAAAATCGACCGTCTCTAGTGAATAGACGCAAAGTTTTGTTTCACCACGACAACGCAAAACCTCATACCGCAAGGCAAACATCAGGCAAGCTGAACGAGCTCGGATGGGAGCTAATGCCGCATCCATCATACTCTCCGGATTTTGCACCTTGTGATTATCACCTTTTCCGTGGACCTCAATCCCATATGAGTAACAAGAACTACTCCTCAAAAGAAGCTGTAAAAAGAGATATCGAAGTGTATTTTGGCTCCAAGGACAAACAATTTTTTGAGCAGGGAATTAAAAATTTGCCTAAACGTGGGAAGACTTTGTTAATGATGAAGGAAAATATATTATTGATTAATAAATACTTTAAACATCTTTTTTATTAATTTTAAAACCATCTTTAAAAAACGCACGAATTTATGGACTGACCTGATATACTTTACTCAAGCTATGAAATTCCTAACTGTAGGCAAAAGGTTTTAAAAGCCTTTTTGCTTGACGGAGTTCTTGTGTGACTTCCCAAGGGGTAATTAATTGAGTATTCTGAGTATTCTCGCAACTTTTCATCTTTATAGCATCATTAATCTCAAATTCGTCTCTAATACAATCAACGAAGTATAAAAATAAATATTTAGCCATATTCGAAGCATATTTGTCAACGTGATTTGCTAAGCTCCTATACATACATGCATACATACATACTATGTATTAGCGTGGGCGTAAATTAATGCCCTAGAATGGCGAAAAAATTTGTTTTTACAGATTTGAAAAAAAAAATATTTCCTTATTAGTTATTTCGTGTGACTGTAACACTTCTCTTTGTCTCTTTTTTTATTAAAAAAATTACGTGTGTTAAACAAAAATTCCCAATAAAATAAAAACTTTCAAGCCCACGTTATATGCAAAATACGCTCCTACCACTTTTTCTTGTACAACACTTGAGAAGAAAGTAAATTTGATGAGAAATGACTTCGAAAGTCCAAACGGTACCAACAAAATGTGGTGCTCATAGAGACTAAATAAAAAAGTTGCGCATGCGCACAAGTGCCATCATCCGTGAAGTGCCATAAAATCACTTGAATACTTATAAGTAAAGCAAATGGAATGACCAAATAAATAATAATACGAAAATATGAAATTTGAAAAATAAATAAAAGTCTTAACACGCAAACATGAGCACTTATGCACCTACTACATAATATTAGAATACATACATACATATGTGTGTATGTATGTATGGCGGCGCAGTGGTGGACATGAGCTACAAACACACACGCACACACATTCTTGCGCTTTCATGATAGGCAACTCCTTTCTCATAGCAACTGCATATAGCGGTTTTAGGTATAAGTCTTAATGTCAAAAATCCATGCATACATATTTACAAGGTTTGCCAATTAACTTCGGCCATTTGTCAACAAAAGCCAAGCAAATTAAGTTACGCTCACAAAATTTGAGTATCCACCTTCACAATAATCTCGCGCAAACTCTACACGACGATTCCAATGCCGCTTCAATGATTGTAGACACATTCACGGTCAGCCCGCTTGCCATGTTGACCTCTCTTGAAGTGCGACCTCAGCGTGGGGCATAAGAGGCATTCGTAGCGAGCGATATCGTCGAGGCTATAGGGTGGAGATGGTGACAGTTAGGGTAGAGTGCCTTTCTTCGTCACAAACTCTTTCACAATGAACAAGCAATGGGTAGGTCAAAAAATGCTTATAAAAAAGTAAGTCATATGAAGTGATGTTAAAATCGTGCCACTGCAGGTACATACATACCTACATACATAAACAATATTTATTAAATATTTTAAGGCAAAAAATCAAAGATAGAAAACATAAGTGTGCAAGATTTATTAAAAATTATAAATGAATATTTATGTACATATGTATGCATATACGTATTCATATACAAATAAAATCGAAAGACAAACTGTCTGACGCAACGCAGTTAAGCAAGAAAAATAAAACAAACAAAAGGCAAAACAGCTAAGAAACTTAATTATGAAGTTATACGATTAATAAGATTTAAGTGAATTGAAGTGGAATGACAGCAGTGAAGAGTTTCGAATGAAGCTGAAGTGAAGCTTGAAAGACAATAAATTGAAATTGAAAGTTACTTTATTGACGAAGGGGTGCGAAAAGTAGAAAACGGCAATGAAGATTTGGCTGAAGTGTGAAAGAAAAAATTCAGAAAGAAAAAAGGAAGTAAAAATAGAAACAAAATTGGTTAAAAAGTATCGCTTGAGTTAGTAGAAACTTCGACACTCAAATTTTTTTCTGCTTAATAAACTCAAGAAGAAGTGGTTTCAATGAAATATATGCGTAGCAGAATGCTTAAAACGCAATGTTAAATATTTGAAGGGGTAATAGTGTGGACCCTGCGATCAGTAAACAGCAAAATTAAAAAAAAATTTTCTTGTATTTGCGATCATCCATAAGCAAACGGTTTTTTTTGCGGTGAGGTTGGGTTAAAAATGCCTTCGCACCATATACATAGTAACCGTCACTACTACGTGTGTAGTGGTGATTCCACTAAAAATATTCTTCCTCTTCCCTTGGATTTTTCCCTCCACCCCGGGACTGCTTCCGCATTGCTTCGAGGTAGAGGGCCAAGACGGCGTTCTAAGAAGCACACTTACTTACCCACCCTGCGTGCATGGTCGCATGTTTTGAGAAACCTATGCTCAATGCTCTTCAGCATAACTTTAGATTTTACGTTTTTGCGACGATATTCCATTTTCCTTCGTGCATTATCATTTTCTCGATTATTTCTTTAGGTGTAAATACACCAATAGCTCGTTGCAGACCTGTTCTGTCTATGTTCCACCTCTCGTATTTAACGAAGGTGTGCTCCACATCATCATACTCTCCAGTATCTCCACACATGCAGTTTGGTAGGCTCACTTTTCGCATTCGCCACAAATATAATTCTTGCGAAAGGACCCTTGTCCGGACAAAAACTGTGTGAGGTAATAGTTAACCTCACCGTGCTTTCTTTCTACCCATTTTTTTAGAACGGGTATTAGTCTCGCTGTCTATCTACCGTACCGTTCAGAGTGCCATCTTGCCTGCCAAAATGTGAGCGTTTGAACTCTGATATCGGAGAAGGGTGGTACTGAGATTTTTGCCAACCATCTCCGTTTTTGCTCTTGTGCTGTTCCGCTGATAACTAAAACCGCTGCTTCAGATACTGTTCTGTATGAAGAAGCCACTCTGAGAGCGCAGGTGCGTTGCACGGATTAAAGAATTTTCCGCCGGCATTGCACTCTTAGCGAATCTGTCCGAATCGAGTTCCTCGAGTCCATTAAAAGTTTTCGCTTGTTCTGTGTTGGATCTCCAAGGTTTGCTATGAGCTTACTTAACATGCCGCTTACTTTGTCAGCTCTTGTGGCAGCATGATTTATGTGCGCCCAGTAAATTAGCCTTGTATCTAATTACATTCCTAGGTATTTGACCACGCTTTTTGTCGATAAAGTGGCATCGAGTATTTGTATATATACTTCTGGTTGGTTAGAAGCTCTGTTTTTTTTGTGGCCAGCTTTAATCCATGGACTTCTAGCCATGTCATAAGCAGGCGATGGCAATCCTCTTAGCGTATTTCTGATGATATTGGAGGAGAACCAACAAAGAATATAACCTCCAATCACAAAGGGCAACAGGATTCAACGTTTTCGATGAAACCAAAAACAAATTACAGCTTACAAAAAACCAACAAAGAATATAAGCGCCAATCACAAAGGGTAACAGGATTCAACGTGTGTGATGAAACGAAAAGCAAATGACAGCTTACACTTCTCATAATAAAAGCCCAAAAGAAGTTATGTCCTATGAAACTTGATTTGTTTTCTAAACGTAAAGTTGCTTTTTTACCCTGCATTTAAGAACAATAGAGTATAAGCGCGTTCGATTTGAATGGATGATGCAACTGGCATAAAGCATAAAGCACTGGAAAGGAGCTGGCTAGTAGCAAATTCTGCTCGATAGCTTTATAGCTGCTTTCACATGCAAATTTTTCCTTAAGTGAGCAGCGCCCAAATATGGCGAGCAGAGAAGTGATGAATCGAAGACCAGTTATGATACCTAACTGTTTTTAGTGTTGAGAAAATCAATTTTTATTTTTTTATTTTGTTTTTACCTTAAATCTACGATAGCTGACGGTGTCATGCAATTTTTGCGGTTGCTATGGTTTAAGAGAAAGAATTATGTTCCATTGAACTGCAGTAATAGAAATAAAAATTATATTGATTGAAGGATATGATCCTGAGCGTGTTCATTTTCCGAAGGTCAACGGACCCCAACACTCTCACGCAGACGGGTTACGCCAACTTTTTAATTTTTTCACCGCTGAAGAGTCGTTATTCTGCACTTTTTTCAAAAAGCTTAAAATATACTTTTTTATGAATAGTAAATTTAAATTGAGTAAATGCTAATATTTTAAGAAAGAAATAAAGAACAGACACTTTTTTGCTGCGAAAAATAAAAAAACTAAGTTCGATAGAACTTTTGTGGTTTTTAAAATGAGTGAAGTTCACCTTCATGGATAGTGAATAGTGAAATTATTGTATAATGTTTGACTGTGGCGCTTTTTGTTTTTGAAATATATATACAGGGGGCAACTTTAATTTTGAATTGAATTAGTTTTAAGTAAAATTTAAAAATTTTTTTTTTTTTCATTAGATAGAAGTCATAATCCGGCCTAATTTTCCCCATTCTTCCTTTCTTTTAGTTCCCTGGGAGAAGAAACTGGTCTCTGTCGTACACCCACAAGTCTTCTATAGGGCTTAGATCAGTTGATTGGGGAGAGGTAGCAATAACTTTTGACCAATTATAGAGCTTAGGGATTATCTTGGCACAGTTTAAAGCTGAGCATAATGCCCCTTTTCTTTGCTAACTGTTTACACTTCTGCTTTAATATATTCAAATATATTTCCTGGGCGGTAAAACGCCCTGCAGCATAAACATTCCCCATACATATATGGTGCTGAAGTGACAGTCCTTGATATAAATCCGGTAGCGTAGAATCGACTGTCATGGGAACGGGTACAACACCCTCTCCCTCTTCGCCTAACATCCAAATAAGAAAGTGTAGCCTTTAAGATCTTCAATCTGATTTTTTTTTTAATATAATATCGATTATGCAGTTTTAAAGCACATTGAATTTAGAAGTAATAAAGTACAAGCTTCTTCAAGTTGCTCAAAAATCGCGTTGATTTTTCACAACTATTTTTTTCGCATTGGGCATTTGCTCCTTATAAAAAGAGTCGAGCACTCGTTATATTGAAGAAAATTCATTATATGAAGGAAGTATCGTCAACAAAAAAAATTATCAAAAATCCTAAACAATTTTATAAAATTAAAAATAAAATTTTTTTTTATAAAATTTATTAAAAAAAAGAAAAATTAAAAATTCTGAGCATGTAGCTTTGTAGCCTATTCAATTTTATAAAAATAAAAATAAAAAATGTTTTTAATAAATATTCTAACTTAAAGCTTGACATTTGTATAATTGTTTTGTTTTTCGCTGATTTATAAAATTTATTTAAAAAAACTTTTATAAAATTTATTTAAAAAAATGCTTATAAAAGGTATTTTTATTAAATTTGTTAAAAAAAAAGAAAAATTAAAAATTCTGAGCATGTAGTTTTGTACCCGATTCAATTTTAAAAAATAAAAATAAATAATTTTTTTTATAAAAATTCTAACTTAAAGCTTGCAATTTTTATTATTGTTTTGTTTTTCGCTGATTTTTTTTTTTAATTTTATAAAATATTTTACAAAAATTTGAAACTTTGCGTTATGTGGTTTTTGAGGTAGTAAGGATCTATGCTTTTATATAAAAAATTAAATTAATAAATCGTCAAAAATTTTGTTGCTGTTAATATCTTGATGGACCGATGCTTATTGATATTATGTGAGGTCATACTTGACTCAACTTCCTTAAAAGACGAACAATTTGTTTTGTGGGCACTCACATATTGCTGAAGCGGTGGGAATGGTTTTTTTTTTTTTTTTTTAAATTTAAGTCATTATTACTATAAATAAAATATTTTCTAACATATTTATTAAAATAAAAATATTCCGGTTTACTCCGGAATACACCTGATATATTTGAAATGCTCACTTATACAGTTAGCTGCGTGGGCCGTATAAAAATCTCATTGCGTTGCTGACGACAATGCAAGTTGAGACATGGCATCAACCATACAACCATATGTTGTAAGTCATTACAGTTGGTTGGATGCGAATATAAAAATAATGAGCTCGTTAGAATTTCCTTTTATTGTATTTTATGGATACTTACAAACAAGTCTGTCTTAATTTGTGTACGTTTTTTCTACTTATTTACTCGATGAGTGGGCAGTGCCAATAGTGGTGACCTTTACAATAAAATCATAAGGCTTAAGAATTTATTTATTGACGTAAGAACGTACATATGCACAAATGTATGCAGAGGTTTTTATGTGTCAAGAAAAATCTAACTCAAAACAATTTTTGTGATAAATTTTAAAGCCCCTTCGAGACGTGGGTATTAAGTGCTAATTTTAAACGATTTGTTGAGAAAAAAGGGTTTGCAAACTGAAAATGCCAACAAGGTATAAGCATAAACTGTTACGGTGAAAACTTTATTATTCTTGCATTAACCATTTTCTAAAAGTTCTTGTTCACCACTGCGCTAGAAATGTTATTAAATTTAATTTTAATTTAATTTAATTTAGTTTAATTTAATTTAATTATTATTTAATTTAATTTAATTTAATTTAGGAATTTAATTTAATTTTATTTTATGTTATTTTATTTTATCTTATTTTATTTTTTTTTTTTTATTTTATAGTGAATTGAAAAGAGTAAACATTTTTTATATCAGGGTCATACAATGTCACTCATAGGCTTGACTTTGTAGTACTGAATTATGTCAATACAGCTTTTTAATACCCTTTCTTTCTGGCTTTATCTAACTGATGCCTCAAACAAAATATTTCACCCCGATTAGAATAATTTTTAGATTAAATTTGACTTTTGGCTGCTATTTTCAACAATCAACGTTTAAGCAATTGTGGCTATTTGCTTATTATTTCACTCACCTAGCCACATACCTGCAATTCTCAACCAAATTATGAAATACTTTATTTTCAATTAATTTTATGAGCACCCTCTTACTGCTAGCAGCCTGAGCTTCCTTTATAGACCGATCGTTGCCATTAAGAAGAGCTCCGCAGTAGTTATGTGAACATTCAGGGCCGTAAAGTTCAACATTTTTGGCTGAGTTGTATGTGCACCTGAGCTATAGCTCCATTGGCCGTTCTACACAATCAAATTGATGAAACTCGCGTGAGCGAAGGGAAGTATTCACTAAGCATCTTTGGAAGAATTCCAAGGTATCTTTGCGATTTTGACAGCACTAATTCTTGATAGATTTAGCGAATGGGTCCAGGATAAGTCCAGGAAATGCAACTGCTGCATTCAATTCATCACTTCTCTGTTGGCCAAGTGAAACATTTTGTAAGTGAAAGCAACAACATTTTAGAGATGATTAAGCGATGTTGAAGCTCCTGCTGGAATCCCTGTCAAAAACTGAGTGACCTGGACTACGCGGATGATATATGTCTTCTCCCATTCACTGTACGGAACAAAGAAAAAATTGGAAAAGCTCGTCGAAAATGCAAGACTGGTGGGGCTGAAAGTAAACGTGTCCAAGACAAAACTCATGCGCATGGAACCGACGTTTTCAGAACCTCTAGTCATCCATTTGGGTGCCGACACTATAGTAATTGATGACGTTGAACATTCCCATGGCAGCTGGTTCTACGTTATCGGAATGACTCGCGTTTTTCCCGACATGGGTTGCCGCCCCAGTAAACTAAGCCTGTTTAGTGAACCGTTTATCACGCTGAACGGTTCAATTATCTGGGCAGTGTGATATCGCAGGATGGCGGTGCAGATGCTGACGTGGCTCCCACAGACTTCTTCAAGCTAAAGAAACTCTGGGACCCCAATGTTATATCCCGAAACACTAAACTAAGGATCTTCAACACGAGCATCAAATAAGTCTTCTGAGACATGAAAAGTCGCTGACGCGATCGGCAATAAATTGCTCGTTTTTATTAAGAAATTCCTACTCATAATCTGCCGAGTTGGGGATGAGTATTTGTGGATTACGAACGATTACTGATTCGCAGTTGTTTCTGTTGTTGTAGCAGCATAAACATACCCCATGCATATACGGGGAATGTTTCTGAAGTGACAGTCATTTGCCGCATATATAAATCCGGGTCGTTCCGCTTACGTAGAACCGACTGTCATGGGAGCGACTTATTTCCGGTTGTGTTATTTATTAAATAATATACACCAAAGTCCCAAATGGTTGTCTGTCGGAAAAACACAAAATAAATTGACATTGAATACTAAATTTGTTCCACATAAATTGCGCAAAGCCTGTGTCCTCCATGTCCGAAATACCAATAAGCCTGCGTCTTCTTCTACATCATCAATCCATCTAAGCGGCGGGCGCCTCCTTCTTCTCTGTCTATGGCATTTACCGAAGAGTATTTGCTGAGGTGGGTAATCCGAACTAATCCCTACTTCGAAACCATAGTCACCGATTTTTAGTATTTGATCCACATTGTGTCTGACGGATTCCGATGTAGTTGAAACTAGCGCTTTAGTTTTGGCTTCGTTTACTTCTAAACCTATACATTTTGCTGCTCTTTCAATACTTGCGAATGCTTCTTTCAAACTCTACAGCGTGGATGCGATTATGTCGATGTCGTCCGCGTAAGCCAGCAATTGAACCGATTTAAACAAAATAGTCCCCTTTGTGTCCACGGCAGAGTTTCTGATAACCTTTTCAAGTGCAATATTAATGAGGAGACATGAGAGCCCAATACCTTGCCGATGTCCGTTCAGTGTGGCGAACTCTCGCGACGGTTTGTTCTGAACTATTACTAGATACGTTCCTTACATTCTGCATGGTCGAGCGTGTTATGGTACTCACACTCACCAACGTAAACGTACGCCCGTATCAGCTGACACGACTAAACTAATGAGAGCCCCATGCAAATGAATTCTCACCATCGTTCCCTTCCGTAGTATCGCAGATCATTCTTTCAGCGTGTCAGCTGATACGGGCGTACAGGCGTACGTTTACGTTGGTGAGTGTGAGCACCATTAAACATATTAAGTTAATTCGTTAATATGTATTCATACTCTGAAATAAAATATCTGTGACTGGTGGTTTTAAATTTATATATATTCACTATGACTTTCTTGACTAATCGAAGAGTTAATTATCGAATAGGATTTTCGCTTAGACTTTAATTTCTTTTGTCTCATTGAAACATGAATTATGAGTTCAAGTAACGCAGTTAACACTAAATTGTAAATTAATTCGCCTACAAATACAATTATAAATAATTTTATTTACTCTACAAAGCTCCGACTAAAGTTTTGTGCAATAAAAATTTACAGGCTTCGAGCGGAGTAGCAAGTGAAGTAGTGACTCACACCGGCAAAACAATGGGAAAAATGCACGTATTTGAGAAGTAAATACAATGAAAAAAATATAATAAGAATATACAAATATTCTGCGCTTTAATGTGTTTAAGTTTAATTAGAATTTATTATTGAGGCATAGCCAAACAGCAGTCAAGAGCGTGAAGAATGCGAGCTAACCTCCATTGAATATGTAAACACATACAGATATTTCGCAGCAACCCAGCAGGGAAAATTTATATTATATATTATTTTTGCTACATATATAAAATTTATTTATACAAAAAAAAACAATAAGCTTAAAAAATAGGCACTCAATGCTAGAATGAGTTTGTGGTGCCTAATTAGTTCTACTACATTTCCTATTCGACAAGTGTGGGGGCATATAGGATGCGTTAAAATTAAAAATGTCGAAATTTAAAAAATCTTAAAAACCTTGAGATGATACCTCACCCAAGCGAAAAATGTCGTAATCGTATATAGCCGAAATAAAAAGGTCAACAAAAATGCAAAATGTCGAAAAAAACTAAGTATAATTTTTCGACAAAAAAAAATTGTTATTATTATAAGATGTTGGTAGGATGTATTATTTATTCATTTAGTAAATCCAGGAATACAAGCTTTCGTACACACTACAGAAAACTATTTTAAAAACTAGTTGAGTGATAATTAGAAATGATATTTAAATAACGATAAATCAAAATTCCATGAACTAGAAATCTGGTTAAACTCCGTCATTCTACTGCCTGCACATGCGTACAAGATAGTGACTGCTAACACGGACAAATGGAGTAGGATGTTGAGGAAATTTTAGAACACCTTCTGTGCGTTTGCCCGGCATTATTAAAACGTCCTTAAAATGCCTGGGAGGGTCTGGAGGACGTCTCAAAAGCGGATCTCCCAGCTCTGCTTAGATTCGCCAAAAACGTTGACATCCTACACGATGTCTACTTTCAGTACTCATAGAGGTCGGTCTCCATCTGGTATCACTAGGGAACGGTCTATGCGTGGCTCAATTCCAACCAGGCTAACCTAATCTAACCTTTCAATTTTCTAATAAAAGGTGCATTCTAGGCATAACCAGAACTAATCCGCTCTAGGAAGAATAAATCATTACTCCGAAGATTTTTTAAAGGTATGTGATGAATGGGCTGTAAGAGTAAAAGCGAGCCATTTCTAATATCGATAACAAAGCAGGGTGAAAGTATACAAACACCCAAAAACCAATATATATATAACGAACACCTTGCGTTGTGTGAAGGAATCGGATCTGCGAAGTTTAAAGATCTGAGTGCAAAACGAAGAAGCGTTGAAGTCCATTGATCTGTGGCACCGATGATACGAACTCCAAATAAACACGGCATAATGCAGCCTAGACTGTGCGAGTAAATAATTACTTTAAAGTGTATGGATGCGTAAAATCGGAAGCAAGACGCGGAAAGAAGGCCAGTCTAGGATACAAAATACAAATACCTAAGAAACCCAAAAGTGGAATCAAAGGTTACCCTAAGATCAAAAATTTCTTAAAGAGTATTTAGACGCGAGTTCTTTAGAAAATATGCGGTAGAGATTAAATGAGAACAATAATTGAAGTCGATTTTTGTCACGTCATGCCTCTTGGATATCATTCTGTGTGTTTGGCAGCCCCGGAACCGTTTTTAATAGCCAGACCTCGTATTATTTGTTGAAAGAAACTTCACTTCAGTTAAAAACTACTTCAAATAACCGGATTTAGTATGTGGAAAATCTACAAGGCGCATTCATTAAAGGTGGTGGCACTAGACCAACAACAATGCTTTGTACGTTTGATTGCCAAAGCAAAGTATTGGTAAAGTAGAAAACAAAGCAAAGTATTAGTAAAGAAGGCTGACACCCACATGAACGCGGCGAAAGAAAAAAAAAACACAAGTCAGCTGATTTACCGATACCACCCAAGAATGATAGAATAACGATTGCGCATCCCGCACACACATACAGAGTGCGCAATGTTGTTGTTGTAGCAGTAAGAGAAGCCCCGTCAGTGTAGAGTATATCATCGGTCGTTAATGTCGTGCGGGGTGCCTTCACTTGCCGGACATAAGTTATGTATGTCGGGGTCAATTCTGGATAAGTAAGAGTTTAACCTGCTGCAGTATCCAGAACGTAATTGTGCCAGTGTTACGAGGGTCTCCGAGGAAGCTGCAGCTCTTCATCTGCCGTAGGTGGTGGTTGGACTCCGATTACGGCATTTACTGGGCGGAGCTTATGAAAGTGGTAACAGTCTCCCGGTGAATGTCGTTTAATGTCTGTATAAACACTGTCCGATCCAGCAGGTCTCTGTTTATTTTGTCCTCGATCTCGTCGGCGTGCGCCATCTTTTATGTCGGTATGAAAACATTTTATTTGGTTTGGTTTTTTAGAATTTATTAAAAGTATTTTTTGAATACTATATCAGTTAAGTGGCCACCTTTATTAGCAATCACAAACTGCGATCTTGTTTCTGCGTTTGTCATCACCTTGTCAATCAATTTCCATAGTTGAAATTGTACTGAATTGACGTATCGAAAATATGTATAATATGTTGAAGTCCATCGATTGGTAAATGACAAAGTTATTCAGCGTTTACATACCGACACAAAAGATGGCGCCCCCTGTACTTTCTTGCCACGGCGTCTTCCGCATAAAAACGTAAATGCAGTTTTACAGGTTTTATATTAATTTGTGCTTTCACAATTTAACACGCGGCACTTCGTTTTCAATAGTTTGATCAGTTTAAATCTCACAAATCACAAAACTACCAAGCGATTCGCTGAATTTTCACAAACACGAAATTTTTCCTACTTTTGTTTGTTTTGTGTTGCGCACTAAGCTGACGTCAGACTTGTCAAAATCACAAAAAATGAAGTAACTGTTTTTTAATGGCGTCACCGTAGATACTCAATTCGCCTGGGATACCACCTTTAACAGATTTGCCTAGAAAATCTATCATCAGAATGATATAAAAAGCGTATGAAATTTAGCATTTGTTTTTCCTGCAGGTTATACACTTCCATTGAGGAATACAAAGTAGTACGAAACGAATAATTCTTTACTCGTACACGTATGTATGCATGTATGTATGTAGTTTGCAACGCATTCGACGACTCATGCGAAGTGACGCAGTTGCGGTTCGCATATCGCACCACGTCGCGCCACAGCAAACAACCGCCGGCCTCCTGCAGATTCGCTGCCTATTTCGTAATGATTTCAATACAGCCGATCAAGGGCAGCATCTTCCATATCAAATTCTTTACTCAAATGCTGATTTCGCAGCGGTTTGGGTTGCGTTTGTCATCAGCGCTGTTGTTTCGTGTCCGTTGATGTGCGCGCGTAATCATGCAAATATTTGAAATGGAATAGCAAAGAACAAATACAAACAGAAAGAAAAAAAAATAGAATAAAAAGTGTCACTTGTGTTACAAACTACGCCTGCGATCAATATATACCGAGTATACAAGGTGGCGCAAATTAATCATCCTATCGGAAGAATTATAATTTTGGCAAATGGCGTCATACGTCAATCATATGACACAGACACTCACCTAACACTCTTATCTCTCTGCACCCTGTCGAAGCAGCACGCTTCTTGGGCCTACCGTGAGATGAGTTAGTCGATGACGATCGGTGTCTACATCGCACTGGCAGCGCCCAGTGAACCGCTACAAGAACCACAACAGTTTCTGACAAAGTTCCGTAGGAATCATGAATGGGATCAGCGATTATGTATGCCATTTACATACACATTACACAGCTGCAGAACTGAAAAGTGTTTTGTTACAAGTCCGAACAGAAAACTGTCAAACTTTCTACTAAAAATCGGAAGGATTTCATCAATTCGGTTGATGGTCGGTATTATTACAGGACACAACCCATGGGGTCAGCATATGGCCAACATTGGAATCATTGAGGAGCCGATGTGCCTGTCTTGCTTGAGGGAGGCGGATAGCACTGAGTACTTTCTTTGTGAGTGTTCTGCCTTTACTAGAGCAAGGCTACGAATTTTGAGTTCCGATTTCGAGGGAATGAGTAATATTCGTTCTCTAAAACAGATTTACCAAAGAATTCTATTTACAGATTTACCAAAGAATCTGGAAAATTTTCACAAGACTAACTACCTCTGTCTTTGTTTCTGTCTCTATTCTTTTCTATCTCTTTCTCTGATACTTTTCCCTTCCCTCCTTGAATATCTACCCACTTTCCAGAGCTATAAATACAATGGTCTTTTTAGCCTGAGTGTTTTAGGAGTCACCAAATCTCTTGGTGCTTCTTGGCTCCACCTATTCAAATTGCAATTTCAAAACAAACAACCAATGTGCTCCATTGTAGAGGCCAGAATAAAGATGAGTAAAAAAGTTATTAAAAATCAAGCTTCGCTCCACCTTGTGCGTAGTCATACATTCGGACACACATACATACGTACATATACAAATTTCCATATTCGCTGATTTCGCGCAGACTCACTGCAATGACCACATGGCCAGCAGCACGCGCTCATGCGCCACAGGCATACAAATAATTCGTTTGAGTGCCTGCATAGTCGAAGTGGTTGTGTAGGCGGAAGATTCGGTTATATTTACGTGGGCGCGCTAGTCTCGCACGAACGTAAACGTAATTTAAAAGATTGAATTGTCAGTTGTTGGCTAAAGGGGGGTTTCATTTACCTACTATCGAAATCAAAGCTGAGTAAGCGCGTGATTTACGTCAACACTGCTTTAATTGATGGCTGAGGGAGTAGGTCCGATATAATACACACACATACATTTATATCCATAAATACATATAATACATACACACATTCCAATGTGTGCCATTCAATTAGCATTTGTTAACCGATAGTAGTGTAAGTTTGTTTTCTGTTCTGTTTTTTTGTAAGCTCAGCTGAGTGGTGATGCAAGCCCATTGAAATGCCAAACAAGATTGCATAGAGCGGGGAAATTTTTCAGAACAATTTGGAAATAGTTTCGCTTAGCGATCACTTTCGTTATGAAATAAAAGAAATATGAGGAGGTAAGAATTTTCCTGTACGATGATTGACGCGACAGCCGTTTCTTCTTCGACTATAAAGAGGTGGGTGGAGAAACGCCATGATGAAAGCTGATAAGAGAAATCTGCTTAGCTTATAGAGGGAAAAGTAAAGCTCATTTCATTCATGACATTTTTGTGTTTTATTTACAAATTTTTTTTATTTTAATTGTTTTTTTTTACAATATTTTATTTTTTTTTAATTTTTTTTTCAAAATTTTTGGGGAAGCATTGCGTTTTTTCTTTAATTTTTGTAAAACACTCCAGTCAGGGTTTTTAATATTTTTTTCATTAATAACTGATACTTATGAACTTATGCTTAAAATTCCTCGTCATGCCTGGTAGTTTCATATTAGGATTCCCATAACTTTTCGAGTTACTCAATAATAAAAAAGTACCGGGAATGTTTAATTTAATGTTTTCTTCGATTGACAAGGCGTAGTCCACAATGAGTATCCTCCATTGGGCCA